>NC_062292.1:40915288-43415288 GCF_902655055.1 Lutra lutra | reverse complement strand
AGGGGTTCAGTCTGTACAGAAAGTCCCCCTGTCTCCTCACTCCAGTGAAATTCCGAAGAGAAGCCGACCTGTTAAGTTATGGTTTCCAGTGGTTTCTCTGCATCATGTAGAGACCAAGGCTGCTGCTCAGAAGCCCCTTCTCCTAGAAGCCACTCCTCCCTCCTGCTTCCCAGCCCCTTTGGGAGACAGAGCTTGTGTTTGTGCTGAATCCCAGTGGAGAAATATGGCTCCTTCCTCAGCCTCCCCCTGACACGAGCTCCTATGTGTTTGGGGCTCCCCTAAACACCTCTAGTGTTGGGGGTCCAGTAGGGAGTTCTCCCCAGGTCATGTCCCCCATTCTCCTAAATCCATCTCATCATCAGGACAGGAAGGAGCCTCCATTTAACAGGTGTGAACAGCAAGGCAGGAGGGGGCAGTGGTGCAGGGCAGAAGAGAAGAAGGAAACCGGCAAGTGGTTCTCACTTTTTGGAGGTGGGCAAAGAGGGAAAGAAGTAGTGATGGACAGTCGTGTCTGGAGTCGGGGGAAACTGTCTGGCCTCCTTGGCAGGTGAAAGGCTGCCCTTTGGGGCGCCTGGGTGGCTCAGTGGGTTAAGCCTCCGCCTTCAGCTCAGGTCATGATCTCAGGGTCCTGGGATCGAGCCCCGCATTGGGCTCTCTGCTCAGCAGGGAGCCTGCTTCCTCCTCTCTCTCTCTCTCTGCCTACTTATGATCTCTCTCTATCAAATAAATAAGAATCTTAAAAAAAAAAAAACCACACTTGGGAAAAAAAAAACGAAAGGCTGCCCTTTACAGGTGCTCCTTATCTGGGTCCTGGGCAGGATCGGGGGCAGTGCGTTTCCAGCATCCCAGTTAGACCAGCAGAGGCCCACGTGCCGTGGTCCACTTACACCAGCTTGACATGCGCGTGATCTCCTGGTACTTGCTCACCCTCCTCCCTCGCCCCTGCCCACCTTCCTGCTCCTTCCTCTGCTCCCCGGCCTCCCTCCCTCCCCTTCCATTTCTTCTCCTCTGCCTCTCCCTCTCTATCTATCCCAGTTGCCCTCCCTTGCTCCCGCCCAGTCTTCCCCCAAACATTTATTGAGGAATCACCGTATGCCAGATACCAGGAACGCAAAGATGAATAAGATACGGTCACCGCCCCTAAAGAACTCTCTGGGGGAGACACTCAGTGGTGTGGAGGTTGGGCTTGGAAATACCTGTGGGAGAGTTGAGGGAAGGCCCCGGGGAGGGAGGAGCCACTGCTGTCAGGGTGGGGGAGGGAGGATATATGGGGGAGTGGAAGTTTCCCTGGCTCTGGAAGGAGCCCCGCCTCCCTGGGACCTACCCTCACTTGAATTCACAAAGTCTATGACCAGGAGTAAGCCCCCCAGCCTCTCCGGGCCTCAGTTTCTCCATGTTTGCTGGTTGTGTTTCATCATCAGGGTTTGAGGTTCTCCACAGAGCGAAAAGATCCAAACTGAAGTCCCAGATGTTGCCTGGGATGAGGAGGTGTTCGCCAGCTCTCCTTGAAGAGGACAGTAGACAGGGACGCTGGGATTTCAAAGGGAATGGTCTGGAGAGCTGATGGGGTAGAGGAACCTGCTCTTTCTCATGCTCAAGCTCTGGGTTTTCCAGAGCCAGGTGAAGACCAGTGGGCAGCCCCGCGGGAAAGGGGCTCAGTCCCCAATCACAGCCCGTGTTGTCTTCTTTCTCTTCCTTCTCCCTGTCGGAAGGAGCAGCTGGGTTTGATGAAACCCAGAGGTGGTTCCAGAGGTAAACAGAGTGCCTTGTGCAGGGGAGGCGGGGGAGGGAAGCTCATTTGCTTTCATCCCAGCAAAATAGCAGCCCACTGGGAGAACCAGGCCCACTAGGCCCTTTGAGACAGAGGTGACCTAACTTCCCGGCTCCCCAGCTCTGGAAACCTTCCCAGTCTTCATGGGGTACGCACTCACATGGTGAGCACTGGCAAGGCTGGGCTTCTCAGGGCTGGAAGACAGGACAGTGGTGCCCCTCCTGATGTCCCAGGGCGGTGTGGAGAAGGTAAAATGAGATGTAATCAGAAAGACCCTAGAGCTTCTAGAATAAAAGGTGCGGGAGAGCTTACTATCTCTAGGCAAGTTCACCACTGTTGAGATTACTCAAGTACGTAGCCCATCATATGGCCTTGTGGACCCCATTATACTTCCAACTCTCATGGTAGAACTCTCTGGACTCTATGGTGGGAGCCGGGAAGCGCTATAGCCTCGATTCAAGCCCTTGGAAAATTAAACAGCTCGCTTTTGAGGCGACAGCCACCCCTCTCATAGCAGCAGCATCTTCTCAGAACCTTCCTAGGCTCGGCTTTTCTCTCCTTGGCAAGAAGGTGGCATCAAAGTGAGGCAGACAGGGTAGTATAATGGTTAGAAATCCAGATTTGGGAGGTGCAGTTCAAATCCTGGCTCTAGGCTTCCTAGCTGTGTGGCAACCTAACCTCTCTGTGCTTCTGTTCCCTGTCTTGTAAACGGGAATCATTCTACTCTACGTAGGGCTGTGTGTGGATGAAATGATGGGAAGCACTTAGCACCATGCTCTCAGTACCCTCGTGCCGCCTTTGCCTCTCTCCCTAAAGCGAGGTGTGCAAACACCTGTGAAGGCTCTTGACACTCAGGAATTTGCCTCTAAGTGAATATTGTCCTAGGACAGACTCTTCTTAGCTCCTCCCAGAGCAGTGGCTTTTGGGTTTTTTTTCCCTCCACACTAAAGAAAGGTGTTTACCGTGTAAACAAGGAAACACACACGTGCATGCACGCACACACCCCTTTATACGTGTGTATAAGTAAATATATGAAATTACACTTTTCTATACAGCACTTATGCCAAGTGCTTTTCCAAGTGTTTTATATATGTTAACTAACACAATGCACACAATAGCCTTATGAGATGGGCACTGCTACTGTACCCATTTTAAAGATGAAGAAACCTGGGTGGCTCAGTTGGTTAAGCAGCTGCCTTTGGCTCAGGTCATGATCCCAGGATCCTGGGATCGAGTCCCACATCAGGCTCCTTGCTCGTCAGGGAACCTGCTTCTCCCTCTGCCTCTGCCTGCCATTCTGTCTGCCTGTGCTCACTCTTGCTCTCTGACAAATAAATAAATAAAATCTTAAAAAAAAAAAAAAAGATGAAGAAACCGAAGTGTAGCAAGACGTAGTGGCTGAGTCAAGAGTCTAACACTGTGTGTGTGTGTGTGTGTGTTGTGGCTTTTGATATTTTTACAGAGTGCCGTGTGTTCTGGTATTTTCTATTCTGTTCCACTAAAATTTCAAAATGCCAGTCTTGATTACTAAATTGTAATTCAAAAGTTACAATGTGGGGGCACCTGGGGGGCTCAGTTGGTTGAGCGTCCGACTCTTGGTTTTCAGCTCAGGCCGTGATCCCAGGGTCGTGAGATCAAGCCCTGGCAGCGTCTGGGCTCTGTACTAAGTGCGGAGTCTGCTTGAGATTCTCTCCCTCTGTCCCTCCCCCACCCTGTGTGTGTACTTGCTCGCTCTCTCTCTCTCTCACTCTCAAAAAAAAAAAAAAAAAATTCCAGTGTGAAAGTCACTATCTTTTGGAATGTACTCCAAAAGCAAGGAGGGTAATGAGGGCGACACTCCTGACTGACTTGGGGTGGCCTCTTTCCAGAAACAGATGCGGCTCTAGCTGGGACGGTGGGACAGCTCCTCGTGGTTCCCAGATGGGGACTCTGAAGATGGTGTGCTCAGACCCCAGGAGATGGCTGCCGCTGGGGTCAGGTGTTCGCTCCTGGGGCCCTGGCTGTGGGGATTTTGCTCCAACTCAAACCGGGGAAGAGCATTCCCAGCTGGAGCCTCTGCCTGGAGCCCAGAACGTGGGGCTCATTGCTGAGCGCCTGAAACACTTGGGAGGCTCTTAAGGAGCCATTTGGTGTTCTATCAACATCCTCTATGTTTCGCCTTTACGTTTGACTTTTGAGATATTTTTATATGTACTGAGTGATTTTACCCTCACAAGGGCTGAATTAGTAAACTGAGGTTCCGTTCCGTCCCACGAGTGAAGGAAGAGAGGCACGGATACTCAGGGATTCGGCCAAGAGCAGACTAGAGCGCAGGTCCTCTGGCCTCCACAGTTCTGGTGATTTCAGCTGCAGATGACACCGTCCCTGTCAACTGCGGAGATGCTTAAGGAAGTGAGCGCAAAGAGGCTCTTCACCTACTGGCTCCATCATTTGGTTCCTCCTTCTTCAGCTCCAGTTCCAGGGGTGGGAGGTGGTCGGTAGAGTCATTCCTCCCCGCCAGCCCCCCATCCCCGGTCCTGTCCTATCCGGATGCAGCAGCCAGAGGGGTGAGGAATGCACTCTGGCTTATGCCTGTCCTGCCCCCTGGTCTTTTTATTGGAGTAAATCTAACATCTGTATTGACTTCCCTAGGGGAGATGGATTTAAATTCCAGCCAACCAGATAGAGGTTAACCCAAACACTGGAGGCTGGAAAAGGTGGAAACCAGGGGGAAACTTGTGACCTTTTGGAAGGGACCCCCGTCTCTGCAGAATGGGTCCGCTAAGGTGTTGCCCCTGGGAAGCAGGAGGAGGGGTAAGGTCAGTTCAGGAGGCCCTGCCCGCTCGGAGGTATACTGAGGGAGGCTTGCTTGCACATGTTCCGCACTGGCACTGGGGACAGGGGACCTCTGGGGAGGTTGGGCACCCCTGGGCCAGCCCATTGAGATCATTTCCCCTAGGTCCCTATTCTGAGCAACCCACAGCTGTCCTTCGGGCAGTTGTCTCCCCAAGCCTTACTGGGGTGTCTTGTGGGCCAGGGAGGCTCTAACACCCACTCTCACATCCTGCGGCAGGAAAGCCAGGCTCTCACCCAGCCAGGGCCTCTCCTCCGCACATCAGCGCTGGTGGTGCTTTTAATAGTCTTAAAAATTAGGAAAATGTGTTTCAGAGCCATAGCTGCTCCCAAGGGATCCTGCCTTCTTCCCACTGGGAGTGAGCCTTCAGATCATTTTATCTATTGATCGGTGAGAAAATGTGAACCGAGCAGGAGCCCCTGTGTGCATGGCGGGACTCCACAGACTGGGCCCTAGTACACTTCCAGCTTCAGTTTGCGATGAGGGACGAAGGAGGCCCTAAATAGAGAGCAGGTCCAATAGTGTCCGTGGTAAAAGATGGGTGTCTATTCCTTTCCTATTCCTGGGGTGTTTAACGGGGCTTTCTGGAAGAGGTGGCCTTTGAGCTCAGCCTTACGGCTGTGTCCACCTGCCTTTCCCAGGAGGTTTACATTCCATGGGCGTCTAGGATGGAATGGGGGACTGGGTTTTGTAGGGGAGTTCCTTGGATTGTCAGATAATCAGTTTGGCTGAGCTTAACCTTAAAGGTTGGCTCGCTGTGGTGGCTGGAGAGGGGTAGGACCTCCTGGTGAGAGAGAGGCTGCTGCTGCACCTCTCCGCTGCACACCGAGGTGCCTAAAGCCTTTGGGGAAATATCGAGAAGCTGTGGCCTGATTAGAAAATTGACCTATGGGACAGTGGAATGTGCCATGTAAAAGATGAAAGGGCATGTGCTCTAGGGGCCGTTGGGTGCCAAGGAGTTGGGCCTTCCTGCGGCCAGGAGGGGATGGACAGCCCCTGGGAGTTTCTGAGCAGGAACACAGCGTGATGGAGATGGGCGTGAAGCCTTACTCTGCAGAGGGCTGCATTTCTTTCTTTTTTTTTTTTTTTTAAGATTTTATTTATTTATTTGACAGAGAGAGATCACAAGTAGACAGAGAGGCAGGCAGAGAGAGAGGGGGAAGCAGGCTCCCTGCTGAGCAGAAAGCCCAATGTGGGACTCGATCCCAGGACCCTGAGATCATGACCTGAGCCAAAGGCAGCGGCTTAACCCACTGAGCCACCCAGGAGCCCCAGAGGGCTGCATTTCTAAAGCACAAGGCAGAGTCCTAAAGTTTCTCTTACTGCTTGTTCCAAGTGCTTCTTGGTGGCTAACCTGAATCTTTCCTGCTGTAATCAAAGCCCAAGTTGTCTTATCGGAGTTGGAAAAAAGCTGAACAGGGTCCAGCAACTGGAAAGAAAAGCTATTTTCCCATTTTGGGCAGAGAGAACCCACCTATCTTCGTGGAACAGGAGTATGCACCTGGGTTTTGGGCCAAGCTGGCCGAGCCCTGGGCACAGGAGCCACTGAGCCCTGCATTGATACAGGGGTGTGGGTTGGGGGGAATTGGAGCCCCCAGGGGACTAGAAGCCCTGGATCTGTCCTGAGTGCCCCCACGCCCCCTGGCACTGGCACACACACCGTCCCACAGTACTACGTGTTCAGCCTCCTCGTCTCCGTTGTGAGGGTAAACAAGATGGGGCTGATAAAGGTCTCTGCGCTGGGTGACAAGGGCCTCGGAGAAGAGAGACAAGATATGATTCAGGGAGGGCACAGGAGAAGAGATTGGGGGGCCCTACTGTTTCTGGCTCCAGCTTGCCCGTCTGACCCCTGAGAGGGGGATCTGCCAGGATCAAGGCAGGCAGCGGTGTCTGTTCCCCTCCAGTCCCCTGCTTTGACCGTACCCCAGCTTGGGGGGAGCGGGCATGAGTTCGAGTCTATCTTGTCCTCCCAGGATCCTCCTCTGCTGTTGCCCTCATCCCGTTTCCTGCACCTGCCATCCGCAGCAGTCTCAGAGGGAATCCCGGAGATTCCAGTCTCTAAAGAAGAAAGCTCTTCTTGCCCACAGAAGCTCTTCCCCCCCCCGGGCTCCCAGGGCAAGTGGAACATTCCATTTAAAGGGTGAAACAGGAACAGGTGAGCAGACAGTGCAGAAAAGAGAGAGGACTCAGAGACACGGGGTTGGGGGGAGGAGTGCAGAGCCACCCACGCTGCCCACCTCCACCCCTGCCACCTTCCTACCAACCTGCTCAAGGGCTCCTTGCTTCCTGTGCCCTGACCCCAAAATGCCAGCACGGCAGCACATAGCTCTGCGACACCTTAAAGCGCCAGGTAGGCAGACATCCTCTCAGAACTCCCTGTCCCCTCCCATCTGGGGACCCTTACTTTCCCAACTACCTGGGGCTACTGTGTCCCATGATTCTGGGGGCACCGTTGACACCATGCTCTATGTGAATGGTCCCCTCCACCCCTGGGGGTATGCTGAGTCTGGGCCATTGGTGCCAGCAGATAAGTAGGAGGGCAGAATCAGACACTTTTCTGTGTTCCAGGCAAACAATAGGGACCTTTCCAGGAAGCTCGGGGGAGGGAGTTGACTGTAAGAGGATCCCTGGGTGGATGCTCTGTGGGGTGGCTCCAACAGGTTTCTGTATTTGCTGCTGATTGCTTAATTAGACACCTACATAGTGCTCTCTGCTAATGACCACGTCGCCCAGGGAGATGGTAGATAAAAGGGTGGGTAGCCTGAGAGTGCCGGGTGCAGGCCTCAAGGACAGCTACCTGAGAATGGGGGCAGGAGAGGCAGTGCATCATGGGGTTTCCTTGGGCCAGTCCAGACTAAAGACTAATCAAAAAGAGTGAGTGTCTTCTCTGCCGGGATGGAGAAAAGAAGCAGTGGGCTTGGAGCCCGTTTCTGTCTCCAACATGCACATCCTGTGTGAGCTTTCAACGCTTGGCTGTGGTTTTGGCCTCTTGAGAAACGGGGAGGGTCATCTCCTGTGTCTAGGTAGTCACCGAGGCCAGATGAGCCCAGGCTTGTGTGCATCTCCGGAGGTAGGCGCTGGGAGGTGGAGAGCGACCAGGTGTGTTTCCAGGCCCCTGCAGGGTAGGTTGGAAAGAGGACCAGGTAGGGTGCAGAAGGGCATCACTGAGCCCTGGGAACTCCAGCCAGACAATCAGGAGCCCCTCGGGGGTTTGAAGCAGAGCTTCGATAATGGGCTGACAGCCTGGCTGCAAACATTTTGGAGCTGCTCAGAGGGTGTG
The DNA here is from genome assembly GCF_902655055.1 of Lutra lutra. Classification (NCBI taxonomy): domain Eukaryota; kingdom Metazoa; phylum Chordata; class Mammalia; order Carnivora; family Mustelidae; genus Lutra; species Lutra lutra. Next base: position 43,407,404 of record NC_062292.1, on the reverse strand, counting down.
GGAGACGCAAAGCACGCAGGTGATTCTCTGCTGAGGTCTGGAGGAGTGGATGGATCCAAGTGTTTATGGTTCCTCGGTGCCTGGCCCCAGCACTCCGCAGCCCATCCTCCCAGAATCGGGGCTATTGGGCTGGGGGTCCTAGTGACTACTGGGCGAGCCAGACAAATATTTGCCAAAAGCAGGCTGCTTGGGGAAGGTGCCAGGACCCAGGTCAATGTTGTGTTTGTGCCACCCAAACAATGCCATGCTTCATGGGCTCCCGAATGTCACAGCCCTGTTGGGAGGCCTGGAACCACGCCCCTGTGAGGCCTGGCTGATGGGAAGCACAGGGCTGTGCACCATGGGGGAGCCGGGAGGATGGCACTCTGCTCCTGGGAGGCCTGGGGGGGTAGCGGGCATCCTGACTTTGGGCTGACTTTGGCCTCATTCCTGCCATCCCAGGAAGGCCTGAATGCCTCTTGAGGATGGATCCAGAAGGGGCTGCAGGACTGTTGTATGAGGGGATCTCCCCTCTGCTTTTGATGGAAATACTCATTTCTGCCCATTTCAGAGGCAGCGTGGGGTTGGCAAAGATGACCAACTCTCATGGGAACTTTGGACCTTAGGGGAAAGATTGTGACTTTTGAAGTTGGGCAGGCCTAGATTTGAAGTCTGCCTTTAGAACCTACTAGCTGGGGGTGCCTGGGTGGCTCAGTGGGTTAAAGCCTCTGCCTTCAGCTAGGGTCATGATCCCGGGATCCTGGGATGGAGCCCCGCATCGGGCTCTCTGCTCAGCAGGGAGCCTGCTTCCTCCTCTCTCTCTGTCTGCCTCTCTGCCTACTTTGTGATCTCTGTCTGTCAAATAAATAAATAAAATCTTAAAAAAACACACACACAAAAAAAAACAAACCTACTAGCTGTGTGACTTTGGGCAAGCTAGCTAACCGCTCTACTGCTCCTTCCCAGGAGCACAAAATGGGACATTAGGGCCCTCATTGCCATGGGTGATTGTGAAGTTTCCTCCTGGAAGAAAATAAAACCAGTCCTTTTGCTGCATAACCTGAATGCTTTTATGTTGAAATGCAGGAAAAGAAACTATATTCAGTTTCACTCAATAAACATTTTTGAGCAAAGGTATTTTTCAATTTCAAAGAGTCAGTGATTTTGTGTCTTTAAGAACCCTTTGGACATCTTGGAAGGAAGAAGTATTTGAAAACTCTATTATATTTGGCCGTTATCATTAGTTTTCGGTTACCCCCTCAGAAAGTCTTTATCTGTTTAGTTCCAGACCTGGAAACAATGGGCGGAGGCAGAAAGTGTGCTTGACCACACTCTGCAGCAGTGGAAAAGGCGGCCCTCAGAAGCAGTGAGCGTCTCATCCCTGTGCAAGTTCAAGTGGCAGGTTCGTCTTTCCTAGGTGCTGGAGAGAGCTCTTCCTGCTTTGGATGGAAGGGCAGATTGCTTAGTACAGAGGTCCCCGCTAAACATGGGAGCCTCTGATTCTGAGATCACCCGAATTCCCCAGCTGAGGATCCAGGTTTCCCTCCTGTATTAGGTGAAAGCATGAGTGATTGGGATTAGGGGAAAAGCCCCCACATGGGGCTTCTTGACTTCCTTCTCCAGAGCAGAGCCCCTTTTATTTGGACAAGATTGACTCTAACAGCTCTCCTGGCCCCTAACTGTTCTTCACTATGATCAAAGGCTTTGTGCCTGGGTGCCTTCTTGCCCTGCAACGTGTCTGAGAACCAGCTTCTATTCTGGGTGGATCTTTCCCCTTTGTTCCATACCATCTCTGGGAGGATGGGGGATGAACCGTCAAGCAACTATTTATGGCATTCCCGTTAGGTGCAAGGCACGTGTGAGAGTGGAGAGGGAAGGCAAGGAATGAATAGTCCTCGTCCTGCAAAGGCTTCAGTCTCTCTTCTGGAAACAAGTTTGACCCAAGCTGGAAGTCAGTTGAGGGTAGAAGGCTGTAGGACAGGACAGTGGAGTGCTAGAGAGCAATAGTAGGCATGCTTGGGAGAGGAATAGAAGGCTGGTTGTGGGCTGAGGCACTGGGATAAACTGGGCTTAGTGGATTTTGGGCACCGATTACTATCAGGTGGTGGACTTGGGTGGGAGAGAGAAAAAGTCGACATGGAGGTTACAAGCCTGTTTGACTGGGAAGGTTCATGCTGACATTGATAGAAGTAAGAGAACTTGGATGGTGAGCCCATTAATAATGGACCGTGTTTGACCTGCGTAGGTTGCAGTAGTCAAATGGTACCAAATAGTTTCTGATGAAAGGTTTCCCTCCTGCTCCGTCGTGGATCTGCTCCCAGCTCCCTCCTCAGAGGTGACCACTGTTATCCGCTTCCTGAGATGCTCTAAGCCGGTTTAAGCTAAGATCCACAGACCAAGTCCCACCCACCACCTCATTTGTTATGACCCAAGAGCCAAAAGTGGGGTTTTATTTGAAATAGTTGGAAAAAAATAAGATTTTTGATTCATTAAACTGATATGAAGTTCAAGTTTTAGTATCCACAAGTGGAGTCTTGTTTACGGCCACACTCATTCATTTGTGCTTATTTGTTTAGGCTAATTCATTGATACTCATTTGTTTATGCTAATTGATTCATGTTCATTTGTTTATGGCTGACTTTTCTACGCATTGTCTGCGGCTGCTTTTGTACGACAAAGGCAGAATTAAGTATTTGCAACGGAAACTCTATGGCCCATGAAATATTTACCGGCCCTGTAAATATTTACTTTCTAACCCTTTACATAAAAAGTTTGCTGACCCCAGCTCTGTAGAAACATACAGATGGTTACAGATTATTTCTTAACCCAAATGGTAGCATATTAAGTTAATCACTCTGCCCCTCGCTATCCTCATTTACTGTATCTTGGTGGCTGTTCCACATTAATCCTATAATATGATTATTCTATGCCCTAGCTAGGGCATGGGAAATCTTAATTTGATTTTAGACATGCTGAGTTTAAGGCAAAGACTCATTACTCTCAAAGAAAATGCTCAGTAGGTGGTTGGGCTCCAGAGGACTGAGGCTTGGAGCGTGGAGGTGGAGATGGGAGAAGCACCTGCGGGGAAGTCTTCCGTGCAAATCTGTGATGTCCGTGCAAATCTGTGACACAGCCTCTAGCTCAAAGATTTCCCTTTACAGAAGCAAAGCGTTGCATTCTGAGCACGGTACCGTCAGCTCTGGATGTTAACAGTCAGATGAACATAAAGACCATGAGAAGCATTAAACCAGCACCTGAAGGAACAGTAAATACTACAGGCAATTTAGGGTTACCTTCTCCAGGGAGAGGGAAGCTGGTGACAGGTGGTGTGTGGCAGTGAGTGGAGTGGGAGGGCAGTGGATCTTTCTTGGGGCCTCCCCCCAGTCCACCCTGTTATACCTGTCACTTTATTTATTTATTTATTTATTTTTTTTTTTAAAGATTTTTATTTATTTATTTGACAGAGATCACAAGTAGGCAGAGAAGCAGGCAGAGAGAGAGGAGGAAGCAGGCTCCCTGCTGAGCAGAGAGCCCGATGCGGGGCTTGATCCTAGGACCCTGGGATCATGACCCGAGCCGAAGGCAGAGGCCTTAACCCACTGAGCCACCCAGGCGCCCCCTGTCACCTTATTTAAATTGTTACTCTCTCAGGTGGCGTATTTTGTCTCATTTCACAACCCAGGAAATTGAGACCCAGAGACGGTAAATGATTTTTCTTTCAATCAGTGCTTCAAGTGAATATCTATTTGTATTAAAATGGGATTCCGTCTAATTTTTTTTTTTTCCATCTGACTTTTAAGTCACCCAAGAAGCCGAATCAGGCGGGAGTCACTCCCCAGCTTTGACAAGCCATTTCTTCTTCCGGGCCTCAGCTCCTTCATCTGCAAAATGGGGCTGTTGTCCCCATGTTTTCCCTTCTCACTCTCACGTGGCTTAATCCTCTTGTGGGTGAATTGTAAGGTAAAGGGCTGGTTTTGGTAAGAGCCAGATGCGGAAAGTCAGAAGAGGAGTAGAGAGGAAGGTGAGTTTAGCAATCAGTATATGCCGGATTGGTTATCCGGAATCTGATGTTAGGAAAGTATTCCTTGATGTGGAGGAGTCTAGAAATCTCTGCTCCTAGACTGAGAACTTGCCCATTGCCCCTCTGTCTTGGCCCTGTGGGCCACTTGGGGCGGGGAGAGAGGTGGACAGCGCCTGACAGGGCCCTTCCTGTGTCTGCCAGGCTCTGCTTGGCTCCGCTCGGGGTTTCTAGAGGAGCCGCAGCTAGAGGGCTGTCTGATGTTACCAAGTTGCCGGCTGGGAGGGAGGGGAGGAAGGGCGGGTGAGCCACCAGACCCCAGGAACCGGGGGTGTGAGTGTGTTTATATAGGACTCAGCCAACCTGCAGTTTCAGATTTCAGACCCCCGCTTTATCAGGAGACTTTCCCCTGGTTTTCAGTCCATGCTGGAGCCGGGAGAGAGCTGACACCAGAGCCTTCCTGGAAGGCTAGGGAAATTCTGGATTCTCCGGCTCTCTCCCTGACTCCTTCCTTCTCATGGGAGCTGTATCGGTCACCCTTGGCAATTTTCTCTGATCTGGAGTGTTGTTTCCTTCCTTCCCAATCAGCTGTCTGCGTCTTCCAGTTGGTTCCTGACTTCTAGCATGGAAGGTAAAATCTGGGGTCCGGGGGCCCTACGCTAGGAGGAACTGGGGCTACCCAGGCTTCCAGTGCAGAGGACGGCTGCGAGGGGGGCAGGACGCACATGTTGGGCAAAGAAGAGTGGTTTGCAATGAGTGAGACAGAGAGAAGGAAGGAGGGAGGCAGGAGGGAAGGGGGGAGAGAGAAAGAATGTGTGTGTGTGTGTGTGTGTGTGTATTGGAGGGCCCTTCTGTTATATTTGGAAAGCAAATTTTCTTTTCCTTCTTCTTTCATTTAGTTCTTTTCTCTACTAACAAATAAGAATGTCCCATGAATGTCCATCTTCCTTGGGAGTCTCCCATCAAAACGTTAGGAAAAACCTTCTGACTTCCAGAATGTGACTATTTCCTCACTCGGAGGGAGGGGCTCACAGAGGATGCTTAGGGACATGGGTCTGTCCGGGAGATAGGCGTCTAGAGGGCTAATGCCCCCAGAGCCCGCCTTGGGTTTTACAGGTGCTTGGAAGCTAACTGTAAGCGCCGTAGCTGTCTGTGTGGCGGGAAGGTGTCACCGGTGGGAGGAATTAGCCTGAATCAGGCTAAAGAGCTCAAAGCTGTCAGAGACAAGTGCCAGGAGCCTTTTCTTCTCAGGGTCTCAGAATTGGGCAGGATGCTAGCCAATGCCTGGGGCAGGGCGGGTGGGTGAGAGGGCACAGGCGGGGGGCGGGGGCTTGGCATTTCTCCCGGAAGTGGACATTTGGGTGGGGAGGGGATTGGTGGGAGGCGGGTAAGGCTGGCTGCATGGGTCTGCCTCCCCAGGATTTGCATGGTGTATCTCAGTGGCCAGGAGCAGAAAGCAGAGGCCTACCTCCCACGGGGGCCTGGGGAGTGGGCAGCCTGCCCTGGCTGCTGAGACCTCTTTGCACAGTCATGTCCATGGGCAGCACACGCTGTGAGGGAGGATCCGGCAGGGATGGCGGGCGGGCCAGACCCATGAGCCTGGCGAGAGCCCGGAGGTAGCTTTTGAAAAGCAGATTTAGGGTGATGAGATAAGCATTGGAAGTGGAGTGTGGCAGAGTGAGCTGGAGGCAGAACATGGAGCAGGTGGGAAGGAATAAAGAGAGGGGACTGGGGAGTCCTAAGCTCTGGTACCTTCCAGAGCTGCAGGCAACCGAGGAACCTCAACCCTCAATACAGATATGACCTCTGGCAGGTGAGAGAACCAGGGTTTGTCTACTGACTTCTGAATGAGACAGACGGAGCAGAAGTGATGCGGGCAGGACAAAGGACTGTAAAGACACATTCTCAGCAAGGAAATGGCCTAGTGCAGTTGAATCTGGGATGCAATCACACAGTTGTTTATTAGGCAATATAATGAATGGGTTGTACAGTATGATTATTTTTGAAACTATGAGCATTTAAAAATTATTTTTATTTACATCACCATGTACTTCCAAAGAGAATTGCAGTGTCTTTGTATATTTGACAGATGGTGTGATGTGCAATATTGGCCAACAGATAGCAATAACCCTTCCTTTTATTCAGCTGTGCAGAGCTCCCCGGCGCAGAGCATGCTTTCGCAGACACTCTCCCTTTCTGGCTCTGAGTTCAGAAGATGTTTACCAATCGCTTTCCCCTTCCGGGCATGGTGTTAGATACTGAGGTCCAGATGTGGACAAGATCTGGTTCTGGGGGCACCTGGGTGGCCCAGCTGGTTAAGCACCCAACTTTGATCTTTGGCTCAGTTTGAAATCTCATGGGTGGTGAGAATGAGTCCTGCATCAGGCTCTGCACTCGCCTGGAGTTTGTTTGAAGACTCTCTCTCTCACTGCCCCCCGCACTTGTGCAAGAATGCACACTCTCTCTCTCTCTCTTTTTAAAAAGAGTTTATTTATTTATTTGACAGACAGAGATCACAAGTAGGCAGAGAGGCAGGCAGAAAGAGAGGGGGAAGCAGGCTCCCTGCTGAGCAGAGAGCCCGATGTGGGGCTCGATCCCAGGACTCTTTGAGACCATGATCTGAGCCGAAGGCAGAGGCTTTAACCCACTGAGCCACCCAGGTGCCCCCACACTCTCTCTCTTAAAAAAAACAAACAACAACAACAACAACAAAAAACTAGTTCTGTCTTCAAGGGTCTCACAGTCTAACTGCAGTCCCATAAGGAAGACGGAATATCATTCCTACAATATATGCCCCTCAACCACTCACTCACCAGAGGCTGCCTTTATCTCTTGGGTAATTCTTGACTCCGTGGGGCAGATTGCCTTCTTCCCTCTTCTCCCCGGCTTATCTCAACAGGAGAGGGGACTGAACAGTCCAGGGGCTCCCCAAAACTTGGGACGCTCCACATGGAAGTCAATGTTCCCTGAACACTGGGTTTAGGAACATGGCAACTAACGTCTGTTCAGGTCTTTGTAGCTGAGAGCGTGTTCCCATAGCATGTTTGTTGATTCCCCCCATCTCTCTCCCACCTTTGCCCAGCTCAGGTCTCCTGGGAAGGTGCGATCTCTAAACCTTAGGGTCTTCCTCTTAATTTCCAGCCTTCAGCTAAAAGGGGCATAGAGAGGTCATCTGGCCCAATGATGATCAGTTTTGGGTCAGTGACAAGAGTTTTCACCAGTCTGAGGTGAAATGAGAGAAATAGAGAAAACATACTGATTACCCTCCCCCCCTCCCCGAAAGCACAATTGTATTCAGTTCAAAGGTTTTCTTTCAGGGACAGAAGATGTGCTTCAATATTTATTCTGGGGTTATGGCTTTTTTATTCTTTTCATGAGCTGGTGGTGAGAGTAGATGGTAGTTGGGTTTTTAAAATGTCCTTATTTGGCAAAATAAAAAAAGTTGGCAGCCTCATAGTGGTTCCTTAAATTTCGTTTTTTGAAATTTAACTCGTGCACGAAATCCAAAAATCTTGCCTCCAGGCAGGACCTTCTCCAAACAGATGAGAATCTCCCTGATAACAGCTCTTTTGGGTGGATTCCTGAAAACCCCAACTCGGACCTTGTCACCACTGTTCTTTCCCTGTGGGTCCTTGGGTCATGATAAACTCATAATGAGTCTTGGTTTTCTCATTTTCAAAAGTTGTGGGAGGATCTTACCTCCCAGACAAGGCCACGCTCTGGCAAAGGAATGTGCTCTTACTTCCTCTTCTTCTTTATCCAAGAGTCAGAGTCTCCCTTTTTTGAGGGGCTCCAAGATCAGGCTTTGCCAATTCTTATTCCTGTAGTTATCTTTTGGAAATGATGGAAGTCATTTTCTATCCTTGGAGAAGAGCGGGAATTTGTGGCTTGGATTTTGGGAGCAGCAAGAGGTTTATTTCACATTTGGTCTCCAGTGTTAGTCATTCGGAAATACCCCTTTCGATGGTCAAGAGTTAAGGGCATTTAAACATCTTGCTATGAGTTTTTGAAATGGTGGCTCTTCCTGAACTCACAAGAATATCCCTGGAACTTTCCTAAATCTACAGGCTCCTGGAGCCATGAGAATGTCTGAGCCTTCTACCTTCTGAGGAGTCAGGCCCGGAATAGCAACAAATATGTGGGAATCCCCAGGCAGCCCCAGCTGCCAGCCTGAGTCATGCGGTTGGATGTGCACATGCGTGCAGACCTGTAGGGGAGAATGCGTGAAAGGGAAAATCGGTTTGAAATCATCCTAGACATTGAGCTAGATGCTCATTTTGAAATTTCTTCTAGGACCCTTTTTCTTTTCTTTTTTTTTTTTTTTTAAAGATTTTATTTATTTATTTGACAGAGAGATCACAAGCAGGCAGAGAGGCAGGCAGAGAGAGAGGAGGAAGCAGGCTCCCTGCTGAACAGAGAGCCCGATGCGGGACTCGATCCCAGGACTCTGAGATCATGACCTGAGCCGAAGGCAGCGGCTTAACCCACTGAGCCACCCAGGCGCCCCTTCTAGGACCCTTTTTCTGAAAGCAGATGCCAAGGAGAGAATTTTCTGATTGTCCCCATTTTCATGTTCTGAAACAAGAGCCTTCCAAGCCTAGGAAAGCAGTTGAGGTTTAACTCGGGCTGTTAAATTTGGAGGAGTGAGTAGCACGGCCTCACTTCAAGCTTGCCTGGGGCAGAGGGAGACACAGAACAAGCTGGTGAAAAACACGGGAGCCTCAGGTTCTGACCTGGAAGACCAAGGCCAGGTGCGTGAAATTTTCTTCTCCAAGAGATTGCTGGGTAGTGACGGGTCAGTAGGACAGTACAGCCCTCCAGAACAGTGCTGGAGAAAAACTCACAGCTGCGACTGATGACAGACACCACAGACCTATTCAAAGTAGCCACAGGGAGGGAGACAAAGTGATAAAGGACCCAGGAAGTGTCAATTAAAGATCTCTGCCCCCTGAGCAGTTTCTGTAAGGTAGAGACCTCCACAGTGTCTGTCTGATGGCTCTTACCTGGGTGTGGGGCAGGCAGGTGATGGGGACACGACGGTGGTTCTCTTAGCACATCTCCGGTCACTGGTGATGGTGGCTTTCCTTAGGGAGGCCTTCATGAGGATTTTGTCTTAAACTTTGGATACATTTGGGATACAGAATCAGGGCGTACAGTCAAACTCCTGGAGATTAGGATCTCTTCTGATGTTCAAGCCCAAAGAGCAGAAGGTGTTAACCACTCAGCATGGCTTTTTCTGACTATAAAGGTCAACGGGAACATGACTGGGACCTTCAAGATGTCCCTGTCCTTATCACAGTGAAGACTGTGGAAAGCAAGCTCTGGACTCCAAGGCCACCTTTGTCTTCAACTGGCTGCATGATCTTGGGCAACTCAGTCCATCTCTGGGCCTCCCGATTCCTCATCTGTAAAATGAGGGAAGTGAACTTGATGGCCACCATCCCACTTAACTGCACACCTCAGTTCTCCATCTGATGGACAGCAGGGCCTTTCCCAGAACTTCAGGTAGACTCGTTGCTTCACGAGGTAGAGTCTGCAGGTCTGTGTCCAGCAGCTGCACGTCTGTCAGGAGGGTCTTTTGGCTTGAGGTGGCAGGATGAGACAGGTTTTCTTACAACAGCAGAGCCGGGGTCAGAACTGAGAAGCCTACCGGGATGACTGTGCCTCAGAATGTGTCAAGTCCTTCATAACCACCGGTAAATCCCTGAAATGCACAGCTGGAGCCTAGAGATCTGAGAGGAGCAACTGCCCAGTATTGTTCATGGTTATTGGCCAGGGCTAGTTTCCAATTTTAAAAGCCTGGGGGCCACAAAACAGCATCAGGAGAAACACACCAAGCCTGTTCCACCGCGTGCTGGACGATCTTGTTTCTCCCCCCAGAGCAGCCCATCTTCATCATCTTTTTCTTCCTTCTTTTGGCCCAACTCTCTGCAAACTTTGGCCCCCTCCATCCCTTTAGTGTTCCTTGAGGCTTGGACACTTGTTCCCCTGGGAAGGCCTTTCGGGCATGGGTCGCACAGGTGGAGCTGTGGGGTGGTAATGGGGTAGAGAGAGGGTGGGAAGTGCAGTGAGGTGGGGAGTTGGGCGGCGTGCCTGGAATATTGGGGCATGTCTATACCTGAATTCCAATCATATAATGACAATACATGGCCTCTGCCTGCTCTGTTCAGGTGGAAAGACAGCAAATTCTTACAGGCTGATGGGCTGGTCTTTGGATCCTCTCCCTTATCCCATGCCAGCTTGCGTTCCAGGGACCCGGCTCAAGGCTGCAGGAACCAGGGACCCAGGAAAGATCCAGATTGGAATAAGACAATAACTCTGGTGGCTCTCCCGAAACCCCTGTCTTCAGGGTCCAGAGGAACAGTATAGACCGTAACTGGTCATCTGAACTCCTGGGGCCTGTGGGTAATGTGATGCGTGTACTATATACTACATCAAACCTCAAGTAGGGTCTGGAGCAGCGCCAAACTCAAACATATTAATCTTCCTGCAGTACGGCTTATCTAAAGGCTTATCTAAAGCATCACGTAACTGGGACAAAGAAAAGCTATGACGACTCTCATGCCAGTTCAGGTCATGCTTTGTTGCTAATTAGGTTCGAGTTAGGTTGGCGTCCGCCATGCATTGAGTTAGGAAAAAATGTTCAACTTTTAGATGTTTGTGTATTTGGGGATGCTGTTAAGGCCCTGGGGTTCTGGACTGCCTTGTAGAATCCTATCTGGTGGAATTAGCATTCCCATTTCTTGGAGGAGGAAGGTAGGGCTCAGAGAGGATTAGTGACTTGCCTAAGGCCATTCAGCCAATATGGGCGATTCCAGTCCAGAGCTGTCTGCGCCCAGAGCCAGGCTTCTGCCTCCAAGGTATGGGACACTTTACCTCTCTAGCAGCGAGTGAAAGAGAGTTGAGGGTGGGGGTGGGGCGCTCTGACTTTGGCGATGGCCCCAGTGATGAGGTGCTTTCTGCCCTCTGATAGGGATCGTTTATTGGCTTGTTCTTATTTATACATTGACTTGTGGGATCCCAGTAGGCTACAAGCTCAGAAGAGAGGAAGCTAAAGTTCAGTCAGCTTTGTGGCTTACAAGAAGAATCCAGCTGGCTTCACGGGGGCTGAGAGAGCCAAGAACAAATGGGGTCAGATTGGGTTTAGCGAGAGAAGCATCATCTGCAGTGGAAACAACCCCCGTGCAGAACCAGAGGAATGCACAGCGCTTCCTGCCTCCCCACCCGTTGCTTGACTGTAGAAGTCTTGCCTCGAGTAGGAACTGGTCTTCCGAGAAGGACTCTCTGGAAGGATCCCAAAGCCCAGATATGGGTGAGAGTGATGTGTAGCTTGAAATAAGAATTCAATTAGGGGGTCTCACTGGTCTTCATTAGCGATGTGAAAAAAGGTCAAAGGAAGTGCTAATTTAATCTGCTGAATCATGTGCTTTTAACCCTTCATTGGAAAGATGGACATTGGTCTGTGATGGGGGCAATGGCCCCTCCTTCTACTTTCTGTGTACTGTCAGAGGACAGCTGCAGTGCCCAGGCCATCACTAGGTCAGATAAGATCTGAACTCCTAAAATCCAGGCACACAGGTGTCCATGGTGTTCCAATGAGGAGCCTGCCACCAGCAAACTCTGCTCTGGTAAGGGAGTGGCTGTGCCGTGTCCTTCACTAGGAAGATAGCCATTAGGAAGGGTAGTCGGTTTGTTGCCATAGGAACAAGGAACATCTGCTCCAGCAAGCTGAGCAACTTCTCTCCAACTAGAGAACAGAAAGGAAAAAAAAAATTCTTAAAGGGACCATTAGCTCATGATATTGGTGCCAGGGAAGTAGCTTATCTGAAGAAGACCCGAGGGGCAGATCAGATCCCTTGGCCTGAGAGCGCTGTGAGGCTCTGGGGCAGCAAAAGACCCACATTTGCTTTGGAAAATGCAGGAGAACAAAGACAAGATTTTTTTTTTTTTTTCCCTGCCCTGGATAAGGGCTGTCCTCTGAGAACATGTCTCAAAGCTGAGTACGTTTATTGGCCCAGAACTTCCCACCTCCCTCTGTCACCTGCCGCCTTCCTTGGGGATCTTAGCTCCCCTCTGTGGTTGCCGGCTCCCTCCTAAACATCCCAGAAGCTTTTCTAAGCTGAGTAGTAGCAAACTTTCCTGTTTTCTCTGACCCTTACCCTCATCCTTGTCTACTCTGATGGCCTCATCTCCAGGCTGGCCTGGTTTTCTGGGGCCCTTGGGCAAGGATCCCAATCCCTTTCCTTCTTCCTCCACTTACCTTCCTTTTCTCCTCCTGTCAACCAGTGGCACGGGGTTGATGAGACGCTGGGTCCTCCAGAAGTCATCTTGCCCCTCTTTCTGGTGTCAGGACTTCTGGGTACATGCTTCTGAAGCTACTCAAGACAGCTTAAGGCCCAAAGGGGATTTTATTGTAAGGGTCAGAGAAATGTCTGGATCCCAAGAACAAACGAGAACCAAGAAGCCGAGTGCCACAAGTACGGTGCTGGTTTGCTCTTCTGCCTGTGTTGGCTTCAGTCTTTCCTCTCACTGCAGAGAGACTGCCCAGCTTCATGGTCCGCGTACAGGGTACAAAAGATGGCCTCCAGCGGCTCTCGGGCATGCAGGTTGAGAAGGACTGATCGCTTTTCTCTCTCAGTCCCAGTTCCCAGCCCCGGAGAGAGTTTCGGTTGGGTTGAAACCAGGTGGCTACCCCTGTAAGGAAGCCTGGCATCAGCTTTAGGAACACAGCTGTTACCATGGTGACTATGTGGCTGTTGGGGTGGAGACAGTTTCTATGAAGGGTGGGTACTTTCTAGTACATGTTAGCCCTTCTTGGGCTTCCAAGCCTAGAGGACCTTGGCTTGAAGACTTTACACACCCCTGACCTCTCTTGTTCATCTCTTGTCCTACCTGATCATGGGGACTGGTGGGTACCTAGTCGGTAGCCCAGCAGTACAACTGAAGGCACCCAGGGCATGGTGTGGCATCAGTGTTATTCCCTGTGAGTGGAAAAGGCATAGAACCTGAACCTAGAAGGCCGGTCAGTCCCCCATCTTACCCACATGTAAAACTCTATCCTTTTAGTGAAGTCCTTTATAAAAGATTTTATTGTTCCATCAGACACTAGGGTGTCAACATCTAAAAACCTCACAGTCGGAGTTTCTAAACTCAGTTATTCATAATGTAATTGAATCCATTGTCCTTCATTCCATCTTGGGCGTAGGAGGAGAACCGATGCCCACCATCTTGTTTAAGTTAGGATTGAATCAGTGACTATGAAATCATCCTCTCACATGAGAGAATGGGAATTTGGGCCGGGGTATAGGGGATTTGGATTTCTGGCTGGCTGCTGCCCTTTATCGAAATGAACCTCAGAGAAGGGACGAATTGTACAGGTGCCAAATGATATACTCTTTTCACGGCGCTACATCCCTTTTTCTATACACCCTCCTTTGTGCCTTCCTCTGCCAAACCTCTTCCCTCCATCTGCTGTAATGGCAGACATGGAGCAGAAGTCCTGGGGCTGGAAGGAGCAGAGGGGAGGCAGGCCCCTCTTGGCTCTGCTCTGTGACGGGCCTGTGGGAGGTTATTGGAGAACGGAGCACTTCCCTCTGATCTCGCCTGACTCCCCTGGAGCCTGGGAAGTGGGGGTGTCTCCGAATGGAGCAGAGGGAGGGCCTGCAGGGGCCTAGGAGCCCGGCTATTTCTGTAACACAGAACACATCTGCAGCCAGTCGCAGAGAAGGTCAAACTCTGGGCTCAGGGCTGGAATGCAAGGGGCCAGGCGGCAGGGAGAGCTGTGGTTTCACCCCTGCTGGCAGCTTGGAGGGCCCCTGCAACTCCCTTCCGGGGAAGGCGGGGCTGGTGGGGTGGGATGGGACTCTGTGGTGATGGTGTAGGGCATCTGTGTGTTGGAGCATAGCGCAAAACCCCGATACCTGTTGCACGGAGGTAGGGAGGAATGTAACTCCAGGTATGGGGGCAATGACTCGTGCTGTCTGCCATAGGCAGTATCAGGGCAGGCAGAGCGCAAGTGAAGGGAAGGCAAAGTCGTGCTAAGGGGAGGCAGGAAGGGTCAGACAAGCACAGGTGAGTGAATGTGTCCGACACTCAGAGATGCGGACAGGTGTGGGCCCAGCTTGCCATGAGCCGTGCAGTTCAGCTGCAAGACCCTACCTTCCAAGACCCTGTCTAATTTGTATCCGTGGCCTTTATCTTGATGAAGTCCCTTCCAGTTGAATAAGCTTCAGACCGTGCAGGAGTGGGCTCAGCCCTGGCATCCCTGTGTACCCATGTACTACCCAGCCCTCATTCCCTCGCTGTCACTGAATTCGCACAGCCCTGTCCTCAAGACCTGCTCCTCCCAGTGTCTTCCGTGCTTCACCCATCCCCACGCAAGCTTGTGTGTGCTTCTCAAGAGTCTGTGTGTAGTTAGAAAGTTGCCCTGGTTCAGCCCTGCCTTGGTCATAGAAAGACCATCTTGGCTAAACGTGACTTGGCCACCCTGCCCTTGGCCTGCCTCGCTGTAGCACCTTCGATGAATAATCCGTTGGTCTGTGCTCCTTCTTGCGCTGTGGGTCCTCCCTAGCTGAACCCAGACCTCTGTAATGGGGACAGGGCTCCTGATGGGAAATTAGCCCGAGAGAGGGGCTTTTCTTGGAGAACCTGAAGAGCTCTGATCTCCGTGGCCCTTCTCTTCACTCTCATTCACGCTCTGGGCAAGGTGATTCTCTGTGTCCTGCCCAGTGGGCTCCAAGGGCCAAGCACTTGCTCGCATTATATCACTGGATGGGTACAGTGTAAGCACTAGAATTTGGATCTTCTCCGTTAACTCCTGCCCAGCGGCTTAGTCCCTGGAACTGACTTACTTTTCAACTTCCTAGTGTGAGATGACCCAGGAAAACAATATCTGTCTCCCAGTTCAAAGTATGCTAGGGGCAGGCCTCCTCCTACGTGTGATTCTCGGGTGTTGATGATTCTGGCTTCTGAGGATGGGGAATAAGGGACCACCGCAAATGATCACTTGGGCCGAGGTGCGTAGTGGCTTAAAGGCATGGTAGACGAGATTTAGGAACCGCTAAGTGCCATCTGTTGAAGAACTTCTCTAGGAGCAATTATTAAGGATCCATTCTTAGGTAGCAACATGCGAAGGGGCTTTATAGTCCAGATTAGGCCATTGTTTCCTATGAATGAATTGTCCAAGGCAGAGGCATAGATGAGAATGATTTCTGGCATTTACTGGTTATTTACTAGGTTCCCTCTCTTAAATTCCCAACCTGTATGATCTCATTTAATCCCATGACAAACCTGTGAGGTAGGTACATATATTACCCCTTTCCACAGATGGGGCAATGAAGGCACAGAGAGGTTGACTTACCCGCCCAGAGCCCCTTAGTCAGTCCCTGGTGGAGCCAGGATTGGAAAGGGGGCAGTCTGATGCCAGAGCCAAAGTTCTCAAGACTGATGCAGATTCAACTCAGTAAAAATAAACTGAGGGATTAGTTTGTAGGATGATGCATGAGAAGGGAATTTCAAGTTGCACAACTAACATGAAGTGGGAAGAGCGCCGGCTTTGGACTGTGTCCTGGGCGGCTGTAATCCCTGCTCTCTTACTTCCTAAGCCTGTATCTCCAGGCTACTTACCTGACCTCTCAGGTTCCTGCTCCACAGGCAGGATCCCAGTACCGATCCCAGTACTGATCCCCGAAAGTGAGGCAGAGAATGTACTTGGGGAGGTGTTAATTTCCCTTTCGTTTCTGTGCCAGTTGTCAAGTCTTCCTGGGGAGGGTGAGGAGTGATTTGGGAATTCAAAATTAATTCTTGTTTCAGGAGGGAAATGTCCAGCCAGGCTTCCAATACCCGATCTTTTGGACAAGACTTTCTGCCAACCCCATTTCCTACTGTTCCATCTTGGGACTGCCCTGAATCAGAGGAGAGCTGGGCGAGAGCAAGAGGGGCGGGGGCTTCAGGCAGCTCTCAAGGCTCTCAGGGGCCCATCTTTCTGCATCCTCTTTTTTCCCCTTCTTTTTAAAAACAAGGATATTCTTTTGCATAACCACTGTACAGATGAACAGATTTAGGGAACTTAACCTTGATGCAGGACTAGTATCTAACATACAGTCCTCATTTAAATTTTACCAGTCATCCCAATAAAGTCATTAGAATCCAAATCCGGGACCATGTCTCTTTACTCCCCTCTAATCTAGAAGAATTTGCCAGCATTTTTTTTTTCTTTTTGGTTATACAAGCCTCGAGGTTTTTTGAAGAGTGCAGGGACCCTCCCTAGCCCTTTCTGGGCCTTGTCCAGTCTTCCCAGCTCCTTCCCAGGCCCTCCTAGCCTCATCCTGGAGCAGGGTTGACTAAGGTGAGGGATGGGGAGTCCCCTCGTCGGTGCAACATTGAAGGGGTGTCACAATACTCAATTATCAAGGGCGGTATTTAAAAAAATCAAATTAGGGCTCCAATTTCTTACAGAACACAGTATCAACAGTTTTAAGTAAAGACAGGATCTATAGCCCTAGTGCTCAGACAACAGGGAAATTCAGTAATACCCATCCGGTTTCTATTTAAAACAGGTCATTTATCATGGATCTTTTTTGACATTTTTATTTTGAAACCTATTCCATGAATAAAATATTAATCAATTTCGATCACTGATTTTTAGATGGCCCTTACATTTCGTGCCCCCTTGCCCTGCAGGGGCGGTTTTCCCTCCTGTCATCCAGTCCTCAGGACAAGGGAGAGAGAGAGGTGGGGCTCCCAGTGAGCCACTGTTCTTGTACCCTGGCCATAGTGGCGGAGGAGGGAGGGTGGGGCACAGAGAGGAGAGGAGAGAGAGGAGGGGTACAGAGGCCTGGAGCCCAGCCGGGTCTCTGGCCTGGAGCCCTCTAACAGCTTCCAGCTGCTTCCACACCCACCAGACTTCCTGCCTTGGGAGTGGTGTTTGGTTGTCCCCCTCCCCCTTCTCATCAAACGTGTGATCTGATTAGATCCTTGGATCCTGTCATCTCTAACAGTCTCCTCTCTCTTAACACTGTGTGGTTCCCCTTAATCCATCCTCTTCTGACCCTCTATCTGCTCCTGTTTTCATCCGTCCTGGGAGCCCCTTCCGGCTCTGTAACTGACCACTGTCCAAGCGCAGGCACCCGGGGCAGGGTGGGTACCCCGACACTGGTCCACGTTCCATGTTCTGGGAGCTGAGTCAGGACGGAGGGACACAGGTGGGGTGTCAGCCCCACTGAGGACAGGTCTGTGGCAACAGGAAAGAGCTAAGGACTGAAGTTAAGAGAGCCCACCAGGGTCTAGCCTTCCCTCCCATAGGGGAGGTTGCTTATCTTGGCCAAGACCCTTTATCTCCTGGAACTTTAGGGGTTTTGTTAAAATGGGAGGTGATAATATTTTTCTGCCTACCTCGTGGGATCATAAAAGAACCAAATAAGATAACGATGAGAATCATCAAGGGTTATACTTCATATTTTCTCTCCTATCATAAGACAAATAATCCCTTATTTTTATTAAGACCATATTCAGATCTGCTACATTTTCTTTTTATTTTCTTTTATTCTCTTTTATTTTCTTTTATTTTCTTTTTTTCTCTGCCACATTATTTGACCTAACTCCGTGAGAGGTGCGCAGGCTGATTCAGAGCCCATACCCCTTCCTGCATTGAACGAGCATTTTCTTTCTTTTTTTTTAGATTTTTATTTATCTATTTGACAGAGAGCACAAGCCAGGGGAGAGGCAGGCAGAGGGAGGAGCAGGCTCCTGGCAGAGCAAGGAGGAGGGGATGCGGGTTAGATCCCATGACCCTGGGATCATGACCTGAGCCAAAGGCAGATAGATACTTAACCAACTGAGCCACCCAGGCACCCCTTAAACCAGCATTTCTGTTGGACTAAAGCGGGTCACTCGCAGAGCTGGAGCCCCTGCCTCTCCCCACCCCCCACCCCACAGGCCCATATCCCATCACAATGTGAACAGAACAGGTAGGACCCAGGAGTAGGTTTTGGGCTGTTTTGTTTTAATATTTCAGATAAAAGTTTTTGTACTTTATGGAGTTATAATTAATGTAAGATAAACTGCATCATCTGTTTAAAGGATAAAAATTGCTGTGTTTTGTGAAGCTACAAGCACAATTCACCCCCTGGTTTCTTTCCTCCTCTCAGAAATCCCTCCCTCTGGCCCCCCTCCCCATCACCTCCAATCTGTGGTCTCTGCAGGTTAGCTCACATTTTAAAATTTCATATAATGGAATCGTAAGTACACATTTTTAAAAAAGATTTTATTTATTTATTTGACAGAGATCACAATTAGGCAGAGAGGCAGGCAGAGAGAGAGGAAGGGAAGCAGGCTCCCTGCTGAGCAGAGAGCCCGCTGTGCGCTGCGGGGCTCCATTGATCCCAGAACCCTGGGATCGTGACCTGAGCTGAAGTCAGAGGCTTTAACCCACTGAGCCACCCAAGTGCCCCCAGTACACATTTTTTAGTTGAGGGGTCTGGCTTCTTTTACTCAGCATAATTATTTTGAGATGTGTCTGTGCTGTTGTATGTATCAATAATTCACTCCTTTCTATTGCCAAGTCTTCGCCCATTGTATGGATGTAACACATGCATTGTATTCACCTGTTCGTGGACATTCGTTTTTGTTTGTTTGTTTGTTTGTTTTTGCAGTTTGGGGCTCTGGCAAACAAGCTGCAGTGAACATTTGTGAGCAAGTTTGTATGGACATATGCTTTCATTTCTTTTGGGTAAATACCTCAGAAACAATGGATTATATGATAACTCCATGTTTTTTTTTCCACTTTTTTTTTTTTTAAGATTTTATTCATTTATTTGACAGACAGATCACAAGTAGGCAGAGAGGCGGACAGAGAGGAGGAAGCAGGCTCCCCGCTGAGCAGAGAGCCCGATCCCAGGACCCTGGGATCATGACCAGAGCCGAAGGCAGAGGCTTTAACCCACTGAGCCACCCAGGCGCCCCTCTATGTTTAACTTTTTAAGAAACTGCTGAACTTTTCCAAAGTGGATGTACCATTTCCATCCTCACCAGCAGTGGATGCATTCCAATTCACCTACCTTCTTGTCAACACTTGGTATGATTAGTCTTAATTTTAGCTATTCTGGTGGGTGGGTGTAGTGTTGTTTCATTGCAGATTCAGTTTGCATTCCCTAATGACTAATGACGTGGAGCATCTTCTCATGTACTTTATTTGACACTGTGTATCTTCTTTGCCGGGGTGTCTGTTTAAATGTTTTGCTCATATATTTTTTTATTGTGTTGTTTGCCGCCTTCATGTTTAGTTGTAAAAGTTCTTTATACATTCTAGATAAAAATCTTACGTCAGTTGTATATTTCACAAACATAGCCCCTCAGTTTCTGGCTTACCAATTTCTTTTGAAGAGCAGTTTGCTATTTTGGTGAAATCCAATTTATTGATCATTTCTTTAAAGTTGGCGAATTTTGTGTCTTGTTTAAGAAATTTGCCAAGCCGAAAATCACTAAGATTTTTCTCCTATGTTTTCTTCTAGAAATCTTATAGTTGTGGCTCTTATATTTAGAAATCTTATAGTTGTGGCTCTTACATTTAGATCTTGGTCCATTTTGAGTTAATTTTTTAAGGTGGGGTCAGGGGGCTTGGTTTTGGCTTTGTTTCATGTTTGGTATATGGATCTCTGTTTTTTCCGGCAACATGTATTAAGAAGGTTGTCATTCCCTCAATGAATTGCTTCTATACTGTTCTGGCAAACCAAATGACCATATGTGCATAGGTTTACTTCTCGATTCTCTGTTCTGTTCCATTTATGTGTGTGTATATATATCTTTATGCCAATACCACATTGTCTTGGTTACTTTAGATTCATAAAAATTCTTGAAGTCAGAGAGTCTAAGACTTATAACTTTGTACTTTTTTTTCTTAAAGATTTTAATTTTAAGTGATCTCTACATCCAACATGGGACTTGAACTCACAACCTACAAGTTCAACAGTCAATGCTCTACCGAGCCAGCCAGGCACCCCTAACTTTGTACTTCCTTTTGAAAGATTTTTAGTTATTAGAGGTCCCTTGCATTTCCCTATGAATTTCCCAATCAGTGTGCCAATGTTTACAAAGAACTTCCAAGGACTGTGTTCAATCTATAGAAAAATATGGGGAGGATTGATAAACTTAGCAATTGGAGATCCAAGCAAAGAGGATATATCTCTTCTTATTTGTATTTTATTTAATTTCTCTCAGCAGTGTCTTATAATTTTTCGTATGTAGGTCTGTCTCGCTCATCTTTTGTCAAGTTTATTCCTTAAACATTTCATGTTTTTAATCCTATTAGAGATAGTGTTTTTAAAATTTCAATCTTCATTGTTTGCTGCTAGTATATAGAGACACTATGGATTTTTCTATATTGACTTTGTATGCTGAGGCCCTCCCCACTTTTTAAAAACTCAGTTTAACAGAGCAGGAGCCTGGAAATACCGAGGTGCTGGGCATTTGCATGATATGATAAGCATTTAAAGAGGCATATAACAACATCAGCATCTTTCCCTGTTTTAAGTCAATAAGTCATTCCAGCAGCAGCCCTGCAGCCAGGTAGCTGGGAGAGGGTGTGTGAGGAGGGGGTGGTATGAATCGGACCCTCCACCAGCAGTGCTCTGCTAGATTTCTGGGGGTGTTCTGACAATCGGACTGAGTGGGAACGCAGTGCAGCCCCTTTAAGAGACTAGGACCTGGCAGCCAACAGGCTACTGGGAAGGCAGCCCGGGAGATAAGATAAGGCCCCCAGGCTGGTTTAAGCCAGGGTCCCGAGCCACAGTGGCCGGGCTACTGATAGACAAACAGGAACCAGGGGTGATAAGGAGGAGATGCCAGCACTAGACCCAGGCTGGCAAGGCACGGAGCAGCCAGCTCACTCACTAGGACCTGAAAAGAGAAGGGAGTATTACTGGTGGGTTTGCCCGGGGACGGCACCTGCATTCTCTTGTGTATCCTATAGATTTAAAATCATGTTTTTGAAACCCTAATAGACTATACCTAAAGGCCTTCCACGTGGGAGATGTTCAATAAATATATTGGTTGAGTTCCTTATGTTCTCTCTACTGATAACTTTATGCTCTAGTAAGATGTTCTGATAAGCATCCGAAGGTTTTGAGACTACCTGGTTTCTTGCTCAAGCTAGAAAAATCCTGGCAAGGACTTCCTCTGAAAAGCCCAGAGCTGCTCATTTGCACTTATCTGCATAGATTTGCATGTGTCCTACATGTAGATACTTCCATGCTGGATTTAGATTTCCCCAAATCAGAAGCCTATTTTTAAAAGGGATAAAGAGGGGATTTGTCTCTACTCATTCCTGCCCACCTTTCATCTGCATCCTCTAAACATGCAAAAAAAAAAAGAAAAAAAAGAAAAAAAATTCTGCTGCTCTGACCTGTGAAGAAGACCACTTGAGCCTGGCATCCTTAATGTAGGCCTAAGCAGCCCTCTGCCTGTCAAGGTGTTTCTTTTCTTGGTGTCTCTTCCAATTCCTGGTCCCACTCTCCAAACTCCTGAGTGAGGCAGGGAATTATGAAGGTAAAGAAACGCTCTAGCTAGCCAGCCAGGAGCTGAAATGCCCAGAAGTCTTCACGGATGGTGCCCTGTTACCTGGACAGGGAAGCCAGAGATGTGCACACCTGCCCGAAAGCCCCTTCCTCTCACTTCCCATCTCAGGGCTTAGGATGCTAGGACTACCTTTGTTCTCCCTCCTTCAGGAGTAAATAAAAATATCATGCCCTCCCCCAGATCCCGGCTCCTCCATTGGCCTGCTAGGCAAATATTTCATAATGTGGGCTCATCCAATTGGGCACCATGCCAGAGCCAAGCGCCTCAGGTTGCCAGTGCGCTCCAATCAGGCGGGGCAGCCGGGGTGGGACTAGAGGGCTCGCGCTCTCTGCATGGGAGGCCGGCATTACTCAGGTGGATGGCATCGACGTGGGAGTTACCGCTTTGCCCGGGGCTGGGAAGAGGGGCCAGGGCTGTCCATCAGCCAGCGGGAGGCAGCCCAGCTCTGAAGGGGTTAAGGCTGGTCGGCCTGTGTGGCTGTTAATGATTGCTACCCACCAGGGACCTGGTAAGTATTAAAGGAAAGCTTTTCCCTATTCCTGAGTGTGAAAGGAGTCAGAGTAAGAGCGCTTGGAGAGGGACCTCGGAGAAGAGCCAGGGAGTGAGTGGTTATCTGTTGGGCGGACTGTTTGGGTGGTTCTGGAACAGGTAAGGGGACTAGATAACCCATTCCATCTGCTCCAGCAGGCTTTTGTTACAACGGGATACAAATTCTCAGCTTGGGGCCAGATTGCAGATCATGCTGTTTATTAGAAGGAAATGCGGAGGGTTGGTTTCATCCACAGGGGTGAACTACTTGGCACAGAAGCTGAAGATACAAACCTTTGTCTGTCCTGCCGCGGAGACAATGGTTTTGTGGGGCCGCCCTGCGCGCAAAGCTGGAGCGGCTGCTCTTCCTCCCTCTCCGAGCCATTGTCTTGGAGAGGGGCTCGGGAGCTCTGGGCAGAAGCGCCTGGGCCTCCTGTGGGCTGATTTCCCCGGACCAGGCAGAGAGGGCCCAGCCGGAGAAGCTGGGATAGCTGTGGCTCACCCTTCATCCTTTTTCCTTAGAGTTAGGTGTGGAGAGGGCCAAAGGAGGATAGAACCGGTGGGAGGCGGTGCTGAGAGTTGGCAGTGGGGGGCGGTGGGGGGCGGCTCTGAAGTCATTGAGGGAACAAAGTTTGTCATTTGGGAGCCAGACAAATCCGAAAAAGAGGACCAATTTGGGGGGCTTAGTTATCTCTTATTCCCTTTCTCTCAACTTCCTGTTCAGGTCCTTCCCTCAGGCTCCAAAACATTAGTGCTCTTTGACCCAGGCACCTGCTGACAAGTCAGGAGCATGGGGAATGTGCACCAGAGTTCTGGGTTTTGCTGGAAGGGCAGATGGACTTTTTGCCGCTGGTGGTGGGGTGTGTGTGTGTGTACTCACACATGCACATGTGACAAAAAACGAAAGCCTGCTCTGTCTCCAAAGCAGAAACGTTGACGTGACCCCCAACTTGGCCAGGAGCGCTTTTGTCCCCTGTCTCTTTCTTAGGAGGGAAAACGTTTCCATGACATAATGATGATGTTAGGTGGCCCTGGAGGGGTCTGTTGGACAGGAACAGAGCGCTCCCTGTGCCCGTCTGGGAGGCAGATTTGAGAGATAAGCAAACCCAGCCTCCTGGTGGCTTCCAGCGGGCGCTGCCTCTGGCTGGGCTGCCCACAGGCAAACAGAAACCAGCCCAATACACGGGAGGGGCCAGGCCCCAGACCCAGCAGGGCCAGAGCAAAAGCAGCCAAGTTTCTGGGCATGGGAGCCAAGAAAGGGGGAAGTAGAAATGGGAGGAGCGGGCCACTTGTTGTGTTCTGCCCCGAACTGAGAGACGGAGCCATGGCGGGGCACTGGCCCTTTCTGTGCACTTGCTCACATCGCCTGCCTCCCCGTGGGGCAGCCGGATCAGCCGGCGCATCGTGGCGGGAGTCTTCCCGGGCGCGCACCCGCACAGGTGCCCCGCGCGCGCGCGTGCGGAGGGGCTTGCTTCGGTGCTTGGCTGGCTGTCACCATCCTGACACTTAATTTTTGAACGAGGGGCCTGTGCGTTTGTATTTTGCGTGGGGGGCTGGTAAATTCTGTAGGTTGTCCTCTCCCCAGGCCCAGCCAGGATTTGCAACAGCCACAGAGCTGCTCACGTGCTCCAGCCGGTGTAGGCGGACTCACCTGTTACTCAGGTGTCGCGGCCAGGACCAGCACAGCATCCTTCTCCCTCCCCTCCTCAAACTCCCCTCCATTCATTTCTTCTTGTGGCAGCTTCTTGCCTAGTGACTGCATGGCAGGGGGACATGTCTCTCTCTTCCCTTTCCTCCACCGGCCCTCCCTCTTTCCTTTACCTGGGCTCTAGGCTGGGGTCTAGGCTTGGGAGGGCCTCTCCCCTTCCTCAGAGACCTTCTTCCCTTCTCTGGGCCTGGGAGATTAATGAATGCGCCCTGGCACCTGCTTCACGTGCTGTTTGCTTAGGAACAGACTGTTTCCCTGCAATTACCACGGGTTGCAGGTCTGGGTGGTGGGGTGGGGGTTGGGGAGGTGCAGGGGAAGGAAGACTCCCACACCCGCTGTCCCTGGTGGCAGTCCCTCTAGCTTTACCCTCTGTGGTGGCTTTTCCTGCTCTAGACCAGAGGACCTTGCAGACAACCTCTTTTCTCCCCACCAGCCTCTGCCAAGTTGGCCAATCCAGGAAGGAAAAGGAAGGCCGGGGAGGAACAGGTCCCCCATTCTTCCCCCCTTTACCACCTCCCCTCTCCCCATCAGTTGGAGCTGCTGTACAACCTTCCCCAAAAGGCCTCCCTAAGCCCGCCCCCAACAGGGCTGTCAGTAACAATGTTTTCAAACCTTGGAGGGGAGTCTTGATGCCTATGACTTAAAGATGATGGGTTACCCAAATTAATTTTGATGCGACTTTGAGATGTATCATTTTGCTTTACGATGTTTTTAACTCTGTAGTTGGTGGCCGAGGATTCCCTTCTTCTTGGTTTAGCTGAGGGCTAGAAGGGCACATGTGTCCCCTGAGGACCCTGAGCAGATACCAGCTGGTAGACCAACAAAGGGGGTTGGAAGTAAACGTTTCAGAGGATCAAAAAATATTAGAGCTGGAAAGCGGCTTGTAGAACCTCTAGGCCCATGCTGTCTGATAGACTGTTCCATAGCGGTGGGACGTGCTGTGACTGTCCTGTCTGATGTGGTAGCCCTGGCTGCTGTGACCATCGAGCCACCCAGTGAGAAATGGCTAGCTGAGGAAGTGAAATTTTACTTTTATTTCATTTCACGACTTAAAATGTAAAGCGCCACCAATGACTAATTGTTACTGAATCGGATGGCACCGCTTTGGAATAACACTACTTGTTTTATGTGATTCCTTTATTTTATTGATAATTAAAAACTCAGCTATTTGCTGAGCAATTGTTATGTGCCAAGCATTTTCCTCCGTGCTTTAAATTTGTGCTCTTGTTTAACCCAGCGACTCTAGTATCAGTCCATGTTACAGATGGGGAAACAGATCCAGAAGGGGAAAGTGACCGGTACTGGTCAGCCACAGAGACTCCAGACTCATACCCTTTTTCTTAAGGCTAATCCACACATTGTCTACGCTTTGTCTGCATGACCTCTGTCTTCAATAAGTCCTTTCCCTTCCAGACCTCACGTTTCCTCCCTGGGATGGCAGATGGCTGTTGCCCTCAGTCCACAGAGGGGGGAATATGGCAATGACTTTTCCTAGGTCCAGCCATTTTCTGGCTGGTTCCACTGGTGGCCTGTGTTCCCAGGCTCCCTCTGGATCCTCCCTAAAGCAGACAGCAATCTGGGGAGACTCCTCTGCTCTTAGAGCCCTTGGCAAGCTCATGTACAGGCAAGTTCCAGGCTCCTCAGTCCTGGTGGAAGGAGGTGTTCAGAATTTCCCACAATCCACCTGGGTCCCCTATGCTCATGACTCCTAGTTTAGGAGAGAGGAGCAGCTGAGCCCTCCCTGGGGGGCAGGGGCAGACTCAGCTCCCCACCCCACATCCCAGAGCAGCTGAGGGAAACACTAGAGCTTTTCTGCCGTCCCACCTGCTTTACCCCACTCGCTGGCAGAGGAAGACTCCTTCCCCCAGAAGCAGTTGCCTAGGCTCCTGCTTTTCTGACCCCATTGATTTATTGCTCTCCCCTTCCCCAGACAAAGCCCCTGCTTCTTAGACTCTTATCAGAGTCCCCTGGCCTGTTGGGAGGGGGAGGGAGAGGAGGGACCGAAGAGCAGATGGAACCTGCCTTCGAATCGCCCGCCCCCACCCCCCAAGAGGGATTTGAGGCTGAGCTCTCCTGCCTCTCTCACTCACCATCCAATATCCCAAAGCAGAATGGCACATGTCTGCTCTTCCCACTATGGGGGGACCACGGGTCTGCTTCTGCAACCCCCACAGCAAACAGCCTTTATGCTCCCACAGGGGGTCAGGTGTGGCCCCAGGCAGAGCAAGAGAGAAGCCCGGGCGGAAAACAGCCGGTTCGCAGCTCTGGACCCAGGCCGGTGTTGGACTGACCTTTAGGGGTCCCCAGACCTGTAGCTCCCTGGGGTTACGAGTGAGAGGGTTGGTAGCTTTCATCCCCATTCTTTTGCAGCCAGCCCCCAACCCCAGGGGAGCGGGCATCTACCCTCTGAATCACGCAGCTCTTTCCCTCTTTTTTCCTGGAACTCGGCTTGGGCAAATAGCAGGAACTTTGTCTTCTCTGTCCTGTTGCTGTAGCTGGGGCGATGATCTCCGCTTCCCTGATTTGGAAATGGGCCTTGCCTTCCTCCCTTCCTCCTGGTGAGGACTAGACCATGGGGGCGGGGGAGGGGGTGTGCCTTCCTTAATTTTTTCGCTTTATTTCACACCCCTTTGTACATCTGTGTTGTCTGCTACGGAAGGCATACTTATGTGCCTGATTTCATTGTTACAAGGAGGAAGCTTAGGTGCTGAACTTGACCCTGGCGAATTGCCGGACTGGGAGCCAAGAAGGCATTTGTAGCTTCTGAGGGTGTGGAAGGAGGCACATCAGCCTGGTTGCTTCGGTCTGTGAGCACTTGCTTTGTAAAGCTCTTTCCCTTGCGGTGGGCGGGGCGGGGTGGGGTGACACTGCTCTCTGTGGGACACCAGAACCAAATCTGCTGCGGTCAGGATGAAGAGAGTCCTTCCAGTGACCTTGCAGAGGCCCAGAAGCAGACAGCTGAGCCACCTCAGCCTCTGAAGGGCACAAGTTCGGGTTCCAGCTCAGAGCTGAGGGAGGGGGTAATTAATTATTGCCCTGTCCCTGTACTCTTGGGACCCTCGCTGACTGTCAGGAGAAGGCCGCTTGGAGGCTGAGGGAGGAGACTCGGGCCTTCCCCCTGCTCCCATCTAGCTTAGAGGATGGGAGCAAAAGGTGGAGTGGGGAATTCAGCCCTGCCTTCATTTCCTTCCCCTCAGCAGGGAACAAAACCAAAGTCTGAGGACCACGAAGGCAAGGCACCCCAGGGAGCCAGCTTGCCCCAGTTCTCCCTAGTTGGGTCAAGGTTTGAGGGGGGAAAAGCACCTCTTGCCCAGCCCAGGATGACTTCTGGGTCCCAGAATCACAGATCTTGACACTTGCAAGGGCCACTGGTGCTCTGACAGTTAAGGGATGGCCGTGCCAGGAATGACATTCGTCAACCAGAAAGGATACAGGCCTGGCCCACCTGGAGGGTGCTGGGGTATCTCCGGATGTCCATGAGGTGGGCGGCCCCGGGCGCTGGTCAGGGAGGTGGGGAGGAGGGCACCCTCCCGAGGCCTGGCACAATAGCTCTTCACCGACCAATAAGGCGAAATTTCAACATTTCAATAACCAGCATGGTTGGGCCGAATACCTATCCTGGTTGTCTTCATCATTCAGAAGGCAAAGGGAATTCCATAAAGTAAAATAGTTTGAAGACAAGCTAATCCAGGCTGGGGTACGAGATCAGCGTGACGAGTCCCCGTGAAGTTCCCCTGATAGTCACCATCCCCCCCCCCCCCCCCCCCCCCCCCGGAAACACACACACTATGAACTCTGACCCAGACTAAAGACTACACCACCTGCTGACCTGCCGTCTGAGGCTACTTTCCGGACCCAGGGCAGGGGCCAGGAGATGATACAGGGAGAGACCAGGGAAGGACGTGGTGGGAGGTAGAAACCCAGGTCTGGCCCCTGGATTTGTGATTTCCATCCCTTGG
Organism: Lutra lutra; assembly: GCF_902655055.1. NCBI lineage: Eukaryota > Metazoa > Chordata > Mammalia > Carnivora > Mustelidae > Lutra > Lutra lutra. The sequence continues at coordinate 43,379,641 of NC_062292.1, read as the reverse complement.
CTACAGAAAGATAGCCGGTTCCTTGGCTTTCTCTCTGAGGTGGGGGCCGAGCTCTGGGTGAACACGCCCAGCATTCCGTAACTGGCCAGAGAAGGTAAGGAGAACGACTTCGGGCCCTCTGGGGTGTGGCTGTGGGTTGTGAGGACAGGCAGAGTGAAGCAGGACACTCAGCCCAGTGGCCTAGCATTTTAGGACATCCCAAGCTTGCTTGGAGGAGGACACCCTATTCTTGACTTTTCGGGAATTACTGTGGCATGGGAGGGGGGAGGGTGCAGGGGCGGAGAGGAGAGGAGAGAAGTTGTGCGAGTGTGAGGCTGGCAGCTGGGTCCCCAGAGCACACACAGCTGGTACTTCACCCTGTAGGCAGCACAGGGAAAAGAGACAGTGCGGCGTGGAGGGGCTCCTTCCCACCTGCAGAAACCGAAAAGTGCCTACCAGGGCCTGACCTCTCTTGGCCTCTTCTCTGTGTGGCGGTAATAGGCAGGAGGACAGAGGAACTCTGGTGGGGAGATGATGGCTAGGGCAGTGAATTCTTCCCCGGGAATGACCAGGAGTGCTCCCAGAATCAGGTGCACTGGCACCCCCGAAAACGTAAGCGGTAAGCTGGTTCTCATTGGGACGGAATCCTGGAGCAGATAAAGCTCCCTGAAAATAATGATGAAGGGCGCCTGGGTGGCTCAGTCATTAAGAGTCTGCCTTCAGCTCAGGTCACGATCCCAGAGCCCCTGCCTTGCATGGGGCTCCCTGCTGGGGTGGGGTTGGGGAGCCTGTTTCTCCCTCTCCGACTCCCCCTGCTTCTCTTTCTCCCACTCCCCCTGCTTGTGTTCCTTCTCTCGCTGTGTTTCTCTCTCAAATAGATAAATAAAATCTTTTTTAAAAAATGAAAATAATGATGAGATCCAAAGGGGGAGGTGGGGAGCAGGAGCCAAACCCCTTCCCCTCCTCCGTCAGCAGCAGCCCTCCCTGGAGTGTGGATAGTCTCACTTGGAATCTGCTGGCTGAGGGGAGAAGGAGGTGGGAGGGATGGGCCGCAGGCAGCCCTCCTTCCCGCTCACCCCGCACCCTCCCTCCCTGTAATGAGGTGTGATTCCAGAAGCCAGAGTGCTCTCAGGATGGGGAAGCCTCGCCAGGGCTAATTCTCTGTCAGCAGATTCTCAGGAGCTATGGAAATGAGGCAGCGTGGTGTGGGCTGATAACCAGGAGGGGCCCAGAGTCTGGAAGGAGTTGAGCATATTTTTCTAGTTGTTCAACACTGATCACGGTGGGAGCACTGGGTGTCCAGCCTGGGCGCGCGGGTGTGTGCGCCTGCAAGGGGTCGTGAAGACTCGGCTGAACGTGCTCCTTTTGTGTTTTGTTTGGTTTTGTTTTGAATTGGGGGCTTTTGACTGCATTGTGCCAGGGAGCCCTCCAGAAAGAGGCTGCTTCTTGGGGGAGTGTGTTTGGAGACAAACCAGCACTTGGTTTCTCTGTGGTAAGGCTGTCACTAGGACTTGGAGGCTGAGAGTGTCTCTGGAAGGAGGAAAGCTTTAACTAGATGGAGAGATGGGTGTTTGCAAAGTGGAGAAGATTGGCCTCTGTTCTTTGTAATATTACAAATACTATGTAATATTTGTAATATGTAAATGTAATATTGCATTTATTATATTATTATATATAATATATATTATATATTTATTATATATAATATGTAAATGTAATATTACAGATGTAATATTACAAAGTTGGTGTTGGCACTTCAGGAATGCTGGCCCCCTACGTGCACAATGCCCTGCCCTCCGTACACCACCTTCTTAGGCTTGAGACGGTGTGGTTGTCATTTTCTAGCTCTGGCACCTGGGATACATCTTGATTTGTTTTTAAGCAAAATAGTCTTAGGCATTATCTCTTATGCATAAAACGTTTCACATTTTGAAATTTTACAGTTCGGGGTGCCTAGGTGGCTCAGTGGGTTAAGCATCTACCTCCAGCTCAGGTCATGATCTCAGGGTTCTGGGATCGAGTCCCCACTTTGGGTTCTCTGCTCAGTGGGGATCCTGCTTCTCCCTCTCCCACTTCCCGTGCTTGTGCTTTCTCTCTCTGTCAAATAAATAAATAAAACCTTAAAAAAAAAAAAGGAAATTTACAGCTATTATTCCATAGAATTAGAAGGTATCTCATTTGTGCACGAGAAAATGAAGAACCAAAGAAGTCAGGTCACACTGCTAATTCATGCTGGTCTTGGACTGAAAGCCTGGTCTTGCCAAATTCTCTTTTCACTGATAGCACTGCCCTTGGGGCCACCTTTGTAGGTCCAGCAGACATGGTGACCACACGGTGCCCCATCACAGAATCTCCTTTACTGTTTGAGATGCTCCCCCTCTTTGGGTAGAATCAGGAGGTCCTTTTGGAGACCAATTTGTAATAATTTGTTCCTGAGAAATGGAGACCTTTGACATTCCCCCGGCAGAAAAGGAAATAGAGGAAGAGAGGAAAAAAGGAAGAAAGAAAAGAAACTAGTTATCAAGCCTTGTTTTCCTTTTTTACCTATTATGTGCCTGGTAAGTTCTTCCTGATGTCTAACCTAAAGAGGAAACCTATCATTCTGTGCAGTTTAGTGGTGAAGGAAAAAAAACCCAGCTAGGCATTCTGTGTGCTTGAACCCTGAGGGATTCGGAGTACTCACCAAGCTGGGGAAGCCCCTGAGCCTTCCTTCCTATCCCCTTGTGCGAGCTTCACTGGGCACCAGAGAAGTAATTTAACTTACAACTTAAGCAAAGCCTGTGGGAGGCCCCTGAGCTGGGCTTGAAGAGAAAGGGGATATATTTGCCTTCTAGAGAAAGAAAACTCATTTTCCCAATGTACCCCCACCCCCTCCTCCTGTGCAGATGAGCTTAATTTTCTTCGCCTCCTAATGAAGATGGATCAAAGCCAAGCTATATATTCAAGGGGGAGCCAGGCAGGGGAGCTGAGTGAGGGGGCGAGGCCGGCAGATACAGAGCTTCTCTCACGGAGAGGAAGTAATTAATTTTAAGAGAGAGCCTAGATGGGGAAGCTCTTGGTAATAGAGTGTCGAACTCCAAATGCAGGTGGCTAAAAATGAAGTCAGAGCATGGAGAGTTTCTTTTGTTTGTTCATTCATTCACTCCTTGATTCAACAAATATTTATTTGGCACCTACCGCATGCAGGCAGAAGGCTCAGATCCCCAGAACCACAGCAGGGCTCAGGTAATTGGCCCGGGATGGGGAGAGGTGGGATCTGGCAACTGAAGCCTCTTGTCACCATTTGCAAAAGTACCATGAAATAGTTGAATGTGTATACTGTTTGGATTTAAGATTCGTTGCTTAAGTATCAGGAGCTGATGACCCCAAGCTATATCCAACCAGCTTGTCGCATCATCGGTTCAGTAATAATGCTGTCCATTTGCTTATCTGTTCACTGATTGCACCGTTCTCTGACTGAGTTCTGACCTCAATCCAAAAAATTAGATTAGCCCTTCCCTTTCAGTGTCTGTTGTGGCATAACAACAGACACCGATGACACCAGACTGCTTCGGTGCAGCTGTAAAGAACCACGTTGGTCAGAGAGGATTCTGTCATCCGGAGACAGAAATGGAATGATACAGAAAGCCGGAGGGACTGAAATTTGATATCGAAAGAGCACATCTCAGCAGCAGAAGGTAACAGTGGGTCTGGAGCCTCCCTTGCTAGAACCCTTATGAGAGCCAGGACACTGAATGAGATTGATTGCAGAGTGAGCTGGCCTGGAGGCAGGGGGCTGGAAGAGATGACCTTCAGAAGACCCTTGTAATCCAAGGGCCCCGAGACAAGGAGGACATTAGGAAAAGGGGAGCTCTAACCGTCTTTGGCCACTGGAGAGTTCGGGGAACTTCATGGCTTGCAAACCTCCTTGCCCCTGAGCAGATCTGACAGTCGCCAGCTGAGATTTATCATATGGCATCTGGGAAGATTTTCAGAAGTAAACACATGGTGACCCCCTCTGAGCCCTGTGTGCCGCCCTCTTCCTCACAAGCTTCTGGAGGACGCTTCCCTTCAAGTTCACCCGAGCAGAGGAGCCAGGACCTTGCCACGAGCTCTGGCTGCACGACACCCACGCCCATGGACTCCACGTGCCCCTCAGCCAGACCCCAGGCAGAGGGCCCGCCAGCTGGGGCTGGGTCTTAAGGGAGCGTGCTGGGGACACCGCCCAGAAGCCCCGTTCCCTGTGGCCCGGCTACGCAGAAGTCTGGACAGGCTAGGAGGCGTGGGGAAAGTTCATCTCAGCTTCCAGGCAGCGGCGACAAGGGCAGCACGAGTCTGGAGCCTCCCTGAACCCTTGTAGCCCTAGGATCGGAAGGGTCACTGAAAAGCACGCGGATTGCAGCCCGGGGCACAGTGTTCTTGGCTGGGGGGTCAGGAGGCAGGGAAGACTGCCTTCCTGCAGGTCGGGCTGGCGCGAGCGTCTGCTGTGCAGATGGGAACACAGCCCCGGACTGCTCCACCCGCCCAGCTACTCCGTGTCCTTAGCTCGGCGGGGTCGGACTACCTAGAAGTTGCACACCTGCTCAGCGCACGCCTGTCTCTCTGGTTCAGCATTTTCTCCCTGGGGACCTGAGCCGGGAGGATATCATCCCTGGTCCCTTATTCTGCCTCCAGCACTCAAACGACAGCCTTTGGGCTGGATGCTAGGAAGCCACAGCCACCACCTCACCCTGCCCTGGGCATCTGGGCACCCCCTGCCACCACCCGGCGAGAGCCCCTCCCCCTCCCCCAGCCCCGGAGCCTGCCGCGTGCCCTGAGCTTGGCCCTGGGGACCGGAGGACTTACTTCTCAGAGGGATGGTAAGAGCAGGGTGGCTGGCAGGTCCTCTGAGGCTGCTGAACAGGGATCAGAGCTGCCAAAAGGATGTTGAAGTTTCGGGCTGATCGACGGGTCAGGTAGGGAGCTCTTCTGTGGATGGTGAGCCGAGCTCGGTGAGCAGGTGCATTGGCAGCTCGTCGGGTCTGGGGGCTTCAGCGGGAAGGCCCTGCCAGACCTGACCTGGAGAAGGAAGAGGAGTTAGGTCAATGGCTGCTGCATTGCAGTGCTTGTGAAGGGGAAGCTATTTTGAAATTGGTAGCGGCGAGATGGAGAGAGGACGTCATTCGTAGGGGTTGCTGGGTAGGAGAGTCTGGGGCAGGGAGAAATTCACTGTACCTTGAGAGACCTGTGCCAGCTGACAGCAGGCTGTGTGTGTGCTTCTGTGTGTGTATGTATGTGTGTGTCTGTCTGTCTGTCTATACCAGTGCCTGTGGGGAAGGTTCCAGCAGTTAGCACAGGGACCATGTAGAGCAGAAGGGGGCTGGGGGGGGCGGGTGGACGTGGGAGGTGGCGAGCAGGCGCGGTGTGCCACTGGGAAAAAGCAGAGATGTTGGCACCTTGAGGACCTTGTTTTCACAGACTGCTCACCCGCCCCCCCCACCCGATGGGGGAGACAGAGCCAAGGAGGGGGTGACTAGAAACAGCTACCCTTCCTTGCAAAGATCCCCTGCAGTTAAGTTGAGGAGAGTATCCCTGTTGGAGGGAGGAGGGAATAAGTTGGAGAAGAAGGGGGAGCAGGTGAGAAACGTGTTGGAGTTCCAGCCCACGCCTGCGGACACTGGCCAGATTTAGGGTCCTGGCCGGCAAGCCCGAGCTGCCAAACCCGGATTCCCATATAGACTGTGGCCACTGTCCATGGGGCTTGTATCTGCCACAGACATTTGTTGTTGTTGTTGTTTCTAAAGATTTTGTTTTTATTTATTTGACAGAGATCACAAATAGGCAGAGAGGCAGGCAGGGGGGTTGGCGGTTGGGGGAAGCAGGCTCCCTGCTAAGCAGAGAGCCCGATGCAGGACTCGATCCCAAGACCCTGGGACCATGACCTGAGCTTAAGGCAGAGGCTTTCACCCACTGAGCCACCTCAGCGCCCCTGCCACAGGCCTTTGGATCCAATCTGAACAGGGCTGGTTTGGAAACTGAAAAAACACACTTTGATGTTATCATTAGCTTCAACAGACAGCACTGGGGGTGGGATTCCTGGACTATTGGTGGGGGGAGGGGTTGCCACAAAATGTTACTTCCCTCAAGGAGCTGAAGTGACAGAGCCAGGCTGTCTTTCCTCCTGCCCCTGGCCAAGCAGCCCCGGGTCTTCATAGTAGGGGAGCTCCAGTGGCCTGGAGTTAGGGCCCCCAAGCTTGACATGGCCTCAGCATGCTCTGTCAAGGTGCCTGCTTCTTGAGGTGGACTGAACCTGTCCTGGGCTCTCATAGTATCTCTCAAGAGGGATGGGTGAAGAAGACCTTAAAATTCACCCAGCCCCCCCACTGGCTAGATGCTTGCAATCTGGAACATTCTTGCCAAGTGGTCCCCTGCTTGCAGAATCCATCTCAAATGGCTTCCATGTGTGGCCTACCCCATGGCACCAGCCCCCCTCCAAGTTCTATCTACTACCCTTCCTCCTCTGTCTCCCCCCAGAGTTGCCAGGAAGCTAGGCTGACACTCGGCCAGCCGGAGAGCCACGCACGGCAAGCCTTCCCAAAGGAGCATCCACGGCTCTGCTCCCCGTCCGTGTCTGCACAGACCCTGCTTCCTGGCAGGCTGTCCTCCCCGCACCCTGCCCCACAGCCAGGCCCCAGCAGCCCTCAATTGGGTCTGACAGTGGAGCCGGCACTCACCTCCATGCCTGGCAGCCCTGACGTCTCAGCGGCATCTCAGCCCCTGAGATGCAGAAACCCTGGACCCCGAGTGTGAGTGGGTCCCTGCCCAAGCCCAGGAATGGAGCTTCCAGATCTCTGGCTTCACCTAAAGAAAGAGATGGTACATAAAACAGGAGCGGAAGGAGTCCAGGGTCACAAGAAAATTCTTTTTTTTTTTTTTTAAATATTTTATTTATTTATTTGACACAGAGAGAGAGACAATGAAAGAGGGAACACAGGCAGGGGGAGTAGGAGAGGGAGAAGAAAGCTTCCTGCAGAGCAGAGAGCCCGATGCGGGGCTTGATCCCAGGACCCTGAGATCATGACCTGAGCCAAAGGCAGATGCTTAAGGACAGAGCCACCCAGGCGCCCCTCACGGGAGAATTCTTTCAGCAAATAATGAGTGAGCAATTTTTATGTGGAGCACAGGCTGGAGCTGTTCTGGGAGAGAACCTGCTGCACAGGGACATCTCGGCTGACAGAGGTCCCTGCCCCCACCCGCGTACACACTCCCAGGGTCACCACTGAGGGGGTTACGTGGGGCTTATTCGGGGGGTCTCTATCAGTGGTTAGCACTGACTAGTGAAAGGGGTCTCCCCACCCCACCTCACTGCAGCTGCTTTTTCTACTGCCCAGCCCTCCATCCTGCCTTGCCCAGACCCCACAGAGGACAGAGGGGCCATCTCCTACATGGTCACCCCCTCCCTGTCACTGCCCAGGGCCGGCCCACCCTTTAGTTAGTGTCTTGGGCTTCTCCATCTTTAACATGACTTCTCTCTGTTCTTTGCCTCCACAGCCACAATGAAAGACGGAACACATTTCTGCACCCAGTGACTGGCCAGGTCCCAGAAGAAAATAAAAAATTTAACTTGAAAACGTATGTCTGCCCCTCTGCTGGCTGCTTGACCTTCCCATCCCGCTTGCCGTCCCCACCCCCACACTTTGCAGCTGAGAAGGGAAAGGGAGGGGGTGGAGAGCAGAGGGACTTAGGGTCTCTAATCATGGTCCTGAGGAATGGAGCTTCTGGGGGCCTTCAGGCTTGAAGCGCTCACCCCCTTTCCCAGCCTCTCCCAGATCTCAGGCTGGTGCCTTCCACAGGTGGTGCTGGAGGAGACAGGTCTGAGGTGGGCCTGTCACCCAGGGGCCTTTGAGGGAAGTGCTGCGGGAAGCTGATAGACTCTGAGAGCCACATGCAAATTCCCCTCTCTGTGGATCTTGGCTCAGCCCGTGAAAGGAAAAAAAAAAAAGATAATTAAATGACTCCTATAGCCCGCTGCGCCATTATGTCTTTTCAATTAGAAGGAAAAGGAGTTCCAGAATCTCAAGGTCTAGGTTTTTAAAACAAATTTATAGGAAAGAAGGAGGAAACTCTTCAAGATTACTGGCATCTGGCCTCAGAAGAGCAGAGGGAGCAGCTGAGGTGACCTCATGGGTAGCGCAGTGGGGAATCCGGATGGAGCCTCTGCATTCTTCCCGGGTTTTGATGAGTCTCTTTCTTCTCTTTCGGTCAACGTGAAATCAGATCGGCCTTGGACATGTCCAATAAAGCAGGTGGAAAACGCCCGGCTATCACCAACAGTGACGTATCTAAGCACAACATGGTGTCCGAGGTCCCCCCCGAGCGGCCCAGCGTCCGGGTAAGTCTAGCTCCCAAGGCCAGGTGTCAGGCAGGAGTCCTAGGAAACATTAGAGCCCGTCCAGCTGTCTCCACAGGCTCCCCAGAGCAGGCGAGGTGATGCGAGAGGAGTGGAGAGTGGGAAGGGAAGAGGGGTCCTACCAGCACCTTGCAGAAGACCCATCTCTAGACCGGGGTCTCTCAACCTTGGCACCGTCAGCATTTGGAGCCAAAGAGTTCCCTGTGGTGTGGGACTGTCCTCTCACTGTAGGATGTCGAGCAGTATCCTTGGCCCTGGCCCGTCAGATGCCAGTAGCACCTGGCCTGTGACAACCAGTGTCTCCAGACATTGTTCAGTGTCCCCCGTGAGACAAAACCACCCCCTCCCCTGTCCATGGAGAACCGCTGATGTAGGGGGACAGCAAAAGAGGAATAATTCATAAAGGATATGGCACTCGAGAGCTCGGAAAGGAATGAGTGCCTCAGGAGGAAGAGGTAATCCAGAGAAGAATGTGGTGAAGGGGTCCAGTAAGATAAGGGCTGAGTATGTCCCTGAGGTTTAGCGCTGGAGACCTTGACCAGTGGTGGGATGGGGGCAGAAGGCAGCCGGTGGGGCTAAAGAGGTGATGGGAGGGGAGTCAGAGAGACAATGAGGAGCAGAGACTAGTCTTCTAAGAAACTAGACAGTAAGTAGGGGTTTGGTCATACAACGGAGCATTCTCCAGAAGTTAAATCGTACGAGCGCTGTAGGTATGAACAAGGATAAATCTTGAATATGTACTGTTGAGTAAGAAGCAGATTGCAGAATATGAAAGATGTGCTAGCATTTATGGGAAATGGCCTTCACGAGCGCACCAGCACATATGGACAGGTAAATTGGTGGTAGAGCGTGTAACCACAGATAGGCAGACTCGTTCTGGGTCAGTGGTTGCCTCTAGGAAGGAAGAAAGGTAATGAGGTTGAGGAGTGGCTCAAAGGGAATTTCAGCTCTATTTGTCATGTTTTATCAAGGGAAAAAAAAAACCAACACCTGGTGGTGATTCATTCCCTACTTTTCTGAAATATTTGAAATATTGAAAAATATATATTTATAAAGAAACTTGATGTTGGGGGAAATGAGGGATAGGGGATTGAATCTAGAAGACACGCAAGATGGCCAGAGGTCTTCTTGGTCATTTTGTTTTTGTTTCAAGATGTGCGAGCAGGAGGGGAATGGCCCAGTAGCCAGGTTTAGGAGGAAGCAGACAGCTGTGCGTCTCATCTCCATGGAGACAGGAGAAGTCTGACGCAGAGGTGCTGTTAGCCCGCACAGGGAAGGAGCCCTCCTCCTGAGCTGCAGAAGAAAGGTCTGTGAAGCTAGGAAGTGTGGGTCTAGGAAGTTAAAGACATTCCCATCTGACACCTTCAGCTTCTATGGGGAAGTAGGAAGCAGGGTTTTCTGCAGAGGGGAGTGGGGTGGGTGGAGAGGTACTCGGACTTGAGAATATGCCCAGGGTTTGGAGAACAGGAACAGAGGTCAACACGGGGCATGTGAAAGGTTGCGTGATGGTGTTGAAGGGTCATCTGAGGTCGTAGACTTGACAGTGAGTGGCTCCAGTCCATAGATGTGTGTGGTTTTCCTCCCAGCCTGGCTGGGGAAGCAGGGAAGGCAGATGGTTGGATTAGCCTAAGGTGGAGGGTTGCTGGGAGGCTGTGGCTGAAAGATAAGGAGACGAGGGCCTGGAGGGGTTGGCGGGAGAATGGCAGAAGGGACCAGTTGCGGGAGCCACTGTCAGGCTGCAGAGCCGAGGTGAAGCTGTGGCCGATAACGGACAGAGGAGGAAGGGAAGGATTTGGGGAGTTGCTTATTCTTTGGGGGATGGGTGACCTCCTCAGGTGCCTAATCTCAGCCTTTATATGTGGATTTTTACTAGTAAAGTTTAGAAAATCATCGTATTCCCCAGTTTGGGGTGGGCTTTATGACAAGGCCCAGTTTCTTTTTTCCTTCCTTCTGCAAGTATGTACCAAGTGCTTATTGTAGCGAGTTACTTTGCTGGGCTCTGGTGATGAGCAGACGAATAAGACTCAACTTTCTGGGATGCCGGGTAGTTCATGTGGTTGGGTGGCTGCCTTTGGCTCAGGCCAGGATCCCAGGGGTCTGGGATCGAGACCCGCCTGGAGCTCCTCTCACAGAGGAGCCTGCTTCTCCCACTGCCTGCCACTCCCCCAGCTGTGATCTTTTCTCTATCTCTGACAAATAAATAAATTAAAAAAAAAAAAAAAAAAAGACTCAACTTCTTCCCTACAAAGAACTCAGAGTCTAAAGAAGGAGCTGGAAAGCCAACTGTTCCATTTGCAATGTCCAGGAGTGGACAGAGTAGAAGGACAGCTCACTGTGCCAGGGGGTCCAGGAGGTTATGTGCAGTCAGGGGGCCTGCCCTGGGCTTAAAGGATGAGTTGGGATTTGTCAGAGGACAAGGGAGATGGGGCTTTCCACGTCTGCTATTGGAGAGCAAAGACGAGGGCACGGGAGAGGACCACCAGGAGTTTGGCCTGACGGTGAGGGATTCATCGGATAGAGGGGCAGAAGGCAGGTCATGGGCCCAGCATATCTTACAGACCTGTCCTTGTGTGCCAGGCTAAGGAATGGAACTCCCTTCTAAGTGATGAGAGGGAGTTAAGAAATGCTAAGAGAGCGTCGTGATACCACTGTGTTTTATTTTATTTTTTTAAACATTTTGTTTATTCATTTGAGAGAGAGAGAGAGAGCATGAGAGGGGAGAAGGTCAGAGGGGGAAGCAGACTCCCCATGGAGCTGGGAGCCCAATGTGGGACTCAATCCCGGGACTCTGGGATCATGACCTGAACTGAAGGCAGTCGCTTAACCAACTGAGCCACCCAGGCGCCCGCCACTGTGTTTTAGAAAGGCAACCCTACTTCATGATAGATAGTACACAGCATGAAGAGATGATGGCCTGAGAGGAAAGAACAGATCCAAGGACCATTAGGAACATGGCCTCATCTGGCCTGCGCAAATGTCGTACAAGGAATGGAAGGAGGGTTTGGGCAACTGAGGGGATTGGAGTAGCCAAGAAAGAAATACAGAACAGGCTTGGTGAGAAAACAGATGAGTTTGGTTTTGCACGTATTTAAGTCCTGGTTGGACAGACAGTTACAAAACAGGGTGAGGCTAGGAGACAGTTCTTAGATAAGGAGTAGAGAACTTTCAGCATACTGTTGCTAGCTGAGGCAACAGGTACAGACGAGATACGTTGTCTATGTAGAAAAATGAGATTTGAAGTTTGGTTTAAGGTCCACCAATGGAGTAAAGTGGAGATTGAGAAGGAGGAGCTGCAGGTGGAGGAAAAAATCCTGCCACAGAAACCAAAAGGAGAGTTTCAGGAAGGATAGAAAGGTCAATGTCATCTGTGAGGAGCGAACATCCAGACTCTTCCCAGGAACCTAGTCCTGTGAGGAAGAGAGAGAGAGGAGTGGAGGTGTTGCCTGAGGGCCTCAGGGCACCTTGGGTTGGGGTGCGGGGAGGGGGGGGAGCGTCCAGTGGGTGTGGCCATGTGAGAGGGAGGGAGAACTGCTGAGGGGGAGAGACAGACAGACAGAGACAGACTGATGCTTTAAGATAGAGCTGAGAATGTTCGCTCAGGAGAAGCAGCTAGCAGAGAAGGCAAGGTTGAAGACAGATTGGAGAAGAGATTATCCATGGAGCAAAGTCTCAGGAAATGGTGGGTGGAACGTGTTGGCCTTGAAAAGGAGGACACCACCTCTTCTTCTGACATTGGAGAGAAAGAGGCGACAGTGGTGAGGACAGTAATTTTCTGGGTGAAAGGGTATGAAATTGAAGAAAAGCATGTCTGAGAGCCTGGCTCATCTCCGTGGAGCGGAGCGGGGTCCACCGCGGGGAGGGGGTGAGGGAGGGGGAGGGCAGGGAGCGGCATGAGGGGGCTGGGCCAGGCCGAGGTTGGGGACTGGGGGGCCGGAGGGCTCTGTGCTGTTCCTCCAGCTGCTCTGTAATCATAAACCATAATCTGGCCGTGAGTGCAGGAAGGGGATAATTTGACGGCTCTGGGATTCTGAGTTGTAAAGAAGCTGCAAGCAGTGACGATGGATGGGGTGTTTGAGAGTGCGGCTGTCCTGCCCCAGTGTGGAGCCTGGGCTTCGTAGGGAAATAACTACAACCAGGATGTCATGGCTGACAGGTCCAGAAGAAAACGGAAGGACTAGGGCGCCCGGGTGGCTCAGTGGGTTAAAGCCTCTGTCTTCGGCTCAGGTCGTGATCCCAGTGTCCTGGGATCGGGCCCCGCGTCGGGCTCTCTGCTCAGCGGGGAGCCTGCTTCCACCTCTCTCTCTCTGCCTGCCTCTCTGCCTACTTGTGATCTCTGTCTGTCAAAAAAATAAATAAAATCTTTAAAAAAAAAAAAAAAAGAAAACGGAAGGACAGGAGCTCAGGGACTGGCTGGTGGTGTTGAGTAATGGAGTGAGAAAGCCCGGAGGAGGGGATGGCGTCAGGAAATGGGAATCCCGGAATTGAAGATGTTAGTGGCGAAGGGTCATGGGCTTCAGGTCGAAGGTGCAGCCGTGGGAATAAGTGAAGGGTAGTGGTGAATGGTTTTAGAATTGAGGCTATCATGGTACTATGAGGTTAGGGCACTGGATCGGTCATCATCAAGGGCAAGACCACAGAGATGGCCAGACTTAGAGTGAAGAGGATGATCGAGATCAGAATCCTATGACCCTGAAGGAATGTTCTAGAAGCTGACAGTGATGAGAAGGGCTGAACAGTGGAAGACCAGCTTCCAGACAGTTGAAGAAAGATAGCCCAGGAGTGAAATGAGAATTCTTATTTACTCCTTAAAACAACAACAACAACAACAACAACATCCATACCGCTGTGAGACAGGTCAGACGGTTCTTTTGAGCCCCGTTTTAGTGGTAAGAAAAAAAGTCAAAGAATTGGAAAGCTGTGCCCTTGAGTTGGTCCTCTTAGGGTGAGGACACCCGAGGCATGGAGAGAGCCGCAGCTCCCGGCAAGGGTAGCTCCCGCTGCAGATAGAGCAGAGAGGAGGAGAGGAAGAAAGGCCGGTTTCTCTGTCTACCTCCCCAGGCCACCCGAACGTCCCGCAAGGCCATCGCCTTTGGGAAGCGCTCACACTCCATGAAGCGTAATCTCTCTGCTCCTGTCACCAAGGCAGGCTGGCTCTTCAAACAGGTGAGGCCTCCTCCACTGTCCGCCCACCAGGAGCTCCACTTTCTCCTGGTCACTCCGATTCCTCTGTAGTTGCAATAATGGTCCCTTGCATGTTTTGATATGCCCCCCTGTGTCCTATTTTTGATATTTGATATATCTCTGTGAATGAATCTCCTAATTCTATAAAGACTCAGAGATGTTGAGTATCTTCCCAAAATCACACAGAAAAATTAGTGTCACATTTGGGAACCCAGCCAACTCTCCTAAGGGGCAGACAGAATGACAGAAATATGCTGGGTCGCCAACCCTGCCAGAACAACCCACTGGCTCATTCTCAGGAGGTCCCTCTTGCTGTGAAGGAAGAGGGGTGTTCTTGGTCCCGGGGTCCACTAATTCTTCCCAGTTTGACCTCCCCACCCTCCCTGCCGACCCTCTGCCCTCTCATTCTGGCTCACCTCTCACCCCTTCTTTCTTCCCCGGGAGAGACGCTGAGGCCTGAGATGACAGAACTGGAAGGTTACAGACAATGATCTAATGTCACTTTCCCGCGTCTGAGGTCTCAAGGGGTTTGGCTGCACTTGTTAGCGGCAGAGCTGCGGCCAGAGGCAGGATGGCCTTGTAATTGGTGCCAAGCTCCTCCCCCTGCAGCCCCCCTCCCATGCCCAGCTCACAGTCCCTCCCCTCCCACAGGCCAGCTCCGGGGTTAAGCAGTGGAACAAGCGCTGGTTTGTCCTGGTGGATCGCTGCCTCTTCTACTATAAAGGTGAGCTTGCCTCTTCTCCTGGGGCTGGCCGGGGCTGCAGGAAGGCAGGGCCCACCACTCTTCCTTGTTCTGCCAGATCCCCGGGCTCTGCTTCAGGTGGACGTTGGTCGGTCACGTGGGTGGGGGTGGGGACCGGGGTGCAAACCTGCCCCATAGCCTCCAGCACCCATGGGGCGTGACCGTGGGATAAAGACAGAGCCTGCTTGCTCACGTGGTCACTCACTCACTTGACATTCAGCAGTATTTACCGGGCACCCTCCAGGTTTCAGGCAGAGTTCCAGGTGCTGCTGGGGGACACAGTGGGCACACAGCACAGTCATGCGATTGAGGGTGAAGGGTAGGGGATGGGCTAGGAAAAGGAGGAAGCGGAGGAAGGCCCCTAGTCACTACTAGCAGGTGACCTACCAATTGGAGCTTGTGTGCTGATCTTCCTCCCGTCCCCCTGGAGCGTGTGAGCCGATCTATGAAGGCAGAAATTTCGGTTTTGTTCACTGCGATGGCCACAGTGCCTAAAACAGCACATGGCACATAGTAGGTGCTCAATCAGTTTTGAGTAAATGAATATACCCCAGTGTCCACCTGCTGTGTGCATGCCAGCACTCACTCCCAAGCCTTTCAAAAAAGAGAGAGAGACCTAATAACTTTGGTGAGGCAGCCTCTAGGAAGTTATTTTTAAAATCGTTGTACAGCAGTGTTGTGTCAAGGAGATCCCGAGGGAGCTAGAGAGGGACGAGGACAGGGACGGCCCTGTCACACTGGTGTGGCGCCACAGGAAGAGAAGGGTACAAGGGTTTTGTAGTGGGAGAGCCTGTTCCCTTTCCCCCATGCCCTGGGCATGGCAGAGCCCTGACTTCTTTGGGCCTCCTAGGGGCAAGGCGGTAAATCATTAACTTTCACAAAGGTTGAACCCAGTGACCCCACCAGAATGCTGCTGTCCCTGAGCCCTGAGTCGCTACCACCTGAACCCCAAAAAGAGAAATCAGGAAGGGGCTGCAGAGACAGGGTCCAGCCACAGAAAAAATGCCGAGACCTGGGGGAGAAGAATCTGCCAGGGCCTGGCCCCTGGTGCTGGGCCTCTGGGACCCAGGGCTGGTTGGAGCCAGAGTCTGAACGAAGCTGATGGAAAGCCAGGATCTCTGCAGGGGAGAGACTCTGGGACTGGCGTGAGGGGAGAGACTGAAAAGTTGTGAACTCAGAGGGCACCGTGATGGGGGCCACCATCCACTGAGAGATGCTCTCAAGAGACCCTGTATGCATTGGCCGGGACACTACCTGGCAGAAGGCCACTGCTTCAAGAGGACGGCAGCCTCTACTTTCCTGAAGAAGCCCTGGGTCCCCAGCCCCAGGATCCTCCTGATCCTTGGGCTTTGGCCTTCCTCTGGATGCCATGCTGACTCTGCAGAGGAAGCTGGACCTCAAGCCAAGTCTCTCGTGTGATGAGGGAGGGGAGAAGGGGTGCTCATGACTTTATAGTCCCTGAGACTCCTTCTGACGCCTAAAGGAGAGTTTTCCAGCGTTTCCACCCTTGGGAGCAAAGAGCTATCCCAGGGAAGTGGGGAGTTGCCCCCCATCCCACAGAGCACCCCCACCCATTTGTGGCTCCGGCCAACATCTGGGGTCCTGACTAGCTCATCCATCGGGCTCCTTTGGAGATCCAGGATGAATTACAGAGAAGCCTGTTTGTTAGCCTGTGTGGGGACCAGAGGGCTGAGGGGCTCTGCAGGGGTGTGTCTGCTTGTGGAGACACAGGGGCCATGAAGGGGAAGGCAGACCCCTGTCAGGAGAGGACAGAGCAAGTTGCTGGGTGCCTGGGAGAACCTTAGAAACAGTTACCCAGAGGAGCCAGAGCGGAAGATGGGACTGTCTGCTCTGCCATGCCCGATCCCATTATCATCCTGTTATGTGTGCCCCTCCTGGAATCGTCTTGCTTGAGGAGGCTCTATAGATGAGACAGTGGCTCGGAAGGCTTACTGGGGAGGGGCACCTGGCTGGCTCAGTCAGTAGAGCAGGAGCTTGATCTTGGGGTTGTGAGTTTGAGCCCCTGGTCGGGGTGGAGTTTAAAAAAAAAAAAAAAAAAGAGTGTTTGCTTGGGAGTCAGACTTCTTGGGTCCAAAGACCAACCCAGCACTCTACTTCAGTAATGTTGGACAAATTACTTAACCTCTCTGTGCCTCCACCTCCTTTCCGGTAAAATGGGAGTAATCGCAGTAATCGTGGGTAGGGTTAAACCCATTAAGACATCTAACTTAGAACAGTACCCGAAGGACGGCAAACCCTCCATCACGGTAGTTGCTGCTTTTTTGCTTACCTGCGTCCCAGAAGGGAAGCTCCCTGAGGGCAGGTGGCTCTTCTCTCCTAGCCACTGCTATAGTCCCAGCCTCTGGGACGGTGTCTGCAAGCCAGGCTCCCCATCTGCAGGGAGTGTGCCTCTCCGTGTTGTGCAGAGTACAGCCTGTGTGCTGGCGGCTGGCGGCCCGGAATGCCTGACAAGCCACACGTGCCTATTGTGATTAGGGTTAGGGTTAGGGTTATCGTCATCGTCATAGGGACAATAGATGCCTGCCCTCTCCCTGCGCACGCGCACTCAGCAGGCACATGCGTCTCACCTGGGCCTCTGTGTACCCGACAGATGAGAAGGAGGAGAGCATCCTGGGTAGCATCCCCCTCCTGAGCTTCCGGGTGGCCGCCGTGCAGCCGTCGGACAACATCAGCCGAAAACACACATTTAAGGTCAGTTGGCTTTCCTCTCCCAGGCCAGGTGCGGAAGGGAGGCCTGCTCTTCGAGGGCATGAATGAATGGAGAAGAATCCTGAGCCCCCTCCCCAAGGAGTCACCAGTGGTAGTAGAAGGAGGGAGAAGGCAGTGGCCCCTGGAGTCAGTCCCAGCTCTATCAAGACCACCTCCTCTTATCTCGGGAGTCAGCTGGGTGGTTCCCCTCAGGCTGGGCTGAGAGAGATGGTTTCCAGTGGTGCCGCAGTTTTTCCTGGGGGAGAAGTACTTACGTCCTGAACCCATGAACCCTCTGCACGATGGCCCAGCAGCAAGGACAGGGGCTGTGGGCCGGTGGCCTTCTGACCTCCCTTCTAGATGGCAGTCCTCCCTACACTGGGCCCAGGGAACTAGACCCCCAGTCAAACCTACCCAAATTTCAATCTCTAGAGAAAATCAGGAGTTGAGTTTAATGATAGTCGAGAAAGGCGAACTTCACGCAGACCGTAGTTTGGGAGAACAGGAGCCCGGAAGATGGGCCTCACCCACCCGCTCTGTGTCACTCCCTGGGAACCCCCCCAGAGGACCCACCCACCAGAGATGGGCTGGCAATTGGCTTGTCGCAAGCTGGTGTTTTTCCACATTTAAAAATTCATGACCCACTAAAAACAATAAAAATCCTGTGCCCTTTTGTATTTTATGATGCAAAGACCAGAGTCTCCTTTTCATTTCCAAATATAAAATTAGGATACCAGCTATGCATTTTCTTAGCAGAAAGCCCTCCCTCCCCTAGCTGAGAAGGGCTGTCCAAGTCCCTGAGAAGCTAGAGCTATGGTGTGGGATGATGATAGGAACTGCAGGTAATGCCTGGTCAGTATCTGAGCCTGTAGGACCTCAGAGACTCTGCCCCTCCCTTTCTGTCCTTCCGACTCCAGTCACCTGATCGTGGAAAAGAGGAGGGCAGCGTGCACAGGGGCTGCTCTAGGGAACAAGGAGGGCCTTCTTTGGCATGTCATTAGTCCCGAGCTTCCTGGGGTCCTGTCTACCAGAGGTGTGAACACAATGAACAATTAATAAAACTCTAGCTCCAGGGAGCGGGGTTCCTGCCGGGGAAGTAGAAACAGGTTGTTTAACCAACAACAGACAACCCTACTGTACACATTCACACACACACCCCCACACAGCCCAACAGCCGGTCTCACCCTCCCCTCTAGACCTGTGCACAGACACAGCCACACTGCAGCTCGGAGCTGTGCCAGCACCAGGCGTCCCGAGTGACTGACGCACGCACGCACACAATTGCACACACGCACACACACACACACGTCTGCCATCAGCCCCAGCTCTCTGCACACAGCAGCCCTTCTCCTCCTTCCCCTTCCCCCAAGGAGTTCACTGCCTCTTTAAAACCCAACTCTGAGGGCCAAGTTCAGTGGCCCACAAAGGGTTCCAATTGTGGCTATTCAATGGCCCTTCCCCAGGGAAGGGTGGGGAGTGGAGACAGATGGGAGGCTTGTCCTGTTGCGGCCACCAAGTGAAAGTCTTGGATGGCGAATAATGAGCTGGGCACTAGCCCTGCCCAGCCTGCTGCAGAAATACTTAACCTCTTCCTAACCCAGCCCCGCGGGGGCTCGGTGGACTTCACCACACTGGGGTACCTTCCTCACTTTCATGGTGCCGGGCCACTGTCCCCTCCAGCTGCCCGTTCACTGCCCTGTCTTTTCCCAGGTCCCCCGCCTTCCCCTGTTGCAAGCATTTGCTCCTGTGCCTTTCCTCTCTCCTTGTTTCCCTGTGGGCATGCTTTGTCCTCTAGCTTGACCGTGAGCTCTTCAAGTGCAGAGAGCATGTCTGTTTTCCTGTAATTGGTGCCCAGAGCAGAGCTCTGCACGCACAAGACACTCACTAGCAAATTAATTCACTTGCTGCCCACTCCTCCCAGCTCCAGGTCACGCCCACCAGGCCCACCCCTGTCTCTCTCTTCTTTACAACAACCCGGTGTCCTCCACACCAGAGCTCGCCAGGGCCCCTCTCCTCTGTATCCTTGTGCAGTTTCAATCCCCAGATGCTTCCTTACAGCTTCGCTGGCTGGAAGCATCTCCCTTCCTCTGCGCACAAGCCGGGCCCCCTGCTGGAGGATGGGATCGGGCAGGATCCAGAGGAAGTAGGACATTATTGGGTAACAGCTCCCATCGGATAGGAATCCTTGTGTCTGGGACGGGTGGTACAGAGGAGTGAGGGTCCAGCCAGGAAAGCATTTTGAGGGTGGGGATTTGACACTGCTGCTTAGGAGAGCCCTGGGGCTTGACCAGGAGAGCCCTATCTTCTCTCCTTCCCACCCTGAGAGACCCATGATTTCACACCCACGGAGTCAGAGACCAAAGGGAGGTTCACATCTGAGACTGTTAATCACTTGGATTTCTCATGTCAAGTGGGGTAAACCAGGCTACCCGCCTTTTCTGGGAGATGGAAGGTCTCAGCGGGAGGGTGCGCCGAGGTCCCAGAAAGAATTCAGCTCTGGGGCATTTTCCCTTGTGGCCTGAGAACTTCGAGCTTTACCAGGAAGATCCTTCCCCATAGACAGATGCATCACTTCAGGCCAGAACAAAAACCCAAGTCAAATGCAGCTGCAGAGCTGGTTGGGGACAGAGCTAGGATCAGCACTGGGACGCCTGGAATCCTCTCGGCCAGCAACCCCAGTTGCCTTGGGGCAAGCTCTCCATTCCCCACCCTTGTCCCATCCGGTGGCAGCGTGAAAACGAGTAGAAGGGGATAGTCTGACTCACTTCCCCACTTCCCTCTGCTCCTCAATATTCCTGCCACATCATCTTCTGTCTCCCCCTCTGGTGTCTGGTTGACCTGTTCTCTGCTTCTCCTCCTTCTGACTGCGTGAGGACCCCTCCTCTGGACAGGAGCTCTCTTCTGGGTTCCCGCCTGCCGCACCTGCCCGCGGCCACCGACTAGGTAGCGTGCTCCAACCGTCAGTGCATGCCCCTTGCACGCCCAGGGAGACGGAGACCTGGCTGTCTCTCTGCTCAGGAGAGACAGTACTAGCTCCTCAGAGGAGAAGCCAGAGCCAAGACTGGCTTATGCTCGGGGGCAGGGTGGGGGTCATCTGTCCCAGACATCGGGTAATAATTGCCCTTCAAATCAAAGATGGAATTTGATGGGAGAGTGGGCGTGGTAATTGTCCTTCCTGTTTATAATCATCTCTGGTGGGACAGGTGAGCTTACCTGGCTATTGGATGGCTGGGTCCAGAGAGCTCATCTGTATGCTAGCTGGAGCCCTTGGCCCAGCTGGGGGCTGTCCTCCTCACCCTGCTCCTGAGCTCCGGGGGGAGGGGTGGGCAGGGGAAGAGCTACAGGTCAAGGGAATGGCCTGCCTGACCACCTGTCCTGTGGATGTGGCTGTCTTCTCCCTACAGGTGACTACGTGCTGGGTGGATGAGGCCGGAGCTGGTCCTACGCACTGCCTCTCCCCACAGGCTGAGCACGCCGGGGTCCGCACCTACTTCTTCAGTGCCGAGAGCTCCGAGGAGCAGGAGGCCTGGATTCAGGCCATGGGGGAGGCTGCCCGGGTGCAGATCCCCCCAGCCCAGAAGTCGGTGCCCCAAGCTGTGCGTCACAGGTGAGTTCCAGGGCCCTGGGCCTGGGTGTGGGTAGTGCCAGAGAAAGAGGAGTGAGGAAGCACCCCAGTGTCTGACCTCCTGAGCCCACCGTGCTGGCTTGAACCTCTGAGGACATGTGAACCCCTCCCTCCACCCAGCGGTGGGGGGCCTGGCTTTGGGATTTCCGGGCCTGGAGTCTCTCTTCCCTTGACTGGCTCTTCCTATTCTCTATGGGCTGGTGGAGGCCAAGAGAGAAGTCAGGTTCCCTCGGGGCCTGGCCAGGAGCCAAAGACCAGGGTCCTTCACTCGTTCAGTCTTGGCTGTGTGCATTAAGCCCATGACTTCTGGAGGAGGGTGGACTTGGGTTCGAATCCCCTCTTAGCCCCTTGCCCACACCGTGACCTCAGTGTGAGTTACTCAGCCTCTCTCAACCTGGATTTCCTCTGCTCAAAGACAGCAGTTAGAATCATCCTTCACGGCGTGGCTGCCAAACCAGGCCGTGACGCAGACACTCAGCCCACAGCGGCCCCATCGCCGTCCCCATCTCCCACCCTGCTACAGCCTCGGGGCCTGTCTTCACTGAGCCTGTGGAGTCTTGAGGTAGATGTTAAAAGGGATGCAGAAGAAGGAGGTTTTACAGTATAGACAGATTCCAAGTCTATTTTGGGGTCTGAGAAATGTTTACCAGGCAGTGTCGCAACAAGGATGCTTGAATATGTTGGATTTGGGAAGCCGCAGGGAATGCATTGTCACGAGACTCCATCTTCACGTCAGCGGGGGGGGCGCACTTCCAGAAGTTTGCTCCTTCGGTCCATAAATATTTACTGTAAGTAGGTATGTGTCAGGCACCGAATCGGGTGCTAGGAAAACAAGGGAAGACGAGTCTACACGCTCCTGCCTCGTGGAGCTCACGTTCTGACAGAGTCAGTCCTGGAGGAAGCTTGTTCTGGAGCTGGGAGCCAGCGTGCTTCTGTACCGAGGATGTTTGAGGCGACAGCTTTGGCGCCTAGCATGTTTTTTTTTTTAAAGATTTTATTTATTTATTCAACAGACAGAGATCACAAGTAGGCAGAGAGGCAGGCAGAGAGAGGGAGAAGCAGGCTCCCCGCTGAGCAGAGAGCCCAATGCGGGACTCGATCCCAGGACCCTGAGATCATGACCTGAGCTGAAGGCAGAGGCTTAACCCACTGAGCCACCCAGGCGCCCGGCGCCTGGCACGTTTGATCTCACAGTCCTGCGGGGGGAGGGACTGGTCCACTCCTTCTGCCAGCAAGGAACCCGAGGCTCGCCGAAGTTAAGGAACTTGTGTAGGACACAGGGCTGACCGGTAACAAGCTCCGTAACAAGCCAGCGTCAAGGACAGTCACCGTGACGAAGCTTTGGTAGGGTGTGTATGGAGCTTGGGGGCCGGTGCCGAGACAGATAGCCGAGGAGACCACGTCTGGAGGAGGTCAGGGTTGGCCGCAGCTTCCGAAGGCTGGATTCAGTGCAGGTCAGCGGGAGGGAGCAGAGAGTGACCCGTGGAGGTGATCTGGAGAGTAAAACAAGCAAACCGTGCACAGGCAAGCTTGGACTATGTTTTATAGTGATTGCCCAGGCTGGAGGGGGGCGGCCAACTGGGGGGCATTTAGGAAACAAAATGGTCAATCTCTGAATCCCTCTTCCATCGCTACCTTCCTGCCCTCCCTTCTCCATCCTTTTTCCTTCCCGGTCGACCACCCCTTGCCCAGCTCCGCACTGGCCTGGGGTCATTTACAACATCTCCCTTGGTGTCCTGCAGCCACGAGAAGCCAGACTCCGAGAACATCCCACCTAGCAAACACCACCAGCAGCCATCCCACAACAGCCTCCCCAAGCCGGAGCCCGAGGCCAAGACTCGAGGGGAGGGTGATGGCCGGGGCTGTGAGAAGGCCGAGAGGAAGCCTGAGAGGCCCGAAGTCAAGAGCGAGCCTCTGGTGAAAGCCAATGGCATCCAAGCCAGACCAGAAGCAGCCTCGGAGCCTGGCAGCCCTTACCCCGAGGGCCCGAGGGTCCCAGGGGGAGGAGACCGGCCTGCCCAGCCCAACGGCTGGCAGTATAGCTCCCCGAGCCGGCCCGGGAGCACAGCTTTCCCGCCGCAGGACTCAGAGAGTGGGGGACAGCAGCGGAGCTTCCCCCCACGGACCGACCCCGACAAAATCGCCCAGCGCAAGAGCTCCATGAACCAGCTTCAGCAGTGGGTGAACCTACGCCGAGGGGTGCCCCCGCCTGACGACCTTCGGAGGTGAGTCCCGGTGGGGTGCTGGCGGAACCGGGGTGATGTTAGGGATTGGGGCTGGGGGGGAGCTGGGGAGGGGTGACATGCACAGCATTCCCTGCCAGAAATCTTTTGGAAGCCAGGCTGAGTTGGGACATCAAGTAGACCCTCCTGCCCAGGATTCCTAGCGCATCCAAATCCTCTATGGCCCCAAGGCTCTAGGGGTGGACTGGGACCCCCGCCCATCTCCCGCCCTGTCTGTTTTCTCCAGATACAGGGCCAGAGCACCCGGGGCCTCTCTGCGAGGAGGCAGGGTGCCCAGAGGGTGGGCAGGCACCTGGAGGGAGGGGACATCAAGCTGTGCAATCTGAGAGCCATCCGTGCATCCTGCCCTCTTATGACACCCTTGGTGCCACCGAGTATCTCTGCCACCATGAGCCTCAGTGGCTGTCAAGCCAACTCAGCCCCGTTTTGAACAGTTCTAATTATTTGAAAGTCTTTATATGTGTTGCCCCTCGCCGATCCTAGTTCTGCCCTCTGGACCAATTTGCTCCTTTGTCCGGTGATTGGCTTTCAAATATTGGAAGACATTTTCGGGCCGAGTAGCATACGTCTGGGCAAGCGGGGCTGCCGCTCCTTCCCCGCGGGGGTGGGCATCTCCCCGCATGCAGGTGACAGCCGGCCACAGGAAGGCTGCTCCCCGCTGCTGCTCCGCTGCCTGGGATACCTGGCCGGCCCCAGGGAGAGCACCTCATTTGGGATGAGCCTCAGGAACCTACTGGTCCCTTCCTTAATGAGAACATCAAACCGGAAAGCTGCCCTTTTGTCCCTACTCTGTCGCCCTCCCCAGCGCCCAGTACACTCACCTTCTTTCTGCTCTTTCTGCTGTTTACGGCTCTGGAAAAGATCTGATACATGGTTCATGCTGGGAGAGAGACAGCTAATAAGGCTTAAAGTTTCTCCCCAGGGCTATTTCGTTTTAAAAAGACAAAGATGGAAACTCTGAATGTGAAATTCCCAGCCTCGGGTAGCTGGTTGAGGGAGGAAGGTTTGAGGGAGCTTTCCCTGCACCCCCGGAAGCCAGGCTCAGCGCCCAGGGAGTGGCTGCCTCTGTGGCTCCCAGGGTCAGGCGTGGGGGTGGGCACCATTCACCTGCTCACACCCTGCTCTGGGCGGGAGGACCTAGAGGTGGGCCTGGGGCACAGCAGGGTGGGTGGGGTTGCATTCATTCTGTCTGGCTTCCTCACAATGTCCTCTCTCTCTCCCAGTCCCTCTAGGTTCTACCCCGTGTCCCGCAGGGTCCCTGAGTATTACAGCCCCTACTCCACCCAGTACCCCGACGATTACCAGTACTACCCACCAGGGGTGCGGCCGGACAGCATCTGTTCCATGCCGGCCTATGATCGGATCAGCCCACCCTGGGCTCTGGAGGACAAGCGCCACTCCTTCCGCAACGGAGGTGGCCCTGCCTTCCAGCTGCGGGAGTGGAAGGAGCCCCCGGGCTACGGGCGGCAGGATGGCACCGTCTGGCTCCCCGGCCCCTCCCCCTCCCGGCAGCCCATCTATTACGACGAGCTGGACGCCGCCTCCAGCTCCCTGCGCCGCCTGTCCTTACAGCCCCGCTCCCACTCTGTGCCCCGCTCGCCCAGCCAGGGCTCCTACAGCCGTGCCCGCATTTACTCCCCCGTCCGCTCACCCAGTGCCCGCTTTGACCGCCTGCCACCTCGCAGCGAGGACATCTATGCCGACCCTGCTGCCTACGTGATGAGGCGATCCATCAGCTCGCCCAAGGTGAGCCAGCAGCCCGCCCTCCCTTCCTCATCCCCTCAGATCCCCCAGAAGCCTCCTACTGTCTGCAGAGGAGAGGCGGAGGTGTAGGGCATCTGGGACTCGGGGTCACTGTGTCCCATGGGGACACACACCGTTGACAGCCACGATGATGCCCAGGGGAGCCACTGGCCCTGCAGGTCTGTCCATGGGAGAGCTGCTTCGGGGGATTCGCTTTGACCCCCTGAGTAGGAGCATTGCTGTTGGTGTCCGGCCACAGGTCACTCCTGGAACCCTGATGCTGTGTTAGAGGGCAGACAGGGTTCTGTCTTTGCAAATCTCAAGGACCAGACAGGTCAACGCAAGGATGTTGCAGTGGATAAATGCTGTCCATTTTAATTTGGCATCTGCTCTGGGACAGGATACAAACATCCTTGACCTTGAACTTCAGTTGTTGGGCAAGTCTGTGTCCCAGCCAGACCCCCTCACCTCTCCAATTCCCTTTCTCTTCCAGTATGATTACCTGGGAGACAGGCGGCCAGTCCCTGCAGGACTGTTCCCCTACAACTACCCACCATCCCCCACGGTCCACGATAAGATGGTACGTCCTCTCCTCCCGTCCACTCCCCGCAGAACCTCTCCTCCCAGGGTGGGGCCAAACTGGGACAGCCACAGGGATCCTCTGTGCCTGGTGCCTGGCCCTCCTGGTTTCTAGCAGCCTCTGGATAGCTCTTCCCTCCCAGCCACGACTCTGGCCCCAATCCAGAGTTTGAGGCCAAGTTACCCCATCTCTGGGACACTAGGTAGAGGAGCAGGGACAGGATCTGGAGGCATGTGATGTCCTGGTCCTCTCAACCCTGCAACAGCCTCCTGCCCAGCACGTGGAGGGGCCTGGCCGGGGGGGCTTGGGTTATGGCCTAGGAAGAAAAGTCAGACCTGAGTGTCCAATAACAGGCATTTTCTCTAAGTCTGCCCTTGCCTGGAGTGCTACTTATGGGGAAAAAGACAAGTGGTGGGATTAAGGAAGAAAAAATTTTCCATATTATGTCTTTTCCTCCTTTTTTCCTTGCTTTCTACTTGTCTTTCCCGGGAATTTGTTCTCCAGAGAGTTTTTCTGACTCCCTCTGGAGAGCTGGATACAGACGCCGCACCTGGGATGTGGGGTACAGTAGGGGGGCACTGGAACCAACAGGCTGAGTCCTTGTCCCCAAAGGCCTGTTGCTACCGCCTATCCCTGCAGAGCCCTGGAAGGCCATGGTGGAGGAGCCCCTGCAGGCATGGACAGTGCCCCTCCGTTCCTTCCCCTTGATCCTTCTCTGCCCAAACTCTAGCCCTGACACACAGCTCAGTACCCATCTAGAGACAATGGATTCTTCTGGAAAACTCAGGAGCTGCTAGGGAGGGCTGACTAGATTAGATGGTTTCGGTGGTGCTGCCCTCTCCCACGGGAGGGCCAGGTGGACCAGGAGCCCGCAGCTGGGGCCCCAGGGAGTCCCTCCTCTAGCTGGGCATCCAGTAGACAACTTGGTGCCTGCCCCAGCCTCGTCCCTTCCCTTCCCCAGAACTCCTCAAGGGCAGACAGAGGCCTCTCTTTGACCTTGCCCCCCAGCTAACTCTTAACTGCTTTGCTTCCTCTTTATTGTTTTCTGTTGTCTTGTTCCTGTTTGTTTGTGTTGCTGTTGGGCCTCGGGCTCCGGGTAGGATGAACTTTTAGACCTTCAGTTGCAAAGAAACCTAGAGTATTTGGATCAGCAGGTAGGCAGAGCTGGTGCCCCCTCACCATTCCCCTGCCCTCCTGTCTGTCTCCCTGCTCCCCCCCACCTCCTCCTAGTCCATCCATTTGACAACCTTTGTTGGCAACACCAGGAGACAACAAAGTGGCTTATATTTTGGTTTTGCACCTTCACACCCCTTCTCCTCAAAGCCCTTTAGGGCCGCTGAGAGTTTCCTGGGGAAAGGAGAGTAAGACATGACCGCATGAATAATTAATGCCACCTCCTATTTGTTCAGTCCAGATGGAACTGGCAGGGGTAGGGGTGAGGTTGCGGGGAGGCGGGAATTTGCATTTCTGCTGGCAAGAGTGGCGGAGATGGGGGTGGGGTGGGGGAGGTGAGCAGCCAGGCTCGGCCTAAAATGCAAGGGGTTCCGGTCCCCCTGAATCTGGGAAATTATCCATCCTAGTTCACAGGTTGTTGTTAAACTCCACAGTTTATAACCGGAGAACTACAGACTTACCCTAGGATGGTTTTTTAAATTCATATTAGCCCGTACATTTGTTAGCTCCTCTGCCAAGTTCTTTTGCATACGAGGCTTGCGTTCTCCTGGAGAATTCTGCGTGGTAGACAGAGGGAATGTAGGCAACCTCGTCTCATCTGGAAGGGTCTGCGAGTGTTCCCATAGATGGGAGTGATTGGCGGCGGAGACCCCGCTCCAGGCTCTAACCGTTGGCTGCCTTGCCTTTGGAGGCTGAGGGGCTCTGACGCTCCCTGCGTTGAGACATGCTGGGGGATCAGGATGCTGGGCATTGCTACAAATCACCGGGGACCTGGGCATCCCCAGCGTGGCCGGGTGGAAGCGGCTGGAGGTGGTAAAAATGACAGTAGAGTTGTGGCCATAGTAGTAGCCGTTACCATCACTGGGTGCTTTCTCTGCGCCCCATGCTGTTCTGGGTTCCTTAGCCACCCTGAAGTACTTAATCTGTATAACAACACTGCAAGGTGGGTACTGTTGTTATCCCCCTTCTAGAACCAGTAACACGAAAGAAACAGAGAGGTTAAGTAACATGACAAGGACACACAGCTAGTGAATGGCAGAGCTTGGAATGTGACTCTGAGCTTCTGATCCAGTTTATAGCTGAGGGGATGTCTGATATATGAAGGATGGTTTTATGCTCTTAAAGTTGCAGAAGGAACCTTAAACTTGAAATCAGAGGCTATTGGTGTAACCGTTCATGGTTCTAGACACAAGTCATATGCCACATAACCTGTCATCTCACAGGCCTCTGTGCCTTGGTGGGATCACCCTCGGACCTTGCATTCTGGTTCCAGAAGCAGCAGGTGGTGTCCACAGCATGAGTATTCCAGTCCTCGTGAGGATGAGTCTCAGGCTGTGAACTCAGACTGGCAGTGGGCCGTGTGGGCTGGCCCCAGCAGGAAGCAGGCGCTACAGTGCCCAGAGGAGGGAGGAGCAGGGCTGAGGGGCCTCGGGGCTCCTGGGCGGGCTGTCCTGTCTGTGGCCCACCTACAGTGCCTGGCTGTGCCAGCATTCAGTGCCACAGCTGGGTCCTCCAGGGACTTCTGCCCTCATGGACAGCCTGGGCCCTTAGGCTGGGACCTTCAGAAATAACCTTTCAGGGGCGCCTGGGTGGCTCAGTGGGTTAAGCCGCTGCCTTCGGCTCAGGTCATGATCCCAGGGTCCTGGGATCGAGCCCCGCATCGGGCTCTCTGCTCAGCAGGGAGCCTGCTTCCTCCTCTCTCTCTGCCTGCCTCTCTGCCTGCTTGTGATCTCTCTGTCAAATAAATAAATAAAATCTTTAAAAAAAAAAAAAAAGAAATAACCTTTCAAAGGACCTCCTCTAGATAAAGGATAATAATCTTAAAAGGGAGTTTTATCTGATAACAGTCCAGGGGCACCTGGTTGGCTTAGTCCGTTAAGCCTCCGACTCTTGATTTCAGCTCAGGTCTTGATCTCGGGGTCATGAGTTCAAGTCCCGTGTTGGGCTCCATGCTGGGTCTGGAGCCTACTTACAAAACAAAAACAAACAAACAAAAATAAGTCCAGATCGTGGAGTCAGACCTTCTAGTCCCAGCTTTGCCATTTACAGTAGTTTTTATTATGCCTTTTTTTTTTTTTTTTTTTTTAACTTCAAAATGTCGCTTCATCTCTCTGGGCCTTTGTTTTCTCACTCATGAACTGGACATCGTAGAACCTGCCTTTCCCGCCTCCCAGAGCTGCTGGAGGATCACATAAGAGCGTATGTGCTCTGTCAGGGGACAGCAATTTTATTCTTTTCCTTCTGATACTCAATTTAAAATATTACTTGAGCACCTTTATGATGTAGGAGGCCCTGCGCTGGGTGGTTTCTCACAAAATTTGACATTTTGGATAGACAGAAGGCGGCACAGAGGAATCCTAGAGACAAAGCCTTTGTGGGCCGAGAGATCCCCAAAGCCCCAGTGTGAATGGTAGCAGGCCAGGGTGAGAACATTCTTGCTTCCCTCCTTTAGTGCTTGAGATCCAATGGTTGGGTGAGCCATGAGGTCTGTGGGTGTCCAGGCAAAGCCTGGGCCTCCTTTGCCCTCTCGAAGCCTGGTGTGTTAGCAGGTCCTACACAGACACCACACACACACACACATATACACACACCATATACAATCCCATACACACTGCACGTGCATGTCCCGTGCACAATAAACCTGGCCTCAAACACACATGACTCCAAGAAAACAGACTGACTTGAGTTCAGATCCTTCCAGAAAATGGGGCTGATGTCCTGTTGACTGTGAACTATTTTACGAAGGCTCAACCTCCTATTACAACTGCTCTTTGGAAATCCTTTTAAATGACACTTGATGTCACTGAAAAAAACTCCCAAGTAGGCTAAAAAGGTAGAGAGATCAGATCCTAGGAAAGCGTTTCCCAATGGGGGTGGCTGGGTGCCCCTCGCCCTGTCCCCAGCGCACAGAAGCAAGGCCGCCTTTGGGTTGCTGCCTAAACCGATAAGAGTAAAAATATATGTGGGGCCAACGAAGGTGGGGGAGGTAAGAGCCATAAACGTGAGGGCCTCCCAAACTCTGACCCCAGAAACTCTGCCCTAACGTGCCTGCATCCCTTCCCTCACTCACTTCCTCTACCCCAAAGCTTTTCCCACACAACTTCCCTCTGTCTTCTGCTACCTTGTTCTGTAGGTCAGTTGAGTTAAAGGGACATAGCCAAGAACAGTCCCTAATGTTTTCAATTTTTGATGCTGTTGCACTGGAACCAGGGGGGGAAATGATGGCATCTCTAGCTGATTTGTTTGGCTTGTCTTCCCTCTCTCCCTCCACCCCCCTGCCTCCCTCTCCCCTGCCCTTCTTCATTTTTTTCTTTTTCATTTGCCAAGTAGTCTTTCCCCCTCCATGTTCCTAATGACTTTTGAAACACAAAGATAACGTATCAGAGAACAGTGTTCGAGTATCTGGTGTCCCTTTAACACGGCTTGCTTGTTTTGGCCTTCTTATTTGCTCCCTAGCACCATCCAAGATCAGCATGGATGCTACCAGCCCAGCTCTGGAAACCGTGTTTAGCAATCCTTTCTACTCTAGAGCCAAGAAGTGGGCAGGGGTCGGGGGGAGAGAGCTGTGCCTGCCTCTCTGTGAGGGCCCATCCGAAGAGCAGCCCCAGGTTTTCTCTCTCAGCTGTTTGACTTAGTTCGAATGCGGGGAGATGGGTTTTCCCATCTGCCTGTGTAGTCTTTGACCGAAATGGCATGAGGAAAGAGAGCCGGGGCAGGGAGTTGACCTTGGCCGGTATGAATGAGACCCGCACCTCTCAGGCACCCCAGGGGAAGTGTCACTGGGCAAGGGGGTCTCTTTGGGGCCAGCGAGCAAGGGCACAGCAGTCCCCAGCCCCCCTTCTGTGGCCTCACCTCGGGGCACCTTCAGTGCTGGTCCTGGGACAGAGCTCACAAGGGGTGAGCGACGGGTAAGGTCCTGCAGAGGGAGCCGGAGACCCCAGGACGAGCTGCCCTTTCCTGTTCCGGGGAAGTGAGCCCAGGCAGGAGATGGGGCGAGAGCTCCGCGGGGGTGCGAGTTTGAATCGTCCATTCCTTCCTCCGCTGCAGATGAGTGAGAGCGAGACTCTCATCAGTATGGTGAACCGCATGGTGGAGAACTCCTCCCCCAGGGCCCAGATCTTCATGCAAGTAAGACCTCTGCCTGGCAGCATGGCCCCCGCCAGCCTCCATCTCAGCTGCTCGTGCATGGTCTAGTCCAGCCATTGGGCTGGGTGTGCTCTGCCCCACCCGCCCATCTGCCGGGCCTCATCTCCCAGGCTCCTGTGTCCCCCTCCCCTAATTCCACTGTGTCTCCTCCATTCTTCATGTTCATGGGTGAACCCAAGGCCCATTGCTCAGACCATCAAGATAGCCGGCCCCGCCATCCCATTTCATGCCAGCGACCGCAAATCTGCTCTTTAATGTCCAGGACTTCTGTTTCATGTCGGGTAGCTTCTCCGCAGACGTCTTTGGGGTTCAGGGCACGAGGGTGTGACATGGACCCATCCGATGCCCCACTTGTATAGAATGTGCTGTGGTCTCGGGGTGCCTCACCAAGGCTGGGCAGCATTTGCTGGTGTAAGCACAAGCCCCCCAGGACTGCTGCGCAATCTACCAAGATACTTTCTCCAATGTTTCTGGTGCTTGTTCCATTTCCCCATGTCTCATCCCCCAAAACAGCCAACTGTTAACTGCTGTTCTCAGGCTTGTTTCCCATAAGCCATCGGGGATGTCTACACCCCTGGAGTCCCTCTCAACAGTAGATCTAGAATTTGGGGGTGGGGAGAGAGGAGATCCTGAGTCGGAGCTGAGCAGCATCGCTATCTCCAGAAATCAGCCTAAACAATGGGGAGGAACCTAGACGGGGCCATGCCAGGCTTCCCAGCCAGGGACAAAGAATTAGCTCGGGGTCCCGGAGTGGAAGCTACCAGAGCTGACGGACCATGATCTCCAACAAGAATGGAGCGAGGGCTGTCCGCTTTTCCGTCCCCACACGCCCTACCCGTCCCCTGCTGCTGTAACCAGCCTCGTGTTCCTGCAGGTCCCTCCATACCCAGAAGTGTTCCGGGACGGTCTCCACACCTACAAGTTAAACGAGCAAGACACAGATGTAAGAGCAGCTCTCCTGCTCCTCTGTCCTCTCCAGTCCCTCCCGCTCTCGTCCTCATCTTTGCTCTCCTCCGCTGGCGCTTTTCCTCTGTTCATCTCTGTCCTTCTGGTGGCTCTTCATGCCTTTGACTCATGCCCTCTCTCAGCACAAAGACAACTTTCTGCCTGCCCCTTCCTCATACCCCTTCTTTTCTCGTTCCTCCCCCCTCCCCCCTTCCCGTGCTGGCTGTGTGTGTTTCCCCACGGAGCCCTAGACCCTCTTGTCTCCAGCAGTGGGATCTGCTTATTCCAGGAACACAGACTTCATTACGAGGGGCAGAGGCCAGGCTGTGTTGTGTCCAGCATGGCAGTCACCCCTGGACCACAAGAGGGAAGCACACGGCCCTGCCCTGGGTAGTGGGAGATGCCAGGTAGCAGCAGGTGGCCCCTCACGGCTCATGGCCAACGGGCACGGACAGTGGGTTCTGCAGGAGGGCAGGGCAGTGAGACCATGTGGACTGGTGGGTCAGGGACAAAGCAGGTAACAGGTGAGCTGGGCCTGGGAGTGAAAAGGCCCAGAAGACAAGATGTGACCATTAGAAATGAGTCATGGGGGTATTTGAGGAATGGCATGAATAAAGGTGTGGATATTAGAAAGCCTAAGTCTTTCTAGAACTTCCTCCCCATCACCCCTGGTTTTGCCTGTATAAAGGATCTACCGAGGAGGCCTGGGAGACTTTCCGTCCAGGCAAGGGCCAGACCTCAGGAGGATCCCAGTGTCAGCCATTCTGAGACCCCAGAAGCAGGGGAGAAAAGAATCCTCTGAGCCTGTGGAACCATTTACATGGGTCACTGGTTTTCCTAACACTGCTCGTTCAGACACCCCGTGTACTCCTCCCACCTGTGCCCCTCTGGGAGGCCCCGGAGGCCAGCCACATTATCTCCTCAGCCCTTCGGGAACAGGAACCCCTAGGAGAAGGGGGATACAGGAGCTTAACATTGAACTCCCCTCTCCACTGACTGACTTCCTCAGAGAATAAGCACATCCCCCCTCTCAGTAGGTCCTTGGGAAGTCTCCCGAGGTGAAGACCATCTTCCCGTTCCCAGGAGCCTCCAAGGTCAAAGTGAAGAGGGCCTAGGGTTCCTCAGCAGGGGAAAGGAGGCGGTATCCAGAGGCCAGGCCCTGCTGACCCATTTCCCAGGTCCCTGTCAAAACCATGTCCTTCACCCCTTTCTCCCTCCCTCCCTTCCCCCCACCTCCTTGGGCCCCCAGAAGCTGCTGGGCAAATTGTGTGAGCAGAACAAGGTGGTGAGGGAGCAGGACCGACTGGTGCAGCAGCTCCGAGCTGAGAAGGTGAGAGCCGGGGGCTCCCTGGAGTTGGGGGTGTGTGGGGAGCCCGGCACAGACAGGTGTGGGGTGCCGTCTCCACTCAGAGCTGACAGAGCCCTGTCTTAAACTTCTGTCCTTTCCCTAACTGGGACTGCGGAAGCTCTTCTGTGGGCCTGGCCAGTGGGGACAACCTCCACGAAGGTGCTGGGTTGAACTGCTGGGGCTCGGAGAGGAATCATCAGAGCCGCTGATGGCCATTCCCCTGCCTTTCTTCAGGAGAGCCTGGAAAGTGCCTTGATGGGGACCCACCAGGAGCTGGAGATGTTTGGGAACCAGCCTGCCTACCCCGAGAAGCTGCTGCACAAGAAAGAGTCCCTACAGAACCAGCTCATCAACATCCGGGTGGAGCTGTCCCAGGCCACCACGGTAATGCCACTCCCCCGGCCTCCCATCCCCTGGTCTGGCCGTCTGCACTGGGACAGGAGGGCCACCCCTCCCAGGCTGTGCTGTCTCGTTTCCCACTCAACTCGGTGGCCAGGAGCACCTGAAGGGGCAGAAACAAAAGACCTTAATTTTAATAGTGCCCTGCCGATAGGCAGCGAGCGTGCCGGCCAGCTCACTCCGTAGTCTTCGGCAAGGAAACAGGCTCCTTTTCCCCAAACCACTCCTGCTCTGCTGTTGTTCAGGACAGGGCAAGGTCCAGGGCTCCTTATCTCATGGGCTGCTTTCACAGCTTTGCTGCCTCCTCTGTCTTCTCCCCTGGAGAACCGGGACACTGGTGCCAGGCTGCTGGCCCGGTCATTTGCCGTGGGCTCAGGGCAGACCCTGCAGGACCGACTGCCCGGAGAGTTCTGGGGTGCTGCGGCCAAAGACCCAGCAAAACATGGCCCAGAAAGGCGGAAGGTCTCTAACCCCAAGGGAGCAAACACCTTTGGGTTTCCTCTCTTCTTGCCCTCCGCTTGGGGTCACACAGTCTGGGGACACCAGGAGGGGGTGGGCATGGTATGATCCCATCCCCCACATCTGGAGAGGATTCTTGTTTCTGTGTTTTAGCCTACAGTTGGGTGGGCCACTGTTATGCTGTCATCAGAATGTCTCAGCCCTGGGCCCTGTCCTCCTGTCCCTCTGTGCTCTCCTCTAAGCCCTGCGAGACCCCAGGTGCCCTGACCCTGGGCCCTGTGTAGGGATGGGTGGGGAGGAAGACTTAGGCAATGGCCGCTGTCTCAGTAAAGCCGCCCCCCGTTGCAGGCCCTGACGAACAGCACCGTAGAGTATGAGAGCCTTGAGTCAGAGGTGTCCGCCCTGCACGATGACCTCTGGGAACAGCTCAATTTGGACGTCCAGGTGAAGAGGGCCCCTGGGCAGGAGGGGGTCAGTGTGCCTTCCCTTCTCCTTTGGGCCAAAGGGGCTTCCTTTCTTGCTTCCGAGATCTCAGAGACTTGAGACAGGGCATCTGTCCTGAGACAGAAGACAAGGTTCACATCCACATAAAATAGACACTCTCAGGAGGAAGACCGTGTGAAATCTTCTTTAGTTCCATCAGATCATGAAAAAGGAGTAAAGCAGAAAATGAGAGCGCTGTGTTAGACGAAGATACTTTATGACTGGAAGGACTGAACCCATCGAGATAGATATGGATGTAGGTCTGGGTAAGGGTTTCAGTCCACATGCGGGTAGAGCCGTGGTCCTATGTGCAGCTGTCTCTCACGACCTCAGAAGGAGAAGTTGGTGCGGGAGCCAGCCACTCGGGACCTTTGAGATAGGAAGGAGTGTTCCCTTCCCAGGATGGGTTAGAAACTCTGCTTGGAGGCGGGAAGCCGCACACATTGACCTTGAGGAGTTCCTGTTCTTTTCCTCCCTTGATCTTCTCTACACTGGCTCTGCATCTGCTCTCGCTAGCTTTGCAAGCCCTGTCTCTCCAATGCAGGTCATGCCCCCCACTCCCCCTAGTTTCCTCTGGGGGATGAAGCTCACCACCCCCCTTGCAGCTGGTTAGGGAGGGGGAGGTGAAGGCCCTCCGGATCCAGAGCAGCTGAATGCCTCCGTGTCTTGCGGGCGAGCCTGACTTGCAATATGAACATTTTAGGGGGTCAGGGAGCATCCTGGTCGAGGGCACGAGCTCTCGAGACAGACCCAGACTCAGAAGGCAGTCACACTGCTTACTAACAGGGTCATGGGCACGAGACGAGTCTCTCCATCTCCAAAGTCGGGACACCTGAGGCCTGTGCCGCACAGAGTTCTTGTGCAGCCGGAAGGAGTTAGTGTGCCCAAGGCCCCGTGCCACGCCTGGCACATGGGGTGGAGGACCGCGGGGAGGCTAAGTAGGCGGTAGCTGGATTTTTCCGAGGGCAAACTCTAACCGAACATAATTCGTGACTACTTCGCCAGACATTAGGTGTCGGTATTACAAAAGGGCCGTTTGGCTAGAAAGAACGTTAGTCAATTGTATACCCTTGCCCTTGACAACGCGCTACCCTCAAGTGTCCACCTAGAGGGGCATTTGCTCCAAGACCACCCTGATCTCCCCAGGGAAGCTGAGGCAGCAGGTTTACCTAAAGGGGCTCTGGGCTGTGATGACTGGTCCCTCTCCTCTGGGGCTTTCCCACAGGAAAGATGAACGTGCCAAAGGGACGTGGGAGCATGTGCATGCGCAGGGCTCCTGCCGGCCCAGAGGGATGCGGGGAGAAGGCTGGTGCCCTCCTCGTGGCCACCTCCCTTGACGCACTCTCATGTGGTTCCAGAATGAGGTGGTCAACCGGCAAATCCAGAAAGAGATCTGGAGGATCCAGGACGTGATGGAGGGGCTGAGGAAGAATAACCCCTCCCGAGGCACCGACACAGCCAAGCACCCAGGTGGGAGCCTTCTCCGCCGGCCTCCTGACGGCTCAGCAGAAATGCTCTGGTCCATCCCACATCTCTCATACTCCCCCTCTCCAGGCCCTCACTCTGGGCTCGGAGCTAGTCAGGGCCTTCTCAGGCTTCCGGGATCTGCCCCGGAGATGGTAGGTAGGGGTCCCTTATTCCTTCCTCTCCACCCAGCACAGGCCAGGCATGCCACTTAGGGACCTCGTGGACCCTGATAGTCTAGATTTGCCCCCAGAAAAGGTCGAAGAGCATCTGGGCCTCCCCATCCCATCCCCCACCCAAGCCCACGGGCCGGGTGGTGATTGGAAGTGCTGGCTGGGACTTCGGCTGGCTTTCTTTGCCATCTCAGAGGCAACAGTGTCCTTTCCATACATCATCTAACCCCTGCCCAACGTGCTTCTCCGCAGCCAGTCTGCTCCCCAAGCCCTGGACTAAGTCCCTTCATCAGGCCTGGGTAGCCCTGAAACCTCCCTCCCACGTCCCTGAGGCCTCCCCAGCCTCCTCCACCACGGAGCCCACCCCCATGCCAGGGCACACCCTACCCCATCCATCCCTCATCTCTCCTCTCTGCTTGCCCCCCAGGAGGCCTCGGCCCCACGGCCACCTACAGCTCCAACAGCCCTGCCAGCCCTCTCAGCTCCGCCAGTCTCACCAGCCCCCTAAGCCCCTTTTCACTGGTGTCCGGCTCCCAGGGGTCCCCCACCAAGCCCGGGTCCAGTGAGGTAAGCTGAGAAAATGGACTAGAAGGTAGGTGGGGGAGGGAGGGAGAACCAGGTCCTCTTCCACCTGAAGGACACAGGCTGTGCCCGTCTCCGCCCCTGAGGCCTCCAGGCCTAGTGCTTTGGCTTTCTGTCTAGGGTGCTCGTTCTCACACCCACTCTGGGGAACTTGCTTCCAGATTTTCCCTTTACTTGCCCTCATCGGCATTCATCATCTTCAGCCTCCGTCCAGGGAGGTCTCTTCCTAAGCACAAGGACAGTTAACAAAGATCCCCAGTGCTGAATGGGACTTTAAATCCAGGACTGTCCCGGCATGTGAGAGGGTTGAGGGTGGGCGTGGGGAGCGGTTTCCTAGCTGGTGTCTCGTGGGGCTCTACACGGGGCAAGGGATGCGGTGAGGCCCTCTCGGAAACATGCACGTGCATGGCTGAGGCCCTTCTCCTGGGGAGCCCAGTGTCCAGGCGGGGACCAAGACCGATTTATAGGAAGTGGCCAGACTCTGGAACGTGGCATTGTGTGTCTCAGGTTGGATCGTAACGACCCGGATGTTCTGAGGGGAAGGTTGAACCTTCACTGGGACAGGTAGAGGAGCAAGGGAGATGCATCATAGGCATCAGAGGTGGTCGAAGCAAAGATAGAGGGTGCGGATGTACCCAGGGTGATGGTGAGGCCAGTGAGCAGGGAGCTTTGGAGAAAAATTGGGGGACAGTGGGGAGCAGTGCACAGGTGGGGGCACAGCCGAGGAGAGACTTGAAGCCAGGCTGAGCGTTCGCTCCGGAGCTGGAGCTCCCTCCAGGACACGGGTGGGAGTTTGGTGGTCTAGGGGCCAGCCCCGGGTCCCCGCGATGTCATCTGTCTCCTGCTAACACTCTTTTCTCCTGCTCTCACAGTGGCTGCTCTCCTTCCTCCTAATGCTCTGGCTTCTTTCCGCCTCAGGAGCCCGGCCCGCCGCGGCCCCCCCTCCCCAAAGCCTACGTCCCCCTGGAGTCTCCTCCAAACGTGCCACCACTCCCTAGCGAGAGCCGCTTCTGGCCGTACCCCAGCTCCCCTGCCTGGCACCGCAGTGGCGAGCCAGCCAGGGGTCAGGTACCCAGCCCCCTTGGGTCCTGGAGGGCAGGGGCGGAGGGAGCAGGGCAAAGGGGCAGGTGAGGGGGCAAGGCAGGACATGGAACCATTTTTCCGTCATTTCAATATTAATTTTCCCACAGCCACCCGGGCAGACTCTAGGATAAGGAAAAGGGGTGGCTTTCCTCTTTCTGCTCTCTGTGGACAGAGGGGAAAATGAGTGTCGCCCCACCCCATGCCCAGGGTCCTGGTCAGCTCCTGGCTGTGAGTGGTGGTGTGCCACACTTCCTACCAGTGTGAGCAGATGAGGGAGATCAAGAGACCTGCCATGGCTGGTGCCATTCCAGTCCCTTCCTGTCCACCTCAGACCCCGGTCCTTCCATGCTATCTGTCTCTCTGCCTTTCCTGTGTCCTCTTGGGTCTCACCGGCCCTGGGCTGTAAGCTGCCCTGTTCTGGCTTCCCAGCCTCCCTCCCCAGGACAGAGGTGCAGTTAGGCTGGGAAGAGTTGTAGGTGGGTAGTCCTGCGTCTAAAACTGGGCTCCATGTTCTCATCCCGGCTCAGCTGCCAGGACGCATGCAGCCCCTGAGGCAGGGTCATCTCTGCTTTCCAGACAAGCGGAGGTGATGGGGCTCACCCATCTCTGTCACTGGACTCGAGCTGGTGTTTCTGGCCTCGGGCTCAGTCTTTCTGTGTGTCCCCCACGAAGACTTAGACCCTTTAGTTGTCCTGTGGGAGTGTAGAGGGATGCCGGTGGTGTCTGAGGCCCCTTCTAGTCCCAGGATTCTGCAAGCCCTCAAGCTAAGTGTGCACTTCTGCCCCCCATAATCTTGGTACCAAAGCCCACCTGGTTCTCTTGCTCAGGTTTTGGGTGGGATCCTGACAGAATCCTCAGAGAACCTCATTCTTGTAGCCCTCCTCCTCCAGCCATTCCTCCTCTCTGGCGCACAGCGAGTCTGTGCTTCTTGGTGCTCGCCAAGAGGCCTGGTCAGGTTGAGGGGCCTCTCTGGGGGCCTCGGCTGAGGGCCTCCTGGAAGTCCTGAGCCCTCACTGCACAAGATGAGCCAACATTGGCCGGCCTTAAGGTGGCCTGGGTGGGAGGCTCCACGGCGTCCCTGCCCACTTCCCAGCAGGCACACTCAGAGTTTCCTCATCCTGTGTTTTCAAGGCTCTGTGCTCCAACCATTGAAACCAAAGAAACATCCCTGAGGGCCGAGTTCCCAGCAGTCCCTACAGCGTGGGCCATCTTCTCATTTTTTTCCCCCAGCCCAAGGCAAGCCATGAGCAGAACAAGAAAGACCCCCACCAGACCTCACCCCTGGACACCGCTAGAGACATCAGCCTTGTGCCCACCAGGCAAGAGATGGAGGCAGAGAAGCAGGCAGCTCTCAACAAAGGTACTTCCTATCCCATCCTGCCCTAGAAAGAAAGCCAAGGGTCAGAGAGAGCCCAGAGAGGTGCTCCTTCACAGCCAAAGAGAGCAAGTACGCACCCATCCTGGGCCTTTCCTCTCTGCCACAGGTGGGACTGGGCCTCCTTGGAGAAGCAGGCTCCCCGTCTTCTGCCTCACTGTTCTCAGGAAGGCCCACTGGTCATTCTGTCTCCCTACAGTTGGCATTGTGCCTCCTCGGACAAAGTCGCCTGCCGATGAAGAGCTAACGCCGTTAAGGGTGGTGAGAAGGAGTGCCGATGGGCTCACCAATGGACTGTCCTCCCGGGTGAGCATAGCCTGTGGGCCCGGGCGGGCCTGAGTTGCTCTGGGGGTCCAGGGGCCTTTGTGTGTCCCCCCATCTGTCCACCATTCAAGAAACCCAGACCTGGAGGAGGAAGGCAAGATAAGTGGGAGGATGACAACAGCCCCACTGGAGAAGTCTTCCATCAGGGAGACATATCAAGGGACAAGGGACAAGGAAGATACACATAAGAAAGAATAGTTAGCAAAATTATTATTATTTTTTTAAAGATTTTATTTCTTAATTTGAGGGAGAATGAGCATGAGCAGGGAGGGGGCTGCAGAGGGAGAAGGGAGAAGCAGACTTTCCTGATGAACAGGGAGCCCGATGCAGGCTCCCAGGACCCTGGAGATCATGACCTGAGTGGAAGGCAGGCGCTCAACTGCCTGAGCCACCCAGGTACCCCTTATAATAGTCTATATTATAATGTATACTATATAATAACAAAATAATTATAATGTGCCAGCGATGAACTACAAATCCAGCAAAAATCAGTGATCAGAGTCAAAGGAGCCGACCTAAGGCTGTAGACTCATTTCTTAGGGCTTCTGGGAAATGAACAAAGCCCCCCAGACTTGGGGGTTTAAAACAAGAGGAAGTTGATTCTCTCACAGTTGCAGAGGCCGGAAGTCCAAAATCGAGGTGTCCCCAGGGTTGGTTCCTGGGGAGGCTCCGAGGGAGCTTCCATCCCCTGCCTGTCTCCCAGCGTCAGGTGTTGCTGGCCATCGCTGGTGTTCCTCAGCTTGTGGACAAAACACCCCAGTACCTGCCTGCACCTTCACATCACCTTCTACCCTGTGTCTTCCGTCCTGTCCCTTACAAAGTCACCTAAGACCGGACACAGGGTCCACTCCAATTCCCGACACTCTCCTCTCGAGATCCTTACCTTAACCACACCCACAAAGACCCTATTTCCAAATCAGGTCACATTCACAGGTTCTAGGGGGTTAGGCCGTGCCCATGTGTTTTAGGGGCCGTTCTTTTTTTTTTTTTTTTTTTTTCAAGATTTAAAAAAAAAATTATTTATTTGACAGAGAAATCACAAGTAGGCAGAGAGGCAGGCAGAGAGAGAGGGGGAAGCAGGCTTCCTGCTGAACAGAGAGCCGGATGCGGGACTTGATCCCAGGACCCTGAGATCATGACCTGAGCCGAAGGCAGAGGCTTAACCCACTGAACCACCCAGGCACCCCATTAGGGGCCATTCTTTACCCCACCACAGACAGGCTTCCCAGAGAAGGGACATGGAAGGCATTAGGGCAGATGAGGAAGCGGGAGTGGGGGATGGGCACCCGTCAAAGCCCACTCTCCCCCTGCAGCAGGAGCGCCCCAAGAGTGCCGTGTTCCCCACTGAG
Source organism: Lutra lutra (assembly GCF_902655055.1). Classification (NCBI taxonomy): domain Eukaryota; kingdom Metazoa; phylum Chordata; class Mammalia; order Carnivora; family Mustelidae; genus Lutra; species Lutra lutra. The sequence goes on along the minus strand of NC_062292.1, from coordinate 43,339,168 downwards.
GGCAAGGTCAAGATGAGCGTGGAGGAGCAGATTGACCGCATGCGGAGGCATCAGAGCGGCTCTATGAAGGAGAAGCGGAGGAGCCTGCAGCTCCCGGCCAGCCCGGCCAGCCCAGCCAGCCCGGCCCCCGACCCTGCTGCCCGGCCCGCTTACAAAGTGGTAAAGTCCTCCCAGCCTCCCGCAGGCCGGGCTGGGCATCTGCCAAACACGGCGCGCCCCCAGTCCGTGACCGGCCTGGACTGGGGCAGCTGGGGGGAAGGTCATAAGAGATGGTCCTGGGAAGGACCCAAGCTGGGCACCCGGGAGAACGGGGGGAGCCTTCTCCCCACTAGGCAGAAGATACACGACAGCAAAGCATTCCTTGTATGTGTTTAAAGAAAAATAATTCACAAAAGGGAGCGCATTGACTAAGTTGAAATGAATGATACAAAATTCAGTTAATAGAGCATCGTGCAAAATTCAGCACCCAGGGAGAGCTGTCCCTCACACGCCTGTCTAGAGCATTTTCCGTGTGTTTCTGTGTACACCCTGGGGTGGGTCTACTGAAGAGGGTCGTCATAGGGCCCTGCCACGTGGTGCCATGTGGTTCTCGAATCTCACGTTATTTTATTTAGTTCTTTCAGTTCCCAGGTTAGGAATTACCACCCCTGTCTTAGATGTAGGGAAATGAAGTCAGGAAAAATTCAGACTCCTGCGCCGCATGGCTGTTGAGTGTGGAGCTGGGAGTAGCCCCAGGCGTCTGCCTTTTTTCTTTCCACCACATTTCAGAAATACAGGAAAATCAGGATTATAAGTCTTACCCTCAAAGGGTTTACAGTCTCCTTGGTGGATTGGAGCTTTTGTAACAGGAATCCACTAATCCAACTGCCTAAGAGAGATGGTGCAGACTGAACACAGGGTCCAACCAGATGGGAAGTAATGAGTCCCAGTGAGACAGACATATTGATGACATTTGGCCTTTGCAGGTGGGCAGGCTTTGGACAAGCAGCGTGGCAGGAGGCTAGCTGTCCCACGGTGGGAACGGTGGGATGGCAGCCAGATCGGCATGATGGGTGGGGACAGCGAGGACACAAGCCTACTTAGGGCTGCCTGGAGGCATGGGCAGCAGGGGACAGAGTCCCCGTATGGTCATGATGGCACTGTCCCCTAGGTGCGCCGTCACCGTAGCATCCACGAGGTGGACATCTCTAACCTGGAGGCAGCCCTGCGGGCGGAGGAGCCTGGCGGGCAGGCCTACGAGACACCGAGGGAGGAAATTGCCCGGCTTCGCAAAATGGAGCTGGAGCCCCAGCACTACAACGTGGACATCAATAAGGAGGTGAGTGAATTCCAGGAGGGGAGAGGGGGAGAAAGCCTGGGGATGGGGGGTGGGTAGGGAGAGGGGACGGAACGGAGGTGGTGACCTTGGTCCCTCCTCAGCTCTCCACGCCAGACAAAGTCCTCATCCCTGAACGGTACATTGACCTGGAGCCTGATACTCCCCTGAGCCCTGAGGAGTTGAAGGAGAAGCAGAAGAAGGTGGAGAGGATCAAGACGCTCATTGCCAAGTCCAGGTAATGTGCTGGGTGAACTCCTCTGTCTGCCCTGGCACCTGGGACACTAGTGCCCTTGAATCCAGCACCCCGCCCCATGCCAGTGGGAGCCCTGAGCCTCCCCAGCGGAGGGCAGGTGGAGAGTGGCTCAAGACAGCGGAACAGACCCAGCCCTGTGGCTGTGGCAGGGATGCTGTCATTGCGTGCCCAAAAGACCTGTTGGATGCAGGCACATGCTGTCATCAAGACAAACTGAGGGGTTGCCCTCTGGTGACTTCTCTTCCTCATCAAGGCTGCCCCAGATGTTCACTCGAACCTTCTCATTCATTTTAAGACATTGCAGTGGGGGGTCCCAAAATGTGTTTTGCCAAGGTCCGTCCCACTCCCCCCTGGGGACAGCCTTGCTGGGAACCAGAGCCTGCCCACTCACAGCCCTCTGACCACCCCGCCAACCTCAGTCCACAGGCCCCCCCCAAGCCAGTCAGACCATCCTGTCCCCCCACTCCATGTCTGTGTGTCTGTGCCTCCTCAGTATGCAGAACGTGGTGCCCATCGGCGAGGGGGACCTTGTGGACGTGCCCCAGGACTCAGAGAGCCAGCTGCAGGAGCAGGAGAAGCGGATTGAAATCTCCTGTGCCCTGGCGACCGAGGCCTCCCGCAGGGGCCGCATGCTGTCTGGTGAGAGGGGCCGGGCCCCGCTCCTCCAGGGAGACTGGCTGACCAGGTGCAGGGGAGGAAGCTCAGTGCTGCGAGGGGGCCAGGGATAGAGAGACACAGGGCCAGGGAGACCTGCCTCAAGGTCAGGACGAGCATTTATTGAGCACCAGGTACTGTGCCAGGCTTGGTGGGGTGCCAAGGGGCCAGAGTTGCCTCCAGGAGCTCAGAGCTGGGGTGCTCTCCTAGAGCTGCTCTATGAAGGAACGGCCAGAAGCCACGCAGGGAGCAAAGGCGCCACTGTCCCTGGGTAGCTCAAGGAAAGGCATAGCGAAAGGGCGATCCCTGAGCTTGGCTGGGAAGGATAAAGGCATCACCAGTCACGGAGTGGGTCCAGGCATTGCAGGGTACTCTCTCCCTTCCCCTTCTGGCTGCGTGCAAATAGAAAGGTGTCAGAAGGGCAGGTGGCCAGAGGTGAGAGTGATCCAGTTACCACCCTGGCTACTGACCCAAACCCACTTCTCTGCTAGGAAAAGATGAGCATGAGGAACAGACTTCACGCTGATACAAAAGCTAGAGGGTTCCAACCTCACTGTGAGGTTGAGGTCAGCCTGAGGTATGGCCCCAGAGAAGGTGAGACCGGAATCAGGAAGAACAGAAGAGGGTCTCTTAATGGGGGAGGGGGGGTGAAGGATGGAGGAAAGATGGTGGTTACATGATGAAGCCTGATGGGGAGTGCGGAATGTGTCCCCCTCCTCAGGACCAAAGGTGATTAGGGAAGAGAAGGAAAGGGAGAGCTTAGAAGGCCAGTCCAGAGAGATGCCCGGGAAGGATGCCAGGTTTGCAAGGAGGAGGAGGCAAAGAGACAGGTGTGCTGGCCCCCAGTGACGGTAGCCAGGGCGAGGGGTCAGCAACGAGCAGCTCGGGGCTGTGGCCAGAAGCCCGGCGGAAGGGATGGCGTTTCATTTTGGTGATCAAGAGGGATTTGAATTCTGGCTTCCGGGGACTCTATGTCCTCATCTGTAAAATTCAAATCAAAATACCTGCGTGGCGGTGTGAGCAATGGCGATGATGAATGCTCAGCGCCCAGCACAGTGCCTGGCACTCAGTAAGTGGTCACTGAATGCTAGCCCGATGTGGCCGCGGCGGTGCTAGTGACGGCAGGAGGACTCGTTGACCTAGCAGTAGCTGGAGTAGAAGGAGGCTCTGTGTGCGGTTTTCCTTGCTAATTTAAATGTGGATATTTTTAGAAACCAGAGGGTTTCGGGCTACAGCAAAGGGAGTTTACGCCTTAAGGAAGAACCTACTGGCGGTCAGGGTCTAAGGGACATCTAGTGGGCAGCCAGGGAACACTGCTGGAGGTATTTCAGAGAGAGGTTGTTGGCTGGGCTGGAGCTAAGGACAAGAGGAGGGATGGGCTTCAGGCAGTCCCGTCCCGCTGCCAAAGGCGGCAGGACAAGTTTGGTCTGCACGGAGGCCTCAGTCCCACCTCTCTGTAGTTTAGCTATAAAATGAACTCGAATCTTCCAAAAATCAAATTCCTCCTGCTCTGGGCAAAAGGCAACTTCCTGTTTCAAGAGTTAGTGCACACAACACTGTTTTTAAAACTTCCCTCTGCCCTCGCTCCAGCCCCTGGCTCTCCTATCATTTCCCAGCCAAAGTTTCCATGAAAACAAAACCCAGCCTGGCCTCTCAGATTTCCCTTTTGATACACACCAGCTTACGTTTCAGGGTCTGTGCGCTGAAAGTAAACCGTCATTTTGCTTTTGCCAAAACCCCAACTATTTAAAAAATGGCATAGCAGGGCCAGACCTCAGACTTAGCCCACGGTCCCTGCTGCCCCTTGGCCTCTGGCCCAGATTCCCAGAGCTGCAGCTCTGCCCGGGACAGCGAGGACTGTGCGTGGGCACGGGTTCAAGCCTGGGACCGTGCGTGTGGGAGTGCCAGGTGCGGGTCGTCAGGACAGCGTGGCGTGCACAGGGTGGGGAGGCCGTGCCCAAGAGTGCGTGTGTGGCATGCATGGCGGGATCAGGAATGCTTGTCAGCAGACCCAAAGTGTGCAGACTCATGGAGGAGGTATAGGGGAAGACGCGGCAAGTGTACGTTTGTATGCGTGGCACGATGTCGGGTGCAGTGCCTATTCTAGGGGACGTTTGTAGAGGAACGCGCATTTGTGTGTATTCAGGTGCGTGTTTGGAGAGGATGTGTGAGCGCAAATACAGAGCTAGGTATGTGTATGACTGCAGAATGTCTACGGACATTGTGGGGAGGTCACTATGAGTGCAGGAGGGAGTTAGCGAGCTGTTGGGAGTTTACATACGTGTGTGCGAGTGTACAGCTTACGGATGGAGGCAGCGTTGATGAACGCACGTATATCTGCGGGACTGGCTTGTTCTGCAGTCTGAGGACGGATAAAACACATTTGTGTCTGCGTTGTGCATGGCGAATACATTGCAATATTTGTGAACACGTATCTGTGTGTGCAGGAGGGAGGAAAGCAGGTCTCATGAAGGGGCAGGATGGGCGAGCAGGTGTGACCGATGATTTATGCACACAGACGAGATAGTACTCGCGGACCCCCGGTTATAATATCACACCTGTCCAATACATAGCTGCTACGTATGTGAATTTTAACTATTTCACCTCACTTCAAAGCAAGCTGGTCTAAGTGCACGATACTTGCTTCAACCCGACTGGCACTGGAACATTTCCCTTTTATTGAGGATTGTATTTATTTATTTATTTGGGAGAAGAGAGAGAGCACGAGCACGGGGAGGGGCAGAGGGAGAGGCAGGTTCTCTACTGAGCGGGGAGCGCAATGCGGGACTTGATCCCAGGACCTCGGAATTATGACCTAAACTGAGGGCAGACGCCTAACTGACTGAGCCACCCAGGCACCCTGTAAATTTCAACTATTTCAATGGATATATTCCTAATATATATTTAGAAATTTTCTGCCTCCATAAAGAAGTTATATTTAACATAATTCATCTTTCTTGCTCTTGTTTGTTTTTTTTATTTTTTTTTAAAGATTTTTTTATTTATTTGTCAGAGAGAGAGTGAGAGAGAGTGAGCACAGGCAGACAGAATGGCAGGCAGAGGCAGAGGGAGAAGCAGGCTCCCCGCCGAGCAAGGAGCCCAATGTGGGACTCGATCCCAGGACGCTGGGATCATGACCTGAGCCGAAGGCAGCTGCTTAACCAACTGAGCCACCCAGGCGTCCCACTCTTGTTTGTTTAATATCATTATAAATACCCTTCTTCTGCCCATCCGTTGAAGGGATACCCTTGGGGCTGTAGTTGGTACAGACCGCAGCTCTATGCTAAGTTCTCCCAAACTGCTATGCTTTTAAAGGTATTACATCTACTTTTTACAAAAGACGTTTTTGCCTCGGTTGTGCCTTCTTCTAGCTATCAGTGGGCCTGCCAAGTCCTTTTTCTCCCCTGATTTCTGTTTCTGATCTCCCATGGGGTAGACACCCAGCAGGTCAGCTCCTCAGAAGTGTGTAGAGGTAAAGAGAAACTGGCCACCCCAGAGCTCGTCTGTGCATAATTCTAAGAGCCTGATGGCATGCATGTTGCCATCGATATTTGGCTTTCTTGAAACAGCCCTGGCTCAGTTTTTGACTTTTTGACTATTTTAGAAGTCAAAGTTGCCAAACAACTAACCACTGGGTCCGCAATACAGCATACGCACAGACATGTGTTTCGAAAGCGTTTGCGAATGTATTTGAGTGTGACGTCACACGTGTGTTGGGTCCCAAGGAAGAGTTCAGTTTGGAAATGCACAAACACACATATTTGAGTTGTGGGCAGCAAGCGTGGAAAACTGTTGGATCCCGTGCTCGAAGCCTGTATTCTGCGTGGGCGGATACGGCTTCCTGCTCACGAGGAAGTTCCACGTCTTGTGTCCACCTGTGACTGTGTGTGTGTACGCGATGGGAGTGCACAGAGGGCAGGGAGGTGTTGGGGTCCAGGGCAGGGTGGAGCGCAAGGGGCTAGGAAGTTGGATGCCAGGATCCTTCTGTTGGAGGAAACAGTGTGACCCTGGCTAAGGTCTGGTTCTCCTCTGAGGCCCTGTGAGCACGTTCTCTCTGCCAGTCTCCGACCTCACAGCCGCTCTGAGTTGCGCCCGAGTCTGCAGACTACAGAGAACTCATCCCTCCTTCTAGGCCACCCCCTCCTCATTGGCCTTCCACTTTGCTCTTCTCAGCATGGAATCATAACGATCATAGAGTAAAATCCATTAATTCAAATGTCACCACTTTAAGGTTCGTAATGATTTGTTCATGGGCGGACCAAAGTTTGCCCTTTCCGGATTGATGAAGAGGGGGTCCCCAGGGATAGCGGGGGACTGTGTTTCTGAGACCGCAGCTGGTCGAAGTTCACGGTCCCAGCCCTGCCAGATGCCTCGGTTTCCATGGAGGTGATGACTGTGGTGATAACTTGGATCTAGTCGCCCGCCGGGGCCTGATGATGCGGGGTAGTGTGGTTTTCCTGCACTGTTCATCACCCACGGTAGCTCTGTGTGTAAGGAGCCGTCGGCTGCTCTGACTGCTCCATTTCCACAAACGAGCGGAGGCTTGACCCAGAGAGGCTGGCCTTGCCCATAGTCACACTGGTTCTCAGCAGAGCCTGCAGTGGCCCGGTCTCCTCCTCCGGGGCCCTGTGCCCCTCCGCGGCGCCTGGGACCGAGGCCAGCTCCGCCTCAGCTCTCCTCTCTGCTTGCCTCCTGCCTGGCTCCCCGCCTGGGGCAGGGCCTCGCTTGCTCTGGGTGCCCGGCCTCCCCACCCCTGCCACCACCACCCACCCCTATTCACCTCCCTGTTCATTTCTGTTTCCAGTGCAATGTGCCACCCCAAGCCCTCCCACCTCCCCTGCTTCCCCGACTCCACCAGCCAACCCCCTATCGTCTGAATCCCCACGGGGCGCCGACAGCAGCCATACCATGCGGGTCTGAGCTCTGACGTAAGAAATTTTCTACTGTATTTCATCCACCGAGGGGAGTGGGACTCCGCCCCTCACCCCCATGAGCCATCTACCCTCCCCCTCATTCCAGCATTGCTTATCCCCCCCACTGCCCCAGTGCCCCTGTGCCGCTCTCCCCCCTCCCTCCATCCGCTTGAGCCCGCAGCATCCCCATCCCCATCCCTGTCCCAGTCCCTGTGCAGTGCTGGGCCAGCACCGGCTGGCGGGGCTGCCTCTTGGATGTCACAGTGCTGCCAGTAGGTTTTGCTTCTCCAGAAGCAGGCAGGGACAGAGCTGGGGCCTCCCCTATCCCACTGTCCGCCAGCAAGCCTGTTGAGATACACAGCAGTCCTGCCTCAGAAGCTCCCAGATCACCCCCAGATCTTCCTGTAAATGACAGTACCACAGGCAACAGTGGCCAAAGGCTGTGTGCCTCCCTTTCCCCTAGCACACAGCCGCTCGGTACCAGGCACGTGAAAAAGAGCATGGACTTCCATTCATGGGCTCCCCACTCAGGGCTGGGGGCGTGGGGCAGTTTTCCACAGGGTTCTATGAGAAGAGACTTCTGTCTCCTGGGGAAGCTGAGCTGGAGCTGTCCCTCTGCCAGGACGCACCTTTCTGACCCGTTTCTCTTCTCTTCAGTGCAAGCTCTGGCCGAGGCCAACGCCATGAAGCCCCACAGAGCCACGTTCTGAAGGCCTCCTCCGCCCCCGGAGGTCCCGGTTCCCCACCCTGGCCCCCTGCCCCTGCGCTCCCATGGGGGTGTTGCAGGGAGCCAGGCTGGGGGGCCGGAGTTGCTGCCAAGATGTGACCTCAGTGTCCACACGCCCACCACGCCCGGCCACACGCCCATCACCACCACATGGTGGCCTTAGGCCGGGGCCTGAGATGCTGGGCAGACAGCACTTCCTGGCTGGCACCTGAGTCCTGGGGGGCTAGGCCCAGCCCTGGCTGGTGGTGTGACGGCCCTACTGGAACATTTCCTGAGGAAGAGGATGCCCTGGTGGGAAAGACGCTCTGGGCTCTCTAGGTGAGGACTAGGGTGAGGAGAAGATGGACGCTTTTGCCTCTTCCGGCCCCTCCTGACACCGAGGACGGTATCTGCCATCTGGTCCTTCCCCGTCGCCCCACCCTGCTGCCCCAGCTGCACCCAGGACTCTGACACGTCTCTGCTGATGGGTGCTCCCTTGGGGTCCAGTGGAGACTGACCACGCTGCTTGAGCCAAAGACAAGATGACAAGAGCTGGGGAAAGGCTTCTTGGCTCCCAGAGGGCACAGTGCTGGCTATGGGTAGAGAGCGGCACGCAGGTCTGTGCAGCGTCTGCGGACAGGTTGAGAAGGGGGAGAAGAGAGAGGGAGAGATGGAGGCAAGTGGGAGGACAGGGAAGCGACAGGACTCGTTTGCAAATAAGAGGGTGAGGCGAAGGTGGAAAGGGGGTGTGGGATGGATGGGTTTCCCCAGGATGGAGCCTTAGCTTAGTGCCAAGTACAGAGCCAGACTGTCAGCCCTGCTCCTGCCCCTCGTCCCCCAGATCCACGGGCCTGTGCATCACTGGCCCCTGGAGGACCAACCGGCGAGAACATGGTGACCTTCAGCTGCAGCCATGGGGACGAAGGTGGAGGGATGTGGTGCAAGTGTGCGGGTGGGAAGATGGCCCCTTCTGGATCTGGGCCCAGTGTCTGCCTCCCCTTCCCTAGCTCAGGGGCAGAGAGAAGGACCTCTGTCACGTAGGGTATCATCAGCCTTGGGGTCTTTCCTAACCACGTTCAGGACGTTTTCTTGTCCCCCTTCCCCGGGAATGTGCTGGGGGCCAACTGGGAGAGTGCCCCAGAAAGGAAATGCAGCCTTAATCTGGGGGGCTAGGTTCTAGGGCCCCTCACCGCGTCCCAGGCATTCCCAAGGAGGACCAGGTGGGGCTATGCGGAAGGGCTCCCTTCTGGTCTGGCTGTCTCACCATCCGCCTACCCAGGGAGGCCCGCAGAGGAGACTCAGAAGCAAAGCTCATGTTTTCCTCCTCGCCCCTCATCTGGGGAGGACGGTAGCCAGGGAGGAGGGAGGGGAGATAGTGATACTGGAAAAACCTGGGCCCCTGGGCATTCTCTTTGCCAGAGTTGCTGCCTGGAGACTTCAGCCTCCAGTGGCCCCAAGAACAATGACTTTATCTGCCACCACATCTTCTCCACTCCTTCACAGCGAGGGGCCAGTGACTGGTTCATTTGCAAGTAAAGATGGCAACTCATTCAACAAATATTTATCAAGCACCTTTATGTACCAAGCACTGTTCTAGGTGCTTAGGATACTGTCGTGCTTCTGAGGGATTGCAGGCTGGGGAATTCCACTTCCTTTTTAGCAGATTTTTTGAACATGAACCTTGGCTATGTTTCCCATCTTTAGAACCACTCAAGCACCCCACACCTGTTTTTTCTTCCCCCACAGACCAGCAGGTGGGATTGGCGCGCTCTCTCTTTCCAACACCTTTCTCCATCCACAAGAAATAGCCTTTCGGGGCCTCCATGCCTTTCCCTTTCTTTGTCCTTTTTTTTTTTAAGTGGTATTTTTAGAAATACATGTAAAATACCAAGGATCAAGGTCTGCACCTTTGCCACCTTTCTCTCACCTCTTATTTCATAAAGCTGGGTCTTTATGTTGCTTTACATGCCTTAATATATGTTTTATGAAGATTATACATATTATAGATATATACATAATATATATATTTGTTTGGGCGTCTGATCCTTTCCCAGAACTCCTGCCCGGGTCCATTTTCCCTCCTTTACATCCCATACCACCCTAAGCCTGTGTCGGCCACACCCCATGCCTTTTGATCCAAAGAAGGGGAGAGGACGGGCTTATTTTAAGACAGATCTATTTTATGCTTTTGTTATAAAAGCAAATCTATTTTCAAAATGTGCAATGTCTGAATGGAATCAGCAAATGATACGAGGAGACTGGGAAGCTGCCTCTAGGTCCAACCCTGTGTCCGTCCCTCTCCTCCTTGCCGCCCACCCCCGCAGTTTCCTCCTCCCATCCCCTAGTCTGCAAAGGGCTGGTCCCCAGAGCTCACCCAGAGAGCATCTTACGAGGACAGGATACTCTCTTGGACGTCCTGGTCTAAGGATTTGATTACACTGTCAACTCTCAACGCCCCTCTAGGGTTACAGGATATGAATCCTCTCAAAGGAAATGTTTACAAGTACACCCTTGCGGGCACACCCCCCCCCACCCCAGTGTGCTCCAGGACCACCTCCCGTCACCAGTCTGCTGGAAAGGGCAGACAGAATGGCAGCCTATGCCAAACGGCACCAAGAATTTGACTCCTCGACGGAGCCAGGATACAGTGCGAATGCCAAAGGAGAAGGCTTGGGCTCACAGGTCCTTCAGCACAGACACACGCGAGTTCCTTGGACTTCTCACACTCCTTGATCCTTTTCTGGTCTGGGTCACATCTGCGACATCTGTCTCTCTCTGTGACCTTTCCTCTGGGGGGCTGTTGCTAAGGGGGACAGTAGCTCCGTCTGGCATCCAGACTGCAGAGTCAGCTTCTGGGCTGAAGCCAGTCCCACGGACAAGAGGGCATCTCAGCCTTGCCCAAGAACCCCCCAGGACTGTCCTCTGGTGGGTTGCCACTGGGGTGCTGAACTCTGCCAGCTCAGCCTTCCGAACTGCCTAGCGGCTGACAAAATAGGCAGGGGGCTCTTGCCTCGCAAGGATTTGGGCAGAAGTCTTTTGTCCAGATCTGGAATCAAGGGTTCGGGACTGTCACAGAGCTCCCGGCCAGCATCTGAAGCTTGACCTCCCAAGCCTGGCACCCTAGTGCCACCCTAGAGCATGTTGTTATGAAAGAACGGGGCCCAGATGGAGGCCCGGTGCAAAGGGACCCACGGCGGGAGGGCCCTGGTTGCTACTCTGGGGCCTTGCCAATTAGCACATTACCTCCCTGATCAATAACCAAGAGGCTGTAATCAAATACTGCTACTGTCACTTTAAAGCTTTTTCTGAGGTCGCAAACTGTGCACACTTACTCTCCTGCCTTGGCGAGAGGCATGTTCTTGGGGCAGAGGCTGACTATAGCAAGACGGAATCGATTCCCTTCCCCTTTAGGCACCCCTTACCTGGCAGCTCTTAAAACTAAGGAAAATAAGAAATATACATATATATACATATATCTATTTATGCACATACTGGGGCCAATTTGATCTGCTAGTATTAGACAATAAACCATACAAGGAAATGTATGATCTCAGTGTCTTTATTTAGTATAAAAGTGACCTTAGAAGAAAAGTTAAGGTTAGCCAAACAGAGGACTTCTCTGTTGGGGACCAAACATCTGTAGCGGCCCCATAGCATCTTTCTAGCCAATGAGCCCCTCCCCGGGGAGGGCCATCCTGACTGACAGGTGAGCGCCTGTGCCCCCCTCCCCAGCATTCTTTTTAGATATAGGTACTAAAGAATCCCAGTGAGCTCTGCATTTGTATCTTGCAAGTTTGTATAAACCCAATACAAGAAATAAAATGAATGGTTTGTACAAGCGGCGTGTGTCTCACACTCTGTCCGTGACTGCCTGTGGCTATGGCTGGACTTGTGGCTCGTGGCAGTTTCCAAGCTTGGCAGAAAAGGGGAGAAGGTCTGCGGTCGGGCTTCCCCTGACCGAAAGCCAAAGCTGGGTCCGCGGTATGCTGCCCGCCATGGTCAGCTCCTCTGTCCAGGTAATCCCAAATCAAGGCTTGTTCCAAAGTCCTGTGTAATGAAAATTATCAGAACAGTGCTCAGATCCTGGGAACCCATTGATTTGTCTCTGAGACAGAGGGCAGAAATGTAGGAGAATAAATTTAATTATTAGGCTTTCTTGATGACCACACCGTGGCCTATATTTCTGCTTTGGGGTACAAAAAGGTATATGATTTGGCAAGGGGCATCAGAAAGGCTGCCCAAATTGTTCTTTTTTTTTTTTAATTTTATTTATTCATTTGACAGACAGATCATAAGAAGGCAGAGAGGTAGGCAGAGAGAGAGAGGAAAGCAGGCTCCCCACTGAGCAGAGAGCCCGATGTGGGGCTCGATCCCAGGACCCTGAGATCATGACCTGAGCTGAAGGCAGAGGCTTAACCCACTGAGCCACCCAGGTGCCGCAGGAAAGCAAGGCTCTTCTAATTCCCGATTTTACCTCGGTCTGGTTCTAAGGGCTGATTTCGAATTCTGGACACCTGTTGTCATTCCTAAAGAGCTAATGGAGTGTGTGAGTGTGAATGGGTGTAAATGTGTGTGTGTGTGTTCAACACATTATACGACTATATTTGGGGTTTTGTGACATCCCCAGGCAAGCTATAAACCCTGATGTCCTTTGTGAATCAGACAGAATGGGGACTGATGCAGACTCACGACAGAGGCCTCTCTGGGGCTGGAGGAGGGAAACGGGACCCCTCGTGGCTTTCAGGGCCTGCGTCTCTATCTGCAGAACCCTCACGGCCGGAGCCGGCGGCTTGGCGAGGCGGGGTGTGAGCACCGGGCACCGCTGGGTGTCGCTGTCCGCACAAACAAGGGCCGGCTCCTCTTCACTAACAATGCCCGAGATCTCGGCCTGCTCCCGCACCTGACCCAGATCAGCGCTCTGATCAAGGCGGGCTGGGGTTGTAAAAGGGGGCAGTATTCAGGAAATGTCGATGACAAAGCACCTAGCAGAATGCCCTGAAAGGAGCCGCGCTCTGTAACAGTGTGGTCCTGTTTTGTTCTGGGGGAGGTGCACGACGACGGGTTCAGGCAGACAACCAGGCTTCAGATCCTGCTGCCGCCAGAGACCTGGGGCCACACCACATCCCCCCATCCCTGAGCCTCCCCTGCATCCTGCTCCTGCTCCTTCTAGCTGCCTAAAGATGGGCCACATCACTAAAATTCTTGACCTCAGTTTCCTGGTCTGTGAAATGGGGACATTACCACCTTATGGAGCCCTCAAGAAAGTCAAATGAGAAAATGAATGAAAAAAACTTGTTGAAAAGTCAAGTTCAGGGGCGCCTGGGTGGCTCAGTGGGTTGAGCCGCTGCCTTCGGCTCAGGTCATGATCCCAGGTCCTGGGTTCGAGCCCCACGTCGGGCTTTCTGCTTGGCAGGGAGCCTGCTTCTTCCTCTCTCTCTGCCTGCCTCTCTGCTTACTTGTGATTTCTCTCTGTCAAATAAATAAATAAAATCTTAAAAAAAAAAAAAAGTCAAGTTCATGCACAAATGTGAGGAGGTGGTGGTGGCATGGCGGGGGCCCCTGGGCCACCACCTTCGGGGCACGATGAGTGAAAAGGGAGACCATCTCCCAAAGTCCCCCTTCGCTGCCTCCACCGCCTTCGATGAAGACCTCTCCAGGGACCTCACCCTCCAGCTCTGTGAGGTGTCCCTGCCCACCTCTGTTCCTCCAGCTCCAGCCTTCCAAGGCCTACATCCTCCTCCCTGGGGTTGCCCCATGAAGGGGCTCCTCTCCAGGACTGTGGGCTCTGTGGACAAGCCCCTTTAGGCCCAATTCCAGCAGCACCTGCCTTTAGAGAATCAGGCCCCAAGGGCCCCATCTGGGGAGAGTCCGATTCTTCCAAGCTCACAGGTGAGCTCCTTGGGGGTGGGGGAGGGGAAGTTTTGCTAACTGTTACTGTATACACCTGTGGGAGCAGTTTAGAACCACATTTGAGGGGCATCTGGGTGGCTCAGTGGGTTAAGCCTCTGCCTTCGGCTCAGGTCATAATCCCAGGGTCCTGGAATCGAGCCCCGCATCAGGCTCTCTGCTCAGCAGGGAGCCTGCTTCCCTTCCTCTCTCTGTGCCTGCCTCTCTGCCTACTTGTGATCTCTCTGTCAAATAAATAAATAAAATCTTAAAAAAGAACCACATTTGAGAGCAGAAGTCTTTCATATAACAGCATTTAATAGTATACTATAGTATCTTAATATAGCAATACAAATAACAATACTAATTGTCATAACTATACTACAAGAGTAATAACAGTGGTTCATCAGGTGCTTACTCTGTGCCCGGTACCAGTTCTGTGCATTACTCACCAGTCTTCATTCTAGCTCTGTGTGATAGGTACTAGTACCATCCAAGACGCTGAGGCTTGGAAAAGGTAAATTAAAATGTCTAAGGTCTCACGAAGCTGCGATGAAGCCCGGAGCACTCTGACTTCAGAGCCCAAGCTTCTAACCAATCAACGGTTTCAATGGGCTGCGATGGGGGCGGGGGAATAATGTCCCCCTAGAGGGAATTTTCGAAATTTGCAGGGAGCTGAGGTTATCTCAGTGACAAGACGGCAAAGCTCTTATTGGCAGTTAGCTGCCGCAGTGCACCGGGTAGATTTTCAAAGCAGTAACCGTCCTCTAGCCTGCATGACGTTAGAACACACAACTGCTCGAAACCCCCTTTTGGTACACGTTGGTCATACTGCAATTCATAATAGCACTAAGAAGATCTTCTCTGCTTCTAAGGTTGTTGGGTTTTTTTTTTAAGATTTATATATTTATTTGAGTGGGGGAAGGGCAGAGGGAGAGAGAGACTCTCGAGCAGACGCCCTGCTGAGCATGAGCCCCACTTGGAGTTCAATCTCAAGACCCTAAGATCATGACCTGAGCCGAGTCCCACGCTCAGCCGACAGAGCCACCCAAGCTCCCCCCTAAGCTTCTTGTTTTGTTTTGTTTTGTTTTTAAATCAGTTTCATGAATACCTCGGTAAGTTACAAGATGGTCATATGGAGAAGAAACTGAAATGGAAGAAAGACATTGTCTCAGAATTGTTGAATAAATCCCTGCACGCATTGTCTGCCTAATGTAATATACAACCTTCAAATACTGTTTACCAGGCTGAGCACCGTTTCAAGGCAGCAGGGTCTCACCCAGCGAGCACAGATTCACTCCAAATAGTCAATGAGAGACCCGATCGTTAAAGCCAAGATGTTTGAAATGCAGGAGATCTCATTAGACTTCCTTAATGTTTTCAGACATGATTTCATAGGATCGCCATTCTTCATATTTGTTAAGTTTTTGCTGCCCAAGGACAAACGCCTATGTCCTCAGGATATCGTGTGCAACTGTTTCGGGACTTGCATGTTATTTCTCTACCTTCACCACGGACCCAGGGCGCCTCCCCACCCCTCCCCCGCGCCGCAGGCTCTTGCCCTCAGGGGCTTGTATCACGTTTCTCTGTCCAATCCACCCTCCATTCCCCATTGTCATTAGGAAATACACGATCTGCAAGGCCCACAGCCACGGTTTCACCTCAGGACACAACGGCAGTTCAAGACCGAGATCCCTGTGACTGTGACATGACCGTGCTACCCTCCTCGGGCTGCAGGGGGCTGGGGGAGCTATTTTAACAATACACACAGAAGACCCCGTTCATCTGCATCCGCCTCACGCCTCTTGATTGTCTCCGCTTGGCCTTGCTATGTTATCCCTCCTTCAATTAAAGCTATTTCCCTCTTTTTATATGCAAGTACATCTGCTCTGTTATTACTTACCTAACAGTTCATTTCCTACGGCTCTGTCATTTCCTCGGGGTGGGGTGGGGTGGGGTGGGTTTTATTTTGTAATATAAGGACTCTGGCTTTCTAGTTCTCTTACATGTAAGCGTATTTATTATAATCAGGTGCAAGCAATCTGCCTGTTTCATTTATGTCTTCTGGGTAAGTCTTGCCTAAGCATTTCTACATCAACATTGTGCTCTATTATAAATTCTTTTTTTCCTTCTTTATTAAAATGGCGTGTGTAGATTGGTCATCTCATCTATGAACTCCTTTTCAGGATAGAGGGAACATTAGAAAAGGGATGCTGGCTTACGGGGTTGAGAGCCAGGGCTCTACAGGGGCAGAATGGACTTAGGAACTATCTACCCGTCTTTTTGCTAGGCCTATAGAGGGAGGAAAGCATGCACCCGTGTCTATACAGCTGGTAGGTGAACTAGAACCAGGCTTCTGGAAGCGTCCAGCCCTATCCCAAGCCGAAATTCATCTTTCATCCTCCCTAGCTCAACCTCACTGTCCAAAGCTGGACACCGCTGGGGAAAAGGAGGTCGAAACCCTTTGTGTCTAGCTCCCCTGGGGCGCTTTTGCCCTTGATGTAACCCAGTTCGGCTCTCCCAGAGACGGCCAACAAGTTTTACTCCATGGCTTGCCGCCCCCTAGTGTCTAGCATGGGTACTAGCGCAAAGCAAGCGGACTTCACCGGCAGGATGAATTGAGTACTTTTCCAAAGAAAAACACGGATTCCGATTCTTCCCACATAGCCACCTCCCCGCATCAAACCAGGTAAGGAACCTGGGTAGCCCGAGATCCCACTCCCCTATATGGTCTGAGTTTTGCGGAGGACTTGGAAGCAGCTGACCTCGACCTCAGGGCGCAGGAGTGGGGGTGCCGCTGGAGCGGCTGGAGTCGTCGCCTCCTCCAGGTAGGCAGAGCGAGTGTCAGGAGCCAGTGCCCTCTGGGACGACCCGGGAGAAGGGAGCCTACAACTTTAAGCAGCCGTTTGGGTAAGGAGTGGGGAGAGGTGGGGTTTGGAGAGAGGAGAGAGTTAATGATTCACGAGAGGCTCATTTCACAATTTACCAAGGGTCAGCTTCCTTGGACCATGCCCAGGTCTGGTCCTCTCTGCTCCTCACCCCTTGGCAGCTCCGACCCGGAAGGCCCCCCAGGCAGCCAGAGGCATGATCTCCATCACCGAGTGGCAGAGTGAGTGGAGGGGCCGGTGCCATGGAGGGGGCTGGGCTGGAAGGGAGGTTCCAGCCTGGGGGGGTGGGAAGGGGGCCCCCCGTGGAGATACCGCCCCTCCCAGCCGGGATCTCTCGCTGGGGAGCCTGTGAGGCGACCTCTGGAGCCAGTGGCTGGAAGCTGCTGTGCTGGCATCATGTGCAGACAGCTGAGCTAGGACCAGGTGTGGCTCCCCTGCCTTCCAGTGAATGGGGCTGCTCAGGACCCCCAGGTGGCCAGACGCTGGTGCCTGGGGGAAGCAGCAAGTTCACCACCCAAGCTGGTCCCTTCCCCATCACGGTTCCGAGACCTGGGATGCTGCAAATGTGAACTCAGGAGGCCTCTGCCCATTAGGACATTTTCCCCCACAAACTCTCAGGGTCCCTTGTGAACCTGGGGCTCTTCCTTCTTCCTTCTTTCCCTTCTCCTTCTTCTTCTTTTAAATTTTTTAAGTAAACTCTACCTCAAACATGGGGCTTGAACTGAGCCAGCCAGTGTCCCCACCTTGGGTCCCTTCTTATCAGAAACTAAACTCCACTCCTGTCCCCAAATTACTGTACCCTCACCCCTAAATACCCTTATCCTTCCCCTTCCTCTGCGGGGAGATGGCAGGGAGGTGACCCACAGGCCTGGCAGGGCAGGGAGAACTGTGACTTAAAGCCTCTGAGCCCAGGATCTCCTCTGTGAACTGGTGATACTATTCATTCACTGAACAAATTTGTCTTCACTATGTGCCGAGCATTGTGTCAGGCATAGAATATACAACAATATACTGAAACAGAACAGACATGTTCCTGAGTACATGCTGGAGTGGGGAAACAGGTAATTAACAGATAAAGAAATCAGTAGGTAGTTGGTCAGATGGGGATGGGTCCTCCGGACAATAATGAAACAGGGTAAGGAGGCTAGGGAGAGTGAGGTAGGAGGGGTTACTGTGTTATAGAGTGGTTAGGAAAGGCTTCATTGAGAAGGTACCTTTTATACAGAGACCTATATGAAGTAAGGAGGCAAAGCTGTGCAGCGATCTGGAGGGGAAACTGTCCCAGGAGAGGGAACAGCCAGTGCAAAGGCCCTGAGGCATTAGCATACTTAGTGTGTGGTGTGGCTGCAGCAAAGCCAGGAAAGGGGAGAGTGGTAGGAGTCTAGGTCCAGGAGGTCACTGAAAACTGAGGCTGGGTAAGAACTTTGGTTTTATCTCCACCAGATGGGAAACGACTGGAGGGTTTTGTGCAGAGAAGCATGTGAGCTATGTACATTTTTAAAAGATCACTCTGGGTACCAGGTTAAAAATAGGCTGTAGAGGTGTGAGGTCAGCAACAGGGAGACCAATTCTGAGGTGAGAGATGGTGGCAAACACCAGCACGGTGACAGCGAAGTTGTGGACATGCTTGAGGCTCGATCAGCTCTGAGAAAATTAGTGGAAGGTTTTGCTGATGGATGTGGGTGTGAGAGAAAGAAAGCAAGAATCCTGCCAGTACTTTTAGCCTGAGCAAATAGAAAAGTTGAGTTGGGTTTTAGGTATGTTGAGTTTGATATGCTAGTAGACATGAAGGTGAGATGTCAAGTAGGTAGTCAGGTATGTGAGTCTTGAGTTCAATGTCAAGGCCTGAATTAGACAAACTTGAGAACTGCCAGCATATAGATGGTATTTCAAACCATGAGAGTCCATGAGATGACCGGGGGCGCTTTTCTCAGCCTCCCTACTTCTGACATTTTGGGGCAGGATAATTCTTTGTTTTGTGGGTCAGTCCTAGATGGTGGTATGTCTCACTCCCCGTGCTAACAATGGAAAATATCTGCAGATATTGCCAAATGTCCCTCAGGGAACAAAATCACCCCTGCCTATCCCTCCAGTTGAGAACTGCTGACTTAGGGAATAACAATAGAGAAGGGAGCTGTGTCCTGAGTCTGGGGGCAAGCCAACATGTTATTAAGCCAAAGGGTGCTAAGTCCTATGCAAGGGAGAGATGAGGGAACCCGATTAAGGTCAGGTAATGGTGAGAGGACCAGGTTTCTCTAAGGAGCCTTAAGACCTCAAGGATGAGTATGCCCTAGGCAGATAACACATGGGAGGAAACTGCATATGCAAAGGCCCTGAGGCAGGAAGGCTCATCTTAGAAACAGTGATGAAGGGAAGGAAAAGGAAGGGAAGGGAAGAGGGGAGGAAAGAAGAAAAGAAAGAAGGAAGGAAGGGAGATGTGGTTAGAGTATGGTAGGTAAGGGGGATGGTGACAAGAGAGGAAGATGACCAAGCAAGCAAGGTGGGGGCCCATCAGGAAGCGCCTGTAAGCCAAGATGTGGCTGGGAGGATGCTTCGAGTGGAAGTCCAGTGGGAAGCCATAAAGGATCCTCAGCAGTGCACTAACAGGATCAGTTGTATGCTTTCCAAGACCCTTGACTACTATGTGGGGAAGGACTATAGCCAAGGACTAACTAGAGAATGTTGTAGGAATCCAGGGAAAAGATGATGGTGGCTTGGAATTAAACAGTAAGCGTGGAGAGAAATGCACCGCTTTCAAGATCCCTCAGGCAAGAAGCAGCAATAAAACTTAGCAGTGGGTTGCACAGGGGAGGGATGGCAAGAGCAGGGAGTAAGACTCAGGGATGGCTGCGGGGGGTGACATTCGTATTCACTTGGGGAAAACCCGGAAGGGCGCAGGGTGAAGGAAGGAAACCCAATAACTGAGTTTGGACCTGTTGAGTTCAAGATGCCTCAGAGAGCGAAAACCAAGTGAGCAGAGATGCCAAGTCAGCAGCTGGGTACGAGCTTGGCAGCTCAAAGACAGTCACGGGCTAGAAGATAAATATCGACATTGTCAGCACAGAGTGGTATTTAAAGACATGGGAATGAGTGTGAAATAGAAGGAGAAGAGAAACGAGCTTGGGCTGAAGCCCTGGGCAACTCAAACCCCAAGAGGAAAAGAAAGCAGGAGCCAGCGAAGGAGGCTGGGCTGGTGCGGTCAGAACAGCAGGATGAAAATCAAGGGTATGGTGTCACAGAAGCCAAGAGAGGATGCTGGAAGAAGGGAGTGGCCAGCTGCTGACAGATAAGTGCCAACATCCACCCATTGGACCTGGGAACACGGTGGCCAAAGCAAGGAACTCCTGTGGATGGGCCTGGGAGTGGAAGTGGAAGGGACTGGGTTGGATAAAGGCACTTTTTTTTTTTTTTAAGATTTTATTTATTTGACAGAGAAAAAGCACAAGCTGGGGGAGCGGCAGGCAGAGGCAGAAGGAGAAGCAGGCTCCCTGCTAAGCAGGGAGTATGGGCTCCATCCCAGGACCCTGGGACCATGACCTGAGCCCAAGGCAAATGCTTCACAGACTGAGCCACCCAGGTGCCCCTAAAAGCACCTCTTCTAGAGCCAGACGACTGGGTTCAAACCCTGGTTCTGCCAGCTCCTGTCTGTGTAGACCCGGGCAAGTACTTAACCTCTCAGTGTTTCCATTTCTGTTTCTGAAATGGGACTAACAGTGCAGGAGGGTTTCCTACATAACCTACTTCACAGGCAGTTATGAAAATTAAATGAGTTAATACATACAAAGTGCTTAGACTGTGCCTGGCACAGTGCGCTCACTAGCGTTAGCGGTCATCCCTGTCAATCACTGTTGTTAATCTTGAACGTGAACTGGGAGGCTCTTTCTCTTCCCGTTTCCCTCCTTCCTGTTCCTATTCCCAATTCGGTCATAACGATTCAGTCCTAAAGCCATCAGGCCAAAGGGGGACAGTGCTGCCCAGAGCCGGTGGCAGAGCCCTCAGCGGCTGACAGGTGTGTGGGGACCACTGTCTGCCAGGCAGGGTGAGACCGGCACCCTGGCAGGGGTGGGGGTGGGGCTGGAGAGTAACTGTCGTGGTGGGGGAGGGGGGAGTCCCAGCAGATGCCACCCTAGTCTAGTGATGGAAGAAACACCAGCTCTGGCTGATCTCCAGCAGGGGGAGCGCTGCCCCATCTGTGAGGCTCCCAGGGTCGTTAGCTGCAGGCATTTCTGTCCCTGCCCTCTCTGCCATGCTTGCCGCCCGAGGAGAACTTCAGGAGCGATCCCCGCCCTGGTTGGTAACGACTGAAATCACGAAGCTACTGGAAGCGAGAGGCAAAGGAAGGTCTACGGCTTGCGTATGAGAAACACAGTTTGCGACCCTTTTCTTGGAGCTGTTGTGTCCACAGCGGAGGGGACTCTGGAAGCCGTAGGCTGCCCCCATCACAGGAAAATTCTGAAATTGCACCAGCCCTTGATGAGGAGTGGGGCGGGTGGAAAAGTAATAATTATGCAGGCCAGTAAATCACCGTTGCCGAGAAAATAGAATAGAAGAGACAAGAATCCATGGGGGGGGGGGGGGAGGACTTGAGAAACTTTAGCTCTCTCTCCAAAACGAGTAAGAGGCTCTTCTGAAGTGTTTACAGAAGGGATATAGGGATGTTTTAACAAAACGAAATGAAAACCCAATAAGACATTCACATTGCGTTTCCACACAAAAACATCTACCAAAGGAGATAGAGGTGAAGTGTGTATCATCGGAATTGGAATCAATGACCTATTTTTATGGCAGGTGTAAGCTGATCACAGAAACTTTTAAAACAGGCATAAACACTTAAAATGCCTTTGCCATTCAGATGCAAGAAACAGGCTTATGGTCTTCCTCCACAATACCCTAGTCTCTATAAACTTATCATGACAAAGTAGTTGTGCTCCTAGATCTTCAATTTATTGTCTCTGAGGATCAAAAAAATCAAAAAACAAAAAACAACCCTCCCCCGCAAAAAACCCCATGCAGCATGGAAAGACAGTGCAACCTTTGTGATGACCCAAAGAGGCAATGTCCTCTGCTTGGTGTTCTGGGCTCTAAGAAATGTAACTCAAGCAGGTGTTCCTGGGAAGTAGACCTAGGAAACCAATCTGTTTAGATCACAGAGGTTTGTCAGAAACAGGAGGCATCAGCCATTAGTAGAAGATGGATTCTGGGCAGCTAGACAATGTGTTGAGAGAGAGGATGTGGCCTACGGGTCCTAACAAAATCCAGCTCGGCCAAAAGGAAACCCAGTGATACTGGCATTTTTCTGTACTATGAGTTAAGTGAGGTATTGGTCTGTAATCTGAATGTTAAATCTCATATATATATGTATATATTCTTCATATATGAAGAATATATGTATATATGAGATTTATATGAAGAATATATATATATATATTTAATAATTTATTTTTAAGTAATCTCTGCACCCAAGATGGGACTCAAGCTCATGACCCTGAGATCAAGAGTCACACGCTCTACTGACTGAGGAAGCCAGCACCCTTAATCTTATCTCTATATTTTTAATGATTCTTTTAAAGAAGTCCTTTGGCCTTATTTCAATACTGACACTGATCCTAAACCTCCTAGGATCTTACGGAAACAGACAATGAAAAATGACCAGAAGGTAATGGGGTTGTTTCATTTTCCGTCTGTTGTAAACAGAACTTAGCCAGTAAGTCAAGTCTCAAAGATTTTGTTTTTGTCTTATTTTTACAGTTCTGCCTCTGAACAACCAGACCTTTAACAGCTTTTTACAACTATCCCTAAAAGCATGGCAATAATAACAATTTCATAGGTATTGTGAGGACCAATTCTAAGATGTTAGTTAACGAGTCCAGTAAAATTTTTCTATTTAAAAATGACCCATATGTTCCCTTTAAAAAAATTAAGCCAACTTCAATTTCTAAAAATTAAGCCATTTTTTAAAGTTTATTTTTTTAGTAATC
Source organism: Lutra lutra (assembly GCF_902655055.1). Taxonomy (NCBI): domain Eukaryota; kingdom Metazoa; phylum Chordata; class Mammalia; order Carnivora; family Mustelidae; genus Lutra; species Lutra lutra. The sequence goes on along the minus strand of NC_062292.1, from coordinate 43,316,572 downwards.
TCTACACCTAGTATGGGGCTTGAACTCACAACCCCAAGGTCAAGAGTCACACGCTCCACTGACTGAGCCAGCCAGGTACTCTTAAAAATTAAGCCATTTAAAAAAAAAAAAGATTTTATTTATTTGACAGAGAGAGAGAAATCACAAGTAGGCAGAGAGGCAGGAAGAGAGAGAGGGGGAAGGAGGCTCCGCACTGAGCAGAGAGCCTGATGCGGGGTTCGATCCCATGACCCTGAGATCATGACCTGAACTGAAGGCAGAGGCTTAACCCACTGTGCCAACCAGGTGTCCCTCAAAAATTAAGCCATTTTTAATAAAGTTATACATGTTGTAGTTTAAAAAGACACTCTTGCCATATCCCCATCTACCATGTAATTTACAATAAAAAGAAAATAAGGCATTCTAGCTATATGAAGTAAATGAAGTTGCAAGGCTATACAATGTAAACTTGAAGTGGTACAGTATCATCAGTAATTTTTTTTGAAGAAGGCAACAGAGTTCCATTTATAATACCATCAAAAAGGATAAAATATTTAGAAACATACTTAACCAAGGAGGCAAAAGACTTACTGAAAACCACTAAATGTTCCTAGAGAAAATTTTAAAAGACACAAATAAATAGACATCCTATGTTTATGGATTATAAGATTTCATATTGTTAAGATATCAATATCACCCAAAGCAATCTACAGATTCAGTGTGATTTCTGCCAAAATCCCAATGACATTTTTCGTGGAAATAGAAAAATGCATTATAAAATGCATATGGAACCTCAAGTGACCTCAAATAGTGAAAGCAATCTTAAAAGAGAAGAACAAAATTGGTGGTTTCACACTTCGTGATTTCAAAACTTATTACAAAGCTACAGTGATCAGAACAGTGTGGGACTAGCATAGAGACAGACACATAGACCAAGTGGGTAGAATAGAAAGCCCAGAAATAGACCCAGGCAAAGATGGTCAAATGAGTTTCAACAAGGGTGCCACGACCATTTGGTGGGGAAATGGACTCTTCAATAAATGATGCTGGGCGAACTGGATATCCACATGCAAAAGAATGAAGTTGAACCTGTACTTTATACCGTCTGCAAAAATAAACTCAAAATTTATCTTAACTCAAAGCAAGAGCTAAAACTAGAAAGCTTTTAAAGAATACTTAGGAGAAAATCTTCATGGCACTGAAACTAGCAATGATTTCTTGGATTGGATACCAAAAATATAGGCAACTAAGGAAGAAATAGTTAATTGGAATATATCAAAATTGAAAACTTCCCTGCATCAGAGGACATGATCAACACAGTGAAAAGGCAACCTATGGGATGGACGAAAATATTTGCAAATCATGTATCTGATGAGGGACTAATATCCATAATACATAAAGAACACCTACAACTCAATAACAGCAACAAAACCCCGAAACGACCATTACAATGGGCAAAGCACTTCAACTGGCATTTCTCTTAAGATATACAGATGGCAACAAGCTCATGAAAAGATGCTCAACATTGCTCATCATCAGAGAAACACAAATCAAAACCACAGTGAGATGCCACTCACACCCATTAAGATGTACTCTATCAAAAAAAACAAAACAAACAAACCAAAAAAAAACCCCAGAAAATAACAAGTGTTGGTGAGGATGTGGAGAAATCAGAACGCTTGTGCCCTGCTAGTATGGGCAGGGCAATGTAACTGGGAATGTAACTGGGGCAGCTATCCTGGAAAATAGTGTGCAGGGCCTTCAGAAACTTAAAAATAGGACCCCCATATCATCCAACAATTCCACTTCTGGATATGTGTCCAAAGGAAGTGGAGGCAGAATCTTGAAAAGATTCATTCACCCATGTCACAGCAGCATTATTTACTCTAGCCAACAGGTGGAAGCTATCCAAGTTCCACCCACAGATGAACAGGTAAATGAAATGCATTACAAACATACAATGAATTTTTTTTTTTTAGATTTTATTTACTTATTTGGCAGACAGAGATCACAAGTAGGCCGAGAGGCAGGCAGAGAGAGAGAGGAAGGGAAGCAGGCTCCCCGCTGAGCAGAGAGCCTGACACGGGGCTCGATCCCAGGACCCTGGGATGATGACCTGAGCCGAAGGCAGTGGCTTAACCCACTGAGCCACCCAGGCGCCCCTACAATGAATTTTTTTAATTAATTAACTTATTTGATAGAGAGAGAGACAGCGAGAGTGAGCACACAAGCAGAGGGAGTAGGAGAGGGAGACGCCGCAGGTCTCCTGCCGAGCAGGGAGCCTGACCCGGGGCCCCATCCGAGGACCCTTGGGACCATGACCCTGAGCCGAAGGCAGATGCTTAGTGAATGATTCTCCCAGGCACACAACATATGATGAATTATTATTCAGCTTAAAAAGGGGGGAACTTCTGACACCTGCTACAACCTGGATGAACCTGGAGGCTACTACGCTAAGTGAAATTAGCCAGTCACATGAAAACACTGTGTCATTTCTCAGATGAGCTTCCTAGAGAAGTCAGAATGATAGAAAGTAGAGTGGTGATTGCGAGGGGTTGGGGAAGGGAGAATGAGGAGCCAGTGTTTAAGGGGGACAGAGTTTCAGTTTTGTAAGACGAGAGTCCTGGAGATGGATGATGGTGATGCTTCCACGATGTGAATACGCTTCACGCCACTGGGTGTACACTTAAAGATGGTTCAGATGCTAAATTTGATGTGTATTTTATCACAATTTAAAGGGGGAGTTTAATTCAATTTAAAAATGAAGCAACACAATGAATTGTCATTTGTTGACTATCAGAGTAGCAAAGATAAGTAAAAATGAACAATTTTGCATGATGCAGAAGGTTTCAGAAAAAAAGCAACTTCATATCCTGTTATTGTTACAACTCTTCCTGAGGGAAGCAATGTGGGGGAAAAAAATATCAGAACATCAGAGATGTAGCCCTTGACCAAACAGGGGGTCCCTAATATCCTGCCCTTCTGCCCTTGGGCTCACTGGCTATCAGCCAACTCCTGCAGCTTCCGAGATTGCCCTGAGACATAAAGCAGAAACACACTGTACAGGGTAGGGTGGGGTGTTATCAGTGTGGGTCCAACCTGGCGCAGAGCTGCCCAGTTGTGGGAATGACGTTAGAGAAAGCCCAGGGGCGTGGAGGGGTGAGTACCCAAGGTGCAGCAGCGGGAGGGAAGGTGCAGAATGGGGCAGCAAGTCCTGGCTAGGCTGTAGACTCCCAGGTGAGCACATTTCTTTTGTTTTTCCAATCCAGTGTGAGAGGTCATCTTCTGACAGCTGGGGACAGGACAGTTAGAGAAGGAAGCACACAGTGTGAAGAGTTATCTAGGAGGGCAAACCTGTTGAGAAATCGAGCAGGACAGCTGTGTGTAAGCATCCATGGCTCCCAGCTGCAGGAAGATAGGACAGGAAGGACCCAAACCTGACCATGATCTGGCTCATGCAGCATTTGCAAGTAAAGGGAAGCTGAAGAGAGAAAGCAGCGGGGAAAGCGCGAGCCACCTAGCAGAGCCGTGGTGAGGACAGAATGCCCTGAGAACAGAACTGACCAGCAGTGCGCAGGCGCTAAACGTAAATCTTTACCTTTCCCTTCTCTTCCTGTCCCGTCATTCCCTGAAAGCACAGAAGCTGAGATCCCTGGGTGGAAATGGAGCCATCCCAACCCCTACTCCTCAGAGGGCAACTGTCCAGTGGCAATGAGGGAAACTTCCAGTACCCCATCCTGAACCCCCCCAAAGCCCATCCCACCCCAACCTGCTTGCCCATTGCAGAGATTGGTGTGGGTACCACCGGCTTCGGCGTCTTCTTCATCCTCTTTGGGATACTGCTGTACTTTGATTCGGTGCTCCTGGCCTTCGGAAACGTGAGTTCCCCAGCCTGTGTACCTCCCCTGCCAACCTACTTGAGGTCTCTCTTGCCTGGAAGGTCAGCCCCAAGTTTGTTCAGATCGTGCCCATCGGGGGTCAGCACCATCAAGCCCAGGTAGGTGAGGGGGCCTGGAAATGCACAGCGAGGCGTGACAGAGCATCTTAGGACCTGGATTCTTGTGGCAAGCTCTGGGTGAGGCCCTGTAGCTACCCAGAAGCATCAGCCACTGTCCCTGCCATCAGGATCCCCCCGTCTAGTGATAGAGACATAACCTGCACATCTGTAACTGGGAAGGAAGGCAGGGGCAGCCATAAAGTCGTAGTGAGATAAGCACTTTGGATATAAAACAAGGTGTCTGGAGAAAAGAAAGCACACCCAATTGTAGAGGGATGAAAAGGAATTTGGAAAGGAAATGGGTGTGAAGGGGGACGACGCACTTCCAGGCAAATGAACAGGCAGAGAAAAGGTATGGAGAAGGGGAGAGAGGGCATGGAACATGCTGGAAGAAAGCCAGAGGGTTAAATCTGATGGACACCTAGGCACTCCTAAGGGATCTATTAGGAGCCAAGCTGAAGACAGTGGGCCAGACAGTGGAGCCCCAGTGGTTCCGTGTGACTCCGAGTATGGCTGCCTACGTCTCAGGGCTCACATCCATAAAATGGAGAAACTCTATCTATGCCACCTTCCTTTCAAGGTGTGATGAGAAATGAAGTCATATACGAAAAAGCACTTGGGATCCAAGAATTGGGTGAGCAGCCGGAGACCAAGGTTCTCCTTGTCCAGCTATCCGTCTCTGGGCAGCTCCATTCCCAACAGGCAGAAATGACCCAAGGCTCAGGGAGTTTGCCAGTTTGTGGGGTCACCTCTCTCTGAAGGGTTCCTCCTTGAAGAGTTAGCAAGTCCTGCCCCATGTCTGATGCGGGGCGCCAGGCCTGATCCCTGACTCCCAGGGGGGATTGGTAGGTTTGCTCTCATGCTTCTCTCCCTCCTTCCTCCTGCAGCTGCTCTTCCTGACCGGCCTCTTGTTCATCATCGGCTTGAGGAAGACATTTTCCTTCTTCTTCCAGAGGCACAAGCTCAAAGGGACCAGCTTCTTCCTGGGGGGTGTGGTCATTGTGTTGCTGCGCTGGCCCCTCCTGGGCATGGTCCTGGAGACCTATGGATTCCTTAGCCTCTTCAAGTGAGTGTGGGTCTCCTTCCCCTGGAGGAGCCTACTAGGGCCTCTGAGTAGCTAAGATCACCCCTCCCCAGGTCTGGGCAGCACGCCTGGCAGGGTGTGCAGAAGCTGGGACTTTCTCCTGCAGGTGGGAGTCGTGGAAGAACTGAAAAGGCAGGAGGGGATCAGGCAGACACTTTCCAAGACATCCTACTCCAAATTGGAGGGATCGGACCCCCCCATCCACAAACATTGAGCACCTGCCACATGCCTGGTACTGTGCCTGCCCCCAAGGAGGAGACTCAGGGCCTGCCTTCAAGTTCAACAACCCAGCAGGGAGGAAAGGCAGTGAACTAGCATCTCCCCGGCCCTTCATATGCCCCAAGCGCACTCACTATCATCATTGCACTTTGACGTCCCTACGACCCACTGTAGGCCTGCTCTCTGCAGATAAGGAAGCCAGCTCAGAGAGGCTGCCCCCTGCCCAAGGTCTCACAGATAGTGTGCAGAGTTTCCGGACTGGACCTAGCTGGGCCTGGCTGTCGGCCCCACATCCCTCGTCCTGGCCTGCTGATAAGTGAATCGGAAGTCAGCAGGTGTGTGACCACTGCCTGGGCCAAGGGAGGTGTCCTGGAGGAAGCAAGACCCAGGACAGGTCCTGAGGACAGGCAGGCTTTACGCGGGGACTGGAGGGTGTTTAAGGAGAAGGAAGGAAAGGATGCTGAGGAAGGAGGGGCGAGGAAGGGAAGACCCCCATTGTCTCTGGGGACCTGGATGATGGGGACCAGAAGAAGCATGGCTTATGGAATCATGGGAAGGAGCCGGGGTCAGGACCCCAGGTTCTCATATGGCCTTCCGCTTGCTCACTGCACCCTTGAAAACACCTTGATCCCAAATGCCCCAGACCTCTTAGCCATCTTATAAAGTGGTTCAAAAACATAAATTTTCTCACACACACTCTGCCATTCACTTACTTAATGTTCAAATATGTCATCATTCAGTCATTTATTCAAATAGAAACGTAAAAAGTACCTACTGCATGCCAAATCCAGAGCTAGGTGTGGGGCTGTGGGGCTAAACCAGGAGAAGCTTCCCAGGGAACTCGCAGCCTAGTTGAGAAGACAAGTTCTGACAACAGGGACCGTCTTCTGAGGGTTTAGAAGCATGAGCGGGGCCCCCACAGAGTCCGTAGTTCGAACCAACAGTAAAGCTTAACAGGGTCCCCTGTCAACAGCACTGCTGGGGGGAGAAAACCAAAATGGGAGCTATACGGGATGTCGGCGATGCTGGGGAACCTCAGGGAAATGAAGCCCAAGGAAAGTAGTAGCCAGAATTCAAATTTCTAACCCCCTCACCTCTGCACACACGCACGGCTCCCTCTGCATGCCGACCTCAGTGCCTCCAAGCCCATTGAAGGATCCCATACATGTGCCCGGCCAAGCCTTACCAGGGCATGTCCAAGAAGAGTGGGGGTGCCGAGAACAAAGGGTGGCTCCACGCACGGGCATGCAGGGATAAGGGGGACAGTCGCGCAAGCGCTGCCTCCAGCAGCTGCCTGTGCCTGGAGCCCAGGAGACCGGTAGCCGGCGGTACACACCCAGTCCAGGGAGACAAAGACAGTCACAGTCCTACACACAAAAGCTTCCCCAACATTTTTTCATATAAGGCCCTATGACATAGATACTATTCTTATTAACGCCGTTTACAGCTGGAAACGGAGATTCAGAGAAGTTAAGGAATTTGCCCAAGTTTATATGGCACCAGGAAGTGACAGAGCCAAGATTTGAACCCAAGGAGCCTGACTCCAGGCCCTTTATTCTTAACCTCTCCACGTGGTTGTCTCCCCAAAACCAGAGATGCAGATCCAAGCCTGCTCCCAGCGCCCAGGGACCCACTTTCTTGGGAACCAAAGCTGGAGCCTCTGGGTGGACCTCAGCCTGGACACCCTCTCCCCTGGCCCCCAGGGCCGTCGCTGACCCCCTCCCCACCCTCTGTTCCTAGGGGCTTTTTCCCTGTCGTCTTTGGCTTCCTGGGCAATGCCTCCAACATCCCCTTTCTGAGTGCGGTAAGTGAATAATGCATGTGCTTTGGGGTGGAGTGGGGGTCCCAGATGAGACTGCTGTCCCGCGTGGCAGACCCTTCCCCATCTCCCCTCAAACCCCTTTCCCCAGGTTGGCCAGCCTCAGCTTCCCTTCCCGGGCCCACACCGACTCCGTCCGACAGGAGCAGCTGAGGGGAGGGGCCCAGGAGCATTGCTCCTGAGGCCTGGGTAGAGAGGAAGCTGGCTCTTCATAGCTCCTTATTAGAGCCAAAGAAACAGATTCAGGGAGTCTAGGTGATGCAGCAAGAAAGTGCCAGAGATTTCTGGAGAGCTGGCGGAGTCAGCCCCAGGCATGGAGGGGATGTATGACAGCCAAGGACAGCAGCAGCACATGGCAGATTCTACTCTCTCCTTGGGGCAGGCAGGGGACAGTGGTCCCCAGCCACTGCCCCTCCCTTTCTCTAAAGCATATTTTCTGACAGAACAGGAGCTCCCTGAGAAGCTTGGGGAGGCCCTGCAGCCAGCTGGCTCATCCCCGTGGCCCCCCCTCTCCCTATCTGCGCTTGGCTCTGTTCCCAGCTCTAAAGGCCCACTCCACAAAGATAGAAATGGAGTGTGCTCCTTACTCTTTGTCTGAAGTAATGATTCTTGGCTCCCACAGCTGTTCCGGAGGCTTCAGGGCACCAGATCAATGGTCTGAACAATAGAGATGAGCTCCTTGAACTTGGATCCTTCACTGAGGGGGCTGAAAAGGAACTGGGGCCCGCCCCCACCCTGCACTGGCTCATCTGCTGTCTCATACCCAGACCTCTCCAAGTCCAGAAGGAAGGACGGAGTTGAATGAATGACCTCAGATCCCCAAGTCAGCTCACAAAGCTGTTGGCGCAGTTGGGAGCAGAGATCCAGGGGGCCCCCCACGGAGACTGGACTGGGGCTGGTATCACAGCCCGGCCCATATTTATGGGAGGAAAGCAAAGATTAAATCCCCAAGCTGTGTGTCTGAAACTCAAAGTCACTGTCTCCAGCCTGTCGGGTCCAGTCTCTGACTCAGGGCAGGCCGATGCACAGCATTCCTCGGAGTGAGGGGCAGTCCTGCTCTTGGAGGCTATCATTTTTACCCTGGTGGTGAACAGTCCTAATGAGTGAGATAATATGTTTGTAAACCCCTGTTAGCAGCAGGCATCAGACAAGTGTTGGGTATTAATCCCGCACGCTGGTGGGAAATGCTACTCAACCATTAATTAGGCGGATGTGGGCAGAGCGCACCCGCCAGATAGCCCCCGTGCTGAGAGAGCTTCCTGTCTGAGGGTGACCATCTGGCCCCTGCCTTTGGAGAGCCCGAGTCTGATGGAGGAGACATTCTCTGTCCTGGGAAGCCCCTCGGCCCAGGGTAAAGAGTGTTCCTGCAGGCCCGGGAAGGACACAAGAGTGCCTCGCCACACGTACATTTAGTAACCGTCTGTGAGGGCCCTGGGTGTCTATACTGAGCACGGGAGCGGGAAGCCCGTGGCTGCCTTCGGAGCAAGGTACGTGGTGATCACAAAGCAGCGTGACCGTGAGACGTGCAGGGGGTCCCTGGAGAAGCAGCATCAGGGGCTGTACCTGGAGGTCAGCTCTCTGGGTTTCCTGGGCACATCCCACGGACCCGCAGCTTCTAGAGCCGCCACTTGATTTTGCTTTCTTAGTCCCCTAGGTCAGACTGTGCCTTTCTCTCCCTTCCGCCCCCTTCATTACGCTGCCTTCGTACTGGGTGCTCCTGTGGCTCTTGTCTGGAGGGCACGAGCCCCCCTTCTCTTCCCCCTCAGATTGTCTATTTCCAAGTCATTTGGGGGCAGAATGGGTCTCCAGCTAAGTGGGTCTGGGGCAAAGGGAGTGAGGAGGATGGAAGGACCAGTGAGAATCAGAAAGCCAGCCTTGGAGGGCTTCTGGAAGAGGAGAAAGAGGCTGATTTCAGTCATGAGAGCCAGGCTGTGGGAGGCATAAACACTGGGCTCTCTGAGGGGTCCAAGGGGGAGGAGGAGGCAGAGGTGGGCCTATGCCTGGAGACGTCACCTTGGGCTTTATAAAACGGACGTGATCAGGCCACTGCTGAGCCCAGCTCCCCTCTCTGTGGGTGTTCACCCTCCCAAGTAGCGCCTGGAGACCCCACTGAGCTCCGACCCCACCAAACAGAGCCGAGGTAGGTGCACAGAGTGGGGTGGGGGGGTGGGGCAGAAGGCATCTGCACTTGGAGAAGGGTCTGTCCAGCCCCAGTGAGGATCCCCAGGGAGGAGCGGGAATTTCCTTCTAAGACTGACAAACCTATCCCAGGCAGGCAAAGGGGGTGCTGATCTTTCCTGATTTTCACGTTGGCCAGATGATTCTGGGATGTCTCCGTGAATACCCTCACATTTATGAAACCAGGACCCTGGGGATCCCTTACTGTGGAAGGAATAAAGGTAGTGAGAGAGCTCTGGCTGGGATGAGAGGCCACAGAAGCATTTGGAGGGAGCTGGGAAACCCCTCAGGGCTCGGGGAGTTCCATAGGACTCCTCCAAGCAGTTCTCCGAATGTATGGATGGTGAGTACAAATCAAACCAAAGCCCCCAGGCACTGTGCTCACCCCCTACACTGAGAAACGGGGGTTACCCCAGGAAGGAAGCCACCCCACTTCAAAAGCTTTCCCACCACGCCCGGAATCTATTACCCACTAGGTATAAAGCCTGCGGTGGGGGCACAAAAATTGTCCACAGCTGGTCAGCCTCTCCACCCCACCCCGTGAAAGGTGATGGTTCTTTTCCAAACAATTCACCTCTACCACGTATGTTAAAGGCTTCTGTGCTGGGAAGTGAACTGAGGGGTGGTGGTGGTGGTGGTGGTGGTGGTGGTGGTGGTGGTGGTGTGTGTGTGTGTGTGTGGTGGTGGTGGTGGTGGTGGTGGTGGTGGTGGTGGTGGTGTGTGTGTGTGTGTGTCCGTGTTTGCGCGCATTCTCACCTGGCCAGGTGGTGATATCTACAAGGAGGAGCTTGGAAGAAGGAACACTAACCTAACCACACCGCCTGCCCACCCCCCCGACCTTCCCCACTCACCACCCTGCTTCTGCAGAGCGGCCAGAATGCTTCATCTGAAATGCAACACACATGCCCCCCTGGGGCTCTGCCTACTCTGGGATAAAGCCCCCCTGTGCCCCTCCTCCAGCCTCACCACTGTCTTTCCTCCCGCAAAGCTCCGGTGCTCCCGGCCCTACCGGCCCCTGTGGGACAGCTCCTGCGGCTCCTGCTGGAAATGCCTTCCTTAATCCTGTATTCACGCCGCCGATCCGAGCTTCTTCAGAAACTCAGCTCCGGAGCGCCCCCTGTGGCAAAGCTGCCGCCCCGCTCCGGGATGAGCTCCAAGGGCTCCCCCAGCTCCCCGGGTACCCACACGCCCCCTATCATTTCTGGTGTTATTTTGAAGTAGTCGGCTAAGAAGACTCAATTTCTTGAGCTAGATCTTGGGGAGGGGCTGGAAACGAGCAACCTTGTGCCTTAGCACACCTGTGACCACCACCACCACCCCCAGCACCTAGAAGAGCGCCCAGCTGGTGCTGTGATGAGGAATGATCTCTGCACTAACCTGGACTGGGCACGTGCACGGCCTGAAGCCATAAAAGAAATGGGTTTACACTGCTCTAATGATCTGATCCTGCCTCTTCTCTTTAGAGTACGTGGAGAAAGCCTTGTCTGGGTTTCAGAGCATCCCAGAATCAAAGTCTGTAAGGAAAAGCAACCGAGGGGATAGTCGGTGACCAGCCTGATGTAATGCTCTTTTTCACAGAGAAGCAATATGGTCCAGAGATGGGAGTAACTTGCTCACGCCCCACAGGGAGTGGGGCAGAACTGGGGCCAGGCTTCAGGTTCTTGATCCCACTTCGGCAGTCTTCCTCTCTGCCCCATTCCCAGGTCCTGGAGAGGAATGGGGGGTGAGGCAAGAACAAAAGTATGGACAGCGCTGAGCAAACCATTAGCAGCCTTCGGGCACCTGTGATAGTACCTCCCCTCCCACTCGCCACGCCCCCCACCACCCCCACAGAGGCTCCGGTCAACACCCTTTTTGTCCAGCCTTTGGACCTGCCTCCCCATCAGTTTGTCTTTACTCATGTTTGTTGGACAATCTCAGAGTGCCGGATGACTCTTTCAAAGGCAACTCAACCTGAGAGCTGGAAGGGCTGGGGTGGGGGCGGGGCCTGAGAGGGAAGGCAAAAGGGACCTAGTGAGGGCTGGGTTCGCAGCTCCCATCTCAGCGGCCAAAATCACAAGGTCAGTTCAATTCCTATCATCTTGGAGTCCATGAAGAATAGAATAAGGAGACAATTGACCCGATGAATCAGGGAAAGGTTTTTTTTTCTCTTCTTTGTATTATGGACAATAAGACAATTTAGTGACAGTCCTCAAGGCTTATGTGAAGGGCTATGAGGGAGAACAAGATGATTTCCTCTTTCTTCCTTTTTTCTTGAAAAATGAAAGGAATGGAGTCTCTTGCAGCAGGAGGGAGCTGGGCCAGGTTCTGAAAGGTGCAATCTCACAGGAGAGTTGAGCACAAGAAGTCCAGGATGTATCCAGAGCCCTGCACAGAGCTCCCAGGCTCCAGAAAATGTCTGGACCTCAGCGCGCTCCACTCAGTGGAGCTCCTTGCCCTGCTTGACTTCATCCCTCCCTCCTCACCCCTACACACTGCCTCTCACTCTTGGGCTCTCCTCTTCTCTTCACATTGGGCTCTGTCCCCAACACCCAGCCCACAAAACCATGCACCTGGCTTAGTCTCCTCCCCCTCCCTCTGTCTCAGCCTCAGGACACTGACAGGACCTGGGCCTCCTCACCACGATGAACTCACTGGTCTCGTGGCAGCTGATGCTTTTCCTCTGTGCCACTGTCTTCAGGGAAACATTTGAAAAGGAGGCACCCGTGGAGAACCCTGGACCAACAGGTATGCATTGTCTGGGAGGAAAGGGGGGAGTTGTTGCAAAGGAGAGGGAGGCTAGTCTATTGATGTGAGTTTCACACTGCATTTAATGGGAACCTAAGACTAACCCATGCAACGTATTTGGGGACCCCATTAATCTTGCAAGTAAGGGATGGCTTACTACTCTCTCTGGGCATCCGTGGGCCCCCCTAGGTTCAGGTGCTTGTTAACCACTGAGCTCCTTCGTGGTCTTCTGCCACTGCGTGCTCTGCTCCACCAGCCACCTGTCTGAGCAGATCCGTTGGGGAGGAATTTACTAGGCAAGTTTCTTTCATCAGTGATCTCGGGCCCTTTGTGGGGAATTGGAAAAATAAATAAATAAAGACTTAAACAAAAGGACAGATCCTCACTACTAGTCAACCTTATGAGTCCACGTGCAACTGATTAGCTGGAGAAACTGAGGCGCGAAGATAAAGAAGCCTCCCCAAAGTCAACCAAATGCCGCAGCATCCCAGCAGGTGTGGGAGTTGCCAAGAGTGTGTCTCTGAGGGGCACAAGCCGGTCCCCGAGACAGAAGTTGTGGGTTTAACACCGCTTGGAGGTCAGTTTCCTGGGCAAACTAGCACGGGGCTTAGCCTCTCCGGCCCGCAGTTCTGCTATGGAACTCGGAGCGTACCCTCTACACACCGGATACCATCCAGCCCGGAAGATAGCCCAAAACAAAGAGGGTATGGCCCTGTGCGGGGGAGGAGGGGGTCCTTGGCCAACAGTGTCTTTTCTCCGGGATCAGGTATTCTTTCTGGCTGAGCGAGGCTCTCCCACAGAATAACACTCCCGCAGCCCCAGGGACATTGACCTGTTGGCTCTTTCAGGCAAATGGCTTTAGGTGAGGCCAGAAACAGTATAGCCTGAGCAGTAATCCTACCGCAGGGATGATGGGCTTAGCCAGGAAGGAAGCCATCATCCCTCCCGGGCCTCAGTCAGGCCCGAAGCAAGTCAGGAGGGGCCTTCTAGAAAGACGAGTATTAACTCTGAACCACGCCCACACTCCTCTTCTCCAAAGTATGCCAAGGCATTGAGGAGCAGGGCCCAAAGCCAACGACCCCCCCCAACACACACCCACTCACACAGCAAGCCTCATTTCCACTAATCTCGTGCCACTATTGGCTGGGGTTCTTGTCTACTTGGAGCTAGCGGCACTATTTTCCTGCCAAAAATTAGAGTGAACTTAACAAGCCTTTTGCATGTGAAGTGGGTTCCAAATTAGCCTTGTTAGCCCTCAGCGTGAAGGGGAGAGATTATACCGACAGTGGGGGAGGTGGGCAGGTCAAGGTGACCCAGATCATTTCCCATTCTCCACGGAGTCCTCCTGGAGCTTATTAGGGGTCAGAGTAATTGGGGAGGACTATGGGGCACAGTGGTCCTAGTTCTGCTCTCGTTTCTGTAACTACAAGCTGTTCATTCACTTTTATATATTTAATAAGCATCTGAGGCCCTACTGCGGGCACATCACTGTTTCAAGCACTCAGAGAAAGAGCTGAATGAACATGGCTCCCACCACCCCAGGAGCTCCCGCCGTGCAGGAGCCCGATGCAGAGACAGGAGGGAGGGCCCGGCAGGGAGCCAAGAGCGTCCTTGAAAGCTGAGTGTCCAGCAAATACTGTAGGCTTATTTCCAAGCTCTACCGCGTTTGCTTCCAAAAAGGAAATAATTTAATATAAAAGATGTTTAAGATCATCCGGGGAAACCTTTGAAACCGAAGCTGTGTAGAAAGAGAGAGGAGCCATCCCAGCTGAGACGGCTAACCCTTGCGCTCTGGGTTTCCTAGAGGTCAAGGAAAGAAAGGCAAGCACAGGTTAGGGACGTGAGCCCGTGTTCCAAAGCCGTCTCTCCCGGGGCCCTGGCCTCACCGCAGCCTCTCTCTCTGGCTCTGTCCTAGGCCAGCGGCTCGGACCCCAGGCCCTCCTGGCCCCGTGGGAGCAGAGCCAGCGATGCGCGGAGAGGAAGGCAGCCGGGGCTCAGTCCAGCCCGCGGGGGGCTTCGCTGTGCCCCCCTCCCGAGAGCCCCGCGGGGCCCCAGCGGCGGGGCCTGTGCGCCCCCCGCAGCCGCCTGATCCCCGCCCCCCAGGGCTCGGTGCTGGTGCAGCGGGAAAAGGACCTGCCCGCCTACAACTGGAACTCCTTCGGCCTGCGCTACGGCAAGCGGCAGACTGCGCCCCCCGCGAGACTGGGCGGGGGCGCCTGGCGTGGCTGAGCTCCCGGTGCAGGTGGGGGTGGGGGAGGGCGTGTACTTCAAACCCGGACTAGGGAACCCGGCTTGCGGGGTTGGTGGGAGGACAGGGCAGTGGGAAGGGGACTGGAGTTTCCGTCCGGAAGTAATAAAGAGAAAGCTGCGGACACACCGAGTGATTTGTGGCTAATTTCTGCGAGCAGCGCAGATGAGATTGTTTTCCTTCTCTCCTCATTTGGATCTTTTGCTGATTGTAAGATAGCTTTTCGCGTTATCAAGCACAGATAACAGTGCTTTTCCAACTAGAGACTCGAAGGACCAGATTGGTTTTTTTCCCCAGTCTGGGGCAGATCAATACTTACAAACACACGCAGCGAATCACTAAAAAACTGAAAATTTTTTTTAAATAACTGAAGAGAAACCCAAACTGGATGCTGTTTCGGTCTTTCAGCAATATCGGGTTTCTGTTAAAATTTCTGAAGCTGTCTTCTTCATGCCTAGGCCTCTCTGATTGCCCACAGGTTACAACATTTTGCAGAGGGCCATGAGCCTTGGCCCTCACTCTGAGCAGCACTGATCTAGGCCTGGGGAGACGGCGTCTGTATACAGCCAGCGGGACAGCTTGATCTGGAAGACGATGCCAACCACTGCCCTGTCCACAGCCCTACAGTCAGACGGCCACTGGGGCGCTCGGACGGAGGCCCTGATGCCCCACTCGGCATGCAAGGGGGTGTCAGAAATGGCCGGGCAGTCCATGCCCCTCCCTCAAGGAAAGCCCCGGATGGGTCCAGTTCTTTACGTGTATCTCTTTTCTGCACCCTTGGATTCACGCAGAGGGCTGGGCATGTGGTAGCCCCATTTTCGCAGGCGAGAACCCTGAGGGTCTGAAAGATACATAACTCCCTGAAGGCACACAGCCCCTGACCAGCAAGCCTCATCAGGCTCCCAACACCAGCACCTGGCTCCCCTGCTTTACAGTCAGCCCTGAGACTCCATCTGAGCCAGCCAGGCCTGGACATCGGAAAGGTCAGTCTGCCTTTTGGGGACGTTCTTGGAGGCCCCCCCGGAGAGCTGGGGTGTTGGTTGCTGCACTAAGTAGTAGAGGCTGGTCAGTAGGGAAACTGAGAGGAAATCCACCCCTCCGCCCACAGGAAAACCCAGCCCTATTAGGCAGCCCGCACCTACTCGTACCCTGCTTGGTCTGGGATGGAACTGTTCTTTCCCAGAAGGATTATGGGGCCACCGGCATCCCGTGAAGTGCCCCAGTGTTCCACCCATTGCAGAAACCAGGATTCCACTGAATGAAGGCGGATGCGTTGCTATAGCAATGAGAAGGGCTGCCATGGGAACAGGACAACCTGCCCCACCCCCATCTCTACCCTGAAACCGTCTTCCAGGATCTTTCAAATTATCCCTGCTGCGGTGAGCTCCCGTCCTAGCGCTGCAGGACAGGGCCACGCGGTTGGTGTTTCCAAGGCCCTTCCTCCCCCAAACAGCCTTAGGGCGCCTCTCTGTGCCTCTGGGAGAGAAGTCTTATCAACACCTATCTGAGAAGTGAGTTATCCTATTCTCTCTGACCCAGGCCTCTTTCTGAGGAAGACTGTGGGTGGGAAGAGGCTGAGGGGTCTCAAACGTGCTGTTAGGCAGCCCCGCTTTACAAAAGTCCCTGCGGAGCCCCCCTCGTCCTTCCTCACAGCCTTAGGTTTAGGCAGATAGGAGATAAGAGCACGCATGTGTGTGTGTGCACATGTGTGTGCGTGTGCAGGCACACGCGTGCTGCTTCAGGGAGAGGCTCTGTCTTACAAGAAGCAAGCCTGTCTGTGTGAAGAGGTGTGTGGAAGGAGTGAATATGAGAACCATGTGCACATTCATACACACATGTCTGTGTGACCCTGTGTGTGCTGTGGGCCCCTCTAACCACACTCCAGCTTTATCAGGTGCCCCCCAGGACGCCTGTTCTAGCTGAGTCAGAAGCCCAGCTTCAGCAGGAGGGGAGCTGGTCCCCCACTTCTTGCCCCAGGACTGCAGCCGGGAAGACTCTGGGCTTTCCAGTTCTTCGCCCCGTATCTTGGGACAAAGGGATCTTTGGTTTCATAGGGTTCCCAGCCTGACTCTGCTCCCTAAATTGGAAGGAAGGTTCAATGCAAGTTGGAGGCTGTGAGGGGCTATACACATTCCCGGCCCCAGGGGCTCCCCTCAGCCTCTCCAGACTTTCTGGGTGAGCCGGGATTGCTAGGGCACAGGAGCCTGTGGCATGGAGGTAAGCCTGCCTAGGGCACTCACACCCATTTCTTCCTGGGATCTCTGGACAGTCCCCAAGGGACCAATAATCAGGAGGGTCTGGGCTGGAGGAAGGGAAGGAGGCAGGGTCTCTTCCCAAGTTCCACCCCTTTTGGGAAGCCTGTTAGAATAGCAGGGAGCTGGTCTCACATCCCCATGGAAAGGCATGGGGGACAGGCATGTTTCTGCCTCGAGTATCACTCGTCCTATATTGACAAGGAACGGGCAAGTACGTGCAGTGTGCTAGGCTGCCCCCTTCATCCTCACAGCAACCTCATGAGGTGCGCAATGTCATTCCCTTGGACAAAAGAGAGAAACTGAGGCTGGGGGAGGGTAACGGGCATGCCCAAAGTTACATAGCAGAAAAGCTCCAGAGCTGAGGGCTCGGTCCCCCACATTCTCACTCCAAACACCACAGTCTCCCTACACACCACCATGGTCCCTTTCTCTCCAGCCCTGTTGTGCGTGGGGCCACCCCTTTCCCTGCATGATTTGTCTTGGGGAGCAGGGCTGGCAGCCAGTGTGACCTCGAACTGATCCCTCTCCAGCTTTTCTTAGAAGAT
Source organism: Lutra lutra (assembly GCF_902655055.1). NCBI lineage: Eukaryota > Metazoa > Chordata > Mammalia > Carnivora > Mustelidae > Lutra > Lutra lutra. Next base: position 43,299,521 of record NC_062292.1, on the reverse strand, counting down.
TTTTTATTATTATTATTATTATTATTATTATTATTATTAAAGAGATGGAGAGAAAATGCAAGTAGGCAGAGTGGCAGGCAGAGAGGGAGAGGGAGAAGCAGGCTCTCTGCTGAGCTGGGGCTCAATCCCAGGACCCTGGGATCATGACCTGAGCCGAAGGCAGCCGCTTAACTGACTGAGCCAATCAGGCACCTCACCTCTTCAGCTTTGATAACAACACCGTCAAGGTCACCAAAGACCAGAGCAGGCCTCCTCCCCTCCAAGCTCCTGTCAAGGGCCAGACATCTGAATTTTGCCCTTTTGTTCTCCCTCTCTCTCCGGAAGTGGCCTCTGCAGTCTTGGCATGACTTGGTCACAGGGCATGACAGGAGGCAAGTCCAGGGAGAGCCAGCTGGGCCTTCCTCACCTTCAGTGCTGGCTGCCAGTCTACAGCCGTCAGAGCCCAGTGCATCTCTCTGCTTGCCTCAGAGCTGGGAGCCCCAGGACAGGACACACAGCCCCCCCCCCACCTTCTCAGGTTCTGTTTGCTTCTGTTTTCTCGAAAGCTATCCAATATAGTCTCTCTCTCTTTTTTTTTTAAGATTTTATTTATTTATTTGACAGACAGAGATCACAAATAGGCAGAGAGGCAGGCAGCGAGAGAGGAAGGGAAGCAGGGTCCCTGCTGAGCAGACAGCCTGATGTGGGGCTCAATCCCAGGATCCTGGGATCATGACCTGAGCCAAAGGCAGAGGCTTTAACCCACTGAGCCACCCAGGCGCCCCTGTCCAATATAGTCTTAACTACTGTCCTTTCAGTGTGTTACCTCCACAAAACCTTTAAAAAGTACCACTTTGGACACATGGCTGTCTGCTCCCTCCCAAAGCCCCTTACGAAAGACACCAAAGGAACAGAGAGGTATGAATTCTCAAGGACAAAGAGAAGGGACAGAAAGCTGCAGCAAATGAGAAATAACGAGCAGATTTTGAAGATGGCAAGTAGACAAAGGGCTTGGCAGAATGAGGGAAGATGCCACCTCAACGCCAGCGAAGGAGGTTCCTGAGGCATTCCAGGACAGTCTCAGGACTGGGAGGTGCTGGGCTGAATTCTGGACTGAAAATGGCAGAGGCAGCATTGGGGGGGGGGGGCGGTGCTGGCTGGAAATCTGAACACAGAGCATTCAGACTTCTGCATCTCCCTCCCCAGTCCACACAGCCAGGCTACGCCCCTGGAAGAGGCTAGAGCTTCGTCCCTTGAGGACACAGTGGAGACCTTGAGTCATGGGAATACAGCCACCATGAAGTTGGAGCTGAAGACGGTGGCTAAAAAGACAGTGTGAAAGTCTGAGGATGTCTATCCAGCCCCATCCCAAATCTCTGTTCCCAGACGTAGGTAGCAAAGTGTTACCTCGACAGAGACAAGGCCCCAGAGAGAAGACCTCGGGTATGGACATTGGAGATGCCTATCTTCATCCATCTGGGCTGCTCTAACAAAATAGTATAGACTGGGTCGCTTAGAAACAACAGAAATTTGGGGATGCCTAGGGGGCTCAGTCAGTTAAGCGTTTGCCTTTGACTCCGGTCATGATCCCAGGGTCCCGGGATCGAACCCTGCACCAGGGTCCCTGCCCAGTGGAGAGTCTACTTCTCCCTCTGACCCTGCCCCTCTTGTGTTCTCTCTCTCTCTCACTCACTCTCAAAGAATTAAATAAAATCTCCAAAAACAACAACAACAGAAATGTATTTCTCACAGCTCTGGAGGCTGGAAGTCCAAGATCAAGGGGGCCCAGATTCACTGTTTGGTAAGGGTCCACTAGCTCGTTCATGATGGCTGTCTTTTTGCTGTGTCCACATATGGCAGAAAGGAGGAGAGACCTCTCTGAGGTCTCTTTTCTTAGGGGACTAATCCCATTCAAGAGGGCTCTACCCTTATGACCCTATCACCTCCCATCACTTTGGGGGGTAGGATTTCAACATATGACTTTGAGAAGACACAAGCATTCAGCCTACAGTAGTGCTCCAGAGAAAAGCCAGCTCAGAACCCCCATCTAAAGTGGGGTGACCTGGCATAAGCCTGCTGTGCACACTGAATTTCTAGGCCATGCCACCTGACTCTCAACCATGAACCGAGAGCCACAGAGTCCTGGGGATTTGTAAAAAACCTCATCTGGGTGGAGACCAAAGAAACACAAAGAACACAGAGACATCATTTAAAACAAAAAACAAACAACTGGTCTGTAATTAATATCCTCAGGGGGCATAAGAGAGAATTCTACATCCATAAAACAAGTAGTGGATGTAATAAATGAAGAATAGTCAAGAATTAGAAAAGGCCCTCCGAAGTATAAAATATAGGAGAAAAAAATGCTTAGAAAAATTGAAGAGTTGGGAACCTAAAGTTAAGGAAATCTCCTAGAAAGTAAATTAAAAAAAAACAAAAACAAAAACCCAGGAGAGGAGCGCCTGGCTGGCTCAGTCGGTTGCGATGCCTTAAAAATAAAATCTTTAAAAAGAGAGAGAGAGAGAACTCAGGAGATAAAATATACAATACTTAGAAAACAAACAACTTGCAGTATGCTACTAATGCGAGTTCCAGAAGAGAGAAGAGAGCATAGGAGGGAAGAAATGATCAAGGAATCAAATGCAAGACAGTTTTCCAGAACGAACGGAAGCACCTGGATTTCCAGATTGAGGGCACACGCTGAGCCCTGGAAGAGACCCACACCAGGGACCGGGGAACGGTGGCCCACGCCCCCAGAGATAAAGCCACCGGAGTGACTAGACTCAAGAGTGGCACCAGACTTGTGAAAATCTGAAAAACAACTTCCAATTTCAGAGGGAAAATATATTTCAACCTAGAATTCTATTCACACCCAAACTAGAAAGAGGAAGCGTGGAACGGAAACATTTGTAGATGAGCCAGGCCTGGAAGCATTGACTTGTCTGGCACGCTCTCTCGGAAAGCTCTAAGCGCATGCTCAGTTGGCAGAAGTGCAGCCCGAGGACAGGAGCACCCCTAACCCCCAGCCTGGACGCAGTGGGGAGCCGCCAAGAGGGCCCCAGGCCACGGTGTGCCGCCAGGGGGCGCCTCGGTGGCTCAGGCGGTTTAGTGGGCCCATTCTTGGTTCCAGCTCAGATCAGGATCTGAGAATCAGAGCGAGCAGAGTGGGCTTGAGATTCTGTCTCTCCTTCTGCCCCTTCTCCCTCTCTCCCCACCACTCAAAAAAAAAAAAAAAAAAAAAAAAAAAAAAAAAAAAAAAAAAAATAGTGTGCCGCCAGCCCGGGAACTGGGAGCTTCCAGGAGAAAATCCCACTGATGAGTCCGTGAACATGGCACGAGGCAGAGAGGGGGTTTGGAGTTTGGAGGATCCAGCCGGAATTCACAGGCTCATAGGAAAACAAGGAGTGGGAAGACGAAGGGGTTTTCAGTGATGAACTTAAGGAAAAGCAAAAAATTACATGCGGAAGGAATTGCATTATACACTGTGAATAATAATTGAATTATAATAATGTAAACACTGACTTCTGATTTTGTCAAAATTGGAGGGGTGGAGTATGAGAGAGAATCTTCACTGCCATGAAAGGAGATCAATAAATAATGTATGAGATAGAAAAAAATTAAGAAATGGAAGGAGGAGCATAACCTTGGGAAGTATAAAAGACTGACAATAGCAAATAGCCGGGAGAGTCCAAAGGTGGAGTTGTCTCAGGGCACCTGGGTGGCTCAGTCGGTGAAGGGTCTGCTTTCTGCTCTGGTCATATCTCCCTGTCCTGGGGTCCTGGGATAGAGCCCTTGCTTTAGGCTCCCTGCTCAGCAAGGCGTCTGCTTCTCCCCACCCTCCACCCCCCACTGGTGCTCTCTCTCGAATAAATACATAAAATCTTAGAAAAAAAAAGGTGGTGCCTCTGTGTAGCAGGACTGAGGGCTGGGGCTGGAAGCTGGTGGGTGGGCAGTGAGGGGACAGAAGGGGGGACTGGGGGCTGGGGCAGGACTCATAATTGCTAGGTTTCATTGTCAGCCTTTTAGTTCTATTGTTGTTGTTGTTTTTTTTAAATATTTTATTTATTTATTTGACAGAGAGAGACATCACAAGTCAGCAGAGATGCAGGCTGAGAGAAAGGAGGAAGCAGGCTCCCTGCTGAACAGAGAGCCCCACTCGGGGCTCAATCCCAGGACCCTGGGATTATGACCTGAGCTGAAGACAGAGGCTTTAACCCACTGATCCATACAGGCGCCCTGTTTTTGTTTGTTTGTTTGTTTTTTTAACTAGAGTGTTTATTTTTCTGTAAGAGATGGCTGGCTTAGTCAGTAGAGCATGTGACTCTTGATCTTGGGGTTGTGAATTCAAGTCCCACATTGGGCGTAGAGCTTACTTTAAAAAAAAAAATAGATGGAAGGTAGGAAAAACAGAAGGGAGGGAGGGAAGGAGGGAGAAAGGAAGAGGTCCATTTTCTAGGAAGGTGTTCTTGGGGTATCTTTTCCCTAACAACCCTGCCCCACCCCAGCTATCCTCCTGCCGGTGACACATTAGCACCTAAACCCCTAAGCACCTTCCATCAGACACCCAGCCTGCATCACCACGACTGTCCCCACCACCACACACACACACACACACACACTCACACACTCTCTCTCTCTCTCTCCCCCTCCCTCCCTCCCTCCACTGAGAGCTCCTTTATTTGCACACCATCCTCTGGCAAAGGGATCTTTCCAGTTTAAGCTTTTTTGGATAATGAAACAGAACTCCGTCGCCATTTGGGGGAAAGCAGTTTATGAAGTTCCTCGTTTTCATGCCTCAGGGTTTGGCGTCTGGTCCCAGGATCCTGGGCGCATCTCGTCTCAGGGACACCCACTGACCAGAATCTCCCACCAGCCCCTGCCAGTCCTCTCTCCCCCTCAGACCCCCACAGCTCCCAAGACCTGTGTGACCTGACTTCCATTTTCCTGCATCATCACCTGAACAGGCCTCCGGTTGGGATCACCCCAACCCCATAGCTGAGTTCCGGTTCCTCCCAGGTTCCCAGAACAAGCCGATAAGGACACTTGATCCTCTCGGTCCCTGCCCCGAGCTCTGAGGCTCTGGTCCCAGTCCCGGTGCCTCCTCCAGAGCTCTCCAAGTAATTACTGCTGGAGGACCCACCCACACACGGCAGCCTGGGCTGATTATTAAACTCCATTCTGGGTCTTTCTTTCCCTCTCAAGGCCCCAGCTGCTCATCGCTGCTGAGCTCAGTTCCCCCATCTGATTGAAAAATTCCTCCAAAAAAAAAAAAGAAAGAAAAATCCCTCCAAGCAGCCAGCTGGGGCCCTCCAGGGTTGGGGAGTTCAGCGTGATGTGGGCAGGAGGTCAGGTAGAAGAAAGACATGTCTGTTTTTTTATCTTTTCTCCCGCTTCCCTGTTCACTCTTTATGGACAGATGCAGGACCAGCCAGAAGACGTTTATCTCCTCAACCCGTAAGGTCAATTTCCACCTTCTTACCCCTTCCCCAGGGCGGCGGTCGTGGCAAGAGTTTCCTACTAAATTAACAATGGCCAGAATAAATCCAAGCCCTGCTCTCAACAGCATAAATCAGGCTCTTGGAGCAGCTAGCCTTCTCTCCCTCCCTCCTCGACCTCCACTCAGCACTCCCAGCCTTGGTCACAACACCCAAATCTCCTTGGGATCAGTATCATGGAGCAAAGTGGGATTTGGGGCCATTTTTAGAGAAACCGTGGGTACCCCTTGTCTCCTGAGAGAGACCCGGGCTCCGGAAGCCCCAGCTCCACCCCGCACACTCGGCCGTGGGATCTGACCAGAGGACCAGGCTCAGGCAGGATTTATACTTTCCCTGTCAGGTTCTCATGTCCGGGCTCTGCCCCCACTGGGAAAGGGCAGGTGTAACACAACACTTCCCTTGGCCTCCACCAGCTCCACGACCCCCGACCTCGAGGTGACGCAGCCTTGGGCCTAGATGTGGGATCCTGGGGAGCCTCCATGAGAAAAAATAGACCCTGGGCGGACGGGGGCTTGGGAGATAGCCCGATAAGGGGCCCACAGCCCCCACACAGCTATAGGGCAGAGAGGAGAGACTCCCGTGGTAAAGCCATCTATCTCCCTCTGGATTATCCCCAAGACAATGGAAATGGTAGAGTCACATGTCGGGCCACCTGGCAGGAAGTCGGGACCCACGGAATCCTAGATCCCAGGGCTGACTGTCCCAGGATCAGGGCATACCTCCCGGCAGGGTACTCGCTCTCATTGGGCAGTGCTGAATGCTAACCCATTCCTTCCTGGAAGCCAGCTAAACTCGGGCTCGTTCTCCCTGCCACTCCTCCCCCAGGACCTCTCTTCTGTACCATGGGGCTGTACCAACAGGTCTGGCTCTGCTCCCCTGGGAAGATCCTTCTAGAGCTTTCTCTCCTGGCTCAGCCTCTGTGCGTGGAGAGCCCTCCAGGAATCCTTGCCCATTCCCACTCCAGACCACGAATCGCCTGCTTGGATGTAGGAGCTAGCTGGTCTCTGGTCTCAGGCTCCCAGGTCGAGGAGTTCAGAAGGGGGCCTGAGGGGAGCTGGGTAAAGAGCAAGGAACAGCTGCCTCTCTCTCAGCCTCTGAGCCGCAGTGACAGGGGCGGAGGGGGCACCGGAGTCAGTTACTTCTGGGCACTGCCACCCCTTGGGAGCTGATTCCTCGCCTGGCCTGTCTGCCCACATCCTGGGGGGCGCTTCCTCCATCTCACAGCTGCTCCCCTGTGGTTTGTCCCCACTCCTGACTCACACCTGTATCCCACAGCTGGTGGCTTTTGGTTAGAGAGTGCCTAGGGCCACAGGGCACCCATGTCTGTGGGCTGGAATCCCCAGTCCTGTCTTTGTCCCAGAAGAGCCTTATCAACCTAGAATGTATCTCAGGACCCTGCCTCCCCGAGCCGCCGCCACTGCTACTGGGTGTCTAAGCAGCAGCTGGGTGCTGGGTGCTGGCCTTCAAAGAGCTCTCCCACTCTAAAAAGCACCGTGCCCCTCTTTTGAATCCCATGGCTCTGCCAGGCATGTCTGACACACAGAGCCACACAGAGGGGCTGGGGTCACAGGACGAGCGCTCAGCTCATCCCTCCCTGAGCTCTCTGAAGCCCCAGCTTCCTCGTCTGAACAGTGGGCACCAGAGCACCTCCTTCCTCAGGCTGCCGAGAGAATAGAGAACACTCCATGGGGCAGGACAGGGGCTCTGTAAAGTGGAAGGGGTTCCCTCACATTCAGAGGCAGCCTCCGGGCTGACACTATCTCCCCACTTGCTCTCCCTGCCCCTGCTGCTCCTTCTGCTCTGGGCCTTGGAGAGGGGTGCAGGGAGGGAGTGGTTAGTGCCCTGCACTGGCCAGGATAGGTCACAAGCTTGTCAGGGTCTCATATGGGAAAGGAGACCATCTCACCCTTCAGTCCCCCTCCTGAGATTCCCGACTGACTCTACATCAGCAGAGAGCCCCAAGGTGGGGACAAGTGCAATTCTGGGGCAGGACATCCACCCTTTAGCAGCTGCCCCCCCCCACCGGATATGGCTGCCGCAGGGGAGATCCGGGGCCACGCACAGCTATGAATTAGGACCCGTTACATAGAGCCCCTGCTAGGTCTCGGTTTCCTCCTGTGTTAGAGGAACACTGGTCCACTTGCCTCCCAGGGCTGACGTGGACATTGGGAGGAGACCCTTCTCCCAGGCCCTTGTTCTTTGTGTGGGACCTTCCCCTCCCGACTCGCTGCTGTCATTTCCGGATGTACCGGTCCCACCCCCTCGTTTATCAAAGACTCTGGCTTCTGACTTATAGCCTTCCTCTACCCTATGCCCTCTGTGATCCTTCTAGATGACATCACCATCCACGCAGACAGTGACCTGGCCAGCACCCTGGCCTCTCGGCTCCTTGAGCGCCCTCCGGCCAAGGACCTCACCCCCACGTCCTGCTCTGGCTTTGCCATCGCTTGTCACTGCTCTACCTTGAAAAAGACTCTCTCAAATGTCCCACCCTTGACCAGCCCTTTGTCATCTGCCCTCTTTAGGCTTCAGCTGTTCCCAACCCCCTGCTCTTTCTTTGCTCATGGTCCTCCGCTTCCTTCCCGTTCGTCCATCCTGCCCTATGCTGTCCTTCTTTCCCACATCCCCCTTCTAGGCCACGGTCTATCATTCTATACTATTTTTGCCAGGACCCTAAATCCCTTTGTCCCTCCTCTTTGATCACCACACCTGGCACCATCCCAGCCCTGGGTGAAGCCAGCCACACATTGTCCTGGGGCCCATGCCCCAGCACCCAAGCACTGTGGTGGGAGCAGGGAGGCAGAGGACAGGGCAGACTGGCTTCCAACAAAGGTGTGATCTCCAGCCATTCAATGTCCCTTCCTCCCAGAAACCCTCTCCATTTCCCTAGTCAGCTCCTTCTCACTTTCCCTATCTCAAGCCTCCTCCATGTCCCTCACGCCTCCAGACCCCATCCATCCCCAAGTCGCAGCAGAGGTCCTTGCTCCCAACTTGTCTGAGAAGCTAATAGTCACCACAGAGAAAGGTCCTTGGCTTCCGGGCCTGGCAGGTAAACGACTCCGGGCAGGTCCCCTGCACGCTCATCTTCCTTTCTCCTGCTCAGGAGTCTTGCAGTGGTGGTCATCCCACCTCTCCACTGAGTCCTTTCTAGGCACTTAAATATATTCAACTCCCTCCCACCATTAGAAAGAAAGGAGGGGAGCACCTGGGTGGCTCAGTGGGTTAAGCCTCCACCTTCAGCTCAGGTCATGATCTCAGGGTCCTGGGATCAAGCCCCACATGGGGCTCTCTGCTCAGCGGGGAGCCTGCTTCCCCCTCTCTCTCTCTGCCTGCTTGTGATCTCTGTCAAATAAATAAATATTTTTTAAAAAGAAAGAAGAAAGGAAGAGAGAAAGAAAGAGAGAAAGGTGGGAGAGGGGCAGGTAGGGGAACGGAGAGCAACCGCTCACTTGGTCCTCATTCTCTTCCAACCATCACTTCCTCCTTCATTATCCCCAGCTTCTCAAAGTAGCTGCTGGACCATATCACCTTCATCTCCTACGCCCCATCACTCTCCCACCATCCCTGCCTGGGCTCCCATCCCTCTGCATCACCAAAACAGCTCCCACTAACAGCCCCTACGGCCACCTCTCTGCATTTTAACCCATGTCTTGCCTGACCTTGGAGTATCACCTGCCCCTGCTCAGTATCCCTCCTTAATTGCTCTCCTCCTTCAGATTTGGGGACACCTGATGCTCTCCTCCTGCCTCTCTGTCCTCCTTTTTGTGGTCTTCTAGTGCTGGCTCTTTCTCCATTGCTGACCCATGGAAGCTGGAATCTGAGGCTTCTGGTTCTTTGCTGTCCCCCTGGCTAATTTTATTTACATCTGTGATATTAACGAGCAATTGCAAATAACACATTAATCTTTTACCCAGGTCCACGTGTACACCTGCCATTTCATGTCATACTTGGGACACTTCTTTTTTTTTTTCTCCCCACCTCCCTTCCACCTGGGATATTTCAAAGGAACCCCACACTCAACAGGTCCTCAAATTCATGGTCTCCCCAGACCCCTTTCTCTCTGGAATCCCACTCCTCTTCCCTGCACCCTCGGCATCGCCAGGAGTCCAGGAACCTCTCGCTCCTTCACTCTCCATATCCCATCCATCACCCAATTTCATTTCCTGAATTTTTCTCTAAGCCATCCAATCTTTTCTCTCTCTACCATGCCCACCTCTCCTGGTCCAACCCAGTTCTGTGGCTGTGGTTGTCTAACGGGCATATGCCACATGATTCTGGACCATTCTAAAGTCCCTGCTAAGCCACACTGTAGCCACCATGTCTTTGCAAAACACATCTGGCTACATCATCATTCCTGTCTTCAACTGCTTGCCGCTTGTTCCCTTCAGGTAAGCATAGCACCGAGCTCAAGAACTTGTCATGGTTTGACCCTTGAGTCGGCTGTGTGATGAGTTTGGGGACATACCGTCTAAGCTTACAAGCTGACGATATCCGTTATTGTTAGTGTGATCTTGGGCAAGTTCCTTTCTGAATCCTCCCGTATCTGTTTCCTCATCTATAAAATGGAACAATAAGGCAACGACCTCCCACAGATGTTCATAAGAGTTGAATGCATTAGACATTTAGAATGGCTTCTGGCACATAATGAACATTCAGCAAGCATTTGCCCTTCCCATCCTCTGCCTTCCCATCCCATCATCTCTCACGCCACTTCCTCTGCTCTCCATCTAGCCACACTGGCTTTCTTTTGGCCCTTATTCCTCATTGTGCTTCTTCTCTCCACAGGGCCTTTGCACATGCTCCTGCCATCTGGACTCTATTTCTTTCCCTCTTCAGCTATTCATTGCCCGCCTATGTGGCCTTCAAATCACAACCCAAGTGTCATTTCCATAGAGACGACTTCCTGGAGGCCCCTGACTTACCAGTCACCATCATTATGTTATGTTTTTTATGTTGTGATGATAATCTATCTCTCCTACAGACTATGGGATCCACGAGAGTGGAAATGGTATTTATTCTTGTCACTTTCATAATCCCAGCATCTAAAAAGTATCTGACAAATAATAAATGTTCGGTGCATATTGCCTCATGGATGAAGAGCACAGGCCTATAGGAATGCTTCCTAAACACTCTTTCAATCTGACAAGAAAGGTCCCCGGCTCTGAGGGGTTTTAGACTTTTCCTCTGCCGTCAGAGCCTTCCCTCACCACCAATGACAGTGCCTGAAAATTCTCCAGTAAGAGTTTACACCAGGAAGCACCAGGTCCCCCCATCATTCGGTGAGGGTGTTAAAATCTCAGAGGACCAAACATTCATTAGCCAACACATTAGTAACAGAGATGAGCTCCTCTGGGTCTTTTTTTTTCTTTTAAGTAGGCTCCATGACCACGGCGGAGCTTGAACTCACCACCCTGAAATCAAGGGTCAGACACTCTACCAGCCGAGCCACACAGGTGTCCCATCTCCTCTAAGTCTTTACTGCTCCCAGCTGGTGCAGAGAGCAGCACCCTGGAGGCAAAGAACAGAACACTAGAGTGTCTGGCACCCTCAGGGCTATCTGGCACCTGCCTTGTGCTACAGATTTAAGGACTGGGACCCAGAGAGGGAAAGGGAGAGGCCTAATGTCACACAGCAAGTTCATGGTAGAGTCAAAGCCAGAACCCAGGTCCCCAGGTCACTCATTTGATAAATGCTAAGCCACCCTTTGGGCAAGAGGCAGACACATATCTGCACAGGTAACTCTGATAGGGGACAGCTGAAGTCCGCATTCTCCTGGAAGGGCTCGTATCACTCGGTGGAAGCCCACAGCAGAAGACAGTCAGTTCCAGGCTGAATCGGGGCCTGTTGCCTAGAACAGGTGGTGATATTTGAAATGCACATGGAGGCATGAGCAGGGAGAGGCCAGGAGAGGACATTGGAGGCTGAATAAATAGCACCCATCCTGGGATTCGGGGGCCAGGTGTCTGTCCTGAGGGCTGGCCTGGACTGTAAACTACAAGGAAAAGGGAAGGTGGTAGAGACAGGGCCCAGAAAAGGCTCTGGGTGAAGCTGGAAGGGAAGGAGGGGTTTGGAGACCAGCCTCCCACCTCTTCTTCTAAGAGCTGCCCTTCCCTCCCATTAACACTGGGTCCACTGAAGGGGGACACACACCCCTTCCCTCAGCTCCCTGCTTCCCAGGGGCCCCACAAGGCACTGCGGTGTACTTCCCCATGAACGGCTGCTGCTAACAGGGGCCCAGAGACCCTGGGTCTGGCTCTGTCCCGAACAAGCTGGGAAGAGCTGCCCATGTTCCAGAAGGAAACTGAGATGCAGCGTGGGAGAAGCCGGTCAGGGACACAGCTAGGGTTAATGCAGAGGATGGAGCTTGAAGGGTACGGAGGGGCGAGTCTGGCCGGGAGGTGGGAAACCTAGGCTGTGCACCTCTCTTGGCCCTGACTGTTTTCCTGAACACTGCTGTTTCTCATCAGCCTCTGCCCGGTCGGGGGCCGCAGGGCCAGGCTGAGATGGGGCCACTGGCGTCATGGGGCATGGCATTGCTTTCCCACAGCCCTGGTTCTTCCCCTGGTTCCCCAGCTCTGCGTCGAAACCTGGTCACCCTTCACCCCCCTAGTCCCCCGGGGGGGGTTATTACTGGCCGTCCTCTATCTGCCCCACGATCATAAATCAAGGCAGAGCCAAATCACAACCTCCCAAATGCGGAGCGCATAAAAGAAGGGCTCTGGGAGCCACAAGGCTTCAGGGGATCCCTGAGGGAGTCAGGCACTCAGGCCAAGCATGGACCGATGGAGCAGAATGCCTCGCTGGGGACTCCTGCTGGTGGTCTGGGGTGCCTGCACCTGGGGCCTCCCCGCAGACACAGGCGCCTTCGGAAGGTAACGGGCTGTGTGGGTGGGGGCCGGGGCTCCCAGCTTCCAGACAGGGGGTGTCCCCCAGTCCTCACGACCAGCTGGGCAGGGAGATGCGGTCCCATTCAGAGAGGTGACTCGCCGGTATCCTATGGCCAATAGGGGCACACGACTCAGTCCGGTAAGCCATGTCCTTTGATCTCTGCCCAAAGCTTTTGCTCCCTCATGAATCACCATGCGAGGCACTGTGGGGATGATTAAGACCTACCCCTTGCTCTCAAGGAGCTCACAGCCTAATTATGAAGAAGGGGGTGCTATGGGGAAGCCCACCAAGGAAGAATACAGTGGTTGAACATAAGCCTTCCAGAGTTTCGTTGTCTTGGGTTAAATCCTGCCCCAGCGGCTGACCTAACTAGTTCAGGAAGCCTGGCCAAGTTACTTAACTTCTCAAGGGCACAGTTTAACTGTTTAAAACCAGAGATAATAACAGCACGTACTTCACAGATCTGCTCTGAGGATTTTTTTTTTTTTAAAGATTTTATTTATTTGACAGAGAGAGATCACAAGCAGGCAGAGAGGCAGGCAGAGAGAGAGGAGGAAGCAGGCTCCCTGCTGAGCAGAGAGCCCGATGCGGGGCTCGATCCCAGGACCCTGAGATCATGACCTGAGCCGAAGGCAGCGGCTTAACCCACTGAGCCACCCAGGCGCCCCTGCTCTGAAGATTTAATGAGATAACGAACGTAGAGCTCTCAGGATGATACCAACAAGCCCCAGAAACCAGCTGGTGTTAGTCCTACAGGCGGGATTGTCACCGGTGTTAAAAGAAAGGCTTAAGACAGCCCAGAGGAGGGAGGAGGAGGACCGAACTAGCACCCGCACCCAGGGCCAGGCCCATGGGAACCGGGCCCATTAAGTTCACGAGGGTCATTAAGCCTGCAGAAGGGGGAGAAGCAGGACAATGAGGATCTTGAGGAGAAAGGGTTTCAGGGTAGGGGGGACCAGAAGATCTCAGGGTAAAAAGGCAGGGTGAGGGGGCGCCTGGGTGGCTCAGTGGGTTAAGCCGCTGCCTTCAGCTCAGGTCATGATCTCAGAGTCCTGGGATCGAGCCCCACATCGGGCTCTCTGCTCAGCAGGGAGCCTGCTTCCTCCTCTCTCTCTGCCTGCCTCTCTGCCTGCTTGTGCTCTCTCTGTCAAATAAATAAATTCTTAAAAAAAAAAAAAAAAGGCAGGGTGAGGTGCTTTGTTTTTTTAAGATCTCACTTTTAAGGAATCTCTACACCCCACATGGGGCTTGAACTCATAACTCTGAAACCAAGAGTCACATGTGCTACAGACACCCCCAGGCCCCTAAGAGGGTAGGTTTCAACAGTGGTCATAGTTACTAAGCCTGTAAAATGCCTAGGATTTCACAAAATCTTTCTGCGTATCTCAAATCCTCTTGCCGACAACCCAACAGTTCCATTTTCAGGTGAGGACACCGACGCTCAGGGAGATCATGTGTGAGAGGCTGAGGCTCAACATCAACGGGGTCTTTTGTTTCCAAAGCCTCTTCCCTTGCTCTGAGACTCCCAGAGGCTAACTGCTAGGGCAGGGGTGTGGGGTGAGACTATGGCTGGGTGCAGCCCCTGCACCCAGGGTAAAGGCAGAACAAGATAAAAAACATTCTCCCTTGTTCTCTTTATTTTTTTTAAAGATTCTATTTATTTGAGAGAGAGAATGAGATCGAGAGAGCATGGGGGAGGGGGAGGGTCAGTGGGAGACGCAGATTCTCAGCTGAGTAGGGAGCCCGATGCAGGGCTCGATCCCAGGACTCTAGAATTATGACCTAAGCCGGAGGCAGTCGCTTAACCAACTGAGCCACATGGGCGCCCAACTCCTCCTTGTTCTCTTTAAAAAAGAGAAGAAGGGTTTGGGCCAGGAATGGAGAAAGAGGCTTTTGAAACACACAATGTTTCCCCCTGCTGTGTGTGCAGCATCATACAAGGCACTCTGAGGCACTCCAGGAGATCTGAACACAGGACCCGGTTCTCGGGGCGTTCTGCCAGCTCTCTCACACACACTTTCCATTTATTGAGCAGTGGGCAGCATGTTTGATCTGCACTGTGATCTCATAGGGGAGGTCATGGGGACGCACAAAAAGGCCCAGAGAGGTTAGGTAGGTTGATTCGAATCACACAGTAATAAGGGATTTAAGTGTGAACCCACAACTGCTGCATCCTCACCACCAGACACCACCATGTGCACGAGCCCGAGGCTGTGCTTGCAGTGCTGGCTGTGAGCGCCCGAGGGAAAATGAAGCTGGAGCCCAAGCAGAGGTGGGGTGTGGGGGAAGGGACTTTCCAAAAGGAGAGTGGTAAGAGTAAAGGTCCAGAGCAGAGGCTGTTCAGGGTAAGTGATAGAAAATGCACCCTCTCTAGGATGGGATTTCTCTGCCGCTCCATTTTCCCGTCTGTGAAGTGGGAATAATCATCCACCCCAAGGGATGGCGGAGAATAAGATCGTCATTGTGAAACTTTTCTGTGAACAGTAAACGGTGACATGACTGTGATAAGTCATGTCCCTTAAGATAGGACACTGGCTGGCAGGAAAGCTGCACTGGGGTCCGTGGGCATGATGGGGGTCTGGCAACACCGGGTAGGAGCAGGAAAGGGCTGTATAAATAGACGAGCAGCTAGAAAAGACAGGTTCCCCATAAATTGGGCTGCATTCCCGGGACGCCCTGGCCAACAGCTAGAGACACACACACACACACCCCCTCAGGCTTCCACAAAGAGCCATCACGTGGAAGCCCTGGGATTGCCCTCTAGGGAACATGACTAGACACACACTGCTTCAAATCCCCGCTACATCCTTTCTGAGTTCCCCCACCCCTGGGAGCCTCTGCTTCCTGGTCATAGAATGAGGACGACGACGATGGCCTCATGAGGGCTACGTGGGGGCGAAGGGTAGTGTCTGGTGCTCACCAAGTGGCAGCTCGGTATGCTTTACCCCCCATCCCCAGTGTCTTTAATTCCACCTCCCAAAGGCGAGGGGCAGGCGACAGGGAAAGAAGCTGAAGGACTGGGACTGGGACTCAAGAAGGCATCTCTTTCCAAGGACAGAGGGCGCAGGCACTCTGGAGATGCTGGCTGCTTTCCCCTCCCCACCTGATCAGTCCTCCTGCTCCAGCCCACAGCCCTGGCTGGGAGTCTCACCCCGCATGGCATCCCAGAGCCCCTGCAGGCTGCAGCGGGTGCCTGCCGCCACCTACAGGCCTCCCGCGGCACTGCATCCTCCTGTCCAGCCTTGAGGGGAGCACGCCAGTCGTCATCTTTAGAGGGCATGTCATTGTTAGGTTTCCTCCTCTTCCTCCTCCCGCTCCTTGCCTGCTGGAGCTCCCTGAAGACAGCGATGATCTTTATCTTTCTATCTCTAGTATCCAGTGCAGTGCGGACACAGAGTAAGTGTTCAGCTTGTAATTATGGAATGAAAGAAAGAATGAACAGATGCCTTTGTCGTGATAGGGATCAAAATTCGACAGCAGAAGGAAGTGCACGGAGGATTATTTAATTCCAGTGCAGTTGACTCGAGGAGGCTTGCAAATTCTCTTCGAGAGGCCCTAGAGCACAGGAGCCATGCTTCAGAGTCCGGCTTGGTTAGGGAGAATTGTACTAGAAGCTTCGGGGACCCCACCATTATCATGGGGGAGTACAGAGCTCTTCTGGTTTTTCCCTCCTTCCCCCTGGACCAGGATCTTCCTAAAGAAAATGCCCTCCATCCGGGAAAGCCTGAAGGAGCGAGGCGTGGATGTGGCCAGGCTTGGTGCTGACTGGAGCCTTTTTACCAAGAGACTCTCCTTCGGCAACGGCACCTCCCCCGTGGTCCTCACCAACTATCTGGACGTGAGTGCCCGGCTGGGGCCTTGTTCCTCCGTCTCTTTTCTCTCTCGGACCCAAGGCTTTCTGTGCTCTTTCCACGCTGTCTCTGATGGAGCTGTTGAACCACACTGGGCAGCCTATAAAATTCCCATTTCAGAGCTGGGAAGGCTGAGGCACAGAGGGCCGAAAGGAGCCCAGAAGCAGAGTTAGGTTGGGAACGCAGGAATCCAGGCTCTGGGCCTCGAGCCCAGGTGTCCCTGGTGGGTAGGACGGGTATGTGACCTCAGGGGCAGGTCTCTGTGACAGGCTCTGTGCATCATGACTACTGATTGCATTAGTATCCCCCCCAGATGTGGGACACCTTCCTGCTTCATTTTCAATATTTTTATTTTGCTCTATGTCTCACTTCCTGGGAAGTCCTAAGATGGTACTCAGCCTTACACCGAGGCCCTGCCAGAACGTGGAAACCTAGAGAGGCTGTGTGAGCTACCTCATCTCACCTCACGTGCCAGAAGGGGTATTAGGCAAAAGCCCAAGGCTCCCGAGCCTCCCCATACCCCAGCTGCCTCTTCCCTTTCACCCCCACAGACCCAGTACTATGGGGAGATTGGCATTGGCACCCCACCCCAGACCTTCAAAGTCATCTTTGACACGGGCTCGGCCAACCTCTGGGTGCCCTCCACCAAGTGCAGCCCTCTCTACACGGCCTGTGGTGAGCTCCCTGCCTCCCCCCGCCACCCGTCTCTGCAAGACCTGAGGTTCCTCTACCGAGCCCTCCCCATGCCCGGCCAGTCCCGCCTCACACCCTCTGCTGCCATCAGATCCATTTCCTCTCTGTCCCTGCTCTCACTGCCCCCGAGAGATGAAAATGCCCCCCCATTTTCCCAATATGACCACCAAGGTAAAATGGCAAGCCTGAAGAGTCCCCAGCCTGCCCACAAGGCCATTTCTCCCCTTTCCTGAGACTGGAAGAGGACTGACTTCTCCTTAGTCAACAACCTCTTAGTTAATGCTCACTGGGACCAGAATCTTTTCCGCACCCCTGCATTAGAAATGCTTCATTAGAGACAAAATTCTCACAGATCTGGGCACCTGACAGGGGCCCAAGAAACCACATAGTCCTTGATTGACGAAACACATTTTCAAGCCTCCAACCACAGGGCCACCCCACCCCTGTACCTAAGTCCTCAACCACAGGGACCATACACCCAGGGCACCTGCCTCCCCGCCCCCCTGGCCAGGGCTCCATCGGACAGCCCTGAGTCTACGTCTCCCTGACAGAGATTCACAGCCTCTATGACTCCTCGGAATCCTCCAGCTACATGGAGAACGGGACGGCATTCACCATCCACTACGGATCCGGGAAAGTCAAAGGCTTCTTGAGTCAAGACATGGTGACTGTAAGTGGGAGTGCCCCAGGTCACTTGACACCTGCCCTTTTTGGTCCCCAGCCATCTCCTACTGCCTGAGGGCCCATACGTGGGGAGGGTACAGTTCAATCTACCTTGGAGCCTGGGGAGGGGAGGAACCCTGACCCCCACCTGCCAGGGGCCAGAGAGGCAAAGCAGCAGCGTCTGGGACCCAGCAAACCTGAGTTCCTGGTTGCATGTGGGGACATTTATGGAGCCTTTGATCTCGAGCTCACCCAGCTCCGACTGCGCTCTTCTTAACCAGACACCAGACTGAAATCAGGGTCTGAGTCAGGGTCAGTGGTACTGGTGAGGTTAGGGTCAGAGTTTGTTTTAGGGTGAAGCATAGGTGTTAAGTTCACAGCCGAGGTTAAAGTTTGGGCTATGGTCAGGGCTTGGTTTTCTTTTTCATTTGGTTTGCATCTGACCCTCTCCATTCTGGGGTTTCTCCAGCTCCTGCTGTCAGTTATGGGAGCGGTACATGTGGAATGTGAGAGCTAATCAGTAGGAGCCCTTACCCTCCCCTTGTCTGTGAAACCAGGAGAGGAAGCCTGGCTGGGCTGAAGGAATCCTTACCCACAGTGGGGGTGGGGAACTGAGGCCCAGCTCTGCCAGTGTGGAAGCTGGGCCCCTGGCAAAGGGGTGTGGAAGCTCCTGGTGCCTTTTTCCATTACTTTCTGGCAGAACCGTCTTCTCAGCCTCTGTCCCTCCTAGCCCTGGGGCAAGCCTGGTTCTCTTTGGACCCCCACAGCCTGCACAAGTATTAGAAGAGAGGATATGGGGGGGGCCAGTGTGGGGGTGATTGATGAAATGGTCTCATGCCAAATTTCTTCACCCTAGGGCATGTGGGCCATAGACTAGACCCTGGGCAGGAACAGGACAGTAGGCTTGGTCTCCTCTGGTCCTTTCTCCCACAGGTGGGCGGCATCACAGTGACACAGACGTTTGGAGAGGTCACAGAGCTGCCCCTGATCCCCTTCATGCTGGCTAAGTTTGATGGGGTTCTGGGCATGGGCTTCCCAGCGCAGGCTGTTGGCGGGGTCACCCCTGTCTTTGACCACATCCTCTCCCAGGGGGTGCTAAAGGAAGAGGTCTTCTCTGTCTACTACAGCAGGTGAGCCTGGGGCTCCAGGGGCCGCGGCAGGTCGGGGGGGAGGGAGGGAGGGAGGCAGGAGAGCAGGAAGAGAGTCGGGACTGGAATTTTGACGTGTTCATGACTAAGAGGCATTCAGTTCATATACAGAACTCCACTATCCAGGTTGGAAGCCGCCACTTAAATTAATTAAAATTTTTAAAAAGTTCCTGAGTCACACGGCCCCATTTTAAGTGTTCAGCCGCAGTTACTAGTGGCTACATACTGGGTAGTAGAGATAGAGAACATTTCCATCATTATAGAAAGTTCTTATTAGCATTGCTCTAGAACAAGAGGAAAATACAAACTGGGGGAGATGGAAAGTAAAGCATTACTGTAAGGGGCCCACGACCCCACTCACACAGAAAGAGGACTTCATTCATTAATTCTTTCATTTATTTGCCCCTTCATTGATTCAACAAATATTGGGTGTTCATGTGCCAAACGCCATGAGAAGTCCTGGGGTGCAGCCATGAACACATTATACAGGACAGAGTCCCTGCCCTCACAGAGTTTACGGTCTGGAAGGAAGACAAGAAACACCATGACATAATGTGCAGCAACAGGGAGCGAGGGGCTGAAACCCATAGGTGCCTTTTTACTCTGGGCTGAGCTTATGTGGAGTTCAGCCAGCCTCGGGGAAGCCGTTGCCAGCTGTTGGGTTGGTTGCTGGGTCTGGAAAGACAGTAAGAGCTGGACACGAGGAGTCCTAAGGGGAGGAACACAAGGCGAGTGGAGGGGAGGCTCGGGGGCCAGAGAAATCACACAGATAAAAGGAAACGCAAAGGCCACCAATGGGCCCTGTAGCCAGGGGCAGTCACAGGCAGAGCTGTCTCGGAGATGGGGTGTGGCCAGACGGCCAGCCGTTGGGAGGTAGATGTGGGTGTCAGGAGGCGAGGGCAGATGAAGAATGCCCTGAGAGATTCGACAGGGAAGGAAATGTCAGGAAGGGGGTACAGGTGGAGAAGCGAGAGAGGGGTGGGTGTTTGGAAATGCTGGGGGAGGCCGGAGCCTGCTTGCAGGTGGAGGAAGAAGCCAATGGAAAGAGAGAGATGGAAACTCTGGAAGAAGGAGAGGAACATGGAGGGCGCGGGAGCCTGGAGGTCACGGGAGCCTGGAGGCCACGGGAGGGAGGAGAATCCAGCAGGCAGGAAGAAGAAGAGCCTTGTGGAGAAGAGGGCCGGCTTCTTCCTTGACCCTGGGACAGGGAGGAGGGAACCTCGGAAAGATCTTGAAGTGTTGGGAGTGGGGCAGAGGTGGCTGGTGTTTGCACATGCGCATTGTACAAGGGCAGTGAGGTACACGTGCCCACAGAGCATGTGCCAAACCTCCCAGGTGCCCGTTGGAAAACCCCCAACCCACACATGCACATAGGAAACCAGCCTCCTGGGGTAGGCCCTGAGCTGTGGGAGGTGCTGTGCAGCAGGGAGGAGAGGAAGGCAAGGGGGTTAGCTGTGGACGGGGCACCGGGAGCCTGTCTCCACTCACCCCACTCCCCGCTGCTGTGTGACTTCACCTAAAGGGTAAAAAGCGGGCATGGTACCCACCCTGCCCAGCAGAAAGACTGGTGAGGCTCAGCTGAAACCTAGCCCTCCTCTCTGCTGTGTCTTTTTCTCTGCAGAAACTTCAAGTAAGGAGCTGAGCCCCACCCCCGACCCCTGGCCCTGACCCTGACCCTCCTGAACACACCAGAGTCCGATTCACAGCGGCCACCCAGCCCAACTCACCTGTGCAGGCCCCAGCTCTGCCGGATGCCGACGTTGTCCACCCCTCCTTCCAGTTCACCTCCTGCCCCTTACCCGCTCTGACCCCACAGGTCCCCGAGAGCTCCCCAACCCACACACCTGCTCAGCCTGCAGCTCCCCAAACCCAAGTGAGGGTGCAGCCAACTGTCACCTTACCTTCTGCTCACGGTCCTTGTGCCGGATCCTTCTCTGGGGGGATGCTTGAGCGGGTGCAAGGAAGGTGGAGAAGTGGTGTTCCTGCAGCTTCCCGGCCATGCCACCCTTCCCACCGTCCTCTGTCCTGCCCTCTCCCTCCCACCCCCACCCCTGTCTCCTTGCCCAACTGCCCTGGTTGCTGGGGTGCCGGGTCTCCAGGAGCTCTGATCTTTCCTCTAGGGATTCCCACTTGCTCGGAGGAGAGCTTGTCTTGGGAGGCAGCGACCCCCAGTATTACCAAGGGAATTTCCACTACGTGAGCGTCAGCCAGACTGGCTCCTGGCAGATCAAGATGAAAGGGTCAGGAACCCTCCACCCTCCTGCTCTCCAGAACTGCTGCTGCTGTTGCTGCGGGGGGTAGGGGTGGGGGTGGGAAGGGGCAGCCTTACCATCTTGTCCTCTGTCCTAAAATGCAGTACCTTCTTAAGGCACAGCCTACATTTGCTCTCTGGGCGCTCTGCCCAGGGCTGGGGAACACGGAGTTATGATGAGCAGAGGGGAGGGGGTCCACTGAGAGGAGACGGCGGGTCACCAGGCGGTATGCTGGGAACGGGGACGGCAACTTTCCTCCTCCAGTGCATGCCTTCCCATCCTCCAGTGCATCCCGGGACCACCAGCATGGGCCCCCGCCCCTGCCACTGGCCTCACTCAGAGAAACTATGCAGCCTGGCAGGGTCCCATCAGCCTGCTGTCTGTCTGACACTCCAAATGGCCTCCCCCAGGGTGTCTGTGAGGTCGGCCACCGTGGTCTGCGAGGAGGGTTGCATGGTGGTGGTCGATACTGGTGCGTCGTACATCTCGGGTCCCACAAGCTCCCTGAGGCTGCTCATGGACACCCTGGGAGCCAAGGAACTGAGCACAAATGAAGTAAGTTGGGGGAGTGAGGGCACCAGAGGCTGCTGGGAGCACAACCTGGACCCCAGAATTACCCCAGAAGCAGTAGGTTCCAAGTGGGGCCACTCTGGGGCTTCCCCTCCTCTCCTCTCACTCCTCCAGCAGAGGGGCCCAACCACAGGCACGGGGCTGTGTCTGCTGGGGGACTTCCCACACTCAGCGGGTTCCTTTTACCTTCCCCTCAGTATGTCGTGAACTGCAACCAGGTGCCGACCCTCCCCGACATTTCCTTCCACCTTGGAGGAAGAGCCTATACCCTCACCAGCTCGGACTATGTGTTACAGGTGAGGATCCAAGCCGTCCCTCAGCGACAGGGATGACGGGGGCGCAGGGGCCTCTAAAAGGGACCAGGTCTTATGCCTCATCAGTGGTTCTCAAACTCAGCTACAAGTTAGAGTCACCTGGAAGCTTTACAAATCCCACTAACAAGGGGCGCATGGGTGGTGCAGTCCGTTAAGTGTCCGACTCTTGGTTTCAGCTTGGGCTCGTGATCTCAGGGTCATGACCTCGGGCTCATGATCTTGGGGTTTCGAGATCGAGCCCTGCCTTGGGCTCTGCACTGAGCATGGAGTCTGCTTGAGATTCCCTCTCCCTCTGCCCCTCGGGCCGGTGCTCTCTGTCTCACAAATAAAGAAGCAAACAAATCTTTGAAAAATCCCAGTAACGAACCACAGCCCATATCTATTAAATTAGAAGCTCTGGTGCTGAAGCCTGGGCATCAGTGTTTTTTCAAATTTTCCCCAGGTGATTCCAATGTACAGCCAAGTTTGGGAATCACTGTGCTCATCCCCTTGTCTCCACCTTCTCGGCAGCTGCCCCCAGTAATGCTATGTGACTATACTTTTAACCCCTTTTATGCCCAATGGACTTAGGGCAGCTAAATAACTTGCGTAGGATCAGAAGTTCTGCCAGAATGTAAGCTCTTGGAGATGCATTGTGCCTGACGAAGTGTTTGCCCGGTGTCCAGCTCAGTACCCACATCCAGGAGGATGCATGTTGGGTCGAAAGGTCAAGAGAGGCCGGAGTCGATGGGAGAGGAAGGGGTGAATGTTGCTGAGGACAGCTGCTGGGGTCAGGCGAGGGGAAAGGAGAAAGGTCGTGTGCCAGGCAGTGGCAGAAACCCTCTCGCTTCCTGCCAGGATTCCTATGGTAATGATGACTTGTGCACCCTGGCCCTCCATGGTCTGGATGTCCCACCGCCCACCGGGCCTGTCTGGGTCCTGGGCGCCAGCTTCATCCGCAAGTTCTACACAGAGTTTGACCGGCATAACAATCGCATCGGCTTTGCCCTGGCCCGCTGAGAGGCGCTCTGCTGCCCAAGTGGGCCCTTCCTTCAGCCCTAGCCCGGAGCTAGAGCACTCTGGGATGTTCCCCCGCCGGAGCCCTCACGCAGGGGCATGGGGTGTGGAGCTCCTCCCGGATGCTTGCTCTGCCCCCAGCATCAGCGCTTCCCTGCTTCGAGAACAAACAATAAAGACTTCATGTTCACAGCCCTGTTGCACCTGGGTTCACTGGGGTCTGAGATGAGAGACGCAGCCAGGGATCATGTGCAGACAGGAATGTGACATAGAATGACAAACTATCCACTCACCCGCACGCACAGGTTCCTGCGTGCAGGGGTGATGCCATTCATCCTCGCTCAGGTGGGGCTGCTGACACACACAGCCAGCTCCGTGCTCCCCCGCAGCACCTGCAGGACCAGGGCTAATGCTGTGACCTGAGACTGTGGGTCAGAAAGGTGCTCCCAGCTGGTAGAAGCCAGCCTCAAACTCAGGCTCTGCTGGGCCCCTCGTGCATGACACATCCCTTACCCCCCAGCCCATGTCGCCATTGACACATGCAGTCTAAGACACCATCGCCTGGCAATGTGGAACACCAGAGATCTGATACTCCCTTTGTACATGTGGGGAAACTGAGGCTCAGAGAACGGAAGGCATGGGACCAAGACGGCTCGTCAAAACATGTCAAGATTAGAAGCCAGCCCATATGACTCAGGTGCCGGGGGCCCCTTAACCCATGCAGGTGTACCTTCACAGATACAGAGTTGCACGCGCCCTGGAGAGGGGCCCACGTGCACAAGCCCACAACCACATACACAGCTGTCCCCCCCTCACAGACATGGAACGCGACAGGTTGAGGTCCTCTCCCACTCTTACTCCTCGGGCGACCAGCATGGCGTGTGTATGTTGGGGAATGAGAAGCAGCACCGACCTAAAGTCGTGGATACTGGCCCCCTTCGCGGTAGCTGTTCACCCCTCTTTTGACCAAAAAGGGTGAAGCACAGGGTGGCCCAACCAGGCCCCTGGCAAACCTCATAGCTCCAGAATTGCAACCCCTTGGGACTGTGTGGGACCCTGGGGCTCCTCTAGAGCAGATGCCCAAAGGCAGGAGCTGTCGGCAGGGTCCCCTCCCCAAGCCAAGAGCGTGAGTCTGTGTTCAGGATCCTGGATCCTAGCCTGGGACCCCCTGCCCCATTCTCTAAGTTCTCTTGCCAGCCTGCCTTTATTTCCTCATTGCAAAAAGGCAGAGCTGGAGTCAGTGTCCTTTCCAGCTCTATGTCCTGAGGCTCCACGACCTTGAAATAGGCAGGCTTCCCCGTCTCCTGAGCTGTCCAATACGATAGCATCATAGGGTGATTTATATTAAAATTAAGTCGAATGTCACACTAGCCGTATTTCAAGTGCTGGGCAGTCACATGTAGCTAGCTAGTGGCCACTGTGCTGGACAGCACGGATATAGAACGTTTCCACTATCGCAGAAGTTCCGCTGGGCAGAGCTGGATTCTGGACAGCAATAATGATAGGGGCCTTGTGGTTGAGATGTTCCTGAAGAGGGCAAAGGAACAACTTGGAGAAACAGAAGAAGGCCCCTTCTCTGTAGGCACTTTTCTGGATGGGGCTGCGAGAGCTCTCCCACCCGGGCTGAAGACAAGCGATCTTAGTTCCCATTCGTACACCCATCCTCCACATGCATCACCCAATGTCACCTCTCCACCTAATACATGCGTTGGGCGGGGGGTGGGGGGTAGGTTAGGATTTGTCTGGGGAGCTCCCTGCAGAGAAGGGAGAAGGGCCTCTGAGATGAAGCGGGGGACTCCTTTTCCAGCAGGGACCTGCGGCACAGGTGGGCGAGTCCAAGCCGACCTCTTGGTGGCAGCCAGATCTCCATCCACTAGGCTGGAACCCGGGCGCAGGAAGAGGCCTCCTCCGGCCCTGCCCCAGGCCGCCCAGGGAGAGCGGCCCACGCCGATGCAAGGGGAAGGAGGCTGGCCATCGCGCGGGCTCAGAGGCCGGGGAGAGATCCCCGCGCTGCTGGGCCTGGGACCCGGGTGGGGGCGGGGCGGGGCGGGGCTATACCATGCCCCGCCCCCGGCGTCACGGCCTCCCCGAGGGCGTCACCCCCGCCCCGCGCTCCAGGTAGCCGCGACCGCCGAGCCCGAGGCGGCCCGCGGGCCGGGGCGGGGGCGGGGCGGGGGCGTTCCCGGGCCCCCGCCCCGCGGCCCGCCGCCCGTGATGATGTCACAATCGCGGCGGGCCACGGCGTTCCCGGGTCGGCTTCGGGCGCGGATCGGAGCGGGCAGCGGGCTCCTGAGTCATGGACTTCCCCTGGCCCCTCCTCTACCACTCCCTCCGCCGCGCCGGGCCCCCCCGCAGGGGCTAGCGCTCGCGCGGCGGCTCCGAGGGGGTGGGGCTGCTGGGAATGGCTGTGCCCCCTTCGGCTCCTCTGCCGTGCTCGCCCTTTTACCTGCGGCGGCAGGCGCCGTGCCCGCAGTGCTCATGGGGCATGGAGGAGAAGGCGGCGGCCAGCGCGGGCTGCCGGGAGCCAACGGGCGCCCCGAGGGCCGCCGCCGTCCCTTGCTTCGGCATATCCGTGGACCAGGACGACATCCTCCCGGGCGCCCTGCGCCTCATCCAGGAGCTGCGGCCGCACTGGAAGCCCGAGCAAGTTCGGACCAAGGTAGCCGAGGGGGCGAGGAGCCGCGCCGGGGCCCTGTCGGGGCTGGAGCGGGGATGCGTGAACGTCTGTCCGTGCATCCTTCCGGGTGGCGGTCCCAGGGGTGCGCGGCCGCTGTGCAGGGCAGGGTTGCAATGGTGGTTTGGGTGTGTATTTTGCTCCATCTGTTTTGGTCCCCAAGCAGAGCCAGGCTCCCACCTTCCTCGGCCACCCACCCCCTCCCCTGGTCCCCACACCCCCCTCCTCCCGGGGGCTCGTGGGCAGCCCGGAGGTCCACCTGCCCACCGTCAGCATGCTGCGCGCGCGGGCCCCACCCCCTGTTGCCGCGCGCCAGTGCCCCTCGCCGCCCGAGGAGCGCGCGGCCGGCGCTGAAACCTGAGGAGGCAGGAACTTTTAAGGGAGCCCCCCCCACCTCCGCGCGCGCGCGCACACACACACACCCCCCTGCCTTCTCTACCCCGTGGTGGGAGCAAAGTCTCCAGGCTCTGAGCGGGTCCCAAGAGCCACCGTGTGGAATTCCGGCTTAGCCCAGGGCCCCTGCGCCGGATGGAAACCCTCCCCGTCGCCCCAGGCTCAGGCTCTGCACCCCCCCACACAGGGGTGCCTCCTCATCCCCAGCTGGGCACATTCTCCGGGACACAGATGTGGGCAGAGCCTCCCACTGAGGAGCCTTGGGCAGACCCCCCAGCTGATCTGTATTCTCTAAAGGGTCTTCACCTGCTCACCCTCCCCCGCCAGCCCCTCTGGGAGCTGCTTGTGGAGGAAGAAGTCCGGAGCTGGGCTAGTTCTGGAGTGTCAGGGGCTCCCTGCTGCTGGGCCTTCAGGGTGGGGAGAGGCCAGGTTCCCCCACCCCAGTGCAGAGGCTGACAGATACCTCTTGGGGGAAAGATGGGTGGGTAGCATTTTCGAAATAAAAGGCACGCTTCAGTTGTAAGACCCACAGGGCATTGAGCAGGTCTGAGGTTAATTTCAGCACTGATGGAACATGCTACGTGCCAGTCCTTCCCCTCTCTGGGCCTCAGTTTCCCCACCTAGAATTAGTTCGGATGTCCTTTAATCCCCTACTGGCTCTGTCACACTGTGCCCTGTCAATTCCATGGTTCAGTCCTCCTTGTCACCGTACCCAGAAAGTCTAGTCTGTTTCCCCCCACCCCAGCCCATGGCCTCTTGTCTTTTCTGGTTTGGAACTCAGAGGCCCTAAGGAGCTCTGACCCCTAAAACCCTCGGCTGAGTTCCAGCCTCTGTAAACTCCGCACTGCTGTGGCTGGATGGGGTGTGGGGTGCAGCAAAGAGTCCTGAGCCGGGCAGAGGATGAGAGGCAGCTGGGTCAGGATGTACTTGTCCTGGGCAACTCCCGATCCTCCCTGGCCACAATCTGGTCCATAGAGATTTCTTTCAGGGATGGAGGGGTAAGAAATGGGGAGGGGGCTTCTCCCACCAAGGAGTGTGGAAATTCCTCTACTGCCAAATCCCATCTGCTAGAAGCGGACCCAGGAGAGGTGAGGGTGCCTGGTCTGAGGTTTTCTTGTAGAACTCAGGCTCTCCCAAGCACTGAGGAGGGTAAAGCATTAGGAACAGTGCTGAGGTCCCAAAGGATGGTGGGGCAGGGTTCTGCATGGTTGTGCTGGGCATGCAAATGAACACCCCTTGCTGGAGGTGGGGAGCCATGGGCATGGGCCAGAACAGAGACCCTGCCCCACACGCCCTTGTGCTCCCCCTCCCCATGCCAGCGCTTCACTGATGGCATCACCAACAAGCTGGTGGCCTGCTACGTGGAGGAGGACATGCGGGACTGCGTGCTGGTCCGGGTGTACGGGGAGCGCACTGAGCTGCTGGTGGACCGGGAGAATGAGGTCAGGAACTTCCAGCTGCTGCGAGCACATGGCTGCGCCCCCAAACTCTACTGCACCTTCCAGAATGGGCTGTGCTATGAGTACATGAGGGGCATGGCCCTGGGACCCGAGCACATCCGGGAGCCCCGGCTCTTCAGGTGAGAAGGTGGCCCGGGTTACCATTCATTTCCACGATTCCTCAAGCCTTGGTCAACTTCCTTGGCATAGAGTGGAGTCCATGAATGAGTCATAAGGTCTGTGAACTTCCTGAAATTGCATGAAAATGTGTGTTTGTGTGTGCGCACGCGTTGCTCTGCAGAGAGGGGCCATCGGTCTGTATGGATTTTCAGTGGCATCCGCTGGAAAGGTGACCTGCTTCTTAGGCAAGTGAGAATTTGGTGAACCTGGGACCAAAGGATCTGCTTCCCTAAATGCAGCAGGGCTCTGCTTCCTGGCTTCATGTCTCCGCCCTTTGCCCACCCCACATCTGACCTGGAAACATCTTGAAGCCTTGGAAATGAAATCTGAGCTAAATCCCCAGAGCGCCCAGGATTTCCTGCCCCTCCCCTCCTGCCAGGAGCTCAGGCATGCTAGGAGAATGGGCCCTATCCAGGGGGAGCCTGGGTTTAGCAGCCCAGAGAGACACCAGCCCTCCCCCAGTCTGAGCTCCGTCCAGGTTCCCCGACAAAGTGGGAGCCCAGGTTTGGGAAGCTGCCAAGGCTTCCTTCCCGAGGCTCACCAGAACCCATGATCCCCTGGGAGCCCCTCCCAGTGCCTGAATGTGTAGCACCCAGGAAGCGGACTTAACCTTTAAGCACCGTGGTTGCCTCTGTGAGGTCTGGAAGGGGGAGAACTAAAGAGGAGCCCTTAGTGCCTTTTCTCTCCTCTAATCATTGTGGGCACGGAGGTCAGGCCCTCCCTCCCATGCTACCGCTGCCTGCGGAGCCCTCTGGCCAAATGAGGTCCCCAGGCCGACCGAGGCTGACTTCTGATCCTGGAAAGCAGCACAGGGGCCAGCCTGGGATCCTCCGGTTCAGTCCCATCCCCATGAAGGAGAAGGCACTTTCCAGATACCCAGGTGAAACAGTAAAAGGTCATCTAGGGAGCAGACCAAGAAGTTTTTGCTTCCTCACCTGTTACCTAGTTAATCCCAAGTAAGTGCACCTGGCCCTATTTGTGGAGACAGATGGGCCCCCCAGGGACTTAGAAGGGACTCTGAGATGCCTTCCCTCTAGTGCTCCCTCTGGGGCTGGTCAGGCTCTGGGGTATTTGTGTTGTAGGTCTAGTTGTATGTCGTATCTGTGTGTGTGTGTGTGTCTTTGGAGTTAGGGGGACGTGCAAACCTGTCCAGTGGTCTTCTCCGGCTCCTGCTGAGTGACCTGCTTGGAAGCAGGCGGTCAGAGCAGGGTGGGGGCCCGGGGAACCGTGGGCTGGCTTCTCCCATGCCACACTGCTGGCACTCCTTCAGTCTTGTGTAAATAAGCTCAAATACTGGCACGTTGTCTCTGGGTCACTCCCAGTGTCTGGCCACCTCTGGGAAGTGGTACCGTTCCTCGTGCTCTCGTGGAAACAATTACCATCAGGAAGATTGAAGATGGATGTGGGTTTGATAACAACTTTACACTTGGGGGAGAGCCAGAAACTGGGATAGGTGTAGGAGGTAGGCTCTTCCCTGATGATTTTTCCAAGGATAGCCCGTTATCTTTCTCAGGGGAAGGTGGATCTCTGAGGGAAAGGCGAGGAGAAGGCCTTGGGGAGCCACGGCCTCATGTTCCCCTGAACCCCACCTCTCAACCTCTGTGAGGCTTTGCAGCACAAAAATGCTGAGTGTTGAGGTGACTTCCATTGCTTTTTCAGACAACAGCCCTATTGATATTCAAGGAAACGCTCTGTTCATGCTCTAGTCGGACTCTTCCTTCGGAAAGGAAAGGCCTGGGTCTCAGGTCTCTTTCCCTGCCTCGCCTAAAACCCTGGTGGGCTCCCTCCTGCTCCTGGGGCCTCTGGCCTCTGAAAGCACAGCCTCCTGCGCTCACCCTCTCATGGCTGCCACGCCCCCTGCCCCCTCCGCCCTTCAGGAGGTGGGAGCCTGGGGGGCTTCTGGAGGAGACCTTAGCCTGCCCTGCTATCCTGTTAGGTGACAGCCTGCCCCTTCCCAGGACCTGGCAAGGGGAGGGGTGTCCCTGGAACAGCTCAGTAACAAGGTTTCAAACAGCCAATGCCTTTGTTGTCTTTCCCAGTGATTATTATTCGAGCAACAGGCAGAGGCGAAGGAAGCTTGAATGTTGGAGGCTTGGCAGCCGGGTTGGGGGTGGGGCTCCAGAAGGGAGAGCTGGCAGAGGACTGGGGGAGCCCAGCTGGGACGCAGGGCCTCAGACGCTGGGGTCCTTATCAAGGCCCTCCCTCTCTGACCGGTCAGCCCTCCATCCGCCCCCCGCCCTCTCCCAGCCCCCTTCCCCACCGCCCCCTCCTTCTCTCCCGGGACCTTGGATAATGTCCACAGGAGAACTTGAAAATAGAACGCTGGTTTGTTTTGCGTCCTTGGCACCCAGCCGCCAGCATCAACTCCCTGCCGCTGAGGAAAGGGCTGCCCTGGGCCGGCCTGCTTCCCTCCCTACCTTGGCCAGGCTGATAAGAGGCGGGCATTTCTTCCCAGCCAGGCATCACCACCCCCTTCATTCCCTTAGTGCCCTGCATTCACCTCCCCCTGCGGGCATGGATCAGAGTCCCTGGAGGGAGGAGGGCCACTGCCCCCATCCCCAGGTGATCCTTCTGTCCTCACGGGTTGCTGTGGGTACTTGACCTTGGGGTGGGGCAGGGTCACTGACCCGTGGCCAGCGACCCGCAGCTTTGCCTTCCTGCTCCCTGAAGCAGCCTCAGCTATGGTTCTGGAAAAGTCGCTGCTGGGCTAAAGGCCTGACGTCATTTTCAGACCCTCCTCCCGCAGGAGCAAGAGTTGTCAAAGAGCTGTCCCACACTCAGCCCTCTGGCTGGCCCCAGTCGTCACCCTGTTCGAGCCCCTTCTGGTCAGGAGGGGCTGAGCTGGGATGGGCCTGCCCCACGCTGATCTTCTCCCCTTCCTGTTTTCTGTGTAGGCTAATCGCCCTAGAAATGGCAAAGATCCACACCATCCACGCCAACGGCAGCCTGCCCAAGCCCACCCTCTGGCACAAGATGCACAATTATTTCACCCTTGTGAAGAACGAGATCAACCCCAGGTACAAAGATCTGGGAGGGTTCAAGGCTGCCCCTGTCTCTGCTGCCTTCGTGGGATCCCTCCACCCCTCACTCTTCGGGCTCCATCCCACCCCCACCCCCTGGAGGCTGAGGGGCTTAGGTCCTGACTGCTGAGTCTCTGTCTCCAAGCAGAGCTGGGCTGATCGACTGAATCTCAGGAACCTGGACCCACAGCTTTACGCCTGTGTGCTTGCGTCTCACTGAGTCTCTGGTTGTGGTAGAGATGAGGGTTGGGGACTGTGCCTCCCCTTTTACTTAAAGGAGACTGAAGCTCAGAGACTAGGCTTGACCCAGGATGTGGGGCTCATGGGGTGGGGGTGGGGGGTCAGGGATCTGTTTCCTAGCCCAGGGCCCTTTCTACCTAAGCTGCTTTCTGAGCAACCAGAAGGGAGAGCCTGGCCTCTGAGAATGGAGTGAGGCCAAGTTCACAGTCAGTCAAAACTCACCTTGTCAGTTGATAAGCCTTGGGACATCAAGACTCTTGCTACTTGCCTGGACGCCTCTCGTCCCCACATGCCCCTGGGGACCCTGCTTCTCACTTTGTTCACACTGACAGCTTACCATTTCTTCACTGCCCTTTCCAAGGATCGGTACTCCACCCATCCCGACAGTGCCTTTCCCCAGGGAAGACTGGGCTCCCAGACAGCGGGCTCTCCAACCAGCAACCTGAAAATCCTTCTAGCCTTCGGCTGCCTGGCTGTCCCCAGCACAGCCTTGAGTGCTGTTTCCCCTGCAGGGAAAGGCAGTAGTGAGTCTCTGATCCCTCCATGTACCCTACTGGGTTGAACATCTCCCTTGTTCCAAAGGTTCATGGGAGTAGGGTATCTCCTTCTCTCCTCCAAGATGACAAGACAATAATTATCTCTATTCCAATCATGTGTGTCTCTCTCTCTCTCTCTCTCTCTCTCACACACACACACACACACACGTGACTATCTGGATCCTCCCACTTAATGATTATCAAGCCGTGCTTTCGGACTATTTGTCCGGGATGGCCCACATTCAGACCTTCGGTGCCAAATGTTATCTCTGGGACAAGGACTCCCTATCCCCTAGGGCTAAAACAGCACATGGAGAGCAGGACCCTGGGGTGTCTGAGTCAACAGGGCCCTCCGATCGTGCAGCCCACCACTTTCATTTGGTAGATGGATGAACTGAGGTCCAGAGAGGGGATGGGACTTGCCCAAGGTCAGTGGCAGCTCAAGGCCTAGAGTCCAGTCCTTTGTACTATTACCATGTAACCTTCAGGGGTGACCTTGTTGGGAGTGGAGTGGTCCTTGCAGAACTGACCACCTTTGCTCTTGTCATACCTTTGACCTTGGCAAATTGAGCTGTTTAACTTCTCAGAGCCTCTTTAAGGGACAGTGCCTGTCCTAAATGACCTAAGCTGCCCCAAGTGGGGCAGTGATGAGCAGTCACCGGGACAAGATGCAACTCGGGACAAGATGCAACTCGCGAGCTCTAGTCACAGTCTAATACCCCTGATTTAGTCAATCCTGCCTTTCACAAACATCAACAGGGATTTAAAACAATGAAAAATCTAGATGTGACATTGGCCCTGCCCTCAAGGAGCTTAGGAACCATCTGGGTAAATAGGACTTGCCTTTGCACAGTGACAAAAGAAGGAAGGGTGTATAATGCATGTAGGGTGGGAGAACCAGGGCTGGTCTTCCTGGCAGAGGCAGGAGGGGCAGAGCTGGGAAGTAAGGCTGCTCGCTCGGGCTGGCAGAGACGGTGTGAACTCACTTGGCTCATGGGTGGCAAGTGGATGAGGGTGGCTGGAGTGGGCCTTCAGGAGAGATTGGAAAGGGCTGTGGGTGGTGGGGTGCAGAGGTGGGGTAGAACTAGACTGGGAGGACCCTTTGAAGCCAGGTTAGGGAGCCAACATTTTGTTTAGCAGACAGTGGGAAGTCACTGCAGGGGTCTCTGAGCCAGGCAGGGACCATGACTGTGGTTTAGGACGAAGGCTCTCTGGTGTTGTAAGGGACAGAGTCGGGCGGGATTTGGGGTAGGGATTGGAGGTAGAGCGACCCACTCAGGAAGAATGAGCAAGATCCATGGGCAGCCTCATGGTGATGGTGGGGGGGGTGGAGAGTGGCAGGTGTGTCAGGGACCCTGTGGGAATAGATTTGGTGGCCTTGGTGTTTGGTTGGGCATAGGGGGTGGGGGTGGTCCCTGCTTCGGGGGACCAGGAGGAGGTGCAGATGGTTGTGTGGTATCAGGGCAAAGGTGATGAGCCAGGAAGCTGGGACACTTAGTCTGCTGTGGGAGAAGGTACTTCTGTCCGCCCATATCTGGAGAGCTGTGGGGACATTTGGCAGGCAGCAGTGTTTTTTTTCTTTTTCTTTTTTTTTTTTTTTTAAGATTTTATTTATCTATTTGAGAGAGAAAGAACACGAGTGGGGAGGAGGGTCAGGAGAGGGAGAAGCAGATTCCCCACTGAGCAGGGAGCTCAACATGGGGCTCCATCCTAGGACCCTGGGATCACGACCCTGGGATAACTGAGCCCCAAGCAGCAGTGTTTTCATCAGGAACCCCCAGGCTTCCCTGGGATGGGGTGGGGGGGCCCTGCACCCTCATCCTGCTGCATCTGAGGGACCAGGGAGTAGGAGCAGCAGGCTGCCTGGGGTGTGACAGTTTCTGTGACGCGGTGGCGGTTACTATTTTGCCAACCCCACAGCCTTGAGAAAGTCTAGTGGTGTCAGGACTGAGGGTAGCAAAGCTGGCAGGCTTTCAAGTGGCCCGCGGCGGGAAGTGGGGCAGCAGAGGGAGGCTGCCCAGGGAGATAGAAGGCCTGGATGGCTCCTCCGGTAACCATCTGCGTGGCCTTGGGTTGGGTAAGGTGGGGGTCAGGCGGCGGTCAGGGCCTGGGCAGCACGTATCTTAGATGTCAAAGACGTGTTTTTCAGGCTGAGACCCGGGCAAACCAAAGGAGGCCTCCTAATTCTTATCTTTAGATGGTCTTGGAGCAAGAAAAAAAAAGAAAATCTTGAAGGGTATCTTCTTAAGGAGAGCCAAGACTGAAACGCGTTTATGTAGACCGGGCGACCCAGATAAACCCGGTGAGGGTAAAGGAAGGCCTCCCCTGATCATCCCCGGCAGGCTACCCCCCAGCTCAGAGCGGCCTGTGCAGAGCCTCTGAGGGGCACCGGGACCCTCGCAGTTAGGAGGTCTGGCTTGATTCTGCATCCCTGAACAGGCTGAGGACTGCTTCCCTTAGGTGAGGGGGAAGAGGGTTCAGCTGTGCAAGAAACATCTGGAAGCTGGAAGGCCTCTGCTCTTCTTTGAGCCTCCATTTCCTTGACAACTTGGACGAGAGGCCTCAGATCCTCTTCAGCTTTGACGGTCTCAAAGCCTGGGAGGGAGCCTGCCGCTCAGCCCTTCCGGGGGGGGGGACAGGGGGACGCCTTAGTCACTGAATGCTCTTTGCCACATTTTGGCCTCCGGGCCATGTGACGGGGGGACGGGGCATCCTTTGGGAGGATGGGGAGGACGGACGGATCTCACGCTCATCCTCCCGCACATACTCGGGCTGCCCCGGATAAGAAAGCAAACAGGAGCTACATGGAGACAGAACAGGAGATAAAACCCCAGCCTCCTCCCCTCCAGCCATTGGTGGTTCTGGATTTTAAGGGCTGTGCTAACTGTTTGGCTTTTCAGTGTACACAGACCTGTGTGCTTCCTGGGGACCAAAGTTCAGAGCGTCCCAGCACAGTGTGCCCTCAACAGCCTCTCCATGGCCTCTGCTTCTGGCACCGAGGGACCCATTCATTCATTCATTCATTCCTCGACACAGGTTTCTTTGAGCAGCGAGACCTTAGGTACCACGAGAAGGGGTAGGGCAGAAAGAGGGGTGGCCTCTGTCATCTGTATTCCTGCATACAAGTTATGCACGCATGCGTGGTCTGGGACACGGACACACATGCTCCTAGTTCAGGGTGCAGGGGACAAGTCACTGGGGAGCTACAGAGCAAGTGCTCGACTGAAATCCCTTAATATTCCTTTGGTCTTGGAGGAGTGAGCCCAAGAAGCAGTTTGTTTGCTTCCTTCAGTGGGCCCAAGTGGCCTCTCTGTGAGATGAGAAGTTAGCCTTTATGAGCTCTCTGGGCCTTTCCACCTGTGACACCCAGCTGCTGGAGGAGGAGGGGGACGGACCAGGAGTGTCTATGCTCCAGCCCCTCCACAGGGCACTGTGAGGCCTCCCCAGTCTTGTTTTAGAGAGCAG
The DNA here is from genome assembly GCF_902655055.1 of Lutra lutra. Classification (NCBI taxonomy): domain Eukaryota; kingdom Metazoa; phylum Chordata; class Mammalia; order Carnivora; family Mustelidae; genus Lutra; species Lutra lutra. The sequence goes on along the minus strand of NC_062292.1, from coordinate 43,264,725 downwards.
ACCTCTGCCCTCGTTCTCGTCTGGAACAACTGAGTGCAGACACGCGTTGTCCCCTCCCGTCCTTCCTGTGCCTCCTTCCTTACCCTCCCCGCCCTCTCACGAAGTAGCAGGGACACTGTTGGATTAGGGACCTGTGTGCTTTGCAAAAGGCTCTTACACCTGTGTTTTAATAAGCTGCTTAGGGTAACTGCAGGAAGTCAGGAGATCAGGATGTCTTAGTGCCAGACGACAAAGGCGAGGGTCTGAAGGGTGGCCCATTTGGCCAGGGGTCCCCAGCAGGAACAGGTAGCGACGGGGCCAGCACGCAGGGCTCCGGAGGCCCAGCGCCTGTCTTGCTGTCAGCCCTCCCCCTCACCGGCCTCCTTTCTTGCCGCCGCCCAGCCTTTCCGTAGATGTCCCCAAGGTGGAGGTATTGGAGCAGGAGCTGTCCTGGCTGAAGGAACACCTGTCGCAGCTGGACTCCCCGGTGGTGTTCTGTCACAACGACCTGCTTTGCAAGAACATCATCTACGACAGCACCCAAGGTACACCTTCCCCGGCTCTGGCTGGGCCGCAGCTGGGCAACACCCTGACGATCCGCGGCCTTCTGGCTGCCGTTGCTCAGACCGGCCCCGAGATGAGCAAAAGGCGACCTTCCGGTTTAGGTCTCAAATTAACTTAAAGGGAGAAGGAAATACATTTCCACTTGGAAAAAATCTATGCCGTGGTCTGTGGAGGTCCTCCGTATGAGGCCACCTGAGCCATCCCCCCTGCTGCAATACTCTGGGCTTTTGAGGACGTCTGGGGTGGCCCGGGCCCTCTAGGGACAGAACCTTTCTGTGTGCCCCATGAGAGCTCCACCCCCGGGGGGGCCCTGACCTTTACCTCTGCTCCTCAGCCACGCGGAGGACAGAGGTCTTGAGTAGCCACCTGTGTGTGGACAGCTGGGGGGCAGGGGAACAAATGAACAGCCTCGAGGGCACCCCCAGGGAGAGCGGGTTGGGCTGGGTTGCCGCCATCCGGGGCATTCTGGTCTGTGGGGACTTGACCGGGCCCCGTTTCCTTCTCCCGGGACCCACCCTCATGGCTGCTATCTTCCCTCACAGGCCACGTACGGTTCATTGACTATGAGTACGCTGGCTACAACTACCAAGCTTTTGACATTGGCAACCATTTCAACGAGTTTGCAGGTGAGAAGGGTATTGTTGTTTGTCTCGGTCCAAGACACTTTCCTCGTGATGGAGGGCCAGGTCCAGGGTGAGGATGGGGGCGGGGGTCTGCCCTCACTGCAGGGAGGCGTGACAGCCCGTCCTCCAAAATCTCACAGCTCAGGGAGGGGAGGCACAGCCTGCCTTGGTGGGGGGGCTCCAAGGCTCATGGTGAGGCTGGACCCGCACACAGAGCAGACCCCCGCCAGCCCATCGGGCGGTTGGGTACCCATCAGGACAATGTCCCCTCCCTAGGATCCCAGGCTTGGCATGCGAGTTAGAAAAGACCCCTGGGGGCCTGGCCGGCTCAGTCGGTGGAACATGTGGCTCTTGATCTTGGGGTTATGAGTTCAAGCCCCACATCGGGTGATTACTTTAGAAAATTAAAAAATTTTAAGAAAAAGCCCCCTTCCTCTACCCCTGGTAGACGGGCTGGCATGGGCCGGGCACAGCCTCTGCCTGTCCCTTTGCTCAGGCTGCCTTCTGCCCAGCACTGCCTGCACGATCATAAGGGTCCTGCCTGCAGAGAAGGAGCAGGACAAGCTGGTGTCCCGAGGAGAAGCGAGGTGGAACTTGCACACACTCTGCAACTTGACTGTCCACGTTCAAACCCTGGTTTGAGGCTTACTAGCTGTGTGACCCTGGGGCTGGTTACTTACCTTCTCTGGGCCTCTGCAAAGTGGAGGTATTAACTGTACGTCCTACTTCTCATCAGCGTGAGCCCCACACGCAAGAGGAGCACATGCTAAGCCTCCTACTGGTGTTCACTGATACTAGGCAGGGGAGCTTTCTGGTAGCTGAGGCGGCCGGCACCGGAACGGACGCAGCTGGATGAGGGGTCTGGTTGTGCCGGCCGGCTGAAGGAGAAGGAAGGCCCAGGCTGCACAATAGCAGCATTTGTGTGAAAGAAGCCGGGCAGGTTTTTCTGGCTTGAGAGCTTCATTGTTAAAGGATCTGACGGGGCCGAGAGGCGACTCGGGGATGGAGTTGGACACTGGGGCTGGAGCGACATCGGGTGGTGTGGGGTGCTTAGGGGAATGGGGCCAGCCCCTGGGGCGCAGGACAGGTGAGGCACACCCAGGCCAGCTGTCAAGCCACCGCGTACCTGGTCCAGCCTCGGCCACTCCCCAGCCTAAGCCTGGCCAATTGTGTCCCATTGAGAAGCCCAGGTGACCGGGTCTGTCAAGCGCTCATTGTACCTGAGAGTGTGACTTCCCAGGATGGCCACCAGCGGCATCGAAGAACCCAAGGGACGGTGGGGCCTCAGCTGGGCAGGGCCCTGGGCCTGTGGGCGCTCAGCTGCCAGACCTGCTAGCCTTTCCAGAAGGGATCATTCTGAAGCATCTTAAGCCTTCCTGCCCCACATAGAGCAAGATTCAGCTGGAATTTCTCCCAAGGGGCAGATTGCATTGTGCTCTCAGGTTGTGAAGGAAGGAGGAAGGCAGGGAAGGAGACTGGGAGCTGGGGAGGGAGCACTCCTGGGTTCTTGGGAGCAGGGAGACCCAGTCCTGGGAGGCAGGAGGTGAGCGTTCCATCCCTGACTTCCCCTCTCCATTGGCTGCCTGGGAGCAGCTTCTGCTCTCTGGGGGTTTCTACACCTGCACCAGAAGATTCTTTCTCAGCCATCCTCTTGGGACCCCAGGAGATGGAGTGTGTTTCTCCAGGAGTGAGGGGAGCTTGGGAAGGACAGGGAGGAAAAGAGAGGAAGAAACCATGGGCAAGGCAGCCCTGCTCCTGTCTTAAGTGAACTGCAGCTCTCCATCCCAGCTTGAAGGCCAGCCTCTGCCACTGGGCCAGGGATGTGGCTGGGGTGCGTTAGGTGGGCTGGCAGCTCGAGGACTCAAGGGCAGGACCGGAAGGAATGGAAGCCACCCGGTCCGGGGTTCCAAGCCTGGCTGCATTTCTGAGTTATCTGGAGTTTTGGACACGGGGCTAGAGGTGCCTGGGAATTTCTTACCAAGCTCCCTGGGTGATGTTTTGAAGGAGCCAGCTCAACACTGGTCCAGGAGGCAGTAAGAGACCCACAATTCTAGATGGGAGACTCTGGCCCATGGGCGGGAAGGCCTTGTGTGGGGCTCACTGGTCTGCATCCCACCAAAGAGGCGGCCCCGGGTGGGGTGCTGTGGCCGAGCACCTCCTGTGGGCCATAGTTGCTCTGAAAGGCACAGGGGTACAGCGATGCTGTCTTAGGGGTCCCTGTCACACCCAAGATCGTGCCTCGCCCTGCAACCAGTCTGCCTCGGCTTTCCTCCATCCCACGGAAAGCAGCACCCCCAGCTCCCCACACTGGGTAAGTTCAGTGGTCAACAGGCTGTATTCCTAGGCACAGCCCCACAGGACATACACAAAGGTTGAGGGGAGCAGGGGATACAGGTGAGCTGGAGGAGTCCCCCGCGCCCCAGGTGGGCCCACCTCTCAGCCACTGCCGTGTGGCCGCTTCCCCCTCAGGTGTGAATGAGGTGGATTACTGCCGCTACCCTGGCCGGGAGACCCAGCTGCAGTGGCTGCACTACTACCTACAAGCACAGAAGGGCATGGCCGTGACCCCCAGGGAGGTGGAGAGGCTCTATGTGCAAGTCAACAAGTTCGCCTTGGTAAGTGCCTTCACAGGGGTGGTGGTAGGGGGGCAGCGGCAGGGGAGGAAGGACCCACCCCCAGCTCCTCCAACAGCCCAGGGCAAAGGAAGCAGAGGTCAGGGTGAGAGGTGAGGTCCTGAGACCCCAGCCCCTGCTCCTGAACCCCCACCCTGGAAGTGAGGTCTGGGAAGAGCCCTCTTGGGCATCCCCAGAATACGGAGGTGCCCTCTTCCCTGCATTTCCCTACCCAAGTCTCTCCTTCCTAGGGGAAGACTTTCAAAAAAGAGCCCAGCTTCCTGTTTTAGCACTTCTCTCCTTTGGACAAGTAATTCTCTCTAGTAGCTAACTTTAGCCTCTCATGCTGCCGTTAAATGCATCTCATTTTTTTTTTTTTTAAGTCTTTGGAGGAGATAAAGAATGTCAGTTCCAATCCTCCTTGTTAACGACCGCCACTGACTCAACTGCATATAAGTCTCTCCCATCACGCTCTTCCTGCTCAAATTACCGAGCTGTCAGTTCTCGATTAGGAGTGCCATTCATCCGGGGTACCTGGTTCATGGCCGGTTTCCTCCGGTGTGTGCCCAGGGGATTGCTAACTAGTCTTATTAACGCCAGCCTCACAGAAGCAAGACGACAGGTCCACTGCCCTGAATTTCACAATACAGCGAGGAGCTTACGTAGAATCTTTACTTGCCTGTCATTTTGGATTACCTCTCCTGTTTTCCTCATTGGCACAAAACTGACTTCCCATCAGGTTCTGCCTCTTAACTGTTCCACTTAGGCCTGCCTCTTGCTAAATGTTTTCATGTCATCACTGACACTTTGCTAATTGGTCTATATGCCCCTTGAAGTCCTAAAAAGTGGAGGTAGGTGCTGTGCAGCCAAACCCCGGCTGAGCAGGATGTGGGGTGGGGTGGGGGGCCCTGGCTTGGGCTAGTCATGATGTCACCACTGTTTGCTCAGGGACAGCTGGGAGCAGGCTCTGGCTTCTTGAGCCTGGGGTGGTCTTATCCTAAGGGCTCCTCTGGTCAAGGGGGGAGCAGTTGAAGGCTTAGAGCCCAGACTCAGGGCCTCGTGCTGTCACACCTACACTTGTTTCCCAGCCCAGCCCACCTACAGACAGAAGAGGGAAAGGGGCTGGAGGACGTCAGTTAAGGGGGTCCTCCTGATGGGACTGGGCCTGTGCTCTGGGGCAGGGGTTCATCTCATCCTGGTGCCTTGGCCTTGAAGGCCCCAGGAGACTTCCCTGGGCAGGGGAGATGCCAGGAATGGAGCTATGCTTAGCATTAGAAGCACCATCCCGCGGACCCCTACCTGGCAGGTAGAGCTCTGCCTTTTTCTCAAGGGAGTAAAACCCCCAAACGCTGACCAGCGACTGGCTCCATGAGGTTCCTGACAGGCAGGAGTGGTTGCCTTGTTGACTTACTCTGGTCCCTTTCCAGGCATCTCACTTCTTCTGGGCACTCTGGGCCCTCATCCAGAACCAGTTCTCCACCATCGACTTTGACTTCCTCAGGTGAGTGCAGAGGGCGAGTTGGGGCGGTGGGGAGTGAGGGAAAGGAGTAGCTCAAGCCAAGGGTGTGGGCGCAAAGGACAGTCCAGAGACAATATCCAAAGTCCCTTCTTCTGCTCTGCTAACTTGTCCCCAATCCAGCCACCCCATATCCAGTGGGGTCACCACTCTAGGGGAAACACCTGAGCCCAGAGCACCACGCTAAAAGTAGTCAGAAGTTCTCGAACCTTCCCATCATGCCTCATAGCAGATTCGCTTTCCCTCCTATATCTTACGACCTAGTTCACTGCCCCCCGTTCTGCAGCCACTGTTCTTAGCCACGGAGCCTGGTGGTGAAAGGAAGTGTTCATTTTATGGCAGAGGGGACAGAGTTCTTCCGGTGCGCAGAAGTGACTCTGTGAGGCCACTCGGGCGGTTTAGCGCTTACCGCGTGGGGTATCAGGCTCAGCTCCTCCCAGTGAGGTACTAGGGCTGACCCCGGGTCCGTACTGGAGTACTGTCTCCTGGCTCCAACGTCTCAGGTACACGTGGCTTCAAGGACCAGGAATCGTGTGGTCTAGCCTTTCTTCATTCTGGTCTCGTCTTGTTGCCCTGTCCGCCCCCAACCCACCCACCCTCAGCTGGGAAGGAGACACTACCCCAACTTCACAATGTTCACAGTGACTGGAGAAAAGGCCAAAGACACATCTGAGATCTCCCCCTCACACTTAGGATGGCTGTTTTGTATCAAAGAAACAGAAAACCAGCATTGGGAAGGATGTAGAAAATCGGAACCCTTGGCCGCTGCTGGAGGGAACATAAAAGGGCACAGCTGCTGGGGAAAACAATACCGAGCTCCCTCAAAAATTTAAAAATAGAATTCCTGGGCCACCCAGCATTCTCACCGCTGCGTGCGCAGCCAGAGTCAAAAGCAGGGGGTCAGAGAGAGATGTGCGAACCCGTGTCGATAGCCCTATTCACAAGAGCCTAGAGGCGGGAGCAACCCCATGTCCATGACGCCTGACTGGGGACACAAAGGTGGTCTACACACACGAGGGAGTGTTCCTCAACCTTTTAAAGAGAGAAAACCAAGTCACATGCTAGAACGTAGGACCTCTGAGGATCTGCTAAGCGAAAGCCAGTAACAAATAGACCATCACTGTAGGATTCCACTTATGTAACTGAGTTAGTCAAGTTCACAGAACCAGAGCAGGAGGGCACCTGGTTGGCTCGGTCAGTACAGCATGTGACTCTTGACCTCGGGGTCAGGAGTTTGAGCCACACATGTGGTGTGGTTACTTAATTAAAAAAAAAAAAAAAATAGAGTGGTTTTTGCCAAGCGCTCAGTTGGGGGGGTATAAGTTGCTGTTTAATGGGTACAGAGTTTCAGTTTTGCCAACTGAAAAAGTCCTGGAGGGCTGTTTATAAAGATGTAAGTGTACTTTACACTGCTGAACTGGAAAAAAAAAAAAAAGCATTTAGGGAAGGGCTGCTCCAGTCTAATCTAAGAAAAATAAAATAGTTGGAAATTAAGAAAAAAAACACATTCTCCTGCCTGGGGGTGGAGCTGGTGAGACTTGCTCAGGGTGTGAGTCCCCCACCCCAGGGCGGGCCCACCTGGCCTTCTCAGCCGGGCTCCTCTGCTCTCCCTCCCGCAGGTACGCAGTGATCCGGTTCCATCAGTACTTCAAGGTGAAGCCTCAAGTGTCAGCCTTGGAGATGCCAAAGTGACCAGCTTCCCCATCTCTCCCTTACCCACCTGCCAGGCCAGACCCGTTCTCCGGGGCTCGGTCGTGCTCTGGGGCCCGCCCCCTTGGACAAGGTGGGAGAGGGGACAGGTGGGTGTCCAGGGAGAAGGCCCCACCCCTGCTGCCAGCCCCCGCCCCCACCCCATGGATGTTGCTGGAGACCACGTTCTTTTGTTTGGAGGGGCTGATAGGACCCAGCTCTGGGGGTCCCCTTCACCATGCCAGATTTGGGGGTGGGGAAGTGCCTGCAGTCAGCCAGGGCCTGGACCACAACCACCCCTGGGAAGCCCGGTATTCCTGGCCTCAGGCCACGCTGGAATCGGGGCTGCCTTAGATGTGTCTTCGACCTTCCTGGCTTGGGGAAAGGGGGAGGTGGGAGGGCTCCTTTCTACCTCCAGTGCCCTGAGCCTCCAGCCCATCTCCCCCTGCACGCCCCACGTGGGAGGTGCTGATGAGCCCAAACCAGCATCATGCCAACTCTGACAGATGGATGTACATATCTGGGGGGAATGATCTAGAACTAGGGTTAACGGCTCCCCAAAGCCGCCTCATCCGAGATCCCCTCCCTTTCTCCAAGCCAGATCCAATCAAACCACCCTTTCTAAAACCTCTGCCCCAGGACCTGTGTTCCCCTCCCCTCCCCTTTTTGCTCTGTGCTTGTGTTCTGTCCCTCTGCCGCCTGCTGGGAGGGAAGGCAAGGGAGTGGTGCCCTCCTGGGCCTCCAGAGCCCAGCTCGGCTTTGTGCTTGGCCAGAGCAGAGTGGCCACCACCGTGGCCAGCAGCGTCCCACCTTGTTCCCTTCCCTGCCCTCCAGGCCCTCGTTTCCAAGGATTTGTCTCTCCCTCTTCACCTTTTGTCCTGACCCAAAGACTTCCTGCTAGGAAATGAGTAGTGGGAGTCAAGGGGGCGGGGCTAAGGACTTCGGGGTTCGCCGTGCGGCCAAGAGCCTGGGTAGGATGCGTGGGTCATGAAGGTGCTGAGCAGCCGGTCCTGGTCCCCGACTCTCTCGACGGCCTCCACCTCCTCTCGGCCTCCACCTCCTCTCTGCCCTCACAGCCTCCAGGCTCTGGCCTAGGAAAGTGATTCATTTGTAAATTATCATGGTTTTCTGCATTAAAATGGCCATTTCTGGACCACTCTGTGTCTGAGTGCCGATGGTGAGGATTTGATTTTGACATACAGGGTATAATGGACTAGTTCTCCTACAGTGGGTGGTAGGGGTGGCTGCACCTGCTTCCCCAGGGTTCCCTGGGGCTGCACCCTTCCTCCCCCACCCTCCGAGCACCTGGCTCATGAGGCCTGTGCTCCTGGTCCGGGATAGGCCTGGGCACAGCTAGTGCTTTCACCACTCTTCTACCTCTGACCATCCTGCTAGAATAAGGGGAGTCCAGGACACTGCTACTGGGGAAGGGAGCCCAACTGCTGCTCCTCCAGGTGGTAACCAGGCAAGAGACCCTGGGGGAGGGTACTCAGGATTTCTTCCTGCCCCCAGTCTAGCTCCTAGCTGTTGAGGGGAGGGGGTGCTCCTCTGCTGGAAAGTAGGCAAGGATGATTTCTGGAACCAATCTGTTACTTTCTCAGAAGGCTAGAGGGAAGGGAGACCAGAAGCTTAAAGGAGAGCCAGGGTACCCCTGTTGGCAGCCTGGGCTGCTACCGCTGTGTTGCCTCCAGGGCCCGGCAGAAGGTACCCAGTACCCTGAAGACCAGGGAGAGCAGTGGCCGCCTGCCAGGTAGAATCTGGCTGTTTGGCTTTTGCTGGCAAAAGTACTGGATGCCATGGCAACCGCTGGAGCAGAGCTAGACCCAGCAGCTGGGGCCTTCAAGGTCACGGTGATCCAGTGTGGCCAGGGGGGGCCCCCAGGGTAGCTGTACCAAGCCCAGGAAGGGTATGGGAGAGGACATGGAGGGGGTGGGCCTGGCCTAGTGATGGTGCCAGGGCTGGGCAGGCAGGGCCCCTCAAGGGTACCATGGGGTCAGGTGCTCGTGGGCAGGGCCTTCTCGTGGACTAAAGGTCAGTGCCCACCCTCCTTGTTCCTCTCAGATCCACCTCTGGAGCTGAGGGCAGAAATAACCACTGTGAAGGCAGCTTCGTTTCCAGCCTCCTGGGGCCTTGATGTCACAGCGTTGGAGACGGTGTTGCAGTGGTGAGCAGGGAATGGCTGGGACAGGGCCCCCCAGGTACCATCCTGTGCCCCTACGGCCCCCCGCCACCACCTGCACCAAAGGAGCGAACCTGCAGGCACCACCCCACTGCCTTTGAGAAAACATCCTCATTCCTCCAGAGCTCCAGGGGGAGGGGAAAAGTGGGGGCAGGGTGGGGGAGGGGTAGTTTAGGACACCCCTCCCCCTCAAAGCCTGGAGTCCTAGCTCTCCTTTCACTGCCACCCCAGACCCCAGACTAACCAGCTCCCCTAGCCCCTGCTCCAAGCACCATGCCTCAGCAACTCCCCGGGGAAGGGGGGGGGCAGAAGGGGAGGGTACGTGGGCTCTACAGGAGCTCTAGCCAAAGCACACCAGGGCAGAAGTTCATCTCTGCTGGGCTCTGACCCTCAGCCTTTGCCGGAGGCACAGAGAGGGCAGAGAATGCCCTAGGCTTCCCGGAAAGGACTAGGACTTTTCTGTTCCTGGTCTCATCGCCTATGTGACCCTGTGCTCCCTCTCCCAGGGCAGAAGGGGTAGGGCTCCAGGACACCAACCAACAGTCCTCATGGAGGGCACTGTCCATCCTGGAAGGATCCAGAACATGTGATTCCATGAGGGCAGGACAAGGGTTCCTATAGTGGGAGGAGGATGGTTTTGGCCCCAGTCTCCCGAGGCCACAGCGGACCTGGGAATGGGGAAGTGAGAGGAACTCAGGACTGGCAGGGGTGAGGGTGAGCCTGGCTGGGAGTGTCCTGACCGCCCTGATTTGGTTAGAAACACAGTGTGGGAGATGAGTCTGGTGGGAAACAGCAGTGCCAAGTTAAAATGAGCAATTCTCCCCATGACCACTAGAGGGCAGGCGCTGCAATCAGCCTCCCTCATCTTCCCAAGAACCACCTCCGTCCTTCCCTGGGGGGCCGGGCTGTGCTTGTTAATTCCACCTGAGCTAAGAGCAGCAGCTCTGGGAGTGTGGGCCAGGAAAAACTCGCAAAGGCCAGCAGCCAGGACTTAGTACTTCCTGGGGGAGTCTTCTCCCGAGTTAGAGACCCTGGAATGAAGCACACCTAACTTCTCACCACCACCCTCTCCTATGTCCCCGGTTGTGAACACACAACCTCTATTAATCTGACCCAGGTCTCATTCTTCCACTAGACTTACCCTTCAGCTTTGCTGCCCCCATTCCATACAATGGGATTGATGTCTGCTAAAGAGTTGGTCTTTTTATTGATGGTTGTTAACAAGCACTTTGAGAGTTTTGGTTTGTCATCAGCCCTTTTAAGTCTAATGGGCTGTTACTTCTTAGTGCCTTATGTGTCTAAAATCCTCATTCAAAACAAAGGTCACAGAGCCCTGAAGCACATCACTGGCGCCCCTGCTTCATTACTCAGTATCCTGGAGGGCTCCTCAATGGACTGGGGCATCCATGGGAGCCCTTTCCTGGGAGGAGGGTCCACCGCTTTCATTAGGTTTTCATGGGGCTCCTTCTCCAAAAGGAGGTAAAGACTACGGATAAGGCTTAACGTCGGATGAAGCCCAGACAGGAGACCTGACACCCGCCTCCCCAGCCAAGGCCACAGGGCCAGTAGTGGCCTCCTGACTGCTTACGGTGCTCGCCCTACTGCCTTCCTTCTTAGGGCCAGGGTAGACCAATGTGTGGGGGGGTCTAGCTTACCTCCTGGAGGCAGGGGCAGTGTCTTCTTCAGGGCTCAGGCTGCTCTCTGGGTGGCCTCTGACCCTCCAAAGGCTTGGCCTGGGCTTCACTGGGCTCAGAGGCTGGCTCCCAGATCCCACACCCGAAGTTCTGGGGAGTTGCCACAAGGGGGCAGTAGTGCCTGGGCTAGCGGCACAGTTAGGACTTGTGGTTCCGGGCCAGCCTCCCAGGTCCCCCACTCACAAGGACTAGATTCTGAAATGGTCTGTCTTTATTATGCCAACAGAAAACAAAAAAATTCCCCAAGTGTAAACAGGAGAAAGGTGCTGGTTAAGTTACTCATCATTATCTTATTATTAACAAAATAAAGCACTATCTATGTTTACAGTCATAAAAAAAGAAACAGCCTGGAGAGAAGTTGGACTGAAGGGAAGGGGGGGGGGTGGGAGGAAGAGAAGGCGACTGGGGGAGGGGGTTGGCACAGACACCACAACTGCCTCTGTGGGGTTTGGGGTTCCCTTCCCACCCTGACCCAAGGGCTGTTCTGGATCTTTGGAGTCAGGTGCCAGTGGGGTTCTTCTAAGGGACACAACTTGTCCCTGTGAGCAGGAGCTGAGGCAACTTCCCCAGTGAGTGAGGGAGAGGAAAGGAGCCGGCAGGTGGGAGGGGCAGTCTTCCCCTCACCAGCCCGAGAATGGGGAGCCCCCTCCCACTGCCCACTCACCAACTGCCATGAGGAGCAGCCCTGGTTCTCCAGGGCTTCCATCAACTGTCAGGAAGGGGGGGGGGGTGTCATCAATCCTCCTATCCCCAACTCCCGGCACTCAGGCTGGGACCAGGGACTGGGGCACTAAGACCCCCTTGGAGGCTGAGCACATTCCCATGCTGCTCGGAGCTAAAAATGGCTCTGTGGGAACCAGCTGGCAGGGGAGAGGCAGGGAGGGAATGAAGGGACAGGCACGGGGAGGTCAGAGCGGCTGGTGGGCCCTGGGGCTGACCAGTGGTGTCCAAAGGGCAGAGGCAGACCCCAAGAAAGGAAGAAAAGCACAGCCCTGCAGAGAAACGAGGACAGAAACACACGCAGGACACAGAACCTGAGACACCCAGACTGACAAAGAGGTAGCAATTTGGGGACAGTGAAGCACGGAGAGGCCCCCAGAGAAGCAAGAGTGGCATCGAGAGACACACCCACAGGAACCTAGCAATGGTGCCTGGCACGGAGCAGGCGCTCAGTAAATCCCTTGTGCAATGAGTGAACAGATGGAAACACGCGTGTGCACATACCTACACATACACGCGCGCGCATCAACACAGCAGCCAGAGGCACCACAGGCTTGGCAGAAGATCAAGACAGCGAAGGACAGCCAGACCTTTTTGCACAAAGTACAAAGTGATCCTGGGATAGAGGAGCGATGTGGGAAGGGGGGCGGGGTGTGTGATGGGGGAGGGTGTTGGTCCTACAGGGGCTGGTCCAGCCAGGACGAGAATGGAAACAAAGCATGTGGCCCCAGGGGGACAGGTCTGGAGCTGCCACATCCCTGGAGTGAGGAGACCCGCAGGAGGGGAGGGTCCTACAGTGTCCGCTGGCTATGAGCCCCACCGGCCGAGGCCCTCAGCCCCAGAGCACCCTACAGGTCCTGCCCAGCAAGGCCAGCAGCTCCTTGGGCGTGGCCGCAAGGGTGGTGGGGAGGGCGTTTCCCCCCAGGAGGCTATCTACAAGTGCACAGCTGTGCCCCTCTCCCTCGCAGGCCCAAGTCCAAGTACCAACAGAGTCCAGGCCGGCTGGCTGCACCCATGCGCTGAGGGCCAGGTCTTCCTGGGGGGAGGAGGCCAGGCCCACCCATCCCGCTAGGATCAGTCTGTGAGCACCACCAGCTCCCCGTCGCTCTTCTCCTCGCCCTCCGAGTCCTCGTCCTCACTGTACCGGTACAGCTCGCCCTCCGCCACCGAGTGCCTGTCTTCCGTGGCCTCACCCTCCTCCCTGAGGCTGCAGGTGTTGACGATGACAGGCATGTTGGGGTCCAAGCTCCGGGGCACGTAGTGCTCCACCAGAGGCTGAGCCAGGGGCACGCCTGCCACCCGCGGGTACAGGACGTCGGGGGAGCTCATCTGCAGCTGGCTGGCCTGGGGGCTACAGGGCAGAGAAGAGGCACGTTTCGAGGGACCCTCACTTTGCACCCCCTAACAGCCCCCACCACCTGAGCCACTTTGGGGCATGCCCTCCCTCCCCACCACCGTGCTTTCAGCTCTCTCTCTTTCTTGCCCCCAGGGCTGGCCTCCCCACGGCCATGTTCACGGTCAGCCACAGACCGGCACACACCTGCGGTCTCAGGGCCTGAGCGTGCTCCCCAGATACTCCTAGCGAATCATGTACGAATCCAGCATTTGGAAGTTAGACTTAAATGCCCCGGCGTGGGGGCGGGGGGGGGGTTGTGTTTCCGTTTACAAGACTCCATGAAGGTACTTGCTTCTGTCAAGTCAGGCACTCCCTGTACAGTATCACTTTTGTTTTTTTGTTTTTGTTTTGTTTTGTTTTTAGATTTTATTTGCCAGAGAGAGAGAGAGAGAGAGTGAGCGAGCACAGGCAGGCCGAGTGGCAGCAGAGGCAGAGGGAGAAGCAGGCTCCCCGCCGAGCAAGGAGCCCGATGTGGGACTCTATCCCAGGACACTGGGATCATGACCTGAGCCGAAGGCAGCTGCCCAACCAACTGAGCCACCCAGGCGTCCCAGTATCACCTTTGTTTTTAGGAGCCCTGAATTTTTTCATGAAGCTTGTGATTCATATGCACATTTTCCTCCAGGTACACATGGCCAGTCCCTCCCCAGCCTGGCATAAACCTATCTCCTACACCCCTGCAGCCCCACGGGATGGGCGCAGGGAGACCCACACGATGCCCATGCACACGGGCGTTCCAGGCCACCAGACAGCACCCCGGAGCCCCACACCAGCCCTCGCAGCGCAGGGACGTGGGACTCACGGAGTCACGTAGCTCTGGCGGGCGTCCTGGCGCCGTGTCCTCATCAGGGCCTTGTACTCGCCCACCCGGAGCCGCTTGCCCTCCACGATGCACGTGCGCTTGGGCCGCGGCTTGTACTTGTAGTCAGGGTACTTTTCCAGGTGCTGGCGGCTCAGCCTCGCCTGCTCCTCATAGTACGGCTGCTTCTCCTGGTTGGTCATGGACTTCCAGCGGGAGCCTGGCCCAATCCCCGGGGCGGGCAGTCACTGCAGGGCTCCGCCCACCCTCCCCAGCACCCCAGGGGCCCCCAGACGTGGGTCCCCAAGTGAGACCACAAGGCGATCTATGCGCCAGCATTTAGCAAGAAACGTGGCCCAACACGGGTGCTCCTTGGAGTCCGAGGAGCAAATGAATGAATGAAGCTGGCACACGTACTGGTGTCTATACACTCAGCACCCACGTCTCCAACTACCTAGCAACTTCTGGGAGGCCTCTGGTCTGCATGATTTGCATAAACAAAACAGCCAACCCCAGGCCACCAACAACAGACAGTCTGTCCCCCAGCCCTCTGCTTAAGGCAAAACACCTTGTCAACTGTCTTGGTTGACAAGACCCATGGGGGTCTCTATCTTGAAGACAACAGCTGACTTCTAGCCCCACCTGCCCTCCCATCCCTCCTCGACCTCCAGTCAGGACCTAGAATTTTTAAAAAACCCTTTCTACTGGGGCAGTGGCTGGCTCAGGAAAGCATCTGACTCTCGGTTGGGAGTTTGAGTTTAATTAAAACTTTTGTAAAAATTATTGATTAGTAAAAACTATTGATTATATATATATTATTAAAAGACCTTTCTAATGACAGCCCAGAAACACCAGTCCTTCCTGTTTCCTGCCAGAGCCAGACATCCAAGGGTCTGGGCAAACATAACAGATTAGGGAGAGATCAGGGGTTAAAGAATGTGTATCTACATGCATGCGCACGCGCGCACACACACGTACACACACACATAGACACACACACCCTAGTTCTTGGGTGCAGAGCCCTACAACGATACAAGACCCCAGGACCTAGCCTCTAAACATCCTGCCTAACCAATGTGACTCCAGACTCCTCTGAAAGTCAGGATGATGGGGACTGTCACCCAGCAAGGAGACCGCTGTCTCCCAGAGCCCTGAGAGCCCCCTGACACCCCACTCACTGCCCCTTACCAAGGATCTTGCTGATGCTAGAGTTGTGCATGTCTGGGAAGGCTTGGAGGATCTTCCTTCGCTCATCCTTGGCCCACACCATGAAGGCGTTCATGGGCCTCTTGATGTGGCTGCTGTTGCGGGACTCGGGAAAGTGGCGGGAGCCTAGGGGACAGGGCTGGAGTCAGCCAAGCAGGGCAGCTCCTCTAGGGTAAGGAGGCCTCCCGGGCTGGCAGTCATCTCCGACTTGATCACTAGGGGGCGATGGCGGGGCTCCCACAGCCACCATGGACACCAGCAGCAAGACCTCATCAGAGGCCCAGCCAGAGACTGGGGACTGAGAAGGGACAGACACACAAGGGGACTCCAGAGACAGACTATGGGAGAAAAGGCATCAGGGACAGGACAACCTGACCCACCCTGGGCCCTGTGGGAATCAGAGGAGGGCCCTCCTCCACACCAGCCTGTCGCCTGGGGCCCTCACCGTCCATGTCGCAGCCCAACATGGCTTCCTCGAGGGGGTGCACGCAACTCTCCTCCAGCCGCTCCTTGGTCGGGGACGTGTCCAGGCTGATGAGGTCCTGGGGTTGACAGAGGAAATCGGTACATCACTCCACTGCCCTCGGCATCATCCCACTGCCCTCCCTCACCCCTCCTCTGGTGACCTCAGACTTGAGTCTTCTGCCCCAGTTCGTGGTCTATTGTCGGATCCCTAAGCCCTGGTACAGGGGAGTGGGGGCCGTACCTTGCGGAAGGGAGCATTGGGAGAGCTCTCTAACGCCCCACTGTGGCCATGCAGCAGCTGTCGAGCGTCCTGAATGGCTTTGGTGACAGCGTCCCCTTCACCGAGGAAGCCTATGGGAGGACAAAAGGGAGCAGAGGGGGTCAACCCCGTCCACACCAAGCTACTCCTGCAAGTTATTCACCTGGCTCGGGGTCCCCTCTTGCCCCTCTGCACCGTACATCCCCAACTGGGCACTATTTACATTGGCTGTTGCACAGTGTGCCAACAGACTAGAGAACCACTTCCCCTGAAATTGTGCAATTCAGTGGCCTGGATCCCTGATGTGGGGGTGCCCGGTCAGATCTGGCAGAGGGCCAGAGAGCAGGGGAGCTTCTGAGATGCTAAGTGTGGAAACAGGCCAAAGGCAGGTCTAACCCCTGTTTTCCAGAAACTATAACCCAGAGAAGGGAAGGACATGCCCAGGGCCAAAGGATGCCCTCCTGACAGAAAGCTTACCCAGTGGCAGGCTGGGCGGGCTGGTCTGCAGGTCCCGCGTGGGGGCCCCATGGCTGGGGGGGCGGGGTCCGCAATTGTTCATCTTCAGGCTTGGGGAGCTGGAGGCATTGGGCAGCTCGGGGGCCTTGGGTTTGGCCGTGAGGTTCAGGGGCTGGGAGGGTTCCTGAGGGAGACCCAGAGATCAGAGGCTGAGACAGACACGGAGATCCAGAGGGACAGAGAGGACACATGGAAACAGCAAAACAGACAAGCATACCAGGGACAGACAAGCAGATGGCAGGAACAGGTGAACAAGGACAGAGGAGGGCCCCCACCACCCCCTAGGGAGGCAACCCCAGCCATCCCATGCAAGGGAGGCTGCCCCAGGCCAGGGGCAAGGTGGAGGGGACAGTACCTGCAGGGGGTGGTGGGCAGCCATGGCCCCGGGCCTCTTCACCACGGGGGCAGGGGGCGTGTGCAGCAGCGGCAGGGGATAATCCACTATGGAAAAGGCGGCAAGGAGAAAAGTCCTGGATGAGCACAGAACAGCAGACGGCCTGCTTGACGAGGTCCCAGCGGTACCAAGGGGACAGAGGCTCGCAGCCAGCCCAGTTTGCTTCCAGCCAAGTCTCTCCCCAGCCCCAGAGTGCCGAAGGCCTCCCATGCCCTCATCCCCGGCTGTCCTGCCCTTCCCAACCCACAGAACCTCAGGTTCCAACCCAGTGGTAACAGAGGACGGGTATAAACCAGTGCTTGCTCTATGAGTACTTGTGTTCCATACCCACTATGTTCAGGGTATGAAAGCCGCTCCCCATGTTAGCCCGTCTCCCGCAGAGGCTCACGGTAATCCCTAGCATGGGGTGTAGTAGAGGCGCTCAGCCCAGCACCCCAGTGTGCAGAGAAACAAAGATGGGAAGACAAAAGACGGGTTGCCTACATAGCTCAGAAATGGGAACACAGACCCGGGAATCCGGGTCCTCAAGACTCCACAGCCCATCCTTTCCCCTTTACGCAGCCCCCAACCTCTCCATCCTACTGGGCCCACCTCATTCGCCCTCAACCCAGCCCTGCTTCAAGAAGCGGACGATTCAGGTGGAGAGCGGAGCTGTGTACACAAATCACTAACCCCAAGGCCGGTGAGGATACGGCCCGGCATGGGTAGCATGCCGGAGAACTGGGTTCCAGCTGGGGCGGCCTGAGCAGGCTCCTTGGGGCTAGTGGCTGCAGGCGGCCAGGCAGAGGGGAGCAGCAGGCTGAAAGCCAAGTTGGGGGAAAGGAGACTGGCCCAGGATGGGCAACCCTGGGAGTTCGTGGACCCCGTGCTGTAGGCGTCAGGGCACCGTGTAGTGCTTGTGAGCTCGGGAAAGGCATTCCACACTGGGCTTGGGGCAGGGCCCTCTGCTTACTAGGATTCTGGGGCCAACAAAGCCGGTGGCAATCTGGCCAACTGAGGACTTCCACAGCTTACTTCCTGCCTTCCTTGTCCAGAAAGCACGGGGACAGGTGCACCCCAATGCCCCCAGGCCCTGCCCTCCTCACCCCAGCAGCTCTAGTCACCTGAAGTTACAAAATGGGGGTCCATGCTGCTGGTCTGCTCCCCCTTCCTAGTCTCCCTACCTTCCCGGCTGGAAGCTTCCTGAAAGACAGGGCCTGACGTTTTCAGTCCTCTGTGTCTCCACCCCCCAGGGGTGCCTGGTGTAGAATGAAGCAACAGCAGAGTCAGTGACCCGCGAACTGTGCCCATAGCCCACAGGCCTTGGTGGCAGGACCACAGGAACTCACCGGCCTGGTCTCGCACACAGAACAGGGAGGGTGGACCGGAGGGACTCGACCTAAAAGCAGTCCCCACTCCTGGGGCAACTATGGGCAACATCCCTGCCCTGTCACCTTTCACAAGGAATCCATAATCATGGCCTACGAATTCCCCGTGCCTCTGTCCCACCACCTCCGCCCAAGTGCAGGCTGTCCGGTTGTCCCTAGAACTTCCTGAGCAGCCCCCCCACAACTGGTTCACGCTCCAGCTGGCACCCCCCGTCCCTCTCTGCTCCCCGTCACCCACAGTCAGTGTGACAACGCACCCTCTGTTCAATCACTCAAGCATATCTGGTTCTACAAAAGATTCCCTCGCCAGCCTGTTCCATGACCACCCCATCACGTGCTCCCCTCAACTCCAACCCTGGCCAGCTTCTGGCCTCAGGCTCCAGGGTCTCCGCCTCAGACTGCCCTTGACCCTCAGCTTCAAACCCACAGTCCACCTCCTAGGCCCTAGTTAATTTCTGACCTCCTCAGAAAGCCTTCTCAGATTGCCTGGTTACAAGCATCTTTCCTCCCTCCCCAGACGGCATATTCCCAAAGCTCTGAGTCCAGCCTGATCACCCCGTGGCCACCAGACATCATAGCGTCTGACAGGTGGCTGGCGCTCAGTCTGCGTTCACCGGATTTCGGTGGTGGGGCAGAAGGGGCACGGTTGGGGAGAGACAAGAGTGAGTGAGGGGGCCACCTGGGTGGCTCAGTGGGTTAAAGCCTCTGCCTTTGGCTTAGGTCATGATCTCAGGGTCCTGGGATCGAGCCCCGCATCGGGCTCTCTGCTCAGCAGGGAATCTGCTTCCCGGACATGCACCACCACACCCCCGACCCCGCCTGCCTCTCTGCCCACTTGTAATCTCTGTCAAATAAATTAAGTCTTCAAAAAAAAAAAGGGGGGGGGGGGAGTGTGAGTTTGGGAAATGTAGACACCTCAGTGAATGTCCGAGATGTTTCTATTCTGGTCCAGTAAAGGTACCAGAGTTGGGGAAACTGCACCTAGACCGGCCACACTCACTTCCGTCTGCAAAGTACTTCTCGGTGTTGAAGCGCTACTGTGTTTTATTCTCGCAGTGAAGTTCAGAAAGAAGGGATTCTTCTTCTACTGGACAGATCCAAAAGTGAGGCCCGGGAAGGCCACATGGCAAAGGAATGCATGACGGCGGTCCCGGGCTCCTTCCCAAACCTCAGGACAGCCTCCGCTAGCGACCGCACCCCACCCCCACTCACCTGGTTTGCAAGGGATGGGCTGAATAGGCAAGGCCAGCTGGGACTCAGGAGTGACAGGCAGGGGCTGGTGGCTCGGGGGGAAGGCCGGGATCATGACATAAGGCATGTTGACCTGCTGAGGGTGAAGAAACCCTGTGTGAGTCCCTGCAGGCCCACACAGCTCAGCACAGGACACGGCGCGGGGACCCCTGATGTGGGAGGCGCAGAGACCCCAGACACTGGAGGCCCAGTGTCTGGTACAGGGCCAGTCTTCAAAAGACTCCAGCGGACCCCACATCTCCTCCCGCTCCCTGCCCTCAGCTCAGCCCCAGCTGGGGACGAAGATACTCCGGCGGCTCCCTTAGAACAGAGGAAGGTGACGAGGGTCTGGGGCCAGAGCAGAAATGAGCCCCTTCCTCAGGGTCACGTCTGAGTGATTCTGCTTAATCTGTGCCCCGTCCCTCCCTGTTCCTGGCATGTCCCAGCTGGTATCACCGCCACCCCCCCCCACCCCCCGCCCTGGGGCCACCCCCTTCTTTACCTGGATCTGCTGCTGGAGGAGGTTGATCTTATGTTGCTGCTGAATCAGCTGCTGCTGCTGCTTGGCGATCTGGCGGCAGGAAAGAGCAGGGGGCACGGCCCTCAGCCCCAGCCCGGCGCCCGCCACCCCCGCACATACCGTGCCCTGGACAGGGCAGGCGGCAGGCAGCCCCCCTTCACAGTGCCTTCCCCCTCTCCACGAGCTCACTCCTCCCTCAGAGGCCACGGCGGGAGGTGGGACAGGAAGCAGCCCTCACACAGAGCCCTGCAGGCCCCCTCTGCTCCCCGGGCCCCCACAGGGCTGTCCAGAGGGCAGCTCTGGGACTCCTAGGGCCCCTGCCCCCAGCCTCGGCCTGCACGCGCCAGGGCTGCCCCCAGTGTGCTTCCTCCAGGCCCCGATAGCCTCCCCCTCCCCCAGCCAGACAGCCAGACACCAGCCAGGACCTACCTGCTCCTGCTGCTGCCGGGCCAGCTCCATCTGCTGCTGCTGCTTCTCGAACAGCATGGCGGCCATGTTCTTCTGCTCGGAGTGCGCCGTCAGGAGCTGGTCCCGCAGCGTGGACAGCTGGTGGATCATGACCAGAAGCTGGAGCTCCTTCTCGGCCAGGCTCTCCTGGGTCCCTGCTCCACGAGGAAACAGCCACCGGCGAGAATGTTGTTTTTCCGGCCATCTGCCCACCCATGCGTCCTCCCACCCACCTGAGGTTCACTGCTCAATGGCTACTTCCCGGGTCCCTCCCTGTTAGGGGCTAAGTGACAGAGGACGGAGACATGATCCTTGCTCCGGAGGAGGCTTGCTTGCTGTCAGACAACCACCTGCCCCAGGTTCCCACCCACAGCCACTGCTTCCAGCCCCTGGAAATGCCGGCCGTGGGACATCTCAGTCCTGCATCACTTCTTGGAGGTCCCCGAGTGCCCCGAGCCGCAGGATCAGTGTGGGTAACTATCCCACAGGAGGGGCCAGCGGGACACGCCGCTCAGGCCTTGGAATAAGATGCAGGAGGCGTGCAGAAACCCGGGGTTCAAATTCCCACTTGAACTGATCCTGTCTGGGGACTCTTGGACAAGTAACCGACTTCTCTGTGCTTCGGATTTTTTAATCTACAGATGAGCACAAGAGCGGTCCCTTCACAGGGGTGCCGTGGGGCTAGGATAATGAAGGTAAGGCTTAGTCCAGAATCTGGCACATGGTTCTCGCCCAGTAAGGGCCTCTGCTTCCTGCCCTCCAGCTGAGCTCGTGACAGATGCCACCGGGCCAAGCTGCAGACCACTCGCCTCAGAATCACTCAGGGAACCTTCAACAAAGACACATGCCCAGGTCCCCAGCCCCTGGAGTTCTCATTCAGCAGGTGGAGTGGAGTGGAGCATCCGTACGGTCTTCAAGCTCCCCTGGGGTTGTGACCGACCACACTGGGAAAGCAGCCACGCTCATGAACCAAGCAGCAGCCCTTGAATTTACTTAGTGAGGTCCTGGTGGCCCAGAATTAATTTTTAGCAGTGAAAGGGCACGTCCAGCTCATCTGATACAGTTAGACACAGATCTGGGAAGTGGCATTGACCTGCCGGGGGTCACAAGGGTTCCTATAAGAGTCCAAATCCATACTCAAGGACCAAAAGTCCCACCAGGCCTCTCCTGCCAGAGAAGCCAGACAGAATACTCAGTTCCCAGAGAAGGGATGGTGCCGACCCCCGAGGCCAGGCAGGAGGGGACCCAGAGCCGCCCCCCACCCAATAGCCCTATAGGCCCAGACTGCATGGCCAGGCTGGGAGGAGGAAAAGGGTTCAGATACCCTCCCCTGTCTACCCACATGGGTCTTCACCTTTGACATCTTTGGTTTCCACAGAGCTCCTTCCCAGAAACCTCTCCTTCCAGTCACTGGACAGTAGCTTCTCGATGGCGGGCACAACTAGAAGATACGAAAGGGATGACGAAAGGGATGACGAACGGCATTCCCAGCACCGCCCCCCATGCCCGCCTCCAACGAGGGCAGACGTCTTACCCTGCTTTATTGCCCCCCCAAGATTTTGTGGGAGAGAGAGACGAGCAGGGGGAGCAGCAGAGGGAGAAGCAGACTCCTCACTGAGCAGGAAGCCTGACTTGGGGCTCAATTCCAAGACCCCGAGATCATGACCCGAGCCAAAGTCAGACACTTCACGGACCAAGCCACCTAGGTTCCCCTAGACATCCTACCTTCTTTTAAATGTTGGTTGAAGTCCAGCTTCTCCTGGCTTCCAGAGGCAGCCTCAGAAGCTCCCGGTCTCTTGGGTTCCGGGGACCCATTGCTCTCAGGGGAGCTGCAGTCCTGCAACACACACTGAATGTCACTGTCACCCTCAAGAGAAGGGGGCAGACTGCAGGGGGAACCAAGCAGCCCTGGGACATGCACTCCCTCTCCACCACCACCCCCCCTGGCCCCCCAGCCAGGCCCTCTCTCCCCACCTTCCCAACCCTCCCTCTGGCTTTGCCCCATATAGTGAAGGCAGAAAAGGTTTGCCGACCAGAGATCAGGATTTCAGGCCTGGCTCAGTGACTCACGAGGCGCTTGATCCCACATGAGACTCTGAACTTCTCTGAACCTGACTTACTTCCCTCTTCTGAAAACGGAACTATAAATACCTCCCCTGTCAGGGCTGTTGCGGGATCAAGGACGCGAATGCACGTGAACGAGGCTCACTGCCGCAGTCTGAGTGGCCAGCGAGCTCGTCCTCAGGACTCCCTTGCACACAGCCAAACCTGCGGCTGGTGGGGGACCCCACCTCACCCTCCTTAGGGCATCACCACCCCCAACTCTGTCTGCTCAGCGGAGTCCCCTCGATTCTTTAAGGCCAACCTCGAGGCCCTACTCCTCCAGGAAGTCTTCCTCAGCACTAGCCGGACCCCCAACCCCTCCCACAGACCCCTCCAGGCTGGATCCCTCCTCAGGGTCCTAAAATTCTCATTTTCATTCATTTGGTTTTAATTACACTTTCCCCCTTTTTACAGCTCTTGCACGGAATCAGGATTTTTAAGGATTCCAAGAACCCTCCCTGCTCATGTAGTTCAGAATGCCTTCATCTTAAGGACGGGGGACTGAATGGTCTTTAACGGCAGCTGATCTCAGGCTCAGGTAATGAGGCTGATTTTCTCCAATCATATGGTAGGTAAACCTCGAGCAGATGTATCCTGTCTCTCCAATGAGTCCTCAGAGGTAAGGACTGGGTCACACGTGGGTGAGCAGTTAGTACCAGGTGAGCAGGGGTGAGACAACGTACCGCTGGGACAGGTGGCCTGACTTGGCAGCCCTACCCCACCCACCGAAGTCTTGCCCCAGCGACAGATGTTCTGCCTCCCATCTGCCCAGCTAGGGGAGTGGGCGCCCACCCTGCCTCAAGGAGAGGCTGGGGATGGCATGTGGGTGTGGGCTACGAAGGCAAAGCAGGGACACTGACCCAGGAGCCCCAGGGAAAGTGCCAGGCACCTGGGCTGGAGCTTGGGAGTCAACAGCATCCTGGGGAGCCCGGGCTGGGTCTCCGGGCTGGGGTTCAGCTGCGGCAGCCGAGCCCTGGAGGGCCTCATGGCAGGGCTCCTTCTTCCCTTCCGACTTGACGGTACAGTTCACCATGGTGCCAACGCCATCCGGGGCCAGCTGGGCAGAGCCCGGGCTCCTCATGGACATCCTGAGGGAGGAGGAGCAGAGGGAAACTGATGGTGGATGCGGCCACTCCAGCCTCGCCCAGCTCAAGCTTCCGTTTGGAACCCACAGTGGAAAAAAAAAATCAGGAAAGAGTCTTCAGTCCTGCGCTTTTCTTAAATAGGAAGGTCTTCAGTCAATCGGGCCCAGCCCTCAGCAGGCCCTGCCTGTTGCCTTGTTGGAGCTGGCTGGCGGGATGGTCCACCAAAGGAGGGGAGAGATGATCAACTGGCAGTTTCTGAGCCCAGCAAAGTGAAAACTCTGTGTGTGTGTGTGTGTGTGTGTGTAATTAGCTGACAAAATTTTTTAAAAAGTCACAAGACATCACATAATCCGGATTTGAACGGCTCTTGAAGTTGCTCTGGGGCGACAATGGGCTGGAATTAAGTAGCAGGTGCCCTCTATGGACAGGCCAGTTTTCCTCAGTCCCTACCACTCCCTAATGCCCGCCCCAACCCCCCCTCCGCCAAAGGAGGAACCAAGTGTTAACTGCCCCATATATACATTTATCCTTTTTTTTTCAAGATAAAAGAGCTATTTTTTATATCCATATATCTACCAAAAGTGGGGAAGTAAACAGGCTGAGAGATGTAAGGCGTGAAGAAAAATACTTTCCTTTCTCTAGCCAGTCTCTCCTTTAGAGTCTCTCTCATGGGCCCCTGTAGGCATCTGCAATGCCTCCCATAAGCAGCCTCTGCACCCACTGCTCCCATCACCGCCTCCCCTGTGCTACCCCCCCACCCCCCACACACACACCAGGAACAGCTGAGCAATGGAAAGATCCCAGGGAGCGATGCCGGTGGTCATGCCAGGCTCAGAGCCAAAGCAGCAGAGGCCCCCCAGTGCACTTGCTCCAAGGTCACTGTGACAAGACCAGTGGGGACACCCAGCAGCAGCAAGTTCCAGGTACCCGTAGGTCCTACACCCGCTATGGGACCTTGGGAAAGTTACTGAACCTCGCCACACCCATTTCCTCATCTGTAAAATGGGCGGTTCTGAGGACTAGGCCATGCTAAAATGCATCCGTTCAGGACGCTGCATGGCACTTGTTAAGCACCCCGTGTTGAGACACCACAGAAACGCGGTCCCTGTAAGAGACCCACAGTCCGCGCGGGCCCGGGGGCTGCGTGGGAGTTAGTCATGGGTCACCTGCAAATCAGAAACTGGGGGCAGAGCAGGAAACTACTTTAACAAACCCTACAGTGATTCGACACCCACTAGTTTGAGAAGCACTGTTAAATAGAAATTTAAGAATTTCTGCACGGGCGTTACATTTTTAGGAGACAAGTGTAAGGCACAGATCGGATATAGCAAAACATCCCTTAAAACTGAATTGCAGGGGCGCCTGGGTGGCTCAGTGGGTTAAGCCGCTGCCTTCGGCTCAGGTCATGATCTCAGGGTCCTGGGATCGAGCCCCGTCGGGCTCTCTGCTCAGCAGGGAGCCTGCTTCCTCCTCTCTCTCTGCCTGCCTCTCTGCCTACTTGTGATTTCTCTCTGTCAGATAAATAAATAAAATCTTTAAAAAAAAAAAAAACTGAATTGCAGGTGTAGAACCCTACAGGGCGTCAACTCCGTAAAACAAAATGTTTCCTAGAACAGAGATGTGAGGTTTTGTGCTGGATCCAGAAGTCCCGTGCGGTGTTTTATAGTTTTATATTAAACAATTACAGTTGAGTAAGGTGTATTTGATTCGATGCTGTCTCACCAGAGCAGACTTCTCACGCCACTTTCAAAGGGTGGGGTGCCCTGGGGACCGACATGGGACCCAGGACCAGGCACTGCAGGGGGAGCAGAGCCAGGCAGACCCAACCCTAAGAACCCCGGCTTGGGAGAAAAGGTTCCGGGATCCGGCTCTGGGGTCCGGCCCCAGGGTCCCCTGTCACCACGCAGGGGCCTGGCCAGTGTCCAGGAAGCGGGCGGCTCAGCCCATCCGGGCACAGGGAGGGGTGCCCAGCCAGGGCCCGGGCAGAGGTGGGGAGGTGGGGGCGGGGCTGGCGGGGAGGGGGGTATTATCCCGAAGCTGAGGGCAGCAATTACATAACAAACAAACCCCGGGCTCAAGCTGTGAATTAATCAAACCGCTGAAAATAAAACCTTCCTCTCAGGAACTTCAGACAAAAGAAATGAAAACAACCAGGCCGGCTGGAAAATAAAAGGCAGCGGGGCTGAAAGGGGGACAAAAGGAAACCAGACAATAGGGTGTTGGACAAAGGCAATAAAGCCAAAGGAAGTGTGACAGGCGAACAATGCGGGCCTGTGGGCTTGTGATCCCTGGCAGCTCCGCGGCCTCGTCCCACACCCACCGCTCTGCCGGGCGTGGGCAGGCCACCAGGTCACCTCCTCGCTCCCCACTCGGGTCCTAAGGGTTTTCGCCTCCATCCTGTCCCACCAGCTCCTACCTCCAAGCCTTTCTCCCACTGCAGCCCAGAGACCCCCTGGGGCACAGCTGGGCACACGGGTACAGGAGTGGTTGGCGGGCCTCGAGGCCTCCGTGGTTCTGGCGCTGCGCCCCCCAGAGCGAAAAGGCTGAGCCGCCATCCATGCCCCCAGGGCTGAAGGTGAAGGCAGAGGTGATCAACAGCCCTAATTAACTCTAGGACTGCACTGCCCTCCACCGTAGCCACCCACCACCTGCGGCCACAGCGCTGGCAACAAGGCCAGTACCCGTGCAAATGGGGGTGTAACCTACAGCCCGGTTTCCGAGGCTTAGGATGAAAACCAGAATGTAACCTAGCTCATGAATAAATGGCTATTGATTCTATGTTGAAATTATTATGTTTTGGATACATGGAGCTAAATGAAATTGTTTTCACTTGTTTCTTTTTACACTTAATGTGGTTACTGGAGAATTTAAACTTACGCACGCACGAGGCCCGAATTGTTATTTCTGCTGGAAAGTGCTGCATTAGGACATCTCCCTTGGAGCGCCGATGGCCTTTTTAACCCACACTTAGCCCCCAAGAGTACCCCAGCTGGATACTGGGGTTTATCTTTATGTTGGAGAGCTTGGTTCATCCTGGTCTCTGCCAACAAAGAGAAGGACTCCCAGTGACCAGCCAAGCTGGCCTGGAGGTGCCCATCTGTTCACCAGGACGTGGTGCCCACCAAGGAACCCTGCCAGGTCCTACCGCCCAGACAAGGTCCCTTCCACTTCTACAGGCATCTGCCTCAACTTCGGGCCCTGGGCACTGGCTCTCCGCTGGTCTCTCGGGACCCATGTGTTGATGGAGAATCAACAGCCCAGACCTGATTGGCTCCTCCCAGGGTCTCGTGTTTTGGGGGGAGAGGGTCCTTGGGCAGCTCCTTCTCTCCCTCTCGAGGAGCTCCTGGAGCACAGGCCTGCTCCAAGAGTGGTCCCTTTCCCTGCCCACAGACACGAGAGGCCCTCGGAGAGGATCAGCTCCAAGCTCTGGACCCAAACCATCCCGCTCTCATTCCTCCCAGCACAGAGCGAAAGCTGTAAGTGATAAAACTAAGTAAGGAGAGAAAAAAACAGGTGACGGGTACGGAGTCGATGTGCGGTCCCTCTGCTACTCTGCAGCTGAGTGGTGCAGGCTCTAGCTGTAGGACAAGGGGACTCGGGGGATGGTGGTGGTGGGTGGTCAGTGGAACAGGCTTTCGAGCTCCCCAACCTGGGTTCTGCCACCAGCTGACGTGTGTGACCTCACTTAACTCTGAGCTTCTTCTGTCTCATTTGTATAATGAAGATAAGAAATCCCTTTCTCACTAGTGCCCATGAAGATTAATTAACAGAGGGTAGCCATCAAGTTGTCATAGAGCCCAGGATGCTCCGAGAATTAGGTGGTTGAGAGAAAAGGGCTGAAACAGACCCGCGCACATCTAAAAGCCAACTCTGCCCAATCAAATTGCTGTGCCATCTTGAGCAAGTGACTTCACCTCTCTGAACTCATTTCCTACTCAGCAAAATAAGAATACCCAATCTGAAGAAATGAGCCTTTCCCTAACACTCCAGACTCTATATTATGTGCCTGCTTTACATTCTTAGGACACCCTAAACTTGGCCTTTGGGCTACTTAGCACAGTGATAAGAGACCTTTACATGCTTCATTCATTTCTGACCGGCCCAGTAGCATGAGAACCCGCCCACCACCCACCACCCCAGGGCACTGTGGAAACATACCCGTTTTGGCTCATCACAGTAGCCCCCTGAGTCTAGCACAGAAGGTGCCCACACACAATCAGAGTATAATACAGTTCGGCAAAACAGCACAAGGCAGATGTGGACATGTAACCAAGTGACAGCTATCACAAGTGTTCTCCAACTTATGATGGGGTTAAGTCCCAGTAAACCCATTATGAGTTGAAAATATCGTCAAGTCGAACATGCTTGTACTCCACCTAACCCAGTGAATGGCGCGGGCTTTCGCCTAGCCCACCCTGAATGCGAACACTTACGCTAGCCTACAGTTGGCAAGATCAGCTAAACCAAGCCTACTGCATAATAAAGTGTTGAGTATCTCGTGTAGCTTACTGAATACTGTACTGAACGCGGACAACAGTCCCAGAAGCACTGTGAGTGTGTCTCGTGGCTGCCTGGGAGGCCACCGCTGCGGGGCATCACAAGGGAGCACCGTACCGCATAACCACCAGCGCCGGAAAAGATCAAACTCCAAGTATGGTTTCTACGGAACGCGTATGGCTTCCTAATCATCGTAGAGTCGAAAAACTGTAAGTTGAGGCACCATCCATCAGACCGTCTGTGTTACTATGCACCAGAAGCTGCTCTCTGCAGTGCAATGCCCACGCCCGGCTCTCCTCAGCTGCCTCCTCCATCTGACTGCTTCCCGGGAGCGACTTAAACCCCCCAGCACCAAAGCCAGTCCAATCCCCTTTGCCTTTACCTTGGGACAGGGGAGAACCACTTCTTACACCTTTTGGAGCCTACTGGAGTTTTCTCCCTGAAGTCTCTTCTTTTTTTTTTTTTTATTTTTTTTTAAAGATTTTATTTATTTATTTGACAGACAGAGATCACAAGTAGGCAGAGAGGCAGGCAGAGAGAGAGAGGAAGGGAAGCAGACTCCCTGCTGAGCAGAGAGCCCGACCCGGGGCTCCATCCCAGGACCCTGGGATCATGACCCGAGCTGAAGGCAGCGGCTTTAACCCACTGAGCCACCCAGGCGCCCCCCTGAAGTCTCTTCTTTTCCAGAGACTAAAAAACCCCTCCCATTCCTTTACCCCTTCCTCAAAAAGCACACTCCATGCTTCCCTTACCACGTGGTTTCTCAGGAAGTTTTTAGATCAGCAGCTACACCTGCCCCTCTCTCCAGAGGCCTAGAAGCCCAAGGATCCCGGGCACACAGGAGCTCTGAGTTACCAGGTTCCCCCAGGTCCCGGTCAGAGGCCACAAGCCCATACATAGGGCACTGGGGTCAGCCACCCAGCCAGGTAAAAGTGCTCCTGGGAACCCAGTCCCATCCCTCCTCCCCAGCCTTACCTGCATTTTAAATGGAGAGACTGAGGCAGAGGGAGGACCAGTTTCAACCATCCTTCTTCGGAGCTAGCGGCAGAGGACGGGGGACTGGGGTACAGATCAGCACCCCTGCTCTGCCCACCCTTCCCTTCTAGGGCACCCACTCCCCAGGCCCCCCGCCACCTTCCCTCTTGGCCTTATCTCTCACCTGAGTATCCGTAAGAGGCGAAGGCCTCACAGGGGGAGATGGTTCAGGCCATCCTCAACCCAAGGGGGCAGACACAGCCTTGAATCTGTGAGTGGTGGCAGAGAGGTCCCCCCCAAACCCAGGGCCCAGTGCTCCACAGGGCCAGCGGCTTGGAGCACGCTTATAGGGCAAAGCTGACTGCAGATGCCAGTCCTCTCCCTTTTCTCCTCCCCTCTCCTCTCCTAGGCCCTCGGACCCCCACCCACAGGCGCACGCGCACAGGCCCCCTTCTATCCAAAACAAATCACCAGCCGCTTCCTCTCCCAATCCACCAACGACCTGGCCCAGCTGGACTGGAATCAAAGGAGTTTTTTACCCTTAGCCCTTCCTCCCTCCATAACGACAGCCCCCTCCCCGCCAAAATATCTAGATGCAGATAAAGATAGAGATAAATTCTAGTCATCAGAGCATGACGGGTGACTCAGACCTAGGGGTACAGGAAGACAGCCTGAACACACAGGCATACCCCCCGAGAAGGGCCATGACCACACTTCCCCACGGCGCCCACACCAAGCCTACAGACTCTACCACAGGCTCCCCACTCCCTGGCTCGCCGAGTGGGTGGTGCGAAAGGGTACCACCAGGGAGAGAGCCCACGGCAGGGGTGGGGCAGGGCCTGAGTCCCAGGGGAATGTCACTTCCTCTCAAAGCCCCAGAGAGTGGTGAGCCTCAGGCAGCCCTGAACAATAGCCCGAGGCGTGGGTGCCCAGAACGGTGCCCCCAGTGCCACATCCTGCCATTCTTCTCCCAGGCCGCACCCTGCCACCCTTCCTGGCTACGCCCGATCCTATCTCTGATGTTTACTCAGTGCTGGGAGCTGGGCGGGCTACAGGCTTGGGGAAAAGCTTTCCGGGAGGCCCCTTTCACCTTCTCCAGCCTCCGCAGGTCCCAGGGGTACCTGATCCGGGGCATGCACTGGTCTGGTCTAGCCCAACTCAGGAGACGGCCACGGCCAATACCCCCGACCTGTGCTGGGCAGGCCAAGATAGTATTCACCCGCAGGCAGCAGATACCAACCAGTGCAAACTCCATGAGTTCCTGAGCGCCCGCCCTCGAGCCTGTGAGGGCCGGCAGCTTCCCCCGTAACCCCTGGCCCAGAAGCCCAGATCCGGCCTGAGTTCCACCGACTGCCAGTCTGAGCTGCACCCCAGGCCAAGGGCACAGCGCACTGAAGGAGCCAGGGAGAGACTGGAGCTGTGATGGTCCCATCCATGGCCCCATGTGGTCATCCTAGGTCTCTGAGGCACCTGAGTCTTGTCCCAGGCCAGGAGGGTCCAGGAAACGACAGAGGACAGACTGCAAGTGCTGCTGGGGCTCCCAGTGGGATGCCTGCCTGCCCCACCGTCCTGGGAAAAACAGAGAAAGTTTACCAGGTGTTTCCTGGAGTCCCTTCTCTGGGGGCCCTCTTGCCTTTAGGGCTGCGTGCTGTCTCCAGCCCACCCACAGGGATAAGGGGCCCCTGCAGTGCTGTTCTTGTCTCCCAGTGACCAGGTCGAAGCCCATGTCCTGGACAGGGGAATGTGTCTGGTCTTCTGCACCAGTCAGGTCCCGCCCAGGGCCAGCAGACAGCAGAAATGCAGCTGAGGCTAACTGGCCTGTCAGAGGCCTCCCTTTGGGGATAACCCCAAATGTGAACCAAAGGAAGAGGGGGCCAAAAGAGCATTCGAGGGCAGAGCACTCGCTTGGCTGATAGGCAGCGAGTCAGGAGGCTCACCGTGCATTTCCTCCATCCTCCCCGAGGCTGTGTGGAGGGGCACCTGAAGCCAGGCCTCCGTGATGCCCAAAGCGAGGCCTTTTCCCACTTCCCGAGGCCAGTACGCCATCACTCTCCCTCTGCCCCAGAAACCAGGACCCAGTCCAGTACAGACAGATCTGCTGCCCTCCCCACTCACAGGATTCTAGTTGGTTTTGACTCGAGTCATGGCCAAGGAAGAATTACCCAAAGAAATCAGGGCTCCTTTGAGGACCTGGAGAAAAGAGTCGACCTCTCAGAAACTCCGTTTCTTCATGTGTAAACGGAGATCCCAATGCGCCCCCCCCCCCACCATGCTGCCTCCCTCCCGGGCTGGCCAGGCGGGTCCCAGGCTCTTGGGTCCCCAGCTCTCCAGGACACAGGACGGTGGGGGCGCCCCTCTGGCGTTGCTGGGAAGTGGGCTAGCACAGCCAAAAGAAAAGGGTCTTTGTGGCCACCCGGACCTGTCTGAAGCCTGGCTCCGCTGCGCACTCCTGGCTGCTAGCTGTGGGACCACGTTTCTGCATCTCTAAACTGGGACATAACTATCTTGTAGAATTATTCAGAGGACCCAATGTGATGTTTGTAAAAAGAAAAAAAAAAAAAGTTTGCTACCCGAACACTCCCCATCGCCCTTTGGGGAAGCCGCCCCCACCTATGCGTAGCCAAACATGCAGAAGACCCACCCCCCGAAAGGACAGTGCAGCGTGTCACCCTCCTCCCCCTCCATCTGCTCCCTGTAGGTCTCCCTCCCTTCGGCCCCATCTCACCACCCCGCCTGAGCTGTCCCTAGCTACCCTGGAGTCTCCCCTGGCCGGTGCCCGCCCTGAGTCAGCATCCAGGCCTCACACGGTGCAGACAGGCTGAAAGAGTCCCGCATTTGCCAAGGAAACCCCATGTCCCCGCCCTTCCCCAGCCTACGACCCAGCAGCTCTGAAGCACTGAAAAGCTCCCTCATTTCCTCCGGAGCCCAGGCGGGGGAAGGGTTGTTCCCATGCACCCTTGCAGTCCCCTGACAACCCCAGGAGGGGCACAGGGGCAAGTGGCACCAGCCTGAACACAACCGGGTTCACCCACCAGGCTGGATGGAGTCTCATCTGGGCCAGGAATTCCCCCTACCGGCGCCGGGCTGGGCTGGGCAGCTCTCAGCTCTTGCCTGATGTCGAGTCTAAGCCACATGGACAAGAACCATGGTACACGGTGGCCTGAAGGCTTGGAGCCCCAGGCAGTTGGTTCAAACCCTAGCATCCCTCTCACTTGTGGCCAAATCAGGCCAATCACTTCACTCTCGAAGCCCACTACTTTGCTTACTAGGAGAGTGGACTAGGAGTATGCAGCCCCTAGCGTGCTGGCAAGGGGTAAGGAGGGGATACGGGACAGCAAGGCCAACCACTGCCCGAGCAGCCTCATCGGGGTCTGCAGCTGGATCTGCAGCTGGAGCCAGGGCTGGACGCACCCAGCTCCCGCGGCTCCACGGAGGCACCCAGCAGACCCGAGACCTAACCTCTTCACACCTCAGATTCTTCATCTGTCAAGGGCGCCAGCAATTCCCAGCCCTCATGGCTGCTGGAGAATTAGTAAGTCACACACAGGAGCAGCCCCCAGCAGGCTCACTCAGAAGAGCATGTAACTCTTGATCTTGAGGTTATGCGTTTGAGCCCCACGATGGGTGTCGAGATGACTTAAAAAGTGAAGTCTTAAAAAAAGTAAGTCGTAGGGGCACCTGGGTGGCTCAGTGGGTTAAGCCGATGCCTTCGGCTCAGGTCATGATCTCAGGGTCCTGGGACCGAGCCCCGCATCGGGCTCTCTGCTCAGCAGGGAGCCTGCTTCCTCCTCTCTCTCTGCCTGTCTCTGCCTGCTTGTGATCTCTCTCTGTCAAATAAATAAAATCTTAAAAAAAAAAAAAAAAAAAAAGTAAGTCGTGGATACAAAATACCTCATCTTGCTCCCAGCTGAACGAATGAATAAATGAGTGAGCGCCCAGGGAACCTCTGCCAGGCACAGTGCTCAGCCCAAACCAGCACAGGTCTCAAGTACCCTTCTTAAAGCCATTTCAAGTATCAGCTTCCACATGGCCATAAACCCAGCGCCCCCTCTCCGAGTGGGCACCCGCACATGCCTCATGGGATCCCCGAGGGCTCAGGAAAGGTAACTGATCCTCTTCCTTCTTCCTGCCTCAGTCACTCACTGCAGGGGCAGGGATATGGGTCCGTGATCGAGACGGACAGTTGGTGCGAGAAAGAGGATTCCGTCAACGCCGGTCACCAGGAAGGCCACCGGGCAGTGTTGACAGGGAAACAGCTTTGAACCCAGAAGGCCGGCATGCAAATGACCAGCAAATCCACTTCGGCCTCAGCCTTTCCTCCCTGGGATGGGCCTCGAGCAAGGCTCCACAGAATGTATACCCTGAGAGAAGGTCTGGGGGCTTCCAGGGTAGCTCAAGCATCGAGCTCCCCAGCTGGAGCAGACAATGGAGCAACAAGGTACCCGCAGCCCTGCAGTGGTCGGGGAGGGGCTACGGGCTGGACCCTGACATAACAGCCTCACCTTTGTGCACTGGCTCAGGTCTGCAGCCTGCCCATTGCCTCCCCTTCCCCCACTCCAGGCTTTGGGTGGGAAGCCACCTGTGCCTGGGGTAAACCTAATCACCACCATCTCCCCCAAGACAAGCTCACTCATCGGAAACCCCAATTCAGCAGCGCCTGCTCAAGCAGCATTCATTCTGCAGGCAACAAAGTGTTCCGTTCTTTTTCTCTGCAAAGGCCCTGTTTCCTCTCCCATTATCTACCCCATCGGCAGCCAAGCCTGCCACAAAAGCAAGATTTCTTCTTTCTTTTTGTTACTTTCGTGGTCCCCTTTATTTTTGGGTGGCTGTCCTTTCTTGGCTTTGGCTCCTTTTCAAAAGGGCAGGGAAGCAAGGGGAGGTGAGGGGTAGGATAGTGAGTCTCTGGTTTCATCTAAAATGCTCATCAAATGATCCCCCACATAGCAGCCTGCATCCCAGTCTGCCTTTGGAAACTGAAGCAGAACCACCTCAACCAAAGAGTCAGAGCTGGCCAAGGGGTGGGAAGAGGTGGGATTCTGGGAAGGATTCTGACGTCTGGAGCTCACGATGCGAACAATAAAATAATAAGGGGGATATTCAAAATATCTGGTAAAGTGACGGGCACTGACCCATTAGATAGGACTCCGGGGGCAATCAGGGGAGCTGGCAGATGCCAGCCACTATCAACCAGTTGACACACTGGTGTGATCTGCTCGAGAGCCCCTCCAATTCTAGCTAACGCTTACTGAGCCGCTGCTGTGTGCCCGGCCCTGCTGCAGACATCTTCACTTATATGAATTTATTAAGTCTTTACAGTAACCATCTGGGGTATACCCATTTTACAGATGGAGAAACTGAGGGACAGATGTGATCTGCACTCAGCAGTCCAGTGTCAGAAACCAGCTCTCAGACAACAGGAAGCGAGCAGACAACATGCTAAGTGTCGTCTTTGGGGATGAGCCCTTCTAATTCTTCCAACACTCCTGTGAGATAGTTACTATTATAATCTGTTTTACTGATGAGGCAACAGAGGCTTAAGGAGTTTTAAGCAACTGCCCAAGCAATTAGTCTTCTCTGCTGCTGCCCTGAGGTTTCAAGAGCCACGGGAAGTCATCTCCTGGAGCCAGAACTGCCTGTCCTCCAGTCCCAACTTCTGCTGTTTCCAAGATGGGGGTCAAGGGACGCAAGCAATTTCTAGTTCAGCTGATGGGAGAGAAGTCGAAGGCAAACCTGGGGCTGATGAAGCCCCGGTTTCACGGGTTTGCAGGCCTCTCCCCCTCCTGCCAGCTGCACCACGGGGGCCGCTCAGTGCAGCCCCCCACACCACTTGCAGACGTAAAACAATTCAAAGCCAGCGTCCTACCAGGTGTCTTCCAAGGGAACAGGCAGCAGCACTCGGGAAGTCACGGGGCTGCTCCAGCCTGAGCTCCCTTACAGTCACCACTTCTTTGTTTGCCGGCCATCTCTCCCGGCCACCTATCCCCACGCCTCCACACCTGCTCCCTTCGCTTCCCATTCATGCCTGACTCCAACCGCATGGAGCAGAACTGTGTGCTCCGCGGTCCTGCAACACATACGCCTAGTGTATGTGTTATTATTACTTTCTTATCATTTTTCCCTGAATGTAAAAGGAATGTGTGCTCATTGTAGGACATCCGCAAAACTGAGGATAACACAGAAAAATGTGAAAGCCACCCGTTTCCCATCAATCTGGAGGTGGCCACTGATGAGAATTCAGCAGATTTCCATCAAATCTTTTTTCTATGCATAGTTTTCTTTTCCACTATCGAGCTCATAAGCAAGTTTTATACTACTCCCACCCCCTACTTAATAGTCTATCCGAGGGAGTTTTCATGTTCCTAAACATCAGAAATTATTGGAAACGCTTTACAAGGTCAGCTGTAATGTCTGCACATCCCCTCCGTGATGGCACCATAATCTTTGCGCCCAGTGCACAGGGTTGAAATGGTCCAGTTCTTGAGGAGTTTCTTATTACTGAAACCTCTTCACCCTCAAGGTCATGCACCCTCCAGACACCTCCGGTGGGTCACAGCCATTCCATTCCTGTGACAGATGAGAAGGTAAGAACCCTGACAACCCGTGAAAAGAGCAAGGCACAAGGACCTCACCTGCCTCCTCTTTGCCAGCCGAGGACAGAGTAGCAAAGGAAGTACAAGATAGAGAGTGGAGGCCAAATGGGGGCCTGGAAGCTTGGGCCCAGGGTCTGACTGCTCCCGCTACGGGTAGGGCCTGTCTCGGCATTTCTCAGGGCCTTGACTTTCCCGTAAAAAGATGGGAGAACTACAATGAGTAACACTTCGCACCTGCCATGATGGAATTTTTTAATTTTTTAATAAATTAAAAAATTAAAATTAAAAATATTTTTTAATTTTTAATTTTTTTTTAAAGATTTTATTTATTCATTTGACAGACAGAGATCACAAGTAGGCAGAGAGGCAGGCAGAGAGAGAGGAAGGGAAGCAGGTTCCCTGCTGAGCAGAGAGCCCGATGCGGGGCTCGATCCCAGGACCCCAGGACCACGACCCAAGCCGAAGGCAGAGGCCCAACCCACTGAGCCACCCAGGCGCCCCTAATTTTTTATTTTTTAAGATTTTATCTACTTATTTGACAGAGAGAGAGAGAGAGAGAGAGAGAAAGCACACAAGCAGGGGAGCAGCAGAGGGAGAAGCACTCCCTGCTGAGCAGAGAGCCAGATGTGGAACCTGATCCCAGGACCCTAGAACCATGAACTGAGCCCAAGGCAGATGCTTAACCAACTGAGCTACCCATGTGTCCTGATTTTTTTTTCCCAGTTGTTTCCTTGTTTTTGTTTTTTTAAAGAAGTATTGGCAGGGATGTGGGCAGTTGGTGATGGGGGAGAAACACGGTGGGTAACAATATGGCAGCCCCGCCCAGAATTAAACATACAATAACCTTATCGCCCAGCTATTCCACTTCTGGAATATACTGAAAAGAACTGAAAGCAGGGTCTCGAAGGACTATTAGACACCCATGCCCATAAGCATTATTCACAACAGCTCAAAGGTGGAAATCACCCAAGTGTCTGTGGAAGGACCAACGGATAAAAAGTGGGATGTGTGTGGACAGAATATGTATTTCACGTATTATATGTACAGATGTAGAAGTGTTATCAGCCTTAAAAGGAAGCAAATTCTGACACACGCTGTAACGTGGATAAACCTGGAAAACATGATGCTAAGGGAAGTAAGCCTGACAGAAAAGGACTAGGATTTGGTTCTGCTTATAGGAGTACGTGGAAAGTCAAATTCATAGACACAGAAAGTAGAATAGAAGTTACCAGGGGCAGGGAGAAGGGGACTGGGGAACTGTGTTGTCGAATGGGGACAGAATTTCTGTTCGGGATGATACAAAATTCCAGAGAGGGATGGTGGGAAGGCCATATAACGTGAACATACCCACTGCCCCGAAACCATCCAATTAGAAATGGTTAAAATGATAAATGTTGTATTGCATCTTTTAACACACACACACACACACACACACACACACACACACACACACACACACAAGATGGAGAAGATGAAGCTGCTAATAATTTACACTTTCCTGGCACCTTTAATTGTGCAGATGGGCAGAGGAAGAGCATAAACACAGCCTCAGAAACTGGGGACGAATGTCAGACTGGGCGTTGGGGAGCGGCGGGCTGGAGACCGGCTGCCTTTGGAGAACCCCATGCTCACAAAGCCGTAATTAACAACACTAATTGAAGTGTCTAGAAAAGGCCAGAGCCAGACAGTGCCAGACCTGCCCGCCGGCTAGAAGGCCTTCTCCTCTATGCCTCCCTCACCTCCAGAACAACCAAAGGCTTCCCCCTGCCAGGCAGACACAGGTGTATGGAGGACCCCTCAGCAAGGAGGGAAAGGGATCTGGGGGCAAGGAAGGAGGAAAGGGGAAGAGATAAGCATCCCTTAAAGTCGGGTCCTTGGCATTCCCGGAAATCCTTTCCTCCAGTGTTCTTCTCAGGGTGGCCGTTTCAAGAAAAGCACTGGGCCGACACCTGGTTTCCCGAACAGATCTGCCCCGACTTGCCGTCCATACCTGGGCGCCTCATTCTACTGCTCCGGGCCTCTCTCAACAGCCATGTGGAGAGGACACGGTGACAGTGGTCCAAATAGAAGCTCTACACCAGAAGGTCTGAGCTACAGGGGACTAGGGCACGGACGGGACAGACAGACCTGGGAGAAGAGGGAAATGAGAGGGGACTCATTCCCTTACTCCACAAATGCTGGCTTATGGGCCACGTTGTCCTGTCCTCCTGGATGAGGGACAGACGGGGACCAAAGTCCCAACCAGCCCCAATATGGATTTGCTATTTCCATTTCCTGTTATTGGTGCCTTTCCTGGTAAAAATATCTGAGTTCCCACTTAATCAAGAACACATCCCAGGGTCCCAGCATCTCCGAGAGCTGCCTGTGCTCTGTGGCCACACTGACAGCAGCCCACCACAAGGGACCCTTGGAGACTTCCTATGGAAACCAAAAGGCCACCCGGCATCTTTGTCCAAAGAGGAAGAGAGATGAGCTTTCCCCTCCTTGCCCTGGCCTCCCTAGTCCCTGCCCTGGCCTCCTCAGTCCCTCCCTCGGCCCCCATTGGACCATCAGAGCGACTGTTTCCCATCCCCCACATCCCGCTGCCCTGACCCAGGAGGTGGGGGTCAATGATGGGGTCACTGGAGGCCCCCAGCTCAAAACCAGCTCTAGCGCTTAGGAAAAATTTAACCCTCTCCTTCCCAGCTCATGACTACCCAGCCTGGCAGATCTACCTGCAGAGAGGGACGCATAACTGCAGAGGGGGTCAGACAGACCCAGGTGAGAATTCTGAGTGCACAGGGGAACGGAACTGGACTTGGCGGACGACGGTCTTGAGCTGGAGCCCCAGCTCTGACGCAAACTCAGGATGCAGTCCTGGACAAGTCCTCCTTCTCTGAGCCTCAGTTTTCCTATCTGTAAACTGGGAGTCAAAATACACACCCCCGGAATGCGAGGGACCGCAGCACAGTGACTTTCTGAAACCGTCAAAGCGCTTCATACTCCTGGGTGTTTTATAAAGCCCCACGCAAGAGAAAGGGATCCGGAAGCTTTTCCTTCACCGTGGGGCCCAGGCACACCACCCAACTCCCCATGGTCTCAGTTCTTCCATTCGCACATGGAGTGAATTATTACTTCTTCTTCCAGAGACAAAATTAATGGGGGAGGGCTCCAAGGTCTTTGACGCCATGGAAATACTAGAGCCGCTAAGCCCCTGGTTTCCACTTGCCAGCTGCTGCCCCAATCAGCAGAAAGATAATCACAGAGTGATCACAACGAGCTCAGCACTTCACAGATCTTTTCGGCGGCAACAGGACCCACTTGATAGGTGAGGCAGCTGAAGAACCCTATTTAAGATCTGCTTGGCTCCCCATCCAAAACCATCGCACGAGGAACCTGGAAAAAGGCTGCTGCCTACAGGCCAGCCGAGCCCAGTGAACCCTCTGCAGCAGGAGGGCTGGGGGCCGCGAAGACAGCCTTCACTTCCGGCCAGGGCCTCGCAGGCAGCTCCTGAGCGGCCCCGAGTCCAAAGGTTGGTTGACGGTTGCTTATTACTGTGAATCATTACAACTCACCAGCAGCTGGTTTTGGGGAATGTGCTGGTTTCGTGCCTCGAGGGAATCCCAACTACAGGTGAATTTCACGGGTTCGACAAAAATCCATCCTCCTTGGGGTAGAACTGTCCCCCCCACTCAATGACCAGTCTAAGGGACAGCACTGGGCCAAGGACAAAGAGCCGTGGGCTCTGAGCAGGGTGGTCACTTCTGTTCCGCCCGGCAACGCCCCACCTACACTAGCAGGTGACAGGCCGTTCATTCCCTTCCCTGGGCTACTCCTCTGCACCAGCCTGGTGGGGTCCACACCCCACCCCTGCCCCAAACTTCTGGAACACCCGCGGCAGCAGTTCTCACCCTTGCTTCTTGGAGTGAACGCCTCCCAGGAGTAACAGGATAATCACGGCGATGAGAAGAGCAAAACCCCGGGGTAAGATTTCCACGCGCACCGGCCGCTGCTCTGAATACTGGCCGCCTCTTCAGTCCTTTCAACGAAAGCCTCCCAATGCAGAGGCAGGACTGTGAGCAGCAGTTTACGGTGGCGGAAGCTGAAGCACAGAGAGGCCAAGTAACTTGGCCAGGGCTACACAGCAAGGGTATCTGCGTGCTGCCCGTGAAGAAGGAAAACTGTGCAAGGTTGAGAGAGGTGTGGGAGCCAACAATCCACCCCCAGCACACTGTGGAGGGAAAACCCTCCCTCTTTCCCAGATCCCAGAGGCCATGCTCAAGACCCAGGAGAGGGCTGTCTGCACATCCAAGCAGGCCAGGAGAGCCATGGTTCTCCCACCCCATCAAGAGCCCCAGAAAGCACCACCACAAGGTCCACCATCCTCGGTCCAGCTCCCACTTCCTGGAGCCTTCCACACTCCCCGCCCTGTACGAAGGCCTGTGACAGCTGCATCACTTGATTTAATCCTTTTAACCTAGTGAAGTAGACATTTTATGCTCTTCCTGCTTTCTCGGCGAGAAAACACGGCTCTAAGAAAGTTCTAGTATTCACCAGAAATCACGCGGCTCAGAAGAATCAGAGCCAGCACTCAAATCTGGGTCTATGTGACACCACCTGCAGCCTTCCAACCCAAGGCTGTGGAGGCAGAAATGGGTCCATCAGTCCTGACGCTATGGCCAACTCGGCTGAGAAGTATTATTCCCGCAGTGTTGTTCTGGCTCCTGGGGTTCCCTGCCTCACAGAGTCGCTCTGGTTCCTGGGTTCCCTGCCTCACAGAGTCGCTCTGGTTCCTGGGTTCCCTGACTCACCTCCCCAGATGGATTTTAGCTTCCCCAGGACAGGGTCTGGTCTCCTCTCCCCCCGCATCCCCTGACCTCATCCAATCCGTTCACTCTTATCGATTCCCTGAGGATCACATCTGTTCAAAAATGTATCAGACCACTGCTTTTTAAAAGATCTCTAGAGATTAATAATTCTCAATCCCGGGGCGCCTAGGGGGCTCAGTCAGTTAAGCGTCAGCCTTTGGCTCAGGTCGTAATCCTGGAGTCCTGGGATCAAGTCCCATGTCGGGCTCCCTGCTCAGCGGGCAGTCTGCTTCTCCCTCTCCCTCTGCCCCTCCCCCTGCACTCTCTCTTTCTCTCTCTCTCCCCCAAATAAACAAATAAAATCTTTTAAAAAAGTAATTCTCCATCCTGAACAATGTAAATTTGCCCATTTCTCAAGAAATGCACATGCTGGCTTTCCCAGGAACGTTGGCTACACTTATTTACTTGGACCCTGGCAGGGCCAAAGCTGAGGGCCACAGCATGGGTCTGGACAGCCAGCGAAAAGGAATACCCCTCCCCCCTCACCTCCCCCACCCCAGGGCCACCAGCCTCAGCCCCACACCCTGGGAGCCCACTAGGCCTGGCAGGGAAATGGAAAGTTGTCTCGAGTACCAGATGGTTCAGCATGATTTGAGGCAGCAAAAATGTCCTTGAATGGAAAGCAAAAGAACAGGGTTCTGTTGGAATTTTTCACAGAACAATGGGAGAGAAGTTTCAGTCTGAATGAATGAGCTAGCCATTCTGAAAGTTCTCTGAAACAGTCTCTGGTTCCTCATTGTCAACAAAGTCCTAGCTCCCTGACCTGCTCTGACCTCGGACCTCGGTGGTCTTCGCCTAACTGTGATCTAAGCTGATGCCCCCGCCTTTCCACGCCGTAAGGCTCAGGGAGGGCAGCTCAGGCCACATTGCTCCTTATAGTCCCCAGCACAGAGGTGCCCGACAAACGGTCGTCTCAGCAGGACATGGGGTGGCCAATGAGCCCCAAGTCCGGTGCTGCGCCCAGAGTATGTGCTCCAGACTCACTGCCCAAACTTCCCGCACAAAATTCAAACTTGTCGTTCACCCTTTCAGGAACCCCTGGAAAGAGCCTGGAGCTAGCTGGGGAGGAGGCTACCGAGTCAGAGAACAGAGGACAGTCACCCGTCCCGGGAATGAGCCGCCTGGCCATCAGCTGTGCGAGGAAAATACTAAGATAATCGTCCAGACCTCACAGCTGGAAAGCAGGCCCCATTCTCTCACCACCCAGTGCGCACCATCTTGGCCCTGGCTCTTTCCAGAGTCCCCCGGAAGCTTCTCCCCTTCCAGAAAATCTGCCCTTCAACAACCGTCCAGTGGTACCAACTGAGCACCTGGCTGGGAGGCAAGGAACTCGCCTGTGTGGTTCGCTCGCTCTCCCCAAAGCAGCCTGGGCCCCTCCTGGCCATGAGGCAGAGGCCAGAGGCGGGAACCCAGCCGTCCCTGAACCTGAGAAGCTCCCTGCCCACCCCCAGGACCCCTCGGGGACATTGACCCTTTGAAGAATGGCCAATGCAGCTCCATTCTTGTAAAAGCCCAACAGTTGGGAGGAGAATGAGGGGAGGCCGATGGAAGAAGGAGACCAACTTACGTGTATGGGGGGAGGAAGGGGACTTGCTTCCAGGAATGGGGACCAGTGTTGAGTCCAGGGGGGCGTAGAGGCCAGACTGGGGGAGAAGGCGCCGCCGGTGCTGCTCCTGCCCTCCACATCGTCTTCCGGGACCCCCTGCGGCACAAAGCCCAGGCACCCACAGAGCTCTATCTACGGCCGGATCTCATGGCCACCAAGCTCAATTCCATCAGCTCAGCACTTCTGCAGAAAGGGGGTTGTTCTGCTTACGCACCTCTTTCCACAGGTCATCGTGCCCACTCCCCCTCTTCCGGGGTCCTCTCTCCTCCTGTTTTCCTTTTGGGGCCCGTGTCATCTCAAACACCTCTCGAGAAACTCAACTGTGGCTCTGCTCTGAGCGTCACAGCCCTGACCCCAAGTCCCAGAGAAATCTGGAGCCCGAGGCCCAGTGAGCATGTGTGCGGGAGGGGAGCCCACCCGCCCCACTTCCAAGAGCCACGTGGGCCCCGTGGGGCTGCCATGCCGTCCGGAAGGGCTTCTCCCCACGCAGGACTGGGCTCGAGTTGGCCCCATGCTGAAGCCACCCCCCAGCACAGGCCAGGACGCCACACAGCCATAAATTGTTGACCTGCCCCTCTTTCCTGTCCAGCCTCACGCCGTGGCCCTGAAGACTCCCCCCGATGCTGGAGAACAGAATGTGCTTGGCTGGAGACCTGGGTGTCATAAATTGCTAATAACAGATTCTCAATCTGAAAAACAAAATCACAGAAGGCCTGGCCCTTCCTTTCTGCTCCTCTCATCCTCCTGCAAGGCCAAGAAGAAAAAGAAACGCCTTCTCTCGCCACAGAGTGGGAATCAATTCTTCCCCTCCCCGGGACCCCCAGGGGATCAGTCTCTTCATCTGCCTCGCGCTTCTTGGGTACAAAAACCAGGCCTGAAGGAGCCTGTTCTGGGAATGCCTGTTTCCCAACATCCGCTTTGGTCTCTAACTTTTATCCTTAGATTAGCTGAGCACCTGCTAAGTGGTAAGCACTGTGCACCAGGTAGGAAGGTGCCCTATCCACAGATGAGGGGTGGCGCTGGGGAGCAGCGGGGGTCTGGGCCGTGCTACAGGCAGTGGTGTTGAGAGTGGCCCAGCCCTCTGGGCTCACCCCACAGAGACCCCCAGCCAGACCAGGAAGGCTGACTCTGTTCCCATTTTCCTCTGCCTGAGAGCCATCTGGGGGGACATGGGACAGGGGTGGGGAGGCGAAGACAACAGCAAAAGCCAGAAAGAACAGTAGTAGAAGACAAATCTGAATGTTCCCAGGGAGAGATTATAAACTGA
The DNA here is from genome assembly GCF_902655055.1 of Lutra lutra. Lineage (NCBI taxonomy): Eukaryota > Metazoa > Chordata > Mammalia > Carnivora > Mustelidae > Lutra > Lutra lutra. The sequence continues at coordinate 43,221,580 of NC_062292.1, read as the reverse complement.
AGTTCAGGGCAGAGGTTACATGCAAACCGTACGTAAATACGTACATGGTCCCTGGACAGACCCACGTGTCTGCTGCTCTTTCGGCCTCTGCTCTGACGCAGGCAGTCTCCAGATTACCTGAGCACCTCGCCAAGGGCATCTCAGACCTTTGTCCCCAATCCCATCTCCCCGCACCTTCCTCTGCACCACCTTCGCTCCCAACCTCCCCTCACCTGAGGAGCAGCAGGAGTGCAGAGGAGGAGAGAAAAGGCGGGGGCGGAATGCCCTCACTGGGCACAGCCCAAGTGGCAGGTGAGGAGGGCCAGGTGGAGCCTGAGAGCCTCTGCCAAGGTCCTTCTAGATCTGGTCTTGGGACGGGTTCCCTGTGATGTCAGGAGATCCCATGGGCTCCAGACATTTATCGATGCCCCCGTTCCTCCCGTTCCTCAAAACCAGTGCCAGGAGGCCAGGGGGCTCCACGGCAAGATCCCAGAGTGGGTTTCCACTTGAGTTTGCACAGAGTCAGACATGCCACACAGACCAGCCTTGTCCCCACAGCCCCACATCCAGAGTGGGGCTAGGATACCCCACCACTTGGATGAGTCCCCGTCCCTAAAGTTCAGATTCCTCATCCACAAAAACGGGGGGGTGTCTCTGCCCTCCCCAACTCCCAAGGTTCCTCAGGCACCTGAAGGTAAGCCACCCACAAAGAGACACAGAGGGTGGGCTGTGACACAGCGTCTGACTCCACATGCGGATTCTGAAACCGCACCACAGGTTCCCGGGGTGGCGGTCATTGTCCTCATCTGACTCTTCCTTGCCTTCTCCCAGGAGGGGTCAACACAGGCCTTCCCAAGTTGCAGACGGGAGAAATGAGGTTCCGAGATGAAGTGACAGGCCCGAGGGCACAAGGGCAGGAGCAAGGAGGGCCTCGCTGGGGCCCTCAAACATCGGCGTGGGCGTCAGAGGGAGAAGTGAGCGGGGCCCCGGAGGGCTTGTCCCTGCCAGAAAGGCAGGACAAGGGCCCCACTGCCTGATCCACGGGGAGCCACAGCCCCTGTGCAGCTGGGTAACCCCTCCAGCCCAGCAGGCCTGGACGGGGCCCCGGGAAGCCTACCCCAAGAGCTTGGGGTCCTGGGCTTCTGGGCCTGACTGATCTGCCCGGGAAAGAGGCAGCCTGGCCATTTCCAACTTGACAATCATAGAACGAAGATGACAGCCTGCCATTTCCACATGACAGATACAGAAACCAAAGTCCAAAAAAGCTTATGACCTGGACAAGACAGAGAGTAATCCTAACCGTTCCCTTTACTATGCAATTGCTGGGCCTCAGCACGGGGCACACCTTTTTCTGGAATCCTCACAACAGGTTACCATAGGGGACACACCATTACCCCATTTTACAGGTAAGAAAAATGCAGCTCTAAGAAATTGGGCAAATGGCCTGATATCGAGACTCAAAATCCCGAAACTTCAATTCTAGACCTTTCTGACTGTATGACTCCCTGGTACTTTCACTGAACACTATCCTGCTTCCAAACTGAAGAATGTTCTAGAGTGAGACTGAAGTTATTCATGATGCATTGGTATGGGGAGGAGGAGGAAGGAAGAGATAAAGTGATGACCATCGTGCAGCAAGCTGGGGATGGGTGAGTCCAAACTCCTTTGCCTGCCATGCAGGCCGCTCTCTGCCTGGCCCAGGCCACCCCCTCCCCACCAGCTGCCATCCCCCACACACCTATAATGCAGGCCCAGACATGCGCTTTCATACCGCTGGGCTCTCTGGCTAGAAGGCCCTTCCTACATTCTTGACCAGAGAACTCCTACACCTCCCTCTAAGCCCCACTCCAATATTGCCCTTTCTCTAAAACTTACTCCCTGATCATCCTAGAAGAGTCGACTGCTCCTCCAGGGAATGCCAGTCTTTGGACATCCCTGGTCTCTGATACTTGATCGGAATCCCAATTCCTCAGCCTTGGGCTGGATTTGAGCCCCAGGGACAGGGACAGTAATAGTCTTCTCTAACATAGCCCTCCCTAGACAACCCTAGCCCTCCCTAGAGCACACTAGGCATCTCTTCACACACCTGATGATCACACAGTCCCACGAGGCAGCAACTCTTATCACCCCCACGGCACAGATCAGGACTGAGCCTCAGACAGGCTAAGTTACCCGCCCCCGACCACACAGGCAGTCTGGCTCCAGGGTCTGCCTGCCCATGCTGGTTCTGTATGACTCCTCCTTGCTTCCCCATCCCTAGTGCAGTGCCTGGCATGTGGTAGGTGCTCAGTAAAGGTTTATTTCATCAAAAGGTGTGCAGGGAGGAGGATTCCCACCCCCTTCCAGCCTCAAAACCCACCTGGAATTCTTTTTTTTTAAGGAGGGGGGCACCTGGGTGGCTCAGTGGGTTAAAGCCTCTGCCTTCAGCTCAGGTCGTGATCCTGGGGTCCTGGGATGGAGCCCCGCATCGGGCTCTCTGCTCTGCCCCACCTTCCATCACTCTAACATTCAGCACTTCTTTCTTCCAGAAACTTCCAGGTGCTTTTCCTGTTTCCCATCCATTTCCTGAGTGCCTCAGCAGGGGCGAGGCGTCTTGCTGTCTTTCCAGTAGGAAACTGAGACCCACAGAGGCCTCCGGCCAGGGGATCTGTTCAGAGGCAGTCTCTTGCCTACGGGGCTGGTGCCTTGTGTGGACTGGTTTTACCTCTGCCTCAAGCAAGAAAAAACAAGCACCAAGTTGCGAGGGTGGCGGGGGAGGGGAGGATTTGGAGGTCAGCACCTGCCCTTCCCTCCGTGCCAGCACCCCCCCTGACCTGGCCACTGGTCTCTGGCTGGGCCTGAGAGCCGAGGAGGGGGGGCTGCTCCCCTGGGGCTAGAGAGGAGGAGACAAGGGGCCCTTTGTGTCTGCAGAGCTCCTGAGACACCTGTTCTCCCTCCTGCCTGCCTGTGGCCGCCCTCCCTCCTGGCCAGCCTGTGTGCGGCCTTGTTTATCCTACGGGCCTGGCAGCCAGGCCCAGCCCGCTCCCAGCGTGGGGCTCCGGCAGCCCCTGCCAGCACCTGCCCGGTCCTGGCAGCCCCGGGGTCTGCGGGCCAAGCACAATCCCCCTGCTGTTGACACAGTTGTTGATTTTCAGGAGGGCAGGGAAGGCCGGGAGAGGAGGGGAGAAGCAGCAAAGGCATTTAACGCCGGCCTGGCTAATTTGCAGTTGGTCCTAGCAATCCTGTCCCCAGCTGCCTGGGAGAGGCTTGGGCCTCCAACCCGGGGCTTCCTGGACCACACACCACAGCGTGCCAGAGTCCCGCTCGACCCCGCAGGACCACACCACAGGCAGCCCCGCACTCCGTGCACGTCAGCATACCCCCATGCTGGCACACACGACTCAGAGCCAGGCAAGGCCTCTGGGTGCCAGGAGCCCCCAGCCCCTCCTCTGTCTTCAAGGGCCTACCACTCCCCCTGCCTCCAAAGTCATGAGGCCCCCTCAGTCCTTGGCAAAGGGCAGGACTGTCTGACAAGCCCTTGGAGACCAAGGGAGGGCCCCGGGGAGACCTGAAGGAATCTGCCCTTATAATATCTCTGACTTGTTCTCGAGGAATGCTCTCCTCCTCACCCTCTGGATCTTTAGGTTTCCTCTTCCAGGGAGCCTTCCCTGACTGCCCAACTCTGGATGCGACATCCTCCTCGGTCTTCCCAAAGCACTACACACTACACCGGGCACCTCCCCATCTCCACTTCAGTCAGGATGGACTGAGGACTTACTTCCCTTCACCTTCCTCACTGCTGTGTCGGGGGGCTGGGCTGGTCTCAGCCCCCACGTAGCCGGGCGCACTTAGCAGGGCCCATCTGCGAGGCAGGTGCTCCCTATAGACCCAGTGCATGGTCCCCACAGGCCCGAACATCCACTCCCCCTTCACCCCAAGCTCCCCATCGGACAGTCACCTCCTAGATGAACAAGGCCCTGTGGCTGGTTAAAAGGCTTTGGGAATGACCCACAAGCACGTGAACTCCGACCAGCAAATCTGCTTCACCAGTGATCTCCTTAGAGATCAAAGAATGGGATCTTGAAGGACAAGGATGGGTAAGTTTTGTGCCTGAAAGGGGGAGAGAGGAGGGCAAGGGTGCAAGGAAGACCCTGCAGGCTGCTGTTAGGCCAGGAAGGAACTCCCCTGCCTCCTCCACAGGCAGCCTTCCCTGCCCCTTCCCTTCTGGAGCTCCTAAACCCATCAGGAGGTCCCTCACACCTGTGGCCATCTGTCCCAACAGGACATGGGTGATAGTAGTTGAGCTCCACACACCTTCACTCAACCGCCCACCACACGCACACCCACACCCTCCCCTCAATTGTTTCCCCAAACTCCAAGTCAATCAATGCCCAGAAAGGGGTAACAAAGAGCCCAATCACTTCCAAATTTGGGGTGTCATGTTGAGGAGAATGGATCTCAGGCCAGACAGAGCTGGTAGACAGAAGGTAACGTACACTATGGAAACCATAGTTCCCTGATGTTCTGAGCCACTTCCAACAGGGTCACCATGTACAGCTGTGCAGACTGTACACTGCACAACACTAAGAGCCCCATTCATCCAGACTTGTATGCTTATCACAACTTAGATTGCCGTTAAGTTCATCCCTTGACTTCCTCACATACCAAAGAGAAAGTTCTGCTACCCTCCTCTACTCCCGGCAAGAAGGGACACAGATTTCCTTCCTGTTCTTTGACGTGTTTCTTGGCTTGGCTAAGGTACCTGTGAGTGAAGGCTGAGTCCATCACCCCAACTAAGAGGAGAGGCCTCCCTCTCTCTGCCCCACTGGCCCCAGCGAGAGGACCCCCTGATTCTACCACTCTTTCCATTCCCACCTCTGCTCTTTCTCCAGCCCCTCACCCTGGCTAGACTCCCCAGCATCACCCACTCCCAGGGAGAGGGTATGGCTGCAGGCCCATGCTCCCAGAGACACAGCAGCAGGCAAGGGAGTTTACAGAGAGCAAAAGGACTGAAGGGGAGTCACTACCCACTGGCCTGTCCCTCCCCAGGTAGAATGGAATTGAAACCCCAATCCTGTCGGCACCTGAGGCTCTGCAGAATTGGAGGTCATGGAGGAGGAGAGGGAGGAGGGCCTTCCTCTGGCTCTCCTGGGCCTTCCAGTCCATTCTCTCCTTTCCTTCTTGACGTTGGTCTCATGTCCTCGGTCTTCCTGGGGCTCTCAGAGGCTCTAAGGGCTGACCAAGGTCTCTAGAACGCAGCACCCCCAGCCCAGCTGCTGACGAACAAATGCATGCATGCACACATACACACACGCACATCAGGACGGCAGGCCCTTGCCAACCAGCCAGGGAAAGGGGAGCCGGGCCAACAGGAGGAATGGCAGGGGCTGGAGGGGCCACTCCCTCTGCTTTCAATACCTCCCTATTCATTCTCCAATCCCCTCACCCACCTGCCTCTGAGAGCCAGGCTGTACCTGTACCCAGGCCTCCTTTCAGCCCCTCCCCATGAAATTTTTCTTGGCCCCTCCTTGCCTGTTCTTCCCCACGGAACCCACCCCTTCAGGGACAGGCCTGGAACCAAAGCCTCACGGGGAGATACGAAAGACTTTAGCTCCTTCAGTGGGGCTGGGGGTGGTTTCCAAAGCTTGGCACCCCGCAGGCAGAAAGCTCCTCTCCCTCCATTCTGGAGAGGGCACAGGGCCTGCCTTGTGTAACCTGTGTGGCCAGGCAAGAGTTAACTCTTTGGAGTCAGGGTGAGGGCAGCTCAAGGCAGGATTTACTCCCTTTGCAGCCTCCTGCCAGGTGCCAGCGTGAACAGGAAGACCTGGGCCAGGGAGCACTGGCCCACCCCACTGTCTGAAAGGGTTCCAGTCCTGCCTCGCGGGAGTCTCCTCATACTCCCACTACTCCTCTTTCTGCAGAATATTCTAACATGGGTCCCCATTCCTCTCTGCCAGAGAAACACAGCTTTCTGTTGCTCTGCGTGGCAGTTCTAGATATATTTTAAATACTTTCTGTTCTGCTTACAAAAGTAATGCACATTGTTGTACTACTTTGGGGAACGACAGAAACACAGAAATAACAACAGAAATATGAGCCATAATTTAAAAAAGAAGAGAGTGGAGGCACTTGGGTGGCTCAGTGGATTGATTAAGCCTCTGCCTTCGGCTCAGGTCATGATCCCAGGGTCCTGGGATTGCCCCAGTCTCGGCTCTCTGCTCAGCAGGGAGCCAGCTTCCTCCTCTCTCTGCCTGCCTCTGCCTACTTGTGATCTCTGTCAAATAAATGAATAAATAAATCTTTAAAGAGAGAGAGGATAAAAAGTCAACACAGGGTGTCAATCTTTACCGTCACCCCACCCCGGGCCCCGGCCCCTGGCTACCAGAGCTGTCTGACCTGCTACCCACTGGCCTCTAAGGCCCCATCTTGGACTTCTAAGGAAATCCCCCCACCCTGGCTGATCTTTCAAATGGCAGGACCTGAACCCCCCGAATGGGCAGCGAGGCTCATCTCCAGCGCTAAGAAGCAGGACCTGGCCCTTAGGTGCACCCCCTCCCTTTGTGGGGGGAAGGGAGGCGGCCTGGACCAAGGCCCTCTGGGAACGGGTTCTCACCCCATCCTGTCCCACAGGCTGCACATTCCATTCTGAGTCAAGTAGGGGGCGGGGACTGGGGGAGGTGAGGCCGAGGGGAGGAGAACAGTCTGGCCTCCTCTGGGGCGGATCCCCCAGGGAGCTCCAGGCCTGGCAGGGATCGGACCTAAACCACCAGGGGGGGAAGGGAGCCCAAGGATTCCGCCCCATTCTGAGGCTCCTTCCCGTTCTCCTCTCCCCAAACCAAAACACCGAAACCCTACCTTGGACATGTCCCCAAAAGATACAGGGGACAATGTGGGGTAACATTAAACTCTCCCCAACTCCCAACCTGGCCACAATTCCCAGGGATGCTTCTGGGGCTTCAGGCCAAGGCCATTTATATGCTAAGGTAGAGAACTGAATTCAGGTTTGATGGTATGTGTCTGGCTTCCCAGAGTCACGGAGCAGCCTGAGTAGAGGATGCAATTTAGGAAAATAGGGGGAAGCTGGAGCTATAGTTCGTTCCCACTTCCTCCTCTACCACCCCAAACACACCTCTCTCCTCAAAACACACTATGGGGGGTGCCTGGGTGGCTCAGTGGGTTAAGGCCTCCGCTTTCAGCTCAGGTCATGATCCCAGGGTCCTGGGATCAAGTCCCACATCAGGCTCTCTGCTCAGCGGGGAGCCTATTTCCCCCTCTCTCTCTGCCTGCCTCTCTGCCTACTTGTGATCTCTGCCTGTCAAATAAATAAATAAAATATTAAAAAAAAAAAAAAAAACAAAAACACTACAGGACACCTCAACCTTCTGGCACACATCTCAGACCCAGGTGCTTGCTCCCCCAGCTCAACCCCGTCCCCATCCCCATGTGCACTGGCTGTAAGATGCCAGGCCACTCACAGCACGTCCTGGGCCAAGCCCAGGCCTTGGATTTGCCTGCCGATGACCCTGGAAGGAGATAGGGAAACCCCAGCCACTTCCTCCTCACCTCACAGTCCCTTGGAGGTCTGACCACTGTCACTGTCCCATGTCTGGATCCAACTATATCCTTCCCAACAACACCCAGTTGCGGGACGGCACTGGCCAAGGCCAGGGCCACAGGGGCCCGGGTTCCTCCCAAATGAGGCAGGTCACAGGAGCAGAGGGTCTTCCTAAAAAAAAGCAGGGGCAGGAGAGCCAAGAACATGCCTGGAGTAGCAGGGGTAACTGCCAGGTTCTATGCTGTAGGCCAGGCAGGGCAGACAAAAACCTTGTCTTAGGTGAGTCCCAGGGGTCTTCACCACCATGAAGCTTGAGCAGGAATGGCCTCGGGGGTCTCTGGCAGGCCTGACTGGACACACTATCCCACTGCAGCCACTCTTAGGAGGAAGTCACCATGTCAGCACTGCTCAGAGACTATTTGAATTTTGTAAAGGAACAGAGTCCCAGAGAAGCAAGCAGAGGTGGAAGGTGGCCCTGCCAAGCCGGCCTGCAACAGATTTCCTAAGCAAGGCTTCCCAAGGAGCTGGAAGGAGGACTCCAAGGAAGAGGCAGCCAAAATGGAGGTGGGCCAAGAAAAGACCCCATCCAGGACATGCCCTCTTGCTTGGGAGCAGGGAGACAGGGAGTTGACAGGAGCGCTGCAAGCCATCTTCCATGAGTCCTGGTCCCCTGCCTGGCACTGTGACAGCCTTCCCGGCTAACACAGCAAGGTTCCCGAAAGGAGGCTAGCAAAGGGTGAGGACTGCAGCGAGTTTGGACAGGAGCGAGCCCTCTTAAGCAAACACTGAGCACAAAAAATAATTCCCATTCAAAGCACGATTTGCTGTGGGCCTGGCTGGGCCTTCCCAGCAGAGTCCTTTTCAAAGGCTCCCCTTCACCTCTGAATGTGGCTGGGGGAGGGGCACGCAGGCCCAGTGGCATTTGAATTCCACTTCTTCCAGAGGCTTCCTGGTGACCTACTGGGAGCTACCCAGTAAGGTCAATCTCAAAGCATCCCCAGAGAGGAGGAAACATATGGAGAGCGTCAACTCAAGGGCAGGAACAGGCCTCTTAAGGCAATGCTTCTCTGGCAACAGCACACCCAGACCCACGCCATTCACGGGACACCGCTGTGGACTTAATCGGATGTGAGCCTCCTCAGCTGTAAGAGGTTGAGGTTAAGTACTGTTGCTATTGTCCCATTCCACAGATGGGAAAACAGAGGCTCAGAGCTGTTAAGTGATGAAAACCTCTCCTAGCTCTAACTCCTTACTGGATACATCATGTTGTCCTCTATCTGCTAATTATCAGAGCACCGAAATGTTCAGGCAGCAACCCCCCCTCCACTAAGGAAAGAGGGGGTACGGATGAAGCTGGACCACAAGATGCTTTCAAAGCCAATGAAGCACTGAAAAAACCCTTCACCTGTACTGACCCCCAACACTCTTGATCACAAAATCCGAGTTGGGGATAGAATGCCCTCTCTAGGCAACAGCGAAAGAGTGATTAGTGAGACCCTCTGGCTCCATTTCCAGAACAATCTCCCTTCCGCCCACCCTACCTCCATTCTGAATCCAATGGGCCTCCTGGCTCGCTCTTCCGTTCCTGTTGCCCCTCAAAGTACCCTCTATTAGCAGCCAAAGTGACCTCTCTTCTTCACACTTTTTCCCACTTATTAAAGCCATTCATGACCATTGTAGAAGACTGGAAGAATCCAAAGAAAAAGGAAATAAAAATCACCCATTGCCCAGCGTCTGGAATCAGCTCTGTAAACATTTCCAGGTAGCCTAGGTCTTCTCTTCATGTATGCATGCACGGGGGCACACGCACACGCACACGCACAATCATCTGTACAAAATTAGTACCACAGCATAGAGCTTCAACTAGGGTTTTACTCCCTTTATCATATTCATATCCCAAATTATAAGCTATTCTTTCTTTACCTACACTTTTTGGGGTCCGGTGGGTTTGTTTGTTTTGGCATAGTTCAAAAATGTACAAGGCACTCCCATCTGGCAGGATAAAAGGTTGCAAAGTGAAAACACCATCTTTCCTCCATCCCAACCCATCCCTCAGCTGCCGTTTCCCTCCCCTGGGGCAACTCTGATTACCTGTTTCTTATATACTAAATCATCTTTTAAAATCATCTATGAGATCACGTCACTCCCCTCCGTAAAATTCTCCAGTGGTGTCCCCATCACACGGGCCATCTAATCAAGCTCCTGAACAGTCCTCCCAGGCCCCGGGTCACCAGGCTTGGGCCCCCCCCCCCCTCCGATTTCCTCTAGCCACACTGCTGTTACCAAACCCCGATCTGGCCTCAGGGACTTTTCATTCCCTCCGCCTGGAATCCTTTCTTCCAGGCTTTGTGCAGCGGGCTCCTTCTCCTAGTCCAGGCCTCCACTGGCCTCCCGTCTCCGACCACCTCTGCCTGCCTCCACACCTCCACCCTGTGTCACAGCACCATGCTGTATTTCTGCCGCGTGACATAGGGTCTGATGTTGTCTTGGTTACTTATTTAAAGTTATTTATTGCACTAGAAAGAAGGCTCCCTGAGGGCGGGCACGCTACCTGTCTTGTTCGCCCCTAAAATCATGCTGCCTAGCACGGAGCCTGGCACATAATAAACGTGCCAACACATTTCCGTGGAAGACATGAATAGGGGTGTGTGTGTCTGTGATGCTGGTTCTCATCACTGAAAACAGCCCAGCAGCAGGAACTCCAAGCACCAAGCACCAATCTCCTGGCCGCCCTCCCCAGTGCCCAGGGTGGGGGCCAGAGAATCAGAGAAAGGAAAGAGCTCATCCCTTACCGCTGCATTTGCCGAGTCTGGAAACACAGAAGGAGCTTGTGACAAACCCGATTTCCTAGAAAATACTCGAACTGCAAGTGGGAAGGTGAAGGTGAAACTTCGCTTCCTGTCTCCCCAGGCGGCCTGGATCTTCCAGGTTCCCAAGTGAGCGCCAGCAGCAGGTGACATGAATGGCACCAAGGGAGCAAAGCTCCCTTAAGGAACTGCCTCAGCCTGTCCCACCTGATGCCCCCTCCCCCACCTACCCCTTCCCCAAGAGGCCCCAGACACCTGGGCTCCTCTCTCCAGAAATTCACCCAGCCCCAGAGACACAAATGCGCATCCAATCCTGAGCCAGCAGCCCCAGCCAGGACACTCGGGGGAAACACTCCTAGAGACGCTTCCTTCCTGGGGCCTGATTTCCACTGAGAGAAGACTGCAGGTGGGCCAAGACTGATTTTTAAGAATGAGGGAAAGGAGGGAGTAAAGTGCCTTTCACAAAAACTGTGAAATAATGGGGGCGGGGGTGGCAGTGATGAAAAATTTCCCAAGATGGAACTACCCAAGGAGTAGGGAGATCTGTGGAGCCAAAATCAGGAAAGGGTGGGAAGAAGTGTGAGGTTTCTACCTTGCCAGAAGTGGACAATTGTTACAACTGGTTAAAGGAGGACACTCCCGAAGTGCCCTTCTGGTCAGTTAATAATGGCAATAACAACGAACATTTCTCCAGCACTTACTATGTGCCAGGCACAGTTCTATGAGCAAACTGAGACACGGAGCAGTAAGGCCGAATTGCTAAGATCATGTCGCCAGTGGCAGGATCTAGGATCTACCTTCGGAGCCCTGGCTCTTAACCACAAAGCGTTCTGTGGCTTTCAGTAGCCCCAGGGCGGGGGAGAGGGAGGGATCCCAAACCATTTCCCCTTAATTGATCATTCGATGTCAGTTTCAAGGATGTGCGCACAATTCTGCCAGTTCTGCATACGGGAAAATCTGGAAGAGTTAACGTGCTCGCCCGAGCTGACGCTGCCCGCGGGAGGGGAATCAGAACCAAAATGTGCGGAACCTCAGCTTGTGAAGCACCACTTCCTAAGGGAGCACGGTGTACACCCGGATCTCGAAACTCCGCCCAGAGCAGCAGCATCTCCTCTGGCTTTGACCAGACCCCTGCTCCAGAGCCAGCGCCGAGGCGCCCTGCCCGGAAATTCCCACAGAATCACAGCGAACTTCCCAGGAAAACTCCTCGGCTTCCTCCTAGCCCCAGTCACGGAGGCAGCTGCCAAGAGCGCCGCTGGAGTCCTTGCAGCTGCCGTCGGCCCTCCAGGGCGGGAGCCGCCGCTCGTGCGCTCGGGGTCCTCCCGGAAAGGTCCAGGGCTGAAGTTCAAAATTCACTTCCCGCCCAGGCCCGGCTCGCTGCCCCGCCCGGGACTCTCCCGCAGCCCCCACGCTCTCGCCCTCCCCAACCCCAGATAAGTTATGGAGCCCCTGCCGCCTGGAAGGCCAGCCGAGCAGCCGGGAAAATCCCGCGGGCGATCCCTGCGCGTCTGGGGACTCGCAGCAGCCGAAGCGCGAGCGCGCGTGCACACACACACACACACACACACACACGCGTGTGTGCGCGCGCGCGTGTGCGTGTCACAGCAGCCGGCGCGCACACGTGTGTACATGTACGTGTGTATGTGTATGTGTGTGTGTGTCTGTTTACGTACAGAACGCGCGGGGTGGGAAAACAATGGCGAGCCGCTGGGAACTGAGCGACCGGCCCCCTCCCCACCTCCCTGCCTCCCTACCCCCAGGCAAGATTTGCTTTGCAGCGAAACCGGGATGCAAAGATTCACCTCCGACTGCAAAGGCGGGAGGTGGGGGGTGGTAAGGAGGAGGATAGGGTGGGAGGGGGTGAAACAGGAGCGGCCGGAGCAGAAAACAAACAGGATGCAGCGCCCGGCGGGTCCGCTGGGGTGCGAACCTGGCTGGGTGGAAAGGACTGCGTGGCCGGCCCCCGGCACCGCACCAGCCCGGGATGGAGGGGGTCCATCTGCGTCTGGGCGCCGGCACCCGAGCCCCACGCGGGACGCGCACGGGTCGCCCCAGCTTCCCGTTGGGAAATCCTAGAACTGGGCGCCTAGATAGACTGATGAGAAAGCCCTCGTGTCCCCAGCCCGCCGGCGAGGGCGAGGGGTGGAGGGGGGTGCGAGCACCCCAAGGCCGGCTAGCGTGGTGCGCACACAGACACACATCCCCCCCACCCCCCACCCCCCCCACGGCCTTACCGGGCTGCCACCCCTCTGCACAAGGACCCAGATCGGCCCGCGAGGAGCCGCCAGTGGCCGGCGTCGTCGGCGGGGGGGGGGGGGGGGGGGGGGGGGGCGGGGGGGGGTCCGTTCCTTCTCAAAAAACTTTGCAAAGGACGAAAACTCGCAGAGATGAGAGCCGGTGTGTGCCCAGAAACACCGGGGCGCGAGTGTCAAACTTCGCAGGGCTGGGGAGAGGGGCGCAGATGCGTGCTGCGGGAGGCGAGGGGAGCACTTACTACTCAGCCAGGCGCTGGGCTCGGGGCTCCGCGCTCCTGCTCGGCTCCTCCTCCGAACGGGTCCTCGCGGCTGGCAGCCCGGGCTTCCCGCTCACATGCCCCGGCGGCGAAGCGGCTGACCGGCGCGCAGGGCTGGGGCGGCTGGGTTGGGAGCAGGCACGCCCCCCGCCGTGGGCCGGGGAGTCGCTCGGGACTCGTGGCCACCCTGGGTCCGCGCCCCACCGCCGGCCGCAGTCCCGGGCGTAGAGCTCGGTTCCGGCCGGGCGGCGTCCTCCGCCGAGCCAGGCCGCTCTCTGCACTCTGCCCTCTGCCCTCTGCTTGCGGCCGTCTCCCTGCCTTCCGCGGTCCTGCTCCCTGACTCGCCCGGACGCGGCGCCGGCCCGCCCGCCCGGCTCTCCGGCTCTCCCGCTCCGCGCCTCGGCTCGGTCCCGAACCAGGGCCTCGGCGGCCGGCCGCTGCACCCCGGGCTCAGACCTGGGCTCGCCGCTCCTGGGCCGGGGCTCCAGGACCCGCCACTTGCACAGTTCAGTTCGAGCCGGGACCGGGAGCAGGGCGCTCGCAGCTCGCTGCTGCGAGGCTACTCCACAGCCTCAGAGGAGAAAGAGGGAGGGAGACAGAGAGCGGGCAGGGGGAGGAGGAAGGAGGAAGGGTGGGGAGATGGAGAAGGAGGGAGGGACAGAGAGTTCCCTCCTCCTCCCTACAGCCAGGTCCATCCCGGCATCCACAGCTGGAAACCTCGGTTGGGAATGAGAAGGGGAGAGCGGCGGGGGGCGGGTGAGAAAAGAAGAAAGAGGCGGATTCTGTCCACTCCCACCGCCCAGGTATGAAGGTCGCTGCCGAGAATCTCCGCTCCTTGGAGCAAGACCCAAGAAGTTGTCCGTCCAGCTCCCGGCCTCCTAACCCTCCAGACAGGCAGGACTGAGGGTTTCCGACCCTATGCAGAACCTCATCCTACCTGAAGCTAGACCGCTTCCTAGTGCCTCACACCACTCTCTCGGGTGTTTGTTGTTTCCCTGAGCCTGTTCTAGATGAGGGGGTGGGTTCCTTTAATTCGGGGCGTTCCTTAAAGGTCATGGAAGGCACTCTGGTGTGAGGACAGGGATCAGAGTCTTGGCGGGGGGGGGGGGGGGGGGGGGGGGGGGGCTATTATCTGAACTGGGTCTCAGAAAGTAGAGCCGTGAAAGGAGGGGCAGTGGTGAAGCTGATCTTCTCAGCCCGTGATGGTCAGCTGGGCTTCTAGGACCTTCTGGGGGCTTTGGATTTCATCATTCCCCGTGGCCTTCCTTACCCAACTCCTTTTATTCATATTTTAGTTCTCAGCCCAGATATCATTTCTTCCAGAAGTATGTCTTGACAGCCCAATCTGGGTTAGGTGCCCCATCTACTGGGGCGGGCTCCAGAAGCCCTCCCCCACCGGGCGTAAACACCCCTCCCTCCCTCGCCCCCCACCCCCACTGGAATGCAAGCTCCCCCAGAGCAGGGATGTCTCCTGGATCACTGTTACAGAGAGCAGGCCCTTGACAAACATTTGTGGATCTGTGGGTTGATTGAAGGGAATAGGGAGTCCCTGAGGGATTCTAAGGAGGGCCTCTGATGCGGTCAGTCTAGCTGGAGGCAGGGAGGCCCGTGACCAGACAGTGACAGTCACCAGGGTAAAAATGACACAGGCCTAGGATAGGGAAGATGGAAAGAAGGAAGCAGGGGGATGGAGGTGGGACAAGTCTGTATCAGCTCTCCCGCAAATGGCTTCTGGATGACTGAATGAAGCCATTTCAGAAATCATGGAAGAGTTACCCAAGTGCCATCAAGCCTTTCCCCGTCCTGGCCAGCATGCCTGTGTTTTCCATATAGCTGATTATTTTTCTCTGGCCCCTGATCAGCTTCAATGCCACCGTCTTTATGGGTCCCTCCCCGTCACTGTCTTCAGCCACAGCAGAGTGAAACAGGAAGAACAGAGAGATGGGACACAGGCTCTCCTCTTTCCAACAGTCCCCGTCCACTGTATCGCACTCACTAGAGACCACCCTTCCCAGTTACTGCCACTACGTTGAAATATTTTTTTGTTCTGTTTTTGTTTTTAGTAATCTCTACACCCAAGGTGGGACTCCAACTCATAACCCCCAGATCAAGACTCTATGCTCTTCTGGGCCAGCCAGGTGCCCCTGAAAAATGTTTAAGTATCTGCTTACTATGTCTTACACACAGTAAGACAATATACATATATGATTCTGTCTTCAAATACAATATCCATTTGTACCTTATCCCAGTTCTGTGAGGCTGGTACCATCATCTCCATTTTAGGGGTAAGAAGAATGAAGCTCAAGGTCATGGCCAGTAAGTGACAGGAGGAAGTTGTTTGACTGAAGATTCTAGGTCTTTCTATACTACCACACCGTTTCCTGGGAACACCAATCAAAATGACACCATTTAACCTAGTGGACTACTCCTTCCTCAAAATGTTCACTTCATGACTCCACACCCCCGAGTTTCTTCTGACCTCACTGGTTGTCCTTTCTCAGCCTCCCTTATTTATAGTCCTTCCTCCACTTGTCTCCAGGTGGCTGTTTCCCATGGGAAACCTTCTGTACCCCATTTTCCTCTCTCCCTTCTCGCCATACATGAAATGTTATGTTTCCAAAGCTTTATTTGTTTTTTTTTTTTAAAGATTTTATTTATTTATTTGAGAGAAAGAGAGAGAACGAGCTGTGGGGAGGACAGAGGGGGAGAGAGAGAGAGAGAGAAGTAGACTCCCTGCTGAGCAGAGACCTGATGGGCGGCTCAATCCCAGGACCCAGAGATCATGATCGGAGCCGAAGGCAGATGCTTAACTGACTAAGCACCCAGGCACCCCTGTTTCCATAGCTTTAAATACCAATTATTGGGGTGCGTGGGTGGCACAGTAAATCATCCAACTCTTGATTTTGGCCATCAAGTCATGATCTCAGGGTCGTGAGATCGAGCCCTGCATCAGGCTCTGTGGGAAGCCTGCTTAAGACTCTCTCTCCTTTTGCCCCTCCCAGTCCATCTATCTCAAATAAATAAATAAACCAATATGTGCTGATGATTCTCCCAACTTCTTCTGTAACCCTCCAGGACTGCTTAGTGCACTTCAGACTCATGTATCCAACCACACATTTGACATTTCTACCCGAGGATCTCACATGTTCCAAGATGGAACTTTAACCACCAGCCCCAAGCCTGTGTACACCCTGTACTGTCTTTCCCGTCTCAGAAAACGGTACCCCCGGGAGGTTCGAGCCAAAGACCTTAGGAGTCGACCTCAATTCTTCCTTCCCATAGACCCAAATTAATGAGTGCTGTTGGTCTTTGTCCACAAATGTGTCCCCTCTCCACCTCTTCTCTGTCCTCACCGTCCCCACGCTGGCCCCGGTCACTATCTGTCAGCTAGACCACGACAGCCTCAGTGCTTCTGAGAACCAAGACCACCCACAGTCCCATCATTTCACTAAGACTACTTACATCACCATGACTTTAACATTTGTTCCAGAAATTTCTTGCCCAGGAAGGTAAGCCCATAAACTAGTAAATAATTTCATTATTTGCTCCAGGAACTTCCTGAAAATCAATTTATCTGAACAATAGAAGGCTCGAATGGCCCCCTTCTGGGGACAATAGTTTGCGTAACCTCACAAACCACTAGCTTATCAAACAATTGTTTATTTTTCAAGATCCTCCCCTCGTTGTAGCCTCCAGTCCAGAACTGTTATCTTACAAACTGCCCAATCCCAGTCGGATCTCCATCTTGAAAGACCTGCCTCTAACCAGACTTCAAGCCCTATAAATATCTCTGTACCTGAAAGCACTTCCTCAAAGCCCGTTCTTCCCAGAGCAGGCTCCCTTTCGTCCTCTGGTCTGGATGTAGATGTTCCTTTCTTTACCTTCCCTTCCCCAACTCCCCTACCCCACCCCCGAGACCACCCTCCACACCTTATCCTCCTGCTTCACAGCACTCAACGGCGATTCGTACTTACTTTATCTGTTTTCTTGTTTTTGTTTTTTGGGGTTTTTTTTCCCTGTTTTCCCTTTAGACTGTGGACTCCATGAGGAGACAACCTTGTCTGCTGTATTTTCCACTTAATTTCCAGAGCCCCTTGCAGATGCTCAAAAAATATTTGCTGAAGGAAAGACTTTGGCCCCAATGAGGTGGCCTCCAGGGCACTTCACGTGGCTGCCCGTTTCTGGTGAACCATGAACCAGTTCATGGTTCTGAGACCCCTGTGGGGGCTGCGGTGCCCGGGGGAGCTGGGGTTCCCTGCTCTCCCTTCAACCTTCAAGACTAGAGACAAAGGGGCGAGTGGGAGAAGTAGTAAAAGGATTCAGTTCACAGATTGGTATGAATCACTTTCTTCAGTGTTACAGGAACAGGTGAGAGGGAGAAAGTTCCAGAAAGTGAACTTCCAGAAAGTGAACCTCCAGAAGCTGGGAGGAGGAAAGAGCAGTGAAATCCCTGTCCTGCTTTGCCTTAGGTCTTTCCTGCCTTTCCCTAGGCCTCAGGACCCAGCGAAGGGCCATTTTCTCTCTGAAGCTTAGAGGAGCTGCTTGCTGTTTGGATCATGTCAGGGTAGGCCCAGCCTACTGGAGTTTGCCTGGGTACCAACTCTTCATCCTGCTGACTGAGGACGTGCTTTTCTGGATACCTACCGCCAGACTTGCCAGGCAGGAGAGCTGAGCTCAGATGGTCACACCGTCGACCACAGGAGCCCCCTTCCAGAGTCAGGCTCTCCCTTCAGACTGAGCTTGATGGGCCTCTCCTCAGTTCTACTTGAGTTTCTCCTGAGAATCCCACTTGGGTGTGGAAGCGAATCAAGAAGATAACATGTTGATTCACAGAATGTTTCATTGGCCTATCAGAATCTGAAAGTATAAGATCTGGTAAGCCATCAGCCTTCCAGAACCATCTCCTCCATCTCCTCTCTCTGTGCACAGACAGGAGAGGTATCTTACCCACGGCTGACTCTTAACACACATGCCCTCTTTCAGTCTATCAGTAGTTCTGTGAAGAAGGGAACGGTTCCATTTCACAGAGGAGGGAAATCACACTCCAAGATAGGAACAAAATTTCCAAGACTGCGTGGTGAAGGGGGAAAGGCTGACGTCTGAACCCAGGTTTCCTGGCCCTCAAGTCCATGGTTTTTCTGCTGCAGCACCCTGTGTTGCCCCATATGGGGTTTTATGCTCCTTAGAGTCAAAACCACCTAAAGTAGCACCGGCTATTATTCAACAGCCCAGAAGCTAGCCTAGGCTCCAGAACTAGAAGCAGCTCAGGGCACCTGGGTGGGTCAGTCGGTTGGGTGTCTGCCTCTTGATCTCAGCTTGGGTCTTGATCTCAGGGTCGTGAGTTCAAACCCCACCTTGAGCTCCATGCGGGACACGGAAACTACTTTAAAAAAATAAATAAATAGAAAGGAAGAAACAGCTCTCTGCTTCTAATGTGACAGTTAGCCACCTGTCCTCCAGTTGAGGACAGTCTCCCAAGGACAGACGGACGACTCGACCCATCCCCCCATGCCCAACACACTTGCATGCACACATACCGGGACCTCAATGAGGGCCTGTGCTCCCCTAATGCCGTGACATGAGTCCTTTCTAGACACACACACACACACACACACACACACACACACACACACACACTCTTCCAAAACTTCACCCCGTTGTTCTTCCCATGTCTAGCTACCATGGGGAACTTAGCTTGGGGAAGAGGGCAGGAGTATCAGGTGTCACCTCCAGACCTAGCAAACTTCTCTCCCCACAAATTTACCTATTTGTAGTCCTAAACCCTGGGGGCAAAAATTAGGCCTCAGGTTTTACTGATCAGTTTGGAATGGGTGCAAAGTCAGGGTTCCCTCCCTCTGAGGGCCCCCACACACATGGCCCTGCGCAATGGGTGTTTTCTTCTCTCTTCCTTTCTCCTCTCCTGGTCTTTCCCACCGAGGGGGACCTAGGGCCCCACCTGAACTGGCAGCTGATGGAGGGAGGGAGGGAAGGAAAGAAGGTCAGAGGGTTGTTCCCTTCCCAGCAGCCCCAAGAACTTGGGAAATCCTGAGGTGGCCTCCTCCTGCCCCCCACCCCCCACCACCTGGTTTATAGTGCCCCGCCCCCACCACCTAAGTTTTTTAAACCCTCTTTCCTGTCTTGAGGAGACCTAGATCCTCATCCTGGGAGGGACTGGCGACAATTAACAAAGGCACCATGGAGTAAAGACAATTAACAATCCAGAAAAGAGGGGAAAGAGAGGCTTTGTTCTGGTCTCCATGGCAACGGTGGGGGGGAGGGAGGAGGAGGAGGAGGAGGAGGAGAGGCCATCCAGGGAGGCTGATACTTTCACTTTCCTTTCATCCCTCCCCTGTCCCGCCCCCTTGGGTTTCTGCCAGGGAGACAGGGGATCTTGGAGAACACAGGACTGGGACAGGCCCAGTCTGCAGGACTGGGATTCGAGGTGGGTGACGTTGACTGTGAGGTTCACACCCTAGCTAAGAACTCACTGGGGAATTAAGGCTCGACAGAGCGCCTCGGGCTTGATGCAAAGGCATCCTCCCCTTCCTTCTTCTTTTCTGAGGGCCTTATCTTGTGCCAAGAACTGTAAGCAAGCCTCTGCTCTGGCTGGCTTGTGGTCAAAAGGAGCTTGAGAGGCTGGTGCTTTCTTCCTGGTCAGAGTCGGGGGGTGGACTGGCCCCCCACGGCCTGCAGGACCCACTGCGAAGTGGTACAGCACCCTCGGTGCAAAGTTAGTAGGAATTCAAGATGGTGGCAGCAGAGCATGACGTCAAGGGCAGGGCCCTTCTGAGCAGGGCGCCCTATGCCAGCTGTGCATGTTGAAAGCCTGGGATGCCAGCCGGGACAGAGGGCAGCTTGGGGCCTGGGCTCTGTCTGCCTGCTCAGAGCGCACGTGTGTGTGTGTGTGTGTGTGTGTGTGTGTGTGTGTGTCGCGCACAAGAAGGGGAGAGAGAGAACACTTCTGGGCAAATCTTTCCTGCCTGGATTTCTGTTTCCTCAGCTGTTAACGAGGACGTTGAACTGGTGGTCTTTGGCTTGCCTCTCCTATGGGTTTGCATTTCCTCTTCTCCAGGACGAGAGGAGGATTTTCCAGGCTTCTCTCTACTGCACACAGTTCTGAACTCCACCACGAGGAGCAGCGGAGAAACCAAATGTGGAGAACTCATTCCCAAGTGTTCTGGTCCAGCTCTCCCAGGCTTCCCTGTTTGGAAAGGGCAGAAGACAATGAAATACAGACTCTAAACCCTGCTAGAGACCGTGCTTTCGGTTGCGGGGGAACTGGAAGGTACCTGCCATCTCGCAAGTGCTTCCAGCCAGAGCAGAAGTTTCTTGGCATGAGAGGCCTGGAGCCTCAGACCCGCCTTCCAGAGGGGCCTCTGCATTAGCCGTAGGAGACTCTCTGTCAGGACATGTCTTGCTCTCAGTGACCCTAACATCGTGAGAGAGTATGGGTTAGGGACTCCAGAACCTTATCTTTCTAGGACTCAGCCTTATTGTGCTGTGGGTCCAAGGGAAATGAAGAATATTAATCAGAAACAAAAATCAAAGAAAAAAAAATCAGTTCTGTCAGAGGCCCTAAACCAGACAAGAGGTCAAAAGGTCAAGGTCAAAGGATATAAAGAAACTACATCTGCTCTCTGCCTTCATCTCTCTGCCGGGAGGGTATCTTGCCAGGGAGTCCTTGCAGGGATGCTATTATAGGCCAAACTGTGTCTTCAAATTCATATGTTCTAACCCCCAGTGCGTCACAAGGTGACTGTACTTGGAGACAGGGTCTTTAAGAGGTCTTCTTGTTAAAAGGAAGTCATTAGGGTGGGCCAAAATCCAACATGACTGGCATCCTTATAAGAAAAAGAAAATCTGAGGGGCGCCTGGGTGGCTCAGTGGGTTAAGCCTCTGCCTTCGGCTCAGGTCATGATCTTGGGATAGAGCCCCGCATCGGGCTCTCTGCTCAGCGGGGAGCCTGCTTCTCCCACTCTCTCTCTGCCTGCCTCTCTGCCTACTTGTGATCTCTCTCTCTGTCAAATAAATAAATAAAATCCTAAAAAAAAAAAAAAGAAAAAGAAAATCTGATACAGACACAGAGGGGAAAGACAGAGCGAAGACACACGGGGAGAGAAGATGGCTTTTGGCAAGCCAAGGAGAGAGAGAGGCCTGGGGCCAATCCTTCCCTCAGAGCCCTCGGAAGAAGCCTCCCTTCATGGACTTCTAGCCTCCAGATCCGCAAGAAGCTACGGTTCTGCTATCTAAGCCCCCCATCCATGGTGCTTTTTAAGGGCAGCTCTAGCAAATGGAATAGGGATGCTTAGAGGTTGGGAGATCTGCCCAAGCTTGGGGCTGCCCAGACGCCGAGAATGTGTCTGCATAAGGGGGTAGGCTTTTGTACTAGCACTGCTGTATTATTTTAATTTGAAACAAAATTGATCTATTACTCTCTTCCCCCATAGCTTAGTCTTTTAAATTTTTTATTTCTTCTGGTATTGGTTTAACACATTTTATTGTTTTAATCCCTTTAGTCTTTTATTTTTCTGGTTTTAATGATTTTACTTATCGCTGTCATTTTTAATCTCTGTTTCGTCTTTGTTCTAGCTATTTCATACTACTTGCCTTTATCTCATCTTATCTTCTCGATTTATTGTTATTGTATTATCTTTTTATTCTCCATCTTTTATTTCTAACCTTTGCCTTATCCTTTCTTTGTTCTAGCTTTTCATTTCTTTTTAGTTTATTTGGTTTATTTTTAGTTCATATTATCACTTTGCCCACTGCCTTCTTTTTTTTTTTTTTTTACTGTTTTTACCATCTTTTTATTTCTTCTTAGTTTACTTTATCTCTTTATTGACTGGTGTATTATCTTCCATATTTTACTGTTTTCAATTCTCTCCGCTTATTAAATGCGGGGGCTGGAAACACAGCCCTCAGGGGAGAGCTGCCAGGCTAACCCAGGCCCCAAGCTGAGGAGGCTGGATGTTCTGCCACAGGAAGCGGGTTCACTCAACAGCCCCCAGCAAGTGCCCCCCTTTGCTTCAAACTGGGCCCCCACCATCTGTAAGAATTAATCTGTGTAAGAGAGGAGACCTTGGGATAAAATTCTCTCAGGAAGATACCCGATTTGCCTACAGTAATAACACACGAGAGCTGCGGAGGAGCCCAGCTCTCTCATACCACATGCCATCCAACTGCTCTTGGAGCACGACATCATCTCAAGTTCACCATCAGCAGACATCAGACCAAGGGTATAAAGAAACTACGTCACCCGGCAAGGTGGGTATAGAAGGCAGGAAATTCCACTTTGTGAAAAACTCTCAACAGACTACCTCACGTTTAATTTTTTTAAAAAGATTTTATTTATTTATTTGACAGAGAGAGAGATCACAAGTAGGCAGAGAGGCAGGCAGAGAGAGAGGGGGAAGCAGGCTCCCTGCTGAGTAGAGAGTCCGATGTGGGGCTGGATCCCAGGACCCGGAGACCATGACCTGAGCCGAAGGCAGAGGCTTAACCCACTGAGCCACCCAGGTGCCCCAACCTCAGGTTTAATTTTAATAAGAAACCAAGTGGTCATGATCCTTGCAAAAAGGTTTTGGGAAAAAGCACAATGAAAGATCTTTGAGAATTTTGACATCTAGCTGCCTCCTGCATCCATTTATTTCATAAATTTGTATCAAGAAGCTACTATGTGGGGCACCTGGGTGGCTCAGTGGGTTAAGCCTCTGCCTTCGGCTCAGGTCATGACCTCAGGGTCCTGGGATTTGAGTCCCGCATCGGGCTCTCTGCTCAGCAGGGAGCCTGCTTCCCTCTCTCTCTCTGCCTGCCTCTCCGTCTACTTGTGATCTCTCTCTGTCAAATAAATAAATAAATCTTAAAAAAAAAAAAAAAAAGGAAGCTACTATGTACCAGGAATTAGGCTAAGAAATGAGGATAAATTGAAGAGCAAAAGGAGTTGGGTCCTTGCTGTCATACAGTTTATAGTCTTACGAAAAGATATGATATTTACCTGGCGATGACTGATCTGATTTGCCTTCCTTGCAGACAAGATTACAGGAGGTCGGAACGTCTGAGAGTGCTCGTTGTTCCCCAAGTATATTTCTCCCTTTCTAGAGTAATACAAGTTTTAGCTGAGAAAATAACTGCCAGTCACAAGACTGCATTTTCCCAGGCTCCTTTGCAGTGAAATCTAACCATGTCCCTAGGTTCTGCTGGATAGAACCTCAGCAGAAGTGAAACATACACCTTCCCGGTTCTACCCCACAGGATGGACATGGAGAGGTACAGGCAACTTCCTGGTCATATCCCTATCAATAAAGAGTGGTTATTCTTTCCATTCTTTTTCCCTGCTGCTGGCTGGAATATGGGTAGGGTAGCAGTACCCCTTGTAGTTATGGAAGAGTCTGGAAAGCCATAAGATGAACGAAGGACATTGAAAAAGGAGTATGGATGTCTGATACCACGGAGGCCCCATAAAGTTCTGTTCTGCCTCTTCTTGGACAATTAGAGGGGAGACTAATAAATTCGTGTCTGGTATAAGCCACGGTGACATAGACCTTCATCATGGTAGCGGAATCAGTTCTCTTTAGCATGTAGGTCTCCCCTAAAACTTTCCCTGATTTTGACTCAAGCCTAGAATCATTTGTTTCCAAGCACTCTTAGAGGAAAATTAGATCTATCCCAGCGGGGTCACTCCTGTATGCAAGAAAGGGACCTTTCTTGTCACAGGGTGCACGAGGGTCGGCAATCTGTCGCATTTTGTGGCTCGACTCTGATTCTATACAAGCTTCTATGTAAGACTCTCTTGAGTCTCAGAAAAGTAAACTAGGTCTTAGCACTCATGCCCACTTTAAATATCTTTTTCATGACAAACCATATGCAAACAGAAGGATATTCTGTTAAAAACAATATTTCATCAGTGCAATCTCTACCAATGACCAGAGTGACCCTACACCTCTGTCAACAGTGTGATTCCTCTCCAAATATTGTACTATTGGCTTAGTACTCTGGCCTGCTAAATGTTTACTTCCGTACTCCCCGGTCACATTTTCAGTAACTTCTTCAGCTGTAGGGAGTTCCCGTCCATGAGCCCTGCTCCTCTGCAGAGAGACACTGGCGTGAAACCTGCAGATTCCTTTAGCCCTGACCACCCTGTAGAACCCTCACACTGTGAGTTTAGTCCTGCTTCTACTCAATCAGAGAACAGTAGCCCCTTATGTTAGTCTGCTCAAGCTGCTATGACAAGATACTACAGACTGGGTGTCTTGCACAACAGAAATTCATTTCCCACAGTTCTAGAGAGTGGAAGTCTAAGATCAAGGTGCCAGCCATCTGGGTTCCTGATGACAACTCTCTTCCTAGCTTATAGATGGCCACCATCTCTTTGTATCCTCACTTGGTGAAGAGAGAGTGCTCTCATCTCTTTTCCCCTTCTTGTAAGAAACTAATCCTAATCGTGGGGTCTCCACACTCAAGACTTCATCCAATCAACTACCAATGGCTCTATCTCCAAATACCATCAGGTTGGGGATTCGGGCTTCAACACATGAATTTGGGGGGTACACAAACATTCAATCTGTAACATCATCCCCACTCCCCTCTCTTATTAACTGCTGTATCCTCAGTCCCTAGGATAAATAGTCATAATCCTGCATAATTCTAAACTGCCGAAGAATAATGATGACATCCTAGGAGATTCACAGAAGTTGCCTCCTGATATCAAAGGCATTTCTCCCAGCATGGGGCTGAATGCAGTTCACAGTAATACTATAACATTTTATTTTGGGATGTCATAGTATAATAATCATAAAGAGGACTAGATTCTACATAATAATTTCATGTCTAGGGGTGCCTGGGTGGCTCAGTGGGTTAAAGCCTCTGCCTTCGGCTCAGGTCATGATCCCAGGGTTCTGGGATCGAGCCCCGCATCAGGCTCTCTGCTCAGCAGGGAGTCTGCTCCCTCCTCTCTCTCTGCCTGCCTCTCTGCCTGCTTGTGATCTCTGTCTGTCGAGTAAATAAATAAAATCTTTAAATAATTTCATGTCTAAGAATTAGGTCCTTTTCTTTAAAGTTCCATGGGGAGGGCACCTGGATAGCTCAGTCAGTGAAGCACCCAACTCTTGGTTTCGGCTCAGGTTATGATCTCAGGGTCGTGTGATTGAGCCCGGCGATCGAGTCTGTTTGAGATTTTCTTCCTCTACCCCTCTCTGCACGTGCACATAAGCTCTCTTTCTCAATAAATAAATAAATATTTGAAGTTCCATGTGGAATATGAGGCAAAGGTGAATTGGCCATTTCAGCCTCAGTGCCACTCAGCTTTCAGGTTGTTAATATCATAGTCAGTGCGTGAGGGTATCTATGGTAGTAAGTCTCCAAGATGGCCCCCCACGATCCCCACTTTTTGGTGCACATGCCTTTGCCCTGAGTGGGGCTAGACTTAGTGACACTTTTTTTTTTTTTTAAGTAATCGCTACACCCAATGTGGGGCTTGAATTCCTGACCCCAAGATCAAGGGTTGCGTGTTCTTCTGACTAAGTGAGTCAGGCTTCCCAAACTTAGTGATGCCTTTTTTTAAAGATTTTATTTTTAAGTCCTCTCCATACCCAAGATGGGGCTCGAACTTATGACCCTGAGATCAAGAGTCGCATGCTCTACTGACTGAGCCTGCCAGGGGCCCTTAATAACACTGTGTGAGTTGGAGGCAAAGGTGATAGACAGTGTGTGATTTGGAGACCAGCTCATAAAACGCAGAGCGGCATCTGGATTATTTGCTCTGGGGGAAGACGCCTGGATGTCAAGTGGTGTCTGTGTGAGGGTCCACGTGCTGAAGCCTCCTGCCCACAGCTGGGTGAGCGAGCTTGGAAGCACAGCCTCCAGCCCCAGTCCAGTCTTCAAAGACTGTAGCCCAGCAGCTAACTTCCTCTAGAGAGGAAGTTAGTTAGAGAGAAGTCCTTCTCAGAGACCCTGGGCCAGAAGTACTCAGCTAATCTACTCCTGGACCGCCAACCCTCAGAAACTGTGTGAGATGAGAAATGCTTATTGTTTAAGTTGCCAAGTTTGGGGGTAATTTGTTTTGCAGGAATAGGTAAGCAGAAATAGATTGGGATGTCAAGACGAATAAGATAATTCCACAGCTTCTAAATTCATTTGCCTTCTGTGGATGGGCTCGGCCATCTGCAAAAAAGAAAATTAGTAAGTGGGAATCTGAGAGAACATTTCTTCTCTAGAAAGCATGAGTGAATCATCTGTATTCTCCCAAACCTCTTAGCAGGAGGTTTCTCTAGAAAGCATGAGTGAATCATCTGTATTCTCCCAAACCTCTTAGCATGATCCTGGACACAAAATTAGCTAATGGATTAATTGAGGACTTCTTACTGAAACTTGCATTGCTTTCTAGTTGCCTTATAATTAATAAATACTTAATTTTTAAATTAAATATTATATTATAATTAAATAATTTAAAAATATTTAATTTATTTTTATTCGTAATTAATATTTTTAATGTTTAATAAATAAATAATTAACAAACAAATAGTAGATTCACAGAGCTCTTTCTGGAGTGAAGAAGAGTTATTTTTGCCTGCAAAATCCATTGTAAGAGTTTTTTCTGGAGGCTTCCATGACCAACCTCCATCTCCATCCTCACACCAGTGATTCGAATTTGTCATTCTTTCCTCCATGCACTCATGGCACTTTGAGAACACTTCTGTGATGGCACTTGGCACTGATGACTCGCTATCTCCCTCATTAGGCTGGGAGGTTTTTGAAGGCAGAGACTGTGATTTATTCATCTTTGTTCTTAGAACAGAACACAGGCTCTGGCCCGTAATATAAGTTCAACATATATGCCTTATATAAATGTAATTTATAAACTATGTTATTACATAGTTCATAAACTATATATAATTTTTATAATGAATATAAACTATATTAATAATTAATAAGCTATATTAATGAAGGAAGGAATAAATAAATTAATAAATGAGTTGGCTTTGAAAGAAAACTAAGTGGCCTGAGGAAAAGATTTTCCCCCTTGGATTTCTGTTCACCTATAAAATGAAGGGGTTGGACAAGATTTCTTCTAAGACCCCTTTCCATTTAGACCTTCCAAGATTTATGATTGAAGGTGGGAGTGGGAACCCATGCCCTTCCACAACCTTCAAAAGACAATGTTAGGAAGAACATAATAAAGATAAGACTAGAAATCAATGAAATAGGAAACAGAGCAACAATGAAGAAAATCAATGAAAGCAAAGACTGGTTCTTTGAAAAGATCAATACAACTGATAAACCTCTAGCTAGATTGATCAACAACCAGAGAAGACACAAATTACCAACATCAAGAATGAAAGGGAGGGGCGCCTGGGTGGCTTAAGCCACTGCCTTCGGCTCAGGTCATGATCTCAGGGTCCTGGGATCGAGCCCCGCATCGGGCTCTCTGCTCGGCAGGGAGCCTGCTTCCTCCTCTCTCTCTGCCTGCCTCTCTGCCTGCTTGTGATCTCTCTCTGTCAAATAATAAATAAAATCTTTAAAAAAAAAAAAAGAATGAAAGGGAGGGAGCATCACTTCAGATCCTACAGACATTAAAATGATAAGAAGGGAGTATCATTAACAACCTAATAGAATAAATTTGGCAACTTACATGAAATGGACAAATTACTTGAAGACACATATTAGAAAAACTGGCCCAAGAAGAAATAGAGAATCTGAAAATCTCTCTATCTATTAAAGACACGAAATCATAATTTTTTAGAAATTGGCAAAATTCTATCAGTTGTTTAAGGATGAAATAATACTAACCATTATTTACATTAATTGTTTCAGAACACAGAAGAAGAAAGAAGATTTCCTGACTCATTTTATGAATCCAGTATTACCCACATGCCACAGCCAAAGATGTTCCAAGGGAAAAAAACCTACAGATTCATATCCCGCCTGAACAATAGACACAAAGCCTTAAGAAAATCTTTGCAAGTAGAACCCAAAAATATACAAAGTGGGATAATTCAGGAATGCAGGGCATACGGATAGCAAAGGAAGAAACTAAACTGTCTTTATTTGTTCCTATAATGATATGTATGCAGAAGTCTCTAACCAATTTACCAAAAAACTACGATAACTAATAAATCAATTGAGCAAGGTTGTAGAATACAAGGTCAAAATACAAAAAAAAAAAAAAAAATCACATGTATTTGTATGTACTTGTAATAAACTATTGGAAAATGGATTGAAAAGGTGTATTTACAGTAGCATCAACAAACATGAAATATTTAGTGATCAATTCAATGAAAGATATGTAAGACATTTACATGGAAAACTTCAAAACATTGCTGAGAGAAATTAAAGAGCTAAATGAATAAAGAGATATGCCATGTTCATGGATGAGAAGACTCAATATTGTTAAAATGTTAGTTTTCCTCAAACTGATCTACAGATTTAATGTAATCCCAGTCATAATCACTGCTATAGGGTGCCTGGTGGCTCAGTTGGTTAAGCAATTGGCTTCAGTTAAGGTCATGACCCCCGGAGTCTTGGCATCAAGACTCCCACCTCCACAGGGAGTCTGCTTCTCCCTCTGACCTTCTCCCCTCTCATGCTCTCTCTCACTGTCTCTCTCTCAAATAAATAAATAAAGTATTTTTTTTAAAAAATCACGGCTATAGACTGAATGATTGTGCCCCACCCCCCCCCACATCCAAATTCATATGCTGAAACCCTAATTCCGGTGTGATTATATTAGGAAATGGGGCCTTTGGGGCACCTGGGGAGCTCAGTCAGTTAAGCACCAGACTCTTGATTTTGGTTTAGGTCATGACCTCCGGGTTCTGAGATCGAGCTCTGCATGGAGCCCTACATCAGGCTCTGTGCTGTGAGCCTGCTTGAGATTCTCTCTCCCCCTCCCCTCCCAGCCTCCCACCCCTGCTTACATGCTGTCTCTCTGTGTCTCTAAAAAAAAAAAAGAAGAAGAAAAAGGATAAAGAAATGGGGCCTTTGGAGGGTGATTAGGTCATGGAGACAGAGCCGTCACAAGTGGGATTATTACCCTTATGAAAAGTCCCAGGGGTGCCTGGGACGAGTTCATTAAGCATCTGCCTTCAGCTCAGGTCATGATCCTGGGGTCCTGGGATCCATCCCCAAGTTGGGCTCCCTGTTTGGCAGGGAGTCTGCTTCTCCCTCTCTCTCTGCCCACCCCCCGCCCCTGCTTGTGTGCTTTCTCTCTCTCTCTCTCAAATAAATAAAAAAAAATCTTTAAAAAAATAAAAAAAATTTAAAGTCCCCAGAAAGACCTTTTTCTTTTTTTTTAAAGAGTCTATTGATTTATTTGACAGAGATCATAAGTAGGCAGAGAGGCAGGCAGAGAGAGAGGAAGGGAAATAGGCTCCCTGCTGAGCAGAGAGCCCAATGCAGGGCTTGATCCCAGGACCCTAGGATCATGACCTGAGCCGAAGGCAGAGGCTTTAACCTCCTGAGCCACCCAGGTGCCCCCAAAGTCCCCAGAAAGACCTCTTATACCTTCCACCATGTGAGGACACAGCAAGAAGACAGCCATCTATGAACCAGGATGTAGGCTCCTACCACACACCAAATCTGCCAGTCCCCTAATCTTGGATTTCCCAGCCTCCAGAACTGGGAGAAATAAATTTCTGTTGTTTAAGCCAATGGTAAGTCTATGGAATTCTCTTCCAGCAGCCCAAACAGATTAAGACAATCATCCAGTAACTTTTGCAGAAATTGACAAAACTGTTCTAAAATTTATATGGAAATTCAAAGGACCTAGAATAGCCAAAGCCATCTTGAGAAAGAAGAACAAGGGAGGATTTATATTATTTGACTTCAAGGCCTGCTATTATAAAGCTGTAGTAAGGAAGTCAGTGTGGCATCGGTGTAAGGATGGACATATACATCAGTGAAACACATGCTTTGTCAATTGATTGTTGACAAGGGTGCCACAGTAATTTAAAGAGGAAAGGATATCTTTGCAACAGATGGTGCTAGAACGACTGTATAGTCTTACAGAAAAAAAGTACACCTTGACCCCAACCTCATAATACAAACCAAAATAAACTAGAAATGGATGATAGACCTGAACATAACAACTAAAATGATAAAATTCTAAAAGAAAACATAGGAGAAAAGTCCTCGTGCCCTTGAGATAAGAAAGATTTCTAAAGACACCAAAAAAGAAACAATGACTTTTACTCCACTGAAATTAGAAACTTCTGCTCTTCAAAGGACCCTTTTGGAAAATGAAAAAGAAGTCACCGGTCATAGCCTGGAAGGAAGTACTTACAAACATGTACCTGACGAAGGACTTGTATCCAGAACATATAAAAATATATTCAGAATATATATAGATACCTTCAGATGATATAATTTTTTAAAGATTTTATTTCTAAGTAATCTCCATACCTAGCATGGGGCTTGAACCCACAACCCGAGATCACGTTGCATGCTTCACTGACTGAGCCAGTCAGGCACCCCCAGAATATATAATTAATAGGGCCCCCCAGGTGCCCCTTAAAAAAAATTAAGATATAATATATATACATGTTTTTTCTTGCAATTCAATAAGACAAAAAAACCCAATATATTTTTTTTCAAAGATTTTATTTATTTATTTGACAGAGAGAGAGATCACAAGTAGGCAGAGAGGCAGACAGAGAGAGGGGAAAGCAGGCTCCCCGCCGAGCAGAGAACCCGATGTGGGGCTTGATCCCAGGACCGTGAGACCATGACCTGAGGCAAAGGCAGAGGCTTAGCCCACTGAGCCACCCAGGCGCCCCAACCCAATTTTTTTTTTAAATGGACAAAAGATTTGAACCATTTCTTCACCCAGACAACATATAAATGGCCAATAAGCACGCTCAACATCATTTGTTACCAGGGAAATGCAAAGTAGAACCACAAGGAGTGGTTACCACGCTCCTCTCCCAGTGGCTAAAAGGGGCAAGGATGGACAAGTGTGAGCACAGAACGCCCCTGTATCATGGGTGGGTGTGTAAAACGTTACAACCCCTTTGGAAGATAGTTTGGCAAGTTCTTACAAAGCTAACATACACCCGCCTATAACCCAACAATTCCCCTACTAAGTAAAATACCCAAGAGAAATGAAAAATAGATCCATAAAGACTTTTACATTCACGTTAATGGAAGACTCACTCATCACAGCCCCAAGCTGGAAATATTCCAAACGTCCATCAATAAATGAATGGACCAACACAGTGTGGGGAAGCCCCCCGCTCCCCGTGGAGTAGTACTCAGCAAAGACAAGAAACAAACTCCTTACGCTTAGAACACCTGCGGAAGGGTCCGTAGTCTACGGTTCTGTTTCTATGAACACCTTGAATTTGCAAAACTCTTCTACAGTGACAGAAACCAGAGCAGTGGCTGCCTGGGGCCAGGCGCTGGAGGGGGACTGGCTGCAAGGGGGCACAGGGGAACTTTTGGGAGGTGATGAAAATGTTCTCTCTCTTGGATTGTGGTGGTGGTTACATGGGTTTAAATATTTGTCAAACCTCACTGAACTGTACCCTTATAAATAGTGTATTTTAAGTAAGTTGTATCTCAATAAAGTTAACTTCAAAAAAAAAAAAAGAAGAAGAAGAAACCAAAATGGCTGCATTGCTCTGTGCTCCACTGAAAGCTGGGCTCAGTTTCCACCTTCCCACTGCCCTCAGTGTATTCCCAACATCTCTACCCCAAAGCCATCCTCCAGCAGGGCCTCCTTTCTCTGCGACAAGTCTCTTGCCCAGCATGTCTTCCCACCTGCCACCCCCAGCCAGGACCTTTGTCCATCAGCCTCCAGCAGCCAGAGCCCCCCTGGACCCGCCACCAGCCGGCCCTGCGGATGGGCTGTCCGTGCCATCCCAGGTAAGGGCCCCGGGCCAATGCCGAGCCGCAGGAGCAGACTGTGTTCCGCTGACACCGAGTTGGCCCTTGACTAAACACATCAGCCTCACCAGCTCCTGCTGGGTCTTGGCGAAGGCCCGAGACTGCACGCAGAGTCTCTGGCACCTTCCCCGTCAGACCTCAACGCTTCTTATCCCGTGGACCCCCAGGGCCAGGCTGTCTGGTCTGCCACGTGAGGTTTCGCAGACCCATCCTAGGCTTCTTGATGGTGTCCCCACCCCGAGTCTCGTCTTCCTTTCAGATCCTAGTTCCCTCTGGCCCAGGTCCTTTCCTGTCCCTAAGACATCATTCCCCAGCAAAGCCATTTAAAAGAAAGAAACCGGAAGCTTGCCGTAATTAGAGCCTAGTCCCCACTGAGGACCCATGGGGCCCCCTGGGGAAAGGGCACCCTGGGCTGGCCGGGGCTCCTCTCTGCAAGGCTAGAGGACCTTGTTGCTTGCCTCGATGGGCCCTATTTTGTGCCACCGCTCAGCCCCTCCTGGGGATACACACAAGAACACTTCGGGGACACAGGGAGCAAGTGTAGCCAGGGAGAGAAAGGGGTGCCAGAAGGCCCGAGAAGGTCGGTTAGTGTTCCAGCCTGCATTTGTTTCTAGAATCATCTCTGTACTCCTGATCTAGGGAGAGACTGGGGTATGGGATCCAAGTGGTCCTTGGGGACCACAGGCCTCCTGGCCAGGGACTATGGGGATTGGGAGCAATGGGGAACTGTGGCTCTTTGGCCCCTGGTCCCTTGCCCTCCTACTCTTGGACGGCGGAGATGATGCCGTTTCCCTGGTCATGGGAATGGCTGGACCCGACCGTCTTGGACACAATGGCTTGGCTAGAGCACGTGGGCGAGCCCAGGAGACTGGCTCGGGTCTGCGGCTTCCTGGGAGGAAGTGAGGCATTGTTTCGGGGGTTGTGTGGGCCCGCTGGAACTCCGCACAATGCAAGGAGCGGTGGGTGCCAGGTCCAGCCCACCGACAATCGGGAACTTGTTTATTGCTTTAATGACCCCATGGTGGATCCACCTGGAAACAGACCTGCTAATGAGCGGAGACGGAGCTGGCACAGCCCCAAGGGAAGCCTGTCGGGCCAGCTCCCCTGGAGGCGCTAAGGGTGTGTGGTCTGAGACTGGGAGAGCTGGGAAGGGAGGCCTGGGATCTGTCTGGGAAAACCACAGTGAGATCTTCTGCTTCTCCATCCCCATCTGCCTCCTCCGCGGGGTCATGAGAAGGCAGAGTGGGGGAAGGAGCCAGGGGCTTGAGAATGGGAGGCTTGATGGAGCTCCCCATTCCAGCCTCCGCTCCAAATTGCTGGTGACCTTGACCAAACTGTCCAAACTTTCTGGGCCTCAGTGTTCCCATCTTTCAGGAAAGGATACCCAGATCATGCCTGCTGTCTCCCCACTTTCCCAGGGTGTTGGGAGGATAAGGTAAGATCAGACACAGCAACTGCTTTGAACTTCTTGGAAGAAAAACCCTTTTAGACATCAAGGCTTTACACTGTTTGCTTCTTTCCCCTGTGGCTGGAACCTGGGAGCTTGGGGAGATGTACTGTCTGGGACTTGGTTTTCCTAGACTGTTTTTCGGATACTTGCCAGGGACTGAGACAAAATTAAAACTTGCCCCTGGATCAAGGACATCTGGGAGCCACAGGTAGGCAGCATAGGAAGGGGCGACGCTGTGCTGGGGCCAGCCTGGCCAGGCTCGCAAGGGCCAAGCACTAAATGTTCAGGAATGTTAAATCCGTTGGTAGCTTGTGATCGGCTACTGTAGGAGTTTTTACCCCATAAAAATTAGTGGTCTCTAGAATCAGGGCCTTTTTTTTTTTTCCCTTAAGAGCTAGTTTTCCAGCTAGTCTGCAAAAGGCCTGCTCGGGGCTGCCGTGACCCCACTAAACTCCTACCCTGGTCTCACCAAGCAGGTGCAGCTCGTTTGCTCTGGGGACACAGACCCCCTCCCCCCACAATCAGGCACTGGAGGCCTGAGCAGGTACGAAAATGGCCCTGGGCCAGGCAGCAGTGGGGCACGGGTGACCGGTGAGACGGAGGGGACTGGACTCCGGTGCTACAGCTAGGACCGTTGTCTTTCCTGTCCCATCCTGAGATCTCAGGGTCTGGGAGCCACACCGAAGCTCCAGCAGGATGCCGAGGCCTGCTCCTGCCCTGGGCGACCTCTTGCCCTCGTTCAAACACGACAGGGGCGGGGGTGGGGTGGAAACCACGTGAGCCCTACATCTTGGACATTTCTGAGGACACGCAGGGGAGCATAAGAGTTAATTATGTGAAGAGTTGTTTGTTTGCTGGCTTCTGCTTTGGGACTTTATTTTAACCCAAGAAGTTTCTTTAGAGGCTGAAAAGGGGCGATGGCCATGGATTCCTCAGTGGCCTTGGACGTGGCAGGCAGTGGGGAGTAAAGCTATGAAGCGGGGGGAAGGAAGCAGCCAGTGACCTGGGAAGGGTCAAGGGCACAGCTCAGGGCCTGCAGGCCACGATACCTGGGCTCCAGTTCTGGCTCTGCCATTCAGTCTGGGGCACAGCACCCGGTCCCTGGGGGCCACCCTTTCCTCACATGTACTCTGCGGTCACCAGCAGGCCATCTGGAGGGGCCCTGGTGGCATTCACATCCTCTGACCTCAATTCCTCTCTGCGGCCCTTCAGTTTCTCTTACCAGTATCTGTAAGCGGGTGGCACGTAACCTCGAGATGTGCTCCCATTCAGTGAAGAGCTCCTTGTGTCATCGCGCCTCTATCACAGTGTTAGCCATTTGCTCCAGATTTCCTCCCGGTTCTGGGCTTAAATCTTGGCTCTCACCTCTCACACTGGCTGTGTGACCTCAGGGCAGGCTCTCCTCTGATCCCACCACCTCTTCCAAGAGGTAAGACTGATCAGAGTACCCTCTACTCAGACTTACTGGCGGAATTAAATGGGGTGATGTGTGTAAACTCTTTTTTTTTTTTTTTTAAGATTTTATTTATTTATTTGACAGAGAGATCACAAGTAGGCAGAGAGGCAGGCAGAGAGAGAGGAGGAAGCAGGCTCCCCGCTGAGCAGAGAGCCTGATTCGGGGCTTGATCCCAGCACCCTGGGATCATGACCTGAGCTGAAGGCAGAGGCTTTAACCCACTGAGCCACCCAGGCGCCCCTGCATGTAAACTCTTGGTACAGACCCTGGGACACAGCACGCATGGAAGAATGGTAGCTGAGGTCAGCCCTTTCCTCGGAGGGGGTACTGCCCTCTAGAGCAAGACCCTGGTGGGCCTGGGAGGGACCTGCCACTTAAAAGAGGTAGGAGACCTTGAATCCCCTGTTGGGGTACCTGGGTAGCACCCTACAATCTTACTAGGGAATCTCAACTCAGCAAGTGAAAGTCACAAACTCCCAGAGGAGACCCCCGTGTTGTCACAAGCATGACTGATCGGAGGTGGAGGGGCAGGTTTCTGGTTTTGACTTGTCCTCATCTCCCTTGTTAATGACATGTTGCTTATCTCTGCTCTCCCTCATCGCTCCGTACAAATGAGGTCATGCTGATGAGCAAAATGAAATCAGTAAAAATGTTTTAGAGTATGCCATAAAATGTATTATTATTGCAAATAATAATATAATTAATCTCCATGGCCCAGGACAGCCCTGAGGGATTTCTTTGTGGGTAGAAGAATTTTCTTTTTCCCATTCTTTTCCAGGGAGGGTTTTTTTGTTTGTTTTTTTCTTTCCCCCAGCAAGAGCCTCCGTGCCTTGGGGACAGAGTGGGGCTGAATGTCCAGTGTAGCTCACAGTCCTGTCTTCCACCCTCCCACTCGTCCCTCCACTGGGAAATCTAAACATATTTTTAGGGAACCTCATTCCTCCCGCCCCGGTTTCCTTTCCAGGGCACGCCTGGGAAAGCTCTCAGAACTTGGGACCGAAGGCTGCAGTAAGGATGTGCCTGGGCACTCCTCTCTGACCCTGGGCTCTGGTCCCCAGGAGGGCTGATGGCAGTCAGGAGGCCCAGGGGCTAAGATGGCCCAGAGAGAAAAAAGGTGTGGCAGTGACCAGGAGGGTAAGAAATGGAATTAAGTCGTTGCTTGGATGGGGAGGGAGGGACACAACTGTTGAGCCCCCCGAAGAGAAAAAGAGAGTAAACAGCCCATCCACTGTCCGTCCCCAGGTCCACCTTGGATGGGGCTGAAGTGCTCGTGGCTCCAGGGCCCCAGGCTCCAGGGCCGGTCAGCTTCCACTTCGGCGAGCTGGGGGGTGGGGCAGGCGGGTGACACAGGCTCCGCTGGGAGTGGGATAAATAATCTTCAGCTGCAACAATAAAGATCAATTATGACCTAATCGCCCAGCCCGATTCCAAAGGCCCAGGGGGTGGGTCTTTCTGCCCGTCCCTCCAGGTTTAATTATCTGAAGAGTCTTTGGACTTTGGGAGACCCGAAAGGGAAATAATTAAGCCAAGGAATGGCCTTCACCAAAGAAGTATCTGTAGGCGTGGGGCAGGGGGCAGAGGCTGTGACAGGTCCCCCCGGGTGCATCCGTGTGGGCTGGGTGGGGACAGAGGACAGGAGCAGAGGAAGGGAGACTGCTAAGGCAGACAAGAACTCTGTGGTCAGGAAGGATACCGGAGTGAGCCCCGAGAACCATCCTCTGCCTGGGGGAAGGCAGACACATGGGGAAGCGGCCCCCTGAAGACCATTCTCACCCAGGAGTTCCCTTCGGTGTTCGTGACACATTTGCAAACACTAGAATGATTGGCAGTATCTTGGGAGGGACCAAAAGAACTCAGAACAGCATTAAGCAAACCACAGTGATTATCCGCTGCATTGGCCGCTGTAGCACACAAACGCAGAGACCAGAAAGCACCTGTCTTCGTGTCCCACTTGCCCTGACTTGTCACCCTTAAAGTATGGCTATCTCTATCTGACACCAGCCGGGCCAAGTTCTACCTGGCGACAGAGTTGTCCCCTGCTTGGAACCATCTCACACACATGCCCAGCTCCACATTCCGCCAGACACACATCACTGAAATGTACATATACACAGCGGTGGGAGGCAGGGGGCAAGGATCAATTTCACACATGATGGAAACCGGGGAAGCAATCATGGTACACGGGTTACATGCTCCTGCGGGGACTTGGGACAAGCCTACCAGTTTTCCCTAGGGGAGTTTTGGGGTTGGGATTCCTTTGGCCTGGCTCTTTGTTTCTAACAGAGGTACCCATAAGGTCCCACAGGCAACCCGCATATCTCTTCCAGTATGTTTGCCCTGGATTCCAGAGCAACTTCTTTGGAAACACAGTCTATTAGCACCTGAAAGAACAGTAGAAGCCATCAAACCCATTTTACAGATGGGGAAAGTGAGTTTTCTTTCCCCATCCAAAGCGGGCTCTCCAGACTCCCATTTGCTTTCTAAACGACTTTTCATGCTGTTTTTTGTTAGTTGGGCATATCTTTATTAATGATAGTTTTACATGTGCACCCAGGTCCTCTGGTTTATTAACATGATGATGAAGGCTCAGCCTGGATTAACCTGTGCGCTCAAGCAGCTGCCTGGGCAGGGAAGACAGAACACAAGATGCCTGTGAGCACGAGGCCCATCCCCCACTCCGGCGCTGAGGCGCTACTGTGTTTTAAAATCACCTTGGTGGGGCGCCTGGGTGGCTCAGTGGGTTAAGCCGCTGCCTTCAGCTCAGGTCATGATCCCAGTGTCCTGGGATCGAGTCCCGCATCGGGCTCTCTGCTCAGCAGGGAGCCTGCTTCCTCCTCTCTCTCTGCCTGCCTCTCTGCCTACTTGTGATTTCTCTCTGTCAAATAAATAAATAAAATCTTTAAAAAAAAAAAAAAATAAAAAATAAAATCACCTTGGTATATTTATATATTGGTGTTCTTTTCTATTTTAAAAATGCTTTCCCATTGTGCTTTGGCTCACTGGGGCAATGCCGTTCTCCTGGTTGTGCCGATAGGTTTTTCAATCAAAAACAAACAAAAAAAGCCACATGTTTCTATTTCTTTATATATCTCCGCTTTTTCAGGAAAATAAATATTTGTTGAATTGAAGTAGAAAAATTTTTGAGAAAAATGTCTTTGTACCTAGTGTATTTTGCTGTCATTGTTGTTAAATAAGTGCTTTCGGTGACAGGGCTTTTGTTCTGAGAAAGGGCTTTATATGCTGGGGGTAGGGGGCTGTTGCATACCCAGGGAGCTGTGTTGGGAATTTCAAAGTAGGAGAGTCTTAAATCATACAAGCGCGGTAGCGCCTCTGCTTTCTCTTCTCCTCCACTTTGTTTCTGCCTCCTAATTCATATATTCCCTCTTCTCACCAATGCCACCCCCTATCCCCACGACTTGGCCTTCCAGCCACTATATGGTAGGAGAGCAAGGCAGACGGTCATGTAGTTCCTCAGTCTGCATTACAGACCAATAAAGGGGGGCAGAGGTCCCAGTACCAGTACCCAGAAACTCCAGAGAACTCATCCATTCCAGCATCCCACCTTGAGATGAAAAGTTGTTCTGGGGTTCAAGCGCTTGACAGCGGAGGTCCTTCCTTCTACCCCCAAGACGATTTCCAGGTGCCCACAATTCACCAGGCTCTCTCAAGGATCCATTCATACACTGGGCTTTACTTAGGTGCAAACACTCACATATATGGGGGTACAGAACAAATCCCACCCCTTCCTCAGCGAGCAGGGAGCAAGGCCCTAGGGGCCATGACACACTGGAACTCCAAGCCAATCCCAGCCACCTATCACGGGGCCTTTCCCTGTCTCGTGACTCATCTCACAGACAGCCACAGGGCCGTGGCGCTTTGCCAAGTCTTCGGGGATGCAACAGTGAAGGAAAAATAGCCCGGGACCTCCAGAGTCCAGTATCTAACAGGGAACAGACACTCAGACGATCAGTCACGCCAGTGGATGGCAAATGTCATGGTGGGAGAAGCTCTGGATTCTTAAAAGATGAGTCGGTTTCGGGGCCCTAGAATGGCTCAGTCGGTCGAGCACCCGACTCTTGACATCAGCTCAGGTCATGATCTCAGGGTCGTGAGATGGAGCCCCAAGTCAGGGTCCAGGTCAGTGGGGAGTCTGCTTGAGAGCCTCTCTCTTGCTTTGCACCCCCTCACGCACTCACACACACTCTCTCTCAAATAAAGAAATACATCTTAATAACAACAAAAAAAGTATAGGTCTTCACCAAAAGGGGAAGAAGGGGGGAAAAAAGCATTCTAGGGAAGGAACAACGTGTGAAACAGGGGGACTGGAAAGAAACTTCAAGTAGCTTGGTAAGACAGGGGGGACAGCTGCTGAGATGCGCTGTTAGGAAATGAGAGCTCTTTGGGCTCATGCATTTCTGTCAAGCACGGGTTTTAGGTGCCGAGCAGGAGGCAAGCTCTCAGAGCTTCTGTTCTAGGGCGGGAGACAGATAACAAAACCCAAACAAACATATCAGAGTGAGAAATGCTAAGCAGAGAACTACCGCAGGAAGGCATGAAAAATGAGTCACAGAGACACTGCTTCAGGCTGGGCGGCCAGAAGAAACTTTTTGGCGGGAGGTGGATAAGGAAGTTGGCCATGTGAGAAAATCAGGCATCCAGGGCAGAGGGAATGGCTATAAAAGACGCTCCGGTCAGCAGAGCTGTTTAAGGACATTTGAACACTGAGATTGCTTTAAGAAATGCCCTTGGCCATGCCTCTCCAGCCTCTTGAGATAGCTACTGTGCCCGAACAAATTACCCCAAACGTTAGTCAAACCAGACAAAGAACATATCTCATAAGTTTCTGAGGGTCAAGATTCTGGAGGTGGCGTCTCGGGGTGTTTCTGGCTCTGGGTCTCCCCTCACCACGTGAGCTTCTCCATAGGGTTACTCACGACACAGCAGCTTGCTTCCCCCACAGAGAGAGACAGGAGATAACATACCCCAGACAGTGGCCATGGTCTTTGATGAGAAGCCCCACAGTGGTGTGGGATCTACCTTGGCTGGGCGCTCCTGGAGCGGTACGCAAGGGACCATGCAGAGGTGTGATTCTCGGAAGTCGGGAGCTGTGGGGATCATCTTGGAAGCTGGCCATCTCTGCCCTACGGCCCCTAAGGTTTATGTCCCTCTGGCAGGCAAAATATTCTCTCGCCCCCAGCCCGCAAGACCCAGAAGTCTTGCCTTATGGCAGCACCAGCTGTATCTCATCATCTAAATCAAGTACAAGTGCAGATAAGGCTTCTCAGGGGTAGTTTCTTTCTTTCTTTCTTTTTAACTTATTTATTTATCTTAGAGAGAGAGTACAAAAGCAGGAGGAGCAGAGAGAGAATCTCAAGCAGACTATGCACGGTGGCAGGAGCCCAACTTGGGGCTCAATCCCCCGACCCTGAGATCACGACCTGAGCAGAAACCAAGGGTCAGATTCTTTTTTTTTTTTTAAAGATTTTATTTATTTGACACAGATCACAAGTAGAGAGAGAGAGAGAGAGAGAGAGGAGGAGGAAGCAGGCTCCTTGCCTAGCAGAGAGCCTGATGCGGGACTCGATCCCAGGACCCTGAGATCATGACCCGAGCTGAAGGCAGAGGCCTAACCCACTGAGCCACCCAGGCAGCCCCCAAGGGTCAGATTCTTTTTTTTTTTTTTTAAGATTATTTATTTATTTATTTGTCATAGAGAAGCGAGAGTGAGCACAGGCAGACAGAGTGGCAGGCAGAGGCAGAGGGAGAAGCAGGCTCGCTGCCAAGCAAGGAGCCCGATGTGGGACTCGATCCCAGGACGCTGGGATCATGACCCGAGCCGAAGGCAGCTGCTTAACCAACTGAGCCACCCAGGCGTCCCCAAGGGTCAGATTCTTAACGGCCGGAGCCATGCACGTGCCCACAGGTGTAGTCTTTTTTTTTTTTTTTTTTAAAGAGAGATCACAAGTAGGCAGAGAGGCAGGCAGAGAGAGAGGGGGAAGCAGGCTCCCCGCTGAGTAGAGAGCCTGATGCGGGGCTCGATCCCAGGACCCTGGGATCACAGCCCAAGCTGAAGGCAGAGGCTTTAACCCACTGAGCCAGGTGCCCCACTTGTGTAGTCTCTTAAGTAGACTCCCACTAAAAGTTCCTCTTGATCAGCTAAACAGAGATGAGTTACTTGCTCCCACTATACTCTGTAGTCAGTGTAGGAGAGGCACAAGATAGCCGCTGAATTCATTCCTGTCCTAAAGGGGGAACATGGTCCATAACAATTCTGAAATCCAGCCCAGCAGATGGAATAATTCTCCAAGGCTCTTCTTGGTTCTCCCCTCTGAGCTCTTGCTTCTGACCTCTGTGTCCTTCCTCCCTCTTCATGAAAGTTAGCCTGTGTTTTCTCAGCTTGCCTCCTACCAATAGAATTTTGAGACTCCAGAAGGTTCTTTTAATTTTGCATTGTCTCAAAAGTGCATGAGAACACTTAGGAAAAAACATCAGCCCAGAGCCTAGACTACAAAACATGTTCAGTAACAGCAGCAATTATTACTAACGGGAGGTATGGTACACAGAACAATGGCCCCTAAGGATGCCATGTCCTAAGCTCTGGAAACTCTGAATAGGTTTCCTACATGGCCAAAGGGACTTTGCAGATGTGACTGAAGTAAGGATCTTGGGATGGGGAGAGAATCTTGGATTATCCGTGTGGGCCCAATGTAATCACAGAAATTCTTGTAAGTGGGGGCGCCTGGGTGGCTCAGTGGTTAAGCGTCTGCCTTCGGCTCAGGTCATGATCCCAGAGTCCTGGGATCGAGCCCCATGTTGAGCCCCCTGCTTGGCAGGGAGCCTGCTTCTCCCTCTCCCACTCCCCCTGCTTGTGTTCCCTCTCTCACTGTGTCTCTCTCTGTCAAATAAATAAATAAAATCTTAAAAAAAAAAAAAAGGAATTCTTATAAGTGAAAGAAGGAGGGGGCACCTGGCTGGCTCAGTCAGAAAAGCATGTGACTCTTGATCTCTGGATCATGAGTTCAATTCCCACATGGGGCATATTCCTTCAGTAAAGAAATAATTGTAAAAAAGAAAAAGAAAGAAGAAGGCAGGATGTTTAGAGAAGGAGATGCAAGGCCCCTGCAGAGAGGCGATGGGACTGCTAGCCCGCCATGAGGGGACCACAAGCCAAGGAATGTAGGTGCCCTTGGGAGGTGGGAAAAGACAAGGAAATGGATTTTCCCTAGAGCTTCCAGAAGGAATGCAGCCCTGCCAACATCTTGATTTTGGCCTAGGAAGAGCTGTTTTGGATTTCCGGTCTCCAGAATTGTAACACAATAAATTTGGGATGTTATAAGCCACAGGGTGGTAAGTTGTTTCGGCAGCACTGGGCAACTCACAGAGGGGGCGATGGCGCCGTGAAGGTATGAAGGGGTGGGAACAGATTGGGGGAAAAGATTTAAGTTAGGGACATGTTAAGCTGATAGAGCCCAGGAGCAGATGGGCAAGGAACAGCTGGGGTATTTGAGGCTGGAGAGAAACGAGGGTTTCAGGAGATATGGAAGCCATCAAAGTGAATGAAGGATGAGGGGAAGAGGCAGAGGACAGAGGATGCCTGGAGGGCAGGCCAAGGTGGGTGGGAAGCAGGGGAGCCCTTGAAGGAGAGAGAGAAGGAGCACTTCGCAAGGATTAGCAAGGGGATTAGCATCCCCTGACAAGGTGGTAAGGGGATAACTAGAGAAGACTCTAGTTTCCTTCTGCTTATTCCCTGGGGTCCGTTCTTTATTTTCTGTGTTGTCTGAATCAGCCGAGTATGTCTGGAAAACCTCATGAGATGGGGTCTCGTGGCTCCCAGGATCCCAGGGAGGAAGGATAGGGGAGAAGCAGGCGAACGCGCTCTCTTGCAGCTGCTGTACCGTTGTCCTGGGAGTGAGGCCCAAGGCCTGGCTTGTGTCTCGGGAGCATGTTTCAGGGTCGTCAGGGAATAGAGGGGCAGAGGGGACCATCAGAGCAAAGCCGTCTTTTTGACTTGCTTGGCACTCAGCCCAGGGGCCTAGATTGATCCTGAACTGAGGGAACGATACGGGGCGCTTCGTGTGGAGGCCAGATGAGGCCATCGTGGGGGGCAATGTGCACAAAGCAAGGAGGCCCAGGTCATGCTGGGGAAGGAGAGAGGTCCTCCCGGGAACTTCCGTTCCTAAACGGAGGGCCTTGGTGACGCAGCTCCCCTGTTCAACTGGAAAGGCCGAGGGGCCCCTTTAAGCCTTCTTGCTTTGAAGACATCCATAAACAAGTTTATCACTTAGGAATGCTTTTCAATGACAAGAAACAGAAAAGCCAACTAACAAGGACTTACATGAGTTGGGATTTATTTTCCTTCCATAACAAGAAGTCTGGAGGCTGTCAGTAGCTGGATGGCTTAGGGCACTGTAATAGTAGCGATAACATCTTCTATTTACCTTGGCCTTTCTCCCAGAGTCACATGATGGATGCCACCGCCCCAGGTATCACATCCCCATTCCAGGTGGGCAACAGGAGGAAGGGATGGTGCCAGATACATCTGTTCCAGTTATTAAAGGAAAACAAGGGTTTCCCAAAAGCCAAACAGGATTTTGCTTATGTCTAACTGGCCAGGACATTGTCAAAAGTCACCTACGGCTGCAGAAGATGGATGGTTTTTGTGTTGCCGGGCTCTAGAGTGGAGACTGCTAAGAGAAGGGGGGTTGGGAGTGGGTGTGGGGTAAGCCGTTCTAAAATAACGGGATGCTCTTGGACTCCAGTTGCCCCTACTTAAAGGAGATA
The DNA here is from genome assembly GCF_902655055.1 of Lutra lutra. Classification (NCBI taxonomy): domain Eukaryota; kingdom Metazoa; phylum Chordata; class Mammalia; order Carnivora; family Mustelidae; genus Lutra; species Lutra lutra. Next base: position 43,178,185 of record NC_062292.1, on the reverse strand, counting down.
TTGTTTTGTTTTGTTTTGTTTTTCCATTTGAGGGTAGCTGGAGTATATGGGACCCCATACCCGCCGCCACCAGGCAGACCCCAGGCAGCCGGGCGTTTGTCTCCATAGGCTGCAGTCCGTGCACCCCTCCTTCTCGGGGTGTAGGTGGGGTTTCCTATTCTACAACCACCACTGAAAGAGAAGGAGGAGATGGTGTCTGTCTTCACTTCCAAGTCATGAAACACTTAGGGCTGTTATTTTTGAGGTCAAAGATAACAGTTCTGTTAACTCAAAGAGGAAGTAGTCAGAGCGATTGTCTTGGATGGTGACTAGCTCTCACCTTCCGACCAGCTGCTAGGCCTTGGCGAGACGGGGCCGGGGGAGACATGAGGGGTTCCACGCCCGGCAGCCAGCTCTGCCTCCTGCCTGCTTCCTTCATCCCGACCTTGTTTCCACCAGGTCTCAGCTGTTTACCCTGAGTTTGGGCCGCCCTCCCCTTCGTCTCTCTCACCTGCAGACGGACTATCTCAGAAGCTCTGTTGACACCCACCTCTGGCCCGCCCACCCACACACTGCCCACCCCACTGCAGCGGGCTGGCAGGGAGACCCACCTTCCTGACCGCAGCCCCTCGCCGGGCGCACATGGAATCCTGGGAAGCCTCCCGGGAGTGACAGCAGCTGTTAGATGTGGTGGGAGGGTGTGGAGGGGAGGGCTCTCGGCCCACTCCCTTGGGGAGAGGATCAGGATTTGGGAAAAATCCAGAGGGACCTTCAGGCATGACTCACACTCAGTGCTCAGTGGGTGTCTGCCCACATGACTAGGAAGATAGGCACCCGCCCATTGCCAAGCATGCCTGGGGGTCTCCTGGGCACAGGCTTCAGGAGCCGGACCTCGGCAGTGACAGCATCCAGCCGGGCGGGAATTGGGGCCGGAGCGGGAGCTTTGCCCGCAAGGATGTTGCATCTCCTAGTGATTAATGGACAGAGGTCACTCACATCAACCCCATTCCCTGAATCCAAACAGCCCCAGAACGGAGAGCGGAGAGGGGGTGTAAGGCAGGGCTGGCTGATACAGGAAGAATTTTGGAAGGTCTGCTTTAGACCCTCTGCTGTGTGGTGAGGGTGTAGGCAAAGGGGGAGAAGGGGCCCTTTTCTGAGTGGGTAGCAGGATTAAACATGGGCTTAGTGTTTTTGGTGGACAGTTTGGCCTCACCTGCCAAATGTTAAATGTGCCTGTGTGATACGCAGGCTACAGATAATATCATGGTAACATATCATGGTAACAAGGCTACTCTGAGTCCAGAGCAGGATTTGGGGGAGTTGGGGAACAAACAGTCTTTTTTTTTTTTTTTAAAGATTTATTTATTTATTTGACAAACAGATCACAAGTAGGCAGAGAGGCAGGCAGAGAAAGGAAGGGAAGCAGGGTCCCCGCTGAGCAGTGAGCCTGATTCGGGGCTCGATCCTAGGACCCTGAGATCATGACCCGAGCTGAAGGTAGGTGCTTTAACCCACTGAGCCACCCAGGCGCCTCGAGGGACAAACACTTTATATGTCATGCCCCTCTGTGTTTGTGCTTCTTGCTGCCAAGCATGTGTCACCTTTCTAATTATGAAAATAGCGTTACCACCCTCTCCCTAGTTCAAATGTTATCAGGATAGGTAAACACATCATGACCCTGGGAGAGAATTCTGGCCTGGGGGCTCCTGAGTTCCACAGGTAGGAGTTTCTCAGAGTCCTGAGGGCCCCTGGGGACAATATGTGACTGGCAAGGGGACTTGGGGGACCAGTCAGAAAGGGCAGTGTCCAGCCTTTTCTGCTCGGGCTGCCTCTGGGCTCTCCCCTGAGCCCAGGCCCCCCAGCACCCAGTTTATTAAGGTAAAGAAATAGCAAGTGGGAAGAGAAAAAAAAAATATATATATATATATAGCCACCCATAAAAAAAGATAAAGTAAATTAAAAGAAATAAAAAGATAATTAAAATGATATAAAAAGCAGTGCACAGCTAACTGATGAAAGGGACTAAAATAAGCCCCAGCTCAGCCCACGGCTCTCCCGCAGCTGAACAGTCCTGAGGTTGTGGAGCCCTGGTCCCCCGGGACAGGGGCTGCGGTGTCCCAACTTCACCGACCTGGGAGGGCAGCAGGGGTGGGCAGCCCCCCCATCTGCTGCTCTGTGCTACAGTGTGGGGGGCTGGGGGGCAGGCTGGCACTGTTCAGACAGAACCTATGGAAAGGCTTGGGACCCTTGGTGAGGTGGGGGGGGAACACTGGGATGTGGAAAAACAGGACTTTAAATGAGCTCCAAACTCTGAGTCCCCCAAAGCCCCATTCTTGCCTGCTTCCTGCTTCCCAGGCCTGCCTGCCTCTCTCTTCCTCAAAGAAGGGGGTACCCAAGTCTTCTTCCAGGGGGTCCTGAGAGCCCCGAAGCACTCTTAAGCCTACCACTCCCAGGTCTCCCTTTCCCCTGGGGGTCTGCCCCTTCCTAGGGCAACTGACCAAATGTGCATCCCTTTAAGACAAAAGGGCGAGTCTAGGACTCAGCCTGGCTCTGAGTGGGGGGCTGTAACCAGCCACTCTCCCCGTTCAGTGAATTTCCCAAAGTTGGGGTTCTTCCATCTGGCCAAATCCTATGAGGAGACGTCAACCTTCCCCCCGGCTGGGTCTAAGGTGATGTCAGCGTGGCTGTTAGAGGCCTCTTGGCTGGGGGCGGGTGGGTGGGAGGGGTATAGAGGGCTTGCTAGCTCTCTGCGTCCCCACGCAGCCACAGCCAGCACAGGGCCATGTCCTCACTCGTCTCTGGGAACAATGCCTTCTCCATCCCTCTAGAAGAGAAATCTCTGCAGCTGGGGGAAAGCTTAAACACGTCCCGACATCCTCAGCACGGAGCATTCTTGAGGCTGTAAAAGAATGAGGGGAACCTACACGCAGGTGGGATCAGGGAAGGGCTCTGGGCAGGTTAAGGGTGCTGAGGGTCTGGTCTCCCAGAACAAAGGAATATTTAACCAGTAATAAATCCCCACCACTTAGAAGAGCCTGCTGCTTTGAGACTCGGTGTTTCCCAAGGCTTTAAGAGCCCCAGGACCAATTCTTGGTTAAGGCTTGAGCTTAAATTTGGGGGCTCCCTACCCACCCAGAAATCTCCTCGGGGAAAGAAACTCTCCGGAGCACTGAGCAGTCAGGCTTGGAGGGAGGGATGGCCTGGAGGGGGGCGGGGTGGGGGAAGGATGACAGCTTCCTCCTCCAAACTACAGGGTCTTTTGTCCATCACTACAAAACTGCACAATAGGGCGCCTGGGTGGCTCAGTGGGTTAAGCCTCTGCCTTCGGCTCAGGTTATGATCTCAGGGTCCTGGGATCGAGCCCCGCATCGGGCTCTCTGCTCCGCAGGAAGCCTGCTTCCTCCCCGTTCTCTCTCTCTCTGCCTGCCTCTCTGCCTACTTGTGATCTCTCTCTCTCTGTCAAATAAATGAAATCTTTAAAAAAAAAAACAAAAAAAACTGCACAATAACAATAAAAACAGGAAGATAAGATGAGCTAAAAGAATGCAATATAAAATTATAAAGGACAAAAGAGAGATAAGGAATAATCAAGATAAGTAAAACAGAACTAGAGGACCAACAGATGAAAAGGATAAAAGAAAGAAATGAGCTTTAAAATGATACAAAAAATATAATCAACAATTTTAAGATTAGGAGCTGAGGTTATAAAAACAAAAAAGGTTTACAGTGTTCGGATGGGACGGGGCAATCAGGGAGTAAATCTTCCAGAAGTACACAGGAGTCTCCCCTTTCTCACACAGCAGGGTTTGAGCCTGAATTCAGCCGACTTCAACATCCTTCTGGACAGCGTCTCATGGCTTACACACTGTTGGACCTTTGTTTCTGATTTTTGCTGATCCCCATATCATGGTATTGAACCCCTCGTTCTGCCAGGGTTTCCTGAAGCTAATTTTATTGGGAATGAGTACACGATGGGTCTGCCATGCCATGTTCTGAATTCTGAAACAACAAAAGCCCTGAACACCAAAAATGCCATCTTTTATTTGGAGGCATAACCCAATCTGGCCTGAACTCATTCGGTGGCAAAACCCACCCTAACATGAAGCTATTTCTAAGATGAGCCTTCATACATTTCCTTGCAGAAACATTCGTGCATCTGATCAGAGGGGACTTCCGCACACCTGGCACATGGAGTTGTGTAACACAGTATTTGTGCCTCACATCTTTGTTTACCATCTTTCCAAAATTCTGAAACACATCTGGTTCTAAGGGTTCAGATAAGAGATTGTGGACCTGATGAAAAGCCTCCACTAAGCACAAGAATGGCTCTATATACATACATATATTATTCACATTGTGGAATAGTATACAGCAACAACAATGACATCTACACTACATGCAGCACCATGTAGAGAGAAGGAAGCCAGACACAGGAGCATTCGTGTTGGAAGGCTCATTGACCACAGGATTCTTGTATCTTCATCTCTTAAATTCTATTTGTAGGAAATTCAAATACAAGGAAGCTGCTCAGGTAGGATTCTCTCATCAAATATAGGCCAGTCCCCTGATTCCCCCTTCCCCCTCAGAGCCTTGGCTGACCCCGTGGAGAACGCACCGCTGAGTCGCCCAAGCTCACGGCCCTGTCACCAGCACAGGGCCTGTTGGCTGTGCCCCCTCCCTTTCCGCCTTCCTCTCCCCGCCTTTGTCTCCAGCCCCTCTTTGCTTTCCTTGGGTGGAGTGCTCGTGGGACGGTGGCAATTTTGTCTTTTCATGCTTTTGTCCCAACTCCATTTGGGGTCCCTCTCCACCCTCTTCCCTGGCCATTCACACCGGTGTTTTATCTTCCTTCATTCCCTCTCCTCCTTGGCTGACAGGGCCGCTGATCCCCACGCGGTCTGCTCTCTTCCTGTCCCTGCGTCTCCACCGTCTGATCCTTGGGATCAGCTGGCTTTGGGCTTTTGTTTGGGCCGCAGGGCTTTCTCTCTGCCTCTGCCTCTCTGTCCCACCACCCTCCCTTCCTTCCCCCTCATCTCGATGTCCTTTGTGGGACATGCACTTTTATCTCCCTTTGATTTGCTCTCTCCTCTTTGTAGAAGAAGAATGAAAGCCTCAGCTAATTGTAGCAGGAGGGCAGTGATGCCCCATTCCCCTTCCCAGAGTCTTCCCCACCAGGCCGAGCAGGAAGGGAAATGAGGGCAATTCAGACTCCCACCTGCTCCTGAGTCGGCTCCGGCTCTGGGTCTCTCTCCCCCGTGGGCTCTTCTTCTCCATTGTTCTCAAGGGGAGACGACACAGTGCTGGAGCCCCTCACCACCGCCTCCAGCAAGTCTCCCTGGACCCACCACTCATCCACGGATGTCATCACTGCCCACTGGTGTGAGCCGGCCGTCATGGAAGGTGCTGGGTGCAGAGTGGTGAACAAGACAGATGTGCGGTCTCTGAGTTCACAAGTCATGGCAATAAAGTGGGTCAGGGAGGGGTGTGATCGAGAAATGACTTTCACGTCTCTAACGGAGGACCTGAACTCAGTGATGACCTTAGTCAGGTGGGAGAGGGAAGATACACAGGTCCTAAACAGACAAAACATTTTGTCCAATGGAGGGACAACATGATGGGAAATTCATTATATGAATTTATGGGGCAGAAACTGCTGTGGACCCGTGCAGGAGTCCAGCAAGGAGCTGGGAATTTATCTTAAGGATGCAGGAAGTGTTTTGAACAGGGACCTGACAGATGAGATTTTGTGTTTGGGGTGGGGTGGAGAGTAGAGCGAGATTGGAGGAAGGGAGAGGAGGTGTATTCTTTTCCTATGGCTGCCGTAACAAGTGACCACACATCTGGTGCCTAAAACAACACAACTGCATCATCCTACAGTTCTGGAGACCGGAAGACCAAAGTCAGGCCCGTGGGCTAAAGCTAAGATACTGGCAGGGCTGGTACCTTCTGGAGGTTGGAGTGCAAAATCCATTTCCTTGTCTTTTCCAGCTTCCAGAAGCCACCTGTATCCTTGGGGTCGTAGCCCCTTCCACCACCCTCAAAGGGCACCTTGCCAATGTCTGCTTCCATCGGTACATTCTGTCCATATCTGACCTTCTTGCCTTCCTCTTATAAGGAACCTCGTCAGTGTATCAGGTCAACTTGGATAATCCAGGATAATCTTCCCATCTCAAGAGCCCTAACTGACTCACTTCTGCAAAGTCCCTTATGCCATGCAAGGCGGCATATTCACAGGCTCTGGGGATTAGGATGTGGACATCTTCAGGAGCCATGGTTCACGGAAGCTCTTGTGGTACTTCAGGAAGGACACAATGAGAGCTTGAAGTGAGTGGGAGCAGTGCAGAAGGAGCCAAGGGCTAACTTTAGGAAGGGGACTAAAGGTTGACTGACAGGCTGTGGGAGATGAGGGAGAGGAATGAGCCGGAATCCCCTCTACTCTGTCTCCAGCATCTGACCAAATGGCAAGGTCACTTTCAAGATGGAGAACACAAGAGAAAACAGGGTTCCATATGGGGGGTACAGTACAGGAAGAGGGGGGTCTGAGCTACCTCAGAGGCATCCAAGAAGAAACACTGCAAGGCCAGGCGGGCATCTATCTGGAGCCCAGGAGAAGGGTCTTCGAGGGCAAGAGAAGTTAGAAAAAGGGTCAGCAAATTATGGCCCGCAGACTGACAGCCAGCTGTACAAATAAAGTATTATTGGAACACAGTCGGGCCCGTTCATTTACACATTGTCCCCAGTTGCTTTTTGCACGATGGCAACACAGCTGCAGACTTGCAATAGAGAACATTTACCATTAAGCCATAGGGCCCTCCCATGAAACGCATGGCAACCCCGGGTTGGAGAATCACCCGCCCGGAAGGTGGTGCATGTGAGCATCGAGTGGCCCAGATCAAACACGCGGAGGGAGAAGAACAGAGAGGCCCGGGAAACCCAGTATTCAAGAAACAGGAGTAACACAAACAGCCATAGACGGACATGGAGGGTGAGCGGCTAGAGGCAGAGAGAGACAACCAGAGCCGGCCTGTTCTTGCAGCAGAAGACAAGTGTGGCACTTTAAAAATATGTCCACAGGTTCTTTGATACTGTAGGGGATCAGAATATGCCATCCCCAAATATGCCATTTTGGCATGAGGAATATTTTGAGCGGAAGACAACTGAGAAACAGCAAACACCAGGAAAAAAAAAAAGAAAAAGAAAAGAAAGCTCCTTGCCCTCCCCCCACTATTTGCCTAGAAGCAGGCTTAGGCTCCTAATCACCAGAGACTCTTATCAGCCCCGAGACAGCCCAGAGAGGAATCTACATAACAAACCCCGCACTGAAATAACCCTTATCTTCCAGGCACTGTCCCGGTATATGTTCCTTCCCGCAGTCTGCCGCTCTTGGAAGCCTAAAACCCTTTTCCTTTGGCTTCCCATTTCTCTATAAATTTATTGGTCTTTGTAAAGACACTAGAAGCCTGAATTCATCACTGTTCACTGTTTCTCCCTCATGTATGAGCTCTACACGGGTTAATAAGCTGTTTTTCTCTTGTTAATCTGTCTTTTGTCAGTCTAATTTGCAGGGCCCCTGAAATGAACCTAAGAGGGTAGAGGGAAAAGGGCTGTTTTTTTTTTTTTTTTTTTTTTTTTTTCCTCCTCTACAATACTTCTTCCTTTAAAAGATGGAGTCTAGAGGCATCTTGGTGGCTCAGCCATCTGGGTGTGGGACTCTTGATTTTGGCTCTGGTCATGATCTCAGGGTAGTGAGAGGGAGCCCCCCACAGAGCCCCGCACCACAGAGCACCATGGAGCCCCGCAAGGAGACCTGTGCTCAGCGGGGAGTCTGCTTGAGATTCTCTCCCGCTGCTCCTCCTGTTAAGTGTGCTTTCTCTAAAATAAGTAAATCTGGGCGCCTGGGTGGCTCAGTGGGTTAAGCCTCTGCCTTCGGCTCAGGTCATGATCTCAGGGTCCTGGGATCGAGCCCCGCATTGGGCTCTCTGCTTGGCAGGGAGCCTGCTTCCTCCTCTCTCCCCACCTGCCTCTCTGCCTACTTGTGATCTCTGTCAAATAAATAAATAAAAATAAAATAAAAATAAAAGAAAATAAGTAAATCTTTAAAAAAAAAGTAATAAAAATAAAAGATGGAGTCTGGTTCTCCCACTCTTGGTGGTGGGCTAGATTTAATGATTCACTTATCGGAAATAAAATTGAGCAAAAATGGCAATGTGTAAATTTGGAGACTAGGTCATAAAAGGACTACCCGTTCCTCCTCTGGAAGTTATGCCATATCGTGGGGACACAAACAGCCTATGGAGATATCCACATGATGAGTGCCTGAGGCTTCCAGCTGAGAACCTGAGAGAGCTAGGGCCACCTGCCAAAACCTGTATGAATGTGAATGAGCCATCTCGGTAAATCCCCAGCACAATGCAACCCTTCAGATGACGTGGCCTTGACCAACATTCTGACTACAGCTCCATGGGAGATTCTGAACTAAACCTACTCAGCTCAGATGCTCTGGAATGTATATATTTCTAAGATTGTATTTATTTATTTGATAGAGAGCAGCAGAGGAAGAGGGAGAAACAGACTCCCTGATGAGCAGGGAGCCCGATGCGGGACTCGATCCCAGGACTCTGGGATCATGACCTGAGCCGAAGGTCAGAAAGCTTGAGCTGATAACTACTTCTTGTTTTAGGTGACTAACGTTTTGGTATAATTTGTTACATAACAGGTAACTAATACACAAGGAAAAATAAGTGTTTTAAGGAAAGCACTATCAATGTCCATTCAGCTTAGAAGTCAAGCAGAACTTAGCAGGCTGTGCCCCTAGTTACCTTCTGGGGTGTCCTGCCTGTGGGATTGTAGGACACCCTTGGCCAGGATGAGGACAACTGGGTAAAGCCGGCAAGCCATTTGTTTTATCACTTATACAATGCTGGAGGGGAAGAAAAGAAAGAAGCATCTGGGAGCTGCCCTGGCGTTAGTTCTCCCTTATAAGATAGTTTTGGCCCTTCCCAATGTGAATTTGGAAAAGTCTTTTTTTTTTTTTTTTAAGATTTTATTTATTTATTTGACAGAGATCTACAAGTAGGCAGAGAGGCAGGGAGAGAGAGAGAGAGAGAGAGGAGGAAGCAGGCTCCCTGCTGAGCAGACAGCCCGACTCGGGGCTCGATCCTAGGACCCTGGGATCATGACCCAAGCCGAAGGCAGAGGCTTTAACCCACTGAGCCACCCAGGTGCCCCTTATTATATTTTTAAAGGTACCAATCACAAGTCCTCCATGGGCCTTTGGCCAGGAGGCTTATGGAGTAAAAGCAAATAAATGAATGTCCTCTGCTACCCCTCTGAATTCCTCTGGGTGAAATCAAGACATCTGTTGATGGCCTTATTATTTTCAGTAAATGACCCAGAGTGACTTCTGTGCTTCATTCAGTTATCACGTGACTGCGCAACTCTTGAGGAAGAAGACATCCCAGGAGTCTGACTTCAGTTTCCACATCTCACCTACAACTTGTCTCTCAGAAACATCACAGAACTGTGTGCCAGATTGACCAATCCTGTCTCGGCTGCATACTTTTGGACATAGATCAGCTAGTTTGGTGAGAGAATGAAGCCCTAATTCTCCAGGCACCCACTGTGTACACGAATTAACTTCTTTTCTGTGCATGTAAAGGGCACTATGTACCATTTGGGGGAAGCATGGAGAAAACAGTCACTCCAATAATTTGCCTGTGTTCTGTGGTTTGGATAAGGAGCCCTGGTTGAGAATTACATATGTGTGCTGGATTTTAAGGTTGCTTCTGCTTGACGAATTCTGGCTAGCTTAGCATGAAGTTGCTAGGCTTCTGAATTTGTTGCTCCATATTTAGACACATTTACTATGGCTCCTTACCTCCTTGGTTCTTACATTTGATCTACTTTTATTATTTTAGCTTTTAAAAGTTATTGGGTCCTTTTAATCACTGGCACAGTTTAATTGTTCTTTAAGAAAGGAAAAAGATTTTATTTTTTTATTTGAGAGACCGTGAAAGCGAGAGAGATCACAGATGGAGAGGCAGACTTGCTGCTGAGCAGGGAGCTCGATGCGACGACGCGGGGCTCTATCCCAGGACCCTGAGACCACACCCCAGCCAGAGGCAGGCATTTAAATGACTGAGCCACCCAGGCATCCCCAGTTTATTTCTTTTTTTTTTTTTTTAAGATTTTTTATTTATTTATTTGTCAGAAAGAGAGAGAGAGAGCGAGCACAGGCAGACAGAGTGGCAGGCAGAGGCAGAGGGAGAAGCAGGCTCCCCACAGAACAAGGAGCCCGATGTGGGACTCGATCCCAGGACGCTGGGATCATGACCTGAGCCGAAGGCAGCTGCTCAACCAACTGAGCCATCCAGGCGTCCCGGCATCCCCAGTTTAATTGTTCTTAGTGTGCTTTGTCTTTCTTGCTATTTTATACCTCTTTCGTTTATTTCATTTCAAGTGCTTGTTCTTGGGGTGCCTGGGTGGCTCAGTGGTTAGGCATCTGCCTTCGGCTAGGGTACTAATGCCGGGGTCCTGGGACGGAGCCCTGCATTGGGCTCCCTGTAGGGAGCCTGCTTCTCCCTCTCCCAATCCCTCTGCTGTGTTCCTCTCTCACTGTGTCTAGCTCTGTCGAATAAATAAATAAAATCTTTAAAAAAATAATAAATAAAGTGTTCATTCTTGGGTCCTGGGATCGAGCCCCACGTCAGGCTCCCTGCTCCCTGGGAAGCCTGTTCTCCCTCTCCCACTCCCTCTGCTTGTGTTCACTCTCTCGCTGCCTCTCTCTCTCTCTCTGTCAAATAAATAAATAAAGCGCTTGTTCTCATTCATATTTTTCATTTCTCTTTATCACTTTTAACTTTATAGTTTCCCTTTTTTTATCTTGTGTTTTATAACAGCTTCAATTTTCCATTTATTTTGATTTTTTCTTTATCTTTTTATTAATTGCTTTTTAAAAAATAACTTCCTTTCTGTTAGTTTACTGACTGGGAGTCATAAGCACAGTTCTAGGGTGAGCTGTGCTCTATGAGACCTACACCAGAAGCTAAGGAAGCTGGAGGGTTCTTCCCTCTTCTTCACTTACCCAGCTCCCTTTAAGGATACCACATCCCTTCCAGGTTCCAACAACTTTAACCTGATTAATACAGAAGACCCACCATCCAGAAGTTCCCCACAAGATCAAGTCGTGATGGCCCCTGAGAGTCCCATCCCCCAGAATATGTAACCCTGTAATCAGTCCCCTGTGCGTGAGTGCGGTGGGATTGTGCGTTGGATGGATTTCACTCCCCAGATTAGGTTATTTTATCTGACAATGTGAAGGGATTCTGCAGATGTATTTAAGGTTCCAGAATTAGAGGGCCTTCAGTAGGTTAAGTGTCTGCCTGCCTCCGGCTCAGGTTATGATCCCAGGGTCCTGGCATCGAGCCCCATTGGGATCTCTGCTCTGCAGAGAACCTGCTTCTCCCTCTTGCTCTCCCTGCTGCTCCACCTGCTTACGCTCTTTCTCTTTCTGTCAAATAAATAAATAAAATCTAAAGAAAACAAAAAAAGATTCCAGATTAGTTAACTTTGAGTTTTTGGGTTTTTTGTTTTGTTTTTAAAATTTTTTTTTTTAAGATTTTATTTATTGGGGCACCTGGGTGGCTCAGTGGGTTAAAGCTTCTGCCTTTGGCTCAGGTCATGGTCCCAGGGTCCTGGGATTGAGCCCCATATCAGTCTCCCTGCTCAGTGGCGAGCCCGCTTCTCCCTCTACCTCTGCCTACTTGTGATCTCTGCCAAATAAATAAATAAAATCTTTTTTTTTTTTAAGATTTTATTTATTTATTTGACAGAGAGAGAGAGACAGAGAGGGAACACAAGCCAGGCAGGGGGAGAGGGAGAAGCAGGCTTCCTGCTGAGCAGGGAGCCTGATTCGGGGCCTGATCTCAGGACCTTGGGGTCACGACCTGAGCCTAAGGCAGAAGGGTAATGGCTGAGCCACCCAGGTGCCTCTGTTTTTGTTTGTTTGTTTTGTTTTGTTTGTAAGATTTTATGTATTTATTTGACAGAAAGAGAGTACAGGTACACAAACAGGGAAAGCGGCAGACAGAGGGAGAGGGAGAAGCAGGCTTCCTGCTGAGCAGAGAGCCCAAAGCGGGGCTCCAACCCAGGACCCTGGGATCATGACCTGAGCCAGAGGCAGGTGCTGAACCGACTGAGCCACCCAGGCGCCCCAGCTGACCTTGAGTTAATTGGAGTGGAATTTATCCTGGATGGGCCTGACCCAATTACGTGAGCCCTTAAAAACAACAGGGCCTGCCCTGAAGTCAGAGATGGGGCATAGGACAGGGATTCTGCTGTTGGCCTTCAAGAGGTAGGCTGCCGTGTTTGTTTGCTTATTTGCTTATCGTGGCTGAGCTGTTTTCTTTTTGTCTTGTTTTCCTTTTTGAATGATACCTGACATTTGTTGAACTTTTACAGTGAGCGACGATTCGTCTAAATAATTTTTTATTGGTATATATGAGCATAGTTGGCACACAACGTGACATCAATTCAGGTGTACAACATGTTGTTTCCACAGCTCTATACCTCATGCCGTGCCCACCGCAAGTGCAGCTGCCATCTGTCGCCACACACCACTGGGACGATACCATTGACTAGATTGCCTGTGCTGTGCCTTTCATCCCCGTGGACTTATTCATTCCAGAACCAGAAGCCTGTACCTCCTACTCTTCTTTCCCCAACTTACCCATCCCTCCACTCTCCTCTGGCAACCACACAGTTTGCTGTCTGTGTTCATGGGTTGGGCCACTCTGTTTAAATGGCCTGTGAAGGCTCCATGGCCAAGGGCCTGAGACTAGATGCTGACCAGAGTCCCCAGCGAACAGCTAACAACGACACGAGGCCTCCAGTCAGGCAAGTACAAGGTAATGAACTTGGCCAACAACCTCAGTGAGTTTGGAAACGGACCTTCCCATATGTGAACCCCAGGTGAAAGAAAACAAACCAGCTGACACATTGATTTCTGCCTTGTGACACGATAAGCAGAGGACCTGTCTAGAACATGCCAGACTCCTGAGCCACTGAAACAGTAAGTAACACCTGTATGTTACGTTAAGCCACTAAACTTAGAGTAATTTGTTCCACATCAATAAAACCTAATGTGTCATGCGATGTCATATTGATAGCTTTTTTGAACTGCTGGAACGGACCAGTTTGTTCCCATCATACTGTCAAGCTTCTTTCTGAGGAGGTACAGCCTACAATCTCCGTCCTCCTCTAAACCCTTTGGACGTTGAGCAAACCCTTTACACATACCACCACATATCAGGAAGGGGAAGTAGGTAAGAAGTTCCATTTGGGAAGGATCTTTTTTTTTTTTAAAGATTTTATTTATTTATTTGACAGAGAGAGATCACAAGTAGGCAGAGAAGCAGGCAGAGAGAGAGAGAAAGAGGGAAGCAGGCTCCCCGCCAAGAAGAGAGCCCGATGCGGGACTCGATCCCAGGACCCTGAGATCATGACCTGAGCCGAAGGCAGCGGCTTAACCCACTGAGCCACCCAGGCGTCCTGGGAAGGATCTTTAACACAAAAATGGTTAAAGGTAACCAAAAAAAGCAAGACTCTTTGGAAGGAAATAAGGTAGAAGAACCCAAACTTGGTATCACAACTATATTTTCTAAAAATAGGCCAAACAATATTGCCCATCCCATGTGACCTTGTCCAGTGACTCTGACACTCCTCCCACGGAGAAGTGATTTCTGTGCCCTCTTCCTTTGACACTGAGCAGACTCAGGACAGAAGTAACACTGTGACCTCCCAGCTAAGTCACCAGGACATACATCTTGGAGATTTTCAGCCACCATGGAAGCAGTCTGATCACCCTGAGCCACCAAGCTAGGAGCTACCCGAAATCAGCCCAAGCAGGAGACCACAAGGAAAGGCTCTGTGACTACATGAGGTAGTCACCAGTCCCCAAACTCTCCAGATCCCCTATTGTTCTAGCTCTAGCCGGTTGGCTGCGACCATAAAAGAGATCCCAGGCCACAGCTGCCCAGCCAACTCCTTGGAAATTCCTGACCCATAGAAACAGTGAGAGAGTGTGAAACTATTGCTGATATGTTAAGGCATTAAATTTTAAGGTGATTTGTTACACAGCAACAGATAACCAGAACATTTGAGCTTGAAATCCTTCCTTAGGTCAGCCTGCCCCCTGACTAGTTCCTAGTCTTGACTGGCCTCCTTTCTACTCTTACCTACTTTGCCCCCATAATTCTCCTGAGCAGGATTTTTTTTTTTAAGATTTTATTTATTTATTTGACAGACAGAGATCACAAGTGGGCAGAGAGGCAGGCAGGGCGGGGGCCGGGGGCGGGGGAAGCAGGCTCCCTGCTGAGCAGAGAGCCCGACGTGGGTCTCGATCCCAGGACCCTGGTATCATGACCCGAGCGGAAGACAGAGGCTTCAACCCACTGAGCCACCCAGGCGCCCCTCTCCTGAGCAGAATTATGAAAAGGTCTTCTTGGAGTATAAATTCCCTCCATCCCCTTCCTTTGTTTTGAGATTGAGGAGTGTTTGCCTAAAATTGGGATTATCCTCAACAGCTCTTCTAGTCCTGAGTCATCTGTGTTTTGCTGGGTTAACCGAGAGATAAGAATGCCACAGGTGAAAGTTATGCGAGCTATGGGGGACAGAAGGCATGAAACATGACACTGACCTCAAGGAATTTACAATCTATTTGGTGTTTTTTTCAAACTCAAACAATGATGCACGCTCTATTGAGAAAACCCCAGAGGGGTTTCATTTCATTTGTTACCCAAATCAAAACAGTTTTGGAAGTGAAAGGGAGCTCTAGTACTAATACTAGTACTAGTACACCTTGGGAAACCAGGCATAAACTGGCAGGATCTTGGGCAAACCAGCACAAGTGGTCCTCAGAGTCACAAGAACAGAAATCGGGATAGCCGGAACAGCTCTTACTGATTGTCAAACCTCAACTTTGTTTAAACCCAACCTCTTCTCCCAGTCTGCACCTGTTCCCACGCAGCTGACCATGGCTGGGAACAATGCACAGCTATGCTGACTGGTTGACTTTAAATCCATGGCCATGTATCACACATGACTCTTACTGCTGCATAGCGAACGTGCCAAATTTCCCGCTCTCCTGGACAATGCTTTCACATCTCTCCCCCGTCCCTCCCAGACTCCAACCGTCTTCCTTCCTCCTCATTCTGAGCACTGAAGGTCTCACCCCTGCTCTCACCTACCTCCCTGCTCCTGGGCCCATGCACTCCGCCGCTGCCCCAGCTGTGTGGTGACCCCGTGCTCCTTGATGAGGACAAGCCTTCCACGCACACACTAGCTCCTATTGACTCTCACCTACTCAGGATTCTGCCCCCGCTGTTCCCCCCACTGTCTCTCCTGTTTCATTCATGTCTCCCTTCTCATCACTTCCATAGCACACAACATGATGCTGTTATCCCCCGTCCTTAAAAAACCCTTTCTTGGGGGGACGCCTGGGTGGCTCAGCTGCTTAAGAGTCCATCTTCAGCTCAGGTCATGATCCCAGGGTCCTGGGATGGAGTCCACATGGGGCTCTCTGCTCGGCAGGGAGCCTGCTTTTCCCTCTGCCTGCCGCTCCCCCTGCTTGGGCTCTCTCTCTCTCTGACAAATAAATAAATAAAAATCTTTAATAATAATAAAAAAAAATCATCCTCGGGGTGCCTGGGTGGTGCAGTAGGTTAAGTGTCTGACTCTTATTTTCTGTTCAGGTCCTGATCTCAGAGTTGTGAGATGAAGCCCCACATCAGGCTCTCCTGTCAGCAGGGAGTCTGCTTGAAGATTCTCTCTCTCTGTCCCTCCTCCTGCTCTCTCTCAAATAAATAAGTATTTTTTTTTTGGTAAAGATTTTATTTATTTACTTATCATAGAGAGAGAGAGAGAGAACAAGTAGGGGGAGCGGCAGAGGGAGAAGCAGACTCTCCACTGAGCAGGGAGCCCGATGCGGGACTTGATCCCAGGACCCTGGGATCATGACCTGAGCCAAAGGCAGATGCTCAATTGGCTGGGCCACCCAAGTGCCCCATAACTAAGTCTTTAAAAGCCCATCTGTTGATTCCATTTTCCCCTTCAGTTAAGACCCCAAGTTATTTCCTCCCTTCACACAAAATTACTTGAAAGACTACTCAGTCGCCAATTTATCTCCTTTCGTACGATCTTCAACCCACTCCAGTGAGGGTTTTGCTGCCTCCACTGAACCAAACTGCTTTGGTCATGGGAGCAAATGAACTCCACGTGCCACACCCCGGGGACATTTCTCATTCTCCCAGCACATTTGACAAAACAGCATCTTCCAAGTCTTCCTTGAAAGACACCTTCACTTGGCTTCATATACGCCTCCCTAGCTTGACTCCTACTTCTCTGGCCCCTCTTTCACAGTCCTCTTTGCTACCCTCTACCCTAAATGCTGGAGTACTCTGGGGTACTCAGCTTTCTATCTGTATTCACTCCTTAAGGGATTTCATTCAACCTCAGGACTTTCCATGCCATCTGTCTCTGATGATTCCTCCGCCTGCATCTCTAACCTAAACTTCTTGCCAGAATTCTAGTCTTGATTATCCAGTTATCTTTCCAACATCTCCTCCTGGATGTCTAACAGGCATTTCAAATTTAACATGTCCGAAATTGAATTCCTGTGTTTACCCTAGCACAGCTCCTTTTTAAGTCTTACCAGACATTAGACAAATGGCAACTCCATTATTCCACTTACATGAAAAAAAAAAAAAAGTGTTATCTTTGGCTTCTCTTCCTCTTACATCCCACAGCCAATCCATTAGCAAATCCTGAGTATTCTACCTTCGACGTGCTTCCAGAATTAGACCACCATCACCTCTCACCTCCTAACCATCACTTCTTACTGCCCTCTCTCACTTCCTAACTTACTTTCTTGCTCCCGTTCTTGTTTCCCTTTGGTCTGTACTCAAAATGGCAACCAGATATACTCTGTTCAATCCTAAGTCAGATCATATCACTTCTCTACTCAAAACTCCTATTTCACTCAGGGTAAAGATAAAAGCATCCCCCTTTCCTGTCACCTCTTTGACATCTTCTCTTCCTCTCCCTCTCACCCACTCTGCTTCCTTCCAACACACCAACCATGGGTGTTTGCTCACACTGCTTCACCTATATAGAATGACCTTCCCCCAGATATCTTAGTGGCTACCTCCCTCACTTCCTTCAAGGCTTATCCAAAGGTCATCTTTTTCTTTCTTTCTTTCTTTCTTTCTTTCTTTCTTTCTTTCTTTCTTTCTTTCTTTCTAAGATTTCACTTATTTATTTGACAGAGAGAGAGCAGCAGAGGGAGAGGGGAGAAGGGAGCCCAACATGGGACCTGATCCTAGGGCAGATGCTTAACTGACTGAGCCACCCAGGCACCTCAAATGTCACGTTCTATTTTTTTTTTAAGATTTTATTTATTTGACACACACAGAGAGAGAGATCACAAGTAGGCAGAGAAACAGGCAGAGAGAGAGGGAGAGACAGGCCCCCCACCGAACAGAGAGCCCGATATGGGGCTTGATCCCAGGACCCTGGGATCATGACCTGAGCCGAAGGCAGAGGCTTTCACCCACTGAGCCACTCAGGCGCCCCAGAGGTCAAGTTCTTAATGAGGACTTTCTTGGTCACTATGATAGTCAGCCTCCAAAACAGCCCCTAGTGATCATATCTTCATACTCTTACTCCTGTGTTTAGCTGGTGTCCCCCTCCACCTTGTACTGGGGTTGGTTTGTGTGGTAGCAGAAGTTCTGCGGTTGGGTTATAAAAGCCTGCAACTTCCACCTTGGGCATGCAATCTCTCTCTCTCTTGAATCATCGTCTCTAGGTGAGGCAAGCTGCCATGTCATGAGCAGTCATACGGAGCGAGGCAAGGAACTGAGGCTTCTTGCCAAGAGCAGTGAGAGTGGAGCATGGAAGCTGATAGCCCATACCTTGACTGTGATTTCATGAAAGATTCTGAGCCAGAACCACTCTAGTTAAGCTACTCTTGACCTTCTTACCCTCAGAAACTGTGTGAGATAGTAAATGTTATTGTCTTGGGCTGTTGAGGTTGGAGATAATTTGTTATGCAGCAGTAAATAATACTGATACCATAGCCAAACCTAGCCCCTAAGACACTATTTAATTTTTAAATAAATATTATATATTAATAATAATCAATAATATATTAATTAATAATATATAAATAAGTAAGACATTAGATCAACTGTTTTATTTTTTTCCGTCTTAGCATTGATTGCTATCTAACATAATACATATTTTATTCATTTACCTTGTGTTTGTCTCTCTCTTCAACTAGGATGTAAACTCCAGGCAGGCAGGGAATTTTTGTCCCTTTCCTTCACTGCCATAACTCCAGCACCTGGAACAGAGTCTGGCATACAGTAGGCACTCAAAAAAATATTTGTCAGCTGAATACATAAAAGATTGAATGAATCTGACATCAACTTTCTGTCTGAAATTCTCCTACATAAATGCAGTGATGGGCGCCTGGGTAGCTCAGTTGGTTAAGCGTCTGCCTTCAGCTTAGGTCATGATGGGTGGGGGGTGTTAATGGGATCCAGCTGTATTGGGCTTCCTGCTCAGTGGGGGGTCTGCTTCTCTCTTTGCCCCTCCCCCATATGTGCTAGCGCTTGTTCGCTCTTTCTCTCTCTCGCAAAAATAAATAAATAATATCTTTTTAAAAAATAAAATCAGGGGCGCCTGGGTGGCTCAGTGGGTTAAGCCTCTGCCTTCAGCTCAGGTCATGATCTCAGGGTCCTGGGATCGAGCCCTGCATCGGGCTCTCTGCTCAGCAGGGAGCCTGCTTCCCCCTCTCTCTCTGCCTGCCTCTCTGCCTACTTGTGATCTCTCTGTCAAATAAATGAATAAAATCTTAAAAAATAAATAAAAAATAAAATAAAATAAAATCAATGCAGTTATAATCCTAATCATTTGTTCACATTTTCTCAATTATTATTTTTATTACCAAAACCCGTACAGTCAGTTCTGCTATAACACAACATATGCTACTAAAAATAGCCACACTATGCCAAAGCCGTGCAATGAAAACCAGGGGCTTATGGGAAAAATAGGGTTAGAGGTCACAATACTCAAACACTTTGTTAGTAACAACAAAAGACAAGAGCCTAATAAAATCGTAGCACAGTTTATACATGTTAAATCATTGAGAAATATGTAAACACGACAATAAATATGCACTATAGCCTGAAACAGACTTGAATTTTGCGCATGGAAGTGGGTGTTGGAAGGGGCACAACTTCTGGGTTACTGTGAAGTGGTGGAAGCAGGGGGTTATCTGAGACTGGAAAGAAAATTCTAACACTAGGTATAGATGGGTATGGTTGACGACACTGTGAACTGTGCTCACTTCAGCAGCACATAGACTAAACTAAAACACCGTGAACTCAGGTGTGGGTATACACTTGAGGGGTGTGCTTGGGTACATTTTGTGTGTTCCTACCCTGCATGGTTCAGCTGGGTGCATTTTTCTCCACCTGATGTTTTCTAGGGCAAAATCAAGCATAAGCAAAATGCAAAAATCACATTATGTTCAAATTGCTCCCTAATGTATGAATCAGATTGGAAGAGATTCGTGTTTCCAAAACAAGCCTCATAGAGAACCAACCATATCTTTGTTGATATCATTTTCTAAGGTCATTCTTTCTCCTTTTTCCCAACCAATTCCACTTTCACTTCAAGCCTTATTTTCCCTTGACTCTTTTGTTACCTGTGTTGACCTTATCTTCTTTGAACATTCTTACGCTTCCTTCTCAATTCTATCTTACTGTCATCTTGGAACCTCCTATCAGTTCGCTCTACATATTTATGTGTCTCTCTCCAGCTAGCTGTAAACTACTTGAGGGCAGGGGTAGCCTCCAGATCTTTGCATCTTTTTGCTCATCTTCCAGTACTAACCCTAGAATTGTGTATTGCATATAATGGATATTGAAAAACTCTTTGTTGATTTAATCCCCAGGCAGGGCTATGTGAGGCCTTTTTTGTCTCATAGCCTGATGCCTAATGAAAGCAGTAGGGTCACTTATGTAGAAAACTCAGACCACGAATGAGTGAGAGAAACCAAAGCCTGAGGGCAAAGATGAATGTTCTAAGTATATAATGAGTCCCAAGAAAGGGGCAGGATTCAATGACCACAGCTTGGCTGGTTTGATCAGGAACGTAATCCTAGGGTTGCCTGAGTTTTGAACAGACTTTTTTTTTTTTTAATTTATTTATTTGACAGGCAGAGATCACAAGTAGGCAGAAAGGGAAGCAGAGAGAGAGAGGAGGAAGCAGGTTTCCCACTGAGCAGAGGGCCCAATGGGGGGGGGGGGGCTGGATCCCAGGATCCCAAGGTCATGACCTGAGCTGAAGCCAGATGCTTAACACACTGAGCCACCCAGGTGCCCCTTGAACAGACTTTTGAAAAAACAAAGGACAATTTTGACTGGGTACTTAAAACATCTTACTTAGAAGGCAAGTGGCCCTTGATATTGGACACCAAGTGCACTAGCACAGCCTAAATTAATGCCTCCTGAAAAGTGAAGGTTGGGTTGAGATTACATTTCTCAGCAGGCAGAGCCAGGGGACGGGTGATGAGTGTGACCTAGGTACCGAAGGTTAGGCCTTGGGGAAGGGAGTGGGGTGACTTTGGTGCCTCACTGAAGGATTATAGACTTAAGAAGCAAAAATGGGTTGGGCCACATCATTGCTCATTCCAGAGGCTTCATTCAGAGGGCAGTCTCTGTGAACTAACTTTCTTTCTTTCTTTTAAGTTTATTTAAGTAATCTCTACACTCAGCGTGGGGTTCAAACGTGTGCTCTTCCGACTGAGCCAGCCAGGTCCCCCTCTGTAAACTTTTTGTGTGTCAACTGGAAATGACTCCTTAAAAGATAGACTACAATCCCCCTGCTTGCAAGTATGCCTCAGGTTGGGGGAGAAAGTGGGGCCAGGGAGTGGTGCAGTTAGTGCATAATACTACATCTCGTTCTAGGGGTCTAATTAGGGTCTATGGCAAGACAAACAATCAAAACCCTGCATTATATTAACTCTAAAATGAGAGCTCAAGTTTACAGGTATTTTACATGTGCGTTACACATTCATCAGCAAAAGCTGAAATCCTTTCTTCAATTTCCACAACCCAGAAGGTTCTTTTTCAGGGGGTCACCCCCACCTCCCACCTTGCTAACCCACCCAGAGGCTCTTGCATTTCCCTAACATAGGGGAGGGAAAACTGTTTTTCCTTCATTCATATTAGGTTCCCCGGCTGGTCTCTGTAAATTAGACTGACAAAAGACAGATTAACAAGAGAAGAACAGAAGTTTAGTAACACTAACATGAGCATCTGCATAGGAAAAGGACTCTGAGTCTCTAAGACAGCAATTGGTGGGAAGGTAAATCTATGAGAGAACTAATGGCTGATAGGGGTTAATCATTAAAGTTTGTTAAGTAGATTTCTCTGGTGCCAGCTCTGGGCTGGTAAGGGTCTAGAGTTGTCTCCAGTGATTGACCTCTGTTCTTCCTGGGGGACACCTTTACAGATTTATGTCCTACTTTTAGGTAAATAAGGGGATGTATGAGAGCTTTTCTTGTGTCTGCTTCTTCTCAATTGCCTTCAGCTCAATATAGTAGCACATTTTGGGGTTGCATATTCTGCTACCCTTTGTTCACATTCTGTGATTAGGCTCCCCAGCCCCCCATCGCAGGTCATGTCTGCAATAACGTAATATCTACTTTGTCAAACTTCCTTGGGAGCTCTGAGCCACTGCCCAGCACTAGCTGCCTGGATGTTATAGATTATTCTTTGACTCTAGAAAATGGTCCCATCCTTGATGCCCACACCCTCTTATGGATGTTATATATTGTATTGGCCAGGGGACCTTCCCACAGAGCAGAGGTAGCTGGTGGACGATGATTATATCATGTCAGGAGACACACAAGAAGATGCCGAAGTGGTGGGAGATCATATAAGGCTCTTGGTATCCCAGTCTTGGTATCCCAGTCTTGTCCAACGGCTGTACCTTATGGATTAGGAGAGCAAGAACAAAGCTGCCACTGCGGCTGCTGCTGCTTGCTGAATGTTGAAAAAGCACAGTAATACCTCCATCCCTGTCCTCTGCTGCTGAGAACTCAGAACTAATTACAAATATGCTTAATGGTATTCTATCCCAAACCGTAATATTTTTTTCTCTCCTCTGCCATCCCCTAATCTGGGGAGTAGAGGTGGAGGATAATCTGAGATAAATGGGCCGGGGAGGAGTCGGGAGGAAACTTGTAAAAAGCTGATTTTCCAGTTTGGCTGGCCAGTAGGTTGCCAGCCCCAGATACTCTCCCCTCCTCCCAGACATTGCCCACAGATCAGAAATTACACTGCGATTTATTTCACTGGAGAGAATGGACTGGTTTGATAAGGAAAGACAGTCAAATAAACCCTGCAATGGTTTATAAATTTGTATAGATTGGTTGAGCTTGGGAGTCATGATGATCTTAAAAGAAGCTGATGAAATTGAACATATTAGGATTAAAACAACCACGCGAATAAAGCTTTTTATAAGTAAACACCAACAAAGTTACTTTGTTTTGTTTTGTCTTGTTTTAACCTCTGGAAAAAATAAATTTCATTGTAATTGTAAAATTTTGACTCTGTTCATTGATAACATCCCACACCTGCAGCCCCACAACTGGGAAGATAGCACCATTGTCTGAACAACAGCAGGAAAATCTTTCAGTCCAAGAAAAGAGTTTTGAATTGGTATAACCGTAAGAGCCTTGAGTGGCCATCCCTGCCTGGGAATGGCTTGGAGTTGTAGGGTAGGCAGCAGCCTCCTGTCCACACTTCCGCCCCCTCCCCCCCGCACTTTGCACCAAGGACATCAGAAGAAAGGAGGAGATGTTACCATCTCTACTTTGGAAGAATAATGAGATTCTGTGTCCGGTGCTCTGAGGCCCTTCCAGAACCTTTCAGTCTACCCTGTGTAGGCCTAGAGCCCTCTCCTTCTCTCCTATCATTAGGCAGGTAAAAAATCTGCCAGCCTTTGCCCAGCTTCCAGTTCTAAACCCACTTCCACACGTTTGGGTATTTGTTAGAGCAGCACTCCCACTTCTTGGTACCAAAATCTGTATTAGTCAGGGTTCTCTAGAGAAATAGCACCACAAATACAAGGAGATTTATCATAAGAATTGGCTCACATGGTTATAGGTCACAAGATCCACAGTCAGCAAGCTGGAGACCCAGGAGAGCTGATGATATAGTACCAATCCAAGTCTGAAGGCCTGAGAACAGGGAGAGCCAATGTTGTGAATTTCACTCCAAACGCTAGTAGGCTTAAGACCCAAGAAGAGCTGATGTTTCAGTTTGACTCCAAAGACAGAAGACTGATGTCTCAGCTCATCAATCAAGCAGAGAAAACTTTCTCTAGGCCAGCCTTTTTTGTTCTAGTCAGGTCTTCAGTTGATTGGATAAGGCTCACCCACATTAGGGGCAGCTAGCTGCTTTACTCAGTCTACCAATGCAAATGTTAATCTCATTTAGAAATACTCTCACAGACACATCCAGAATAATGTTTCACCAAGTGTCTGGGTATCCTTGTCCCAGTTAACCTGACCCATAAAATTACCCATCACAGCGAACACCCAGGGACGTTATAATGGGTGATTTAAAGCTTTCTCTCAACATGCCTTGAATGACCATATGCTAAGTGCAAGGTCCCACTCCTAAGTCTTTGAAAGTCATTGTAATGTGTTCAATTTGATTTGATTCCAACGATGGTATAGGCTATTGCCACAGGTGGTGAGTTCATCTCTACACAGATCTTCTTGTTGATGCCCTCTGAATGGCTGGGTCCATGAATGGCAATACTGTCATGAAATGGGCAGGAACATGGGGAGGCAGAGAGGGAAAAGCTGTAGTAGGGTAGAGCCTGAGATTACACATTTCTTTTTTTTTAATTTTTTTTTTTAAGATTTTTATTTATTTATTTGACAGACAGAGATCACAAGTAGGCAGAGAGGCAGGCAGAGAGAGAGGAAGGGAAGCAGGCTCCCCGCTGAGCAGAGAGCCTGATGTGGGGCTCGATCCCAGGACCCTGGGATCATGTTCTGAGCCAAAGGCAGAGGCCTTAACCCACTGAGCCACCCAGGCGCCCCGAGATTACACATTTCTAACAAATTCCCAGGGAATGCTAAGTCTGCTGGTCCAGGGACAACACTTTGAATAGCAAAGTACTAACTAGATGAGCTTTAAGGTCCCTTCTGAATCTCTAAGTTTGGTCTAATTCAGCAAGTGTTCATTGAAAACCAATTACGTGCCATGATGCCATGAGGTAGCCAATAGAGGGATGATTCCATCCTTTAATGAGCTAACTCAGAGTAAGACAGGTGGGCAAATAGCCACAAGGCCCACAAGTTAAGTGATCGTTCAACCATGTGGGTCAAGCTCTGAGTGTGTAGTTTCTTAAGAAGGCATTCTCTCTAAAGGTTTTGTTTTTGTTTTTGTTTTTGTTTTTAGATTTTATTTATATTTTTGAGAGGGGCAAAGTGAGAGGCAGAATCTGAGCAGGGGGAATGTCAGAGGGAAAGGGAGAAGCAGACTCCCCACTTTAGCAGGGAGCCTGATGCGGAACTCGATCCCAGGACCCTGAGATCATGACCTGAGCAGAAGGCAGATGCTTAACCGACTGAGCCACCCAGGTGCCCTTCTCCCTGGAATTTTTTTTTTTTAAAGATTTTATTTATTTATTTGACACAGAGAGAGAGAGATCACAAGTAGGCAGAGAGGTAGGCAGAGAGAGAGGGGGAAGCAGGCTCCCCGCTGAGCAGAGAGCCCCATGTAGGGCTCGATCCCAGGAGCCTGAGACCATGACCCGAGCCAAAGGCAGAGGCCTAACCCACTGAGCCACCCAGGCGCCCTGCTCTTCCTGGAATTTTTATATCAATGTCTTACTAAGAAGTTTGGTCTCAATTTTCTTTTTTCTTTTTTTTTTTTTTTAAAGATTTTATTTATTTATTTGACAGATAGAGATCACAAGTAGGCAGACAGGCAGGTAGAGAGAGAGGAGGAAGCAGGCTTCCCGCTGAGCAGAGAGCCTGATGCGGGGCTTGATCCCAGGACTCTGAGATCATGACCCGAGCCGAAGGCAGAGGCCTAACCCACTGAGCCACCCAGGCGCCCTGGTCTAAATTTTCTTATAGAAGCCACACACCTGAAATGTAGTAGCTGAGACACCTAAAAAATAGCCTCAATAGAAGAATATGAACAGTAACAAAAAGATCAGTGAGATGAAAAAGTGTAGGGTTGGCTCTTCCTTAATCCATGGGGGCAGCTATAGTGGGTTACGACCCTGAGAAAACTAAGAGTGAAACAGCATCATGCACAAGGTGGCCCTGAGAAAGGACAGTTCTGAACCAGTAGTCTAGGGTCAGAGTTCTTCTAGGAAGGAAAATGGTGGAGGTACTTAGTGGGGAATGGCTACCAGTGGGGTCACGGGTGCCCTGATGGGAATGGCCATTGGACCTATAAAAGGGCCCGTGCTACCCAACAGTCTTTTCTCAATCTAGGACTAGTTACCCTGATCTTTAGGTTCAACTGGGAGCGGCAGGTGTGTTGGGGTGCAGGGGGAGTTGGGAGCTAGTCAAGGAACTGCTAAAACTATATACCGAGATGGAAGAAAGCAACGCTTCTTGGAGGAAGGGGGCAGGGGGCTGGGTAGGATCCTTTATGGCTTTGGCTATTAAATGAAGAGCCACCCACAACAGGCAAAACACTTGCTGAGCAGATCTGTTCACAATGAATAGCTCTCGCTTGCCTTGTGACTGTTGGTGAAGGCAGAATCCACTTCCCTAAACAATCCTCCTCATACACCTAGTTCTCCAGCCCCTACTTGCCTAGTCCTAACCTCTTTCTCCCTTCCATGGAGGTCTTAGGAAGACTGAGAGCCCCTGGAAGGTCTGATAGAGACCCTCCCTGCTGGGTCTCTTGGTCCCCTTCCAACGAACACGCACACGCACATGTGCACGCACACGTACACACACACACACACACACACACACACACACACACCCCTAACCAGGCCAGTGACTTGAGCTCAGAATGGCTGGAGCTGGTGGGGGTGGGGGAAGGGGGAAGGGGGAGGGAAGGAAGAGGAGAATCAAACAGAAACCTTCTCATCTTTCTATCAGCAGCCATGCAAGGAATATTGTTCAGCATGGCACAAAAGCGGCACTGAAAATAGCTACAGCCAGAGCGGGGCTGCCAACCACTGCCTGAGATAACGTCTACTTGGAGACACTGGTGTCTTTGTGGGGCTGTCAGTGTCCCTATTGTTCCCGAGCCTATTGCCTGGGGAATATTGTTCCCAGCTTTTGTCTCCCCTGGTTCACTTTTGTTTGCCTTTACTTACCATTTCATTCCTCGCTCCCTTTGTGCTCTCCCATTCCCTCCTTTGTCTCTCCCTCTCCAAGCCTGCCTGTGGCTGTGGATTGGTGCCCAGGGACACAATAGGCCCAACCCCCTCTCAACCTATGGTCCCACCCTGAATCTCACACAACCACACTGCCCTTCCCTCTCTCCCTCTCCCAGCAGCACCCAATGGGTCCCAAAGGCGAGGCAGCTCTGAGGGAGGGTGGGGTCCGGGCTACCATTCCCCTCCTGGAAGATCAAGAAAGGGCCCATGGAGTATTTGGTCGCAGAGGAAGTCTGCGATGCCTGAAGTGTGTTCCTGTTTCTTTCTGGATCTCCTTTTTTTTTTTTTTTTTTTAATAGGTTTTCTGTCTAGTCAAAGGAATAGGGACAACTCACGCTCCTCCGCATCCCCCAAATCCTCTTTCAAGTGCCCAGCATGCACTTCTCTGACCAGGGCACTCAGTTTCCTTCTCCCTCCCTCTCAGCCTGGCGGATCAAAGCCACTTCTGTTTATTTGCACATTCAAATCCAGACTGCCTCCAGTAACCCGATCCAGTCAGGCGCCAGGATGGTGCAAGAGAAGCCCGCCTGCACCCCCTCCCCCATCTAACAGCCCTTTTGGCAGAACTGGGCAAGAAAGGGGACAGGGGTCTCCTAGGGTCAGAGTTGGGAGCAGAAGAGGAGCCCTGCGTTGACAAAGAAACAGACTGCCTATCCCTACAGAATGGCCTCTGGCCCTCTCACATCCATGGCAGGGGGAAACCAAGGCATCGAAAGAGATTGAGAAAATACAGGAATCAAGCCCTAAGCTTTTCTGCCCACCCTTAGCACATTCGGGCATCCAACTGCAGTCCTGTGGAGAGGTTCGGTCTTAGTTCTAGCCTGGGAGGGCAGGCCCCAGGTAGTACTTAGAGGTTGGGGCTCACTTTGGGTTTCAGAAGCAGTTAATAGAAAGTGCTTTTTCCACCTACGTCCCCCAACTTCCTGCCTCTAGACAGATGGGAACAGTGATTGGAGAGCCGAGGAAGCTTTTACTTTGGCGGGGAAGACTGGGAGCAGGGATGTAGCCTGAAGCCAAGGAGGAGGCTCTACTCTCTCATTGTTCTAGTTCCAAGGACAATGGGGATAGTCTCCGGAGAACCATTGTTTCAAAAGCTGGAAATTGGGTAGGGGATTTCCGGAAAGTTTGAATGGAAGCCAAGCTTGGCTGTGAGGAGACAGGAGGAGGAGGAAGTGGAGGAGGAAGGGGAAAAGGAAGGGGAGGGGGCAGTCTGGGGTTAGGGGAAACTACCACAAGGCCCTGAG
Source organism: Lutra lutra (assembly GCF_902655055.1). Taxonomy (NCBI): domain Eukaryota; kingdom Metazoa; phylum Chordata; class Mammalia; order Carnivora; family Mustelidae; genus Lutra; species Lutra lutra. The sequence goes on along the minus strand of NC_062292.1, from coordinate 43,150,469 downwards.
GACAAATTTGCCCTCCGGATCTCACTGTTCTTGGATCCACGCTGCTCATTTTTGTTCTGATTCTTGCTCTGCCCTTTTCATCTATCCCCCTAGACCTAAATTAGCTCTAGATTCTTAATGCTCTTAAGCATAAAGAGAAGCCAAAATAATTTGTCCCTGCCTTGACGGCAACAATGGAGTCTGCTCCACCTTTGCAACTCTGGTCCAGAGCTCAGAGCATAGTACAAGCTCAGGAAGTGTGTGAAGAATGAATGAATGAAGGTTGTTGACTCTTGACTCCAGGAAGTCACACTGACTATCCCTGGGCTTCCAGGAGAGTAGGCATGGAATTGAAAGTTTAAGGTGAGGGGCACCTGGGTAGCTCAGTGGGTTAAGCCTCTGCCTTTGGCTCAGGTCATGATCTCAGGGTCCTGGGATGGAGCCCCGCATTGGGGGGGGGGGGTTTCTGCTCAGCGGGGGGCCTGCTTCCCCCTCTGCCTCTCTGCCTACTTGTGATCTCTGTCTGTCAAATAAATAAATAAAATCTTTTTTTTTTTAAAGAAAGTTTAAGGGGAGAAAAATGTAAAGATAGGGATAATGAGAATTTGGGGATACACGAGGTACATGGCAGAGAAGGCAAGGTGTGGTTATTGACAAAAAAGGCCCAGCAATGTAGAGGCGCCTGGCTGGCTCACTTGGTAGAGCTTGCAACTCTTGATCTCAGGGTTGTGGGCTTGAGCCCCATGTTGGATTTAGCGATTACTCAAGAAAATAAAAATTTTAAGAACAACAACAAAAAAAACCGCACAGCAATGCAGAACAATATTTGGCCTCCAGAGTGAAATTCTCTGCCTCAAGCGTCTTTTCTCTTCCTGTTCCTCCTACCTAGTGTGAGCTATCTTTCAGAAATACAGATGTGATCACATCTCTCCCTTGTGTAAAACCATTTGGTGGCTTCCCCCTGCCTCCAGGCACCTGTGAGTCAGCGAAATTGGAACCCCCCCCCGAAGACAGGACCATGGTGATTGTTCCCAGTACCCACCACAGGTAACTGGCACCTAGCCAGCACTGAAACCACCCAGTAAACATGGAAATGAATTAACCAGCAATCGTGTGAGTTAATTCTGCCAATTCTACCGTGCTCCCTGGATGGTATTTCAAGGTTGGTACAGTCGATGACTTTGACACTTAAGGTTTTATCCATTTTATAGCTATTGATTTGATCTTTGAAAATAGCCAAGGGCCATGAAAATCAAAACATGTATATTTAAATATTGAATCATACTCCATCTAACTAGAATATAATTGAGAACCAGGAAGTAAGCTAATGTATAGTGTAGAGCAACCGAAAGTGATGGCATAATGGCAATATATTCTATTTACCTTGTAGCTAGGGATAGCCAATGAAATATAAGTGGAAGAGGTAGGGTGTCTGGGAACTTCTAGGAGGGGGATGACTCAGGTGGGGAGCATACCGTTTTGCCCTTCTCACCTTTTTCTTTGTCTGGACTGGAATGTGGTTGTGATGGCTGGCAATCTAGCAACAATCTTGTGACCATGAAGGGGCAAGGAGTTTGAAAACGTTATGTGAAGGAAGGCCAAACAGAAAAATAGGAAGTGCTAGAGTCCCTGAAGACCAAAGAGCCACAGTGCTAGCCTCAAATTGCCTACGAATCTTAACCTATCAAGTTTATTTAAGTGGAATCACCAAAAAATCTTTTATTAGATTAAGCCCTTTAATTTGGGTCGTTATTATTAGGCATCAGACACGATTCTCACTAATACAGTCGTATGGTTTATATCAATAAAGAAATACATTTCTGTACCATTTCTTTCTGTTTGCTCAACTGGTAGAAAAAAGAAAAAGAGTCAGAAGATATCTCCCACTGTGGACTAGAGCACATGAATAATCCTATAGGTTTTCAAAGTGGAGTTGCAAGCTGAGTTTGGAGGCTGGAGCTAGCGAGAACACAATTGCTCTGCACAACAAAGCAGAAGAAATGAATCTGAGGTGGCTGGGGAGCAGGGAGGAGGCCAAGCAACCTGCAGAAGATTGCTGTGGATGGACGGGCATCAGGACGAAGTGGAAGAGGGAGGCGGAAACCCTAAAAAAAGACACAGAACTACAAAAACACAGAAGTTTATTAATAACACTCGAGGTAAATCCAAATAGTTCTGTAAGCTTCATCAGATGCCTGAGGGGCATCAGGCTTTTGCAACATTAGACAAAATGGACAATTCAAAATGATGAGCACATGTCATTGAAAGCAAGTCTTTTCCCGGGAATACAGAAGCCAACTTCTGGGTCAAGACAGCAGGTGGAACAGATGCTAAAACCTCCTCCTCCTTCTCCAAATACATAAAATGAGGGAGAAAATAGACTTAAAAAACTCAGAGCCACACTTGAAAACAAGAAAGGGAAATTTATCAAAGTTATCAAAGAGGGAAGATGGATTATGTACCAAGAAACAAGAATCAGATTGATACCAGACTTTCTCTTACATAACAGCAGATGCTAAGAGACAGTAGGATGAAATCTTCAAAATGGTGAAAGAAAATGATGGTGAATGTAAAATTCTATGCCCAGTGAGACTATTATTCCAGAGTAAGGGTAGAATAAACACATCTTCAAGTATGCAAGAACTCAGAAATTTTAGTAATCATAGACTTTTACCAAAAGAACCGTTTCAACAAGAAGAATGGTGAATCCTGAAGGAGAAAATGGGGGATGCAAAGTTCAGCAGAAGGTTTTTACATACAGCATGGGTGTAATTTTGTGAAAAGGAAGTACATAGGTAGGTCATGCTACAGTAACAAACAACATCCTCAAATCCCAGAAGCTTGTAATCCCAAGGGTATATTTCCTGCTTATGTGAGCTCAGCTGCAGGCTCACTAAGATTCTTCTCTATATGCCTTCTTTATTCTGGGATTTAAGTGGAAGCAAAAGTGTCTATTAGGAAGATGGAAAAGAAAAGTGGAAAGCTATGGTTCTTAAAGCAGCTAGGAAGTAGTAAAGAGCCTTTCAACTCACAAACCATGTCAGGTGCCTAAGCCTGCCATCAATGGAATGTGTCCTGAAAATCACATGGCAGTGGGAGGGGGTGTGTAGAATTTTTTCAGAAAAGGACATGAATAATTTGGGAACAGAAATACAATCTACCAAACAGAATAAACTCATTTGTATCCTGCTTTTTCAAGTTGACTATTAATATTGAGAATGTAGGGAAGGAAAAAAAATTCTCTGGCTGGGGCCCTGGGAATTAGACTGACAGAAGACAGAAGGGGAGGGCACACAAGGCGAGGGCACCTAATGATGAGTAACTCAAAGGGATGGTTAAAACTTGGAGCTTATAGAGCATGTTTTTTAAATTTAAGAGTCGGGGGAGGGGCAGAGGGAGAGAGAGCATCCTAAGCAGGTCCCATGCCCAGCACAGAACCCAAGATGGGGCTCAATCTCACAACCCCGAGATCATGGCCTGAGCCAAAATCAAGAGTCAGACACTCAACTGAAGGAGCCACCCAAGCACCCTGCAACTTATATAGTATCTTAACAAAGAACAATAAAATTGTAGCAGAGTGACAAGATAAAGGAAAATGAGTTTGAGCTTGTGGAGGTGTCAAACAAGGAAGGTGAATATAGAGGAGTGAACTAATAGGAGATGAGTGTGATTTCAGTAAGTTGTGTTTGCAGACCCATGTCAGTGCCGACTTTCTCTCTTCTTTCTGGCCATAAAACTCCCCCCAAGAGAGGAGATATATGGCATCCTCATTTCCCAGAAGTTTCTGCCTTCAGTTACCTAGGGAAGGCTCTGCGGACACTTCTTTCTACAACTGTTGATTCTCATTTGCCAGCAGCTCAAAATCATTCTTATGCTAGAACGGTGTGTTTTGGGGGTGGCATATTCTGATCCTTTACAGGAGCATTTGTTCATACCATTAATAGTCCTCCCCATTTTCTTTTATAAGAGGCAGAGATCTAATATGGTTTAGAAAAACCAATGTGTTGGGGGGCCTGGGTGGCTCAGAGGGTTAAGGGTCTGCCTTCAGCTCAGGTCATGATCCCAGGATCCCTGCTCGATGGGGAGTCTGCTTCTCCCCTTCCTGCCCCCCCTCCACTGCCCCAGCCCTCTCTCTGCTCATGCTCTCTCTCTCAAATAAATAAATAAAATCTTAAAAAAAAAGGAAATAAAATTTATGCACATTTCCCAAGGAATCCAGATATCTAGTGTTTTATTATGTGTGACAATGAATTTGAGTGCTATATAACTTTAAATAATTAAAAAAAACCCTCATTTTTAAAAATGAAAAGGCCCAAAATACTGAACACATAAAAATACTGGACAGTGAGAGAATCATAAAGAAATGTGTTTACCAACAAGTCCACTTTTTTTCAGTTATCAGGAAAAATTGTGAAAGACTATGAGATGGACCAAAAAATTATTGGATGTCTTCAGTGGAAATCTATGCACTATCTAGAGCACACCATCTAAATTAGCCAGTTCTATGGGAGTTTCACTTCTCATCATCTTTAAGCTATTTCACAGCACATGTAAAATGTAGGGAATAATAATAATAATAATAATTTTACTATACACAGTAAGATGTAGAGAACATAGCAATGCAAATCATTCTGTCTTATACATGTGCAAATGAATCCTGTATAGTCAGTAAAGGGACAAATGATGTCTCTGACCTCCCACCCCCCACCAAACAACAACTAGTTTCACATCTATTTGTAGATTAGTTTTATGACTACATATATATGTGGTCTTTGAATTCGCTTTCCAACTGGTTGAAACATCCTAAGCCTTCATTAATTAATGAGTTAAATAAAATCTTGGATGTGTTCGCTTTATATTTGTATGGGTATCATGATTTTGTCTTACACTTGCAAACTGAATGTTCCGTAAACCTTCCTCAGGGGGCGCCTGGGTGGCTCAGTGGGTTAAGCTTCTGTCTTCGGCTCAGGTTGTGATCTCAGCGTTCTGGGATCGAGCCCCGCATCAGGCTCTCTGCTTGGCAGGGAGCGTGCTTCCCCCAGCCCCTCTGTTTGCCTCTCTGCCTACTTGTGATCTCTCTCTCTGTCAAACAGATAAATAAAATCTTAAAAAAAAAAAAAAAACCAACCAAACAAAACCTTCCTCGGAACACTTACAGGGTATCAGCCCCTCATGCTGTATGTTTGTGCAAACATACGTTATAAAACAATATTTTGAATTGTTAAGTGTTGCTTTTTGCTCATGAGTTTTTCCTTGATTCGCATCCCAGTTAACCCAGTCTTACTCTGTAGCTGTCATTGGTAGGCTGGTGGATGCAGACCTGGGAGAGGAGGAGGCAGACGCGCAGCGGTGCCCACGGCTTGCTTTCCCCCTGCTGCCTGCTTCCTGACTCTCTTGCCAACTTTTGATGTCTGAAAATTAACCAGAATTCTTCCAATTAATTTCCTTTTTTGATTTATCTAAGATGAGCTGATTTCACTTATTTATAATCAAGCAACTTTAACCAAAACAAAGTGACACCAAGAAGGAAAATCCAAGACTATTCGCCTGGTTGAATCCAAGTCTCTGTCTATCTAATCTGGATAAAAACAGCTTCTGGGGTGCCTGGGTGGCTCCGTCAGTTAAGCATATGCCGTCTACTGTGGTCACGATTCCAGGGTCCTGGGATCGAGGCCCCCCATCGAGCCCCGCATTGGGCTATCCTGGCAGAAACCCTGCTTCTCCCTCTCCCTCTGCCTGCCACGCCCCCTGCTTGCGTGCTCTCTCTCAAATAGATTAAACAACACAGAACAAAAAAACCCCAAAACAAAAACCACACCCAGCTTCACTGACTTGTTCTCCCTTCAAATTCATCATTGTCATTCTCTGAGTTTTCACACCGCCCAGCAATCATCCTTTACTTCCCTCCTCTGTTCTTTCTCCAGGGCTCGCCTCTCTCTCATACCCCCATAGCTCCTCCTCTGTCCTCGCCCTGGCGGTAAACCTGGCTCCCTTCCTCCCCGAGAAAACTGGAACTATTGTAAGAAAACTTCTATAGATTATCCTTACTTCACGCACACAGCTCCCAGGACATCATGGTGTCTTCTTTCCTTTCTGCCTCACTTATTTCCCCTTTCCCATCACCTTCACCAGTCTTTCTCGTAGACCTCTCCATGTGTGTTGTCCAACACGTCAGCTGCTAGCCTCCGGGGGCTGTAGAGTCCTAGCAGTGTGGTGAGCGTGAACTGAAATGGCTGTGTTCCACACATATAAGGTTTCATTTGTTTTTAAAGATTTTATTTATTTATTTGTCAGAGAGAGAGAGAGAGAGCACACAAGCACGGGGAACAGCAGGCAGGGGGAGAGGGAGAAGCAGGCTCCCGCCGAGCAGGAGCCCAGTGTGGGATTCGATCCCAAGACCCTGGGACCATGACCTGAGTGAAAGGCAGATGCTTAACCGACTGAGCCACCCAGGTGTCCCAATACATACAAGATTTCCAAGACTTGTTAGGAGAAAAAGAGTATAAACTATTTCATTAATAATTGTTATACCATTTCGGGCTCTCTGCCTGGCAGGAGCCTGCTTCTCCCTTTCCCTGCCACTCCCCCTGCTCGAACTCTCTGTCGAATAAATAAATAAAATTTTAAAAATAATAATAATGATTTTTATAGTGATCACATACTGAAATGATAACATTTTGGATATCTTAGGTTAATTAAAATGTGGTTTCAAATTAATTTCACTGGTTTCTTTGTCTTTTTCTTTTTTGGAATGTGGCTATAAAACAACTTAAAATTAACATGGCTCACATGGTATTTCTATTGTCAGCGCTCTAAATGTGGGAGTGCCCCAGGGCTCCCCCTTTGATGTTTTTTTTTTTCTCTACTCTCACTCTCTTACACAGTTTTACTGCTTTAAATACTTCATATATGCCTTTAAATACTCATATATGCTTTAAATACTTCATATATATACTTCATATATACTCACAGACCTGTGTCTCCAACTGCCTGCTAAGTTCCCCACTTAGAAATCGGATACACATCTCAAGCCGGCTCCTCCCTTGGTCTCCCCAATCTCCGCGGACAGCAACTCCACTTGTTCAGGAGAAAACTCTGGCGTCATCGTTGACTCCTTTCTTTCTCTCAAATGACGCAGCCGTTTCTTCTTGGGCTTATATTCAAAGTATATCAGGAGTCTATTTTTCACTATGATGGGGTTCTGGATGCGCCATCCCAAAACACAGTGCCTTGCCATACTGAATATTTCAAGCTGAAGGAGTTTGAGAAAACAGAAGCAGGAAGGTCACTGACCTTCCCCCAAATCTTAAAAAAAAAAAAAAAAAAAAATTAAACAGGGGCACCTGGGTGGCTCAGTCAGTTAAGCCGCTGCCTTCCACTCAAGTCATGATCCCAGTGTCCTAGGATCAAGTCCCGCATGGGGCTCCTTACTCAGCGGGGAGCTTGCTTCTCCCTCTGGTGCTGGGCCTGCTGTTCCCCTGCTTGTGCTCTCTCTTTCTCTGACAAATTAAAAAAACAAAAACAAAAACACACACAACACAAAACTTTAAACAAATAAAAAAAGAAAAATACTCAGGTTTAACCATTTGGCGGGGAGGGGGGCTTAATTACCTTCCGAAGGCTCTTATGACATGCAAAATAAATACATATGCTTTCTCCTGTTCATCTTTTTTTTTTAAGAGTTTATTTATTTATTTGACAGAGATCACAAGTAGGCAGAGAGGCAGTCAGAGAGAGAGAGAGAGAGGGAAGCAAGCTCCCTGCTGAGCAGAGAGCCAGATGCGGGGCTCAATCCTAGAACCCTGGGATCATGACCTGAGCTGAAAGCAGAGGCTTTAACCCACTGAGCCACCCCGCTGCCCCTCTCCTGTTCATCTTTATCGGATTAATTTTCATACCTAACCAGGGACCCTACGAGAGACTAGGACAACTTTCCTCCCCTACAATTATTTTCCGTTCTATTGTCATTATTTCTGGCCTGGATTACTGGCATGGTAAGTAACAGGTCTCCCTGTTTAATGTTAACAGGTTCCTCCACTTCTACCCTTGTGGTGGTATAGTCTGTTTTCAACACAGTGCCTGAGGAATCCCTTTAAAATTTAAATGAGTGCTCCTCGGCGAAAATCCTGCCTTGACCCCCTATGACACTCAGAGTAGAAACTGAAGTCCTCCCAATGACTAAAGGCCCTGCACTTCTGACCTCCATCACATCTCCGGCTTTGTCACCTGCCATCCCCTCTCACCCTGCTCCGGCCACAAGACTGTTCTAAACACGCAGGCAGGTTCCGGCCTTACAACCCTAGAATTAGTTGTATCTTTTGCCTCGAATACCCTGCCCCTAGGTATTCCCATGACTGAATATCTAATTTGGCTCCCTCAACTTTTGTTCGGATGTCACATGATAAAGAGGTTCTCCTGTTTAAAACTGTAATCCACACCTCCCCTTCTCTTTCCTCTCATTTACTTTTATTTTTCTCCCAACTACTTACCACATTCCAGTATCCTATAAAATTTAAGATGTTTATTGTCATCCCACCTGCCACCCTTACCACTAGAGTGGGAGCTCCTAGGGCAAAGAACTTGTCTTTGAGGTCTCCTAATGCCTTCCAAATGCTTACAACAGTGGCATATAGTGGGCACTCAGTAAGCATCTGTCCAGTGAATGTTAGGCTCATCTCAAGAGTAGGCGGACGCAGTAAGACAAATGCCAGTTCCAGGTGGCCAAGCTGGAAGCAAAAAGGAAAAGCAGAACCGCAAATCAGATTCTGAAATTCAGATCAATACATCAATTACTCACCAGGCCCAAATGCAGCCAACCAAATGCTCTGATTTGCGGCTCCTTTTTCTCTGGGACAGGAGGATCCATTTGCTTGGGAAAGAGTGGAATCCTGAAAATCTCATTGGGAATATGGGGAAAGCATCAAGAATTCCTGGAACCCTGACCCTGGCCCCCAAATAGTCTTTTTTCATGCATGCCTTGGCTGAAAGAGGGCTCCCATTCCAAGGCTAAAAATGGAATGCAGTCGGGGAACAGGGGCAGCATTCCTTGGGAGATTAAAGAAGATAGGTTCACTGCAAACTCCTTTCTACCTCTTTGTTTTGGGTCTATGCCTGGAGGCTAACGCCATTAAGTAGAAAACAATTGGGGATGCTAAGAAACGGACCGTCCTGGCCCCGGCCTGATTTTTCAGCTCAGTAGGGATGGAGGTTCACATGGCAAGACCCGGCAATGTTACAGACATTCCTTCATCCATAAACAAATATGTATTGAACTCCTTTTTTGTATCAGACACATTCTTGGCTTCAAGGAAAAGAGTGGTGATGAATTTAAGGTCTCTCTTTTCATGAAGCTTATGTTCTGGTCAGGGAAACAGAAAATAATCAAGTAAAACATGACTAAGAGGGGCGCCTGGGTGGCTCAGTGGGTTAAGCCTCTGCCTTCCGCTCAGGTCATGATCCCAGGGTCCTGAGATTGAGCCCCGCATCGGGCTCTCTGCTCAGTGGAGAGCCTGCTTCCTCCTCTCTCTCTGCCTGCCACTCTGCTTACTTGTGATCTATGTCTGTCAAATAAGTAAATAAAATCTTTAAAAAAAAACAAAAACAAACACAAAAAAACATGACTAAGATCATTTCAGATCAGTACTTGGTAGGCACTAAGAAGATAATAAAAGTGGAAATGCGGTGGGGTTGGGGTGCTTTAGGCAGGGTCGGCAGGAAAGACCTCTAGGAGAAGGTAAGATTCCATCTGAGAGCTGGATGATGAAAGGGAGCCGGTCATGCAGAGAACATTCGGGTAGACAGAACAGCAAGCACGGAGGTGCGGGGTTGGAAAGGACGACCAGAGGAAGCCAGTGCGGCTCAAGAGTTGTGAGCCTGAGCAGAAAAGGAGAAGATGAAGCTGAAAAGACAGGATGAAGTCAGACCACGCAGTGAACAGACGCCAACAGTTATAAAGCAATGACTCTGATAGTCTGATTTTAATTGTATAAATAGCACCGTAAACTGTAGGGAGAATTTAAAAGCTAGCTCAATCGTCCAGGTGAAAGATTATCACAGCTTCCACAAGTGCGGGGATGACTGTGATAGAAATAAAAAGACATGAATGGGTTCAGGAGATAGTAGATATTTTGGAGTGGGAAGAACAAAATGCTCCGGACAATTAACCAAAGTGATTTGTATTTGACAGAGAAAAGTAAGAGGTGGGATAATTACATACTGTCAGTCACACAGCGTTATACACTTGAGAAACCCAAAGATACAGGGCTGCCTGGTTGGCTCCGTTGGTTAAGCATTCGACTCTTGATTTTGGCTCAGGCTCTGAAGTCAGGGTTGTAAGATTAAGCCTGAGAGCCCCACCTCGGGCTCTGTGCTCTGTGCTCCGTGCTCCAAGCTCCGTCCTCCGTGCTCCAAGCTCCGTGCTCCCTGTTCAGTAGGAGTCTGCCTAGGATTCTCTCCCTCTGCCCCGCCCCTGGTGCACATACATGCACACACTTTCACTCTCTCAAAAATAAATACATAAATCTTTTTTTTTTTTTAAAGATTTTATTTATTTGACAGAGAGAGACACAGCAAGAGAGGGAGCACAAGCAGAGGGAGTGGGAGAGGGAGAAGCAGGCTTCCCACTGAGCAGGGAGCCCCATGCAGGTCTCAATCCCAGGACTCTGGGATTATGACATGAGGCAAAGGCATATGCTTAATGACTGAGCCACCCAGGCACCCCAGTAAATAAATCTTTAAAAAAAAAACCAAAGAGGGGTGCCTGGGTGGCTCAGTGGGTTAAGCCTCTGGCTTGGGGCACCTGGGTGGCTCAGTGGGTTAAGCCTCTGCCTTCGGCTCAGGTCATATCTCAGGGTCCTGGGATCGAGCCCCACATCGGGGCTCTCTGCTCAGCAGGGAGCTTGCTTCCCTCTCTCTCTCTCTCTCTCTCTGCCTGCCTCTCTGCCTACTTGTGATCTCTGTCTGTCAAATAAATAAACAAAATCTTTAAAAAAAAATAAAATAAATAAAAATAAACCCCAAAGATATAGTCTTTCTGTAGCATAAAAAAATAAGAAGCATAATAATTTAAATTATACTAATCAGTATTTCAGTATTTTATCTTGGAAATGAGCTAGCTGCCTAATGAATATCCATTAAGTAACTCAATTTACTGTTCAATGTTTTAATTACCCAAAGATCTTGAAAACTAACTTCAAATGGGATAAAAAAACAACAACCCCAACTAACTTCAAATTAATTATTGTTAAGATGAAGTTTGTTAGAATAATTATTCTATTTGGTTAAATACAAATTTATACTTTTTATAATCCTTAACATTTAGTAGAAGTCATGCTAACTAATTCAATCAGTAAACCAATTAAGTTTAAGAACATATCTAAGTAGAATAAAAATGTACACTAATATTTACTTCTATAATTATTTATAATTTACTTCTATATACTGTCTATAATTCAGAGAAACAAAGCTATTTTTATTAAACCAAAATTTTTAAACTAGTTTTGTTTTAGATTTATTTAAATTATGTTAGCTTGAAATCTTAAAATGTTTGAGTTACGGGGTACCTGGGTGGCTCAGTGGGTTAAGCCTCTGCCTTTGGCTCAGGTCATGATCTCAGGCTCCTACATGGGGCTCTCTGCTCAGCAGGGAGCCTGCTTCCCCCTTCCCCTCTGCCTGCCTCTTTGCCTACTTGTGATCTCTCTCTCCATCAAATAAATAAATAAAATCTTTAAAATATAAAATAAAATAAAATGTTTGAATTAGTTTATTAAAAAATGCCCTTTTTTCACATTGAAAGTATTAGAAGTTCAGTTTCTTTAGTTTCTGGGAATTTTAAGAATGCTTAATTTATATAAGAGCTTATTTATCTCTAAGCCAATCAAACTAGTGCTCCTCTAACAGATTTTATAATCTAATTTGGTAATACCATCTGAAGGTAGGGAAATATCACATATTCACAGAATTGAGGTAAAGAGTTTCCTGATTTATAGACATAGAACCATATATACACACTGAAAGACAAAGTTTAAAATTTCAACTGTGAGTCACACACAACCACGAGATGGGTCACATAGATAGAAAGTGGTAGAGACAGGACTCCCAGTGGATTAAGTAGTCAAAATAACACTTCCAGCAGGCCTGCTTTACACTACTGGAAAAAAACAGCAAAGCAAGAGTAAAGATCTCCTCTAAGGAAAGGAGAATGGAAAGGAAACTTCCAAGACAGCTTCAGACATGGGTGACCAGGCAAGCGCATGGCAGGACCAGCTGAACAGGGATATCGAGGTGAAAGTTAACATCTACAATCTCAATAGTATTTGGTTAAGCATTTGTTTCCTTGATTAGAGATTGGGTTTGAGTTTCTTGGTCAAAGAATTAAATTGCCAGAAATTCTGTCCTCTGAGAGGCTGTACATTGTCCCATTCCCTTCAGACCATACCAGGTGGCCTGCCACCTATGCATGCTAGTCTCTTTCAGTGGGCAGAGCCAACCAATGGCTACAAAACTCCAAAAATGGTACCTCCCTCTTCCAAGAACTACTTTTGACCAACTAGTCTCAAAACTAGTTAAACCTGGGGCGCGTGGGTGGCTCAGTCGTTAAGCCTCTGCCTTCAGCTCAGGTCACGATCCCAGCATCCTGGGATGGAGCCCCACATCGGGCTCCCTGCTCCGTAGGAAGCCTGCTTCCTCCCTCTCCCTCTGCTGCTCCTCCCGCTTGTGTTCCCTCTCTCGCTGTGTCTCTCTGTCAAATAAATAAATAAAATCTTTAAAACAAAAAACAAGGGCGCCTGGGTGGCTCAGTGGGTTAAGACCTCTGCCTTCCGCTCAGGTCACGATCTCAGGGTCCTGGGATCGAGCCCCACATCAAGCTCTCTGCTCAGCGGGGAGCCTGCTTCCCTCTCTCTCTCTCTCTGCCTGCCTCTCTGCCTACTTGTGATCTCTGTCTGTCAAATAAATAAATAAAATCTTTAAAAAAAATAAAACAACAACAACAACAACAAAAACAAAACAAAAGAACTAGTTAAACTGAAGGCTGACTTCTTATGCTAAATCTTGACAAAATCTCCAAGTCCCTTCCTCAAGACAGAGCTTCCTTGGGAATGGTTCTCTCGCTGCAGCAGCATGAAAGCAGTCTGGTGTTTCCCAGTTTCTGGCTGATCCTTTCCCAGTTTCTGGCGCTGTGATCTGGACCTTCTGCTGCTCCGTGTGATCAATAAAGCAGAAGCTCTTGCTTCCTGCCGGCCTGGGGTTCTCAGTGATTGCACAGCCGAGTAAGTCCTGTGCCTGATAAAGGCACCTTCTCTTCTCTCGAGCATCACTGAAGACTTTCTTGTCCCTGGCATCAGCTTCCTGATTTGCCTTGTTTTGCTGACTCAGCGCTCTTGCAGACGTAGCCGTACACTCCTGAGGCTCTCCGGGCTGATGACTGTCTCCCATTTGCTCTCATCATTTGAAAATGGGCAATCAGTTCTTCAAAGAACTTCCGGGTCATCGTCCTACTTCTTACCCAGACATACCGTTAACAGTGTCAATAGCACCCAATACTTGAGGCTCTGACAGGATTATATCACAATTAAAATTTCAATGACCACTAGGAAGTTGACATGTAAACAAAATGATTTACATATCTGGTGGCTTAGAATAAAAGGATTCCAAAATTCCGGATGATTTGGTGGTCCACAGTATTTGATTGTTGTAAAAAAGCCTCTGAGAAGCAGAAAAAAAATTTAAATTGCTTCCCTTAAAGACTTAAGGGACTCTGCTGACCAACCTCAGATGGGCCTCTCTTTTGACCTCCTCCACTTTGCTCTGCCTTCCCCGTCCTCCTTCCGTACCATCACTGGGACCCCTATTCTTTCACGGTTCTTTGCTAAACACATTCCTCTCACTGACAATGTCTTCTTACAGTGGCTCATAATAAGGAGTGAATGAAATCACCCCCTACCTCAATGGACTTATACATTTAAACCTTGGCCAAAATCAAATTTGCATAATCTAATTAAAGACTTTACTAATTTTCACACACATGCAAACGATTAAAACTCACAAAAGATTTTAGGATTGTTCTAAACATTTATAGTTTGGTTAATCCATACCTTTCTGGGACCTAGAGAAGCAAAACTTGAATAGAAAATGAAGGATGGGGGTGTCTGGGTGGCTCAGTCGTTAAGCCTCTGCCTTCAGATCAGGTCATGATCCCAGGGTCCTGGGATAGAGCCCCGCATCGGGCTCCTTGTTTGGCAGGAAGCCTGTTTCTCTCTCTGCCGCTCCCCCTGCTTGTGTTCCTTCTCTCGATGTGTCTCTGTCAAATACATAAATGAAAACCTTTAAAAAAAAAAAAAAGAAAAGAAAATGCAGGATGGACTAATTACCAAATTAAATCATGTTAAATACTATACACATCAAATTTTAAGCATAGATGGATATTTAAAAGTATAAAAATAAGACAAAATATCTTAGTAGCTTACCTTTTTTTTTTAAGATTTTGTTTCTTTACTCATTTGAGAGAGAGGGGAGGCGGGGACAAAAAGACTCCACCCTGCGCTCAGAAGACAACCGGAGCTGAAATCTGGAGTTAGAGGCCCTCTGGCTCCTGGGTGGCTCAGTTAGTTAGGTGTCTCCCTTCAGCTCAGGTCATGATCCGGGGGTTCTGGGATCAAGTCCCACGTCTGGCTCCTTGCTCAGCGGGGAGCCTGCTTCTCCTTTTGCTTGCCACTCCTGCTTGTGCTCTCGCTCTCTCTCCCCCTCTCTCTGACAAATAAATAAATAAAATCTTAAAAAACAAAAAGAAAAGAAGCTTCAGCTTTTTCAGATCCAAGTGCATTATTTAGGCCATGACATCACACAAAGTGGAAAGTCCCGTCTCCTCATTCATTGGAAGCTATGTGGGACTTGCCCCCACCCAATTACCAAACAATAATGTCAAGGATTTCTCAGTCTCACAGGATACTGTAGACATTGGATTTCTAACTTTTCAGGATTGGCTTTTCCTTTATATATATATATATATTTTAAGATTTTATTTATTTGAGAGAGAGAGGGCACAAGCAGGGGAAGCAGCAGGCAGAGTGTGAAGCAGACTCCCCACTGAGCAAGGAGCCTGATGTGGGACTCGATCCCAGGACCCTGGAATAGGACCTGTGTAGAAGGCAGACCATGAACAGACTGAGCCGCCCAGGCATCCCAGGCCATGGCAGATCTTAAGGTGGGTATGGCAACACACAACAGTCTTAGTGTACGGGCTTTGGGTCATTCACTATCAGTCAACCTATAGATGGAATTCAACCACGTGAGCAATCAGTCCTTCTCAGGCAACAACAAAAGCCCCAACAAAAATTCTGGACACTGAACGGGTATGCTTACATCATTGCCAGTACTTCTTTGTGGATTGTCACACACCAATATCAGAAAAACAGTGCATTCTGATTCTACAGGGAGAGGAAAATTGGAGCTTCGAATTTGGTACATATAGATTCTGCCCATTGTGTTTCTTTTTTTTTTTATGATTTTATTTATTTATTTGACAGACAGAGATCACAAATAGGTAGAAAAGCAAGTAGAGAGAGAGGAGGAAGCAGAGAGAGAGGAGGAAGCAGGCTGAGCAGAGAGCCTGATGTGGGGCTCGATCCCAGGACCCTGGGAACATGACCTGAGCCGAAGGCAGAGGCTTTAACCCACTGAGCCACCCAGGCGCCCCTGCCCATTGTGTTTCTTCATTTGGTTGATTTTAGTCTGTAACATTTTCCTCTGATGAACTGTAACTGTGAATATAATTTCAGTGAGTTCTAGCAAATTATCAAAACTGAGGGTCATTTTGGGAACACCATGAACTTACACTTGGTGTCAGAGGTGAGAACATGTTAAGGACTGTGACTTCTATGTAGTTGATCCATTTCTCTCTCTCTCTCTCTCTGATAAATAAATAAATAAATAAAATCTTAAAAAAAAAAAATCTGATGTGGCCAGTTCCTAAACAAAGACACTCCTATCAGGTATGACAAATTCCCTCCCAGAAGCTGAGGGCAAAAGCCAGACTTCTCTTTGAACCAGATTCTTTACTACACAATTCTGTTGCTGAGTTGGGTTTTCTATAAATGTCTACTAGGTGAAATTGGCTAGCAGTATGGGCCACATCTCCTATATATTTTCCTATTTTCCTTCTTTTTTTTTTTTTTTAAAGATTTTATTTACTTATTTGACAGAGAGAAAGATCACAAGTAGGCAGAGAGGCAGGCAGAGAGAGGGGGAAGCAAGCTCCCTGCTGGGCAGAGAGCCCAATGCGGGGCTCAATCCCAGGACCCTGAGATCATGACCTGAGCCGAAGGCAGAGGCCTTAACCCACTGAGCCGCCTAGGCGCCCCTATATTTTCCTATTTTCTGTCTACTTGTATCAATCGTTGGGAAGCAGGTTTTGAAATCTTTAGTTATAACTGTGGATTTGTCTATTTATAGTCGTAGTTCTATCAGTTTTTTCTTCATCAGTGCTCTGCTATAATGTGCTTGAGATTATTATGTCCTTTCAGTAAATTGACATCTTTTTTTTTTAATTTTTTTTTTAAAATTGACATCTTTATCATTATGTAATGACTCTCCTTATCCTTGGAAATATTCTTTTATTTGTTTCCTTTTTTTGTTTTGTTTTTTGTTTTTTAAAAGATTTTATTTATTTGAGAGAAAGAGAGAGCACAGGAGCAGGGGGAAAGGGCAGAGGGAGAGGAAGAAGTGACTCCCCACTGAGCAGAGAGCCCGATATGGGGCTTGATCCTGGGACCATGAGATCACGACCTGAACCAAAAGCAGAGGCTTAACCGATAGAGCCACCCAGGTGCCCTGGTAATATTCTTTTATTTGAGATATACTTTGTCTGAGATATACTTTAAGATATACTTTGTCTGATAACCTAGAAACTCCAGCTTTCTTTTCTTTTCTGTAATACCCATATTGAAATATAATTCACATACTATAATGTTCTACTCCTTTGAAGTGTATAATTCAGTAGCTTTTAGTATATTCACAGAGTCGTGCATTTAACACCACTCTGAAATTCCAGAACATTTTCATCAACCCAAAATGAAATTTCATACCAGCAATCACTCCCTACTTCCTACTATTCCCCAGAAACCACTAATCTATATTCTGTCTTTTATCTATCTATCTATTTTTTTTTATTTTTTCAGATGTTTAACCTACTGAGCCACCTAGGTGTCCCTGAATTATAACAGTTTTTCTTTATAGGGGAATGTGTAATTTCTCCTTCATTTGTGGAGGGATATAGAACTCTTGGTCGACAATAGCATTTTGAATAGATCATCCCACGGCTTTCTGGACTCCATTGTTTCTGATGAGAAACCAGCTGTGACTTATTGAGGATCTCTTGTATGTGATGAGTTGTGTTTCTTGGGCTGCTTTCAAAATTCTTGGTCTATTTTTTTTTTAAATTTATTTATTTGACAGACAGATATCACAAGTAGGCAGAGAGGCAGGCAGAGAGAGAGGAGGGAGCAGACTCCCCGCTGAGCAGAGAGCCCGATGCGGGGCTTGATCCCAGGACCCTGGGATCATGACCTGAGCCGAAGGCAGAGGCTTTAACCCACTGAGCCACCCAGGCACCCCGGTCTTTTGTTTTTCTATGACATATCAAGGTGTGGATGCCATTTAGTTTACCCTGAGAGTTCATGGAGCTTCTCGGACATACCAACTAATCATTTTTCCTCAATTTCCGGCTGTTATTTCTTAGAATATTCTCTCTGCCCATTTTCCTTCTCCTCTTCCTGAAACTTCAGTCATGCCTGTGTTGGTTCACTGGATGGTGTTCCACAGGTCTCAAACCTCAGTTTGTTTTCTTCATTCTTTCTTATTTCAGTTCTTCAAAATGGATCATCTCAATTTACTTTTCTCTGTATTCACTGATTCTTTCTTCTGCCTGTAGAAATCTACTGTTCAGTCCATCTACTGAGACACAATTTCTGGTTTCTTTACATGGCTCATAAATTCTCACATAACTACATAAATTTTTTGTTGAAAACTGGACATTTATTTATTTATTTTTAAAAGATTATTCATTTATTTGAGGGAGAGAGAGTGAGCGAGCACAAGTCGGGGGCAGAGATAGAAGCAGACTTTCTGCTGAGCAGGGAGCCCCACGCAATGCTCGATCCTAGGACCCCAAGATCATGACCTGTGCCAGAGAGAGATGCTTAACAACTGAGCCACCAGGTGTCTCATAAACTGTACATTTTAAATTATGCAATGTGGTGGGGTTCCTGGGTGGCTCAGTTGGTTGAGCATCCAACTCTTAATTTCAGCTCAGGTCATGATCTCAGGGTCCTGAGGTCAAGTCTCATTTGAGGCTCTATGCTCAATTGTGGAGTCTGCTTGTCCCTCTCCCTTTGGTCCTCCCCTTGCCCTCTCTCTCAATCTGTATATAGAATAAATAAATAAAATAAAATCTTTAAATTACACAATGTGTTAACTTTGTAAATCAGATATTCACTCCTTCCTCAGGATTTGTTTAAAGAGTTTCCTGGACTAATTCTCTACAGTGTATGTTCTTTGTTATATGAAATCTCTGCTAAGTTAGCTTAGTAGCCAGTTTAATGATTAAATAGAGACTTCCTTAAATATCTTAAACAAATACGTCTTCTAGGTTTTGCTAAATGACTCTGTGTGTATTGGGATATGGTTTCAATGGTTTGTCAGGCAGTTTACACCTGTTATTAGCCTTTATTTGCTTGAACAAAACCTTGAAGTCAGCCAGCATTGAGAATTTATAGTCTTCTTAGGCCCTTCTTGGGTGTGCATACACCACTCATGTGGCATTATAAATTCCTAGGTTCCCAGGACTCTGTCAGATCTTCACAACTCTCCCTGTGGACCTCTTACTCTCCAACTTTTCCTTTTAAGATTTTTCATCAGCCTATTCTTAGCCCCAGCTGTTAACACCTCTGGCAGCTTCAATGTTAAACAATTGCCACTGATTGTTTTTGATAAATGGCTGGTGGTAAGGACTATTCTTAAAGATTGAGTTCTGATTCAGGTCAAATAAAGACAAGCTCTGAGAATGGCACTTTTCAATGAGCTGCCAGACAAGTCAAATAGTGACAATTCTCTGGGATTGGGGCTTTTGGGGAACTCTAAATCCATTTTCGCCTCTCCAACAGCTGCTAGCCTGCTGGTTTTCATAGCTTCTGTAGCTGTAAGGCTATCAGATTTAAATGGTACTTGGAAGGTGGGAGAACGGGTATTGGATTACAGAAAATTATTATGCCCCAAAGGTTATTGTTCTTGTTGAGAATCAGATGTTTTTTGTGAATAATCACTCTCAGATTATCAAAAGACTTTGTTTAATTTCAAGAGTTTGAAAAAGTTGATTTTTGGCACTGTTTTAATCTAAATTTCTCATTGCTTTTATGGAGGAACAGATCTTTCGAGTTTCTTAGTGCTATGTTAGCATGGTGTATCATTTTATGTCCTTTAGTTTTATTCTATTTGTGTCTTTATTATAGATATACTATATATGTGTATACTATATATATAAGCATACTATATATGTTTATATATTTATGTATTTATAATATATATATAAAGTTTTCATTAAAGCCAGTTGATTTTTTTTTAAGTGCCAGTTGCCCCTATTTGTGTCTTTATTTTAAAATGAGTTTCTTGGGCCACCTGGGTGGCTCAGTTGGTTAAGCAACTGCCTTCAGCTCAGGTCATGATCCTGGAGTCCTAGGATGGAGTCCCATATCGGGCTCCCAGCTGCATGGGGATTCTGCTTCTCCCTCTGACCTTCTCCCCTCTCATTCTCTCTCTCCCTCTCTCTCTCAAATAAATAAATAAATAAAATCTTTAAAAATAAATAAATAAATAAAATTAGTTTCTTGTGGTGCTGGTTGGATCTGTCGGTGGCACATGTGACTCTTAATCTCTGGGTTGTGACTTTGAGCTCTACATTAGGTGTAGCGATTACTTAAAAATAAAAATCTCGGGGTGCCTGCATGGCTCAGTGGGTTAAAGCCTCTGCCTTTGGCTCGGGTCATGGTCCCAGGGTCCTGGGATCAAGCCCCGCATCAGGCTCTCTGCTCAGCGGGGAGCCTGCTTCCTCCTCTCTCTGCCTGCCTCTCTGCCTGCTTGTGATCTGTATCTGTCAAATAAATAAATAAAAACTTTAAAAAAAATCTCAAAATATAAATAAACAAATAAATTTAAAAAATGAGTTTCCTGATAGTTGTATTTGTTGGATACTGCTTTTAAAATTTTTTAATTTTTATTTTTTAAAAGTTTCATTTATTTATTTTAGAGAGGAGAGAGAAAGAGAGTGGGGGGAAGGGCAGAGGGAGAGAGAATTCTAAAGCAGACTCCCCACTGAGCATGGAGCTTGACATGGGGCTTGATCCCAGGAAACTGAGACCATGACCTGAGCCGAAGTCAAGAGTCAGCTGCCTAACTGACGGAGCCACGCAGGTAGCCCCTTTTGAAAATTCCTTTTTCAATTGGGATGTTAAGAAGACTTAAAATTGCTTAATAACGTTGAATTTAAAGTTATCTATTTGCTAATTTCTTTCTGTTTTTCCCATCTGCTCATTGTTCTCTCTTTGTCTCTCTTTTAAGAAAATTATTTTCGAGGCACCTGGGTGACTCAGTCAGTTAAACATTTCACTTTGGCTCTGGTCATGATCTCAGGGTCCTGGGATAGAGCCCCGTGTTGAGCGCCCCAGTCAGTGGGGAGTCTGCTTACCGATCTTCCCTTCCCCTGCTCATCTCTCTCTCAAATAAGTATATACAATCTTAAAAAAAAAAAAAAAGTAAAAAACTCTTTTGGACTGAGGATTTTTTATGATTCTATTTTATCTTTTTCATTGCCTTTTAGCTCAAGGGCGTTGGATTTTGTTTTGCTTTGAGTAGTTGCTTTATAGTCTATAGTATACATTTTTTTTTTAAGATTTTATTTATTTATTTGACAGAGAAAGAAAAAGTACAAGCAGGGCAAGCAGCAGCAGAGGGAGAGGAAGAAGCAGGCTCCCCACTGAACAGAAAGCCCGACACTGAGCTTGATCCCAGGACCTGGGATCATGACTGGAGCCGAAGGCAGATGCTTAACTGACTGAGCCACCCAGTCACCCCTATAGTATACATCTTTAACTTATCATTGTCTACTTTGAAGTAACATTATACTGCTTCACAAATAGTGTCAGAGCCCACAACAACATACTTTCATTTCTCCACTTCTGGTCTTTGTCCTATTGCTACATATAATTTATTTCTATATATGTAATAAATCTCACCTTTCTTTCTTTCTTCCTTCCTTCTTCTTTCTTTCTTTCTTTCTTTCTTTCTTTCTTTCTTTCTTTCTTTCTTTCTTTCTTTCTTTCTCTCCCCCACTCTTTCCTTTCAAAGTAGGCTCCATGTGGGGCTTGATCTCACAACCTTGAGATCAAGACCTGAGTTGAGATCAGGAGTTACATGTTTAACTGAATGAGTCACCCAGGCACAGCTGTTATGTTTGCTCTAATAGTCGGTTTTCATTTTTTTTTTTTAAGATTTTATTATCAAGTAATCTCTACATCTAATGCAGGGGTCAAACTCATAACCCCAAGATCAAGAGTCATGTGCTCTACCAACTGAACCAGCCATGTGCCCTGTCAGTTTTCTATTAAAGAAATTTAAATTTAAATAATTTTATTTATTTTTAAAAAAGATTTTATTATTTATTTGAGAGAGGGCGAGAGCATGAGCACAAGCAAGGGGATCGGCAGGTAGAGGGAGAAGGAGAAGCGGGCTCCTGCTGAGCAAGGATCCAATTCAGGGCTTGATCCCAGGATCCTGGGATCATGACCTGAGCTAAAGGCAGATACTTAACTGACTGAGCCATCCAGGCACTCCATAAATTTAAATAACTTTAAATGTCTTGTACATTCACCCACATATTTGTCATTTCTAGAGCTCCTCATTTTTTGGTGTAGATTCAGATTTCCATTTGATAATATTTTCCTCTTCCTGGAGGCTTCCTTTAACATTCTTTTTTTTTTAAATATTTTAATTTATTTATTTGACTAGAGTGAGAGAGAGATCACAAGTAGGCAGATCAGCAGGCAGAGAGAGGGGGAAGCAGGCTCCCCACCGAGCAGAGAGCCCGATGGGGAGCTCAATCCCAGGACCCTGGGATCATGACCCCAGCCAAAGGCAGTGGCCCAACCCACTGAGCCACCCGGCGCCCCTCCTTTAACATTCTTGTAGTTCAGGTGTGCTTGTATGAATTTCTTCAGATTTTGAATGCTGAAAACTTCTTTATTTGGCCATTGGTTTTTTGTTTGCTCGTGTTTTTATTTATTTAGTTAGTTTTTATTTATTTATTTATTTTTTATTTTTTATTTTGGTTTTATTTATTTGACAGAGAAATCTGCTGCATTATCTTTATAGTCTGTAAATAAGTTGTCTTTTTAAATTTTAAATCTGTTTTTAAGATTTCAGATTTTCTCTTCATCATTAGTTCTAAGCAATTTGATTGTGATATACTTTTGTTCTTGTATCTTGGGTTTCAGGTTTGCTGATATTTGTGGATCTGAGGATTTAAGTTAAACATTATTTTTTTCTTTTTAAGTAGGCTCCACGCCCAGTGTGGAGCTTGAACTCATTACCCAGAGATCAAGAGTCGCATGCTCTACCAAATGAGCCAACCATGCGCCGCCCCATATCTGTGGATTTATAATTTTCATCAAGTTGGAAAAGTTTTTATCCATTAAGCTTTAAAATACTTCTTCTGCCTAACTCTTCCTTAACTTTCAGGGACTATGTATGTTGGGCCACTTGAAGTTGTCCCACATCTCACCATGTTTTGCTTATATTTTTTGGTGTTCTTTTTCCTTTTGTTTGTTTCATTTTATACAGTTTCCATTGCAACATCTTCAAGTTCTCTAATCATTTTTCTGTTGTGTCTAATATGTTATTAATCCTGTTATCAGTTGAATTGTGTCCCCCTCAAAGTTCATATGTTGAAACCCTAACCCCCAGTATTACTTCATTTGGTGATAGAGCCTTTACAGAAGTAATTAAGGTAAAACGAGGCCATAAGAGTGGGGCCCTAATCTTATAGGACTGATATCCTTGTAAGAGGAAGGGAAGTTTGAAGTGTTTGCCTACAGAGAAAAGCCCATGTGAGGACAGAGCAAGAAGGTAGGCATCTGTTAGCCAAAGGAAGAGTCCTTGTTAGGACTCTGATGGAAACTTGATCTTAAGCATTAGCCTTCAGAACTTTGAGAAAATAAACTTCTGTTGATTAAGCCATCCAGCTTATGGTTCTGTTGTGGAGGCCCTAACACATCAATACAAATACCATCCAGTGTATATTTCATCTCTAAAAGTTCTATGTGGGGGCATCTGGCTCAGTCAGTAAAGCATGAGACCCTTAATCTCACAGTCATGAATTCAAGCCCCACGTTGGGTGTAAAGCTTACTTAAAATAATAATAATGATAAGAATAATAAAATAAGAAACTTTTTTAAAAAATAAAAAAAGTTATATGTGAATTTTATATGGATTTTAAAGACTTCTAAAAAATTTATTTGAGAGAGAGAGTGTGCAAGCTTGGGGAGGGGCAGGAAGAGGGACAAGGGACAAGTAGAGTCTGTGCTGAGCACAGAGCTCCACACAGGGCTTGATCTCATGATCCTGAGATCATGACCTGAGTCAAAATCAAGAGGTGGATGCTTAACTGACTGAGCCCCCCAGGTGCCCCAATTATATGTGAATTTTAAAAAATATCTTCCATGTCTTTCAACAGTCTCATAATTTCTTGTACTATTTTGAAATTATGGAATATATGCATATCATTTGTGTCATTTCTTTTTTTTTTAAAGACTTTTCTTTATTTTACACAAGCAGGGGGAGCAGAAGGCTGAGAGAGTGACAGGCAGAGGGAGAGGCAGGTAGAGGGAGAAGGAGAAGCAGGCTCCCTGCTGAGCAGAGAGACCAATGTAGGGCTGGATCCAAGGACCCTGTGATTGTGAACCAAGCTGAAGGCAGACACCCAACCAACTGAGCCACCAGGAACCCCTCATTCATGTCATTTCTTTTTTAAAAAAATATTTTATTTATTTCTTTGACAGAGAGATAGCACAAATAGGCAAAGTGGCAGGCAGAGGGAGAAGAAGTAGGCTCTCCACTGAGCAGGGGGCCTGAAGCAGGGCTCTATCCCAGGACCCTGAGATCATGACCTGAGCCGAAGCAGCCACTTAACTGACTGAGCCACACAGGCGCCCCTTGTGTCATTTCTGAATCTATTTCTTTCTTTTTCTTTCTTTCCTTAAGATTTTATTTATTTATTTGTCAGAGAGAGAGTGCACAAGAGAGCACCCACGCTTATGCACAGGGGGAGTGCCAGAAGGAGAAGCAGTCTCTCCATTGAGCATGGAGCCCAATGTGGGACTCAATCCCAGGACCGTGATTTCATGACTGAGCTGAAGGCAGACACTTAACCAACTGAGCCACCCAGGTGCCCCTCTGAATCTATTCCTATTATTTGATTTTTCTCTTCATTATGGATTGTATTTTCCTGTGTACTTGCTGCTTAATAATTTTTTATTGGACAACAGACATTGTGAATCTTACATTTTTAGCTGATTTTTTTTTTTTTTTTTGGTAGTCTAAATATGTAAACATTGTGTTTATTCTGGGCTGCTATTAAATCACTTGGAAACAGTTTGGTCCTTTCATGTGTTGCTTTTCAGCCTTGTTAGATAAAATCAGAGCTGTGAGTTGTATTGGCCTTACTACTGAGGCAATCCTTCTCAGAATTCTACAAAAACCCTGTGTATTACAAGGTTGTTCCATTCTGATTGTTGGGAATATGAACTATTTTCAACCTTGTATATTTTCTGGGAGTTACTCTGCATCTTCTACCCAGTGGTTCTTTCACTGGTCTATGGCAGTTTTCTCATACCATGTGTTGATGAGTATTCAACTGAAGACTGAAGGGAAATCCCCTGTATATCTCTGCAGCTCTTTCCTCTCTAACACTTTACCCTGTACATTATAGATGCCTTGATCTGTCCAAATTCTCATCCACACTCAACTCAAGGAGACCCTGGGCTGTGTTTCTCTTCACTATGCTGAAATCTAGAAGCTATCTCCACCTATGTGGATAGATGATTCATTTTCTTGTCCTCTTCTCCCTGGGACCACTCTTCTGCATTGTCTCTTGTCCAGTTTAGGAAATCCTTTCTTTCTTTCTTTTTTTTTTTCCTAATTGAAGTATTATTGACACATAATGTTAATTGGTTTCAGATGTACAACATAATGACTCAGGAAGTCTATATGTTATGCTATGCTCACCTTAGGTTTAGCTACCATCTGTCACATACAACACTATTATGATATCATTAATTATATTTCTATGTTGTACCTCTTATCCCCATAACTTACACATTCCATAACTGGAATTTTTTTTCTTTTTAGAGAGAGAGTGCATGTGAACATGGAGGGAGGAGCGGAGGGAGAGAGAAAATCTTAAGCAGTGTCCACGTTCAGCATGAAGATCAGCCTGGGGCCTGATCTCACAACACTGTGATCATGACCTGAATCAAAATCAGGAGTCAGACATCTAACTGACGGAGCCACCCAGGTGCTCCATAACTGAAAATTTTTGCTTCCTACTCACCTTCACCCATTTTGCCCATCCCCTCTAACATCCACCACTTTGTTCTCTGTGTTTATGGGTCTCCTCTCTGGCAATGTCCAGTTTGTTTTCTGTATTTATGGATGTTTTTCATTTTTAAAAAATTTTTAAAGATTTTAACTAATCTCTACACACAATGGTAGGACTTGAACTTACAATCCCAATATCAAAAGTTGTGCGCTCTACTGACTGAGCCAGTCACATGCCCCTTGTCTGTGTTTTTAGTCATTTAATCTGGTCCCTGCTGTTTCCATGTTTAGAAGTGGAAGTCTCCCTAAAAGTGCTTAAGTACTTTGTCCTTCCATTTGAACAGGTGTAAATAGTAATATAGCATTAATGTGTGATTAGTGTGATGATCTTGAGATGTCAGCACCAGCAAAATTTCTTTGGATTATATTAGACTGTAAAGCTAGTAAATGAGCAAATCTGTGAAGGTATATTATAGGCCCTTCTAGGTCAAAGCAAAAGCCTCTGATGATACTTACAAACTGATACTGATTTTTTAAAAATCTTTTGCAAGATCAATACATGCATATATACCAGACAATATACCATTTCTAGAACAATAGCTGTTTGAAATCACTATCTGATACATCTTATGACCCACAGTCATTCTCCAGGATCACAAGCTAAATGGGGTACTTGAATGGGGGATATTTTAGATATCAACATCCTTGCACATACCAAGCTAGGAAGCAAGACTCAACAAATACCAAAAAAACCTTACTATTGTGTTGGCCACATTTTCTGATCATAATGAGATACAATTAGAAATCAATAATAAAAACATAACTTTTAGGGGTGCCTGGGTGGCTCAGTTGGTTAAGCACCTGACTCTTGATTTTGGCTCAGGTCATGATCTAAGGGTCATGGGATTGAGCCCTGCACTGGGCTCTGTGCTCAGTGGGGAGTCTCCTTGAGGTTCTCTTTCCTTCTCTATCTGTCCCCTCCCCCTGCACCTCTCTCTCTCTCTCTCAAATAAATAAATATTTTTTAGACATTTTATTATTTTTTAAAAGATTTTATTCATTTATTTGACACACAGAGAGAGATCACAAGTAGGCAGAGATGCAGGCAGGGGGCGGGGGGAAGCAGGCTCCCTCCTGAACAGAGAGCCCAATGCAGGGTTCGATCCCAGAACCCTGAGATCATGACCTGAGCTGAAGGCAGAGGCTTAACCCACTGAGCCACTCAGGCGCCCCTTGTAATTATTATTTTAAAAAATATTTTATTTATTTACCCAACAGAGAGATAGGGAGCATGGGTAGGCAGAGTGGTTGGCAGAGGAAGAGGGAGAAGCAGGCTCCCCACTGAGCAGAGAGCCTGATGCAGGGCTCAATCCCAGAACCCCGGATCACCACCCAAGCCTGACTAAGCCACCTGGGTGCCCCAAAAACATAAGTTTTAAATGCACACACTTGGAGAACTTAAAACACATCTCTACAGACTTCTGTGGAAAGAACAAGGTACGTAGCTGGAATTAATAATTCAAGATACTGAGTATTGTTTAATATATGATTACCACTTATGTAATCATATATTACATTCGTGTGTATATATTTGCAGGTATATATAAAAATTATTTGGAAATATACCTCCAAAATTTAACACTGGGCACTTGTATTGGGGGAGTGTATAAACCATGTAGGTGGGATCGGCAGTAGGATGGAAACATCACTGAATACCATTTCACATGTTTCATCTTTGATTTCCGGTGAAGGCTTTAGATGACTGCAGTCCTTGCTAACATTTTAAATGCAGCCCCAAGTGAGACCCTAAGCTATAACCACTCACCTAAGCTACTCCCAGATTCTACAGAGACTACTTAAAGATAATAAATATTTATTGCGTTCGGCTGTTAAGTTAGTAATTTGTTATGCAATAACTAATACACCAGTTCTCACAAAGGTTTTGGCTGAATTTCTCTTGCCTGTGTGGTTAGAAAAGTTTTAAGTAGAAATTTGACAACTGGCAGAAGTAAATACTTTCTTAGGAAGAGCGTACTTCTGCTGCCCTGCTTCTCTCTTTAGCTCAGGCCCGTAGTGCTGGCAGGATGGGCAAGTGTCATGGTGTCCATACTGCCAGGAAGTTCTGCAGCCACTGATGAGATCAGAAGCACGTGATGAACAGTATAAGAAAGCCCATTTGGGCACAGTCCTGAAGGCCAACCCTTTTGGAGGCATTTCCCAGGCAAAAGGAATTATGCTGAAAAAAGTAGGGGTTGAAGCCAAGCAGCCAAATTCTGCCATCAGGAAGTGTGTCATGGTCCAGCTGATCAAGAATGGCAAAAAAAAAAAAAAAAAAAAAAAAAAAAAAATCACAGTTTTTGTACCCAGTGATGGTTGTTTGAATTTTATTGAGGAAAATGATGAAGTTCTGATTGCTAGGTTTGGTCATAAAGGTCATGCTGTTGGTGACATTCCTGGAATTTGCTTTAAGGCTGTCAAAGTAGCCAATGTCTCTCTTTTGGCAGTATACAAGGGCAAGACGGAAAGACCAAGATCATAAGTATTGATGGTGAAATCATGACAATAATAAATTTTCATAAACCAAAAAAAAAAAAAGAAAAAAGAAAGAAAGGAAGAGATTATTTTTATTTTTAACCCAGGTCTCAAAGGATTTATGAGGGTAAATTTCAAGGTAAGTAATAGTTCACATTGAGAATCACAAAACACCTACAAGCAAAAGACATCATGAGTGAGAGCCAGAAAACCAATAAGCAGCAGAAGTAGACATGCAAAGACTCCATATACTGAATTTTTATCAATGAAATACTCTAAAATGATTATGTTTAATATGCTTCAAGAAATAAAAGCAGGAAAAAGAAACTATGAGCAGGAAAAGAAACCATAATGAACAACCAAGTAGATTTTTTTTAAAGAACAGAGTAGAACTTCTATAAATAAAAAATACATGATATGATTAAATAGTCAAATACCTATTAAGTAGTAGATTAGGCACAGTTGAAAAGAGGACCAAGGCAATAAAAAAATAGATCGAAAGAATTTATCCAGAATGCTATCCATGGATTCAAAGATAGAAAATATGAATGAAGGGTTAAGAGAAATGGAGGACAGAATGAAAAAGTCAAACATATAGCTCAGTGGCGTTCCAGAAGAGATAATGGAGAGATTGGGGATGAAAAGATATTTGAAGATAAAATGACTAGGAATTTTTCAGGGTTGTTGAGAGAGATTAATCCTTAGAGCCAGAAAACCCAAAGAAATCTCAAAGGAATAAATAAAATGAAATTTAACAGAAACATATTACAATTTAACTGCAAATCAGAAAAGAACAAGAAATGATATTAAAAAGCAGAGTAAGGGATGCTTGGGTGGCTCAGTTGGTTAAGCATCTGCTATCCACTTGCTGCGTGATCCCAGGGTCTTGGGATAGATCCCCGCATCGGCTCCCTGCTCAGCAAAGAGTCTGTTTCTTCCTTTGCCTGCCGCTCTGCCTACTTGTGCACTCTCTCTACCTCTCTATTAAATAAATAAGTAAAATCTTCAAAAAAGAAACAAAGAAAGAAAGACATTGGAAAGGCACCTGTGGATTCAGAGATGGTGATTCACCGAATTAGAATTACCCTAAGCAGCTGCAATGTAAAATCTTTGGAAAAGGTATGTGCTGACTTGATCAGAGGCTCAGAGGAAAAGAATCTCAAAGCGAAAGGACCAGTTTGGATGCTTACCAAGACTCTGAGAATCACTATAAGAAAAACTCCTGTGGTGAATGTTCTAAGATTCAGGATCGTTTTCAGATGAGGATCCATAAGCGACTCATTGATTTGCACAGTCCTTCTGAGATGGTTTGTGTGTGTGTGTGTGTTTAGAGATTTTTATTTATTTATTTGACAGAGAGAGAGAGAGGGGGGGGGGAACACAAGCAGGGGGAGTGGGAGAGGGAGAAGCAGACCTCCTGCAGAGCATGGAGCCCGATGTGGGGCTTGATCCCAGGACCCTGAGATCATGACCTGGTGAATGCTTAAGGACTGAGCCACACAGGTGCCCCCCTTCTGAGATTGTTAAGCAGATGACTTCCATCAGTATTGAGTCAGGAGTTGAGGCTGAAGTCACCATTGTAGATGCTTCAATCAACCTTTTAATAAATTCATTATCAGTTGTTAAAAAAAAAAAGATTAGGGGTGCCTGGGTGGCTCAGTGGGTTAAAGCCTCTGCCTTCAGCTCAGGTCATGGTCCCAGGGTCCTGGGATCGAGCCCCACATCGGGCTCTCTGCTCAGCAGGGAGCCTGCTTCCTCCTCTCTCTCTGCCTGTCTCTCTGCCTACTTGTGATCTCTCTCTCTGTCAAATAAATAAATAAAATCTTAAAAAAAAAGATTACATATGAATAATACCAGGAATGGAAAGGGGAACATAATTCTCTTGAAGTCTTTAAACATTATAGAAACTATTAAGAACTTTATGTCAATAAATCAGTAAACTTAAGCGAAATGGAGCGTAATAGAATATACTTGGCCTCATGTAAGAGAATACCTGTTTGATAGTTTTTTGAGCAATAAGACATTTAATTAAAATATAGACGGATCTGGGCAGACAGACAAATGCTTTCATGTAGGTTTGGAACTAATTATTTTCCATACAACTTTTTTTTTACTTTATTTTTTTTTAAGATTTTATTCATTTATTTGAGAGAGAGAGAGACAAAGAGGGCATGAACAGGTGGAGAGGCAGAGGGAGAGGAAGAAGCAGGCTCCCCGCTGAGCAGAGAGCCCGATTCGGGGCTTGATCCCAGAACCCTGAGATCATGACCTGAGCTGAAGGCAGATGCTCAACCATCTGAGCCACCCGGGCGCCCCAACTTTTTTTTTTTTTTTTTTTTTAGTAAAACATTATATAAAGAAAAGTGCACAGATCAAGTATATATCTCAATATAGTTTTTTCACAAAGCGAACACATCCAAGTAGCCATCACCCAGATCAAAATAGGGAGCATTCCTATAAAACAGAAGCCTCCTGTGGTAGTAATTATTTAAAACTTAACCCTCAAAAGTTCTTTCAGTCCACGTGGATTCAACTGGCTTGTATTTTTTTTTTTAAGATTTTATTTATTTATTCCACAGACAGAGATCACAAGTACGTAGAGAGGCAAGCAGAGAGAGAGGAAGGGAAGCAGGCTCCCTGCAGAGCAGAGAACCCCATGCGGGGATCGATCCCAGGACTCTGGGATCATGACCTGAGCCAAAAGCAGAGGCTTTAACCCACTGAGCCACCCAGGTGCCCCTGGCTTGTATTTTAAAAGCACACACATTTTCCTGTCCCCACCAAGTCCTAAAAGAGCTACGAACTGAAATGTTTGTTGGCCCCTTAAATTCACATTCTGGCCTCGGCTATGCCTGCTAACTGCGTTCTCTAGATCCACCAGTGTGCACGGAGGTTTCCAGGAGGTCTGTGCATGTGGACTGAGACCAGGGCCATAGTGGA
The DNA here is from genome assembly GCF_902655055.1 of Lutra lutra. Classification (NCBI taxonomy): domain Eukaryota; kingdom Metazoa; phylum Chordata; class Mammalia; order Carnivora; family Mustelidae; genus Lutra; species Lutra lutra. Next base: position 43,119,380 of record NC_062292.1, on the reverse strand, counting down.
AGTCTGGGGATGCGGCAGTCGCCTACACTCTGAGGCCACTGAGGCCACTGCAGCAGCTTTGCCGAGGGGTCTTGCTAGGGACCACATCTTTGCTTAAGGTCCCACGTGTGCAGCCTTGCTCTATAGAAGTATAAGCTGTAATATCCTGATATAGGCTGTAGTCACCTGCCAAGACCAGAACAGGAGGCGCCTTATGACTTCAAGGCTCTTGCAGAAGTTAAAAGTTTTATCTGCACAACTCAGAACTCACCCGGCTTTAACATCACCTCTTAAATTGTCCCAGTCAAAACCTACTAAGTACACTCTACAGTCTAAAGCTCAAAGATGGGCGCCTGGGTGGCTCAGTGGGTTAAGCCACTGCCTTCGGCTCAGGTCATGATCTCAGGGTCCTGGGATCGAGCCCCGCATCGGGCTCCCTGCTGAGCAGAGAGCCTGCTTCCCTCTCTCTCTCTCTGCCTGCCTCTCTGCCTACTTGTGATCTCTCTCTCTGTCAAATAAATAAATAAAATCTTTAAAAAAAAAAATAAAGCTCAAAGATACTTACTCCACTTCACAAATGTCTCTTTTGTAGAAATTTTGTCACCCAGAAATTAAATCCCTATTTATTTCCCGATGTTCACACCCAACATTTCAGATGTTGGGGTCTTTGAAGTAATGTTGGTCTGTTTATTCCAGAGGCAAGGCCTGCCCCTGCATCTCTTATAGCATGGAACACAATAAAAATCAGAAGATTCTACTCTTTCCCAGCAAGGCAGCTTCCTAGATGAAGGGATATCTATGTCTATTTCCCCAAACTTATCACTTAGGTACCCCCCTGCTCCTCCTTCCACGGAAGCTAAGAGTGAAGGAGAAGAGAGAGGCCAGGAAAATTATCCTAGTGAACCTCTCCTCACAGCGAAGGAACACCAAGTGATGGAGAAAAGTACTCTCCCCAAACCAATTGGTTCAAAGTATCAGAAAACCATGTATTAGGGGCGCCTGGGTGGCTCAGTTGTTAAGCCTCTGCCTTCAGCTCAGGTCATGTTCCCAGGGTTCTGGGATCGAGCCCCTCATCGGGCTCTCTGCTCAGCAGAGAGCCTGCTTCCCTTCCTCTCTCTCTGCCTGCCTCTCTGCCTACTCGTGATCTCTGTCTGTCAAATAAATAAAAAATAAAATCTTAAAAAAAAAACAAAAAACCATGCATTAGAAGCGAGGAGTCAATTTCATCTTAGCAGGACAAAATTCCTCTAGGAGAATGTGTACCAGACCCAGGGAAGGGAGTCAGGACTTATGCACCTGACTTGCCAAAAAGCTAGAGCTCTGACAAGGTGCTCAGAAAATCTAGAAGCAAGCAGTAACGGAGGCAAGGAAATTCCACGCTTCCTACTGTCCCAAAATAGCTGGGTCTTTATTAGAATATAAGAAGTCATGTTCTTTACAGAAAGGGAGCAAAAGGTCATAAAGAGGAAACAAAGGAGATGAAAGGACAGAACATGAAATACAAAGCCACAAGAGAGATGAAAAGGGAGTTGTGTAAGATATGAGAGAGCTACAGGAAGTCTATGCATTAATATACAACAAAAAGAGGCAAAGAACTCACATTATAGACAATGCAATAAATGATGTAAAGGACAAATATGAGAAAGTCCCTTAAAATGTGGAGGAAAAGGAGAAAGGACGAAATAGTAAGAGAAAAGATGATAGCAATAGAGGACAAAGAACAGACTGATTAAAAAAAAAAGTTTTATTTATTTAAGTAATCTCTACACCCAACATGGGGCTCAAACTCATGACCCTGAGGTCAAGAGTCACATGCTGTACAGACTGAGCCAGCCAGGCAACCTAACAAAGAACAGATTTAAGTCAAGGATTACTGCTGTTCTGGGGTGCCTGACTGGCTCAGTTGGTGGAGCATGTGATTCTTGCTCTCAGGGGGCATGAGTTCGAGCCCCACACTGGGTATAGAGATTACTTAAAATAAAATTTAAAAAAGAAAAGAAAAGAATTACTGCTGGCCCTAAGGGAGGAAAAAGGAAAAAGAAGTCAAAAATTGAAAGTTCTAGGAGCTAGAAAAAACTCTAAGTACAAGACTAAAGGGGATCACCATGTTGAATAAAAATGAACAAACAGACCTACATAGACATACTCTGGCAAAAATTTTTTAATTACAAAAAAAAAAAATGCTACAACCTAAAAAGAATAAATAGTTTAGGTATAAAGAAAAAAATTATGTTTGATTTTAATTTTTTCTGGAATACTAAATACAGTGGAACAACAGAAACAGAATTTTTAGGGGAAAATTATCTGACATAGCCGTAAGTCTGCAAAATACATGTACAAAACCAGACATTTTTAAAGTGTGGTCCATGGACTCCTTGGGGTCTTTTTTTTTTTTTTTTTTTTTAATATTTATTTATTTGAGAGAGAGAGACAGAGATAGTGAGAGAGAGCACAAATGGAGAGGAGAGGGAGTAGCTGGCTCCCTGCTCACGGGGCTGGATCCTAAGACCCTGGGATCATGACCTGAGCCGAAGGCAGATGTTTAATGGACAAAGCTACTCAGATGCCCCGACTCCTTGGGGTCTTAGAAATCTTTTCAGGGTATCTACAAGGTCAAAGCTATTTTTGTAATAATACTAAGACATTATTTGGCTTTCTATTTTGTTAATATTTGCACTGTCAATGCAAAAACAATAGTGGGTAAAATTGCAGGCAGCTTGGCACAAATCAATGTCATGGCACCAAGTGTGCTAGTAACAGCATCCTTCACTGCCCCATCCTCCCATGTGTCCTTGATGAAACAATAAAAAATATTAATTTTACTAAATCTTTTTAATCTTTTTTTAAGTGGTCTTTTTAAAAAAAATATTTATTTATTTATTTGACAGACAGAGATCACAAGTAGGCAGAGAGGCAGGCAGAGAGAAAGGAGGAAGCAGGCTCCCCGCTGAGCAGAGAGCCCAATGCAGGGCTCGATCCCAGGACCCTGAGATCATGACCCCAGCTGAAGGCAGAGACTTTAACCCACCGAGCCACCTAGGTGCCTCTAAATCTTTTGAATCTTTTTTTTAAAAATATATTTATTTATTTATTTATTTGCGAGAGAGACAGTGAGAGAGAGCATGAGCGAGGAGAAGGTCAGAGGGAGAAGCAGACTCCCCATGGAGCTGGGAGCCCGATGTGGGACTCGATCCCAGGACTCCAGGATCATGACCTGAGCCGAAGGCAGTTGTCCAACCAACTGAGCCACCCAGGCGTCCCTCTTTTGAATCTTAAATACACATTTTTAAATATTCTGTGCAGCACAGAGGAAGTACACATGAGGCACTGTTGCTGTTTGGTGAAGTCTGAGGGTCGTCTTGAGGAAAAGCATTTGTGCATCTCAGTCACAAGCTGAACCAGCTGCCTTTCCGCGTTCTACCATCGCTACTTGGAAGAAGGGCTGACAGACAAACCATTGCTATTGAGAATTAGGTACTGGCAGACATTTTCTTGAAAATGAACAAAATGAGTTTATCACTTCAAGGAAAACAATTGACTATATTTTGCCATTAAAAAATATGACGTTTCTCTTTCTTTCTTTCTTTCTTTCTTTCTTTCTTTCTTTCTTTCTTTCAAGATTTTGTTTATTTATTTGACAGAGAGAGACACAGTGAGAGAGGGAACACAAGCAGGGGGAGTGGGAGAGGGAGAAGCAGTCCCCCCCCCCCCAACAGAGACCCCAACACAGGGCTCGATCCCAGGACCCCAGGACCACGACCTGATCTGAAGGAGGATGCTTAATGACTGAGCCACCCAGTGCCCCCCAAAATCCGAGATTTCAAGTGAAAATTAAAATATTAGAGGGGCGCCTGGGTGGCTCGGTGGATTGGGTCTCTGCCTTTGGCTCAGGTCATGATCTTAGGGTCCTGGGATCAAGCCCCGCATCAGGATTTCTGCTCGGCCGGGAGCCTGCTTCCGCTCCCCCCCCCCCCCCCCGCCCGCCTACATGTGATCTCTCTCTCTCTCTGTCAAATAAATAAATAAAATCTTAAAAAAAAAATAAAATATTAGGAGAACTGAGGGCACCTGGGTGGCTCAGTGGGTTAAAGCCTCTGCTTTAGGCTCGGGTCATGATCCCAGGGTCCTAGGATCGAGCCCCATGTCTGGCTCTCTGCTCAGCGGGGAGCCTGCTTCCCTCCTCTCTCTGCCTGCCTCTCTGCCTACTTGTGATCTCTCTCTCTCTGTCAAATAAATACATAAAATCTTAAAAAAGAAAATACTGCTATGGATCAAAACAAGGGTCCACTCCAGATTTTGTGAGACTGGATACAAGTTTTGGAATCCTCTTTAAGGAGAACAATACAAGATTTCCAGTATAAAATTAAGTACAAAAATATTTGTTAAGTATGAGGAAAGAAGTTATAATAAATTACAATAAATAATAAAATTAAGTACAAAAATATTTAAGTATGAGGAAAGAAATTACAACAAATAATTGGAGTTTCAGGTGCCTTTCTTTTACGATCTCTTCAGCCAATTTATCAGAAGTGTTTCCTAATTTCAGTCTGTTCCCCTCTCCATCTAGAACACTCCACAACTCCCAGCAACTGCCAGGGCCCTGGCAGGTAAGGGACTCTAAAGTTTCCGTTTCGTTAGCTTCATGGTACATCTGCTTCTGCGCTGAGGCAAAACATTCTATTCCTATGTAAAAGAAGAGGGGCACCTGACTAGCTCAGTGGGTAGAGCATGTGACTCTTGGTCTCAGGGTGGTGAGGTCAAGGCCCACAATGGGTGTGGGGCCTACTTTAAAAAATAATAATAAAGAAATAAAACATTTAAAAGAAGAAGAGAATCAATATCCCACTAATGGTCTCTCCCACTAGCTCATCATGCATAACCCCAAAGGGTATTATTAAGATTTATGGGTAAGGGCTTCAGAAGAACTATGTCAGCTTAATATTGAGAAGAAACTTTTTAGTGCCGTCAATGGATATAATGGACGGCATTAGAATGTGTGGAATTCTTTGCTATTGGAGGGGATTGGGCTGTTAACCATTCATGGGGATGTCTTGATGAGGATTTAAACACCAGATTGGGCAGGGCTTATTTAGATTAGATGAACCTTAAGATAGTATACTGAAATGCAAAGGTCGTGAAAGTAAAAAGATCTGGGTTTGCATCCAAATTCCACCTCTAGCTGGTAGGATGACCATGGGAAAGTGGTTTACTCTCTCTGAACCTCAATTTCTTTGTCTATAAAATGGGGATAGCAAAACCTAGTCTTCTGATTTTCTATAAGGATTAAATGTGAATGAATTTTTTTAAAAGATTTTATTTATTTATTTGACAGAGAGAGATCACAAATAGGCAGAGAGGCAGGTGGGGAGAGAGGAGGAAGCGGCTCCCTGCTGAGCAGAGAACCCAATGCAGGGCTCAATCCCAGGACCCTGGGATCATGACCCAAGCCGAAGGCAGAGGCTTTAACCCACTGAGCCACCCAGGCACACCAAATGTGAATGAATTTTGAACATCCAGATCAGTACATAATAATAGATCTCAGTATAAATGATTTTCCTCTATCCTGCTCCTTTCCAATACTGACCTTCTACAATTCTACGTGGGGTCTGAGCTTTATATTGAAATATAATGGGAACTGGATGAGCATAGAAGGAGGAAGACATTCTAAAGAGAGGGGCTTCGATAAGGTGATGCACTGATTCCTAGTTTTTGGTTTGACTACCCAAAGGGGATCTTCCCTCCTCTGAGGAACTGCTCCTTTCCAACCATAGTACATATAATTTGGAGGCAATTATATATAATTCAGAAAGTAATCTCTTTATCACCCAACTTCTCCATTCTTGTGGTCATAACTATTCACATATTTAATGGCAGAAATAAATCCTCAAGTGATTTTTAAGGGGCTCCTGGGTGACTCATTTGAGCGTCCGACTCCTGGTTTCAGTGCAGGTCATGATCTCAGGGTCCTGGGATCTAGCCCCAAATGGACTCTGCACTCCGAAGGAGTCACTGTGGGATTCTAACTAGAATCTGCTTCTGCTCAGGTGCCACCAGCCCCCACCTGCAGCATGATGACAGTCTCAAATAAATACATAAATACATAAATAAAATCTTAAAAAAAAACACAAAAAAAACCAACCAAGTAATTTATTTTAAGAAGGGCAGGTAGGTCTATTTACTGAGTCCTTACATATCTAAGAATACATTTGTCTTCACTCAGGAACATTCGTTTGGTTGGTTATAAACTACTGTTTTGCAAATTTGTTTAATATCTATCTTAATAGAAGCTCATACATTTCTGCACCCAATCTGTTGTAATATGTTGTTTTAGTTAGAATATAGGAAGAAAATCCGGCCTCACACCAATGTGTAATTGGAAAAGGGAAGAGTATTTTGAGGAGGGAGAGTATTTTAATAATCTTTTCAGATAATTTTGGATGTTGTTCTTTAATACTGTACCAGAAGTCAGCAAATAGTAGTTTCCTAAAGATTAATTTCAATGTGGAATCTAAAACCATATCAATGAACATTCATACTCTTTTAAATTAGAATCTATTGATCTATCTTTCACATGAAATGAATTTTTTACCCAGGCATAATTTTGCAACATCATGCATTTGGTCATTTGGAAATTATTGGTCTACTGAGTTATGCCTGTCTTCCGAATGTTAACATATATTATTAATCAATATTTTAAAAAATCTCTTTCATTTACATTACCACTGATCTCATCAGAAAAGTCTTTAAGTAGTAAGGATCTGAGCTCAGAGGGGCAGCTACAGTTTTTCTAATATTTTATTTTATTTTTTAAAATTTTTAAATTTATTTATTTGACAGAGAGAGAGGGAGAGATCACAAGTAGGTAAAGAGGCAGGCAGAGGAAGAGAGGGAAGCAGGCTTCCTGCTGAGCAGAAAGCCTGACTCAGGGCTCCATCAAGGACCCTGAGATCCTACCCAAGCCAGGGAGGGGGAAGTGATACAGAATGTTGAAGTTTTATTCTGTCATGGGCATACAAGACCACCACCACCGGAGTCAACTGACCCAGGGTAGGCCTGACACAGGCCAGACCAATAACTCCTCGCCCATGATCTCTGAACTGGGACTGTAGAGTCAGTTTCCATGGTTACCTGCACTTTAAGCTGTAAAGCATGGGATCCCCTGGCAATCGTGTCTCTTTACAATTGTGTTTCAGTACTTCCATAGGAAAGAAGTCACTATGCACTAAGAACACGGAAGAGGGAAGAAAGGATGAGTGCTATAGAAATTCTGTCTTTTCGGTTGTTCCTGCAGCCCAACTGCATTTTTGCCCTTCCCTTTTTTTTTTTTTTTAAGATCTTTATTTATGGGGGCGCCTGGGTGGCTCAGTCGTTAGGCATCTGCCTTTGGCTCAGGTCATGATCCCGGGGTCCTGAGTTTGAGCCCCGCATTGGGCAGCCTGCTTGGTGGGAGGCCTGCTTCTCCTTTTCCCATTCCCTCTGCTTGTGTTCCCTCTCTCGCTGTGTTTCTCTCTGTCAAATAAATATAATCTTAAAAAAAATTTTAAAAATCTTTATTTATTCGACAGAGAGAGAGAGAGAAAGCCAGCATAAGCAGGGGGTGGGGCAGAGGGACAAGCAGGCTCCCCTCTGAGCAGGGAGCCTGATGTGGGGCTTGATCCCGGGACTCAGGGATCATGACCTGAGCCCAAGGCAGCTGTTCAACCAACCGAGCCACCCAGGTGCCCCCATTTTTGCATTTCTTATAAAGTTTCGTTCATCAATTCTTCCTTGACCAAGAGAATTATACCAATAAATTCTTGGTTTTGTCCAAGCTAGTTAAGTAGGGTTTCTGTCTCTTGCAACCAAGAGGCCTGCCTGGCTGACTGTCGGTACAGCACGTGACTCTCGATGCCAGAGTCCTCAGTTCAAGCCACACATCGGCTGTGGAGCCTATCTGAAAATAAATAACTAAAATAAAACTCATTATGCACTCCTATAAGGTATATATGAAGCAAGCCAAGAAAGGGGCCCAGAAACTCTCAGCACGCACCTTTTCATGTACACAAGTTGCCTGTGACTCTGTATCTCCTGAGCACCTACATTCATAGATCCAACTGCCTGACAGGATATCTCAAAGACACCTCAAAATCATCATCGTCTTTCCTCTCAAACTTTGCCTTCAGGGCTCCTCATCACAGTAAATGGCATCACTACTCACATTTGGAGCCCAAGACTCAGACTTGGATGTGGTCTGTGCATTATAAAATGTGACATGTCCTGGTGTCTGCCTGTACACTACTGCTGCCTCCATTCTCTACCTCCAGCCACATGGTTTACCTAAAATCAATGAGGTAACATCTCCCTTTCCCCTAGTGTTCCTCTACTGTACACATTTTTGCACACAACTCTCCTGTGTAAATCCGTAACTCCTATGTAACATACTCAAAATGGAAAGCTGTGGAAGTCCCTACGCCCACAGGCTCCCCTGACTTCCCTGCTCTCCGTTTATACCAGATACAGCTTTAAGAGATAATCCTTACAAATCTAGGAGTTTGAACAAATGGCATAAAGCCAGGAAAAAACCAGAGAGGTCATAGTTTTGTAGTAATATGTGTCAAGGACCACACTGACTTCGGGATGCCTGGGTGGCTCAGTGGGTTAAGCCTCTGCTTTCAGCTCAGGTCATGATCTCAGAGTCCTGGGATGGAGCCCTGTATTGGGATCTCTGCTCTGGGATCTCTGCTTGGCGGGGAGCCTGCTTTCCCCTCCTCCCCACCCATGCCTGCCTCTCTGCCTACTTGTGATCTCTGTCCATCAAATAAATAAATAAAATCTTTAAAAAAAAAAAAAAAGTACCACACTGACTTAATTTTACACGGGATGACTTCAATAGGGCCCAAACTTAACTTAGCAAATAAATGATTGGACCTCTGTTGCCACTCTGGTAAGAAAGTGATTCCGCTTGTCCCTTGCTTCTTCATCCTGTTCCTTTCCTAATCAAAATCTCACACAGGAGCATCTAATTGGTGAGTCTGCTTTCATGCCTGTGCCTTAGTTATAAGAGTCACTGAGACAGTGAGGAGGTGGCTTCTGCTTTAGTAAGGTAGGACTCATAATATCAGAGGAGGAAAAAAAAACCCACAAGGGAAGTGTGATCAAAAGATGCTGGAAACCTCAAAGTATAGTCTCCACATCATGGCTTAACCCGGTCATCCCTGCGGCATTCCCCTGGTCATTGAGATTGCTTTACAATAGGCCCCTGGCCCATTTCACACCAATAAGATGTTGGGGAGATTTCCAACGGTTGTTGTAAGAGAAGACGTCTCATTTTAAAGGTGTATTGCAAGATAGCCATCTCTTTTTCTGGACAATATGGTTTATGGGTGAGGTTTGGAATTACTGCAGCAATGCTGATGCTAGGGGAAAAGCTGTGTCCGAGATACAGCTAGCACAGCAGGATGTAGGGTGGAGATATGGGAAGACAGTGAGAAACCGAATTCCACCAGTCTCAAAGACTGTGCATTATACCTCTGCATCTTACAATTATGTTGTATTTTTTTTTATCATTTTTTTATCATTTCAGCCTGTTTTGAGGTTTTTCCTTTGTCTCAAAAAACACATATCCAACAAAAGACCTGTATGCATAATATATAATCAGCTCAACAATAGAATAATTAATAACCCAATTAAGAAAATGGGCAAAAGACTTGAAGAGACACTTCACAAGGGAAAATATACAGATGACAAATAAGCACAAGAAAAGATTATCAACGCCATTAGTTATCAGGAGCAAATTCAAACCACAGTGAAAATCTATTACACACCTATTAGAATGGCTAAAATTAAAAAACTAACAATACCAAGTGTTGACGAAGATGCAGAGCAACTAGAATTTTCACACAATGCTGGCAGGAATCCAAACCGGAACAGCCACTTTGGAGAACAGTTTGACAGGTTTTTTTTTTTCTTACTAAAGACTATATTTTTGGAGACGTTTTAGGTTCACAGACAGCTTCTTTTAAAGTTAAACATAGTTACCATATGTTCCAGCAATCCCACTCTTAGGTATTTATCCAAGAGAGATGAAAATTTATATTCACACAAAACTTGCAGATAGAGGCACCTGAGTGGCTCAGCTGGTCAGGCATCTGCCTTTGACTCAGGTCAGGATCAAGGGTCCAGGGATCCAGCCTCACATCTGTCTTCCTGCTCAGCAGGGAGCCCATGTCTCCCTCTGCCAGCCACTCCCCTTGCTTATGCTCTCACTTTCTGTGAATAAATAAAATCTTTTTTTTTAAAGATTTTTATTTATTTATTTGACAGACAGATCAAAAGTAGTCAGAGAGGCAGGCAAGAGAGAGAGGAGGAAGCAGGCTCCCCACTGAGCAGAGAGCCCAATGCGGGGCTCAATCCCAGAACCCTGAGACCATGACCTGAGCCGAAGGCAGAGGCTTTAACCCACTGAGCCACCCAGGCACCCCAATAAATAAAATCTTAAAAACAAAACCAAAAACACTTTTACATAGATGTTTATGGTGGTTTTATTCATAATGACAAAAAATTGGAAACAGCCTGAATCCTTGAGTGGGGTAGAAGCATAAACAGACTATGGTACCTCTGCGGAATGAGATACCACCAAGCGATAAAAGCTGTGGATACGAGCAACAATACGGATGCGGCCCAAAGGCGTTATGGTAAGTGAGGGAAGTCATGTGTGCAAGCCTACATATGTATGATTCCACTCACCAGACAAAATGATAGGGATACAAGGCAGATCAGCGGTTGTCTGGGGCTGGGGGAGAGGGTGGGGAGAGGGCAGACTGACTACGAAAGGGCAGCAGGAAGGGATTTGTGGGAAGGGGAGGATAAAGTTCCATATCGTAATTGTGGTGCTGTTGACATAGCTATGCATGTGTCAAAACTCATAGGCACCTACAAAAGTGAGTTTTATTATATGTAAATTTTAAAAAGCAAATAATTTTTTAAAAAAAGTTCTGTCTCTACCATCTCTCGGATGAAACAGCGTTCCAACCCTCGGGGAAATTTTAGTGCAACTGGTAAAATGAAGGTACCCGCTCTAAGAAACAGGCAAATGTCAGGTGCACACGACTACCTGTAAATAAAAGATTGACAAGGAAAGATGCACGTTACTTCAACAACTGATACACACAGCTATTAGAATAAATATAGCAAAGTAAAGTTAGTGGGAGAAAGTGTCCTGGGAAGGCTAAGCAGAGGTTATAAGGGTGAGACCCTGTGAGGATCTGAAAGCACTTTGGAAAGTATTAAGATTTGTTAAAGTACCCATTTCATAATTTTCTTTGCATCTCCTACAAGGCCTAGTATAATATTTACATATTGCTGGGGATGTTTCGTAAATACTTTTTGTGTATTCTTGTTTATTACATATGATTCATAATATAAAATAAATTGTTCAAAGGCGTAGAAAGGCATGCAAGCCAAAAGGGAGGGACCGGAAGTTCTTATTAGTTCCACAGCCGGTCAGATCCCAAGGACTTTCCCTTGTTATGGACAAAGACTTGGCGGCGGGGGGTGGGGGGGTAGGGGGGGGGTGGGGGGGTGTCACCTTGTAAAGGGCTGATCCAGAACAATTGAGGTCCTGCTTTTGTCTACAGCATGGTTTGCAGTTTGAGTAACTGGTATCAATCTTATGCTCCCTGTTTTTTTAAAATATTTATTTATTTGACAGATCGCAAGTAGGCAGAGAGGCAGGCAGAGAGAGAGAGAGAGAGAGAGGGGAGGAGGCAGGCTCCCTGCTGAGCAGAGAGCCTGATGCGGGGCTCAATCCCAGGACCCTGGGATCATGACCTGAGCCGAAGGCAGCGGCTTTAATCCACTGAGCCATCCAGGCGCCCCTCTGCTCCTTGTTTTACACCAAGATGTAGGTTCTGAAGGGTATAAAAGCATACTCTCCCAGCTTCCTGCAGGAGCCCCCTCTGCTTGCCTTCCTCTCCTGCTTGACTGCGGGGCTCAGTGTTCTGCAGAAACCATTGCTGATCGTATCTCTTTTCCCAGATCTGCAAGGGCCCTCTGAGCTGTAGATTGGTGACATGACAATTAACCTTCAAAGTAGCCTGATCCCAGGTATGGGGCACATGGCAACAACCACCTCCGGAAAGTTAGCATCTTGGGAGCCCACTAGAACCCCACAAATCCGGTATCTCTATGATTTGCCAAAGTGGAAGAAAATTGTTTAAGTAACTGTCTTTAGTCACCCTGCCAGGATTGTAAAAGCCTGAGACTTGTCCCCATCCAAAGGGTCTCTTTCCCACAAGCAGAGGCCAGAGAGTGTGAAGAATTAACTCTATTCAAATAGCTCCTGCTAGTCCCTGGCTTTAGCATATCTCCTACCTGAACATTTGTCCTAGACACTAAACTCTCAGCTTTTTTGGGTCAAGTTTTCCTTCAACCTCAACTCTAAATTCTGCTAGTTTTTCATGAAAACATCTTCCTATTTTACTATAGTTTTGGTTTTAGTTTTATGCTGTTGTAGGTTGGATCTTCGTGAGTACTCCTATCTCAAAGTTTAATGCCACAGAAGACAGGCGCTGGCTCTGGTCCCATACGGTGGAACCTAGCAACACATGGCTTTAAAAAATATGATAATAATAATAATTTTAAAATTATCACTATTATTTTTTATTATGATTGATTTTATTATTCTTCTTTTAAAGTAATTTCTGGAACTCACAGCTCTGAGATCAAGAGCCATATGCTCTTCCAGCTGAGCTAGCCAGCCATACACCCCAGCACATGATTTTTTTAAATAAAAAACGTATTACATAGATGGAAGAACAAGGTCTAATGTAAAATATTCACAGCTCCCAGGCTCCTCCTCTAGCAAGTCCCTTCCTGTATGTAAAGAAGTATAAGGGAATTCTGTGAGCCACCAAGTTTAGGGACTGAAAGTCACTCATTCCCTTCCAAAAGGTTTTCTATACGTTATTATTTTTATTATCTTTATCATATACTTATTTATTTGAGAGAGAAAGAAAGCCCATGAGTGGGAGAGGAGAAGAGGGAGAGGACAAGCAGTCTGTGCACTGAGCACGGAGCCCCACATGGGGCTCAATCTCATGACCCCAAGATAATGACCTGAGTTGAAATCAAAAGTCAGATGCTCAACTGACTGAGCCACTCAGGCGCCCCTGGGTATATGTTTTTAAAATGCAATAAGGCAAAAGACCTGCCTTAATCTCTTTTCCCTCTTGCAACATGCTCAGAAGCACAAGGGTTCTTTTTTTTTTTTTTTTTTTTTAAGAGTTTATTTATTTGACAGAGAGAGAGAGAGAGAGATCACAAGTAGGCAGAGAGGCAGGCAGAGAGAGGAGGAAGCAGGCTCAGTGCTGAGCAGAGAGCCCGATGCGGGGCTCGATCCCAGGACCCTGAGATCATGACCTGAGCCGAAGGCAGAGGCTTCACCCACTGAGCCACCCAGGCGCCCCAAGCACAAGGGTTCTAAACAAACGGTTTACGAATAAGAAGTCATTTCACATATATTTATATTTATTATATATTTTAGCCTAAAAACGTTTTTCACATTCAATGCCAAAATACAGACCTTGTACCCCGCAGCCTTATTCCCTGCCTCATACATTAAGCATGTTCTTGTCCTCCCTACTTGCCTCATGAACAAAGCAATGCCTAAAGCCCCTTAACTCTTACTTTACCCCAGTTCTTTTTTTTTTTTTTTAAGATTTTATCCATTTATTTGACACACACACACACACACACACACAGAGCACAAGCAGGGGGAGCAGCAGGCAGAAGGAGAGCAGGGAGCCTGATATGAGGCTCCATCCCAGGACCCTCGGATCATGACCTGAGCCAAAGGCAGAGGCTTAACCCAATGAGCCACCCAGGTGTCCCTCTTTCCCCCAGTTCTATAACAGCTCCGATGCTCTGTTGGTTCCATCCTTCTAGCTGTGGCCAGATCTAGGAGACTATTTCCAGGAAGTAGAAGTACCTTTGGTAGCCTTGGAAAATGTTCCTACCCAGCCTGCAGAAGAGAAGTTTGGAAAAGCCTTCAGAGCAATTTGTGGGCTTAAGTTCCTGCATCTCAAACAAAGGCAGCCACCCAGAGGAGTGTCTCCCAGTGGATCGCAATCACAACCCATGGAATGGCTCCCTTGCCGGAAGAGACCGTGGCTGGCGTGAAGTGGGAATCTTCTTGCCAATTAGCCTTTCCCCAGGGCTCTGGGAAAAAGTCTTTGAGGAGGACGCTTTGGGACCAACTAGGGGAAAATGGAACACAGCACCTAGGTTAGCCAGATGCAGAAAGCAAAAGCAAGCCATCCCTGAAGTGAGCTGGGACACACTGCCCACAGCAGCGGGATGCATAAATTAACACCTGAACACTGGTGGCTATTGGGTCACACACACAATAACAAATCAAGGCAGTAAGTCAAGCCAGAGCTCAGATGATGGGTTTAAAATGATAGGGACAGGAGATGCCAGGAATCTGGTTCTGTTATCAGTACTGTTTTAACATTTTTTTTTTTTAAAGATTTATTTATTTATTTGTTAGAGTGAGAGAGAGAGAGAGCACAGGCAAGGCAGAGTGGCAGGCAGAGGCAGAGGGAGAAGCAGGCTTCCAGCGGAGGAAGGAGCCTGAGGCGGGGACTCGATCCCAGGACCCTGGGATCATGACTTGAGCCAAAGGCAGCCCCTTAACGGACTGAGCCACCCAGGCGTCCCCTGTGTTAACATTATTGAGGCAAGGCATGATTTGCAGTTTGAGTTTGGGCCTCTCTATCCCAGGATGGCAAAATTTCCCAGGTAATACAGATACAGGACCTAAGTGTCCCAGGTTTAATATTCTTGGCCCGGTGTGCCCGTGACAAGTAACTTCATAGAGCATTTTACCATTCAGCAAGGTATTACATAGCTCCTCTAATTTAATCCTCATAATAACTCCATGAGATGGCTTTCCCTCCCACCCCCCATTTTATAGAAGAGGAAACTACGGCTTCCAGAAAGCGAAGCTTATAGAGAAGTAGTTAACCCCAGGGACACACTCTGGTCTTTAGATGCCCCATCTGGTATCCCGTGCGTTGCTCAGTGGTTTTCAAACTTTGTTTTTCAAGGCCCTCAACAATTTCATGGAAATGTTCATGGGATTTTAGTGGACATTTGTACAGCAGGTCAAAAAACTTTTCACACCACTGCTCAGTAATGCCTGACCTTGGTACTGCCCTTTGGTTTGGAGTACATTTGGTTCCCCCAGCAGCCCTCAAAGGTTAGGCCTCACTTTCCCCTGATGCCGCAATGATTAAGACAGTAAGTAGTTTGCAGATAGGGCCTGGGCGCCTTGCCTTGAAACCAAGCCTCACTTCTGTGAGCAGCCCGGCCTCACAGGGCAGGGGTGGGAGAAGTGGGCAGAGCGGGAGGAAGTCTGTTACTGATCCTCCGCGCCATGGAGTGATAACGCAACGTTCATCTTCCTGTTGAACACTTTGAAGTGCTTTCCCAGATATGAATGAAATGTTCTCAGATTGGTTTTTTAAAATTCCCTTAAAACAGTGAGCTTTTAAATGCGTTTCAGTAGCTTCTTGCCTCAGTAGCTGAACACATTTCCACAGTGACTGCTCTGACAGACTCCAAGGAGACGTGTGCTCCTTGGTTTTGCGCTGCCCAACCACCTGAACTCTCTCCCTGGGTTTAAGGCATCCCCTACCATTGGAGCTTTAGTAAAAGGCAGGGCCGGTACCCCACTTTAAAAGTCCAAGGAGCATACACTTGCCTTCCCTGTACCTCTTGCCATTACGGAGTAGTCACGTAACCCGACCTTAGTCAGCTGACCATGCCCACCCGGAGTCTGGACTCAGGAGATGGTAATGCAGAGAATGAGGCAGGGAAGCAGAATTTATTCCAGCAACAGCAATTTCTGCTTTCCATGTCGGGGGCAGCATGCCGTATCCTGCGCTGGTAGTGAGAAAGGTTTCATCAGTCTGGCTTCGTGGTGGGATAGTGATGGTAGTTACTGCTCCCTCCCTCCCTCCTCTTTGGTCACGCCCACTTCCAGAGCTTCCGTCTCCAGGAAGTCCTATGGATCTCCAGCTCCTTTTTCTGGTTGCTCAGGCCCAAGCCTTGGAGACCTTCTGAGTCTTTTTTGTAACCCTATATCCAGTCTATGAATGGGGAAATTCTGGAAGCGTCCCATTTTGTCTGCTAGTCCCCCCTGATGCAAGCCACCATGACTCCCACTGGATTACTGCAATAGCCTCGTAACTGGTCTCCCTGCTCTCACCTTTGTCCCCATACGGTCCTTCCTGTCTCTACGGAGTAGTCAGGATCTTTAAAAGTCAGGATCTTTAAAAATCATGTCGGGGTGCCTGGGTGGCTCAGTGGGTTAAAGCCTTTGCCTTTGGCTCAGGTCATGATCTCAGGGTTCTGGGATCAAATCCTGTATCAGGCTCTCTGCTCAGTGCGGAGCCTGCTTCCCCCTCACTCTCTCTGCCTGTCTCTCTGCCTACTTGTGATCTCTGTCTGTCAAATAAATAAATAAAATCTAAAAAAAAAATCATATCAGATCCTGTCACTCCTCTGCTTAAAACCATCCCATAGATTTTCATTGTACTCAAAATCCAAAATACTCACGGAGATCTACAGGACTGGCCCCTTGCTTGCTACTTTTCTAATCACATTTCCGATCACTTCCTCATTTGCTCTCTGCTCTGGCCGCACTAGCCTCCCCGCTCCGAATACTGAGCACACTCCCCATGCCGACCTGCTGTTCCACTGCCTGGTAGGCTCTTCCCCAAGGTGCCTATGCAACTCGCTTCCCCACTCCAGTCAGGTCTCTGCTTAAATGTTACTTTATGAGATGGGCTACACTGACCTCATCCTGTTTAAGCACTCCTCTCTTCTTCCTTTTTCTTTTCTAACATCGACTCATTCCTTATTTTTCTTCTTTAGCACCTGAAATATAATGCGCTTGTTTATTGTCTCTCTTCCCTACTACCCCCTAACATCCTCCCCAGGGTTTACAAGAGCGTTTAGCATATACTGAGCATTCGATAAATATATTAAGTAGATGCGTCTACCAAACAAATTCCATGCCTGCTTAAATCAGCCAGAGTTTTCTTATAACGTAAACTCCTAAGAACCTTCTCTGATAGACACAGTGTAGGCCCCAGGACACTGGGAATCTCCTTTACTGACCTTGAGCCAAGTCACTTAACACCTGGGGACTCAGTTTATATGTTGCCCCTCTTTGCTCTAAAATAATCTTACAACTTTTTTAAAAAGCCAAATTTCAAAGCAACAACAGAATAGCTATTTTACCAAACTGCATCATTCTTTAGCTTTTACAGTTAGTATTTATGTCTACTTAGAAATGAGTCACCTGAGGGATGCCTGGGTGGCTCAGTCGGTTAAGCATCTGCCTTTGGTTCAGGTCATGATCCCAGGGTGCTCAGACTGAGTCCCACATCTGACTCCCCGCTCAGTGGGGAGACTGTGTCTCCCTCTGCCTCAGCCTCTCTCTCTCTCTCTCTCTCTGTGTTTCTCATGAATAAATAAATAAAATCTTGAAAAAAAGAAAAAATGAGTCACCTGGGGCACCTGGGTGGCTCAGTCAGTTAAACATCTGCTATGCAGTCCTGGGATGGAGTTCCGCATGGGACTCCCTGAACTCTCGGTCCCTCACCCTGCTCGTGCTCTCTCTCTCTCTCTCAAATAAATAAAATCTTAACCAAAAAAAAAAAGAAAGAAAGAAAAAGAAAAAAGAAATGAGTCACCTCCCCTCAAAGTTTTATTATACTGAGATAATTCTTACATATCACCAATGTTATTTTCACCACTGCCGTCAGTATTGATTGCCCCTATAATCATCATTAAGGAAAAGTAACAAACTAAAAGAGAATTTCAGAGAAGGCCAAAGCTCATCACGCACCGTGTTGAGAAATGGGTGTTGGTTTTTAAAAATTTTTTGTTTAAGTGACCTCTACACCCAACGTGGGGCTTGAACCCACAAACCGGAGACCAAGAGTCACATGCTCCACTGTTGGAGCCAGTCAGGCACCTCTGAATGAAAGACAGATTTAAGGTGAGTAGAGGGGAAAAGTGGCCTGCAGATGCTTTACACAGGTAAAAGCAGAGCACTACAGGTATGTGATGGAGAAGTAGAATAGCCAAGAGAGTGAGTAAAGACCAGCTCATGAGGGAAACCCACAGGCCATGCACTGGCTTCTCCTGATTTCTAGGAAAAGATGCAGACACCACAGCTTAAAGTTTTGTCTTAGGACTTTCTCCAAATTGTCCTAGTGTCTTCATCCACAGTCCGGCCTGCTTCCTCTATCTTCTTGAATCCAAAATTATAGAAACATGTTTTTAAAGCTCCTTTGAACATTCAGTGACTTCTATAAAATCACAGGGCTTTTTCTCATGAACTTCTACAAAACCAGATTTTTCCCTTCATGTACTTACTATATATTTTAATGTATATACTGGACTTTCTGATAATTCCTATAAATTTTTGTTTTTTAGCCTATTGTTTAGAATTTGGAATCCTAACTCTCTAGGTCAGTGGGGTATGTTATAGGTACTACAGCTTATGACACCTGAAAATTTCAGAAGTATTTTTCATGGGTCTTTATCTAAGACGTTGAAGAAAATGTAGAATGAGATAAGGGCGGGGAACTTCTCTGATTTCTCTCCAAGCTGAAACTGATCTTATCAGTACTTGGGTTTAACTTTTGAATCCACAATAAATAAATTTACTCAACTGTTTCGCAGGGAAGAGATTGTGGTTTAGTAAAAAGAGCAATGGACTGAGATTCCTACGAATGTGATTCTGAAACAAACTTTGCGACTGATTTTGTCAAGTTAACAAAATTCTCTTGAACTTATTTGGAAAATGAGAGGGTTCCATTTCCAAAATTCAAGGGTCCTATCACCCAGTTCATACTTCCCCACAAAAAAGAGACAATATTGTGCTATCTCTTTACCCATTTTGTGTCTCTGAGACAGGGCAATGACATTTCACTTTGGCCTAATTAATAACTATTTCAGCAGAAGTGAGTCTTATAACATGCTCAAGAATAGACAGTCTAATTTCAATTCAGTCCACAAACATCTGTTGAGTTCATACTATGTTAAGCATTACACTAAAGAGTTTCTAAAATAAATCACCAACAATAAAAAACAAAGTTAATTAGGAATAAATCCTGCATTCCCAGACTTTGGATCTGCGCAGCACTAGGGAAGCATGTCTCAGCCTCTTTTCCATGGACACTAGCCATTACAGTTGCCACAACATCAGTGTTTATGCATTTCATTAAAGGACAATGTCCTGTCCCTGAATTCTCTTAGATATTCTCTCATTCCTTCTGAGGCCATATACAAGTAATCATTTTCTTCAATCTATTTTTCCAGTGTTTGCTCTCGAACCTTTAAGAAAACACGAGTTATATCAATTAAGTTGATCAAGGAAGCAGACCTTGATGAGTGATAATAGAATAAAGGATTTATTTTTTTTTAATTTTTAAAAAAGATTTTATTTATTTATTTGAGAGAGAGAGGGAGGTCACAAGTAGGCAGAGAGGCAGGCAGAGAGGCAGGGGGAAGCAGGCTCCCCACTGAGCAGAGAGCCCGATGTGGGCCTCAATCCCAGGACCCTGAGACCATGACCTGAGCCGAAGTCAGAGGCCTAACCCACTGAGCTAATCAGGCGCCCCTATAATGTTCAATTTTAAAAAAAAAATCTGAAGCAAATATGGCCATGTTAAAATGTGACAAGCTATGTTATGGATACATTGTTTTTATTTTTTTTATTTTTTATTTTTTTTAGATTTTATTTATTTATTTGACAGAGAGAAACCACAAGCAGGCAGAGAGGCAGGCAGAGAGAGAGGAGGAAGCAGGCTCCCCCCTGAGCAGAAAGCCCGATGTGGGGCTCGAACCCAGGACCTGGGATCATGACCTGAGCCGAAGGCAGCGGCCTAACCCACTGAGCCACCCAGGCACCCCGATACATTGTTTTTAAATTAGTCACTATACTTTTCTTATTTGCCTGAAATAGTTTGTAATTTAAGTGGAAGGAAGGGAGGGAAGGAGGAAGGAGGACAAGAAGGAGGGAGAGGAAGCAATTCCAATATCTGTGCCCCATTTCCTACTCAATAACATAATTTTCCTGCTGTTCCTTCTTCACAGTCAAGCAATGTGGTAGAGTGAAGAAAATGTCCTAGTTTTCAAAGATTTGAGTTCTGATCCTAACTTGGTCCCTTTGAGTTGTGTGAATTTGCTGAAGTTACACAATTCAAAAAATACAGAGCTAGGATGTGAATTAGTACTGAGTTGATTTCTTTACTGTAAAATAAGAAAAAGTAAACCCAGCTCACAAAGTGATTATGAAGATTACCAGTAACAGCTCATGTAAAATAACTAAATATGCCAGTCATATAAGCACATGATAAGCAAATGCAAAATGAATAATATCCTTCACTTCTTCCTTTTTTAAGATTTCATTTTATCTTTTAAAAGATTTTATTTATTTATTTGACAGAGAGAGAGAGAGCGCAAGCAGGAGGAGCAGCAGGCAGAGGGAGAAGCAGACTCCCTGCTGAGCAAGGAGCCTGATGTGGGACTTGATCCCAGGACCCTGGGATCATGACCTGAGCCTACAGCAAACTCCTAACTGATTGAGCCACCAAGGTGCCCCTTTAAGGTTTTAATTTTAAGGGCACATGGGTAGCAGTTGTTAAGTGTCTGTGTTTGGCTCAGGTCATGATCCCAGGGTCCTGGGATTGAGCCCCACAGCAAGCTCTCTGCTTGGTGGGAAGCCTGCTTTTCCCTCTCCCACTCCCCTTGCTGTGTTCCCTCTCTCACTGTCTCTCTCCCTCTGTTAAATAAATGAATGAATGAATAAATAAATAAATAAATAAAATTTTTTAAAGGATTTTATTTTTAAGTAACCTCTATACCCAACTTGGGGCTTGAACTTAAAACCCCAAGATCAAGACAGATGAAGGATCACTACTCTAACCATGGAGTCTGCCAGTGCCCCTGTTTCCTTCACATATTTCTAAGTTCCTACCCTTCCATTCCTCTCTCATTGCCCAGTCCTCATGCTATATTTTGCTAAAAGGCCTGAATTTTCTGGTTCTAATAAACTTTTACACTCTCCTTGGCATTCCTAAAAGGTAAGGACAGTTTTCTTTCCCACATTTTGTCAACGGGGAGATTAAAGCCCGTAACAATGAAGGAATTAGCCAGTTACATAGGGCATTTAGGAAAATAGTTGGAACTGAAATAGAATTCTTCTGATTCTTTTTTTTCTTAAGATTTCATTTATTTATTTGACAGAGAGAGACAGTGAGAGTGGGAACACAAGCAGAGGGAGTGGCAGAGGGAGAAGCAAGTGCCCCACTGAGCAGGGAGTCTGACATGGGGCTCGATCCCAGGACCCTGGGATCATGACCTGAGCAAAAGGCAGACACTTAACAACTGGGCCACCCAGGAGTCCCAGAATTATTCTGATTCTTGACCAGATATTCCAAACACTGTCATAATATTAACAAAAACAAACCAAAACAAACAAAAGTAAACAAGCAAGGTGAATTAAAAAGTACACACCGCAGGATCTCCTGAAAGATGGCAAACAATAACTGTGCCCCACTTGTACCCCAATGTTTATAGCTGCAGTGTCCATGATAGCCAAACTATGGAAAAAGTCCAGATGTCCATCCACAGATGAATGGATAAAGAAGATGTGGCATATATACATATATACATACAGAATGGAATATTTTGCAGCCATCAAAAAAAAATCTTGCAATTTGAAATGACATGGATGGAACTAGAGGGTATTATGCTAAGCGAAATAAGTTAATTAGAGAACAACAATTATCATATGATCTCACTGATATGTGGAATTTAAGAAACAAAACAGAGGATCATAGGAGAGAGAGGAAAAATAAAACAACACAAAACCAGAAAGGAAGATAAACTATAAGAGACTCTTAATCATAGGAAACAAACTGAGGGTTGCTGGAGATGGATGGAGAGACAGGGTAACTGGGTGATGGACGTTAAGGAGGGCTTGTGATATAATGAGCACTGGGTGTTATATAAGACTGACAAATCACAGTCTGGTACCTCTGAAACCAATAGAACATTATGTTAACTAATTGAATTAAAACTAAAAAAAAAAAAAAAAGAAGTACCCTCTCTTGACCCTCAAAATCTATTAATTGATCAGTCAATACCCCTTCTGTCCAAAAGATGTACCCTTATTCCCCTCTCCTTTTAGGTAAGACTGGATTTAATGACTCTTCTATTGAACAGAATATGGCAGAAAGACCTAAAGGTGAAGCATACCTTAAGAAACATTCTCTGGCGGGGCGCCTGGGTGGCTCAGTGGGTTAAGCCGCTGCCTTCGGCTCAGGTCGTGATCTCAGGGTCCTGGGATTGAGTCCCGCATCGGGCTCTCTGCTCAGCGGGGAGCCTGCTTCCCTCTCTCTCTCTCTCTCTCTGCCTGCCTCTCTGTCTACTTGTGATCTCTCTCTGTCAAATAAATAAATAAAATCTTTAAAAAAAAAAAAAGAAACATTCTCTGGCAAACCAGCTCCACCCTAAACACAAGCTAATGATAGAACAATGTGAAGCAAGGGTGCCCTAAGCATAACCATAGCAACAGTAAATCTCAAAGGTCAAGCACGCACACCATAACAGAGATGAAGAATGCTTCCAAGTGCATCAGCGGACTCAACACATCCGAGCCAAGGATCAGTGACCTTGAAGATAGGTCAATATAAATTACCCAAAATGAAACATGAAGAGAAAAGAATATAAAAAGGACCGGGCACCTGGGTGGCTTAGTTGATTAAGCATCCGGCTCTTGATTTCGGGTCAGGTCATGATCTCAGGGTCCTGGGAACCAGCCCCACATCAGGCTTCACTCTCTCGGAAGTCTACTTAAGGATTCTCTCCCTCTGCCCCTCTCACTCTTGTGCATGCATGTGCTTTCTCTTTCTCAAATAAATAAAGAAATCTTAGAGCCTCCCTGACCCCCCCAAAAGAGGACAGATCGTCCAAAAGCTGTGGAACTTTATCAAGCAGTCTCAAACATGTGGTTGGAATCTCAGTAAAAGAGAATGAAGCCAAATATTTTTTAAATTAAAAAAAAAAAAAGGGTGGGGGGCGCATCTGGGTGGCTCAGTCAGTTAAGCTGCTGCCTTTGGCTCAGGTCATGGTCCCAGGGTCCTGGGATCGAGCCCCTCATTGTGCTCCCTGCTCTGTGGGGAGTCTGCTTCTCCCTCTCCCTCTGCCTGCTGCTCTGCCTACTTGTGCTCTCTATCTCTGAATCAAATAAATAAATAAGATCTTAAAAAAAAAAAAAGAATAACTGTGCCCCAGACTTCAAGCTTTCCCTGCTCTCCAAATTTCTAAAAAACAAATAATTGAAATAAAGAGAAACTTCAGTATCAACAGTAAGATTCAAGGAATCAAACTCAAGGCAAGTAATACAGGGCCTATAGAAATACCGAAACCGTATTCGTTCAGAGTTAACCACTCAAATGGATGGACCATAAGAAACACAAAAATATATGAGAGTGGAGCTGAAAATTAATTCCTAAAGATGATAAATGCAAGAGAACATCTAGTGTAGAGAATGTTTATATGTATTTACTAAGCAACACCTGGTCAGGATTATCCCATTATCAAGTAAGATCATTGTGTAAAACACTGAAAAGCAAAATGGACCCAGCAGGATAAAGCAGAATCAGTGAAATGAAAAGTAATTTAGAGAAATATATTAGGAAATAAAAAACATATTTTAAAAGAACATGAAAGAGGAAAGGCAGAACCAATCTTTAAAAAATAGAAGTCTCAGGGCGCCTGGGTGGCTCAGTGGGTTAAGCCTCTGCCTTCGGCTCAGGTCATGATCTCAGGGTCCTGGGATCGAGCCCTGCATTGCCCGCTGCCCTGCCTACTTGTGATCTCTCTCTCTCTCTGTCAAATAAATAAATAAAATCTTTTAAAAATATTAGTCTCAAAGAATACAGAAAAATGGGCATATATGTGGTCAATAAAGTTTAAAAGAATATTTTTTTACCTGAATAAAAAACTGAGATTGGACACAAAGAGAGCTCAGAGAGGAAATCAAAATTAACTGGCTGAGTCCAAGACCATGGCTTTGGGGAAAAAAAAATTAAATTACTGGTAAAAATGAAGTAATTTTTTTCCAACTTGAGAAAAAGCAGGCTATATGCAAATCAAAAATTTATATATAGAGAGAGAGTGTGCTCAGGTGTGCACACATACACACAAGTGCGGTGGGAGGGGCAGAGGGCGGAGGAGAGAGAGACTCTTAAGCAGGCTCCATGCACCAGGGAGACCTATGTGGGGCTCCATCTTCCAACCCTGAGATCATGACCAGAGCTGAAATCAAGAGTCAGATGCTTAACTGACTATGCCACCCAGCTTTATATTTTCCCATTAAAACAAAACCAAAGGAATCATGAAAAAAGACTTTTAATTCAAATGTTAAGTTTCATTAATAAACAAATGGATCAAGAAAGCAACATTAGTTTGGCAAAGTAAGAGGCATATTTTTATTTGTTTGTTTGTTTATTTATTTATTTATTTATTTATTTTATTCGACAGACAGAGAGAGCACAAGCAGGGAAGCGGCAGGCAGAGGGAAAAGCGCCATGTGGGGCAGGATCCCAGAATCATGACCTGAGTCATGCAGGTGCCCCACTTTTTTTTTTTTTAAGATTTTTTTTTCCTGCAAAAAGCTTTATTGTTTCCATTAAAAAAAAAGATTTTTATTTATTTATTTGAGAGAGGGAGAGCGGAAGTGCAGAAGTGGGGGTGTGGTGGGAGAACGGCAGAAGGAGAGGAGAGGGAGCAGCAGACTCCCCGTTGAGTAGGGAACCCGATGCAGGGCTCAGTCTCAGGACCGGAGACGAAGGCAGATTAACGGACTGGACCACGCAGGTGCCCCTTGTGACTGTAATCTTAAGCACATCCGCTATCAGAACTGCCCGGCAAAACCCACTCCTGGATTCCCAACTTCTGGAAACTGAGTTAGATAATAAATGTTTGTTTAAGCTACTAAGTTTCCTTTTCAGACTGATTTGAAAGGTAAAAGGAGGGGGGCCTGGGTGGCTCAGTCAGTTGTCTTGGACTCCTTGATTTTGGCTCAGGTCATGATCTTAGGGTGGTGGGATGGAGCCCCGCATCAGAGTCGGCCTTCAGTGGGGGAGTCTGTTTCTCTCCTTCTCTCTCTCCCTCAGCCCCTCCCCCCTCTTTTGTGCGCCCTCACTCTCTCTCTAAAATAAATAAGTAAATCTTAAAAAAAAAAAAAAAAGGTAAAAGGAAACAAAGTAAAACTCATAGAAAGGGTAGAACTGAAGAAGCAAGAATAAAAGAAAGGAAACATAAATAGAAAGTAAAGTAAAGCAGGAATAACAATTAAGGGCACCTGGTGGCTCAATTGGCCAAGCCTCTGCCTTCCGCTCAGGTCATGATCCCAGGGTCCTGGAATCGAGTCCCACATCAGGCTTCCTGCTCAGCGGGGAGTCTGCTTCTCTCTCTCCCTCTGTTCCTCTCCCACCCCCTTCCATGCTCTCTCTCTTGCTCACTCTCTCAAATAAGTAAATAAATCTTTAAAAAAAAGAATAACAATTAAAATCATTCTAAAGAGTCAAAGTCCTGCTATCAGAAGGCAAAAAAGCATAAATTCTTTTAAAATTAGATAATGTTATTAATACAGATACTTAGAAGCCAGGAGGCCTAGAAAGCCAAACCACAGGGAATGGGCAAAAATAAACAACTGATAAGAAGGAAAGCAACAATATTAATATCTGATGCAACAGAATTTAGGGCAAAAAAGCACTGAAGGCAGGTGATTACTGAATATGATAAAAGGTAGTGAAGAGCGAAAATATAATAATACAGAATTTATATGGACCAACATGGCAGCTAAATACATCATGTCGATTAATAACCTTGTAACGAGAAAATGATAAAAACACAATTATAATGGAAGATTTTAATTCTTTAATATTGATGACAGATTAAGCATGCAATATATAAAGTTGTAAAGGATCTAAACATCATAATTCATAATGAAGAACATTATTGCAGACTTTTTTATTCTATACATTTTCTACATATGTAGAAATTGAACATATCAGTTTAGAGAGAAAAATCTCATTAAAAACAATAACGGAAAACATCTCATGGGCTATATTTTTTTTATCAGCAATTAAACATTAACTACATAAATGTTTTCTTATAAAGAGTCCCCAATCATCTGTAAAATAAAGTTTCCACAAATAAGAATTTGGACAAAAAGCAAGAGAAAATGTAAAGAGAGGGCTTTGCAGGCTATAAATGTATATGGCAAATGTTAGCAATTATGATTAGTTATTTACTTTAAAAATAATACTGAGGGGCGCCTGGGTGGCTCAGTGGGTTAAGCCGCTGCCTTCGGCTTGGGTCATGATCTCGGGGTCCTGGGATCGAGTCCCGCATCGGGCTCTCTCTGCTCAGCAGGGAGCCTGCTTCCCTCTCTCTCTCTCTGCCTGCCTCTCTACTTGTGATCTCTCTCTGTCAAATAAATAAATTAAATCTTTAAAAAAAAATAATACTGAAAATATCAACCTATCTAAATCTTTGTGGTAAAGTCAAAGCAGGATTTGGAGGAAAATGTAAAATTTGAAATATATCATTATTATCTGTTAAGATTTTTTAAATTTATTTGACAAAGAGAGAGATCACGAGTAGGCAGAGAAACAGGCAGAGAGAGAGGAGGAAGCAGGCTCCCCTCCGAGCAGAGAACCCGATGCAGGGCTCGATCCCAAGACCCTGAGATCAGGACCTGAGCTGAAGGCAGAGGCTTAACCCACGGGGCCATCCAGGCATCCCTGAAATATATTATTTTTTTAAGAGAACAAAAATATTATATATAAAAGCAACAACAAAATCCCCAAAAGTAAATAGAAGAATGGGACCAATCAAGACCAGAACAAAATTAATTAGAAATAAAAACAATTTGATTTTGTAAACATTATAAAATAGACAAGTCTCTAGCAAATCTAATCAAGAACAAAAATAGACACAAATTATTAGAAACAAAGAGGTAAATAATATGTGGAAAAGCTAAAATTTCCCAATCCTAAAGTAAAAACCTTTCTTTTAGTGCACCTGGGTGGCTCAGTTGTTAAGGGTCTGCCTTTGGCTTGGATCATGATCCCAGGGTCCTGGGATAGAGCCCCACATCGGGCTCCAGGCTCTGCAGGAGGTCTTCTTCTCCCTCTCCCCCTCCCCACCTTGTGTTCACTCTCTGGCTGTGTCTCTCTCTCTGTCAAATAAAGAAATAACATCTTTTAAAGAAAGAAAAAACCTTTTCTTTTACTACAGTTCTCTCTCTACATTTGAAAGACCCTCTCAAATCCAATGATATTTTGGAAATAATGTATGTTTTCTTTTTTTTTTTTTTTAAGATCTTTATTTATTTATTTGACAGACAGAGATCACAAGTAGGCAGAGAGGCAGGCAGAGAGGAGGAAGCAGACTCCCCACCCAGCAGAGAGCTGACTCGGGGCTTGATCCCAGGACCCTGGGACCATGACCTGAGCTGAAGGCAGAGGCTTTAACCCACTGAGCCACCCAGGTGCCCCTAATGTATGTTTTCTGATGGTAAAAAGTAAAATGAGACTTACATTTCTGTTACTGTAGCAGACTAGGCACAAGAGGACTGTACCACCTGCTAAAATCAACTAAAATTAGTGGACTTAAAAAAAAATTGAAGTATAGTTGACACACAATGTTACATTAGCTTCTGGTATACAACATAGTGATTTAACAAGCCCATATATTATGCTATGCTAAGCACAAGTATAGCCACCATCTGTAAAATTACTGGATTTTTTTTAAAAAGTCTCAAATGTCCACAGAAGCTGTCAAGAAACTAAAGATTATTTAATGATGTTATATATATTCTAAGGCATTTTGGTTGAAAGAGATACCACTATTTTATTCACTACTAAAAAAGGGAAAAAATGTTGCCAAACTATAACATAATGCTTGCTTATAATTTAGAACTTTTATTTTGTACTTATTAAAGGAAATATTTTAGACTTAGTCATCTATTTTTAGTATCACTTCTCTTCGGTATATGTAAATAATAAAATAAAACTGAAAAAATCATTTAAGGTATGCTTAAAACTTCCTCATATTTAACCTTTGTTGTTGTTGTTGTTATTATTATTATTATTTTAAAGATTTTATTTATTTGACACAGAGAGAGAGAGAACAGAAGCAGGGCAAGTAGGAGTGGGAGAAGCAGGCTCACCACTGAGCAAGGAGCCTGATGCAGGACTCTATCCCAGAACCCCAGGATCATGACCTGAGCCGAAGGCAGACACTTAACAACTGAGACACCCAGGCGCCCCTTTTATTATTTTTTTTAATCCTCATATTTGACCTTAGTCTTCCATACAATGTGCTGTGCCATCAAAAACATTGGTGATTTATTATTTCATAAAATAATCCTTAAATAAATGAAAAATAATTGGCACTGGGCTCTTAGGCTTGACTTTGCAATTATGTAGTACCAACCAATTTTTGACCCATATTTCAGGAATCTGCATATGTCTGATTCAGTATAAGAACAGCTCCTTTCCATAGACACTTGACTCCTAGGGGTTAAAAGAATGCTCCATTATCAGCCTCAAGATTTTCATCCAAGCCACTGATGTTCATTCTCCAAGTTTTGATGCTTCAATTTTGATACACATATGCACATAAAAATATACATCTATGTTGTGTCTGACCTTGGTTTACAGTCAATCCAGGGTGCTATCAGTTTAAGATCTTTACTGATTTCAGAGATGTTAAAGTGTGAGGGGGGGGGAATATGAATTTTGGTTAACAAAATAAATTAAAATAGGTATAGAGATATGGAAGAAATCTACAAAAACTGGAAATCTTAAGGTTCAATTCTGACATTTATGTAGCATGTGAGTTAAAAACAAAAGCCCAGGGCCACCAAAATTGGGAATCTAAAAGGAGATTCTCCTCCCACCTTGAGTGGGAGTGAGTCCCCAAAGGGTTAAACTGTCAGTGTGAAGCGAATCAGAATTCAGCTATTTTGTCACCACAACTATCACCACCAGGGGTCTACAACAAAAACTGCTCATCTCAAAACTTGGTACTGAGGCAGGAAGAGGAGGAGATTCTCTCCCCCAAGAATCTGTAACCACAAACTACTCCAATACAGGTTTACAGACCAAACACACTCAACCTAGATACTTGAAAAAGTCTTAAGGCAAGAATTAGGTTTAAAGTAGTCTTAGTACAATGATGCCCTCAGGTGCCCAAAAGAAGCAAAAGCAAATCCCCTTGAAGGAACTCATCTTCATCCTAGGCCTTAAATATTTCCCAAAGGAAAAAAAAAAATTTAAATCAGTTCACAGTAAAACAACAACATCATGAAACAAAAACAAATCACAAAACATCAGGAAACAAAGCACCATGAGCAAGAGCCAGCAGAAATGACAGCAAAATCAGAACTGCAAAGACATCAGATGTTGGAATTACCAGGCACCAAGTAGGGGGAGAAAGTATATTTAATACATTTCTAAAAATAAGAGAGGGTTGAAAACATGATGAAAAGCCAACATATCTGAAAAGAAACCAAAAAGAACTAAAAAAAGTAATAATTAAAATTTAAAATTTTCTGAATGGGTTTAATAGCTCTTTAAACATAGCCAAAAATAGCAGACTAGAAGACAGATCTGAAAAAAACTGTACAGAACAAAGGAAAACTGATGATAAATATGAAGAAGATAATGAAGGACATAGCACAAGGATCTAACAAATGACTATTCAAAATTCCTCAAGGAGGGAATTAATAAAATGGGGTGCAGAAAACAACTGAAGAAATAGTGGCTAACAATGTTTTAGAACTAAAAAAAGAATTCAATTAACAGATGCAAGAAATCCAATGAATTCCAAGTAAAAAAGAAAGTTACACCTAGAACTACAACAAGGAAACTGCAGAATAAAAGTAAAAAGCAAAATCAAATAAACAAAACTATGTTTGAGGCAGCCATTAAAAAACATCAGCTTCCTGGGGTGCCTGGGTGGCTCAGTGGGTTAAGGCCTCTGCCTTTGGCTCAGGTCATGATCCCAGGGTCCTCTGCTCAGCAGGGAGCCTGCTTCCTCCTCTCTCTGCCTGCCTCTCTGCCTGCTTGTGATCTTTGTCTGTCAAATAAATAAATAAAATCTTAAAAAAAAAAAAAAGATCAGCTTCCTGTGTCACAATGAGAATGACAGATGACTTATCAACAGTAACAATGGAAGCTAGAAGTTAATGAAGTATTATTTCTGACGTGTTTAATGCACTGAAAAAAGCAACTGTTACTGAAATTCTATGCCCTGTGGAAATATCTTTAAAAACAAAGGCTAAATAAAGACACTTTTCAGACAGAGTTTGCCACCACAGGTCTTCATTAAAGGAAATTCTAGAGTGCATCCGTTAGGCAGAAAGCGATCACAGATGGTCTAAGATGAAAGAAAGAAAATAATGGAAGAACAAAATGGCAAATACATAGGTTAATCCAAACAAACACTGCCACATGAAAATATAACAATACTGTAGGAAATTAAGAAAAACAAGATAGGGCCTTTAAGGAGGTAGGGTGGGATCATAAGGATGAGGCTCTAATCCAACAGAACTGAACCTTATAAAAAAAGGATGAGACACCAGACGTTTCTCTTTCCTTGTACACAGAAAAAAGAGCATGTGAGGCCCTAAGAAGGCAGCCTCCTACAAGCCAGGAAGAGACTAGTACCAGAATTAGAAGCTGTTAGCACCTTGATCTGGGATGTCTAGCCTCTGGAACTGCAGGCCAGATGAATACTCTTACTTTCTCAGACATCCTTGTATCTAGGGGTGAACAATAACATGCGGTTATGGTTAACAATATATAAAGAAATCATTTGGTATGAACTCTGAAACTGCTTTTTTAAAAAAGGCAGACCCTTAGGGGCACCTGGTTGGCTCAGTCTGTTGAATATCTGACTCACGGTTCTTGCTTGGGTCATGATCTCAGGGTTGTGAGATTGAGCCCCACATCAGGCTCTGCACTCAGCATGGAATCTGCCTGAGATTCTCTCCCTCTGCCCCTACCTACTCCCACTTGTGCTCACTCGTGCTCTCTCTCAAATAAATATTGAAATCTTTAAAAAAAAAAAAAATAGAATGTGCAGACCCAGAAAGCATGCTCCTTTAGGCTTCCTCCATTTTCCTAGTGAGGCAGCATTTCTTTTCTTTTGATCACAGTCATAAGGATAATGCCCTATGTGACAAAGAAAGCAGCAGGGAAAGATGAAAGTAGCCTGGGTATCTGATGGCATCATCAGATTACCATACAATACTGGTTAAGTGCTCTACATACAATGTCTAACAACTAGATTGCTTATTTTAGATTCCTTTTACTTTTTTTTTTTTTTAAAGATTTTATTTTATTTATTTGTCAGAGAGAGAGAGGGAGAGAGAGCAAGCACAGGCAGACAGAATGGCAGGCAGAGGCAGAGGGAGAAGCAGGCTCCCCGACGAGCAAGGAGCCCGATGTGGGACTCGATCCCAGGACGCTGGGATCATGACCTGAGCCGAAGGCAGCTGCTTAACCAACTGAGCCACCCAGGTGTCCCTCCTTTTACTTTTTTAAAAAATATTTTATTTATTTATTTGACAGAGAGAGACACACACAGTGAGAGAGGGAACACAAGCAGGGGGAGTGAGAGAGGGAGAAGCAGGCCTCCTGCCAAGCATGGAGCCTGATGCGGGGCTCAATCCCAGGATCCTGGGATCATGTCCTGAGCCGAAGGCAGCTGCTTAACCAACTGAGCCACCCAGGTGTCCCTCCTTTTACTTTTTTAAAAAATATTTTATTTATTTATTTGACAGAGAGAGACACACACAGTGAGAGAGGGAACACAAGCAGGGGGAGTGAGAGAGGGAGAAGCAGGCCTCCTGCCAAGCATGGAGCCTGATGCGGGGCTCAATCCCAGGATCCTGGGATCATGTCCTGAGCTGAAAGCAGACGCTTAACAACTGAGCTACCCAGGTGCCCCCTTATTCCAGATTTCTTATTGTGAGCTAAATAAATTTATATTTAAGCTACTGCTACCTGGCTTTTGTGTTATTTGCAAGTTTCCAGATAATATAATTCTCAATGATAAACCCAAGGAGAAAAGATGGAATAAGTTATGAAGCATGTGACATCACAGCACAACTGAAGCATTGGCTTTACTCTGTTTCCTTCTCCTTCAAACGGAGAGTGTGGAAGGTAAGTTAAGTTTTTCTTTCTTTCTTTTTTTTTTTTAAAGATTTTGTTATGTTTATAAAAAATAAAATTAAAAAAAAAAGATTTTGTTTATTTATTTGACAGACAGAGGTCACAAGTAGGCAGAGAGAGAGGAGGAAGCAGGCTCCCTGCTGAGCAGAGACCCTGAGACCATGACCTAAGCCGAAGGCAGAGGCTTTAACCCACTGAGCCACCCAGGAGCCCCGGTAAATTAAGTTTTTAAAAACATTGTTTATATGTTAAATATTGATGAAAATAAAAGGAATATAATATAAGCAAAATTCACGTGAATTCTTAAAATATTTAAAGGGGTGTCCAGCTGGCTCAGTTGATCTAGCATGTGACTCTTGATCTTGGGATTGTGTGTTCAAGCCCCATATTGGGCATGGAGACTACTTTAAAAAAAAAAAAAAATTAACACTTAAAAAAACCCATGAAGATAAAGCTTAAGTTTCATGCCTTCTCACTCATATAGACCTTTGCAAGGCCCTAGGAGGGACCCTAGCAATCTTTACATGATCAAATATATTTTTAATTTGCAAAATCAAGGTATTTTAACCGTAATAGATGAAGACTATTGTCTCTTTCCACTTAGATTTCTCCTTTATCACATTTCCCCTTGAATTAGGGAATGTGACAGTGGCCACAGGTATTTTTTAATTCTGGCTAAGAAACTGAGCTGGAGATATATTTAATTCTAGTTAGGTGGAATATTTTATGCAGTTCAGTTACTCTATGCACAAATTATGGCCCTAACCCCCCCAAGCCCCCTGCAGTGAGGGACCGGCATCCAGGAACACTTTTTTTTTTTTTTTTTTTTTTTTTTTAAGTAGGCTCCAAACCCACCATGGACCCCAACACCAGGCTTCAACTCATGACCTGATAAGGACCGGAGCTGAGATCAAGAGTTGGACACTTAATCAACCGAATCACTGAGGCACCCCAATCCAGGAACACTTCAAACATTTATTAAGCCGATGTACCTGGTATAGGCACAAGAGGTACAAGTTAAAGGTCATGTAAAATTGTAAATAGAGAATTCCAGTTTCATAAAGATCTAATTAAAACCAAAGATATTCCTGTCAGAAACATATTGGTAATGTAACATACACATTTTAAATGTATCATGCATTTTCCCCCC
Source organism: Lutra lutra (assembly GCF_902655055.1). Lineage (NCBI taxonomy): Eukaryota > Metazoa > Chordata > Mammalia > Carnivora > Mustelidae > Lutra > Lutra lutra. The sequence continues at coordinate 43,085,930 of NC_062292.1, read as the reverse complement.
TCTTTTCTGATGGGAATGGCTTGTGGTATAAAGTTTAATACACTATTTCCACTGCAACTTGAGGATATATATATATATTTTTAAAGATTTTATTTATTTGAGAGTGAGAGAATGAGAGAGAGAGAGAGCATGAGATAGGGGAGAGTCAGAGGGAGAAGCAGATTCCCCGCTGAGCTGGGAACCCGACATGGGACTCCAGGATCATGACCTGAGCCAAAGGTAGTCACTCAAACAACTGAGCCACCCAGGCACCCCTTGAGAAGATATTTTTGAATGTTTTAATAAAGTGAGAAATGTTAGCCTCCTAATTTGGATTTGTATGAAAATGAATTTTGTCATATTTATATTTATTAAAGAACCGAAGGAAAATTCAGATTAGGAAACCAAAGCAATAGAGAAGAGCTATGAAATCAGCAAAATTATATTTTTTTAATTAAAAAGTGAATTATAGGGGCACCTGAATGGCTCAGCCGGTTAAGCATCTGCCTTTGGCTCAGGTCATGATCCCAGGGTCCTGGGATGGAGCCCCATGTCGGGCTCCCCACTGAGCAGAGAACCTGATTTTCCCTCTCTCTCTGTCCCCCTCCCAACAGTTTGTGCTCTCCCTGTCTCCCTCTCAAATAAATAAATCCTTTTTAAAAAGATTTTATTTATTTATTTGTCAGAGAGAGAGAGTGTACACAAGCAGGGGCAGTGGCAGGCAGAGGGAGAAGCAGGTTTCCAGCTGAGCAAGGAGCCTGATGTACTGCTCTATCCCAGGAACCTAACCTGAGCTGAAAGCAGATGCTTAACGACTGAGCCACCCAGGCGCCCCAAAACTTTTCTAAACAATCAAAATTAAGTTGTAAACAATCATGAAAGAGGTTTTTGATTTATCTCTCTCTTTATTTAATAGAAAATATTATAGGGGTGACTGGGTGGCTCAGTCAGTTAAGCATCTGTCTTTGGCTCAGGTCATAATCTCAGGGTCCTGGGACTGAGTCCCACATCAGGCTCCCTGCTAGGGAGTCTGCTTCTCCCTCTTCCTCCTCCACTTCTCACACTCTCTCTAATTAATAAATAATATCTTTAAAAAAAGAGAGAAACTATTACAAAATCTTGTTATATTAAGAAGTAATCAAAAAGTTACAGAAAGGGGTGCCTGGGTGGCTCAGTGGGTCCTGGGACCGAGCCCCGCATCGGGCTCTCTGCTCCAAGAGGAGCCTGCTTCCTCCTCTCTCTCTGCCCGCCTCTCTGCCTACTTGTGATCTCTGTCTGTCAAATAAACAAATAAAATATTTTTAAAAAAAGTTACAGGAAAAAAAGCATTATAGAAGTGATTTAGGTCATTTATAAATAAAAATACTATGTTGTTTTATGGATTTTATAATTTTCTGTCATCAAGTGAAACAATTTGTAATTTATTAGGATTTCTTTTCTTGGGACGCCTTGGTATTTCAGTCAGTTAGGTGTCTCCCTTTAGCTCAAGTCATGATCCCAAGGTCCTGGGATTGAGTCCCACACCGGGATCCTTGCTCAGAAGGGAGCCTCTTTCTCCCTCTGCCTGCTGCTCTCCCTGCTTGGGCTCTCTCCCTGACAAATAAATAAAATCTTTAAGAGAAAAAAAGGATTTCTTTTCTCAGACTAAATACTCATTTCTGTTTATAATTCTGTACTTAAAAAGAAGTTTGGGGGCACCTGGGTGACTTAGTTGGTTAAGTGTCTGCCTTCAGCTTATGTAATTATCCCTGAGTCCTGGGATGAGTCCCATGTCCATTTCCCTGCTCAGTGGGGAGTCTGCTTCTCCCTCTGTCTCTACTCCTCCCCGGATTGTGCTCACTCTCTCTCTTTCACTCTCTCAGAGAAATGAAATCTTTACAAAAAAATAAATAAATAAAATTTTTAAAAAATTTTAAAAGTTGGGGCACCTGGGGGTTCAATCAGTTAAGCACCTGACTCTTAGTTTTGGCTCAGCTCATGATCTCATGGGTTGTGAGATCCAGCCCTGCTATCAGGCTTCCCACCCGGTGGGGAGTCTGCTTGAAGATTCTCTCCCTCTGCCCTTGCTTCCACTTGCACTCTCTCTCTATCAAATAAATAAATAAATCTTAAAAAAAAAAACAAAGCAAAACAAAAAACTCCAAAACTCTAGGTGTACCAGACTGGCTCAGTTGATTCTCGATCTCAGGTCATGAGTTTGAGCCCCACATTGAGCATAGAGTTTAATTAAAAAACAAAACAAAACAAAACCACTCCAAATAATGTAAACTTACTAATCTTTTCAATAAAGGTTTGAAAAGGCAGTATAATAAAATTCAACAATATTCTCATTAACAGTATAGCTATTTCCTACCCAGTGTAATCAAACTGTAGTTTGAGGGAACACTGCCCACAAGACTAACGTCACTAATCACACTAACTGCAAATTTGGGGGTTCGGAAAACCATCTTCTGGCTTGGTAATTTCCCAAAAGGACTCAGAGAAGTCCCTGAAAGCTTTCATACTCACAGTTACAGTTTGTTACTATACAGAGTAAAGATTCAAATCAAAAATCAGCCAAGAGAAGAAATGCACAGGGCAGGCTCAGTGGGTTAAAGCCTCTGCCTTTGGCTCAGGTCATGGTCTCAGAGTCCTGGGATCGAGCCCCGCATCGGGCTCTCTGCTCAGCAGGGAGCCTGCTTCCCCCTCTCTCTCTGCCTGCCTCTCTGCCTACTTGTGATCTGTCAAATAATAAATAATAATTAAAATCTTTTTAAAAAGTAATTATTTAAATGTCTTTGAAATTTCTAGCCAAAGATTGAGAATTTGAAAAAAAGAAATCATGTTTGTTTCTAGTACCGGTAGTCTAGATTATTTGGATTGACACCCCCTCCCCCACGCCCCCAGGGTTGCCAGATTCAGCAAACAGAGAAACAAGATGCTTGGTTAAATTTAAATTTCAGATATATTTATACTGAAAAAAAAATTGTTTATCTGAAATCAAAATTAATGTGCTGCCCTTTATTTGGCAACCCCAATCTCTTCCACTAAAAACGACCCCCAAGTGCTGTATGCACACAAATATATTCATATACAGACATACACCCATCTACACACATAACCTTTTTAACAACAATGAAGAGATGACAGGATAAAAAGGAATTAGGTGTGGTGGCTTTGTACTGTATCAATGAAGAGTATAATTTATTAAAGTAGTCAGAGATAAGATAATGTTACATATTTATATTATGAGAGGCAATGAATTTTCTCATACAGACACACAGACACACAGGAAGCTTCAGTTCTACAACTGCAGCTATGGGTAAAGTAAACACAGAACACAAAATATCAGCAATCCTGTTCTCAAAGAGGTATCTTCCAATGTACACTAAACATCTTCTTCATTGATTTGAACTCATTAATAGGAACACATTCAAAAAGACAAAAAGAGTGACAAATCATATTTTGTCATCTATTGGCTAACAAGAGTATAAACCGTCATCAAGCTGATATTGGTAACTAAAAGTTCAGGCCAAAAAGTCAGATCCCCATTGGTTGCTATCACCAACTGAGAATAATTTATCAACTATGTGTAAATCAGAACTAGAACCAACTTTGGCCAAGAACCAGAAACAAAAGTAAAAATACAGGCCAGGAATAAAAACAGAGATCAAAAAATAAAGTTTTATTTCCTCTTGGGATTCACTCCAAGGGCATCTGTGGGCACACACATAGACACACACAGACACACACATATACACATGAAAAAGGAAAAAGGGAAAGAAAGGGGGGGAAAAAAGGTATGTATGGACTTAAATATTCCACAAGGTACACTTCTAGCAGTCTTCAGTTGGCTCTGGTAGAAGTGTTCACTTGGACATCTCAGTGGAATCATACCATAGTAAAATATTCAAAAAGTTGAAAATACGGCTTTCATACAAATGTTAGAATAAAGCCATGTCGGGACACCTGGGTGGCCCTGTCCATTAAGCTTCTGACTCTTGATTTTGGCTCGGGGGTGATCTCAGGGTTGTAAGACTGAGTTCCATGTTTGGCTCTACCCTCAGCATGGAGTCTGCTTGTCCCTCTGCCTATGCTTCTCTCCTGCTCCCTCTCTCTCTAACAAATAAAATCTTTGGGAGAAAAAAAGAATAAAGCCATGTCAGAAACATATTAACTCGTTAATGATGGAACCAAAGATACAAAGGTAATAAAGCTGGTTCCAAAAGTATTGGAGGAACTCTGCATTTATATATATATATATATTTTTTTTTTTTTTAAAGAATGCTAGATACAAAACTGGTAAATGAGTTTCAGGACAATAAAACTATAACCTTTTTCTACTGAACAGAAATCTACAAGTTAACGTGTAACTTCACAGAGTTTGGACTCTACAGATGGTAAATTAGACACAGGAACAGTAATCCTAAAGAAGTTCTAAACCTTGGATGGGCCTGTTAAAACACTGCTCCAGGAAGACACTAAAAAGACAAGCTGTACTTTCTTTTGCTTATTTCCAAGTCTTAGAAGTTTTTTTCTTTTCTTTTCTTTAGATGCATATGCTTGGCTGAGGAAAACTGCCAACTTGAGGACTCTCTATGCATCTTTCTCCTATAGGATACTTTACCCTGAGAAATCCAGTTGCCTTGGCCTGCCAGTAACCCAATTTCCCCTTTTTCTATTTTTTTAAAAAACTTTCATTTATTTGCCAGGGAGAGAGAGAGAGAGATCAAGTGCCCAAGCAGGGGGAGCAGTAGGCAGAAGGAGAAGCAGGCTCCCCGCTGAGCAGAGAGCCTGATGTGGGCCTCAATCCCAGGACCCTGGGATCATGACCTGAGCCGAAGGCAGATGCTTAACTGACTGAGTCACCAGGTGTCCCCAACTTCCTCTCTTTAATACAGGGAGATGTCTAGATCACACCTGGGTTCCACCTTCCTACACCCTGGCAATCATATTCAGGCAGTGAGCAAGGCCAACTGTAGGGCTGTATTTGTGTTTCCTCTGAACCAAGCATTGCTATACTTAGTTGTCTGATGTCCAATGTCTTGAAAACCATTGTTTTAAATATTTAGTCTTGTTTTTCAGTTACAGGTAGGAGGGAAAATCCATTTCCTATTACTCTGTCTTGGCTGGTTATTTCTTTTTCTTGCCTCACTGTACTACTGGAAGAACATTCAGTATAATGTTGAACTTAGGTGAGAACAGAGTTGAGAATATGGCCTTCTTCCTGATGGTACAGGGCAAGTGCTGTCCTTCAACATTAAACATGTTTGGTGTAGGCTTTTCATAAACGACGTTTGCTAATTCATTGAGAGTTATTCAGGAATGGACATTACAATTTTGTCATTTGTGTGTGTGTGTGCAAATACTGAGAAGATAATGCTTTTTCTTTTATAGTCTGTTAATGTGGAGAATTATACTAATTGGCTTCCTAGAGTAAGGGAGTGTTTCAATCTCTGGTTTTCTGCAGGACTTTGTAAGGAATTGGAATTTTTTCCTTTCTTAAATATATGGTAGAAAGCACTAGAAATGCCATCTGGGCCTGGTATTTTCTTTGTGGGTTATCTAATTACAACTCCAAACTCTTTAACAGTTATAGAGATAATGAAGTTACCTATTTTTTCCTCTTTTTATCAATAAATTGAGATATAATTGATATAGGAGTACGACATGATTTGATATTTGTATATACTGGGAAATAATTACTGTAACAAGTAACCCATCCTATTTCTTCTTGAGTGAGTTTGGCAGGTTTCTCTATAAAGGTATTTGTCCATTTCATCTAAATTATTAAATTTATTCATAATAGTATCTTTTTAATATATATATCTGTAGTTGTATCACCTGTCATTTCTGGTATTGATTTTTTTTTAAGATTTTATTTATTTATTTGACAGACAGAGATCACAAGTAGGCAGAGAGGCAGCCAGAGAGAGAGGAAGGGATCAATGCGGGGCTCGATCCCAGGACCCTGGGATCATGACCTGAGCCGAAGGCAGGGGCTTTAACCCACTGAGCCACCCAGGTACCCCTCTGGTATTAATTTTGCCAACTCTATTTTTTTCCTATCAGTCCAGCTAGAGGTTTGCCAATTTCATTCACGTCCATGCTTCTCTATATTTCCTTTTTTTCTGTTTAAGTTTCATTTATTCTTTATTTTCTAGTTAAAGGTAGAAGTTCAGGTCATTGGCCTGAGAGCTTTCTTTTTTTCAAATACAGGCATTTACACTACAAATTGTTTCTTTTAGCTGTATATCCTCCAAATTCAGATATATTGTTTTCACTTTTCATTTTAAAAATAAGTCCTAATTTCCCTTTTGGTTTCTTTGTTGATTAGCTATGTAGAAATGTGTTATTTAGTTCCCATTATTTGGAGATTTCCCAGAAACTGTTAACAATTCCTTTTTTTTTTTTTTTTTAAGATTTTGTTTATTTATTTGACAGAGATCCCAAGTAGGCAGAGAGGCAGGCAGAGGGGAGGGGGAGTAGGCTTCCTGGTGAGCAGAGAGCCTGATGTGGGGCTCAATCCCAGGACCCTGAGATCATGACCTGAGCTGAACAAGAGGCTTACCCCACTGAGCCACCTAGGCACCCCTGTTAACAATTCCTAATTTAATTTGTTGTCAAAGAACATACTTTGTATGATTTTGAATCCTTTTAAATGTATTGATACTTGCCTTATTGACCAAAATATGACCTATCTTGATAAAGGTCCCTTGTGCACTTGAAAAAATATTTTCTGCTGCTGTCAAGTACTATATAAATATCAATTACATTAAATTGGTTGATAGTGTAGCTCAAAATTTTTATTGCCTTTTAAAATAAGCTGAGATGTAATTGAAATATAACATATTAGTTTCAGGTGTATTAGTTTTCTACATTTTTTTTTTAAGATTTTATTTATTTATTTGACAGAGAGAGATCACAAGTAGGCAGAGAGGCAGGCAGAGAGAGAGGAAGGGAAGCAGGCTTCCTGCTGAGCAGCGAGCCCGATGCGGGACTCGATCCCAGGACTCTGGGACCATGACCTGAGCCGAAGGCAGCGGCTTAACCCACTGAGCCACCCAGGTGCCCAGTTTTCTACATTTTATCAATTATTGAGAGGTACTGATATTTCAACTACAATTGTGAAAATTACCAGTTTCTCCTCAGTTTTGTCAGTTTTTGCTTTATATATTTTGAACCTCTGTTAAACATATAAGAGTGTTATGACCTCTTTCTTTCTTAAGATTTTTATTTACTTGAGAGAGAGTGAGAGAGAGAGTGAGCATGAGAAGTCGGAGGGTCAGAGGGAGAAGCAAACTCCCTACTGAGCAGGGAGCCCAATGCAGGACTTGATCCTAGGACTCCAGGATCATGACCTGAGCCAAAGGCAGTCGCTTAACCAACTGAGGTCCCCAGGTGCCCTGTTATGACCTCTTATAGAATTTACCCTCTGGGGGTGCCTAGGTGGCTCAGTTGGTTAAGCATCTGACTCTAGATTTTAGGTCATGGCTTCAGGGTTGTGAGATCAAGTCCCATGTTTTAAATATTAAAATTTTTAAAAAATTGACCCTGTTATCTTCATGGAATGATCATCTTTTCCCTGGTAATGGCTTTGTTCTAAAATCAACCTTATTTATACAGCCTCTCCAGCCTTCTTTATAATAGAGGTAACAGGGCTTCTTTTTTCATCCTTTTACACTTAACCCATGTGGCTTTTATTAAAGTCGTTTTCTTGTAAGCAGCATGTAGCTGGATCTTGCTTTTTTATCCACTCTGACATTAATTGGGCTGTTTGTACAATTTTCATGAAGTGTTAATTATTGATATGATTGGCTTTGAATGTACCATCTTGCTATGTCTTCAGTTTGTCTCAGCTCCTCTGTTACCTTCTTCCTCTTCTTTTAGACTCAGAATGTTTCATGATTCTATTATACCTTCTCTGTTGTCTTAGCAGTTTTTAAATTTTTGTAACTGCTTTAGGCCTTTCATATACACCAATCTTTAAATTACTACATTCTATATTCAACTAATATATAGAGAGTGAGAATCTTACACTAGTAAGACTCCCTTTACCTCCCTTCCTGGCCTTTGTCCTATTGTTGTTTTTAATTCTACATATATTAAAAACCTAGTGCTTAATTTTATTAGTTTTTCCTTTAAGCAGTAACTATCTTATAAAGAAAACTTTTACTCTTCATTCCTTTGTATCGCTCCAGAATAATTCCATTTGCTGTCTTTCCCTTTATCCCTGAAGGGCCTTCTTTAACGCTTCTTATAACACGAGTCTACTGGTGAGGAATACTTTGAACTTTTCCATGTCTGAAATAGTCTTTGTTTCACCATTGTTTTTGAACGATATTTTTGCTGCATACAGAATTCGAGCTTTGTTTTTTTCCTTTTGGCACTTTATTTATTTTTAAAAGACTATTTACATGAGAGACAGAGAGTCAGTGAGCACAAGTGTGGTGAGAAGCAGAGGGATAGGGAGAAGCTGAATCACCACTGAGTGTGCAGCCGGATGTGGGGCTTGATCCCAGGATCTGAGCTCAAGTCAGATGCTTAACAGAACAAGCCACCCAGGTGCCCCTCTTTCACCCCTTTAAGATGTATTCCACAGTCCTCATACTTCCATTGTATCTGACGAGAAATATGCTGTCACCCTTATAGTTGTTTCTCTATATGTAATATATCTTTTTTTCTTTTTCTTTTTTTTTAATAATATATCTTTTCATTGACTACTTTCAGTATTTTCTCTTAATCTCTGGCTTGAGGAAATTGAATAAATGTGCTTTGGTTTAGTGCCCTTCAGGTTTTTTGTTTTTGGCACACATTGAGATTCTTGGATCTGTGGGCTTATAGTTGTTATCAAATTTGGGAATTTTCAGTCATTTTTTCTTGACTTGAGTAGACTTCAAGTTTATACCTCAGGCTGATCCTTGACACAGAGACAGCCCGTAACAATGAAAACCAAACCAACCAAAAAACTCCCAAACCACTCAAATAATTTCTAAAGACAGCAAACCCTGGGGAAGGAGAGAACTTGATTTCTCAAGATAACATTATTAGATTTAAATGTCATTTTCAAAAACAACAAAAAATCATGAGGCACACAAAGAAACAAGAAAGTATCGCCCACTCAAAGGAAAAAAATAAGTCAATAGAAATAGTCCTAGAAAAAGACCTAACAACAGATCTACTAGCCAGATGTTAGAACAGTGTTCTTAATGCTCAAAGAACCAAAGGGAGATTTAACAAAGTCAAGAAAATGATGAAGTATGAACAAAGCAACAGGAAACCTAAAAAGAAATAAAAAAAAAAAAAAAGAACTTATGGAGCTAAAAGGTATACTTGAAAGGAAAAATTTGCCAGAGGGATTCAAAGGCAGATTTGAGTCAGCAGAAAACAAAAACAAACAAACAAACAAAAAAAAAAACCTAGCTAATTTGAGGACAGGACAATGGAAATTACTGAGGAATAGCAAGAAAAAAGAATGAATAAAAGCAGAGCCAGATGGACCCGTGGGATGTACCAAGGGAACCAACATATAAACTGTGGGAGGAGATGAGAGAAAGGGGCAGAGATAATATCTGAAGAAATGATGGTTAGGACACCTGCGTGTGGCTCAGTCATTTAAGTATCTGCCTTCAGCTCAGGTCATGATCCTGGGGTCCTAGGGATCAAGCACCGAGTTGGCCTCCCTGCTCAGCGACCCTGCTTCTCCGTCTCTCTGGCTTGTGCTCACTTGTCCCACTGCTTGTGCTCACTCTGTCTTTCTGGCAAATAAATATATACATTCTTTAAGAAAAATAAATAAATAAATAAAATTCTTTAAGAAAAAAAAAACAATGGCTGAAAGCTCACCGAATTTGATGAAAGAAATGAAAATAAACATCTAAGAAACTCAACAATCTCCAATAAAGTTGAACTTATAGAGATCAACCCTGAGATGCATTATAATCAAATGTTTGAAAGCCAAAGATAAAAAGAGAATCTTGAAAGGAACAAGAAGAAATTGACTTGTCATATAGAAATAAGAAAGGAGCAGATTTCTAAGGAACTTTGGAAGTCAGAAGGTAGTGGGCTGGCATATTCAGTGTTCAAAGAAGAAAAAACTATCAATGAAAATTCCTGTGTCTAACAAAACTATCCTTCAAGAGTGTGGGAGAAATTCAGACACTCCAATATAAAGGAAAGCTGAAAAAAAAAAAAAAAAAAGAAAAGAAGCTGAGAGAGTTCTTATCACTAGGTTTGCTCTGAAAGATATGCTCAAGGTTCATATGAAAGGATACTAGGCAGTAACTGAAATCCATATGAAGAAATAAAGATCTCGACAAAAATTAATGCATGGAAAACTATGAAAGCTAGGATTGGGGTGCCTGGGTGGCTCAGTTGGTTAAATGTCAGACACTTTTTTTTTTTAAGATTTTATTTTTTTATTTGACAGAGAGAGACACAGCGAGAGAGGGAACACGAGCAGGGGGAGTGGGAGAAGGAGAAGCAGGCTTCCCACTGAGCAAGGGAGCCCGATATGGGGCTCAATCCCAGGACTCTGGGACCAGGACCTGAGCAGAAGGCAGATGCTTAATGACTGAGCCACCTAGGTGCCCCCTTTTTTTTTCTTTAAAGATTTTACTTATTTGAGAGAGAGAGAGAGAGCATGAATGTGGGGAGTAGGGGTATTGGGAGATGGGGAAGTAGACTCCCCACTGAGCAGGGAGCCCCACATAGGACTTGATCCCAGGACCCCAAGATCATGATCTGAGTCAAAGGCAGATGCTTAAAAGACAGAGTCACCCAGGTACCCCTAAATGTTTGACTCTTGGTTTTGGCTCAGGTCATGATCTCAGGGTAGTGAGATTAAACCCCACTTTGGGTCTCTGTGATCAGCAGGGAGTCTTCCCCCTACTCCTCCCCACCATGCACACTCTCTCTCAGGTAAATAAATCTTTTTTAAATTTTTATTTATCTGACAGAGAGCAAGAGACAGTGAGAGAGGGAACACAAGTAGGAGGAGTGGAAGAGGGAGAAGCAGGTGCCCCACTGAGCAGGGAGTCTGACATGGGGCTTGATCTGAGGACCCCTGGGATCATGACCTGAGCCAAAGGCAGAAGCTTACTGCCTGAGCCACCCAAGATGCCCCATAGATAAAGAAATCTAAAAAAACAAAACCAAAACCAAAAAACAAGTATTATCCTGACAAGTTTGTAACTCCACTTTTTGTTTTCTACATGATCTGAGACTAATATATTTTAAAAATTATTAGTCTAAACACTACTACTATTGTAACTTTGGCTTATAAATCCACATGTTGTTTTCTACATTAAAGAGACTAATACATTTAAAATAATTATTAGGGGGCGCCTGGGTGGCTCAGTGGGTTAAGCCTCTGCCTTCGGCTCAGGTCATGATCTCAGGGTCCTAGGATAGAGCCCCACATTGGGCTCTCTGCTCAGCGGGGAGCCTGCTTCCCCTCCCCCCTCTCTCTCTGCCTGCCTCTCAGCCTACTGGTGATCTCTTTCTCTCTGTGAAATAAATAAAATCTTTAAAATAAATAAATAAATAAATAAAATAATTATTAGTTTGCATTTGGGGGCACACAATGTATAAAGATTCAATTTTGTGATATTAACAATTGAAATGGGTGGGGACAAAGTTGTAAAGGAGCAGAGTTTTTGTAGGCTACAGAAATTAAGCTAGTATAAATTCAAATTAGAATGTTGCAACAGGATGTTCAATTTAATCTCCAAGTAACCACAGAAAACCCAACACAAAACATACAGGAGAAAATGAGAAACGAGGGGCGCCTGGGTGGCTCAGTGGGTTGGGCCGCTGCCTTCGGCTCAGGTCATGATCCCAGGTCCTGGGTTCAAGCCCCGCTCGGGCTTTCTGCTCAGCAGGGAGCCTGCTTCCTCCTCTCTCTCTGCCTGCCTCTCTGCCTACTTGTGATTTCTCTCTGTCAAATAAATAAATAAAATCTTAAAAAAAAAAAAAAAAAGAAAATGAGAAACGAGTTTAAACATTTCACTACCAAAAAAATTCAACAAAATATAAATGGCAGTAATGAGGGCAATGCAGGACAAAAAAGCTATAATGCCTACAGAAAACTAACAGTAAAATGACAGAAGTCCCTTCTTATCAGTAATTAAATGTAAACAGATTAAAATCTCCAATTTAAAAAACAAAGAGGGGCACCTGGGTGGCTCAGTGGGTTAAAGCCTCTGCCTTCAGCTCGGGGTCATGATCCCAGGGTCCTGGGATTGAGCCCCATATCGGGCTCTCTGCTCATTGGGGAGCCTGCTTCCTCCTCTCTCTCTCTCTGCCTGCCTCTCCGCCTACTTGTGATCTCTCTCTATGTCAAATAAATAAATAAAATCTTTTAAAAAAAAGATTAAAAAACAAAGATTGGCAGAACAGATAAAAACACATGACCCAAAATATGTGTCTACCAGAGACTCACTTTAGATCCCAAAACACAAACAGACTGAATATAAAAGGATTTAAGATATTCTTATGCAAGTAATAATTAAAAAAGAGAAGGGGTAGATATACTACTATCAGACAAACATTAAATCAAAAAGGTTACAAGAGACAATAAAGGGTATTATTTTTTTTTAATATTTTATTTATTTATTTATTTGAGAGAGAGACAGTGAGAGAGAGCATGAGTGAGGAGAAGGTCAGAGGGAGAAGCAAACTCCCTGTGGAGCTGGGAGCCCGATGTGGGACTCGATCCCGGGACTCCAGGATCATGACCTGAGCCAATGGCAGTCACTTAACCAACTGAGCCACCCAGGCGTCCCAATAAAGGGTATTATACATATTAATAAAAAGTACTACACAGCAAGATATAACAATTAGAAATATATAGGCACCTAATAATATACTAGCAAAACATATGAAGCAAAACCAGACTGAAGTGAAGGGAAAAGCAGAGAGCTCTACAATATTAGTTGGAGACTTTAATACTCTCAATAATGGACAGAACAACCAGATGGCAGATAACTAAGAAAACACAGGACTTAACACAATAAACCAAGTAAATCTAACAGACATACAGAACATGCTACCCAACAAGAGCAGAGCATACATATTCTACTTAGGTACACAACGTATTTTCTCCCACCACAAGATAAAGTCAGAAATCAACACAGAAGTTAAACTGGAAAATCCACAAACCTGTAGAAATTAAACAACAAAATCCTAAACAACAAGGGATGAAAGACAAAAGGACAAGGGAAATAGATAATACTTAGAGATGAATGGAAAAAAAAACAAAAGCATGATAAAACCTATAGGATGAAGTGAAAGCAGTACTAAGAGGGAAATTTATAGGGGCACCTGGGTGCCTCAGTTGGTTAAGCATCTGCTTTTGGCTTGGGTCATGATCTCGAGGTCCTGGGATTGAGCCCTGCATCAGGCTCCTCGCTCAGCGAGGAATCTATGTCTCCCTCTCCCCCTGGCTCATGCTCTCCCACCTCTGCCTCAAGTAAAGAAATAAAGTATCTTAAAAAAAAAAAAAGAGGGAAATTTACAGGTATAAAGGCTTACAATAAAAAAAAATCTCCAATCAGCAACTTAACTGTATAATTAAGGAACAAGAAAAGAAGAAACTAAACCCAGAGTTAGCAGAAGGAAGAAAATAATAAAGATTAGAGAAGAGATGAATGAAAAGAGAACAGAAAAACAGAGAAAAAAATCAATAAAAACTGAAAGCTGTTTCCTTGAAAAAATATCAACAAAATTGATAAACCTTTAGTTAGATGGACTAGGAAAAAAAGAAAAGACTCAAATTACTAAAAAGAGAAATGGAGACATTACTACTGATTTAACAGAAATGAAAAGAATTATAATAGAGTACTATGAATCACTATATGACAACAAATTAGATAACCCAGATGAAATGGACACACTCTTAGAAACACAAAACCTACTAAGACTAAATCATAAAGAAATAGAAAATCTGAACAGAACTATAACTGGTAAAGAGATTGAATCAATAATCAAAACTCCCCAACAAAGAAAACTCCTGGAACTGATGGTTTCATTGGTAAATTCTATAAGATATTTAGAAAACTAATACCAATCCTTTTCCCTCCAGCAAACATTCCCCTCCAGCAAAAATTAAACATTCCCCCTCCAAGCAAAAATTAAAATATTATATACATATAATATATTATATAATATATATATAAATAATATCTCTTATATCATTCTATGAGACCAGCATTATCCTGATACCAAAGCCTGACAAAGACACTAGAAAAAGACTACAGACCAAATCCCATATGAACACCAATGCAAAAATCCTAAACAAATACCAGCAAACCAAATTCAGCAACATATTAAAAGCATTACTCACTAACACCAAGTGGGATTTAGTCCTGGAAAGCAAGGATGGTTCAATATACAAAAACTAATCAACGTAATACATCACATTAACAAAATGAAGTGAAAAACCCCCATCCACATGATCATTTCAATTCATACAGAATAAGCATTTGACAAAATACAACACCCTTTCCTTATAACACTCAATCAGGAATAGAAGAAAACAACCTCAATGCAATAAAAGCCGTATTTTTTTAAAAAAACCCACAGCGAACATCATATTCAACAGTGAAAGACTGAAAATTTTTTGTCTAATGTCAGGTACAAGGCAATGACATCCACCTTCTTCGCTTTTATTCTACATAGTATCAGGCTGTTCTTTTTGCGGGGTGAGGAGGGGCAGAGAGAGAAAGAATCTTAAGAAGGCTCTACAGCGGGGCACCTGGGTGGCTCAGTCGTTAAGCATCTGCCTTCGGCTCAGGTCATGATCCCGGGGTTCTGGGATCGAGCCCCGCATCGGGTTCCCAGCTTGGTGGGAAGCCTGCTTCTCCCTCTCTCACTCCCCCTGCTTGTGTTTCCTCTCTTGCTGTGTCTCTCTGTCAAATAAATAAATATTAAAGAAAAAAAAAAAAAAGAAGCCTCTACACCCAGCATGGAGCTGATGGGGGGCTTGATTTAATAACCTTGAAATCCTACCTATGCCAAAATCAAGAATCAGACACTTAAAGATTTTTTTTTATATTTTATTTATTTATTTGACAGAGAGAGATCACAAGTAGGCAGAGGGGCAGACAGAGAGAGAGAGAGAAGAAAGCAGGCTCCCTGCCAAGCAGAGAGCCCGATGCGGGACTCAATCCTAGGACCCTGAGACCATGACCTGAGCCGAAGGCAGAGGCTTATTAACCCACTGAGCCACCCAGGCGCCCCAAAGAGTTTTTTAAAAATTTATTTATTTAACAGAGAGAGAGATCACAAGTAGGCAGAGAGGCAGAGAGAAAGGGGCGGGGGGAAGCAGACTCCCTACTGAGCAGGGGTTTGATCCCAGGACCCTGAGATCATGGCCTGAGCTGAAGGCAGAGGCTTAACCCACTAGGCCACACAAGTGCCCCAAGAGTCAGACACTTAAACAACTGAGCCACTCAGACTCCCAGTGGGCAGTTCTAATTAGAGAAATTAGGCAAGAAAGGTATAAAAGGTATCCAAATTGGAAAGAAGTAAAATTATCTCACTTTAGAGATGTATCTTTACAGATATATCATGTAGAAAACCCTAAAGAATCTACAAAATTTTTTTTACAAATACTTTAATTCAGCAAAGTAGCAGGATACACAGTAAACACACAAAAATCAGTTGTATTTCCATATACTAATAATAATGTGGGGAAGAAAATTTTAAGAAAAATTGCATTTACAACAGAATCGAAAAGTATAAAATACTAAAAAAAATGTATAAAATACTTAGAAATCAATCTAGCCAAGGAGGTGAAACACTTATGTACAATGAAAACTACAGGGGCGCCTGGGTGGCTCAGTGGGTTAAGCCTCTGCCTTCAGCTCAGGTCATGATCTCAGGGTTCTGGGATCGAGCCCTGTGTCGGGCTCTCTGCTGGGCAGGGAGCCTGCTTCCTCCTCTCTCTCTCTCTGCCTGCCTCTCTGCCTACTTGTGATCTCTGTCTGTCAAATAAATAAATAAAATCTCTAAAAAAAAAAAAAAAGAAAAGAAAAGAAAAGAAAAAGAAAACTACAAATCATTGATTAAAGAAATTAAAAAGGGGCACCTGGGTGGCTCAGTGGGTTAAGCCTCTGCCTTTGGCCCAGGTCATGATCTCAGGGTCCAGGATTGAGCCCCACATTGGGCTCTCTGCTCAGCGGGGAGCCTGCTTCCCCCTCCCCCCTGCCTGCCTCTCTGCCTACTTGTGAACTCTCTCTCTCTCTCTGTCAAATTAATAAATAAAATCTTTAAAAAAAAAGAAATTAAAGAAGACATTAAATGAATGGAAACATATCCCATGTTCATTGATTGGAAGACAATATTGTTATGGTGTCAATACTATGCAAAGTGATCAGGGTACCTGGGTGGCTCAGTTGGTTAAGCGTCTGCCTCTGGCTCAGGTCATGATTCCAGGGTGCTGGGATGGAGCTCCACATCAGGATCCTTGCTCAACAGGGAGCCTGTTTCTCCCTCTCCCTCTGCCACTCTCCCTGCTTGTGCTCTCTCTCGCTCATTGTCAAATAAATAACATCTTAAAAAAAAAACTATGCAAAGTCATCTACAGATTCAATGTAATTCCTGCAATAACCTGATTTTTTTTACAGAAATAGAAAAAAACCTATCCTAAAGTTCATATGGAATCTTAAAGGACTCTGAATGGCCTAAGAGTACTGAAAAGAAAAACAAAACTTGAAGACTCAATTTAATTCCTGAGCCAAAGGGAGACACTTAACCTGTGAGCCACCCAGGTGACCCTAAAACTATAAAATTCTTATTTATTTACTTATTTATTTATATATTTTATTTATTTGTCAGAGAGAGAGAGAGAGAGGATGCACAAGCAGGGGGAGTAGCAAGCAGAGCAGAGGGAGAAGCAGGCTCCCCGCTGAGGAAGGAGCCCGATTCGGGACTTGATCCCAGGACCCTGGGATCATGACCTGGGCTAAAGGCAGCTGCTTAACTGACTGAGCCACCCAGGTGTCCCTCTTTTATTTATTTTTAAAGATTTTGTTTATTTATTTGACACAGAGAGAGAGCACAAGTAGGGGGAACAGCAGGCAGAAGGAGAGGGAGAAGCAGGCTCTCCACTGAGTAGGGAGCCTGATGCTAGGGTCAATCTCAGGACCCTGGGACCATGCCTGAGCTGATGGCAGACGCTTAACCCACTGAGCCACCCAGGTACCCCAAACTATAAAACTCCTAAAAGAAAACATGGGACAAAAGCTGCGTACCATTGCATTTGGCAAAATTATCTTGGGTATGACACCAAAGGCATAGGCAAGAAAAGAAACTAATAGATAAACCTGACTTGATGAAAATTTTAAAATTTTAGGCATTGAAAGACACTATTTCACAGAATGGGAGAAAATATTTGCAAATTATGTATCTGGTAAGGGAATAATATCCAGAATATACATAGAACTCCTAGAAGTCAACAATAAAAACCAAACAACTTGATTAAAAAATGGGCAAAGGACCTGAACAGACATTTCTCTGAAGATACACAAATGACCAACAAGCACATGAAATGATGCTGGGAAATGCAAATCAAAACTATAAGGAGATACTACCTCACACCAATTAGGATGGCTACTACCAAAAAACCAAAATAATAGATATTGGTGAGGACATGGAAAAAGTGAAACCTTTGTACACTGTTTATAAGAATGTAAAATGGTACAGCTGCTGTGGAAAACAGTATGGTGGTTCCTCAAAAAATTAAAAATAGAGGGACACTTGGCTGGCTCAGTTGGAAGAGCATGTGACTCTTGATCTACACTTGATTTTAGCCAAAAGGCCAAGAAGTGATGTGTGACTCTTGATCTTAGCATCAGGAGTTTGAGCACTGCATTGGGTATGGAGAGTACAAAAAAAAAAAAAAAAAAAAACCACTTAAAAAATCAAAAATAGAATTACATATGATCCAGCAATTCCACCTCTGGGTATATATTCATAAGAACTGAATCTAGGGTCTTTTTTTTTTTTTTTAAGATTTTATTTATTTATTTGACAGAGAAATCACAAGTAGGCAGAGAGGCAGGCAGAGAGAGAGGAGGAAGCAGGCTCCCTGCTGAGCAGAAAGCCCGATGTGGGGCTCGAACCCAGGACCTGGGATCATGACCTGAGCCGAAGGCAGCAGCCCAACCCACTGAGCCACCCAGGCACCCCATGAATCTAGGGTCTTGAAGACATATTTGTACAACCATGTTCAGAATATTATTCAAAATCAGCTAAAACACCCAAGTGTCTCTTCTGAATAAGCAAAATGTGGTATATACATACAATATATTCAGCCACAAAAAGGAATTAAATTTTAACACAGGAGAACATGGACCAACCTTGAAGATGTTCTGCTAAGTGAAATAAGCCAGTCAGAAGACAACTGTTGTAGAATACCACTTATATGAGGTACTTAAACTAGTCAAAATCATACAGACAAAAAGCAGAACTGCCAGAGGTGGGGGTGGGCGTGGGAAGAGGATTGTGGGTGTTATTGCTTAATGGATATAGTTTTACTTTAATATGATGAAGAGTTATATATGATTAGGATGATTGTACATCGTGGATGCATTTAACATCATCAAACCACTCACTTAGAAATGGTTAATATGGGGGCACCTGGGTGGCTCAGTTTGGTTGGGTGTGCGACTCTTGATTTTGGCTCAGGTCTTGATCTCGGGGTCGTTAAATGCAGTTCCATGCAGGGCTCCATGCTGGGCACAGAGCCTGCTTAATATTCTCTCTCTGGGGCACCAGGGTGGCTCCGCTGGTTAAGTGTTTGCCTTTGGTTCAGTTCATGATACCAGGGTTCTGAGATTGAGCCCTGCATAGGGCTCCCAGCTTAGCGGGAGCCTGCTTCCTCTCTTGCCACACCCCTGCTTGTGCTCTCACGCACTCTCTCTCAAATACTTAAAAATCTTAAAAAAAAAACAACAAACCTCTCCCTCTTCCTCTGACCCTCATTCCCCACCCTTGAGCTTGCGCATGCGCTTTCACTCTCTCTCAATTAGCTGGTCTCTCAACAAGTCCATAATCAAATTGACTCAACTTTTCCTTAGGTGAAGTTGTAAGTTCTTCCCCTAAGAATAGTATGTTCCAAATATATTCCTCTCTTACTTACTTTACTTACCTACTTTACTCTCTTACAAATATATTCCTACTCTTTCTTTTACAATATACAATGAGAACTATAAAAATGCTAATAGTTTTAATCCATAGAAGCCCACCCAGAAATATATCTTTATGAGAGACAGAAGAGATAAAGAAAGGTGTTCACTGTGGCATAACTTATAATAGTAAAAAAGTTGAAATTATATAAGGAAATATTTCATAAATTATATTTATTAAGTCAATGGAATATTATGTACAAAGCCTATAGGACAGCAAGAAATGGCTACTATAGGAAGCAAGATTATGGGTGATATTTTAAAACCTCCAAATGTCATAATAAATGGTTTTTAAAATAGAATCTGGAAAAAAGGAACACCCTAGAATTGAATCAAGGTATAAAGACCACAGCAGAAAAGTATTTTTTCTTCTTTAGCTGTCTGAAGGAAATTAACAATAAGAGGAGAAAAGGAAATGCCCTTATTGACCTTCCCTCCAGCCTTTCCTGCTAATTCCCTGACATTGAACCCTAGCCAACAATTTAAAAGGCAGTCTATTACAGAAATGGAATCAGCACTCGGGTTTCCTCTAAGAGGACATAGGAAGGTTATGTATGGAATTATATTAAGTAAAAGTCAGGAAAGGCTCTATTCAGTAAAAAAACTCACACCTCTTTCAAAAAGAATAACCCCCAAAATTATTTTTAACCCAATAGTTTACATTAAATTTTTAAAAATTCCTGAGAGAGATAAGATGGAACTTCCTAACAGTCATACAACGTGAGCCCTGATAAGTGACAATGACAATGTACTACAGGGGGACGCCTGAGTGGCTCAGTTGGTTAAGCGTCTACCTTGGGCTCAGGTCCTAATAGAGTTCCTCGATGGGCTCCCTGCTCAGTGGAGGATCAGCTTCTTCCTCTCCCTCTGCCCTCCCTCTTCTCCTGCTCTCTCTCACAAAAATAAATAAAATCTTTAAAAACAAAAACAACAATGTTCTCAGTATTTATAACACATCTAAAAGTATGAAAAAAGTGCAAAGAGGGAGGAATTGGAGGTGTAAGGTTTTTACATCATATGTGAAACAATAAAAGACTACTGATGATAAACTATAGTAAGTTAAAGATGTATATTGCAATCCCTAGGAAATAATGTAAAAAAATGTTTTAAGATTTATTTTATAGAGGGGGGGTGCCTGGGTAGCTCAAGTCATTAAGCATCTGCCTTCAGCTCAGGTCATGATCTCATGGTCCTGGGATGGAGCCCCACATCAGGCTCCCTACTCAGCGGGAAGCCTGCTTCTCTCTCTCCCACTTCTCCTGCTTCTGTTCCTGCTCTTCCGGTCTCTCTGTGAAATAAATAAATAAATAAAATTTTTTTTAAAAAGGGAGATTTATTTTTTATAGCGAGAGAGAAAAAGAGAGTGCGCGCACATGCATGCTCAAGTGGGAGGGGCAGAGGAAAAGGGTGAGAGAATCCCAAGCAGACTCTGCGCTGAGTGTGAAGCCAGATGGTGGGTTCAATCTCACAACCCTGAGATCACAATCTGAGCTGAAACGAGGAGATGGACACTTACACTGCACCACCCAGGTACCCCTATGTAAAATTTTTTAACGGGGTATGGCCAATATGCCAAAAGTAGAAATAAAATGGAATCATAAAAATAATCCAAAAGATAGAAACATAGACAAAGAGAAAAGAGATAGGACAAACAGAAAACAAACAAGATAGATTTAAGAATTGTGAAGTATCTGAAATGTCACCCTATTTGCAAGCTAACAAGTTAGACTGACACAACATCATGGATTTTGGTAGGACACAAAAGACATTGGAATCACAGAGGGCAGGTGAGCACTCACAGCAACAGCAGTATCCAGAATGCCAGCATTTTGCACCAATTCCCCAAACTGCAATTCCCAAAGAGCAATGCAGCTAGGGCCATATGATACTGACACATGTAGTGCGCTGTGTTACTGCAGAAAATCCTGGTATCTGGGGAAATAATTCTTTTTAATGTGGGCAATAAGCACGCCTGTTCCTTACTCTGGAGGGAGATATGATCTGTCTTCCAAGGCAGTTTGCTAAATAAACATCCGTGTCAAGATAGAAACAAAGGATAGTCGGTACCCTGCTTGAATCACATATAGAAACGCAAGACACTTATGAAGAACTGTCTCTCATCCGATGGCAGATTTCAACCAACCATATGAATAATTATTATAAAGGTAAATGATTTAAACACCCAAATTAAAGAGCAGAGACTGTCAGATTTGACCTCAACTGTATGATATCTATAATAAACCTGCTTTGCTCAGTAATGGAGGGAATGACTAGACAGATAATTAATAATGACACTGAGGACGTGAACAATACTATTAACCAATATGGCCTAATATTTATAGAATATTTTCATTTTCCCCAACAGCAGTACACATAGTTTTGTGTTTTTTTTTTAAGTGAGCTCTATGCCTAATATGGGGCTTGAACTCACAACCCTGAGATCAAGAGTGGCACACCCTACTGACTGTGCCAGCCAAGCACCCCAGCAATACACATTCTTTTTAAGTGTATGTGGAATAGTCACCAAGATAGATCATGTTGTGGGTTACCAAAGAAACCTAACAACTTTAGGGTAATTGAAATAAGGTACAGTAAATTATCTAAACACAACAGAATTATACCAGAAAGCAGTAACAGGAGGACAGGTGAACAATCCTGAAATATTTGGAAATTAACACACTTCTAAATAATTCATATATGAAAGAGAAATTAAAAAGAAACTGAAAATAGTTTGAGCTAAATGAAAATACATTACTGAAATTTGTGAGACATGGTAAGATGCTTACATTAACAAATAAATGTTTTGTACCAATAATCTAAGCTTCTACCCTAAAAAACTATGAAGAGATCAAACTAAACTCAAAGCAAGCAGACAGAAGAAAATAATAAAGCAGAAATTGATGAAATTGAAAATAGTAAAACGAGAGATTAATGAAATAAAAGGCTGGTTCTTTGAGAAGTTCAATAAATATATTTCTAATCAGACTGATCAAGGAAAAAATAGAGAAGATGCGAATTACTAATATTAAGAATGAGAGAGAAGGCATCTCTTGGATCCTATAGGCATTAGAAAAAAAGGAAATATGTACAACTTTATGTCAACAAATTTGATAGCTTAGATGAAATGGAAAAATTCCTTAAAAAAAACCCAGAACTCCCAAAGGTCAGTAAGTGTAGTTAACCTGAATAGTCCTTGATCTGTTTCAGTAATTGAATTAGGAGTTAGGAATAAAAACATTCTGCCACACAAACAAGCTATAGAGAGGTAGTTGGATGTAAGGGATGGAGAGCTAACTGTTTTGAATACAGAGAAGTATTCTTAGGAGGGAATCCTGGGAGGTAAAGTCTGATCTAAAAAAAACACTGAAATGCTGAAGTCATCAACTTCTATCATACAATGTCTTTTTCACATTGTGCTCCAGTCACCCCCCTGCATTTTTTTAAAGGTAGACTCCATGCCCAGCATGGTGCCCAATGTGGGGTCCAAACTTATGACCCTGAGACTAAGATCTGGGTTGACATCAAGAGTCAGATGCTCGACTGAGACACCCTGGCATTGCTGCATTTTTTAAGTAAACTACTCCCAACATGGGGCTCAAACTCATGACCTGAGATCAAGAGTTGCATGTTCTACTGACTGAGGCAGCCAAGTGCCCCACACCCTCTGCATTTTTTTATAACACTTATTCATTAGTATTTATATATGCCTGTATTATTTTCTCTGTTGTATTTATTTGTAACACAGTGCCCTAAGCAAGTCTGTAGATTCCTTAAGGTGGGTCATATGAAAAAGATTTCCAAACTAGGGGGGGAAAGTATAGGAACCTTCCAGATCAGATGGCTTCACAGGTGAAACATACTAAACATTTAAGGAGGGAACTACATCAATCCTATAAAACTCTTCTAGAAAATAAAAGATGTGGGAAGACTTCTCAACTCTTAGGAAACTACTACACTGATATTAAAACCAGACAAAAACACTGCAAGAAAACTAGACCAACATCCCTAATGAATACATTAAACAAGTGAATTTAGCAATATATACAACAGATAATAAACTATGACTAAAGTGTTTATTTCAGAAATGCAATGTCAGTTTAGTGGAAGCAGTTAATGCAATTTATCTTATCAGACTTGAACAGAAAAATTGTATGATCATCTCAATAGAGAAAAAGGGGTAACAAAGTTCAACATACACTCAAGATAAAAACTCAAAGCAAATTAGACTTGAAGGGAACTTAGTCCAGTAAAGATATATGTACAAAAACGTTATATCTATATCATACTTAATAGTATGTTTTCTCCCTAAGATCCCCCAATATCAGGAACAACAGACTGTCTCCCAAAACTCATACTAGAGTGTTCTTACCCACTAAAATAAGGCAAGAAAAAGAAATAAAAGGCTTAGTCTGGAAAGGAAGAAATCAAACTACTTTCATTTGCATTTTAAAAATTTCTTGCTTCCTCATTTTTTTCAGACAAAATGATCAGCTATATAAAAGATTCCACGCAATCCACAAAACACACTACAAGAATAATTGAGTTTATTAGCAAGGTCACATGACAGAGGGTCAATTTATAAAACTCTGCTGTATTTCTATATACTAAATATAAACAACTGGAAATCAAATTAGAAAAAAAACAGTATCATTTGCAATAGCATCAAAAAAAAATGACACACTCAGGGATAAATCTAACAAAATGTGTTAGAAATTATATGCTAAGAAAAACTGAAAACACTGATGAGAGAAGTAAAAGGAAAACTAATAACTGATGAATAGGTATCCCATGTTCATCAATTGAAGACAGAGATGTCAGTTCTTCATACAATAAACAAGAGTCAAGCAAGTTCAACCAAAACCCCAGCGTCTTTTTGGCAGAAGTTGACAAGCTGATCCTAAAATCTGTATGAAAATAAATAAATACAGGGCACCTGGGTGGCTCAGTGGGTTGGGCCTCTGCCTTCGGCTCAGGTCAAGATCTCAGGGTCCTGGGATCGAGCCCTGTATCAGGCTCTCTGCTCAGTGGGGAGCCTGCTTCCCCCCTCTCTGCCTGCTGCTCTGCCTACTTGTGATCTCTCTCTGTCAAATAAATAAATAAATAAATAAATAAATAAAACCTTAAAATAAATAAATAAATAAAAATCTTAGGAAAAAAAATACAATCTATATGAAAAAACAAAGGCCCTAAAATATATAAACTAGTTTGAAAAGGAAGAATACAGCTTATTTCAAAGCTTACTATAAAGCTACAGTAACGGAGACAATGTGGTACTAGTGAAATGATAGACCTAATGAACAATGGAATAAAGTAGGATCCCAGAAAAAGCAACCCACACAGATGGTCAAGTGCTCAAACTATCTGGAAATACTGGTCATCCCTCAGCAATAACAAAACCCCCCCTCAAAATCTGTATCTTACATCATACATAAAATTAACTCTGGATGTAATTATCTATGAATTCTAGAGGCATCAGAAAAAAAGCTTTGTGATCTTTGGTTTGACAAAGAATTCTTAAGACACAAAAAGCATGAGTCATCAAAGAAAAATGTGATAAATGAGAACTTTGAGGGGCGTCTGGGTGGTGCAGTCGGTTGGGCATCCAACTCTCGATTTTGGTTCAGGTCATGTTCTCAGGGTTGTGGGAGCTAGCCTCCAGGGCTTGGAGCTCAGTACGGAGTAAGTTTGTCCCTCTCCCCTTCTGCACCTCTGCCACTCAAGTGTGCTCACTCTCTCTCTCCCTAATTTAAATAAAGTCTTTTTGAAAAATTAAAAAAAACTTGAAAAAATGAAATTTTTGTTTAAAAACCCGTAGAGATTACATCCCCATGACTTATTTTTAACTGGAAGTTTGTACCTCTTAATCCCCTTCTCCTACTTCAGCATCTTTTTGACTGGAAAATTTAAGTTCTTTACTGGCAGGAACTTAAATTTTTTTTTTTTTTTAAGATTTTATTTATTTATTTGACAGAGATCACAAGTAGGCAGAGAGGCAGGTAGAGAGAGAGAGAGGGAAGCAGGCTCCCTGCTGAGCAGAGAACCCAATGTGGGGCTCGATCCCAGGACCCTGGGATCATGACCTGAGCCGAAGGCAGAGGCTTTAACCCACTGAGCCACCCAGGCGCCCCCCAGGAACTTAAATTTTTGCTCAACATCTGGCCCCACATAGCATGTCACAAGAATACAAGATTGGGGCGCCTGGGTGGCTCAGTGGGTTAAAGCCTCTGCCTTCGGCTCAGGTCATGATCCCAGGGTCCTGGGATCAAGCCCCGAGTTGGGCTCTCTGCTCAGCGGGGAGCCTGCTTCCCTTCCTCTCTCTGCCTGCCTGTGATCTGTCAAATAAATAAAATCTTTAAAAAAAAGAAAACCAAAAAACCAAGAATATAAGATTTTTGCAAAGCAAAAAAACCCAAAAACCAAAAAAAAAAAAAAAACCCACCAAAAACCAATGTAGAGAAGTGAAAAAACCAATGTAGAGAAGGCATAGAGTGGTAGAAAATATTCACAAAACCCCTAATAAGGATTTTTTAAAAATGCAGAATACGAGTTCTCCCAAAAAAAAAGAAAAAGAAAAATGACAACTCAATTTTTTAAAATAGATTTTATTTATTTGAGAGGAAGAGGGAGAGCACAGAGAGGGCAAGGCAAACTCTTTGCTGAGCAGACAGCCTGATGTAAGGCTCGATCCTAGGACCCTGAGATCATGACCTGAGCCAAAGGCAGATACTCAATCAACTGAGCCACTCAGGTGCCCCGACAATCCCAATTTTTAAAATGGGCCTGCACATGAGCTTTATATTAGTGCCTAAGTGACAAAAACTGGAAATAACCCAAAAGTCCATTAACTAGTTCACAGATAAACTGTGGTATATCCATACAATAGAATACTACTCAGTAATAAAAAAGAACAAAATACTGAAACATGGAACATGAATCTCACTTTTTTTTTTTCTTTAAGAGAGAGCAAGACAGACAGCAGGGGGAAGGGAGAAAGAGAATCTTAGGTAGACTCAGCGTCCGACACAGGGCTCCATCTCACCACCATCATTCGAAAGCTAGATGCTTAGCCAACTGAGCCACCCAGGTGCCCCCAAAGCATCATATTACATGAAAAAAGTCAGGCACAAGTAAGTACATATTGTAAGATTCCATTTACAGGACATTCTGAAAAAGGCTTAACTATAAGGTCAGAAATCAGATCAGCACTTGCCAGGAGCTAGGGTTAGTGAAGTGGATTGACTATGAAAGAACCTGTGATGGAAATGTGGATTGAGTTTATGTTAGTGGCTATATGACTGTATATATTTGTCGGATGTCATCTAAGTATAGAGGTGTAAAGTGTGAATTTTAATACCCGTAAATTATACCTCAATAAGCTTGACTAGAAAAGCGCAAAAGAGATTCCCCAAATTTGTAATGTTTTGCTTAATGTCAAACGAGTTTACTTCTCCACATATTCCTTTTATTAAAAAAGGATTTTATTTATTTGAGAGAGAGTACAAGTGAGACAGCATGAGAGAGACATCATGAGCAGCAGGGAGCCTGATGCCAGACTCAATCCCAGGACTCCAGGATCATCATGTGAGCCGAATGCAGATGATTAACTAACTGGGCCACCCAGGCATCTCTCCACACATATTCCTAAACAGATCTTTTAAACTATAAATTATTCTCATTTGGAACTAGACAAGTAATACTTCTTGTGCATTCCTGAGGCCTGAAACAGCACTTTTTATGTATTATCTCATTAAATCACTCCAACAACACTATGAAACTGAGGTTGAGAGGTTTGGTTAATTCTAAAGTTGGGATTTAAACCCAGGTATGTGGACTCTCAAGATCATCTTTCCTTCTATACTTCACTGCCTCCCCAAATCTCCAAAGACAAGGACTAAATTTTACATTCTTCACTGTTTAGCATATAACATTCAATAGAGTATTTTTTTTTTTTAAGATTTTATTTATTTGACAGAGACAGATCACAAGTAGACGGAGAGGCAGGCAGAGAGAGAGAGAGGGAAGCAGGCTCCCTGCTGAGCAGAGAGCCTGATGCGGGACTTGATCCCAGGACCCTGAGATCATGACCTGAGCCGAAGGCAGCGGCTTAACCCACTGAGCCACCCAGGCGCCCCAGCATATAACATTCAATAAACGCAGACACTTTTGGAAGGTAAGAAACACAGAGTATCTTATCAGGCAGGATCTAAAGGCTGCTTTTTTGGGCAAAATACTCCCTCCCCCTCTCTATTCACACCATCTACCTTCTCTCTGATTAAGCAACATAGTCCACAGGAAGAGGCATGCATTTATTTTCCCCAAGTCTCCTTTGCAATTTCCTAGCCCAGCAAAACATCGCTAACTCAGGGTGGCCCTGGGGATGTGGCTAATCTGTTAATGCTCAAGGGACAGCAGTTTCTATGGACATGGAATGATGATCCAAGATCATCTTTCTCAGGAATTATTTTCATAACTAGGGAGGTAAAGATTACTGCTTTATAGAATAAAACCAGTCACATCACTTCATTTGTATTCCCCTATGTAGTCCAAGATCATCACTTCAGTTGCCAATTTTCTCAACCATGGCATTTAATAATTCTTCACTGGAACAACTGATCCCCTTCCAAAAACAGGTGGCCCTGTTCTGACATTCTTCTCATTTATAATGGTTTTTTTTTTGTTTGTTTTAATGAACAGAAAACCAACTAGGAAATTTATTCTCTCACATAACAAGTTTGGTACTAGGCAAGTTCCAGGTGATTAATTCAGTGGCTCAAAAATCATCAAAGACCAATTTTTTTCCATTTTCCTACTCTTGACATCCTTAGGATGCTGGCAGTTATGACTTCATAGTAGTCTCATAGTAAGCTGGTGAGTTTCATTCAGACTGCTGCTTGATGGTTGGCTGGCATGAGGAAAACAATTTTCTCATATGTTACTATGGAGGGCACTTTAGAAGTACGTATAGAATTACTTTTTTCCTATAGAATTATTATTATTATTTTTTAAAGATTTTATTTATTTATTTGACAGACAGAAATCACAAGTAGGCAGGGAGGCAGGCAGAGAGAGAGAGGAGGAAGCAGGCTCCCTGCTGAGCAGAGAGCCCCATTCGGGGCTCGATCCCAGGACTCTGGGATCACGACCCGAGCCGAAGGCAGAGGCTTTAACCCACTGAGCCACCCAGGTGCCCTCCTATAGAATTATTATTATTTTTTTTAAAGATTTTATTTATTTATTTGACAGAGAGAGATCACAAGTAGATGGAGAGGCAGGCAGAGAGAGAGAGAGAGGGAAGCAGGCTCCCTGCTGAGCAGAGAGCCCGATGCGGGACTCGATCCCAGGACCCTGAGATCATGACCTGAGCCGAAGGCAGCGGCTTAACCCACTGAGCCACCCAGGCACCCTAGAATTATTTTTAATGTGCGTTATCTTTTGATCCTGTACTTACACTTCTAAGAATTCAACTCATAGAAATATACGAGTGGACAAAACCAGGTAGGAAGATGTTCTTACAAAATTCTTATTAACAGCAAAAATCTGGGAACAGCCTAAAATATCCACTAATACAGGTGATTACTTAAATTGAGAGGCCCATCAATGGAATACATCACAGCTGTTTAACACAGAAATATGTCCAAGTTTTGTTGGTAAGAGTCAAGCTTCAGGGAGTATACATACAAAAATAAGTAAAACTTACCTATGACACCAAAAGCACAGGCAACAAAAGTAAAAACAGATAAGCTAGGTTACATCAAAATTAAAAACGGATGTCCATCAAAACAATCAACAGAGCAAAAAAAACAACCTACAGAATGGGAGAAGATATTTATGAATTGTTTATCTGATAAGGGGTTAATATCCAGTCTATGTAAAGAACTCCTTCAGCTCAACAACCAAAAAGTAACCTGTTTAAAAATGGGCAAAGGACTTACAAAAGACATTTCTTCAAAGAAGATAAATGACCAATAAACACCGAGAGGCTAGCACCACCAATCATTATGGAAATGCAAATTAAAACCACAATGAGGGATCACCTCACAACCACTGAGATAGCTGCTATCAAAAGTAGAAAGTAAGTTTTGCCAAAGACATAGAGAAACTGGAAGCCTTGCGCACTACTGATGAGAATGTAAAATGGTGTAGCTGCTGTGCAAACTCTATGATGGTTCTTCAAAAAGACTTCGGGTATAGGCTCTCAAAAAAAAAAAAAAGTCGGGTTAATAGTAATGCTAAGACCGTTCCTCAAGAAAAACCGTTTTGGGTCTGGTGCCTGTTGGCTCCAGTTAAGCGTCTGAGTTATTTCTGCTCAGGTCGTGGTCTCAGGGGTGTGAGACTAAGCACCATGTCTGGCTCCGCACTGGGCCTAGAACCTGCTTCAGATTCTCTCTCTTTCTCCCTCTACACGTTCCCGACCTCTTAAAAACAAAACAAAACAAAACAAAAACCATTTGGGGATATACTCAAAAGAACCGCCAACAGGCTCTTCAAGTGTAGCATTACTCATGACAGCCAAAAGGTGAAAGTAACCCAAATATTTACTAACAGTTCAATGCTAAAACAAAATGTGGGTATAAACATATAATAAAATATTATTCGGCCTTAAAAAGAGAGGAAGGAAATTATAACACAGTCTACTACATGGATGGACCACAAGAACATTATGCGAAGTGAAAACAGCCCATCACAAAGACAAATACTACCGACTCCATTTCTAGGAGCTATCTAGATCAGTCCAATTCACAGGAACAGAAAACAGAGTATGTTTGCAAAGGGTTGGGGAGGGGCAGGGATGGAAGTTGTTGAATGGGTAGTTTCAATTTTGCAAGATAAAAAAGTGCAAGAGACACTAGCACAATAACACGAATGTTTACACAACAATGTGAATGTACTTAACATTACTGAGCTGCACGATTTTACCAAAAAATGAAATTTTAAAAATTTTAAATAAAAATATCAAATTGATAAACAAACCAAATTATATGTACCTGTAAAGAGCTTAGAAATAACCACCTAACTCCTAATAGTAGTTATGTATGGAGAATACTAATGGGAAAGGGAAAGACTTTTTACTTCGTATCTTTCTGTACTACTAGCATTTTAATTATAGATATGCTCTAAGTGGGGGCGCCTGGGTGGCTCAGTCAGTTAAGGCGTCTGACTCAAGATTTTGGCTCAGGTCAGGATCTCACGGGTTGGTTCCACACTCAGTGGGGAGTCTGTTTGAGATTCTCTCTCCCTCCCCTCTCTTCCCATTTTTATTCTTTCTCTCAAATAAATCTTAAAAAAAAAAAAAAAAAAAGAAAAGGGAAAGAAAGCATACACCAAGCTAGGATTTTTTTAAGTCAATTTTTAAAAAATTTAGTGGATCAAATTTAAATTAAACTCTAGGTACAATAGACTTAAGTCCTATTGCCACTTTAAAGATTTTTTTTTTTCTTTTTTTGACAGAGAGAGATCACAAGTAGACGGAGAGGAAGGCAGAGAGAGAGAGAGAGAGAGAGGGAAGCAGGCTTCTTGCTGAGCAGAGAGCCCGATGTGGGACTCGATCCCAGGACCCTGAGATCATGACCTGAGCCGAAGGCAGCAGCTTAACCCACTGAGCCACCCAGGCGCCCCCTATTGCCACTTCAAAAAAAAGTTACCACCCATATCTCCTCACGAAAGCACACCAGGAGTAGGTTACGATTAGTTCCAAGAGTAATTAATTAAGGAGAAACTCCTGGTGTCATGCAGTTAACAGAAGATGCTGCCATTAGGCTTACCCCAGGAACTGCCCATGATACTTACTAGCCAATAATGCCTAAATCCAAATTAGACAAAGATCCACTCTCTAATCCTGGAACTGACAAACCTGATACAATGACAATAGCTAGTGCCTGCAAATACAAAAATCCCAGGGTTTTCAAACTATTTTTACCCTCTTCTCCCCTACCTACTACTAATAAAACACAAGGCCTGCAACAGTACTTAACTTTTTCAGAGCCTTATCCTCCTTCCACCCCCACTTCAAGAATGTTACAAGAGTTAGTGGGTGGTTAGCAAGACCCCCTCAGAAACCAACAGCCATTCCAGAAAAATAATTGCTCACATACCAAGGGCTGCCAACAAGAGCAGCTTCCCAGCAGCATGTTTTAATAACCTTAATGAAGCAGAGAGCAACGCCTCCTATAATACAAATTCTGGTTGGAAAAAAGATCTACAGATTGTGGAAAAGTACAACTTAAAAAGCAAACACCACAGGCTCCAGTAAGGCAGGAAAGCAAGCAGAGATTTCTAAATACAGAGCTCAATTGTAAGAGTTCAGTGGTACCTTATTTCTATCATCGTTTGCTCTGTCAAAAATAGAACCTTCCATGTCTTGATCCATTCAGAATAAGCCACAGCAGGCACAGCTTTGCTTACACAGGGCAACCAGGTCAGAAAGGCCACACAGGGAAATGGAAAAGCAGCCAGCAGGTTTTCTTAGGGATTATACTGCTCCGGCTTTTATCCTTCTTCCCAGCTATTTTGGTGCCAAGAAAACTGCAGGGAGGTCTGGGCTCTGAAAAATCTTTTACTAGAAAGACTAAAGCAGTCCCAGGGCTGCAACTCCCTCTGCTGCCCAAGGTTTTCTTTGCATGCTGTCGCAGGTTCAATGCATTTCAAACTCAACTATGTTAAAAGAGCTAAAGTAGCCCTTTATTTCAAAATGCGCCCAAAACGGCACAGGTTCAAATAGTAGAGGAACCGCTAGAATGCCAACTTCTGAGCTGCATGAATTTCTACACTTACCTACAAACCTGCTCTAGCTCTTGAAGGGTTTCTTTTACTTAGTTTAAATGGAAGTTCTCCATCTCCTTCACAGGCTCTTGGAAAAGCAGGAACAGACTTCTTGTTCCCTCTTCACCCACCCTTAAGAATGCCCATCACTGGGACGCCTGAGTGGCTCAGTTGGTTAAGCCGCTGCCTTCGGCTCAGGTCATGATCCCAGCGTCCTGGGATCGAGTCCCACATCAGGCTCCTTGCTCGGCAGGGAGCCTGCTTCTCCCTCTGCCTCTGCTGCCACTCTGCCTGCCTGTGCTCGCTCTCTGACAAATAAATAAATAAATAAAATCTTAAAAAAAAAAAAAAAATGCCCATCACCAAAATCTAAGGCAGGGCTTATTCACCTTCCAAGTTCTAATTTAAATAGCACTTAGCACACGGAACTGAAGCTATTTGTTCGGCAGTCTGTTTCACTGCATTAGATTTGGTACCTGTGTAACAGCAGAAGCTTCATAATCACTTATCAGAATTCAACTAGAAATCCCCTGAGATCTTTAAGTTTATTTAAGTAATCCCTACACCCAACATGGGGCTCAAACTCATGACCCCACGATCAAGAGCCACACGTTCTACTGACTGAGCCAGCCAGGCGCCCCAAACTTGAACCATCCTAAGATACTGGGGGAGTAAAAGATTTGTCCACATAATTCACTTTGGACATAAGCAATTACCAGGGGGAGGCACCAACATCTTTAGAGAGAAGAGTAAGAGGCAGGTGTTGCTCCAACTAACACACCATCATTCTGCCTCACAACTCAGCAGCACGGCTTGTGGTCTTTTTCAGGTTACTGATCTCGCCAAGTCTCTGTCCTGGTAACTGTTAACAGACTCATTTTACATGGACTTTTAGGGCACTTTATTCTTTTCTTATACCCAAACACTTCTCACATTGTGATCTTAGTGGTACAAGAAGACACAGAGACCTCACAGAGTGACCATGAGCGTGCTACGCAGATACGGAAGCTGTTCCAGCATGCCCAGCCTACTGTGGTCAGGAGCTCTTGTGTTCCAGCAGCCGGAATGAGGACTGTGATGTGATGAAGATAAACATTAGCGCAGTAACCTCCTCTTCCCCACCACCCAGTGACAGGAGCTTACCTGTCAGGTAGAACTCCCACTCTCTGCCTTAAGAATCTATACATCCAAGCTCTGGAAAAAAACAAATGCCCAGGGCAACGGCCACCCTCCAGAAAACTTAGCTCCCACTGAGTGAAAAGTCTCTATCACTGGACAGAAGAAAACAATGTAAATTTTTAAATAAAAACAATACCACAGCATTTATTGTCCTCTGGTAATAACATAAAAGATAATCAAAACAATACAAACAATGTTTTAGAAATACACCCCAACAAAGAACATCTCAAAAAACCCAAAACTACATGGCCTTCTCAAACATTTCTCACTTCATTGATCATTTCTAGTTGGAGACACTTTGGAGCAGGGTAATATTATCTCCTTTTAGCATGATCCGACCTGCAACACAAAATTTAAAAAAAAAAGCTATTACTAGTGACTCAGCAAGCATGTAACCACCATCATTTAGCCTCAGAATTTTGGATCGTATTTAAACAATTTTGAAAATGCTTTCTCTCTTGAGCAGGTATGTGAAAAATTTCAAATATCCATATATGGAAAGGCTGTGGATATTACAGCCTATGAACTTCTCTAGCAATAACCTAATGAAGGTAGAGAAATGTTATTTTATGAAAAGTAGCACCATTTTTAGAGTTCTTAGTATATTCCTGCAATTAATAAACCTGCTTGAGCTTTACTCACCATTTCTTAATCTTACTTGACCAAAGAATAGTTTTTTCCTAAGAATGTCTATAAAAATTTTCAGGGAACATTGGTGTTAAGTAAAATCAGTCTGAAAAATGCTCATCAATCCCCAAGATTAAATGGTTTCACTTTCCAAAACTTCTGTAACAGGTAATACTAATATATTCTGCAGGATAAATACTACCATGGGAATTCAACTCTCCAATTAATTTATAAAGAATAGGATGTCAATAAGGCTAGTTTGCCCTTCGTGGCAAGACAAATTTAATTGTGAAAATCCAGGCTTTCACAAAAATAGCCCAAGGAGAAAGAAGCATAGCAAAACACCATGCCACTTCTCAAGATTCTACTTTCCTCATATCTACTTTAGGATCAAGAGAACCCTCAGGGTTTGGGAAAAAGAGGCACCTGAAACCTACCACAGATATAAAGGACTAGTGAGCTGTGAACTGGGGCATTAAACAATTAAAAACAAAGTATCCAAATAAACTCCAAATGAATAGGATTTTTAAAAGAAAGGACTCAGTTTGTCTTTAAGTCATGAATCCTAAAGATCTTTTGTTAACTGGGTTAAGAAACTGCTTTCATTATTTAAATATTTCTGAGTTTCTACTACATGGCAGGCACTGAATCAGGCAGTAGTCTTATTAGGGATCAAAAAAGATAGGACTTATAGAACATCTGGCCCAGTGACAGAGACATTAATAAAATAACCCGACTAATGAGTGTTCTACTACAAATTCAGAGAGCACAACACACCTTGCCTCCCCCATCCCTACCCCAGTTAAACAAAACCAAACTCTTGGTATTTGACATTTAACATCTAAAGACAGAGGCAACAGCACAAAGATTTACAGTGGGGCAAATGTGCACATTCAGAGAACTGAAAGAACACAAGCTGGATGAAACTCAGAAAAATGAAGCGGAGTGATACAAAACGAGCAGGGGGCAAAAGGCCAGATCATGAAGAACCTTGCAGAACACATTAAAGATTTTCTTATCCTTCTAGCAACAGGAAGTCACTGAAGGATTTCAAGTAAAAGGACGACCAGGTCAGACTGGTGCTTTTAAAAGATAACTGCAGCTTGAAGAGCGAACTGGAGGGGGATGAGGTAGTTATAAAAAAATCAATCAGTGAAGTGAATGGCGGCTGGTACCATTCAGAAAGACAGGGAACACTAAAATAGCTCCAAGAGTGTGTTAAGGGGAGGGAAGTGAGTTTGAAATCTGACACGCTAACTTTGAGGAGTCTTTGAAACATTCAGGCAGAAATGTTGAATAGGCTCAGAAAGGTCTAGGGCTACAGAGGTAAATCTGAGGTCAATATATAGATGGTAATTGAAAATATAGTCTTGGGTAAGTAACACGGAATGACAAGAGGACCTACAACTAAGTCTTGAGCAACTCCAAACATTTAATGGCTGGGTCCCAGAGAACAAATATACAGAAGTCTGAAAAGGAATAAACAGAAATGAAAAGTGAAAATTTGAGTACAGTACCACAGAAGCAAAGGAACAAAGTGTTTTAAGGTAGGAGTGGCCAACAGTGCCAAATGCTGTTCAGAGTTTGAGGAAGACTAATATTGACCGTTAGTAGATTTAACATCATTTGTCTTCGGTGACCTTGGTGAGAGCTGAGTGCAAAAACAAAAGCAGAAATGGGAGTGGGGTTAGCAGTAAGTGGCAGAGAATTTCAAGAGTGAACTACTCTCCCACACAGTAAATTTCCAAATGCAAACTAAATTTAAACATGGTCTGAGTTGCAACTCATTCAATTCTGCAACTGAATAAAACTTTCCACAGTTCCCAAAGGCCATCTATACTCTTACCCAGTTGTTTTCTTGATTTTGTTTTAGAATGAATCTCTTCGGCATCATCTAATACGAGGTTCATGTACTCATCGAAACCCTAGAAAAATAAGCCAACTAAATGTCATTTTTCAAGTAAAATCCTACCCAAACCACTCCAGATGAATACACCAACCTAGATACAGAAATGCCAACTAACTTCAGAAACTCATCTTCCAGGGGCGCCTGGGTGGCTCAGTGGGTTAAAGCCTCTGCCTTCGGCTCAGGTCATGATCTTAGGGTCCTGGGAT
Source organism: Lutra lutra (assembly GCF_902655055.1). Taxonomy (NCBI): domain Eukaryota; kingdom Metazoa; phylum Chordata; class Mammalia; order Carnivora; family Mustelidae; genus Lutra; species Lutra lutra. Next base: position 43,050,102 of record NC_062292.1, on the reverse strand, counting down.
TGAGCCCTGCTTCGGGCTCTCTGCTCAGCGGGGAGCCTGACTCCCCCCCCCACCGCCTGCCTCTCTGCCTACTTGTGATTTCTGTCTGTCAAATAAATAAATAAAATCTTGGGGAAAAAAAAAAAGAAACTCATCTTCCACCAATCTTTTAGCTAAAATACCATCTCCCTCCTAAAGCCCTTTTAAATAACAAGAAAGCCAAATGTACTCCAAAATTACCTCTGGAGCCTTTTGGATTTAAGATCTGATTAGCTATGCCTAAGACCCACTGTCCCTATCTTTCATAACTTATCTAATACAGAGTATGTGTGTATACATGCGGATTAACTTCCACTGCCACCAGTCTTCCCATACTCCTTACAAAACACTCTTGCTATTACCCATGTTTTTTTCCCCATAAATGGGGAGATCACTGATAGAACCTACAATATCTAAAGGTATCAAAGTATCCTAAAACTTTTCAGACATATTTTATTTTTCTTTAAAACATTATTTAGGGGCACCCAGGTGGCTCAGTCAGCTAAGTGTCTGCCTTTGGCTCAGGTCATGATCTCGGTGTCCTGGGATCAAGTCCTATTTCAGGCTCCCTGCTCTGAGGAGAGTCTACCTCTTCCTCTCCCTCTGCGCCTCCTCCCACCTGCGCACTCGTGTTCTGTGGCTCTCTCAAAGTAGTATACAGAATCTTAAAAAACAAAAACAAAAAAACCCCCCAAAAACAAAAAACATTATTTAGGGATGGGATTGTGGGAGGTGCAGTTGGTTGGCAACTGATTCTTGGTTTCGGCTCTGGTCATGATCTCATGGTCTGGGGATCAGGCCCAGAGTCTGGCTCTGCACTCAGCAGGAAGACTGCTTGAGATTCTCTGTACCTCTCCCTCTGCCCCTCCCCACCTCTCTCTCTAAAATAAATCACCCCCCACATTATTTAGGATATTCTGTAATCCTGAAACTCTTATTTAACTAACCCCACCCAGCTCTATTCAGGTATCACCTAATATAGAACTAATATACCATTAGTTTTCACCCAACTCTAATTTTATTTCTTTTGTTCCCTCCTTCAAATACTAACATCGTTATTTAAATAATTTTAAAAAATTAATTTTCCCTCTTTTATGAATAACTCAACAGCAATCAAACAGAACAATGAGACAAGAATAGTGGCCCTGAAGAACTCTGCTTGGGTTGCATCTTTGACGTTTTGTACCCTGCTCTGGCTGGGCATTTTTTGTGAAATCATTTTCTGTGAACAAACTGCCCTGAGAGAAAACACCCTGGGTACTCACAATGATACAGCCCTCTATCCGCATGTTCACTTGCTCATAAAGCCACACCTGAATTCGAGATCTCTGAAAAAATAAAAATAGGTACGTTAAAAAAAACAAGTACATAAAACCCAATCACTCCAGTAGAACAACAGAGAAATACGCCTCCTAAAGAAAACCTTAAAAAGTAAAAGTCAAGAATTTTAACTACTTGATTCATATCCAAGAACTGATAACCAAGACTAATTACTTGCCAAAAAACATTCTCAATAAATGCTATAGTAGGACTAAGTTAATAATTTTCCTGTCATCTTGGGACTCAGTCATATTTCTTACTGCTTCTCATCTCAATGCATTTAGAGTGCAAATTGACAGTGTAGCACAACGCGGTAATTTCCAACGATCAAGGGCTTTCTTCTCTGCTTTAGCAAAATCCAGTTTCAAAACCGCTTTCTCTAGGTTCCTAGCTTCCCTCACATTTAACAACCTGGGGAAGGGCCCTCAGATCTGGTGTGATTAAACATAATGGCCTGGGGCAACTGGCTGGCTTGGTTGGTGAAGCCCGTGACTCCTGATCTTGGGGTTGTGGGTCGGAGCCCCATGTTGGGTGTAGAGATTACTTGAAAAATACAAGAGCTTGAAATTAATCTGTTTCCAACTATGTTATCACATACTAAAATTTATCAAGAGTAACAGAAATTACATCTTGTTTCCAAAATAATTTCAATACTTTGCCCTACCACCTCGCAGTTTGGGATGCTAGAATTTCGCCCCAAGGAAAGGAAGCTGTCACGATATCCTCCAAGCCTATCCCTCCTCTCTTCCTTTTTTGGCGTCTTTTCTATATTTAAGTATACTACACCACCCCCCAACCTTTCTATGTGGTTTAAAGTCCACAGGAATCTTCTTCCAATGTTCCATCCCAGGGGAAAGAAAGGGGAGAGGTTCCAGTGTTCTAGCCATAATGACTACCAACAACAGTACCCAAACACCAGTCATGTTTGCCAGTAACTACTTTTTGAAATTAGCGATTTTGGTCTTGCAAAGTAACCATGACACTATTCTTTCAACGCTTGGGCTGGCATTTCATCACATTTAGAGCTTTCCCTGAGCCCCTTCCCCTCAAGCACCCCTCCAATCTCAAGTTTCACTTGATACTGATTTTTTAGAGTAATCTCTACACTCAACGTGGGGCTTGAACTCACGACTCCCAAGATCACGCGTCGCGCGTGCTCTACCGACTGAGCCAGCCACGCTCCCCAGTTTCACCGATTTTTAACTCGAGAACACACTGAGCAGACAGGATGACACACACAGCCAAATAAATGCACCTTTTAAAGAGGTAATTACAAAACAACAAAGAACATATAACTTACGTACATTCTGCAAGTATCTGAAGATGAGGTTCTGCACCAGTGGTTAAGGAAAAAACACACGCACAGAGCAGATGGTGCTCCCCGATACTGGTCGAGCCTACCCTCATCTCGCCTGTTTTCTGAACACGAGATCTGGTGCGCATGAAATGAACAGCGTCCAGCCGGGCACTGGTCACGGGTTCCCGAAAGGCTCTGAAGGAATTCCCGCCCACTCTCTTACTCCCCAGCCATTTCTTGGCGCCCGCATCTTCCTCGTTTCCGAGACCGCTGACTCCCACTTCACTCAGTTCCTAATTAAAGCTGCCTTCCTTTAGCTCGTCCGCGCCACTCCTGCACTTCCCACCAGAGGGGTCGGCCCAAGCCCACCTCCCACCCGGTCTTCAACTACCCGCGCTTTCTCCCGGTCACGGTCGCCCCGGGGGCTCATGGGATGTGGGCCGCACTCCGCTCCCCCAGGCCCGCTCTCGGGCTGCTCCTTCGCCCCCGCTTTCTGGCCCGAACCTGCTAGTCCTGATATGCTGCGTAGGATACGATGGGCTGAACCATCACCTTCTGTACTTTTTGGCCCTGGCCACGGTACGCCATGGTGGAAGCAGACAAAGACCGCACGCTACCTCAGAAAGCAACTTCCGGAATAAAGAAACGGAAGCGGAAGTGCATGGCGCCAGCGAGGCGACCTTGGGCGGTTCCTGGGAAATGCCTCTCTAGGCTTGGGTGTTGCTTTTCTCGGTGCTCTATATCCCCTGGGGCAAGCCAGAAGGGGGCTGTGCACTTTGGAACGTGAGTCAGTCCTACAGCGCCACCTGGAGGGAGCCGGGAGGAGGCTCCCGCGGCTCCGTTTCCCGTGTTGGCCTTAATTAAGAGTTGTACTTCCTTGTGTGAGATGAGATGGGTTGGTCCAGTGCTTTTCCCAAGGCCTGTTTCCCTGGAATTTAGGCACAACGGGCCGCATTGCGGTCTAGAGGGTATGGCGGCGAGAAGCCCCAGCTCCGGGGGCCTCCACATCTGGTCCTCGCAGCCACAAACAATCCTAATTCAAAAGCCAGGCGCTGTGGTTCGCAGTGTAATCAATTCCCCTCTCGTCTCCTTTGTGGGGCGTTACTGTAAGGTGGCGACAGGGCAAGGCTAGCGGGGAAGCCCTGAAGTCTGATGGCTGGGCCCGATCAAGATCAAGATCAAGATCGCTGACAGTGTGTGACCAAAGGGTAAGTTCCTCATCCTTGCTGTGTGTCGGCTTCGTTGTCACCAAGATGGAGAGGACCCTGTCTTTCGTCGCGGAGCTGGAGAGTCGGTGGAGTAGCATGTGTGTGGACTCAGCAGGGCCTCCGTGTGGGAGCACATCGTTTCCAGGGTAACACAGCTGGAAGGGGAGGACCCGAAATCTGTTAGGTTTTGTCAGTGACTTGTGGCCTGGCAGAAATGGTATTTGACCGGAAAACCCATTTTACAGATGGAGAAAGTGACAATCAGAGTTGAAGGGATTTCTCCAAGGGGACCCCACTTAGGCAAGTGGCAGAATCCTAAGTTGCTTAACTGAGGTCTTCTGTTGAGGATGATACTAAGGCTGAGCTAGAAAACGCATGGGATAATTATTGGTTTAAAAAAAAAAAAAGCCCTCCCCCCGCTCCCCCAATCCCAATAGAGGTTTGTGTTGTCCAGAGAGTAAACAGGGCATTGGTTGAATTCAAAGGTGGTATGGCTGGAAGAAACTCTCAGACTTTTCTCATCTCAGATGCAGAGATGCTTAGCTACTCTTGCACTTTCCTGTCTCTGAAGTCACGATTCCTAAACTTTTGGGGATTGATCCCTATAAACCAGTCATCTGATTATACAACTCATGAGATTTGTTTTATCCTTTATTTTTTAAAGATTTATTTATTTTAGAAAGAGAGAGGAGGAGGAGGAGGGAGAGAGAGAATCTCAAGCAGACTCCCGGCTGAGCGCAGAGCCTGATGCAGGGGTCTGTCTCATGACCCTGAGATCATGACCTGGGCTGAGAACATGACCTGAGCAGAAATCAAGAGTGGGATGCTTAACTGGCTGAGCCACAGAGGCGCCCCTATTTTTTCGAAGTGATTTTGCTTTCTTACATTTAAATCTTTGATCCATCTAAAATGTTATCCCAGTATATCCAAGAACTGATACAACTTTATAATATCTAGATGGCTACCCAGTTTTTCTTTTACCATTACAAAAAATCTGTTGTTCCCCTATTTAATTTAAAATGCCACATTTATAATATACCAAGTGTATGTAAATATGTATAGTTTCTATTTTGCTCAATTGATCTTTGTGTGTATGGACCAGTGTCACTGTTACAAGTACTGTATAATATTTCCTTATTTGGCAGGACTAGAAGTCGATAGAACTTTCTTAGCTGTTCTTATTTATTTTTCTTACAAACTTTAAAATTATCTTATCTAATTAAAAGACTCCTTTTGGTATTTTTACCGTGATTACATTAAACTTGAGAACGACTTAGAATCAGTTTTTTTTTTTTTTAAAGATTTATTTATTTATTTATTTGACAGACAGAGATCACAAGTAGGCAGAGAGGCAGGCAGAGAGAGAGAGAGAGGAGGAAGCAGGCTCCCTGCAGAGCAGAGAGCCCGACGTGGGGCTCGATCCCAGGACCCTGGGATCATGACCTGAGCCGAAGGCAGAGGCTTTAACCCACTGAGCCACCCAGGCGCCCCTAGAATCAGTTTTTTTAAACTAACTACCTGATGTCTATTTGTTCAAATTTTCCTTTGAATCTTTGGGAATTTTTCAGTTTTCTTTAGTTTTCAGCTTCCTCTTGCAAGCTTATCTAGTTTAATCATAGATATTGCCTCTTTCTTCTTCTTAGTTATCTTTTTCTCAGTTGCATGCTCTCGCTGGTTTTTAGAAGAAAAGGTGACAAATTCAATTACGTAAAAATCACATAAAGTTTTGGGTGACTAAAACACCACCACAGTAAGCAAAGTCAGAAGATCAGGGAGAAGTATGTTTGTACCACATCAAAGACAAATGGGTAATTTTACTAGTATATAAAGAGCTTTTTTAAAAACGCTTTTCTGGTTCTCTATTGCTGTGAAAGAAATAATTCAAAACTTGGTAGCTTAAAACAATAACTTTGTTATAATTTATGATTTTGTGAATCAAGAATTTGGGCAGCGCTTAGATGGGCATTTTTTTTTTTTTTTCTCCAGAAGGCCTATTTAAGGGTTTGGGGCGTGTGTATGGAAAGCTGGCCTCACTGGGGTCCATCTCCATGTCTGTGCAGCCCTAGGGCCTCACACCTCCTCTCTCTTGCAGAGTGGGATGGTTTCTTTTTTTGTTTTTGTTTTTAAAGATTTTATTTATTTATTTGACAGACATCACAAGCAGGCAGAGAGGCAGGCAGAGAGAGAGGAGGAAGCAGGCTCCCCGATGAGCAGAGAGCCCGATGTAGGGCTCGATCCCAGGACCCCAGGATCATGACCTGAGCTGAAGGCAGAGGCTTCAACCCACTGAGCCAGCCAGGCACCCTGGTTTCTTTTTTCGTTTTAAGAGAGAGCATGAGCACATGCCTGTTGTGGGAGGGCCAGAGGGAAAGGGAGAGAGAATCTTAAGCAGGCTTCACACCCAGCATGGAGCCTCAATCTCATGACCTTGAGATCATGACCTGAGTAGAGATCAAGAGTTGAATGATTAACCAACTGAGCCACCCAGGTGCCCCTAGAATGCTTTCTTTTTTTTTTTTTTTTTAAGATTCTATTTATTTATTTCACAGAGATAGGCAGAGAGGCAGGCAGAGAGAGAGGGAAGCAGGCTCCCTGCTGAGCAGAGAGCCTGATGCGGGGCTCGATCCCAGGACCTGGGATCATGACCTGAGCCGAAGGCAGAGGCTTTAACCCACTGAGCCACCCAGGCGCCCCCCTAGAATACTTTCTTAAATGGTGGCCCAGGCCTCCAAAACCCAATGCTGAAGCCAACAGTACCTTTTAAAGGCCAGGCTTGGAACTATTAAACAGTTCATACCTCAAGCCAGATTCAAGGGCTGGAAAAATAGAGCCCATCCCTGTTAAATATGAAAGCATTTGCAGCAACAAACTGACACAAAGATCCAAAACAAAAATTGGCAATAGAGGTGAACATTCAGTTTATAGAAAAGGAAATACAGGGGCACCTGGGTGGCTCAGTCGTTAAGCCTCTGCCTTTGGCTCAGGTCATGATCCCAAAGTCCTGTGCTCCCTGCTCAGCGGGGAGTCTGCTTCTCCCTCTGTCCCGCCCCCCTGCTCATGTTCTCTCTCTCTCTTAAATAAATAAAATCTTAGAAAATCATAAGAGAAAATAAAATTTACAGTGTATTGTACATATATTCATTGAAAAAAACTTGAGTATAGGCTGGCCAGGCCAGGAGTGGACAGGGTTGTGGCAGGCCTGGCCCGGGTATAGTGGTGGAGGCCTTGTTTTAGCAGGGCAGCCCCCAGGTTGGCCTGTGGGTTGTGACAAGGGCCAGGATGCCCAGTACATCCGCGCCAGTGGCCTGGAGGGGTACCACAGGCCCGTGGCTATCGGCAGCTTCAGCCACATATGAGTTCACTGACCTCTGGGAACTTTTGGGGAGAAAAGGCACAGAGGACTCAGGGATCAAGGCTCCCTAGGCAGTGCCATCTCTGCCCTTTGCGCTTTTGCCTCAGCCCACCCTCTTGCTTGCCAGCCCTCTGCACTCAACTTGACCACCCCATAGGCACACGGGGCAACCTACTGCTCTGCCCGGTCCTGGGGCTTCCAGGGGCTGCTGATGGCCTAAGAGGCCTCCCGAGGAAACTCAGAGGGCGGCAGCCTTGACGCCTCCATCAGTTGCCTTCTGTTGGGTCCCATGAAGACTGGGGCGGGGATTGGTAAATAAATGCCTTGTGGATTTTGCTGTCAATTCTTAAAAAAAAAAAAAAGTCCATATATGAGTGGATCTGTGTAGTTCAAACCAGTGTTATTCAAGGTTCAAATGTACCATCATTTCCATAAATTCATTAGGTAGTGGAAGGTACTACAAAACCAGTTTCCCTTTTAAATTACAACTAATCAGGGGCGGCTGGGTGGCTCAGTGGGTTAAAGCCTCTGCTTTCTGCTCAGGTCATGGTCTCAGTGTCCTGGGATTGACCCCCGCATTGGGCTCTCTGCTCAGCGTGGAGCCGCTTCCTCCTCTCTCCCTGCTTGCCTCTCTACTTGTAATCTCTAGCAAATAAATAAATAAAATCTTTTAAAAATATTACAACTGATCATAAAGTTCTTGCAAAATTTGAGATTTTCATGATATTCACTAGGTGTCTGCAAAATAGGCTAAGAATCACTGGTCCATCTCACAGCTTGCTGAATGGCTGTGATGGATGCAACCCCAAAGAATGGGGTTGCAAAGACAGGGGCAGTCGAGCAAAGATCAGCAGCCCCTGACATGGGTACGTGGGTCAAGAGCTTTTTCATTTCATTCAGCAAAAGTTTATTGAATGCCTTTTGTTATGGGCTGAAGCTTGCTCCCTGAAACGTGTATGTTGAAGCTCTAACCCCCTAGCACGTCAGAATGTGACTGTAGTTGGAGACTGGCCCTTAAAGAGGTAATTAAGGTTAAATGAAGTCATATGGGTGGGCCCTAATCCAAGATGACTGGTGTCCTTATAGACTCATTAAAACATAGACAAGTGCATGTAGAGGAAAGACTATGTGGAGACCTAGTGAGAAGGTGGCACCTGCAAACCAGAGAGAGAAGCCTCAGAAAAAAAAAATTTCAAACACCTTGATCTTGGACTTCTAGTCTCCAGAACTGTGAGGAAATAAATTTCTGTTGTTGAAACCATCCAGTCTGTGGTATTTTGTTATGATACTAGGTACTGAGAATATAAAGGTTAGTAAGAATCTGTCCCAAGTCTGCTGAGGAGGATGGACAGGTAAACAATTTTAAAACAGTGGAGGTAAACAGTGTATGCCTGGTGGATGGCACCAAACCCCAGTTTGGGGAGAGGGAGAACAAGGTGTTGGGACAGTAGCCTAGAGGCTGTAGGATGTGTAGAGTTAGCCAAAAGAAGAGACTTTTAGGGAGAAAGACAGCACTAACAAAGGCAAAAGGCTGGAGAAAGATCAGGGTTCCAGGGAAATGGAAAGCTTGTAGTTTTGCTGGAGTGGAGAGCATCATGGGTGAGGCAGGAGGTACCAGCCATGCTGAGGGACTGTAATTGTGGAGGGAGAGGGAAGGATTGGAAGACTTTTCAAAGCAGTGACTCAGATTTTCAGTTAAAATAATCTTTGTTAAGTTTACACTAAAGCCAGGAATGGTTGACAGCAAACAGCCAGAATAAGACAGAGTCTGAGAAAGTACCAATGGGATAGTCAGAGGTCCGTGAAAACAAACCTTGCCTGCTGTGTTGGCCTTCTTAGCAGCTCACACCATCTCCTTTGCTGAGCAAGCCACGCAGAACTCCGGCTCTAACACCTCAAGGAAGCCTTCCCTTACCAGTTTCAGACTGACTTGTCATTCCCTCTGTAGCATCGTCTACTTACACTTGCACCTGCTTCATTCCTGATGCCTTTTGACATACTTTTGCACTTCCTTGGCCAGTATTTCTTGGGCAGGGGTTCGCATTCTCCTGCTCTCCCTGGCGGCAGTAGTGCTAAGTGATGGTTAGAAGTTAGCTTCTATTTTGAGCCTCTTCAAGGGATGGGAGTCCAAAATACTCTGCGGGAGTTCTGCTGATGTATTAAATTCAAATTTCCTCAGTTTTCCTAAGCGCGGCCACCCTCCTTGAGATCCTGTCCCAAAGAAGGGACCTCCTTCACCATATGCACCTGTCAGGTAGAGGAATTCCTTCCATTCTGCTTCACCCTTCCCTTGAAATTTGTTTCGAGTGTTGTTGATCCAGCCAATTGCCTATTTCACTTATTTATTCAACAGACAAGAGGCTGTTTGAATATCTTTTCTTCTCTTTTTTCAGAGTCTGACTGGCTCTGCTTACCCTTACTCTTAACTCTACAGACTGGTGTCTTACTCCTGAAGACAAACCAGTCACGGAGTCAAGGACCGGAAAACCCAGGAAGAGACAATGCCAAGTTTGACTCCATGACTTCTTACTCATCACCATAGATTCAGCCTCTGTAACACCTAAATACAACCTAAGTACTTTCTCCTTAGGCTCCCAGGAAATCTTGTGACTCCTTAATTAACTTTTGCTGATTCTTTGCTCATTTTATTGTACAATGTTAAGAAAATGGTCAGGATCAAGTGTTTTCTTTATGCTCACGCCCTTAACGTCATTTTGCAAATTCAAATAAGTTGATGCACAGTTTGGAGAATAAAGATATTAATGGGTTGTGGGAACTTGCAAAGATTTATCAAGCAGCTTCCTAAAATCAGATCTAAGAGATAAAGAGCTCTTGAAAGTCAGTGAATCAAACCCAATTGCACATAGGAATATACCTTCCTATCGTGAAACCTGACCACACGGACACTATGGTGGGAAACAAAGCAGCGGTCTTCCAGGGCCGCAGAGCATGTTGTATCACAATGGCATGTGAATTAAGAGGTGCGTGAGAAATACTCAATAAATGTTAAGTTTTAAATAGTAGCAACTGGAGACCCCCCATTTCCTATTGCTAAACTAACAGATCAAAAGCAATCCGTTTTAAAGAATTGCAGAAATATCCCGGCAAAACGAGGCCACAGTTCTAAAAAAGTAACACTGTACTTTGATAAACATAGATCAAAGTTTTTTTTTTTTGTTTTTAAAGATTTCATTTGACAGAGAGAGCGAGCACAAGCAAGGGCAGCAACTGAGGGAGAGGGAGAAGTAGACTCCCCATTGAGCAGGGAGCCCCATGTGGGGCTCCATCCCAGGACCCTGGGATCATGACCTGAGCCAAAGGCAGACGCTTAGTGACTGAGCCACCCATGTGCCCCTCAAACTTTATCTCTGAAATTGTATTATTAGCTCTGTGGTGGTTTCAAAGATTGGAAAGGTGAAAATAAACTCTGTTCTGAGAGGACCTGTCAGAATTTGAAGTTAAGGTCAGAACTTCAGGGATCATTTTATCTTAAGACAAATATATGCGTCACAAACTATCTTGAGGCTTTTGGCTGGGGCCAGACTGCAACATTTGGCCTTTTCTCTCTTTTTTTTTTTTTTTTTTAAAGATTATTTATTTTTCAGAGAGCAAGAGAGAAACCGGAGAGGGAGAAGCAGGCTTCCTGTTGAACAAGGAGCCGGATGTAGGACTTGATCCCAGGAATCTGGGATCATGACCTGAGCTGAAGGCAGATGCTTAACCAACTGAGCCACCCAGGCATCCCCCCATTTGGGCCCTCTTCTGTTAAAACTGAAAACCATCATTTAATACCCAATATACTGGGGCACCTGGGTGGCTCAGTTGGTTAAACATCTGCCTTCAGCTCAGGTCATGATCCCAGGGTTCTGGGATCCCAGGGTTCAGTCTCCCTGCTCAGTGGCGAGCCTGCTTCTCCCTCTTCCTCTGCCTGCTGCTCTGCCTACTTGTACTCTGTGTCATGTAAATTAAAAAAAAAAAAACCTTAAAAAAATACATTTTTTCAAAAAGATTATTTTAGAGAGGCTGTGCATGAAGCTAGGGCTTAGGGTCAGAGGGAAAGAATCTCAAAGATTCCCTGCTAATGGGGGAGCCGGCCGCCCAGGAACCACAGTCTGTTTGCTTTTGTTAAAAGTTGTACTTGTTCAGACTATTAAAAAAAAATCTGTGTTCCTTGGTAGTTAAAAAAATTGTATTTCCTTAAAAAATTGGCACACTATTTAACACTTGGGACTTTTCTGAAATATTTTAAAATATAACTTCATGCTTCAAAGCTCTTAATTGAATCCATCTTAGATCACTTCTAAATCCTCTCTCCTTTAAAAAAAAAAATTAATGGCATTGGGGTCCTCGGGTGGCTCAATCATTAAATGTCCAATTCTTGATTTTGGCACAGGTCTTCATCTCAGGGTTGTGAGATGAAACCCTGCATCAGGGTCTGCTTGGGATTCTCTCTCTCCCTCTGCCTAACTCCCTGCTGGCGTGCACACACCCTTGTTCTAAAATCTTTTTTTTTTTTTAAGATTTTATTTATTTGACAGAGAGATACAGCAAGAGAGGGAACACAAGCAGGGGCGTGGCAGAGGGAGAACAGGCTTCCTGGGGAGCAGCCCAACTCAGGGCTCGATCCACCAGGACCCTGGGATCATGACCTGACCCGAAGGCAGACGCTTAACGACTGAGCCACCCAGGTGTCCCATAAATCTTTTAAAAAAATCAATGGCATTACCTGAGCTACAAGGATACTGATTCTGTATTAGTGCTGGGTAAAAAAAATCATCCCATGTAATAATATTCTTTCCTGAAGTATATGCAGCTAAAATAGCACATTCGTAAGTTTGGCAATACGTCCTTGTGAGATGTTTCTAAAGCCACACAGTTATCTGTGAAATTTGAGCATTTATGCAAGAGACCAACAACATTCTGACTGGACCCCCATCGGGGCAGATCCTAGGCTGAAGGGATGTATGACCATTTAACTCACAACGTCCAGACTTTCCTACACCAGTTTTATTTAAAACACAAATAAGTATTTCTCTTTCTTGTAATGGCAAATGGTTCAAATAATGCTGAACATGAATCATTGACTAATACAAGGACTTTAAATATGAAACAAAATTATTTTTAAAAAAGCAAAAGGATAAAGGTTATATACAAAAGGGACCTGGAATCTTTAAGTGGATTCCAAAAATGAAATGAGTAGAAAATCTGTGGTGAAACCAGAACATTCCACCCCTGCTTTGGAGAAGGGCTATTATACAACATTCAGTCAGCTGAAGATGGATTGGTGGAGAGGTGTCTATACATAAATTTCAAGTCATTTTTGCTTGTGCAGAATCATCCAGATCTTCCCAAGACTGAACGGGCAGTCCTGTGGCTTTCTTCCGTTTCCATGTTCCCAACAAGGCTACGTGAGGTGCAACTCTTGATGAGCTGCTTACAACAGCAGTTCCTTAGGAGCCAACGCGACAGGTGGACCAGATTTCCCTATGAGAAACAGAACTGGCCACCTACAGCAAAATTGCAAATCGGACAAGTCCTTCTTTCCTCTTCCTTCTGATTATGTACAATATGTCTCCTTTCAAGACTCTTATCCCCATCATACTTGTTCCTTCACAAGTCTAAACCTTGAGGTGGTATGAAGGAGACTGACATCAAGAAAAGAAAATTCAATTCAGAAATGAAGAAAACTGGAAGGTATACAATACACCCCCAGAGCATCTCAATCAGCCCTGCGACAGTACAATTCAGTGCACTGCTACAGTCCAGAGACAAATACTGGCGGCTTGGAGGAGTTCATGTTTTTTTCCCTCTGGTGGTTAACGGGCACCAAATAAATACTGGGCAAGAGGAGTTTGCTGGGAGAGTTAGAATAAAAAATTAACCGATTTTAATCCCTGTGATAATTCAATACCAGTAGGAGGCAAGTATTGAAGAAGAGAAGGGACAACTTTCATGCTAAAAAAAAAAGAATTCCTCTAATCATTATGTCACCATCTCTTATTAAGGATCCAGGGAATCCCAGAAATAGAAAATTAGTTTCAGAGGACCCCTGAGGCACTTTAAAGCCTTAAAAAAATTACAGTAATAATAAATTAGCTATTGCTCTTCAGAGGCTTACAGAGCAGCAGAAGCATGGAAATCGGGTCGAAAAAGTTATGTCCAGATTATAAGCTTCCAGAGTTGCTCAGCCTTCTCTAAAGCTTAGTTGAATCTCCAAATACTTTTAAAATGACACACAATTTAACGCAGACGGAGTGGATCTTTTGTTTAGTGACTGAGTGAAATTTGGTCCTTACTGGCAGCAGCTGGTCTTCATCCTTTTCGAGCTCAGGTTACATTAATAAGTACATTAAGACAAGACATAAAAGAAATACTACAGCAAAAGGTGGGGGGGGGAGCCCAAACTGACAGACACCTCAAGGAGTCACTAAGTTCTCTTGCACCCTGCGACTTGGATCTCCCTCTCAGTTTTTTGTGGAGAGGTGTAAGACAGAACATTTTTCTCACAGATGCTAAACCATGGCATCGAATGGACAAAATGGTTATCGAGGGACTTTAAAAATCCGACCCCAAGGAATCCAGGACACATACAGGTAATTCAGAGGTATACTTCTGATTTGGGGCAAATGCTAGACTAAAGAAATGATCATCTTGGGTAAATGTTGTAATAGATGAAACTAAGTCCAGTTTTTTTTTTTTTTTAAATGTTCTACCGCCTTCAGCTATCAATCATCTCTGACAGCTCAAGCAGAAGGTCGTCTTCATCTTTCCCAGGATCCAAGTCGATCTCAGCTTCTAATTTCCCTCCTGAAATCTCCCATATTAGTTTCTCAAAATCATCCTCCACAGAAAGCGGGGGCTTTCCTGTCGAGGTGGAACTGAGTCGGCGAGTTTTCGTAGCCATCTGAGAAGAAGAAGGGCCAGATACTTCTGGTGGGGAGGAATCTGAAGAGGACTGGGTTGGAGGCAACACAAGACTGCAAGGGAAAAAACCCAAAAGATTATTAGAAACCTGCCCTTTGTTGATGGTTTGACTGAATGGTCCTGCACAGTTAGCAAAGAGTCATCTCTGATAATAAAATACAGATACTGATGTGAGATAAGGCATTTTCAACCTTTTAAAGAACGATTCAAACAGATATTTAAAACATTGTAAAAATAATGCAGTCAATATATAAACAGCGGCACCGAGGGAGAACAGCAACCCTGCGTGCATGTTTTCTTGTAATTAATTGGAAGTTTAGCAGATTTATTTAAGTTGGCTATTAAGCTGGTGTGAGTGGCTAAACTGGACATGTTTGAAGATTTTATTTAAGCACTGTCATTCTCTAGAGCGCATCAATAGTGGCCTAAAGTTTGGTTAAGAAGAACTGCAAGGTATTACCTGTCTCTAGGTTTTTCCATTTCAGGCACAGTGACTGATTTGTCCTCCGAAAGGAGTGGGACAACTGCCTAAAAAGTAAAAGGAAGGTAATTCAGTGGCAGTCAGGCTTTTTTTATTTGAGCATACCCATTTACTTTGCCACTTTCTTAGAATCACGGTTGTCATTCCGTAAGCTCGGAAATCCAAGAATAAGTCATCTAAAGGTTGAGTATAGAAATAAGCCAAGTATCTTGCCCCCCCCATAAGAATTAGTTAAAAAAAAAAATTCCCTTCTGCCACTCCACAAATGTCTGTGAATGTAAAATACAGTAGCAACCTAAATAACTAAGATGCTTTGGAAATGGCAGAAGTAGCACACGGGCAGAGCACTAGCAGAGCGACTGCTCCCTGCTTTCCTACCACACTGTGTGAAACGCCACCCAGCCAGAGCTACTACTTACCACAGCTGCTTTTTTGGTGGGGCTTTCCTGCAGGGCGCTGCCGGAGCTGAGCGGCTTCACAGCTGCAATGACAGCAGGGTGCACCTCCACTGCCTTGCGTTTGGGGGCCAATTTGGGGGATGAGACAACTTTAACCACAGATGGCTTCACATTGACTTTGGGTTTAGCTGCAAGGGAGAGAAAATATCTGATTAATAGCTAGAATAAGTTCTCTTTTACACGGAGAATAACTTCAGAATATCTAAATTCCTTCGCAATACTAGAAATACCATACACACCCCTAAACTGAAAATAACTTATAAACAACGTGCACTACAATGTGGCCATAAAGTGTATACTCAAATAATTCTTTTCACTGGCTCTTGACTTCGCTACTGTTCTTCCGTTCCCTGGTGTTTTTCTTCTTCAAAACCAGAGGAAAGATGCATCTCAGAGAGTTTTTATCCCCCCACTGAGGTATAATTGACATATAACATGGTATTAGTTTTGGGTATACAACATAATGATTTCATATTTGTATATATCCTGACTACATGATTGCCACAGTGTCTAGTTAATCCATTACCATACAGTTACAATTTTTTTGTGTGAGCACTTTTAAGATCTACTCTCCTAGCAACTTTTGAATATGCAATACAGTATTGTTAACTATAGTCACCATGCTATGTTACGTCCCCATGATTTACTTAAAAATATGGAATGCTGGGGCGCCTGGGTGGCTCAGTGGGTTAAGCCGCTGCCTTCGGCTCAGGTCATGATCTCAGGGTCCTGGGATCGAGCCCCGCATCGGGCTCTCTGCTCAGCAGGGAGCCTGCTTCCTCCTCTCTCTCTGCCTGCCTCTCTGCCTGCTTGTGATCTCTGTCAAATAAATAAATAAAATCTTTAAAAAAATATATATATATATGGAATGCTTCATGAATTTGTGTATCATTCTTGCAGAGGGGCCGTCCTAACCTTCTCTGGGACATTCCAATTTTAGTATATGTGCTGCCAAAGTGAGCTTTAAACAAAGCTTTTATTTATGTTTTTAAAGATTTTATTTTTAGAGAGTGGGCGAGCAGGGGAAGAGGGGGGAGGGGGAAGGCACAGACTCCCCACTAAGCACAGAGCCCGATGCGGGACTCAATCCCCGGACCTTGGGATCATGACATGAGCCCAAGGCTTAACTGACTAAGCCACCCAGGTGCCCTTAGACAAAGCTTTTTAAACAGCAATTTTAAATTCTGAGAAAGAAGATTTGTCCTTTTAAGTACAATTATCAGAAATACTACTTTTCACCTATGTGACAAGTATACAACACAAATGGAATTTAACTTGTTGCTAGCGAGTTACTAGAAACTTGGTAATTTTCAAATCCTAAAGCAAGACACACTAGAAAAACGACTTACCTTTACTCCGTTTTTCTAAGCTCTGTGCTGCACACTTCACATTCAATATCGAGTCCCCACTGCCTGAGGTTTCCACCTCTGCCTTTGGGGACGACTTTGTGGAAGGCCGCTTTGCCAGGTGCCGTGTGAGGCCCGGCACAGGAGTGAGCACAGGCTTCTCTCCTATCTGAGTATTGCAAGAGTCTACGTCTCCCCGGAGAGGTGTCAGAACTGATTTCTCCTTCTGTGAGGGTCCCCTCTCCAGCTGTTTCTGCATGTGCTTCTCTCTCATGGTCTCACATCTCTTGACTTGAATTTTAGTAATGCCAACTCCTGTGGTCTCTTCTGAAACCTGAGCGTAAATTTAAATGAAAGATTTAAAATTCGATACCTCTAACAATCTGTATGATAATTATTATTTGTAAGTTACCAGGCTTTATAGCTCGATTAAAACAACAACCGAAAAAAAACTTGGGGTCCCTGGCTGACTCGGTAGAGCAAGTGACTCTTGATCTCGAGGCTGTGAGTTCGAGCGCCATGCTGGGTGTAGAGGTTACTTAAAAAATAAAATCTTAAAAACAAAACAAAACAAAACAAAAAAAATTGTTTAAAAGAAAAATAAATATGTCAATTTTATCTCAATTAAGAAAATCTTGTTTATAATTTACTGGGCTGACATCCATGTCAAGCAAAGTTTAACATGATCTAAAACACAAGAGCTTTTGCTCTTTGATATTAAATAGAAAATACCTAGCTAAAGATGAAAGTTAAAGATGTATGGAACAATGAAAACCCTGATTTTGTAGGCATAGATAATCATGACCCTAAGTCAGATAAAAATGCCTCCTAAATAATCAGACACTTGCACCAAGATTTATATACAATGATGTTCATATTACTTTGTGTAAAGCAAAATCTAAATGTCCAGAAGCAGACTATACTGACATAATAGAACATTATGTGGTCAGTAAAAATGAACATCCCAAAGAATTATGAATACAGCAAAAACAAAGCAGGCTGCTAAGTGTTACACTATGGAGGTATCAATTACTTTCTAAACATGAGTCAGATAATGAATAAGTTCACATACATATGTACATAAATGAAAGACTTGAGAAAAACACATGAAAAAAAAAAAAAGCTAATTGTTGTTGTACCTGGGTTGCAGAATTATAGGGTTTTAATTCTTCTATTTATTTATTTTTAAATATTTTATTTATTTATTTGTCAGAGACAGAGGGAGAGAGAGTGAGCGAGCACAGGCAGACAGAGAGGCAGGCAGAGGCAGAGGGAGAAGCAGGTTCCCTGCCAAGCAAGGAGCCCGATGTGGGACTCAATCCCAGGACGCTGGGATCACGACCTGAGCTGAAGGCAGCTGCATAACCAACTGAGCCACCCAGGCGTCCTGGTTTTAATTCTTTTAAAAGATAAATGTCCCCAACTTTTGTACAGTGAGTGCCATTATGCTTAGTTAAAAACAACAACAACAACTTTAAGGGGCAGAGAACAAATAAAAACACAAGTACAAAAAATTCTCATAGAAAAGTATAAGCATAGGGTGCCTGGGTGGCTCAATCATTGGGCATCTGCCTTTGGCCCAGGTCATGATCCTACGGTCCTGGGATGGAGCCCACACTGGGCTCCCTGCTCAGCAGGGAGCCTGTTTCTCCCTCTCCCTCTGCCTGCTGTTCCCCCTACTTGTGCGTGCTCTCTCTCTGTCAAATAAATAAAATCTTAAAAAAAAAGATGAAATTTATATTAAAAAAAGTATAAGCATAACTGTTTACCTAATTTATTATTAAAGCATTAAAAAAAATTTATTAGCTAAAACTAAAAGGCACATTTTATCATTCATCTGGCCTTTGCCCGCCACGAACAAAACCATGAAATGATCTTAAATAAACTCACCTCTTTAGCTTCTGTTCTATTAACCCCGCTCTGGGAAGCAACTTCACTCCCTTCTTGTAGTTTCTTCTCTTCTTTTATACCTATATTCACATTAAACCCACCATTAATTATTTCATTTAAGCTGCAACTTCAGGAACAGATGAAAGCAAAAACTTTTCTTAATGAAAATAAAGGTAAGATAGGACAAATAAAATTGTAGATGAAGCCCATTCATCCTCATAAAGTTTCAAAACACACCTTAAAATATCAAAGGTCTATATAATAGCGCTGCTGCAAAGAAAGAGCTTAATTGCATTTGACCCAGTGGTCTTCAAAGTTATCTGAGTAAAGTTCTCACAGAACTCCTAGGAAAATCCTGAGCAACACTGCCCTTTGAAATATGATCTGGGGAAATGGTACTACAGACCAACTGTGGTGTTACCTGTTTTTTTTGTGATTCGGAGAAGCCGCCTTGCCCCTGGGGTGGCCTCAGGCTGAGGCTGGGAGCTGGTGCTGCTCTCAGAGCTCTGCTGTACCCGCAGTGCCTTCTCCTGTTTGATTTCCTCCAGCGTCTTGATGTGCACCTCCTGCATAGACTTTGCTCTACCTGTGGGCTCCTCTGATTGTCCTTTGCTGGTAACTACAGGTGGCAAAACCACTGTTTTTTTAATTTCACTATCTGTCTTTAGCTTGATGCAAGTTACATCCTTTTTGTTTTTTTGTCTCTCTGCTTCCTGCTGCCGATGTTTCTTTTCAGCCAGGACCTCAGAGAAGGTTTTGATTCTGATGGTGGAGGGGCTTCTTGTTCCTAAAGTAGCATCATCAACTTTGGAAGGTCCTTCGGTCTTCAGTTTAGGTTGCAATTCTCCACGTTTCTGACTAGCTTTTTCAAGAAGAATTTCTTCTAATGTCTTCACATGGATTTCACCAACTTTAGCGCCTCGCTCTGTTTTCACGGGGAGGGAGAAACAAGTCACTGTATTTAGAGCTCACCGCTTACCAACTTATGCTCTGTCTATTCTTAGATCAGGGCAGAGTCCTAATAGAGCGCTATCTTGTAGACAGGTAATTAAAATGATCAAAGCATATTAGTTTCAATTTCAGTTTTAAAATACTGCACGTTTCAGGTTAGTGGACCTCAAAGAAAACTCTTAGGTGGCAAAAATTTGTTGGGGTTCTAGTCAAAAGCTTATCCCTGAAGATCTCAAAGCCATTTATTAGCTGGAGACGGCTGTCATTGTAAATCTTAACAAAATGGCAATAAATTAATTCTTCCATTCATTAAAAATGTGCTGGACACTGTGCTAGAAATATGATGATAAGACGTAGTCTCTGACCACATGTAGTTTACAACAGGATAATAGTAACTTTGTGGGGTTTTTTTTTAAAGTAAGCTCTAAGCCCAATGGGGCTTGAACTCATGATCCTGACATCAAGACCTGCACTGCATGCCCTACGGCCTGAGCCGGCCAGGAACCCCAATAATGACAACTTTCATACAGGAAGTAGAATACTATAAAGGAGCAAGAACCCCAGCCTTTGTCTAAGAATTGGTTGAGGCAATCTTTTCAGAGGAAGTAATGTTTAAGTGACATTTGAAGGATGAATAGAAGTAAAACAGGTAACAAGACAGAAGAAAAATGGGGAAGGCCCAGAGACTGGCATGCTACTGAAGAGCTATTTTTAATGATATGTTAGTCATTCTACATCTGTTTAAAGAGCAACTTTCACACTTGACAGATATGCTCATCTTTACTGAGGGCTAAAAGAAATAATGAAGTGATGTGGGAAAAACCAGAAAAATATGGAGATTGTACACACGCATTTGTTAACTCAAGGACAGCTTTTTTTTTTAAGATTTTATTTTTTTTTTATTTTTGAAAGAGAGAGAGGGAGAGAGCACTGAGGAGGGGAAAGGGGCAGAGGGAGAGGGAGAAGCAAACTCCCTACTTAGCAGGGAGCCTGCCCCAGGGCTTGATCCCAGGACCATGAGATCGTGACCTGAGCTGAAAGGCAGACTTAACCAACTGAGCCACCCAGGCGCCCCTGATTAACAGCTTTTAATGAAAGATCCAAAACAAAAAATATCCTTTACCAACCTTAAACACATCATGTTTGGTTTCCCCTTCTGATCTTTTGAACATGCTGTGCCTTCTACAGAGAATGTGCCCTATTGGTCTCATTCTTTTGCTGTCTAGTTTTAACTAAGTTCGATTTAGAACCCGACACCCACCAATCTAGTTTATTCCTCTGATCACAGCACTGCTCCCAAGGAAGTGCAACGTCCTGCATTTCCAGCCATACTAGATACTTCATGAAAACTGACTAAATGTAATTATCGGAAATATTTCAGTATAGAACGATCCATAGGAAACCCTTAAACAGATACTGAATTACTTCCTTAGGCTTTAAAAAAATTTTTTTTCCACTTAAAGATGGTGGATTGATCTCAAAATTACCACCCCAAGAAACTGTGTGAATGGTTGAAGATCTTATTTCCCCACTCTACCAAAATTTTATCAAAACAATAGAGAAGACATTAAAAGTAGAATAAATCCACAATAGCAGTGGAAAATAAGCTGCCATTGACAGAGCATAAATCTTGAGGGATTTCTGAGAGAACACAGCAGCTATATGAATGTACAGAAAAAGAGAAAAAGAACAAATGAAACTGCAGGATTGAGATCTGTTCTTCCCAGCAGCCAAAGAAAACTGCCTAACTAGTAAGAAAAGCAACCGTGGGTAGAAATATAAGGATGCCATATAGCATAGGTGGACCAGTCATGACCACCTCCTGGGAACTGCTCCCCGAAAAGAGGAGAATCTGCTGGGAAGCAGAGCGAGTTAGAGGAGGTTGGGGCTGAAGGGAGAAGATGAACAAATGCCAAGCAGAAAAACAACAGGGAAGAAGAGGAAAAAGGAAAGCAAGGGAAGGAAAGAATCTTTCTTACTGTGGCAATGGTATGGGCCCCCAGACTTCTAGCCTGCAACCCACACAAGCTGCCTTTTATTTATTTTTATTTTTTTTAAGATTTTATTTATTTGACAGACATAGCACAAATAGGCAGAGAGGCAGGCAGAGGGAGAGGCAGAAGCAGACTCCCCACTGAGCAGAGAGCCTGATGCGGGCCTCGATCCCAGAACTCTGGGATCATGACCTGAGCCGAGGGCAGACACTTAACCGAATGAGCCACCCAGGTGCCCCCGCAAGCTGCCTTTTAGCATGCCCTCCCCAACGCAGGCAGTCCTCACTTGTGCCTCCCAGTCAGGAGAGAGGACCACTTGGGAGTAAGACCTTTAGAATCGCCAGAGGAAACCCAAGTGCTATGAAACAACATTGAAAGTGGATCAAAACAAACAAGTGATGAAGATGACAAAATAAAACACACACTTTTTTTTCCTCTTTTTAAATGATTCCAAGTAGAAACTCTAGGGGAGCCTGAAATCAGGCTATAAAACCGGGAGAAAACAGAGACAAGAAAAAAAAAGCTCTTTGGAAGATAAACGCACAGGTGCACTTGCGGTACCTGGGTGGTTCGGTGGTTAAGCGTCTGCCTTTGGCTCAGGTCATGATCCCAGGGTCCTGGGATCAATACTGGCATCGGGCTCCCTGCTCAGTAGGGAGCCTGCTCCTCCCTCTCTCACTCCCCCTGCTTGTGTTTCCTCTCGCTGTCTGTCAAATAAATAAGTCTTCAAAAACAAACAAGACACAGATGCACAAATAAACCCTACCAAAGGAACTGAAAAGGATCAAAGAGACAAGGCTGGTCAAAAATCAGCCATCTAGAAGAGGCCTGGCAGACAATAGCAGATGGGCCACAGCCTCTATTGTGTAAATATAGCTTGATTAGGACGCAGCCGCGCAGACACACGGATGGACAGACGCACTGCACAGGACTGCTTCTGCATGATGACGGCACAGTGCAGTAGCTGTGAGGAGACTGCAGCGCCAAAACCGAAAACATCTGCTATCTGACCTTCCATAGAAAAAGTCTGTCAATTCCTGACCTAAATAATAAAGCCAAGCAAAGAACAGAGAAAGTGAGGCAGAAATCAAAACCAAACAAAGAGACAAACAAAAAGCCAAGGAGTGGAGAGCAGGGCGGCAAGGTTAAAAGAGACGTGAAGCCTAGGTCCTGCCATTTCAGCTTCTGTCTGGTAAGAATGCACAGAGAAACCAAAGGAAGTGTGGGAAGACATACTCAGAAATGAGAGCAATGTTTTCTAGAACTAAGTCCTCAGATTTGAAGGGCCCACTGAACACTGGGCTGAATAAACCGGAAGTGCCACGTTTACACCTACTGTACTAAAATGCCAACACAGCAGGGAGGAATAAAGAGGAAATTCTAAAAGTTTCTGAAGAATAAACCCAGGTTCTTTACAAAAGGGTAGGAATGTCTGACATCAGACTCTCCTTTTATGATGCTGGTAAAAATCTTAATATACAAACCAGATAAGGACAGGATGAAAAAACAAAAACATAGGCTAGCACCATTCATAAACATAGACATAAAAATTAAAAAGCAGCAAACTGAGGGGCGCCAGCCTGGCTCAATCAGAAGAGTGAGGTACAAAAGAACAGGACGGCTGGGGTATAGGTTCATTTTACTGTTCTTTAAACTATATACATATAAACACTAAGTGGTTAGATCTTACGATTTAAAAGCGTTAAAAATCAGAGTACAGGAAAAGTGTAGAACATAGGAAGAAAATTATTTTGGTGTATTTTTTGCATTGTTTTCCCCAGGCATGTATTTTTATCTTTACAAAACTGGAATCATCTCATACATAAGGATGTTATTTCTGAGAATGAGTTTTTACAATAAGAAAATACGCTTCATAACCCACAAAATAAGATTCTTACCCTAAATCCAAAGGTCAAAAGCAGTATGTGTTTTTTTGTAACCTTTCTTCATTCAATACGAGGTGAGAAGTTTTTCAAGTCATTATTCTTCAAAATATGACTTGTGACAATAATTATTTTTGTACATAGCACCTTAGCTGAATTTTTGTTGGATGTTTAGGTGGTTTCTAGTTTCTAGCTACTAATGTTGTGGTGAAGTCATCATTTCGCCATCTTTTTTTTTTTTAAGATTTATTTATTTATTTGACAGACAGAGATCACAAGTAGGCAGAGAGGCAGGCACAGAGAGAGGGGGAAGCAGGCTCCCTGCTGAGCAGAGAGCCCGACGTGGGGCTTGATCCCAGGACCCTGGGATCATGACCCGAGCCGAAGGCAGAGGCTTTAACCCACTGAGCCACCCAGGCGCTCCATTTCACCATCTTTTAAGAAGAGGATTCATGGGGCACCTCAGTGGCTCAGTCAAACATCTGCCTTCGGTGCAGGTCCTGATTTCCAGATCCAGGGATTGAGTCCCTGGGCAGACTTCCTGCTCGGCAGGGAGTCTGCTTCTCTCTCTCTCTCCCTCCCCACCCCCTGCCCCTCACCACTACTCATTCTCTCTCTCTCTCTCTCTCTCTCTCGCTAATAAATAAGATCTTAAAAAAAGAATTCATACTAGTGAGTTGTCAATTACTTAAAAAAAAAATATAAAACCACAAAAACCATAAGCCCTAACCTAACAAGAAAATAAATTGGAGAAAAATTAAAGATTGTTACAGGAAGGAAAAAAATATCAGAAGCTGGTCTTAGGGTTTACTTACCTACTGCCTCCTCACTGTTGGGAGCAGCTGAGATGCCTAATCGCTCCTTCAGAGACTTGGAAACGTGAACTGTAAAAAAATGTAAAAAAAAAAAAGTTGAACAGAGACCTTTTTTTTCAAAGTTCACAAATTGGGTTTATGTTTGTCTTCTAATGCAAATACTTAAAAAAAAAAAAAATCTCTTAAGGTCTTACAATTTTTCTTTTCCACAGAACAAGACCTCTGTGAATCATGGATTCCCTAGAGCACTTGGGAAGGCTTAAAAAAATATAATTTTTTCTTAGATCTGTAAAGCAAAAACTATTGAATTCAGGGAAATATAATTTTTTTTTTTTAAAGATTTTACTTATTTATTTGACAGAGACAGACACAGCGAGAGAGGGAACACAAGCAGGGGAAGTGGGAGAAGGAGAAGCAGGCTCCCCGCTGAGCAGAAAGCCTAATGCCTGACCTGAGCAGAAGGCAGATGCTTAAGGACTGAGCCACCCAGGCACCCCGCAGGGAAATAATTTTTTTATTACTATACGAACTTTTATACTCTTAATGGCATCAAAAGGCTCCCCCAATCTATTTAAAATGTAATTTTTGGTTATGAAAATTTTTAGTATAATCAATAGGCAAGGAGAAAAAGGTTATGACTGCAAAGAAAAAGTAAGTTGTTTGCTCTGAGAATCCAAAGAAAGACCCTAGATGAAAACGTACTCATCAAAGCCTCTTGGGCTACAGGAACAGTGGAAAAAAGTTTCTCATCTTCAAGAGAAGTTAAAACTAAACACAATAAAAGGGAAAAACACCACCTATTCTTTTAGTAATTAACACCAATGTTTCACTGCCAAGTCATAAAAGGAAAACAAATTCCAACCTTGACTTCTTTCTATAAATAGAACTTCAACCACGTAATCATTCTAACTCCCAAATATCTCTCAATTTAGTCCACATCTCTCCATACCAACTTTTAAGAACACTAAATCTATGCCACTAACTCCTCTTGTCTAGATTATTTTATAACAGGCTGCTAATTCATATCCTGGATAGCACTTTTGTCCTTCTAACCTTTCTCCATATTTTAGGCAGGTCGATCTGAGCTTCTGATTTTGTTCATAACCTCCCCATGGTTTGCTACTAAGCCCAAACTCTCTACTATGGTTTAAAAGGCTCCAAATGATCTACGTCCTTCCTCCTCTCCAGTCAACATGCTCTTTACCCCAATTCTATGTTTCAACCACACTCCTGAGTACAACCTGCTTTCTTAGCTCTGTGCCTTTGCATATATTTTTCTCTCTGCCTTGGCATAGCCTCTGGTCCTTCAACATTACCTGCCTATTCCTAACTCATGTTTCTGGTCTAGATTTCAATATAATTTGCCCTGGGGACCCTTTCCTGACAGATGGTAAGAGGTGCCCTTCCTGTGTGCTCCCATAACACTGTGTACTTTTTCCATCACGGAATTTATCACAACATATATATAAATATTCCTATCTGCCATTATACTGTAAGTTCCTGAGGACTGTGATGGTATTTATTCTATCCAGTGGCATCTCCCTAGAATCCAGGAGAGTAAATACTCAAATATTTGTAGAATAATGCAGACACAAGATAATCTAATTTACCTGAACAAAAAAGAATGATGAACAATGCCTGTTAACATTACAAGGGACAAGTGTCATGATCACACACACACAGTGTATTAGAACAAAGGTACCTTTCTTTGGTGCTTTGTCAGTGTTCGTTTCTGTAGCTTCCACTTTCTTCCCTAACCTCTGCGCAAGGCTACGCTTTAACGGAGGATCGCTGTCACCCCCTACAAACGGAGAGAACTTAGTTCAAATCAATCTTCAACAAGGTCAAGAAATACAAGCAAAATAGACAATGCAGAATAAGTCTGTCAGTTTTCTGCATTTATATGGTGTGTTCATTCACTAGTGTGCTCAGAGAACTCAAATGTTAGAGAATAAAAATGTCCTAGAAAGAAGAAATGATGAAAGGGACAAAGAGTATAATGCACAAATCAACATCTATCACATAATGGACCAAAACTACAAATGGAGAATGATAAGCCCTGATTAAGGCCAAAATTCAGCATTAGTAATATGCGAGAAAAACTTCACATACAAAAAACATCTTAAATGGCCACTTGGCTCAATTCCAGACGTATCTGTGCTTAAATGCACCTGGGATGTTCCTGGTAGACAGCAAAGGAATCTTTGTATTTTTCCGTGACATGAAAAATGGGAAGACCAAATAGCCCCCATTCTTCAATTATAGATAAGACGTATAAAGTTATGAAAAACTCTATCTTACTCAAGTCACCAATTAGTGACAGAGCCAAGACCTTACCAAGTTTCCTGACTCATGGTTTATTATATTATACTGTTCAATATGAGTTGATTAAATGTCACAAGTTAAAAATTATTTTTCGCATTGCTCAACTAAAGATAATCTTTGCGGTATCCCATTAAAAATTTGAAAGACCCTACACAGGGTACGATTTTCTCTCTATTTATAATTTAAATGTGAGACCAAAAAATAACAAAGTTTACATGTATGTGGAATTTAAAAAGCTGTTATTTTTTACCTAAAACTTCTTAGGCAGTGAAAATGGTATCAAAGATAACACAAAATATGTAATATTTCATATTTGTAACCATACTCTAAGGAAAATATGAAGAAATAGCTGAAATCAGACAAAATTTTCAAAATTCTTTTGAGACAGATACATCAGGGTATATACATAACAATTCAATAATATGATAAAACACTTCCCTAAACATAAAATAGCATCAATAAACTCAGGGACCAAATTATATTAACCGGACACTTTTTTCCCCTCTAAAAAACTCAAATTTCCATTTGTCCAAAGAGACAAAGAGGTATCTTCTTTACTGTTTTTTCAACAGAGTACCTTCTAAAAAGCTGGTTATAATCTACTTAAATTCTAACACTCTAAATTTCTGTAAATCAGTAACAGGTATAATGCACATGTGAAAAACAAAGAAATTTTCTAAGTTCTTTCAGCCAAGCATTCAGAGGGACCAGCAAATAAATTAATATTGACAGGACATTGTATAAAGGCAGTTAGGGGGAACATTATCATGTTAATGCATGAACAGAAGGAAACAAAGGATCTGCACAAAATTCATCTCACCTACTGAAAATTTTCGTTTTCCCAGTCTCTCGGTGAGGCTCAATCTTACCAAGGGTTCTTCTCCTGAAATGGCAAAAAACAGAGTTTCTCTAAATTAGCCAATTTTTCTGTATTCAGTAATAATAATGGGTACAAAATATGTTCTGATGTCATAAGCCCACCCAGAAAGTCTCTTAAAAGTCAGATCTCAGTATTAAGACTGTCATATGGGGTAAAAAAAGATTTAATCTATTAAATAGTAATTTAAATAGCCAAATGCACAGCCCAAAGGGAATCGGTAATACAGTCCTAATTATTAACAGTAGCCAAGTATATGAAAACAGGTGTGTTATAATCAATTGCTTACAAAACCCAAGCTATACTTTTGCTTGTGCACTTCAATATGCTAAAATGAAATCACACTACTCTCTCGCTAACTCTAATGTAGAACTTTGATAACCAGGAAAAAGTGAGCTCTCTTTCCTCTAATTCTTTGTTGTTTGAACAGCATATTTAAATATATCTGTATACTACAATTACTTGTGTCATATTTCTTACCAGGTTTAAAACTATTAAGGGAAAAGTCCTACATTTTTCTAGAACTTATAAAGTTTACTACAGTTCTTTACCCATAATGGGCAGTCAATAAATTTGCTGAACGGATACAGATAAAGAGTAAATTTAAAATTAAAGATACCTAAATGTGAGAGCTGCTTGAGCAAGAATTTCAACCTTTAAAGAGTCAAATGCACTGATTTTTCTTTTCATCCTTCTATCTGACCAACACAACTAAGGTCTTCCTGCAAACCTATCAAAGGCACACTACACTCAAGGACTTTGCTCGCTCAATTAAAAAGTGGCAGCCTGACAACTCTCAGCCTAGACCTACCTATACCTCACCTTGTTTGCTGGAAAGAGTTACTGTCCTCACTACAGTCCGGACATTCTCTTTTTCAGGACCTGGAATGGGCTGAGGTTGGAGTAAAAGACTGGGAACTCCGGAAGAACCTTCTGAATAAAGCAAGTCAAAGAAGAGCAAATAATTTATGGAAAATAAAGCTATTATAAGCCAAGAAATTTTGCTTCTGTGATCAGTTAAGTTCAATACCGACCACTGGATGACTACAAGCCAGTTTTTCTGCTCCTATTTGCCTAGAGTGAGTTGGGGTAGGGTGGGGGAGAGGAGATAGTCCCTATCCCTTATCTACTCTGGGCACAAGGTAAAAATAAAATACAAAATTTTCAGTGACTTAGGTCCTCAATCTACTTTTATTTACCGAAAAGGCTAACATTCTAAGGTTAACCTGAGCACAACGCCACCAAGCCAATTAAACCTTTTAAAATCTATATTCAATCACCTGCAAAACACAACTCCAAGGTTCCTACAGAACAAGCTTTGGCAAGCAAATACTTAAAACCAACCATGTGATCCTTTATAATTGCTACATTTCACACTGTATCTGTAATTTTTAGGGTTGGAAATATAGACTGACCAGGCTAAGTCAACCTTAGTAAATTCTAGCAGCTCCTAAGAAGAATTCATCTACTACAAAATAAAGGTTTTCCTCTCAATATGATTTTTATATGTAGTTCTTTGGAGTTGTATTTCTGAAGATAAAGCAGTTCCTTCAAGTACTAAAAAAAAAAAAAAAAGCAGCCCTGATTTAAATGTCTGTGTTTTACTTCAAACAAGCCACAGAAGTCAAAATCTATGTGATCATTTTGGCTGCTGCCAGTGTCCTTGTTATCAGAAGTCTCCTTGTTACTCTTCTCCAGCAAAATTCAACTGTCTGTGTCATAACTGATGACTTACCACCTTGCTTCTTGGATTTTTCCTTCATTTTCTTTGACTTAATCTCCTCAAGAGTTTTTATTCCAAAATTCAAACATTCACCTGAGAAACCCAAACAGAAATCACATGAGGAACTAACATCTCATGCCCTTTGCATTTTATTTGTGCACAAGCAAATGTTTTCTGAATGAGTAAGAGAAAGCAAGTGTCAGTATGGGTGTGTGTATTGTGGAGTCAGGGACAGAGAGGTGGTAGTGATCATGATCTAAAATTTTTTTTTTTTTTTAAGATTTTATTTATTTATTTGACAGAGAGAAAGAGCACCCAAGCAGGAGAACAGCAGAGGGAGGAGAAGAAGCAGGCCCTCCATCGAGGAGCGAGCCCTATGCAGGGCTCCATCCCAGAACTCTGGGATCATGACCTGAGCTGAAGGCAGCAGCTTAACCGACTAAGCCAGGCAGGTGCCCCCGTGATCTAAATTTCAAATGTATTTAAAGTAGTTTGGGCACATTCAACAGTGCTTTTAGATTTATGAGCAGGAAGCAGATCAATGCAGCCTCTTCTTACCTTGTTTCAAATTGACTCCAGGTTTCCGGGCAGAGGCTGTCCGTAATCCATTATGAGCTTCAGGAGGCGGTTGCAGGATGGGTGTTTTGGTTTCATCACCTTCCTCAGAAAACTGATCTATGTATCGATATGTGAGGCAAATTTACAATTAACAGAGGGCCTCAAGTTTTAATCTTGATTTCAATTCACTGAGTGACCCTGATCAGTTATTTGCCTTAAAGAAAGAGCTAACACTTACCATCATCATCTTCGTCATCATCAGCAGCATTGATTACAACTGGTGGATGGGTGGGGCTAGGAACGTTTTCTGAACTTTCTACTTTCATAACACTTCGCAGCTGAGGGGAGGGATTAGACTGGACAGACAATTTGTTCTGTTGAACTGTGAGCTGGTTAGCCTTCACTTCCTCTTCGGGTGACTCAGGCACAGTAGGCAACACAGCTGAACATACAACATCAGTCATAAATTAAATAGAAGATAAAGTCCCAATTCATCAAAAATCTCCAAACACATATGCTAAGTTTGGTGCTTTTCCCTCCACCACTTAGGTCTTTTTACCTGATTTCTCCATTCTCACAATTAGGTTCTCAACTCCCAGGGAGGGAAAAAATGGCTTTTAGCTAGTAACTCTTCACTGTACACAACGTTCAAAGTATGTGTTCAAAAGACAGAATAATCTGGACACCAGGTGCGTAAAACTTTACAAATTCTAGACATTTAATTTTAATATTGAAATTCGAAGCTTTCTGCTCAGCAAAAAAGGAGCTGTTAAAAGACATGGTAGGTAACATTTCTAAACTAAACCAGAGAAAAGCAAGCCCACTTTTTTCTCTTAAATAGAGGGGACAACATGTAGCCATCAAATTTTAATCACGTAAGATGTGGCTTTTAAATGTCTGATCATTCCAGTAGGAAATGTTAAAGGAGATATGGCAAATAAAAATTAGTTTTGGGGGGAATATAAATTTTATTTTAGATTATAGCCTAGAGTTGGGCTGGTAAACTTTTCCTGTGAAGAGCTAGATATTAAGTATTTTAGGCTTTGTAGACCTCTGTGTCTCAATTCTGTGGAGAAGGAGCACAAAATCTGGCCATAGAAAATATGTGAATGAACAGGCATGGCTTCCTTCTAATAAACCTTTATTTTATAAAACGGGTGAAGGACCAGATTTGCCAAACCCCGGCCTGGAGAATCTGGTTTCTTTTGGAAAACTCACTGGGTCTTATAAGAAAATGGGAAATGAAGGTATAGTAACCTAAACTGTCATGCCAAGAAACATTTGGGAGGCAGCATGACTTTTGGTAATGAAGTTTTAATCCTAACTGTGATACTTAGTTTATGACTATGACCATATACAAGTCATTTAACCTCAATTAAAAGTTCAGTTCCTTCATCTGTAAAGTGGAAATAAAACCGCTCTCTCCCAAGACTAAAAGGCAATGTTGTAAAATACTCTGTCCAATGTACACAGCAGGTGTTCATTAAATAGTAACTATTCTTTTAAAAATTAAAAACACATCTTACTTTTGCTTGGAGGTAGGAAAAGGCCATCAACATAACGTCCTCTGTTGTGATGGAAAGCGCAGTTTAGTTTCTGACATCCCATTGGCTGATTTTCCCAGTAACAAGGAATCTCACTACGTTTTTTCTATAGGAAGAAAAATACATTGTTTTCAAATAAAAAATGAGGTGTTTGGTCATTTGTTTTCTGAATAAAGTTCTTTCAGGCTTCAAAACTCTGAGGCATGTGAACAGATTGTGAGCAGGAAGAAGGGTTGCTGAAAGGGGCCTTCCATGCTCGTGGGAGAGATGAAGGGAGTAGGAAAGTAGCTCATCTCCTATTGGTGGAACCCCTAGGTGCCTACGTTTAATTTAGAGAAGCGGGACAATATATTAGTTAAGATTATGGAACCAAAGATAACATTATGCTACATACTGGCCATGTGATGTTGGACAAATAATTTAATGCCTCTCAGCCTTAGTTTCCTCAGCCATAAAAATGGCAGTAAACAGGAGCTATCTACTTATGAGGATAAAATGAAATAACGTATATGAAACACTTAGTACACAGAAAGGACTCAATACACTGGAGTTTATTTAAAACTGAGAGCTCACAGCTTTGAGGAAAATTTTCACTTTCGTGACTTCTCAAAGTAAGGCACAAATAACACACTAAGGATGGTACTTTTCCTTCCTAAGTTACCTCACTCTTATGAAGGGGAATGAGGAAAAAGGCACCTTCATACCTAGAATAAACTGCTGGATCGCAGGGCGTATGTCCAGCCAAAATATATACATTAGTTCTCAGATATACAATAGATGTGTACAAAGGGGGGCGCCTGGGTGGCTCAGTGGGTTAAGCCTCTGCCTTCGGCTCAGGTCATGATCCCAGGGTCCTGGGATCGAGCCCCACATCAGGCTCTCTGCTCAGTGGGGAGTCTGCTTCCCCGTCTCTCTGCTGCCTCTCTGCCTACTTGTGATCTCTCTCTCTCTGTCAAATAAATAAATAAATGAATAATCTTAAAAAAAAAAAGATATGTATAAAGAATGGTTCAAAATAATACTATTTATCATAGCTCCAAAATGGAAACTCAAATGTACATTATTATCAGCACAGATAAATACACTGTAGTTTATTCGCACAATAGCATGCTATCCAGTACTGAGAAGGAATAGACCATCCCTACACTTAACAGAACAGTGCAGAAGGAAGAAGCCTGGCGCAACAGTGCACACTGTGTGGTTCCACTGATGGGGATATCAAAGCAGGCAAAATTTCTCTATGGTAGAGTACTCAGGATAGTGATAAGCTTAGAGGGAGTGGTTAGTGACAAGGGACAAAGGACGAAGACAGATTTGGATCTGTTGGATTATGATGGAGCTCTCATCATAAGCAAGCTACAGTTTAAAACTCTAGGAAAGCACAGCAGCATTACTTCAGAAGCTGAAGAGAGAGGAATATAACGAGAGAAACAGAAATAATGACCATCACAAAAAGATCCTCAAATGTACCAGCGAAGAGGGAGAGACTGAAAATTTGACAGCACACCGCATCAGCGGGGATGCAGAACCACACAGTCCAACGGTACTGGCTGATACAAACATAAATTAGCTCAACATCTCTGAAATGCAGTTTGGTTAAAAAAAAGTATTCATAAGATTTATGTCCTAAGTTAATGCCACATGTATGGATTGCCCATTTTTAAAAAGTACAGCAAATTCCTTTACCTTTCAAAAATTTGGATAGGATTTATCATTCTCCTGACACACCCAGAGAGTTAAATACAACAGCTACCACTGTTTTTTAAATAGAAATAACAATTACTCAATTACTCCGTCCTCAGGGCAGAACCTAATGCCAATCTTTCTTGCTCCTGGGTCTGTCTTTGCTTAAGTTTTTCTTTCCTGGAAGCAGTTTTCCAATTACTGAAGGACTTCTGTAATGTACCCTCTGTATACAGGAGTCACCTGACATTTATTGTCATTGTTGTATGTCAGCTGACAAAATCTCCTAATCCTTCCATATCAATAAAGTTTCCCTTTTGGGACGCCTGGGTGGCTCAGTTGGTTAAGCAGCTGCCTTCGGCTCAGGTCATGATCCCAGCGTCCTGGGATCAAGTCCCACATCGGGCTCCTTGCTCGGCAGGGAGCCTGCTTCTCCCTCTGCCTCTGCCTGCCATTCTGTCTGCCTGTGCTCGCTCTCTCTCCCTCTCTCTGACAAATAAATAAATAAAATCTTAAAAATAAATAAATAAATACATAAAGTTTCCCTTTTAAAAATGTACTTACTGGATTTTGTTTCTAAATGAAAAATAACATACAAATAATGAAAACCACTTGGAAAATAGTTAGTAAATGCCTGCCATGCTATTACCCAAAGAGAACCACTTGAGTATAGAATTCTCAGACGTAAAAAAGAAATTATAGGTGCGCCTGGCTGGCTCGACGGGCAGAGCATGTGACTCTTGATCTCGGGGTCATGAGTTCAAGCTTCACATTGGGCATAGAGCTTACTATTGAAAGAGAAAGAGAGAAAAAGGAAGGAAGGAAGGAAGGAAGGAAGGAAAGAAGACTGATTTAAATGTTTACATGTACACTTAAAAGAATATTTATCTATCTCAGCCAGCAGTGTGAAAGTCAGGCGACTCCAATTTCTCAGTGCTCTGTACATGTTTGCAGATGGCCCATGAAAGCACAGCAAGTACTGATTTGGGGGTTTACAAGTAAATTTTAGCAAGTAGGCAAATTTGCAAACATGGAACTCATGAATAATGAAAATCAACTGCATATGGACAGGTTACAGTAAAAAAGCTCTTTTCCATTCCTGTCCCCACTCCCTGACAGCTACTGTTGTCAAGTTTCTCCTTTATGCTCCCAGAGATTTAAAAATACACATGTGAATCAAAAACACATTCTTCTCCCTTTTTACACAAATGACAGCATATTATGCACCTTATTCTGCCCCTCACTTTTTCACTGACAATATATCTTTATCTTTCCATACCAATTAAGTTTCCCTTTAAAAAATGTTTAATATAAGGGGCGCCTGGGTGGCTCAGTGGGTTAAAGCCTCTGCCTTCGGCTCGGGTCATGGTCCCAGGGTCCTGGGATTGAGCCCCCGCATCGGGTTCCCTGCTCGGCGGGGATCCTGCTTCCTCCTCTCACTGCCTCTCTGCCTACTTGTGATCTCTGCCTTTCAAATAAATAAATAAAAAATCTTTAAAAAAATTTAAAAAATGTTTAATAGCTGCCCAGCACTTCCCTTATGAATGTAGTAAATTTGTTTTAAATGAACGTATTTTGCATATTTTATTATTACAAATTATGTTCTAATGAGTAATTCTGTATATATCTCCTTCTGCACACAGGATCGGAGATGAGACAAAGGTAGGGAAAGCATACAGTATTTTGAAAAATGTAGCCAAGTAAGTCTGTGCAAAAAAAGAATGAACCCAGCAGCCCTAAGACTGCTCCCTTAGATATCTTGCTTGCAAAGTTGACCCTTAAGATGTTCCTAGTCAGTCAGCTGATTACAGTGCCTAGACTGTGCAAAGAAGATGTCTTGTGGGACGCCAGGGTGGCTCAGTTGGTTAAGCAGCTGCCTTCAGCTCAGGTCATGATCCCAGCATCCTGGGATCGAGTCCCACATCGGGCTCCTTGCTCATCAGGGAGCCTGTTTCTCCCTCTGCCTCTGCCTGCCATTCTGTCTGCCTGTGCTTGCTCTCTCTCCCTCTCTCTCTCTGACAAAATAAATAAATAAAATCCTTAAAAAAAAAAAAAAAAAAAAAAAAAGAAGATGTCTTGTGCTGAACACCTGCCATCCTTCTGCGAGTCTAGTTTCAGTATGTGGTAGGTAGAGGGTGCTTACGTGACAAGCCCCATTAAAAACCTTGGATGTCTGAGTCTCTACTGGGCTTCCTTAGGCAGAAACATCTCACAAATAGTGCTGCATTTTCATCCCTGGGGGAAGTGTATGTGCTCTGTGTGAACCCTCGTGGGAGGGAGATCACAAAAGCAATGCACACATGGATTCCTTCAGACTCTATGTCTTTTTCTCTCTTATGATCAGTGTTATCTCCCCATCACTGTAATAAAATTTTTGAAGATTTATTTATTTTAGAGAGAGGGAGAGAGAGAGCACAAGTGGGAGAGGGAGAGAGAATCTTAAGCAGACTCCCTACTGAGCCAGACATGGGGCTCAATCTTATGACCCTGAGATCACGACATGACCCAAAATTAAGAGTCAGATGCTCAACCAACTGTGCCACCCAGGCGCCCCTCACTGTAATAAAGCTTAGCCATGAATGTAACTATATGCTGAGTCCCAAGAGATTCCAAAGAATCTCTCAATGTGGATGTTCTCAAAGACCCTGACATACCCTTTAGGGAGCTGTGTTTAGATTTTGCCAGCAATATAACAGTGTGCATTTTCAAAAGCTGCATAGTATTTCTCTGAATTTATTCAGTGAATTCCCTGCTCTTTGGAAGACAGGCAGCACAGAATGCAGCTAAAAGGCCATAAATCTGGAGCCCACATGGAGTAGCTCTATGAGCCCAGGCCTAAAACTGCAGAGTCAGTCTCTTCCTTCCTTCCCTGCCTCCCTCAATTTAGTCCAAGGGCATTAGGTGAGGCTGAGAATGAGAGGTAGGCTCTTGCTGGGAGAGGGAAGGGCACATGGCCCAGACCAGAGTGTTAGAGCCTGACTGAATGAGGAAGGCACCATGTGACAAGGTTGAAGTGGCCTAGAGCATCAGAATTAAGGAGGGCCTGGCAGGGCATCTGTGTAGGAGCGTGCTAGAGCCTGAGCAGGGTAAGGAATGCTTCTGTGCAGAAGAAATCCCCGTGTAGGATGAGGAGAGTGTATTTATGGAGGGTGAGCCTAGAATGGACAACAATGACTAAGCGGCGTTAAGGCAGGCAGGGTCTTCCCAAGTGGGGACCTGGCACAGAGCTGGAACATAAGCAGGGTGAGAAAAGTAAGCATCTCACATGGGAGGGCTGCCACACACAGAGTAGCGGCGTCCAAAGGTGTGAAAAGGGCCATTCATGTGGAGAGGAGTCAAGAGTAGGATGTTGGTCCTCGCATGGTGAGGACGAGGTGCTTATGGTGGAGCAAGGAGAGAGGCCTGGTACAGGGTCACTGGAACCAAAACAAGGTGAGAAAGATGTCCCTGTAGGAGAGCAGCCTTGTGTGTGATGTCAGAGCCTGAGGGGAAGGAAGAGGCTGGGAATGGTACTGGCTTACCCAAAAAGGGGTCTGATAAAACCAGTGTTCTTAAGGACAAGTTTCTCAATTTTGGAGAAGAAAGTTACAAGTATGGAAAAAAGAGAAGCTTAGACTGAAACCTGCAGTGCCATCTATATGAACTCATGACTTCCAACACACAGACATAAAGAATAAATGATGATGGAAATATGTGTATGTAAATCCATTTATACATTCTTGTTCTGTCCACCGCAGGCCTGGAAGCAGTGAGACTCCAGGAGCTGCCCAAATCTTATTTCTATATGTATCATTCTTTACTAAAAGGATCCAGGGCTCCTTAGAGAAATGACTAATTCCAGGACAGGAGGAGGAAAAATATAGGATGAGCCTGAAAAATCTTGTCAGGCCAGAACACACAAAGGTGTTCAAGAAATGAAGAAAACATCAGAAGGACAAAAAATCAGCTTGAACAGCTGTCACTGGGCAAATGTGGGTCAATCTGAGGATTAAAAATGATAGTAATGGAGTACAACACACTGAATAAAAGAGGAAACCATGAGTTCACAAACACAAATAAGTGGGAAAAAACTGAAAATTTGGTGAGAAATGGGAGAGCAGGGTCTCAAAGTACCTCTCCACAAAATGCATATTAGTTACAAAGAAAAAATCTTTACAGTCAACTAATTTGGTACAAACCACCTTAGAAAAGTGATCCAAGTTACCACTACCAGTAATGGGATAATGAAAATTGTATGTCTGTGCAACCTAATAGTGTGCACTGAGAGGAATTATGATATTCCTTCCAGTGGTACATAACTTGAACTTAGTAATGAGGAAATACCAGAGAAACCCAAATTGAAGGATGTCCTACAAAATAACTAGCCTAGAACTACCAGAAGTGTTAAGACGAATGAAAAGTAAAGAAACACTGAGCAACTGTTTAAGAATTAAGAATTAATTAAGAATGTTTAAGAATGAGAGAGCAATGCCAACTATATTCGACACTCCATTCCGGACTTGCTCCATCTGCAATAAAGGACGTAACTGGTACAGTGGCAAAACTTGAACGGGTTCTGAGGTTTACATGAAGGTAAACTATCCGTGTTAACTTCCTAATTTTGATGGTTGTATTACAGTTATCCAGGAGAATGTCCTTGCTTGTAGGAAATATTCATGAACATATTTGGGAGTGACAGGGAATGTCAGTTTACTCTCAAGTGGCTTAGAAAAATGTTTTATAATGTACTTGCGGGTTTTCTCTAAGTTTGAGACCGTTTAAAATAAATAGAAAGGGGTGTCTGGGTGGCTCAGTGGGTTAAAGCCTCTGCCTTTGGCTCAGGTCATGATCCCAGGGTCCTGGGATTAAGCCCTGCATCGGGCTCTCTGCTCAGCAGGAAGCCTGCTTCCCCCTCTCTCTCTGCCTGCCTCTCTGCCTACTTGTGATCTCTGTCATATAAATAAATAAAATCTTAAAAAAAATAAAATAAATGGAGAAATAGAAATATTCCCCAAAGACACATATATCATTTCTACACTTCAGATACATTACCGAACTGGCTCCCAGAATGATACCAACTCATACTCCAAAATATCAAGATATTAAGTGAGCATTATAACAGAAATTTCATTACATCATTAAAAAAATTTTAATCTGTACATTATATATGAGGTGTCATTTCTTAAGCAGGCTCCATGCCCAGTGCAGAGCACGACATGGGGATTGATCTCAGAACCCTGAGATCATGACCTAAGCCAAAATCAAGAGTCAGATCTTAACCAACTGAGCCACCCAGGTGCCCCTTTCTCCCTATATTTTTTATTGGCCCATCACAACACCAGGCTGCTTATTATAACACAAACTGAAAACTTACGTCAATCTCCATGTGCCGGAACCTGCACACCTGTCGAAAACAGCGCCCCTCTTGCCATAATGTGCAAACAGTTTCATTTCCTAGCGCAGCTTCACAGTGACGGAAGGGACAGCTGTCACCCTGTAAATGAAAAGAATACAGAAAAGAACTGTGGTACCAAAACAGATCCTAGGTAAAGTGTGCACCGTAACAGTGTCCTGGAATCCAGACAAACAAAAAGGAGTAAGGAAAGACAGGCAAGGTAGAAAACAGAGATGGAAGACAAGAACAATCGGAGGTCAACA
Source organism: Lutra lutra (assembly GCF_902655055.1). Classification (NCBI taxonomy): domain Eukaryota; kingdom Metazoa; phylum Chordata; class Mammalia; order Carnivora; family Mustelidae; genus Lutra; species Lutra lutra. The sequence continues at coordinate 43,011,818 of NC_062292.1, read as the reverse complement.
AATTTATAATTTCCTATGACCTACTCCTTGACAGTTTCCTTCATTTGATTTCAAAATATAAAGTGACATGAGCGGAAACAGGGCTGAAAAAGATAAGTGGGAGTATTTTAAGTGGTACTCTTTAAAAAAAATGTATTTATACTTCAAAACCATTTCATGCATCTTGACTTGTGTAACTAGCTTTTGATGGAAAATCACAAAGAGATGAGGCTTTAAGTATAATTCCATGCTTCATTATGTACTTCTACAAAGCAGTATCTGAAACACAATGCTGTATATGCTCAGAGCTTTGCTCAAAACTGATCATTTTAAACAGAGCCCACAGATATTTCAGAAATTTTTCTAACAATATATACACCTGTAGAATTAGTCAGAAAGGTACAGAAGAGTGGACAGATCTGAATGGAGCTGCAAAAGAACCAAGCAGAAAAACAGGAAGTTTTGACAGAAAAAGCAAAAATGCTACAAAAGCATATTTAGAAGAATGGCTTCATTATTCAGCAGGAAATCTGAAGAAAAAAGTCAAATTCAACCCACAACAGTTTCTAGAAGTACAATACAACCCACCCATTCATTTAGTACAAGTAAATAAAGCCAAAGTTTACAAGCCAGGCCAAAGTACTCCTAATTCAAATCAAATGCACCCTGAACAGGGGTAATTATTAATAGGTAACTATTAATTATGAACAGATGATTATTACCAGTAAGAGAACAGTGAATGATGACTATATGCTGTGGACTTTCTCACTTTTGTAGAACATGAAGAACATAAATGAAGAGAAAAAAAAGATGAATAATGAATTCTCCTAAGAGTACTATTCTCTACTAAGAAAACTGTAGCAGATAATAAATGGCTGAACAAAACAAAACATGAACATTTAGTATACTGGGAAAATCTTATCAGATCTTATTAGAGAAATTACAGAAAGAACTGATTTTAAAGGTGCCAATTCTTACTTTGGTACATGTAGAATAGAAAAAAAAATAGCAGTCTTCTCCTTGATTAGGCATGCTGAGTAGATCCTTATATCAGAAATGGCTTCTTGAAAGCAAGCCACTGCTTCCTCAAGGCGAGGGCTAGCTCCAAGTCCTCTTGAAATGGGTTTAGTCTTCCAAAAGACAACTCAATCAGAGAAATCGTCTTTAAAATGCAATCCTAAAATGAGGAGACACGAATTAAAGTATTTCAGATAAATTCTTTCAGCTTCTTCCTCTAAATCATCTCAACTTAGAGCACATTGTTAAAACCAAATTTTAATTGTATTATGCTTGCCTATTTAGAGCTTTATGAACCCTGATTAACATTTTATTCTTATGTGAACATTATACATTCTCCTTTATAATGTGAAACTTTTGTTAAGGACACCTATGCCCTTCTTTTGTATTCTATATGGAACTCGTTACATTACTTCAGCAGAAGATTAAATAAGCCCTAACTCCATAAACGATCTACATTTTAGGTCATGAATGGGACTTAAACATTATTTTACAAAGGATATTTGCTAAATCTACAATCCTCACAAACTAGGTATTTTTCATCTGACAGAAGTCCCAATATTTTCACAAGCATTTTTATTCCAAAAGTATGTAATTATAAGTAGGTGGGAAAAACTGCCTCACTAGAATAACTGAAACAATTACCCTAGAATCAGCCTATGTAATGAAGATGGCCAAGGAATGTAATTGCACACCAATCACAACAAGGAGAAGTGGTCACTGGATTCTTCCAGTAAGGCAGTGCTTACAAAAAACCCAACTGACCCCACCCTCAGCCCTTGCCACACCCAGGCCCCACACCGAAGTGTTCCAGAAAGCTTCTACGAAAGTAAAAACACACGATAAGAGCACATATCAGAATGTGGAAAGGGTTTCTGCAGACTCATACATCAGAAGACCAGGTTTCAGAAACACTGATCTACAACTTGAAATCAATTAAATCAAAGTCAATCATATCTCCCACGAATTAATAATCCGAATCCAAGAAAAGGCAGCCACAATAAAAACCAGCCTGGAAGTCAGCAACCTAGGTTAGGAATTAAGAGTCTGCCATTAAACATATACTACAACCTTTAAAATCTGCAATACCCTCTGACTTACAATTTCATTTCTAGAACTTATTTTGAGGTAAATACTCAACCAATATGCAAGGTAGTAATACACAAAAAGTTCATTACCACTTCGCTTCTAATAATGAAAGCACATCTAGACATCTAAATGTTCAGAAACTGGGGTCTGTTTTAAAAAATTATGGTACACCCAAGCGATGTGATAATATGCAGCGTATTACAAATTTTGGTACCAGGAAATGAGGTGTGGCTGAAAAAAAAATCTAAAAATGTGGAAGCAGCTTTGAAATCAGGTCACCAGTAAGAGGCTGAAGACTTTTGAGGCACTCAACAGAAAAAGCCTAGAAGAAACTATTACCAGAAAATCTGACACTAAAGGAGCTTCTGGTAAGGTTTCTGTGGAAGCATTATTAAGAGAATTAAAAGACAAGTCACAGACTGGGAGAAAATCTTTGTAAAATACATAACTCATAAAGGACTGGTATCCAAAATATACAAAGAACACTTAAAACTCAACAAGAAAACAACTCAAAGAACAGGCAGAAGATATACATAGACACCTCATCTAAGATGACACACAGATGGTAAATGAACATATGAAAAGACACTCAACATCCTGTCATTAGGGAATCGCAAATTCCTTTTAGAATAGCCAAAATCCTGACCACTGGCACCACTAAATGCTCGTAAAAATGAAGCAAGAGGGTTTGGAAGAATAAGACCAAAATGTTAGCATCAGTTACTACTTGAGTGGTTGGTAGGATTGTAGGTGGCTATTTATTATTTTGTTTTATGCTTAGCTAAGCATTTGATTTTCTAATACAAGGCAACATATATATAATAAAGAATTTAAGTCTGCCTTAACTGGCTTGCCAGTCACTGATCCACTACAGAGTGGGACAAGGACTGGACCTTTAATAGCACCCCACTGATCCACTAATAGGATTTCTCTGACCCCAAACACAAGGAATGTGTTCTGTAATGGAGGGTACACCAAAAGGTAATTAAATAAACTGCCTCAGGGACGCCTGGGTGGCTCAGTTGGTTAAGCAGCTGCCTTCGGCTCAGGTCATGATCCCAGCGTCCTGGGATCGAGTCCCACATCGGGCTCCTTGCTTGGCAGGGAGCCTGCTTCTCCCTCTGCCTCTGCCTGCCACTCTGTCTGCCTGTGCTCACTCTCGCTTCTCTCTCTATGACAAATAAATAAATAAAATCTTAAAAAAAAAAAAAAAAAAACTGCCTCAAAAAAAAAAAAAAAAAAAAAAGGACCCAAAATGCCCCCTCAAACATAAAAACTGCCTCAAGTCTCTAAAGGATATCCAAATAATTACAATGACACATACACAAAAAGTAAAGGTATTATTGAGAGAAGAATGAAAAAGTTTTACAATAGAAAAATATTTTAGAAAAGACAAAAAAAAAAAAAGGTTAAAGATCAATTTCTTTTATTTATTTATTTATTTATTTGTTTGTTTGTTTGCCAGAGAGCAAGCAGGAGCAGCAGAGGGAGAGGGAGAAGCAGGCCCCCTGCTAGCGGGGAGCCCCATGTAGGGCTTGATCCCAGGACCCCGGGATCAAGACTGGGCCCAAGGCAGTTGCATAACCAATTGAGCCGCTCAGGTGGCCTGATCAATTTCAATCTTGAAAACAATATCCCAAAGAATATCAAACCAGTGCTGTTTCAGGAACCCCCAACCTACTAATCAAAATGTTACTTATGAAACAGTAATAAAACAGTATGAATTGCATATTAGGGTTTGTTGTTGTTTTGCCTTAAAAAAGAAAATTAGGCTCTGCAAAAATCCCTCCGAAGTAGAGCATGAAGACTGAATGCTGAGCAGATGGATGCGGCCTTACTAATGTTTCAACAGAAGTTACTTCATGTATCTGTTTTAAACACTGAACTTCTGTTATCTTTCTTTTGGGGTGGGGGAGAGAATATAACTGCTATTCAAGAAAATGGCCAAAATACCTTTCCCCAGAAATTAAAAAAAAAAAAAAGTTGACAGTAATCACTACTACCTTAAGTTTGCAAAGACTCAAAACCTAGATGCATACTGATAAATGTTTTTTAAAGAGCTTTATTTGAGACAGAGAGAGAGGGAGGAGAAGAGGGAGAAGCGGGCTCGCAGCTGAGCAGGGAGCCCAATGCAGAGCTTGATCCCAGGACCCCAAGATCACAGTCTGAGCCAATGGCAGCTAGCTGCTTAACTGACTGAGCCAGGAGCCCCCATTCTGATAAATTTCTTAAGCTTTAAAAGTTAAAACAGAAGTATTCATGATGCCAAGAAAATATGAATACTTTTCAATAGCAAAAGTAGGGAAGCCAAGATGAGTGACTGGCCCTCTCCAATCCTACCCCTAAATTAATGTAGGAAAAAGGAGAAATTCCTTTAAAACTGTCACGTTCTCAGTAAGCTTTAAAGGATACAGCTTGAGGGGATCCTGAGTGGTTCAGCTGGTTAAGCCTATGACTTGATTTCAGTTCAGGTCAGGATCTCAGGGTTGTGAGATCAAGCCCGATATTGGGTACCACACTGGGTGATACAAAGGAATATATCATTACGAAAAAGAGTGGAAACAAAAGTTAGTTCAAAAAATAAGAAAAATCAAATTTCTTGCTTCCCCCAAGAGATTTTTTTTAAGAAATTACTTGAGAGATAAGAGCATTCGTGTGTGTGCAGTGGGAGGGACAGAGGAAGATGGGGAGAGAGAAAAGCAGATGCCCTGCTGGGCGGTAAGCCCAACTCAAGGCTGGATCCCAGGGTTCTGAGATTATGACCCGAGCTGAAATCAAGAGTCAGTCGCTTAACTGACTAAGCCGCCCAAGAGAGATTTCAATACAAGTAAGAGCACAATAAACTGATGGAAAACACTAAAACTGAATTTTAAGATACTGTCAGGATCTCTCTCAGAATGCTGAAAGATATCAACACGAGAAAAGGTATAGAAGATGGAAATTATTCCAGGAGACTTAATTTCTATACAATGGAAATTCTAAAAGGGATGAAATTGATAGAGCTAATAATAAAATAACAATTTCCCTAAACTGAATAAACTTTAGTCATTAAATTAAAAGGGGGTTCATCAGGGACGCTTGGGTGGCTCAGTGGGTTAAGCACCTGCCTTCGACTTGGGTCATGATCTCAGAGTCCTGGGACTGAGTCCTGCATCCGGCTCCTTGATCAGCAGGGAGCCTCTTTCTCCCTCTGCCTGTTGTCTCAGACAAATAAATAAAATCTTAAAAAACAAAACAAAACAAAACAAAAACAAAAACAAAAAGGAGTTCATTAAATGCCAGGCAGGAAATTTCTTGAAAGACGTCTCTACTGGGGTGCCTGGCTGGCTTAGTCAGTGGAACATGCAACTCGTGATTTCAGGGTTGTCAGTTCAAGTCCCATGTTGGGTGTACAGATCGCTTAAAAAAAAAAAAATCATAAAGACATCTTTACTATACCAGAGGTATGCTGAGAATTTTGAATTCCAATGCATAAAGATAGAATCATACAGATTTCTAGGAAAAAGTAGACTAATAACAGAAAATCGGATTTGACATCTAACACACCTGACTCTCTACATGCCAAAAGACAAAATGCTACATACCAGAATTTAAAGGGAAGATTATGCCCTTAGATTTGGCCTTTCAAATTACATTTCAGTATCTCAGGATTTGGAAAAAGTTTTAGACATAAAGTCTCAAAAAGTATATCATCTATATATTCCACATATTGAAAAAATTACTTAAGGGAGTATTCTAGGTTGAGAAAAAGAACTTCACTTCCACTATTTCACTGTTTTTTAAAAAGTTTTAAAACAACTGCTTTGGATATCTTATTTGGGACACAGCTGATAAATCCGAAATAAAGCAAATCAAACCACACTACATTAAAAAAATTAGATCACATAATCAAAAAACATTTATTCCAGGAGTAAGAGTGACTTAACATTTAAAAAAATTCATTATTCATAAATGTAATGAGTAAAGGGGGATAAAAAGAAAAACTCTGGTATCTTAAAATTTCTTCTTTTTTTTTTTTAAGATTTTATTTATGTGATAGAGACAGAGACAGCAAGCATGAGCAGGGGGAGGGGTATAGGGAGAGGGAAAAACAGCCTCCATGTTAAATGTGACATGGGGCTCCATCCCAGGACCTCAAGATCATGACCTAAGTCGAAGGCAGATGTTAACCAACTGAGCAACCAAGATTCCCCAGATTAATCTTAAAGTTCCAAAAAAGAAAACATGGTTTTACAAGACCAGTGCTCTCACCCCTGAGCTATGGAGCCGAGAAGACATGGTTTTAAAAAAGGATTTAAAAATAGTATTTAAAAAAGGTAAAAATGCAGCATATAGTTCTGATAAAAACTCAGTAAATTACAAGTGACCTCCTTGGCATACATGCACTCAGTCATCAGAAAACATGAGCACAAGCAATATGGCAAACAATGGAAGTGACCTCACTCTGGACGAAAAAGGAGCCCTTGTTGTCTCCATTATCCAACATTCAGAGTCTGGTACATGAGTTAAGGAAATGTATAAAGACTAGAAAGGCGGCGGCAAAAAAAAAAATTTAGTACCTGCAGATTATATGCTTGCAAACTAGCAAATCCAGCAATCAACTAAAACATAATTAAAATAAGGTATTTTGGGGGTGCCTGGGTGGCTCCGTGGGTTAAAAACCTCTGCCTTCGGCTCAGGTCATGGTCCCGGGGCTTGAGCTCCGCATGGGGCTCTCTGCTCCGTCGGGAGCCTGCTTCCTTCTCTCTCTCTCTGCCTGCCTCTCTGCCTACTTGTGATCTCTGTCTGTCAAGTAAATAAATAAAATCTTAAAATAAAATAAAATAAGGTATTTTTAAAAATTGGTAAATTTCCTATGTGCTAGCTTGGTAACAAAGTCCCATTCACAATAAAGCTATAAAATATATAGGAAGAAAATGAAGTATACAAAACCTACACTAAAAAAAACTGAAAAACTATGACACTACTAAGGCACTGAAGATCTGGATAATGAAGAATGAATGGAGTAGAGGCTTAAAGCAGTTTACTTCTCCAAATAATCACATCAGGTGATAACAGTTTATTATTGGAACCTGATGGACTGTAAAATCATCTTGAATAACCAAGAGAGACAAGGAAAAATTTTAGAAGTGGGGCACCTGGATGGCTCAGTGTGTTAAGCCTCTGCCTTCAGCTCAGGTCATGGTCTCAGGGTCCTGGGATCAAGCCCCACATCGGGCTCTCTGCTCAGCAGGGAGCCTGCTTCCCTCCCCCTCTCCTGGCCCTCCACCTGCCTTTCTGCCTATTTGTGATCTGTCAAATAAACAAACAAAATCTTAAAAAAAAAAAGAAAAATTTTAGAAGGACCTCCCTCTCCTTGATATTATAAGGGATGTGAAATATATCATTTAAGTGTAGTATTTTCAAATGAGTGTAAGAGCCACAGAATTTGAGCAAGCCCACAAATGTGATTTGTGAAAAAAGTAGCATTTGAAATTAACAACAAAAAAACTGGCCTCCCATTTGAAAAAAAAAAAATTCTACTTCATACAAAGAGGTTCCAAGGGAATAAAAGCAAAGATGGCAAAGAGGCTTTTTTAGCTCACTAACCAAAGCACTATACTAAGATTCTGGGAGTGCTTAAGGTGGCTCAGCTGGTTAAGCGTCTGCCTTCATCTCAGGTCATGATCCCAGGGTTCTAGAATCAAGTCCTGCACTGGGCTTCCTGCTCAGCGGAGAATCTACTTCTCCCTCCCCTCCACCCCACTCATGTTCTCTCTCTCAATCTCTCTCTCTTTCTCACACACCAAAAAAAAAAAAAAAAAAAAAAAAAAAAAAGATTCTGAATAACTGTGCTCAGCAAAAAGGAAAGCAGTATTTGACACCTTTATTGACCATACTCATGGGAAGGAGAGGCAATGCCATAACTACAATACCTAGATTACATTTAAAATTTTTTATTTAAATTCCAGTTAGTTAACAAACAGTTTAGTATTAAGTTTCAGGTGTACAAGAGTGATTCCACACTTCCATACCACACCCAGTGATCAACACAAGTGCACTCCCACACTCCTTAATCCCCATCACCTATTTCATTCATCATCCCACCCACCTCCCCTCTGGTAACCATCAGCTTGTTCTCTATAGTTGAGTCTGTTTCTTGGTTTGCTTCTCTCTCTCTCTCTCTCGTTATCCCCTTTGCTTGTTCTGCTTCTTAAATTCCACGTTATGAGTGAAATAATATGGTATCTTTCTCTGACTCTTTGCTTAGCATTATACTCAAGCTCCATCCATGTCATTGCAAATGGCAAGATTTAATTCTTTCTTACAGGTAATTGCATACTGTTTGTTTGTGTGTGTGTGTGTGTGTGTGTATATATATCCCACATCTTCTTTAATCCATTCATCAACTGATGGGACACTTGGGCTGCTTCCATAATTTAGCTATTGTAGAGAATACTGCAATGAACATCGGGTGCCCGTAACCCTTTGAATTAGTATTTGTGTGTTCTTTGGATAGTAGCGTGAATGCTGGATCACGCTAGACTGCATTTTTAATATAAAAAATATAACCATCTAAGTACTGCAAAAAACATTATATAGGTTTTTTTTAATAAGCTCAGATTGAAAAAAAACTTTTCCTAGCATGAAACCAGTTAAGAATCATAATAAAAATGATAGATTTTGACATAAAATGAAAAACAGTTATATAGCAAAGGATTAGCAACATGACCAAATATTAATATTTTTACTAAAAAGGATATATCGAGGACTTTTACAAATCAAAAAAGACATCATCAATTAGTAAACTGGTATACCTCTTTACAGAACTGTAATTCTACAAATTTACATCTGAGAACTGGTTCTAGGGAAACAGCTCACAGAGGGCTGTTACTGGATATGTGCTATTTTTATTTTTAATGGCAAAACCCCAAATGTCTATCAATGAGAAATATATTAAACTATAGCACTTCCATAAAAAGCAGTAACATCTTGTCGTTAAAAACAACAAATGAGGCACAACTCTGTGCACGGATATGGAACTATGTCATGACACTGACAGTGCTTTCCTAGGAAGAAATGCAACCACAGGGAGATTCCACCTTAGTATACTGCTTTTCCCTTTTTTGTGCATGTACTATCAAAAAAAAGGGGGAGGGGAAGGAAATGTTTCCATCCCTAAACCAAAAGCTTGTAAGTAATTACAAGAAAAAAAGAGCCTGACAATGATTTCTTTCCTTGATTCAGGAAAATTATGCCTTAAAATTACAAAAATATTCACTCCTTTAATGAGAAAAACCCATTCCCACACTTACATTAGCTGGTTGCTCTCAACAGGAACCTCTGTGTCTTCACTGAGTTCCAATCTATTACGCCTGTAGGTCGAACCAACACTCAATCCATGAATTAATAATAATGGGGCAGAAAGAATTTTCCTCCTCACATTGCCAAGGAAACCTCTCAGCCACAATTCAAACACAGGACGTGTTTTTAAAACATCTCCCAACTACTGGGAGATTAAGTCCATTCGAATAACCTTTGTCAGACTGGAGACAGCTAGGCTTAGTTATCTCCTCAAAAACAAAAACAAAAATAAAAACCAACAAAAACAGAGTTCATTTAAAGATGAACTTCAGAGTCAAAGGATTATTGGGAAAAAAAAAAAAAATCCATCTTCCATAGCCGAACAATAGAATTTAAAAAGAAAGAAGAAAAAGAAAAAAGAAAAAGAACACCAAAATTCAATAAGATCCAATTTCTGGTCTTCAAGATTTCTTCACCTATTAAGAAAAAAACAGAAACCTTCCCCCATCTTTATTATCTGTATAATAAAAGCATACTTGTATGAAAAAATATAAAGTGTTTTATGTATATAATATACATATACATATATACTAACTGGCTTATACACACACACACACATATACACAAATGTGTAGAAATAAAACATCTGGGTAAGTTTTCCCTTTTAAAACACACTACAAAAGCCTTCAGATTTGGGTTCATTATAAAAATAGTGAACTTACTCTTATACCAAAGTATCATGACGTGTATCGGTATGTCACACTAAATTTTGCCCAGCCCACAGAATAAACATGAAGGGAAAGCCTTACACATGAATCAATGTGTATAATACGGATGTACGTACATCATTATCATATTTATCATCTTCAGGGAGTGTTTAACCAAAAAAGATAGAAACGTATAGTTATCGAGTAACTACAGAGCGGCACAGCAAGCTGTGGAAGGCAGAGCAGCATTACAGCCATCCTGAACTGGTGCGGTCAAAATACAGAAAGCTTCTATCTAAGGGAAGACTTTTTCTTCCAGTGTCACTGGCATGACATTCAATATCGGCCCTGCGAAGGCTTGCTTACGCAGCCTAGTTTCTTTTTTTTTTTTTTCCCCCCACAAGTGATAGCTCAACTAAAGACTTTGTAATTATTCAATTACTCCAGTTAGTAAAAGGGTAAACTTTTGGAGTTGAAATTTCATTTCACAATGGTACATTTACCATTTAAGAATTAAAAAAAAAAAAAAAAAACCAAAAAACAAAAAACCCAAAAAAACAAAAACAAAAAACGATTTTGATACATAGAAATGAGTTCTAAATTTTGAAACCAGCCCCGTAACAAAGCAATTTTGATTCTCATGTAATAAATACTACATAATTTCTAGGCTAAATCTTGCCAAATACTATCCAAGACAAAACTAAAATCGAAACTTAAAAAAAAGTGGACACCTTTTACTCACACTTAATACTAGTCAATTTTCCAGGAAATTTTTGGGCAGGGAATATCCCCAAATCTAAAATGAAAAAAAGGAAAAATTGGGATCTCACATTAGTTATTCAGTCTGAAACTTGTAATAGACTTTTACTAAAAGTCATCATTTTCTGGCCTCCCACTCAACCACAGAAACATACTTTAAGAGTGGAAAGGGACTTTAAAGATCACGGAGATCAATTCTCTCATTTTACCAGTGAGGTAATGATTCCTAAAATCTGAAAATATTGAGTGCTTATGTTTAGCTAAGATTAAAAGCCAAAAAACAATCTCACAGTTAAGAATACAGCATTATGGATCATTCAGCATATATATTTAAAGACATTTAAAATCACTTAAAATTAGAGAAACATTCTTTGGGAAATGGACACAGTATTTGTCAAAAGTATGCTCCTGGGGCTTTTACTCCAATTTCAATTCTTGTAAACTTTTTAATGTCATTTGCCCATACATTTGTAAAAAGTTCCCATACAATCTTTTGTTGTTTTTACACTATTTTCTAAAGGTTAAAAAAGGCAATTCAAAAACTAAAAATAATTTTTTTATTGTTTTCTATGTTTTCCTTTTGCACAGATCCAATCCTAAATATAAAGGGTAACTCTATCACACTCAGTAAGTTGAAATGATAAAGCTGACCAGTATGAGGAGGCAATCAGAAATTTCCAAATTTCACTTTGTTTTTGCCAAGCTGTAAGTATGGATCAGGGATTTTAAAGAAACAGAAAAATGGGAGCAAGGGGGAGGAATAAACAGCTTAGGATACTTTTTTCCCTCAATTTCCTTGGTTTCAGAGCAATCAAACTTCTCATGATGGGAGAAATTTTTACTTAAAACCAATTACAAGTTTAATCTACCAGCCAGAAATAGCCTAAAGCCTTTCAATGCTGCACTATATTTTTTAGGTCAAAAAATATCTTTTCTCTCTTAATTGGTATAAACAAAATTTCAAAAGACAGGTACATTGAGTTACTACTGTGGAATTTTTAATCTTCACTTTGTCAGCATTACTATTACCACTGAGGAATTTTCAGCACGTTTTGTGTTTTCAGGTTTCCCCAGATTTGTGTATGAAGAATAATTAGTATAACTATATATAACAACTATAGCGATTCAGATACAGTAACATAGGAACAAGTTGCCCATTTCAAATGGAAAAAGGAAAAAGAAATTAAGGTAATATTTCTTTTTCATTGCTTTGAATAACTTCATTCCCAGGATCCCAGCTCAGAACCAATGTAGAATAATCATAGTTAACATTTTTCAAGTTCATTTTCAAAAACATCAGCTGTTCTATATTGTCAAAGTCCAGGCTCATGATCTGTTTTGGATGAAACTGGCTATTTGCAGTAAAGATACATTCGGACTGCCAACTACACATGGGGCAGCTTAGATACTGAATGGCAACTTGGGTCAAAGCTGGCCATATGCTCACCTTCCTCTGCCAGTAAATCAAAGGGTCACCACCTCCTGAGATATCTGAATACTTCTCTTTGAAGTATTCATCCACTACTGCTATGGCAGAAGGAAACATGAAGCTTTTGCTTCCAATGGCAACATTATCTACAGCTGAGCTATCAAAAGACCCTGAACTGGAGGTGCCTTCTCTTATAGATGAGGTAAACGAATCAGCTCCTACAATGGCTGGGGGACCAGAAGCATCTGACGTTGCAATATGGCACACCTCTGAAGATTCCATGTAATGGCAAACTTCTTCTGCAAGGATCTGCTTATAAGTTTCTAAATCAGCACCTTGAGGGAAAAAGTCTTCCAAACTGTTTTTAAAGCAAGGGTCTAACAAAGCAGCCAAGATACAGGGCTTGGATTTAAGCATGGCACTCAGTAGGGTATCAGTTTCAAGTTTCAGAGATAAACTGTCCACCAGATTGAGTGCCTGGGTAATACCTCTTATTTGAAAATCTTCTCTGAGTTTCTGCAGAGAAAGGAGCAGATGATGGATTAGGGGGAGCACCTGGTTCAATCCTGTGGTCTTGACACTCACTTTCTGGGTGGCTTCCTCAAATGGCTTAAGGATATCACAAACATAAGTCATTAAAGTCCACTGAAGTGAGGTGAGCACAACCCCACTAGCTCTACCCAGACTATGGTGAACTGAGTAGCAATGCTCCAAGAGCCATTTTAACATATAAAAGGTAGAAATCCAATGGCCAGTTTCATCCTGCTTCAAATTCTTCCACGGAAGCTGGTGATCATTTTGAAACTCCTGCAGAATCTGACGGGCCTTGACTGAATGACTAAAATGATGACAGGTTTTCCTGGCAGCTACTAACATATTCTCAATGCTTTTGTGCTCACAAAAAAAGTCCTGAATGACTATATTTAAACAATGCAGGAAGCATGGCACATGGGTAAAACCTCCATCTTTGATTGCATGTACCACGTTAGAGGAATTATCGGAAACAATAAAGCTAGGAATGAGGAAATTAGGAGAAAGCCACAAACCAATCTGGTCATTTAGTTCTTGTAAAATGTTGGTTATCAAGCAGTCTTTGGCCAACCCTGTTACACAAAGTACTGCCCACTTTCTGAAATTAGGGATCCTGCCATTACTGGAAGGTGCAGTTTCCAAAGAGACCCAGTGCACAGTCACGATGAAATAGTCAGTGGATGGGTCATGGGTCCATATGTCAACAGTCAGGTGGATCTTTTGGCTTTGAACATTCTCCAAAGTTAAGAAAATTTTTTCTCTGACCCAATCGTATAATTGAGGTACAGCCTTTGTGAAAAAGTAAGTCTCAGATGGTAACCTATAGTCAGGGGCCACAATCTGCATGAACCTCTGAAAGGCTGGGGTTGAGAAGTAGTTGTAAGGATGCATATCCTCCACGATCATCTGAATAATTGCCTGACTTATTTGACTTGAGACTGAATTTTCAGAATATGTTGTTTCTCTCTCCTGTGCATGTGTCAGAGTATCTTGCTCTGCAACAGGAATAGGACTCTCAGATCTTCTACTATTTTCAACCTCTAACACAGGAGGTTCATCTGAATCTGAGTCACTAAGGTCCTCAGCTGTTAAATCGTGGCTGCCTGTAGACTTCTCTCCATGCAGGGGATCCCTTAAGAGATCATTTCTCTCAGTCTCTCCCTCATCTAATCCATTTCCAACCGCACCACTGTCTTTGTTGGCAACAGCCCAATGGATGGGATGTGTGGCCTGCAGGTGACGTTGAAGTGTTGAAGTTCCTAAGTGAGAACCTGGCCTACCCCGGCTCACACTTCTTTTACATATATTACACACAGCTCTTGAGATGTGCTGAGGATCAGTATAAAAAAAATTCCAAACTGCAGATGTCTTGGCTCTTGTTCCAGGAATTAAGGCATGCTTGACAATGTTACTTTTGATAAGAAATCTCCCTCTTTCTGCCCTCAGGGCATCAGACACTGATTTATCACGTTTCTTACCCATTCTCTTTTCATCTAATGGATCAGTAGACATATATTCGAAGCTTCCATTGCTTCCAGCAGAAGAGGGAGATAAAGGCACATCCAAAGTAAAATCCTCTTCCCCACTAGTGACTCCATATTTGTTGGCCCTGGTCCAGTGAGGTGAATGCCTTGCCTGCAAATGTCGCTGTAGCGTAGATGTCCCCAGATGGCTGCCTGGTTTACCCCTGCTAACACTTTTTTCACAGAGGTTACAAATAGCCCTCCAGGTATACTGGGGGTCGACATGAAAGAAGTGCCATACGATGGAGGTCTTGGCTCTGGTACTAGGTAGATAAATCTGTTTTTCTATATTGCTCTCAAAAAGACTTTCTTCATCCTGCTCATGGGCACTGGAAGTTAATAAAGCAGGGGCATCTGCAACAGGCCTCCCAGATCCTAAATCTTTACTGAACTTTTTCGCAAGGATCAGTTTTTTTCTTCGCCTTTTCCCCTTAATCCGTAAGCCCTTCTTTCTTTTCTTTTTAGCAGGCAATTTTGCCTCTTTATCCATTCCTTCTGCCACCATCTTTCCCTCTACCACATCTTCTTCATCTGTATTAGAATTAATAGGAACACATCCCAGAATCCCAGCACCACTAAATGTGCTGCATCGTCTTCCAGAAGAGAGTGAGGAAACTGGTACACTTAAGGTACATACACTCATTCTCTTTGTGTCTCCAAAATTCGTACCAGAATCTGTTAGTGGGTTTATTACTCAAGTAGAAATACAGCTGTTCCTCTCTAATTGCATTACCTTGTCTCCAATTTCTATGGGGAATCAAATTCCCCTTGGAACAATGACTTCCAAGCCAGGTTATTTTTGGAGGAAAAGTGACAGCAATGGAGAACATTCCCAAACTCTTTTCTTAGAGGGCTTTATGATCCCTTCCAACTTCTGAGTTCTGAATCTGATTTCAAATAGTCCAATCTCTTCATGTTATAGAAAACAAGAACTTGAGGTGCACTTTCCCAGAGTCAGAATTAGTAGCAGCTAGAAGCCAGGTCTTCCAAATCCCAGGCCCATGTTCTTTCTGCTTCATCAAGAACTACATCTCCTTGAAATGCCTTCAGCTTTAAAAATATGTATTTTAATGATGCATCATGGTAGCGACATCAATTTCCCTTAATTCTGAAATTATTCTCAGGAAATTTCACTTAAACAAAAACATAGTGCATCATTCAACATTCATCATTTAGGACTGTGATTTGACAATACAACCCAAAAAGTCAATTCTGGGAATATAAAGCAGACTCCACATACTGGTCATTAACAGCAAATGCTAGTTGAGCCCTTTCAGCTCTAAAGAAAAATAGCACAATTTTTAAAAATGTAGATGGCTTTAAAAAAAGTGTTTTGAGAATAAAAATTTGGGTCACAAGCTGCGTTTTCAATTTACTGTTTGTATCAAGAGTTAATCCAAATTTAGTTTTCAGACATTTTTAGACTGGAGAAGCTTTACTGCCTGTAAATGAGTAACTCAGGAGTTGAACTCTATATGAACAGCAAAAACTGAAATGTGAGCTTTAAATCACTTTCATTCCTTTTCGGTTGATCCCTCCCCTTCCCCCAATACCTACATACATTTACCCTAAAAAGCATCGCTATCACTAGTTCCACAGCCTCCTTCTCAAGGTCCAGAACCAAGGCCTGCAAGATGTCAACAACATGGGCCTTCCCCATAGGAATCCGCACCGATTATGGGACTTTAGGGGGTGTTCTTCATTACGATTTCATCAATCCTACAAGGAGAACGGAAGTGTCCCTGTTGTTCTTGACTCCGATGCGGAGGGCTGGGGTGGGAGTTAATTAAGGTAGGGAAGGGGTGTAGGATACCGGATTTAGGTCGGTGGCTTTCAGTATGTGGAGTTTGAGAGTATCTCCCAAGTAGTGGGACCCTGGAGAGGAATGAGAGTAGGTAAATTCAGCTCCTGGCACTCAGTTTGATTTAGGCAGTGGGGGTCCGCTAAACTAGGGAAAGTGTCGCGAAGAAAGCAATCTAGTGTCAGTTCTCTCTCCGGGAGACCGGGAACAAGTCGGCTTTCCGGGGCTGCTCCCGGCTCCTACGGTTTCGCCAACACCGGATGTGGGGGAGGGGAAGAAGGTTGTTGGGAAAGGAGCAGGCGCCGTAGGGGTGGGGTGCAGGGGGTGGGGGTGGGGTGGATGGAACTGGGAGCGGGAGCCCCGGGCTCCCAGCTCGCTCCGGCGAGGGCGGCGAGCGGGAGGTGGGGGAGGAGGGTCGTTACCGCTGGGCCTAAGGACCCGCTCAGACTTCCCGGGCTAGGCCGCAACCCAGGGGCGAGGGGAGGCCGCGGCCACTCCCCTCGCCCTCTCCCCCACCTCCCTTGCCCCGAGCCACCGGGAATCAAAAAACGGGTCTAGTTACCAGAGAACAGAAACTTTACCGAACCGCCGACACTGTCCCCGACTCCCGCTTGCTGCCACGTCTTTCTTCTTTCTTAGCCGCTGCCGCCCGCCGTCCTCACAGCAGCAACACCAGCAGAAATCCAAGACTGCCAGCGTCAAAGATGGCGCCTGGCTACGGGCTCAGCTCTAAGACCCGGCCAGTAAAAGTGCCAGCACGACGCAATGCGAGAGGATTCTGGGAGTTGTAGTTTCCTCTATGAGGCGATGCTTAAGATGGCTTCCCTGGGTCGTAGGGTCACGTGAGAGGGGAGGCGTTACGACGTCGGGTGTCTTCGTTTTGGGGAGAACACGTTTTTAGAAATTTACGGGTTTATTGTAACTGTCTTTGATTTAAAAAGCTTTTTAATCAAATGAGGCGATAAGCAAGAAAGCCGCGGGAACAGTGTCTACCAGACAGTAGGCCCCTGTAGAATTTGGTTCATGAATAAATCACCTGAACCATGTATAATTTTCATTTAGGGATAAACTACTTTTCCCATGCAATGTTGAAGGATTTGTGCCTTTATTTTTTATTTGAAGAGGCAAAATTGGGCTTGGGGGAATTTCTTTTATTTCTTAAAACAAATTTTTGTATTGAAAAAATAATTCATGCTCATTACAAGGTTCGTGGGTGTTGGAGTAGGAAGAGGGAAAAAACCAGTGGTCGCCTGCTCCTTCATTATTAACATTGTTCTGTACTTTACAATTTGAATGTGTTTACCTTTTTTTCCTCTGCTTATAAAAGTAATACATATAAGTGTTTTTTAAATTTTTTAATACGCAACCATAGAACATTTAACTCTCCATTGATTTCATTCCTGCAAAATGATCTCTCACTAATTTAGCATATATTCTTTCTAACGTTTTTGTATGCAAATATGCCTAAATCTACTACTCTGATCGGGTAGGAGCCTAAGATCCCTGCTGGGTTAGTGGCTCAAAAAAACTTGCTTGTGTGACAACATCGTACCCAACTTGGATAAAGGATACAGTTCTATCACTAAGAAAGCATACATTAGACAGTAAAGCAGATGGGACTCCAGGCACCTTTTATTTCCTCCCAAGGCTTGTTCTGCCAGATACCAGCTCGGTGTGGGAGCCTCAGCCAGTACCACTCAGAGCAGTCTGGGGTGTCCTCACACGTGGGCTTTTACCTCCTTTTAAAGTGAGAGGACACAACATTAGAATCCTAGCCCCAGTCCCTGCCTTACAGGACAATACTCTGTGATTGCCATGTCAACCAGGCCTAACAAACAGGTTTCTGATAACCAGTTTCTGTCTGTGCCACAACACCTAGGGTTTTTCAGTTTAGCAGAAGGCTAGCCAAACAGCTGAAGGGTTTTTCAGCTCACGGCTTTGGGAGCTGCAGTTCTGTTCTGATTGACATACTATATATAGTTCATCATATTTCATCAAATCTAAAGCAGTAAGACACATCTTATTTTATAGAACTCTAAGACCAAACAAAAACAAAAACAAACAACACCCCCAGCCAATTAAACTCTGATGGGCCATTCATTAATCAGAGATGTTAAAAGTTGAAAGGTTACATGTTTTAGAATGAAAGAAATACAGTATTTTTAAGATATGAACAAGCTAAACTATCCATACTATCCATATTGTTTTGCAGTTTGCTTTTTCCCCCACCGTACAGTGTATCTTGAATATCTTTTAGTGGTCAGCAGAGGTTAGAGGCCTACCTTATTCTTTTTAACAGTTCTCATTCCACTGTAAGGCTGTTTTGAGTTTGTTTCAGCAGGGTATGAATAATGTGAGGCAGCGATCACTGGGGCCTATCTTGGATGCTTGCTACCATAGCGGGTATTAGTGATAACTGAATCTTCCACTGACAATTTTATAAGTGCGATGATTGAAAGAATTTTCCACAGACTAGCTTCTGCCTCCATACATTTCAAACCTTGTCTCTCCTCCATAATCTATATGCCCTTACATCAAGATCTGACCTCTGGCCCTATGACTTTGGGTCATAATGCCAGATGAGTCCACACAGTGGATAATAGGAGTATTCTTGAAAGCCAGTTCTACACCTACATGTCTCCAACTCAGTGTAGATTACCAGTATCCATCATTCCTCCTCTTTTCCTTCCTGCCTTTGGGGCTCGGCTGTCTGTCATGAGGGAGAAAATAGAGACCAACAGAGCCTTCTAGCAAGAAACCTTAAACACATACATTTCAGCATCTTGCTCTAGCTACAAGACCAGAACTGGTTTCACCGAAATCAACCTTCCTAGAACTGCCTTCCCCTCTTCACGCCCAGTGTGTCCTTAGGTGGTTTTATTTACTTATATGGAACTTTTTTTCCTTGGTGTTTAATTTTGGAATGGGGTAACTGGTTTTATTGGGTGATGGGTTATTTAAGAGAAGACAGACCAATATTCATCCTCATCATCCTCAATTTCCTTACACTAACTATACTCCTATGTTTAGGTTGCTGTGGTAGGCTTTGTGGGGGATCCCGAATGGGCCTAAGGTGTGGAAATGTCCATCTGGAAGTTTCTGGAAGGTGTGATAAATATAAAGCTAAATAACCACCAAGTAGCACACACCAAGCGTCCAGCCATGGTTTAGATTTGGTGTTGTAAACTCAAATACTTAGACGAGCCAGGCACATGTGTATATGGGTATGGTGAGCAGCTGCAAGGATAAAACTTGGAGTCTGTGCCCTAGCCAAAGGGCCAGCTGTTACCATGAACTACAGCCCATTCTTGCCAGGGGGGGATGCAGACTCACTGTCACCACATCTTCATACTTTTAAAGAGAAACTGGGAATTCAGACTTTTATGTGAAAATTTCTGATTCTTCAACTTGAGAGCTAATCCAAACAAAACAGCAACAACAGAAATCACTTTGTGGGCTGGTCTGAGAAAGGAGAAGGTGGCCATGGA
Source organism: Lutra lutra (assembly GCF_902655055.1). NCBI lineage: Eukaryota > Metazoa > Chordata > Mammalia > Carnivora > Mustelidae > Lutra > Lutra lutra. The sequence continues at coordinate 42,992,211 of NC_062292.1, read as the reverse complement.
AAAGTACAGTGTTTCAGGACATGCTTTCTGGAGGGAGTAAGTCTTGAGTTGCCCGAACATAGATCAGAAGTGAGAGGTAGGTGAAGACAAGGAAAGAAGCTATGTAAGGAAACCCCTTGAATAGTGAGGAAAGAAATTCAACTGGAGGGGCACCTGGGTGGCTCAGTGGGTTAAAGCCTCTGCCTTCGGCTCAGGTCGTGATCCCAGAGTCCTGGGATCAAGCTCTGCATCAGGCTCTCTGCTCCACAGGCAGCCTGCTCCCCTTCCTCTCTCTCTGCCTGCCTTTCTGCCTACTTGTGATCTCTGTTTGTCAAATAAATAAATAAAATCTTAAAAAAAAAAGAAATTCAACTGGAGGAGTCCCCAGGTTAGAGAAAGACAGAACGTTGTAAAAGTAGGTGGGAGCAAGAATATGGAAGACCTTGAATGTTGGGAAGGCATTTGAATAATATTGTTTAGACAATAGGGGTTCCTCAAAGGTTTGGAACAGGAACAAAATGGTAGAAAGTTTGTAGAAAGGTAGAAAGTGTGCTGGGACGCCTGGGTGGCTCAGTTGGTTAAGCAGCTGCCTTCGGCTCAGGTCATGATCCCAGCGTCCTGGGATCGAGTCCCACATCGGGCTCCTTGCTTGGCGGGGAGCCTGCTTCTCCCTCTGCCTCTGCCTGCCATTCTGTCTGCCTGTGCTCGCTCGCTCTCCTCTCTCTCTGACAAATAAATAAAAAAATCTTTAAAAAAAAAAAAGTGTGCAGAGTTGTGTCTCAGGAAGACTGAAATAGTGGTGATGTTCAGTCCCTTGTATTTTAAACTTGTTTCTCTATAATTGTTCCCCAAAGCCTAGAAACATACAAGACTCCCCCTTCTATTTAAAAGGAAAAATTGGGGGCACCTAGGTGGCTCAGTGGGTTAAGCCTCTGCCTTTGGTTCTGGTCATGATCTCAGGGTCCTGGGATCGAGCCCCACATCGGGCTCTCTGCTCATCAGTGAGCCTTCTTCCCCCTCGCTCTCTGCCTGCTTATGATCTTTCTCTCTCTCTCTCTCTGTCAAATGAATGAATAAATAAAATGTTTAAAAAATAAGTAAATAAAAAGAGAAATTGGATGGTGAGGAAGTCTCATGCTCAATTCCTTATATTTCACTGGCACACCTAATTTCTCATCATATCTTTTTTTTTAAAGATTTTATTTATTTATTTGACAGAGAGAGAGAGATCACAAGTAGGCAAAGAGGTAGGCAGAGAGGGGGTGGGGGGAAGCAGGCTCCTCGCCGAGCAGAGAGCCCGACGCAGAGCTCGATCCCAGGACCCCGAGATCACTACCCGAGCCAAAGGCAGAGGCTCAACCCACTGAGCCACCCAGGCCCCCCCTCATCTTATCTTAATTGCCAACGTCCTTGGCTACTTTTTCACCTCCACATACACTATTCAGTGTATCTCATTTAGATTTACATTCTCATGGCTTCTCTGAAATTACTACAGTGGGGTCAAGTTTTATATTGAATGGCTCCTTCTCAGGGCCTATTTTTCTTCTTCTTCTTAGTAACCAGCTTATACTGACAGTTTATCATGTGTCAGACCCTATGCTCACAGTTTCTTTATATACATCATTCAATTGAATCCTCAAAATTACTGTTAGATGACTACTATTATCTATTACTATTAGATAAGTAATTATCCTTAACCTTCTTTTACAAACACAAAGTTCTAGCGATGACTCCAAGGGTCATTGCTAGTGAATAGCAAAGTCAGGCTTCACACCCACGTCTGTCCAACTCCAAATCATTATACAATCATTTGACACTCATTCAGCATTTTTCTTTTCTTTCTTTTTTTTTTTTAGACAGAGAGAGAGTGTATGCATGCGCATGCCAGGAGGTCAGGGGAGGGGAAGAGGGAGAGAGAGGGAGAGAATCCCAAGCACACTGATAGTGGAAATGATCTCAAGACCCTGAGATCATGACCTGAGCCAAAATCAGGAGTCGGATGCTTAATGGACTGTGCCACCCAGGTACCGCCCTTTTTTCTTTCTTTAAACTCCCCCTCCCATAGTTTTAAAGAACAAAATGGGACCTTGGTTTCCTTCCAGATTCTCTGGCTGCCTGTTCTCTAGTCTTTTTGCATGTTCCTCTTTCTCTGTCTCTCACTTAATCATTAGTGTTTTCCAGGATTCAGTCCTCAGCCCTCATCTTTTCTCACACTGCATTCTGTCTCTGGGTTATCCACCCCTTTCCTTGGTTTCAACTATGAATTAATTTTATGTGGTGACTCAGACCTGTATCTCTGACCCAGATCGCCGTCCAGCTGCCTACAGGAATCTTCATTTGCATGTTTCAGAGTCATTTTAAATTCAGCTTACCAAAACGAAATCATCACCTCATGTCTCCCACATCTCCTCCTCTTCCTGACGTCTTTGTCTTAGTGGAGGGCACCACCCACCATCCACCCAGTTACTGAGGTTAGAAATCTGGGAATGAACAAGAACGCCTCTCTTTTCCTCACCTCCCCTGTCCAAATGCTTAAGAACCTTATGGACTTGGCCTCCTAAATATCTCTTGAATCTGCATTTTTCTTTTCCATCCCCATTGCTTCTGCTTGTAGAATGATAAAATTCTTTGCTCATTTTTCGGGATTGCTCCCATACTTCTTCATTGGTTTTGCTGCTTCTCCACCTTGCCCTGTCTCATCTTGCAAAACCACAGAATTTCTCTTTCAAAATGCAAGTACAAGGGCGCCTGGCGGGCTCGGTTGGAAGAGCACGCAACTCTTGATCTTGGGCTTGAGTTCAAGGCCCACACTGGGTGTAGCGATTTCTTCAAATAAATAAAATTCAAAAAATAAAAAATAAAATGCAGGTATAATCTAAACATCACACACTCACACTCACTCACACACCCACACGCTTGTGCAAGGAATACTTTCTGGAGAATCTATTAAAAGTGATGAACGGAGGAAAGTGGAGTTGGGTATGGGAGGTAGAAAGGAAACTTCTCACTGTACTTTTTGGTACTGGTTTGAATCTTGTTTTACTATATATGTTACTTTTGTTATTAAAACTAGTAAAAAAATGGACATCTCTATACTTTGACCCAGCAATTCTACATCTAGAAGTTTGTCCTGTACTTGTACTCACACACGAGCAGAAATGACATACGTACATGGCTGTGACTTAACCAATAAATATGGTAATGACTAGATTCAAAGTAGTGCAGCTGCACAATGAAGTTCTATGCTGTCATGAAGAGCAAGGATGCGCTTTGCGCTGTGCACCTGTATTAATGTGTATAAACACGCAAAGGACCATTATAAATTTTTACCATTTGTGTATTATAGAATGATCTTCAGAAGAATTTACAAGAGTAGTTGCCTCTGGGGAAGGTCAAGGGGGCGAAGAACCTGCTAGGTGGCATGGGGAGAAGCTTACTTTTCACTGGCTTTTGGTGTTTGAGTTTTACACAGTGTTTATGTATTAATTTACTCACATTTTTTCAATGCATATAATTTGAATAGGTAATCTAATCCATCCCATGAGAGGAGGCAGAGTTCCCTTGTATTGTCCTACACTAATTGGAAGCTGCTTCTTCAAACTTGCCTATCACTGTGATGAATGAATTAATACTGATTCTTGGCAGATACACAGTATTATGCAAAATGAAGGGCGATTATGCCAGTTATGACTAATTTTGCATTCCCTGATGGACTGCCTAATTACTGTTTTTATAGGACAGACTCTGATTCATGCGGTATAATCAAAACTATACTAGTCACTCCTCTTAGCTTTCCTTCCATGTTCACAAATACCAATCTCTCTGTATTGTAAGATCCTTAAAACAATTTTATTTTAGTTTTTTAAAAGTTTTATTTACTTATTTGGAAGAGAGAGCGAGCGAGAGAAAGGACAAGCAGAGGGAGCATCGGAGGGAAAAGGAAAAGTAGACTCCCGTCTGGACAGGGAGCCCCACCTGGTACTCAATCCCAAGATCTGGGTATCATGACCTGAGCCAAAGGCAGATGCTTAACTGATGACGGAGCCACCCAGGCCCCCCCCAAAACACATTTTAAACATGTCCCTTAATTTGGACTTGTCCATGAATCAGAGCAATTTCAAACCTGTATAGTAGGATTAAAATTTACTTCCCTACTGAAAATCCTTCCGCTATGGCCCATTATCCTTAGGATCAATCCTAAGCTTCTGTGGATATCTACTAATATGCAAAATCTTACTCCTGCCTACTTCTTCATTCCCCCAAATTGTCGGACCATTCTCCTCTAGCTCTTTGCTCCGTCATGTTGAATGACCTGGAGTGACCTCAGTGTGTTCTTCTCCTCAGGCCCCCATGCTTTTGCACATCTACTTTCTTCTGCCTCAAATGCCTCTTCTCCCCCCTCAATCAACCTATTGACTGGGATCTAGCAGCCTAGGCTTTCTTACTTCTTAGGAGTTGGCTTATTGCTCATTTGCTTCCTTCTGTACACAGTGAGCTCACTGAGAGCAGCAACATCTTGTTCATCTTTGTAGTCGCAGTGCCTGAAGGCATTTGATGTGTGTTTGGATGGATTTGGGGGAAGACATGCTAAGATTGGAGAGATAAGGGAGCAGGGTTGGAAGGCCAGGGAGAGGAGTTTGGATGATTACAAATAGGGACCTGTTGTTTTTTGTTTAAGGGAAGGGTAGGACAAAATGGACTTGGGGAGAGAGATGCTGGAGGGACAGAGATCAGGTAGTCAAGCGCTAGGCACAAGTTGGGTGGGAAGAAAAGAGAGTGGAGATTAGGGTTGTGGCCCTGGGATGGGCAGGAAACCCCAAGGAGAAACTGGGTTGGGGAGAAGAATGCATTTGTAGGGCAGAAACAGGCAATAATAGTAATGCCTATCATTTCTTGAACATCTGTACCATGTATATGTTAATGCTTTACTGGCCCCGGGCGGACCTTGTCTTCTTGTGGAGAGGAGTTTGACAATGACTTTCCTCCAGTGTATCTGCTTGCTTTGGTGATTTGTTTTCCTTCATCAGTGAATCGTGGTGAAATCCCTTGTATCTTTCTGCAGCCACAAATTTATTCAGAAACGAACCCATCCCACAAAACAGAGGCACCAGGAACTCTGACCGCCCCCCCCAACCCCATCACCGAGATTCAAGGCTGCAAAGACATGACTGATAGGTGGGGAAGACCCCCTGAAGTTGGACTTCAGGAAAGGAGGGGCAGTTTCTCAAGAGAAAAATCCCTATGAGGGAAAATAGATCTGGGGCCAGTGACCCAGACTCAACTTAATGTCCTACAGGGCTGCCCCTTTAATGGTGTGTCGTGTGTGCACCAGAGGTGAGTTCCGGTGGAGGTGGTGGGAGGCAACGCTAGAGTAGTGTATGTGTGTGAACTGAGTGAGCTCACCTCTGGGAAAGCGGGGCAGCCTTTGCTGTGGTGTGGCCCTGACTGGGTTTAGTAGGGTTGGAGCATGTTCCTTCCCACCACACTGAAGTTTTACCATCTGGGGAACTGTAGGGATGCCTACATTAAGGCCTATAGAAGTCAGGAAACTAGAGTTCGATTCCTTCAGGACTTCTGGGATTTAAGCCAAGAAACTGACACCAGTGACATTAACAGGTTTCTAGTTCTACTGAGTGGTGGATCTGTGATTCCATTATTAGCAGCCACAGCAGGTGCTTGGCTGCCCCGAGCTGGGCAGAGGCCAGCAGTCATGGGTGACTTGGTCAGAGTGGCATCTATTAGGGGCTGTTAGAGACCGGGAATTGCAGAGCCTAGCTCCCAGGGTATTCTGGTCTCCTTCTCACCAGGGTGCTGAAGTAGCAAACAGTGACCCAGACTATTCACAGACACAGAGGCACCATGGGGATTCTCAAAAAAGAGCAGAAGGTAACCCTTAGAAAAGACTGTAACTTCCTATTTGTCAAACAGGATGAGGTTCAGCAACATCTGGAATGTTGTTAGGAATGCAGTGTCAGGGAACGCCTGGGTGGCTCAGTCATTAAGCCTCTGCCTTCAGCTCAGGTCATGATCCCAGGGTCCTGGGATCGAGCCCCACATTCGGCTCCCTGCTCTGCTGGAAGCCTGCTTCTCCCTTTCCCATTCCCCCTGCTTGTGTTCCCTCTCTCACTGTCTTCTCTCTCTCCCCGTCTCTGTCAAATAAATAAATAAATAAATAAATAAATAAATAAATAAATAAAATCTTTAAAAAAAAAAAGGAATGCAAAGTGTCAATCCTAATGAATCAGAAAAGCTGTAGTTTAATAAGCTTTCCGGGTGATTCTAATAAACACTGAGGTTTGAGAATGACTGATAGACTATCGCTGCAGAAGTAAAGTCATTTGAACTCAGACTGATGATGTCTTGGATACAGACTCTTCATAAGCCATACTCCTCAGAACAACACACTTTAGTAATGGCAGAAGTGAAGTCACCAACTCCTCCAAGTGGGCTAATTCAGATACCTTGTCTGTGCCCCTTCTCACTCAGCTCCTCAGCCTCACTGGCCACAGGGACCAATCATTCTTGGAAACACTCTCTCCACATGGCTTCTGTGACCAGAGACTCTCCCGGTCTTCTTCCTGGGGCGTATGGAAGAACGGTGAGAAAGGAGGATGGAGACAGGGCCAGGTCACACGGCACCTCTGAGACCACAAAAGGACATCTGGGTTTATTCTAGTTGCCAAAGGAAGCCATGTAAGGGCTTTACGCAAAGTGATGTGATTTCTGCTGTAGAATGTGCTATACAGAGGGAAAGACTCTCTGTACAAAGGCTGGAGGAAGTGGGTAAAGCAGTCAGGGCACTTTTGCTGCCATCTAGGAGAGACATGACAGCGGAGGTAATGGCTGTGGGCAGAAGCAGAGAGGGGGCAGCTTGGAGACAGAAACAAGCCTTACACGATGTCAGGGATGACTCCTGGGTTTGGGGCCCAAGCAAGTAGATGCCGAGGAGATGGTAGGCAATTTATTAGGATGCGGAAGACGGCGGAGAACCAGATCTAGACATGGGGAATTAAGATATTTGATTTATTTAATTATTTTTAAAGATTTTATTCATTCACCTGTCAGAGAGAATGAGAACACGAGCAGGCAGAGTGGCAGGCAGAGGCAGAAGGAGAAGCAGACTCCCCGCTGAGCAAGGAGTCTGATGTGGAACTCGATCCCAAGGCCCCAGGATCATGATCTGAGCCCAAGGCAGTGGCTTAACCAACTGAGCCACCCAGGCATCCCAAGATCTTTGCTTTAGATATATGACTCTTGAGATACTATCCAAGAGCTGGGTAGAGATGTCCAGTAGGTAATTAGATGGGATATGTGGAATTTAGGGAAGTCATAAACCCACACACAGACCATTCTTGCCATGGAAGGAGAAGTGGTCACCTAGGGATAGAATCAGGCCAGAGGAAAGAGATGCAGGTCCCAGCCATGGAGTGCCAACACGTGAAAGCTGGAGAGACGAAGAGTCAGGAAAAGGAACCGAGTGGTTGATGAATTGCTTGGTGGCCCTAGGCACACAGACAATGCAACCTAATAGGTCTTAACACACAGAAAACAGGGGATAGCAGAATTTTATGATTTTCTAGTTAACTAAGAGGCTAAGCCTGCTGAGAATAGCATTAAAAAGAAATCTACCCTGGTCCAATGAGGTAGCCAGCTGAATGTGTTTCTGCTGACCCCTGGTTACAGAGTGGCCAGAACTTAAACTATAGCTTGTCAGATCGGTGGTTCCTGACCTTTCTATGGAACATCCCAACTATCACCTTTCCAAGAATATTATCCAAACTGCTTTCATTCTGGGAGAAATTATGTCTGATGGAAGATACAAGAGTTTCCAAAATGGACTGCATGGGGCTGAATGAGCCAACCATTTTCATTTTCATCAAATAATTCCACATAAAAATAATAGAAGTAAGGCTTTTGGTTCTGTCCAAGATGGAATAAGCCCACTACAGCCACTGTGTTGTATGGATTACAACTAAAAACTCTGGACACATCATAAAAAGCAAATATATGAGAGGGCACCCGGGTAGCTCAGTTGGTTAAGCGCCTGACTCTTGATTTCGGCTCAAGTCGTGATCTCTGGATGGTGGGACTGAGCCCTGTGTTGGGCTCCATGCTCTGTGGGGAGCCTGGTTGAGATGCTTTCCGTCTCTGTCTGACCCTCCTCCTGTTCTCTCTCAAATCAATAAATAAATCTAAAAAAAAAAAGTAAGCATACAAGGATCTTGAAAATCAACAAAAGGAGATGAATTGTGGAGAGAAGTGAGCTACAGAAAAGAATCTTGTGCTTTCAAATTTTTCCTTTTTTCTCATAGTTTTGGCCTGAGGGCAGGTACTAGTTGCAAAAATGAACGAGTGTTGAGGGAAGGGGAGAGAAGAGTCGAAGCCTATGGTGGAAACTGCATCTTTCTGGAAAGAAGAACCAGGAAGAGGAGACTGAAGAGAATGTATGTATATAATCCTTATTTTTTTCCCCCTCTCTCAGCTTTTCCCTGAAGATGGGCCCTTCCTGTGGAGCTGTGCTTTGGTGGCAGGTCAGGCCACCAGGTCAGGCCAAATTCCAGTTGATATCCTATGTGAACAGAGGCACCAAAAAGGTGGCTCCGAGGGCCTGGGATCCAGGAGAACTCATGAGGAGAAGAGAAGGAGCAGAGGGCCACCTAATTTTGTATAGGAAAACGTCCACACCATGGGATCACACTCGACCTGTGCTTGAATGGATCAGACCCAAACCAGCATAGAAAAGTTTTTGAGAACTGAGCCAATAGTGACACCACTGCCCATAGAACATGAAGCATCACTAGCAGTGTGAACTTAACTGGGTTGATTATCTGCTGGAACAAATAATTCTTCAGAGGACTTTAATTGTACCCAGAGTTTATACAACAAATATTAAAAATATCTAGGATTGGGGTACCTGGCTGGCTCAGTCCCTGGAGCATGGGACTCTTGATCTCAGGATCGTGATTTCAAGCCCCACATTGGGTGTAGAGTTTAGTTAAAAATGAATAAACAAAATCTTTAAAAAAAAATCTAGGATACAATATAAAATTACTTAACATAAAAAGAATAAGAAAGTGTGACTAGTTCTCCAGAAATAACTAACAAATGCCAACCCGAGATGACCTTGAACTTGGAATTGCCATGCAGACTTTAAAGTAGGGAAGCAACTGTGCTTCATGAACTAAGGGTAAACATGCCTGAAATGAATGGAAAGATAGACATTTTTGGTAGAGAATTAGAAACTATAAATAACCAAACAGAACAATTTTAGATCTGAAAAAATGCAATATGTGAAATTAAAAAATTCATTTGATGGGCTAACAGCAGAATAGAGATGATAAAAGAGAGAGTCAATGAACCCGAAAATAGATCAATAGAACATATTCAATCTAAAGAACAAAGAGAAAAACAATCAGGAAGAAAAAAGAATAGAATCCCAGGGATCTGTGGAACAATACCAAAAGTTCTAAATATTGAGGTGCCTGGCAGGCCTGGTCTGTAGAGCATGCAACTCTTGATCTCAGGGTTGTAAGTTCGAGTCCCACATTAGGTGCGGAGATTACATAAAAAACAAAATCTTTAAAAACACAAAAGTTCTAATATTTATGCCATTGGATTTCCAAAGAAGAGAAGAGACAGACTGATGCAGAATAACGTTAGAAGAAATAATAGGTCACAAAAGACAAGGCAATAGGGAGGAATTGCCATGGATTGGAGGAGAAGTTGTGTAAGTACATGTTCTGTGGGATCCTGGAATGGATCCTGGAACAGAGAAAGGACATCGGTGAAAAGGTGATAAAATCCTGGGAAAGTGTGTAAGTTGATTAATTATACTGTACCAATGTTAGTCACTCTGTTTTCATCATCATATCAAAGTTATGCAAGGTGTTAACATTTGAGAACGTTCGCTGAAATGTATGTGGGAAATCTCTGCATTATTTTTGGAACTTTTCTGTAAGTCTAAAATTATTTCAAAATAAAAAGGTTTTAAAATTTTTAAGTGAAAGGAAGGAAGGGAGGAAGGGGTCGTGGTTACATTAATGTCAGATGAAGTACACTCCAGAACAAAGAAGATGGCCGGCGATAAAGAGGGCCATCATCTGATGATGGAAGTCAATTCACCAAGAAGACCTAACCATCCTAAACGTGCATGCAAATAACAACAGAATGTCAAAATACGTGCAGACAAAAGGAGTAAAGCTGAATGGGTAAATAGAAAAATCAACAATTACATTTGAAGACTTCAACACTTCTCTCTGAGTAATTGCTAGAACCCACGGAAGGAAAATCAGTAAGGGTGTCGATGACCTGAAAAGCACTACCGATCAACTTGACCTAACTGGTGTTTGCAGAGTACTCCACTGAACAACATCTGAACACATATTCTTTTCATGTGAGATTCTGCAAAATTAGAATACCCTGCAAGAATTATGTCTTGACTTGGGATCATCAAGAATGGATTTCCTGGGGCACCTGGGTGGCTCAGTGGGTTAAAGCCTCTGCCTTCGGCTCAGGTCATGATCCCAGGGTCCTGGGATCAAGCCCCGCATTGGGCTCTCTGCTAGGCAGGGAGCCTGCTTCCTCCCCTCTCTCTGCCTGCTTCTCTACCTACTTGTGATCTGTATCTGTCAAATAAATAAATAAAATCTTAAAAAAAAAAAAAGAAAAAGAATGGATTTCCCCTCTTAGAGATCTCCAGGACACCTGGCACAAACCCGAGTTTCCGTCAGAGGTTCTCGGCATCTGAGTGCCAGTGGAGACCTTCTCTGAGGTGTCTGCCTGCTATCTCTCGGGCAGAGCATTGGTGGTTTTCTGTGGCTGCCTTCTGCTTTGATGTTTGCTGTGACTTCCAGGAAAGGAAGTACTTCCTCTAAATTAATGCTGTATCTGGTACCTAATCTAAATCAGTTCATCAGGAGATCAGCAAGTGCACCGGCTTAACAGCGTTCTTCTTACTTTCTCATCTTTTAAAACCCAGGATGTGTGAGTGTGTGTGTGTGTGTGTGTGTGTGTGTGTGTGTGTGTGCACGCACATCTTTTGAGTCTTATAACTCGTTTCAGATATTATCATGTTCGTGTGTCATCAGATACTGATCTGCTGTGCAGTCGTGGGGGACAAAATGTGTTCACATCTTAATCCCTGGAACCTGTGAATATGTGACCTTACATAGTAAGAAGGACTTTACAGTGTGATTAAGTTAAGAACTTTGAGATGAGATTATCCTGGGTTATCTGAGTGGGCCCCATGTAATGACAAGGATCCTTATAAGAGGGAGACAGGAGATGATGAGTCAGAATCGTTAATTCCACTTCTTGATACGCCCACATTCTACCAACAGTCTCCACCGTTAACTTAACTGATGAGAAAGGGAAGACTGAAAGGAAAAACAAAACAAAACAAACTATGGGTTGCCTTATTTTTCCCTTTCTTGCCATGCCATTTTTGACATAAGTGGTTAAAACTAACATAAAGAAGAAAGGGAAGTGAGAAAGGATATGGTAGGTCATCCGTGCTAGAACACTATTGCCTTCTTTCTGTAATCCCTGCTTATCAATTGCTTTAAGAGTCAGATTTTCTGGAAGTATTCGCACGTCACTACAGGCCCTCAGCCCACAGGGAAACCGGAAGTGATAACAAAGCACCATGATGCTAAGGGAGTGCCCAGGGAGGAAGCTGCTCACCTCTGTCTTCTGCTCACCCTTAAAGCATGAATTATAAAGAGGAAGGAGACTTAGCAAACTGCATTTCGTACTAAACAGTGTTCTGAATGAGGTCCAATCAAAATAATACAAACTCGAATAATTGATTTATTATATTTAAATAATTAAGGAATCATAACGGATTTGTTATGTTCCTACTTCCTCATCCTTATCTTGAAAAAATTACCTCCTCCTTCACCTTGTCCAGCTCAGGAGAGGAGCCAGTTACCGCACTCGGGCATTCAATTTAACTCAAAATTTCCTGGCAACTAATGTGAGAAGAATGAAACTATAAAGGGAAAGCACGAATTATAATGTCCTACACAGTTTTTCATTCACTTGTTTGTAAAAAAGCTCAGAACAAGAAATAAACAGGAAGTTTACTATTTCATACAGTTTAGTACTCATTCTTAATTTGGGAGAACGTACATTAAGTACAACTGGCTTCTTGGGGTATAGACATAAGCTGGCTTTATTTTTTCCAAGGCCTGCCCCCTGAAGGTGGTTGGTTGAACTTCCCTTTCTTACTGGGCGGTAGCCCTCTTTGCAAAGTCTCATTTTGATCGCTTCATTTTTCATTCTCCTCCTGGCTGTGAGAATTCTGTCAAGCCATTATGTAAGATTCAGTTCTGCTCAAGTCTTCATTCTCCCCTCTGACCCTCCCGTCTCCTTACTTGACCAGGTTGGGTTTCGCCCCTCTCTGGGCTTGTCCTTGCTTCCCTGCAGTGCCCCGACTGGCCAGTAGCCCAGACATGGTGCGTCCTGTGAGGCAGGAATGTCAACGCTGGTTACTGGTGAGGTGAACCTGACAGCCCTGAAGGAATCTGCCCACGATACTGTCACCAGGTGTGGGAGAGTTAGATCCTGGAACCATCTGCCTTTATCCCATTGTTTGAGTCTGTTCAGGCTGCTCTAACAAAAACCATAGACTGCGTGGCATAAACAACATTTATTTCTCAACATTCTGGAGGCTGGGAAGTCCGAGATCAAGATGCCGGCGGATATGGTGTCTGGTGAGGCCTGCTTCCCAGTTCACAGATGGCTGTCTTCTCCATGTGTCCTCCTCACGTGGCAGAAGGGACAGACAGAGTATCTTTCTGGGGTCTTATAAAAGCACTAACTCCTTGGGGAGCCTGGGTGGCTCAGTGGGTTAAAGCTTCTGCCTTTGGCTCAGGTCATGATCCCAGAGTCCTGGGATCGAGCCCCGAATCAGGCTCTCTGCTCGGCAGGGAGCCTGCTTCCTCCTCTCTCTCTGCCTGCCTCTGCCTACTTGTGATCTCTCTCTCTCTCTGTCAAATAAATAAAATGTTTTTTAAAAAAAGCACTAATCCCATTCCTGAGAGCTCCACCCTCTTATCTAATCACCTCCCAAAGGCCCCCACTTCCTACTACCATCACATGGGGGTTTCAACATATGAATTTTGGGGGGCACACACATATTCGGTCTACAGTACCCTCCCAAGTGCTTGTAAGGCCACCTCAGACGGTCTACACCTAACAGAGGCATCTTAGAGGCCCCTTACCTGGCACCCTGTTGAGTGGCCCAGGCCCAGTCACCTTCCCCTGGTGATACTTTTATTACAGTTCTGCCCAACAGTGGGTGACTGGCTGCTTCACAGAACCACCCCCCCCACCCGTTCTGACAACACTGTCTTCTTCCTTTCCCAAGGGTGCAAGGCGCTCTGCAGAAGAAGGTGGTGACTGGCCCAGGGATGGGGACAGGGAAGGAGGAAAGAACCTCTCTTCCTGACCAGAAAACTCCTCAAAGGCTGGCCTCCAACCCCTCGGCCATGGAGCAGGGACATGGGTGGTGGAGGCAGTGTTTGGTAGGATTTATTTCCTGTTCTCAGTAAACCCTAGGCTGATGCCTAACAGCTCATGGCATGCTAAATTCAGAATGTGGGGTGTTTTATACCCAGCTTTAGGCCTTAGCCTGGATTCCTGAACAACAGGGAAAAAACCTCCCTCAACATTTTATGGCCTAAGTACATGTGCTGAAAACGTATCGTCAATCATCAATTATCGATAACCGGCCTCCACCTTGGGCCTTGGGCTAAGATATACGGTGGATACAAAGGACTTAAATATATTTTCCTGTGGGCAAAGTGATACAGATTAATAGGGAGACTGATCAAATATGTTAACAAAACAATGCAGAAAATCAAAATACCCAGAACAATTATACTAGCATATGCTTTAATGTTATACCCGTTTTGCAGAAGAAGAGACAAGGCATATTTCTTTAAGTGGGTTGTAACTAGATGTCTTCACTTTATCCATGCTTTAAAATTATTTTTTTTAATTTGGGAATAATTTACAGAAGAGTCACAAAAATAGGAGAGAATTTCTATACATCCCTCATCGAGCTTCCCCCGCTAACATCTTCCATAACCATGATACAATGATCAAAACTAAGAAACTAACATCAGTGTAATACTATTTACTAAAATGTGGACTTTTGAGTGCTATCATTTTTTTTCCCACTAATGTCCTTTTTCTGTACCAGGATCCAATCCAAGTTACCATTATTCTATATTTAGTCATCAGGCCTCTTTGGTGTCCTCTACCCTGTGACAGTTTCTTTTTTTTTTTTTTTTGATATACATATATATCATTTTATTTATTTATTTATTTATTTATTTATTTATTTATTTAAGATTTCATTTATTTATTTGACAGACAGAGATCACAAGTAGGCAGAGAGGCAGGCAGAGAGAGAGGAAGGGAAGCAGGCTCCCTGCTGAGCAGAGAGCCCGATGCGGGACTCGATCCCAGGACCCTGAGATCATGACCTGAGCCGAAGGCAGTGGCTTAACCCACTGAGCCACCCCGGCGCCCCAATATTTTATTTTTTGACAGACAGAGATCACAAGTAGGCAGAAAGGCAGAAAGAGAGAGGGGGGAAGCAGGTTCCCTGCTGAGCAGAGAGCCTGATGCGGAGCTCGATCCCAGGATCCTGGGATCATGACCTGAGCCGAAGTCAGAGGCTTAACCCACTGAGCCACCCAGGCGCCCCCTGTGACAGTTTCTTAGTGTTTCCTTGTCTTTCGTGACTTTTACCATGGTTAAGAGTTCAGGTCAGGTATTTGTAGAAGGTTAGGCAATCTAGATTTTCTGACTTTTTTCTCATGATAAGAATGGGTTTTTGGGGGCGCCTGGGTGGCTCAGTGGGTTAAAGCCTCTGCCTTCGGCTCAGGTCATGATCCCAGGGTCCTGGGATGGAGCCCCGAGTTGGGCTCTCTGCTCAGCAGGGAGCCTGCTTCCTCCTCTCTCTCTGCCTGCCTCTCAGTCTACTTGTGATCTCTGTCTGCCAAACAAACAAATAAAATCTTAAAAAAAAAAAAGAAAAAGAATGGGGTTTTGTGGAATTGGGGGAAGAATACTACAGAAGTGAAGTACCCTTCTCCTTGATCATAAAACAACCTGACTTATTACCATCGAATTAATCTTGATCACATGGTTAATGTGGTGTCTGCCAAGTTTTTCTGGTCTAAATTTGCCCCCCCTCCACCCCCACCGGCCTTTCCATAGTCTATTTGTTGGAAAAGGGTCACTAAATCCAGCCCACACTCCACACCAAAGGGAAGGGGAATTAACTTCCGGGGGAAGTATTGACTAATTTGTGGACAGACGTGTTAGAGTCATCATAGTAATGTATAAATATTTGGGGGGAGATCTTTGAAGCTATGCAACTATCTTATTTCTCTTTAAAGTGTCATCCACTAATTTTAGCATTCATGAGCATTCAGCAATTATTCTGTGGGGTCTTCTTTTTATTATTAAGTTTTTATTTTAATTCCAGTATAGTTAACATACAGTTCTGTGGTAACTTAGCAGTGATTTTCTTCTTTCTTCTATATTTATTATTCAGAATTGATCAGGAAGGAAGAGTTCTCCCTTTCTTCCATTTTATTCACTTGTTGGTATGGACTCAAGAATATTTACTTTGTTCTTTGATATACAAATTTATATCATAATTATTTATTTTTATGCTGAAATTGTTCTAACTTTGCCCCTGGGAACTCTTTTAGATGGCTCCTTTTGATGTACCTTCATATTATCTTGTGTTTTCTTCCCCTGACACCCTCCTCTCTTTTTCTTTTTTTTTTTTTAAAGACCATCTACAAGATGGTCAAGCTCCCTGTCCCTGTGTTTTCCCTACCCCATCCCAGAACTGGCCATTTCTCCAAGGAGCTCTGGTTCCTTCTACTGACAATGAGATTTAGAAACCAAGACCTGGGTGCTGAGTGTGTTCATTGCTTCTAGGGTATCAATTCTTCTAGACCCTCCAGTGGACAGAACTAAGAAATATATGTCTGCTAGCCTATGTATACACATATCTATATTTCTGTATCTATTTGTATATATATTAAACAAGAGTTCAAACTATAGTTCCAACTCTAATTCAGTACCACAGAATTCACTGTAGCCTTTTTAAAAAAATGTTTTATTTATTTATTTATTTGACAGACAGAGATCACAAGTAGGTGGAGAGGCAGGCAGAGAAAGAGGAGGAAACAGGCTCCCTGCTGAGCAGAGAGCCCAATGCGGAGCTTGATCCCAAGACCCCGGGATTATGACCTGAGCCGAAGGCAGAGGCTTAACCCACTGAGCCACCCAGCCGCCCCCATTGTAGCCTAATAGTGAGAAACCTGCCCCTCCTTATCTATATTTACTTATTTGTTCAATCTTAGTATACATTTAAAGTAGTTTCAAGATTCCTAACCTATATACCTGAGATATGAATTTACCAACTAGAGTACAGTGTTTGTGTAGTTTTTTGTGTGTCTCTATCTTACAGTTTCAGGTGAAAACATGATTTCCCAAAATTAATTAGACCAGCTCCTTTTCCCTCCCACCCCATTCATCTGTAATATAGTTAGCTTTATTTGTCTTAATCTGCATTCCATCATGGCTTTCCCTGACAGCGTGGTTAATTAAAAAAATTTACATACCGTAAAAGCCACTCGTGGTGCTATATAGTTTGTGTTTTGACAAATGCACCGAGTCCTGTATCCATCACCACAATACAATACGGAAGAACTCCACCAACCTAAAAATTCCTCTGGAGTGAACTTCCCTTTCCCTAAACCTGGCAACCACTGATCTGTTTTCCATCCCTATAGTTTTGCCTTTTCCAGAATGTCATATGAGTGGAATCCTACAATGGGTAGATTTTTAGGTCTAGTTTCTTTCACTTAGCAAAATGTATTTAAGATTTGTCCATGTTGTTGCACAAACCAATAGTTCATTCCTTTTTCCTGCTGAGTATAGATAACTTTATTACATGGATTACATGGATATGCCGCAGTTCATTTTTCCATTGACCTGTTGAAGGACATCTGGGTTATTTCTAGTTTTGGCAATTGTGAATAAAGCTGCTATAAATAGTCATATATGGGCTTCTGTATGAACACAAGTTTTCAGTTCTCTTGGTAAACACCCAGGAGTGGAATGGGTTGGCTGTATAGTCATTGCAGGTTTAAAAGAAACTGCCAAACAGTTGCAATGAATGACCCTCTGGTGTCCACATCTTCTCTAGCATTTTGTAGTTTGTGTTTTGACAAATGCACTTTTTCAACGGGAAACTGCCACCCCACCCCAGCTCTGACTTCTTCCTTCTTCTTGGCTTCTGCCAGGATTACAAGGTAACAATTTTGGACACCTCATGTTTCTACTGTGCATGAAAGTACTCTCACTTTAAATCTAGTAACCATCCTATAAGGCAGTTTCAGCAAACATTCTTAGGTTGGTATGAGAGTTACCAGCACCCTGCTTGAGAAGAATTCCTTTCTGGCTTTCCCAGATGTTGGCTTTTGTGAGTCCCTTAAACTTCTGTGTATCTCAGCCTCTTTGTAGTCTACCTGAAAGAACCCTGAAATACAAGGATGGTCAGTGGTCTACACCAGCCCCTGTAGTGGCTATGGATCCAGCAGGATAGACTACTCCATGGAACTCTTCAGCTGGGTGCCTGGGTCCTAATTCATCAGGAAGGAGCTATGTGTGTGGCCCGTGCTTGGAGTCCCTATCTCCTGACTTGGCAGGTAGCACATTCTCATAGTCACTAGAAGTGTCATTTGACATTTCTTCTCCATGTTCTATCTGACTAGTCTCACTCTGTGCAGATGGCTGACGGGTCACAGGTTCCCCTAGATCCAGAACCCTCCCTGCTTGCATGACAAATTGGATGTGGGTATCTGGACTCTCCGTCCTGCCTTCTACGTGGTCTGTGTTTGAGGGGATCACTTCTTCTTCCACCTGCTGCTGGTTTCCATTGGTAAGTGCTGATGGGACATTTTCATAATCTCTATAGCACTGGAAAGCCATCCGGGGCTGCTTCCCCTGGAGGGTCTCAAGATTCAACCCTGCCATGTTGACATAGTCATTCGAGGTCTCAGATGAGCCTTCCTCATCACTGAGTGGATCATCACTCTTGGATCTTGGAGACCCAAAACTGGCATGGTCACTGCCATTCCCATAGCTCTTGTCTTTTTCCTCAATAAGCTCCAGATCTAGCTCCTGGGCACTTGGGAGGGCGAAGAGGTTCTCAGGGGTGCTGTTGGTAGAAGCTAGAGCCTTAGCAATCTCCTCTGCTGTGGGGACATTGATGTAATCTCTTGAATCCTCTGAAGAAATGCTCCGGCAGTCTCCGGCTGTTCTGATATTGACATAGTTTGCCGAGGGAGTGAGGTCCCCACACATCTGGAGCCATGTGGCATTGTCATAGATGCCCACTGCATAGACGTTGGCAGGAGCATGGTCTCCGTGCAGCCAGAGGCCATTGCCTGCTTGGGAGGGCTATAAACAAGAAGAGAAAGCCAGTGACAGGATGGAAGCAGAAATACTGGCGAAGCCTTTCTCCTTCCCCATCCAGTACCGCTCTCTGATAACTCCTTCACTTGGTTCTCCACCTTGGAGAAAATGTCTAAGTTGGGGGTCTGCAAATGCAAAGCCTTAGATCCTAGGCAGGTATGAACAAAGTGGGTGAAGCTTAAGGAAAGCAACAGTGTAAATGTGATCATAAATTCCTACTGGATTCTGGCCACAGTGTGGGTGTTCTACGGAGAGTCTCTAGGGGGGAGTATTAGAAACTGGAGAGAGTGGACTGCCTCAGAGCCCATCACGAGGCAGTATAGCCTAGTGTCCAAAGGTAGCGACTCAGCCTTAGACTCAGGGTGAGAATCCCGCCTTACTACTCTGTATGGGCAAGTTACCTAATCCCTTCGTGCCTTTCTTCCCTAGCATATAAAATGGGGACAATCATAATACCACCATAATATGGGTTCTGTGAGGTGTTAGTGTATGACTACATGTGAAGTGTATGGAAGGTTTCCCACCCATGGAAAGCATTAACACTCTTGGCATTATTAGTAAAGGGGCAGCCGACATAGAGACTCAGCCCCTCACGGCCATTTAGGGATGCCAGTCTGCTGTTTCCAGAACTTCTGACTTTTCAAGAAAAGCTGGACATCCAGACTTTAATGTGAAATCTTTTCAATTTTTAGATGTTGGCAACTGGCTCAAAGTATCGTTCACACGCTACAGAGTCCAAGCCAGATGTGTTGTGGCCTTAAACGGGGTTGGGACTGAGCGCCAGAACTCCCTTTGGCAGCGGAATTTCCTCTTCCCTGCATGTTATCAGCCAGGAGGACCTGCAACTCCAGGAAGTCTTGGAGATGGGAACAGAGCCCAAGCGTGGGATACATGGGGGCAGGACCAGGAGGTGGCCGCATGGTAATGAACCCAGAGCTCTGGCTAATGAGAGGCTGGGGAGCATCGGGAGCAGCAGCTGGGGAGCATCGGGAGCAGCAGCCGTGGTTAGACTGTGTTTTCTTGAAACGACCGCAAATCGAAGGGACCGATTCTTCGAGGAGCAAGAGAGAACTTATCTATGGGATGAGCCCCCGAGCTTCAAAGGCCTCCTTTTACTCTCTCTGGGGTCTCTGCTCCACAGTGTTACAGGACTCCTGCCTGGCGGCTGCCTCCAGATCATACAACACATACATTCGGTCGCGGTCATTCACCGTAGCATCCCCTGGTAACCTCGGAAATCCCCCGTTTGATCACTTTCTACACCAGCTACAGTCCTCAACGACTTACAAAGATACCTACCCTTGAGGAGAACTGAAACAATTTGCCCCAGACCCCGGGAGGAATTCCCCAAGGAGGGTTTTAAAGATGTTTTGAGCACAAGCTGCATTGTTGGAATATTTGTGTACCCTCCTGAGGTGATTACTTGGAAAGGGACAATACTCTATTGGGATAAGCTGTTACCCGTCTTTCTTAGAACAATCCACTTCTGTTCTGACATCATGTCCTTGAATACATGTGCTCTGATGCCATCTCCCAAATCCCAAACAATTGTTTCCATCTTTCTTAATTTTTCTCCCTGGGCTACAGGGAGGTCCTGAGCTCGTCTTCCTAATATATTGATAGGGTCACAGGGCACCTGCCAGGAGACATGCTGTTTGTCAGGAAAGGAGATCTGTGACCTGAACTCGTTTACCTCAGTTCTGTCAGAGATATGCCATTTCTCCCAAGGGGCTCGTCCCTTCACTTGACTCTTACCACAGGCTCTGATGGAGGGCTATTGGAATTTCTGGACAGGAGGCTCTCAGTACTAAAAATACGGTTACTTCTTGACTGACGTCTCCCTGAAAGAACAGAGAATGAATCCTGAAGTTAGCAGGCCAGTCCCTGAACGCTTCAGCCTAAAAAGTCCCCGCAGAGAAGGTGAAGTGGGTTCTTGTGGTGTCTGGTATTTGGGGCTTGGTGTTCTGTGGCAAGAGGGTCAGAGCTGGTGGAATGATGTGCTCTGAGGCCTGGAACTGTCCTCAGTTTCTAGCAAGGACCAGAGGGCACTAATTAGCACAGTTGTTCGTGGCTCCTGAGGCAAAACTTATCCACCTGTAATCCCGGAGGCCATATTCTCCTTCTGTATGTCTCCCCCATCCCTAGACACACCCATCTGTCTTTGGCCAACTTCATACCAAGATAAAACAACCCCTCCCCTAACCCAGACGACCCCCAGCTCCCTTTTCAGAGCTCTCTAGGCTCCTAGTGGAGTTACATCCTGTTTCTGTCTAGCTCATCCTCCTCCATGCTCCTTGAAGGGCAGAAGGGTTGAGTGTTTAAAGAAAGCTGCCTCTGGGTGGTGAGAGGACATTCTGGGGGCAAAAGGTCAGTGACACCCATGCTCCATAGATAAGAAAAAAAAAACCTACCTAGCTCTTCTCGCCTCTGGGGTAAGGAGTCATAAATATTTTTAGCTCCTTGTCTGGGTCGAGACAGAGACAGTAAGGGCATGACGGTAACTCGAAAGTAAGGAGCTTGTCCTGCAAGACAATGAGAGACCAGTGTTACAAAATGTGGAGGCCCCTGGGGATGAGATGGTCCCTGAAAATGTTCCCCACTCTCACTATGTATCATAAAAAGTACATTTTCACACTTGCCCAAGTCGCTTTGAGCTAGAAGACTTGGTACACAGAAGCAGGAGGAAGAAATGGGGGCGTTGGGCATGAGCATCCCAGGGCAACAACTTTCAAAATGGAACTCCAGTCAGCATGGAGCCTTTTGGAGCCACAGCTTAGACCCTCAAGTGAGACAGTGACCAGTGTGTCAGGGAAGAATGGAGGATTTCCCAGTGCAAGAGCTTATCCAGGAAGAATAAATGGGGCTTTGAATGCCAGGCTGTGTGATTGATGCCTGTATGTTTCAACCTGGGACAATCAAGGGACTCACGGTACTTCTTCCATTTACTCCAGTTCCACAGGCTGTAGAAAATCACAGTGGTCAGGAGGATGGCAAGGAATCCTGCAAACCCAGAAAAGATGGCGCTGCTCTGGTCTTTGTCTCTGTGAGGAAAAATAAGTGCCATGTCTAGCTGGAGGAGGTTGAGGAGGTCGGAGAAGAGGCTTCCTGCGGAACTGGAGCCTGAGGACTTGGAATGGGAGCCTGAGATGGGTGGGCTGTGTGGCTGGAGAGAGGGAGAAGGGCACTGTCCCTTTGGAATGCCTGCTGGGTGCCTCGGGTTTGTGTGTGTGTGAAACTCGTTTGATCTTTACAACAGTCTCATCTCTCCTTGGGGCCAGAAACCTGAGATTCAGACTCAGCAAGGCAGAGTAATATATCAAAGATCACACAGTAGGGAGGAGCCGAGATGGAAAGTGAGTCTAGGTCTGTTGGGGCCCAAAGATCATGCTCCTTCTACTGCATCCCCCTGTCCTCCAAAGTTACCAAATCAGGTTCATCCGCCCTTACTTGCCCTCATTCCCTCCTCCTGGGCGTCCTGTCTTGTGTGGAAGGAGGGGTTACCCGCTATGCAGGGAGGGAGCTGCTCCGTGACAGAGTCTGCCTTGTGGGCATTTGTTCAACCCCCGTTTACCAACTTGTGGAGCTGGTCTCCAAGCAACACTTGCTGTTTTGTGGAACGTAACCAGTGCACATGCAGGGGTGAGTTCCTGCTGCTTGTGATTCCCTGACAGGGCTGGGGTTACTGCCTTCCTTTGCCTTCTGTAACGAGAAGTCGCCGGGGGGTGGTGTGTGACAGCAGGAGTCTCTAGCAGACCTAAATATTAGAAACCAGATCAGCTACCAGGGAAGACTTTTGCACTCCTGAGTCCTAGGCTTGTTTACCCAACCTATACCAGACCTTTCCTCTAGGCTGCCCAATGGACATCTCAAACCAGATACATCTGAAACAGAATGCCCGTTCTTCTCCCAGAAGCCTGCTTCTCCTCTGGTGTTGCCCATCAGCTAGCGGGTAGGTCAGAAACCTTGGAGCCATTCTTGACTGCTCCTTTGCTTTCACCTCACTTCCAGTCAATGAGCAGATTCCATCTGCTCAACCCTGGATGTCTTTCCCAAACCCAGTCACCTGTCACCCCTCCACTGCCACAACCACTCCACCCCTACCCCCAACCCACTGTGTGCTCTGCATGGACCTTTGCAGTAACCTCCCTAAGCGTTGTCTTGCTTTCACTCTTGACCCCAACATCCTATCTTCACAGGAGCCAGTGTGATCTTCTTAACAGTAAGTCAGATCATGTCTCCTCTCTTCTTGTGACCCATGTGACTTTGATCACACTTGGGATAACAGCCACAGTCCCCAGTGAGGACATCCCTGCACCTTATGTTCTGGCCTCTGCCTACCTTCTTTTTCCTCTTTTTTAAAAAAAAAGATTTATTTAATTAATTTATTAGAGAGAGAAAAAGAGAGAGGGCATGCGCGCGTGCATGGGTGAGGGGCAGAGGACGAGAGTATCTCAAGTAGACCCTGGGTTGAGTGCAGTTTCTGGGTTGAGTGCAGAACTGACGTGGGGTTCGATTCCACGACCCTGAGGTCATGACCTGAGCCCAATCAAGAGCCAGATGCTAAACTGCCTGAGCCACCCAGACACCCCTATGCCTACCATCTGACCTCATTTCCTATCATTTCCCTTCTGACTGCGGCAGCCAGGACTCCTGGCCTGTCCTTGGCCACGAAGGGCACATTCCTGCCTCTGACCAGCAGCTCCCTCTCCCAGGTGTCTGGGTATGTAGCTCAGTCCCTCATTTCCCTTGGTCTCTTCTGAAATGTCACCGGCTCAGACAAGCCTATTACTCTCAGGCCCCTTAAGTCTGTTCTGTGTTTTCCTCATACACTTTAGACTGATGGACATTATATTATACATCTCTTTGTTTATCTGTTTATATCTGACTTTCCCATTTGACTGTCAGCTCCAGGAAGCCATGGACTTGTCGATCCTGTTGATCTGGTGACTGGAACAGTGCCTGGCACTTAGCAAGGGCAACCTGTTATCACAGAGCTGAGATTCATAGCTAACAGCTGTTGCCGAAACTCCAACTGCTGTTGGACTTTTTATTTTTGTTAGTATGATCCTGAAATTTTGAGCAGTAAAATTTATAGCCACGATTAGTTCTGTGAGATTTTATATCCTAAAGATGTATCTTGATCACATCTATGATTACGTTTCCCACTAATGGAAAGTTTTTAGAACCTCGAAACACATTGTTGAAAAAAACGGGCCTTTTGTTTCCATCATGGTGGGACCTAGTTTCTTTTGGAGGGTGGGGGAGAGTGGTTGTTGGGACCTGAGACAGGAAAAATTGAGGACAGTAATTGGGGCCTCTGAGAGGTGAGAAATCCAGCCAGGCCAGGCAACGAGGTCTTAGGAAATCCTGTGTTAACACGGCTTTCCCTTTCCCCCTGCGACTCCCATTTCTCTTTTAAACCTATTCCTTTCCTCCCAGCAGTCCTGAGCAAGCTTCTCTAAGCCTAGAGTTTGGTGGTCTCAGTGGACCTGAGCATGGTTGTGAGGGCAAGGAGCACTGCTGGGGTAGGAGCCCCCAGGGTTGCCCAGGACTATCTGTCTAAATCAGGGGAAGGTGGAGCTCATCACCCCGAATCACTTACCTGTCCAGGCTGCCCTCAGTCACCTGAAGAGTCCTGGCCTCCAAGGTCCTCCCTCCGATTTCGGAAAGAGTCGGGGTGATCATATCCGCTGTCACGGCAACCTCTCTGGCTTCAGCTTCTCCTCCTAAGCCTTTTCTTAATTGTCAACAGCTAACACATGTTGCCACTTCTCCTGGCTCTTCCTAAGTTGCCATCCCCCAGGAGAAAAGGCAAAATTGGTTTTACATACCATCGTAAATGCTTTTTTAAGTAGACAAGACTGATAGAAATCCTCCTCGTCTCCATGTTTTCCAATTTTTCTAGAACTTTCTTTCCCCCCCAAACTTGCATTTCCCTGGCCTCTCCCCCTGAAATGTTAGGCTGTGTGGACCCCAAACACAAAAATGACGACAGGTTTGGTTCTACCTGGATGTGGCTACAGTGCCCACCGCGGGAGGTGAGCGCTCAGCCGGGTGCGGGGCTCCCCGAGAGAGGTGGCTCAGGGAGACGGCATGCTCTCAACCCTCTGGTGCAAGTGTGAGGGGCACAGAGGGAAACTGCCAAGAGGCTCGAGAGAGACTCCGTGAGAAACTCATCCTCCCCCAACCCCCAAAGCAGAGAGAAAAGAGCAAACATTTGCCAGAATGGAAACAGAGAGTCGTCACAGGAAACGACACCACCAACGTGCTTATGAAGCACGGGCCACAGGAAATGCTGCTCAGCTATAATAAGAGAAGAAAACATGTCTGCAGCCCCTGTTCCCCAGGTTGGCCGGGAGCGCTGTGGACTTGTCGGTGTAGGGAGTGTGACTAAAGACGGGGCAAGGTGGTGGGGGATTTGTGACTATTTCTCTGGGCTTCTACAGGGGGACAGGCGGTTTTCATCAACACTTCCCGGGTGATTTTGACAAAGCTGGTCTGTGTTTCACATTTGGAGACTCTCTGGAGATGACGCTCAGAATGGAGCCCGAGCTGGGGCAGCCGGGGCCCTGAAGGCCATTCCTTCTTGAAGCCCTGCCCTCCCTGGCCCCTGGCCGCCTTGCTCTCGCAGGGCTCTTCTGGAGATCTATCCCAGTCCTGCTTGCTGTGCACCCGATTCAGAGGCCGGACCCCTCATTCCCCGTGTCGACCCAAAGTGTCCCAAACTTAGACAGTTGTCCAAAATTTGTTTCTAGCTGCCTTCTCTTTCCCTTACCCATCTCCTGAAACTCTTTGCAGCTTGGGGGAGTCCAAAGAGAAGAGGTCACTGAGACTTTCAGGAGGCTGTGCAGGGCCTCTGACCAGGCTTTCCACAAGGAAATGGACTCCCAGAGGGCTGGCACGGAAGACAGCCAGTGCCTCAGCACCATGGCCCTCCCCCATTTCTTCCCAGTGGACAGCAAGGCCCCCGGTTTCCAGGGGCTGTCTACCCCTGCCCTGTGCATCCAGGCTCTCACAGGTCCCCAGGGGACTGTGAGAGTGGGTCCTGCGGCTGGGAGAGTGGGTCCTGCCTGGCTCTCCCGGGAACACTGCCTTCCAAGCCCTCTCTGCCCTCCTTCCACATGGCCTTACCTGGCAGGAAGCAGAGGCGATTCCAGAGGCAGCTGATTCCGAGAGCTGGAATCTGGGTCTCTGCCCGCTTGTCCTCCAGAATGGGTCTGAGTAGAACTAGACTCCTCAGGAGAAAAAGATCCCTCGCTCCCTGGCCCCTGTGGCCGGGACTAGTGGC
Organism: Lutra lutra; assembly: GCF_902655055.1. Taxonomy (NCBI): domain Eukaryota; kingdom Metazoa; phylum Chordata; class Mammalia; order Carnivora; family Mustelidae; genus Lutra; species Lutra lutra. The sequence continues at coordinate 42,966,431 of NC_062292.1, read as the reverse complement.
GAGACAGCGAGGCTCCCCGGACCTATCCCGAGCCACTGGTACCAGCAGAGCGCTGTGTGTGAACCGGGAGCTTGGAAGGCGGTACGAAGAGAAGGGCCAACAGGACCAAGCCTCAGAACCCTGACCGCTACTTTAAAAAAAAAAAAAAAGATTTTTTTTAAAGATATTCTCCTGCATGATCATCTTAAGACTTCGCTCTTATCTACCCAGAGCGCTTGGGTCAGACTAATCTTCCCTCCGGTCTCCTGACTCCCTCCTCCCCCCACACTTGAGGGAAGCAACCTTCTGAACGGAGGCTGCGCCATGGTTTCCAGACCGGGTTGAGTCCTGCCAGCTGCTCTCCTTTCCCGCCAGCCTTGCCACGACCAACCAACACAAACCTGCTGTGTGAAATCATTCATCATGATAATGGCAGAAAACTACTCATTCCTGGGCAACAGGGCACATGTTTTAAACCTGATTGCTCTGGGGACGCCTGGGTGGCTCAGTTGGTTGGACGACTGCCTTCAGCTCAGGTCATGATCCCGGAGTCCCGGGATCGAGTCCCACATCTGCCTCCCAGCTCCACGGGGAGTCTGCCTCTCCCTCTGACCTTCTCCTCACTCATGATCTCTCTCACTGCCTCTCTTTCAATAAATAAATAAAAATCTTAAAAAAGAAAAAAAACCTGATTGCTCTGGTGCTTCGCTTTAGCCACTTTTAATGATTTCAGGGTTCAACGTGACGTACGATCCTAAAGTATTATGATTAGGCGTGCCTGGGTTGCTCAGTTGGTTGCGCATCCGACTCTCAACATCGGCTCAGATGTTGATCTCAGGGTCATGAGTTCAAGCCTGGCATGGAGCCTACTTGAAAAAAAAAGTATCAAGATTGGTTTTAAACGACAGAACTTGTGCCTCCAAGTCAGCAAAACCCCTTGAAGGGGAGGGGTTTGCCCCAACTCAGTGATGTTACTAATACTAAAAACCTTTCAGAATCCTCTGGAAAGACAGAAGTGCTGTGTTAAGAGCATCCACACAAGTTCGGACCCTACGTGACAGCTAGGGTTATCTGGGAAAGGTCCTCTAATCTTTCTGGGTGTTTCCTTGGGTGTAAAATAGCAATACCACTACTTAGGCACTGCTGTTGTGAAAATTAATTGGGCTAACAATGAAAATGCTCGGCTGAGGACTTGGCATATGCAAGCTCGTTAGGTGGGGGATGTTGTTAATCTGACTATCTCATTAGGCTCTGGGCTTGGATCTTTACACTTTAAGGATTGCCCCCTTCGGCCTTTCTCTCTTCCTCTCTTGATGCTCAGCCTGCCTTCCTGCCACATAATCCCTTTATACCTTCGGCGCGGATTTAGGGGAAGTGTCCCACCATCTGGCATTGGGCATCCCGACTTCGCCCATGTGCAGTGCGTTCAGGCCCGCAGGCCGTGCTAAGCCTCGGTGAGCACACCTGGCTCTTGTCACTTCCGTGCTCTGGGCTTTTGCACTGGCTCCTTCACTGTGACTGCAGTCCCTCTGTCTCATAAAATTCCAATAAAATCCATCTAAAGAGTTTATACTGATTATCTCCAGGTTGTGGGGCTTGAGGTATTTTGCTACTTTCTTCTTTGGACTTTTATTGCTGAATTATTATAAAGATCAGGTGTCATTTAAAAAAAATTTTGATTTAAAAAAATAACATCGTAAGTGTCACCACCTCTGCGAAGACTTCCCCCTCCGGAATTGGGTTTTGCCCTTCTGGGTCCCCACGGCAACCAGGCTCGATACCTCCGGATTGTTGGGATTCGTTCTTTAAATGCCTGTCTCCTCAAGTAGCCTTTGAACCCCTCTGGGGCAGGGACTTTGATTTATTGAATTTCTATGGATGCCTGGGGGGATCAGTCAGTTAGGCATCTGCCTTCCGCTTAGGTCATGATCTCGGGGTCCCAGGATCAGGTCCCACATTGGGCTCTTCACTCGGTGGGGAGTCTGCGTCTCCCTCTCCCTCTCAATCTGTGCGCGTGCTCTCTCTCTCAAATAAAAAAATAAAATGAAATCTTTATTTATTGCATCTCTGGCATCTGGCCCAGTGCCTGACTGTCAGAACAGTGGTGGTCTCTTAGGGGCCTACTGCCGCTGGGAATTTATGACCCTGAGTGTGTAGCAGGGGGAGCTACTGAGAAAGAAATGGGCGTCTGGTATTTTGTCCTACTGTGTGCTCAGCTGTGAAGGAAAGAGACAAGCCTTGCATGGCCCCTGCTGCCCCTTGTAGGAAGGGCGACGTGGCTCCTGTGTTGGGTCTCCTTTGTCCCAGGAAGAGGTGAATGGTGGCTTTTGTATTTCTGGGCCCCCAAATACTGAAGTTGCCCTGTGTGAAAGACAGCCCCAGCCAGGCTTTGCTCTTGAAGGTTTGGGGGCTGAGACAACCCTAGCCGGTGACAGCTGCAGCCTTAAGGGTGGCAGTCCTCTACCTCCTTGCTCACTTGCTTCTGGGCTGGAGGCCTGCTCCAGTCCTGGCAAGTCTGAAACCGAGAACAAAGGCAGCAAATACTTCCCTTTTAAGTTAAAGTTGAGAGAGAGCAGGGTTAGGACAAAAAGATTTGGAAAGTATGAAGGATTTCTCTGCTCCCCGCCCTCACTCTGCCCGAGGCCCTTGAGGAGCAAGGGGAGAATTTGAAAGCAAGGAGTGTGAGCGGTCTCGGGGATCGTTTGAACTCACTTAGGCTGGGCCTTGGTGGAGGAGGTGGGCTGGCATTGCTCACAGGCAAGAGAACCCTTTCCTTAAGGCTGGCGTCCTGAAAGTGGGGCAGACCTCTGCCCCTGGGTCCTTCTGGAGTCTGTGCTTGGCAGCCCCCTTCCTCCCCCCTAGCCCTGGCAGTGGCAGAGCTGCAGAGCTGAGCGAGCTGTGAGGCATGTCCCAATGAGCAGCTATCTTGCTGACAGCCCCAAGTCTCCCCTTAGCCCCAGGGCTGCGGGCACGCTGCTTCCCCTCAGCCAGCCCACACACGCGGGGAGGCTCTGACCCTGGGGCTCTGAGCAGGAAGGGGGCCTCTCCTCAGCAGCACAGGGCTGGGTGGGCAGTCACAGCAGGGATCAGATGAGGCCCAGCCTACCTCAGAGGAGGCCTGAGGGCAGAGGCCCCGAGCGGTGACGAGCCAACCAGTGTGGCAATAGGAGTGGGAGGCTGGAACAGGAAGAGCACAGGTGGAGAGGGTTTTCTTTGTTCCCTTCTTGCGTGAGTGAGTAGAACGTCATTTCCATCACTTCATTAACCCGGGCATTCCTGAACTCTGGTGACGAGTCATAGATGTGAATTTTCTTGGAACAAGCATTTTCTTTTCACTCTTCTGTGTGTCATAGGACACCAGCGTGACAGGGGGCTCGGATTTACCTGTGTCCTTCAGTATTAAGTTGGGCCCACACGTGTATGGCACTTCACTAGTCAAATCTACATTGTCCTTCCGTTTCCCGCAGCCAGCAGCCACACGACAGTCCCTTCAGCCAGAGGGCAGATCACTGCAGTCCGTAGGTTAACACCTTCCAGCTCTTTCCTGATTCATGAAAGCCAACCTTACCAAGGCTTCCAGGCTTGGCCGGGCTCCCAGCTCCCTGCCTGCCCTTCCCTGCTCAGTCACTCCATTCCGACTCCTGTCTCCCCTGTATGTCCTCAAACACATCGCGGTCTTCTGTGGCAGGACCTTTGCCCTTGCTGGGCCCTTTGTCTGGAATCTCTTTATTTATCTAGCTCACGTATTTATCTAGCTCACTCTCTGACTCCCTTCACATATCTTCACGAATATCTGTTCATCAGAGAGGTCTTCTTTACAGAAGAGCATCTCTTGGGGCACTGGGGGGGCTCAGTCAGTTGAGTGGCTGACTCTTGGTTTCGGCTCAGGTCATGATCTCCTGGGTTGTGAGATCAAACCCCCTTTCAAGCTCCGAGCTCTGGTACGTCTGCTTGAGATTCTCCCTCTCCCTCTGTCTCTTTCTCTTTAGCATAAATAAAATCATCAAAAGGGCTACCCTCATGCCCCATTCACCCTTTCCCCTTACACTTTCCCCTTCTCCCGGGTCCTTGTCATCATTTGACATGCTATGTGTATACTTCTTTGTCTCTCCTCCATGAGACCAAATTCAAAGAGGGCATGGGCTTTGTTTCGTTCCCTGTTGCATCCCTGGGGCCTACAACAGTGCCTGGCACAGCACATGCTTGTTGAACGACGAGAGGACCACTATCCAAGGGGAAGAGGTGAAACCATAAATAAACCGATAAGACAGACCCTCCTGCAGATGTTGGTGAGTCACTAGCTAGTTTGGTGCTAGAATTTATTGGCTTTAGAGAAGAAACAGATTTCTTGTGCTTTAAGGACTGTGGAGCAATTTGTCTTCGTTGCAGTTGTAAGTGGCCGACCTGCCTACACATGTCCTGGCATGTGCTTGTGTCCAGGGCACACATGGTGATGCCACATTCCAGGGGAGATAAAGCAACGAGAGCTCAGTGTCACTCAGGAATTCTCCCGTGATTACTGACAGCAATTTGAGACACTAGACTGAGAATGGTAAGAGTGTCCAAGTTGGGGAGACCCTTGGGTCAGGGTCAGGGTTATAACCTAGGTCTTCCAATTGCCAGGCTGGTGCACACCACCATAGCTTAAGGGAGCCGCCTTACTTCTCCTCTGTGATTCTGTGCCATTCCACTGCATGAGATCTCTGCATCTCCGGACCACTGCTCTCTTTCCAACAAATTCCAAAGGTGAATCAGCTAGATGGCCATCTTAGCAGGATGGATGGACGCCAATCACTAAGTTTGACTCTATTGTGTTCATGCTTACATGGGTGATTATAATGGGAAACCATCAAGACAGGATCCAAATAAGGATTGCTCGTGTATCTAATCCCACAAGTCTTGCTGTTATGGTGTCACCCGCGTTTGGATCATTTCAGAGCCGGTGGGGACCTCAGAGAAGACCCGTTCACAGTAACTTTAAGGCATTTTTTTTTTTTTCAACGCTATCGCTGACCTATAGGCTAAATATGATTTTTAAATTTTATTTATTTTTTTTAAAGATTTTATCTTTTTATTTGACAGACAGAGATCACAAGTAGGCAGAGAGGCAGGAGGAAGCAGGCTCCCCACCGAGCAGAGAGCCCGATACGGGGCTCGATCCCAGGACCCTGGGATCATGACCTGAGCTGAAGGCAGAGGCTTTAACCCACTGAGCTACTCAGGTGCCCCTAAATATGATTTTTTTAAAGCTATTTTTGTTGAACACCTGTGGGCTCTGAATCATCTCTAAAGAATGTCTTTCGGATCTTCAAAGTGTAATCTGAAAATCACTGATGTGCTTCACCTGTCTCCTTGTCCAGATGGAAAATCAAGCCACTCAAGAGGCACAGCTGGGGATGCGGGTCTCCTGCCCGCTGGGCATCTTACTTTACCTTCCCGACTTCTCTGTTTCAGAACCTCTGTCACGGGGTGAGCAGCAAAGATTCGAACCCCTTCTCTCTCCTACCCGATCAGCAGCAGTTTCAGTTCCTAAGGTTAGGTAGGGAAGATGCGGGGATTCTTGACTCACACGAAAGGTTCTGGATTACCACAGGAGTATTCGTTCTCCCTCTTAAGGGAGCTGAAGGCCATTGCTAGGCTCTGACCCTCACGTCCTCAGCTTCACTTCCTCTTTCCAGTAAGCTCTCATGTGTACTTACTTTCAGGAAGGCCAACCCATGGGCATCTGGAGTTCTAAAACACGCCTCACAGTCCTTCAAGATGGGGTTACTGGGCCCGGTATGATGCCAAAAACCCCTATAAGCTGACCGACTGTGCTGTGTCTGGAGGGTGCTCCCTGAGGCCTCTTATTACAGGAGACACAGGAGAAACTGAGTTTGGATGAGCCTGAATGCAGGGGCCAGGTCTATCCAAGGGCAGAGGTGGAGGCACCCACCTTGGAGTGTGACGCCTCCAGCAACTCAGACGGTTCTGGTCACTCCCCTGGCCCAGACTTCATGAGCAGAAGCCAAGCTTCCAACGGTTGTTTGGCTTTTCTAGGAGGCGGGTCGCATTGTCAGGGTGAAGCGGCATTCTTGTTTTGCCACTAGCCTCTGAGGGGATGGCGGAGGGAGGTCATTCCAAAGGGACTGCTCCCTTGTATGTGTGCGGCTTCTGAGGACAGGAAAGTATTCTCTGACACAAGTTTGGGAGAGGTGAAGATGTAGGATTCATTCTGCGTCAGGATATGGCCAAGCCCAGAAGGCACGCCCTCTCAAGGCTAAAGGAGGGCAGTCTAGGGATCCAGCAGCCTATTATCTCTCATGGCTTGGGTTCATGTTGGGGACAACTGAGTGTTCATGACACCACCAACATGGCAACATGTTTACAGGTTTTATTTATAACAGGGTTTCCCAAGTATTTTCTGGTAGAGGCTGTGCCATTTCTACCTTCCTTCCTGCTTACAGTGACATGAAGGCTATGCCCTAACAGACCCAGTTTGGGGGCTGGTCGCCAGCTTGTCGGTATCCAATGACCTTTGGATGGGCCACCGAGTAAGTCAGCAGGGAGTTGCCTGGTTGTGTGAAGCACTTGGGAGGGAACCAATGAGTCTCGGTGGAGAGCTTCAGACAAACCCAGTGACCACAGGGAGAGGATATGGTGGCTCAGGAAGGTTTGCAAACCATTATTAAAGATGGAGGGCGGGGCAATTATGCTTTTCTAGAATTGGGGGTGGGGGAAGAGACAGAAGAAAAGAGCATGTGCTTTTCTGGGCCATTGCTCAGGCCAAGGAACTGAGCTGGCTCTAGATGCCATTAAAATAATACCTGACGATCCACTGGTCTTGGCCAGGGAGCTACTCTGAAGCTTTCTCCACGTCTCACCATGCACTGGGGTTAGGAGGCATAGACATTTAAGATTCAGTTCGGTCTCGTAGAGAGGCACAGATCCTAGGTCCAACCAAGACAGGGTGAGAGCAAGGGGCAATCCAGGCCCAAGCTTTAGAAAGGACTCTAGCTGTGTGTGTGTGTGTGTGTGAGTGTGTGTCTGCCTGCCTGTGTGCTTTGCACCTTTCTTCTAGCAATGGTAATTGGGAGGGAAACTATAATGGGAAAAAGAGACTAGTTCTGTTTTGTGAATGACTTCTGTTATCAAACAAGACCTATCCCCCTGTTGTGTATTATTCATTTTTTCTCCCCTAGCCTGTTTTAAAGAAAGGAAGTAGGCAGTGTGCCTGTGCCCCTGGAGTGCGAGCTGGGGCAGGCAGGAGACGTGGGGATGAGAATTCATACTCCAGAAGCTTTTCCCTCCAGGGCTGGCTCCGCCTTCAGAAGCAGCCTGTTCAAACAGCCAGCAGAGTTTGGGCTGTCTTTCTCTGTCATACTTTTCCTAGCAGACCATGGGGAGCCCACAAAGTCCTTTCCTCCCTTTGATGTGTTCAGAGAGGGCAGGGAACTTGATGGAGCGCCGGGATGAAAGGTACAGGGGAGTTCTCAGTTCTGAGATACGAAAGTTCAGAACCCAAATGACCTGCCAGGAAGCTGTTTTGGCCCGAACCTGGGGCCTCACGGGTCGGTGAATGGAACAATTAACAGAATGGGACAGAACAAAAACTTGGGCGAAAAGAGGGACAGGAGAGCCCCAGAGGCAAGATAGGAAAAAACGGTGCTAGTATCAGAGGAATGAATTGGTCCAGAATGTATTTCATTAACAAAACCCAAACAAACAAAAAAAAGGGCAAAGAGGATAAGAAAGGACTGTTATCCTTCCAGGTTCACCCTTCTCAAAAGCTCCGGCTTCACGTGCCCCAACTATGGATTCTGCCCAAAGCAAGCTAAGCCAAGCTTGTCCTGCCAGCGCGTAGCCCTGGCAAGCGGGACCACGAGGGGCCAGAGGGCCGTGTTGGCGGGGGAAGCGTGGAAGGGGCCAGTGACAAGCTGAGTGCCAGGCTTGCATGGTCAGGGGTCTTGATGCAGCTGTGGCGGGTCCCTTCTCAAACTCCAACAGACCCCCCCAGTGACATCACCCACGAGTGGAGACACACTGAGGACAGCACAGGTACTGGTGGGCACAGGTTTTTATTCTCGGTGCACAGCAGTACTGGTTTCTGCTCATCAGCAACAAGCTTTATTGGTTCCAAAAAAAAAAAAGATTATCCCTTTTTATCCCGTCTTTTCAAACTCCTCTTCTTCCCGTCCCAGTGGACAACATATTTAAATTTCAGATTTGCCAGTTTACAGCATTCCCCCCCCCTAAGAACCATATAAATACATGCAAAACATTGTACAGAGAGCTTAAATAATAACCGAATGCAAACACCGTTAAGCCAAAGGCAGATCATGGCAACACACGCTGGGGTACATATTGCTTGGATGTCACTGTGTTTGCTTTATGTCATGCAGACCACAACCGTCAATCTTTTGTTTTCCTTTTTTGTACAAAAATACCAGTACTTGTTATACTCGTTACTGGGGGATAAAAAAAAGAAGAAGAAACTTGAAATTCCTATCTGCGTGCTGATTTGAAAAGCACAACGTAGATAGATTTTGTTGGCATGTACGTCCGGCATATTCACATATGGCATATATACAGATGGGGAGCAAACACGAACCAAAGGCCAATTCGGTCACTGGGAGCTCCCTTCCCTCTGTCTCTCCTCATCAAGAGGAAAGGGGACAGCAGGCCTGACAGCAGGGCCGGGCAGGCGAGGCACTGGCACTGAGCTACATGGAAGGGCATCTGGTCTATTCTGAGGGAAAGGCTGGAATGGCTTCAGAATAGCAGGCGTTGACACGTGCCTCATCCCCGCCGCTGCGGTGGGTGGTCCCTAGATGTGGGAAGTGAGGACGCGCGCACTTTGTGATGGTATCACGGGCTGCTGAGAGCGATCACCAGGCCAAGGAAGCAGGAGAGGAAGGAGGTGAGGCATTTCGAGGCTGCATGCGGACTTGCCGCACCTTCCCGGGTTTTCGGCAGTGAGGTAATCGTGCAGATACCACTGTACAGACTCTCCCCTCTGAAGCTCGAGTGGAAGAATCCCAGACCCTACAGAACCCACGGGTGTCAGAAGGATTGCGAGGTGGTCTCGCTGACACCTTTGGGGATGGGGAGTCATCATTTCAGAGGGCAGAGGGTACCTCTGGGAAGGACCTAGCCCCGAGATGGTCACTGCAGGTTAGAACCAGCCTTTGTGACTTCCACTTAGAACTCTCTCCCCCATCTCACAGATCGCACACGACCTTTCTAGGGGAGGGGAAGTCCCAAATCGGAGCCTTGCACAAAAACTCACTAATGGAAAACTCCTGGGGCAAAGAACCCATAAAACATGGGTGAAGGAACCCATGTTCCTGGGTGAATGCAAACACCCAATCAGAGCATCCTTGCAGCCCAAGAGATATTCACGCCTTGGGTACCACTCTGCCAGTTACTCACCAAAAGAAACACATCCGGGCAAGGCCCCTGACCCTGATCGCTGGTTACTAAAAAGCCTGGCACCCATCTTTATGGCGGTGGGGGTGGGGGGGATCATACACTCATTTCTCGCTGGCTGCTTTCCTTCCCATCCGCAGTCCACTGCCCGCTTTCCTAGGTTTCTCTAGGAGAATTATCTCACCTTCTCCCCATCCGACCCTTTTCAGATCGAAAGCACCATATGGGCGGAAAGCTTTATTAACTTCGCCATATTTACTCACTGCCAGTTGGATCACTAAAACTGAATAGAAAAAAACTTATATAAAAAACATATGCACATAAACACTTAAACTTACTCAATTCCATATCAACAAAATTTATATTAAAAAAGTCTAGAACCCAACACATTTTCCCCCCACTAAGTATAAAGATGGCTGTTTGGAGAAAGGAAGTATGGTGCGTTGGTTTTAAAACCAGTCGCAAATATACGAAGTCGCCTGTCATGTCAAACAGCTGGTTTTGTGCTCCTTCCACAGGGTAACACGACAGCACTTTACGTCAAATCCTTAAACAAAATACATATGGCTGACTCGAAAATATCCATTTCTGAGCTAAAGAAAACTATATATTTTTGCATCATATTCTCTATTTTCTCTCCTACCATGGAAACTAGAAGACACACAAAAGCCATTGACTTTAAACAAGTAGACACAAGCCTTCAAGAGTAACCTGTCAGGCACCATGAGAGTCTTTTGGGAGCAGGAATGGTACAATAGCCTCCGAAGTTTGTTATTGGCTTGTTTTCAAAACTGATCTGAGGTAAGAAAAGACTTGATAGAACAAAATCTCCCAAAGTACTTAATAAATATGTGTATACCTAACACCTCCGGTGAGCTGTTTTACTCCCACATGAGGATTTAAGACAGAGAAAAGATTGCTGAAGCATATGACCTTTACAAAACCCAAATCAAATCTGGTGGGTTGCGCAGTAATGGGGTTGGGCAGGGGGTATTGGTTCTTTGCTCTTCCTACCTCAGACAGCCTGGGTGGAAGGGGTGAGGGAAGAGGGATCCCGAAGAGAAGGCTGGAGAGCATGGGTTCAGGCCGCCTTACTCTCACAAGTGGAAATTTGGCAGTTCACAAGAGCCTCAAGCCCCATCCCCCCACTCCCATAATTTCTTTCATGGGAATTTGTAGACATGAGTTCACGGACCCCTGCACAGAAGAGCTAATGTCAACATCAGCAGGGATAAAAATGGCGCTCCCGCAAACGTGGTTCCACCTTGTCCCATCAAGGAACATTTTAAAAAGTCTCCTGGTGAGGTCCCCAGCTCCGGAGAGGCAGGTGGGAAGGGGATGCTTTGGGCAGTGTTCAGGGAAAGAAGGCACAGGGCTTAATCGTGTAGCAGTCGAGCACATTCTAGAGAGGGCCTTGAGTGGGGCATGTGGGAAAAAGGAAGAGAGGAAGGAGAACTTTTCAGGGTGGGTCTTTTGCTCTTTAAGTCAGCAAAATGTCACTGGAGCCCACTTGGGATGCATATTTTCAAAAGCAGAACATGTAAGAAAGGCTGGGGCCTGTTGAGAGACCGGATGGGTTAGAGGCCACGACAGAGCAGAATGACAAAGCTGAGGGGTGTGTCAAAGCTGGTACTTGGGCACCTAAGCTCAAGGTGTCTGGTTTCTCAGAGGAAGGTTTCTCAGAACCTGCTAGTATGGTCCTCTGGCCTCTCCCAAGGCTTCTCAGTACTCAGTCCCCCAACAAGCAGGTCCTGTCCTAGAAGAGCCTTGACAGAAGGCTTTGAAAGTAGTAGTGGTCAACCCAGGGAGGAGGGCAGAAGAGTTGGCTTTGATGGTCTGTCTTGTCCTGGACCTGCCTGCTGCTGGTCCTCAGGACCCCAGGCTAGTAAGGGGCAGGGCCTTTCTCAATCCATTCTTTTGCCACCACTTTAAGAATAGGAGGAAGCTCGGGCTTACAGTCAAAACTATATAATGAGCCTACGCAAGCTTCATGGTCAAGGCTCATCTCCCTAGCACTTAGGAAGGACACACACCTGACTAAGACGGCAGTTCAGAAGTGGAAGGTAACCTGACAACCACAGAAACACATTCTTACCAGCTCTCAATTGCTTCAAGGGGATCCCATTAGCAAAGCAACCTCCCTGCCTCTAGGACTAAGCCAAGGATTCCATTGGGGCCAGAAGCGAGAATGGCCAAAGTTGACCCAATTCAGCCATGTCCACTCCACTTTCCTAATCATCACAACTTAAAAATAAAAAGAAGAAAAAAAGTAAAAAAACAAAAAAATTAAAAAAAGAAAAAAAAAAAGGAAGAGTGAAGGTAGGGCACACAGTGGTCACAAAAGACCAGAAGAACCTTAGGCAGGTTTGACTAGAAAGGCAGAAAGAGCTAGAGGGCTTTAGGTGCAAGTTTTGAAAATGGGAAAGTCATTTTAAAAACACTTGCTCTATAGGCTGATTCTATACATTCCATTCCTGCCTCTACACATTTCATTTGGGAACGTTTGTCTCTTGGAACCCTCGACTTAGTTTATAAATGGCACAGACTCGTAGGGTAGAATCCCGAAGTCAGGAGATGGTGACAAACATATGCATACTGGGGAAGAGTCTGGGGTGGGGGAGACACCGAGAGAACTGTCATCATTTCTTTAAAAATGACAGCGGACACACCCAAGGAGTAGACCCTACCCTTCGCTACATGCCTGGGGTTTGACTGGGTCCTGCTACAAACCCCAACTCAAGTTGAAGTTGAAATCCTCGGAGGTCTGTGCTCCTGCCTCTTCATGGTCAGGTGGGGGTTCACACATACTTGGGAACAGCTGACACGACAGTGAAAAGTCCCATCATCACCTCACAGATGGGACAGATGAAAAAGGACACGGGGAAAGCGGGGATGGGAGCCAGAGGATGAAGTTCAAACGGACGTCTCCAGGCTGTGCCGAGGGCTGTCCGAGTGGGAGGCGACAATTTGCACTTGACTGCTGTCCACCGCGTTGTTGTTTTTGTTGGCGTATGGCGTGACCTCACCGTCCAACAGGAGCGCCCTAGTCCCGGACGTAGGATTGTCAAGATTTTCCTCCTCGTGCTCATCCAGGAGCGGTGTTCGTGGCACTTCCTCATCTATGGCGAATTCAGGGTGGGTCATGAAGTTGTGGATGGAGTTTTGGTTCTTGGGTTTCTGAATGCTTTCGTGGAGGGAACTATGGAACGCTTTGACCACTTTGATCTATACGGGGGTTGGGGGGGAAGGAAAAGGGGGATGAGAAAACACGAAGGTGAGAATTGGCTAGGACAACAAGGAACTGGTGGCTTGAGGAGAGAAACAAAACCCCAACTACAAAACACTACGGCTCAGCAACCAAAACCAAACACATGAGAAGAGATTAGGGAACATGAGGAACGTCAACTTTCAAGCATGGGTGTGGCGTAGGGTGAGTAATGGCAAACAGCTGAATATTTCAAAGCTGCATTTAAAAAAAAAAAAAAAGGAAAAAAAATGTAGAAAACCCAAAGCAAAGTTAGCATTCCCAAACAATCCATTCTTCAAACGAAACAGAAAACAAGGATTCATTAGTTCTTTTGGATGAGGGCAAGGACGTGGGAACCAGGTGCAAATTAACAGCCGAACTTAAAAGATGATTCAGACACGTGGCTTTCTGTGTCGAGGCCAAACATTTCGTGAACGTGGGATGGAAAAACTGCACACGAGTTATCTGTTTAAAACCCTTAGCGAGTCAAACGCATACCGGTCCATACATAAGACGCTTCAGGCGATAAGTGGCTATGGATACCGTGCAGCGAGGCAGACAAACACTCATCATTTGTGCCAGCAGCATGCAAAATATTATAGTCTCTGGTTTAATCATTGCTCTTTTGGTCAGGAAACATGCATATATTTCCATCCCACAACCTGTGCCATGTCCCCTTCCCCCCAAGAGAGCAGAACTCTGCCCCTCCCAGCCCTCCCCTGACAGATGCGGCTAAACCACGGGTACGAGAAGATGCCTTCCTCCTGACTACGGAGAGAAGAGCTGGCTGTCACGGTTCAAGTGCACGTCCATGCCTCTGGGGCACTGCACGTGTGCCTGGCCTGCAGCTTTCTGAAGCTGTTGCTACATTGGGAAGGGGAGCATGACCTTACGTGGAGCAGGGAAGGGACGGGACCAGGAGAGAAACCACCCGGTCGGAGGCTGTGCTACAGCTTTTCTGAGGAGGTGGATGGAGAATGGAGGAATGGAAATACCATGTGGCTTCAGTGGGCAGAGGGAAACACACGGCCCTGTATGAGTCGAAGTCTCTTTTTACCGCACAAAAAAAGGGAAGGGATTCAGTCAATTGGGGGAAAAGGAAAAAAATTAAGAGCAACTGATTGCCGTGGCCAGCCTTTGCCTCCTCCACTGGCACCAGCTCCTTTGGCACCCTGCTTTTCTGAATGGTAGGCCTCTCTGAAGTCTGGTTTAGAACCTGGGTTGGCAGAACGGGTCGGGGCCGTAGGCTGGATGCCGAGATGTTGGAGAGAGAGGCCAGAGGGGAAGGAAGGTGGCTGGAGGACAGTGTTAGTCATGGGGAGGTGGCTGATCTAGTCTTGTCCAAAAATTCTTCCCTCAGGAAAGAAATGAGGCTGATGCAGGAGAGACAGCTGTGGTAGGAGGGGCAAAGGGGGGAATGCTGAATGTTGGCCTGGGGCCCCTCTTCCGTGCCTCTGCTGTTTCAGCAAAGAATATGTCCCTGGAGAAGAGGCAAGAATGTGCAGACAGCAGAGGCAGAGAGAGTCAGGCAACGCTTTCTATCACTGGATAGAGTCTCCACAACCAATACCCAAGAGGACTTACTGAAGTCGTGTCTTTGCTGGCTAAGGCTTTCCTTATCTCGCCTCACTCCACGACAGCCTGGCAGACCCACCCAGGATGGAACTGCCCAGAGCTTAGAAGGCAAGGCCTCTGGCGCAGGTCATGATCTCAGGGTCCTGGGATCGAGCCCCTCATCGGGCTCTCTGCTCAGCAGGGAGCCTGCTTCTCTTCCTCTCTCTCTGCCTGCCTCCCTACCTACTTGTGATCTCTGTCTGTCAAATAAATAAATAAAATCTTTAAAAAGAAGGCAAGGGACTCTCTGGCACTCAGTAGAATTGGCTCCATGCTTCAGCCACGAGGAAGCAAGGGACCTGGGTGCACATGTGCCCTGTGGAACAGAAATTAAGGACCTACGTTTCCATCCTTCTGTGATTGCTGTCGACCATCTGATGGGTGAGTTTTACCTGTCATGTTCTCTTTGCTCCAGACCCGGGTGAGAGCAGATAGAGCAGAGGCTCCGTCTGGTCTTCCGGAGGCGCCAAGCTTTCACCAAACTCCGTCAAATCTGAGAGCAAGGCACCTTGGATGAAGTCAGCCCAAACCCAGTGCTTTCTCCCTGGTTAATAGGTGGGTTCAAAGTCATACCAGCCCCTGTAGGAGGGATGACAGAGCCCACACTTTGGACCCGCTCCTGCAATTTCCGAGTTTTTAACAAGTGCTGGAGAAGAAAAGGTACCTTTATGCCACCAGCTGGTTATCTTCAATATCAGTGATTTTCAAACTTCTTGCTTCTATTTTTTTTTTTTTTTTGAAGCAACTGAGTACTTAATGAAAATAATTGTATGTGAAGTCTAGTAGAGAAAACAGATTCTTAAAAATTGGGGTTAGGGTCAGGGTCTGGAGCCCTGTTTTCTGGCTTTTCCTCTCACCTGTTGGGGTGATCAATAACACTGTTACAAGCAAACAATAAGGGAGATGAAAGTGAATAGGAATGGGTGGATGGAAAAAATAGGGAAAATGTCTTCTTTGGGGGGCAAGGAACAGTCATCTGGCTAGACTGCAGGGCTTCTAGAATCTAAAGGGAAAGCAGCATCCTGCAAGGGAAGGTCAAAGGAAGAGGAGTCAGGGAGATGGCGGCCCATCTAGTGGCCTGGTGGTGGAGAGAAGGGTGAGGGGTGGAGGGCTAGGGGTTGTCACAATGCTGCTCACCTCCAACACGGCCTCAGAGAACACGTAACACATGCTGATGATCACACAGGTACATCCCCATCGATCCACCCCAAGCAAAGGGGGCAACCTGCTTCCCTGAGGCCTGGTGCGTGAATGGGGTACGGGCAACGGGACATGGCTAGCGGGTGCTGGGAAAGCTGTAGGCACTCTCCACTCAGCCAGCCAGCCTTTCCTTCCCCAGTTATTGTCCCTCCAAACCTCCGGGAAGTGGCTCTTCTGGGGCCCCTGCCTACAGGAAGAAGTGGCTAACTGAAGGGCAAGTCTTTCTCGGGTCTCAGGAGTCCCAGTGACGTCGGACTTTCAATCAGGCATGAAGGTTAGAAGCACTCCCTGGAGCCCAGTGAATGGGCAGATGAAGACTCCCGTTCTCCAGCTAGATTCTAGAGTCTTCTGTTCTCTTTTCGGAAACCAGGGGAAGAGAAGGGATTAGAGATTTCCTAGAGAGGGAAATCTTCAAGATTTATTTATTGAAGTTTAGACAAATAACTGAATTCACTTGGGAGATCTGGAATGGAGGCTGGGGTCCTGAAATGCGTGACTGTTTCTTCTAGGATGTCTAGGTAAGGAGGAGGAGCTGGAGAGAGAGAGCAGGTGTGGCTGTTGTCCCCTGACCGAATTTCTGCCTTTGAGGGTCAGTGGCTTACCCTCTACTGGCAATTCCATAAGAGCCCAATGGGCTCTGTCTTCTGCTTAGTGTCTTTCCACCTTCAAATTGCTGGGATGGCTGACACTAGCCCTTCCTCACAGAAACGCATGATTAAAAAAGAACAGGCACTAGTTAGAAGGACAGGGAAAAGCTAGAAGAAAAAGAGAAGTAAGAGAGGCATACAGAAGAACTAGAAGGAGAAGCTCTTAGATATTTGCAGGGTAAGACTTACTCAGTTCTTTGACTGCTTTTGGGCCTAAAGAAATATGTGTTTATAGAAAACCCACCCCTCATACCTCACACCAGAACACTTTTACATTTGGCCACAAAGACAACAAATAACTGGTCTCTGGTCAGCCTGTTTAGCTCCCAATCACGTAAACCACGGACAATGCACCTGTTCTTTCTTTAGTGCACCCCCCTTCAGGGGTTTTGGGGGTTTTTTGGGGGGGGGATAGGTTGAAAGTGGGGGAAGAGATAAATAAAATTGTCAAATATCTGAAGCTCACAATAGACTTAATATACAGAGACTTCTTTCCCACCAAATACCATAATAGCACTATCAGCAAAGAGCCTTCTCTCCTCTCTCTGTCCCATTTGGGGAAGGTAAAATGACCCGGAATAGGAAGGCATAAGCGTTAGCAAGAATCCCACCATCTACTGACGGGAACTCCAGATCTTAGGTCACACACTGACAGCATTCCAGCAGATAGGCTGGCTGAGAAAGGGGCTCCTGAAACTTTAAGCGCAAAATAAGGCGTGAAGGGCTGGCTATGGGTGAGACCATCGAACTAGAGGAAAAGGGAAGGCAAAAAAAACCCAAACCAAAATAAAAGTTGCTCTTCAGAAATTCCTAAAAAGAAAAAAGCTGGAGTAAGGAAAAGTAAGTTATTTGGACCTTTGAGGATACATTTGTCCTGCGCAGATGTGAACACATTGATTCTTAAGCCAGAGCTTGGTTTGACGTCCCTGAAAAGTGAAACCTCGGGGACACCCAGCCCTGTGCATGTGAACTGAACACCTTCTCTTCCTCACACTCAGCTACAGCTTCTGCACCAATACTGTCAGCTCACAACAGAGCGGTAGCCCGGAAGGACTGTTATTATCGACCAAGTTCAATGTTGGCTCAGTGATGAGGGATCTCCTGATAGAAGAACCCATGGGAAGGATAGTTCTTTTCGTACTCTCTTTCAGGAGGTCTGACACTTGCCCCCTTCCCCGCCCCATGAAGAGAGGGCAGGGTTTTCCCTGGCCTAACCCCACCTCTAATCTCAGGAGATCAAGTTCAGACTCAAAGGAGCAGGAGGAGAGGAGAGGAACACCAACATACCCAAACAAAGCAAAACCAACCAACAAACCAACAACTCAAAGTAAAGCCAAACAAACAAACAAACAAACAAAACTCAAGGAAGAAACAAGCAATGCAGAGGAACGTTCAGAAAACAGGATTATTGTCTTTGAAATGGTTATGGTTTAATAGTTTCTCAACATAATAAAATAAAATATAAGGGCACACAGCCTGGTTTGGGAGTGGGATTTCAGTCCCATCTTCTCTTAAGTCAGAGATCAAAGGGAAAAACCAAAAGGAAAAGATAACCACGGTTGGTTAAAGTGGATGCCACGTGCTCTCTTGTGGTCATTTTAGCAAATCATGCATCATAATAGACTCTCACTCACTGCCCAGAGTAGGAGATGAGACAGCAGCAGGAACAGAAGTGGTGGGGGGAGATGTGACTGGCGCCACTGTTACATAGGATGAGCTAGGAACATGTCTAACGTCAAGGTGCTGCCCCATGGTCTGTCGCTTTAGGACTCCCTTAAAAGAGGCTCCCGTCTGGAATGTGTTAATTACGTCGATCTGCAAAGAATCAGAGAGTGAGACAGCTTTGCTCCACAGTCCAGAGAGAAGAGGAAAGGTGGGGGGGTGGGGGGTGGTCCTGGAGGATTAGGGAAGGGGGGTGGAAAGTGCTGGGAAAAGGGGACAGGAGCAGGAGCAGGAGCAAGAGAGAAGTTTCCTTCTACACAAAGCAATGGTGAGGAGAAGGGTGGGGAGGCGGGGGAACCATTAATCGCGCCACACACTTCATTTAAAGAATAGTTTGCCATGGAGGCCAGATACCCAGCCAGAATCCGGTCTTCTCTTCCCTTGCAGCCTACAAAGGATGTTTTAAGTGTGCAGGGGTCCAGAAGTATCTACAGTTTAAAGGGACTTCTCACCCCGTGACTCCTAACAGAGACTGACAGCTTATTCATTGTGTTGACCTGTAATCTTAAAAAACAAGGCATGCCATTTAAGATAGAAGGGGAAGTATATATATCAACTGAATTTTGAGCCTCAGGAACCTCTGAACCAATTAAGTTGACTACTGATTTTTGAAGATTTTGCAGGAAAGTAACTCCTGCGTTCAAAGAAAAAAAGTGAGGCATGTGGTAGAACACATCCAGGTGGTCGGGGCAGAAAGGCACTTAGACCACGACTGCTGGGTCACCTGCTTCTGGGTGTTTGCTCTGAGAGCCCCCTCTCCTTGGGCTGAAATGGACAGGGCCCGAGAAGGGAGCTCAGGAACCCAGCAGCCAGGCTCTTTAGCAAGAGTGCCGCCAGCACCGGGGGTCCTAAAATGTCTGGCAATGTCTGAGAGTAACTCAGTAGCTAGACTGAGGGCGGGGGAGCAAGACATGCTGGCTGGCGTGATCAGTGACAACAGTCTAGCAAGTGGTCTCTAGTTTTCTGTGTCCTACTTCTCAGACACAGGTGATTATGTGCCATTTGATTACCGATGATGGTCTTGGTTTGGGGCCTGGGACAAAACTACTGTCCTGGTCCCTGACCACTAGGTGACAAGGAACAAATCAAAAGGAATTCCTTCATCCTTTAGGATCTGGTAGAATCGTCATAAAACTGCCCGCAGACTTAAGACCAAGGGCTGATTCCATTCACCAGAATGGCTTCAGTTCCCCAGGTGAGAAGGGGACGAAGCAGGCGCCTTATGAGGCAGACAGCTGTTCTTATTTATAAAGCTTCCCGAGAAGCCACGAAATGTTAAGGGTTGGTTTCTGGATTCAGACCAAAGTCTGAGCTAGACTACCATCCCTTCATGGCGTTACATAGTTTTTAGTTCTGGGGGACGGAAGAGCCTGATCCTGTGGGAGGGAAAGGGCTGCACATGGGGAGGGGACCGGTACGGGTCCCCCCACCTCCACAGGGGACGCGGATCCCAGGGTTACCTTCCCAAAGCTTCTGCTCCCCAGTGCTTCTGGGTCTCCCTAAACTAAAGGGACCAGAAGGGGACCATTGCTGGGCCTCCCCCGCCATCGCCCAGGTGTTTCAGTGAGAGTGACAGCAAGGATCAATACCCCGACGACAGGGGGCTCTGTCGGAATCCCACTGAGGCTGACAAACCGCTGCCAGGAGCGAGCTCCAGGGGTCTGGGCTCACTGGCTTACGGGGCCAGGTGTGCGCTGCCAGGGCAGGGGCTGGGTGCCTGTGGCATCTTCGAGGGCTGCGTTTGCTTCCTAGGTGTAGGCCTGAATGCCACTCTCGCCTAGCCGCCCCAGGTCCCGCAAGGAAAGGCAGTCTGCCCAACGCCGTAAGGCCATGCATCTGAACCCAGGGTACACAGTCAAAGGAGTGGGAACTGGGATTGGAGGGGAAGGAAGATCCGTGAACCTCAGCCCCCCCAGGACAGAAGGAGATGCTGGAACGAGGGAATCCTGGCTAGGAAAAAAAAAAAAAAAAAAAAAAAAAAAAATCACATAGGAGGAGAGGAGGCAGGGACCCTGAAGGGAAGAAAAGCAGACAGGTTATTATGAAAGGAGCAGACCTGAAGGAAAGCACCAGGGCTTCGGAGACAGGAGCCAGTGGCCTAGAGGGTGGGGCAGTGTCTGCAGGTCCCGGGGACTTACCCCTCTTGGGGGAAGGAACCCGGGAGAGGGGAAAGGAGTCCCAGTGGTTCCCTAACTAGCCCTGCCCTCGCACCTCCATCATGGTCTTGCCTGTGGGAGACAAGTTCCCAGTGGGTATGCAGTGGTGAGGTTTCATTTGATCTCTCCTCCCTATGACTGAAGGAGGTGGGCTTGACTAGGGAACTTTCTACGCCCTCGGCAAGGCTGATTTTAGAGATTGGAACTTGTTTCCGGGATCTCCAGCCAATCAGCAGAGAGGAACAGGCCTGCTCTCTGGAGACGGAAATCTCGACTAATACAATAGAGGCATATAGGGCAAGAACAGGGAAAGTGATAGAATGACCAGGGCCTAGACCAGCTGCCTACCTAGGAGCAGGTGGTTATAGTTGCTGCATGGAAAATGGGAAGAAAAACGTTACTGCGAGGCTCCACGGGCAAGGGGGCCCAAGGGCAGCATCTGTGCCAGTTCAGAATTTTCGAGAAGGGAAAAGGTTTGAGGAAATTATAGCTTCTTCCTTTTGGGGAAGCAAATCTGAATCCTGCAAAAGATACTCAGGCACTGAGAGACTTTTGTCATTTATATACACTGAGCCGTCAGATTCCCCACCAAGGCCTTAAAGTATGAGTGGGGAAGATACGAGAGGGTGAGTTTCTTTGGCAAAGATCCTTCCAGATAACAGCTACGTTACCCTCGCAGCAGCTGGAGGACTTACACGAAGCATACGCTGGCAATGCTGGTTTAGAGATGCTGCCTAGCTCCTTTCTCCTGAAGGGCGGGGAAGGACGCCGAGCATCTCCCACCCCAAGGTCAGAGGTCAGGTCTGGTGCTTGCAAGAGACCGTACACAGGGAGCTTGCTGGCCCCATGGAGGGTGGCAAAATGGGCTTTAGAACCAAACAGAAGCTGAAGGAAGAGGCTACCAGTTTGTGTTCAGGGCTCTGAGACCTCTGACTACTCTCCTCTCAGAGGCGCCCAGGCAGCTGGTCCCTGGAGCTAGGGGAGCTCGGGCTGCCCACCAGTGGTGAGCCTTAGGGAGGGAAGAGATGTGAGCCACCAGGAACAGCTCCCCCATCCCCACACCTCCCCACACGGAGGGATGTCTTCTCCCCGGCGAGGACAGGCCACTGTCAGAGTACCTGAGTCTGGATACGGTTCAGGCCCCGGAACCAGAGGATCTGGCCTCGGCGCAGCTCCATCTCCGCGTGGTCAATCTCGTCCAGCCCCTCTGCGTCCTTGGTGATCTCCTCTTTGGTGGTGCCGTGCCCAGCCTCCTTCAGGAACTTCAAGGATTGGGTAGGTATCGTGGAGATGATCTGAGAACAAGTGCAGTGGAGGGGAGATACCAGAATCCAGGTGAGAGGGCGGTCACGCAGCTCACATGGTCAGGCCCTCGCGTAGGTCACTCTTTGCCCCATCAAACACCGGGGAGGTGGTGGGGTGGAAGGGCAGTGGGAGAGGTGTCAACCCGGCCAGGCAAGCACTCCTCAGGGCCTCCCAATGGCAGGCCCTCAGGAAGGTTTTCTGTATTTGTGGACACATGAAGGAGAACTTACATTCGCGTGTAAGTTTGCCAGCCATCTGCCTGGGTTAGTTATATACTTGGTTCTCCTTCCGTCTCAGTTGCTCCTTTCCATTTTGCCAGGAAAGGGAAGGAACTATAATGCGTGGCACATGGTAGGAAGGGACAGAGACCAGGGCCCGAGGGAAGACAAGGCTAGGGATAGGAGAGGGTGGTCACGTTGCTTGTGTATGGACAAGGGGAAGAGAAGTCTTGGAAGGGAAGGATCCTCTTCTAGTTAGCGCATGCAGAGTAACTCCCTGTGTTGTAAAACGAGGGTGAAAAAGCAAAACAAAACGAAAAAACCCACCCAGAAAAACGAGGGTGAAAGGATACTAGAGGTTTTCTTGGGCTTGGGGTGAGAGAGACCAGGGAAGAAGGGACATTCGGGTATCATCAGACATGGGGCAGTAGTCTGGGCTCAGGAAGCATCAATCAGCTCTCCCTGACACACAGACGAGGAATAGACAGGACTGGGACAAGAGAAGGGCTGTAGGAGTGGCCCAGCATGGAGCCAAGGATTCTGAAAGGGGAAGAAGGTCTGCTCTCGGATGACTGGAAGGTGCTGCTGGGACATAGGAGCCGTGCTGGTACCCGGCATCAAGGCCGCGTGGCCACGTGTGAGACTAGACCCCGATGGGAGTTCCGGACCATCAGTGAAACAACTAAGCTCCACTTAGGTGTGAAAGGGTCCCACTGGTAAAGCAACGCCACCGAATGGGACAGGGAGGCGGGGCTCATGGTAGGAATCAGGACAGCAATTCATCAGGGAGGTATCTGGGACACAGGAAAGAAACAACCAGCAGGTCTATGGGGAAGTGGTCCCAGGGAAGGATCGCGGGGGCCACTTAGAGCAAAGCTGTCACCCAGGTGGCTTGGAGCCTGTCGGTAGAGACTGGATGTCTGCAAAGCAGAGCTTCTCCTGGCTCAGAGCTGGGGATAAGAGGGTGTGCAAAGTGGTATCTGGGAAGGAACAAAATTTGCCAGACCTGATCCTATAGCTAAATTTTACTGTGTCCTTAGATGGTACTAGAAATTGTTCTAAGTCATTTCTGTGTCGTAACAGATGGGCTGATTAGCAACAAGGAACGATGATCCTGTTCTCCTAAGCTGAGGAAACTGAGGCACAGAGTGGTTAAGACGCTTGGTCAAAGGGATTCAACTTGTGGAAAGGAGATGTGGGATTCAAAGCCGAGGAGCCGGTCCCAGCGTCCATGCTCTTAACTGGGTGCTATGCTGCTTCTCTAGAGCCCTCGTGGGTCTGGATTTATCTCAAGTGAGAGTCAGCCATTCAACCCAGTCAACCTGTTCAGGCCGTGGTGAACACGAGAGGCAGGGGAGCCCTAAACTAGGTCAGCCCAGCAGCTCACAGCCAGACTACGGCTTTACTAAAATAGACTTCCGCTCTGTAAACATCTACTTCTAAGACCCTTAATTTTGTTTTTCTCTTTTTAGCAAAATTCCGTTGAATATTTCCACTCCCATCTCAGAGACGCTAAGGGATCTGCTTAGAGGAGATCCACAGCCTCCGAAGTGGGGGGCATTGACAGGATCCTGCAAGATGGAAAGACCTGGAAAACTGGGGGGAAGAAGCTCATGGCGAGGAGCTGGGAGGCACTGCCATCGCATGTCCCATCTCCTCCAGAGGAGAGAGTCTGCCGGCCGCACACCTGTACTGGGCGAGCCGGCTGCCACTCACCTGGCCCCATAGCAGTTCTCCGATGCCAATGAACAGACACCAAAACCACTGAGACAGGGTGAGCTTCGTGCAGCTGAAGGGTTTACCCCCAAATTCCACAATGAGAATCTAGAACCGAGAAAGGCAGCCCACCATCAGGGAGGCGAGTCACGGGCAGCTAGCCCTCCAGCTGAGACCACCAACACGGCGTCAGTGCCCCGGCCCGTGATCCCTGTGGGCCCAGGCCCAATCTGCTCGTTGGAGGAGGAGAAAGAGGAAATCCAGAGCGGGGAAGAGAGGACAGACACAGTCTTTCTAGAGACTCTGCTGGGGAGACAGAGCTACTTACTATGAATATTATTAAGGTAAGACCTGGCAGATCCAGGGGGATGGAAGCTTCTGGTGACTATAGCTAGTGGGCGAGGTGCCAAGAGAAGGCACAATGAGGGAGAGGAGGAATTGAAGAGGCAGGCCAATGAGGGGGACCCCGGCAGGGGATAGCAGGACCCCTTGGTGTGGGGCGAGCTCCTAGTCTCCTGTATCTGTAGGGCAAGGAGGAAGGGACCCGATCCTTCTACCACCGGGGCAGCTATGCCTTGACCCCGGTTTTACGAGAGGAACCCAGGCCAGCTTTATCTGTCCACTGCTCGAGCACCCTGCCACCCCTTCTGTCTGTAGACTGCACCGTGTCTTCTGCCAAGGGCCCCCCACGAATGCAGGGGCGGGGACAAGGAGGGAGCCTGTCTGGCATGTATCTGCCCATCTCATGTACGCTGGCAGGAGGGACAGAAAGGACCTCGGCGAGTGACTCTCTCCTTGGCCACTCTGGGAAAATTCTGTGCTTTAGAAAGACAAGGGAAGGATCCCACCCATCTCGTTTTATTTGCTACCAACGTGTTGCCTTGCACCGCGGTACCTGACCCAGCAGGCTCCAGTTCCAGAGCAATGTGCAGATGGGAGCCAACCAGGAATCCAAAAGCACTCGATCTGCAGCCTGAGTCCCCATCATTCCCTCCCTCCTTCTCCGGGTACCTAGTCAACCCCGCTCCCAGCTTCTGCCCTCTGCCATCCCAGCCGCCCTGCCCCGACTCCAGCTAGAGGCTCACCTGGCTGATGAAGGTACCCAGGACCACGGAGCAGAAGATGAGGTTGCGGAAGATGCCCGCGAAGACGTTCCTCTCTCCGTGGATCTTGCGGGAATTGATCTCGTTGAAGAGCTGCATCAGCACGAAGGTGTTGAAAATAATGGTGTAGTGCTGGCTGGGTGGGGAGTGTAGGGGCGCCTTCCTCCCGCTGTCAATGTCAAAGAACCTCTCACCTAGTGGGGACAAAGGAAGCGTTAGCGGGTTAAGCGCGGTCTCCGCGAGGGCCCAGTTTGAGCCCAAGCCCGGGTCCTAGGGCTGGTGTCCATTCTCTCAGGTCAGTATCTGAGCCACACTAGCTAGCAAACACTCTGAGTGTCAGCTCTGGTCTCAGCGTATCTGACTCTCTCTCCGTGTCCGCTACAGTGACTCTGACTGCTTATGGTGCGGCGTTGGGGGTGGGGGCTGTGCAAGGGGTCTGGTAGACACAGGTTTGATCTTAGTGTCGCTGTATATTCAACACGGGACCCGCGCTTCAGTTTTATAATCTTAAAAAAAAAAAAAAAAGCTACAGAAAGCCACCCTGTGAAATTCTTTTTTTTTTTTTTTTTAAAGATTTTATTTATTTATTTGACAGACAGAGATCACAAGTAGGCAGAGAGGCAGGCAGAGAGAGAGGGAGAAGCAGGCTCCCTGCTGAGGAGAGAGCCCGATATGGGGCTCGATCCCAGGACCCTGGGATCACGACCTGAGCCGAAGGCAGAGGCTTTAACCCACTGAGCCACCCAGGTGCCCCCCTTTTTTTTTTTTTTAAAGATTTTATTTATTAATTTGACAGAGAGAGATCACAAGTAGGTAGAGAGGCAGGCAGAGAGAGAAGAGGAAGCAGGCTCCCTACTGAGCAGAAAGCCCGATGCGGAGCTCGATCCCAGGACGTTGAGATCATGACCTGAGCCAAAGGCAGAGGCTTTAACCCACTGAGCCACCCAGGCACCCCCGCCCTGTGAAATTCTTAAGAGGAGTAGCTAAATAGCGGCACCTGAACCAACAGGTAAATATCGCAGGGCAGCACAGAGCGGGGCAAGGGGACACACCCCGTGGGTGACACTGCTGTCACCCCTAGTCCTGTGCTCGACTTGCTACCGTGCCACCTTCTCTCCGCGGGCCATTCTCTGCCCCCGTCTCCGCTTAGCACCCCGACCCCCATCCCCCGCGGCTCACCGGCGAAGACGAGGAAGAAGATGACAGTGAGCTGGTAGACGGCGTGGCCCAGGATGTTCTTCATCATCGTGCGCGAGATCAGAGGCTTGTTGCGGCCGTAGGGGCGACGCTTCAGCAGAGACTCCGTAGGAGGCTCCGTGGCCAGGGCCAACGAAGCAAAAGTGTCCATGATTAGGTTAACCCACAACATCTGCACGGCTTTCAGTGGGGAATCCTGGTGGGAGGAAGCACCCGTCCTTTGAGCTTTCCCCGGAAACCAGCCCCGGGCTCACTCAGCAGCCTCAGCTTTGGGCTTGCAGTGACCTCGCTTCCGCCATCCACCCGGACTTTGGATCCAGCTGTTCATTAGCTGAGTGACCTTGAGAGCACTACCTAACCTCTTTGAGCCTTGGGTTATTCCCCTGTAAAATGGGGGGGATATCCCTTTGCAAGGTTGTTTCTGAAGACCACAGAGGTACTCATCACAGTGGCTGACATTAGTGGTGGATAAGTTCTCCTCCCTCCACGTGGGCAGAAGGAGACCTAGGAGAGCGAATTCCCGCCCCTACACCCCCTGGGGAACTCCTGTCCTTAATCCTCAGTAGCCAGGACCCCATCCCCCACGTTCCCTCGCCCCTGCCTCATCCCTCTCCTCCCGGCCCACCCTGCACTCCCTTCACCTGAGTGATACAGGCCCCGGTGAAGGCCACGATCACGGCTACCACGTTGACAGTGAGCTGGAACTGGAGAAACTTGGAGATGCTGTCATAGACATTTCGCCCCCACATCACTGCCTTGACAATGCTGGTGAAGTTGTCATCCGTTAGGATGATGTCTGATGCCTCCTTCGCCACGTCCGTGCCTGCAATGCCCTGAGTGAGAGAGGGAGGGAAAGCAGTGAGGACCTAGATACGCAGACTTTATCTCCATTCTGAACCCAGACTGCCTTTCCAGACCCCCAAGAAGCTTCCGAATCGGCCATAAACACTAGAGGACGCACGCGCCACGCTAATGCCAATGACCAAACCACCATATTTTGAGTTCTCTCTTCCAGAGAAAATGTGTCACCCTCAGTCCACAGCAAGCAGGGCTGGGGCCTGATGCCACCGTCTTACTCCTGAACCCAAAGTGGAAATGACAGTTATCTTTGATATTCCTTTCTCCCTTCTTTGCTACTCCTCCACCTTAGAAATGAAGGAAAGGACAGGGAACCTACATCCTAACCTACCTCCAAATCCCTACACTCTTCCTACACCCTTCCTTTCTTCCTTCTGTCTTCCTTTCCTTCTTCCTTCCTCCCTCCCGCCCTTCCATCTCCTTCCTCCCTCCCTCCTTCCTTCCTTTTCTCTCTTCCCTTCCCTCCCTTCCTTCTTCCCCCTCCCTCCCTCCCTCCCCTCCCTTCCCTTCCCTTCCTTCAAAGATTTTATTTTGAAGTAATCTCGACACCCAAATTCACAACCCCAAGATCAAGAGTTACATGCTCCACGGACTGAGCCAGCCAGGTGCCCCTAAATTCTTTTCTGCCCCTAAATTCTTATATTTCCTTTGCCGCTGCCAGTGTCTCACTTATGTCCTTGTCTTCTCCACACTTCAAAGTCACTTTACACTTTTTTTCTGGGGGTAGTAGTCTGGCAGCACAGTTCAGATGTCCTATCCTTGTTTAAGTTCCTGTTCCTGGGGAACCACTAAAGATTTCTCAATAGACAATGGTTGAAAGCTGTGCTTATAGAAACGGTACAATATCTAGACTTGTAGTCAGAGCCCTCAACAGGTGAACTGGGATTCATTTTCCAGTCTGCTCCTATATCCTCTTTCTGCTCAAAACCCACTGATTATTCACAATTTCCTGATTCTCTCCTTCACTCTGGAGTCTAGACTTCTATTTACACCATTTCTCTAAACCTGGAACATCCTCCTTCCTCACCTATTTAAACCTCATCTATCTTTAAAGGTCTATGGGACACAAAACCATCCCTAAGGTCCCAGTCCCTACTTCTGTGCTGTGTCTTGCAAAGCCTAAAACCCACAGAGGAGCGTGTTCATTGATTTGGTTCGCAGTAGTACACCATTTGTTCTCTTTACCAGGTAGTAATATTTTCCTATCCAGATTGCAATAAACAAACATCTGTTACAGATTAAACAATTCAGTTTTCCCATCAAAAAGTCCTCTAATGCACCCCCACCATGTGTCACATGCCCTGAAAAAAGAAAGGAGGGGGAAAAAGAAAGAAAGGAGGACTATATATACTTTCTACCAAGGAATAATCTTCAGGTTATGTTCAATGAAAAAAAGCAATGTGAAAAAAAGAGAGTGTATGCTATGTGTGTAGAAAAATATACATATAGTACAGGTAAGTATCACCTATCGAAGAGGATAGGATGCAAATACATTATACATTTGATTATATTTTAAAGGAGCAAACAAAAGGATACACCAAAACAAAAGAAATGTTACTTAGAGTTAAGTGGGGAGGGAATAGGATGGAGGGGATAGGGGTAGAAGCTGGATTTCTGTTTTGTATATTTGACTTTAGAACTAGAAAGCTACTTTATCTGAGTATAAATCAAGACTAAGATTAAAAAACAATCTCTAGGGGCACCTGGGTGGCTTAGTGGGTTAAGTGTTTGACTCTTGATCTCAGCACAGTTCTTGACAGTCATGAGTTCGAGCCCCACAGGGGGGCCCAATGTGGAGCCTACTTTAAAGAAAAAAAAAAAAAAAGCAATCTCTAAAATGGAAAGCAACATGGTGTGAATGAACTGGTACAAACAGTGGAAAGCACAATCACACAAAGGAAAAATATTCCAAATGACTTTTAAAAAAACACAGTACCTTGTTGGTAGAACCTAGCAGAGCATAACTATAGGATAAAAAGAATTACAAGAAATATCTAGAACTGTTTTTTTTATTATTAGATAATAATATATAATAATACATAATACTAATATATAATAATAACAATAATACAAGAGCACTTGTATTATTATTGCTATTTTGAGACTGTTACCTATATTTTAGGGTAAAATAAGTAAGGATTATGTTAATGCCATTAGGAATCAAAATTTTCAGCTTAAGAGGTACAGATATAAAATCAGGGAAATTAAAGTAGCTAGAGTTCTATAATTCTAAATTTGAATTGAAAATACCAACATGGATTCATGAAGTGTTTTATCTTTAAAAAAAGAAATGCAAAAACAAAAAAGAGACATAAAAGATATATTTCCTAGCTTTGCCCATTGAAAAGATCTAGAAACAATGATTTCCTTGATAGTAAGAACACTCTTGACATTCAGACTGTGTTCTCTAAGCACCATTTCTTACTAAAAAGCAGGACTTTGAGAAATGGATGATTCCAGATCTAGGATGAGAAATACGTATAATGATTCTGGAACATGTTATCATGACAGAAACCAAGTAAGGTATTAAGGACAACTAGGTTGTATCTAAAGGACCCAGCAGGATTCATGAGGCTAATGATGGGTCAATGTGAACATCAAATAATAACAAAGGCAATGGATTGAAACACATCAAATGTACTTAAATCTGTGAGTTCATAACGATATTTTAAAAATGAGCTGTTTTTAGTAGAGTTCCTTAGTAGGGTTATTTTAAAAAATATAATTCACGGGTGCCTGGCTGGTTTACCCAGTAGAGTATGCAACTGTTGATCTTGGGGTTTTAAGTTCAAGCCCTGCGTTGGACATGGAGCCTACTTAATAAATAAATACAAGTTAGGGGCGCCTGGGTGGCTCAGTCAGTTAAGCGGCTGCTTCCGACTCAGGTCATGATCCCGGGGTCCTGGGATCGAGTCCCACATTGGGCTCCCTGCTCAGCGGGGAGCCTGCTTCTCCTTCTCCCTCTGCTCCTCCCTCCTGCTTGTGCTCTCTCTCTCTCATAAAATAAATAAAATCATTAAAAAAATTTAAAAACACATATATATGTGTGTATATATATAGATAGATCTATCTATATATATATATATAAAACTTATTGGTCATCTTTGGGAGTATCCTAAAAAGTCGACTCATTTTGAAAACTAGTAAATAAAGAAAAAGGATCAGGCATTTAGCTGCCTCTCATGTAGGAACCTGAACCTCAACCTCAGAATTACCAAATAATCCTGGAGGGCAGGTTTCTTTCTACAGAAGTCTTCAAGTTAATAGAGAAAATCTGGACGTAATTTTGCAGCCCCTAATGAAAGATGGGATCTAGAATCTGACTGCATATGACGAGAATACAGTCAACAAAATCCATGTTATGCATTATTCTATGTAGACAACCAGCCTGGTTCCTTCAAAACTAAATAGCTAGTACAAAAGACGGAGGGGGTTGGGCAGGAGAGCTAACATTGCATCCTGTTATCTTTAGAAAGGGCTATTTGTGAGGCTGGCCCTCAGCTGGCATCTGGGACCTTGGCTCTCAGAACGCTGCAGTCAACAATCAACTGAATATTAGTTGGTGGTTCATTGTGCCTAGATCGTGCCCAAATAGTATGTTTTCTCTTGAACACCTCCTTTCCTTCTAGAAGTCTGGAATCTCTCTTAAAAAAAAAAAAAAAAAAAAAAACTAACCAACTAAAAAACATTTCTTTATTTATTTTTTTAAATTTTATTTATTTATTTATTTATTTATTTGACAGAGAGAGAGATCACAAGTAGACGGAGAGGCAGGCAGAGAGAGAGAGAGAGAGAGAGAGAGGGAAGCAGGCTCCCTGCTGAGCAGAGAGCCCAATGCGGGACTCGATCCCAGGACCCTGAGATCATGACCTGAGCCGAAGGCAGCAGCTTAACCCACTGAGCCACCCAGGCGCCCCATTTAATTATTTATTTGAGAGAGAGAGGGAGTGGGAGCATGCGTGAATGGGGGGAGGGGAGAGGGAGAGAGAGAACTCAGGCAGACTCCCTGAGTTGGTCTCCTTGAGACCAATGCGGAGCTCGATCTCACGATCCTGAGATCATGACCTGCGCCCAAACCAAGAGTTGGTTGCTCAACGGACGGAGCCCCCCACTAGGCGCACCTAGGAGTCTGGATCTTAGCTCATATTAGGCAGAAAGTGACTATATGACCAAGCCCAACAAAAACCTTGGGTGCTTCGTCTCTGATGAGCTTCCCTGGGTAGAAACATCGCACATGTGCTGTCAGGGAAGGAGAGCGTGCTCTGTGTGAGCCCTCACGGCGAGAGAGAACAGAAAGCCTACATGCGGGTTCCTCCAGACTCTGCCTGCGACTTTCTGCCTTATTACACCCGTGCAATAAAAAAATCTTAGCCATGAGGACAGCTCTGTGCTGAGTCTCATAAGTCCTTTCAGTGAATCCACAAATGTAAAGCTGCTCTTGGGGACCCCTGACACAAGGATCCTACAGAACCTGTGGTTCGCAACCTTTAGGGTGTGGCAGAAATGTCAGGAGCTTAAGAAAGCACAGATTGCTGGGCTCCAACTCTGAGCTGTCAGATGCAGGAGAGCTGGGGAGGGCCTGAGAATCTGCATTTCTATAGGTTTCCAGGTCCATCTGGGAGGAGGAGCACGCTTCTAAAACGACTGCTATAGATTAAGAGCTCTAGGAGAGACAGTCAACGATTGCAGTGCATGGATCTTATTTAGATCTGATTTGGACAAAGAAAGATAAAGACAGAATTTGTGAAGCACTTGGGGCAATGGGGGAATGGACCAGATGATTAATGACAATAAGGGCTCGGATTATTGTGAGATAAGAGTGGTATGATTCTTCTAGATGTATGCCCTCGATGTACACTTATCAGAGGCGTATACTAATGTTCTTCCAAATGAAATGACAGGGCGTCCTTTATTTGCTTCAGAACAGTTTAGCTGCAGATGGGAGAAGTGGTGGGGGGAACCTTCAGGTACACGGGGATTCATGAAACTGTTCTCTCTACTTCTGTGTCTTCTTGAAATTTCCGAGAACCTATGTTCTTGTGGGTGTTAAAGGGAAGACCGTAAACACAGATTACTTCTTGAATCTCTTTCCGCTGCTTAAAAATCACCAATAGTTCAATACACACGAGAGGCTTATAATCACAAGCCGCTTGAGTGGGAAGATGTCCCTGGCCATCTGGGGGCTCCCACGTTTGCTACAACATCAGAATCAACAAGCGTGCCTGTTAGGAAACGCCAAACATCTCTGGGCCTACCCAGATGCCACTGAATCAAGATATTCACCCGCGGAACCTTGGGATACAGGATTTTAAATGAACTTTCCAGGTGATTCTGATGCTCCTGGCCTCACAAGTGAGAAGCAGAGTGATAACTGTGTCGGCCATGGAATACGTGCTTCACGGGGAACCCGAATTCCCTATGGTGCGCCTAGACAGACAACATCACCACGTTCGTGGTAATGAGGCGTCAGGGTTTCGCTGCCTGGGTCATCTAGTCTTCATACTTGACGGGTCTCCCATCACACAGACTTTTACCAGCCAGGTCAGTAGGAGAGACAGCGTTGGAGCAAAGAGCCCAAGGCGGGGGTGAAGGTTCAGGAAGGGGCAGGCTGCCGGGAGGCCCGTCCTGGCTCCCGGGCGGAGAAGGCTGCTTGCAGGCGGAGACGGCGTGCCCAGCTGCTTACCATGGCAAAACCAACGTCTGCTTTCTTCAGAGCCGGCCCATCGTTTGTGCCATCACCCGTGACAGCCACCACCTGTCGCTGCTCCCCAACAGTGCTGTCGATGATGCCTGGGAAAACAGACACACCCCGTGAGTCCACATGCGCTGTCGCAGGAGGTGAGGTAAGCCCTCTGCTCCCCACGCAGGCCCTTTTTGGGTCTTCTTCCCTGGTCCCTGCCACCACCTCTCTTCCTTTTTTCTTTCTCTCTGTGGGTGACAAGCTCCCTTTAGAGCACCGACAGATCTGTCAGCTCCCGAGAAGCTGCTACTGCTCTGCCTTGTTCTTCTGTTCAGGCATTGGAGAGTGAGAGGGAGGGTGGGAGGAGCACCTGGCCCAGCCTTCACCCAGGCAGCAGGCAGAGAAATGCATACACAGAAGTCCAGCTACCAGCTGAAAACAACCACGGGAAGGGGTAAGACCAGGCCCCATGGGGGTGAGGCTGGCTGACCCCGCACCAGGCGGCCACTCCGGCAACTGGAGCCAAAGGTGCTCTCCTGCTCTTTATCCCCCCCTGGTGGTTGGGGGATAGCAGTGTCTCAGCCTCCAGCGCCAGTAAGCACAGGTCCTGGAAGAGGGGGAAGCCAAGCGTCCTGAGACAGCCAGCCCCAGGTCACAGGCATGATACAATCAGAGGGCTGGAGGGGATCCAGAGAGATCCACGATCTAAGCAACTCCTATCACCTTACAGATGAGAAAACTGAAACCCAGAGAGGGGAAAGGCCTTGCAGGGTCCCAAAGCCAGCTGGTGAAGCCCGAACACCACTCCATCCCATCTCAGCCAATGAGGGCCGTGTGCTCCCTGAGCAAGAGCAGGAAGCAACACAAATGGAAGGAAGAGTCAAGCAGAAGATTACCCCTTCCAGGAGGCAGGCTTCTTCCAGCCACGGAGAGGACAGGAGAAAGCTCAGGGTGTCAGAGCTGGACACCACAGGTACACACATGCACGTGTGCACACATCTGCACACACATCCGTGAAACCTGGGTGCCCTTCTCTGGAGTCCAGGCTGGAGCCATAGGAGTGTGAGTGTGTGAGTGTGAGTGTGCGTGTGTGTTACGCGTGTACCACCTCCCTTTCTACTCTGTTCTTTCCTCCTTTCTTCCCGATGCTGGAGGCTCTACATTATCACCCAAAGGCTGTCAATTGTTTCTCGTTGGCGTGCTGGGCTCTGAGTCTGTCCTCGACAGGCAGCCTGGCGGCCCCAAGGCAACCAGTTTGTGCTGGAGAAAGCGCCAGGTGATTTGAAGACAGAGACCTGGGTGGGGGTCGAACCGTGCCACTTTCGCTCACCAGCGAGGCAATCTGGGTAAGTTCTTTGTCTTCTCAGCCTCAAACTTCCTCAGTGGCAAAAATGGGAGTAATTTAACCTGCTCTGACTAGTACACAGTACTATTGGTAAACAAGATATGATGTTTGAAGACACCTTCTTTACATGTCTTCCATATAGATGTTTGCTGACCTGTCTGCTCTCTGCCCACCCCCCACCCCCATGAGCTGGAGAGCTCTCCTGATGCTTTCCTATTCAAGACATGAGACTTGCTTTCACCAGTGGTTCTTGTTGTGTACCTCGTTGCCCAGCCTGCCATCACCTGCCCCAGGCACCTAGTTAAGAGCCAAGCTTACCTTTTACCAGTGTGTGCTTATCCGTGGGGGACGATCGCGCCAGGACTCGAAGCTTCGGCCAGATCTTGTCCAGCTTCTCTTGCTCTACCTGCCAACACCAGACCACACCGGGTCAGTCAAGCTCAGAGCAGCCATCCGGGAGAAGTTCACATTTCCCCACGCTCTGAGATTCCAGGAGAGCTGGCATTCCACAGCCCATGGCGGGTGTACCATCCTGGCCTCCGGGGGAGAGGAGACAGCCGGCTCGGTCTCCCAGGGCAGACTCACTGATGGTGACCATTCAGGTCCTGCATGTCTTCATTTCCCTTCCAATTCCCTATTGGGGAGCCAGTCCCCTATTTCTTGGACCCTTGACAGGAGGTTGGCCAAAGCTGGCTGTTGGTTCAGGTGGCCAAAGTGCTTCTGAGGTCTTTGGTTTGGTTTCTAGGCAGACCAGGAAGCTCTGGTCTGCTCCACACCCAGACTACATCCTCTCGCAGACCCATGCCACCCACCGCTAGTCACAAGGCGGTGACACAGGACGGCGAGGTGGAGGGGAATCAGTATGAAAGCATCCTATGACTGAACACAATCGGGAAAAAGTAAAAAGTTAGTGATGCTGTCTCAAAAGAGAGCTTATGAAGGAAGATAATGAGAAGAAAGAAAACTCCCAGTTTTCCCACCTGAGCAGCCCTGGTAGAAGGAAAGTTCTCTCTGAATAGATTTTAGTTTAAAAACCACCCACTCACTGGTGGTCCAACTCCTCACAGCTCCCCCTACTAGCTACATGGGATTCTGCTCAAGTCATGAAGCCATTTAATAAAGGCAATTAGATCTTAAACAAACAAACAAACAAGAATGACAAAACCCAGTGGCTTTCTCCCATGTCCCAGATGTGTGTCCCAGGTGGGTTACAACAAGAGCCCCACCACCCCCCACCCCGTCCCCCAACCAGGTGGCCAAATGAGGCCCTGGGTTTTCCCAGCCGGGACCCACCTCTCCCTTCTCATTGCGGATGAGTCGGTTGAATTCCTTTCCTTCTAAGCACAAGAAGTCATCCCCAGGTGTCACAATGCCACATTTGGTGGCGATGGCCCGGGCTGTGTTGATGTTGTCACCTGTCACCATTCTGACAGTAATGCCAGCTCGCTTGCATTTGGCAATAGCTTCTGGTACCTGTGGAGAGTAAGGCAAGGGGAGAGCCAGAGGTGGGAGCGGTGACGCCTGCCCCTGTTGGGGGTCCCTTCACTGTGGACAGGAGAGAGGGACCCCGGGAGCAGTGCCACAAGGCACGGGCCACGTCTGGTCATTGCTATATTGTTTGGTGCCACCTCACTCCTGTCCCTACCCAGAATACTACACTTGACCTTGCCTTCCTGTACCAGGAACTGAAGAGAAAATCTGTTTCAGGAGACAGGCATGAAAGTGGACTCTCCCTACAATCTAGACTCCTTGGCAGGGAGTCTATCTCCTCTTTTGGGATTTGGCCATTGCCTTCCTTTCTGGCAGAAGTTTTCACCATTCTCCACCTCCCTGGTGCATACTCCAACCCGTCAGTTCTTTGTAGTTTCCCATGCCCTCGGGCCTTGACCAACTCACAATCCATCTGTCTGGACTTCTTATAAGCAGAGACTTTTTCAATGCCTTAGTGTTTAGAATATGGTTCAGCTATCCTAAGGGCGCTCAGCAAGAACGTCCTGACTGAGAGAAGGCGGCTGGAGGCAAAGCTGGTGCCGCGGTTAACCCCGCCTCCTGACTGCTCTTAGGAACCGGATCACAAGCTCGGTAAAACCCACGCCTCTCACCCCTCAGATGGCATTCACCATGAGAATGCCAGCTTCTACCAGCTTAGCACTCTACAGTTTGGGGAAGCAGGAGGCACAGAAAAACACCTATCCGGATAAGTGAGAAGCTGTTGGGTAACTTGCCTGGGGTCACAGCTAGAAATGCAATGAGTCCCCCAGTTCCCAGGACTCTGGGGTGGTTTCCCAGCACATCGTGCTCGCCTCGCTCCGGGGCCAGATGCTGGTGGAAGGCTTCCCATCATGTTTCCTTACCCTTCGGCCAAAGCCAAAGCCTCACCTCTGGGCGCACGGGGTCCTCAATGCCCACCACTGCGATACACGTGAGTTCAGTGAGGATTTCGCTCTCATTGTCCCACGTGGGCTCTCCGTCGTTGAAATCCCGGTAAGCTATGCAGATGGTTCGGAGGCCCTCCGATGCCATGGGCTCGATGACAGTGCGGACCATCTCGTCTCGGTCCTTATTCTTGAATGGCATCACTTCCCCTTTCTTGTCCAGGATCCGGTTACACCTAGGGAAGCATGCAGTCAGGAAGTGGCTCCTCCTTCTCACCCAGTATGTCTCTATGCTCACTTACAGACTCTATATACTATACTCGTACAGACACTGTCCCAAGGCCAGAAATCTCTACCCATCATCCAGCCGAGTCCCTTCGTGCAAGGTGGGGTGGTCTGGAGGCGGATACGGTCTAGGTAAGCAGAGGGGGTGACTCTCCCATGTCGTCTATTCCTACTCATCTGTGAATGTGAGGCCAAGGGTCATTTGTGGATGGATCACGTGCTCTTTGAACTTCTCAAAGAGGGAGACACATTTTTAATTCCTAGTACCAGCATGGTACTAGAATGGTACTCGGTGTGGAGGGCGGGCTCCACAGGAATGGGTTGATCGAAAGAAGGTGGTGGAGCCAAAGAGAGGCACCGGTTAATCCTGCTACTGGCCCTGGGCCCACACAGGTCAGCCTTTAATGATCCGTGAACGGTCTAGCTGTGTGATGAAGTTACACAACTTCCTGTAATCGGAATTGAACATGAGAAGGAAAAGGGCACATACAACTAAGGTTTCTAGTACTTGCTATGTGCCTGGCGTTTTACGTACCGGCATACCTCGTTTCACTGCACTTCACAGATACTGTTTTTGTTTTCTTTTTTTTTACGTACTGAAGGTTTGCGGCCACTGAGCAAGTCTGTTGCCCCTAATTTTCTAATGGCATTTGCTCACTTCATGTCTCTGGGCCAGCTTTTGGTAAGTTTTGCAGTATTTTAAACTTCTTGGTTATTATTATATTTGTTACGGTGACCTGTGATCAGTGACATTGGATGCTTCTATTGTCACTGGGGACATCAAGAGTCACACGCATAGAAGGTCACAAACTTAACTGATCATGTTGTGTGTGTTCTCACTGCTCCGCTGCCCTGCTCTTTCCCCTTCTCTCTTCCTCTCCCCAGGGCCTCCTTCTCTCCAGAGAGACAACACTATTGAAAGTAAGCCACGGTACCCCTACGATGGCCTCGAAGTGCTCAAGTGAAAGGAAGAGTCGCCCGTGTCTCACTGTAAATCAAAAGCTAGAGATGATTGAGCTTGGGAAGGCAGGTCGAAAGCCGAGAGAGGCTGAAAGCTAGGCTTCTGGCACCCAACAGCCCAGCCGGGAAGGCAAAGGCAAAGTTCTAGAAGGAAATGAAAAGCGTTGCTCCCATGACACCAAAAGGGCCTTATTGCTGATCTGGAACAAGTCTGAGTGGTCTGAAGAGAAGATGAAACCAGCCACAACACTCCCTTCAGGCCAAAGCCTGATCCAAAGCAAGGCCCTGACTCTTCAATTTTATGATGGCTGAGAGAAATGGAGAAGTTGCAGAAGAAAAGCTTGAAGCAGCAGAGGCTGGGTCACAAGGTTTAAGGGAAGAAGCCGCCTCCATGATATAAAAGTGCGGGCTGAAGCAGCAAGTGCTGATGGAGAAGGCGCGGCAAGTGATCCAGAAGGTCTAGCTAAGATCATTCACCGAGGCGGCTACACTCAACAACAGATTGTCAATGTAGATACAACAGCCTCATACTGGAAGATGGCATCTAGAACCCTCACATCTGGAGAGAAGTCAGTGCCTGGTTTCAAAGCTCCACAGGACAGGCTGGCTTGCTTGTATGGGCTCATGTAGCTGGTGACTTTAAATGGAAACCAGTGCTCATTTACTATTCTGAAAATCCCAGGGTCCCTTTAGAATGATGCTGAATCTACTCCGTCTGTGCTCTATAAATGGAACGACAAAGTGTGGATGACAGCACATCTGTTTATAACTTGGTTTACGGAGTATTGAAAGCCCACCATGGAGAGATACAGCTCAGAAAAAGATTCCTTTCAAAATATGACTGCTCACTGACCAGGTACCTGGTCACCCAGGAGCTCTGATGGAGATGCCCAATGAGACTAATGCTGCTTCCCTGCCTGGTAACACGATGTCCGGTCTGCAGCCCGTGCATTAAGGAGTCATTTCAATTTTTAAGACTTATTTTTTAAGAAATATATTTTGTAAGGCTCTAGCTTCCAGAGAGATTCCTCCGACGGATCTGGGCAAAGTAAATGGAAAACCTTCTGGAAAGGACTCACCAACCTAAAGAACATTCACGATTTAGGCCAAAATATCAACAGTAACAGCAGTTTGGAAGAAGCTGATTCCAACCATCATGGATGACTTTGACCCTCATGGTTCAAGAGCTCAGGGGACACACTAAGTGTAGATGTGGTTGGAAACAGTGAGAGAGCGAGAATTAGCAGTGGAGCTTGAAGATGGGACCGCATGGCTGCAATCTCATGGTCAAACTTGAACAGATGAGGTGTTGCTTCTTGTAGATGGAAAAAGAAAATGGTTTCTTGGGATGGAATCTACTCTTGACAAGATGCTGTGAAGACCGTTGTAACGACAAGAGAGGATTTAGAATTGTGCATAAAGAAGCAGCAGGATTTGAGGGGAAAGGACTCCAAATGGGAAAGAACTTTTACTGTTTGACGATAGTTTTACTATCAAATAGCATCTCATGCTACAGAGAAATCACTCACAGAAAGAGTCAATCAACACAGCACACGTCATTGTCTTATTTTAAGAAAGTGCCACAGTCTCCCAGTCTTTCAACACCCAGCAGCCAGCAACACCCTCCACCAGCCAAAAGATGATGATCGCTGATGATGGTGAGCATTTTTTAGCAATAAAGTATTTCTAAAGTAAGGTAGGTACTTGTTTTTTTTATACAAGAGGCTATTGCACCCTTAATAGACTACAGTCTGTTATAACTACATATGGTTACACAGTCTAGTGGAACTATGAGTTTTGTATGCTGGGAAACCAAAAAGACTCATTCACCTCGCTTCATCGTGGCAGTCTAGAACTGAACTCACGCGCCACGTCCAAGGCGCACATCGAACCGTCTAATCACAGTAACCCTGTGAGTGTTCCTTGGGTTTCGCATGAGCAGATGAAAGCTTGGATTATCGAGGTCTGAATCCTGGCTGCCCCTACTAGCTCTACCCCCCAAGCAAGTTACTTCGCTTCCTGTACCTCTGCTTTCTCATCTATAAAACAGGAACGATAATAGCACCTACTGCTCTGGGTTGTAAAGATTACGCAGAAGGGGCCACCTGAGGCACTTGGAAACAAGCCTCGGCCTGAGTAAGTGCTCAGCTATTCGTGATGGTGTCACGATGGTCCAATGGCTCATGGACCATTCAGGTGGGCTCAGCATGGCACATGTCCCCTAGACCTTCTGGCAGGGAGGATCTGGAAGGGAAGAAGAAGCGGGGGCGGGGGGCTCACTTGCGCAAGATGATCTCAGAGGCACCCTTGCTGTACATGCGGTAGCCCCCGCTGGGCTTCTCAATGACCGTGCTCATGGACTTGCGCACAGAGTTGAAGGTGTACACCTTGTAGAGCTTCTCCTCAGGCACCTCATTGCGCACCGCGTGGTAATCCTGCTTCAGGTCGGTGACAAAGCCCAGCAGGGCACACTCGGTCTTGTTGCCCACCTGCCGTGGGAGACCTCCCTCCTTCTCCGGAGGCTGAGAGAGAAATTGGATATGCTGTTGATAACATGCCCCGACTACGGAGAGAGCTCAGGAAGGAGAGAACTCCCTGAAGAAATGCTCACGTATGTACCTGGAACCCATACAGGGAGACAGCATCTGACTTTTTTCCAAGGGTAGGCAGACAGCAGTCAGTGGTGACTGTGGTCTCCAAGCCATCCCAGGCTTAGTGAACTTCTAGTCTGCCTTGGGGCTGGTGCTGACATCTCACCCTGTGTGGGTCTCATTTGAACACCCTCTCTCAGTTTCCAGAAAGTATGTAATTTACCCCTGATACGCCCATCTCTCCTAGAGATACTGACATGATATGGTGACTAGTGGGCCTCTCAGAGACCCGGATTTCTACCTGCCTCTGGCCCCCAACTCTACTCCCATGGATCCATCCCTGGTCACCCCAAACGAGTTCACTGAGGAGTAGGAAGTGGAAACGTGGGGTGGCAACTCAAGCAGAACAAACAAGGGACAATTCCTCTGTCCAGAGAAAATCAACGGTTCCCTCCAATTACCCACTCTAAGTGTCCAGGCAAAGGAAGAGCTTACCAGAATCTTGGAGGTATAGGCACTGTTGATAGCAATGCTATTGACAATAAGGTCCAGGACCTTGGGCACGAGGGCATCAGGGCTTGGGATCTGGTGGTAATGAGTGTCTCCAATGTAAGCCTGTACCACAGTCATGCGGTTCATGGTCAACGTGCCGGTCTTATCAGAGCAGATGGCTGTGGCATTGCCCATCGTCTCACAAGCATCCAGGTGCCGCACCAAGTTATTGTCTTTCATCATTTTCTACAAAGGAGATGGGAACAGACTTGAGGAGGGACCAGTGGAGCTCTGCCATATATGGGTCAAAGGCCATTTTTTATCCAATGTGTCTCCACGTCTCATGCTCTGGTCTGTGCAAAAATGCAGGAGACGATTTTTGTGAATCTTCTTCAGATTCTACTGGGTTATCTCACCCTGGATGCCACCGATCAAGATGGTCCTTCCGTCTCTGAGCGGAGCCAGCGGCTTCTGCTCTCGTGAGGGGCCATCCGGGGGTTGTGCAGAGGGGATGGCCCACCTTTTCACCGAAGGCTACAGGGCACCCTCCCTTCCCGTCTCTTCTACAGGAAGAGACAGCCCTGCTGCAGTCTCACCTTCACAGAGTAGGCCAGTGAAATGGTGACAGCCAGGGGCAGCCCCTCCGGCACGGCCACCACGAGGACGGTGATGCCGATGATGAAGAACTTGACGAAGTACTGGATGTAGATGGGCGTGCACTCCGCCAGCCACGGTCTGCGGTGTATCACGAAGTTCTCGATCACAAAGTACAGGATCAGGATGAGAACCGTGATGGCAGACATGAGGAGACCTGTCCAGCAAATAAGCCACGATGAGCCCGGGCTCAAGGGTGTCCCCGGGGCCCTCGCCAGAAGGCAGCCAGCATAAGGTGTAGCCTTCGCTACTGAGGTTTAAATCCATTGTCTCTAAGGACTCATGTCCACTTCCCTTACCCATTCTTGGTTGCCTGTACACTGTCGTGTAGGGGAAAGGACGCGGGTTTTGTCCTCCACAGACACCGGTTCTAGTCTCAGCACGATACCCACTTGACTCGTGGCTTTGGACTAGTCACGGTCTCTCTCCCGGCCCGTTTCCTCTTTCGTAATTAAGGAGTTGGTCTAGTTTTCTAAAAGAGCATTTTATGATTCTATCTCAGACCTACCTTCTTTTGACAATTCATAATGTAGTGACTGCATCTATTTCCTAGGAATTTAACAATTTGGGCTTCTGCCCCAGGAGCCGGGGAACGTCGGTAATTCACCCGACTTGTCTATAGCGATGACTGTGTGGTGTTCCACGTCACCTACGTGGCTAACCTTCAGAACAGTGCTTCCTGACTTTTCTCTTACCATGGCGTAGACAGAAGATGACAATAATGTGCATGTTTACACTGAGCAAATATTTCTATAATGCTTACTCTACAGGCCAGAGCACTTCACGTGTACCAACTCATTGAATCCTCACAAAACCCCTGGGAGGTTAAGTTAGTATTATCATCCCCTTTCATGAAAAAATTGAGGCACAGAGTTTTTTTTAAAGAAGATCAAAAGACAATTATGATTTTTAAAACATGTTCATCTTATTTATTTATTTAGATCATGGTAAGTGCCGTCTTTCATCCCCAACACCTATTTCACCCACCCCTACACCCACCTCCCCACAAAGGGTTTCTTGGCAAGGGCACCCTAGCTGGGGGACCAACTATTCTGGTTTGCCTGAGACTGAGCAGCTGGGATATGGGACTCTCAGTAGTAAATCAAGAGCATCCCCAGCAAGCCGGGACAAGCTGGTCGTCCAACAGACTGATATGAATGAAAGAATTTTTTTCAATGTCAGAAAGCAGCTGGCTTAGGGGCTCCAACATTGCTGGGGGCTGCCTGGACACCCCGAGGGCTGAGGGGATCAGAATCTGGGCACCCTGTGTGGATCTGTGGCTCAGTATCTGGGAAAAGCTTTGCTTCAGACCATAGTCTAGGGTGGGTCTTTGCTTTTCCTGAGAACCTAATGATGCAAGAGCATCCGAGCAAGGTTAGAGGTGATTATTTCAATAAAAGCGTATTCTTCTGAATTTTGCTTCAGCAGAGTCAGGGCTAAGGTGAGGTAAACAAGGTGCCTAGGGTCCAAAATTCAAGAAAGCACTCCCTGCCTGGGTGGTACAAAGCACTAGATTTGCCTCCCTTCCTATGGGCCTGGCCTGGAACGTTAACTGAAACGAGAGAGGGGACCAGTGGCTGGCCATCAGGTGGCCTGCACTCCCTAAAGAACAAGGCAGGGGTTCGTGGACAGGAGGGGTTAGTGGGATCTGTTTAATGCTTCACACGTGTGTGCCAGGCTCAGTAACTTGATTCCACACCTGCAATTCATGTCTTCCACGTACACTTGATACACAAAAGATTTCACGTGCTTGCCATCAGCTGGGGACTGGAACTGAATGACTACGTTAGACGAATGCTGTCCCAGAGAACTCTGTGATGCTTCCAATGTCCTCCCTTTGCACTGTCCAATACGGTAGCCGCTAGCAACGTGTGATTATCAACCGGCTGATACAAGGCACTGAATGTGAACTTGTATTTAACTGTAATTCATTTAAGGGGCGACAAACAGCCACGCGTGGTTAGTGGCTATGGCAGCGCCCTGCAGAAATTCTTGCCACTCAACATGCGGTTAGCAGAGCAGCGGCATTGGCATCACCCGGGGGCCTGTTAGAAATGCAGAATCCTGGCCCTGCCCGGGACCTCCTGAATCGGAATCTGTGCTTTAACAAGATCCCAGGTGAGCTGTCCACGCAGATGTACAGGACTAGACTGACTGTGGTCCACAGAGGGGCAGGGTCCGGAGCACATGAGACAGTGGGTTGGGGTCAGGAGCACATGAGACAGTGGGTTCCGGGTCAGGAGCACATGAGAGTGGGTCAGGGTCCGGAGCACATGAGACAGTGGGGTGGGGTCAGGAGCACATGAGAGAGTGGGTCAGGGTCCAGAGCACATGAGGCAGTGGGGTGGGGTCAGGAGCACATAAGACAGTGGTTCCGGGTCAGGAGCACATGAGAGTGGGTCAGGGTCCGGAGCACATGAGACAGTGGGGTGGGGTCAGGAGCACATGAGAGAGTGGGTCAGGGTCCAGAGCACATGAGGCAGTGGGGTGGGGTCAGGAGCACATAAGACAGTGGTTCCGGGTCAGGAGCACATGAGGCAGTGGGTCAGGGTGTGGAGCAAATGAGACAGTGGTTCCGGGTCAGGAGCACATGAGAGAGTGGGTCGGGGTCAGGAGCACATGAACAGTGGTTCCGGGTCAGGAGCACATGAGGCAGTGGGTCGGGGTCTGGAGAACATGAGACAATGGGTTGGGGTCAGGAGCACATGAGACAGTGGGGCAGGGTCAGGAGCATATGAGACAGTGGGTTGGGGTCAGGAGCACCTGAAACGGTGGGTTGGGGTCAGGAGCACATGAGGCAGTGGGTTGGGGTCAGGAGCACATGAGACAGTGGGTTCCGGGTCAGGAGCACATGAGAGTGGGTCAGGGTCCGGAGCACATGAGACAGTGGGGTGGGGTCAGGAGCACATGAGAGAGTGGGTCAGGGTCCAGAGCACATGAGGCAGTGGGGTGGGGTCAGGAGCACATAAGACAGTGGTTCCGGGTCAGGAGCACATGAGGCAGTGGGTCAGGGTGTGGAGCAAATGAGACAGTGGTTCCGGGTCAGGAGCACATGAGAGAGTGGGTCGGGGTCAGGAGCACATGAACAGTGGTTCCGGGTCAGGAGCACATGAGGCAGTGGGTCGGGGTCTGGAGAACATGAGACAATGGGTTGGGGTCAGGAGCACATGAGACAGTGGGGCAGGGTCAGGAGCATATGAGACAGTGGGTTGGGGTCAGGAGCACACAAAACAGTGGTACAAGGTGGTCCCTTGAGAGGTGTGTCCACGGAAGGGGCACTCTTCCTTTTGTTTCTTCCTCCAACCCCTGCCCCAGCCCCCAACAGAAGGTGGAGAGAGAATGTAGAGGCAGGGGCTGGAGGAGCCACTTCCTCTCATGATAGGTGAGAGTGCCCCTAGTGACGCCCTCCTCTGGAAAGAGCCTCTGGAAATCACAGTCTTCCCGCTTCCTCTAGTCCTTGTTCTGCGTTCATCACCACGCTTTGCCAGGCCAGGCGCTAGCCCTCTGCTAGGGCATCGCTGCTGGCAAATAGGAGCCTTCTCTCTCCTGAAGGGATTTACAAGCCAATACATGAAAACAGGTACGTGGTCAGCCCGGTCTCCTTCTTGCTAAAGTAAATCTCCCCTGTCAGACAGAAGTCCTTTATCTCCCTTCTGTTGGGAGGGAAGAGACGATACAGGGTCTTTAACCCTTGCCCCTTGCACACAGGCGCACACTTCTCTCCAGAGAGGCCCAGGGACTAGCCAGACGGGAGGGCAGAGAGAGGGGCGCAGCCACCCTGGGCTGCAGGAGCCCCTGGGAAGGGTCAGCTTCCTTCTGCCGGCCTGGCTGGTTCAGAAGGTGGACAGCCACAGTGTCAAGTATCCGGAGTGGCCCCAGTAATGAGAAAATTCTGCCCTACTCACCGGCTTTCCCGATCTGAACAGCCAAGCGCGTCAGCTTGCCCTGCAGCACCGACTTCTCCTTTTTGGGCAGCTTGGTCACCTTTTTCTCCTTTTCCTCATTGTCGATCCCCTCCTGGCTGTTGAGTGGCTGGATTTCGAGGGCCACTCC
The DNA here is from genome assembly GCF_902655055.1 of Lutra lutra. NCBI lineage: Eukaryota > Metazoa > Chordata > Mammalia > Carnivora > Mustelidae > Lutra > Lutra lutra. Next base: position 42,921,626 of record NC_062292.1, on the reverse strand, counting down.
GTCCTGAGTCTTTGCTAGGGTGTACACACAAACAGGACAGGTGAGCGCACTAGCTGGCAGGACCGAGGAGCAAGCGCATGGGAACCAAAACTCCTGTCTCCTTCCTGGAAGTCACCTGGACCCCCAGCATCAGCTCTGGCCGCTCTCACCCTATGCCAGGCAAGGGACATGACTTCCACCCTCAGCTAGGGCCTTTAGAATGATATTCTGACGATGGGAGAGGAAACGGGAGTGCTTTGAGGGTATGGATTTCCTCTTCGGTGGCAGCTTCCTGGCACCACCTCAGAGTCCCAAGCCAGGTTTATTCCAGCAAGAGGATTAGTCATGCCACTAAGTGCTCTTACCAACAACCATCCTTCCTGGAATTCAGCGCTTAAAATAGTGAATCTTTAGTGCAGAAAGGGGCTGACAGGGAAGGCTGGCAGATTTTTCCAGAGCATAAGGGTCCTAGTCTGCTCTGCTAAAAGGTTCATCTCTTTCTCCTTTTAGACCATCAGGGAAGAAACACAGACCCCCAAACAGGGTATTTTCCAGTTCCTTCTTATATCAGTTGAATGACTGGGGAAGGAAATGTCCTTTCTCCCCTGTCTGACAAAGGTGGGGACATACAGAGCGGGGAGGGTTAAGTCTTTTGGGAGAGAGGGAAGAAGCTAGTAGGAGGGACCCTCTGGAATGAGAGGGATAAAGACAGACATATAAATCCATTTTGCTTTCCAAAGAAGAGTTAAAGAGACCTAAAATTAAAGAATTATTTCTGTGAGGCCCTGCTTCTCCAATGTGATGACTTTATTCCTAAAGACTACTATGACGTGGGTACAAAGGAAAAAAAAAATCTCCAGTAGCTGTCTCAAGAGAGCCTTTCTGGCCGGTTCCCACCTTCCCCCTCCGGCTTCACCCCTGCATAGCTCGGCTCTTTTGCTTACGATGCCCTTCCTGAGATACTGTCTCTGTTGTCAGACTCCACAAACAAGACAGAGACAGGATGTAAACACAGCCACCAAAAAAGAAACACACACCAGATCGGGAGGAAGAAGACAGACGGCGAGAACAAAGAAGGAGGTGGGGAGAGGTACAGAGAACGGGCTCTGTCCAAGCACCCCAAGAAGACTAGCAGAGAAGGATCCAGGCCAGAAGAGGACACCGATGAGGAAGCTAGCAAGAGGAGGGTGCAGGGACTGCCCACCCCAACTCCCTCCACTGTCGGGACCCTGAAGTCTTCTAGCCCAGAAACAGATGACCATGACCATGACCATGACCGTGGGTGTTTACATTCGGCCTAGGGTGGTGAAGCGGGGAGTTCAGCGGCCCTGGGGAAGAGCAGATCCTTCCCACCTGCTCCTCAAGAGAAATCTTGACAGGAGGGTCTGTGAGACAACAGCAGGGGGTGCTGTTGTCGCATCATAGATGGGGACCCGGACCTGGTGACCACCCCTAAAATCTCTGCACCTTCCTCAGGATGAGGCATCAGGCCCCGGAAGCAGATAACAGATTATGGAGAGGGAAAGGGAGAAGGCAGATGGCCTGGAAAGGTCTGGTTTGAGTGTGGGCAGGTAGACATGGTAAATGAGTGGGTGGAGAGGTTACCTTTGTTGCGATTTTCAGGGACTCCTTGTTTTTTACCTGTTTGAACAAGAAAGAGAAAAGTGGGGTGGAGACCCAAGGTGACTATTAAGAGATTAGGTATCCGATCTGCTGGTCCTGCTCTGAGCCCAAAAGGGCCACCGCAGAAAGGGGTGGAGTGGCGGGGAAGGGAAATGGAAAGGAAGTTCATGTCTCTGCTCACATCCATGCCTCCTCGGGGAGCTCAGGACCACCAGGATGCGGACCAGACCTCTCACGCAGGTGAGCGCACACCCGCGCCGGGGCTGCTGGGAGGCTGCTCCCAGCTTGAGTCCCATCACTCGCAGAAATGGGGAACAGAAATGGGGAACAGAAATGGGGTTGGAACTGGTTCTGCCTGATGGCAGAGGCTCTGAAAGGTATCTCTGTCTGTTCACCAGCACCAGGCCGGCTTCCTCCTTACACATCAGCAGGTGGCCTACAGTCTAGTTCCCGACTGAACGGGTTTTGCTTCCTTCTGATACACTGCCCTCCACGGAACAGCCCAGATGGTCCTCCGGCCAAGTGACAGAAATCCTTCTCTTCTCCAAGGAAAGAAGGAATGCTGAGGGAAAGGTCGATCTCTCCTTAGTATCTTTTTCTCGTTTACCTTCCTTCCTTGTTTGTCCTTCCTTTAGGAGCAAGTGAATGGCAAAGATGGGACTAACTTTGGGGGTAGACGTTACCTCTGTGCTCCCGCTCTCCCAGCTGTGTCTCTCTTCCACTGTGAGCCCAGGCTTTCAGCAGACTTCCCTCAGCCTGGACAGTATGCTCACTGCCTCACGTTTGAGGGAGGAAGGGACAAGCATTGGGGGACTACGCAGAGGCCTGCTGGGGCCACGGCACCCAGCCGGCTCATTTGGGGCAAGCTTTACATCTCTCGCCTTTACAACCCACGAACAGACACACAGGAGTTGAGGCTCAAAGGCGATCAGATTTGGTTTTCATCAGAGCACCCTGGGGAGCCAGGCTCGACATCTTTATCTCTGCAAGAAGTCTGGATATCTGCATTCTTCATCCAGCAAATTCTTCTCACCAGGCATCCCATGCACGTCTGGTCCCTTGCTTCCTAGTCTGGCCATGGGGACCGGAGGGTTCACAATCTCATCCCACATCACCTTACCTTTTTTCTTCTTCTCCTCCTCTTCTCCCTCACTGGCTCCCAAAAGGGTAAAGATGATTCCAGTCTGGGAGTTGATACCTACAGCAGTTACTACCATCCGGCCAGAACCTTCCATGACATGGGTTCCTATATGAGAAAGGAGAAGATGGAAGGAGGGTTGTTTCTTTTACCTAGCCATGCTTTGGTGTGGAACACAAACTTAGAAAAAAACAGTCCCTCTTCCTCCCCCATGGATAATGATATACTCAGCAGATAGCAGGAAAAGGTCAAGAGCTGGGCCCATTTAAAATAGACCAAGCAAATTGGGGGGTAAGGAGAAAAATGTGTCTAGCTGCTTTAGAGCAAGGCTCTTTCCCTCATTCCCCAACCACTAACCAGCAGAGCCCTATCGAGGTCCCTACAGCACTCGCTTCACAGAGAACCTCTTTTCGATTGACTGATAACCTTGTATTCAACCCACTAATATGCTCCTGCCCCAAATGAACCCAGGGGAAGGAGATGGGGCGGGGCCGGAATAGAGGGCAAGGCCTGGAGCAGCCAGAGGCCATACCTGACAGCAGCATTGGGTCTCTTTCCAAGGACTTCTTGACATGGTCTGATTCCCCAGTCAGAGAGCTCTCGTCAATCTTGAGATCATTCCCCTGGATCAGGATCCCGTCTGCAGGCAGCAGGTCGCCTAGTGTGCAGAGGGGAAGGGGCGACAGGGAAAGAGGGGATGGAAGAGCTTGTCAGAGGGTGGGAACCATCCAACCCCATCTCAGGGCTGCTCCCACGGGCCCTACCTATAGGACAATGACCCAGATGGCACCAGGAAAGAAAGCCTCTGAAAGACAGCTTCATCTCTCACCACCTGAGATAAGACTCTTTAGGAATTCAAAGAGTAACTTCTTCCCCAACACCTTCCCATAGCCTTAACATCATGTACTTTTAAACCTGAGACACATGGGGTACAGGTGTGACATTCTTTGGGGAGACTTTCTTCTTTCTTTGAATCCTTCTCAACAACCTCCTTCGACTAACCTAGAAGCTAATGCCGTTTGGGATTTTATCTTTCTGGGTCCTCAGTGATTCCCAGCCCCCTGTGCCAAAGGACCCAGCGCTCAGGTGGGGAGGACAACATAGGTTCGAGAAGCACGAGCTCTCACCGTATTTGATTTGGGCGATGTCACCCACCACGATCTCGGCCACAGGCAGCTGGATGATGTGGCCATTTCGGATCACAGAGAACTTCTGCTCCTTTTCAATGCGGTTCTGCAGCCCCCGGAATTGCTTCTCCTTGCTCCAATCATTGAAGGCAGTCACCAGCACCACGATGATCACGGAGAACAGGATGGCTGCGCCCTCAATCCAGCCAGCTTCTGCCTCTCCTTCATCTTCTGGGCTACTGACAGGCAGACCACACTCTGGCCCCGGGAAAGGACAGAACATAAGGGTTACCAGGGGGCACTGGTGAACACTAAAAATGGGAGAAGTGTTTCCACAACCCCCCAAAATGGAAAGTCAGGGAAAGAGAATAATTAGAAAACACAACCCTTGGGCAGGTGATCTATCCTCAGAGGACACTGGAGGACAGTAGGGCTGGGCGTCATGTCATCACCAATATAAGCATTTATGTTAGCCCAAAAGAAGTTAACGAGTAAGTAGCACAAAGCACATCAGTACAAATTACTGGCCAGTCATATGCATAGAACTTACGATTCCCAACAAGGCCAGGCCCCTGCTCCAGGCTCTAGGTCACTGCTATTTCCCATAATGCCAGATAATTGGTGGGGAGCACTTTGAGAAGCAGGTTTTGGTGGCTGGGTGAGGGTAGAAGTATTCTGCATAAGGATTTGGTGGGAGAAGGGGAAGAAGACTCTGGAATCAGGATGGGTTGAGGAATGGCTGACCAGCTACTCGTTGGTTTTCTTTGGAGAACCCACTCTGGAAAGAAGGGTCAACTTTTAAGCTAAAAACCTGTCAATCATGAATACTAGTGTTTTGGTGGGAGTGGAAAGAACAAGGATCAGAGTCACGCCAGGCTGTTCTAGACACTCACGTTCATTTTCTTCCCCAGGGGGGCGATAGAAGGACAGGACAAGGGAGATGATGGCTGCGATCTCCAGGATGATGAGTGTGACATCTTGAAGGGCTTCCCACACCAGTTCTAAGAAGGTCTTGGGCTTTTTTGGGGGGATGAAATTCTGTCCAAACACTTGCTTACGTTTCTCCAGGTCCGTAGGGTTCCCAGATAGACCTGAAATGGAGATATGAGTGGGAGGAACAGGTAAGAAAAACAAGGGGAAGAAATGAATGATGGGAGAAGGAGGTCCAAAGCTTCTTGAAATAAAGACCTCCCTGCTTCCTGTTCCACCCAGGTAGGAGATCCAGTTAGGGTGACCAGTCCCCCCCAGTTTGCCCAGGACGCAGAGGGCTGTGAAACCTTTAGTCTCAAAATGGGCAAACTGGGACAAGATGGTCACAGGGGGTCCTTCACTGTTCTTAGTGTCCAGGGTGAGCTCCCCGGGATCTGAAACCTCACCTCCTCTCACCAGTAGGCTGCAGGTTCCAGCTCTAAGAACACAAACATTCAAATGGTTCCTGGTGCTGACAGAACTTTTCTCTCACATTAAACATGTATCTGCTGTTGCTGATTTCAAAACTGAGTTAGCTTCCATCCACTGGCGCATACACAAAGGCCCGAAAGAAGTAGCTCTCTGCTCAAGGTCATGCTAGGAGGCTGGCAGACAGGGCCCAACCAGCTGTCCTGATTCCAAGTTCCAGGGGCTTCCAGAGATCAACGGGAGGGGCTTTTAGCCTCCTACTCTGGGTGCCCAGGTGCAGCGCCCATTCCCTCCTTGTCAGTCCCCCACCCACACACAGACACAGACACCTAGCACTAAGAGGTACTATCACTCTGTTAAGTACTGTGTACTTAGTACTACTGAGACTAAGTTAGGTATTAACAGGACCACTGTTACTCATGTTGAATAAAAAAAGAACAAAAAGGTGAAGCCATGAACTCAGACAGTACACACTGCTCGGTTAACCGCATCTCCCCATGACCACACACGTCCTATGTGAGCACACTTGCCGGGTCCAGGCATATGCCCGGAGAGGGGAGGGACAGGCAGACTTGTTTCCTGGGCCTTCTTTATCTCAGGCCTGATATTTGGGCCCCTCTGCTGGGCTGTCAGGGAAGGAGGGAAATCCTAAGACTTCAATTAAAGTTGTTTACACACAGCAGCAAGTAAGGCAGGGTTTTCACACGTGAAGTTGTTGGCGGCCCTGTTCATGGGCTCCCACGCATAGGTGGGGGGAGGGGAGGGTGACCTTTGTCTTGGAAAAAAGTCCTTGCAGAGGAGAGTTAGAATCAGAGGACAGGGGCACTCCAGCAAGCATCACAGCACACGAGGGAAAGCAAGGAGAACGGGGAGCTACTGAGGCCAGAGAACGTCCTCACACTGGGGTCTGTGCGAGGGGCTATTACCCTGGTGCGGACTGGGGCATGGCGTGTGGGCAAACCTCTACTCCCCATCTCCACTCCATAGGAACCAAGAGTGGTACCTTACATGGTGAGAGGAGAGATTTGGGTCAGACCAAAGGAAGACATTTGGACAGAAAAAGACTTTGAAAAATGGGAAAATAGGTCCCTAAGGGGGTATTGCTTGCAGGGCCTGAGACGGCTTCCCTTTCTCTACCCAAAAACCAAAACCAACAGGGGAGGTCCTTGAGACCCTCAGCCGTCTGGGTGGATGGACGCAGGACCCTCCATGGAGGGGAAGTGTGGGGGGATGGACGGGCATCTGCACTTGTGCAGTTGGGGAAGGGAGGTCACTCTGGGCGGCCAGTGCTTCGAAGAGGGAAAACAGGGAGCAGGGCAGATGTTCTTATCTGGGCCCTCCTGCCTTCTGGTGCCCAGATGCACCACACTAGCCTCCGACTGAACAGGGCTGAGCGGCACAGCCAAGCTCCACAGGGGAGGGGGTTTGGCCAAAGCACTGGAAGCAAATTGGGCTGCTTCCCAGAGGCTCCCTGTGTCCACTGCTCTGGGAAGTCAGGTTCCCAGTGGGGAGGGAAAGCAAGGGCCTGGGAAAGGAGTGTTTCTGGGCAGGACCTCTTGACCCCCAGGCAGGCAGAGGCTGAGCAGCCAGGGGGTCCTGGTTGGCTCCTTCTCCCCAAGGACCTGAGAGCCTGGGGGGGGGGGGGTGGCCTCTGCCAGTTTGGGGCTGCTATACTGGAGGCCAGGTTGGCCTGAGGGAAAGGAATTCTGATCCTTTGTTCATCTCCCTGGGAAGCAGCGAGGAGATGCCATTCCTCCCTTAACGAGGTGAGGGCAAAGCACACAGCAGGTATTAGATATCATCTCAAGGGACATTCAAAGAGCCCAGCAGAGGCCAAAACAAGAGCAGTGACGACAAAGATCTGACTGAAAGCCCCCATCTGAAGTCATCCCGCCCTCTCTGGTCTCAGATTAATACCCATGACCACCCTTGCCTCCTCTCTCTCTCTCCTCACTCTATCCATGAAGCCAGCACGTTCTGGCAGCTTTATCTTCAAAGAATACCGAAGGTCCTCTCACGTCTCACTTTCCACTGTCACCATCCTATTCTGAGCTGGCACTGCCTCTCGCCTGGGTGATGACAACCATCCTCTAAACGGTAACCTTGTTCCCACCCTAGCTGTCCTGTGCCCAGTCCTCCCAACACAGTGGCCAGAATGATCTTCTTCAAACCCACCCCTGCCACTTGCCGACCCAGAATCCTCTGCTGGCTTTTACTGGGACTGAAACTGGGCTCCGAAGCCGTTATGATGCTCTGTAAGGCCCCTTAAGAGCCCCTGGCCTCCCACCCTTTAACTCCTACTGTCTGCTCCTGGTTCGCTGAGCTCCAGCCTGGTGAGCCTTCCTGCCATTCCCTGAGTGCGTTAGACAAGCTTCTATTTCAGGGCCCAGCACCAGCTCTCTCCTTGGCTCAGCGGGCTCCTCACGGGCTAGGTAGGGCTCATTCTCTTACATCTTTGGGGTCTCTGCGCACATGTCCCCTTCTCAGTGAGGCCGACCCTGACCATCCTACTTAATATTGTGGCTTCTCTGCTCCAGGACTCCATGCCCCTGTCCTGTGCCAGTGTTCCCCTCCACAGGTCTTCTCCCTGAGACAGCCTATGACGCATTCCCTTAGGAGGTCTGTCTGTCGCCCTCCACAAGGGCAGGACTTTCGTCTTTGTCCCTCAGGTCTATAGCAGTGCCTGGCACATGGCACGCATACCAATGTGCTGAATGAACTGAATGGATGAGTAATAAATCAGGCTGCTAACATCTAAGTGATTACTATGTGCCAGATGCTTCAGTGGGCACGCTCGTGTCTCCTCATCTAGACACCGCAAACCCCTAGGTGGCAGCTACTGTGAACCCCATTTTACATTGGAGCTGACTAAAGCCTGGGGAGGTTATGTAAGCCGTAGGCAGAGGTGACACCAAACCCCGGGCCGCAGCTGGATGCCAGGCCAAACACCGAAGGGGCCCGGGGGTGGGGAGCGGCTACACTGAGGCTGCACTGCGGGTGACTGACTGGTCCCTGGTGTGCCTGGGACCTCCCAGGCAGTGTCACTCAGGCTCCTGCCCTGCTCCCCCCCTAACGGAAACTGTAGCCCCCCTCAGTCCCAGGCCAACAGGATGGTCAGTCACCCCGCTTCCTTCGGGGCAGAGCAGCCCACGTGCCACTCTCATCTGCACCTCGAAGTCAGTCAGCCCTGTTCCCACTGTTCGCACCTGCGCTGAATTAGTCCTGCCTTCTTCCTGTCCTCAGAGATGGTGACACCAGGCCCGTCAGAGTCCAGCCTATGGATCTTTTGGACCCAAGCAAACCAAACGAGCCTCGTTAAGGAGAGCAACAAAAGGCCAGGCCTGGCTCCTGCCTAGAAGCTCTCAGAGTCACACACTTACTTATTGCCTTTTTGCCATTTTCTCTCCTCTGTCCGCTCCACCTTAAGCGACCCTCAGCTGTTGTGGTGGCTACCTTAAGTCGGCAAGTGGCTGTCCCAGTTCCTAGCGTGCCAGGCAGGGTGGGGTGGGTGGGGGCTGGAGCCTCACAGCCTTGGGAATCCTCTCTCTGGACCTGGGGTGGGGGCACGGGAAAGCCATGCGGGACTGGGAGCTCAGCCAATCCCCAATTTTGGGCTTTCCATTCCATTCTTCCTGCCCCCAGAGGCTCTCAGGCCCTGCTCTCAGCAACTGTAATTTCACAGAAATACTCGGCCAACCAAGGAGAGGGTATGAGTCCCCGATCTCTACAGTTGCTTCGAAAATACTCGCACAGCTTCCTGGAGAGGGGAAGGAACACTTGGCAGGGAAAGAATGCTGGAAACGCAGGAAAAGGATTCCCCTTAGAAATACATTAAAAAAATAAAAATGAGAGGAATCTTTGTCCCCAAGAACATGAGCGAGAAAGCCCCACCCAAATCAGGAGTACTTTTGGCCATAAGAACCGGACTGAACACATGAGCTGGGAGAGGCGACAAGAATGTCAGGCTGTGAGGTCATCCACCCCACCCCATGCTGGGGAGTTACACGGCCCCTGCCAGCAGGCAGCGGTGGAAAATCTGTGTCTGCTGTGAGCCTGTGCAGGGAATCAGCGCTTGGGAGGAGAGGCTGCAAGCCTAGCCCTCAGTGGCCTGGGTCCAGCAGGGAAGGGCCACGGCCATCCTCCCTAGGACACCAAGGACTGCGGCAGAGGCACCCCTTAAGAGAACCGGCCCAGCCCCAGAAAGGGTGGGGTGAGGTTAGACATCAGGAGGGACTTCCCAGCTGTCTGAGTTATGCTGCCTTGCCAAAGAGACAGCAGAACCTTCTCCCACACAGCTAGTACAAGGGAGAGGTTTCTCGCGTTGATTCGAAGGCAGTCAGCTTTGGTGCATGAGAACAGACATTGGAATACCTCTCAAGTCCGACGAAAGAAAGACGCCTTTCAAGTCCTACCTGAAACACCTCGGACTGGGGGCTCAGGGGAGGAGGAGCTCAAAATCAGTACGGAGACCACAGGTTTTAACCAAATGCCACTTCTTGAAGAGGCCGAACATCTCCCTACATCAGCATCTGTGGCTCACCACACCCAGAGCTGGGAGATGTGCTCTCAGTCTGCCGGAATTCCAGCCCCTAGAGATAAAGCCGTCTGTCCCAGGTGGCAGACTTTGGGAAGAATGGCTTCTTCCTCATTCTCAGTTCAGAAAGGCAGCACGTCTCCTGCTGTCTGGCCCTCCACTCTGCGCCTTTTCTGCACACTCCAAAGGGGGCGCAGAGAAATCAAGCCCCCTCGTCTGCCCCCTGCAGCCCTCTGCTCGGCCACCTGCTCCCACACTGAATGCGTGCGAGCACGTGTCCCTCCGGTGTCACGCTCCCTGGTGCTCACACCTCGGAGCTAAATAAAAAGAGCGAAAGCCCTACTTCCAGGGGGAGACGTGACATCTGCCTCAGCCAAGGAGGGAGTGCGATCTTTCTTCCCAGCCCCATCTGATGTTCAATGCAAGGCAAGAAGAAAGTTCAGAATGACACTGAACTTGCAGGAGTTTCTGCAGGGCTCCCAAAGGAATGCAGCACATAGGGCTCCTGGCAAGGCGAAGGGGAGTGAGCAGGGAGGGTTCTTGGGTCCAGGAAGCCTTAGCCCTTCTCCTCCTTAAGACTTCTCTGGCCCCTGCCTGGCAACATTATGCCAGCTAGCCCAGAAGCCCCGCTCTGGGCGAGGAGGGGCGGAACAGATTTCGCTGAGCCTGTGGGGCTGGGCTGGGAAGAGAAGGCCCAGAGCGGTCACACACTGTTGGCCTCATTTGTTTGGTTTGTTTGTTCATTCAGCCCTGGGCATGTAAGTCAAATCCGACAGGGAACTCCCAGGATGCAACTTGGAACTCCCTGCAGGGGAAGGAGGGACAGAGGGAGGGCACTTTCTCTCTGCTCTTTCTCCAACACCCGCCCTCTTCCTTCCAGCTGTTGATGCTGCTTCCCCGGGGTTTGGTAGGAAGCCTTTCCCACTCCTCTATAAAGTACTAAGTATTTCTTTTATGAAGCTACTGGACTTGCCTCAATTACTTCCATCACGGCGTAGCTGCTTTCTGGCTGTTTGAGCTGGTCTGCCCACCTCCACCCTCTCTCCCTTTCCGCCAAGATATTCTTCTGGCTTGAGTCCTTCCCACATCTCAAAGTAGAACTAATAGATCTGCCCAAAGCGTGATGGGCAGAGCGGGCCAGACTGTTGGCCTCTGCAGCCGGGCCCACATACACCACTTTTGGGATCATTTATTTGGCATCTTTAGTCAAGTTGGGGCAAGAGTTCCAGGTGATGGCCACAGGGCAGCGGGCTGGAGGAAAGAGAAGGAGCTTGGCTATACTTCTATTCTGAAATTGATGCACTCCTAAATACAGATATTCTAAAACACACCATACGCTCTAAAGATAGGGAGGAAAATGCCAAAGAAGCCAGTTGCCATCTTCCTCTCACATCCCCCCCATCCCATATTCGCTTGCCTGGTCCGTTCCTCCCCCCAACACTAGCATTCTCTAAAGCAGTGGTCTCTAAGTAGGGCGCATACATCCGTCTGCCGGAGTGTGGGAGAAATACCAGAACTTTTTATATTACTTCATCCACTTCCATTTCTTGCCTACCTTACTGTGTAAATAATACTAGCATTGGAGGTACTAATAGTAATGCAGTAGTACTGTGGGTAAATATTTATTATTTATCACTGGGGCTATGTATTTAATTTTTCTCCAGGCCGAAGATGTTACTGGAAATTTCAATCTGCCCCATGGAGCCCATCCCTGCATGTCCCAGCTTGTGGAAAAATGGATAATACTTGGTAGAACTAGCCACTGACCCAAGGCTTGGGAACAGGAATGTAAGAGATCTTAGGGTGGCAGGAAGTGTTACCCCAAATCTTACAGTTCATGAACCAGAATCATAATTTGGGCTGGATTGTCTTAAAACAGATTCTTCCCCTTCCTGGTTTTTATTCCCCAGAGAATCTCAGCTCCCCAAACCTAGCAGCTGCTCAGTGATTCTGTGAGGCAAAGATGCTCGCATCTTTTATCAGGAGCATTCAGTGAGCGGTAGCAATTACCACAGAACAAGGCCAGGCCAGAGCCTCCCCAGACAATCAGATGTACAGGAGTCACCTTCACCTTCTAAGCCCCTTCCCCTCCCTTGTAATCCCTTCAGCTTAGGTCCCTGTCCTGGCTGCTTCCATCACACCCAGCTCTTCCCCATCATAGCACCGTGACAATATTTCTGAAATTGCCTTAGTTTCTGTGTATCCTCTTATCAGCTCCAGGGAAGGAGGGATCGTGTCTCTTGTATCCGCCATGGGGTCCCCAGCTCCTGAATATGGCTGAAAGGGAACGGAAAGCCCTTTGGATCCCTGTCACGGCCTCCGCTCTGCAGAGAAGTCACGGGGTACAGAGGGAATGTGAAACAGAAGTTCCCACCAACATTCTGCTCCACTCGATCCAAATCCACAGCAATCGTCTTTAGCTTTCTGAAAGAAGGCCACAGGCAATGCTTTATTATTCTGTCAGGGCTTCCCTTGTCTGCCCTTTCCGGTCTGGGCCCAGACCTTCCCCCCTGATTGTTGGCCTAGCTCCCCCTCAGGAGACATCACTCTTCCTCTGAAGAGGGCAAGCAGAGCTGAGGACCAATGTGGAGAAGTTCTACAGAGGAAGAAGGATTCATGCAACTCTTCTGTCTAGACCCAAAGAATCTCATGAGGATTGTCTCTTCTTCCTACACACAAAGAGAGACTGAGTCTCGGGAAAATGACTTTTTCCTTCTCCCTATGCCCCAGAGATTCCCTTTCCAGAGTCACAAAGCTCACTGAACCACGGAAAGCCAGTTTGGAGGTCAAAGCCTATCCTCCAGGGGGTGCCATCCAGACACTCTGCTCTTTGGGGGATGGAGACACTGGTTGGGGAGCGGGTGCTGGGGTGGGGTCAGAGGAGATAATAGAAGGCGGGGGATGAAGACAATGGAATGAAGAAAGAAAAAGAAGGCAGCGGACTAACCATTGGTGCGAAATGCTCAGATTTTCCCTACATGAAGCTGAGGCCAGGCAGCTCACTCACTCAGGAGCCACAGCCTCAGGCCTGCCTCTCTGCTGTTGTCTGACAGAGCCATGAAGGCGGAGGCCTTTAGTCACTGAGACACAAGCTCGTATCCTCTTTCATGTCTCTCCCACCCCTTCTGGTTTCTTTCCCTTTTTTGCACACACTCTCAGACTGGAGTCTTGTTGTTACCGGACGCTGTGGAAGCCGAGCGCCTCCCAGCATCCTCGCGTCTAACCAGCTCTCGGCCCCTGAGGCAACGGCTCTTGCTCCAACTAGCCCTGCATGCTCAAGGCACATAAGCTACTATTACATTAATATTAGCACTGCGTCACAATTAGACATTTTATCAGGTCGTGAAAGATAAAACAAACTTTTAAATTATCTCTGCTTCATCACAGTCTACCTAGTCATAAGAACTTAGGCGGGTCATTTAAGCCTTTGGGCCTGGAAGGGGGCATGAGGGAGGAGTAGCACTAAATCCCCCCCTGCCTCCACAGTTGTGTAAATCTCCAATAATAAAACCATGTCAGTGTCATAAATATTATAAACCCCAAGTTTCATTAGGCCCCTTACTAGCTATGGTGTAAAACAATCTGTCAGACCTACACAAAACCCAGCAGAAAATAAAAGGGAAGGGTCATCCTCTAGGAACTTGTCTCCCCAGATGTCACCAGGTTTCCAACTGGCAGAATTCAAGCACCAGGTGAATTTCTTTATTTTTATTCTTAGTCCGCAGGGGCCTCCCATGGGTGACAGAACTATGCAAGGCTGTCAGGCACCTCAGTGTGGTCTTCTGTGAACCGGCTGGCATTTTATAGCATCAGCTCACCGAGGCACCCGGATAGTGATGCTCTTTTCTCGGCCTGCCCCACTAAATAGCTCAGCATCATCTTTGTCTGGGGACTTCTGTGTCACAGCTCTTCTGTGTCTCCTTTTCGATGCCTTTATCCTCTCACACACGAGGAGGTCACTGTTGGCACTGGGGAGTAAATATTACTCAGGGAAACATTTTTTTCAGACACCCTGCAAACCTAGCTCCAGCAGCAACCCTCTGACAAGTCTTACACTGCAATAGATCAGGATACAGATTTATGATCTAAGGAAGCAGGGGGATGGCAACAGACAACGGCGCCCATGGTAGGGGTCCCGGGGTTCAGACACGGCCAGGGTCCAAAGCAGCAGAGGCACCTGCCATCAGAAGGTGTGGCTTTCAACTATAGGTCTGAAACTAGCACTGGGAAAGAATCAAAGGGCATTAACTACATCGATGCACCCCGGGTTCCAGCTGATTTGGACACCTGGGTTTCACTTTGTGAGAGAGACAGCTCGACACGAGAATCACGAATGGTGTAGGAAGGGAACAAAGGTCCCGCCTAAATTCTGACGGGTGACCCCAAGCTCCTGCATCTCTCAGCCAACATATAATATGAATAGCCTTTATTTAAGGCCAACACTACTAGAGAAGTGGCAGAATAAAGAAATCTTGCTGACAAGAAGTAAGCAGTGCCCAAAGGGCAGTCATTAGATTCTAGCCAGAAGGCAAAGAGTGAGCCTCGCCAAAGCAGCTAAGCATCCGAACCAGATCTCTCCGACATCAAGAGGTGAAAGGAGGAAATGGCCACTGGCTAGGGGAGCCTTTCCAGAAAAGGTAATACGTGGTGCTCCATGGGCACTCGCGTTCCGGCAAATGGCTATCAGACACATGGGCTCTGTTTTAATCTGAGACAGCCCATCTATTGAATACCCGTTACAAGCTTGAGCACGGCACACACATCATATGTATATGTAATCCCAATGATTAATTCTCATAACCTTACGGGCTAAGTGCTAACATCAGTTTCAAAGAAGAAAGAGACTCAGAGAGGCTAAGAAAACTGTTCAGTGATATGAACACTAGTAACTGTAAGCTAAAAAATGATGGAGCTAGAGTTTGAACTCATGAGAGATAGGAAACTGAATTCTAGAAGGAAAGAGAACACGGAGGGCAGCTCTCTCTGATTGCAAAGAAATCAAGACACGGGCGATGTACAGAAATAGACAGAAACCTCTCTCTCTCTTTAATCCTGAAGAGTCTGAACTCTAAGTCACAAACTTACAGCATTGGCCAGGGGTCAAAACTTCTCAGACTTGGCAAGAAAAATGATATAGCCTCCAAGAAAGGCTCAGAAATAGCACACTTCAAGAAGTTAAAGGCATCTAAAGGGCAAGATCTTTGCTCTGTCTCGGGCTGCTCAGCCGTGCCCTGCCTCACTGACAGAACCAAGTAAGAACCCGTAAGAGGGAGGCTATAACCATGTGCACGTGAGAAAAGAAGGTTCCTTTGGTTCTGTCTCCATTTTGAGGAGGCAAAATTTTGTGTTACCATGGCTTATCAGGCAACTGAACGGAGCCAGGAAGCATGAAGCCAGGTTTCCCCTTCTCTTTTAAGAATAGATTAAGAAGAATGACTCGCAAAGCACACCAGTCGGGGTTGAAAAAGTCATCAATAATTCCCCGACATGACACAAAGCGAATAATCCAAAGATATGGTAGGTGCACCCATATGCCCTATGACTTTCCACCCTATTCCTGACTGTCCACGATGGAGAGGAATCACACTAGGTCGATGGACTCATCTGTTGTTCCGGTGCCCCGTGTCCCCAGTCACTCTGTACGATCAGTGTGGAGCAGAACCGTATCTTAAATTCTTTTGTGATCAGAGACCGATCCTGAATCAGAGACTTGATTGTTTGCTGATAAAAGCATCTACACAAGCATCTGTCAAATAGAGACGAACCGTCTCCTTTCTGTACGTTGATACAGAAAAAGGAAGAAAAGCTTAATCTTCAGAGAACACCGTCCCTAGGAAAGAAATGGCTCTCCACGGCCTCACCCCACCCCGTCGGTGCTTCAGAGACCACGTTTTTCGCAAAAGACACAGGTACACCAGGCAGGTCTCTCCCTGCCTCCTCCAGGAGCTAAGGAAGCAACGGTTTGGAACACCGGCCACCTTGCTCCGGGTCCCCGCCCCTGGTCCGGCCTTTACCTTCCACGGGGTTGGTTTTCAGTCTACTGCACAGATTCATCACCCCTCCATAGTGGACGTTGATCTGGTCGATTCCATCAGAGGAACGCAGCTCCATGAGCTTCCTCAGTTCCATTACTGTGCAGCCAAAGTCCCCTTCGTGGCTCTCAACCATCGAGTTGGCCGGCAAGGCATGTTCTGTTGGGTTCGTCATTTTGCCTGCTGTTACCAAGCCCCTCGACCAGAGAAAACGAGGAGTTTCCCTTCAATTGCTCGGGAACTTCTGCCTTTCTGCCTCACTTCTTCTTACTTCTTGCTTCTCGGGGAGCCCAGTGAGGAAATAGATGGGACTAGAGCAGCCTCTGGCCCAGATCCTTTTTTGGGTGTGAAGCTTGGCAGCGAGAGGAGGAAGAGGATGGGGGAACCGAGTGGAAGCCGGACCACGTGTCACGATGATTGGTGTCCCCAGGGAGTGATGGAAGTGCTTGTCCAGGGTAGGGAGGTTCCTAGCTTAGACCAACTTGCCCAGATGGAGGTATAAACAGGATGTGCATGTTACCATGGAGGCCACCTTAGCAACAACCAGCGACGGCAGTGGTAGAGAGGCGGCAGGAGGAGGAGGAAGAGGAGGGCTCCCTGGATACTGCTGACAACTGGATCTCTGGAATAAAGATTCAAAGACAGACAAAAACAATTAGAACGGCCACAAGGATCGGCATCTGCGAGGGCAAGAGGGACTCATTCTAGCACAAGGGTTTAGGTGACAGTTGATGCCTAAGCCCAGCTGGTAGCTGAGGCCCGGGCTGAGCAGACGGACTCAGGAGGGGCCTGCTCTTCCCTGGGAGGCCCCCGCAGCCTGTGAACCCCCTTGTAGAGAAGAGAAGTAATTTTAGATACACCCCCATCCTGCCATCACAGTGCTCTCAAGCCAAGGGACAAGGATCCGGCCGTTCCAGAAACGAACAGTTCTCATGCTCTCCCTTGTCTGTTAGTTTGAGGGCCCCGCCATGAAATCCTTTGGTCTGACCTTGCCTCGAACGGGGGAGAAGAGGTCAGAAGAGGAGTCCAGACCAGAGTGACCTGGAGGGTGGCCGGCCAGTCTGCCGCCCACACACCCTGTACCCAGCATACACAGGTACAAACCAGGAGGAATAACCTCATAGACAATGCCTGTGTCTTCTGGGGCCCCTCAGAATACTTAGCCTCTGGCCGGCCGGAAATCCCATGGCCTGCCGCTGCCCTCAACGGGTCAGGAACTGGGTTTGAGTCTTGGAGTGAAGCCCCACACACCCTTTACCCAGCATACACAGGTACAAACCAGGAGGAATAACCTCATAGACAATGCCTGTGTCTTCTGGGGCCCCTCAGAATACTTAGCCTCTGGCCGGCCGGAAATCCCATGGCCTGCCGCTGCCCTCAACGGGTCAGGAACTGGGTTTGAGTCTTGGAGTGAAGCCCCACCCCTCCAAAAAGCTTCCCCTCAGTTCGAAAGGGGAGAGTAAAATGAACCGGCAGTCGGCCATACGGGATGGGGACATAAAGGGGACAGAAGGACCTCCGAGGAGAAGGAAGAGAGTTTAAGGGTAAATCTGAGAGTTAAAGTTACTGCGCTGGCAGGGATAAGACAGCAACAGTTCAGATAAAGCCCAAGGCCACAGCAAGGTCATCACGAGAGCAGTGTGAGCCTGCAAGTGAGCGAGCACTAGATGGTCTCAGACCAGCATTTCTCTCCTCAGAGAGCCAGGGGCTCCCCCTCTGACTCTGGGGAGGGGCCGAGAGCTACGAGCAAGTGAGGCTATAAAGGGCTGATGGTGGCAAGGCTCATGCCCGCACTGTTCTTACTTCAGAGAGCAGCTCCTGCCTGTCACATGGGACCCACTGTCACACATCAGCCACTTGTTTATTTGAGAGAGAGAGCGAGCAGGGGAGAGGCAGAGGGAGAGAGAATCTTTAGCAGACCCTGTACTCAGCATGGAGCCCGATATGGGGCTTGATCCCAGGACCCTGAGACCATGACCCAAGCCGCAACCCGAGTCAGACGTCTAATTGATTGAGCCACCCAGGTGCCCCCACATCATTTAAATGTGAAGAGGCTCAAAAAATATGAAGAGGTATTTTTTTTCCCCTTTTTAAAAAAAGATTTTATCCATGTATTTGTCAGAGAGAGAGAGCGAGGATGCAAGCAGGGGGAGCGGCAGGCAGAGGGAGAGACAGATTCCTCGCCGAACAGGGAGCGTGATGTAGGACCCGATCCCAGGACACAGGGATTATGACCTGAGCTGAAGGCAGATGCACATCCGACTGGGCCACCCAGGCATCCCAAAGGGGCTCTTTCTAAATGTAGCACCAGAACCCACTGACTTGAGTTCAGTTACCAGGGGGTGCCAAGGAGCTCTGGACAGCAACTCTCTAACACACAGATGACATCCTCCCTGCCAGAAGGTGAATGGAGAAGCACAAGAACCATGAGATAAAGGCTTGCCCCTTTTACCAGTTACTTTTCCAAAAATCACATGTGGCCAAAGCTGCGGCTGATTTCCATGAATCCTGTTCCCAGCAGGTCCCCGGGGATGGAGTTGGCTACACTCCTGCTTCCCCCCTTAGTGTACCCTTTGCTTCTTCCTTTTCCCAGAGACTTTTAGAGCGACTCTGGCCGACAGAGGGCTAAGCAGGCAGGGTTTTGTTTTGTTGTTGCTATTGTTTTCCAAATATCATACTGCCTTTCTTTTTCTTCTTTCTGCCTTTCTTTTTAGATGTCCAGCAGCCTGGGGAGCAGAGGTCCGGGAGGAACGTGAGGCAGTGCGTCAGATTCCCATCATCCCGCTGGCCCAAGGATTCCAGGGGTACCACAGAATATCCCTCCAGTTCGGCCTCCCGCCTAAGCCTGGAAGCAGTGGGAAGGGCTCTAGCCGTAAAAAACCCATCTTGACCCTTAAGTAGAGCTCCTTAACCTTTCAAGAGGATGTTGAGAACCGAGCTGATGGAGTGCTAAACCGGAAATCAGATTTTACTTTTTTTCTATTTATTTGTTTTCTATGTTCCTTGAGAGCAAAGGTGTGCACTGGTCTCACCCAGGGCTTTATCCCCAGTGCCTGAAGACAGCCCATACACAGTAGGCATCCAGTGAATCTGACGTTGTTAAATAATTGGTAGCAGATTCTAAACCAGATTTACCATCTTCCCAGGCATCCTCTGGGCAAGTCTCTTGTCCTTCTTAAGGCTCAGTTCCTCCCGCCTTACCTGGGGGGGAGAAAAATGAGCCCTACCTCTTCATGCCATCCTCAGAAAGTGATCAAGGACAGCAATGAGAGCTAGAACTAGTGCCTGGAAGGCTTAGATGAAAGATGCCCAGCATCTGGCGTGTCTGCTCTCAAGTGCTGGGAGAAGGCTTACTTTGATCCTAATGAACTTCTGGGATCTAGCCCTTTAAGCAGAAGGCCAATAAGCTCCTTGTGCCCCTCCATCTTTCCTTGCCGGAGGGAACTCCCAACCCTCAAAAAGAATGGAAAATTCCAAGCAGCTTCATCAGCAATAACCATTAGCTAGGGTATAACCACTGGCAATACCACTAGGCCAGGCAGCCTTAGATTTCTAGAAAGGGCCAAGTCTGAGTCAGAATTCCTTACTTTGACCCTCTCCTCAAGATATCAAAGAGGAGACATTTTTCACTCACTTGGGCAACCAGTGAGAAGAGGACACTTCAGACGCGAACGTATGAGGCGTGTGGTTTGTGGGAACGAGGTTTGTTGCTTCAGGTTAGCTCTAGAAACGTGCGCAGGGGAGGGCAAGCACTAGAGTCAAGGCAGGCGGTGTCAGCTGGGGCCCTGGTTTAAAATGGGATCTCTAGGAAATTTCTTCTGGAATTTGGAGGCGTTGTGGGGACCCATGCTTCTCTCTGAGCTCTTAGAATGTGAGTTCTCTGCAACTGCAGAGCCTGCCTGGCCCCTGTCCTTATTAGGCAACTGGCAAAGAATCATCTGTAAGCGCTCACACCGCCTCGGCCTTGGCCTCGGTCTCAGACGCCTGGGAGGTACCACCTCTCATCAGGTCAGGATTAGTCATTTAGCTTGGGGCATTCTGGGTAAGGTATATTCTCACTCCTGGTTTCTAGCATTGTGCCTGCTTAAAGGATGACAGCATGGTAGAGCAAACCTTCTCCCATCACCTCCTTCAGGGGCAAGTAATCGTATTACTTTACATGATCGCTGAATCATCTCAATGTTTGTCTTCCTAAAGTCCTGTAACATCTGTTCTACAATTGGGATGACCTGTGAAAGTGCAGTCATGTATCAGTTCTAGGGAGGACAGCTAGGAGCGCCCCCCCACCCCACCACTCCCTTACAGATGAGGACACTGAGGTCCAAGGAAATAAATAAGTGATTCAGTCTTTGGCATCCTTGTCTGCCTGGCGCTCTTTTTGTGACACCTTACTCCTTCCCTCCTCACTTTCAGACAAACATCTAAGAGGTCCTTTAAAATGCAGCATCTCTGGAGTACAGAAAACATCCATTTCCACTTAGAGGAAATGCGGCCTCTTTCTCGTTCAGAATCAACTACATTTATGTTACAGGGGCTGACACAGACCCTCTCCCGATCCCATACGCACCTGAGAAGCAAACCCCCCCCCACTTCCTGGAAAGTGATAAGCCTCAGGCCTCCTGGGCTTGCTCCAGAGCTCCAAACCGGAGCTGCCGGAGACAAGAACCCCACGCCCTGAGCCACCAAACCATAAACAATAGTCAGACACTCTTGTTTCCTCCAATTTTGTCCAAGGAATCCCTTATTCTTGGAAGCTTTCCCAGCGCTAAGGAAGAGGTACGGCCCCAGATTACGAGGAGAAAGGGTAGCTCCGTGTAGGGGATAGAGTGGGGTCTTTTGAGGATCCAAAAGGAAGCCACCCCCCCCCAATCTCCTCTGCCAAAGGCTCCTATTGAATCTGGCCCGATGCATGGGAAATGAAGTATGAATGGAAACGGGAGAAAGGAAACAGAAGGGGCCAGGAGCTAGGGAATCAGACTGGCTCGGCTCTGCAGCTGGACCTATCTGGAATAGTTAAGGGCCGCCCTCAACTCTGGCCTCCAGGCTGCACAGTCATGTGGGGACTGGAGCTTGGAAGGAGGGAAGACTTCGAAGTGGGCTGGGGTGGGGCGGGGGGGGGGGATGGGGCGGGGAGGCCAGTCCCACCTTAGATAGCACCAAACTGAAATATGAAACCTGTGCCCCCCCATCCCATACCCTGTTCCCCTCGTTCTGATCCGGAGGCTCCCTTTCCCAAGTGAGGCTCTGTTTTCCTCCCTATTTGCAGGAACAGGGAGGCAATGGAGTCAGGGGTTGGACAGGAGGGAAATAACAGTACTTGAGCGCCTACAAGGAGCCAGGCACCACAGCAGGCACCTTGTGTGGGAATGAGAGAGGTCAGAGGCCCAGGCGTGTGCGTGTGTGTTATATGGGGCCTGGCAGAGTGGCGGATACGGAGTGGCTGGTCCGTGCACAGCAGCTCTTATCATCACTGCACATACTGTTTCTCGAATCCTCACCTGCAGCCCTGCAGGGAGGGCGCTGCTGTGTCCAGTCCTGTCGTGGCAGGGAAACAGAGCCAGAATTTGTGCCCCAGGCTGAATCCAAGACACCCTGCCTCAAGGACAAGGACCATCCTGTGACACAAAAGAAAAAAAAGGCATGGCTTTACCTCCGAAAGCCTGCTGAGAAGGTCCACATAAAGCTTTCTGTGCCTTGGGGCATCTGGGTGGCTCAGTGGGTTAAAGCCTCTGCCTTCGGCTCAGGTCATGATCCCAGGATTCTGGGATCGAGCCCTGCATCGGGCTCTCTGCTCAGCAGGGAGCCTGCTTCCTCCTCTCTCTGCCTGCTTCTCTGCCTACTTGTGATCTCTGTCTGTCAAATAAATAAATAAAATATTAAAAAAAAAAAAAAAAAAAGCTTTCTGTGCCTTGCCCAAGAGCCAGCCCTAAAGGTTCTGAAACGGGGCATTTCTGTCTCCAGCAGGGGCATTACCTGGACCACCGCCTCCCGTTTCCAAAGCTTTACTTTGCCCTTCGGGCCCTCCCAGGCTTCTGAGAGGGCCACGCCCTGTCAAGAAATCCCGCAAACGCTTGACCGGGGCGGGCTGCCTGGCAGGAAGCTTCCCTGGCCGGCCCTTCTCTCTGAAGCTTCCCTGGCAGGCCCTTCTCTCTAAACCCCACACACAGCTTCTCTGCTCCCTCCTCTTTACAGGCCCCTCATTTCCATGACTCTAGTTCTTGCCATTCAGGTCCGGCAGCCCATCCCCATCACGGTCCCAGGCTCTTCCTTCCCTCCCTGGGCCTGCCCTGCCCTGTGGGTCCTCCAATGCCTGCTGCCCTGCAGCAGCATATCTGAGCGCACGCCCTCCGCCCTCCTTCAGTCTTCGGAGAACCTTTGGAGGCAATGGGGGAAGAAGGTCAGAGGCAGAGAACAGGGGCTAAAGTCCGGGTGGTGGACATCACCCCCATCAGCATGCCCAAGAACCATGCCCATGCCAAGAAGCCAAGTGAGGGCCAGGGCATCAAAACCAGGCTTCCGTACTGACCACAGGATGGCACAATGTGGCCTGTGGTCTAGGCCCCACAACCCCATGCTAGTTCTCAGCTAGTTCCTAGGACCTGGGTTCTAGAGGATTCTCTCTTCCTGAAGAGAGAACCTCACCTCCTGGTTAGAAGGCAGCACCCACGGGCTGGCTCACTGACCCCTCTCCTCCCCGTCTACCACACTGAGCAAGCCTTCAGTCCCACGGCAGAAATGGAGTGCGAGAATCAAAGCCATCTTTCTGGAGAAAGGGGGTCACCGTCCACCCCGAGCCTCAGGGATCCAGAATTCTTCCTTCTTCTCCAGAGTCAGCTGGTACTTCTAAGTCAAAACTATGTCCATGCACACTCTGGCCCCATCCTGTACTCCAGGGCACGTCTCCCAAAAAATGATCATGCAAGTTCAGCCGGGGGGGGCATGTGTAAGGGTGTTCCCTGGAATGTTACTGCTGGTGATGGCAACCTGAGATTCCCCGTCCAGGCATGGGCGGGCAGAATCTGTGCGCTAGATAACAGCAGTTATTAGGCAAGAGTTAGAAACACAGATCAGATGTACACATGGTGATGCCAGTGATCTCAGAAACAGCGCTGGGGTGGGGCAGGGCACTTTGATGGCTTCTACGCAAATTAAAAACACACACTCTAAAAGGATGCTATCCATTTTAAGGGATGTATTTAAATAAAAAGATACATATGAGGCCATGAGAATGCTGCTCATGGGCGGAGAAGGAGACAGATGTGGAATGTGGGGTAACAGCGTGCAGAGGAGAGGGCCTCGCGTGGCCCAGTGATAAGAGGGGCCGTGAACCAATGGTATGGTCATCCTCCTACTCTGCACTTGAGAGCTGAACAAATAAAAACAAAACCTACCATGATCCTGAAAACTTGCAATCCTAGAAGGGCTGTACCGTCTAAAATACACCATGGCGAAGAGGACCGAACTTAACGGCTTCAGGGGGCAGGGAGAGGGAGGGCCCATCGAAAGCTCAAATTCTCTCTACACAGTGATACCAAGAATTGACCCAAGGTTGGTAGCTTGTCCCTAATCATCTGGCTTGCTGAGATTCAGCTCCTGTCAGAGGCCCAGAAACCATCGAGATAAAGACAGGAAGCTTCGAGGCATGGGTTGGGACACTAGAGCAGAATGTGCCTGAGAGGGCAGTGTCCCCCCTCTAGCTTTATCCTAAAATAGCATCAATCCATCAAGATGAAAAAGGGTAGCCCTTCAGGCCCATAGCCACGGGGAATGTGCCCTCTTCCACAGAATCTGAATCAATTTGGCTTGGGTCACTCCTGTGACCCCAGGGGTGCGGGGAAATGTTCACAGCAAGCTAGAGCTTAATGTGCAGGATGGAACCGTAACAATGACCATTTCCTTCAGCTCTTAAGGAGGACAAGAGACTATTTCAGGAGGGAGGGACAGGGCCTTGCAGAAGGTCTGCTATTTAATGAAAAGGGTGCCGGCAGCCTCTCCCAGTCCCTCCTACCTGTTCATGGGAGATGCTTAGGATATGGGTTTGCAAGGCTATCTGCTTCTCACACCCAAGTGGGAAGCAGCTCCTCAGAACTGGGACGGGACACAGACCTTGGGCGATAACATGCAAATATCCAATATGTATATTCTCTTGGACAACATACGTGGCCTTTCTTGGGGCTGTTTTCTGTGATTTTTCCACATTTTGGTTCCAAGGGAACAAAGGGGCTTTTTAGCAGCAGGATTGGATCTTGGGTTATTTTTAGAAACAAATTTCAGCAGAGTCATGCCAGGCTGGTGGAAAGGAAGAAGAGGGTCGATCTCCCTTGGCTCTTGGAGCAGGATCTTGTAGCTCCTAGGCTCAGGTGCTGGTGGAGTCCTCGGGGCAGTGGGGGATAGTGGGGAGCCCCTGGCCTGGGACTGAGAAGGCACAGCTCATCCCCCAGGAGGGGGTGCTGCGGGCTGCGGCTCTGCCCCCAGAGCTCAGCAGCCGAGGAAGCCAAGGACTATTCCTGAGTGACCCAGACGGCCGTCAGGGTACCGCACACTGGACTTTATGCCTGGGGGACAGGCCCATCACACCCCTCCCTTCCATGACTGTCTCCCCTGTACAGAGCCCAGAGAACCTCCTCCCCCTTGCCCCCCAAGCCTCCTCTCAGCCCACCCACTTCCTGCAAGTCCCAGGCAGAAGAGCAAGGACTCCACTTGGAGAAGATGGTGGGCATCAGGAAAGGGGGGGTGCACTGGCAGCCGGCCTCACAGCCCTGGTTCTGGAGCTCAGGTGAGCATCAGAACCTCTGGGAAGGCTGAGTACAACCTATGCATGGGCCCTGCTGCTGCCACCAGACTTTCTGATTTGGTGGTGTGAGGGCAGGCCTGGGAATAGCATTTCTAACACGCTCCCTAACAAGGGTGCTGCTGGTGCCCGTCTGGGGCCCACAGCAGAGGATATGGCAGAGGAGACAGAGCATCTCTGCAAATAGCACCTCCCATAACACCAGGGGAGTGCCCTTCGCAGGTGTCCAAGGGGGACCTGGTTTGGACGGGGTTCTTGGACCTAGGCTGATGGCGGAGGCTCGGTAGGAGGTCCTGTCACAAACCCCCTCCTGTTCTTCCTTTTCCCAGAGCACCAGTCTCTACTTCCAGTCATCTCAGGGCTCCCCCTTTCCCAGACAGACCGCGATCCTCCCGTGGAAAGCTTCAGGGGGCAAGGAGAGTCCTTGAGAAAATGGGACTCTAGAGGACCTCCAGGGACTTGCGACAGGAGATAAGGCTTATCGGGAAAGTCAAAACAAGCTACCCGGTGAGCTTCAGAGAACACCCAGGCCTCTCCTAGGTTCAGGTGGAGCTAAGCCCCCCTGCACCCCTGTTTCCTACAGCCCACAGAAGGAGATGGGAGACAGAGTGGGCCGCGTGTAGGTGATAGGAAACGTGGAAACCCAAGACGCCCAACAGTCGCTGTGGGCTCCCCCAGTGTTCCTGCCGCTGGCCCATCTGGACCCCAGGCTGCCCTCCCCGCCACCCCCTCACCCCCCATAGCCCCTGGGTGGGGTGGGTGCGGGCAGCTGCCCACAGCTCTGAGGCCCAGGCTGGGGGCGCGGCTGGGGGAGAAGCAGCTGTTTCCCTGTCGGGGTGACAGGCTGCTATAAACACGCGCTCCAGGTTGCTATGGCAAAGCGAGTGTGCAGCCTGGCTACGGTGAAGCTATTTATGTGCCTGTAATGGCAGAGTGGTCTGTTTTTATTATTTTACTTTTAAAGCTTTCCTTTCCCAACCCCCCTAATACAGCTTAAAAAAAAAAAAAAAAAAAAAAAGAACCACCGCAACTTTCTCAGGAACAGAAAGAGGGTAGCTGGGAAACAGAGTTTAGGACTCGGTCCTGGAAAGGGAAAGCTGATGTGAAGAATATGGTCCATTCCTTTCAAGCAGGGAATGTGTGTCTTCTTGCTCCTACCGGCCTGTGCCTCACCTCCTCAAGGAGGAAGGCCAAACTCCGTGTCCTCTCTCCTCTGCGCCACTTAACGATATGAGAAGGAGACACAGCCCCTCTGTCTTCTATCTTCCTGTCAAAGGCAGGCTCCAGCCAGCATCTTTCCTCACACCCCCCTCTTGCCGCCCCCCAACCCCCACCATCAGCCCCCATTGGCTGCCAATGTCATCAGGGTGCTTTCCACCAGGAGTCAGGGGGAGAGAGCCCCAGAGCACCCCCATGGCTGGAGGTCTGCCGGGACTGACCTCTAGAGGTGCCTTGGCAGGGACACGTGTTTCTCCACTTACACAGAGAACTTCCATCCAATGCTCACCCTTCAGGGAGCTCTGGGGTGAAGGGGTGTCCTGCACAAGACGGGAGGTTTGAGTCAGGGTGGTGAGGACCCCCAGCTGGTGCTGCGGAGTTGGCACTCAAGGCTCAGAGGCTGAAGGAGGACCACAAGTGAGACTGATTCCTCCTCGGACACACACACACGAGGGACCAGGCACATGGGAAAGGTTTTGGGCACAGAAGGAAGGGAGTGATCAGAGACTAGCCACTGGCTGGGGGCACTGTAGCCTTCTGCCCTCTCCACTCGTCCAAACCCAAATAAAGTAACAAATAAAAAAGAAATGGGCTGTGGGTCATAGGCAGCTCCAGAAGGGCAAGAGAGTGGAGGGAACTAGTCCATGTGGTAATCACACACACACACATGCACACACGCACGCACGTGCACACACGCACTCACATGCACACACAAGCACACACATGCCCCTAAGCCAAGAATGTGTACCAACTTGGTCAAACATGCTATAGGCTGACCGTCACTAAATGACAACTAAATAAGAGAGAATCACCTTTCAGAAACAGCGGGTGGGAATACAAAAGATGCCACAGATTTTATCATCCCTCTTTCTCCGCCTTATTCCAGCTCCTTTTGGATTTGGTATATCCTTCGGAGGAGAAAAAAACACAAACAACCCTACTGCTGATGGGCATGTTCATCAGATAAAGTTAGGGCAGTATTAAGAAGAGAAAATCCCACAAACTGTTCCAATTCCTTCCATCTCGGATTATAACTGAGTGTTTCCAGATGCCACTGTAACTCTGAAAGGATATTGAGGAAAACAACTCCATGAGGAGGAGGAGAAGGAGGAGAGAGGACAGGAGAAGGGAGAAGCATGCTTGGCTGCCCCAGGAGAGGTCAAAGTCCTAACTGACAGCCCTGGTTAGCTGACCAAGTCTTGCTGGGAAAATCAGAACTTGGGACAGAATCAGTGCTGGCAGCACCTTGGGGTCAAAAGAGCAGAGCAGTCATGGCTTTTAAGCCTGTCAAACCAACTGTCATCAACGTCCCATTGTTCCTGTAGGGCAAGAAGGGAGGAGGGAGGAAGGGAGGAAAGGGTCCAGTGTGGGGCACTGTCCGGAGATCTCAGGGTATGAATTCAAGCTGAGTGGCCCTTCCTTAGGGATACAGAAGAAGACAAAGAGAAGCAGACACGTCTCAGAACCCCCAAGGTAGAGGAAGCTTCCAAAAATCACGGGGCTAGAAAGAACATCTATTCAAAAAAGCCCAGATCCGTGGTGATAGACACAGAGCCCATTGTTGAGAGATACAGAGGGCCAGCGAAGGGGTGGCTCAGCTCCAGCCGGTCATTGTTGATGGAAGAGGCGAGAAAGTGGAGAGTTCTGTGTCTTACTCTTCCAAATGAGCAGAAAGGTGGTCTCACCTCTCCACCCCAAGCCCCGTGCCAGTGCCTGACCTCACGTGGACTTAATGAGCGAACCAAGCTTCTCTGCTCCAGTTGGCTTCCATTTCCCAGTGAATGAGAAGTGTGGAAGTCCCAGAAGGGGACCCAAACTCCAGAGAGAATCGGTTACCTGTGAGTTCCAAGAACTACTCCTTCCCCACTCGCCTCATCTCCCCCTCCTCCCTCTTGGGATCCCGAGAGACTGGCTGGATTGGAGCCTCTCTCGTTCTCCAGGACACAGTC
Organism: Lutra lutra; assembly: GCF_902655055.1. NCBI lineage: Eukaryota > Metazoa > Chordata > Mammalia > Carnivora > Mustelidae > Lutra > Lutra lutra. The sequence continues at coordinate 42,893,837 of NC_062292.1, read as the reverse complement.
CCAGGGATCTCTGGGAGCAGGTAGAGGCAGACCACCCATCATTGCAGAAATCACCCACTCTCAGGGGAGAGGCAGAGGTAAACATAAAGAATTGAAGTTCACCCAACACGCATTCGATTCTCAACTCCCACACACAGCATTTTAAACACCACTGCAGAACCTCCAAGGAAAAGCCTGGGAGAACGATGGTGATGGTGGTAGCAGGGACGCCTGTAGGAAGTGGCAAAAAAGGATTCTTTCTGGATTATTTCTGAAGCACTGTGCTGCCAGAAATCATTGGAAAAATACCTAGCACCAAACTCTTTCGATCTCCTCATTTTTCTCCCTATACCTCAGTTCCAAGCTTCTCACTTTATTTTTTTATATGTACATATATCACTTTCCCCCTCTCGCCCTCTCCCAGTCTACCAGTCTCCCTCCTTCCCTCTCTCCCTCCCTCTCTATCTCTCCCACCCAGCTCTCCCCACCCTGTCTATCTCAATCTCAAAATCTCTTATTCTCTTTCTGACATCTTCAGCAACAGCCCGGTTGGATGGAATTCCATTCTCCTTATGTAGTAGTTTCTGGAACCAATCAACCCTGTCCGGTGCACATTGGCACGAGGAGCGGAAGGGGCATGGGCACACTGAGAAGCAGGTGGGCAGTGTGGGGCTATCACCGTGAGCATTAACACAGCACAAAAACATGCCCCTGGGGTCATGGCTGATGGACCAAGGGCACACAGCGTGAAGTCTGTGAGGCTACCCACATCCCCCCCACAGTCTTCTGGAGCTTGCCTGGCTAAGCAAAGGCGTGCATCTAACTGTGCTTGAAATACAGGCAAGTAAGTTCAAGCTTAAAGTACAAGCAAGTAAGCTACCACCAAGGTCCCAGAAGTGAGGAGCCCTAATGAGACGGGGCACGAGAAAGGATACGGGACTACTGCACGGATTATAAACTAAAGTCGGGATTGAGTATGCTCGGCCAGGTTCTCAATCTGGCATAAAGAAGGAGCCTGATGGAGGAAGGGGCTGGGAGCCTCGACAGACTGAAAGGCACCTGGGGGCACAATCTGACTCTGGCTCCTCTCAACGCGTCCACAGAGATGGAAAAGTCAAGAACTAAACGGAATAAGCTGGTTCTGCCTCACCACAAGCTGCAAGATAATCCGTCTCCCACTTAATTTTCACTCGAGCCTGTAACACATGGGTGGGGAATGGACAGATGGCGGCTGGATCCAGCTCCCAGGAAAGACAGGGCTGCCTTCTGTCCCACCGCTGTGTGAGGACTCGAGGATTCATGGGAGGGACCGTGACCCAGCAGAGCCGGACCTCTGCAGGGGTCTTTCGGTATCAGCCTAACGCTGGCTTCTGCGAAAGTCTGCGGGAGCACTCCTTCCCCCCGCGTCCCCAGGCTCACACACTCTGGCCAGCTGTTCCAAATCAGTAAGCTCCCCATTACCAGAGAACAACCCTCTTCGGTTGCGGGGGAGGGGTTGGTGCTCTCCCTTCAGGGTTTCAGCGGCTGAACCCTCCCTCTGCCAGCAGCCAAGTCCAAGGAGAAGCTGAGGACATGCAGCCGCTCTCCCTGCCCCACCCCCCTCCTCCAAGCAGCGCAAGAAAGAGGACTCCTCCGCGGGGGAAGTCCCAGAGCAGCGGGGCCTGGAAACTTTGCCGTCTAAGGCTGTGGAATTCTCCTACTGGGCTCCTGCAGTTAATCACTGTGGCTCCCTGGATGCCCGATTTGGGCTTTAAAAGGTAGCACCAGAGCAAGAAGGACAAACATGCTGAGGAGAAGAAAAAGAAAAAAAAAAAAAAAAAACCAGTTGGTGTTAGCGAATAGATAGCTGCCCCCACCGCCAGTCTTCTAATGGAATACATGTGAGGAAGGCAGGAGAAGCAAAGAGCAGAAGAAAAAAAGCACAGACCACACTCCAGAATGTTCTTCAGGGCTCCCAGCTAACGTTGCCTGTGTTCATACTCCAGACCCTACAGAATATGTCCCTGCCACTGCTGACCTGCTTGTGAAAAGACTGTCTAGGGGCTGGTTTGTTGGAAACTTTCTCCCCTTAGCAGGTCTGAAAGATCAGAGGCTCTTGTCCCCCTTTGGAAAAAGGAGCCGGAGAGCTCACAGCTGCGAGTGCGAGGCTTTGGGACATTAACTTCCAAGATGGTGGAAATGGTCTCTGAGGCCAGGTTGCCATGGTTTCCAAGAGAACAAACAGAGGTTTGGATCTAAAGAGGGCTACAGGGGTGAACTGCCTTTTCTTCCTGTGGGAATAGTTTCAAGAGCCAAGACAAGAGGGGGAAATGGTAAAATGCTGAGTTTACAGAAGGTTCTAGGGGAAAGAAAATGGACAGTCTTGACAGCTCCCATTCTTCACGGGGAGGCTAGGGTGGAAGGCCCCATTAATAGAACAACAAGGTACTTAATTCTCAGGAGCTGAGAAAAAAACCTAGGAAGTAAATAGGAAGACAAGCAACCACGCTCTCAAAAAAGGCCCAGCCAACCAAACCTAGGAGGCAGGGCTGAGCTGCTTTGGGAAAGGCAAGGACCTCCAAAGACTGAGTTTTTCTTGCAAGCAGGGCAGGGAGATGACCATCCCCAGAAGTGATATGGAGAGGTGCTGATCCCCAGAATTGAAGCCCATCCCACTGCCCACCCTTAATGCCCCACCTTCCCAGGCCCCCTGTTAGGACTCTTTCCCTCTTTTTCCAAAGGAGCCAGATGGGGCAGAACCCTGGCCGGTGTCAAAAATGCTACTATGTCCTCCTAGCAGAAGCTGTCTGGGCAACAGGGCCACCCGGCCCAGGACTCCCCTTTCAGATTCAGGGGCAGCGATCCGCATCATAGGAGAACCCCTTGGCTGTCTCCTCCAGAGCTGGTGCCAGCTCAGCTCACACTGGGGAGATGGGAAGGAGACAGAGCTGCTCGGGACTCTGCCACACCCGGACGCAGCAACTACTTGGCAGCTCCGCAGGTGAGGGACCACGCATGTTCTGCTGCCTTCTCCAAGCCGAGCAGGGCCCAGCGTCGACTGACCACATGCTAGGAGGCGGGCCAGACCTAGTCCCAATTTCATCCCTGGCAACTGCACTAGCCAGAAAGTTCCTGGCCTTTTCAGAGATCAGACCCTCTGCTTTTCCTACCCACTATATCAGACATCTCACGGAATTCCAGAATCACAGTCATGAAGGGAACTTCAAGGAAAATATAATACAATTCCCCTTGTTTTACAGCGAAGCACCGACAAGTCCAACACGGTGCTGGGCATTGGGACAAAAAGGCTACGTAATCTACACGGAAAAGCAGAATATGGGCAGAGGCTGAGGAGGCAAGGAAATCCGTGACTGGGTGTCAAATGAAGGGTGCAGATCTCTCCTCTACCTGCTCCCCCGTGTGTGTCCAACACTCCCAGACTCTGCCCCGCAGGATGGCTCGCAGTCGTCCAGCTGCTGCTGGGGAGCTTTCTTAGGGCTTTCCAGCCGTGCAGAGTGTGCCCTGAACATGGGTGCCAGGGAAGGAGGTGGTTGGGAGTGAAGGACAGGTCACCGGACAGGTCATGTGCCCATGGGCTGTAGTCATCTGAAGGGGCATCTTTCAAACATCTCTACAGAGGTGCCTTAGGCTAGTAGCTGCTCTTAGCTGTCAACCTGGTGTGTGGCCTTGGGTCCCTAGCCCTAAGAAATATCTAAGGAAGAAAACCGGAAGTGCATCCAGTTTGACCATGGGACACACCGGAAGGGATGATGTGCCATGGCAAACAGCGCCACGGCCCCAGTCCCTCCAGAAGCTCTGCCTGCAGGCCTCAGTGGCCCATCGTTGGCCAGACTCCTGCCCCTCTCAGCTCACGGGCTTCCCCATACCAGCTCTTCCCAAGCCATTGGGCTTGCCTTTCCCCTCTGCTCACCTTCCTCCAAATCCATTCTTCCCGGCCCTTAGAATCCTCAGCTGAAAACCAAGAATAATGAGAATAGCCTACCTTAGATGAAAGCTGAGAGGACTGTCACTTCCTTTGTGTACAAAGGCCCACGGCCCTTGCACTGAGAGACTATTGAGCCACGGAAGCCAAGCCAGGAGGCTGTGTCTCGGTCAGAGGCTCCCAGCACCTCTGGCCAACTTGCTCCTATGCTTCCCAGTCCTGGGTCTGGGTCATGGACTCCAGGTACCAGGAAGTCATTGGTACTCCCCATTCACGGACTTCTCCAGAATTTCCAACTTTCACAGCTCCGTCTGGGGAACAGTCTGCCTGAGGTTCCTTGTGAAGTGGTGTCAGCAAGACTGAGCAGAAAGGCAGAAAAGCTCATGACAGTCAAAGAAGCTTGTGGTAAGAACTCACATCCGGGTGATGCCTCACCATTTCAAAGCACTGACGTGTGCTCGTGGGGGAAGGCTTTTTAAGGTAGACAGCACGGATGATAGTACTCTTTCTACCAATTTTATAACACGTGGCCTTAAAGGTGATGTGCCTCCGTGAAGGCCACGCAACCACAGGAAGAGCCAGGAAGACAGTAAGACGTACCACATGCCACACAGTCCTTTGCGACAAGGGGAGAAATAGGAGAAAGGGAACAAGAGAGCAGCCTGTGTTCCCCCGTTAGGTAATGTGAGGCCCCACCCAGGAGCCTGGAGCTGGGGGATTCCTGTCCTGACGAGCTCACAGGATTAATATAGATTCTTCTACTTCCTCCCAGAGGTATGTGTGAGACACGCTGATGGTATGTGTGATGTCAGCATGTGTCATCCTCGTAGCCTCTGGACACCTTGAGGGTACAGACTGTGGTTCAGACAGAGACGCCATGGCTGCTGGTATACAAAGGGGTAGAAAAGGGGGACAAAGAGAAAGGAGAACAGAAAAGGGCAGGGAAGAGTCAGAGAAAGGTAGGAAGGGGCCCCTCCCTGAAGGGAACTCCCAGACCTAGAAGTCTTAATAAAGAAGACAGGACACGCCTGTACCAAGAAGGCCCGGAGTCCTAGCACAGCACACATAGAAATCCTGAAGGGCATCCAGCCAAGCAGGACGCCGGAGATGACACCTTGACAGGGGAAGAAACACACAAGAAGAAACCCTCAACAGCAAGCACAGAAAACAAAAGCTGCTCTGGAGACTTCAGCCCCTTTGCTTGCTGTACTGAGAACAAAGCACCCCCGGGCCAACAGCAGCCTCTGTCCCGGGGAAGGCATGTCTCCAGACAGCCCCTGCTCTCCTTTCCAGCTAGCCATCCAGGTCCACATGGAGTCACTCCCAGTATCTGTTAAGAGAGACCTCTGGAAGGGCAAAACCCCAGAAGAGGTCCCAGAGCAGAGTTTACAAACAGCGCCCTGGGCTGCACCCCTGCCCCCGCCACTGCCTCAGTTTCCTGCTTGTAGGAAAGAGACGGTTCTCTCCATATTACTGCAAGCTACGAGCTACTGGAGGAGGTTTGATTCAAAACAGATGTGGTCTATCCAGACAATGAAGTATGATTCAGCCTTAAAAAGAAAGGACTGTCTGACACCTGCTACAACATGGATGAACCTTGAGGACATTAGGTTCAGTGAAAGCCGCCAGGGCACTTGGGCGCCTCAGGTCATGGAGTCCCACTCAGGCTCCCTGCTCAGTGGGCAGTCTGCTACTCCCTCTCCCTCTGCCCCTCCCACCTGCTTATGCTCTCTCTCTCTCATATTCTCTCTCTCAAATAAATAAAATAAAATCTTAAAAAAAAAAAAAAAGAGCCTAGACTCAGAAGGATAAATATTGTAGGATTCCGCTTAGATGAAGCACCTACTCTACGCCCAAATTCAGAGGCAGGAAGTAGAGCAGAGGTCGCCAGGGGCTGGAGAGAGAAGGTGGGGTACTTTTTTTTTTTTTTTTTTTTTAAGAGAAAGAGTGGGAGGAGGGGGAGAGGGAGAGGGATAGAATCTTAAGCAGGCTCCACACCCAGCACGCAGCCTGATCTCACAACCCTGAGATCATGACCAGAGCCTAATCAAGTCGGACACTCCACCAACTGAGCCACCCAGGAGCCCTGGGGTGCTACTGATTAGCAGGTACAGTTTCTACTTGGGATGATGCCAACGCTCTAGGAATGGATGGTGGTGATGATTGGACAACAATGTGAATGTAATTAATGCCTCTGAATTGTACAACTAGAAATAGTTAAAAGTTAAATTTTATGTTGTCTTATTTTGCTGTAATAAAATTTTTAAAAAGATAGGAAAGCAGGGGCGCCTAGGTGGTTCAGTGGGTTAAAGCCTCTGCCTTCAGCTCAGGTCATGATCCCAGGGTCCTGGGATTGAGCCCCGCATCGGGATCTCTGCTCAGCAGGGAGCCTGCTTCCTCGTCTCTCTGCCTGCTTCTCTGCCTACTTGTGATCTCTGTCAAATAAATAAAATCTTAAAAAAAAAAAAAAAGGAAAAGAAAAACAAAGATAGGAAAGCAAATGGAAGTGTTGGTGCAGACAGGTGAGAAGCGGCAGAAGGAAAGAGCAGAACAAAGTTCAAGACCGAGGAGCCCAGATGCAGCTGCCACCAGGAGCTCAGCCACACAGTGAATGGAGGCCCAGTGGCCCCGAGGTCAGTTATTCCAGACAGCGGCCTCTGACACGACACGTCCAGGGCCGGGAGCCCATGGAGGGCCTGGTGCGACATCAAACAACACAACAGGTGACCTGGCAAGGCTGAGTGGCAAGGCCAAAGGGAAGGGAAACAGACTGGGCTCTCTGAACACCAAGCTCCGTGTATATGTGTGTGTGCAGACAGCAGGGGTGGTGGTGGCAGGGCATTGAAGGGGATGGACCAGTTCTCTTTTCAAGCAGGATGGAACAAGTTGGCTTTCACCTACTCACTCTCCCAAAGTTACCCCATCACTGGCTCAGAGCACACAGGCACCCGACTCACGGTGGAAATACAGGGTCTCCAGCCTCTCCAAGGACCGTGTGTATTATCTCATTTGATCCATCCCGCAAACTTGGGAAGTGGATTACACGGCCCCATTTATTTTTTACAGAGAAGAAAACTGGCTAAATACTTTGTCTAGGGCCACATAGTAAAGCAGAGCTAGAATCCAAACCAGAGTTTGGCAAAGGCTACACTTCTTCCACAATATTGCCTTGAAGGTGCTTTCCAGAGACAAGGGCTCATTTTCTCTTTTTGTCTTAGGGTATAAGGCAGTGATCAAGAACACGGGCTCTGTGAGCAGACAGACCCAAACCCCACGTTCACTGTCATTACCTGTCTGACCTTAAGGAAGTCAGTTAATATCTCTGTTCATCAGTTTTGGCAGTGATAAATGGGGGAAAATAATAGTAATCTCATTTAAAACGTTTTGTAAGATTTGAGATAAATAATCCACATAAAGGCACACTTTTGAGTAAGCACTCAAATAATTATGGTGGTTATTATGGAAGGTTATCCATCAGCCGATTTCACCTGCTGGGTGTGAAGCCACGAGGGGCCTGCTCACCAGTCCGAAGGCAAGTGTGGAAGTAGCGCAGTATCTCCTTGGCTTCTACGTAAAGGAACCTTATGGTTGGAAGGGACTTAAAGTCATTTAGACTAATCTCTTGTCCAGTGTTAGGAACCATTCCCCTCTTGCTGTTCCCTATGAGCCTACTCATAGCTCCTACTCTCCCTTATATTAAAAATTGGGGGGCGCCTGGGTGGCTCAGTGGGTTAAAGCCTCTGCCTTCGGCTCAGGTCATGATCCCAGGGTCCTGGGATCGAGCCCTGCATCAGGCTCTCTGCTCAGCAGGGAACCTGCTTCCCTTCCTCTCTCTCTGCCTGCCTTTCTGCCTACTTGTGATCTCTGTCTTTAAGAAAAAAAAAAAAAAAAAATTGGGACCTAATTTGCGATCCCCTAGTAATTGGTCTGCATTCTCCGAGTCTTACGACCTGTTCATGATAGCTTCTCTTATCTTCTCTCAACAGTTGAAGAAATTGAGACCCAGAGTCGTACAGTTAAGTAGCAGTCATGCTGTGCCATGAACCTGGGTCTCCCTGATTCCAAAGCTCATAGTCTCAAGCTGTTACATGATGCTTCTGCATTGGAGAAGAGAGGAAAAACCGACGACATGGTAGAGGGGGAAGCAGCTATGGTCAAATTCCAAATCTACCATTTAGAGAGCATCTAGCATTTAATCAGCATTCATTGGCATCAAGGACTCTATGACTCATTTTTACAGGTAAGAAGACCAAGGAGAAGACTGGGTGGCTTAGTCGGTTAAGTGACACACTCTTGATTTGGGCTCAGAATACAACCTGAGTCCCGACATCGAGCCTTGCATGAAGCCCCATGTCAGGCTCCACACTCAGCAAGGACTCTGCTTGTAATTCTCTCCCTCTGCCCCTCCTCACTATGTACAAGCACACGCGTGTGCTCACTCTTTCTCTCAAAATAAATAAATAAATTTTCTCAAAATAAATAAATAAATCTTAAAAAAAAAAAAAAAGACTGAGGGGCATGTCTATGTTCAATACCACAAAGTTCTTAAGTAGGGAAGGCGAGTTTCATACCCATGTTGACACCTTCCCTTTTACCATGCTATTTCTCAGGACCTCAGTTTGCTCATCTTTAGATGGAATCAATACTCACTTCCATTTCATTCATTCTTTAATGAGTATCTACTGGGTTCCAGACCTTGTTTTGAATACAAAAGGTGCAATGAGGAACGCCTGGGTGGCTCCGTGGGTTAAGCCTCTGCCTTTGGCTCAGGTCATGATCTCAGGGTCCCAGGATGGAGCTCCACATCGGGCTCTCTGCTCAGCAGGGAGCCTGCTTCCTCTTCTCTGTCTGCCTGTCTCTCTGCCTACTTGTGATCTCTCCCTCTGTGTCAAATAAATAAATAATCTTTAAAAAAAAAAAAGATGAAGGGGTGCCTGGGTGGCTCAGTGAGCTAAAGCCTCTGCCTTCAGCTCAGGTCATGATCTCAGGGTACTGGGATTAAGCCCCATCCTGAGATCAAGCCCCCCATCAGGCTCTCTGCTCAGCGGGGAGCCTGCTTCCCTCTCACTCTCTGCCCGCTTATGATCTCTCAAATAAATAAATAAACTCTTAAAAAAAAAAAAAGATGCAATGACAATAGAAACTATGATTTTTGTTTTCTTTTTGCCTGGTCCTCTCACACATATCACATGAAGTTATGAAAGTTAATGAATCAAAAGGACTCCATGGTAGCTGTTCAGTAAATGATAATAGTTACTATTTTTTTCTAGATCACAACCTTAAACCTTTTTCTATTATCTTCACTCATGTTTCCTTTTCTTTCTTCCCACTTTCTTCCCTAGTTTGACATTACGTCAGTCCTAGTTTTTAGTGTTAGCCTAGAAATTCTAACATGTGTATTTAACTTAAAAACTCCTGATAATCAGTATCTGAAACCTCTTCCCAAACACTACAAGGACCTCAGAACACTTGAACTTCAATTACTCACCTTCTAAATTTATATGCTATTGTTACTGGGGATTTTAACTGTACTTTCATTTTATCCCTGCAAAGTAAACATTGTTGTTTTTATTTTCCTTGACATCAGTATTCAGATTTAGTACCATGTTTAAAATTTCTTTCACTCATCATTCTTTCTTGAATTTTAGACTTCTTTTAGGGTGATTTTTCTTCTTCTTAAACTATTTCCTTCAGAAGTCCCTATTGGTAGAAACTTGCTTTTGTCTGTCTGCAAAGGCCTTTATTTGCCCTCATTCTTGGAAGATTGTCACTGATGCCACAATTCTGCATTAGCAGTTATCTTCTGAGTGCTTTGAAGATATCCCACTGTCTTGTGGCTTTTCTCGTTGAGGTTGAGAAATCAGTTGTCAGTTTAAATGTCATTCCCTGGAGAGCAATTTACCTTCTGGGTTTATTCTAAAATAATTTCCCCTTGGTGTTCTATAGCTTTATTTTGATGCGTGTAGGGGTGAATTTTATTTATCCCTCTTGGGATTCATTAGGTATCATAAATATGGTTGCATTTCATCAATTCCTGACCACTGCTTCTTCGAATATTGTCATATTCCTGTTTTCTCTATTATCTCCTCCAGGAACATTAACCAAAGGCACACAGGGGCCTTTTTCCTCTATTCTAGGGATGGGCAGATTATAACACAGGGTCCAAACCTGGCCTGTTGCCCGTTTTTGTAAAGGAAGTTTGGTCAGCACCTGGCCATAGCCCTTCATTTACATATCAACTACGGGCTGCTTCCACACTCCACACAGCAGAGCTGAGTAGTTACGACAGAGACAAACAGGCCACAAAGCCTAAACTATTTACTCTCTGGCCCCTTAAAGAAAAAGTTTGTCAACCCCTGCTCTATTTTCCTGCCTGCACACCTCTTCCACATTTTCCATCTTCTTTTCCATCGTCCATATAATTTCTTCAGAAATACCTTCCAATTCACTACTTTTATTTTTAGCTGTAATATGTTATATTTTAAACTATTTACTGAAATTTAAATTTCCTTTATGGTGATTATAGAAAATGTTTTCATTCCTAGAGGTTCCCTTTGGATATCTGCCTGGTAAGTTGAGTTCCTGTCCATCATTCTTTCAGGACCCTCTTATTTCTTATAACATTTTTTTAAATAAAGATTTTTATTTATTTATTTGACAGACAGAGATCACAAGTAGGCGGAGAGGCAGGCAGAGAGAAGAGGGAAGCAGGCTCCCTGCTGAGCAGAGAGCCCCACACGAGGGGCTGGGATCATGACCTGAGCTGAAGGCAGAGGCTTTAACCCACTGAGCCACCCAGGCGCCCCTTCTTATAACATTTTAAAAAATATTTATTTATTTATTTGAGAGAAGAGAGAGTCGGGGGAGGGGCAGAGAGAGAGAGAATCTCAAGAAGAGATCTGCACAGAACCTAACATGGGGCTCGATCTCAGGACCCTGAGATCATGGCCTGAGCTGAAATCAAGAGTCACGTGCTCAAACAACTGAGCCACCCAGGCACCCCTCTTAGGACATATTAAAATATATATTTTATATTATTTTATTTATTTTAATTTTTTAAATTTATTTTAATTTTTAAAAATATTTTAAAATTAAAATTATTTTAATTTTTTAAAAGATTTTAAGTAAACCCAACGTGGGGCTCAAACTCACAGCCCTGAGATGAAGAGTCTCATGTTTCACTGACTGAGCCAGACAGGTGTCCCTATGTTTTATATCTAATAATCCCAATATCTGCAATTTCTGTGGGTCTGATCTATTTGTGCTATTTCTTTTGCTCAACTCCATTGGTAATCAGGGAACTGCAAATCAAGACCACTAAGAGATGCTATTTATACCACTCAGTTGGCCAAAATTAAAGTCTGACGATCTCAAGTCCTCGAGAGGACATGGAAAAACAGCATTTCTCATACCTCACTGGTAGGGACAAAACCACCACCAATGTATTGGGAAACAACCTGTTATTATCCTGTAAGGCTGAATATTCATATATCAAGACCTAGCAATTCCCTTCTGAGAGCTATACTCAGGAGGGACTTGCACACACGCGCCAGGAGACATGAAGAGGAATGCTTGTGGCAGTTCTGTCCATAACTGTGCAAAAGGATGATACCTTCACCGACAGAATATTATACAGCAGTGATAATGAATGAACTACAGCCACATTCAACAGGGAGAAGTCTTAGTATCATAATAGTGAATGAAAATAAAAAAGCCCCAGAAGACTCCACATAGTATATACTTTTAATAAAGAATATAAAGCAAAACTAAGTAATATATTTGCTTAGGCATACATATATTTATCAAGAGAATGAAAAACACAAAATTTAGGATAGTGCTTGGAATGGGTAATGAGGGGGGACATGGGCTAGAAAGGACACATAGGTGGATGCAAGTTATGGTAGTAGTCTTATTTTTGGCTTGGGCAGTGGGTTCAGGTGTCTTCATTAGGTTATTAAAATACTAAATGACCTACATAAATAATTAGTGAAGAGAGACATGCATAAACCAGTGAAGAAAATGTATCATGAATATTCAATTTTGTGCACCAGAGAAATAAAGAAAGCTAGAGATGAGAGAAAAAGAAAAATAGGTTTCCACTATTTCTGCCTGTGACATTTTTTAATCTGCACGATCAAAGATAGCCATGGATCTACCAAAACTTAGCAAGACTGTTTTAGATGAGAACTTCTATCATCAATTTCATGGTCTAAAATTGTCCTTGAACAACACAGTATACTGCATTGGACCCTATGAGACTAAAAAGAAAGTTATCAATCAACTTAAAAATTCTGATTCTGGGGGTGAGGGTGCAGGTGGGGGTGGGGGTTGCAGAGATGGGAGTAAAGGGAAACCAGACCTAGGGGTCCATATTCCTCTAGGGGCTGAAAGCCAGAAGTGGGGAGAGCACAGAAGGAAGGTGGGAGGGAGAAAGCAGCGGTGACCTGGTCTCCTCTTGGGGTGGGGAGAGGTGGAAGAGCAGCATCATTTCATGAGGGAGGGAGACTCAGGGAATTAGCAACTGGGGGTCCAGGCCCAAGAGCCCGTGTCCTCTTGGATCCAAAGTGAAACAGTTTGGGGAGAAAGCAAACCCCTTCCCGCTGAGACTTCCTGGGATCCTACAGCCGGTGCCAACCCCACCCAGCCAGGGAGCACTGGGCCCAGGGCTCGAGGAGGGGGATGAGCCGCGGAACTTCCTCCCACACCCTGGCACCCAGTCCCGTCACGGTGGCCCGGCCCGGTGGGCGGGCAGGCGGAGAGGCCCACACACGCGAGTCCGGGGGCGCGGCTCTGCGGCCGGTGAGCCCCGCACCTCCCCTTTGGCTAGTCCGGCCTGGCAGCCAGGCACCCACCCTTGCTCTCCCCTGCCCCCCACCCGGGAGTGGGGGGCTGGCTGGTTCCAACCAGTAGATGAGTCGGCCAGCCCTGCTCCAGCGCTCCATCCCTCCAGCGCGGCTCACAGCCCGGGAGCAGCTGGGGTCACTAACGCTATAGCCCTTTCTGAGTCTCGCTCCACGCCCAAGCCCCCCAGGAAGGCGGGCGGCTCCACCCTGGCCAGCTAGCGATGGCTCAGCTAGCGATGGCTCACCAAGGGAGCTGTGACTCACTGCAGACCGGCTCCCTCCCCCAGGACCCTCGTCCTCCCCGTGCCCCGCCCGGGGGAGGAATCTCCACCCTTCAGCCTCCGGAAGCCTTGGGGAAGCCGGCCAGTTCTCACCCCACCTCATCCTTCCCTTCACCTGGCCTCCCTAACACCCCAAGAGCAACGCCCTGTGGTTTCAGCGGCTCAGCCCACTGCTCAGCAAGGTTTCTTCCTTTCTTCCTGACAGCCCTGACCCTGAGCTGCCCTCTGCCCTGGTCGCATGCAGCAGGGAGAGCCCCAACCATTGAGAGGCCCTGTCCAACAATGGCAGCAGAGACTAGCCTTAGCCGGGCTGAGCAGCGGCTCCCTAAATGCGGATGATCAATGCTTGCATGATGTCAGAAGGCTAGGAGGAAACTGGGGTGATTCTGGGATGTCAGCAGGAAAGACCCCATCTACAACCCCCTAGAAGGGAAGGCCCAGGTAAATTGCAGATGCTCTAACACAGGCTACTACAGTATATACAGAGAGAACGTCTCAGTCTCAGTTCTCCCTCAATGGTGCTGGGATGAGGGGGAGATAAACTGGAGGGCATCCCCCTGTGCCTGTGGGGAACCTGAGCCCTAGGATAGAGCCTGGCCTGGTCAGGGGACAAGTGGGAACCAGGTGCTTTCCGTGGCTGCAGTTCTGCTGTAAGATTGACGGGCTAGAGGTGTGGCTCCATCCAGCACTGACGTAATAGGATTCTAGGACTTCGGGTCTTAATGGATCCCTGGTTGGGCTCAGCTCAGTATCCTCAGGAACATCTCTGAGCTCTAACAATGTACTTTCACACAGGGAGAGTGCTTTTAACTTCTCCAACACTTATGTGTGAATTCTATACTCTCCCCCAGGTTATCAAAACAATCCTTTTGATTAGGAACAAATAACCAATGAGGAAACTGACCTCAGAGGTTAAGGGGCTTGCTCAAGGTCACGCTGTGAGCTAGGGACATGGTCAAGAGTGGAATTCAATTAAGGTCCCAGATTCTTCACCTTCTTTGAGTGACTCAGTCATGCTAGGATGTGCCCTCTCATCTATAGCCATAGACAGCATCCACCGCACCTAAGGAAGAGGGGTCAAATTTTATATAAGCTGGAGAAGTAGCCTTCCAAACCTCAGAGGAGTCAGGTCCCCATCCAAGAATCTTCAAACATCATAACCCACATATTGGAGGCACTCTACAGTGTACAAAGCATTTCCATATCCATCACCCCATGCAATTCTTATAGTAACCCTGTAAGTTATTCAGGACTCTATTATCTGGTATCTTAAGTAGAATGAAAAGGCTACCGTTTAGCAGTTAAGTGACATGTGCAATGACAGCACCCTGTCTTCTTCCTGTGTGGCTGTAGAAGATTCTGGAAGAACCAATGTGATCATAAGATTCCTCTACATTTATAATGGAAACCCAAAGCATCTCTCTCCATTTTTCCCATCTATCTCCCTCAGATGGCCTAGGAAGGAGGGCAACTCCCCTGTACCCCAGAGGACAGATCACGGGCACTGAGTAGTGGCCTGTCTTCCCCAGAGTCACACAGTGAGGTGACACCAGCTCGTGGATAAATCTGAGACCTCCTATCTCAGCTCTGGAGCCTGTACTGAACACGTGCCAACATTCCTTCGATAAGACTGTGTCTGCCATGGAGGCCACCAGGACTCTGTCACTCTTGAATTTATAACAGGCAGTTGGTGCAACCTTCAAGAGGCTGGCGACTCAGCTGTCATTCCCAAGAGGTGTTGTCGAGTCACGTACCACAAGCATCAGTCTGGCCTGTCCTATAGGCTAGATGCTGTCTTTGCCGCTGGCCCTGCATTTGCTCATTCTCTTACGGCTAGTGACAGCCTCCTGTTCTTCCTCTGCCCCTCCTTGCTCTATTCTTGGATGAATTTTTTTTAAAAAAGTGTCTTTTCTTTCAAAATAGAGCCACAGATAAAATCTACCCGCCTCTTTCACACATACACATTTCAGAGAAGGCAGGCAGGAAGGCCTCATAGTTCTGTCCTACTGGAGGCCAGTGTGTGAGCCCACACGCACCAGGCAGGGCAGCCTCTCTGCCGTTCGTGAGTAATTCCACTCCCAGGTTTATAGGGGGCTTGATGTAGGGTGTTCCATATCTTCTTCCAGAACTCCCAGCCCTTAGCTGAGCCCGTGTAAAAACCACTTCACATGTGTGACTCTCACTTCAAACACAAGTGGGCCTGCACATCCATGGGGGATCCAGACAGAGAGGGAGGGACGGAGCGTCTCAAAGGCAGTTCAAGAGTTGCAAGCTTTCTCCCCTCTCTGATCTCTTCATCCCAGGTTCAGGTTCAGACCTCTGCGCCCCACCCCAGCTGGCTCCAGACTGTCCACTTTGAAGGAAGAGGCTGCGGGCATCTGTATCTTTAATTCTCTTCTAAAATCACACCAACCTTTTGCTTCTGGTTGCCTGCTATTATTAGATTCCCCGGGCCCTATCTGAGACTGAGTTGTGGCCCATTCCTCATAATGTAGGAGAACACTCGCGATACAGATAGGATCGGGGAGGAAAAAAATTAGAACCCAAACCACAATATTTAAGGGCAGCTGGCTGGCTAGGTCGGTGGAGCTATGTGACTCTGGATCTTCGGGTTGGGGTTTCAAGCCCCCACGTTGGGTGTAGAGATTACTTAAAAATAGATTCTTAAGGATAAATAAAATCTTAAAAACATCAATATTTAATGTGTTTCCAATTTAAAGATACGGATATGCTCACCTATAGATTTATTAGAATACTAGAGAATACACCAAAATGTTAACAGTTATCTCTAGACTTACAGACATCTTGTTTTTTCTTTTATGCTTTTCTGAATTTCCCAAACTTCCTAGAATGATCTTATACAGAAGCAGTAGGGCTCAGACTCTGGAATTTGAGAGGCATGGTTTGAATTCTATATCCTCCACTTAGTAGCTATGGCACCTTGGATAAAATATTTTATCGCTCTGAGCCTCAGTTTCTTCTCTCAAAAAGGGAGAAGAGAAATGACCCCTTCCTCACAGAATTGCCCTGAGGAGGAAAAGGAGGTCATGCAATTTCAACATTTGGTATGGGTGCCCAATATAAAGTTAGTGCTCAGTAAATGTTCGAGATGTTTACGCATTCCTGTTATTCGGGGGTGGGGAGGGTAGAATCTGTAAAAACATAACGAACGACTTCTCTCAATAGCCACCATTTGGATGAAGGGACACTAGGAAAACAACAAAAGCCCGCCTGAACTTGCCGTGTCTCTGAAAGTGACTAGGACAAGCATAATTGTCATGCACACTGGAGTTTAGATATGTCCTGTCCGTAAGGAAGGTGTCCAATGAGGCATGATGACCATGAGTAATGCCTGGCTGGGGAAAGGAAATATAGACCTTTTTTTTTTTAAGAACAAAACACACATGCACACAAGACTAGGCCAGACCATGGAGTAATTGATCAAACTAAAAGCCACACGCTAAAGAAAAGTGTACAAAGCGAAAAGTACAAAGAAAAGATTCGGTGGGTGCGTAAAGCCCGGGATGCGCTCCCTGGTTAAGGTCACAGAGGAAGAGCTGCCTGGGGCTCAGGCAGAGTGACTAAGGAGCGGACTGGGAAATAGCCCTGACTTCAACAAGGGCACAGGTTAGCTTCCAGTAGATAAGGGACTTTGGGATCGGGACCCTGGACTGGGCCTGCCCTGGGGAGCTCTGGCAGGCAACTGTTCACCGCAGTGGCACAGGAGAGAGCCTAGCTAGTGGGAGAATGTGCACCCCACTTGTCCCAGTACAGTTGCGATCCTGGAGTGCCTCATGTGATGCTGAAACAGTTGGTCTTCAGATACCCTGCCCCACTTCGTGCCAAAGATACCAGGGGGCGTTGAACAGCAGAGAGGAGCAAAAAGGAATTACAGCCATGGCCAAAATTCTAAAATGGAGCCCCAGCCTTCTTCCCACTTTGAAATAGTGGCCACAGAGGTATATTTACACAGTTACAGAGAATTACACTCCCGGCACGGGTCCGGGAGGGGGAGAGAGGTCAAGGAGGGAGAGACGCAGCTTGGCTCGACAATTCCGAGGCGCCAAGTCCCTAAGCAAAGTGTCCCAGGGCACTGGCTCCTGTTTCTGTTCACACACCCATCACCCCACTCCCCAGGAAGTGACCTCCCGTCTCTGCCCCTAAGCCCAGCCGAGCACGAGATGCTCCCCACACCCAGGGCTTGTCACCCCATCCTAGGTATCCTTGCCTCTACACTTAGAAGTTTCATTTTTCTCATTCTAGGTTTGCAAATTCAAATGCCTAAGGGACCAGGCAGGCACAAAAGTGAAGCAGGCTGAGCAGTAGGTGACAGGGGGAGAAAGAACCCGGCAGACACTTGTTTGAGTGGGACAGCGGCTTATCGGCTCCTGCTAACTGTTGCCCTAAGAGAGAGGGGGCCCATGGCATCGGCCCTTGTCACTTCTTTTTTTTTTTTTTTTTTAAAGATTTTATTTATTTATTTGACAGAGAGAAATCACAAGTAAGCAGAGAGGCAGGCAGAGAGAGAGGAGGAAGCAGGCTCCCCACTGAGCAGAAAGCCCGATGTGGGGCTCGAACCCAGGACCTGGGATCATGACCTGAGCCGAAGGCAGCGGCTTAACCCACTGAGCCACCCAGGCGCCCCGGCCCTTGTCACTTCTGAGACAAAGCAAGAAACCTGGATTTCTATGTGAAATCTTCAGATTTTCAAATGTTGGTAACCAATTCTCATTAAGCCACAGGCTTGTTTGGTAGGAGGAGGCAGATATTTGCAAGTCAAAATGTCCTTGAAGAATATCAAGGTCAAACTGCTCAGGTCACACGTGAGCAAACTGAAGCCTGGAAAGACAAGCTCAGTAATTTCCCAAACATGATAAGGCAACTCGAATGGTTCCAATCCCAGGTCTCCCCACTTCTAATCTAGAACTCGTGCCTCTAGATGCCCCTCCTGGCAGCAAGAGGCCTTGGCCCTGGGAAGTGTGGAACAGGGACAGTGACCCTGGAAGGAAGAAGGTAAACTTGGCCACAATCTTGACTCTAGTTTAATGAAAAATTTCTATTTGTTTATCTAGTTATTCATCCATCCACCCAACATTTAGTGCTGATCGTCCTATGAAACCAGCGCTGTGCTAAACACTGGGTGTTCAGGGATGACTAAGGAACCGTCCCTCCTCCCAAGCGGCTCACAGGCTGTGAGTGGGCTCGGCTGACGCTGTTGCCAGCACCGGCCAGTTGACGTAGCCCGCCAACCACGCCGCCATGGGCCCGCTCACATGAACTCCTGGCTCAAATTCACACCCTCGTTTCCTCTGAAAGCATCTTCCATTACTGGATGCCATCCTTGAGAAACTGGGAGGGGACTGGAGCATGGCCCCCACTCCCAGAGGACCGGGAACACTTAAGTGATCCATAGGAAGCAGGAGAGAGAACTGGGACCCAACCCAGCAGCTTGGTGCCAAGCCCCTCCCGGCTCAGGGAAGGCAAGTTCTGCCTTATGTACTACCTTGGCCGAGCTGCCACCTTATCCCCGCTAGAGTTTTCTGTGTGGGTGTGTGTTGGGGAGAGGTGAGGGGGGCTCCCTGACTGGGACTCTCCTGCCTGTTTATCAAGGGGTACTACTCAATCCCAAAGGCAGAGGGGAGCTGACCCAGGTGAGCAAAGAGTAATGACATCCCTGGGTCATGGTGTGACCCAGCCTGGCTTCCTCCATCGACAAGGGATTTCCCAGCACTGGCTCTTAACGGCATCCACTTCCAAGGGAGGAATGCAGGGTAGGAGCCCACAAGGTAAGAGTGGTTGCTGCCATTCCATCTTCTCTACCAGGACTGTGGTTGCACAAATTTTCAGCACATCCCTGGAGGGTAACCTGTCACAGGCAATGATGGAACCCATGGTTGGCCCCCGTGGGCCCCTTGTGGACAGTTGCAGGAGGCTGGGATGTCTGGGCTTTTCGGTTACTGGGGGATAATGGGCTATTTATTATCCTTCTGTAAATACACTGAGCCCAAAGGTTAGCAGGGAGCAGGTAGGCAGGCTCATGGCAGGATCCATGGAGAAGAGAGAGAAATGAAGGTTTGGAAGAGGAAAACTGAAAATTTGGTGAACACTTAAGCTGTGCCAGTAGCTTGGAACATGAGAGGATTGAGTCCAGTAGATCAAGTGATGTGTCCATGGGTACACAGGTGCCCAGGCAGACTTGAACCCAGTTCCATTCGTTGCTCCCAAATCCTTATATGGTACCATACTGCTGGGACTGGGAATGCTGACAGGGATGACGGAGAACACAGAGCATTGCATTGCTATGGAGAGGGGCGTGGGTAGAGATCCAGGATTTGGTAAACTCTGACCCCTGGGGCTGAAAACCTAATCGAAATTAGCATTCTTTTCTCTAGCCATCGAGGAACTTGGCATTCATTTCCTAGTTCCAGGAAACAGATTTTCCAGTGTCAGGGAAACCTCCTTTCCCCTCCTCCCCTCACAAGATGAAGTTTCTTAGGTCAGATATGTTTGCCAGGTAACAGAGAAGGTTCCAGGACCATAGGTTTCTTTGGTCTCCTCCACACTAAGGGACGGCTCCTAATGTCCCCTATCAACATGGACTGTGGGAGTGGAGTGGGGATCAGGGGCATTCCCGGTGGGTCATTCTCCAGGGGTTAGAATATTATTACCCTTTTGTCTTCTGACCATGGGAAGCCCAGGAGTACAGAAGATACCAAAGCAAAATCCACTCAAATTTTTCCCTCAGTCCTTCCTATGTGCCAGGTACTATTCTGGCTGCCTAGGAAACATCGGGGAACAAAGGGAAGAACCTTGCCCTTATGGAGTGTATATTCCAGCAGAATCAAAGTAAAACAGTCCTTTTTTGGGGGAGGCCATGGTGCAGGAGAGAAAAGATACGAGTCTCAGTGTCAGACAGGCCTGGGTCAAAGATCAGTCCAAAAGATGTCTGGGCGAGCTACTTAACTCCCTGGGTGTCAGCTTTCTTACCTCTAAGATTGGGACATTATGGGGCACCTGGGTGGCTCAGTGGGTTAAGCCTCTGCCCTCGGCTCAGGTCATGATCTCAGGGTCCTGGGATGGAGCCCGCATTGGGCTGTCTGCTCAGCAGGGAGCCTGCTTCCCCCTACCCCCCGCCTGCCTCTGCCTGCTTGTGATCTCTCTCTCTTTCTGTCAAATAAATAAATAAATAAAATCTTAAAAAAAAAAAAAAAAGTTGGGACAATAGCATGTCCTAATAGTGCTGTAAGGATTAAAAATAATATATATGCAAAAAGGGGGGGCGGTGCCTGCCTGGTTCAGTCAGTAGAACATTCGGCTCTCCACCTAGAGGTCATGAGCTTGAACCCCACGTTAGATGTAAAGATTACTTAAAAATAAAATCTTTTTTTTTTTTTTTAAGTGGGCTCCATGCCCATGGAGACCAACACTTGACCCTGAGATCAAGACCTGAGCTGAAACCAAGAGTTGGATGCTTAACCAACTGAGCCACCCAGGCGCCCCCAAAATAAAAGCTTAAAAAAAAAAAATCATGTATATACAATGCCTGGCATATAGCAGGGTTCACAAATGCTGATCTTATTTTCTAGGCCTCCTAGCTGGACCCCCAGATTCCGGGACAACAGAATCACATGTCCTCTGTTTAGAGGCTGAGACCAGGGCATCATGTCTACAATGTCCTAGACACCGTTTGGTGTGGTGAAGAGAGTATTTGGGTTTGAATCCACTACGTGAGGTCAAAGAATGTCCCCTCTAGAAATATCTGCTCCTTCCTAGAGCTACTGTTGAAGGGAGAGGCCTGGTGGCCACATCTTATTCCTCCCCACTTCCCTCCAGCAGGCCACAGATCATTGGTGCCGGGACGGACATGGGACCCAGGCCACAGATCATTGGGGCAAGGGTGGACACGGAACCTAAGCTGGAATCAGCATCTCCTGGCATCCCTTCGAACTGAGAGACTCTGTTCATCTATTTGGAGAGCTAAGCAGGAAGGTCATATGGGTTTGGAGGCTGACCCGGCTGCCGGGGTTGACCACAGTGGGTGCCATGCCTGCAGGCAAGGAAGCAGAGGAGAGAGGAGGGCACACAGCCCCAGAGAGAAGTGCCCACCCAGGGGGGCTACATTTTCCCCTACTAAGGTCTGTGATATTTTTCTATAAACTTCTAATAACCCCTCCTTTTGTCTGCTTTGTAACCAGATGAACTAGAAGACAAATCCTGTACCTGCCTCAGAAGGTGGTTGTTGTGACATAACGTGAAAGCAGCTGGCATTTAGATGACATTCGATAAATGCTGTGGAATCTCCCCATATTCCTGTCAACCAGTCAGTCACTCACTCGGCAATGGAGAGAGGAAATCTATGTATGTTTTAGGCTAGGGTTGGACCTCAGCCTTACGCTCTATGAATACCTTCACTAATCTGTAAAACGAAGACTTGATGGCCTGTTGCAAATATTACCTGGGAGAACCCTGGGATCTAGCTCATAATAAATGAATGGTGTGTCAGACTATCACTTCTGCTGCTGTCGCTGTTGTTGAAGACACAACTCGTGTTGTGCTGGGGCTTGATCGAGGCAAGCAAGGAGGACTCAGGGAGAGGCAGCGTCCCGAGTGGGCAGTGAGAGAACAGAGAAGGATATGCTCCGTAGTGGCATCAAGGGGCCGGGCAGCAGAGAGAAGGAATGGAAACGAGCCGTGGCAACACCAAGGGAGGCTCAGACAGTTAAGTATCCGAATCTTAATTTGGGCTCAGGTCATGATCTCAGTCATGAACCCTTGATTTGGGCTCAGGTCATGATCTCGAGCCCTGCATCAGGTTCGGTGCTCAGTGCGGGGTCCGCTTGGGGTGCTCTCTCTCTTTCTCTCTCTGTCTCCCTCTGCCCCTCCCCCTGTGCTCTCTCTGTAAATGAATAATAAAATCTTTAAAAAGAAAGAATGAAAGGAAGAAAGGAAGGAGCAGTGGGGAATGGGGGGAGGCCCTGGAATACGAAGCCTTATGCCTACCTAGTACTCGCACGTCCCCAGCCCTTCAGCATGTACGCCAGGCTTTCCCCCACTGCGTTAATTTGTCCATCACAACACCCTATAGGGCAGATCAGGAAGGGTAATAATATATACACGTTATAGAGGGGAACACTGAAGTTCAAAAAAGATCTGCGTCATAGATACCAACCAAATTTACATCCACTCTTTTATCTGGTGATACCACAGTGCCTCTGGAAAGTAGGGGATAGCGGCTGAAATGGGAAGTCAGGATTGGAGGAGAAACTGGAGGGTTTCTCTGGGAAGTTTGTTTTCATTCCAAGGTCTCATTCAGATCCTTTCTGGGCATCCCAGCAATGGAACAGCTCTGCCCAGTCCAGCTCAGGGGCTCCTGGATGTAAGCAAGGGATTGCAAACTCAGACAACACGGTGTGGGTGTGCGGGGTAGGCTAAGGATTGATACAGTGGGCTAGACAAATGCCCAGCTTCTGCACTGCGCCCTGGCCCGGGAGACGGCTTCCTCTGATAAAGGACAAGGGCACAGCCTTCACCATCTGGCCAGAAGTCCATAGGTAATATGGGGCTGCCCTGCAGTGGTCTCCAAGGCCCCTCTCAGCTCAATGATGTATGGAATCTAGGCCTCATGTTTCTGAGGTCAGAGGTTTTCTTTTCCCGCCCTCCACGGACACAAATTCAAGTTCTCTGGAACACTGTGCCATTCAGGGGCCCCCAGGCTCAGGACACTTGTCCTTGAGTGGAAAGGAGGTGATTCTTAGCCACTCTGCATCCTGGACATGACTTCTCCCCAAATCCTAAGGTAGTGCCTGGCATACAGTTTGTGCTCACGTCATGTTTGTTGAAAGAACAAATGAATAAACGAACAAGCAAATGAATGACAGATTGGCCTGGTGATCACATCAGCCTGTGCTATCTGTCACAGGACAGTGGCCCCAATCTGCTGACTCTTAGCCCCCAAATCAGAGCTCTGCAGCCAACCCAGCAGAGGGGGAGAGCAGAGGGCTTCCCCTGCACACTTCCTCTGACCTTTCAGAGATGCAACACCCTGTGGAAAGGGAAGGGCCCGGGCTATCCAGACAGGGGGAAGGTTCTGCCCACCCCTCCCCAGGCCTTCAGCTCCCCCTCTCAATCACCTTGCTTCTCCCAGCTCCAGGCCCACTCTCTGGGAGGAGCCGCAGAAAGTTCCAAGAGAGGAAACCCAGCTCCATTAGGAGCGCCACAGTGATGAGGGTGGGGCCAGCAAGTGCTTCTCCTTTGCATTTTCTTCAGTGCTAATGACCTTGATTGTTAAGAAAAGCGGAAACAATAACAATCATGGCACAGCACTTTTATGGTTTCTGACATTTTCCAAAGTGCTACTAACACATGACCTCACCATGCTACTACACACCATCCTTGGAAGGGCGGGGCTGGTTCTCCCTATGACTTGGGTAGAGAGCCTGGGTAGTGAGGAGGTTGGGCATTGATCTGGGTCACACGTATGGCACTGATGGGATCAGGGGCCCAGCCACAGACATGGAGTGGGGAGAAGTGGGGTCTAGTTCCGGCTTGGCCTCAAACTACCAAACTCACCCAAGGTCTCCTTGGGTGAGTAAGTCTCCGGGTTTCAGTCTTCTCCCTTGCCAAAGAGAGCGATGGCCCCATTCCCCAACTCTGTCCACCTCGAATGCCCTGGCTCAGTAACATGAACAATCCACTCCGCCCTCCAGCCCAAGCCTGGTAATTTGCACCAAGGTCAAGGGAACCCCTGGAAACATGGATGCCTGCTGTGTCCGTCCTAGCATGCTAATAGATGTCATCTGAGTGTGTCCCACAAAGAAGGCTGTGGTACAGACGGCAGGGAGGAAACATCAAAAAAATCATCCTAATGGTCCACAAGCACGAGGAGACATGCAGAGGGCTGCTACTGAGGCCAGATGCCATCCTGACTGTGACCCGGGTGCTGGCTCAGACAAAGTCTGGAGTCATTCCAGCGGAGGGTGGGGGGGTTGGGGGGGGTGGGCAACAGACAGCATTGGACGTTCCATGATGCTCAGTGTCCTCTGCCCTCAGCTGCATGCAGCAGCCCAGCTCTACTTCCCAACCCACCTCCCCTCCCCCAACCTCAACTCCATCAAATCTATCCTCTCTCCCCATCCAGATCCCGTCTGGCAATCACCCCCTCCAAGAATAATTCCAGGTGAGCCCTACTCTGTAGACCGAGCATCACTGGGTCATGTGTCCTGGGCCAGATGAGGCTTCAAGTGTGCGATCCTGCTCTTGTCTGCCACCAGACTCGGGGGGGGGGGGGGGGGGGGGGGCAGAGAGATGAAGAACAGAGTGGGTACTTGTGATGTGCTCCTTTCTGACTTTTGTCCAGCCTCAGCTCCCAAGACATGAGGCAGGGCATTCAGGGCAGAGGAATAGTAGACTGTGGATGGACAGCACTCCCCTCTCTCCCCCATGGGCAGCTGACCTGGTCAGTTACGAAGAAAGGCTAATGTTGGAATCTCGGCCAGAGTCTGGACAAGGGTTTGGCCAAAGTATCTACCTCCAAGGCCAAAAGTCTGGATTGAGAGGGAGGGCAGGCTGGCCCAGCAGATGGCCAAATTTCTCCAAACCCGACACACAGTTCGGATGAAAACATCTATCTCACAGCACGGAGTGCAGTCACTGATTTCCAATAACTGCTAACGTTCCTATGAGGCTGCACCATATGAAATTGCCTTTTATAGGTCAAAAGTGGTTGCATCTCGGCAATTTCATATGGTCTGTGTTTCAGTCTCATACCTCTGGGGATGTCATGTTCCCTAGGAGAGAGTAAACCCCCGAAGGCTTGGACCTTCTGTATCTCTAGCTGATTTTCCTTCGTTTCTGGCTTAGGACAGAACAGAATTATGGCTTTGAAAGGTACTGCATAGATACATCTTAATCCACCATCCAGGCAGGTGAGGTGGGGAGTCTTAGGGCCTGTCCTACTCCCGAACTTCAAGAATGGTTATCCTCAGGACAGATTCCTTTACGACTCCTTACCTCTGGTCATCCTGATAGAAGGACTCAACTTGGCGACAGGCTGCTGTGCTACATTGTGCTAGGCCCTAAGATAAAAAGAGTTCAGTTTGGGCATTGAGAATTTTACCCCTTTGTAGAAAAGGAGCCTTGAATCAGAAATGCCCTTGTCGGGTGCCTGGGTGGCTCAGTGGGTTAAGCCGCTGCCTTCGGCTCAGGTCATGATCTCAGGGTCCTGGGATCGAGGCCCGCATCGGGCTCTCTGCTTGTCAGGGAGCCTGCTTACCCCCTCTCTCTCTGCCTGCCTCTGTCTATCATATAAATAAATAAAATCTTAAAAAAAAAAAAAAAAAAAAAAAAGAAATGCCCTTGTCCAACCAAGCCTGGTTTCATTTTACAGCGGGGGAGACAAAGGCCCAGAGACATCACCGCCTTAGTCAAGGTCACACAGGAGGGCCAGATCACCAGTTTTCTGACTCCCGGTCCCATGCTCTTCTGGCAGGCGTGGCAGCACCTGAGGACAAACTCTGCCCTGTCTGCCCCCTTTCAACTTCCTGGCCTGTGCTCTTACAGGCTCCCTAGCAAGACAGAAGGGGAATTGACTAAGGGATCGATAGCCCTCTCCTGGATGAAAAGAGCCCTGAGTCATGCCAGGGTTTCGAGGGAGGGGAGAGAGAGACACAGAGAGAGAGAATGGCAGTCCTGGAAACCTGATCTCTCTCCAGAGCTGGGACCAGGTTGGAAAGGCGGGGGTGGATAGCACGGTGATGATCTGGGTCACTGACAGTGCAGCGGGTACAGGTCCCTGCCAAGGAAGGGGGGGACGGGCGTGGGCCCAGAAGGCCTTGCTTAGCCCAAGCATGAAGGCTTAGGGCAGGCACTGCCAGCTTCTTTGAGAATCACCGAATTACAAAAGGCTGGTTAGAAACAGCCTTGGGTCCGTCAGTGGATTCCTCCTCTCCCAGCCTGGGACCCCTCCCCAAAAAGGAGGTGGATGATTCTGGAAGCCTGCAGCTCCTACGATTTCTCAGCTGGCCCACAGCATGGTGGGGAAATGCCTGCTCCCACCTGTTGCCCCTGGCCCAGCTGGCACACCCACTGTGCCCCAGCTGCTCCCACCCGGAAGTTTGGAAAGCTTGGTGCTAATAGCAGTGAGGGAGAGAAGGAGGACCCCCAGGGGAAACCACGCTGTCCAGAAGGCCCCTCCCTGTGTTGTATGGGGCTGGGGGAACTGAGAAAGGGTGGTCCTGTGGGTCAGGAGTCTGGGAGAGGAGAGAGAGGAGTCCGGGAACCTAAGGGTCCTTCCTGGGTATTGACGTCTCTCCCCAGCTTAGTATCAGAAAAACTCCAAAACTGAAACACTGAAAAAAAAACAGTACAATAAACAACTCCAGACCCTTCACTGAGAATCACTGATTGCTACTATTTTGTACGCATATACATACCACACACAGTACTATTTTTGCTGAACCATTGGACAATCACCTGCAAACCCTTGACCCCTAAATACTTTTGCATACTCTCTAAGAATGAGAATATTCTCTTAAAAAAACCACTGTGACATCCTCAACAATTAATAATTACATATCATCTCATACCTGTCCCAGAATGTCTCTTATGGTCTTTTTTTTTTTCTGACCCAAGATCCATTTAAGGTTTATTCATGGCCTTTGGCTATAAAGTTTCTTTAGCTTCTTTACACCTGGCCTGGCTTCTGCCTTCCTGCCCTTCTCCCTAGGCACACAATTTCAACATTTCTACTAACGACATCCACTTTTTTGAAGTCTCAGTCCGCGGTCATGTGGAATGGCTCACATTTTAGATTTGCCTCTGGTCTCCTCACGATTAGATTCCAGATAAGCATTTCTGACAAGACTACAGGTGACGTCTAGCTCATCAGGAGGAACTGGGGCTGGGTGGGCCTGCTAGGGCCGATGTTTGGTTATTGGGTTATGGGGATCAGTGCTGAATGTCCCCGTCACAAAGATAGGTGTTTCATTTTGCAGGGAGTAAGTAATTCATGAGGTGACAGGCACTGAGATCAGCCTTTCACCCAACAGGTTTAGCATTCATTAGTAAGCCTGGCACGTACCAGCTACTACATGAGGGGTCGCAAACTGGGAAATGTCAAGGTCTGTCAGTGCCACGATCTTTCATTAGTTGGCATCTTTGTGCTAAGCAGTTTCCCTCCCTGTTCCACTTTAACCGTCAGTATGGACTCGTGGCATCTTTTATTCGGTGTCTCACAATCTACTACTCTTATTCTTTTCAAGGCTCAATGTGTCCCGAAACTGCACTGGGGGGGAGCCTCCTGAAACCAACTCTGGTGTCCTTTGGCCATGAGCATGTTCTAGCTTTCTGGCATCATACGATTAATGTGGATGTCCCCAGTCCCACACTTAGAACCTACCATTTCTCCAGGGAGCACTGCTTTCTGGTGTGTGGCGGGGGGAGCAGTGATCCTTAGAAAGAAATATCTGGGCGCCAGATGTGCTCACCGTTACCAGGTGGCACTGCTTCCAGACCCTTCCAGGGAACAGGCCTAGGAGTTAAAGGATCACGGGGTTCTGCCTCACCTTCCCCGGTTCTGTATTTCTGTCTCTCTTCTTCCCTAGTGAAACCCTCATTTCCAAAGCTATCTATATGGTTACTCATTGAATCTATCCTATAATAAACAAAAAACTGTTTCCAATTTCTGACACCAACCGTGACTAATAACACAATGATAAAGGAAAGTTCAAGATTTTTTTTGTAGTTCTTTTTATACTGAGAATATACATTCCACTAAGCATCGAGGTATTACACCAAAAAAATTACTTGAATTAATTATTTTCTTTGATGAGTAATCAAATGGACATTCAGTTATGTTCATTATATCTGTTGCGGTCGGCTTTGGGGTTTGCTGTTTTCTTTCTCTGCGATCTAATTTAACTGGTGACTATGTAAAATATTTATACCAGTACAAAACCCAAAACTATCTAAAAGAGTGTCATAGTAAAGTTTCATTCCCATCTCTATCTCCTCTACCTTGTTCCCACCCACCCTATAGGTAACCATTTAAATTAAGTTCAGGTTTAACCTTTGTATATGTGTGTGTGTGTGTGTGTGAGTGTGTGTGTGTTTGCAAAAAACTATTCTTACTTCTCTTGCTTTCTCGATGCAAAGGTGGCATACTACACAGACTCTTTACCATCTCGTATCTTCCATTCAACATATGCTAGAAATCACATCATATCAGTTCATGGAGCTCCTACTTTTTTTGGCTGCATAGTACTCCATTGAGTGGATGTGCTGTTGTTCATTCAGCCAGTCTGTTAAAGATGGCCATTGGGTAGCTTCCAGTGATTTCCTTTCCTGTTACAAATATGCCTTAAAGAATCACCTTGTGCATATGTCTTCTTGTATCTGTGAATGTGCATTTTCTGGATAAGTTCCTAGAAGTAGGACTGTTGGATAAACGCGTATGCTGTTTAGTTAGATACTGCTGGCTTGCCCTCTCTAGGAGTTGTACTGGATTGCACTTTTAGCACTGACTTTGCAACCTAGGTGGATCCTGGGAGAGGTGTTCTGAGCTGAGAGTTTCCCTGAGCCTCTATCTGAGAGTCCTTGACCTCCCCACCAGTAAACACACAGCCTCACACTCCCCCTGCCCTAGTGATCTGGCAAAGGGGTCTCACCGATGCCATCCCAGTTCATCATCTTGAATTATCCCAGAGCTTTCTGTACTTCACTTGGGATATCAGAGCACAGAGAAGGGATGGGGCTGAAGACATCAGCCAGAGAGGAATTAGAGTGGGGAAGGCAGTAGAGAGGAGGGATCCTTGCCCCTTGCTGCCTAATTCTCACCTCCCTTTTCTCTCCTTTGGTCTCTCCACATCCCACCCACCCCCCGGCCCACTCCCCAACACAACTTGGCTCCAAGAGCTCCTGTGCTGACCAGGAGCCCTTGGCTCTGGTCCTAACTGGATCCTGCCTGGTTTCCCTCCCACAGGATTGTGGGCTGACCGCAGTGGGCTGGCTTAAGGCGGAGGCAGAATCCAGAAGTCCCTGTCATTTCTCTTTTAACACGTGCAGAGGAAATAAGTCAGTGGAGCAAGCCTGGCTCATACCAGGGAAAGAGGGAAAAGGAGACAAAGAGAGATGTTGGGAGAAGAAGCACAAAACATTCCACACAAACCTTGGGGACTCCAGCCCCAGGGGCTGCTCTCTTTCTATGACCCACTCTACAGAAAGGGGAAAAGGGAAATGAGCAGGAGAAAGGATGTCCTCCCAGTCTGACCAAATACCAATTGGGGATGATGGGAATCAAGTCGGAGGAACAGGGACCTAGGCTGGGAAGGGAGTGCTATCTGAGGGGTAGGCTGGGGGAAGACATCAAAGTGCTAGAAGAATTCTTCCAGGGAAAGCAGTGAGGGCTCAGGGTCAGGCATTCCTCTTCAAGGTCAAACCAAACACCTGGGCAGAACACCTGGGTCAAACACCTAAGCCAAACATGCTCCTTAAGGTCCTGGGGAGCCAGAACAACTGCCCTTCTTTCCTCCTTACAAAGCTTCATGGATCTGGAAGGCCCCAAACAGGCAGAGTTTATCCATGTCTTTGGGCACTGGGTCCCAGACCAAGAACATAGACCAAAAGAGAAAAGGGCCCATGAGGATTACTGGGAGCAGCTAAATTCTTGAAATAGAGGCAGTTTCCCATGGAATGTTGAGTAGCTGACAGGTGGTAGCTGAGTCCGGGCTGGGCCAGTAGCACCAGGGGCTCTCTTCCTCTGAAGACCCTCCAGCCCAGGCTGGGGAAGACTGAGGCTCCCAGCATCATTGCTCAGGGACCGCCACCCCCTCCTCCACACCACGTGACTTCTTCCGGTACTCAGACCCCGGGCAAACTAACTGCTCTCCTCCTGCCCTTGACTGGGCGTTCCCATTTTGACTTTGTTCTGACACCAAAGACCATAGAGATCGGACAAATCTGACTCAGCCACTCCCTCCCACCATTACAGCGGGCGCAATCTTTCCATTGTGCGGAGGGGAACTGAAGCCCACAGGGCTAGCTAGGCATTAGCCCCCAGGAGGGGCGATTCTCGGGCTCTCCCGAAATGTCACTTCCTTCTTTCAACAAACGTTGACCAAGCACCTTATAACACGTCAGGTACTGTGCTGAGAGTCCCGGGGCTAAAACTGTCCCTCCTTCGATCCAGCCTCGAATCCAGACTTGCCCTTGAATCCAGCCGGGGACACGGAGGTGGCGGCGGGCCGGGGAGGGGCTGGAGGCTCAGCGCAGGCCAGGAGGCAGCAAACCTGGGCTCGGCCGCTCCAGCGCCTCCCGCGCGCAATACTCGCGGGAAGGCAGAGCCGGGGGGGCGGAGCCGAGCTGCGGGAGAGGCCGCGACGGGGCGGGGCGCCGGCCGCAAGGAGCCCCGGGGCCGCGGGTTTGCTGCAGCCCAGGCGGGAACCGAGGAGAGGTGCCCCCGTCGCCCACGCCCCGCGACTCCAGGCCTCAGCGGGGTCGGGGGATGGGAGAGCCGGCGCCTCGGGACGCGCTAGACAGAGACCTGCTCCTCGGGGACAAGCCCTCCCCGAACCCACCAGAACCTACCCCTAGTCAGAGCACCGAGAAAGTAGGAAGGCCAGCCGCTGGGATGGTGGGATTATGGGCCCCCGCGGTGGCAGGGCGCGCGGGGGGGAGGGGTGATTTAGGGTTGAACCTCAGCAAGATGGTGGCAGGGGGATGGGGCTCCCCAGCAGGAGGGGAGAAATGGATCCCCCTTCCCCTTTCCTACAGAACAAGAGCACGGATCCTGTGGGTCCCCTGCCCATTGGGGAAGGCCTCACTTCATTCTCCATCAGGAGACAAGGAGGGAGAAGCTGCCTGGCCTTGGCGTGCAGTCAGATCAGTCATCCAACGCCTCAAAATAAAAACTGGTTCCTGTTGCTCCCTGGGCC
Organism: Lutra lutra; assembly: GCF_902655055.1. Lineage (NCBI taxonomy): Eukaryota > Metazoa > Chordata > Mammalia > Carnivora > Mustelidae > Lutra > Lutra lutra. The sequence goes on along the minus strand of NC_062292.1, from coordinate 42,862,885 downwards.
CCCATTTAATCTCTCCTCCAACAGTCCTTTGCTTCCTTCTTCCCAGCTGCTAAGCTCCCACCTTTACCACCCGTCCAACCAAATCAGCTGGGGCAAAAGGCAGGTGCTTCCTTTCCCCCACCCTCCCCCAGACCGACCCCGCAGGTCCAGGACCCACCTCCCAGCGCCCGCTCCCCACGCCACCACCCCTAGCCAAGCGGGACCCCCTCACTAAGCCATTGGAGCCACCACCTCCTCCTGCCCTCCTCCTCCTTCACCTTTCCCAAGCAAGCCCGTCCTGACCGCCTAGGCGCCCCCTCCACGGTTTGTCCCAGCCTAGGATGACCCTGGTCTCTTCCCTTTCTTCCACGGAAAGAGAGCCGGCGCTGAGGGGGCTGGAAGGGGGCTTCGGAATAGCAAGGGCAAGAAGGGGCAGCTCTGGGGAGGAGCTCTAGAAGGGAGGGGAGGATCTGCAGCCTCCCAGCCAGACACCCCACCCAGAGGAGATGGCGCTGTAGCCCGGGATTCACTTCCCCTCCCCCGCCGCGTCAGTTGCGTGCCCGCGATTTCTCCTTCCGACATCCCCCCTACCAGGCCAGCCGGCGCCGACACCGCGTCTGCAAGTTGTTGTAAGTCCGGCAGGAATGCCCGGGGGAGGTGCCTCTGGCCAGCAGAGTGCCCACTCGCTCCCGGGATGCGCAGGCCACTCCCGCGTCCCCCCTCCACCCCGCCCCACGCAGCTGGAGAAGAGCGGTGGGTCCTTCGGAAACGCGGGAGTGCGGGAGGCGGGCCTCGCCTTGGGGAGGGTGCCAGCCGGCCTCCTCCACCCCAAGAGCCAGCCAAGTATGTGAGGGAGCGAGCGTGTGCAGGAGAGCGGGAGGGACCATCCCAGCCCCATTTCCAGCTCTCTGCAAGACGGCGCCGTGGCTCAGGACGCTTGGGGACCCTCCCCAGGATGCCTGTGACCGACCCCCAGCCGTCCAACGCTCACCAGCCCCACAGGTACCAGCCCTGGAACTGCAAACTTTCCAACTTCACCCCCTGCTCTTTCCTCCCCTGTGGGACCAGAGATGTGTGGGGCGGTGCCCTCAGAGACACTCAAACAGTTGGTTCTTGACGCTCGGCACACACTCAACAACAGCGGGGCGAGGGAACTCCCAGCTTTTTCCACAGCTAATTATAGACGTGAAAGTCTGAGGATGTTTTGCAAGCGGCAAAGAAACTGCTGAGGTTTCTTCACGAAGCTAAAGAAATTTAATTTGTGAATTTGTGCACTACCCTCCCTACCCCCCAACTTCTCCGACCTCCACCCCCCCCCAACTGAGCCCCTCTTCCAGTCCCTCATCGCAGGCCCTCCTTCCTGTTGAAAATTTCTTACTCAGTTCTTTTTTTTTTTTTTTTTTTTTCCATTTCTCTTTGGGGCTTTGGAGAAAGGGAACAGACGCGGAAAATATTTTTGCAACAGTTTTCCATTCTGCGTCTCATTCCCAAGCCAAGGGGGAGGGCAGGAACGGATGGAGGGAAATAAATGCTTTTTCCAAAAGCGCAGTTTGGGTGTGAGAAAGACAGTCTCTCCATCGCCCTACGCCCCACGGCCCAGGAATGACAAAAACTAGGAAAAGAGAAAGAAATCACTTGTTTGATTACGCGGTCTCTCAGAACGGAATCTAGGAAATACAGTGTTTGACTAATCTGTGCGTGCACACACACAGACACACATGCACACACACAAACACACACACTCCAAACCCAGTCGCAAGAAATGTGCTAGGCAAGAAACATGCTAGGGAGTTTTAGAAGCCATTGAGAGCAAAGAAAGAAACAAAGTTTGCAAATCTCGAGTCAATTCATTCTCTGCAAGCCTACCTCTCTTTCTAGCAAAGATCCAGGCTTCTCCAAGCGGGACTCTCCCTCCGGGTTTCCATGGACGGGGTAGGATGGGGGTGACCACCCACTGGTCTCCCCAGTGTGGCAACCACGTTATTGATGCTGGCTTTGCTCTCTCGCCTTTCCAGCTACCGCGGGGGAGTGGGCTGGGTCTCTTCCTCCGGCCAAGGGAAGGACCGCTCAGGTTCCGGGAAGAAAATGGGTGCTGGACCGGTGTCTCTGGCCTCGCTCTCCTCGGAGGGATGGTTCCCCAGGAAGTTCGCGCTCTCCCCCTCAACCCCCAGCTTTGGACGGTCTCAACAGCAGAGCTCTCTTAAGAAAATGCTTGTCATGGCAACAGCTCCAGCCAACTCCGGCCAGACTCTTGCTCACCAGCTCAGGAGCATTGAGGGAGGAGAAGGGGGAGGAGCGAGAGCTGGAACGGAGGTGGGGCTTGGCTGGAGGCCAGACCATTACTCTACTGTTAAGGTGGCCCGATTTCGAGCCGCAGCTGCTTCCTGGTTTGTCTTAAGGGGGAATGGAGAAATGGAGGGGAGGAATCTTCTCTTCTCTCTGGTTTCCTCCCCGCCCTTGCTGTCGCTTGTGGGAAGGAAAGTAGGGTTGGGAGTGGAGGTGGGGAGTGGATGTGGGTGGCGGTATTCTACCGTTGCTGGGTGGAGGGAAAAAAAGGAAGCTTCTGCCGGAGGTTGGTTTCCTGCAGTTCCTAAGGGCCTCTCACCTTCTTACTCACTTGGGCCCAGGACCCCAAAATTCAAGGTGTCTGCTGCACCTCGGTCACTGGCCCCCCACCCTCCTTCCCCTGTCTCAATAGGGGGCTCCCTGGAGGAGAAGGAATTGCTTTGGATGCACACACGTACACAGCTTTGCTTTCACACAAATCGTAGCACACACCTCCTCACCCAGACTTCACACGCACGATCCTGGGTCATATTTTGCTCGCTCTTGCCTCCCTACCTACCAGGGGCCCATCCACAGTGCATGATAATAGCTGATTTCTTATGAGCCCTACTATGTGTGGGCTAAAGCAGAAAAGCTTTGTATACATGGTATTATTTCCGATGCTCCCGGCAATCTTGGCAGGTACTTATTATCATCCTCATTCAGAGTTGGGGAAATTGAGGACCAGTGTCTGGCCCAAGGTTATACACCTGGTTAATGACAGAGCCAGGATGCAAAGCTAAGTCAGATCGACTCCAAAACCCATGAATTTTCCTGTGCTTGTGTCCTGCTCCAACACACATTTCCATGTCCATTTGCCCTCACTCCGGCATCCATGCACACTTATACACAGCCTATAAATTGTTAATCATGCCTCTACAGCTACACCCCCACCAGCATTGTGCAAGAGTGCCACCCATAGCTTTTGCCTGGATTTTGATTGTGGCTTTCAAGTACAAACATGTACCGTTCACTGATTCACACAACACATCTACATTGACTGATCTATTCCCACACCTACCTCGGCACACCACTCATTCATATTCATGTGCTTCTGGAAGGCACGTCGATCTATACTTCACAGGTTAGGGTTGTCAACTGTGCAGTGAAAAAGGTGACCCAGCAGAACTTCAGGGCTTCGGGAAAAGGCCTCTTAGATCCATTCAGCCTAACCCAGACCTTCACACCATCCCTGTCCTGCCTTGCATCCTGTCCTCCCCGCCCCCGGATGGAGAACCATAGGCACAAGGAGAAACAGACTTGTGAATTAGACTCCTAGGGTCTACTTTCCTTCTGTCCCTTACTGATTTCCTAACATTTGGGTCCTTTTCTCCTCTCTTTACTTTCCTATCCCGCTGCTTCTCAGTAACTCATACTCATCCTATTTCTGACCCCAGGGAAAGTTAAACAGATAAAAAGAAGGAAACTGTTTTAGATTTGTTACGCTGGGCACAGAACTTAGAGCTCCCCAAGATGGAGACTGTCTGGTGCCATCCATCTGGGGAACCAGGTCCAAAATAAGCCTCTGCCTGTCCTGTGCTGCTTCTCTCCTGCCCAGCTGGTAGAAGGTTGCAGGGATAAAGGGGAGCACATAGCACCTTCTATGGAAACCATCCATGGACTTCTTTTTTTTTTTTTTTTAAGATTTTATTTATTTATTTGACAGAGAGAGAGATCACAAGTAGGCAGAGAGGCAGGCAGAGAGAAAGGGGGAAGCAGGCTCCCCGCTGAGCAGAGAGGCAGATGTGGGCTCAATCCCTGGACCCTGAGATCATGACCTGAGCTGAAGGCAGAGGCTTAACCCACTGAGCCACCCAGGTGCCCCCATCCATGGATTTCTTTCCAAGCTTCACCCAAGGGTGAGTTTGGTTTTCACTCACTCCCCGCCCCCTCCCAACTTCTTGGGTCCCTCCCACCCAGGGCATTTCACTGGAGGACCTGCTTGCAGGGATAGGGACGGTACCTTGTTAAAGTTTGGGAAGTCCTACCCAAATGTCAGCTTCAGGAGCCCAGATGGGTTGTTGGGGAAGACACGGGAATGGAAGGAAAGGATTCCACTGAGCAGGCTTCAGATTTAACAGCTTGTCGGGCTCCCTGCTGGATTGCCATAACTTGACATTTCAGAGCCCAATGAGTGTCAGTTGCATCTTTATCCCGAGAAAGCCAGTCTCCAGAATGGTGCTTTAAATGTATTAAAGTATATTTTAAGCTTGTCTGCAGTGGCTGTGCGTGGAAGCCTTGCCTAACTGTTCAGTAAACTTGTCTCAGGAGAGTAACAAGTTAGGCCAGATGTGTGGTCCCATTAAAGGAGAAGTCGACTTCAGCTGCCTGGCATGTGGGGGCTGAGACATGATGCCAGTTCCTAGCTGGTTAGTATGTGAAAGGTAAGATCCTCTCTTCAAACTCCCTGGGGAGTTTTGGGGAGACAGGCTCTGGGGGGGGGAGGTGCTGCCAGAGAGGCTCCCATGTGTGTCTCACCTCTGGCTGGCTGGTCCTCCCTTCTCTCAGAGCCCAGGGCTGCCCCCTGCCCAGGTGGGGGTGGAGGGATGAGAGAAGAGGATCCTTCCACCCCATTCCAGCCCCCAGCCCTTGTGGAGGCAAGAGGGGAGGATGTGAGAGGTGGGTCAAGGTGACTTTAGAGGTCTTTAGCTTGATCTCTGCAGCTAAGCCAGCCACAAAAACCTGTGCTTTCTGAAACCCAGATGCCTCCGTGCCTTATTTCTTCCAGCAGCAGGCTTGAAGTCTAGAACAGATAAAAATAAATCGAGCCATAGAAATAACCACTAAATGTAAGACAGTGGGTTTGTGCCCCTCCCCCCACCATGGCAAGATGGAAGGGGCTACATCTGCCCACAAAGGTTCCTGCCTGGGCTGTTGTGTATGGCTGACTGCCCTGGCCTCCAAGGAGTCCCCTTTTCTTCTTATCCCCACCGCTGGGCCATGGCCTCCCTGGAGCAGGCCAGTCTCGGCAGGGTGGCCTTCACAGAGGACCCTGTCCCCACCCCTCCTCTCATTTGAAGAAAGTGCATTCAGCCTTGTCTCTCCCTTAGGTGTTTAATAGAATAATGTTCGTCTGGCCCCTTGAGAGCTCCCTCATGAGTTCCCCAGATCACACTCGAAGATTCTCCTCACCCCGTTTGAATGCCAGCTGCTGCGTCTCTCCCTCCTGGGGGATCAGCTGTTTGCCTGCCTAGAGCAACAACCATCCTCCCCACACCCACACCCGCTTCTTTAAGACTATCTTTCTTCTCACTGTTAACAAGGGAACTGTCATTTTACTAGCGGTCCCACCCTTAATTGGCCCAAACTGAGCCAATTAGATCCTTTCCCGGGATTTTTGAACTTAGGACCTCAGAGAGAACAAGGTTTGCTTCCCTCCAGCAGAGGACACTGTGAGGTGCGAGGCTCCTGAATTATCAGCGGCCATGTTTCCTGCACACGGAAGAAGGCAGCCTGTGGGAAAGAGTAAAGCTTACATGGGGAGAAAGGCTGAAAGGAGAGGGGAAGAGTGAGTCCTGGCAACATTTGAGTCAACTGTACCTCATATCCCACTGTGCTCTTCCTGTTCCTACAAATGAGCTGGTTATGTGACTCATTATGCATGCATAAACTACACTAATTTGGGTTTTTTGGTCCCTGGTACGAGGTGATACAGAAAGTCATATAGAAACCCTTTGAGCTGCTATCTACCATTTAGGCATACTCATTTCAGTGAATTTTATTCATTCATTGTATTCATTACTGGATACCTACTATTCAAATCAGGATGCATTTCTTGAATGTTGAACAGCTTCAACATCCACTGAGCCCAGACAAGATGCACAGAGATAATAAAGCTTATAGTTTAGGAGAGGAAAAAATATATATTTGTAGCATAAGTAACCACAATATAAGGTGTTATAGTTGTTCTTTGAAATGTATTTACTGAGTGCTAGATAATACATGTTAAAAAGTGAAGTATGAAAATATAGTAGTTCCCCCCCTTCTTTTTTTAAAGATTTTATTTATTTGACAGAGAGGGAGCATAAGCAGAGGGAGTGGCAGGGAGAGGGAGAAGGAGAAACAGACTCCCCATTAAGCAAGTCGCCTGACCTGGGGCTCATTCCCAGGACTCTGGGAACATGACCTGAGCTGAAGACAGCTGCTTAACCAACTGAACCACCCAGACGACCCACAGTAGTACCCCCCACCTCTGCCCCACTTATGTTCCAAGACCCCCAGGGGACACCTAAAACTTTGGATAGTACTGAATCCTAGCTATGTTATGTTTTTCCCTATATGCACCTACCTACATACCTGTGATCAAGTTTAATCTGTAAATTAGGCAAGGTAAGAGATTAACAGCAATGACTACCATACTTGTATGGACACAGGGACGAACTACTTCTGACAAGAATGTTAGAAGACTCTAGGGGCGCCTGGGTGGCTCAGTGGGTTAAAGCCTCTGCCTTCGGCTCAGGTCATGATCCAGGGTCCTGGGATGGAGCCCTGCATCGGGCTCTCTGCTCCGTGGGGAGTCTGCTTCCTCCTCTCTCTCTCTGCCTGCCTCTCTGCCTACTTGTGATCTCAAATAAATAAATAATATCTCAAATAAATAAATAAAATCTTAAAAAAAAAAGAATGTTAGAAGACTCTAGAAAGGAGATGGTATTTGGAGGTACCTAAAAAACCTTGAAGAGTAAGCTTTAATCTGTTTTGGAGGAGTGGGTGGGGTAGAGTCCTGAGGATAATGGCATGAGCAAAGGTACAGAGGTAAGAAGGATAGAGCGTAGGCTGGGGGGCTGGACTACTAAGGGCGCTGAGCGGCCCCTCTGGGTCTGTGTTGAGCAAGCTTGCTGTGGCAACGGTGTGGAAGGTAGATTGGAAACCTAGGTGGCAGGCAGGAATGACCCATGCCCGGTGCCGTGCCGGGCAGTTTCATATAACACAGTTATATATAACACAGTCCTTGTCCTCTAGAAGCCTCCCATCTAGCTGTGGAGACACATAAAATAGATAACAGCAGGGTTACCTGGGTGATACAGCGGGTGGTGTCTGACTCTTGGTTTTGGCTTGCGTGGTGATCTTGGGTTCTTGGGATGGAGCTCTGGGAGGGGCTAAGGGAGGAGCCTGCTTAAGTTTCTTGCTCCCTCTCCTACTGCCCCTCCCCATAGCACAGGCAAGTGTGTAAGTGCCCTTTCTCTCTCAAATAAAAAATAAAAGTAATCTGGAAATAAAAAAAAGAGAGAGAGAGATAACACCAAAAAAGTGTGTGATCATGTCTAAAACTTGGATCTAGATGAAAAAGCCAAAGACAGTCTAGTGAAGGGGAAGCTAGAGATGGGCTGGAGCCTTTGGGGGATGGCTTCTTCTAGCTGGTGGGGAGCCAGCTGGACTTTGAAATTCTTCCCAGTGTCTCTCTTCCCACTCCCCTGCAGAGGAGTCTGGTGATGGCTGAAGGCAAGCTCTTTATCCAAACAACATCTGTCCCCATGCCTCCGGTCCTCGTCATACATAACCCCGGGCAAGAGAAGGAAACTGGATCCAGGAAGTCAGAGCTGGGGAAACTGATGCAGCCACAGGTTGGCCCCAAGGGCTCGGGGACAAACGTGCCCCCATAGGGACAAGGGGTTAAGAGGGACAGGCAGAGTCATCGAGACAGAAAGTCCTTAAAATTGGCCTGAGCCTAGATGACAGGAGATAAAAAGAGGCTGCAACTAGATAACACAGCCACGGTTCAGCCCCCAAGATGGTAGATAATATAGTCAAACAGCTTGCGCCCGAGTCGGTGGGGAGGGCTGCCGCAGCGATCAGATAGGGAGCACTCTGCTCCTGGGAAGACAATAGTGGCTTCAGCAGGGAGGGTCCAAGGGCGACAAGGACGGACAGTTCTGGCTGTATTTGTGTGACCAAGAAGCAAATCTCAGCAGCTGTCTCAGGGCCATTTTCACCCCTGCAGGAACCTTGCCAGGTCCTCCACAGGAGGCCTGGCTTCCAGCTATCCCCCTTGCTGAGTGTGGGTGGTCGTCTCCCACTTCCTGCCATTCCTGCGGAGAGGACTGGATGGGACAGCCCTTCCTGCAGTCGTTAGAAGGTTAGAAGGCGTGGTGTCGGAATGGCAGGGGTGCGATGCTGAATTAAATCAGAGCACGCTTCCTCTGCTGGCTTGGAAGAGCTGGTCTCCGAGGATCGCCAATCTTTGTCACCGCAGAGGTCTTTGTGGCTCAACTTTTGTTTGTTGGGGTTTTGGGTTTTTGGTGTACTGATGGTTTCAGGCTCTGGTGCTGGCAATCACAAGGTTCAGTGGGGGTGCTGAGAACTCTGTTGTACTGGGCCATGTTGGGCAGAGCAGTACTGGGGGAAGGCACTGGCGCTGGGCAGTGCCAGTATGCGTGCAGAGGGCAAGCCTGTCGGACCACGTGGTCCTGGGTGGAGGGGACTGTCTCCCTCATTGCCGCATCCCCAGGGATTCAGCGCCTCTGGGGCATCAGTAGGCATCCGGGGAAAGGAAGGAGTACAGACTCTGATGCGGGAAAGCCAGAGCCCGTGGAGGTGAGGGTCGAGAGCGGTTTCTTTTGGATCCAGGCCCTTTGGTGATCTGAAGAATCAGTTCGATTGACTTGGGGGCCTGTTTTGCTGTTCCGATTGGATTCCGGTTCTGCTGTTTTTGATGCTGTAGTGGTTTGGTGTTAATTTTACTTTGAACTCATTAAGTAGGTTTTCGATTTGTTTTTTTGTTTTTTGTTTTTTTTTTTTTTAACTCTAGTTTGGTTCGTGATTTGTTTTTCTAACAAAATATTTGTCTTTCATTTGTTTCAGTGTAGAGCAAATGAGTGTACAGCAACTTTAAAAATAGTTTTCGGTTAATGGCTGTGCTCAGCAGAGCCGAGGGAGTAGGTGTGGAAGGAAGGGAACGAGTGATGGCTTTTGAATTTAATTTTTAATCCTAATTAGAGTGTCAGCAATGCCTTAAGTGCTCATTAAATTTCAAATGCAGATCAAAGAAAACCCAATTGCAAGGATCCTTCCTGGCCCCCGTGCCAGACAAGAATTTATGGTCTGCCCCATCTCCTGGGTCCTCTACTCCAGAGCGTCCATGGACTCGTCTGTGTTTGCAGAGAACTTGATAGTTTACAAAGTGCTTTTTCTGCATGGGATGTTTAATTTGACCCTTGCAATAGTCCTATGTGATAGGGAGAAGGGGGTGTGAGGTATTATCGTCATGCTGCAGATGGGAAAACTGAGGTTCAGACAGACAGATTGACTGAACTGCTTGAGATCACCACATTTGGCAGGCAGGAATAGAACAGAGGTCTCCTTCTTCTTCTTCTTCTTCTTCGTCTTCTTCTTCTTCTCCTCCTCCTCCTCCTCCTTCTTCTTCTTCTTCAGATTTTATTTATTTATTTGACAGAGAGAGAGAGATCACCAAGTAGGCAGGCAGAGAGGTGGGGAGGAAGCAGGCTCCCCACTGAGCAGAGAGCCTGATGTGGGGCTCAATCCCAGGACCCTGAGATCATGACCTAAGCTGAAGGCAGATGCTTAACCCACTGAGCCACCCAGGTGCCCTAGAACAGAGGTCTTCTGATGGCTAGCCCAGGACTCTTCTCCCCTGCTTGGAGCTGACAGGCCCTCTCACCCTGCACAACTCAAGCGGGTTCTGCAGGCTTCAGTATCCATAGACTCGGGGAGTGTTGGGGAGACCTGGGGAGATCAGCCTTGCTGGGAGGGGATGCAGGGAAGGGGAGCCAGCAGTGGAATCTGCCTCCATCCCAAGAATTGGATTCTAGCCCTTCTGGTTCGTTCTCAAGCCGATACTGAGTCCCGGATTCCAGAAATTCCCCTTCCCTCACCTTCTCACCTGGGAAGGACCACAGGAGGTGGGCTCTTACAGAAACCTAGAGTGGGATTGGCTTTGCAGCAGAGGCTCGGCTATCTGGCACCGTCAGTCTTTCCCATTATTTAAATAGCCCTTGAGCCCCCCATCTCCATGACTCCTTGAACCAAGGCTTCCCCCTGGGACCTGGGCAAATGCTTGGGTTGGGCACCTACCTTTCAGTCACTCATTAAACTACTATTTGTCCGCTCCTACTATATGCCAGACAATGGGCAGCCACTTTTCTTGCATTGTCTCCTTTTACTCTGGCAGTCTTAAGAAACTGGTGTCATTACACTGGTTTCCCAGGGAAATGACGATCGGAGAGGACTGATGACCAGTAAGTCACAAAGCTGGGGCCAGCTGTCGTCATTCTGACTCTGCCCCACCCCTCCATGCTACTTGAAAAGAAAGAAAAGAAAGAACAGAAGTAGAGAGGGGGCGGTATCCAGGCCCAACCCAAAGGCAGGGAGGAGAGGATTTAAATGTCTGCCTAGCCTGTGTGTCCATCTCAGTTTAAGAGCTTCCAGAAGGCAGGATCTGAAGATGGCAGAAACGTCTGTGCCCCCCTGCAAAGGCTTTCGCAGAGGAAGAATAAGGAGGGAAAGGGATAACTGCTTTCCGTATTTAACCTGGGAAGTAGGGAGGGTGGGGAGAGGAGAGCAGGCAAATAGAGGGGCAGACCCAAGTGTGAAGGGAGGGGTCCAGAGAGCCGCTGCAGGCTGTCTTTAACAAAAACCTCTTGCTAACCAACAAGGGCCGTCTGTCTGGTTCCCTCCCTACCTCCGGAGAAGTTGGCACCCGCTGCTCTGGGGAAGTCACTCCGTCTGTCTGACTGTCTGTCCATAGCCCTCCCCTGAAACAGAACTGCATATGACTCAACAGGTAGAAATACTCTTCTTTAAAATTGCCCTGGGGAGACTATTGCCTTCTTGGGTTACACATTTCTGCTTTTATCTTTAAGAAGCGAGCAAATTCTTCAGAAGGTCTAACCTGAGCACTTCTTCTCGAAAATTCTGACAGGCACCCACCAGAACAGGAGGAGGACAATAATGGAGATTTGGGACGCTTGAAGACTGGTATAGGGCCATCCCTAGCACCCGGCTCCACGCTGACCGTTGTGACCGAGTGGCGGCTGGGGGGAGGGGATGGGGGAGGTTCTACCCCAGAGGGACCTTTGTTTACAGGTAGTGTAGGCAAGGATGACGGAGGGTGGCAGCCAGAGCCAAGTGGAAGTGAAGAGGGATCACTTCACTTGGTTACTGCACTCTGACTTTGTTTATCTTCTGTCTTTTTTCTGGGGTTTGGTGTTCGGGGTGGCGAGACAGTGGGTAGGCAGGAAAAGCTACTCCTCTTTGTGTCGCGTGGAGGAGTGTAGCTTACCTGACCAATGCTAGTGGCCAGCATTCTATTTAGTGTTTGCTGAGTGGTCTTTTGCAAAGTGCTCCAGTTCTGAACACCTCTTATGGGCTCCCCACACTTGCGACACAGGAGTCCAGGACACCTTTCCTTTTTTTTTAAAGATATTATTTATTTATTTGACAGAGAAACATCAAGAGAGGGAACACAAGCAGGGGGAGCGGGAGAGGGAGAAGCAGGCATCCTGCCAAGCAGGGAGCCTGATGCAGGGCTCGATCCCAGGACCCTGGGACCAGGACCTGAGCCGAAGGCAGATGCCCAACCACTGAGCCACCCAGGCGCCCCAGTGGGACACTTTTCCTATCGTGGTATGAGGTCTGGCTAATTAGTTTGAGGGGAAGACCAACAGCAGTACCTTGAGCCAAGATCCTTGGAATAAGTTAGAAAGAGCCAGATTCTTAAACTGTCCACTCCCCTAAAAAGAGTGGACCTCTAAAGGTCATCTGGTTCTTTCCTTCCGCATTTTAGGCAGCATGGTCCTTGTTATCACCCACACAGTCGTTGATGCTGGATCAAGGGGAGAAGATGTTTTCGAGCTCTACCCCAGCGGGCCACCACTCCCAGTCTTTGTGAGGATCAGGCTCTTCCAGGAACTTTCTTGCACTTTCCATTGAAGGGGTAGCCTGCAGCCAGCCCTCTGGTGCATCCCATTCAGGGCTGTAGGGCATCATTCACCACAAGAGGTCTAGTGCCCAAGCTGTTATCACCCTGGGATCACCGGCATTGGGCTACAATTTCTGCTTGGTAACTGCCCGACGCAGTCAATGTGATGTCATCTCCATGTGATAAGCAACTTGACGATGACCAATGTTCGGCTTCTTGTGTGATAAAGGCTGAGAAACAGTAGTCACAAAATAACTGTTGCTCGGACCTGCTCGCTCAGCCATCCCTTAAGACTCAGCTCAGGTGTCACCTCCTCCTAGAAGCCTTCCCTGAGTTCCCTCTCCCAAAGCCAAGTTAGGGGCCCCTGGGATCTCCAAACTGTTCAGAGCCGGCCTCCGTTAATGTGCCTGCCATGTACTACAATGACTGTCGAGGTTTTTCCTTCCCTCTAGACTCCAGGCCCCTTGAAGTCAAGGGCACCTTACTCATTTCTGTATTTCCAGCAGCTGGCATGCTACCTGGCATAACAGGGGCGCAATAATTATTATACCGAGCATGAACCCACAGTTGAGTGACTGCCTGCACGGATATAACGTGTGGAAGTATGGTCGATGCTGGAGGTTTCGGAGTTGGTCACAAGGAAGAGCATCCTACCTAATGGAATTCCAGAGGCAAGGAGGCCAGAATCTTTTACCTGGAGGTCTTTAAGAAGGAGGGTCTGGGCTGATCCTGGGTTTTGCCCACCTGGGAATGGGGCCGTGGGTCTCTAACTCCACTGGGAGCCACAGATACTAAGCAAGGAAGTGAAGAGTAGGGTCAGTGTCTCTCCCTCTAGAAACACACCCTCTTTCCCCATCCTCTGTTTCTGAGGCTGCCTGAAGTATAGCAAATGTTGAATTTTTTTTTTAAGATTTTATGTATTTATTTGATAGAGAGATTGAGATCTCAAGTAGGCAGAGAGACAGGCAGAGAGGGAGGGGGAAGCAGGCTTCCCGATGAGCAGACAGCCTGATGTGGGGCTCGATCCCAGGACCCTGAGATCATGACCCGAGCTGAAGGCAGATACTTAACCAACTGAGCTACCCAGGCGCCCCGCAAATGTTGAAATCTTAAAAAACCTTTGAAATAGGAAGTCTTGGGTGGAGTCTATACTCACCATAGATCATACACTTTCTGAAGTTCCAGATACTGTGATAAAGGCTTATGTTACGCTCTTATATTTGAGCCTATGATAATTTGAGGGGTTAGCATCGTCATCCTCATTTTATAGAAGAGGAAACTGAAGGTCAGAGAAGTTCAGTAACTTACCCAAGGTCACAGCTGGTGTATAGCACTACTAGTTTTTTTTTCTCTTTTCTTGATTATTATTATTTTTTTTTTTAGAGAGGGAGAGAGAGAGTGGATGGGAGGGGCAGAGGGAAAGGGAGTGAGAGGAGAGGCAGAGGGAAAGAAAGACTCTTTTTTTTTTTTTAAGATTTTATTTATTTATTTGACAGATAGAGATCACAAGTAGGCAGAGAGAAAGGGGGAAGCAGGCTCCCTGCTGAGTAGAGAGCCTGATGCAGGGCTTGATCCCATGACCCTGAGATCATGAGCTGAGCCCAAGTCAGAGGCTTTAACCCACTGAGCCACCCAGGTGCTCCGAGAAAGAAACTCTTAAACAGGCTCTGGGCCCAGTGTGGAGCCTGATACAGGGCTCAACCTCACAACCCTGAGATCATGACCTGTGCTGAAATCAGGAGTCAATGCTTAACAAACTAAGCCACCTAGGCGCCCCGACACCAGGTTTCAAACCCAGTTTCCTCACTCCAGAGCCTGTATTTTCTAAAGCCTAGAGTCCATGGCTCCTGGACCTCTGGCTTTTCTCCACCCCTATTCCCTTCCTCTACTTGCCCTCTCTTAACATTTAGTCAGAAGTTTAGAGTTCAGGACTCCTGGGTGGCTCAGTGGGTTAAGCCTCTGCCTTCAGCTCAGGTCATGATCTCAGAGTCCTGGGATCAAGCCCCCAGCAGGCTCTCTGCTCAGCAGGGAGCCTGCTTCCCCCTCTCTCTCTGCCTGCCTCTCTGCCTACTTGTGCTGTCTGTCAAATAAATAAATAAAATCTTAAAAAAAAAAAAAAGTTTAGAGTTCACAAAATAGTTTATTACTGGGTCTGGCATCTTGGTGGATAGACCCAACCCCAGGGAGCTAACTCAATTAAACAGATTCCTGAACTGGGAAAACTAGACTTCTCCAAGTAGCTTCTGCCTGGGAAGCAGTTCAAGTCAAAAGCCCTGGCCTTGTGCTTTAAGACTGAAGACAAAAAAAAAAAAAAAAAAAAAAAAAGACTGAAGACAAAGGCGGATAAGACTGACTGAAGCCCTTGGGGGACCAGGAGTATGTCAGAAGTTCCTCACATCATCCCTCTGCTTCGATGCTTCCCCTAACCCTGACAAATACGTTCGTGGTCAGCCGGACGTCCTCATGTTAGGAAGCTTGACTTGCTGATTCCAGGTAGGATCTGCAGTGGACATGTGTTGCTTTCTCTGCTTCCAGTAACAGCACTTTAACTTTTGTTGGAAAAATCACTGCTCCCCTGTGCTCAGATCTTGTATTCTGGGAGCAGATGACCTCCCCTCCTGGATTCCAGGACTGAGAGTAGAACCCAAACCGGGCAATAAGACTCAATTCTGAGACTTTGGTCGAAACTCCTTCTAGTAGAGTGGAAGCAAGTAGTGTTAACACCTGCCATTTCTAGGGCCATCTTGCCAATGTCTGCTAGAGAATGGAGCCAATGTAGTTGACGGTCTAGCTCTAAGTTGGAAGGAAATCAGTCTTGACAACATGGGGAGAGCTCTGTATGCAGACAGGCCTGATGTCCTTACAGATTTAGCTCAAGCCAGCGATAGGTGGGTTTCTTTTCATTGCAATGAGAAAAGAAATCCTAATTTCGGACTTGAGCCCCATACTCATTAATATCTATCATCTATCTATCTATCTATCGTCTCTTCCCTCCAGTCCCAGAGAACAGGAGTGAGTTTCTCTTCCTCCTCACCTCTCCTCTTCTACATTGACCATTTTTCACTTCCCTTCCCTTCCAAGTTGTCCCTGGAGTTTGGTTCCACCTGATTTCACCAGGATAAGCATGTTAGAGTATGTGGAGAAGGAAGAAGAGCAAGCCTCCAGAAAGTACGGTCCAGGCAGGAGAGGTGAGGCCATGGGGAGATCCAGAAGCAAAGCAGTGTTCCTTAGGAGCCCTCCTTTTGGGGTGACCCCAGACTGCACTGAATCCCAGGAAGAGCCTTAAGGCTGTTAGTAACCACTAAGTTTGGGAGAAGCAGTAGCCTTGGTCAGTAGACAGTAATATATCCTCCTGAGAAGCTGTCCACGCCGTGCCTTCTCATTCCCGAGACTGAGGTAACTACCCTCTTTGCTTCAAAACCCCAGGATTCCTGAAGGCCTTGCTCCCAACCTTTTCAATCCAAGGCCCCTGCCATTTGGGGAATCAGCTGGGAGGTGGATTTTACCCACAAGAGCAAAGGGATTTTAGTAGGAATCGGGATCCCATCTCAAGGCCACATCTTAGAGGGGCCGCACCATGAGGGGATTTCTCTCCCTAGACAGTAAGATATCATGAGAATGTGGTAGACTAAAAGGCCCCGGCTCTTCGGTGTATCTCAGCTAGATGTGTCCGTCTCTCCTCTTTGCTCCCTGCCTCTGCCTTCCCCACCACCGGCACCCATCTCGGTTTCTGGCCAGCCCCATTCTTTGAATTGCCATTGGGAGAAGCAGGACTGGTATTAATTACCTCCACAGTATTCCTCCCCTCTGGCCTCCTCTTCTTCATCTGGACATTCTGTGCTTAGATGAGAGGAAGAACACCCTACCTAGCAAATGCCGAAGGGAGGGAAGCTGAAGAATGTTCCAGTCCGGGACGAATGAGGCAGCCACACCTGCCGGGCTCCTGTGTCCCCTCTGAGAGCCCTCTCCAGTCAGATAGGGGGCCAGTGCTTGGTGATGGCCCAGTCCAGAGTGCCTCCCCGAGACTGGATGCTACCTTGGCTGGGGTCCTTCTGCATCTGAACTCTTCTCCCCTCTCGTGGGCTCCAGAAAGTTGGCTGGCTGGCTGCTATGCCCTATTAAGCTGATTAGATCCCCAGCACCAACTCCTTTCATGTTAGCTCAGGGACACTTGTTCCCTTGGACTGTGTTCCCAGCCTGCCTGAAGCTGCCCCCAGCTGAGACGGAACCGCAGTGCCTATGTTGTCATATCTGTCTGGTTCTCTCTGGTTATTTCTTGTCCTATGAGGCCCCAGTCACTTTGAACGAGATCAGCAACACAGAAAGCAGTTAAGGTGAAGGAGGGAAAGGCTCTGGACCCTTAGCACTGGCTGAGTGGCGGGAGGCTCATTCACACTCACTCATCCATCCCTTAGTAACCAGCAACCCCCAGTGCAAGGGTGGCCTGCACTCTGAGAGCCATTGACAGCTGGGACCCCAAACCCCCATCTCAGCAACCCAATAATGATCTAAGCTCAGCTCATTCACTCATTCAAACAGCTTCAGTATCAGGTATGCGTCTAGCTTTGTCAAAGCCGCAGGAAGAGTTATGAAAGGCTACGGTGTCAGGGATTTGATGCAGGTCTTAACTTTTTCAAGGGTCCGGACCAGGTCATCTGGCCTCCCAGGGAATGTCCAGAACGAAGGCAGGAAGCCCAGAGCCGTGGGGGATCTTTCCTCCAAAGAGCATCAGACGCAAGGCCAGTCTAGCTGAAGCCACGGGCTCTTGCCACGGGCAGCAGAAGATGAGAAGAGAACATGCCCCTTCTTTCCCCAACTTGGGATAAATTAAGAACTTGGTTATCAAGATAAGTCATATTTATGGCTAAGGCCTTTTATACAGATGAACTCATTTAATCCCCCAAACAAGGCTGTGCGTTTGGCGTTTGGGTTATTCCTGGTTTTGAAGATGAAGAAGCCGAGGCCCGGCGAGTTTAAGGTTTCAGAGCTACATCAGGGCTTGAACCCGTGTGTCCTCAAAATACTTCTTTCCTCACCATGTCATGCTGCCCGCCCCGCCCCACCCCACCCCACCCCACCCCACCCCACACTGTCCCTGGGCCTTCTTTCCTGTGGGTCCTGGTGACTCACCCTCCCGTTTGGCAGACATTGTGGTTTTTGATAACTCGGTAAATGAATGAGGTTGTGGCTGCCGCTTGCGCCGCGCCCACTGGTCCCTTGTCCCTGGGCTCCTGGGGCTCTTCAGCAAAAGGTGCCTGAGTCTCTTTGGTTGGACAGTCCCCATCTCTGACCCAGAGTCCTCTTTGAAAGAATTTAGACCAGCTTCCCCAGGAGTGTGCCAAGGCCATTTGAATGATGTGCTCAGTTATCTGAAGTGTCTTTCTTATATGTCAAGAACCAGTGTTCTTATCTCGGGGCACGCTTCCTGCCCCCCCAGAGCCTCTGACGCTCGAGGTGCTTGGGGTACATTTCATCCTTCCTTTCTGTTTGAAGCCTGAAGCCTGATGTGTCAGCAGCCTGATTATCATCCTGAAGCCCTTTACCTCCTGCTCCCCGCTCTCCTGGCCCCCGATCAAGATGATGTCCTGGTTGTCAGTGTCAGGCTCCCAGAATCCCCCCCGGGCGGGTGTGCAATTGAGCGCACACTGTGTCTTTTGCCAAGGAAGATGGGCAGGCAGGTCACAGCGAGGGAAGCGTAAGGAAGCCAACGTATCCTGAATAACTTCTGTGAGCTAGGCACAGCGCCGTCCATGCGTCCTAAGGCTTTATCACAGGAGGGTATCTGTCCTATTGGCCTCATTCTGCACTTGAGGAAACGGACACTCAGAGAGGTGGGAGCAACATGCCCATTGAGGGCGGAGCCAGGCTTCCCTTGATCCTGAAGTTGTTTTAACCCTGTGGCATACTGCGTCCAGCTTGAACTTCATCCCCTGGGTACTGGGGAAGGACTGGAGAGGCCAGGCAGGGAACTGAGACACTAAAGGAGTAATATAGGGAGGTGCCTGGGTGGCTCAGTTGGTTAAACGACTGCCTTCGGCTCAGGTCATAATCCTGGAGTCCCGGGATGGAGTCCTGCATTGGGCTCCCTGCTTGGCGGGGAGTCTGCTTCTCCCTCTGGACTCTTCCCTCCCATGCTCTCTTTCTCTCTCACTCTCTCTCTGTCTCTCAATAATAAATAAAATCTTTAAAAAAAAAAAAAGGAGTAATTTAGGAAGACTCACCAGACAGCAGTGGCTAGAATGGATGGGAGAGAGACAAGCCACAGCTGTGGGGATGGGGCAGGGGTGAGTGCCATGAAATCACCTTGCAACAGCTCCAGGAGGGTGGCAGGAGCAGAGATGAGGGACAGTTGCAAGGGACATTGAGCTCTCGGTAGCCGGGGAGTCCCGGACACGATGAGGAGACCCTTCCTTCTTTCTGATCCCTTGGGGGCCCCCGGAGTATTGGTGGCCTGTGCCAGGGGTGAGACCCAGCTGCCCCTTCCCAGGTGAGGCCATCCAGGAGCAGAGGGACATGTGTGTCTAGAAGAGGCTTTGTTCTCTGCCCCTTGGAGAGGCTGGGCTTGGTCAGCTGCTCTTCCTGGGCAAGGCGTGCACCTTTGAAAAGTCTGTTTATCCAGCGCAGGAGACTGTGTCATGTGTGCTCAATAAACCGTAATTGGCAGTGGTGAGCTCAGAGCGTCTCTAAAAGAGAGAGTGAGCAATCATCGTTTACGAGCAACCTTGGCCTGCAGCTAGAGCAGGCGAATACGCTTAAGGACTTCCTCTCTCACTGATGGGGAAACGGAGGCTCAGAGTTCACCCGGCTTTCCCACGGTCACATGGAGAGCCAGAGGGCAGAGCTAGCAACCAGGTGCACAGTCCCCATCTTTGACCCGGAGCCCTCTTGCTTTTCCCAGCTCTTCTCTCTTTGGTGTCTGAGAAACAAGGGGAATGAATGATAAGCCGTCCCTCCAGTCTGGTGTTTTACAACTCACAAAACTGCTTTCCACCCATTAGCTCATTGGATCCTACGGCAACGGGGTATTATAGTCCTGGTGCAGAGAGATGAAGAAACTAGGGTTCAAAGAATTTGAGGCTGTGCCCATTCAGCTGTGAGTGATTGAGCTGGGATTCAAAATGAGGTTGTCTGACTCCAGTCCTCAGCTCTTCCCAGGAGCCGGGAGAATAGAGCAGCAAATGAGAAACAGAACAGGGAAGCGGCCAAGCAGAGGTTTCCGGGGAGGGTGGTGGATGCGGCTTCGCTGATGCTGCCTGACCTTCGGGTTAAACATCATAAAAGCTTCTGGGCAGCAGAGACTGTGGGCTACAGGCGTGGGCTCCCTGGGGGCATCCGTCTATCTGTCTATCTGCCTGGGGAGTGTGCAGTGTTCTTCGTGGAGGTGGAGGGATGGAAGAGGTGACTTCTGGAAAGTCTCCTGGCTTCCCAGGGGCAGATCTTGTGCAGGAAAGGAGCAAGAGAAAGAGGAACAGGTGAGGTGTTAACCGTCGTCTTTTAGGTGCCCAGGAAGTGAGAATGTTGGGGCGGATGCGTGGAGGGGTCTCTGGGGAATGGCAAATCGATTCAGGAAACACCCTCCCGATCCTGTGGCCCTATTGCCAACTCCCTCCCTTTGCCCTTTAGCCCACCATTCTCTCAGGTTATACATGGTATTCCCAGCCCCAGAGGAAGCTACTGGAGGAGTAGCTTAAGAAGTTGGGTAACTTCCTTTGTCCCAGGACGGTGAGGAGTGAGAGAATGGAATGCCTCTTCCCACCTGTCCTCTGGTTGGGTTGAGGTCTCTCAAGCCTTGCATCGGCTGAAGAGTCAGGACTCCTGGGTCCTAAGTCCAGGGGAACAACCGTCCTCCCACAGGGCAGTAAATATGGCTTTCGTGGTTGGGCTTAAAAAGGTAAAGAACCCAGAAGGACCCAAGAGACCAAGAAGTCTACCTTCCCAAGTTCCCTTCACTCTGCTTCTTCTTTGCCCATCTTTCAGCAGAAGCTAGCGAAGGGGAAGGCCAAAGCGTTGGAGATGGTCCACACAGGGTTGTGTCTTTGCTCCCTGCTGAAGCTCAATGACCACTCACCGCCAGCCGAGCCGATAACTCTGGCCCAAAGGCTGCATGGTGGTTTAGCATAGATACCTCATAGGACTGCATATGCCCACTCTGGTTTCCGGGTCTGCCCAAGGTTTGACACAGAATTTGTATACAGTAGGAGCTCACTAGACATCTGATGGAGTGGATGAATGAATGAAATAATTAGTTGTGACCTTGAGCAGATTATTTTCCCTTTCTAGGTCTTAGTTTCCACATCGGTAAAATAGAGATCATAATTCTGACCCTGTCCCTCCTTCCAAGTCACCCTCCAACCTTAGGAGGACGTGATGGACACGTCATGGATAGGAGAACAGATGGACGTGAATGTTGTTGATACACCATAAGGTTCTGGGCTGTACCAGGGATGACGCACTAGGTGACATCTGGGCCACCCCGCCTCTACTGCCCCCGTGCACCTGCTGTCTGTTAACCAGGCTGCTGCTCACCCACTTGGCCATACTCTGCACCTGGGCACACTTTTGCTATCTTTCCGCGTTGAAGTGTGACTGTCGAGAGTAACCTGCTTTCAGGATTTGTGCCCTACGTTAACCTACCAGCGGTACCTTTGGGAAAGCCTAGTATATGACAAGCATTTAGAACATTGTCTCCTCTGATTCTCACTGAGTCCTCTGTGGGACTCACACAGTGAAGGGACCCATATAAGAGGGCATAGTGAATGCTGAGCCAGGATTGTACCCAGGTCTCTGATCCCACAGAGGGAGCTTCTAACCTTCCAGCTGTGGATCCTGGTGGCTGATGGCCTATGGCGGGGCGGGGGTACTCACTGCAGTGAAGAGAACAGAACACTTAGGGATGAAAGACCTGCGTTCATGGGGCACCTGGGTGGCACAGTCTGTTAAGCATTTGACTCCGGGTTTCGGCTCAGGTCATTATCTTACGGTCATGAGATCAAGCCTTATGTTGGACTCTGTGCTAAGCATGGTGTCTGCTTAAGATTCTCCCCCCCCCGCCCCTCCCACTTGTACATTCTCTCTCTCTCAGATAAATAAATCTTAAAAGCAAAGCAAAACAAAACAAAACAACTGTGTTCAAGTTCAAGTGTTAGTGCGTACTGAACTGGGTATCCTTAAGCCAGTTATGTGAACATACTGGGCTCTCTCTCCTAATCTTGTAATTGTGAGGATCAAAAGCAATGGTGTGTTCAAACCACATAGTTAGTGGGAAAGTGTCCCTCCGATATTGGGGATGATTTTTACAGGTCTTCTGGAGGTGTTGGTTTAATAGAAAGAAATGGCCACAGTGGTGGAGATTACAGAGTTCCTAGTAGGCTGGGGGCATACTTTGGGGAAAGGTGTATTTCAAAGTTCCTCAGGTCACATTAGGAGAAGGACTGCTCACCGCACCTGTGGTTAGGAAGAGTTCTGTGCTCTGTCTCCTGATGGTCCTGATCAAGGACAGAGTCCTCACTTGTGTGGTAGTGTGAGCCTGGATCCACTCTCTGAATTAATCTGTACTTCCTTTCTCTGTCGAAGAGCTGGCCCACCTTTGGGGAGACGACCCCAGAACTTGGAGGTCCCTTCTCTGCCTCCACTCTGCCCCGGGGCCTTGTGTCAGGAAAAGAAATGGCTCAGTTATAAGCTCATCCCAGCTGAGCCTCTTATGGGAACACTGACAGACCCTTCTAGACTAGCCCCCAGCCCAGTGTGCCTTTCCAGACCCCCGGCTCTGAGCTAAATATAGTTGCAGGAGGGAAGGTGGTATGGATTTGGGGGATGGGGAGGGACTCAGGAGAGGGAGGGAGTTTGGAGGAGGATGGGAAGGGAAGGGCAGAGGGAGACACAGGAGGCGGTGATCACTGATGGAGAAACCAAGGAAGAGGGGGACGCAGAAAAGAAATTGAAGGTTGGGGAGGATATAGGAAGAGGGGCAGGTGGGAGTTGCAGGGGAGGGGATGGACAGCGAGCTGGTGAGCAGGCAGAACAAGCAGGTGCACCTACAAAGGCAGGAAATCTCCACAGTCCTGTTTGGGTGAAGGGTGCTAGCTTGGTGGGGGCAGGGGGGCGCACAGGGTGACACACAGGTAGCCCTAGGCTAGGCCCCTGTTCTGGCCACTGGCCCAAAGCCCGTGGAGGTTGTTTATCTGCTGCAGTGATTAGAACAGAGGCAGCTGCTTCGCTAGACCCCTGCCGGTCTCCTCCCCACAGCCTCATCAGGAGCCAGGCCTGCCATTGGCTTACCCCAAGGCCGACTTCAGGCAGCTGAAGGTCCCTGCCTGCGGCCCTGGGTGGGGGTGGAGTGGCGGCGGGGTGCCCTCTGCCTGGGTAGCCTGGCTGGAGTGAGAACGGGATTATGGCATGGTAGGGTGCCTTCTCGGGGACTCTTGGGAGAAATCTGCTCCTGCAGCTCCAGACAACTGCCTCGCCAAGGCCAAGGCCATGGAGGGAACAGGCAGGTGGAGGCCCTGACTTGGAACCCAGCCAGGAGGGTCAGACTCAGCTGAGTTGAACCAGCCCAGGCTGGCAGTGTCAGCAGGCTGGACCGCTGGGACGAGGTGGGAGGTCTGGGAGGAGTGAAGCCGGTGCTGAAGCCCCAGCAGAGGGGGAGGGAAGCAGAAACGTGGGGTCCTTTGAAGAGGTTTGGCAAATCCACTGCATTTTGGTCTAAAATCCAAAACCATGCAAACATCAGATGCAACTGGAATTACTTTCACCACTTCTGAGTCGATGGCTCTGGTCCTTGGGCTGTGGGGGAGGCTCTGATCCAGGCCCCTGGCTCCTCGGGCAGGGTAGGGGCAGGTGGGTTGGGGGGATGTGAGGGAAGGGTAATAGGATTTGCCACTCTGAGTCAGCAGCACTTAGTAGATGCTCAGAAAACACTGGTGGGTGGTGGTGTAAGGTCGGCATATTGAAAGCCTCAGGGGAAGCAGGAGACTGAAACTCTCCCCTCTTGCTTAGCCCATTCCCTGCTCACAGAGTCTGAGAGGGAGAGATGGGCAAGGCAAGAGGGGGAAAGAGGCGTGTTCTCTCACTAGATAAACGAGGCTTGTCACCGTTCTCTCAGGCTCCACGGGAGCAAAACAGTTCCTGTCCCCCCCTCAGGAAGATCAGCTATTATTTATGGGTGTCTGGAGGGGCACTGCAGGTATATCCATCTTGGCTCCCCTCCCCCGACAGCTGGGGAAGGGGTGGGAAGTGTGTGCCTGGAGGCTCCTGTTTTCTTAAAGGCACAGAAGGCCCTTGGACTGAGGGCCCAGGTCCATCCAGCCCACACCTGAGCCCTTGGCAGCTTCCACTTACAGGAGAGAGGTGAGACTTGGTCCTGCTGCGGGGACAACCTTGCTGCCCGCTTGAGTGAAGGAAAGAGCTTGGGGCTTTTCTACACCCTGAGTCCTCAGGGACAGCTTATCCGGGCTCTGCTAGGGCTGGCCTCAAGGAAGGCCGTGGGCCATATGGGAGCTCACCTGACCAGTTGGCACAAAGAAGGAATTACAGGCTGGGAATTCTGTGGGATGGGCAGAAGTCCAGGTGCGAGAGGGTGGAAGGAAGGATCTCCCTATCCCAGGTTTGGGGGTCAGGAAATGCCACCCGCGTAGGTTGGAGAGAGAATGACTGAGGGTCCAGGACCCTGAGAAAAGGAGCACAAGCAGAAAAGGGAGCAGATGAGAGGGAGCTGGGAGGCGGTAGCTGGAGGGGTGGGGATGGAGAAGGGAGGGAGAGGGAACACAGGGTGGACACTTAGGGGTCGGTGGTGGGGGAGGGAGTAGGATGGTCAGCCAGAGAGACAGGCAGGGAGCAAGGGGGACAGAGTGACCTCAAGGCCAGAAAGGGGCGAGGCTGGGGAGCAAGAGCCAGCAGGGGCTCAGAAAAAGAACAATAGGGAAATAAAAAGAAATAAAATGCAAGGGAGGCAAGAAGAGAGATGTGGAGGGTGGGAGGTGGGGAGAGGAGTGGGCGCCTCGGCCCAAGATGCTAGACTCAGGCCGGCCGAGGCGCCCACTCCTCTTCTAGCATCTAGCACGGGAGGGAGGAGTAGGGCAGGAGGGCTGGGAGGGAGGGCCACCTAGCTAGCAAAGGAGAGATGGCTGCTTTCCCCCTCTTTCATTTCAATTGCTATCAATAATACATTCCCAAGGAGCTGCCTTTGACAGCAATTAAAAAAGCATTTATGCTTCCAGAGAGAAATCGAAATGATTTCCTCCCACCTCCCTACGCTCTCTGGGCAACGGTCCCTAGTGATGATCTCCCTGGTGGCGCGCCGTCCAAACTGGGGACACGCGCGGGAGGGGATGGACAGAGGCCAGGGTGTCTTCTCCACCCCCTCCCCAGAGGTAGACTCTCTGAATGCTTTCCACCGGGCTCTGGGTGTGTGGGTGACTGTGGGAGATGGGCGGAGGGGGGGTGCAGGAGCTGGGAATTTTAAATATGGTACAAAAACCTTTCCTGATTACCAAGCCTCTGTGAGCTTGAGAGGGAGGCTGGCCGCCTCTTCAGCCTCCTGGCTGGAGGTGATCCTTCTCTCTTCACTGAAGTACCAAGAATCTGGGAGGTGGGGCTCTGAGAGGTGCTTGGCACAGCTGATTTCAACTCAGCAGACCTTTCCCCAGCATCCGCTGTGTGCTGGGACCTCTGGCAGGCAGTGAGGGTGTTTCAGAAATGACTAAGAGGGTCTCTGTTTTCTGGAAATGTTGTTACTTGGTGAGCAAGAGACACACTGAGCTCCACAGAGAGCCGGGATGTCACACAGATGGTGTCAGGAGTCACTGGGTGCACAGGACATAGAAGAGGAAAGGAACCAAGAGGACGAGAGGGACCATCAGTGGG
Organism: Lutra lutra; assembly: GCF_902655055.1. Taxonomy (NCBI): domain Eukaryota; kingdom Metazoa; phylum Chordata; class Mammalia; order Carnivora; family Mustelidae; genus Lutra; species Lutra lutra. The sequence continues at coordinate 42,837,846 of NC_062292.1, read as the reverse complement.
AGAAGATCCTTCCTGGGACTGGGGGATGGGAAATGATCTCTGGGTCCCATGAACCAGGCTTCATGCTGGGCATTTTACTTATATTGTTTCTTTTACCCGAACCCTCATGGCGACCTTGCAGGGAAGCCAACACTTTAACGGACTGGGAAACCAAGGGTTAGTGACATTCCATAGCTCGATAGAGGTCACACAGCCGGTAAGTGAAGGTCACACAGCCAGGGTGAAAGATATCCATATACTCTCCACCAATCTATTCTGCTTCCCACTGGGAATGTTCAATTCCGGAGCCCACTTACTCAGCAGCTTCACACCTTGGAATTGAGCCTATAGATAGATGTCCGTGCACACGGCACAATGACGTTACACGCACAGTTTCTCACTGAAACACTCTTTTTCACAGCAGAACATCAGAAACAACCCAAATGCCCATCACAGGGGACTGACTGAGTGGGTTGGTAGACAATAGAATACTTTGCAGTCGTCAAGAGAAACGAAGAACACTTTATGCATGGGTATGGAACAATTCCCAGAACAATTCCCAGAACACATTGTTTAGTGGGAAACGCAAGCATGGAGCATCGTGTATGATATCCTGTTCATTTGTTTAAAAAAGATAGGGGAGGGGCGCCTGGGGGGGCTCAGTCGGTTAAGCATCCCACTATCGACTTTGGCTTGGGTCACGATCTCAGGGTTGTGAGATCGAGCCCAGCGTTGGGCTCTGTGCTGGGCGTGGAGCCTGCTTAAGATCCTCTCTCCCTCTCCCTCTGTCCTCCCACCTCCCCCCTCCATCTCTTAAAAAAAAAGGATAAGGGAAAGAATACTTCTACATAATTACTTCTTTTGCATAATATATGTATGGAATCAGACAACAGGGTTATTTCTGGGAAGAATAACTACATGTTTGGGGATCAAAAGTGGGAGAAAGACTTCACAGAATACTCTTGTCATGTATGAGTTTGGGACTTTTGAATATAGGACCTATTAGAAAGAAAGAAAAGAAACCATCAATGTTATGATATAAACTTGTTGCATCACGACGTTGTTACACTTGAAACTAATGTAACATTGTGTGCCAACGATACTAAAAAAAAAAAAATTGTCATGACCTAGGTGGGGTGCAGTCTTACTGAGCAGAAAGGTGGAGGTGGCTGTTTCCGGGTGGCAGAGTTGGGAGGTTGTGGGTATCGGCTTTGGAAGGACCTACATTAGGATTGGCATGCTGACCCTTATTAGCTACAAGTCTTCCCACGAGTTACTTAGTCATCGAGTCCCAGCTGGCTAAATGAAGGATTCCCCTTCCTCACAGGTTCTTCTAACTGGGAAGACACAGGGTAATGCAGACATGTGGTCAGAGCGGTCTCCTGTGCTAAGTGCTCTGATAGGGGCAGCTGTGACCGCTGTGGGCCCTGGAGGAAACCAAGAGAAGGATGCTGGGTGCTGTTTGCATCTGGTCAAGAGTAAGGATGCCTCATAAGTCAATCAGAGAAAGACAATTATCATATGATCTCCCTGATATGAGGAATTTGAGAGGCAACATGGGAGGCTAGGCGGGTAGGGAAGGAAAACATGAAACAAGATGGGATTGGGAGGGAGATAAACCATAAATCACTCTTAATCTCATAAAACAAACTGAGGGTTGCGGGGGGTGGGGTGGGGTGGGGGGGGAGGGTAGGGAGAGGGTTGGGTTATGGACACTGGGGAGGGTATGTGCTATGGTGAGGGCTGTGAAGTGTGTAAACCTGGCAATTCACAGACCTGTACCCCTGGGGCTAATAATACATTATATGTTAATAAACAATTAAAAAAAAAGAGTAAGGATGACTTGCTGATTTTTTTTAAATTAACATATAATGTATTATTTGTTTCAGGGGTCCCGGTCTGTGTTTCATCAGTCTTACACAATTCACAGTGCTCACCATACCACACACCCTCCCCAGTGTCCATCACCCATCATCCCATCCCTCCCATCCCCCCTCCCCTCCAGCACCCCTCGGTTTGTTTCTCGAGATTAAGAGTCTCTTATGGTTTGTCTCCCTCTCTGGTTTCATCTTGTTTCATTTTTCCCTCCCTTCCCCTATGATACTCTGTCTTATTTCTCAAATTCCTCCTATCAGTGACATCAGATGATAAGTCTTTCTCTGATTGACTTATTTCACTTAGCATAATACCCTCTAGTTCAGCTACGTTGATGCAAATGGCAAGATTTCGGTTTTTTGATGGCTGCATAGTATTCCATTGTAGATATATACCACATCTTTATCCATTCATCTGTTGGTGGACATTTAGGATCTTTCCATAATTTGGCTATTATGGACACGGCTGCTATAAACATTCGGTGCACATGCCCCTTCGGATCCCTACATTTCTATTTTTGGGGTTAATACCCAGTAGTGTTATTGCTGGGTCGTAAGGCAGCTCTATTTTCAACTTTTTGAGGAACCTCCATACTGTTTTCCGGAGTGGCTGCACCAGCTTGCATTCCCACCAACAGTGTAGGAGGGTTCCCGTTTCTCTGGCCTTGCTGATTCTTGAAGGCCTCAGGTCATTCCTGAGTCTATCTGTGCTGCTTCAGAGTCCACTGCTGTCCCCATTGCTGGTGGCCAGGAGGAAGCAGTGTGCTCCTCGGGCTGGGAGCACTGGCCCCCCAGCAGCGATCTGTGCCCGGGCAGGATTGGCCTCCATCAGCAACTGGGCTGATCAGCATCTGGGCGCCCCCCTCCCCACCCTCAAGTCTCCGGCAGGCCAGAAACCCGGAAAACAACCACAGCTGTGCACAGACTTGAAGGCTGTCTCCGTTTTCTTTCTTTCTTTTTTTTTTTTAAGATTTTATTTTTATTTATTTATTTGACAGAGAGAGATCACAAGTAGAGAGGCAGGCAGAGAGAGAGAGAGAGAGAGAGAGGAGGAAGCAGGCTTCCTGCCGAGCAGAGAGCCCGATGCGGGACTCGATCCCAGGACCCTGAGATCACGACCCGAGCCGAAGGCAGCGGCTTAACCCACTGAGCCACCCAGGCGCCCCTCCGTTTTCTTTCTTGCAAAAAGTTTGATTATCCTCAAAGATATTTCTATCCAGCCTAAAAGCGTTGATGTCTTTCCTAGAGGTGGTGCTCTGTGGGAGGCTGCCAGGGCTGAAGAAAGAGCCAGAGGGCTGTCAAGGCAACCTGGTGGACCGGAGTCAGAGGGCCTGTGTCCCAACCTCAGGTTCCCCATGTGTAGACGGAGTCACGGCTGTGAAGATATTCTGTGCGGTATAAGCGCTGTGTTCGTGGGGAAGCAGGAAAGCCCCACGAAGCATGCTTTTGTTGTCTTAGGGTTGGTTTGGCTGCAAACACTTGTGGAGGCTGGTCCATGGTCAGACAAAGCCTCAGATTAGGTCCATCAAACCACAACAGATCAGCCAAGGCTTTCAAAGGAGCTCATTGAGACTGATGGGAGCTACTTCCACCTGGGAGGGTCCTGTGGGTGGGTGGGTGGGGGGTGAGGTGGAGGTGGGGGGTTGGGAAGAGAGGCTGAATGGGCTGGCCGCAAAGACTTTTCTAGGGCTTTTCTCCACTCACTCCACAATCACGAATGGGTGTCCCCTTGATTGTTTCTACTGGGAAATTCTGAGAAAAGATAAGATGTGGGCAGTCCCATCCCCGGGAAACTCTTCAGGCAAGTGTGAGGGTTAGAGAACATCTAGTCATTCAACAAACACTTATGGAGCCCCTTGTAAAAATGGTGTGAAAGATGCCCAGGATGGATCAGCCTGGTCCCTGTTCTCTAGAAGCTCACAGTGGGGCAGGGAAGACCGTTTGCAGCACACAAGGCTGTCTTTTCACAAGAGGAAATTGTGCCAGTTGATTGTGTGAGAACTAAGGAGTGTGGGGCGGGGGCAAGGGGTGGGGGGTGTGCTCAGAGCCGGGGAGGTTTCACCAAGGACGGCTTCCTGAGGAGGACGGAGCCCAGCCAGTAGGACAAGAGCCAGGAGGCATGCAGAGAGGAGGTGGGCTGACCCATGCAGAATGCCAGGGAGCAGGTGTCCCGTCAGGAGACTGATGTGTAGGTAATGAGCTGGAGAAAAGCCTGCTGCTGGCGAGTGGACTGGGGCCTTAGGGGTGCCATGGTTCTCTCCCCAAAACTCCCCCCAGCCAGGCAGCTGTGTTGCCGCCTGCACGGTAGGGGGAATAAACTGCTCATTATTCTCTTGGTGGCCTCACCCAGGGGTTGTGTCCTGCCTACCAGCAGAGGAAACAGACTCTATGAACCTCTGGCAGGGGCGGGAGGTGACACCCGCAGGAGACCAGGCACACACACCAGACCTGGCCTTGGAGTCGCGGGGACTGGCCAGTTGGCTAAGTTCTGTGTCTGAGTTACAGCCTGCCCGTGCTGGGGATGGGGGGGACTCTGCCTCTGTCTGCCGGGTCTCCCTGTCCAGCAGGCCTGGCCGATTCACAGAAATATTGATTGTCTGCTTGGCCATCTGGAAAGGGAGAGAAGCGGGGTGGGAGGGGGAGCCCTATCAGGCAGCCCAGGGGGAGTGGAGTCCTGATGCCAAAGACAGACCCAAGGACCTCTTGGGCCTGCTCCCCATAAAAGAGGTAGGGAATCCTAGGATGCTGAATGTCTGGAAGTGGTAAAGACCAAATCCCAGAGAAGGGTCATCTGGGCGAAGAAGAGCTTGTCGTCAGGGAGGTGAGCAGGGTTTCAGTGGGACTCACAGTGGTTTGTTTCTGGGAGCCAAGAACAGCTACAGTGCACAGTTGTGATCTTGCCCTTTATGTTTTCTGTATGTCTGAAGGTTCATAATGTGGTCTGTTTAGTGACCTTGAGAGCTCACGGCATCCTTCCCCCAACCTCTACGCAAGACCTTCCAATAACCTACTGGAAACTGTCGATGTTGGAATTTTAAAGCTCTAAAGGAATTCCTGAGACCCCAACACAGCCCAGGCCCTGTCTTGCTGTGTGCCCTTCCTACAGCTTCCCCGAAAGTCCTGACTCTGTGTGAGGAAGGAGAACCGCGGCTCGGGGCTCTGGGCAGCGGCCCCTGTGGTGTTCCTTCAGCGCCCCTCAGCTGCCTCTGCTCTGCTTCCATCATTCTACTCCCTCCCCCGCCCCACCGGCCCCCCTGTCTGAGCAGCTGGCAAGGGAAGGGAGGTCTGTGGCCTCTCAGGCAAAGTGGGCCTTAGGGAGAGAAGCACAGACTCCAGACAACCTTCTGACTTCCCTCTTTTCCTTGTTTACTCCCATTGTCCTAAGACAAATGGCCTCAAGAAGGGCCGGGGACAGAGTGGACTAAGAATTTCCATGAGACGATATCCCTGTCTGATGGGCCCAGATTAGGTGACCAAGAAAGATATTGGAATCCCCTCTGTCCCTGTGACTTGGACATGCCTCTGCAGAAAGGGTGAGCTATTTCCATGTTAGGGCGAATCCTGGCAGCCTGCAGATTCAAGATCGAGCCATCAAACATGGGAGGAATTCTGGTAACCCCAGTAAATTTGGGGGGGCAGAGACCTCTTCTGTGATGCTGCTGGGCACCCAGCAGGTGCTTAATTAATGCTTATTGACATGCTGGGGGAAAATTCAGCCTAGGTGAGAACGCTTTCATAGCTGGAGAACAGTGGGAAAGCCTGATGGACGAGCTTCCGAGTCAGACGTGAACTTGAATCAGAGCCCTGACCCGTCTCAGCTGTTTGACTGGGGGATGTCGCTTCGCCTCTCTCATCTGGGGTTGCCTGATTTGTAAAGAGTCATTAATGATAGTGCCTGCCTTGCAGGGGTGTTACAGGTATCTAACAGAATGCCACTGACCCAGGCAGGGCTGAGGTTCCCCCCAGCCCCCAGGTTGCACACCTCCCTTCCTGAGAACACTTCCGGAAGCTCCAGATGGAGATATTCTTAGAGTTTGGTCCTGGTCTTGGTACGTGTTTCTGGGTCATTCAGTTTCTCATTCTGTCATAGCTCTCTCTCTCTCTCTCTCTCTCTTTTTGTCATTCCTTATTTTTTCCTTTTTCTGTTTCTCTTCTCCTCACACCCCCCCATGCTGTCTTCCACTCCATGCTTTCCCTTCCTCCCCTCTTTTCATCTTCCTCTCTCCTTTCCAACTCCCAACCTCCAGGCCTCTGTGTGACTGCCCTGCTCACCTGGCTGGCTCTGTTCCACATTCCTCTGTTCCATGGCACAGGATGACTTTCTCAGGGAATTCAAAGAAATGAGGCAGAAGCATTTCCCGCCTCAGCAACCAGGTGAGGTTGCTCTCCACAGAGAACTACATCATCATTTCTGGGAAAAACTTTTAACTCTTGGAACCCAAATGGCTCTAGCCTCCTGTCGTTGCTTCTGTTTCTCAAGGGCCCCGGACTCCATCAGGGTCCTCGGCAAACCAGCAGCAGGGGTCTTGAAAACTGTGCTAGATGGGCAGAGGACTGCCTCTCCTGGGTCCACTCCCGGGACAAGATTCCGCAGGACCCGGGCTGAGGGGGCTGGGGACATGCTGTTCAGCAATCAGGAAGCCCCCATCTGATGAGAAAGACCGCGTTCCCATGAGTCAGAGCTGACACAGGCACAGACAACAAGCAATAGAGAGAAAGCCATTTTCTTCCAGAGTGCTTAGGAGCCGTGACATTGAGAACACAGCAGATGGAATCAGAGAAGACTTCTTGGAGGAGGCAAGGGTGGGGCAGAATGGGCAGGAACAGTGGCCTGGGTTCTCTCAGAGGGTGGGTCGGCATCCCAGGGTTATGTTGTGTTCAGGGACAGAGGATTTAATTTGATAGGCTGGAGCCAAGAGCCATCGTGGGAAAAGTAGAGGGGTTGGGAAGGGAACCAGGGAAAGACGCCTCTCCCCAGTGCAGCTGGACGAAATGCAGGGATGTCAGGCTATCCGTCTGAGGCAGATGCAGGGTTGTGGGCAGCAGGTGCCGCTCCCTTCCTGAGAAAAATGCAAATGGTGCCCATTATTCCCCCCACTCTGGGCCCTGAACTTTCTGGAAGACGCCGACCTCATGCAGGAGGCCAGGGCAACTGGAGTGGGGTAGACGGAGTGTGATTTCCTGTGACTGTCTAATATGTCTCGGGGGAGAGGGAGGGTACAACAGGACCTGGAAGTGTGCATCTCAGCTTTGGCGAGTGGAAAGGTGTATAGCTTTGTACACGAACAAGATGTGTTTTGGCCAATCTGTGAAAGTGGGAGGTCATGTGTGCCTGTATACACTTGTATGTGTAAGTCCCAGAGCCACACTCCTGCTGTTACTATTAACAGTCCCTTTAGGGGGTGCCTGGGTGGCTCATTGGGTTAAGCCTCTCCTTTGGCTCAGGTCATGATCTCAGGGTCCTGGGATCGAGCCCCAGGTTGGGCTCTCTGCTCAGCGGGGAGCCTGCTTCCCCCTCTCGCTCTGCCTACTTGTGATCTCTGTGTGTCAAATAAATAAAATCTTTAACAAAACAAAACAAACAGCAACAAAAAAAACAGTCCCTTTGGGTTATTCTCGGGCTTTCTTTTTCAACTCCTGACGTTGCCAAGCATGGGAAGGGACCTGGGACCTTGGAGTTGGCTGAGTCCAATTGCCCTGTTCTGCTCTGTAATGCCTCAGATTGGCCACACTGGCTGCAGAGAGCACCAGACCCTGAGCAAATCGAGTGGGGGAGAAGGTCTGCTGTCCTCTCTGACTAGGCTGGTGACAGACAGCCCCGTCTGCAGGAAAGAAAGGACAGAAGGATGTGTGGTTGTTTAGGGATTGATTCAGCAAAGCTCATCCAACAGGCATTTTTAAAAGCTTCTTTTGGGGGTGCCTGGGTGGTTCTGTTGGTTAGGTGTCCGACTCTTGGTTTTGGCTCAGGTCATGATCAGGTCGTGAGATCGAGCCCCTCGTCAGGCTCTGTGCTCAGCAAGGAGCCTGCTAAAGATTCTCCATCTCCCTCTCCCTCTGCTCCTCTTGTCCTCTAAAATAAATAAGTGAAATAAAAATAAAAAGCTTCTTTTGTGCTTGGTGCAGGGAATTCCTTACATCCAAAGTCTTGAATTTGTCCTTTTCTAGAGAAGCCCGCAGCTAGGGCTGGGATCCCCAGGTTTGTACCTTCCCCCTTCTTCCCCATTCTTCTCTTGCTCTCCCTCCACCCCTCCACCTTTCCATCCCTCCTACTGCTGCAGCCCAAGCTGGTGGGGGGGGCGTCCGGGAGGCGGAGGCAGGACAGAATGGCCCCTTGGCTCCTTCAAGCATTTTGGACTGGGAATGAGTGGGTCAGCCCCACAGCAAGCTGGGCCAGCAAAGCCCAACACCCCAGGTCTTCCCCTCTGAAGTCAGAGGAGGCTTTGGTGGCCCTGGATGAGAAGGGGAGCCTGCTCGAGCTTCTGGCCCTTTGACCTCAGGTAGCCCTTGGTTCTCTGCAGGCAGCAGCCTCAGAAGGCTGGGAGCAGAGGTCTGAGACTGAGTTTCCCCATCTGCTCTCTTGGGAGAGGAGAGCTGTGACCCAGGGGTTGCTCTTCCTATGAGGAAAGACAGACAGGTGGGCGGGGGTCAGTGTCCTAGAGCAGTGCTGGCCAGGGGAGCGGGGCTGCATGCTAGGGTCTGCTCCCCCCTCCAACACCCCGTCCCTTGCTTTCGCCCCCTCACTGTCCTCTCCATTCTCCACGGAAGCGTAGCTACACTTAACTTGCAATTTAGGGGACTTTGCATAATTATTATTTGGTTTCATGAATGTGACCTGCTCTATGCCTTTCCATGCTCTCAGACCAGAAATTTCCCGAGTGCAGAGGCCACATGTCTTCGGAATGGAGCTCCCTAAGGGCTACTTACCTTTTCTCTATATCCTGCCTTTTGATCCCAGGGGCTGCAGCCTGGTCTAACTGCTTAGGAAACTTGCCTCCTGATGGGAGTCCCTGGGCCACCAGGAAGGTGAGGAGCGAACAGGAAGCCTAGCATTTCCTTCACAAACCTCCAAAGAAACCTGGGAAGCACTTAAAGAAGAAAATCCATATGTCTTCCTGTGATGTCTGGGAAGCCAGAGGACAAAATCACCATTTTTCTCCATCAGAGTAGGGAGCCCCTGAGGAATGGAGCACTTCAGCCAGACACACAAATGGGGAAGGAAGAAAGTCAGGGCTCAAGGCTTCGTCCTTTTGTCTCCCGTCCTCCGCTTGGCCCCCCCTACTCCTTTTTTTTTTTTTTTTAAGATTTTATTTAGTTATTTGACAGAGAGAGATCACAAGTAGGCAGAGAGGCCTCTTTGCTGAGCAGAGAGCCCGATGTGGGGCTCGATCCCAGGACCCTGAGACCATGACCTGAGCCGAAGGCAGAGGCTTAACCCACTGAGCCACCCAGGCGCCCCCCCCTACTCCTTTTTGATGGGATGTTAGCAAGTTAGAAAAAGAGCTCAACGCATCAATAAGAGATACTAAAACAGCTCACCGAACCTTGGTGGTTTTGTGCAGTCAGTGGCTGGCACGCTCCTGCTAATGAATAATTCAGCCTGGCTGTGTCAGACGAGGGGCTACGCGCATGCAGAACAGAAGCACCGGTCTGACTGGAGGCAGGTTTCCAAACAGTGTAAAAGGAGAGGAAGCCAGAGAAGAAAAGGAGAAGGGAAGTGAGGGGGAGTGGCAGGCAGAGAATGTTGTAGAAGGGGCCACAGCAGGAAGCCCCTGAGCCTAGGGAGAGAGGGGTCTCTTCCCGAGGAGACCAGGAGGCCGAAGCTACAAGGCAAGGCGGCCAGCCAGAGCAGAGGCTGGGAGAGGGTCAGGTGGGTGACAGACAGGAGGGCTGGCTTGCAGAAGGAGGGTTGGGGACTCTCTGGGGCAGAAATTAAAGGACTTGGCTGGGACGCTTGGGTGGCTCAGTCGGTTGGGCGTCTGACTCATGATGTCAGCTCTTGTGATCTCATGGGTTGTGACCTCATGGGTCATGGGATGGAGCCATGTGTTGGCCTCTGCACTCAGCTGGGAGTCTGCTTGGGATTCTCTCCTTCTGCCCGTCCTCTCTCTTTCCCTTTCTCTCTCTCTTTCTCAAATAAATAAATAAATAAATAAATCTTAAAAAAAAAAAAAAATGAAGGACTTCCCTGAATAGGTCAGGGAAGGCTGGTGGGTAAGGGGCTCGAAGTGTCCTTGGTCACCCAGCGTCCAGCTTCTGAGAGTGACACCCCTCAAGATTTTGAGGGTAGGGCCCAGAAGGGGGTGGGGGTGGGGTGGGAAAGGGACAGAGTCAGGCAGGATGCCCCCCGCCCCCGCAAGCCTGCAAGGTACAGAGAGAGTTGCAGAGAGGTTCTCCCTCCATCTGCTGGGGCACTGAGCCGCGCCCTGAGTACCCTCAAAACTGGCATGGGGATCTGCTTTCCACTTCTTCGATGTGTCCATCTTCATTCGTGGCCCAAACTGGGGGCCATGGGGGTGGTTTCTAAAAATGGAAGAAGAGGCATTTACTGATTCCTTCAAAATGTGAGCTCCTCTCTCCTGCCCTCTCAAGTAAGTACATCCCCTCCTCTTCTCCTTGAGCCTTTCTTCCCAGAATAAGCCAAGATATCTCTTTGTCTTACTTTCTCCGGGACTGGGAACAACAGTTGCCCGCACCAAAAAGAACTTGTTAAGTGCTCCGAATTCCTCTTGGAGGTGGGTGTGTTTTGTGAGCTGGAGCTATTGTTGTAACACAGTAGAATTTAAGCTTCGCTGTCCTTGGTATCTTTAAAATCGATGACAATCCGTAAAGGTTTCATCGAAATCAAGGCATACATCATCGGGTGCTAAGAATTCAGGTGGGAGAGATCCATTAGCAGTAAATGAAGGGCCGAAAAGGGACACAGGGAGGCCAGGGCCTGAGATCAGAGGCCCGGACCCAGGACAGGCACAGGGAGAGGTCCTTGGCTGACACCTGCCAAAAGGGGCCCTTGGAACTGCCGACTGCCTGTCTCTGGAGGAAAGCAAGAATTAGGGGGCCTAGGCATGGTCACCTTGTCTGTCCCCTGTCTCAGCCACGTCTGGACAGATGAGACACCCATACGGATACTCAAGGACATCCTAAGGAGTGGGACCATCTGAATTAAAAGCCTAAACGGGGGTGAGAGACTGCCCCTGCTTTCCCAGTGGAAGGTGACACGCGCGGCTCTCCGAATCTGGACCTGGAGGGGTGGAGCGAGGCTCCCACAATTTGAATTTTTATGAATCTTATTACTATCGGTGACGTTATAAATAATGAATAAGGCAGCTGAATTGGAGGTATTGTCCAGCGGAGGGAAGGAAGGAAGGAAGGAAAGAAAGAAAGAAAGGAGGGAGAGAGGGAGGGAGGGAGAGGGAGGGAGAGGGAGGGAGAGGGAGGGAGGAAAGGGGGGCAGGCTAGTATTTACTGAGCCATGACATACACTGGGCTCTCTGCTTGGAGCCCTCACACACATTATCTCCTACATGTTAACCTAGACAGCTGCAGGCTGAGCTTAACTCTTTGTCTCCCACAGTTTTCCCTGTTTATCTACCTGTCCTCTGTCTGGGACTTTGGAATTCTGGTCCATATCCCCTGACTTTCTGTCCCGGGGCTCCCTTGGAGGCAAGAGCTGTCAGGACCTATCGGCCGGCAGTGACTAACCTCTAAGCCAGGAAGGAAGCCGAAGAGCCTGCTGGTGGCTTGTGCAGCTGGCTGGGAGGAAGAGGAGGGGAAGAGGGAGAGGAGGGAGGGAAGGGGGAAGATGGAAGGAAAGGGGAGGAGAGGGGCCTAGGTGACTCAGTACTTCTCATCTTCCCGGATGGGCACGGGGACCCTTGCACTTGACAGGCCCTCTGGGAAGGAGGCTGGGGCTGGAGTCACAGCCGTGCCCAGTCCTTCCTGTCCGAGGGAGGCTGGGGTCCTGTTCTACCTCCCCCCTCACTCACTTTTCCTCCGGAAGCTCAGTTTCCTCCTCCGTGGAAGCCCACTAGCTCTCTCTCAGGCCTGAGTCAGTTCTGACCTTCAACCGTCCACTGTAGAGTGTCAGCCCCGTGAAAGCAGGGACTTGGCCTGTTTCACACAAAGCTGTGCCTGGCACATAGTACGCACTCAGAAAATACTCACTGAGTGAGTCTGCCCTCCTTTCTTCCCTGGGAGAGACATCGTTTGCAAGGAAACCCATGTCTCTCTGCCCTTGGACTTGCTCCCAGCGGCAGTGTGGACAGAGCAGATGGAGACGTGCCAGTCCTGGCTGTTCTCACACAGCTTCCCTGGGGTCCCTGCTTCCCAGCAGGGTCAGTAACCTGCTGTGGAAACACCAGCCTGTCCCTTCCTCTAGCCTAGCAGAGCAGGGAGGGACAAGGAGGGAGTTCTTCTTGGCGAACTCCCAACAAGGTCACTCAGCTTGAGGCTTGAGTTCACAGTCAGAGGAGGAAGGGGGTCGGGGGGGGCAGGCATCGTGCTGCATGGGGTGAAGGGGTAGGGTGTTGAGAGAGAAGGTAGAAAGGGACCAAGGAAAGCCTGTCCTCTTCAGTGGGAGTTTCAGTTACAGCTGAGGTGACCATGGTTCTCTCATCCGCCTGCCCGGGTCACGCTGTGGAAGGTTTTCAAACTCGAGAATAGAGTCCAAGGACGCTTGGGCGGGAAGAATTCCCCAGGAGTCATCTAGGTCATCCCTCTGCTGCAGATCCCCTGGCTGCCTCCTGATTGGCAAGCTGGGAGGGAGATCGGCGTCCACTAGGGTCCTTCAGCCTTCCTGCTTCCCTTGACAGGAATTCCCCTCCTGCTCCCGCACCTCCTCTTTCCAGCCAGGTCAGGACCTGAGTGAGGTTAAAAGTCCATTCTCCTGGGCGGAGCTAGCCCGCTCCTGGACTTGGTGGCCGTGGGTTCTTCTTTATTCAGAGGGAACGCCTGGAGTCTGGGCTCTAGGCTTTGGCACAGAACAGCCCTTGCGGCTGGGTGCCCAGGGGCCAGAATCTGGGCAGGGGCTTTCCTGTTCGTTGATGGCAGGCTGGACCTTCCCCAACAGATCCAGAATGAGCCTTCTTGTAGACGGAGAGAAAGCACAGTTGCTATCCTGCCTGGTCCTCTGGAATTGCTGCCTGAGAAGGAAAATAGATGTTGACTCACTTCTCCTTACATGGCACCCGTTTCATCCCAAAATTCAGGGAACTAATTCTGGGTCCTGGAATTTCCCTGTTTGTTATTAGACCCCTTCCCCCATGTTTCCCCAGGTCGTGAAGCTAATCCAGCTGGGAAGAAACCCAGGTTGGGAAACTTTCCCCAGGACTTGGGGGTACCAGATGCTTCCATCGTATTAGCTGTCTGGTCTCTGGAGCAGCCCCCCAAGGGGGCCATGTTGGGCACTGATCTCTGCCCATTTGGGATCTTTGCTTGGGTTCCAGAAGGACAATCATATCATTTTCATTAGTTTTGGCTCATCGTTACTTATTCCCCTGTTCCTTCTGGGGGTTCCCTCTCCTGCCTCCTCCTTGCACCTCTCTTCTCGGTGGTTAGCAGAACCTGGAAGGGTATCCTGCCAATAGACGGCCAAAAGGCAGAGCAGGCAGCCGTGGCTGTGGCAGTGCCAGCAAGAGGACGGGCGATTAAAACAAAATGATTCATCTCGGGAATGAGTGCAAATCACTTTCCATTTACAGAAATCGGGGCTGGGCTCCAAACAGCCTCTGTGGGCTCGTGGCAGGGATGGGAGTCTGGGCCATTGACCGGTAAGTAATGAGCTTTGCTGAGTGCTCCCTGCTGACTCTGTGGAGAGGAGCTCTGGCTGCTCTGTGGGCGGGGGAGCCAAGGAATGGGCAGGAGAGGCCTGAGCCTGTTCGGCTCAGTTAGGAGGCAGGGGAGAGTGGGGCAGGGCTCCTGTAGGCAGTGACCCTGGATATCCAAAGCGGTCCTGGGCCCCCTTATTTTTGGAGGCCTCCAGACACATCAGGCTGGGGTTACCTACCCTGTTGGTGGGTCACAGAGATGCGGGAGTCCACAAGGCTACTTCAAGAGTATGCCAGGCATCGGGGAGTCAGAGATGAATAAGGCATGCTCTTGTCCTTCAGGGGACTCGTAGTCCAGGGGCAGGCCATTGGCAGGTCAACAGAGAAGGCTAAAAGCACCATGAGAGAGACGGCATCAGAGGAGCCCAAAGTGGGGAGAAGCCTGACCTACCTGGAGCAGGTGAGGGTATCCCAGAAAGGCACCCAGGTAACTCTTGAGCTGCACCGAAGATGACTAAAGGTTCTCCAGGTGGACTGAGGGTGTGTAGCAGGTGGGGGAGCGGGTCAATGTGGCCAAAGAGAGGAGTGTGAGGAAATGGCATAGGAGATGCCTGTTCGGAAAGTGCTAGAATTGGGACATCCTACCATGGCTGAGTTGGGGAGAGGAGTGGAAGCTGAGACAGGAATTGGGGTGGGTTTGTTGGGGTTCGGGGGACTGGGAATGCCACATGATGGAGTTTGGGCTGACCCTAGAGGCAGTGGAGGCCACTGGGAGCATGAAGGCATGGGTGTGATGAGGTCAGGCTTGCATTTTTGGGGAACTTCCAGGCCCCCTGGGTTTTTCAATTATATCCCATTTAAACAAACCTACTCTGTTCTAGGTAAAGAATCGGAAACACGTCTGTCATACAGTTAGTGTTTATTTTAAAAAGGCAGTGGGTACATGGGGTGTATATAATTTTATTCTCTGTGCTTTTCTTTGGGTTTTTCAATTTCAAAATTAATAGTGAATTTTTGTATATTTATGCGACAGAATACCATGCTTATAAAGGGCCCTTGGATGGTTCAGTGGGTTAAGCCTCTGCCTTTGGCTCCAGTCATGATCTCAGGGTCTGCTCAGTGGGGAGCCTTCTTCCCCCCTCTCTCTGCCTACTTGTGCCTCTCTGTCAAATAAATAAATACAATCTTAAAAAAAAAAAAGAATGCGGGTAAAATATGTCCCTTGTCATAACTAAATGCTTGCAATTGATTTTTTAAAAGTTACAAAACAGGATCTAATAAGATAATTCTATTTTCGTGAAAACAACAAACAAACAAACAAACAAATAAATAAATAACACAGATTTGGAAGGAAACCACTGGCCAGTAACCGTGGTGCAGTTACCAGTGAGGCTGAGATTTGGATGCAGATAGAGATAGGGCAGAATTTTCATTTTCTATTTTATGCCTTTGAGAATTGTTCGATTCTTTACAAGGTACCTGTATTCGTTTAGAACAAAACGCTTTTTTTTTTTTTTTTTTTGGTCTTTCTACTAACCTTTTATTTTGATGCAATTTCAAACCCACAGAGTAAAAAAAACTGGCCTGTCATCTTTCCCTGGGACTCCCCACTGCCTGAGTTCTTGCCTCACACCTCCACCCCTCTCCCCCATTAAAAAAACAAAACAGGGGTGCCTGGGTGGCTCAGTGGGTTAAAGCCTCTGCCTTCAGCTCAGGTCATGATCTCAGGGCCCTGGGATCGAGCCCCACATCGGGTTCTCTGCTCAGCAGGGAGCCTGCTTCCTCCTCTCTCTGCCTGCCTCTCTACTTGTGGTCTCTGTCAAATAAATAAAATCTTAAAACAAAACAAAACAAAACAAAAAATCCACATCATTCATGACCTCCCGTTTGCAAATCCCAATGGCTGCTTTTCCGTCTTTACCTTCTGGACCATCTCTGCTTTTGACCCCGCTGTCCTCTCCTTCCTTTCCAGAAATTAGGGCATGGAGCCCTAATTCTCCTGAGGTTCCTCTCCTGCTTCTCTGACTTTCCTCTTGTGTTCTCTTTCTCAGGCTTCTCCTTTCCCGAGCTCCGTAAACACTGGGGTTTCCCGAGCTCCAGCCCAGGGCCAAGCGCTCTGTTGAGGGCGATCTCTTCTTGCAAGAGTTCGTCCACTCCACTGACGCCAGCTCTCCTCTCTATGCTGAGGACACCCAGTTATGTCCCTGGCCGCCATCCTTTCCTTCCATTTCAGATACCCACGTTCAAATGCCTCTTGGACACGCGTGCCCTTTGGTCATCTACAGATATTCTACATTCCCTGGTCTCAAGCACCTGGGCATGTCCTTGCCCTCCCACTAGCCGTTCTCCCCCTTCCATGTCCCCCACCTCCGGTAACACCCCAGCATCTTTCACGTGGATAACCGCGACCGACTCCTCAGAGGTCTCCTGGGCTACTGTCTTCCTCCAGATAACTCCCTCTCTCACCCTACAGTCAAGTCGACAACCTTAGGATGCAAATCTCACCGTGTCTTGCCCGGAGAACACCTGCTGGGTGTCACCTGCAGGTCCCGGCTCCTCAGCCAGGGACATGTGGCCCCTTCCCGTCTCTCCAGCTCATGCCGTGCCCCACCCCGCCACAGGGGCCCATGTCCCCCTATGTTTGCTCAAGTTGTTTCCCTGGCAGGAAGCCACTTTCTCCTTTCTTTTCTTGCAAACTCCTCCTTCAACATTGACCCCTGTGGGCGCCTCCCCCCACACCAACTCCAGCTAGGACCCCTGCCCCATTAATGTGTCCTTGTGTTCTTTTTCTTACAAGTGTCTCTACATCTACCAAACAATTTTGATAAAATCTCGGGTTTGTGTTTGTCTCTACTTTCTGCAAACCTTGGTGGGTAAGGGGTTTGCACGTTTTTGTACATGGTTCTACTCCTTTATACCCTCAGTGCCCGGCACAGACTGGCTGCTGATCTGTGCTTGCTTAACTGAGGGAGGCCTTCCCTGCTGACTTAGCCGCCTCCCCCTGCCTCCTTCTCCTGATTGCCACAAGCTCTACTGTGTACCCCCTCTTTCTCGATCAGTGCAGGTGTCCTGGCCCTGGGCTGTGGCATCCGCTCCTGTCCCACTCTCTGTCCCTGTCCCCAGGCTTCCCTCCTTCCTCTTCTGCTTTCCTCCTTCATCTTCTCTTCTGTTGTTCCCTTCTATTTTAAGCAGTTTTCGCTACCTTTCCAGAGGCTTCTCTCCCACTCTTATCCCCTGTGGGGGCCATTCAGGGCAGTTTCAGCCCACTCCTGGCCCAGGTGTCTGCAACAGAACTTCACATAATTACCTTCACAATGCGGCCTAATGACTGTAAAGCATTTTCATGTCAACCCACGCGATTCCAGATTTACAGCAACTAAGACCTGGTGACAGCTGAATGCTTATCCCACCAGGCCCCTCTTTGGAGTGTCTTTTGGGGGACCTACCTTCCCAGCCTCCCGGGGGAGAAGGTCACTCGCTGACAGGCTTTTTTCTCTACTACCTGTAAGCATTAGTACCAGGTGCTACGGGAACAAAGAAGAAGTGCCTGAGCTTGTCTCGGTAAGAGGGAGTCTTGACGGAAGTGACGTTGGAGGAATGACTGGGAATTGAGGAGGAGACAAGAGGTCCGTGAAGGGACATCTGTCATGTGTGTGATTGCCCAATATCTGAACACACTTCCTCCTTTAAAGGGATCCCGCGTCACATGAGTCTCAGTAGAGGTGAGACTCCATCTTCTTTTTTCTTTTTCTCTTTAAAGATTTTACTTATTTATTTATTTTAGAAAGAAAGTGAGCAGGGGGAGAGGCAGAGGGAGAGGGAGAGGGAGAACTTCAAGCAGACTCTGTGCTGACCATGGAGCCCGATGTGGGGCTCGATTCCATGACCCTAAGGTCCCTACCTAAGCTGCAACCAAGAGTCAGACGCTTAACGGACTGAGCCACCCAGGAACCCCGGGACTCCGTCTTCTACCCCACACGCTGGGGAGGCAGATTTTCTGTCTCTTGGCCCTCCTTGCAGTACAGGCATATGCAGGAGGAGGGCAGAGGGACGGTAGAGGGAGGTTGGAGGGAAGGTAGGCCCCCCCTGGAACCTGAGTTTAACCAATTTGATGCCCTCCCTGGGGTCTTTGGAATTTTGAAACTGGAGAGAGGGACAGGAAGGGCTGGGACAGTTGGCAAGGGTAGCCTGCTCTGAAATCTTAGCAGCAAATATCTAGTCTGGGGCCAGCGGGATGCCAGCAGGGAAGAGGCAGAACCAGCAGCTGTGTCCCAATCAGACACCGCCTATCACTGGCCCCCTCTGCCATGCAGCCTTCCTTCGTTCCTGTCTGTGGTGGGAGCTGCGGCTCGCTTGGCCCATCAATTCTTCAGCCACCAGGGTACCTGCTTCAGCTAGTGTGAGCTGGTTTCTGTTGTTTGCCACCAGGCTCCCTGCCCTGTCTATGTTGGGAACAGCATTGAGGAAGCTGGGAATGGTAGAGTGTGGAGTCTGGGGAAAGGCAGGTGGGGTGATGTAGCTGGAGCGCAGCCAAGATGTAAAGAAAACAGGTTAAGCGAACCTGGAGGGAGAGGCAGATGTTCGTGGTCTTGTCAACCAGATTAAGAAATTTGGCTTCCCTCCCTACACCCACCCCAGAACAGCCACTGAAAAGTTTAAGCAGGGAGAGTCAGGGTGAGGCTTGTTCTTTAGGGAGATACCAGGAGATCGCTGTGGGGCTGGCTTAGAGCAGGGCCACTACTATCCCTGGAAGAGATTTAACAAAAGGACACCTCCTCCAGGCAGCCTCTATTCTGCAGGGTGTACCGCTCGGGGAGCAGAGTGCCACCAAATTTCAGCCCCATTTTTCTTGCTCCCTTGGTAGCAAGCACAGGTACCACAGTCTTTCTCAGAGGCCTGGATTGAGAGATGCAGCAACATCCCTAACCCTAGGGGGCTTACAGTAGTGCCCCGACTTCGCGTTCTCCTGACACTGACCCCCCCACCCCCTCACTCCTGGCCAAATACTGCCTCTCTCAGTCCCTGAAACAAAACCACTTCTCTTGGCTTGTTCTTAAGAGACGCAGTTCTTCATTTCAAGCAGAAAATTGGCTTTCTAGACAGGGCCTTTACCCTGAGCTGGTTCTGCTGGCATCTCTAATTCCTCTTCCTGTTCCTATAACCATTGGGGGTTTCCTTACGTGTCTACTCAAGCCCTCCAGGAAGAGTAATGGCCACGCCCTGCGGCTGATCCGTGTGAAGGTTGCCTGCATCGTGAATGCCAGAGCGTGGAAGGAAGGGCTGACCCTTCTGTCCTTGGCCCCCGGGCCATCACACACCGAGCAGGCTCTAAACCGGGGACTTGGGAATCTGTCAATAGAACCTCAGAGTCATTTGGCCTAAGCTCTCGCATAGAGCAGGAGCCTCCTTGACTGCAGCCCTGTCAAAGAACCCTGGCCTCTCTGCCTGAATACCTCCAGTGATGGGGAACTCACTACTCAGGGCAACAATGTGTGCTTTGGCTAGACAGCTCAAATCACCGGCAAGTTCCTTCTTTTATGGTGAGGTTTGCCTTAGTTCTGGGATGTGAGAGGTACAGAAAAGCCACTGCACTGGTCAATTTTACAACCAGTTGGTTTATTACTTGGCCTCTGCCCCCTCAGGATCCTGGTCATGTTTGGAACACATGGAGAGGCCAATCGATGCCCGTGTCCCCTTTCACAGAAGCTGAGGTTGGGCGGGTATTTGAATGACCTTCTCAAGGTCACACACACTTTGACACTGCTGTGGAGCTTCTGGGTCATTCCTGCATGTCCTTTTGTCTGCTTGGTGCCTCTTCCTGCTCCCTAGGGCTCCTGTCCTTGGATAGCCTGACACTGACCCAGCCCGAGGGGACAGGGTGCTGTTGGAGCGGGGCCTCCAAACCTCACCAGTGACACAGTGACCCTGGAGACGAGCATGGAGACTCGTGTGGTTCTACTTGGGGGCAGACAGGGTGAATTTCCCCCATCTGTGTTTGCTCTTCTCTCCTCCCTTTAGGTGCTGCTGGCCCAGTGGTGGGAGCTGAGGTACGTGTGGGCAGTGGGAGGCTGTGAGTGTGTGTTTGTGTGTGTGTGCACAGCTGTGTGGGAGGGCATCCCTGCAGGAGGCTTCAAGACAGAGCGGTCTCTCCTTGCCCACTCACTCAGCAGCAGCCCTCGCCCTGAATGGGCCTTCTGAAGCTTCCTGGGTCCGACAGGAACAAAACCGAAGCTGCGGATAGGCTGTGTGGTTTCCTTGGCAACCTGGAAACATGGGTGAGGGAGGGGATGGTGGGAACCAGAGAGAAGGGAGTGATTTGGCTCCACCACCAGCTTCAGCCCCCCTCTTCTCCCCTCAAAATAGCTCAGGATAAAATGTTGAGCTGGTCCCAGCGTCCTCCTGGGAAAGGGGGAGGGAACACAGGCAGCAGGGAGGGAACAGAGGTGCCCCTCAGAAAAGGGAACCAGGAGCCGGGCTCCAAAACCTGTCTTCAGGAGGAGTCCGGCACCCCCTGCTTCTCCTTTCCTACAAAGGTGACTTACCTCTGTTACAATCCATTCTCCTCGTCATCTTTTCCTGGCAGCTCTCAGGACCCCCAGCCTCACCCCCTCCCAAACTAACCAGAACCCCAGACCCCCAGGTTCTCCTCCTGACTGGCAGGGAAGCAAGGAGTGGGTGTCTTCCCGGGCCCCCCCACTGAGCCTCAGGACTGCTCCATTCCTAGAAAGCAGGAGTCTCAACCAAGTTGGAGGCGGAAAGTCGAGTCGGTTCATTAAGAACAAAAGACATTTATTAGTAATTAGTAAAACTGTCTCCCCTACTGCAGGGTCCCCTCCCAAGTTAGCAGGCTCCCAGCGCCTGCCTTCACTTGAAGCAGCTCCCCAGGGCTCCCTACGATCCACGCCCAGCAATTCCCTGACAGCCCTCTGGCCTTTCCTAAAGCGTAGGCCTCTGGACCTAATTAACCCCATCCCTGATCCCTGGTCCTTGGTCTTGGGTGCTAGAATTCCTTTCCTTGAGAACTGTGGGAGTTCTGAAGGCATTTCTGCATGCATTTCCAAACCAAACAACCCTGGCGTGGCCATAGCCCTGCCATTAAAATTTAGTAGAGGCACCCCAGCCTGCCCTTGGCACAGACCAGACTCCAGCGAAGGGGGACTCCTCGTGCTCTGGGAGCAGCCCTTCCTTGTCGAGATGCTGGATGAGCCGCAGTGCAGGTAGGAGGCAGGAGGAGGGCCGAGGGGGCTGTAGGGTTTCGTGCACTCACAGTCTTCCCTGATGAGTCAGTCTGGGGCTTGCGTGGAGGAAGGTCCTGCGCTGGGAGTGACGAGGGCAGAGTTCTAGTCTGGCACAGACTCCGAGCAGCTGTGGGTAGGAGGAAGACAGCCACGCGTCTGGTGGCCACGGCCCGAACCAAGCACTGGGACACACAGTCTGACAAACACTTGGTGGTGGGCAAGGACGATGAAACAGATTTGCAACGGAACAGATGGTTGCCACGACCGTGATCCCTTCGCTGAGTCTGGTCTTTCTCATCTCCCTCCACACCTGCCCAGCCCATACTGTCCAGGATGTGTTTGTCTAGATGTGCTTGGCCTTCTGCCTCCAGGTATCAAGGATTCCAGGGGCACAGTTCCACTGCCCTTCCCCACTGGTGGTCCCTTCCCTTTCTGCTACTTCAACAGGAAGACAGCAGGGCCCAGATCCCTCATTCCCCAACCCGGTCCAGCCCTGGGGGAAGAGGGGACGGCTGCCCACCTCCTCCTTCTGGCTAGCTGGGCAGGCAACAGCGCTGGAAGGCTACCCAGGAGAACAGAGAAGACTGAGTCTTGGGAGTGGCTCATCCCCCAAAGCTCCAAGGAGGAGCAAAGCAGCTCTGAGACCGTGATAAAAGGTGAGATGCTCCAGTGTGGGGCTGAGAACAGCTCATGAGGAGGGCAAAGGGGCAAACAAGAAGAAACAGAGTATGGGAGAGGGAGAGAGAATGACTTGGGGGACCCACTTGTTCCTAGGTGGTAGTGTAAGCATGTGGGTTGCTGTTAGAGAAGCCCTTTGTCTACTCTGAAATGTTCTCCCCAAACATTGCATATGCACAGACATCTCATCTAAAGGAAAGAATCTTTCCCAGGTATCTTTATGGGAGGAACTGGGGATAACAGATAAAACAGTGCCTTCTCCACATGACTGCCATTTTGGGGGCTTCTCTGAGGTCCCTACTTTGAGTGCTGGGACCTTAGTTTCTACTGGTTTTCACCTCCCTTAACCTTCCACCTATGGAAGTTTCCCCCAGGCCAGAGAGATCACGGGGTGTTTTCTGTGACTGGCATTCCTGGCTGAGAAGGAGAAGTGGGTACTGGAGGTCCAACAGGCAAAGGGTCTATGGTGGACCGTGACCTCTCACACCGAGCCTGTGAGGGAGGGAGCCTGGGGAGGACCAAGCGCACGGAGACCAGAAGAGGCGAGCAGACACGATGGTGAGACAGGAGGACGGTCATCCCCAGGCGTGGCCTGAGGCCCACACTGAATGGGCCCCGAGGGCAGTTCAAGTTGGGGTTTGTATGTTGCTGGGGTGGCTGTGAGGGAGCAGGAATAGGGGGGCTACTACATAATAGTAGTTCTTTTTTTTTTTTCTTTTAAGATTTTATTTATCTGTTAGAGAGAAAGAGAGAGACGGAGCATAAGCAGGAGGAGCAGCAGGCGGAGGGAGAAGCAGGAGTCCCACTGAGCAGGGAGCCCGACACAGGGCTCGATCCCAGGACCCTGAGATCATGACCTGAGTTGAAGGCAGGTGCTTGACTGACTGAGCCACCCAGGTGCCCCTAAGAGCTCTTACTTCTGAAGATCCTCTACTGAGAAGCCCTACGGACACCAACGTTTGGGCCACTAGACCAGGTGTTGCCCCGGAGCACTTTGGGGCACTTGGAGCATCTCTGGAACTCTCTTGCCGAACTCCCTTATGCTTGTTTCCTGGGCCTGAAGAAACAATTCACCACAATCTTGGAGCTTAAAAAGAGAAATTCATTCTCTCACAGTTCCAGAGGACAGAGTCAGAAATCAAGGTGCCGGTGGAGTTGGTTCCTTCCGGAGGCTCTGAGGGAGATTCTGCTCCATGCCTCTCTCCTGGCTTCTGGTGGTTGCCGCCATTTTCTGGCCTTCATGAGTTCACACACGTATCCCTCCAATCTCTGCTTCTGTCTTCCTGCGGCTTCTCCTCTGTGTGTCCTCTCCTTTTCTCAGATGGACGCCAGTCTTCGGATGTAGGGCCCACCCTAAATCCAGGAAGATTTCACCTTGAGATCTTTAATAATTACATCTGCAAAGACCTTATTTCCAAACAAACTCACCGTCCTGGGTTCTGGGTGAGCCCACGACTTCCATTACTTCCACGCTTAACCCTGGAGCTTGGGAAAGGGTGAGCAGACCTTTGCATGTTCGGTCACCACCCGTTTGTTGAGCTGCCTGTGACAAGTCAGAGTGACCAGGGGACACATCAGACCCTAACCCCCACTACCCCCCAATCTCTCCCACCTTCTTGAGCCTCCCAGAAACTGGCAAAGCAAAACCTATCAGACCCCATCCCCATCTTGTACAGGGATGCGCCTCCTTCCTCAAAAAGAGGGGCAGATGTCCGTATGTTTCCTTGGAAAATCCCGTACACCCTGCCCTGCTTCCTGGTAGCTGGGCAAGTATTTTTTTAAGCCTCTCTTCACCCGTCTCTCAGCCTCTCGGCCATATTTCCTCTTGCTCTGTCCTTGAGGGTAATGCCGAACAAGCCGGGCCTG
Organism: Lutra lutra; assembly: GCF_902655055.1. NCBI lineage: Eukaryota > Metazoa > Chordata > Mammalia > Carnivora > Mustelidae > Lutra > Lutra lutra. Next base: position 42,814,449 of record NC_062292.1, on the reverse strand, counting down.
ATCTCCCTCCCACCCTGCTGAGGCTCAGACCACATTTAGTACCATGTCTTTCCCTGTCTTGGTGGGGGACATTTTTGCCTGGACAGGACACGCCGGAGGCATTCAGATGAAAACCCCCTCCCCCGCAAATGCATGGATTTTGAATTTTCTCTATCAACTGATTATTCCTCTGCACCCCTCTCTGCCCTCATGCTGAGCCGTGACTCCCTTCTCATCTCAAAGCCCTTAGCCACCCCCACCCGCCACTACTCTGCACGATTGCTCTCTAGTGAAAGAGAAAGCCATGAGGACAAGCTCCGGGTGGCCCGGCCATCAGTCACCATGATGCTCTAGAATCAGCAATCATTACCGTGACAAATGGCTTTGGAGTTCCCGTCACAAATAGTGCAGCAGAAGGATGTCAGATTTGGACACCAGCCCCCAGGGCATTCATCTCCCTCTGGCATTTTAAGGAGAAAAAGGGTCAGCAGCATTGCTGTGTTACGCTTTCTTCTTCAGCAAATGAGGGCGGTGGGCCGTCAAGGGGAGGGAGTTCCTGTAACCACAGGGTTGGGCAGCTCTCAGCACGGTCTTACTTCAGAGGATCCCCAAGGTTATAGTGCTTGGGGTCTGGAGGTAAGAGCAGATCCTGCTCAGGCAAAGCCCAAGGGTGGGTGAAAACAGAGGAGATGGGAGCAGGGCTGGGGTGTGGAGAGAAGGCAAGGAAGAGTGTGGGATCAAGTCTCCGCCACAGATCAGTGTCTAAACCAGAATGATGGTTCAGACCCCACCGCTGTGAGTCCCTGCCAGAGCCATGAATTTCACCAATGAATAGATGACCTCTGCAGATACTTTATTGCTTGGAGAAAGGAAGTTCAGAGAATTTAAGTAATTTGCCCAAGGTCACACAGTTCGTTATTGGAGTCTAAATTGGAACTCAAGTTTTTGTCTCATCTCAAAGTTAGCAAATGCTCACAGGCACCGCGTGCCAACCAGGCTCCTTTTCTTCTTGTTCACGGGCAAGCCTTGGAAGTCTGGGACTGTGATTCTGCTGGAAGAGAGCAGGAGCCACAGGGTCAGGGTGGCGGGCAAGGTTGCTGATGAAGAAGAGGAGGCTTCCAGTGACTTGTCCTGGGTGCCCATGCAGTGGGGGAAGGGGTCTGGTTGAGTCCCCAGGTTCAAAAACTGGCAGACATTGGAAATGTGGGGTTGGCAAGCAAATATGGGGTAGTGATTGACTGGTCTCAGGTCCATCTCCCTCATGGAGCTCAACCTTCTCCCCAGACCAAAGGACCCCTGCTGCTGATCTTAGATAACACGGAACTAATCAAATTCCTTAAGTCATTGGTCTGTGCAAGGGCTGTGTTTTCTTCTATTATTTTCCTTTATTCCCATTAGCCCCTCGCTGTAGACACTCACCCCAGTGCATTAAATATTTATCTTTCCATCTGCCTTTCATATGCTGGTTGAGGTCTCTGTGTATTCTTGAAGATTTGTGATGGGAGTGTGTGTGTGTGTGTGTTAACTGACATCATTGGTTTTGGGCTCGAGGTCAAACTGTTCACTGAGTGGCAGTTGTCGTGTGTGTCTGACAGCACACTGTCACACTGTATGCACACATGCCACGTTGAGTGGCCACGTCTAGGATGCTCCCAGCTCCTGGGCACCAGAAGCAGGACCCCAAAGAGTATCTGGGAAAAACTTCCTTATCCATCTGTGGTCTGTTCCCCTGGAACAGGGAGGCCAGGCCACAGGCTGTGTGGCCACGTCCCCATCTTCTCCACCTCTCCCAGCATTCACTCCCTACAGCCCATGCTCGTTTCATTGTGTTCTGGTTTTTCATTGCTACTTTATCTTCACATGTCCCTGTCCTTTTTCCCCTGCTGGATCTGAAGCTCTTGAGGTCAGAGACCATGTTTCACTCATTTTCATTGTCTTCACAGGTCTTAATATACATCTCACACAGAGTTGGTGCTTAATAAAACATTTTTTATCAGTTAAGCATCTTGATTGTGGCTGGAAAACCAAACCAGAACAACAACAAAAAAAAACCATTTTTTAACATACTGAATTAACATCCTTTCTCACTGGGACGTTAATTTTTTGAGAGTAAGCTTACTGTGTCTCATTCATCTCAACTGAGGTCAGAACCTGACCCTTCATAAACTCTTTATCCTAAATATCCCATAGGTCTTCCTTCCATATGATGTGTGACTTTGTCAGACGTGGAAAGACAGTACTTCTGAGTGAACCAGATTGGGCGTTGGGCGATCTAAGTGTCAGGTGACCTGTTTTCTGACCTTGGACAGAGTGAATTTTTCCTCTGAGCCTCAGTTCCCCTATATGTACGGCGGCGGTGGGGGTAGGTGTTCAATGGTCTCCTACCTCAGTTTGCACTCAGGGAAATGATGAGCTGTGTTGACAAAGACTGTTACCTGTCCATCTCCTGTTTGAGAAAACTGTTGGAGGAGAAGGTGTGCTAAGAGGAAGACAGGGCCTGGCCCATGGCTTAGGGGCCATTGTTTTTGCCCCCTCGTCTTTGCCTTGTGCTGTCTGGCTTTACCCATTGCTACAATATTTATCGCTGAAGACATAGGGTCCCAGAGAGGGATCAGGGCTCTGCTGGGAAGAGCCAGAATATAAATCACCAGAGAAGAAGAAGCAAATGACCAAAGAAAGATGAAAGGCTTCCAGTAGCCATTGGGGAACAAATGGAATTCAACGGTTGTGCCATGTCTATGCAGCCAGGTGAGAAGACAGAAGAGATGGGGTCGACCTGCAGCTCATTGTCACCTCTGAAATGAGCACCGGGACGGATCCATGGGATTCTGCCACAGTCCATCCAGGATACCTGTTCAAGGAGGGGTTAAGGTGGTAGGGGAAAAAAACAATGTGGATTCAGGCTACCCTAAGAAAATTCAAAAGGGACACTTGTGGTAAGTGCAGGACTGGATGGGTTCCCAATCAGGATGCAAGAGAAGTGCTCCTGGGAGGTGTTTTAGAAGTAAAACCTACCCCAGCAGAAAAGGTCAGCAGCTCTGGGAAGTCGGGGGGTGGGGGGGAGGCAGGAGGAGGACACCAATGCTGAAGTCTGTGGTAACCTATTGGGGTTCAACTGAGAGATCCTGGGATCTCAGTGGTGACAAGGGATCTGAGTGGTGATCAGGGTTGAAGGTAGACCTGCTCCAGGCTCCAGGAGACCAAGGAGGGAATCCCTATCTCCTTAAAGGCTGGGTCTGCAACAGACATAACCATATTTCTGTTGTATTCCCTTGGCCAATGTAGTCACAAAGCAGTCTAGACACGAGGGGAGTAACAATAGACACCACTTCTTCATGGGTAGAGTGTTCAAGAACTCCCGGTCATCTTTATTCTCCTGCATGTGTTACAATAAAATTCTCCACTCAGCTCCTTCCCTTCCACTCCCCCCGATCACCTGTTCCTAACTCACCACCATCTGCCTGAAGTTCAACCCCCTCCCTCTGACCTTCATGTCTAAGCTCCCAGCAAGGTCATTACCACCCTCCAATGCACCCCCCCCCTTCCCTGCCCTCCAACTCAGTCCCTCCACTAGTCCTATTCACAGAGCCATTTGGACCCTCTTCCACTGTTAACTTCTTCTTAGATAATCTTCCCCTCCCTCTCCTCAAATGAAATTTAACTTTTCCTCCAATAGAATCAGATCTTTCTTGGCATTTTCTGTGGGAGGCGGCTGCTTCTCTCATGAAGAGGGCTCAACTTCCTTCTTGTTTCCTATTACAATGTCCAGACTCTGCACAAAACAGTACATAATTGAAATCAAATTATTTCATTAAAGTCTCTCAATACAAGTGGAGGCTGAGATGGAGATACAATTAATCAGTCAATAAACATTTATTGACTGGAACGCCCAGTCCAGTGGGGAGCTAACTATACAACAGATAATCAGTATACGGTGTGCGACCGGCAAGTGTGACCAAAGTAGTAGTCTGCACCAGACAGCAAGTTCCTTGAGGTCAGGGACTGAGCCTTATTCATTTGTGTCCTTGGAGCCCAGAGCAATGCCCCACAAATGCTAAGTACATGAGTGAATGAGTGAATGAATGAATGGTTGCACACTTATCATGGATATAAAATTACTTCTAGAAAGCCAACTTCTCTTGGATTAACTAGAGCTTACATGAGTCATGTAGAAATCTCTAGAGGGTATACGGGATCAAGAATTAAGATTCTTCTTTAAAAATCTTTGCCATCTGGCCATCTGCTTACCCTAGCTTCTCCCCATCCTGGCTAATGGTGCTCATAACTCCAGGACTTTCTAAATGACCTCAGCGTCTGACTCACACCATGCGTACCCTGCCCTCAATCTCAGTAATTCAATATCTATGCATAGCTGTTTCTTTTCTAGCCCCCTGATCTAATGATTCTTGAGCTTGGCCCACTTTTTTGTGTGCTGTTGTTGGCTCAGCTTTGCAGCCCTCCCTCTCATGATTACCTTTTACCATACTCTGTCTCCTCAAACTGGGTGGCCCCCTCCCCCAACACAATTATTCACATTGAATGAGCACCAGCCCCATGAGCCAACCTCCCACCCATACCTCACAGTTCATCTCAACTGCTACCCTCTTACCAAGACTTGTGCTGATTCACCCAACAAAATACAATCTCTTCTTTCCGAAAATTGTGGAGAATGTCAGTTGTCCTTCTCTGAAATGGTATTTGTTATGACAATCTGTTTTAACATCTGCCATTGCCATCCATTGGGCTGCTGTAACATAAAATTCCAAAGCCTAGGTGGATTAAACAACAGACATTTATTTCTTTCCGACCTGCAGAATGGGGAGTCCAAAAATCAAGGCCCCAGCCAATTTGGTGTCTGGAGAGAGCCTACTTCCTAGGTTCCAGCCCTAACCTCACATGGCAGAAGGGGCAAGGGAGAATTCTTGCCCTTCTTTATGAGGGAATAGTCCCATTCATGAGGGCGCCCCCCCCAAATGCCCCGCCTCCTAGGATCATCACACTGCGGGTTAAGATTTCAACATACGGGGCGCCTGGGTGGCTCGGTGGGTTGAGGGGCTGCCTTCGGCTCAGGTCATGATCTCAGGGTCCTGGGATCGAGTCCCGCATCGGGCTCTCTGCTCAGCAGGGAGCCTGCTTCCCTTCCTCTCTCTCTGCCTGCCTCTCTGCCTACTTGTGATCTCTGTCTGTCAAATAAATAAATAAAATCTTTAAAAAATAAATAAATAAATAAATAAAATAAAAAAAAAAAAGATTTCAACATACGGATTTGGGGGGACACCAGCACTCTCGCCATAACATCTGCTTTCTGGTAATGTTATGCGCATCTTTGCCTCATCTTCTCCACTCTGCTGTAAGTTCTCACAGAGAGGAGGCTGTGCCTCACCCATCTTCTCATCAGGCCCTTTCAGTAGCACCCATAGCAGAACCCTGGACATAGGTTATCTTGTCTTAAAAGCATCTGTCTTTTAAGGATTGCTCCTTCTCCTTCTAGATGATCCAAGTGGGACTAGTAATCATGGCGCCTCACAAGGTGCAAAGCCGGGCAGCGGCAGGCTGGCCAATGAAAACACGCCATCCCCAAACTCAGAGATGGCACGTGACCTGAGCGAACCAATCAGAGTCTGCTTGAGATTTGCTACAGGTATACCCAGAGAACCTTCTTCCTCTGAGACCAGAAGCCCTGAGGAGGACGTAAGTTGGGGTTTCCAGGGCCATCATTCTGGGTCACGGGGAGGAAGCTGTCTGCAACGAGAGAGAAAGAAGCAGAGACAAGTAATAATAGCTGGGGGGGTGGGGGGGATGGGAGGGCCAGGGGGCGCTAAGTGGGTTAAGCCTCGGACTCTTTATTTTGGCTCAGGTCATGAGCTCAGGGTTGTGAGACTGACCTGGTGTCGGACTCTGCGTTGATCATGGAACTTGCTCCAGATTCTCTCTCTCTCTCTCTCTTAAAAAAAAAAAAAAAAAAAAAAAAAAAAAAAAAAAAAAAAAACCACAATAGCTGGAACGCTGGGAGCTGACTCGGTGCCAGGCCCTATTCCAAGCACCTGGTGTGGATAAGTGCATTTACTCCTCACAAGAACCTGTGAGGCAGACGCTATTATTTTACTTGTTTTCCAGATAAGGACACGAGGGTGCTGGGAAGTTCAGCAATTGGTTTAAAGTCACGCGGCGAGTTTGGTGGTGGAGCCAAGATCTGAATTCAGCCTGTGGGATCCCCGCACGGTCATGCTGCCTGATACATGAGCCAGGATGAACAAACATGGCAGAGAGAGGCATTTACTCATTTACAAGCACGAACAAGGAGGAGCTGGCAGCATCATTTGCGCTCCTGGATCTAGCCGTGCCTGGAGCCCGCTGACTCATGTGCTTTTTAATTGAAGGAGCCAGTGCTTTCTCTTCTTTTGCTTAAAATAGTTTGTGTATCAGTGACTTGCAAGGTCCTGGGTTCCCGGAAGAACAATGGGTCTCAGAGATAGAGCATGGCTTCAGGATTTGCGTCCTGCCCACCCACCCTCCCCACAACCGCCCCCCACCCCCACCCCCTTACTTACCTCCTAAGCTTGGACAAATTACTTGACCTCTCAGGGCCCTGCAGGTAAATGACCCTGCCTGGCCGGGCTGAGGGGACTGTGATGGGAGATGAGATTACATGTAAATGCACTTAACACTCCACTAACACAGTTTAAGTACTCAATAATTGTTAGTTCTGTCTCTTCCCCTTTCCCTTATGAGGAGTAGCTGTTCAATAAGTATTTGTTGAATTGAATTAAATCCTCAAGAGGCCACAGGACGCTGTCTGAGCTTGAAAGCAGCTGGATTTAGAGTCCCCAATCAGGGGAGGCTTCTCAGCCGGAGGGGTTGGAGGGGTCGTCTGACAGCTCTATTTGGCCATTAAGGAAAAAAAAAAAAATCTGCCCTTCTCCCATTTCCCTGGGAAATGGCTTCCAGATCTCTGCCTTCCAGATTTCTCCAACCAACTAGGAGAACAAAGTCTGTCTGCTCCCTCCATATTCCTTTTTCCTCCTCCTTAGTTTCCCTCCATATCTACCCGCTCACTAGGTGTTTCTGATTAACCTTCTAGATCTTTCCCAGACCTGCTCTGTCCTCCTTAACCTTACTACAAGACCCTTGCTCAGACCTTCATTGCCTTGCTGGATGTTTGCCTTGATCTCCTCATGGACCTCCCTCCCTGCAGCCTGCCAGCTCCCCTCCCCACACTCACATACACACTGCAAGGAACACTCAAGTTCAGGGTGATCAAACCATTCTTCGCCTTAAAACTGCCATTGCCAAGAGGATGGCAGGCAAGCCCTCAGCAGACATGAGGCCCTCTTTGGCTGAAGCCTGCAGGAACCCCCAGGTCTTCTGACCTGCTGTGTCAGGCCTCCAGGCCATCCTCAGGCTCTTCCCTCCACTGGAACATCCAGGACCACACCCCCACTCCTCATGGCCTCCTCCCTCAACTCTCCCTCAGCCGTTCAGACTCTGATCAGTTTTTTTCATTTCTTATTTTTGGAACCTTCCCTGAAGTTCCGCCTCCCTCCCTGCCGTGTTCCTGCAGTGGCTGTACATCATTCTGTCTTCTCATGTTTCACTTTATAGTGGTGTGATCACTTGCTGCATCTGTTTTGAGAACTTTGAGGCTGAGGGTGAAGTGCTACTCATGTTTGTATGGCTGGCACCCAGTAGGTCCTCACCTGCAGATCTCCCAAAAGCTGACGCCAGGGGATGCAGATGGAGAAAGAGGAGCCATGACATTTCTTGTAGACAAATCCTGATTGGCGTTTTGTTCCCCTCGTTGACTTCCTGGATCCCCAGATGGGAGCCCGTGCTTCTCCTAACAGCAGCTACTAGAGCTCCAGGTTTAATTGCTGGGGGGAGAGGGGGAGTTTCTTTCCTTCTAAAGTGGGAAGGGGTGCTCTCGCTCCGTGGCAAACACAGAAGAACCTTCTCTGCGCTCCCTTGGGGTTGTAGGGTTGTTTGTGAAATTGTGTAATTCTCCATACAGCTTTGCATGTATGGTACGCAAATAGGTAACCTTTGGCTACCTTAAAATAGCCCCCATCTCGGTTTTAAAAAGGAGAAAGTTATTTCATGACATCTAAATATAGGCAGAGTCTGTACTGGTGCATAACTTAAGCAAATCCATGCAAATCCTTGCAAGCTGGGGAAGGGGGTTCTGGGATCTCCTCACTGCGGGTTACCTACCTCTCAGCCCCAGGGCTCCCCTCCCCTTGGACTGCTGACCTTGGGCCCCTGGGGCTCCTCCCTTCTGCTGCTGACCTTGATCAATCCCAATCCCTCAGAGTCTTAGGAAAGTTCTCAGACTGAGTGAGCTAGTGATTGCTGTCAGCCTGCTTTGCAGGGCTGGTGGGAGGATGGAACGAAAGGCAGCCAGTGACAGGGCTGTGCACGTGGAGGTGTGACCCCGTGGCTGGCGAAGGGGACCTGGGAGGGGCTCTGGGCAGGCCCCTTGTGGGAGGCCACACTGGGCAGGCCTCCAGCTGTTCTGCCGGGCTTTCTGGGCCTTCATTCCTCTCTAATGCTCATTTTTTCCCCTCTCAAATCTGGTTCCCATTAAAAAGAAATGCGTCCTCCTCCCTCTCTCCCTCTCTCCCCTAGCTCTCAGAACAGCTGCGTCTGCTCTAGCTCAAGGCACCCACTGATTCAAACCAAAGAAGGCGGGAGGCAGATTGGCCTCACAGCCACCCCGGGCTCCTCCCTCCGCCCCGGGCTTGCCCTGACTCCCGCCTTTCTCCCTGATGGAAAATTCAGCCTCAGACTGCCCTTGTGACTGGAAAAAGCAGGGTCAGCTCATCAAAGCAGAACAGGGGCTGTGAGCTTTCCTCCTGCAGAGGGTCATGGGGAAGGCGGGCCTGGCTGGCCCTGCCAGAAGGGTGGGGGAAGGCCTGCTAGGGGTGGGGGGCTTTACTGGGAGATGCTGAGACTCCAGGGAGGCTGGGGGGAGTCTCTGTGGAAGGGAGACACATGTGTGCTGGTGAAATGGTTGCTATCCTCTTTGGGCCAGCCGGAAGGGAAGTGACTTGTCCTATATGAGGTCCATTGTCTCTTGAAAGATGCTGAGGCCAAGCCCACTGCCCCCTCCACCTGGGTTGTGGGAGAAAAAGGAAGGAAGTGTGTACAGCTGTGATGGGGGAGGGCCCTGCATCTGCAAGGGGGCCTCTGGGGCCAGCTGCTGGGCAGTCTAGCGTTCATGTCCAGCTAACTGCAGGAGACTGTCTCTTTCCAAGGGGTCGTTGTGATACCACCATGGGAAAATCTGAGGTGCCATTTTGAGTTCCTGAATTCTCCAGCAGGAGGATAGGGTTGAGGGTATGGGCTGGAGGGGAGCAAAGGGTAAGAACAGGAAGAGGGAGACTGGATAGGAGTCATCTGACTTGAGGGACCCCAGAAGGTGGGGTGGGAGGGACAGCAGGTGTATGTGAAAACTCAGTGGGCAAAGGCTGAGGAAGGAAGAGCATGGTGGGACAGGGTTTACAACCTCTCCCCACCCCCAGCACAGGGCTGGACCCCCCCTCCCCTGTTCCACTGTCCCAAGCTCCCCCACGTTTCTGTGTCACTTCAAGAGGTCCGAGGGTTTCCAGCTTGGACTCTGGAAATGCAGAGAAACAACAGGAGTTCAGATTCTAGAAGGGTCTCCAGCTTCCGGGCTCCCTGAGGTTTACCGATAAGCATTTAGGAAAAAACCACGAAGCAAACTGAACTCAGCAGAACTAAGGAGGTAAAGTAAGCAGCTGAAGGACAAAATATCATTTCTGTTCAAACCAACATATGAAATTACTAGATTGGCATTTGTTGGCTGACAGAAAATACTGTTGGCAACATGGACAAGTCCTACTTTTACTCTTCTGATCCATTGTAATACTTTTCCATCTTTCTTTATTATCCCCTGAGTTGTTGGCTCTTTAGTTTCTTTTTTTTTTTTTAAGATTTTATTGATTTATTTGACAGATCACAGTAGGCAGAGAGGCAGGCGGAAAGAGAGAGAAGGGAGGAAGCAGGCTCCCTACTGAGGAGAGAGCCCGATGTGGGGTTCGATCCCAGGACCCTGAGACCATGACCCGGCTCTTTAGTTTCTATCCCTGTCATACTCACTTTGTGGGACAGGCATCATAGTAAAAACAAAAAACAAAAACAAAAACAAAAACCACCTCAGAATTTCAGTGAGGCACCAAGACTACATCTCCCAGCATCCCTTGCAGTGAGCTTCAGACTTGTGATGAAGTTCTAGCCAATGGGATGTGAACGGAAGGGATGCCTGCCACTTCTGGGTAACTACCCCTAAAGGGATAGGCATGTGTTCCACTTCCTTCTTGTCTGCCCAGAATGTGGATGTGATGGCAGGAGCCAGAGCAGTCATCTTAGACTTTGAGATGGAAGCCACATGTTGAGGAGGGCAGAATGACAAAATAGGATGAGTCTGGGTCTTCTGCACTGGGAAACTGCCAAGTTTAGTCCTGGACTGCTTATACAAGGACCATTCCTGAAGGAGAAATACAGTTCCCTCCTGGTTAAGCCACTGTTACTATAACTTTAGTTACAGCAGCTGCACTTGTGTCTTAACTATACAAATAACACAACCAACAGTTACTGAGATCTTACAAGGCATACTATGTGTCACTGTTCTCCGTGTTTTCTGTGCGGCATTGAACCTGATCATAAGCCAATGATTTGGTGAAGAGCACCCTGTCCTGACTCTCTAAACCCCGCAGCCTGTCTCCTCTGTCTTTGCCATCCTCAACCCAGGCAAGGTCAGGTTACTGGAGCCAAGTCCAGGCACTTGTCCTCAAGACCCTCATCTCTCTCTGCCATGTGCCAGGATTTGGACAACGCATGCGCAAAGAACCCACACCTATGAGCCAACTCAGGGTGAGACAGCCACACCCACCCACTCACGTGGATGCTTCTTGATGGTGGCTAGTCGTTCGCAGTGGTCTGTGCACTCATTGTTAACCACCAGCATGCCACCGCCCCTGGCTGAGCCCAGTGCTTCTTGCCAGGTGGGGACTCAGAGTGACATGACAGAGGATTTAGTCTTGATTTTTGGTCTGATTTATTTTTTTAGAAGGTAAATTCCTCTAAAAGTGTTTTTGAGCACTAGGAATCCCATATCCCTGTCATCACCCCCACCCCTGACTCTGGTGGACCTGGTTGTCACCACACTGCTATGGACAGCCACCCTGAGGAACCACTTCATGTTGGGTGAATTCTGCAGCTGGCCAGCTCTCCTGCTTGGGGTCTGTAGCACCAGAGGGCAAGGATGACAGGGTGCAAGCTCTTTGGTATGGACAGAACCCACAGACACCATCGGAATGGGCATCTGCTTGTTTTGCTGCCCTGAACATCCTTTCTGCCCATTTCTGCTCATAGCATCTTGCTTTCCTCTCAAGGAACTGCCTCCTGCCTGTTCCATGTGATCAAGGTCTGCTCTCTCCACCGATGAGACATCAGACCCAAACCCAACTACAGGGTCTCTTCTGGGTCCCCACTGTTGGGTCCTGGGCAATGAGATGGATGGATGTTAGGACTGGGTTGTCTTGAATCACGACTCCTTACTATTCTGAATATTGAATATCAAGTTTATGTAACTAATCAGAACAAATTCAAGGTAATCCTTAAGTGCTGTTACTCTGTCTCTGAGAGTGCTGTCTGATTTGCATTCTCGAAGAAGTGAGAGAAGAGGGGTGCCTGCGTGGCTCATGGGTTAAAACCTCTGTCTTTGGCTCAGGTCATGATCCCAGGGTCCTGGGATTGAGCCCCACATCAGGCTCTCTGCTCAGCAGGGACCCTGCTTCCCCCCATCTCTCTGCCTGCCTCTCTGCCTACTTGTGATCTATCTGTCAAATAAATAAATAAAATCTTAAAAAAAAAAAAGTGAGAGAAGAATCGCATCAGAGTGAACAAGATGGAAACTATGTACGCTGAACTGCATGATGGATATGGCCCCAGGTCCTGTGCTTCTCTGGTGAGATTGTCCAAACTCTCCTTTCATTCTGGAAGCTCCCCTGTGATCAGCAGCCACACGGATAATTTCAGCGGCACCATTCCCATGCCGTCTCTGGAGTCATTAGAGAGGTGGCCTTGCCTGGTAGCCTTCCAGTACATTCCCTGTTGTGGCCCAAGTTAGCCCAAGTCGATTTCTGAGGGCTACAGCCACAGAAGCTAACCTGGAAATTGTAGCCTTTCTCCTACCACTGAGGAATACGGTTCTCAAACCATCCAGCAGCCTGAACTGCTTCCCTTTTCCTTGGAGTGCCTCAGGAATAGAGTTCTCAATAAAAATTGTTGTAAGTACAAATATAACTAACTAACCACATGTGTACATAAAGTATGCTGATTTTAGTGTAAATACGTCCTATGCAATATTTGGGCACCCTGTGTTGTATCTGGCAACCCTAACGAGGGAAGAAAATGAAGTCACAACTTTTGGGGTTGGTCTAAAGACACGTCCCTTTATTCTGCTGCCCCTTACCCTGACTGTAAATGACTTCTTTGGGGGCTGGGGAGGGCCTATTATTTTCCGGATAATTCACCTAAAAGTAGCCATCCAATACAACAGGGACCAGTCAAGGTGGCTCTCCAGGATTTTCTTACAGAGAGTATGAAAGAATGCTTTCAGGTGTTGGACTTTGGAAAACACTAAGCCAGGACAGGAGGATTTCCTGCTTGTGGCCTGGGTGGGACTGGTGTTTATTGAGAACGAGTCGAACAATCAGGCAGCGGAGAGAAGAGAGGTAGGCAGTTCTGACAGTGTTTCTTTTTTAAAAGATTTTATTTATTTATTTGACAGGCAGAGATCACAAGTAGGTAGAAAGGCAGGCAGAGAGAGAGGGGGAAGCAGGCTGCCTGCCAAGCAGAGAGCCCAATGAGGGGCTCGATCCCAGGACCCTGGGATCATGACCTGAGCAGAAGGCAGAGGCTTTAACCCACTGAGCCACCCAGGCGCCCCCTGACAGTGTTTCAATGTCAAGTTCCAGTTCTTCTTCTTCTTCTTTTTACTTTTTAAAGATTTTATTTATTTGAGAGAGAGAGAGTTCACGAAGTGTGGGGGAGGGGCAGAGGGCGAAGGAGAAGCAGGCTCCCTGATGAGGGGAGAACCCAATGTGGGGACTCGATCCCAGGACCCTGGGATCAGGACCTGAGCCAAGGGCAGACACTTAACCAACTGAGCCACCCAGAGGTCCCAGGAGACATGTGGTGTCCTTGAGGCTTCCTTACCACTGCCATATTTTTTTTTTAAGATTTTATTTATTTATTTGACACAGAGAAAGAGGTCACAAGTAGGCAGAGGCAGGCAGAGAGAGAGAGGGAAGCAGGCTCCCTGCCGAGCAGAGAGCATGATGTGGGGCTCGATCCCAGGACCCTGAGATCATGACCTGAGCCGAAGGCAGAGGCTTTAACCTACTGAGCCACCCAGGTGCCCAACCCCTGCCATATTTTAATTTTTGATGCCTTCTTAGATTCTATGAACTATTAGGTTCTTTTTTGCCCAACAGTTGAAACCAAATTAATACCTGGTTGTACTAGAGTAAGCTGGGAGTGTCTGTGTTCCCCAGATGTGAGTGGGAGCCGTGTCTTACTCATCTTAGCCTCCCCAACTTCTAACCCCGCACCTGGCATAGAGTAGGAGCTCAGGCATGTTTAAATAAATGAGGAAATGATTCCATGCTCTTGGAGATCAGTAGCATAGCGCGTAGTTGACGGATTTCATCTCTTAAAGGAAAGTCACTGACACCAGTTTACCTTTCTCAGCAGCTCACTGGAAGCCTTGAAGATTGGAGCATTGCCTCCCAGCCTGAGTTGCGATAGGCTACCATGGGTTGGTTACGTGCTTTTGCCTAGGGAGGAGAGTAATGAAGCCTTCATGGTAAAGACTGTGGCTGCTGAAACAGCCAGACTTCTTTCTTTCTTTCTTTTTTTTAAAGATTTTATTTATTTATTTGACAGAGATCACAAGTAGGCAGAGAGCCAGGTGGGGGCGGGGGAGGGGGAACAGGCTCCCCACTAAGCAGAGAGCACGATGCGGGGCTCAATCCCAAGACCCTGGGGTAATGACCTGAGCAGAGGCTTTAACCCACTGAGCCACCCAGGCGCCTTAAAACAGCCAGACTTCTTAAGCTAACTTTCTTGACTCTGTGGTTGTTTTGATTCCCTTCTAGATGGATGGGAATGGAAGAGGAGTGAGTCTTGTTGGGCCTTCCTAAAGAGGCCCTGGGAAGATGGGCCTGGGTCTCGTGGTTCATGCCCAGAATGGGTCCTGTCAGCAGGGAGGCGAAGGGAAGGGTCCGTGTGGGGCATGCAGACAGGTCATCAGCAACAGACTTAAGCAATCAGGCACACACGCTGTCACTGCATATCCTACCTGGGCTCTGGCCCTTTGAGGCCCATTAGCCAGGCTGGGAGCTCTTGAAAGCCTGGAATTTAGTGGTCTGGGGTTCAAAGTTCTCAGGTTACCCCAGAGGCCGAAGACCTGGAGCATAACTCCACCCCTAACTTCCTGAGACTTGTAGGAAAGAGGAGTCCGCTTTCGGCTCCAGTGCCCAGCTCTCTGGACAGAGGTGCCAGTGAGGTCCTGGCCCTCTCCCCTGGACTCTGGTGGCTGGTCTCCCAACCTGTGCGGGGAGCCACCTCTTTCCACCAATGGCAGCGTGAACTCTGTTCCTTCCTGCGCTCGAGGAATTCCATCTCCCTGGATTATTTGTGTCAACAATTTGAGTAGAAGGAGAATTGCAGAGCCGGGAGAATTTGTTTGTATTTTCGCAATTTATAATGCTCTTTTTGTCAGCCCAATTTGCCGATAACAAAATGATGGCCTAACATTCAATTATAGGGAGAAGAAACACCAAAAGCAAACTAACGCTTTGCAACATCAAAGTGAATATTATCTTCGGCAAAATGTAAAGAGATGTAGGAAAAAAGGCTGATCAGAAGGTTCCGCTAATAATGGGTTTGTCAGCTGATTCCAGAGGCCCCTTTTGAGCTAAAGTTCTCAAGACTGAGATTCTTTCCTCTATTTGTTCTATTTTCTCTGGTTTTGTGCTCTTATCCCATTTCCTTAGGCTAGTGCAGAAATGCTTCCTCTCTGCCGTGTGTCCTCATGAGTGTGTTCCTGCTGGGGGCTTCTAGGTTGTTTATCTTCTTGTCTTTATTCCTCAGAAGAATAACCTGGTCATTTATTGACCGACTGACCTACTGATTCAATGGTTATGACTTCTTTATCATCAGCGCTGCGTCACTTTCCATGACCAAATACTTACACATTATGTCACTTAACATTCTGTGTGATCTTGTTAGGACCCAATATTAATCCCATGTGACGGATGAAGAAACTGAGTCCTAGTGAGGTGAAGTAACTTGACTGACGTCACACAGCTGGCGAGTGGCTGACCCACCCAGAGTTGGGACTAAAATCTTACTGACTCCAGAATCTTTTTATTTATTTATTTGTTTGTTTGTTTGTTTGACAGAGATCACAAGTAGGCAGAGAGGCAGGCAGAGAGAGAGGAGGAAGCAGGCTCCCTGCTGAGCAGAAAGCCTGATGCGGGGGCTCTATCCTAGGACCCCGGGACCATGACCTGAGCTGAAGGCAGAGGCTTTAACCCACTGAGCCACCCAGGCACCCCCTGATGCCAGAATCTTAATGAGTTTTTCTAACTGGTTCCCTTCCCTGACCCACAGGTCAATTCCTTCTTTCCTCAATTTCCTTCTGTTCTCCTCCTCCTCTTCCCTCAAGACATTCCAGCGTCTCTATGTTCTGTAGGGAAGAGGTCTTAATCGGGGTTTGAAGGAGAGATTTAGGGGATCAGTGAAGCCCCTGAGACCGCATGCTCCTTTTCTTGTTAGGTATTTGTGGGCATGTTTCTGGAAAGAAGGACCATTGCTTTCATTGCATTCCTGAATGAGAATGAGACCGCAGGTGCACGAGGGGATTGGCTCATTCCAAGAAGCTCTAGGTTCCCATTCTAGGTCAGAGGTTCTCAAACATCAGTTAATATTGGTCTCATGCAAGGAGCTTATCAAGGTGCCAATGCATTTGGTCAATCTGGATTCTACAGACCAGAAATCTACATTTTCATGAGCACATTTTCTCTGGGATGAGTCACTCTGCAGTACCCACTCAGTTTCCTGGTGACCTTAGATCCTATAGTTACCCCCCCACCCAACAACTTTATTGCAGTAATTCCTTTGAAAGGGATCCAGGCGTTTTCCACTCCACCCACCAGAAATGTCCATGAATGTCAGGGTTGTGTTCCATAGAAAAAGGAGGCCCAGAGAATCAGGACAAATCGAAAAGAATTTCAACAAATTCTCCATAATGGAAATACTCAAATTGTTGGACACCCCAAGACTGAAACCATCAAGACATTTCCTACTCAATATTAATCTTTACTCCACCTCCAGCAGCTGGTTTCCAAGACTGTCATTGTCCCCTTTCCATGCTTCAAGGACACAACTATGATGACTGGAGTTTAAAAAACTGAATGTAGCTCTTGACCATTCTTGGGGGAGTCCCTTGAGAAGGCCAGTGCTTCTCTACCCAGGTGTTTCATAAAGGAGCCTTTGTGGTGAGTTCACACACACCACAGGAGGCCCAGGAGGGGACCTCAACTTTGCAGACTCCTAAACATTCATGTCAGATGGGTCAGTTTGTCTGCTCTGCCCACCCCTGTCCTAACCGTATGTGTCTTCTTTCAATGCCCCACAAGGAGCTGGTGGTGTATGAAACTCCATGACCCTCATCATTGCATCTTGGACCAGGCATGGCTAGAGTGGACACCTGATTCATGCTAGGTTAATTAAATGGTTGCCTTCAGGAATTTGAAATGGGGGGTGCTCAGAGATGCTAAACTTTCTGGAAGTGGGAAGTTACGCGAATTCAGGTCTGAGGTAGCTGTGTTTGGTTTAATAAGCAAATGGAACAGAAATGGTCTATTAGGGAGTAAGATTGGAAGAAAGAGAGAAGTTGCTAGTTCCCATCCTCTCTAAGGCCCACTTGTGCTTCCTGTTGTGTTTCCTTGGTTTAATGAAACACCTCCATTGTCTTTCAATAAGTTCCTCTCTTTTGCTAAGTCCGAGTGCATTTTGCTCCTCCCAATCAAATGATTTTTTACTACAGCGCTTCCAAAACTTTGTTGCAGACAGAAGACACTAAGACCTGGATGGCATATACTTAGACCATGGTATGAGCGTGCCTTGTACCATTCATGGCACCACATTGGGGAACTTTGCTTTACTATGACATCAACTAGTGTAAGGAAGAGTGTTTGTAATCGGTGGACAGACAAAGAAAATGTGGATGGCCATGGACTTGAGGAGAGACTTCAGGATGAAGTGCAATGATGGTGTGAACATCCCTTCCTCCCAGGACAACTGACCAGTGGCCTTTAGTGCTGTCCACTCTCATCCTCTTGGGACCTAGACATGGTCTGGCTCCCTGAGGTCAAAGCTTTGGAGGACTTTATAGCTGCAAACCCTGGGCTAATGGATTGTGTTGGTTCTTTCTTGCAGTCATGCATGGAGGATAGCAAGAGGGGGACAAACTCCAGTCTAGCTCATCCAGCTGAAAGCACACGATGCAATTATGTACCTACCCCTTTGTTGGATGTTCTTTCCGTTGTGCCAGTATCGAGAACTCTGAGCTGCTCGGGCCACATCAAGAAATTATTAATTTACTTGGCCAAATTGTGACAGTGAATTCTCTGCCATGACCTTTCTATGGCTCAAGTTAGTGCCTTGATGAGAAAAGGAGAAGAATACCGATAACTGGTAGAGTGTATAACTGAAACATGAGGAACCTGAGTCTCTCCAGAGAGCTTTCCATGCATGCCCTGTAAACAAATATTATGATGCATTCCACTGTAAAATGCGTTCTTGTATTGGGACATTCATACATAAACAAAATCAAAAGATAAGAAGCAGACTTAGAAAAAAAATATCTGTAGTATGTACAGTGGAGAATAGGCTAACATCCATTACGCATAACAGTTTCTGTAAATTAATAAGAAAAATGGTCTAATTATTTAAAGAGGTACTTTATAAAAGAATATGAACTTAGAAACTCATCTCACCAGCAAACTAAAATAAGACTGATTTACTGTTTTCTACCCATCACATTGACTCAAGTTAAAAAGCAAAGTGATGGATAATTAACGTTTTTGAAACATGAGTGATTACATATGTCATTGGTGGGAATGTAAATGTAAATAAATACCAAGTTTTGGGAAGGCAATATGAAATATTTATCCCATTATAGTTCAATTTCTAGGAATTAACCCTAAGTAGAAATACTTACCCAGGTTCAATCATTAAGTAATAGATGGGTACAAGGATGTTTCCTTTAGCAGATTATAAGCATAAAAAAACCAAAGCAAAACTAGGTCATTCCCTATTTCTGTCACACAGTCTTTCTTTGAGCAGGGTATGATTGATTAAGTTTACCCTCAACAAATTACAATTTTATCTTTCTGAAATTATGCCCAATTTATTTTGATTAGAGTCTAGGGTGTTTCCAAACTCTTGAGTCACACTTTACAGAAAACATCTCAGTTTATTCCCACATTCACTGTGTATGAGTTTTACTATGTTAATGCTCAGAGGGCAATCTGAGTTTCTAGCACCCGTGGAAGAGCAGTTAGAAAACTGGTAAAATGCCCCCACGAATCCAACATGCTATTAACTTTCCTTTCCCATTTTTGAGTCAAGAGGAGCTGTTGCTCTAACACACTCATTGTCATTTTGCTGAGGCAGAGGAATCCTGGGTGGAAGGTACGGGCGTGGGGGATCCAGAAAAGAAGGGAACCAAAATACAATCAGTGACTGCTAAGTGCCTGGCACTGTAAAGAGCAGAGTCACACCCATGGGTGATTTTACTCTGCGAGAGACATTTGGCCACGTCTGGAGTCATTTTTAGTTGTCACAACTAGGAGGCTGTTACTGGCATCTAGTGGGTAGAGGCCAGGGACGCTGCCAAACATCCTACAATGTACAGGACAAGCCCCCACAACAAAGGATTATTCAGCTAGAATGTCCATTGCCCCAAGGTTGACTATCAACATTAGGCGACATAAAGCATCTCACAGGGATTATCTCATTAATATTTGCTCCACCCCTATGGAGTAAGAACAGTAGGATTTCTCTTAGTGGACTTGCACTAGATTAATTCACTAACCTAATTGTTTTTCTCTGTTTCCTCCATAAAACACAATGAGTGATGTGCACAGAACACAAAATGCTCAAGGCTGGCCACTGTCTGGGATGCTTTACACTTCTGCTTTATCAATAGAGCTCACCAAATTGTTGTTTTTTTTTAAGATTTTATTTATTTATTTGACAGAGATCACAAGTAGGCAGAGAGGCAGGCAGAAAGAGAAAGGGGGAAGCAGGCTCCCCACTGAGCAGAGAGCCCCATGCGGGGCTCAATCCCAGGATGCTGGGACCATGACCTGAGCCAAAGGCAGAGGCTTTAACCCAATGAACCACCCAGATGCCCCACACCAAATTACCTTTGTTACTGCTTTATCAATAGAGCTCACCAAATTGCTTTTGTTCTTGTTCCTTATAGTTTCTTATTGTAATTATGTAATTTAGTCACATGGCACATAAATCAGAGTTTCTCAGTCTTGGCACTAACAAAGAAATCAGTGAAATATGAGTGCAAAGATAGAGGAAACAAAGTTGTTTCTGTGATAGTGGACATGGCAGAGGCTGCTTAGCCCTTATAAACCTGTCTCCTTTAATGCCTGGGCAACAGCTGGACTACATTTCCCAGACCCCTTTGCATTGGATGGGGCCATATTTCTACTTCTCACCAATGGAATGTGAGCAAGGTGATACCATCACTTGCAGGCAGAGGTAGCTAAGGAGTAGGTGTGCCTTCATCACTCTTTCCCCTGTTTCCCACTTGATTCATCCCCAAATCAAACCATGTGCTGAAGATTGCAGAGCCAAAAATGAAGGTGCTTGATTGTTAGAGCCAACAGCCTTTCCTTAACTAAGACAACTGGGTTGAAGACTTTGGAAATACTTGTGAAAGCGAGTCCCTCAAAACTTGCCACTAAATTAGGTGTAGGGGAGACAATGATGAAATATTGGGATAAAGTCATACACATCTCGAAGAATTTTATAGCCATATTTCTTTTTAGGAGGCTTTATGTTGTTGTTCCATTTTGTGTTTTGTTTTGTTTGTTTTTTTTAAGATTTTATTTATTTATTTGACAGATCACAAGCAGGCAGAGAGGCAGGCAGAGGGGGCGGGGAGCAGGCTCCCCGCTGAGTAGAGAACCCGATGCGGGGCTCGATCCCAGGACCCTGAGATCATGACCTGAGCCAAAGGCAGAGGCTTTAACCCACTGAACCACCCAGGTGCCCCTGTCGCTCCAATTTGAAGTAGTCACTGATTATGTGTTGCTAATACGGTTCATGTGAGAAAATTCTCTTGGAATCCTATCAGCAAACCCCAAAACCCTGGCCTTACATCAAAGGATTGACCTATACATGTCCTTGAAAATAAATACTTAGAGTAAATATGTATTGCTTTTATGATTTCTTGCTTTTACTTACCAAAATGGACTGGACAAGTGCCCACAGTAGATTACCTATTTACTCCTAGTCCCAGTCCCATCGAATGAACAGACTCCTAGTGCTTTCTTATTTTACAAAGAAGGAAACTGGAGTTCAAGCAGGTAGGGCAACTTTCCAAATCATACCGCTAGCAAGTGGCAGAGCCAGAAGCCACTTCCAGATTCCCAAACTGTCCACTGTCAGCCCGGGTGGTGGCTTTCCTTGCTCTTGGGAGCTCTGGGACTGCTGCGCCAGACACGGGTGGTGAACTCTGTGTGATGGAGAAGCCAGCTCTGGCTTTCAGAGGCTTATTACAAACCACAAGTAGCAAATGCTCCCATGGAGGTCCGTCATTTGGCAAACGCTGTAGCTTACAGGGTACTTAATGGCAGGAGAAATGGAGCCAAGAAGCCCAGGCCCTGGTTGCATTTCAGGTCTGCTCAAAGCCCTCAGAACCAAGCTCTCCCGGCATAACCCCACCCCTGTCATCGCAGGGCTGGGGCTGCTGATCCTCAGGAGAAACCCTGATCTTGGGCTCCCTGCCTCTGCACAGAACTTTCTCCTGCAGTTTACAGACAAACTTCTGAAACGCTATCTTGATTAAGGCGCTCAACCACCCTCTCCACTGAGACAGGCAGGGACAGATTTAACTTTGTTTTACCAAAGACTGAGCCTGAAGGGGGTTAAACGACTTCCTGAAGTCCCACGGCTCCTGCCATGTGGCAGGGATGGAGTGAGAGAGATGTAAAGCCTGGCCGGTGCTTCCTGGCCCCACGTTCCTCCTGCCCCCACACCAAGTGTGACCTCCCGTCACCCCGAACCCTGTGCCTCCTCAGTGGAGGCAGCTTGGGGCCCTGGTGAGAGTGCGCCTGGGGAGGCGATCAAGCCCGGATCAAGCCAGAGAGCTCTGACTCTTATCAGGCCTGGCCGCCGTTTTCATCTTCTGCACGGGAATGAATAGCCTTTTCAGCTCCTCCATGCGTGGCGAGGGTGGCGTGCGCATTTGGTGAAGGCCACGGTGACGGCGCCTGGCTCATATAAGGCGCTTCGTCCCTGCTCACCCCTCACCCACTGTGCTCCACAGTTGTCCCGTGTTTGTCCATGACCGAGGGTTTGATGTCTGCGGTCGGCATCTGCGCCCTGCCTCTCACCCTCACAACCAGCTACCTGTGGGGCCTCCCACACCCGGCTGGACGTCTCCCAAGAGCAGGCGCCATGTGCCCTCCACGCGAAATGCTTATGAAGTGTCTCACATCCTTGACCGGGAGCCAGGAGATCTGGATTCCAGTCTTGGGTCATTTTTTCTGACTTTCAATTTTTTATTTGTAAAATGAGGGGGTTTCACTAGATGATCTCTCAGGTCCTTCTGACTAAAGATACTCTCTGGTTTCTAGCTCTCTCACACAGAATGGGAGCTCCCTAAAGACAGAGGAACTGTGGCTCCTTCTCCCCCTGGATACTCCCTGTGTCCAGCCCATTCATGAATGTTTCGGTGAGCGGAGCGTGGTGCTACCATCTTGAGAGAGACATAAGGATGACAAAACAGTCCTACCCTCCAGGGGTCCTATCTCGCTCAGGAGTCCCATGCTCCAGACTCCCTGAAGAGACCAAAGAGGCACCCATGGGAACACTCAGACCCTTAGTTCAGGCCTTGGGCATCTCTCCCTTGGGGGAAACAAACAACCTTCTAACCTCCTTGCTTGTAGTATCTCCCCTTGCTGACTCATCCCCCACATGGCTGCCAGGTAGACAAAAGCCATATCTGGTCAAGTCACTGACCTGCTTCAAATCCTTCCATGCTTCCTCTCTCTTCGTAGAGAAATCTGAGTTCATTAGCAGGGTACCAGACTCTTTGCTGTCTGATCCCTGCCTGCCTGGCAGGGCTCCCGTTGCCTTCACTCCACCTCGATACCCTTCACGCTGATCATCTGGAACCACCTGCTCCCATCATCAACCCTAACCCCTCCCCACACACGCTGGAAAGCCTCTGCAATGACCATGACTTGCTTGACCAGCTTAGATACAATCCGATCACATTTCTTTCACTTATCTCCATATTTCAGCCTAAGGTGCCCTTATCACCAGGAATTCCAGAATGTTCCTCTCAGGGCTTCTCCTACCCCACTACTCTGCTCACAATTACCTAACAACCTAGCAGAGAGTCCAAAGAGATTAGTGCGTGAGAAAAGGCAAAGTATGGGAAAGATCAGAGCCATGCAAGGTAAACCAAGACAGATTTCCTGGAGAAAGAATTTTCATCAGGAGTTAGAAATGCACGAGAACTTGGGCAGGCTGGTAGATTGTGTCAGCAAGGGGGATGGGGTTACCTTTGAGCAATATATAGCTGGGGATCCTGGGCGGGGCTCATTCAATTAAGCATCTGACTCTTGATCTCAGCTCAGGTCTTGATCTCAGGGTGGTGAACTCAAGCCTGCTCGGCATGGAGCCCAGTTGAAAAAAAAAAAAAAATAGGGGGAATAGCTAAGAGGTAGAAAAAAGCAGCATCCCTGGGTCAGAATTCAATGACTTGAAGTTGGTAAATTCCCTTCTGGAAAGGCTTTCAGGAAATGGGTGCACTCATTCAGGGCTGATAGTCCAGATTGGTGCCATTCTTAAGAGCCATAAACATGTTCATGTCTTTGACGAGGGATCCTGCTTCTAGAAAATTTATGCTCAAGGAAATAATTCAACAGAACACCAAAAGCTCTTTGAACAATAGTGTTCACAGAGGCATTCTTTCTAGTAGAGTGCATTTGAAAGCCATCAAGAGTTCAACAATAGGAACTGGTTAAATAAAACATGAAATGTCCGTATAATGAAGTGTAAGGAGGACATGAAAAATGATACTTCAAGTTTGTATTATTCAAAAACAATTCAGCTAATATTGATGGCAGGGGCTGCGGGCGTTTGCTGGGGCGGCCCCAACAAAGGACCACAGATTGGGTAATTTAAACAATGGAAATGTATTTCCTCACAGTTCTGGAGGCTGGAAGTCTGAGATCAAGGCTTTGGCAGGGCTGGTCTCTTCGGAGACCTCTCTCCTGGGCTTGCAGATGGCCTCTTCTCCCTCTGACTTCAAGTGGTCTCCTCCCAGTATGGGCCTGTGTCCTGATTTCCTCTTCTTAGAAGAACACCAGTCTTAATGGATTAAGGGACACACTGACGACTTCATTTTAATTTAGTTACCTGTTTAAAGATCCTATCTCCACATACAATCCCATTCCGAGGTGTGGTAGAGTAGGAGGCTTCAGCATATGAATTTGGGGGACATATGATTCAGCCCCAACAGGCTTATTCTATGTCTGGGACTGGAGTGTGGATTTGGGAGACTGATAGGAAAAGGAGCCTGCCACAGGTTGCCAGACTTCTGGGGACAAGGAAAAGACCAGCTTCAGTGGGAGGATAGAGAGCTGTCAGGGCAAGGAGGGGAGGGGTGGGCAGTTTTTGCAGGGGATGATTAAGGCAAAGACCCAGAACTAGAGCACAGATCACATTTGGCCTCTGCAAAGTGGGACCTGAACATGTACCCACAGGACGCAAGGGCTATAATCTCAGAGTGACTTTATTTGTCTTCCACTCCCCTTCAAATGTATTCAGCTGGGGGGTGCCTGGGTGGCTCAGTTGGTTAAGTGTCTGCCTTCAGATCAGGTCGTGA
Source organism: Lutra lutra (assembly GCF_902655055.1). Lineage (NCBI taxonomy): Eukaryota > Metazoa > Chordata > Mammalia > Carnivora > Mustelidae > Lutra > Lutra lutra. Next base: position 42,790,235 of record NC_062292.1, on the reverse strand, counting down.
TCCCAGGGTCCTAGGATTGAGCCCCACGTTGGGCTCCCTGCTCAGCGGGAGCCTGGCTTCTCCCTCTCCCACTCCCCCTGCTTGTGTTCCCTCTCTCACTGTGTCTCTCTCTATCAAATAAATAAATAAAAATCTTTAATTAAAAAAAATGTATTCAGCTGGGAAGTTTCTTCCTCTGCTCCTATACAGCACACTCTGTCTCACAACTTTCTGTTCACTCTTAGGTAGGAAGTCCTCTGGTTCATGTCAAGTTAAGTTAAGTTAAGTCCTCTGGTTCATGGTGAAGTTATTACTGTCCCAATTTAGAAATTAATGTAATAAGCCTTCCCACTTAAGTTGCAGCCCCTCTCTCCCTGGCTGGTCCTGCTACAGTACAGGTGGGCTCTCTGGGGCAGGGGGCTGGGCGATATTAACCCTTTCCCTCTACTCAGCCTCCCTCTTTGCCTCTGTTTCTGGCCCCTCCTAGACTGAGGTTCAGGGAGGAAAAAAAAGATAGACCGTTCCTGTGTACCCATCATCTCCATGGCTAGAGAAGGATTTGAGACTCTCTTCTACAGAGTGGTAACACTGATTGGGCTGTGGAAGTTAGATTGTCCTCTATGTGAGTGTTTCACTAGGTGTGGACAAGTCCTCCAAGAGCAGGAAGCGTAGGGAGTCATCTCCCAAGCAAGACCTCTCGGCTCCAAAAGAGGTGACATGGCCTGGTCTGTGGTTTCTTCAATGGCCATCTTATCTTCAGTCTGTTCCAGTCACTAATTATCTTATGACCATAGCTAGCTTTTTGAGAACCTCTTGGTGCCAGAAGCAAAGTCAACTCCAACAGAAACTGCAATGGAATTTGGGTTTCTGGGACCATATTGGTTTTCTGTGGTAGAAGCGGAGGTGGTAGAAGCAGTCAAGGTGGTGGTCCTCATGGAAGAGAAACAGGTTCAAACGTCTTCTGAGGTCTCACGGTGGATAGCAACCGGGTCTACAGAATTCTGCCCCCGGAGACGTTGTTGTAGTTGCTCACAGGAAGCAGCACGGTCTTCAGAGTTAGGCCAGGTACCTGAATTCTTCCCTCATCTCTATATTAATTAGCTCTGTGGCCTTGAACAAGTCACTTGGCCTTGAATAAGTCAGTTGGCCTCTCAGTTTTAATTTATCTAGTAGGTAGTAGGTTCTCATTCGCAGAATTGTCATGAGGATTGCAACATAAAAAAATGTACAAAAACATCCAGCCAGCACCTGGGACATGTACATTATTTTCTTCTCCTGCTCTGATTAATGCTGACATGCTACCATCTAAATAAAGGACCACTGAGATATGGCTGGGCTGATTCTCCAGGATGCCAGACCATATTTAGAGTTTTCAGGACCTCAAGACGCAGGTGATACCAGCGGGAAGGATATAATTAGCAGTTACCCAGGCAGTGATGATGCTCGAGAAAACTTGGACCCACCAAACCCTGGGTCACAGAAGGCTCAGCCTCTGGGCAAATGGAGTCCTAATAGCTATTGGCTGTGACATTGGAGTTGTGGTCCTAGTGACTTCACCAGGAAAGATCTATTGCCTGTCCTCCTCCACTGGCCACCGGCCAAGTGGCTTGTTTCTCACTGGCTGTGGCTGCTCTTCATACTGGGGCCCCGTCAGGTAAGGACACATTCTCTACTCTTCCTGTTTCTACCAGAAAAGAATTCTGTAGAGTAACACTCCTAACCTCTCATCCCTGTCCTCTCAGATGCTTAACCCGACCGAGCCACCCAGGTGCCCCAACACGTACTGTTAATGAATGTTAATGAATCTGGGGACTAAAACATAGTCAACCGAGCTCAAACAAAGACTCAGTTCTCCTAGAGAATTAAATAAGTCTTGGTGGGGCTGTTAGACAACCGTCCACTATAACGTTGAGAGGACAAGCAGTCATTTTTTTCGTTATTTCCAAGTTCTTTATAATTCATGGTAATTTTTCATGAGGGTAAGTTCAGTCCTGGGGGAGGTGATATTAACAAGCAGGTGTGAATATTTTGTTAAAATCGTTTTTTGTTTTCTCCATCCTTAAAAGGTCTGGATCTGTTTCTTCTCTCTTTTTCTTCCCACTTGGGTGGAAAAAAGAGGAGTGTGAATTATTGAGCCTCCCAAACCCCAGGGGCCATGGTCTGATGGCTCAGACCTTGCTCTCCCACCCTGCCAGGCACCACCCATTCCCCTCTCAGACGAGGAAAGCAGAGGAGGAAACAGACTTACTCATTTTTTTGTTATAAATTTGTTGAGATGCCAGCTTAATAAACAAAATAAATATTTCTTCCCAGCACTTTTTCCCCTTATGAATATGTATGAGCTCTTAGAACTTAGGGAAGAGGCGGGATTCTGGGAACAGCTCCTGAATTTAGAGGACCCTAGACAGACAGTCGCTCAGGGCTTGGGTGCTTAGTCCTCCACTCCTCGCTCTACCATCCACATAAAGGCCTCTGAAGATGCTGAGGAGGAAAGAAGAGACAAATGGCCATATTATATAACCAACCGAGAACCACACAGAGAATACCTACTATGGGATAGTCACAGAGATAGAACCAAGATGTGTGGTTGAAAATGACCAAGATGTAGCATCTTAGTCCTTTGCAAGTTCATGGTCTCCTAGGAGACAAACCCAGAGACAAGCAAATGGCAGGTGGGATGTGATAATACAGCAACAGAAAGAAGGCTGTGTGTGGTCTAGGGGTTTGCTTATAAGGTAGCTCAGGGCAGAGGAAAACACCCGGACTGTGTCAGACACACCTAGCTTCAAATTTCAGTTCCATCACTTAGTGAAATGTTTTAGGCAACTTATTTATTGGACCAGGTCCATGCCTTCCTCACTGTCTTTGCAAGTGTTGGAATTTGTGTATTTAAAGTACTAAATGCAGTGTGCGGCACCCTGTTGGAACTCAGTGAATGATTGCTATTAACGAGAAGCATTGATCTTTTTTTTTTCTTAGCCACAATGAAGAGCTCATCACAGAATTGCCCTTCGTAATGGCTGAGGCACTTATCTCCACACTAGGAAGGAAGTATTTGAGGCCCCCTTTCACCAGTGGGGGATCAGAGCTCAGAGAGGTGAGGTATCTTGGTCAAGGTCCCGGAGCTAATGTGGAAATGCTAAGAAAGAATAAATTTTAGGGGTGCCTGGGTGGCTCAGTCGGTTACCTGTCCAATTCTTGGTTTCACCGTAGGTGGTGATCTCAGGCTCATGAGATTGGACCCCTGTGTCAGGGCCCCACACTCAGCGGGAAGTCTGCTTCTGATTCTCTCTCCCCCTCTCCCTCTTTCCACTGCCCCCCGCATCGGCTCTCTCACTCAAATAAATAAATCTTAAAAATTATAATAGAGAGCTAACGAGCCGGGTGTCACCCAGAGGGGCGGGAACTGTTCTGCCTTGACTGCCTTTTCAGGCCCAAGTGTGAAGAGGAGAGACCACAGGGGACAGGAATCAAGGTGGCCTTGGCTAACATAGAAAGGGTCGGAAGGTGGTAGAGGTCATGTAGGCCACTTGGAGGTAACACAATCAGAGGACAGACGCAAGAGGGACCCCTGTTCTCTCTTACTATCTTAGAAAATAGCCTTAGGCCCTGGGAGGCCAAGGCTATCTAAATGCCCAGAGATTCTGGAAGCTTGTCACTTCATCCCCATCCTATTCCCCTGAGGGATGAGCAGTCAAGTCCTAATAAGGAAAATCACTATCTGCATAATTTGGGGGCAGCAAAGAAACAGGAACCAAGGAGACAGCATCCTACCCCATGGGAAAGGGGGAACCCCAAAGGATGTGTGGGTGGTGGCAGCTTTTCAGGGGAAAAGGAGGCAGACAGAGTTTCTGGCACATTCCAGAGGCTGGGAAGGAGAAGTGAGAAAAACACCAGAGGTGGGACCAAAAGGAGTCCCGGGTCCTCAGGGTGGAACGGCTGCCTCGGTGTCCCCATGTGGGGCCAAACCGGAAAGCAAGGTCTTCTGATTCCAGACTTGCCACCACACAGTAAGCTCCTGGGAGAAGTTCTGAGAAGGGCAGTGAAGAGGCTGAAAAACGTTCCTTCTTCCCTTCTAGGTTCTTTGGCTGGTCTAATAGCTGAATTGATACAAGAAAAGATTAACAGGAGGAAAAACAAATTTAATTTCCGTACGTATGGGAGCCCCAAAGATATGAGAGTCAAGGACTTTGTATGCCAGCCTGAGCTGGGGAGTGGAATAGGGGCCCGGGGCTTTGAGGGGGAGGGGACAGTAAGAAGAGCGGATGTTTGGTAATTCGACGTTTGCCCTTGCAGACTGTCTTTTGGATTAAAAAAAGTTATCTCTGCTAATAGCTTTCTTTCTGGGCCGGGCCCCCTATCTAAATTCTTAAAAAAAAATTTTAAAAAGTTTATTTATTTATTTGAGAGAAAGAGAGAGCACTATGGAGAGGGGCAGAGGGAGAGGGAGGGAGAGAAACTCTCAGCAGGCTCTGTACTGTTTCGAGCGACCCTGAGATCACCATCCAAGCTGAAAACCAAAAGTCTGATGCTAAACCGACTATACCTTCCAGTTGCGACCCTGTCGAAGGCCTTTAAGGCAGTTAAGGGGGTGGTAAAAGCCCTTCCTGAGTCTTTTGGGCCTTGACTGACTTCAAATCAAAGTGACCCACAAGCCAAAGTGCACATTTCAGGGCGGATGTACTGTTCCCCTTCAGGAGAAGAATGGGCGGCCGGCTGGATCTTCTGCTGTCTGGGTCAAGAGGTAAGCCACAGAAGATGGCTCAGAGGCTGGGAGTTCAGAGACACCGGTGCCTCTCAGACTGGAGACCTCAGGAAGAGCCACGGCAGAGGGGGGAGTGACGTAGGTCCTGGTCCTGGCCCTGCAACGGACTTACCTATGCTTCTCATTACACAGCCTCCCTGGCCTCAGTGTCTTCATCCGTAGAACGGGGACAAATAATTCCAGCCCAAACCATTTCGTAGTATTCCGAACAAGACTCGGCAGAGGTGATAGGCGGAAAAGCACTGACAATTGTCACGAAGTCTGAAGGGCTAGGGGAGGATTTGGGGTATTGTAGATTTTAATGCATTCATTATTTTTTTCTCCCTGTCTAACCCACTAGTGGGGCATATGCCATTCACTGCTGATTTGTGTGTCTCCATCCAGACTGTGTGCAGGCAGAGAAGACCAAAGATCCTACTTCTCCATTTTTCTCCCATCCCTGTCCCATCCCTCCCTGTCCAACCCCCCCCATCCCCACCTGCCCTGGCAGCTCAGCAGGGCTGGCATGCCACAGTGTGTGCTGAGTGGCTGACTGACAGTTCATGGACGCAGAGATACCCAGTCACTGCCTCCTTTCTGTTTGGGGACCCAGGTGGGGGTGGGGCGGCAGGTGACAGCCAATATGACAATAGAAGGGCACCAGCGTCCCTTGCAAGGGAAGGGAGTCAGGCTGGACTTTACATAGAGTAAGGTAGTCAGAAGGCACGGGGGATGCAAAGGGAGAGACCAGAGACCCTGTGAAGCTTTGAGATTCTCTTTGAAGATGTTTTAGTCTTTGGGTTTTTTTTTCCCTGAAGTATTTTAGAGTAGATGACAGATGATTTTTCATTCCTAGATGTTTCAGTTTGCATGTGTGAAAAATTAGGGCACTTTTGTTGCTGCAGTGATGATGGTGGCAGGGTGTGTGTGTGTGTGTGTGTGTGTGTGAGCACAGGCGGCTCTTTTAGGGAGGATTTGGATGCCGTTCTTCTTAGAGGCAGGAGGATGGACCACAGCTCTTCTCCTCACATCCCTCCTGGCGTTCAGAGGGTGACCTCTCATGCTCAGGCACTGTGTCCCCAAGCCCTGAAGGAGGTGGCTAGGGGAGCAGATGGGGAGGCTGGCTCCGGGGTAAGGCCCCTGGCCCTCTGCCTTCCGTCACGGCCGCTCCGGGAGCCCCTTCATACCCATGGCCACCAACTCCACATCATCCCTCACAGAGAATCCTAAACAAAATCAAGCGCTGAGTGTGGGACCCAAATTGCAAATCAATGGAGTCTGAATTAAATATTGATTTCCCCCTTTTTCTTTCAGGGAAGCTTCTTTAGAGTAATTGGCTTGCCGGTTTTGTTTCTTTTGTTTCTTACTTTTTAATTTTTCATCCTGGTCTTTAAACACTGTAGTGCCGAGAGACTAACCATCCTGCCAGGCGGAGCGCAGTCCTCCTCCCCCCACCTCACCGTCCTCCCGAACCCCCTCCCTTCCCCTCTGGTAACTTTCCTCTGTGAGGACAGAATGTCGGGAAGTGGGAGATGCGGCTTCTAAAGTAGGGCTGTGAGCCATCAGCCCGCAGGGCTGGGGCTGGGCAAAGGGCAGCCGCCCCCCAGTGTCCCCTGCTGTGGGTGTCTCATCCCAGAGGGGAGGGCGGGGCTCCACCAGCAGACAAAACCTCGCTGGGGCTTGACTTCATGGGGACCCAGGACACTGCTCTCTTCACACCCCACATCGGGAAGCCTTCCCTGCTCGACTCCTCCTAAAACCGAGGGCTCCCCTCCCCCGGATACGGGCCCACGGGCACCAAAGGAAGATATTTGGGAAGTACTAAGCTTTAAAAAGATTAGGATGATTTCTCAACTGTCCCGGCTTCCCCATATAACAGAAAACGAAATATAAGAGAAATTAAGAGCAAGGAACTCCAAAAGAGTTCCGATTTTCCCATAAGGATGAGTAGGATATAGAGCAGGAAGTCACTTGGGTATCAGTTCAGTGCCCCTGCTTTGCCAGGGTTCCCATAGGTGTCCGAGGGCTGGGTGTCATCACAGGACAGGCCCATGTCTGAGGTATGGCTGGAGTCCTGGCGCTGTTTGCCTGGTGGCCTTTGGTCCTGGGGGCTCTTCTGACTGCCCTGGGAGAATCTGTCAGTCCCAGGCCCCAGGTGACATGGAGCCAGACCCCGCCCTCTTTCCCCACCGGGTGCCAGCAGCTTTCCAGAGCCTCCAAGCCCTTCCAGTCAGTCTCTGGGTCTGGCAGCCGAAAAAGAAAAGAGCCAGGTCCCTATTCCCAGGGGACCCCGGCTGGAGGGGCAGCTGTTCCCAGATGAGCTTGTTAGCAGACAAATTTAATTAGTGCCCGGCCGCCAGGCTGACGGTCTTGCTTCTGGGGCACCTCCCTCCTGGGCACCCGAGAGTTCTTTCTGACAGGGTCTGGGGGTCTCAAGGTGAAGGAGTGGACAATGGGAAGATGGAGGCTGGCCCAGGAGAATTCAGAGTCATCCCAGGGGAAAACTCCAGCCCTGTGTGCTTCTTCCGACCCTGCTTCCCTTCTTTTTTTCTAGAACTTCCTCAGCCTCAGGAACGGGCCCAAATCTGGGTTTGAATGGCAGAGAACACCAGTCAACAAGCCACTGAAAGCTTGTTAAGACCTACTGTGTGCAGGAGCGTTAGCTAAGGTGAGGGGATATGGAGATAAAACAACACAGCGTGTGATCTTAAAGACACCTGGCTGGGGGGAGAGACACAAAAGCGACTACAATGCTGCGTGCTAAGCACTTTGGCAGGCAGGCCCACTAAAGCACATAGGAGGGACACCTAAGCCCGGTGTGGGGTGGGGTGGGGTGGGGTGGGGTGCTGGCGGTCAGGGCTGATTCTGAGCTGATGGCTGCAAATAGGTTAGCCAAGCCAAAAAAGGTTGGGGGCTAAGGAAGGATGTTCCAGGAAGAGGAAATAACAAGGAGCCAAGGAAGGGGGGGCGCAGTGCATTTTCTGGAATGGGGTACTGGGGGCCGTGAGAGACAATGGAGCCATACCCTATCACACCATGGAGGCAGGCTCCCCGAGTAGGCATCCATGCTCTGTGATCTTGAAAAGTCCGTAAAGTGGGGCCGAGCGGGGCCAGCTTGAGGAGATGTGGGAGGTAAGGAGAAAACGAGTTGATCTGTACCTGTCTACGTATTTCCACTGACGCTATTACCGATGCCTTGAAGGACGCTGCATGTTACTTGAACAGCTCTTATCCTCAGTTTTCTCATCTGCAAAATGGATTTTTTTTTTTTTTTAAAGTATCCGGTTGTGAGCAGATGGAGGGATGGCCTTACAGACTCGGGCCCCTGGGCTCCTGCGGCGAGCAGGAGCTCGTTCCCTTCCCTCGAGTTCCCTTCTTGCTGCTCCACTTTGGGCTGAAACTCTCAAACATCGAACATCGGTAGCAGCTGTTTGTTTTCCTTTCAGTTCAGGGTACATTTTGCTCTATACTCACCTTCCAAAAATAGATCTGACTCCAAGTTCAGCCCTCTTCCCACTAAAGCCCAGTTGCCACAACATATTTTTAGTCTAATAATGACGTATAGATTTTTGCCTAGCAAATGAGCCATGCGTTTAAAGAGAAATCCAGTGGTGGTAAGAATACAGAAAAATGGGCCCATTTATACATTGCCGGTGCCATGTTTCAGAGATAATATATAAGCCACTAAAATGCTGTAGGAGAGATAACTGACAATATGTAATACAACCCTAAAAGTGTCTAAGTTATTTTTTTTCCCCAGGAATTCTTGATTTTGATCATCAAACCAGAGGTAATAATCCTTAATACACACTGAAAAAAAAAAAAGGCTGTTGCACAGATATATTTGTTGCTGTGTGATTGACACTAAGAAAAAAATTGGAAATAATCTATACCATTAATCCTAAGACAACAGTGAACTAAATTTTGATAGAGCCGTCTACCCAAATGTATGCAACTGTGAGCTACCTAGAGTACTCAGATTCACTGGAGACACGACTTAGCATGGGAGTTGCCAGGGGCCATGGGGGAAGGGGGGAAAAGGGAGTTACTGTTTAACGGGGACAGGGTTTCAGTTTGGGAAGATGGAACGTTCTAAAGATGGATGGTGGTGACGGTCGCTCAACAATGTGAATGTGCTTCCTGCTGTTGAACAGTACCCTTAGTAACGGTTCTCACAGTGCATTTTATGTTATGTATGTTTTTCACAATAAAAAAAAATGCACTGAAGAAGACAAAAAGGATATTTAAAGTTCTCTTTTCTAAAATCCAAATAGAACTTGTCTGGAGTCTGGAATATGAGCCAGGTCCTGGGTAGATGAGGTGGGCCAGACCATTTCCAGTGAACCCCTCTGTGTTGGCCTGCCTCCAGAAAACTCCTCCTGTGGGAGATGGCAGTTTCCAGCTCACTTAGGTCTAGGCTTTCAAAAGCAGGTGAGACCCATGGAATGGGCAGACATGTAAATCATCAGGGAAGCACTGTGGGGGACTTCTGTGTTGGTGTCACAGCCCCACAGCCACGAGGAGGGTAGAATCAGTGTTCGCGACCTCGCCAGGGTGCGGGAGAAGGGCTGGGAGGGCGCTCTCCCACAGGCCAAGGCCTCACGCTTGCCAACGCTTGCTAGAAAAACATTTTAAAACATCCCCAGATTCTGGGATGGGGGGTTAAATGCAAGAAAAGATGGGGGGGTATGCTGAATGTCATCGTTGGGAGGGACTGGAAGAGCACGTGCAAACAGGAGCCCGGGGAGGCTTACTGCCTCAGACAGCTAAGGACACGTGCCAGGAACAGGGGCTGCAGAAGCCACACCAGAAAGGGGGTTAAGTGCACAGACAATCGGGTCTAGTTCGAGTCCTTCAGCTGCTGCTTAAGGTTTGGTCGCCTTGGGCAAATTATTTAACCAGCTCAGTGACTCAGTTTCCACATCTGCGAAGTGGGGCTAAGAACAACATCACCCTTGTGGGTTGTTATGAAGAAGAAATGAGTTTAGACGTGCAAAATGCGTAAAGTAATGTTTGGCATGTGGCAAACACTATGCAAGCTTCTGTGACAGGTGATTCAATAAGTCACTGGCTTCACAGAACTCACAGAGAAAGAGGTTCTTTTTTTTTTTTAAGATTTTATTTTATGTATTTGTTTGACAGAGACACAGCGAGAGAGGGAACACAAGCAGGGGGAGTGGGAGAGGGAGAAGCAGGCTCTCTGCTGAGCAGAGAGCCCCATGTGGGGCTTGATCCCAGGACCCTGAAATCATGACCTGAGCTGAAGGCAGACGCTCAACGACTGAGCCACCCAGGCACCCCAGAGAAAGAGGTTCTTGAAGCCCAAATCCCAGACTCAGACCTGTAGTGAAAGATGCAACTGTTGGGGGCTGTAGAGCCCACAGACGCGGGGAGCAGGGTGAAGCCAGGCTGCCCGTTTTGGCTGGCAGCCCCCGCCCCTCGTGGTGGGCTCCAGGGAACCGCTCACCAAGAGCAGAGCGATGCAGAAGGGGATGGAGACGGATGAATATAATCCCTGTGTTAGTCGCCTCACTCACTCCCCCACTCTTTCCCTTAATGATGATTAGACTTATTAGAGGCTCAGCTGCCAATGGCTATCAAGTCTCCCCGCAGCAGCATTTTAAACTGAGATTTGCAGCTAATGTTGGTAACACAAGCCACCGAGGACCCCAGGACAAGTGGGGAGCTGAACGCAGGGACCTTTCCAGCCAGGCAGGCGAGGTCCCCAGGGTTCCGGAGTCATACAGAGCACTTAGCTCAGAAACATCCGGTCTCATTCTGCAGGCAGCGAAGTGGGGGATGGAAAGGGCAGCGGCCCCGCCCTGGGCTTCTCTCTACAGAGGCTGATCAGCAGTTTTTTCCAGCAGAGGCATGGTGGGCACTGGCTCTCCCGGATGGACCACCGTCCCCGCTCCCCTGGCCAAAGTATCCTATCTTTCCTGCATCCCTCCGTGACCACCCAGCTGGCTCGCCCACCTCCCTCCAGTCGTGCAGAACGCTGAGCCGGATAGAGCTTGAGTGACTGCACAGCCAGGAAGGAGCAGTGGTCATGGAGAGGTGGGCGTGGCCATGGCCCCCTGTCCTGGTCTCCGGGGTCAGGGGCGAGTGTGAGTGAATGAACATTTGTCGATACCCGACTCTGTGTTAGGCAGCGTGTTAGGAGCTCTGCCCGCATTATTTTCTTCAGTGTTCACACGTCAGCCTTTCCAATGGCAGGCACATCACTAAACCCATTTTACAGAGGAAACTGAGCTCAGAAATCAAAGTGACTCGCCCAAGGTCACTCAGCTAGGAAGGGGTAGAGCTGGGCTTGGACTCGGGTCTTATATTTTGTAGGTGAGGAAAACCTTTCATAGACTGGTGGTGGCAGAATCTTCTAGATCTTTGTGGATGTCAGTCCTGCACGTCCCAACATTGTTCTATGCAGGCACTGAGGATCCTTGATGAGTTTTACATTCACCATGCATTTGAGCCCAGGAGAACGGAAACTGCCCCCCGTGAGGGCCATTGGCCTGGGTTCCGGGGTTGGGCTATAGCCCTGGGCCGCCGAGAAGAGCTCCTGGGCCTTGCCCTGGGCTTCAGCTCTGGCTCCTGGCTATGCCCTCCAGACACCCTTCTGCACTGGCGCGCTGTGGCTGAAGCCCTTGTCTCTTACTGCCTGGCTGGGGGACTCTCGTGGTCCCAGGGTCCTGCTGCCAGTTGGTGTCTGACACTCTCCCACCCCCTCAGGATGCCGTCCTGTCTCCTGGCTGGGTTTGTGAAAACCAGAGCCTTGTGAATCTCTTGAAGCAAGTGCAGAAGGGGGGAGTAGCCAATAAAAGTCAAATGAAAATGCAATAAATCAAAAATATTAAACATTATGAAAATGGATTTCATATACCCACAAACAAATGGATGTATAATGTGAACATTTTTCAGTTCAACTGAAAATATTAAGTGAATTAGGTGTTAACAGTTAAAAATGATTGCAGGCCTTTGTGTTTGGTGCCTGTGAATTCTGGGTCCTTCTGGGGGCCTGCCCAACACCTGGCTTGTGCCCCAGGGGTCAGGACAGGCAATGTGTTGCTGAATGCTTGTACTGGAAATGTCACAGAAATCTGTTAGTGGGGATTTGTCCCTGTACAGACCCATGTCTTAGTGCTCCTTTGACATGGGGACCCTCTACTTTCTGGGAAGACTGGGAAGAGAGTGAACACGAATGTTTCCAAGGCTTGTCTTCCAGCCCCGTGAGAGGGGTCCCTTTCTCTCTCTCTTTCTTTTTTTTTTCTAAAAATTTTATTTATTTATTTGACAGAAAGAGACACAGCGAGAGATGGAACACAAGCAGGGGGAGTGGGAGAGGGAGAAGCAGGCTTCCCCCTGAGCAGGGAGCACTATGCCAGGCTCTATCCCAGGACCCTGGGATTATGACCCGAGCTGATGCTTAACTCAATGGAGCCACCCAGGTGGCACCACCCTCCCCCACTGCCCAAGTCCATTTCTCATGCTGCACAGAGAGCCCCTGGTCTCCCCCTCCCTCCCCAGCTTCCCTTTCCCTTCTCCCTTTCCTGTCTTCTCTGAGAGCTGCCTCAGGGCTTGGGGCACTGGCAGGCCAGGCTGTCCTCTCAAAGCTCAGGCTGGGAGACCTGCAGGTGACTTCTGTACTTTGGACATGGCTGCCCACATCCAGGGCATCCTGTTCCCAGGGAGGCGCCGTCGCCTTGGCCAGGTTTCTTGGCCCTCGACATCTCTTTCGGGCCCAGAAGCCGACCCCGTTGTTACTATTATTTGAATTAGCTGGTGCCTCTTTCTCTGCCAACCCCACTCCCACCATCTCAGAAAAGGGCAGGTACCCTGGGCCCAGTTCCCCACTCAAGGGGCTTGGAGTGCTGGTTGTCCCCTGGTTCCCCCCAGGGTGCTGCTCCAGGCCCCTGCCGTCCAGGCCCAAATACCACCAGCTCGACCAGCCCACCAAACTTCACCCTGCTCTTGCCCCCTGACCTCCGTCACTCCCTGCCTGAACGTCCAGAGGCAGCCCGGCAGCCGCCCCCCCCACCCCCCGCCGGTGTGACTGTGGGGAGGGCGCACTCCTCCCGGAGGGGCCATAGCCTGGGGGGAGGCCGGCTGAGGGCTGAGGCTGGAGTCCTGCTGATTAGCTGCGGGTCACATGATAAACCACACCCTCCTTCTGAGCCTTGGATTTTTCTCATCCGTAAAATGGACATAGCACCTGGTCAAAGGTCTGGACCGAAGGCAAAAGTGCGAGTTCAGTGTAGCCCGGCATCTGGCACCGGGTGGGGGGTGGGGGATGGGGGATGGGGCGCCTCCACCCTACTTCTCTGTTTCACTTTCCTCCTCCTAGCTAATTTGTGTTCTTCTTTGCATCTGTCTGGAGCCGGCATGCGACAGGCCTGTGACTCGTGCAGCACCAGGGATCCCGATACCGGCGGGAGCTGCTGTCCACTTTGGCCTCCCCTGTGGGGCCTGAGGCATTAAGCCTTCGTCCCCGCTCCTGAGAAATGATGTTTCTGGATCCCCATGGCCTCTGTGGCTCCTGATGCATCCTGAGACTTGGCAAATGAGTCACAGCAAGCTGATCGCACAGACAGGGGAGCAGCCGGTGCTGTGATCTCCGTATGATATGAACATTAGAAGCTTCTCCGTGAAACCTGGGAATGCATGAGAGAGGCAGGCTGCTCTCGGTCCCTGCCCTCAATGGTTGGGATTCCCTTCCACACACCTGCTGCTCCTGGGCTATTTTAAATGACATCAGGGAGACGTCTCCTAGGAAAAGAGCCTTTCCAGGGAGGAGGACCTGGCCCCACATTCCAGGAACTGCCCTGTGGTCGCTCGGAGGCCCCAGAGCAGCCCCTTGGTCACCCCGACTGCTGGCTGGGCTCCAAAAGGGGGCTCCCAGAGGGAAGGCTTAGCATCCGTCATATTTCTCTTACAGCAAAATTCACCATCGCTTCTGTTTGTCAAGCTCTGTGCGCCAAACCATGGCAAAGCACCAGATGTGAGTGCAATATTTCACTCAGTCCTTGTAATAACGCAGAGAGGGAGGGCTTGCCCCATTTACAGATGAAAGATAAATTACGTGTGGCAGAACTAAGATTCGAACCCACGTTCCTCTCTATGCATTACCCACACTGGGCGTCATCCTGGGACGATCCTCTAGGGGCAAGTTTTCTCCCTCTTTCTTCCTGCAGGTGAGGAGAACAGGGCGAAGTATGTGTGAGTTGGGGTCCACTGGGGGAGAGATGGCAGGACCCCTTCCTTCCCCCTCCTCCCGCTTCCTCTCCCCCTCCCCTCCTGGGCAGGGTGAAGGGAAACCGGCAAGGGGTGGGGGTGGGTATAATCTCCCCTGAAGGGACCCGGAGAAGAGCCATTCCAGGGACCTTGGGAGAGCTGTGGCCTCACTAGAGGAGTGTTCCCGGAACCCCAAGGCCCAGCAGGGGGTGCCGAAATCAGAGTGAATGAGGACTGCGTGGTCTTGACCCTCTCGCAGCCCATCTCCCTCCACTGACCCCGCGGAAGCTGCAGGACCAAGGAGCCCAGATGCTGCTGCATTCAAGGGGGTCAGTCTTCCAGGCACAGGGCACAGAGCAGGACAGAGAGTTAAGGGGTGCGATGGAGGGAGTGATGGCGACTCATCCATGCAGGGAGCTTCTGGAACTTTCTGAGAATCATACCCTGCTTGATGTTCCAAGAGAGGGGCTGGCCGGGCCAGCAGTCCGTGCTGTTTGGCCTGTATTCAGGGCAGCACCTTCACCTGGAGTCCAGGATGCTTGAGACCAAGAGGAGGAACCAGGGTCTGCCTGTTTAGAGAGGGGAGCTAGGTAGAGAGCGGGGGAGTCAGAAAGAAAATGACGGTCTGCAGGAAACAAGAAGGGGAGAGAGGGACCAGAAAAGGCCAGCCCACCCAGGACGAGTGTCTGCATGCTTCCCACCTCCGGAGACACTCGCGCTGCCAACAGTCACTCTCTCTCTGAATCTGCGTTATGTCCTGACTGCAAGGTCCTTCCCTGCTGTCATCACGGATGCTGCTGTCCCTGAGCTCCCTGGCCCTTGAGAGCTGGCTTTCTAAGTGGGTGAGGAAGGGCCAAGTTCCTGCACTGCCTCCTCCAGGTAGTCCTCCAGCTGACCACAGCCAGGCGATCCAGAGCTTCTGTGCTCACGCTGTTAGCATTGCTAACAGGCCTCCCTCTGTGGCCTTCAGAGTGTAAACTCCCTAGGAGGGGGTACGTGTTTGATTCATCAATATAACCCTCATACCTGGGAGTTACGGGCCACAGGGCCTGGAGTGTCCACTGGAGAGAAGCTCTATAATCCTGACCACCACATGCTCACCTTCAGAAAAGAGCTCAATGGCCCAATCCTGCTGTCCTTTTCTGTCTGTTGGGCAGGCAAGCCCAGGAAGGGCAGCTGCCTCCAGCCCCAGGACCTCCTTCCCCTAGGGCCCGGCCTCTTATCAATGAGCCACTGGAAAGGGTGGCTCCCTTGACTGTTTCTTTGTTCCCCCTCCCCCAGCAGCTGAAGGGAAGTGGGGGGGGGGGCCCGCAGGGGCGATGGTACCCTGTGAGCATCCTTGCTGGCCTGTGTCTGCCTGGATAGGATACTGTGCAGCCTAGAGGCCTGAAATGGCCCTCGAGGGCTGGGGAAGAGTGGGCTGCGGCCTTACCCCCCATACCTATGGACTGCCCAGTCTGCCAGGCAGCTCACACAGCAGTTTCTGGACAGATCTCTGCAGTTCTAATCTACCTGGGGCTCTGGAACGGAGTCCTGATTTTTCCTACTCCCACGAGATCTGTCTCTCCCTCCGCTAGCTGCCGGTCCATGTCTTTTATGCCTGAAGTTGTGGAGTTCGATGGAGCCTGAACATATATGCCAGGAGAGCTGGGGGCTGGGCCCAGTTCCGGGGCACTGGCACCAGGAGCAGCCTCTGCTGCTGGGTGAGCCACTCCTCAAAGTATCCCGTGGCTTTCCAAATCCATGTTCCAGAAAAAAGGGAAGAGATAATCTTTTGGACCTTCATCTCTCTCCTTCCCCTGTCAGCTGTCCCCAACCTCCCTGTGTCATTTGTGTCATGGAACTTAGGACCTGGTTGGAGAGACAGACAGGCAAGGGGAGATGGCTGAGAGAAGGACAGCTCCCCCGCAGCCCCCTCTCCAGCCCCTGGGCATCTCTCTTGCTTCTGAGTTGCTCTGCGGTCATATTTCTCTCTCTGCTCAGCCCCACCGGCCTCTGTTGCCCGGAGCAGCCCTTGCCTGTTCATCCGTCATCCTGGCTGTGGGGCTCCTGAGTCCGTCTAGCAGGGAAACCTTCCTGCCCTAGGCCTCCAAGGAGACAGGCTCAGCTGTCAGAGAAGAGCGGGGTTTCGGAAGGGGTCAGAGCCCCAGGCCCAGCAGGATTGATTGGCTATGAATTATGGATGTCACATCCCACTCTGTCCCAGTGCTCCTGAGCCAGAGAGGGTGTCCCTGACTCCTTCCTTCCCTGATCGTCCCCTTCTCCCTGGCATGGCTTTAGCACGCACTTCTTCTACACTAGGTGCCTTTCTTACTAATATAACTTGGTTATTTTTTTAATGAGTGGGGATTTTGTGCCGCCCCTGCCCCCTACAGCGAGAACTCTCCTAGCAGGAGGATCTTGAGCTGTCCATCCACCGGAGCCTGCCCAGAGGCCTGGGAGCCAACGTGACCCATGGTGGGTGGTGGAAGGAAGACCCCAGGGATGAGGGGGAGAGTCAGCGGTGAGCCCGGACTGCTCGCTGGGCGGCCAGGGCACCACCACACCGCAGGCTCCCAGGGAGGCCTGCCCTACCGTTTCCCTCCTTCTTCCCGCCTAGCCCCTTCCTGCCCTACTGGGTCTCCTCTGCGGCCGCTGCTACTCGGCCGCTCTGCTGTCCCTTCTAAGCGCGCGCCCACAGGGCCATCCCGGGCCAGTGCCCGGCCAGGAGCGCCTGGAAGTCGGTCCCACGGTCACCCCCGGATGCCGATCTCCAGGGAGGAGAGTCCCACCCTTCATGGCGGACCGTCCCACACACAACTCACACCTTCCTACTAATTCCCGCCCCATCAGCCTCCAAGCCGGCTCCCCACCCGCGTCGGGTCCCCGTCAAAACCGCTTTGCACTGAACTTCCCCGACACCAGCCAGGCCCTTCCGATCCCCGATCCCGGATCCCCGGTGCCAAGCCCCTTCTCCTGCCTCGGCTCAGCCCTGCGCACCTCCCCCCTGCCCCAGCCGCGCCCAGCACTGCACGCCGAGGCCACTGGTCGGCGGAACCGCCGCGGGCCTGGAAGCCTCCCGCCCCGCCGCCCTTCACCCCGCGAGCGCCCCCCTCTGCCTCAGGTCTCCTCTCCAGCACCTTCCGCACCACCCCGCCTTCAGCGCGCTTTCCTGGGTCTTTGTCGCCACCGGGGAACAGAGTGTGGCCGCCCCAACAGCTCGGGGCCACCTCAGCAGCGGTTACCCTTTGTGTTTTCACCTGTTATTTTCTGTACCCCCCGCAGCCCCGAGACAGGCTCCCTCCCCATTGCCGGGGGTCGCCGGCTCCTGCAGAGATGACTCCGAGTGACTGAATGAACGGAATGAACGAGTGATGGGGCGTGGGTGGGCCGGGGGGGTGGTGGTGGTGGGGGGCAACGGCTCACATGTGAGGGGCAGGACGGGATCCCAGGCAGGACAGAGGAGCAGCGGTGCAGGGAAAGGAGAAAATAGGGCCGGATTCTGTCACGGAGGTACTGAGGCTTTGAATATACAAGACACCCTTCCCCGGCTGTCCCTGTCAGCACCTTCTCAAAGTGAGGAAAATAGGGCTGTTTTCCTTATGCCAAAGCCTGACTTGAAACCTTCTCAGCTTCCCAGGAGGTGGCAGTGGCTCTGCTGGGTGGGGAGGAGGCAGGAGAGAAGGTAAGGGGTGGGGGAGAGAAACAGAGGAGGGAGGAGAGAGACGGGAGCGGGGGAGGAGAGGAAGAGAAAGCTCTTGTTCTGTGCACTGATTACTAATGTGGTGGAAAGCGCAGCGGGTTCTGCGGGGAAGCATTTATTGTGCATGAGAAAGCAGGCGGTGTGTTCGAGAAGCTCTCCCGGCTCCTGCGGGAGCTGGAGGGAAGGAGCCAGGAAGGAGAGGGCTGCCTGGGGTTTGGAGACTGTTCAGCCCTGAAGCAACAAGGTGAAAAGGGCAGAGGGCCTGAAATCTTGGCTCTGCCAGCCTCTCCCCTGCCCCCACCCCCACCCACCCTCCCCTGTCCCCCTTCCCCCCTCCCCTGCTCCACCTTCCCCCCCTCCCCAGGCCCTCTCACAAGGAAACAGGGCTCTGTTGCTCTGGGAGGGGGTTGGGGGGTTGGATCATTCCCTCACTGAAGTCACAGACTCCTTCCTTGCGGGGGTGGTGTTTACACGGTCACTGGGGCCCTTTCTCTGCCTTGCAGGGGGTGGGTCTACATCCCGCCTAGTCCTGGCATGGAAAGATGGCCACTTATGGAAGCTTCTGGGAGTTCCTGTCCCTGAGGGAGGGGCGGTTCCTTGGAAGGGGCTGGGTCTGAGGAGTGAGAGCGCAGGCCCCTGTGACACTGCTCCCTCCGCACTTGGGTGGGGGGAGTACACCACAGTTGGAAGGCCACTGTTCCTGGGGTGTCATGGGGGGGCTGGTGGGCTCTGAGACTCAGTAGGTGGCCTCAACTCTAAGCCCTGACCTTCTCAGGGCCCTGTCAAGAAAACCAAAGGCCATGTGGCGTCTCAGATTCCTAGACCGTTTGTACCTTGGGGATCATTGAAACCACCTCTGTCAAGGCCAGAGGAGAGAGACAGAGAAGCCACTTACCTGTGGCCACACAGTAGGGCAAGGTGCCAGTGGGGACACTTCTCACCTGGGTTCCGGTCTCCATGGCACCCAGCACAGGGGCCTCTGCTCCCTGCTCCGTGTGTGCCAGCCTCCAGCGCCTCAGGCTCTCCTGCTGTCACCCCTCCCTCAGCCTGAGGTGTCTCCTTTCTTCCTCCACTTCTGTTTCCACCCATTACCCTACAACCCCTTCTTCCTCCACCTCCGCTCCCTATTTCCACCCATTATCCTACCCAGGTCCTGGAGCCAAGCTGTGGCATCTCCCTCCTTAAAACATCCTGCTGGCTCTGGTCACTGTCACCTTCCAGTTGTGAATCACGCTTCCTTCCCTCCTTCCTTACTTCTAGCATCGTGAACAGGGACACAAAGGGGTAAAAGGTGTTTGAGCTCCTTGGAGAAGGACCCATGTCTCTTCTGATGAATACCACAGAACCTTCAAGCCTGGGGCCTTGCTGCCTCCCAACCCCACCTCCCACCCTGCTCTGGCCGCTCCCCCAGGGCCTCCGCTGTCCTCCCATTTGCCCTGCTTGCTTCTGCCTGCATAGGGTCTCGCTGCCCCCCTTCCCTCTCTGCCTGGAAATTGGTCCCCTCGCTTTTGGCATGACTGCTGCCTGCTGGTCATGAAGGCTGGGCCTCAGTGGTCGCCACCTCTGAGAGGCCCTCCTTGACTACCTTTTCTAGTGTCACTGGCCTCCAACACCATTCTCTGCCCCATCACCTTCGTTCTGTTGTCTTCTAGGATCTGTCCCTGCCTGAATTATATTGTTTATCTGTTATTGTTTGTTTATTCCATTACTGCCTGTCTCTCCCCAGAGAGAACAGGGACCGTACCTGTCTTTATTATGATGCCCCCGGTGCCTGGCGTTTGATAAAGGGTGGTTGTTCAGAGTCCATGAAGGACACGTAGAGATAGTCAACACTGAGGCAGGGCTCGGATCTATGTAAGACTCTGAAGCCTCAGGGCTTCCTCTCCCATCCTGCTAAGAACACTGAGGCTCAGGGTCCACGTGAGCATGGATGGAGAAGTAGGGGACCCCGCCTCAGCCTCAGCCTCGGTGATGGAGGAGCTGTGGCTGCTGGCTCTGTCCCCGTGGGGCATGTCTTCCTTCTCCAGTGTTGATGATTCTGCCTTCTCTCCTACTACTTCTTTGCAGCCTGTCCTAGCCTAGCAGGGACTTGGAAAGCCCACCCACCAGACCTCACGCTGGGAGTGGAATGCTGGGGATTGGCTTGGCAGTGGCTCAAAACACACACACACACACACACACACACACACACACACACACACACACTTTCTCCTTCCCATTCCTCTTCCAGGATTCCAGGCACAAGATGAGTGAGGGGTTCCTGAGCTCCAAAAAGGGAGCCCCTTGTCTCCCAAGCTACAGTGTGCAAGAATGTGGCAGGTGGCAGAGAGGCAGGGGAGGCACCAGGCCTCCTCTCCTGGGGTTCCTACTGCAGGAGCTCCAGCCCCTCCAGGAACACACCCCCTGGGGCTTGTTGGGATTCTGTTTACCAACAAGCGGGAAGGAGCCTATTGTGCTCAGGGTGGAAGGAACCGGAAAGAAATCAGTGAGCAGGAGCTCAGGAGCCAAGAAGCTGGGCTTGGAGACAATAGATGGGAAGGGAGGGGTGTGGGAAGATCTACATTGGAAAAGCTTGGAGGAGAAATCCAGGTGTGCCTGCCCCCCCCCCCCCCCTCGTTTGGGGATGTCAGGAGAGGGAGGGGGCAGAAAGTGAGCCATTGACAGTGGAACTGGCCCGGCACTGTGTTTATGGGGTGTGTTCTATGTATAAGGCTCCTGGAGGAAGTGTGAGGGGCTCGTGATTTAGCAGCTGGACCAGACACGCTGAACCCATCCCAGCTGGCAGAGGGCTCGGCAGTCTTTCCACTCAGCTCCTTACTTGTATGACCTTGGACGAAGAGCCTAACCCGTCTGAGCTCTTCTATAAAATGGGCAGTGCCCACCTCCTAGAGATACTCTGGGGATGGAATAGGCTCATCCATGCGGTGCAGAGGGCTGGCACAGGGCCTGGCATTGGGTCCTGCAGATGGTGGCCGGGTGGCTTTCCTGGGACCCCCGGCCGTGACTTAAAACTAGGGGACACGGCCTTCTGCGCCAGGTGAAGTCCTGCCTGGACACAGGGGCTTAGACTGAAGGACTCTCAGGGCCCTTGGAATATTGAATTTTTCCCAGCTTCCCATCTTTCTCTACCTCCCAGGGTATCTGCAGGGATGATTTCTTGATGTACTGATTTTAAGAAAGACTGTATTTTCAGACCAACTCGTTCAAAGGAGTAATATCTACTTTGGCAAGGTGATTTTAACCCAAGTAGATAGATGATCTGAGAGACCTGAATCCCTAAAGACGACATTTTCCCCCTTCCCCTGTAGGGTGCTTTAGCTCAAAACAACTGAGTAACCGCTTAATACCTTCCTCCTCTGCCTGGGGGCTCTTTGCATCTTTCTGGCCTGGTATTTTGCAGGATTACCCAGAGCCATGGACCTCAGGCACTGCCAGGTCCCACCTCTCCTATGCCCACCCCATTCCCCACTGCCCCCAACCTCCCCACTTAGTGCTCATCTGAAGGCCAAAGTCTCCCCTGCCGTTGCTTATCCCCAAGGCTTGAACCTGCCATCCTGCCTGTCTCCCAGGACACAGCTCCCTGGGAATTTCTTAGATTGCCCAAGAGAAGCACCAGGCTCCAGGAACCTGTCCTGGGGTACAGGGGCCCTTCTGGGGGAGGGAGCACCCCTCCTGAGCTTGCATTTGGTAATCCTTTGGTAGACATCTGTTAATTACATACCAGTTGTGGTTCAAGATCTGTTGCCCCATGTGTCAAGATGGGTGGTAGAGATCAGGATAGGTGTCCCTGTCAAAGGTTCCTGGGCCCAAGTGGGAGACAGGACAAGTCCTGTGCTATCCCTACTCTCTGTCCTTGCTTCTAGTTCTCCTTTACCACTGGCATCTCTTTGTCACTGTTGGTCTGTGTTGCAGAGAACAGTAGGAATGGGATGGGGGTGGGGATAGAAAAAACACCCTTCATGCTTGGATGTGCTTTGGGCAAGGGAGCTGGGGCCCAGGGAGCTCCAAGGGGAAGGTGGACAGAGTAAGGTGCTGGTATGACCTGCCACGTGTCCCACAGCAAGTCGGGGCCTGGGGCAGCAGACTCTCATTCTAGTGCTCGATCCCTTGCACTACAGTCCCTTTGCAGGTGGCCACAGCAGGAAACACTGCCCTTCCTCCTGTGTATGAACCGTGTGCTAAAAGGGTTCTAGAAGACAGGGCTGCCGGGAGAAGGCTAGAAGCTGCCAGGAGAAAGATAGAAGCTGTTTGCTCTGGTGCCCAGGGCACAATAGGGGACAAAGGGAAAGGAGACAGAGAACTTGGGGGGGTGCTGCGAGGGGGGAAGAAGAGGCAGTGTGTTCAGGGGGTGTGCTCAGGGGGATGTGTTTGGGAGGGGTGCTCAGGCATTCCTAGGCATGCACAGGGGGATCTAAAGACAAGGAGGCCTGAGTTTGGGGAGTTTCTTGCTGCGAAGCAGGAAGAAGGTGGTCCCTGGGCTGCTCTGTCACTCCTGGAGAAGGGAGCCATGGGAAGGGTGGGGAAAAAGCCATGTCCTGCCTCCATAAGGAGACCCTGGTTCAGACTGGCAGCAGCCACGGGAGGGAGATGCGTGGGAAGAGAGGGTGGCTGCTGGAGGTGAAGCTCGCCTGGCCAGGGAGACAACCTTGAGTGAGAGAGAGGAGGGGCAAAACCAAGCTGGTGTGTAGTGTCGGGGAGGAGAGGGGCAGGCAGGGGGAAGGAGCAGAGAGCGCTCCAGACAGTGGAGGGGGCAGGGCAAAGCCTTGTCCACCTCCTGTCTGTCTGCCTCCCTCCTTCCAGCTGGAGCAGCAAGGACGCAGACATGGGCATGTGGGTGCTGGGCCACCCACGTGGGTTTGGGTGGGGCAGAGATGGGGGGAGCAGTGTGTCCTTGACCCTAGGGCTTTCCTGAGCTCAGACCCTTAGAAGCCACCTCTTCACCCCATGTGCTCCATCAGGATCAGGGTCATGACAGCTTTGAGGCGGGCTCAGGACTCAGGTGTGTGGGCAGCTCCCATTTTTTTCGGCCTGAGAGATGTTCTCTCCACTCCTCCCTGGTCAAAGAGCTCTCGGGCTGGGGAGGGAGGGGACTCATCTTTTGCTCCCGCAGCTGGAGTTCCCAAGAATTGATGGCTGTCCTTCCCTACCCTCAGTCTGGTTTTCTTTTCCCTTTTTAAAAAAGTTTTATTTATTTAAGGAATCTCTGCACTCCACATGGGACTTGAACTCACAACTCGGAGATAGAGAGTCTCGTGCTCTTCCGACTGAGCCAGCCAGGCGCTCCCAGTCTTGTTTTCTTAGATGTTAAGTCATCTTGCTCTTGAACAAATCACTCAGCCTCCCATAATCTATCTGGAAAGTAAGGTTAATAGTACCTTCCTCGCAGACTCGGTGGATCCCATATGTAAAGAGCTCTGTAGGGTGCAGATTCACAGCAGGAGCATAAGAGACTGTTGCTTAGGGAGGAGACTGAGGGACAAGGCAGGAGGAAGAAAGTCAGTGGGGGGCGTCACTCCCTGGGACTTCCATCTCCCACCTGTCCCTTCTGGCCCAGGCCTTGCTGTGGAGCTGAGGACGGGCAGGTGGAGGACAGTCTCTGCAAACGCCCACTCCTGGTGTCCCCCGTCCTCCCCTGAGCCTCACGGAACAGGGCAGGGCAGAGGTCCCAAGGCCACGGGGTGCTGAAGAGGATGGAGGTGCTTCTTCCTACGGGGCTGACAGGATGGCCCCCAGGGAGCCACCCAAGAGCCAGAGCCCTCGTCAAGATCACCAAGGCTGGGGTACCTGGGTGGCTCAGTGGGTTAAAGCCTCTGCCTCCGGCTCAGGTCATGATCCCAGGGTCCTGGGATCGAGCCCCGCATTGGACTCTCTGCTTGGCAGGGAGCCTGCTTCCTCCTCTCTCTCTGCCTGCCTCTCTGCCTACTTGTGATCTCTGTCTGTCAAATAAATAAATAAACTCTTTAAAAAAAAAAAAAAGAAGAAGAAGAAGATCGCCAAGGTTGAGCATTGAGTACGAATGCTGATGGCCGCTGACGACCCAGATGA
The DNA here is from genome assembly GCF_902655055.1 of Lutra lutra. Classification (NCBI taxonomy): domain Eukaryota; kingdom Metazoa; phylum Chordata; class Mammalia; order Carnivora; family Mustelidae; genus Lutra; species Lutra lutra. The sequence goes on along the minus strand of NC_062292.1, from coordinate 42,766,557 downwards.
GGGAAGCTTGGAGCGTCCTGCTCTTGGAAGATGTGGATTTGGAGCCAACCTCAGACTGCTCACTGGTGGAGAGGCTGCCCTGGTGCCTGACTGTCCCTCTCTCTCCACCATGGTCTCCTCCTCTGGCTCCCAACTATCCTCAGTCTTTGTCATCCAGCAGGACTGGAGGGCCTTGCGCTGGGGAAAGAGGTGCTCTCTGCTCTAGGTCCTGGAGAAGTCAGAGCACACCCCCCTTGTCGGGACAGAGCAGCTGCTGGGAGCCTTGGGTTTCTGGCCCCGCCCCCCCCTCTGGATTCCGGAGGGGCCTGGGGACAGATGCGATGCGCTGTTTAGAATTTCTTCAGAGAGGCAGCCAACAAAGACATTCTTTCTATTCCTTGGGCTTCCCTCGCCCCAAACAGGAGATCAGGAGATCAGCGTGGAGACAGCTGCACAGGCAGCCCGTCCCCTGGGAGATCCTGTCCCAGCCTCAGGGAAGCAATGGTCAGGAGCTGCCTCCTTCCACTGGCCTTGAAAGGGGCGCCCACGCTGACGTGAGCTGTGAGAGCAGGACTTGGGGCCCTGTGCCAGGAGGGACCCAGTTTTGAATCCTGGCTCTGCCACTTACTGCCTGTTTATTTGGGGTCCCGCCCTTCTGTAACCATGTTGCTTCATCTCCAACGTGGGATAAACATCCCTCCTTTCTAGGGCTCTTGTTGGGACTGGATGAGTTGATGTGCATAATAGCTTCCATTATGGTATCTGGCAAATTCCACGAGTCCAGGAATCATCAGCCCCCTTCTCTGCCCTAGAGCCGGGGTCAGATGACTTTCTGTACTCAGCACAGACTAACGTGGGGTATGTGGGTATGACGTGACTTCTAGCCCCCAGGAGCCCCAGTTCTGGAAAATTCTCTCTTTCTTTTTTCAACCCAAGTTTTCTTGCAGTTGGGATCTTGAGGCTTTCTGCTGTTGCATGCCTATGCCCTGTCATAATCCAGTAAAACAGGACATGGAGGAAGATAGGACTGGTGAATGAGACAGAGAGAGAGAGATGGGCAGAGAGACAGAGAGTCTTCCTACTGTAATGAGCTCCTTGGAAGACGGGAAGAGAAAGGGTCAGAACTTCACCGTCCTGAAATTCTACTGTTCTCTACTGTTCGGAAAGGCAGGGAGCTATTGGCTCACTGTTCTCCCAGTCCCAGGTGTGCTGGAAGCCCTGGATCTCTAGGAGAGAGGAAGCAGGCAGCGCGGGAACCACGAGGGCACCTCTCACCTTTAAGACTTCCCACTCCGTTTGCAATGTGTGTGTTGTGTCTTGGTCCAAGCCTCAGCTGGCCACGTGAGCTCCGGGAAGCGCTTTTATCTTCTGGAGTTCTTGGTTTCTTCATCTCAAGAATGTGACTAATAATCCACGACTTGTCTGCTTGTGGGACTGGCCTGAGGATCCGAAGGAGGGGTGCCAGGCGTGCAGTGGACGCAGAGGAGTGCAATCGCTGCTACGTGGGTCCAGCCAGACTTGGGGGCCCCCCCACCCCTGCGCCATGGCTCCCCACCTTGAGTGATTGCCTTGGTAACAGAGCACCTGGCTAACTTCTACTTCTCCCTCAGGTTTTAGCTTAGAAATTTTTCCTTCACAGTCTGCTGGCCTCTTAGATGGGGTCTCCCCCGTACGCTCTCACAGCATTCCGTGGATTCCCCTTACAGTCTGTATCATGAGTTGTGTGGTGTGGTTGTGTGACTGTTTGTTGCACATGTGTTCTCCGTGCCAGACTCGAAGCTCCACGAGGAAAAGGAGTATGTCTGTTACACGTCATCTCATCGCCAGCGTGGAACATAGTGCCTAGCCCATGGCAGGTACATGTTCAATCAGACTGCCTGCCTCAATTTTTGTTTCCTTTCTTCCTTCCTTTCTTTTTTTAAAAGATTTTTAAAATTTATTTGACAGAGACATAGTGAGGGAGAGAATACAAGCAGGGGAGTGGGAGAGGGAGAAGCAGACATCCCACTGAGTGGGGAGCCCAATGTGGGGGCTCGATCCCAGGACCCTGGGACCATGACCTGAGGCAAAGGCAGAGGCTTAACAACTGAGCCACCCAGGCGCCCCCTCAACCCTCTTCTGTGCTTCAATCAACACGGATGCCCAGGACCCACCTATTGCATCCCCCTTGTCCAACATCTCCTTATAAGAAGAAGGGTGACATCTCTCCTCTCTTCATAATTCAAGGAACAAGTCAGCTGCATCACAGTTGGCCTTCTTCCCGTCTCCCATCTCAGCAGACCTCACCCAGACGTCAAGGTTGCAGGTAATGGTTATATTTATTTATTTCTCTTTGCGCAAGGCTGCCCTCTGGTGGTTAACCAGGGAAGAGAGCACTGCCCTGATGGAACCCCTCGGGCTGGTGGAGCCCAGCTCCGAGGCTGTCCAGTGAGCCAGGGACAGGTGAGCGCTACAAAGAGGGCATCCAGATGAGGATTCCTGTTAGTCTCCGTCCTTATGAACGGCTCCCTCCAAATCTAGCAGGAAGCCCTTGGTCTAGGAAGAGCGAGAAAATAAAGTCCCATGGAAACCCCACCCTACCCGTAGTGGGTAAAATAGTCTGCTTTCTCCTCCGTGGTGTGCTGGCAAATGCTTAACAACCAGCTTTGTCTCTCTCTCGGAAAGAATCCCGGAGTGTAGCATGTACTGATGTCTGTGGTGTAAATACTCTCCCCATGACCAAGTTCAATCTGCCAATGTGATGTCCCTGAGTGTCGCTGGGAAGAGATGAGCACCAGGGGCAGGTCATTGCAGAGTATGTCATAGACATAAGCTCAAGAACGTGGTTACGAGTAAAATATAGTAAACTAATTGGAAAGGAATGAGTTTGAGTATTTATTGCATTTATTTTCAATGTAATGTATTTAAATGCGAACTTGTAATTTAATCTTTAATAAAAGCTGTGGTTAACGAACGGCTTGCAGAAATCCTACACTTGATCTTAGCCAAAAGGCCGAGAAGCAATACAGCTTACAAAATTCTGGAAAATGTAATAATTGGTGCTGCGAACCTAGTAGTAAGAGCTGACTAAAGCATGCCACTGCTTCTCCCCCTTCCTCCTTCTATTTCTCCCCTTTCTCTTCCTCTTCCATGACTTCCCGGCATTCCCTGTAGGTAGGAGGGATGGGGACTCTCTCGGAGCTTTGCTGCAGATGCTAATCTTCTCTGAGTCAGGAGACATAGGTGTTAAGCAAAGAGGATGAGAAATGCAAATTTGGCTACTAAAGGACATTTATGCACGCGAGTGAGTGTGTGTGTGTGCATATGTGTGTGTGTGCACGTGTTTCTGTGTGTGTGTATCGATTGTGTATACGTATGTCTGTGTGTGTGTGTGTGTGTGTGTGTGTGTGTGTGTGTGCGCGCGTGCATGCATATAGAAGGTGGCTGAAGGGAGTAGGGGTGAGTTTTGCAAATGGTTCCTGGCTGAATGGAAGACCACCGTGCAGAGGCAGTCGTGCTTTGGGAGGGTGAGGGCTGCTCGCCGCGTGTGCGGAGCAGGCGAGCTAGCAGCAGCGGCCGATGGGGAGCCGAGGCAGGCAGAAGTAGGCGCTGGGGAAGAGGCCCAGGTTGATGGGATTGCCATCCAGACGGATGTCCTCCAGCTGCCTCCGGCTGTGTTTGTGCTCCTCGGTGTCACAGAAGGCATCGCTCTGCATGGTCTCTATCATGTTATTCTAGAAAGAACACACAGACAGCTGCTACACCTCTGCCTAGAGAGGGCCCTCAGGCAGCGCCAAAGGCAGATCCCTGGCAGGTCCCTTCCTGAGGCTGGGGAAACTGAGGCACAGAAGGCCAAGGCCGTGCAGCAAGGGGCGAGGGGAGGTGGCCCATGGAGGATGGATGGAGAGTGAGGGGAGAGAGTTAGAGGGATGAGGCAGGAGGATGAAACAGAGGGGAAGGGAAGGCAGGGAAGGAACGAGCAGTCCACTGATATGGGATGAAGGACATGGGGGGACAGGAAGCATTTTCAGGAGAAGGAGAGGAAGGCAGTCACCCGTAGGCTGTGGACAGTGACTTGGGCAAGACCTCCGATCCCTGCCTCCAGTGAGTAATCAGTGCAGGAGACCCCTGCCACTGCCCAAGGAGGGTCCCAGTTATCTGACCTCCGTGTCCCTGGCCTCGGTCAACGTTCTTGCCCTTGGGGTACGGCTTACCTGCAAGTGCAGCGAGCGCAGGCTCAGAGGCAGAGGCCCGGGAATGGAGCCCAGAAGATTGTCAGCCAGGTAGAGGAACTGCAGCTTCTCTAGCGCCTGGGGAGGAGACAAAGGGCACAGGAGGCTGGCAGATGTTCTTGGACCCGGCATGGATGGGTGCCTGATGTCACCGCATTCATTCACTGAGGGTCTCCTGAGCCTCAGCCTCGAGCCAGGCTCAGCACACGCGGGGAGAAGGGTGCTGCAGGGACTGCCCAGCCTCTCAGGAGCTCACAGGCACCAACTCCTACTGGACGCAGAAGGATCGGGGCTGCGTTGAGGCCTGGCAGATGGGGGAGCATGTAGGGCTGGTCAGCTGGTAATGAGGAGCAGGTGAAGGGTGGGCGAGGGGCAGGGAGGGGGTGGGAGGGGGTCGCTTTCAGTCCAGCCTCAACTTTTCTGCCATCAGAAAGGGATTTTCCCAGACGAAAAGTCTCCAATGCTAAACCCGGGATGGCTGTGGAGAGCATGTTCGGGAGCTAGCCAGAGCCATGGAACGAGAGCCACGGGCACGCGAGGCAAACTAGGTCTGCATGTGTTTCCGCACCAGAACCGCTCCTAGAGCTCAGCCCAATTTGTGCTGGGGGGTTAACCCTTCCCATCAGAACCAGCCAGCCAGCGAGCAATCAGACTGTCTCCCACAAGCATTTGCTCACAGAAGGACAACGGTTAGTCAGTTAGTGGCGGGTTTTGGAAATAAAGGTTTCTGTAGAGTTTGGGCTGGGGCCAGCACTATGGCAAGTCCCATGCAAGCCCGTGTTTTCGGGGAGCAGAAGCTGCGGGTGCAGACAGGTGAATGGAAGGATGCTCGGAGAGAAGCCAAGAGACTGCATGCCCGGGAGACGGAGAGGGAGAGCTGCTGACCTTGACTTCCAGCACCACCCGCCCCCCAGTAAGGAGGCCTGAATTTCCATTTCCTGGAGATTCATGGCTAGCACATTGTTAAACACCCTTTCTTTCTTTCTTTCTTTCTTCCTTTTTTTTTAAATAGTAAGGACTTTTATTTATTTATAAACATTTTTAAAAAAAATTTATTTGACAGAGATCACAAGTAGGCAGAGAGGCAGGCAGAGACAGAGAGAGGAGGAAGCAGGCTCCCTGCTGAGCAGAGAGCCCGATGTAGGGCTCGATTCCAGGACCCTGGGATCATGACCTGAGCTGAAGGCAGAGGCTTTTTTATTTTTTATTGATACATTTATTTTTATTTATTTTTATTTTTGTATAAACATATCATGTATTTTTATCCCCAGGGGTACAGGTCTGTGAATCACCAGGTTTACACACTTCACAGCACTCACCATAGCACACACTCTCCCCAATGTCCATAACCCCAACCCCCTCTCCCGACCCCCCTCCCCCCAGCAACCCTCAGTTTGTTTTGTGAGATTAAGAGTCACCTATGGTTTGTCTCCCTTGAAGGCAGAGGCTTTAACCCACTGAGGCACCTGGGCGCCCCTAAACACCCTTCCTTGCGTCAGAAGCAGTCTATTGGCAACAACAACAAAAGTTTAATACAATAATGGGAACCGATGAAGAAAATGGGGTTTGATTATTAGACGCAGGACAGGGTTGGAGCAGGGCTGTCCCATGAGGGCATGGGTGCGTGTGTGCGTGTGTGTGTGTGTGTGTGTGTGGCTATGGGCAGGGGTGGCAGTGGGGAGACGGTGGGCTCCACGCCCTGGCTTACCCTGAAGGCTCCAGGCTGTATCCCCGAGCTCCGGAGCTGGTTCTGGCGGACGTCCAGGACCTCGAGGCTGGCGGGCAGCGCAGGCAGAGCCCCCAGCTGGTTTTCTGGAAGGATCAGATCCTGCAGCTCAGGCAGCAGCCGGAGGGCGTCGTCATCAATGGAGGAGATAGAATTGCTGGAAAGGTTGATCCGCTTCAGTTTTGCTATGGGGCATGGGGGAGAACACAGAGAGACATGGGACCTACCATCTTTCCTCGCTCTCGCTGGACCCACCTGGACCCCGCTCCATCCCTTTTAAGATAGGGAAGGCCAGTCTGTTCTCCACCTGTATGAGGTCCAAGCCAGGAGATATAACGTCATAAACCAGGACCCCCCCCCCCCCCGGGGGAAAGCCCTCAGATTCTGCAATGCTGGAGGGCACTGGAGTTCTGCCCTGTGGGGCGGCTGCCCACCTCGGAGGGGTTCGGTAGAAGGCAAGACCCGACAGGCCCACCAATGCCTGGACCCATTCTACCGCCGCCCCCCGCCCCCGGCCCCTTCACAGCTGGTTTACAGAAAAGGTTGCCGTGACCCCGAGGGTTCTGGGAATTAGTGGCAGGATCTGGATGAGAGCCCAGGTCTCCTAGCAGAGGCAGGGTAGAAGGCATCAAGGAGCAAAACACACAACAAACCACAATTAGGCAAATCGCGTCAGGGCTGTGGGGCTGAGTTAGCCTGGTCTGTCCAGAGACCAGGAGGACACAGAGCTACAGCGGCTTGGAATCTGAAAATGCAGGCTTGATCCTATCTTCCCTTTTCCAGCTTTCCAGAGCTTTGGGGAGTGCAGATGAAGACAGGACACTTTTATTATCCAAAATCTTCAAGGGAGGGGATTACAAAGGCTTGGGGTTATTGCCATTGGGTAGCTGCGGAGACTGAAAGCTAAGGGGGAAAGGCTAACTGACATGGGATACTGTGTCTGTGACTGTTCGTGGAAAGGGGGCACAAGGCAGGGGGCCTAGGGGTTCCGGAGGTTCCCTCTGATAGGCCCTCCCTCATCTTCTGCCAGCGCACCACGTACTCAGCCCTTTGAAGTCTCCGGCTCGGATCTGGCGGATGCGGTTGAAGCGGGCGTACAGGTAAGCGGTTGTCTTGGGAAGAGGAGGGATGCTCTCTAGGTCGGCATCGTCACAGTACACAGAGGAACCAAGGCACACGCAGACCAGACAGGTGGGCAGGCCTGGCCCAGGTGGAAGACAGAACAAAGGGAGACCCTTCTCAGTCCTCCTTTAGCCTCTGGGACCAAGGGTCCTCACTCAGGGAGCATGTGAGCCATGGCCGGAACGGAACGACATAGTGCGCTGAGGCCGTGCTGGGAGTTGCTCCCAGCCTGGCACTCAGCCCCCAACCTAACAGAGGCAGACCCGTTACCAGTTATTACCCAGTCCCGGCCCACAGGTGCTTTTTTCAGGCTCCAGTCCTCTGCAGGTTTTCCTGGGCCTAGGTGGGTGTTTTAGGACATCCACTGATCTCTTTTCCATAAGGCTCCTCTCTGGTCCCCAAAGGCACAATGAAGATGAAATAAAGCCAGAATTAAGTGGACTGGCCAACGGTTACTGGCTCTGCCAGCTGCCTTGCAGGCAAGGAGTGAGACATGGCCTGTATGGCTCCAAGAAGCACAGGAAAGTCACAATGGAGTGGACAGTGCTTGCCTAGAAATCATTTCCCTTCTTAGGGTATCAGCATCCCAGTTTTCTGCTGGGCAACAGCTCTCTCCTGTTCTCATTCCATGGCCGGTGGTCACTGGACATGGGCCAAACTGTTTTAAAAACGTTGGGAGGCTTTCCTGGTTCATTTGACTAAAGAGCGCAGGTGGTTTCCATCACTCGCCATTACAAGGGACAGAGATGATGGGGGACCATTGGCCATCCAACTCAAGGGGGAGGTCAGTTAGCAGTGACACAGCCCCATGAGGAAGAGGCAGCTCTTCTTTGCAGGCAGGGACCAGGGTGGGCAGAGCAGAGACGATCTCAGCATCCTTTTTACCCCAAGGCCTTGAATGGCAGATCCGGCTGAGGCCCTTTATGGTCTCTTTAAGCCTGAGATCTTGTAGCTCTGAGAAGTCACGGATTCCTAGTGATGCCCCAATACCCTAGATCCACCCAAGACAAATATCTCAAGAGAATGGGAGCCAGGGACAGGCGAGTTAGGAATTAACTGCATCCCGCCTCTGCTCCAGTTCTGACCCCCAGCAGAGTGCCAACCCCTTACTGCCAGATGCGCCAGCATCCCCGGCTCCAGGAGGGCATCAGGGAGGGGAAGAGCTGCTAAGGGGGGATTTAGAGCCGAAAAGCAGTAGGACTGCTTCACTTGCCCCCATGCCAAGTGACAGCCACAAAGTTATTTATTCTCCTCGACAGGCTTTTAATTGTCTCTAATCTAATTACCACTCAACCTGGTCCCCTAGTGATGCTATTAATTAAGGTAGGGTAGCTCTGCTAGGCAAGCAGAGGGCTGGCTTTTTTTCCCCCTCCTATCCAATTTGTGCATTCACTCAAAAGGGTTAGGGATAGTCAGCCTCTCCCTTTGGGTTTCTTTCCTTCCTTCTGTCCTTCCTTCCTTTTCTGACTGTGCCCATTGCTCCACTTCTCCCTTACAGTGAGGGCTAGCCCTGCCCTTTCACTCCCTACCCTGACCACACCGGTGCTGGGCCAGTGCTGGGTCATGGCTGCATGGCCTATGAACTACGTGCCCTGGGACCTGTGACCGTGAACTCACCATGGCTGCCTGGGGAGTCCAGGAGGCCCAGTTTCGTAAGCCTGTTCATTGGGGGCTTGGAGGAGAGTGTCCTCGGAGTCACTGTGCTCTGAGCGGAACCGACCCTGGTTGGAGGAGCCGGGCTGGTCACTTTGACCTGGGGACAGAGCACACAGCACACAGTAGGCCAGTTTTTGCTTGAAAAGGACTTTACTGTGAACTCTGGGCCTCAGTGACCAGTTTCAAACTTGCAGAGAGTCACTGTGGGGAAAGGGGGAGGGAGGAAGGCAACTTCCTAAATTGGGGATGATGCAGCATCTTCCTTATATGGAGAAGGGACTCGGCCAGCAAAGGGGAGCGCAGGGATCCAGCAGGCAGCTGGCTGCCCAGCTGGGCCAGAGCTAGAATCCATATCTCTGGAGAGCCCAGGCCAAGAGCCCAGGCCAGCACTGACCAACTCACATAGCTACTGGGTGCCGGCTTCGGATCAGCCCCCGCAAAGGCCAGAAAGGGCCGAGAAAGGAGTTCAGACTCGAAGATAGCCTGAGAGCAGACAGGGTCACGGAGCTTCTTTTTCTAGTGAGTGTGTGAAGACACGGCTGACCCCGTCCCTCCCACAGCGCTATGGATTCTGGTCTGACTTAGGGGCAGGGGGACAGATATAGGACTTTCAAGGGGGGTGAATACCGCCAGGTTTACTACAAGCCAATCAAGAAATTGGACTTCTGTTGTCCTCTTTCTTAGTGTCATCTAAGTGACAAGTTCCCCCAGAGGGACAAGAATCTCTACGTCCTGGAGAAAGAAGGGGAGGCTTGAAAGCCAGGCCCCCGGCGCCCAGTGTCTTGTGGGGAGCGCCGCTGGTCTGCCGTGTGCCCCTTACCTCGGGGAGCTGGTCCCCATAGTCTGTGAGCCCCTCATAGTCGCTCAGGTCAATGACCTCATCGTAGTTGTCCAGGCCCAGGACATAATTGCCCAGGAGCCCGTAAGCATCGCCTTCCCCGGCCGGATCTCTCCTCTTCCTCTCCTTCGGGAGAGAGGCAGTCCCTGTCCCTAGCAGCGCCAAAGCCAGCAGGCTCAGGAAAGCCGTTTGCTTCATGGGGGTCCCCGGGAGGAGGCGGCCGCTGAAATAAGGAAGAAGCTGAATCACCTCAGAGTCCAGCCCTGCGGAGTGGGCAGGAGGAAGGACAGCCGTCTGTCTCTTCGCCGTGGGAGCAACTCACAGACTCGCCCCACTTCCCTCCCCCACACCGGAGACTCAGGCCTTTCCTGATACACTAGTGCGTTCATGGCCTTGGCAAGCCCCCTGAGGCTGGGGCTATGTCGGGGGTGGGGGGGGGGGCGCTATGTCTCCTGACAGCCCCTCCCACCGCCACCCCACTTTAGTGCCTACATGCTTTGCACACACACACTTCTACTCACTCACACAGGCATGTGTAGACACCCGGTAAAGGCTCGTTTACTCATCGCACACAACCACACACACCAAGTACTGCCGTTAGTCACTAAGCCAGATTTAGAGAAACTTCGTCATCAAGGAGTCTTGTGCTTTTTAAGAGATTATGCATTCTGTCACCCCTTTGCTCAACAAACCTTTATGGGGTGTCTATTATGTCCCAGGCACTGGACTTACCTCTGGGGGTACAGAAAAAAACAGGGCACACCTAGTGCCCTCAGAGCACATGGGTTTAAAAACAGACATATGATCTAAAAAAGGATGTCAGGGGCGCCTGGGTGGCTCAGTGGATTAAGCCGCTGCCTTCGGCCCGGGTCATGATCTCGGGGTCCTGGGATCGAGTCCCATATCGGGCTCTCTGCTCAGCAGGGAGCCTGCTTCCCTCTCTCTCTCTCTGCCTGCCTCTCCGTCTACTTGTGATCTTTCTCTGTCAAATAAATAAATAAATAAAAATCTTTAAAAAATAAAAAAATAAAAAAGGATGTCGGTTTACAAAATACACTTTCTAAATGCAGCTTTTTAGAAACAAATGACTGCAGAAATGAAAATGTTCTTTGTAGATAGTTGTGGGAGTGAGTGTGTCCGCATCTAGAGCGTTCCCTAGGTGTCTGCGCACGTGCCCAGGTGATTCTGTATGCGCATGATGAGCGTGTGAGCACGTGATGAGCGTGTGAGCACGTGATGAGCGTGTGTAAGTATATGCACATGTGCACAGACCGGGGAAGGAGTGTGTGCGGCGTGGGTGTGAGGAATCTGATGCGTCTCCGATAGTGTAGTCCTCCCCAAAGCCGGCTACGGAAGAGTCTAGCAGATTCTCCCCCTCTGTTCATTTTTGCTGGGCTAGAGGTAAGCCCTTTGCAGTAGCAGAATGAGCTCTCCGTCAGAGCCTTCCCCCTCTCCCACCCTCCAGCTTCTCTAGCCTGGAGTCCTAAATTCCCTCCATTCTCCCCCAGCCCAAGCTGGCCACTGGACTGCACCCTAGCCCCTCATTTCTATACCAATAAGCCCAACACCCCTCAAACCGTGAACCTTACCCCGCGCTTATTCTTGTTGTAGAACAGAACCTCACAGCTTCCAGAGAAGTGGGGACTCTGGCAGCAAGGTCGTCTGCAGTGGGCCAGGGTTGGGTGGGGAGCTGGCCAAGGGGGCATGTGACCAGTCAGACTTCTCTTCTTCCTGGTGTCCTGCTGTTCCCCCTCCTCTTTGCTCAGCGGGTCCCCCATCCCCGTGTTCTGTTTGGTGAGAGGGAGTTCTCTCTCTCTCTCTCTCTCTCCACTGGCTCCACTCCCCGCGTATCCTCCCCACCTCCCACCCTCACCTCTCCTCTTTCTCTGTCTGCTGCTTTTCTCTTTTTGGACCACGTTGAGAGCGCTGGCAGGTTCTTCTTTCTGGGGGAGCGGGCGGCAGGTGATGGAGCGCTCGGGAGGGACAGGGCTTGCCTCTCTAGTTTTTTTTCGGATGGTATCCAAAGATTCAAAGAGGCTGAGTGAAGGCACAGTGACCACACAGCCACCCACCACCTGGACCCCAATATGGGACTGTGACTGAACAAAAATAACCAGAGGGAGGTGCTGAAGGCTGGGGCAGGCCCAAGAGAAGGTGAATGGGGGATGAGGTAGGATTCGAAGCCCAACTTCAAGTTTCTCAACGATGATGATGATGATGGTGGCAATGAGGATACAAGAAATCTTCTCATCTGCTGAGGTTGAGCCCTGATCAGGAACCCCAAAAGCCGTTGGGTGGGTTCCTCAGGAGGCTGAGAAGAATCCTCTTCCCCAGCCCCACCAAAGCCGTCTATGTCAGAGAGATTCTCTTTTCCTCAATGCCTTGTGCCGTGCCTGTGGTGTGAAGGCAGGAGCTGGGTGGGGGGTGGCGGCTGGGTGCTGTGTGTTTACCTGAGTTCTTCAATGCTCTGTTCCCCTCACAAGATATTGAATCCTGGCCGTGAAGCTCCCCGAAAATCATCTAGTCCAAACAGCTTATCCAACAGACAAGAAACTAGAGATCCAGCTAGGTGCAGTGACTTACCCAAGGTCACACAGAGCCAGAGCCTGGGCCTAGATTTCCTGAGGCTCAGGCCTGAGCACTGTCCTTTGCTCATATGATCCTGCCCCTTTTCGCCTGATCCCCTCCACCCTGCCCACCCCAGCTTGGAGATCCTGTGCCTCGATGCCCTGGAAACAGACGGCATTGTCAGGACTCATCTCTGTCCTGGCAAAGCTGGGGAAGGGGCAGATCGCCAGCCTGGCCCAGGGTACAGTGCATGGTCTGCCGTGTTCCTGGGCACCAGCTGGTGAGGAGGCGGCATCCCCCAGCCCAAGGACCTGCTCACCAAAGGGATGCCGGTTCCCATGCCCCTGGCAGCCCACCATCTAGGGAGAGGCACCAACAGAGGCTCTGCAGGGGGGAGGGAGAGATAGCCCTGGAGCCAGCAGGATGCCCAGGAAGCAGATGGTACATTTGGCGTGCTGTCCTCCCCGACTTTCTCTCCACAGCCTGTGCTCTGCAGGCAGAGCCTAACCGTTCCCCCACCCCCGTCCCCCAAGGCAGGCTGCGCTTGGCTCTCCCTCCCATCCTACGCCATTTATTCCCTGCAAGGAAAGCAAATGCTACTGTTCATTCATTCCCCCTGCTGCCTGCTCCCACTCTCCCTCCCCACTTTCTCGGTGACACGCACCTACAGTCGGTCCTCCCCCATGTGCTTTTTCAGCTCTTCGGGACCCCACAGTCACAGCCAGTCTCCTGGGGTGCATGCATAGGCTTCCCCCGCACCCCGGTAAAGAGCCCCTTCCGATGCAGTAGTCTCATCTGGGACCCTCTCCCAGATTCTACTCGTGCTTTTCCTTTCCAAGCTCACCACCGGTCACACTCTCTAGCTCCCGTGAAGTTCAGGACGGTCGATGGCAGGTGTGTGTGACCTGTGTGAGAACACACTAACCCTCGGGCTGTGGTGGCGTGCAGCTCAGCTCCCTGCCAGTGGGCACAAGGGGGCCGGAGGGCCGGGGGCCCTGCTGATTCCCCGGGGCTCATTAGGAGAAGCACAAGGCGTGCTGATGGAAAGGAGGTGGCAGGCTGCGGGGACAGGAGTCTGGCCAGCTGACCCTGCTGCTGCCCCTTTCATGGGCGGGCATGGAAATTTCAGGAACCCTCCTGCTTTTTGAACGACAGGGATATATTCCCTGCTGAGGGCCTGTAGCCACAGAACTCTGTGAGCTGATCACATTCCTCTCCTTTCCTCAGGCGCTTCTCCATGCCTTCCTACCTTTTGGCTCGTGCTGATTCTGTGCTCCCTCACCTCTTCCCCACCCGGCAAAATCTGACTCATCCCTGAAGATCCAGCTCAAATGATAGGAGCCATTCTTGGCGTCCCTCCACGGGGGTAGAAGCCCTCTCCACCGTGCTCGTTGAACCCTGCATCACTCCAAACACGTAGGACATGGGACCACTCCATGGGCTTTCCCCTTTCCCACGCTAAGAATTCCTCACGGGCACGGACCGGGATATTAACTGCCCTTGAATTCTTAGCTGGGAACCTCGCACACAGTCGAGGTCCACTGAAACCTGCTGAGTTGAACTAAAGCAAGTGTTAAGGAGGCAGAGTGGACAGGGCAGGGAGCATCTGACAGTTTTCCTTCTAAAGAAAACCGGGGAGGGGGGAGGGTTATGTGTGCAGGGGAAGCTCACAAGCCCACTTCCGGAATCCACCTTCTGTCTGAAGACAGACTTCCGGCACCCGGTTCACCCCCTTCTGTGCAGCCTGGAGAACCTTTGTTCTTCGTCCCCGTACAGCTCTGCCTCTGGTTTGTCTTCCTTACCCGCAGCTGTGCCACTAGCCTGTCAGTGGCCCTTGGTGGGGGAACTGTGACCGTTCTGTGTCTTTCAGTACCTGGCCCCAGACTGAGCATTTGGGAGACCCTCAACAATTTGCTTTCTGTGGTTTGAAGGAATCTGAGCCTCTGGGCTTCAAATGCAGCTATCGGATTTCTGATCTGACTTTCGGAACAATTTTTCATGACGGTTGTGAGTTTGGGGGAAATTTGCCAAGAGAAGGCTTTGGAATTGTTTTCTTAAGAGTTTCTTAGGAATGGGATCCTTTCTCCACCCATCTCTTGGAACCAGGTAAGAGGTGGGGGTGGGCGGGGTGGGGGTGGGAGAAGGCAAGAGCACTTCAAGATAGTCTTGACTTGTTCACGCTGTCAAGTTCAAGGAGGAGATTTTTCATATTCCTTTATTTCCTCTGCTGTGAAGCGTGTTGGAGTGTAAAAGTTGTTTCACAAGGTTATCATGGTTTTGAAGAAGGAACAGATATATGTAGAGTAACCCACACATCTACTCACACACCTGTATACGTAGGTGTCGGTGGCACTGGAAGAATGAACTTGTGTATGGAGGAGGGGCTTCCTGAAATCCGAGGGAGGTCAGCACATTGTGTGTGTGTGTGTGTGTGTGTGTGTGTGTGTGTGTGTGTGTGTTGGGGTGGGGGTGGGGTATCGCTTAAAGGCAATTTCACCCAAATCCCCTCTAGCTTACAGCTGCTGGGAGCAATGGAGGAAAGAGACTCCATCTACATGGGGTTGATGGGATGATGGGGATGGTTTTGCTGCTGAAACAAAAGTTTAGGTTTGCATGAGCCGAAATGTCCCCTGTCCCCAGGGGGACCACAGGCACCATGCTCCCCTGAGGGCCTCCTCCGAGGGGCAGATGTTGTGAGGGGTGAGGGCAGGGCAGAAGCGGGTCTTATCCAGGCCTTAGCACCGGGTTGCTTACAGCCACGGTAATATATTGACTTTAAGCAGGAGCCTTGGAGAAACCAGCCGCAGCTAGGAAAGACGGAGCAGTTATATGGGAGAATGAGGGAAGGAGGCTAAGAGGAAGTGGGCCCTGTATTCTGTAAATGAGCTAAAGAGAAAGGTGAGATAGACTATAATGGGAATTTCTTGAAGTTAGGGACCTAGCTTAATCCAATTTGTTAAAAAATCTCTGGAACTTTTCTCAGCCTAATGAGGCTGGGCATGTTGTCCTACTTGTTTCTAGAACTTCCACTCCCTTCCCCCACTCCCCTCCCGCCCCCCACCGCAGTACACACTAGAGAGCTGTGGAAGGGCAGCGTCTACTAGAGGAATGAAGGAGAAGGGGAAGGTGAGTAAGCCCTGTGGGGCCCAGGCTCTGCTTGGAGGCCAGCCAAGCCACTCACCTGGCCCAGGCAGAGGGGAGGGGATTTTCAAGGGGGTAGGGACAGTCCATATAGGGAATAAATTACTGCGAGAGGCTGGGATAAGAGATAACCAGAGCACGGTTTAAAGAGTGGAGCCTCGGACTAGACCGTGAATGTTGGAGGGACCTAGTCGGGGCATCTTATCTACCCCCTTAGCTTCTAGACGCAAGGGCTGTGGGCAGAAGGGACCCGCAAGGTCAGACAGCAAACAGGAACAAACCACATCCTCACCTGGGTTCCTGAAGGTTCCCACTTGTGCTCACTCATGGTGGACATCAGTCCCTGGCCTCAAGGCCTCTGTCACTTTGCATCCTTTACATCCCAGAGGAGCAACTGTGCACACGGCCCATGGCTTTTCAAGTTGGAACCTGAGGCCAGCTCCTTGACCTTGTACAACCAACCCAAAGAGAGGTGAGGAAGATAGGAGCCAGCTGGGACCTGCACCAGCCACCAGGTGTCACTGATGTGCCTGCCTTAGCATGGGGAAGTCCATCTGTGCTTCTGGGAGATTTCCGGGGCTCCGCCCTTTCCAGAACACTTTCTCGAACTGCTTCCGGGCTTTGGACAGGATTGGGCCATCACACTGATTGAGAACAGATGGTGGGGTGGGGCTGGTGGCACCAGACCCTATGGACACCCGAGGGGCCCAGGGCATCAGACCGGCAAGGGGGCTGCAGGCCCCATCCGTACCCACAGGGGCCCCACCCAGGGGCTCTGACTCCCACCCCTCTCCCACTAGCTGATTCCAAGTTCCTGGAACTATTCTCCTTGACTCCCTGCTCTTACTCTTGAGATAGAGGCCCAGCCAGGAGGGCGTGTGCTGAGAAGGGCCGGAGCCCGTCCTGTGAAGAAACTGCCGGAGGCAGGCCCTTGTGGGAACCCTGACCCTCCACCCTCTTTCAGCCCTTCCTTTGCACGTCTTTGCTGGAGAACACGGGCTGGTAAAGAGCCAGCACAACGTCTGGTGCCAGCGAACAGGGCGGCAGAGCAGCATTTCTGGAAGGCAGGATCCGTGGCTAAGGGGTCTGTCGGGGCCAGAGCTGCCCATGATGTTGGAGTCTCCAGCAGGACTTTCCAAACCTCACCTCTGGGCTGTTCTGACCACCTTCTGCTTGCTTCGGCCGGGACCAAGTTCCAGATGTTAGCCCATGGTCCCGACTTACCCAGGAGTGTCAGGGTAGAGGAGGAGGAGAGAAGAGGTTGTCTTTGGGCACAGCTCTGTGCTGCTCGGGCCAGAAGTGCGGGTGTGCAGTGGGTGTCCTTGAGCTGGGTGAACCAAATCAAGCCCTTAGAAGTCTTGCTCTAAAAGCCTCAGGAGCAGCAGAGCACGTGGCTAGTCCTTGCCTCGGGAAGGTGGGAGAAGAAAGGCAAAGCTGGGAATGAGAAAGGAGGATAGAGGACATGAATGGTGGGCACAGGCACCGGGGTCACCAGCATTCAAGTGCGGTCAGAGGCAATCCAGGGGGCAGAGTAAGGCCTAAATAACCACGGACTGCAGCAGACGGAAGCACATCATGAGGTCCAGTGGGATGGGTGGCTTCAGATGGTTCCCGTCCAGCCGCAGGTAGCGGAGGTGTGGCACGTTCTCCAGATCGGAGGAGAAGTCATGGAAGGCAACTAGATTGTTGGGGCAAATCTGGGTCCCATTGATCTCTGTGGAGAAAGAAGGAAGAAGTCAGCAGGTACGTGGGTGGGGGGATAGGGACAGACAAGGCTGGAGGCAAAGATGAGGAAGGAGAATGGGGTGGGCTGCTGAGGATAAGAACTGGAGTGCTCTTCTCTGGAATTGGCTGACCTTGAGAATGTGTGACCAAGGGTGAGTCAACCCTACCCACTCCCAGGCTCACTTTACTTTAGAATCAATTAAGTCAGAACCAATCAACCATTGTTGTTGGAAATCCACTCAGTAGAGTCGAGGAGGAAGTCAGCAGGGAGCTGGACTTTCAGAGATGGGTGGGACCACAGCGGGTGGAGACGTGGGGGATGGGGTTCTGCTAGAGTGACCTCCCGATTTGAAGGAAGTTGTAGAGGCAGCGAAGGTCATGGTAGAATCCGGGAGTAGTAACTAGCACAGAGAGATATCCTAGGGAGATAAGCTGGACAGGTCAGCCGTGGTAGGCTTTCAAATGGAAAACAAGATTCCACTGTCTCCTTTGCCTCTGGTGAGGTGACAGCAGGTTTGTCATCTTCTGGATGAGTTTCTTCTTCCCCTAAATCTTGCTTCTTTCATCATCTGTAGGGTCAGCGTTGTTGTTAGTGACGCTCGTCTTCTACTTGGTCTCCTTCTTCCTCTCTCTTCATCATTGGAGTAGCAGAAAATCAGTGGATTTTTTTTTTCGCATGACCACTGTGACTTTGGACTATGACCTACCACCCTGACAGTTCCCAAATCTGTGAAGTGGTGAGAGTGGTACCTGCTCCGTCACTCCAGATTAGAGGATATTGGCAAAGGCATTGTGCAGACGGTCAAGGACAGGGCCGGAAGCAGCATGAAGTCATTGCTGAGAACATGGCTATCACACTGACCTAGGGCTGGGCTCCACCCTCTCTGTCCGTTGGTGACACTGGAGATGGGCTGGGCATAGAGGAGACAGGTGGAGGGAGTGTGATTTTTCTGACTTTGGCCTCCAAGGGCTGGATGTCCCCTAGCAGCCTGCCCTTCCACACCCCGAGAGAGACTGCTGGCCATTCTGCCTGGATTTTTGGCCTATCTAGCTTTTGGGGTAACACATTCCATCAGTTTACGACCTGCAGGATAAAATTAAACAGTTTCCCCTTTTCCTGAATTTGTTTTTTGCAAGCTTCAAAAAAAGCCCTCCCCTACTTCCCGTAATTATCCCAGATGAGTGAATGAACCTGTTCATTTGTTTCAAGATTCTAGAAATTCAACAATCTCCCTCTCATTCTCTCGCTTGGAAACGAAGGATTCCTAATGTTCTCTTAGGGGTGCTGCCCTTTCCACTATCCACTTCAACCCTACTGCTGCTACATTCCTGGTGTGGATGGAGCCTGGTTTAGTTCAAGGACCAGATAATATCCTCTCTTGCTTTTAAAGCGTTCTGTCAATACTCTGCACAGAGCTGACATTGTTGATCGAAGAAAAGCTGGGACTTCTAGCCTCTGCTTCCGGGCTGCAATTTTTACCCCTAGCCCAGGACCCTATATGGATTTAGCTTGGGCAAATTCTGCCTGAAATGTGCTATCTTATGTGATTAAGTAGTCCAGCCTTCCAGCTAAATTCAGAAAGCACCAGCGCACTGGCATGCTCTTCTGGCTGCCACATCTTTCCCAGCTGCCTACCCCGAGTACATAGCTGCCTTGCTATGTACATATTTTTAAGATTCTTCAAAACCTAGCCTCAGGCTTCCTCTCCCAGCTGCCAGCTTGTGCAGGGGACAGGCCCAGGACATTTCAGAGAAGTGACATTCAGAACATGTCACTGTTTTGCTTTCACGAGAATGTTCGAGACCACGTTCCATGTCTACCTTACCGGTAGATCTGGAGGGCAGAGAAGCTGGGGCTAGTGAGAAAGGACGGGGAGGAAGAGCTGTTACCCTCCAAACATGGTATTCTGGGTACTTGGTCCATATTAACCTATTAAATCTTCATATCAACTTTGTGACTGAAGGTATTATTCCCATTCTCATTTTACAGGTGAGAAAACTTCCCAGAGAGGGGAAATATCTGTCCAAGGTCACACAGACAGTAAGTAGCAAGGTAAAGATTTGAAGTCCAGTGCCAAACTCGGTGCTTTTTTGCTCTTACCCCCCACCTCCCCCTCGCCCTAAGCTCCTAGAAGGGATTGAGGCAATAAGAGCCTCCACTTCCCTGGCTGAGGCCGTGGCCATGGCCATGGCCCCGCCCCGCCCCCACTCACTCTCTATGCTGTTGTTGTTGAGGTACAGGTGCTCCAGCTTGTTGTTGATGGCGGGCACGCTGCTGATCTTGTTGTGGGACAGGTGGAGCACGAGCAGGTTGGAGATGTTGAAGGAGTTCTTGGGGAGCCCCCGGTCTGACAGCCTGTTGTAGTTCAGGCGAATGAAAGCAAGGTTGGGGAAACCCTTGAAGTAGCCATTCGGGATGGTCTCGATCCTGTTGCTGTCCAGGTAGAGCTGGTGAATGGCCGTGGGCACCTTGGGGGGCATCTTCCTCAGGATATTGTGGGCCAGGTTGAGCTGCATGAGGTTCTTGAGGCCCTGGAAGGTGTCGGGCTTGAAGACGCCGTCGCTTAGCTTGTTGTGCTGGAGATCCAGGAGCAGCAAGCTGTCCAGCTTGCTGAAGACGCCGGGTGGGATTCTGGAGATCTGGTTCTGACTGAGCCTCAACTGCTCCAGGTGCCGGGGCAGGGCCGAGGGCACTTCTTCGAGCTGGTTCTTCTCCATGTAGAGGAATATCAGACTGGGCAGTTTCTCCAGAACCTTCTGGTCTATCTTGCGAATCCGGTTGTTATCCAGGTTGATCCACCTCAGGCCGGTGGCATTCTGGAAGGACTCCACGGGGAGCTCCGTTATGAAGTTGTTCTGCAGGTAGAGGTAATGGATGCGGGGGGGGATGACAGGGACCTTCCGGAGGTTGCGGCTGTCACAGTAGAGGGCGGACGGGAAATCCGGGGGGCAGTAGCATTCCCGGGGGCAGTCAGGGAAGATAGAAGGGGGGCCTGGAGGGAGAGGAGGGGGCAGGTCTGTAGGCTCCGATGGCTCATGGGGCGGAGGAATGCTGGGTGTGGGCCTGGGTCTGGGTCTGGGCCTGGGCCTGGGTCTTGGTCGCCTTGTCAGCTGGCCTTGGGCCACCGAGGCCAAGATGAGGAGAAGTGGGAGGAGCCAGTAGAGGGATGACCTCATGGTCCAGGTGACGCACCTGCAGGGAGGAGACACAGGAAGTTATTAGCCTGCTGGACCTCTGGAATTAGAGGCCCTGTCTCGGCACAAGAGTTGGCCAGGATGGGCCCCGGGGGCTGTGGGAGACACCTGTCAAAGCATTTCTTTGTCTGCCTGTACCCAGCAAGTAAGAAAATAACATGGACTTGAGGGTCAGGACCCCCAGCCAAAGACCTAGCCTGCTCTGGTGAGGGTGAGCCATCCTGGCAGAAGGCACATCGGCTGTGACTCAGGAGCTCTGGGATTTGCTGGAGAAGACCCTTAGCCTCTCAAGTGCTTGGTCTCCCCACTTACAGCGTGAGCAAATCATCCTGTTCCTAGAAGAGGGATGTTAGGAGGCATGAGCCATAGGGTCCTAAGCGGTCCATCTGGAAGGGTCCTTAGAGATCCCACAGTTCAGTTGTTTTCAGACTGTGCCCCCAGTTCTGCGGAGTCCCCCGAGGGAGGGAGACTGAGTGGGCAGCCCTGGGACATCCCCAGCTCGCCCCTGTGCCAACCTTAGCCACTCTGTATTTTTAAATCAGCTGTGTAGAGAGGTTTGACCAAATCATGTATTTGAAAGAAGAGCCGTGTTGCTAAAAATGATTTGAAATCCACCCTTCAAACCCAGATTCTACAATTTACAGAAATGGGGGGGGGGTCCTGGAGGGAGGAAGCAGCTTGCCCAGGTGAGGAAGCTATTGAACAGCAAACCCGGGACAAAAACCTGGGCAGGGGGTCTCCTGCCCTCCAGAGCAGGGCTTGTGGAGGTCCTGGAAAGAAAGGAAAATGCTGTAGACACACTCCCGTCTTGGGTCCGCCCCTGCTTGCTCCCCCCCCCCCCACCACCCGGGGCTCAGGGAACGCTGCTCTTTGCCAGCCAGAGGCACACCAAGAATTTCTTCCCAGATGTGGAGGCTCCTGTGAAAATAAACAGGGCAAGGATCAAAAGCTGTGGGGAAATCACTTTCATTTCTTCTGACTCGGTCTCGCCGCCCCCACATCCACTGGAGCTGCTGGTGTTGAGACGATATGAAGAAGAATTTCCTGCCGGCCCCCGTGACATAGCGGAATAGGTCACCAAGGGCTATTTTGGGGCTGTGCTCCCCAGGGGCTCTGATGAGCCTTCAGAGGGGATCACGTGGGTTGAGTTGAATCAAGCTTGAAGAACAGCGAGAGGACCAGGGCTGCCCACTGACTGGCATGTCCCCCAGCTACCTCCCCTGGCTGTCCTGCCCCCTCTCCCCCACTGGGGCCTTCAGTCGTCTCTGTTCCCACACTGCTTCCCCTGGCCCACCTTGCTGCCACCTCAGGAGGTGGTGTCTGCCCCTCTCCTTCTGGAGGCCTGGTGGGGGGGGTACAGGCTCTCTGACCTAGGGTGAGCCTCCACGTTGTGTCCCCAGCTGCATCTGGACCCTGGCATTTTGCCCCTGGGCAGGGCCTCTCACTGGATTTCCTTTGAGCCCACATGAGCTTACAGGCCTCCCTTGGATGCTTCTTGCTGGCTTTGCTCAAAGGAAGATGCTAGAAACTGCTCACCAGAGGCTTAGTCCCGGCCCAGGTGCTCGGGAGGCACTGAAGGTGAGAGAGGGCAGAGCACAACCCCAGGGGGTAGAGGGTGTCTCCCTGCCCCTTTCACACATGCCATTCATGCCTACCCTGCTCGCTCTCTGTCATATGTGCGCGCGTGCACACACACACACACACACACACACCCCTACACCACACACATAACCAAGTTCATGTTCACATGTTCACTGTGTGTATGTGTGAGTCCTTACACAGTACTCTGAGAATGGGAGGGAGGGCAGGAGGGAAAGAGGGAGGCAAAGAGGAAGGGGGAGGAAGGGAGGGAAGGAGAGAAAGAAGAGGGGGAAGGAGAGAGAAGGTAGGTAGGAGGGAAGGAGGGGGGTAGGAGGATGAGAGGGAGGGGGGAATGAGGGAAAGTGGGAGAGAGGGAAGGAAGGAGGGAGGGAGAGAAGGAGGGAAAGAGGAAGGGAGGAAAGGAGGGAGGGAGAGGAGAGAGGGAAGGAGGGGGGAAGAGATTGCCCTGTGACCTCTGTTACTTCTCCATCTCCCATTTAGGGGGTCCCTCCCCAGGTGGGCCTCTCCAAGGTGGTCCACGAGGGTCATTTCCCTGGGCCTCCTGTCACGAAGAAGAACCGTGCAGTTAGATTCTTGGCTTTACCTCCAGCTGAGGATCCAACAGTCCCACAGGCCTGAAAAGAACAGACAACCATTGTAAACTCGAGTTCACCACTTAGGATTGGTGAACTATGAATTAATATTTCGTAAGTCCTATAATTTTCTTGAAGATAGCGCAGTCATATGCCCTTTAAAGGAGTGGTTAAAGATTAGTATGCGGAATGCAAACATTTTTAAAAAGCCCCAATTTTTGTGGCCTTATTTGTTCCAGCATTTCTTTATTTTCTGATTACCTGGGAGCCGGAGATAAGCCAGAGGTCCCTCGGGATGGGAAGCGCTGCTTCAGGGAGGTTCCCCAGCCCTGGCTGCGGGCTTCCCCATTTCCTTTCCCTGCCTTTGTCACCAGAAGCATCTACCAGGTATCAGACCTTGAGTTAAGCAAGTAAAACTTGTCCAGAGCATCCAGCAAAGGCCCCTCTGTGGGGCTCCGGGACTGGGCAGCTGACCTTTGCTCACGGGTGTCCCCGAGGTGCTCGTGGTTAGGAGGGACAGTGCTCCTTCCAACCACAGTGAGCACAAGTCTTCCCCATCCCCAGCTCCTGCGTCAGACCCTTCCGGAACTTCTCTTATCTTCCCCTCACCCCCAGGCCCCAACCCCCAACCCACTGTCTGACCTTTCTACATTCCAAACCTCTGAGGCTGGCCAAGCTCCAATCAGAGCCACGAGGAGGGTTCGGAGGAAAAGTTCTCTGTGCCTGTTCCATGGAGAAACACTGCCTCTGCTCAGCTTCCCTTCTAAGCCCCAGGGCTCAACCACTCTCTACTGTGTGTGTGTGTGTGTGTGTGTGTGTGTGTGTGTGTGTCTCCATGCTTCTTTCTTGAGAAAACAGAGTTCATTTCTAAGGCTTTTTACACTGGGCAACGCCTCTTCCTGCTGGAGCCCGAGTGTCCAGAGGCGGAGGTCCTGACGGCAGCCCTTGCTCCCCGCGGTCCTCAGCGAGGTCCCAAGTCCCCGAAAGCAGAATCTGTGTGACAGGGTGGAGGCCCCTGGACTCTGAAGCCCGAAGTCACACTTTCTTCTCCTGCCTTCCAGAGCCTTCCGTCCAATCATAAATACCCTTGGGGTGGGTCAGGAGTGGGTATGATTTCTAAATTTCGTGCGCTCTTGTAGGCACACCTCCCCAGCCCCAGCCTTCTCGCCCGCCCGGCAGTGCTCCCCACTCCGTGGTCGGGCTCCCGTGCCCCAGCACCTGCAGTTCCGTGCCCCAGCACCGGCTCAAGAGAGCTGCTGCTTCACGGGGGCAAAGCCCAAGCCAACACCCACTCTTTCGCTTGGGAACATTTCCTGAGAGAGTTCTCGCTGGAATTTCAGTTCCAAGTATTGGAGATCTGGGCTCGCATCCTGGCTCTGACCCTCCTCCCCCGTCTCATCATTTGTGCAAGGACGAGGACGAAATGAGATCACTCGCATAAAGGCATGCTGTAGAGCAGAAAATCTCCACCAGGGGCAGGGGGTTCCTCTCTTCACCTATTTATTTATAAAAGAGCCAGTTCTTTAGGGAGACTGACTTTTAAAGGGAACTGGCCCTCATCCCTGCCTGGCTCATGAGTTCATTCATTTGAGGCTCAGACGCCCAAGACTAGCGCAATGCTGAGGCTCCAGGCAGGGCTGGGCTGAAGTTCACGTGGGTTTGTCACATCAGTACGGGCAAGTTTAAGGGTGATTGGCTTTACTTGGAGAGTGTGGGATTGGGGCTGGGCTGGGAGGAAGGTTGGGCGTGTCTCCCCTGGGGGTTGAAGGAGGATTACTCCACACTCCAATTGACCCTTCAACGACACGGGTCTGAACATCGTGGGTCCACTCACACGCAGACATTTTTCAGTACATGTATGTACAGTCCTATAAATGTGTTTTCTCTTCCTTATGACTTTTCACATCGCATTTCTTTTCTTTAGCTTACCTTATTTTAAGAATGCAGTATTAGCATACGAAATATGTGTTAATCCACTGCGAACCCTCTGGTCACTGGTAGGCTATCAGTACTTAAGTTTGGGGGTAAGCAACAGTTAAATGCAGATTTTTGACTGTGTTGTGGGGGTTGGCACCCCAACCCCTGTGCTTTTCCAAGGGTCAGCCGTACTCACTGGCAGTCTTGTTCTTGCCAGATTTCCTGCCTAGTTGGTCATCTCTAAGCCTCCATGGCTTAACTCAGCCAGTCACCCCGCTGTGGAAAAGGGGCTGTCCCTGGCCCCAGAGCCACAGTCATGGACACTGGGGTGACCCTCTTTCTTTGTCCCTTCTTTCTGTTCTACACCCGGACTTCTGAAAGCTGTCTGGCTCCCTTTATCTCTTCCAGAAGCCCAGAAGGAGGCTGGAAGCCAGGAGAATCAGGTGGTCATTTGCTAGCAGAGGAGTTGAGACAGGCCGTCTTTCCCTCCAGGCTGCCTGAGCCCCTCCAAGTAGGGCTCATGTGGTCCTCAGGGAACGAACGGGCTGATATGGAGGCAATGATGAATTCAACACTATTGATGCAGCCGTCCCTTTCCTGAGGGGTGAGTCAGTGTAAGGGTGAGCTGCCTGGGACAGTGGGGATACCAGACCTGGGGGGAGGGTTCTTGGCCCATCTTCCGCTACCTAGTTACGTGACCCTGTCTTCAGCCTTAGTTTCCTTACCTGTAAAACGGGGATAACACATTTTCCTATCCCTATATTCCTCACCCAGTTGTTGTCAGAATCAAGTGTGATAAGCGACTTTAAAATGAACCACAGATAAAGAAATACTAAAAATAAATATAACACTATTATGAAGAGACCATCTGTCTCCTCAGCGTCTACCACAAGGCAAAGTGTAAACAGAATGAAGTTTTTTTGGCCTGAGGCCACTAGTCCAGAAGAGCAAGTCTTCCATTCTGAGGGGCTAGGAATGGAGCAGGGGGAGAAGGCTGTCCTCTGACAGCCTGGTGCCTCACTGTACCCTTCGTCCTGCCTCCATCCCCCTGCATCCCTCACCCCTGAAGAAAGCCTCGAAGAATCTGTCTGATGCCTTGAGCACTCATAGAGCCGGGTCCCAACCCTGCAAGTCTCCTGTTGCTGGATCCACTGGCGCAAACCTCCCTCTGCTGAGCTCCATTGTCCCCGTCTGTAAAGTGGGTGTATTAACAGCTTCCAATCAGATTGTTCTGAGGATTAAATGAGCAAATGTGTTTAAAGTGAGTGCTCAGTGAACATTAAGCTGCTGTGGGCGTATTTTCAAAGTAACTGAGTCTCTTTCCCTCTGGCTTAGCCAGAGGGCACCCCTGCCCTCCACCCAAAGGCAGAGACAGGTGGGTACTGATCTCCCCCAGCTCTTCTACACAGAGCAGCGTCCTCCCTTTGGGGTCTGTGACGCCACACATGGGTCTTAGAACCAACTATCTGGAGAGACCACAGAAGCCCCCAGTCACCTGGGGTGGGGGGAAGGCTCACTCTGTCTTTTCAGCTGTGGGGATGCTGGCCAGGGAAGGCTCAGTCTCACCTCCTTAGCTGGCTCTGGGGCCCCCTGTGATCTCTGACTTCCCCTCCCAACCTTTTGCACCTGGCTTTTTTGCCCCTTCCAGCCTTGACAGTCTTCCCTCACCTGCCCAGGAAATGGGGCTGCCCACCGGGGAGGGGGAGGAGGAGTGCAGAGCCTGTCCTGGCTCTGAGCCCATCAGGACAGACAACTGTGGGGCAGGGGGAGAGGAGATCTAGGACAGATGGGGAAAGGCCCAGTCCAGTGCCCAGGGCAGGTGCATTAGCAAGTGAGAGGAAACAAGCTCTTTGGAGCTCTCTTGGGGGAACTTTCTGGGATGTTCCCTAGGATGTGGTTGCCAGTGCTTGCAGGGAAGGAGGGGAGAGCCCACAGCAGATCTTCCCTATTCCTCCAGGAGCTTGTTCCCATGCCCCAGAAGATGGTGGCCCATGTGGGACACTCTGGAGGTCCTCTACCAGACGGCTCTTGTCCAGGAGACCACACAGCTCTCCCCCCCAGCTAACACTGCCCTGAGTCCTGGGCTCTTCATTCCCAGATCAGGTCTCTCTCAGGCCCCTGACTCAGGTTCTCAAACCCTGACTGTCAGGAACCCCTCAAGCATTAAACAGGAGATTCCTGAGCTCCATCTGGAAGGTCTAGAGTGACGGGTCCAGACATCTATATTTTTAGTAAGCTCTCGGGCCCCCCACCTTGCCCCCAGGTGATTTTGAAGATCAAACATATTTGGCGACCCTGATCTGCCCACCGACCTGCCCTGGGACACGCTCTTGCTGCTGTGGCAGAATTGAGTAAGTTGCGCAGAGGGAGGGGCTACCTGGAAAGGAGCCCCATTCAATGACCCACTTTAGCTTTCCCCTTCCTGACTGATTAAGGAATTACTGTCTCCTTGCCCTCTGCCACAGGCTCCCTTGCCTGATGATTTTGAAATTGCTTTAAAGCGAAGCATTTTCTGGCTGCCTGCAGGAAAAAAAAACAAATGAGCTACCCCCAGAGCTGGGAATTCGGACCTCCAAGTCTTGGAAGCTGGGTTGCTTTCTTCCCTTTCTTTCCAAAAGCCAAGTGGTTTGGACCAGAGAGGGAAAGGCAGAGCTACTGGGAAGATACTGTGCGGGTTGTAAAGGCATTTTTTCTCCCTCCTACCCAATTAAGTTCTAAAGAATGAAAAACCCCCTTCCAGCTCCTGCTCTGGTTCATCTCCTTCCTCTCGGCCTCAGCTTAGGACACAGGATTTTCTTTTGGCTCTGCCATCTCAGTGGAAAGACGCACTTTCTCTTTGCTCTTCCAGCTGGGGAAGCATGTGAGAGTGTGAAAGACAAGATGGGGTGTGTGTGTGTGTGTGTGTGTATGTGTATGTGTATGCGTGTGTCTATAGGCAGCTGGTCTCTGTGCTCCGGGTCAGCATGTGGGATGCCGAGTGTGGAGGTGAACGGACAGGACATCTTTCTACTGCATGTGTGTGTATTTATGTGTGCGTGTGCAGTGAAAATGCAGCCTCCCTGTGACGGGTATGCGCCCCGGTGGCGGTGTGTGACGATATTTGAAAGGTGCGAAGAAATGGGTTCTAGAGTCAAGTTTCCATAGAAACACCTGCTGTGTAGGAATACTGTGCTCAGCTTAACTCCCTGTGCTGCAGCAAACCTCTGAACCAAGAACGTTGAACTTCTGCATGGAGCAAATACATGGGCAGAGTGAGGGAGAGAAGGTAGAGGAGGAGGGCTCAGAAGAAATGTGGAAGCCTTATTGGAGCTCATCTGAAAGGTGTCTTTCCTACATCAAGAGGAGACAAGATGGGAGGAGGGAAAGAAGGAAGGAAGGAAAGAAGGAAGGAAGGAAGGAAGGAAGGAAGGAAGGAAGGAAGGAAGGAAGGAAGGAAAGAAAGGAGGGAGGTAGGGGAGATGGAGACAAGATCAGCAAGATCAGTGGGATAGATAAATAGATAGGAGGAAACCTGCTGGAGGAAGGGGTCTTTCCCCCATCTCCCCACTTGGCTTACCTGCACGCACCTGCCTCTCCTCTCAGTTGTGGGCTTAGTCCCCCGGCAGGGCTCCCCCTCTTCCTCCCCAACCCTTTCGGTGGAGCTGTGGCAGCAGAGAGCCAGCTAGAAGTTCTGATCTCCCAGTGGTGCCTGCGTGCTCGTGCTCGTGTTTGCCTGACTTTTCTTCTACCAGATCCTAGTGGGGTGGGGAGGTTAGGTTAGGGGGAGGGACAGGCAGATTGTAGGGAGGGAGGAGAAGGAGGAGGGAAGGGAGGGAGGAAGGAGGGGGGGAGGGAGGGAGGGAAGGAGCTTGGGAAAGGAGGAATGACAACAATAAAGTCTTTATTTGGCAGCCAAAACTCCCAGAGACTCCATCCACACACCATGCCCACTAACGGACTCGTTTTTAATAACATTTCCTTCTGCCGCTGTTGCTTCTGGGGGGAGATGGTTGGACCCACGTTTGGAAAACAAGCCAAATTAACAGAGGAAGAAGGCATGAAAAGCAAGCTCTGTACAGGCCAGAGCTGCGTAACTGGGTCCGGCCCCAGCCTGTCCCATTCCTCCTCCTCACCATTGCAGGGCTTCTGATGCCTATCATCTCCCTGGTGTTACATTCCCAAACCAGTGAGGGGTGTGGGTTATTTCCTCTGAACAGTGACCACCCTGCCTTTCTTACCTCCTCTGGGAGGGTTCCAAGGGAGTGGGGTCTTGCTGGGCAGTGAACTGCCAGGGAGATGGTTTTGATTTGGCTGCCGGAGGGATGCTCTGAGGACCAGAGAGGGACGAGTCTGGCCTGGGAGTCACACAGCACAGGCAGACAGAATGAAGATTTGATGTAAGAACTGAAGTCTCTGTCCCTAGCTCACGTGAACAATATCAGTGTCGTCTTTCAATTTCTCCATAATCTCACGCTCAGGAGAGATCCCGGGCTGTATGGTCCTCACACAGTACATGAGGAAATCCAAATGCCCCCTCTCCACATCATCCCAGAAGACCATTTCAAGCAAGACCATCACTCTCCCACAATCTCCCTTAATTAAAAAGCCACAACACATTTGCAGATAAGTAGTGCCCAGCAAAACTTCCTGCTGCCCCAGGCAACTACTTAGAAAACTCAGTGTTTACTTTTTTTGTCATCCCAGATAGAGCCATGGAGTCTAGTGACAGTGAGCTGCCTCCACCCGCCTCCAATCTGGGGTAGAGGAGGGAACCCTGACATTAAGGTCCATGGCCCCGGGCTCTGCCATTTACAAGCTGTGCTGTGTTGGGCAGGTCCCCAGATCATGTGGAGGCTCTGTGTCCTAAGACACCTGCCTCCCAGGGTTGGGAGGATTCGATGATATCATAAATGGTGGTGGTGGCGGTGGCGGGGGAGCTTTAGAAACCAGGAAGATGTTCAGGATGTGCCCGGGAATCAGCCTAAGTAATGGAGAAAGAAAAAAAAAAAAAAAAAAAACACTTCTCTCCCTATCCCCTTTCCCCCTAAAGCTCATGCCTTCCACAATCTGCTGGGAAGGTCTTGCTAGAAGTCAGCACAATTCTAGACCCACATTAGCCCTGGATGTGCCAGGCTACTCATGAATTTTGGTTTTCATCCAGATGGGATATGTCTCCTCCTGCAGACCAAGCCCATCAGCCCCTAGACTTGCTTGGTTTCCTTAGGGTGCCAGGTGGTAAGGGAGTTCAAGAAAGATAAGCAAGATACATGAGGCACAGAGAGGGTGAGTGGGGGAGAGAAGGGTGGAGATAGATAGTGCAGGTGTGTGTGAGTGTGTGACTTGCTTCCATTTTCATGGGGTTCCATCCACATCCCAGAGTCTGTGCTCCTTGATGATGACCGGCTCCAAGCCCCGTCAAGTCAGTGTTTCTCCCTTCCTTCCTCCCTCCTCTGCCTTGTCCTAGGCTCTGCAGAGAGAATCTAAATGAAGCATGTGGATGGCCAGGGGAATATTCTGGAATCTCAAGAGTAGAGTTTGCTAATTGGTGGCCTGTGGATCTAGAATGGCTTGAGAACCCAACATGTATTTTGATAGCTCATTAGCAAAAAAAAAAACCTTTTTATTATGGCAAATTGAAAACACATATGCATTTACATATTACACAATAGTTTCAATACACAATACATATTACAGAATAGTATTAATAACCCAATATACCCAACAGCACACTTCCACAATCACCAACTCATGGCCATCCATGCCTCCCACTCCACAAAACCCACTAGAATATTTTTAAGCATTGATTTTTTTCAAAGATTTTATTTATTCTAGAGAGAGAATGTGAGCTGGGGGAGGTGCAGAGGAGAGGGAGAAGGAGGGGGAAGGAATCCCAAGCAGGGCTTGATCCCATGACCCAGAGATCCCATGACCCTGAGATCATGACCAAGAGTCTGACAGTCAACAGACTGAGCCACCGGTCACCCCAAAGCATTGATATTTTCAGAAGTGGGATTTGAAGCTTTTAGGCAGAGAAAGCACGTCCCAGTTGAAGACAATCACCATCCTTTGGTGCTGTCTTATCATAGAGTCAACAGGCTAGATGACCTCCCTTAATTACTTCCCTGCCTGTTCCGGGAGATGTTTGAGGTCATAAGCCCTGGTCGAGGGTCAGCAACTGAGAAAAGAAGTGAGTCGGGGCAAATCGGGGATGCTGTAAGGGCGAAGGTGGCAGGTTCTCCCAGCCAAGCTGCCTTTCTCATCTGCTCGGCAGAGGACAAAAACGCCTCTAGAGTGGGAGACAGGGGGCTGTGTCCTTGCCTTCCACACGCTGTGTGACCTTGCAGATGCCTCTCTCCCTCTCTGGCCTCAGTTCCTCATCTGAAAATGTGAGGTTGTGCTAGGTGACCTCGGAGTTCTCCTCCAGCCCGAGTGTGAAGAGAGCCTGAGATGTGGGGTCAAGACCCTGGGCTCACATCTCAGTTCTGCTACTCTAGCTGGTTGGTGAGCAGATCTAAGGCAATGACCCATGTCCTGTCCAGGGCACATGCGGGATAACTCAAGGGTCATTGGAAACATCAGATGGGAGAACATTTTGTGGTTCACTGGTTTCATAGAGCCAGACGCTGACCTGAGACTCTTCCAGAAAGAGCTTCCTCTCTTCAAGTCTTGGAGACCCCACCTGGCATAGCTTTACCCCAAGGGAGGCATTGATCTCTTCCCATGAGGACAACAATGGTGGTGAAAATCAGGATATGTTGGCTGCTGCTGCTGCTGGCTCCTAGGAGGGGGCTGGGGCAGCTTGACGGGGGTGGGGGGAGATGTGGGGCCAATTCGGGGAAAGAGACAGGGGAGGGAGGCCACGCTCCACTCTGGACCCACTCACTCTCCCACCCAGGTTCAAACTATCTGAGAGCTCACGGCTCCGCTTATTTTTCCCCGACGGCAATGGCCGTTTTGTTACAAAGCAGTGAAACTCGTAGCCCAAGAAGAAGGGGTATGTCTTTCCATCAAAATACAGAAGGGAGGCAG
Source organism: Lutra lutra (assembly GCF_902655055.1). Classification (NCBI taxonomy): domain Eukaryota; kingdom Metazoa; phylum Chordata; class Mammalia; order Carnivora; family Mustelidae; genus Lutra; species Lutra lutra. The sequence continues at coordinate 42,735,297 of NC_062292.1, read as the reverse complement.
CTCAGGCTCCTCACCTCCCCACCGCCCCACCCCAGCCTCTGCCAGGAAGGAGCAGTGTGGCCCGGAGGAGTTTTGGCTCAGACTGCCCCGTGGTCATCGGGCACACAGAGGCGGGCCCTGGGAGGGACTCTCGCCCCTCACCCACTGAGGCTCACAGCATAAGGCGGCCGGGGATCCTGGCAAGTGCGGTACAGTGAGAAGCTGTGGGAGTCCAGTGGTCGCTTATCCCCCTACCCCAAGCCTGGGGGGCCCGGGGTTACCTGGGGTAAGTGAGCCCTGGTGGTTGGAGGTGGCGTCCTGCTCATCGTGGCATAACCCACAGCCCCCACCAGGGGCTTGGCACAGCCTGGACGCTCAGTGGGAGTCTGTTTCATCACATTTAAGAGGGTTGAACAAGGAGATTCTCTGTCACTCGCTTTATAAAAAATGTGGTTTTTGAATATGAACAGGTAATACAGTGTCTTAATTCAAAATCCAGAAGATACAGAAGGTTGTACAGTCTACTTCCCCTGGCTGTCTCCCCCTTCCCCAGCTTCCTCCAGAAGACAATCAGCATAGCCGTTCCTTGTGTCTTGCTAGATTTGTTTACTGCACACACCAGAGATTCGTACCAGCAACTATGCTCTTTTATTTTTACTTAGTGGCTTATGTCGACAATCACTCCATCCTTGTATATAAGGCTCTCTCTCTCTCTGCCCCTTATTTATTTGGCCAGTCCTTCTTGATGGGCGTCTGGTCCTCCTGTCCCTTTTTCTTTTTTAAGATTTTATTTATTTATTTGACAGAGATCACACATAGGCAGAGAGGCAGGCAGAGAGTGAGATGGAAGCAGGCCCCCTGCTGAGCAGAGAGCCCAGGAGCCTGAGATCATGATCTGAGCTGAAGGCAGAGGCTTTAACCCACTGAGCCACCCAGGTGCCCCCTCCTGTCCCATTTTTAAGGCAGTGCCGAGTCTGGGTCTGGTTCTGACTCTGCCTCCTCTCCATGTGAACTTGGAGGCCTTGAGCTTCCGGCTTGTCCTCTCTGAACCTCCGTTTTCTCAGCTGTAGGTGACCAGGATCTCCTGCAGGCCACCAGCTCAGTAGTTCAGTTATTCTATAATTGAACTTTCTCCTACCATTTCACTTAATTTCCGAATCTCAGCACTCATTTCACGCATGGTGGAAAACTTCCTCTCAGTCCTCTTTGGTATCCCTCCCCCTGGGACTGGACAGCCGCTCGGGTGAGTTAATGGGGCTCCAGGGCCTGAATGGGAGGGTGTCGGGGTGGGGGTCGCCACAAGGTTCCTAGTTAATATCCCCCCTGGGATGCTGCTGGCCACACCACCCTTCATCCTGGGAGGCCCCTGGGTGGGGGTGGGAGTGGGGCTTCTGGCCCTTTCTAAGACTGTGTGCAGAGGACAGAAACCTGCAGAGCTGTCATTTCCTCCTGGAGATACGCTGGCTGCCTGACTCTCTACCCGGTCCTCAGTTTCCACAGAGCCCCACATTCTCCCCCGACCCGGCCCCAAGCAGGGGCCATTTCTTCTCTGAGTGGCAGAAGCTTCCTTGTCCCCCTGACTTCTAGCCAAGACACTTAGCTATCCTCAGGCACCCCCAAGGGCTGAGTCTGGTGGAACATGAAGCCAATGGGACTTGGAGGTTGTCTCCATGTCTCTGTCCCTTGAGGCAGGGCACACAGAGCTGGTCCGCAGGTTCCAACCCAAGGGAAGGAGCGGCAAAGACAGGCGAGGAAGGAATGGAGTATCTGTTGGCCACGCGGTAAATGTACTGGGACAGAAGGATCTGAAATCCCTTTCTACTCACCATTCATGATCCTGCCTGTGGCTTATCAACTCATGGGCGGGCTGAGCAGTCCCACCGTACTATCATCAGGTGTAAGCCGACCCCCCTGCCCTGGGGTGCACGGTCAGCACTGCTTCCGACACTCCTCAGGGGCTGGAGAAGCCAGGCTCAAGGGAGTGGTGATGGCATTCTGCCTTCCAAGGGGTCGTCTCCCAGGTTCTGGGATGCCTCGGCTGCCCCGCCATCATCCCATCCTGGCACTCCGGTCGAACTTAATTCTGTGTTGTGAAAATCACGTTTCACAAGTCACCACACCTGGCTCTAACTTCTGGGTCCCCGGTATCATCTGAAAAGCCAGCAGTGCCACCCTGCTCCGTGCAAAAGAGGGCCAGGCAGTGAGGCCGTCTCACAGAGGGCACACACGCTGCAGCCAGGTGACAACAACCAGTCTGTGGACATGTGTGGTCAGTCACGCCCCACATCGCAAGGTCTAGGAGGGCAGGAGCAGGGCAGCCACCACATATGGCCTTGGGTGTCCTCACTCCCACACGGGCACCTGGCATCACCTTTAAACTGGGCAGTGGCGACAGCGAGAGCTAAAGCTCGTCAAGGCTCACAGATGCCAGGCATTTTTCTGCGAGTACAACTCTGTTCCCTGTTCAACTCCATTCAGCAGGTGCTGCTGTAATGCCCACGTCACAGGCAGGACCCCAAGGCACAGACGGCTACCGAGCTCAAGGTCATACGTCTAGTAATGGTGGAGGCAGGATGTGAACCCAGGTTGCTCTGCCTCCCACGCTCTTGTTTGTGTACCTCTGTGCCCTCGTGATGCATAAACTGCAAATAGTTTCAGATCATCTCTAGGTCTACGCAGCTGGGTATCAGCTATTTTCAACTCATGCGGGTTTAATGATCATCAAAAAAATATATTTTTTTTGATGTTGGAAAGAAATCCTCACACGAGAAACTGTTGAGAACCACTGACCCGGGACTCAGTTTCTCATCTCTACAAGAGAGTTAGTCTCCATGTCTGTCTTCCTTACCCTCTGTACGGGCTCCCCGAGGTCCATCAGGTCTATTGCCTTAATGGCTTTTGTGCCTACTGCCCCTTTCCTGCCATGGCTTGGACCATTGTTGGAGATGCCTTCCGGGTCTCCCTGCCATGCCCCTCCCGCTGCTCTTCACTCCCCCAGGCTCCTGCTAAGGCACTGATCTGTGCCCAAGTTTCCCCTCGGTGGCTCCCTGTCCCCATGATGGTTCTTACCCCATAGCGTATGTCAGAGTCATCTGAGAGTTCTGAGAAACATGGAGAGGCCTCAGCCTCTGAGATACGGATTCAGTCTGATCTGGATCCTTCACGGCTGTCACCACGAGTGGTTCGGGCCCACACCCTTGGCCGACAACTACAGTGCACAGAACGTAGCCCAAGCTTCCGGCTGCGACTGCTGTGTACTTCCCCAGCCCCATTTCTCAACCTCAGAGGCAGTCTCACAGCACCCAGAATACCCCAAGCTATTTTGTATCTACACATCTTTGCTCACAACTCCTTCTGTCCAGACAGCAACCCCTTCCCCGAGGTGTTCTGTCTTCTAGAATGTTCTGCTGCCAGTGCTCTCCTCCTCAACCGAAGGAGGGAGGACCACTCTGTCCACGTGCTGCAGCTGTCCTCTGGTGTGTGGTCATCTCAGGACCTGCACCACATCCCTGCCCTCCCCTCTTTTCCTCTCTGCCTGGTCCCCAGCTCCCCAGGGGCCTGTGCCCAACCAGATTCCTCCTCAGAGCCCTGGACCTGGAAGTGTTCTGACACAGAGTAGGTGCCCCTGTCCCAGTGAGCCTGGAAGGACCAGAAGAGTCTGTCGTCCTTTGTGTTTGCAAGTTGTCACAGAACGCTCCCACGGGCGTGTTTCTGCAGCCCACTCACTTTCTGATCTCTTTTCCAGGACCCACGGAGTGTGTTTCTTTCCCAAGACACACACCTGACCATGAAATTCCCTTGCATTGGATTCGGCAGTGTTTCTCAGATGTTTGAGGAACAGAATAAAACGTTTTAGCATGACGTCTGCGGTTCCCACAGTCGGACCCCGCTTCCCCGCCATTTGCATGTCCTTCCATGGCTCTTCCAGAACCCGGGAACCAGACTTGTGGGATCAGGTTTCCCTGGTTTTCGTGTCTCTAGGCCTTTATCCAGCCTGGGTTCATGTCACCTTCTTCCCTTAGTCTCCATTTGGGGAGCTCTATTCACCCTGCAAGGCCTAAATCTTCTATTACCTTCTGTATGACATTCTCCCTGATACCCCTGGGCAGAGTGCTCCTGCTTGTGCTCTCCTGGGCCACCACTGTGTCACCACACTCGCTGTCAGTGACTGCTCATTTCCCCTCTCCCCACCCTGTGTGACTGAGGGTCTCCAGGGCAGAAGACCAGATCCTGGCAAGGGAGCCGGCACATCAGTAATGATCAGAATAGCTAACGTGTGCCCAGAGCTTACTCTGCGCTGTGTGCGCACTTGGCATCAGCTCATGTCATAAGAGCCCCAGGGGCGGGTATTACTATCATCACTGTCAATACCAATTTACCAAGTGTTATCCAGTCCCTAAATGTTGAAGCCATGATTTGAACCCAGGCAGTCTGGCTCCAAGGTCCATACTGTCTACACCAGACTGCTAGTGTTCAGAGAATGAATGGTGATCCACAGGGTGTGTGTGTGTGTGTGTGTGTGTGTGTGTGTGTGTGTGCATGTGCGCGTGCACTTGGAGGAGGGATATTAGTCAATAAAACATATGACTTTTTAAAAAAAGATTATTTATTTATTTATTTGACAGAGAAAGAGATCACAAGTAGGCAGAGAGGCAGGCAGAGATGGGGGGAAGCTGGCTCTCTTGCCGAGCAGAGAGCCTGATGCGGGGCTCGATCCCAGGACCCTGAGATCATGACCTGAGCCGACCGCAGAGGCTTAACCCACTGAGACACCCAGGAGTCCCAAAACATGATATGACTTAGTGTCTGCCCATGCCATTCCTGGTGTCAAGCTAGGTTGGAGCCCTGGTCTCTGGAGGCCTGGTCTGTGGCTTTTAGTAAAATAACAGCTGTCATCTCTTCTAGCAGGTGACACAGATGCTTGTCCAGCCCTCCCATTACCTCACAGGCCTCGGCCTCCTCTCTTCTTATTTCTCCTTTCTTCTGTTTTGCGAAGTCTGAATGGTTGGCCTACAGCTCGAGGACTAGCGTTCATCTCCCTCTTGGCCTCGTGGGCCCCCTCCTTCCACCTGTGGTGCAGAGCCCTGGCCTTGCTCAGGACCAGACGACGGGGCTCGGGCTGCCCACCTCCGGCTCCCTTCTGAGTGTATGAGCCTCTTGACTCCAGCCCTTGCAAAGGGAAAGGACCCAGCCAGGGACAAAGATGGAAGCCAGAATGTTCTTAGTCCCCAGTTTCCTGCTTCGGAGGCCCTGGCTGCTGCGTCAGAAGTGCTCCTGTGGGATGTCTCAAGCAATGTGTGGATTTAATTCCGCCCACTGCCTGGGGCTTCGTCACCTCCTGGGGCTGGTAACACAGGGCAGTAGCAGACTGAAGCAGGAAGAAGGAGGGAGAGCATGTCCTCCGGTAGCTGTCTGGCCTGCCCTCTCCCCAGGCTTGGCTCTGCAGAGAGCAGCGCCCCCATCCGGATTGTGTGCAAACACCCCTTCTCCAGCAGCTCCCTAGAGCCCCCCTGCTCCTACACTCAGCCCACCTCCACTCATTCGCCTGTGCTTGGTACTTGGGTCTCCTACTTCCCCTCTTCATAAGCTGTTGCTCTGCCCTTAGACTATCAGGCTGAACATGTCCCCAATCAGCTGCTGCGTCATTTCCCAAAAGCAGCATGACAAGGGTTTCTCCCAGTTGGTGTGGGAAGAACAGTCGTGCTCGGCTTCATCCCCACTCTCCCTACTCAGTGCCCTGTGAGCATGGCTGGGGGCTGGGGGCCCATTCACTGAGCTCCATGGAATGAGCCAGGAAACGTGCTTCCTTCTCCTGTAAGAGTGCACTCACAGACTAAAATGGGCAGTACCTACACAGACAGGACAATCGGGACACAGACCCACAACGACTGTCTGACCCCAAGGATACAGGGTAAAAGATAAATAATTTTTTATGTCTGCAGCTCATGAAACAGTATTAAGGAAAGATCCAGAGCATTGTTATGAAGCGACTTTGCCAAGAGACACTGTGTTTCCTTCTTGGTGTTTATGCTGGCCTTGGTATCCATGGACAGAGGATTTAGCCAAGGGAGCTCCGGCTAAATCCTGAAGGCTGCGAGCAGGGAAGTAATTTGCTGGGCACAGAGGCTGCTCCTGCAGTGAGCTAATGTGACCATCCCAGCCTGCTCTCAGACAGCCATCCCGGATGCCCCGTCTTGGGCGGCACTCTGGGGAAGGGACCATGGACCGTGCAGCAAGACCCTGAGGCTCCAAGTAATGGCCTCCTGACACCCCTTCCCCCTTTGTGGCCCTGGAAGCTCCCCTCCACCCCTATTAATCTAAGGGCCCCAGGCCTGCTGTCGCATCCCAGAAGGCGGTTCTGAGGACAGTGTAGGGCTTTCAGGCTGGAAACAGTGATGCTTAGAGATGGAGCGGCCCATCTTGGCCCACTTCAGGTGTGGGGAATTTTCAAGCCCCGTCGAGCCAAGCCACAGAATGAAGGCAAAAAGGCAAAACATGTTTTGGAAGGTGGTTGGCAGCCCCGTCCGTCTGCTCCATCAGCCAGGGCTCAGTGAGAGGCTGTGGGGTTGGCAAAGTGGGGTGGGGGCTGGGGGAAAACAGCCGGGATCCTGGTGGCTCTGCTTTCCCCAGAGACCTCCCCCCCGAAATGAAGGCTGTCACCCCACCATGCTTCCTTCCCACAGTGTTCTGCAGACTGAAATGATCTTGTTGGGAAGTTCTTCCTTCCCTCCACCTCGCCTCTCATGCTGGAATTCAGGCTCCTCTCTTGTATGTAGGACCTTACTGGAGAAAAGGGAAGCCCCCTGCCGCCTCCAGCAGAACTTGGACTTGAGGGAGCTCTGGGCTCCTTGGAGATGGGTGCTGGGTAACCAGTGTTGTCACTGGCACTGTTGTATCATTAGCATTACTCATCTGTGGCCCTCCTGAAGCCAGTAGCTCTCAGCAGGCAGTCACGCTCCTGTCTGTTCCTGGAGGTGGGGGTGTGCGGGGAGCCTGGGGACAAGGAGGAAGGCTGCGGATGGGAGCCTGGCTTCTGGTGGCGCTGAGGCAGGGCGGGTGTGATGTGGGTGACCCCGGGGGTGTGAGGCTGTCGCACTCGGTTCCTCCTTGGTGGCCTTCCTCCTCTACCTTCACCTGCCTTCTCTGGCCCACTCGGCCCCCCTCACCTGTCCTTCTGCTGCCTCCCCTCCCCCTGGGCCTGGTGGGGGAGGGGCGGGCAAGAGCGGCTTCCCCCTCTTTCCTGCCTCTGCTTCCTCCTGCAGCCCCAGGCTCGGGAAGGGATATGAAATTCATTAGCGGCCACATTGCCGCAGGATTAAGTCATGGGCCGCTGCTCTCCAGCCTTGCTCTCCTCCCCTCCCATCGGGCCCAACAGCCTCCGCACCCTGCAGGCCCGCCAGGACTGCCGGCTTCAGCTCAGCGGCTGGGGGGCAGGGGTGGGGGGCACCCACTGCCCGCTCTCCCTCACCCCCCCACCCCCCGCCCTGGGACCCTGCTCCGGATCCCCTCCCCATCTGAGCACCCTCCTCCCCACCCACCACCATGGTGGGGCACTGGAGCCACTTTCCAGCCTTCCTCCTGACCCCACTCCACTTTCTAAGCCCAGTGCTGGGCCCTTTCTTGGGTCCCCCACCCTGCCATCTGGCTGTCCTAAACGCATCTTCTGGTGCCCCTCTGCCTCCCTGTCAGGGCTCCTGGGCCCGCCCCTGCCGCCACCTGCCTCCTTGGGCCTGTCCTTCTCTCTTCACTCGAGGCTCCTTACCTCATACCTTCTGCTTGCCTCTTGAGACTGTTTTCAGAGCAATTACTGAACTGAAGTCACTTGGGGTCCCCTTCAGATCACAGCTCTGTGAGGCTCACGGTGTCCCCAGCACCCTGCACAGGCTTGGCGCTGTTCACAGATGTTTCTTGGGTGCCTACTTTGTGGCTGGTGCCATGTGAGGCTCTGAAGAGGTCAAAGAGACATGGTCTCTGCCCTCCTGGAGAGCTCGTCTAACTCGAGAAACAGAAAATAAAACACCTTTAAAAAGATCACAGTGTTGGGACACCTGGGTGGCTCAGTGGATTAAGCCTCTGCCTTCGGCTCAGGTCATGATCTCAGGGTCCTGGGATCAAGCCCCACATTGGGCTTTCTGCTCAGCAGGGAGCCTGCTTCCCCCTCTTTCTCTGCCTGCTTCTCTGCCTACTTGTGATCTCTGTCAAATAAATAAATAAAGTCTTTTAAAAAGAAAATTAAATAAATAAAAAGATCACGGTGTAAAAGCAACGTCCATACAATTTTTATTTGTCAGTCATCTATCCACAGAGCTGATGAAAAAGAAAATAGACACAATAGCATAACATCATAAGTGACCAGGTTATAGGTAGTGCTTTGAAGGGCCAGGGAAGAGTACACAGGAGGTGCCTACCACATTTATGTAGTGTATGAGGAATTAACTGTAATTTTTTTGCAATTTTTATAATTAGCTACTATTTCTTGCCCCTACTTGCTTCCAAGCTGAAGGCTGTCTGGTCTCTACCACCTAAAAATATCTTTAATTATATCCTGTCCTAAATTAGTCTCTGATTTGTTTGCCTTGTATTAGTCTTGTCTCGTTCATCATAATAATCATAATTTCCATGCATTAAATGGCTACTATGTGCCAGATGCTATGTTAAGAACCTTATTATATCACCTCAATTTAATTTTTATCCCCATTTTCAATAAAAGAAAACTGAGACTCAGGGGCACCTAGGTGGCTCAGTCGGTTAAGCATAGGCCTTTGGCTCAGGTCATGGTCCTGTGGTCCTGGGATTGAGTCCCGCATCGGGTTCCCTGCTCAGGGGGGCGTCTGCTTCTCCCTCCGCCTGGTGGTGCTCCCTCTCTCTCTTCTTCTCTTGCTCTCATTCACACTAATAAATATATAATAAATAAATAAATAAATAATATATATATATATATATAATACATATAAATAATATATAATAAATAAATAAAATCTTTAAAAAAAAAGAAAAGAAAAATGAGACTCAGATTAAATAACTTGTGAGAAGCCACCAAGCAGCTGTAGTAGATCTGTGTCCTCTATTTCATTATCATCTCATGGGAGGGGGCCCCAGGATTCCACAAAAGTTGCTGGGGAACCAAGCTGATGGGGACGGACAGGTCTGGAAGGACAGCTCTGCCCCAGGCTCCTGCTAGACCTAGCAAGAGTGGGTTGACAGGCTTCCTACTACTCGGAAGGCTCTGCCTCAGGGGCCTTCATGCCCCTCTCGGCACCTGAGGAAACATGAGAAGACCCACCCTGCTCTCCAGGTCTTGCCACCCATGTCTCAGAATGCCCCACTGTCTTCACTTTTATGTCTCTTCACCTACCCTCCCTTCCTTCAAGATCTGCCCATAAAAGAAGAGGGATAAGGCATTCTAGGCCTTTCTCTTCTTATAGACAAGGCTGCCTTCTTCAAGAGGCATCTCTGGGTTGATCCCACCCATCTCTGGCCTCTCCGGTACTCCAGATCCATTCCCACGTAGCTCCCGATTTAGCCTGGTGAGCCATTCAACCCCATGTGCTACCTACTGACCCGTCTTCTCTGTGCAAACTCATTAGCGCTGCATTTATAACCGGGAGCATTTCACTCCCCACTCACCCCACCTTCCCCGTAGCCAGACTTCAGGCTCACAGATTATTGGGATGGTGAGCAGTGCCCAATCTTTACTCTCTCATAAGGATCTTGTGCAGGGCTGCTTGCCACTTTATAATCCATTCTTCATCGGGAACAAAAGATATTTTTTCTTACTTTTTAAGCTGTAATATGCTTAGAATAAAATGTACCCATTTTCAGCATATAGTTTGATGAACTTTGGCAATGTACATACTCACTGTGGCTACCATCACCCAATCAGATGTAAAATGTTTCCAACAGCCTGGAAAATTCCATGTCATGTCACCACTACCACTCAAACCTTTCGGTGAGATTTCCAATCTATAGTAATGGTGGACTAAGTTATCTGAACTAACCTTATCACTGGGAAAAAAGTAAAACTGAGGGATGCCTGGGTGGCTCAGTATGTTAAGTGTCTGCCTTTGGCTCAGGTCATGATCCTGGGGTCCTGAGATCGAGTCCTGCATCAGGCTTCTTGCTCAGCGGAGATCTTGCTGCTCCCCTTGCTTGTGCTCTCTCTCTCTCTCTCTCTCTGACAAATAAAGAAATAAAATCTTTTTGTAAAAAAGTAAAACTGATAAAATATTAAATTTTTTTCTCTAAAAAACAAGAGGTGACAAGAGAGTTGGTAATAGAGAATGAACGAGGCCAAACTGAAGAGGAAATACAGAAAATCCAGAGACAGACACTGAAGGTTTGCCCTCAGGGCAATGCTGATCCCAGTACATCTGAACCTTTGTCTCAGATGCAAATCAAAGCTTGGGTCTTGAAGTAGATAGGAAGATATTCTCCTCTATAGGCAAGGACCACAAAGGACTACACCCCAAGAGTAAAAGTAAACCAAAGTTAAACCAGATTGGTAACAATTTCACAGAGTTCTCATCACAGTCTGGTTCAGGGAAACTCAATAACCTGAACTTGACTTAAGGTGGTTCCAGATCAGTGCTCCCAGGTGCATGCCAAAAGCGAAAAACCAAAATGAAACAAACAAGAACACTTCTCTGCGGGAAGGCAGTCTTATCCCCTCCATGTCAACCTATTTCACCAAATTATTTTTCTAGCATAGTGAGCAGCAAACACAAAATAATCAAATATACCAGAGAACAGGCACCATGAGTAAGAAAGTGCAGATACAACTAACAAAAGAAACCAAACTGCGAAAAGGTTAGATTTTATATTTATCAGGCACAGATTAGAAAACAAGTATGATTACTGTGTTTAGATAAAAGACATGCTTGAAAATATTTGCAGTTAATAAGAAACTATGACAATTTATATGTGGAAAAAGACCAACTCAAACTTCCAGAAATAATTAATTCAATTAATGAAAATAAAAGCTCAAAAGATACACTTGGAGAGAACTAATAAACTACAAGATAGAAAAAATTACCCAAAATTTAGCCCAGAGAAACAAAAAAGACAGATACTATTAAAGACAAGTTAAGAGCTATAGAGGGACTGAGGGAGAGGAACCAACACGTGTTTAATTGGAGTCCCAGGAACACAAGAGAGCTAAACGGACTCGGGGCAGCATGGTGACCAGATCGCAACTGATAACACTCCAGAACTGAAGAACAACAGCAACAAATCACAAATTCAAGAAGACAAATGCAGGGGCACCCGGGTGGCTCAGTGGGTTAAAGCCTCTGCCTTCGGCTCAGGTCATGATCCCAGGGTCCTGGGATCAAGCCCCGCATTGGGCTCTCTGCTCAGTGGGGAGCCTGCTTCCCTTCCTCTCTCTCTACCTGCCTTTCTGCCTACTTGTGATTTCTTTCTCTCTATCAAATAAATAAATAAAATCTTAAAAAAAAAAAAGAAAAGAAGACAAATGGCATGTCAAACACGACAAACAGATATCTAAAGCCAGACAAGTCATGGTGAAACTTTAGTATATCAACATACAAAGAAAATATAAAAGACACACACTCTTCAAAATTATTTTCAGGGGCACCTGGGTGGTGCAGTTAAGTAACTGCCTTCAGCTCAGGTCATGATCCCAAAGTCCTGGGATAGAGTCCCACATGGGGCTCCCTGCTCAATGGGGAGCCTGCTTCCCCCTCTGCCTGCTGCTCCCCTAGCTTGTGCTCTCTCTCTCTCTGACAAATAAATAAATAAATAAATAAATCTTAAAAAAATTTTTTTCCAGTATGCTGAAAAACAATAGCGGCCCAACTAAAATTCTTTTTTCAGTGAAAATGCATTTCCAGAACAAAGGTGAAATGCAGACATTGCAGAAGATAAAGTTAAAAAAAAAAAAGGGTGCCTGGGTGGCTCAGTCATTTGTCTGCCTTCAGCTTAGGTCATGATCTTGGAGTCCTGGGATTCAGTCCTACGTGGGTTCGCTGCCCAGGGTGGGGATTCTGCTTTTCCCTCTGCCCCTCACCCCGTTCATGCTCTCTCTCTCTCTCTTTCCCTCCCTCCCTCCCTCTCAAATAAATAAATAAATAAATAAATAAATAAATAAATAAAATCTTGTTTGAAAAACAAAACAAGGGATACCTGTTGGTTAGGCCACTGCCTTCCACTCAGGTCATGAATCCGGGTCCTGGGATGGAGTGCCGCATCGGGCTCCTTGCTCAGCGGAGAGCCTGCTTCTCTCTCTGTCTCTGCCTGCCACTCTGCCTGCTTGTGATCTCTCTCTGTCTGACAAATAAATAAATAAATAAAATATTTAAAACAACAACAACAACAACAACAAACAAAATAAAAACAGGGCGTTTGCTACCAGCTGATTTTCACGAAGGGAAGTCCTGACCTTTAGGCAGAAGGAAAATAAGCCCAAATGGAAAGTCTGAGAGGCGAGAACGAATGAAGAGCAAAGAAAGTGGGAAACAGGTGGTAAATCTAAATGAACATCGACTCTATGAAACAGTAACAATGTCTTGTGATATTTAAAAATAAAAGACATAATGGGTTTCTCAAATTTATGATGTCTCAACTGAGATCTCTGCTATTTCCCCCAAACCCGATCCCATCATACTCCTCCCCATCTAAACAAATGGCGACTCCATTTTATCTGTTGCACAAATCTCAGAATTCTCTGTGTCTCTTTCTTTTGTTTCTCATGTTCAACCCATCAGCAAGTGCTCACAGTTCTACCCAGCAGCGTGTGGACACTGGTCTGTATGGGCTTGTAAGAGTCAATTGTAAAATTGTTAGGAATCCTGTGAGCCGGTTGACATCCCGTTGGTGGCTTGAAATCAGCCACGTCAGGGATATTTACACAACGGAAACCAAGCACAGCCCCCCACACCCTACAAGCTGTTTGTTAGGCCTTTACCAGCACATCACTGGGTTTACCTACCATACTTGCCCAGAGTTGGATCACTTCTCACTGTCTTCACAGCACCACCCTGGCCCCAGACATGGGATTATTGCCGTAGCCTCAGAAAGCCTCCTTTTTGCTTCATTGTTCGCTTCTCTTCATTCTAGTCTCAACACAGCAGCAAGAATGATCCTGTCACTCCAATGGCTTCCAGTCCCACTCAGAGTAAAACCCAAGGCCCCAGGCACTTTGGCTTCCCCTTCCCCCTTCTTCTTACTTCTCTGCCCTCTAATACTACTACTCACTCCTCTTTCAGCCACTCTTGCTTGCTTTCTGCCTCTCAACCACTCCAGAAGTCTCCTTGGGCCTCAGGACCTCGGTACTTGCTATTCCCCGCTTCTGGACGTTCCTCCCGCAGATAGGCGCATGACTTCCTCCTCTCCTCTCGTTCAGGTCTTTACATTTCCTCTCCTCGGTGAGGCTATCTCTGGTCATCCTGTCTGTAACTGAATTACTGGCACAAAACTTAAGTGCCTTCCCTGCTTTTTCTCCTTAGCAGTTATTGTTAACACACTAAAAATTTTACACATTTATCTTCACGGTATGTCACTCCACTTAGAATAGCATAAACTTCATGAGAGTGCTTTTGTCAAGTTGTATCCCACACGCCGCCGCCCCCCCCAAATGAGACCTGACATTCCTGTGTGACCCACCCCAGGGGCACTTGAATGTCTGAATTCCGTCGAAGAAGGTGGGGGCTAATCCCAGCTTCACTGGCATCTTGGAGGCCTGCGCGTGGGCCTGAGTCTGCAAACTGGCAGCCTGCACTCAAGTCCAGCCCAAGAATGTGTCTTGTTTAGCCACTAGATATTTTAAGCAAAATTAAATCAGTTTCCAGCACTTAAAACTGGGAAATTTCGCATTTTAAAAAATCCAGATTTTCAGCTTCTCTGGAAAAATCCAAAGATCTCGCAATCCTGAGGCTGCATTCCCACCTGGCAACAATCAGGGGGCACAGAGCAGGGCCCGCTGTCCTGTCCCCACCCCATCCCGGCCCGCTTCAGTCACTCATGAGCCCGGACCACCTGGTCTCCCGGCTTAGGTTTGCAGCCATCCGACAGCAAGGTTAACAGCAAGACCTCTGCATTGGAGGCAGAAGCTCTGAGGTTCAGTCCCTCATCTGTAAATGGAGATAGTATCAATACCAACTCAGAAGGCGGTTGTGAACAACATCTGTGACTGGACGGTGTGGGTTGCAGAGCCTAGAACACTCCGAAGGGACCGTCACAGCAATTCATATAAGCACTTTGTAAGGGGCGGCTGGCCCGTTTCTGTCCAGGATGGTCCTGTCTGAGGATCCCACCCAGATATTCTGTGTAACAGCCTCTGCCTCTCAGGTGACATCTGGTTCCCATGCAGAGCTGGTCCTCGGCCTGTCCAGGGACCCTTACTCAGCCCCCTTTCCGGCACATCTGGTCTACTAGGCTGTCCCAGTGGCCAAGTCTGAGGGTCTGTGACATCCCCACCGGACAAGGCTCCCCTGGCCTGGGCCCTGGGCTGCTGGGTCCGTGAAGTCTGACAGGTTGATGCTGGAGATAATCTATAGGACCGTGTGCACCCCGGGCCCTGGGAGAGCCAGCTGAAGGCCGTGGCTCCTGCCTGCCCACAGAGCCCACCAGCACTGCCACGGGAGCCCAGTGTGCTTCCTGCCAGGCTCCCTGCCTGAGACCAGAAAGGCAGGAGTGTGGTGAAGGGGACACCATTCCCCAGGCCCATGGTGGCTTTGGGGTGGGAGCGCCTTCTGTTAACTGGAAAACTTCAAGAACGTGTAGGGAAGCCACAGGAATGCCAAAGGAGGGGAGATGGCGGGGTGGTAGGGACGCCAGAGCTCAGGGTGTCTCTATGCCACGTCTGTGGGGCTCAGAATCCTAGCTTTGAGTAACCCTGTGGTGCTGCCTGAGGCAAGTCCATTTAACTTCTTAGAGCCTGGTTTCCCTCCTCTGCAAAGAGGAAGTTTCTTTACCTACTTTTCGGTTGTGACAATCACATGAAACCATGTGAGAACAACATCTACTGAACCGAGGAGAGGATCACAAGGTGATCTCCTGCTGTGCGGCGGCCCCTGCTCCGCACCCTCTGGGCGCGCTGACTCACGCACCCCTCACGGGAGCTCTGTGACATAGGCGCTTTTCCCGCTTCAGAGACGGGGAAACCGGACACAGCCTGGTTAAGGAACTCGCCTGTGAATTTACATTTAGTAGGTGGCAGAGTGGGATTTGAACCCAAGAAGTCTGGGTCTAGAGTTCAGGAAACTTGTAAGCTTTTGCTATATCCCTTTTCTAGAAAATGGTGCTAGGAGCACCCGAAAATGTACGTCAAAATGGAAGGGCAGATGGTTCAGGCTGACAGCTGGGGCTTCCCTCATGGGGAGGGGAACACACAGGCTGTCTAATCAATCCCTGGAGCCCTGTGGGGTGCCAGCTCCGCCAGGAGGTTTGGATGCAGGAGGCCCACAGCTCCCTGCGGAGACTAGGATTCGCCGACTGGGGAGAGAGAAGCCTCAGCACGAGGAAGAGCCCCGGTGTTGAGCTGTGTGTGGAGGCCCGAGAGGGGAGACCCGTTCGCGATTTCCAGGAAGGCTTCCGGAAGAGCTGGTGCCCGAAGGATAAAGCCTTGAAACACGGGAGGAGGCTGAGGTTGGGAGCCACCCCAGGTGCCGTGGCTGTGGTGTGATTTGGGGACCTGCTCGCTGATTCCTCTGAAAAAAAATTTTTTTTTTTTTTTTTCTGAATCCTTCTGGCTCTTCCAAACAAACCCAGGGCTGGGATCATCTCCTGATTCATTCTGTGGCAAAGGGCAGGATTCTGGGGTCTCAAAGGCTTTGTTCAGCTTACGGGTAGCCGTGAATGGGCGCGGTGGCCTGCCCCCTCTGCAGACAGGGGCCTTGTCGTTACTTTATGATATAAACTATTCTCCTTCTCACTTTCCGTGCAAGAGAGCCAACGGCAGCCAGAGGCTGGGTCCTGGGGTCGGTGGCCTAAGAAGAAGGAAATGGGAAGTAAGAATGTCATCCCTCCCTGCCGTGGAGTCACTCCCTGGATCTATCCTGTGTCACACCCTCTCATCTTTGGGAGGAGGCTGGCTGAGGCTGGACTGGCCTGGGGCTTCATGAGTGGGTTTCTGGAAGCCCTGCTCTGGTTCTGCCACAATGTGACAGGAAGCTCTCTTTTCCAGAAAACATTCACATCTGTTCTTGGAGTCTCTCCTTCTCCCCTCCCTAGACATGATCAGAACAGAGTGAGACACTTCTCACCCATGACAAAGCCATGTTTATGAAATGACTCACATCCAGATTTCTCAAAACCAATCAGCTCTCTAGAAAGTATGATTCATTCATTCATTCATTCATTAAATATTTCTTCATCCATCAGTGGGATTAGTGGAGTATCTCACGGGGGAATTGCGAGGTGCTGAATGGCTCAGTATGCATAAAGCCCCTAGAACCCGGGAACCGTGCTGGGCACACGGTGAACACCACGTCCGGGTTCGCTGGTGCTAGTAGGTCCTGGCACTGCTCTGTGTGCCCTGGGGATTGGAAGCGACCCAGACACGATGCCTGCTCTCAAGGAGGTCATAGTCTGGTGCCTCCAAGTCATAGGAACACAAAGTGAGGCCCTACAGTTGTGGTTTTCCACGAAGGCTGGGCCTCGGGGTCCCGATTCCCTGGCGAGAAGGCAGAGCTGGAGCATCTGCATTTTATTCCAGGTGCACGGGTGCGAGGGGCTGCCCCGCAGCACTATGGGTGTCCTGTGGACGTGAAGGGCTGGCCAGCTCTGCCAGGTCAGGCAGGGAGCCACTTCCCGGAGATGCTGCTGCCCAAAGGTTGCAGGCAGAGACGGTAGGCAACTCCCTTCTGGTAAAAGAACCAGACGTGGTGTGTTGATGGCATTTTCGGGGAACTGTAAGAGTTTGCTGGCGCCCATGGAGCGCAGGTTCACGAGGTGTGGGGTTGGGATCAGGGAGGAACTGCTGGGAGACGAAGCCAGAGAAACAGGCAGGGGCTAACCTCTGTAGCTCAGTGGTCACTTTGTTCTTCAGTCAGAGTCTGAAAAAGCAGAAAGAAAACGTGTATCCACACAATGTCCTGCCTACCATTTCCAGAGGTTCGCGGGCAGTGTCCCCAACCCCGAGCCCATCCACAGCTGAAAATGGTCAAATTTGACCACGGACAGATGCGACACACGGAGGTATGGCGTACAAAGGAAGATCAGGTTTACAAGGGGAGTTAATGGGCTCACTTTTGGACAAGTTGATTTGAGGTGTTGCAGATTTGACCTCTGCAAGGAAATGTCCAGCAGGCAGGTGGGTGGGCGGGTGTGGCCTTTAAGTGAGAAGGGGTAGGCTGGAGACAGAAATGTGGGCGGTCTGCAGCCTGCTGGTAGCGAAAGTCATAGGAGTGGCTGTAGTGACCTAGAGGCAGTGAGTTGGGGAGCAAAGCATGGGGAGCAGGACGCGTGCGGGACTTGCACGAGATTCACCTTTACTGCCTTCAGAACACCACACCAGGCAAAGCAAACCCTGACTCTAAATGATTTGCATACAAGAAAAGTCAGGGATCCTACCTTTGGGGGTAAGAGCCAAGAACAAGGACAAAATGAGTGGGGAGTGAGAGATGTCGCTGTCACCACTCCAAGTTTGGGCGCCATTGGCTTGCGAGGTCATCTTGTTAGAATCCTTGAAGCAGATAGGATTCCAGAGCTCTCTAGATGAGGGGGGACCCAGAGGGCACACTCATGGTCCCTCAAGAGCAGCAAGTACTCGAGGACACCCCCCCTCCTTTCTCTAGAGGGCTTTCTGAGAAATGCCTTACTCTCATGAGGTTGGCACACAGGGGTGTGCTGGCGGCCCTCACTTTGCCGCCAAGCATCCCACATGCACGTGAACTGAGGCTGACCTCAGGGTCCTCCCACCCTCTCCCCACTTGCACCCTGCAGTAGAGCTATAGGAAAAGCCCGGCCAAAGGAGGCAACTCTAAATAAATTTAGCTACAAACTTAAAGGGTCTGCTTTTAAAGAATACAATTAATCAAACTGGCGACTGGCATAGGCAATAGTGGACATGTGGTCACCATATTACACGTGTGTGAGTCTTTGCGCTGGGCACGATAACTCTGGGAAATATTAGCTTATGTCCCCACATTGTTGCCTTCTCTTTTGCCCTTCCTTCCAAAGTCAGGCCTTTCTTTGTTCATTGCCTCAGGGCAGGGCTGTAGCAGAAGCGCAAAATCACTCTCTGCCGGGCTTTCTCTTCCCCTGGATGAGATGACAGAGATTAGATAAAAAAAAAATTTCGGGAGAGAAATATCTGCCTCCCCATGTCCAAAGTGGCATTGCTAAAATTCAGAAGTATGGCATTGGGGGAGGGGGACAGAGCACAGACATTGGTGAGTTTTGGAGAAGCTGACTCTGCACTCATTTCTTCACCCAGTGACCAGGTTGAGCCCCAGAGAGGGAGATAAGAGGGATCTCCCAACAGGAGGTCTGGACCATATTACCCGGGGACAGCTCCAGGTGGCTAGGAACTCAGGGAGGAGTCAGGCTACATGGGACGTCTAGGCAGGTGAAGGCCTTATGGAATTTTCTCTATGTTCCACACACATGGTGGGGCTCCAGAGTCATCTCTGGGTGGCAGAGAGGTAACATAGAGAGCCATCACTCTGAAGGGATCACAGGGGAGGAACAAAGGGCATCTACCCACCAAGACCAGGTGGGGTGATGGAGGTCCCAGAGGAAGCTTCTGCAAGCAGGGGACATGGGCCTCCTCTGTCCCATCCATTAGATACCCCTTGGGGAAAGGGTTTGGTTCTTTTTTTTTTTTAGATTTTATTTATTTATTTATTTGATAGACAGAGATCACAAGTAGGCAGAGAGGCAGGCAGAGAGAGAGGAGGAAGCAGGCTCCCTGCCGAGCAAAGAGCCCGATGTGGGGCTCGATCCCAGGACCCTGGGATCATGACCTGAGCCGAAGGCAGAGGCTTTAACCCACTGAGCCACCCAGGCGCCCAAGGGTTTGGTTCTTGAAGATTGCCAATCCAACTGAATGAAAAGTCAAAATAGAAATTAAAGAAAACAAGGCAGTCACACTTCTCATACACATGACTTTGTGAACAATTCATAAAACTTCAATCATATCAACATATAGATTTAACAAATTGCCTTTTTAAAAACTGAGGCTTTCTGGGAAGATGTCAGGCAGGGATCACTGTATGATATAAAACTGAATCTTAAGGTGCCTTAAAAATTTTTTTTTTATTTGAGTATGGTTGGCACACAATGTTACATTGATTTCAGGTGTACAACATAGTGATTCGACTTCTTTATACGTTATATATGCTCACCACAAGTGCAGCTACGTAGGTGCTTTTTAAATGAAGGAGAAATTATTCCAACTCCTCTCAAAAAAAAGAAAAGGAGAAAGAGGGTCATTGTAGTGCTAGCAGCCACTTTCCAAACATTTGACTGAAAAAAAAAAAAAACCTCTTGAATCTAGTCATTCATTCATCTTGGGCAAATACGGAAAAACTGGAAGAATTAGCAATGAACAGTGAAGTTACCAGAACAGGGGCTGGAGATGGAAAAGGTTTTGCAATTTCATAGCCGTCACCACCTCGGGTGGCGTAACGGGTCATGAACACAGTGTGTTTGGGTCCCTGCTGGTAAGGGCGGCCCAGAGGAGAGTCCAGACACTGGCTCCTTTGACCTTCACGTCTTTAATGTCCCGGTGGCCCTGATGTGTGGAACAGCTGCCTCACCCGCTCCTGTGGAAGGCGTCCTGGCAAGTCCTGCACTCCCCGCCCACCCCCACCAATTTGTGAGGTGGAGTCATGGAACCTTCTGCCTTCAGGGGCTTCCCACTAGGCTGGGCTGCAAACGTGCACTTGGAAAAGATTTTTGCTGAAGCAGAGGGGGACCCCTGAGAAGGGAGAGAAGGGTTTAGGCAGGCAGCAGGGGCAGAGGGACCTATGTTAGATGTCAGGGAGTACTTTCCAGATCATCTGGACCAAAAAGTGTGGGTTCACGTCCCCCCAGGGAAATTGGGGCAGTGGGAATCGGTTCCAATTGCCTGGAAGCAGGGGTGACTGTCACTTAATGCGATCATTCAGTTTTGTGTTTTTTACAGAGCCTTCCACTTTTAATTTTTATTTTTATTTGAGAGAGAGCGAGAGCAGGAGGGGGAGAGGCGGTGTGGGGGAGGGGCAGGAAGCGAAGGAGAGAGAATCTTAAGCAGGCTCCAAGATCAGCACGGAGTCTGACATAGGGCTTAATCTCATGACCCCAAGATCATGACCTGAGCCAAAACCAAGAGTCGGATGTTTAACCGACTAAGCCACCCAGGTGCCCCTAGAAACTTCCACTTTTAAATATTCCCACAGACACATACAAGCAACAGATTTACTTCCCAATTCTCTCAATGGTGCCTCAGTCCTCCAACCGGGCTTTTCTCCCTCAGCCTTGCCTTGAAGAATTTTCTCCTACCCTGTGGACTAGGAGACCAAAGCTTAAAGGCTGTCACTAGAGCAGAGAAATGGACAGAACAGAGAGGATAACAGTCCATCCCCCAGTCCCAGAGACTCTTGTTGAATTCAGGCATAGCTCTGAATTCATTAGCCCACCCCTCCAACCTTGCCAATAGTGGGAATGGAGAACAGAAATGCCTTACGTCAAGGCGGTCACCCCTGTCTCCCCATCTCCCAGCATCTTGTCTCCTAGATAAAGACCTGGGATGAAGTCAATTGTGTAATGTGTTATTCAGAGCTAACCAAGCAATGAGAGTCTAAACATTTTTTCATCACTTACTCTATGCCAGGCCCTTGATGTGGTCTGTCTTATTGAATTCCTCCAAAAGCCCTGGGAAGTATAGATATTCATCAACTTCATTGTTCATAAAAGAAAGCCGAGGGGCACCTGGGTGGCTCAGTCAGTGGAGCATCTGACTCTTGGTTTTGGCTGAGGTCATGATCCAGGATCATGGCATTGAACCCCGCATCAGGCTCCGTGCTTAGCTTGGAATCCGCTTGAGATTCTTCCTCCCTCTCCTTCTGCCCCTCCCTCTGCTCATGTGTTCCCTCTCTCTTTAAAATAAATAAATAATTTTTGAAAGAAAGAGAGAGAGAGAGAGAAGAGAGAAGGAAAGGAAGAAAGAAGGAGGAAGGAAGGAAGCAAGCAAGCAAGGTGTGCAGAGGGTAAGTAACTGACCAAAGGCTGCATGGCCATTAAGAGGCAGACTGGGGTTTGGACCCAGGTCTCTCTGACTCTAGAGCAGGATCTTGACTCCTGGGATCTACCATTTTCTAGAAAGGATGTGGAGGGATGCATGACATATGGAAAGCAGGGAGATAAGTAGACTAGTGCATGAAAAGACAGGAGGGGCAAAATCTATTTTAAAACTATAGATAATGTTGGGGCGCCTGGGTGGCTCAGTGGGTTAAGCCTCTGCCTTCAGCTGAGGTCATGATCCCAGAGTCCTGGGATCTAGCCCCTGCATCAGGCTTTCTGCTCAGCAGGGAGCCTGCTTCCACCTCTCTCTCTATGACTACCTGCCTCTCTGCCTACTTGTGATCTCTATCAAATAAGTAAATAAAATATTTAAAAAAAAACAACCAAACAAACAAAAAAACTATAGATGATGTCTTTGGGGCAATGCTGAAATTTCTGTTGTTGAAAATTGTGACCCTGTTCCTGTTCTTGGCAAATAGACATGGAGGCCATGGGTGCACAAAGCTTGTAGACAATGGAAATCAGAGTCAATGAGTTAGAAGGTTTGGAATGTACCAACTTCTTCCAAATACAGGTTTCCCCCACTATCAGGAAATAGATCCTTCCTCTGAAAACTTTGCAAGAGGAAATGACATAAAACAAAGAAGCACTTGCCATTAATTTACATGGAAAACATCTTGAGTGTTCCCAGACCCCAAAATAACCTCTCTCAGGGTTTCTGATACCTCAGGCCACATCTTGCTAACACTTGTACAGAGTAAGTGGAGATAAGGCAGCAATGCTCACAGACACAGTTCCGAGCTCCTGCGCTGAGCACAGTTCCCTCTGGGGAAGGAGCTGGGTGAGGGCCCCCCACTCTCGCTGCTGCTCTGGGGTGTGCATTGCCTCTCTGAGGGAGATCCCTACACTGCACCCCACTTTCAATTGTCACCTTTGTTCATGAAAGCACAAATCCTCTTTGGATTTCACTCCGTTATTGAAAACAGGTGCTAATATAGGCCTTTCACCAGAGTGAAGTCGTGTACTTTTGAAAAGCAGGAAACGTATAAAGGCATTGCTCGTTCTCCCTACCCTAGCTCAACTCCAAGCCCCAGCTCTCTAACTCCCAGGCCTTCTGCTGAGCCACACTCCCCACCCCGTCCAACCCCACCAAACTTCAGGCCTAACTCACTAGCTTCCAAGAAAATGGCAGGGTGGGACGGCCAGAGATGACAGCTCCAAGGGAAGCCGCCAAGCCTGCTCTGCCTCCAGAAGCCAATGGAAGGCATGATACAGAGAGGAGGAGAGCCAAGCTGTTACTGGGTGGGAAGCTGGATTCTCTGTCCAGACCATCTGTGGACACCTATCCGAAGTTTGGTTCCTGCGACCTCTCTGAAGATTCTGAAGGGACTGGGGTGGGGCGTGTGTGTGTGTCGGGGGCGGTGGTTGGTAGCATTCTGAAGGGTAGAGATTTCGGGTGAAAGACTGAGCAAGGGTAACCAGCTGCTTAGGAGACAAGCCTGGCTTAAGATAGGGACTAGCTGCTAGGCTTCCAAAGAGTGTTGAGAGATCTAGCTGGAAGCTGCAAGCTATCTTATTACAAGCTTTGAAAATTCCAGAACATCACTTCCGCCACATTCTATTGGTCAAGCAAGGCACAAAGGCCAACCCAGCTCTCAAAAGGGGGAGTAGCCATTTTTAACGTACCACACATTCTCATTTGCCAGAAGGAATAAGTGAGGTCCATAAGTGGTACCTGACTGCTTCTAGGTCATACTGTTGGTAGATACTATATTAGTTTCGTATTGCTGCTGTAACAGATTATCATAAACTCGGTGTCTTATAACAACACATTTATTCTCTTACAGTTCTGGAAGTCTGCAATGTGTCTTACAGGTGAAAATCAAAGTTTCAACAGATGGTGTTTCTTCTGAAGGCTCTAGAGGAGAATTTGTTTTCTTGCCTTTGGTAGCTTCTAGGGTCTGCCTGCATTCCTTGGCCCACCCTTCCTCCTCCAGCCTCTGCTCTGCCTTCACACCTCCCCTCTGACTTTGACCTTGTGATTAGACTGGGTCCACCTGGATAATGCTGGATGGTTACCCCATCTCAAGATCTTTGAATTTATTTTTTCTATGGTTAAAAAAAAGTTACATTTAGATTTAGCCACCTGGACTGAGTTTACTTATTTTTTTAAAAAAGTTTTATTTATTTATTTATTTGAGAGAGAGAGTGAAAGAGATCAAGCAGAGGGAGCAAGAGAGGGAGAAGCAGGCTCCTCCCTGAGCAGGGAGCCCAATGCAGGGCTCGATCCCAGGACCCTGGAATCATGACCTGAGCCAAAGGCAAATGCTTAACCAACTGAGCCACCCGGGTGCCCCAGTTTAGATGATCCTCTTTTTTTTTTTTTTTTAAGATTTTATTTATTTATTTGACAGACAAAGATCACAAGTAGGCAGAGAGGCAGGCAGAGAGGGAGAGGGGGGAAGCAGGCTCCTTGCCAAGCAGGGAGCCCGATGCAGGGCTGGATCCCAGGACCCTGAAATCATGACCTGAGCCAAAGCCAGAGGCTTTAGTCACTGAGCCACCCAGGTGCCCTGAGAGAGAGAGAATCGTAAGCAGACTCCATGCCCAGCACTGAGC
This sequence comes from Lutra lutra, assembly GCF_902655055.1. Lineage (NCBI taxonomy): Eukaryota > Metazoa > Chordata > Mammalia > Carnivora > Mustelidae > Lutra > Lutra lutra. Next base: position 42,711,516 of record NC_062292.1, on the reverse strand, counting down.
CCTAGGGGGGGCTCGGTTTCACAACCCTGAGATCATGACCTGAGCTGAATCAAGAGTCAGAGGCTTAACCAACTGAGCCTCCCAGATGCCCCAAGATGATCCCAATTTTGTTGGCAACATCCAAAGAAGCATAGTCAAGAACCAGCCAAACTATGCCTTCTTCTCTTCATCAGGCCTGATCCGGGTGTTGACCTTGCCCATGTCAATGTCATAGAGCTTCTTCACAGGCTCTTTGATCTGGTGCTTGTTGGTCCATCTCAAGACCCTTAATCCCATCTGTAAGGTCCCCTTTGCTACATAAGGTAACATATCCACAGGCTGTGGGAATTAGGATGTGGCCATTGAGGAGCTGTTATCTCACCTTCTAGAGATACCAAGCCTGACCTAGAACACAGGCTCCCAGCTCACAAGGTGTTTTCTGCAAGAGTAAGAGGAGAGGCTACAGGGGTTACATATTGCTTTAAAAATGCACTTAAATGATCAATTCCCAAACTTGAGGCCTTAAAGCTATACATATTCATTTAGCTCACAAGCCCGCGGGGTGATGGGTGGGTCTTCTCCTCTTCCCTGGTCTTGCTCACATATTTGTGTGTTGGTGTTCTTCAGCTGGCACAACTGAGGCAAATCGGCTCCTTTCCACATGTCTCATATCCTCCAACGGGCCAGCCCAGCTTATTTTCCCATCAAAGGCTGAAGTGCAGAAACCCCAGGAGAAACACATGAGTGCATTTAAAGTCTGACCCACATCTACTAACAACCCAACCATCAAGACAAGTCATATGGTTGGGGCCGGAGTCAGGGTAGGGAAGACACGCTAAGATTTCACGGCAGGGTTGTGGATCCAGGAAGGGGTAAAGACTTAGGACTCTGGATGTATTTCCCTCTTTATCTCAGGGAGAGCTGTTTCAGTTTCAGGTGCCAGTGGGTGCTAAGTTCACCAGGGAGCATTTGTTATGGGCTCACAAGGGCTGGAGATGTTCTGGCACTCTGTCTTCTCCAAAGGGGGTCATGCCTGTGTATTTATGCCATCCCTCGAGCTCTTCTTATACATCGCTGGAGCTCCTCCCACTGAGAGGCAGGGTTTAACAGTCCCCTTGCATCAGCAGGAGCCTGGGATTGCCCTGACCAGTAGGGGACAGCAGAAGTGACACGACATGACTTCCAAAGGTTGGGTTATAAAACAGGATTCAGCTTGTCTACCTCTCTCTGTGTCTTTTCTTTCTTTCTTTTTTTTTTTTTAAGATTTTATTTATTTATTTGACAGGGATCACAAGCAGGCAGAGAGGCAGGCAGAGAGAGAGGAGGAAGCAGGCTCCCCGCTGAGCAGAAAGCCCGAGGCAGGACTTGATCCCAGGACCCTGAGATCATAACCTGAGCTGAAGGCAGAGGCTTTAACCCACTGAGCCACCCAGGTGCCCCACCTCTCTCTGTTTCGAGATGATTTTCCTTCGGAGCCCAACAGGCACGCTGTAGAGAAGTCAGGCCACAGGGAGGGTTCAGTGGGAGAGGAACCAAGACCTCCTGCCAACCGTCAGCACCGACTTGGCAGCCGTGGGAAGAGGTAACCTTTGGCGGTGGATCCTTCAGTCCCAAGCAGACCTTCAGAGACTGCAGCCCTTTGACCACAACAGCATGAGAGCTGAGCCAGAAGCCCCCAGCCAAGCCACTCCCAGACTCTGGAGCCACAGAAACAATGAGAGCTAAGAAATGATGACTGTTTTAATCATTCATAGTTGAGATGCTTTGTCACGCAGCATTAGCTAACGAGTACACACCGGTTCCTGAGGCTTAACACAGAATGAGAATAAATATAGTCTGGGACCTTAAGGAACCCACAGTCCCCAGGTGACCAAGCAGACGTTGATGAAATCAACTACAATATATGTGTGAATCTGTTTGGGCTCCTGTAACCAAATACCGCAGATGAGGTGGCTTGGGAACAACACAAATTTGTTTCTCAGGTTCTGGAGGCTGGGAAGTCTGTCATCGAGTTACTAGCAGCTTTGGTGTCAGGAGCCCACTTCCTGAGTCTTCTGGCTGAGTCCTCACATGGCAGGAGGAGCAGGGGAGCTCTCCCGGGCCCCTTTCATAGCACCCCTAATCCATTCATGAGGACAGAACAGGGTATTATTTCACCTGCCAGAGGCCCCACATCCAAACACCATCACAAGGGGTTGGGGATGACGATTTCAACATCTGAATTCTATGGACACATTCAGTCCATAGCAATATTGGAAATATTTAATATAATCAGGGTATACGAGGGTTGCTAAGAAGAAGGGTGGGTCAGAGATCTGGTGACCATATTTTCCCAGCTCAAAACTGGGACAGTTGACTAACGGTGGCTCACTGTAGCTTGGGGTGAGAACAAAATATTTAGATCAGGGCTGACTGGAAGAGTCAGGTTGGTATGGTCATTTTGTCCGGAAATGGCCCGGCCCTGCTGGGACTTGGCATGATCTGGAAGGGCTATCTGTGGGGACAGCTCACAGGTGACAGGGGAATAAACAACTATTGCATGAACGTTTCCAGACTTTGCCTTCTCTCCTACCTAGGAAAGAGGGGCTTTACCACATTACCTGCTTCCCGACCCTTTCTCCAGAGTGTGTCGCATGGGCTCTGGTGTTGCAGAATCAGGAGGAGAGGGGAGAGAAGGAGAAGGGTTGCGTGGCTACAGCTGGAAGAGGAGTTTGGGAAGCAGGAATGTGGAAGAGAAGAGGTCCAGGATCTGATGTGGTATGTAGAGAAATACGTGGAGGAGGAAAAACAGGATTTTGAGAAGGATAGGTCCGATCTACCGCATCCGCTTCATAGTATTTGAGAATTTGCACAAACAGCTTGAGTTATTTTGAAACGTGTTGGTTGCCAGACTGCATTTATTTGATGGCAGCTGCCGCGAGAATGGACCACGTGGGTGATGGCGAAGTGCGGCGCCGTGATTTCGGAGCAGAAGGGAATGGGGTGTGGTGAGGAGGAGACAGTTGGGTCAGCGGCCGTGAGGGGAAGAGGCTGGAAGCCAGGGAAATGTTCGTTTGTTCCAGCGTGACTTATGACCTGGAGAATGTGGGCTGCCCCAGGCCCAGCTGTGTCCAGATGTGTGAGCGGAGCTCAAAGGCCCAGGGTTTTTACAGGCCTGTTTGTGGCGTCACTGGCCGCTCTGGCAGGAGCCCCTGGAGCAGCTCTGGGAGGAGGGACTTGGCGGAGCAAAAGGGCAGGAGGGAGATGTGGGAGGTTTGCTAGGCCCCCGTGAGGAACTCAGAAGTAAAGACAGGGAGGGAAAAAACCCTCTTGGGGGGGCGGGGGGATGTAAAGAGCTTGCTCCGTTTTCTGGAATTTCCCAAGGGATTGTGAGTTTTCCAGGGGCAAGGGTAGCTTCTTATTCCTGTTTGTTCCTTAGCACTAGCCTGATGCCTGCCAGGTTGTAACTGTCCAGTAAACAACGTTATAGGGATAGAGGGAGGGAGGGAGGAAAGTGGGCAAACCGGAAGGAGAGGGAAGGGAGGGAAGAGCAGAGATCGCACGGTTCCGTGATCCGGATTTTAGTGCGATCCGGATTTTAGTGCTAAGGTTCTTGAATCCTGGAGTTTAAGGCCTTGGTTCTCTCTGGTACCACTATGCCTCCTCTCTCAGGTGAACAACTCAGATGTTAGGAACCCATTTGGGATCAGATAGACCCAGATTCAAATGCAAGTCTCGACCCCTTTACCCTGGGACCACACGTAAGGGACATGGATGACTTATGTAAGTTTCAGGCTCCTGTAAGAGAAGGCAGGGTTTTGCAGCCACGTGGGGCCAAGGAAATAAGGGTGTGCAAGCCCCTGGCCCTACCCTTTGCACATGGGTCTCAGGGGTGCTGAGCTCTCCCTTTCCTCTGCTGGGTGAGCTCAGTCCCTGCCCCCGTCTGGCAGCCGATCTGACCATTCCTTATGCTTTGACCTCTTCAAGCTGCCCTCGTGCTCTTTCCTCCTTACCTCTCACCCCGTTTCCTCTTGACATTGTCTAGGCTCAGTTACTGCTCCCTGGGCCCTTTTCTTGTAGCGTTTCTCCTGCTAGCTCTGCTTAGCCCCCTTGATAGAACTATGGCAATGACCCTCCCAGAGGTTCACGGCCTGGAATATGAGGGGCCACACAGCACCCAGAGATGAGCCCTAAGGATAGGACTGTTTACACGGTGCCTTCTGGAGGGTTAACACCCATCTTCTTCTAGCAACTGAACACAGCTTATTATGGAGGGAAGGAATAAAATTAAAAATAAAAAAAAAAACAAAACAGCAACCAGATGCTCCTACGTTCCAGAACATTCCAGGGCTCTGTCTCAGCCCCAGGTCAACTCCATCCTCTACCAGCCTTCTACTGTACCCCTGTACCCCCAGGCTCAGGGGCTTCTCTGCCATCCCCTCTGACTCTGCCCTCCTACTTTTGCCTAGAGAGACAGTCAGCTGCAGGGTGGCAGAAACCTTGGTTCCACTCCCCTCACCCCCACGCCTAAGGTGGGAGGATGACATAGGCTGCCCCAGCCCCCATGTGGGCATTTAGACCAATAGCCCAGCTCTGTCTCTGAGATTGCACTGAAATATGCCCACCGGGGGAGCGGTTTGAAGGACGACTCCTGGGCTGGGATCAGGCAAAACCCTGAGACCAGGTAAGGGGTGGGTCCCGGCGGAGAGAGAGCAGGGGCCGTACCCTAGGCAGAACCCCTGCAAGGGAGGAACAACAAGAGTTGGGACATGAAGCCTCAGGAGGGAGTGAGATCAGGGCCTGCTTTCTGTCCACCGCGGGGCACCAGTGCACCGTGAGGAGGGCCCAGGACAAGCTGCCAGCGTGGCTCTGTCCAGGGTGAGGAGTGAGTGGCTCGGGGAGGAGCCGCTCCAAGGCGCCCTGGCAAGCCCTTGTCACATTCCAAAACGCAGAGGACCACGAACCGTCGCTTGGCCTGAGGCCTCCGGGGCTGGCATCCTGCCCAGGCGAGAAACTCCCTCCCGGGCCCTCCTTTCTCTGCTTGTTTTCTGTGTCCTGGGGCCAAAGGTTCAATGGCACTTCTATCTTTCTTCCTTGCGGAGGAGCTGCACTGGAACTGGGGAGACTAGGGGAAGAGGTGGGTGTCAGCTGGACTTTTCTGCCTTGTTTAGTGTGGCTGGAAAGCCAGACGTCTCTAAAATACGGACTGAGCACCCCTGAGGGCCCAGCCCTATGCCCACCAGCCCCAGAATAAAGGCACGAAGAGGCCTGGTTTCCGCCCCAAGGAGCTCTCTGGCTAGAGGGAGGAAACTGTGCTTCTGGAAGGGTCCTTGAAAGCCTCACTGGCTGGGCACCTCAAGGAGATGTCACCGAGGCTTCCAGAACACTGTATTGCATATGCGGCGCGAGGCTGGAGACCATAGCTGCTTGTTCTCAGCCAGCGCCCCGCACCGTGCCCGCCCCACTGGAGGGGCTTAACGCACATTTCAGCGTGGAATGAATGAATGAACGAATGAGTGAATGAAATGGGGTGGTCCAAGAAGGCTTCCTGGAGGAAAGGGAATCTGAATAGTGCCTAGGAGGGTGGGCAGGATTGGACCAGGCCAAGCAGAAGGAAATTGATCTTAGGCAGCCTTGTACAGAAAGGCAGGGAAGGGGATGGTCCACAGAAGGGACTTTCTGGACTCCTCTGTTCTCTCAGGATACAATGCGGTGTCCCTCCCAAGCCCCTTTGCTAGCTTTTCCAGCGCCTTCGGTACTGTCTCTGATCTCTGTCTCTGACTAGTGTCTCTGTATCTCCCTTCGAGCTGACTCAAGTATTTATTTGTAGCCCATGGATCATGCTTCCTGCTCTCTCTCCTCCAGGCCTGCCATCATTCTCATGCCCCCTGACCAGAAGGCTGTCACCCTTCGCCCCTGTGTCAGTGGTCCCCTGCTCCTAGGGAACTCCCTTCCCAGTCAGGTCAGCCGGCCCTCCTCATGTGGCTACACAGCTCCATGCTCGCCCCACGCTCGCCCCAAGCTCACACTTGTCAGGGTCTCACAGCCATGAGCGAGTTGCCATATTCCCCCAGAGACTGCCCACCAAGGTCAGAGACAGCCGACTAGGACTCCAGCAACACAGACTTCAATGTCCCAGGCAGCTGGCGCCCAGGGACCCCACGTACAGCCGCCCTCTCAGAGACTGTGCGTCCCAGATACTCCCGACCTTGGCTCATGTGGATCTTTCCTTCTCGTCTCCAAGCGCCAGAGGCTGGTCTCAAGTGGCCTTGGCTTCCAGAGCTTTTCCATAAAGCGGTAACGATTTCTGATCGCACTTGGCAAACTGTCTTTGTGGAGATGGATTTCCCATTAGCCTGCAAGCTCCTGCTGGAGGTCCAGGCTCACTCTCCCTTTAAGTGCCATGCCAGCCACACAGTAGGCTTCAGAAATAACTGATTACTTATTTGGCTAATTAACGAATCATACCCTCTTAAAGAAGCTGTCGTCATAATTTCCAAGCTCAGCCCTCAGTCTTGAATGGGCTGCAGGCAGGGTCCCGGCACCTAGAGTGTGTGCTCAGAACAGAACATACTACTGAAAGAAGGAATAAGAAAGCTCAGTCAGGGGCCCCTGGGTGGCTCCGTGAGTTAAAGTCTCTGCCTTCGGCTCAGGTCCTGATCTCAGAGTCCTGGGATCGAGCCCCACATTGGGCTCTCTCCTCAGCAGGGAGCCTGCTTCCCTCCTCTCTCTCTCTGCCTGCCTCTCTGCCTACCTGTGATCTCTGTCTGTCAAAAAAAATAAATTTTAAAAATCTTAAAAAAAAAAAAAGTGCAGTCAGTGAAGTGTCTGACTCTTGGTTTCCACTCAGGTCATGATCTCAGGGTCACGAGATCAAGCCCTACACGAGGCTCTGTGCTTAGCTCAGAGTCTGCTTGAGATTGTCTCTCTCCCTCTCCCTCTTCCCCTTTCCCCACTCTCTGTGTCTCTACAAATAAACGAATAGATCTAAATAAATAAATAATAAAAGGAAGGCTATGGCATTCGATGGGAAGCAAGTCCCTAACAGAATACGTTCAGCTTTGGAAAAGGCTTCAGAGACCACCTAGCCCAAGTCCTCACCTTGTAAGATTGGAAACTGAGATTCGAATATGGAAATTATTTGTCCAAGGTCACAAGATATCTTAGGTCTTTTGCATGTCAATCCGCATGCCTGATCTTGGTGCTTGAGGACCGATGGTCTTACTGACTACAGCAGGCTCTCTACCTCAACCGTCACTAAGCCTCCTCCTGCTGCCTTTCCCAAGAAGTGGCCTGGTGGAAAAATTGTGGACATCGGTGTGATTCTGCTCTTCGGCCTTGAGCAGCTCTCCCAATCGTGCTCTTCTGAAAGGGAGATCTGGCACTGACCGAGGCCGGCGTGTGAGTTCTCGGTGAGATCATGCTGGCAGACCCAGGGTCCCCAGTAAGCGTCAGCTCTGTGTTCTTCTCCCTTTTCTTGGGAATTGTTCTTGCTTCTCTGTCTTTCCCTGGCTCCCAGAAAACCATAACCACTTAGAAGGGCTTCTGGGAGTCTGTGGCCCACTCTCCCGAACAGTCTGTCCCCCTCCAGCTCCTTGCCACATAACGCGTGCCAGCAGAGGCAGGCAGGTAGGACCCGCCTTGCCGGGGATCTAACCCCACACGTCCTCCTACAGTTTAGGGACGAAGCCCTCTTCCTTATGTTGCCCTCCAGAAGGAAGCAAAACCCTCTTTTTTCCTTCCTCCTTCCTGTCCTAATTTACCCTCCCTTGCCCCTTTCCCAGGCCTTCAGGAGCTAACCCATTGCCCTCACTGGCCTCCCTCGCCTCACCCTTTGTCTCTCGACGACCCCACACAACCTTTCCAGTGCACAGCCCCCTCCCACAGCATCCCACCGGACCCAGGTGTCTCGGCCCCGCTCAGTGCCCGCTGCCGGCAGACACCTTCTCTCTGTCCCCACACACAGCTCCTGTGACAGGCAGTGAGGGCAGAGGGATGCGTCTGCAGACAGGGTCCCTGGCAGCTCTCTCACCCAGCCGCCTGCTCTGGGAGAAGGGGAATCGAGGCCTCCCCCTCCCTCAGCTTCTGTGACAAAATGCCAGAGGACTCCCAGGGCCCCCCGTGCATTCCACGAGATGGGAGCTACTACCTCTCCCTGCCCCAGACCCTTCTCCCTGAGCTGCCCTGGCCCCTTTGCCAGAAGATTCCAGGGCAGGCTGAGGCAAACCAGCCATGTGCCAAGCCACCACAGGAAGGGCCAAAGGGTTTTGGTTTAAGCCAAAAGCTCCAAGCATGGACCCAACCTCCTCACTCAGGGGGCAGTTTCCGGTTGTTGTTTTAGAGCCTCCTGTCTTTTCTTGGGCTGACTGCCTCCCTCCTCCCCATCCTGGGGGTTGGGAGGTCAGGAACAGAGGGCAGGCAGAAGGGCCTGGAGGGAAGTCATGGGCTGCTTTGGCAGGAGGAAGGTCCCTGCCTGGCTGTGCCCCTCGACTTGCAGTCTGACTGGAAAGCCTCGTCGCTATTCCAGTCCCGGCCACTGTGGGCAACGGCCTGACTCTGGATTCTGGAAGCACGTTCCACCTTTGCCAAAGCACCTTCATCTCAATGAATCCACATTGTCCGCCTTGCAGCCCTGGGTAGGGCGTTAGGAGAAAGACTGGCGTCAGAGGTCGCAGAGGTCAGCTGCGTCCAGGCTTGATGGCCTCCCAGCACGCTGACTCAGGAGGTCTCTGGCATCTGCCCCTTGCCTCTGGGACCACCTCCTTGGAGAGCGTGCCTTCTGTTGATAGATGCGGGGCTTCCAGAAGCTTCCACACACTGGCCTCCTATTGAGGTGTTTGAGAGCATGGGTTCAGAATCTGTCTGGCCAAGGGCCCAGATGACTGGTCCCCTGGTGACCATAGAGCCTTTGGCAAGTTAGTGGGCCTCTCAGGTCTCAGTTTCCCTGTGTGTGAAACAGTGCTAGGGCCAGCGCCCGCCCCACAGGGCTGTAAGAAGGGCTAACTGATCACCGTGTAGAAGGTACCAGAAGTGGCAGGCGCCCCAGCAGTCAGCACTTGCTCAACAAGCGGATCGCAATTCTGAAACACAGGCTTGCACGGACCACAGTCCCCTCTCCGCAACGGAGCTCTCCGGGCCTGAAACTCTTCCTCCCCGGCTAGTGGTTTGCTCAACAAATATTTACTGTCCGCTCACCACGTGCCTCTGGGTTTGGCCTTGTGTGCGCTGTGTGAACAAGACAAAACGGCCCCGCACTCGTGGACTTGACAACAAACGCACAGAAGAGTAAATCACCATGGGCAGCGCAGGAAGTGCAGGCGGGGGTGCTGTGCCCAAGAACAAGGGGCGAGCCCTGGCGGGGGTGGGTGAGCATGAGCTGCTCTCCCTGGCCCGGCTTCAAGCCCGGACCTGAGGGATCCGTAGGACGGCTGCCAGAGCTGGGCGGCAGGGAAGAGCGTTCTGGGCAGAGGGAACAGCACATGTGAGGGCCCCGTAAGGGCAGGGCTGGAGAGTTAGCAGGACCCAAGGTAGGACAGGTGGAACTCCTGGTGCAGCGGGAGGTGGGGTGGGGCTTGGTGGTGCAGGAGCAAAGACCGCCGGTTGGCGGGGTTCTGCAGCCATGAATGGAGATGGGAGATGCTGGTGCCTTTGGCAGAGAAGTGGCTGTGGATGGATGGAGCTAGAAGGTGAGGCCTGTGTGGAAAGCCTGCAGGGCATCAGGGGCCACTAAGCTTGCCTGAGACCGACTGCACGGAGGTTGCAGGGGGATGGCTTTGAGGGTGGTATTGAGGCTGACTCCCCACACTGCGGCAGGAGCCCTGGGTAGATGAACATTCCCGAACACTCTTCTGAACATGCTTTTGCCTCTAAGGAAGACTTGGAGTGTTCATCTTAGAACAAAACAGAAGACTCTGGAAAATGGGTTCTTCTCAGCACAGAGCAGAGAATGACTCCGCCTCCCTGCCCTAAATTCCAGGCTTCCATCCCCGAGCATACAGGGTCTGCATCAGGAGGGCTCCTGGCTCCACCACCTGGAGGCCGTGGGCTCTTGGGTAAACTACTGAAATCTCTCTGTGCCTCCACTTCCTCCTCTGCAAAATGGGCATAATAGAGTAGTGCTCCCCCCATCGGGTAATCTGAGGCCAGCAAGAGATTGCACTGAGTACACTGAAAACATCCACCCTACATCCATGGGACAAACACTTGCTTTCCCTGGCAGCCTGAGTCGCAACAAGCTCATCAGCCCCTAAGACCTGAAAGCTTCCCTACACAGGCGGCTCCTCAGCCCCGCCTCCGCCATTCTGCGCTCCTGCGCTTGGATTTTGAAACGCAAGTTCAGGGCCTGACATTTATCCCTGTTAAATTTTATTTTGTTAGACGCAGCCCGTGGCACTGGCCTGTCAGCTTCCTTTTAATTTTGATGGAGGGGAGGCCCCACGGTGCACATTAAATTCATCTTGGTGGCCACAGAGGCATCTACGGAGGCTGCTTTTGCCATTCTCTTGCCTCCTGGGGAGTGGCCCCTGGCCTGGGGAGGTGGAGGCAGGCGCAGCCTGGAGCTAAGATGGAGCTGGGGTGATAGCCTGACGCTGCCTCAGCTTGAGGATGTTCCGGAACAACCGTCCTGGTCCCTTCTCCCAAGTCAAGTGCTGGCTTTGGGTTTCCAGGTGTCAGGCCAGAGGGACAAAGCCTTTTAGTTGGGGGGGGTGCATGGACCTGGGGCTTGGGCCACAGCTCCCCTCTGTCTCCAAAAGACCCACGCCCTTATGGTCCCATCTCTTTCCAAACCTCTCTGCCACATTCTCTGACCTTGGATTGGAGAAGGGTGTGGGCCAGAAGGAAAGAGATGTCCAGCCCAATAAAGCCTTCTTTGCTGTCTTATTTGCATAGTGCGGGGGTGTGCTCAGGTGCCCTTGAGTTTAATTGCACACTTGCCCCCAACACACACATGTACTGTTTCTTTACTGATCAGAACAACCTCTTCCATGTTGGTTGGGGGAATTGTGCTCCGCCCGATTCATATCTCTCCTATGAACTTTTCCAAAGCCCTGGTCCCCACTTTGGAGCCAATCTCATCATACCAGAGGTGCGTAGCTTTGAGGTTCCCACTCAGTTGCATGCAGGAAGGAGCCTTCTTCTGGGGGCAGCTCTCTTCCTAACTTCCTGGGGGCGGGAGGTTCTGCCATCAGGCTGAGAGCTCCCAGGGCAGAGCTGCCTATCTCAGGAGTTCTCTTCCTGTTCTCCGAACATCTACTGGGCTCTGCTCACCGAGGGAGCTGAACTTGAAGGTGACCCTGGCGCTTAGCAAAGGTGTGCAAAGAGAGCCAACCCTAGAAGCCCAGGGAGGCAATGGCCCATTGATTCCGTGGTCCTCTCAGACTCCAGCGGAGCAGGGAGGGACACCGTCGGACACCAGACCTCTGTTGGCTACTCTCTGGGCCAGACACAACATGCCTTTGGTACAACTGAAAGACTTAACCAGATTCCAGAACTGGGGGACACCTTGGTCCAGGGCCCACCACCGGTCTCCTTCCCCAGTTAATGCACTCCTTGTTCTCCGTGTGGTGAGGTATTTTTCCAGGTGGTATGTTCTAGGGAGAATTGAATTTCCCTAACAAGCAGTCTTGCAAATAACTAGGAGTGAGGGAGAGAGGGGGAGGCGACTCCTATTAGAGTCTAACATTGGTAACCACATATTAACCCTTGCTGGAGCAATCAGCCCTCACTAAAGATTAGGGAAGAATGTTCTGGAAGTGGGGGGCGACTGGGTGGCTCAGTCCTTAAGCGTGCGCCTTCGGCTCAGGTCATGATCCCAGGGAGCCCCTGCATTGGGCTTGCTGCTCAGCGGGAAGCCTGCTTCTCCATCTCCCACTACCCCTGCTTGTATTCCCTCTCTTGCTATGTCTCTCTCTGTCCAATAAATAAATATTAAAAAAAAAAAAGTTCTAGAAAGTATCCTCTTTTTCAAGTTTCCCATTCCTCAAATAAACCGTGGTTAATTTTCTCTGTCAGCCTGGTCTGGCTCGGAGAGGACCCTGGGAAAGGGGCTGAGATGGAGGACAGAGAAGAAATATACACCCTCCCTTATATTGTACAACACTTCCCGTCTTTTCCAAGCATTATCACCTCCATACGCCCAATGTTGTCTCCGTGCTGTCGTTACACACCGTCCCCCCATACAGCTTCCAGTGTGGGCGTCCCGTGTGGATGACGGGTATGATCGCTTTGCAAAGGAAGTGATGACTCATCCCAGCTGCTCCTGATAATGGAGTTCAGGAGGAGAAGGAAGGAAGGAAGTTCTTCCTTTTGTCTAACCTTTTGTCTTCCTTGTGTTCTTACAGTTGTGCTCAGCCGTACATTGCTGCCAGCGTGGCGAAAGGCCTAGAAACCACAGCGTATGGGGAAAAGAAGGAGCCCTGGGATCTGACCTGGGGAAGAGTCTTGGAGATAAGGAAGCACCTCATTGTTACTTGGACTGATGGGCGATGTAAAGATGAAGCAGGAGCTCCGTGTGACTCCTGCAGGGAGAAGCAGGCTAGTGGGTGGAAGGGAAAAGGTTGAGCTCCGCGGAGAGACAGCAGGTGATGAGCGGACAGATCAACCAGCGGTGACATCGCTTCCCACCCAGAGGAGGTTTGACAATGTCTGAAGCTGATTTCGCTTGTCACGGCTGGAGGAGGAGGTGTTCATTGGCATCTGGTGGGCAGTGGTGGGGGGTGCCACACTATAGCCTCCAGTGTTCAGCGAGGTCCCTCAACAAAGAATTCTCCAGCCCCTAATGCCAAAATGCCCAGATCAATGTCGTAGAAAGAACACAGGCTTGGGTTTTAATCTCCAGTGCCGGACTTGAGACCTTGGGCAAGGGACTCAAACAGTCCTGTTGGCAGTACTGTCATCTGTGAAATGGGATAACAGAGCCAAATTTGCTGGTCAAAGTGCCATTCACGGGGGTCTTTCCATATGGGGCCTGCTGTGGAGGAGGGGTCCCCTGTGCCTTGGGGTGCCTGGTATTATAACATGAGAGAGATGCTTCCTTCCTCTAACCAGTAAGGCCTGCCCATGACTGCATAAGAGCACCGGGGAGGCCTGAGTTATAAGGAATTTTCTGTCCCTGGAAATGCCCAACTTCCGGCCGGGACATTGTAGAGGGTTTTCTCAAATAGGTGGGGAATGAGGGCTACATGATGTGACGGTGGCTTGGTCCTTCCATTCTGGCGTTTCTCAGGCGGGGAATCCTGACATCTGCTCTGTAGTCCAACACTGCTGTGAATCTAGCCATGTCCTATTCAGGAAACCAAAGAACTGATGAATGAGTCTGGCCAAAGTCTTACCAGAGCCTCAGTCTCCATGTCTTCAACAGCGCCCTCTCCCACCCTATCCCACCCCCGGGTTTTGGCCTTTAAAAGAAGGTGGGAAACTGAAGAGGGTTCCCAACAAGGAACGCAAAGGACACAAGGATCGGAAAATGATCCAGGCAAATGGGGAAGTGCTCTGCTTGGGAAGGGGGAGGCCGAGGGGCGCACGGTGACAGTTGAGGCATCTTTGAGGATATTAGCTGCCGTTCTCTGCCTCCCCAGAGGCCAGAAGGAGGAAGGAGCTTCAACAGTAACAAGAGGAAGGTAGGACTGAAGTGCCTCCCTGTCAAAAAAGCCAGGATCTATGACCCAAACACAGCAAAGGAGGGCGGCGTTCCTGCCCCCACACTGTGTGCAGAGACACTGTCTGGAACCTCTGGGGAGAGTCCAGCGAATGGCTGAACCACCTCCTCGGGTTGGAGTCAGCATCACCCATGCTGATCCATCCACGCAGTCTGTGGAGGGGCCAGACCAGGAGGAGAGATGGGGGCGAGGCTGAGTGGCAGTAATCCACAGAACTCAGGCGGGAGGCTGACGCATGTATTTAATTGTACGGTTTATTCAGGGAACGGTGAGGGACACTAGGGTTCCCTGAAGGGTCTGCTTTGGCTTGAGGGCATCCCTTTGCCCCTGGCTGTCACTGCCAGGCTGCCCCGAGACTGGTCATCCTTTGCCTACCTGTGAACTGCAATCACTGTCTCCTGGTGCAGCTGGACTTGATTTTTCCTGATGCTGCTCGTTGTCTGCTGCCGCCTCCCCCCTGCCTGGCCCATGGCACCGCAGAGTGTGTGTCTGGGTGGGAGGGCGATCCCACAAACCCGGGCAATGCAAACTGCCCCCATCTGCTCTCACCACTCTTTCCACCCTAAGCTCCAGCTGAACCGGACTGTTTGTGATTCCCGAACGCTCCCGACACCCTCCCAGCCCAGCCCCTTGCTCCTGCTGCTTCCCTGCCCAAATACCCTTCACACCCCAGCCGCACTGATTCTGCTGGTGCTTCCGGACTCTGGGGAGCACAGCTTATTGCCAGATCTCTACCCACTCTCCCGCCTCATCAGCAATGTGTTGATTTTGCTAGGATAAGGGAGATCAATGTGCCTTCCTAAAAATATTGATTTTTCAAGGCTCCCTTGTTTCTAGGAGTGATGATGTGACAGTTCTGGCCAACAAGATGTAAGTGACATGAATTCTTTTTTGCCAGAAAAGGTGAAGGCAGAGCTGAAACATGTCTGGCTTGTGTCTTTTGCTTTTCTCTGTCTTGCTCCCTGGAAAGTCTACGACGTGATGCTGGAGCGTGGAGTACCCAGCTTGCATCCCATAAAGGCCACGTGTGAAACATACGGGCTTGTGAGATGGAAGGGCTTCGTTTCTGGGTGGCTCAGTGGGTTAAGCACCTGCCTTTGGCTCAGGTCATGATCCCGGGGTCCTGGGATGGGCCCTGTGTCAGGCGCCCTGCTCAGCGGGGAGCCTGCTTCTTTCCCTAGGCCCCCCACCAACCCCCCCCCCCCCGACCAGGGTCATGCTCTTTGCCACTATCTCTTTCTCGCTCTGTCGTTCTCAAATAAATTAAAAAAAAAAAAATCTTAAAAAAAAAAAAGGGGCCTGGGTTCTTGAAGATGTCCCTGAAGCCTGCACTGGCTTCCCTCTACATTTTTTGTTACAAGAGAAAAATAAACCCCTTTTTGTTAAACCTCAGTAGTCAGGTTTCTGTTATATCTAGCCAAAGGCAGTCCTTAGTGATGCGAAGGCTCATTTCCAAAGCGGTTCCCTGACAAACCCTAAGAGACTCTTAATCTCACAAAACAAACTGAGGGTTGCGAGAGGGGGGGGGCAGGGGGTTGGGGAAGGATAGGGAGAGGGTAGTTGGGTTATGGACATTGGGGAGGGTGTGTGCTATGGTGAGTGCTGTGAAGTGTGTAAACTTGGTGATTCACAGACCTGTACTCCTGGGGCTAATAATACATTATATTTTAATAAAAATTAAAAAAAAAAACTGTTCCCTTCATTTGTACCCCCACCGCCTCCTTGATACTGGGTAGGCTCTTTCGGACTTCTGAGCTCCTTTGACTCTTTGTTTGTTTTTTCTTTTTTAAAATTTAAAACTCAATTAGCCAACATATAGTACATCATTACTTTTTATATAATGTTCAATGATTCGTGAGTTGTGTATAACACCCAGTGCTCATCACATCTCGTGCCCTTCTTAATGCCCATCACCTATTACCCCCATCTCCCACCCACCTCCCTTTCTGCAACCCTCAGATTGTTTACTGGAGTCAAGAGTCTCTCTTGATTTGTCTCCCTCTCTGATTTCTTCCCATTCAGTTTTCCCTCCCTTCCCCTATTGTTCTCTGCACTGCTACTTATATACCACATATGAGTGAAACTGTATGATAATTGTCTTTCTCTGATTGACTTATCTCACTTAGCATAATCCCCACCAGTTCCATCCACATTGATGTAAATGGTGGGTATTCATCCTTTCTGATGGCTGCATAATATTCCATTGTGTATATGGACCACATCTTCTTTATCCTTTCATCTGTTGAAGGGCATCTCAGCTCCTTCCACAGTTTGGCTACTGTGGCCATTGCTGCTATGACCATTGGGGTGCAGGTGCCCCTTCTTTTCACTACATCTGTATCTTTGGGGTACATACCCAGTAGTGCAATTGCTGGGTCATAGGGTAGCTCTATTTTCAACTTTTGAGGAACCTCCAGGCTGTTTTCCAGAGTAGTTGCACCAGCTTGCATTCCCACCAACAACATAAGAGGGTTTCCCTTTCTCCACATCCTCGCTAACATTTGTCATTCCCTGTCTTGTTAATTTTAGCCATTCTCACTAGCATAAGTTGTATCTCATTGTGGTTCTGATTTGTATTTCCTTGATGGCATCACTTGGCTCTTCGTACTGCTCCCAGGGAAGCCAGCTTACTCTACTGAACATGCTCATTGCGTATTTGTCTCAGCAACTTCAGTGGGAGCACTTTGAGGGACAAGGAGTGAGTCTTCCTCTCCCCAGGACCCCCCAGTGGTAGCACTGCCTTAGGAGATCCCTGGTAAAGATTGCTGAGCAGCATCAGTTAGGCGTTGGATTCTTCCAGATCTACCAGACCTGTAGCACCACTGAGGGCTATTCCATGATGATCCCACCATGGGCCTCTCCACAAACTGCCCTTGCCCCCTGGATGTGTCCCTCAGTCTATCTCCAGGCCAGGACTCCTCCAAGTCAATGAGGCACAGGGAGAGGGAGGGTCTCTCTCTTTCTCTCTCTCTCTCTCACACACACACACACACACACACTTCTCTTCTAAGGAGCAGAATTAGGAGAGCAGATGGTCTCCTGAGAGTCTCCCCCCTCGTTATCCTCTGCAAGACTGCTGTGTGAGGAAAGGGCGGGTTCAGAGGCTTCCTTAAATCCCCTATAGACCATAGACTCAAGGAGCACAAGAGGTCGTCTGGTCCAGTCTCTGGCCTTCAGGTCAGAAAATTCTGTCTTCCAGAGCTGAGAAGATGCAAGGTATCTCTTCAAACAACAGGCAGACACCAGCCTATAAGAGGGGCCTGGGGTGAAGAGGGGTTGAGGTGGCTCTGAGGCTTGGTGGCATGCTGCCCATGTCATGAGGGGTGAAGTCAGGTTCTGGTCTGGGGTCCAGAGGATGTCTCCTTGAAGGGCCTTCCCCTCCTGCAGGACCCAGAGCTCGAACAAGTTCTACAAGTTTGTCTTGCCGCTGATCTGTGAGCTCTTCAAGATAGGACATGTCTTAGTCATACTTGTTTCTTCCACCTAACAAGGTATTTGACACAGAAGAAGGTGCTCAATAAATACTGGTGGGAGGAAGGGAGGGATGAAGGGAAGGAGGGCGGAAGGGAGGGATGAAGGGAGGGGAGGAGTGAGTGAGGAAGGGAGGGAAGGAAGGATCCCTTATACGAAGTTGTTGGGCAATTGAGTTGCCGACCAGCACACAGCCTGGTCCTTCCTCATCTCAGCCCAACCTTCCTCTGTGGCCCTTATCTTTGAATGTTGCCCTGATTCTTCCTTCATTCTTCAGGCCCTGGCTCGAGTAATACTTCCCCTCCATGAGCTACCCCCATCCATCCGGTGCCCCAACAGCATGTTGGATCCTCCCCGACGGCATTTAACTGACCGGATTGGGAGTCTCCGCTCTTCTCTCCACAGCAGTGGAAGGAGGTACCTGTGGATGAGGATCAAGGCCTGGTTCGGGGTGCCCAGGTTTGCCAGGTCAGAAGGTAGGACAGCAGGGTAGCTGAGATGAAGGTTAAGGTGAGACAGCTCCCTCCTGAGATGAGGAGGGAGGGGTGATGGGGTGGAAGAAGGCTGCCTTGGTGGAGGACTGGCAGCACCGGGGCAAATATGCCCTCAGGCCAGCAGGAGCTTGCCATCTGGACAGACTTGTGTTTCATAGAGGAAATGAAGTAGTTCCTGGCACTGGAAATTAGAACCCAGACAGGGAGCGGGATGGAAAACACAGCTCCACTGGCTGCTAAGGGGCACCGTGGAACAAAGGATTAGACCTCGGTGATCTCCTAGCCAGTGGCTCTTACAGGGAGTCCCTGGATTCCTATGTGTCCTCAAAGACCATGTCAATCATCTCTTCCTTTCTTGAAATCTTCCCAAGCTGAGCCCCTCACAGAAGCCTTGTGAGTCTTTCTGCCATGGTCTCCATCTATAGGGAGGTGGTGGCGAGCAGGGACAGTCATGAGGAATGACCAGAAGACTCCAGACTGAATGATTCACCAAAACCAGGAGCACCCTATGGAAGTTTGCAGAAAGCTTGAGATGGTCATTAGGCTTTGCAAAATCCCAAGGACTGTAATGGTTCACGTGATGCTTGCCTTGATCTTCATGGTCACCGTGACT
The DNA here is from genome assembly GCF_902655055.1 of Lutra lutra. Lineage (NCBI taxonomy): Eukaryota > Metazoa > Chordata > Mammalia > Carnivora > Mustelidae > Lutra > Lutra lutra. The sequence continues at coordinate 42,693,322 of NC_062292.1, read as the reverse complement.
CTCTGGTCTTGATGAACAAGTTCGTGTGCGTTTTGTTTGCAGTGTGTGTGTAAGAAGTGTGAGCTTTCATTGTAGAGTTCAGGGCTGTGGTTGCAACTGTACCAAAGCTGTGCCTGTTTATGCACTTGTTTTGGATTTATGTATGGGTGTGATTGCATGTTGTGTCCTTGTTGGAGATGCTGCTAAATTTCATGGAATCATACTTGTTAAAAAGTTCTGAGTACAGTTGACCCACCATGTTACATTAATTTCAGGTGTACAACACAGTGATTTGACGAGTTTGTAGGCTATGCTATGCTCACCACAAGGGTAACTACCATCTCATGAGATCATACTTTTCTTCCTCATTGGATCTTCGCATAGGGGAACTGAGTCCCCTCCCACCCCACAAGGAGCAGAGGCCTTCCCAAGATGGGTCCAGCTGTCTCTCCCTGAGCCCAGCCAAGTAATGTGCACCCCCTGCCCCGGCCCCTTGTCCCTGACTTCTTTCTCCAACCCTAACACAGCCAAGGTCCTTAACCGAGAACAGGAAAACAAAAATCAGGTCACCAGATGTGTTCCATTCCATCCTCTCCCTCCCTATCCCTTCTTACCACAGGGCAATAAATTCTGACTATGTATACAGCAAGCACCTGGCATCTTCCAAGCCCAGTTGTGCCTGCCTGGGGACAGACCCAACTGAGGCGGAGCCTGGGGAGACCACACGAGCCTACCACACGGCCCACCCATGTCTCTAGCACCAAAATGCAGCTCATCTGCTTTGTCTAGACAGCCGAGGCAGACCCCAGAATGATTTTTCCAGTCTGACCAAAGGGCGATAACATTTGTGCCAACTGTCGTGCCGGGTCTCCCTCTTCCTGCGTAGACCCTGCCTGTCTGGGTTCAGAAGGAGACCGAGGTCTCCCAGGCAAGATCCCTGTCTGGATACTGGAGGAATGAGAGATGGACAGCCCCGGCGAGCTTGCGCACAGGGCTCCCTAGAGCTGGTCTCCACCTGGAGGCCAGAAGGAGTGTCTGGGTCTCTGGAATGAAGCAGGCATCTGGGATTCTCATTAAAGAGTGTTTACTTGTCTATTTGCATGGCAGGTTAACAGCCCACAGCAGCCCACTTCCTGCCAGGGACTTTCAGGAACAATGTCTCCAAGCCAGCGTGGCCCAGCCTGGGCATGAGCCCACCCCATCACTCCCTCCTTCCCTCCCTCCCCACATTAGCCACGTGGACATGACTCACACAGGCTCTCGGAGCCTCTGCCAAGAGCAGCCAGAGGACTGCTCTGATAAAGTTGGATGGGTTACTTCAGGAGCAGGGAATAGTCCAGAGCACCTTTGGAATCCCGTGGGCCCCCATTTCTTCCTCCCACTGCAGATCCTCAGGTGGCCCACCACCCGGACCCACTGAGGCAGGGGAGTAAGATCTCCTTACTCTGGAGTAAGATCTCCTGAGCCCCCCAGCAGGTTCTCTCTTTCCTCCAACAGCACGCAAGACAGTCAGGGACCACTGTGGGAGGGCGCTTGGCTTTTCACTGGATTATTACATAAATAACACACACCTAGAGAAAACACTCACGCAGCCCATCTCGTTTTACCTCATGATCTCCCCGTGAGACAGTGATTTCTCCCATTTCAAAGAAGAAGGAATTGAGGATAAGAAGATGAAGTGAAGGCAGAAGGCAGAGCACAGAGGATTTTTATTATTATTTTTAAAGATTTATTTACTTGAGAGAGAACAGGGCGGGGAGGGGCAGAGGGAGAAGCAGACTCCATGCTGAGGGCAGAGCCCGATGCGGGGCTTGATCTCACGACCCTGAGACCACAACCCTGAGAGCACTACCTGAGCGGAAACCAAGAGTCGGATGCTTCACCGACCGCACCACCTAGGCGCCCCCAGAGGATTTTTAGGGCAGTGGAGCTATCCTGAATGATACCGTAGTGATAGATGCAGGCCATTAAATATTTGCCAAAACCCTGGAGAGTGTCCGACAGACCCCAGGAGTGAACCTGAAGGTAAACTGTGGACTTTAGGCGGCAGCGACGCGCCGGTGCTGGTCCGCGGACCTGGAGAGTGGGGGAGGCTGTGCATGGGGCGGGGGGGGGGAGTGATGGGGAGCTCTTTGTATGAGCTGCTCAATTTTGCTGTGAACCTAAAACTGCTCCAGAAAAGGTCTACTTTATAAACAACCGGGAAAAATAAAAGGATGAAGTGACTTGTTACGATCACACAGACAGGGGTGGGCTGGGTTCTGAATAGGGGCTGCCTGCTCACACGATCTGTTCTCTCCCTCTGAGGCGCTCCCCCTCAGATGGGACAGGAGACCTGGCTGAGTCAGGCTACCCTGGAGGTCCTCTAAGGCTAATGTCCTCGGTCTCAGAGTTTCCCACGTTCTCGATGTGCCGTTTGAGCCTCTGAAGGTACTTGGAGACTTACCAGTTAACTGTCTTTGCTAATTGTCACTCCTCAGCCCGGCCTGTCACCTGTGCACCCCACCCCCCATGAGCCCAAACTCTAAGAGTCTCGAGCCTTGACTGTCTCTGTTTTCTGAGCTTCCAGCACAACCTGACACACGGCAGCCGCTGAGAAAATGCATGGGTGCAGGAGTGAGGAGGAAGGAGAGGGAGAGGAGAGAAAAGGCAGGAAAGAGAGGGAAGGAGTGGGGTTAAGGCTGGGGTAGGGAGGAGAAAAGGCTTGGCTTCCTAGGTTTGATCTCATCCCCCCTGTCCTCCCAGGGCCTGGAGAGCCCTCTCCTGTGTCTTCCTCTCTCCGACCCCCGCCTGAGACTCGAGGAGGGCTTTGGCCTGAGCCCTGTCCATCCCCTCCAGGGACTCCTCATAAAGTCTTTAACCCTCGGAAGGAGGACTGCCCCATCCCCTTTCCACAGAATGAACGTGTTATTTGGGCCAAAGAGAAAAGGAGAAAAATTGAAGTGGAAAAATCTTCGATTTGGAAATTCAACTGACTGCCCTCGTTTGGAATAAAAGCTCCTTCAGCCTCTGGCCGCGTGGCAGGCGGCTGAGCCAACAGTAACACCGGATGCTGGGATGCGGGGAGGAGGAGGCCTGGGGACCCTGCTGAGGGGCTGCCAGGGCCCTATGAACTTGGAGCCCGGGAAGACCGTGACGGGGTTATCTCGAGGTTGATTCTCAATCCCTTGCCTCAGCCAGACAGTGGTCCGTCATCCGGTGGCTTGGGCTGAGCACTGTGCTGGGGGCAGGAAAAGGAGAGGAGGCAGATCCTGAGGGAGGCCAGGGCCTGGTTCTGTCTTCTCTCCTCAGCACCTACCTCAGTGCCTGACATGTGGAAGTTTCCCAAAACGCTCCAACTGGGCGGGGGAGGGGGGGGAGTAACCTTTGTCCAGAGGTTGAGAGGAGACGTGGCCCACACCCTCCACTTGCTCCCAGTCTAATGGCGGAGAAAGAACAGATATAAAGAAAACATGGGATCCAAAGGTTAAATACCACGTCAGATACGAAGAATGTAAGCCAGGGGCTTATTTTCAGGGCCTGGACTGCCTGGCCTGGAACTGGACAAGGTTAACCGGGAGCCTTCTCAGAGTCTGTCTTACGTGGCCTTCAAGAGGCCGCTGGAAATTACTTGGCTGAAACGAACAGGTATCCAAGCAGAAAGGGACCCTCCAGTGGAAACCTGGGAGCAGGAGTGCAGGGAGTTGAGGAGACCAGGCAGGACCAACACTCACTGGCCGGGACAGGTGTCTGACAGCTATGTGCAGGGTTGGCCGTGTGTGAGCGGGGCTGGCGTTTATGCTGGCTCGATGGTCACCGTAGCAGGGGACATAGCAGAAGTTGATTTCCAAACCTTAACATCATCTTCCGGATTCTTTGCTTTCAGCCTTGGTTGTGCTTTGAGGGGAGACAGAGGGAGGCCCAGACGTGGAAAAGCCCAGGGCCCACCCAAATGGATTTCCACAGGAAGGGCCTGCGACGAATGAGGGAAAACGTGGAAATCACACAAGAGGAGGTCGGAGGCCTGGGGCCAGGCTGGGCTTGGTGTGTTTGGTTGTGAAGAAGAGAGCTGGAGACCGGGCCGCTGTTGACAGGAGGCAGAGGGAAGTATAAAGAGACTCATAAAAGAGGTTGGCAGGGCCGGTGTGTGCCGTGATCCACTACCCGTGTGCAAAAGGCTTTCAGTATAGACCCGAACTGCCCTGCGGGCTGCTGGAGGGGGCTGGTGGTCCCGCCCCATGGGAGCCCGCCAAGGAGGCTTTGGAGCAGAGAGGAAGCAAAAAGACTCGAGTCTATTCTGGTTACACGTTTCTGGCAAACGACAGTTTCTGCCCAATATCCGTTCTCTCCTTCCTTATTTAATGAAACCCCAGTCTGTCGCCCAGACACAAGAGGACATCTCCCAGTCTCTCTTGAAGCTAGGATCAGCCACGTGGCCCAGCTCCGACCTATGAGGACTCTGCAGAAGCTGCTGGAGGGTTTGTGGGAAAGTCTAGTTTTCCTCATAGAGACCCGCCTCCCTTTTGGGGTCATTTTCTTTTTCTTCTTCCTTCCTGGAGCATGTGATTGGCAAGCAGTGGGGAGGCTGGAAGTGAGGTGTGAAGGGTGGCGGGGCAGCCGGGGTGGAGGACCCTGCCTCGGGCAACTGTTCCCGTGAAATCAGCCCGCAGCCCCAGCAATGTGGGTCCAGCAGCGGCCGCCGGGAGCCATCCCACCTGAGCCAGCAGCCTGCGTCCAGGCAGTGTCTGCTTAGGAAGTAGGGAGCAGCTCCCCGGGGCACAGCAGCAAAAGAAACACATCAGAGGGCTGGGGCATTTGTTATTCCAGCCCTGGCCCCTCTGTCCACTGGTGACAGGGAGGGCAGGCCCTCCGCCCAACAGACTCTGTCCCCAGAGGTGGCCCAGCCCCAAGGCAGGGAGGAGGCAGGATGGGAACTCAGCGGGGGGTCCTGTGGCTGGACTGAAGGCTGGAGGAAGGGGTGCAGGGCGTGTTGCTACTCCACCACTCCCTTCCCACATGGGGACCACCGTGTCCGTCCCCCCATCCCCAGGCTGTAACCTACTCGTTTTCATCTGATTAAAGGACAGAGAAAGGAGAGTCTGGTGGGCAGATGCCCTGGTCGCTGGTGGCTCCCAACCAGGTCATCGTGCTCTGTTACAGCATGGACTCCTGTCCCCACCAGACCTGCACACTTGCCCATGGCTTCCCAGCCCCACCCCCAGCCACTGGCCACCATGGTTCCAGCACAACCTCAGAGGTCTATCAGAAGACTTGGGTTCTCCTGTCCTGCTCAATCACAGACCTTAGTTGGAGACGTCATGCCTGCTCCAGACTTCAGTCTCCCCACCTCCCCAACCCCACCCCCCCAAAGAGAAAAAGGCTGCTCCATCAGTGGCTCCCAGGGACCAACTTAGGAAGGCATCACCACTCCCCACACTGTTATAACAATGGCTGTCATTTACCGGCTACTTCCTATGTGCTAAGCGTTTTTCACATATCAGCTCATTGAATCCTCACAATTACTTAGGGCAAATATGTCCTACTATTCTTTTTTTTTTTTTTTAAGATTTTATTTATTTATTTGACAGAGAGAGAGATCACAAGTAGGCAGAGAGGCAGGCAGAGAGAGAGGGAAGCAGGCTCCCTGCTGAGCAGAGAGCCCGATGCGATGCGGGGCTCAATCCCAGGACCCTGAGATCATGACCTGAGCTGAAGGCAGAGGCTTTAACCCACTGAGCCACCCAGGCGCCCCAAGTATGTCCTACTATTATGACCTTCACTTATAGATAATAAAACCAACAAGTTCAGAGACGTTAAGTAGCTTATCTGAGGTTCTTCAGATCCCAAGTGGCAGAGCCGGGATTTGAACTCGGGCATTGTGGTCCAGAGTCCAGGAGCCACATCACTCCACCAGGGCTGCCTGGGCGATAAGGAGAAGGTAAGGAGGGGGAGGAGGATAAATGTGTGCACATAGGAATACACATGTGTGCACACACATATTTTAAAATATATTTGTGATGCTGCGTAAGTTTAATGCTAACTTTCTCAGAAAGGACTGGGATGGTTCCTTCATGTTAAGAGTGAGAGAATGAGTCTTTCATATTGTCTATGTTAAAGTGTCCTTTCCTGAAATGACAGATGAGTGTTTTATTTGTTTAACTAGCAAAATAATAACTAATAGCCTGTTATTTTTTTATATTATGTTCCCCGCTCCTGCCGCAGGTTGTGACAGACTGTGAAATTATAAATCGGGGAGTTCTGGACTATAAGAACTCAAAGTCCTTTCTGGGTTAAATAATCTAAGGTCTTCAGGCTCCAGATGAGGTGATTCAGGCCACATGCTCCCCCCACCCCCGCTCCGATATTGGGCCACGCCACCCCGGCGCCCTGGTTAGCCTCGCAGGAGGGCAGTCACCCAGACGGGCCTGTCAGGACGTGCCTGCTTGAGGCTCAGCAAATATTTTGATCTATGAAGAAAGTTTCCTTTCCTGTCCTGGCCTCAACTTTAGCTCTAGCTCTTCTGTACTTGTCCACCTCTTGGGATAGATGCCACAGAAAGAGTGTTAAATTACTCTTTAACTGGGTGGAACTATTTTATTTGAGGTCAGGCCCCAAGCATAACCTCCTCCCTGCACCAGATCCTGAACACGTACCACAGAAGACCTCGCTCTAGCCTGAGCGCTGCACCCGAGAGGAAGCAAAAGGGAAAATTCTGGATTATCTTGAGACTGTCTGTTCAAACTAACTGTTCTCTACTTGTATGGATTCTGTCAAAGCTGGGAACAGAACCAGCAGTATTGGGGGCACTCCATGGTGCTTTCTTGGAAAGAAAGCTGGCAAATGGGGCACCAGGGTGGCTCAGTCGGTTAAGCGTCTGCCTTTGGCTCAGGTCATAATCTCGGGGGATGGAGCCCCCGCATGGGGCTGCCTGCTCAGTGGGGAGCCTGCCTCTCCCTCTCCCTCTGCTCCTTCCCCCTGCTTGTGTTCTCTGGCTCTATCTCTTTGTCAAATAAATAAGTAAAGTCTTCCAAAATTTAAAAAAAAAAAAAAAAACAGTTGGCAAACACTTGCAGGTTTTTAAAATTTTTATTTGTTTTTTAAAGATTTTATTTATTTGAGAGAGAGAGAGAGAGAGCATGAGCCGGGGTGGGGGTGGGGGAAGGGCAGGGGCAGATCCCCCGCTGAGCAGGGAGCCAGACCGAGGGCTGGATCCCAGGACCCTGAGATCATGACCTGAACCAAAGGCAGACACTTAATCGACTGAGCAAACACTTGTTTTTTTTTTTTTTTTTAAGATTTTATTTATTTATTTGACAGAGATCACAAGTAGGCAGAGAGGCAGGCAGAGAGAGAGAGGAAGGGAAGCAGGCTCCCCGCTGAGCAGAAAGCCCGATGCGGGGCTTGATCCCAGGACCCTGAGACCATGACTTGAGCAGAAGGCAGAGGCTTTAACCCACTGAGCCACCCAGGTGCCCCCAAACACTTATTTTGAAGCTAATATAGAACAAGCAATTCAGGAGAAACAGAGTTTATCAGCCCTATATTGTCATTTTTTTTTCCTTACTGGAAGTTTCATAGTACCCTATGAAGAAGGAAGATGTTTGCTAACGTGCACATAGTGACCAGAGATATTCTCCTTCTTTTCTTTTTTTTATTTTTTAAAAAAGGTTTTACTTATTTATTTGAGAGAGAGCGTGAAAAGGGAGAGACTCAGAGGGAGAGGCTGACTCCCCACTGAGTGGGGAGCCTGATGCAGGACTCCATCCCAGGACTCTGGGATCATGACCTGAGCCGAAGGCAGATGCTTAACCACTGAGCCACCCAGGCGTGCCCCACCCCTGCCCCCGCAGCCAGAGACATTCTTAGGAGGGGCGGCAGAAGCCACAGAGCTTCTCCTGCTGTGGGGTCTACATGCCTCTAACCCAGCAAAGCACTACACGCGGTAGGGTGGACTCCCCACAAACAAAGTAAAACAAAACAGATTTAGGGTATTTGTGGAAAGTGAAAGGAATCTCTTTCTTTCTGTCTGTCTCACAAACACAGCAACAGAAAACTGATGAAGGCTACCAGTCTGGCAGAAATCTCAGGAATTAGAGGCATAGGACACCAGCATTCCGGTTTTCAAACCAGATGTGAGTTGGAATGGGGTGTGAGGAGGGAGAGAGTTGTTGACTGTGTCATGTGGTGACCCCAATGAAAACATTCTTTCGTCATCAAATGAACTTTGTCAGCTTCGCCACTCCCAGGGAGATTAAAATGCAGAAAGAGGAAAGAGGGGCTTGATCATAGGACATCTCTGATTCATTTGCTTGGAAAGACCCAGGCGGAGGGCCTGAACTGGTCAAGGCATTAAGCTATCAAACGCGGTTCTCTCTGGCGATGGGGTTTTAAGAAATGTTGACGTTGGCAAAGTGGATTGCTCCATTTAGAAAAATGTTTGCCGCTATGGTGGTCCATTAGAACACCAAGAAAAAGAAAAAGAAAAAAAATTTACTGGCGAGAGCTCTTATTAACCCACAACCCCACAGTGTCAAAGCAGCAGCAATCGACTTGCAAATTAAAACTGGCGATTTGTATTTTCTGAGCTATTTGCAGGAAGGAGGGTAGGGGAGGGACTGTCTGTTTCTTATGGGTGGGTCCAAGCAAATGATTTCTGGTCTGGCTACAGCCCAGAGTTCAAATAATCAATTACTCCCCCTTGGTGCCATAGCCTCTGCCACTATAGTGTTTCCCTTCAGCCTCTACGCAGGGGACAGAAAGCTTTGCTGTCTGCTCTGCATGCTCGGATGATCCTATGCTAGACACAACTTTCCCCCAACTGCGGTGCCCTTCCAGCGCTGGCCCTGAGCGCTCATCTTTTCTTCCCAGCCGTGCGGCGTGATGGGGAGGTCCGCACGCCGTTCCGGTAGGCTGTCTGCACAAAACACAGGACACCGAGTTAAATTTGAATTGCAGACAGACAATGAATACATGGGACGGACTTATTTAAAATTGTTTATCAGCGGGCACCTGGATGGCTCAGCCAGTTTAGCATCTGGTTCTTGATTTCGGCTCAGCTCATGGTCTCAGGGTCGTGGGATGGAGCCCCAGGGTCGTGGGATGGAGCCCCAGGGTCGTGGGATGGAGCCCCAGGTTGGGCTTTGTGCTGAGCATGAAAGGGGCCTCAGATTCTGTCTCCCTCTGCCCCTCCCCCTCCTGCTCTTACACTGTCTCTCTCAAAAAATATATATAAATAAATAAATAATTGCTTATCTAAAATTTCTAATGAATTCAGGTTTAACAGGGTATTCCGTATTTTCATCTGCTAAATCTGGCAATCCCACCGACTGGGATCCCCTTCCTTGCTTTTCCATTGGCAGCCCCACCCACGGAAACCTGGTTTCTGCCTCCTCCTCTCCAGGGGTACTGCTCTCCCCAGCTTCCCCCAGGGACCTGCTAAGGACCAAACCCAAAGGAGGTGTCCCCAGGCGTTACAGTGGGGAGTTCTCTGGAGCATTCGCCCATCGCTCTCAGTGACCCCCTCTTATTGCAAAGCTGTCTTCTCTCTTGGCTTCTTGTTTCCTTCATCTTTCACTGACAGCCTTTCTCAGCTTTCTTGGTGCACCCTCGTTACGCCCGCTCTTACGAGCTTGCTGTTCCGCCGGGTCCAGTCCTTCGGCCTTCGGTGATCTCTACACACAGAGCCCTGTTTGCTACAGTATTTCTCTCTCTGCTCAGACCGCCCTGAGGAGCCCTTGCCTGCTCATCAGTCATCCTGGTTGTGGGGCTTCTGAGTCCATCTCCCAGAGCAGCCTTCCTGCCCTAGGCCTCCAAGGAGACGGGCTCAGCGGTCAGAGAAGACAGGGGTTTCTGAAGGGGTCAGAGCGCCGGGTCCTGTGGGACTGATTGGCTGTGAATTAGGGATGTCACATCCCACTCGATCCCAGGGCTCCCAAGCCAGAGAGGGTGTCCCTGCCTCCTATCCTTCCCTGATCGGCCCCTTCTCCCTGGCATGGCTTTAGCTCGCACTTCCTTGACAGTAGGTGCATTCTTGTTTTGCTTTTTTATTTTGTTGTTTTTAAATAACCATTATTTCTACACGTCCTCCCTCCTCCATCTGACTGGGAGCTCCTTGAGCTGAATCCTCCTTGATCAGACTGTGCCCTGCTGGACAGCAAGGACTGCTAATGCCCCCATGGGGAATGGTTAGCATATAGGTATGACTGTGTGATTATGAGGACTGAAAGGGGGGAAAGAGTGACAAAGAGTTTTTGAGGGAAGAAGCAGGAGACTGTGGGGGAGAGGAGATACTCAACCTGCTGCAATCTGTCATCTCCACCCAGCAGCCCCAAAAAGCTGCTCTCCAGGTGGCTGGTCTTCTCAACTGCTTACCCAGATAGACATTCTTCAGTACTTACTAGTTTGGACATCTCCAATGCATTGGATTCTATGGGTCACTCTCTTCTGCTCCTTCTTTTTTTTCTTTAAAAAATAATGTTATTATATAACTGATGGCAGTAGTTCTCAGTCATGCTTCCATGGCACATTCTAGTGGGGGTGAGAGGTGTGGATGAAGTAATGAGCTAATAACATGGTAAGTGGTTATAAATGTCTAAATAGCACAATGACTAGAACAAGAAAGGTGACTGAATCTCTTTTGTAAGTTGACATTTATAAGGTGACTCAAGTGAAGAGGGGGAAGAAATCATGGGGCTAGCTGGGGGAAGTGTGCTCCTGAAAGAAAAAAACAGCAGGTACAAATGAATGAAGAGGGAGTGTGCAAAGGTGCCAAGGTAGTTGAATCAGAAAGAGGGTAGGGGATAAGGCACCGGCGTGGCTCAGGGGGTTAAAGCCTTTGCCTTCAGCTCAAGTCATGATCCCAGGGTCCTGGGATCGAGCCCTGCATCGGGCTCTCTGCTCAGCAGGGAGCCTGCTTCCCCCTCCCTCTCTCTACCTGCCTCTCTGCCTACTTGGTGATCTCTCGCTGTCAAATAAATAAATAAAATCTTTTTTAAAAAAAAGAAAGAAAGAAAGAAAGGGGGAGCAGGAGATGAGGCCAAAGAATCAGCAGGAGTGACTGATCGTGGATGGCTTCGTGAGCCTTTTGCGTCCACGCCATGTGAGCTAAGAAGCTGTTGGAGAATTTGGTGGTGGCTCAGACAGGAGTGTCCTGCTAGAGACTGTGATAAATGATTAGACTCAAAGGTACAGCTGACAGGCTTTGCTGTTGGGCTGCATGTGAAATGTAACAGAAGGAAAGATTAACTCCAAAATTTTTGACCTGAATGATTGGCAGGCAGGGTGGACACGCCATTTATGGGGAAGGCTACAGAGAACCCAGATTTGAGAGGGGAAACCAAGTTTAGTATGAGACTTAAGTTTATAATATCCATTTATGATAAGTAGGTCATTGAAAAGAGGAGTCTGATGCAGGGCAGGGGTTGGAGATGGGAGGTAGATTTGGAAGTCATCAACATAGAAATGATATTTAGAGCCATGGACTTGGTATATCATGTAAGGGAGTAACTATAGATAGAAAAGAGGTCAGAAAGAGGAGGAGGAACTAGGAAAAGAGATGGAGAAGGAGCTTCCAGAGAGGTAGGAAGAGAGATGAAGAGAGTGACTTCCCAGAGACCAAGGGAAAAAGAGGTTTCCAGAAGGAAGGCATGGTGGGTTAGTGCATCTGGGGAGCTACGTAAGATGAGGTCCAACAGCGTGGAGGACACTCGGGCCCCTGACAACTGCTTCAGTGGAATGGTGAAGTCCAAGCCCAACCAGACAGGAATTGAGGGAGAAGATGAGAGAGCAAATTTAGGTAACTCTTTGAAGAAGCTCAGTTGTACAGAACAGAGAAATGGGGCAATAGTTACAAGTAGGAATGTGAAATCAGGGAGAGATTTTAGGTTTTGTTTTTTAAATGGGAGGTATTGTAGGGTTTGGGGCCATTTCAACTCTACCTCAACAATAATATTACACTCATGTACTTACATAGTCAGGCAGGATCTGCGGAATGGAAAGAAGGCACCGAGTTTGTCCCTCACTGTAGCCTAACCCTTGTGCTGCATACCTCACCCAGTCCTCCCGGGATGAGGGGTCATCCCCAGGAACATAATCAATAGAGTGGGTCGCAGAGGTAGTAATGTTGGTTTATGTATTAATGTATTAGAATTTTGTCATATCTACAGCAAATACATATTGTGTGATCTTAAAATATTTTCTAAGTACTTGGGGTAGTAGACATGCGGGCAAGAAAAGAGAGTGAAGACTTCCATTTCTGCCCATAATAAGTAACAAGGACTAGATTTATCCTCCTCCCTTAAATAACTAAAACAAACAAAAACAGAATATATGAAATAATGGTTTTGGACTTTGGACAACGGCAGCATAGAATAATGACTTCTAAGAGAAGGGAAACAAAGTGATCTCCGAACTAAGGGCCAGAGTTCAGAGTTTTAGAAGTCCAAGTTGTCCAGGCTCTGCACGGCAGAGTGCTGGTGAGGAGAGAGCTGCACCCACAGACAGTTCCTGAGCCTTCACCTCAAGTCTCCCGCTAAGACTGATGAGCGCATGCGTGTGAGGAAATGACTGTGCAGAAGAGCGGGCGGAATGATCCTCGTTGCTCACACAGCTCAAGGAAGTAGTTCCGGGTCCCACCAGCCGGAAGTGATAGATCTTCTAACTCATGGGGCACAGAGAGGTGTCGCCTCAGAGGAGAATCACCTCAGGAATGGGGCCAAATTAGCCTTAGAATAAAAGGTTATTCTGGATTGGCTTATAGCTTGAAAGCAAGTCAAAGAATCAAGCTAGTCCTATGCAACTTAACCGTATCCTAGAATAACTATCTAGCAACTAACAGTGTTAAATTCACAATGTCTGGCATCCAAATAAATCTTCCCAGGCATGCAAAGAGGCAGGAAAATATGACCCTTAATGAAAAGAAAAATAATTGAAACAGACGCAGAATCGACAGAGATGATAGAATTAAGTGGACGAGAACCAGGCTACCACAGCTACTGCAAATAAAGCTGCTCTAAGAAGTCATGTTCAAGTCTTCGTGGGAGGAAGCCCTCTGGAGCCTCTTCATTCATGGCACCAATCTCAGTCCTGAAGGCTCCACCTTCATCAGCTAGTCACACAGCCAAGGCCCCACCTCCTAACACCGCCTCTTTGGGCATCAGGATTTCAACAGGTGAATTTGCGGGGAGGGGCACCAACATTCAGACCAGAGCAGGGGGACCTGAGGGCATGGCTAGCAGGGGACAGGGACAATCGAGGGCCATCTCAGAGTCTGTCTGTTACAAGAAAATGGCTGGGTTGTGCTGAGGACTCTATGGGTGTATAACTATCTTGAAAGTCACCATATTTACATGTGAAAACTGTAGTTTTTGTGCATTAACTACACCTTAGTGAAGTTGCAGAAAGCTAACAAACAGAAAACTTGACAAGCCAATTATAAAATTAATACGGAAATGCAAAGAGCCAAGTTCAGCCATAACAGGAGAGTCTTGCCCTAACAGATAGGAGGATTGTTTAAAAAAACAAAACAAGGGTGCCTGGGTGGCTCAGTTGGTTAAGCAACTGCCTTAAGCTCCGGTCATGATCCAGGAGTCATAGGATTGAGTTCCGCATCAGGCTCCCAGCTCCACAGGGAGTCTGCTTCTCCCTCTGACCTTCTCCCCTCTCGTGCTCTCTCTCACTGTCTCTCTCTCAAATAAATAAATAAAATCTTTAAAAAAAAAAACAAAAACAAAAACCAACTACCACAAATAAAACAGTGTGGTGTTCATATTGGGAGAGACAAACAGTCCAGTGGAACAGATTAGAAAACCCAAAAACAGACCCACACATGTGGGAGTTGACAAACAACAGAGATAGCTCTAAATCGAGAGGGACAAGATGGACTTCTAAAGAAATGATGCAGAGACAACTGGGTATCCATATGGAAAAAAATAAAATTAGATATTCACTTCATAAATGGTCACAAAAATAAATTTCAGGTGGAGTAGATACCTAGATGTTGCAAGAGCAAAACTTTAAAACTTTGAAAAGAAAATAAAAATGTATAACTGTATGCCTTTTGTATAAATTTGTATCTTTATGCCTTCTGTGTAGAGAAGACTTTGGAAACAATGGAAACAGTGGAAAATATAAACCATAAAAGAGTAATCAATTTGATTGCCGGAAAATTATAATCTTCTGTATAACAAGAAAACCATCTATTAAAGGAAAAACAAGCCACACAATAGGAGAAATTATTTGCAACATATATAACTGAACAAAGGATTTGTACCCATATTATATTTTTTAAAAAACGTCCTGAGATCAGTAAGAAAATTATAAACCCATAGACAAATAATATGAACATATAATTCACCAAAGAGAAAACCCCAAATTCTGTATGTTTGTGGAAATGTTCTCAGCCTCACTAGTAATCAGAGAATGTCAATTAGAAAATTAATAAGGCTATTCACACCCATCAGACTGGAAAAATTCAAAAGTCTGACAACACTGGACATGGCCAAGGCAATGAAAAAAATATGAACTTGTATTCTCCTAGTTGGAATGCAAACTGGTAAAACCATTTTGGAAAAATACTTTGGCAGAGTTGAAGGTGCACATAGCTTATTCCGTTGCTATGTACGTATTCTAAAGAAACTCGCACCGTTGCATAAAAATACAAAATGTTTATTTTAGCAATGATTTTCCTCCCTGTGAAGCTTAGCTTTATCCGTTGAGTTTGGTTTGCAGTCTCCAGTACAGCACAGTGGTTAACAGCGTGGACTCTAGAAACTGAGTTACCCAAGTCCTGGTTCCATCACTTATCAGCTGTGTGACCTCGGCAAGTTAAACCTTTCTGTGCCTCAACTTCCTCATCTGTGAACTAGAGATTATAATTATATGACCTCCTGTAGAAACTCTGAGGATTATCTGGGTTCCATGCACACTTTAGCACAGCCTAGCACTTAGTAAGCACCACAAGCGTTAGCTATTACTGTGTCTTAAGAAAAATCTGAGTAACTTGGTAAAGAGTTTTGAAAGCAGTATTACGCCTTTCCCTTCCTGCACAATTCAGTCCTGAAGCTGTTAGGTAAAGTAGAGAAAGGTAAACATCCATGGAGGAGGGGTGACCTAGCATGGGGTGTTGGAGCCTGAACCGAGTGAGGAAGGCTTTCATCTGTGCCTGGTGAAGGCCAAGTACTGGGTGTCTGAGCCCAGACAGGGTAAGGAGGGCATCCATGGAGCAGGGGAGGACTGGCATGAGGTGTTGGAGCCCAAGCAGAGCAGGAAGGTGTCCACATGGGTAGAACGAAGGCGGGGTATGCATGTGGGGACAGCCCAAAAGAAGTGTTGGGGTTCAGGGGAGGGGGCATGAAGAACGCATTCATGAGTGGGAGGGTGGCGTCTGTCATGAGGGGTCAGTCTAAACAGGGCACCTGGAGGCGCCACATAAAAAAGCAGCTTGCATGGAGACTCAGAGCCCGTGCATGGTGACCAGATGTCCACACGCAGGGGTGGCCTAGAGAAGGACATCAGAGGCCAAGCAGGATGAAGAGGGTGTCAATAAGGGGCAGGGTTGGCAACAGTAATGGAAAATTGACTATAGGGGTGAATGACCAAATGAGATAGTCTTTCAAGTATAGTGAAAGCCAGGGTTCTCTCTGTTGCAAATATGGGAAGGGAGAAAAGTGGAAACTATCCCGTAGTATTAGATTTGATTCAAGAGCATTGTAAACACATGCTCGTGTTCTAGCTCTGCCCACTGAGAGGGCCTGGGAAGAGCAACAGCCCAGTAGCTCTGAGCACATGTGGCTCCCAGATCCCAGCTTCTGAGTGTTACTCTCCACTGAAAGACGCTACGGTTCTTGGAAGAAATGCCTGTTTTCAAGGCAGGAGCAGAGAAAGTACAAAATGAGACTGGCAATGAAGGGCTCAAAGAATGATGGAGGCAAAGGGGCACAGAAGCCAGCTTGAAGAGCCTTGGATAATCTGAACGTCCAGATACATGTTAGTAAGAGATTATTACCCATTGAGTAAAAGGCAAATCCATGAGTCAGCAAGCTATGGCCTGTGGACCAAATCCAGCCTGCTGTCTGTTTTTGTATGGGCCACAAGAGTGGTTTTTATAGGGGAACACCTGGAATCAGTACAATAATAGGGAATGCTAACTTTGATTTAACAATTAAATCTAATCTCTCCCCAACCAAGAATAGAATTCCATTCTCATTAGGTGACTTGCCTTACAAAAAGAGTACTCAATAATTACATTTTTAATTTCATCAGTGAAAATCTGCAGAAAAAAATTTGCCCCTCTTGTTATAATAGTACCTATATAAGGGGTACCTGGGTGGCTCAGTTAAGCATCTGAATCTTGATTTCATCTCAGGTCATGATCCCTGGGTCCTGAGATCAAGCCCCACATCGAGCTCTAACCTGAGCGTGGACCCTGCTTGAGATTCTCTCTCTCCCTCTGCCCCTCCCCCTGCCGGTGCTCACTCTCTCCCAGAAATAGTTAATTGATTTATTTTTTTTTAAAGTACCTGCATAATATCCTCAACTTTGCCTCTTGCAAAACCTAAAATATTTATTATCTGGCCCTTTAAACACAGAGTTTGTTGACTTCTGGTCTAAGCTAATATAAAGAAATGAATAAATTGCATGTCTGATGAGGAATGGTATAACTAAATAGTTTCAAAGTATTTCTTAGTTACATAAAATACTTGCTAGTTACAAAGGGATAAGGAAAAATCACAGTCGTGGAGAAACCTATCTGGCCTCAACTGATGTGACTGGAGAAGACCCTTCAGCAAGGGGTGACGTAAGCTCAATGTAAATTGAGCTTCTCTTGGTAGGTTTCAATGAGACACAGACGACTCCTATAATATTTCTGCCAAAGACTCGTAACCTGAGTCAAATCAAAAGGGATCAGAATAAACCCACAGTGAGAGACATCACAAAATAACTGGTCTATGATCCTCAAACGTGTCAAGGTCATGAAAGTCAAGGAAAAACTGAGGAACCGATCCAGATAGAAGAGATTAAAGAGACACAGCAGCAAAATGCAACACATGATTCCAAACTGGATACTTTTGCTGTAAAGGAGATTCTCGGGACAAGGGGCTGAACAAAACAGAAAAACAAAAACCCTTCAGAATAATTATTTTTAAAATCAGGTATGTAATCATCTTTTAAAGTAAAAATAATTACATAATTTACAAGGAAACAAAGTAAAATTATGTATAAAATGTAATAGATATGAATAATTAATGGAAAACGAAAGTTAAAAGCTTCAAAGGAAAAAAAAAAAAAACCACCAGAGGGGAAGGTATACAAAAATAAAGAGTCTTAGTGAACAAACAAGAACAAAACAGCTAGACATGAGCAAGCAGTTTATTTACATCAGACTTCCCCATCAAGAAGAAGAATCAAAATGACAAAAAATGGTTAAAGAACAGGGAGTTGAGTCGGGGGCTATGCCACCAAAAGAAGGAGAAAAAGAAGAAAACAGCAAAAGTAGAAAAGGATCCAAGGGCTAAACCATATTTTTCTGGCCTGCAGGGAGAAACTAGAGCCCAAAGGAAAAACTAAAGAAAGAGCTTAATATCTCCTTCAACCCAGGAAGTGAACATGCACCTGAGGCATGCCTCCTGGGAGGAGAACCTGGGGAGACCACGCTACTTTGGCCTCACGATCCCCCGGAAGGCTCTTACCCTGCTCTTGGGTATTTCTGGAAACAGGGGAAAGAGGGCCATTCCATTGCCTCAGCAGGGTCACATATACACAAGAACCCAGGAAGAGATGAATGGCCAGGTCTTGCTAGAAACGAAAATTGGAGGGTGTTCATAGCCCTTTGCACTGGTGCTCCACCACGAAAATGACTACTGTAGAATGAATGTTTGTGTGCCCCACCACCCATTCCTAGGTTGAAATCCTAACTTCTGATAGGGTGGCATTAGGAGGGGGGGCCTCTGGGAAGTGATTAGGCCATGAGAGGAGAGTCCTCACAGACAGGGTTACTGTCCTTACAAAAGAGACTCCAGAGAGCTCCCTCCCACTTCCGTCCTGTGAGGGCACAGCAGGAAGTTGGCCATCTATGAGCCAGGAAGTGGGCTTCATGGGGCACCAGATCTGCCAGTGCCATAATCTCAGACTTCCCACCCTGCAAAACCGTGAGAAATCAATGTCTTGTTACCAAGGCACCCTGTCTATGGGATCTGTTTCAGCAGCCCAGACAGTGACTCTACAGTTACGCATCTCAACCCGAGTCCTCTTTTCTTGTTCAGCCACAGCTTTCCAGGCTACACCATGGAGAGTCAGAGATGGATGTGGATATGGTAGTAAGATGCTAAAACACGACTCTTTCTCCCACAGTTTTGACTGGGAGCCCAAAAGTTTAGCACAAAACAATCGGTGCAAAGTAACCCCATGTCCCAGAGCAAGGAGCCAAGCGGCCAGGCAGGACTTGCTAAGGAGATAAATGAAAACCCGTTTTGCAACCCTAAGTACCTCAATCCCCTGGAGGGTTTTGAAGGATTGAGGCTGAAGTTGGGGGAGGAGGAGTCAGAGACAGAGAGAGATAGAGAAAAAAGAAGAGGATTTGAGTTTTTGGAGAAAGCTATAGGAGTGTTGCCTAGGAGGGGAAGAGACCTTGCCCTTCAAACCAAGTGAGGAGGACCTTAGGGGACCATATGGAGAATATATAACAGGCAGGACCCATGCCTATGAAGGTATGAAAGGCAAGAGACTGTGATTGGCTAGTACCTTGGCATAGTGGAGCAGAGAGAGCTGTGTTGGGAAGCCTCTGTTCCCTCATGATGGTAGGACCAATATCCTGATAGGAGCCTGGAATAGGGATGGTGGCTTGGGTGTCTCCATAAAGGGACCCTTCCCAAGAAGACTGCTCAGAGGAACTTCAAGACCCCAGAAAGAATCTGTGTGGTGTGGACTCTAGGATGCCCATGAGTTAAGGAAGGAATAGTACATGGGCAGCTGGAAGAAAGGCATGATCTGCATCAAGGAAGCTGCCATCAGAGAAACCCAACAGGAGCATCACCAAGAAACACACATCAGATCCCAGAGACGAATGGCAGCTCAAAATATCCACCAAGGCCCGAAATCACTAGCTCTATGCTACAACAGTCAAGTAAGACCTTTCTATCTCTTCCATCTTTCTTCTCTCTGAGCAACAGTCTGGGGGACCAAGGGGCAGCCTAGTGAGGGAAGGGAAGATGAGGAGATGAACAAGGCAAGGAAACAGAGGACAAGTGGACCACCATCCCTCCCGCCCCTGCAGCTTCCGGCCTGAAGCAAACAGGACTGAGAGAGAGAAGTCTTAATATTGTATGAAATTTAGAGTTTTGTTCCCCTAGACAGGGAAGAACTGATGTGTCAGGAGAAAGAGGGGATGACCACAGTAGCAAAGGTCTTGAGTAGACAAGGAGGAGAAGGGATCAACCCAATGTCTCAGGGAAGGGACCTGTCCCAATAGAATAGGCTGTTCAACCCATAGCTGGGGCTTGGGGGTGAATTGACTGGGGAAATGTGGCTGATATCCTGGCAGTACTGAGCCTCATTTAGAGATGAGTCGTCTTGCATTAAGGAGAGGACCAGGCCATGCAGGGATAGTTTTCTTCTGTTCATGTCTGCTTGCTTGGGAATGGTACAGAACAGAGCGCTGGAAGGTTTGGATTTTGCTGGGTAGATATGATGGAGGAAGACAGGGACATGCACGAGGGGTGAGTACACTGAAGACCCATGGTATCCACCTGGGGCAAGAGGGAGATGAAGACAAGAGGGGGCTGAGGGACACCAAATCACAGGGCCAACATCACAAATGTCCCAATGAGTATGAAGAACCATGGGGCTGATTGTGTCTATAAGCAGCCATCACAGACGACCCTCAAATGGAAGACACAAATCCGTTAGCACTGCTCATGCCCACCTCTCTACCCTTTAAACCCTCCAGAGGCTTCCCACTGTCTATTGTCTGATGCTCCTATTTCTGGCGTGCTTTGTATGTCCTTCAACAAATTGCAGGAGCTGTGAATATAGCTCTGTTCTTGGTCCTACAATGCCACTCAAAGGATTTTTCCCTCAGGTTTCAGTCCCTATATTCTGTTTTTCTGCACACTGCCATTTCTGGATCTGTGTGCCTTCAATAAAGCTCAGTCATTTTTCAGAAAGTCAGATCTGGGGGTAGAGGCGTAGGTCCCCCTCAACCCCAGCTGGGGAACATGTTCTCCCTCTCATGAGCAAATGCTTCCCACAGCAGAGCTTTGGGAGACAAGTAGTATCCCAGCCTCTTTAGGTGGGGTCCAGGAAATAAGAGGGAGACACAGTAGCCACAGACCCTCCAGGACCCTCCAGCTAAAATGGCAAAGGGCTGAGACCCAGGTAACATCAGGGAACTCCCACCGGAGAACCATCCTCCCATCCAAGTACTAACCAGGCCCGACCATGCTTAGCTTCCGAGATCAGTGGAGAACCATCCTTAGAGTACAAGGGTCTCAGTTTTTCTTTTCTTTTAAGATTTTATTTATTTATTTGAGAGAGAGACAGTGAGAGAGAGCATGAGAAGGGAGAAGATCAGAGGGAGAAGCAGACTCCCCGTGGAGCTGGGAGCCTGATGCAGGACTCAATCCCAGGACTCCAGGATCATGACCTGAAAGGAAGACAGTTGCTTAACCAATTGGGCCACCCAGGCGCCCTCCAAAACTGTTTTCAACCTCTTTTCTCTCTCAAGCTGGTGTCTATTCCACCATCCGAAGACAATCTTCTTAAGGAAATGGAGCCCATTCTAAGCCTCCCTTGGTGGTGTGGCCATGGCTTTTAATGGGAGCGGTTCTAACACCAATGCATTTATCCCCAGACTCTAAGTGAAAAAGGAGCTCTGGCCCCGTACTCTGAAGCCAGCCCACATTGGCTCACAAAATTGAACTGTCTAATTTTCCAGAACCTTGTGAGCTGCTTGTTAAAGGCATACATCATTTGGAATTAAGTTATAGGAGTTTAATGTGACAATATCACATTAAAAAACAAAGATAATAAATCCTGAGAGATAGTAACAAAGATAAGAAATAACAAAAATTCATCATGCACTGATTATTTTACTGTGTTTTATTATTATCTGTGCTCTTGAGTTTATATACATGGGTTGTATGTCTATGGCAGAAATATTGGAAGTTGAAGCCCCACTGAGCATCTCCTCCTAACTCCGTGTTCAGTGATTTCAGTTTTGGCAGCTCCAAAGGGGCAGTGGGGAACAGCACTCACACCCCTGCTCCCCAGAGAGCTAGAGTCGCACCGCTGGCCCCCAGGGACCAGAGGAAGAGCCCTTAGAATGACTGCAGCACCACCCTGCCATTTTTTCTGCCCTATCCCCACTCCCTCCTCTCTGCAGGAAGGGGACAAAGCTGTATTTACTTGGAGGGCATCTGGGCCAGATGGTCTCCCTCAGACAGAAGTGCTCTGAGGAGCTGGCTGAGGAAATATTTTCCCGGCTCTGCCTGGTTTCCTTTTGAATGGGAACAAAACCAGTTCTAAGGAATGCAGCCGGTAGGTCAGTAAATAGGGCGGCTGTGATGTGAGTTCCAGCTGAAATAAAGCAAACTTATGAGTCTGGTTTGTGTAAAAAGCAAACTTATAGATTCAAATTTTCCTCCCATCCTGCCCTCCTGGCCCTTTCCTCTAACAGGACATGGTCTGTGCCTGCACTGCCCTCCCCCTTCCCCAGGGATGCCACCGGCACCTGGTTGTTCCTTGGCTCTAGGACAGGAGAAACTTGCTCTTTTCTGGACACGTGTTTCCAGTGGTGAGCTCTTTACTTCTCCTTCCATCGTGGACATGGCTTAGGCACCATGGGACTCTTTCAAAGGCCCATGTTCCAGAACCCATTACTCTGAATTAGAACAACCCTCCAGCCCCAGTTCCATTCAAAGCTCAGTCATTTCACTCGAGGGCCAAGTATAGGACAGGGAAAAGATGGGGCAACCTAGCGAGTTGGGAATTCTGATTTCTGATCGTCCCAGAAAATAAATACACAACTGTCTTTTCTACCCCAAAACCTTTTGTTGAATTAGCCACACTAAAGACGCCCTGTGGACATGTGCTCCATGCTAGGACATGCCAACGGCCTGCAGAAACAGCTTGATTTACTTACTAGCTTCTACTCGTTCGTATGTACGTGTTAGTGTGTAGTGCAATCATCATCATGAACCCAAATGTCTACAGGTAGACACAGGTATGTGTGTAGACGAGCATATGTGAGGGCCATGTGGTAGGTGTCTGGTGTTTGAACGTGTCCAGAACAACGTGTGCAGCTGTGAGTTCCTCTGCCCGAACCTCTGTGTATGCAGACGTGATCATGTGTTTGTGTGGCAGGAAGCCCAGTGACATCCACAAACCTGGTTCAAATGCTTGGAGAATGCCACCATCTTCTAAAAATAGAGGAACTGAAATATTTTGAAGAAAGGATTTCTTTTAATAAAAACACACCCAGGGAGGTCTGGGTGTCTCAGTCGTTAAGCGTCTGCCTTCTGCTCAAGTCATGGTCCCAAGGGTCCTACGATCAAGCCCCACACCAGGCTCCCTGCTCGGCGGGAAGCCTGCTTCTCCCTCTCCCACTCCCCCTTCTTGTTTCCCTGTCTCGCTGTGTCTCTCTCTGTCAAATAAATAAATAAGATCTTAAAAACAAACAAAGAAAACCCATCCAAACATATTTCTTTTTAAAGACTCCGCATGTATAATTAGAAAATACCAAATATTTGGTATTTGATCTTATCCAGGGACAGATTTCATCATTTGAAGCTGGAAGTTCTTTAGAGGGAAAGTCCTAAGGGGAAGGAGGAGAGGCCACGGCCCCTGAAGGGGCAGGTTTTGATGTAGCAGGCTTCCCTTGCTTCTTTCCAGCTGTTACCAGCTGCCTCTGAAGCATTTTGGCCCCCCTCCCACTGTTCTAAGAGAAGGAGCTGGTCTCCAGTGGTGGATCCATTTGGCACATGGGCAAGGGACCAGGGGTCCATACCCTTCTTACTTTTGAGGACAAGGAAACACAAAGACGACGTGAAATCATGTTGCAGCAGAATGAGGTTAGAACCAGGGGAGAATGTCTACTTCTTAAGGGCCATGAGATTTTCTGCAGTGTTTGTGGCATCTCCTCCAGAAGATTCTAAGAGGAGACTCATTGCTCTCTGATGTGAATTAAAGTAGGGTCAAGGAGAGGCATGCGGTCAGGAGGATGGCCTCTGGAAGTTTTAACAGTACAATAACTTCTTCTATTGGGCCTTTGTTATGGCAGCATGGATTGAAGGCTTTGTGTGTATCGAGTCATTCAATCACCACAACTGTATAAGGGTAATTATTACCTCTAGTTCACATAGGAGGAAATGAGACACAAAGAGGTAGACATGTGGCCAAGGTCATGGAGTTAACAATGGATTACACGATGGATCCAAGGTTCACACCCGGGTGGTCTGGCTCCAGAGTCTATGCTGGTAGCCATTAGGCCACCTTAGTCCTGCCAACTCAGCTCCATGGCTCTGTGTCACTTCAGAGAAGTCCCTGCCCCTTCTTAGTGCTCACATCCAGAAGCGTAAGGCTAAAGCAGGCAGACATCAAAAGTTCCCAACTACCAGGAGAGCTTTCAGATGTGTGTGTTCATGCCATGAAAACCCTAAGCTGGAAGGGAACCTCGGCAAGTCACCTGTCCTCATGGGTTGAGGTTGGGAAGTTTCTGAAAGCAGAAAACTAACATGTATGGAGCCCCTAGTATCTAACAGCTGCTCAGCTTCTCATCGTCTCAATGACCAACATCTCTCCCTCACCAGGTCTTGCCATAAACCTTTAGTAACAAACCCTTTGTTTATTGTTTCCCCCACAGCTGTAAAGTCTGTCTTACATGAAAGCCTGCCAAGCACACGGACTTCTTCTAAGGAAAACTGCCCTGCCCCCAGCCCCTTTAAGCTTGTGGTTCAGTCTCCCTGGATACAGTTGCTTGGAGGCAAAGGTGACCCAGTGGCAGCCAATGCATAGGCAGGCCAGCCCAGGCTAACAAGGTGAACTGAGATACTCATTTAAGGTCGTTTTCAGGAATCCAAGCTAGTGACTATTGGAAAAAGGAAGTGGTTAACCATGCAAGTTAAGGTGGAAAGATTAGGATATACAAAGAAGGGAATGGCCATGAAGGTCATGTGCAAACTGAGGTTACAAGGGAGCAGAAACTGGGAGTGAACAACAGCTATAAGGGGGAGAGAGAGAGAGAGAGAGAGATGATGATGATGATGATGATGATGATGGAGAGACAGAGAAACAGAGTAGAAACAGAGAATGTGGCTGAATCCCAATGGTCTTCTGGTTTCAGAACCACCATGAGCCCCTATATGTCCTCAAGCAGCTTTGGAACCTAAAGGCCTGCTTAGAATTCCGAAGTTTTCAAATTGTCCATATTTTTTATATCGTTAGAATTCACAATTGATATTATCCCATAATAAGTCTTTGGTTGATTTGTGTTTTTAAAATGCCATTTTGAGTGGGGGGAAATATTAGGAAAGGTAGGAAAATGTCACAGAACACGAGCTGTATCTTACCTATGTCTGCAGCAACCACATCTCACATGCCTTAAGAGTTGTGACAAATACAGCTTATTGTAGTGTTAGGGTCCGTAATCAAAGGAGCGAGACGGATACAAAGCGAAGGTCAAGCAAAGCTTTATTTCGCCCCAAGCATCGAGAATCAAACTGACGGGTCAGGGCCGTCTCTTGCAAAGAGGCAACCCCTCCCCAGCCTCACAGACTAACTTTTATAGAGGTAGTTTAGCTGGGCTATACACAGGTGGCCAATGAGATTGCAATACACAGAGAAAACTGCACAGTCATGTTAGGTCACACACGGGCAGCCAATTGAATTACAGTTCACCCTAGTAGATATATGTGTGCCCCACTGATTGGATGTCTCTACCTGGCCTGACCCGCCCTTGTATCTGGGCTTTGCAAGTAAGTTCCTCTGGGAGGGGCGGGGTCAAAGTTTACTGCATAGGGTCAAACTAAGTTTACTGCATAAACAACAAAATGGCTCCCTCTGATTAAGTAGGCCCTTACAGTAGTGCTTTACTTACCTGCCACATTGACTTGGGTATGATGGAAATCTGGCATGTTATTCATGTGAATGCCCTCCATTGCGAAGTGCAGCACATGGCAGTGGGAAACAGATGAGAATCACAGTGGATATTGTTATAGGCGGTTTCACAGGGAGTCTGACGGAGACACAAAATGCTAAGACCCACCCCTGCCGAAGATTCGCAATTGGAACATGTCAGAAACAGGATAAAAATTTAGATCTTGACTTTACCTTCCAGGAGTTTGATGGGCTAGGAATTCTGAAGGCTTCTGCAACTACACAACCAATCTTGCACAAAACATAATTATTATTTCAATGCCAGGCTCATAGTAAATGATTCTATAAGGACTGAAAAAGGCCTTAAAAGCCATGAACTAAAACCAGTACTGGGAATGTTGAGCATAAGTTAAAGGTGAAGGTTGTCCAGATGAACTATAGAACTGTAGAAGACCAAACCTTGGACCATCAACAAATTAGGGAGCTGAACCCAAGATGCTGAGGTTAAGTAAAGGACTCCTGGGGATAGTGGAGTCCCTGGTCAGGAGTGCCCCTTGCTTCCAGCAGAAACAAATGCAAATTCTCACTGAGGAAAGCATCTTCATGTTAGTTCTGCAGGTTTTCCAGAAATTAAATCAGCCAACTAGGAGATCACAATCAAAGATCACCAAACACATAAGCAATAAACCACCACGGCAAGCGTAGACCCCTGCCTCCCCACAAGGGCTTCAGGTATTGAAACAATCAGATACAGAACAGAAAGTCATGGTATAAAAAACATTAGAAGAAATTTGAAAAAGGAGTGACAAATATGAGCAAGGAATTACATACCACCAGAAGTGACCAGGCATGTTTGAGAAAAGAACCAAAAAGATACTTTGTAGGTGAAACACCATATATATATTTTTTTTTTAATTTTTTTTTTTAGGAAATATTTTCTTTTTTTTTTTGGAAATATTTTCTTTTTTTTTTTTTTTGGAAATATTTTCTTTTGAAGTAATCTCTACACCCAACATGGGGCTTGAACTCACAACTCTGAGATCAACTCCGTCTCTACTGACGGAGCGCTTCAGGTGCCCCTTGGTAAAACACCATAAAGAGCTTAAACAGGAAATGAGACATCGCTGAGGAGAGAACAAGTGAAGTATAAATACAAGACAAAGAGAGAGAACATATGAAAAGCATTAAGCAAGAATGGAGGATAGAATGAAAAAACTGAATAAACATTAACAAGAATCCCAGGAGAAAGGAGAGTGAATGGAGGAAAGAGAACATTTGAAGAGAATTTTCCAGAACCGAGGAACGACATGAATCCAGAGAGGATTACAACATGTACCAGGCAGAATGAACACACAGAAACTCACACTAGACCCATTTCAAGGAATAAGAAAGGCCAGGAGAGGATCTTGCCACCAAGAACAGAGAGAAGCGAAATCACCAGCGAAGGCGTGACACGTAGACTACCTCAGACTTCCCAACAGCAATGATGGAAGCCATAGGCAGTGGAGTCATGTTGAGGGGAAAAACCTTCTCAACCTGCAATCACACACACAGAAATATTATTCCCAGTTGGGGGTGAAATAAAGACCTTTTCAGAAGTCAGACGCCAGGGTTTACGCTTCTTCCTCTGGATTATTACTGGTAGTTCTCAGCTACTTCGAGATCTGCCATCGTACTTCAAGAATTCCCTTCCTGGCAATTGTTCTCGAATCTTCTGTGTCCTCCTGCCTTAGCTATTTCTCCTAAGGTGCGAGCACATTCGTGAAGAGAACATGCCGTGTGCTTGTTTTTGAGGGAGGGCCTGGCCTAAAGCTTGGGGGAGTTTTCTGTCAGGAAAGGCCCCAAGGAAGCCAAAGCTTCGCTGGGGAACCCTCCTCCCAGCAGTCCGGGGCTGAGAAGGGTCTCAAGCCAAGCAGAGGGGGGCAGTCACGGAACATACCACGAAGGCCCCCAAGTCCCTTCTAGAAACCTTCCAGGCTCCTAGGAGGCCACTGCTTGGTAAACACTGAACCTTTAAATACCATCTTACTGGAGTGAACAGAACCTTGCAGGCGGTGAGCTCAGTGCTCCCTCTGGGCCCAGGGGCTGGCTGCGATTTGCCTTCTATTTTCCCAAGGTCAGAAGTGACTTTGTAGTTTCCTTGGCTCTGTTTCCTTTCAGATCAGCACTAGGCCTTTAACTAAACGTTTTCTCCTCCCAGAAATGCTCCAAACTCTCAGCTAAACCTCCTGGCCTTAGATCACAAGTCCCCCCGCCCCCCCGCCCCACCACTCTACCCCCCCCCCCACCCCTAGGAGTAACTCTGAGGGTGACTGACTGGCTTTTTAACATTTGTTGGTGCAAATATTTGAATCAGCTAACATTTGAATCCATTGATATTATTGCTTTCTAGGGGTTGGCATTTCTTGAAGGACTCTTCTGGCCCTCCACAGAAGAGGCAAGCTCGTCCTCTCAGAAGGGGGAAGGAAACGCAGGAGCCAAACAAGGGGACAAATGGAGAGGTTGCAGAGAAAAGGGGAGTTCCGACAAGCCAGTGGAAGGCCCGCCCTGTCCCTCCCAGGACCTGTATCTCAGCCTCCCCAGGTGTGTTATCTCTCTTTCTCTTACTTCTCCCCTGTCCCGCTCTGGGCCAGCCTATACCTCTACTCTGTTCCCACCCTAACAGTCCCGCTCCTCCCCTTCTTCCAGGACTCCTAGACGAGGAGGGACATCCCCCTACAACCTAGACCTTGCTGCATCCTCTTTTTACCTTTAAGTCTCTCAGGCTTTGGCCCTTGGAAGTCCTACCCTCACTCCCTGCATTGCATAAGAGAACACTAAGTGCTATCACGAATAAACCTAAAAATACATATGGCTCCAATTGGTGGAAATATATTTCTTGTTCATGTAAAGTCTAAAAAGGGCCTTCTGGACTAGCAGGCAGCCCTCCTCTGAGCAGTGGCTGGCATCCAGGTTCCTTCCATCCTACAACCCCACCACCTCCAGCCCCCGCCTCCCTGGGGACCAGAGGAGAGTCACACAGGTCTAGGCACCAGAGACCTTTACCAGCCAGACCCCAAAATAGCGCTTCTCCTCACTGCATTAGCTGGAACCCAGTCACGTGGCCATGGGGCCTCCCCAGGGAGGCTGGCATGGATAGGGGAGCTGTCTCCCATCCCTGCACCCCTCACTTTACTATTTTTCCTGCCACATCGTCACCAGCTGCCAGTTAAGGCAGGGTCTGCTGTTCAGAAAACCTCAGCTGCTTCACTCACTTCTCTAGACAGGGAGAAACATGAGATGTCCCCTCCAGGTCACTTCTAAGGATGTGGGTGTGGCCCCTCTCTACTCTCTTGAGAAGCATGCTGAGGCCTCGAGGGCTCTTGAGTGCCGGGACCAGCTCACAGGTGCGAGCAGGTGGCATTGGTTCGTTTATTGACCGTCCCTGCCCCACGACATCATTTTATGTTTATTTCCCTAGTGACTCTGTGTCTCAATGGCCAGCACTGTCACCCTTGGGATGTTGGTCCCCCTTCCCGGTCCACTTTACCCCTCTGCACTCAGCTTCTACTCACCTAACTGATACTGGTTGATTTGTAGAGCAGAGCCGTCCTCTGTAAGATCAGGGAGAAGGAGCAGACCATAAAAGGCTCCACAAGGCAGGCTTGTGACCTAGGCAACACTGAGGCTTGAAGGGCACATGGGTGACAGCTGTGTTTTAGGAAGCAGCCTGCTAGGGGGGGCCGGGGCTGTCATGGCTGCTGAGGGCAAGGAGTGCAGCCAGAAGGCGGTGGGGGTCTTATCAAAGTGATAAAGAAATCTGTTGAGGGGCCTCCGCTTCTCCAGCCCCTTCTAACCCTCGGCCACCCCCTCCACCGAGGCTGGAGCACAGAAAGCTGAGGTCATGGCGTCTGGCTCACACTGATGGAGATCGTTTGCATTGACGCCTCCCCATCACCACAAATTGGATCTGTCCCTCCCCAGTGGCCAACAAGATGCAAAAAAAACACATGTAAGTCCCTCCCACGGGTCTGCTTCTGTTAGGGAACAGAGCCCCAGTTAACCCAGGAGTGGCAGGAGTGATAGACCCAGAAGGGCACGTCCTGGAACCTGAAGGGGACATGCTTGGCCTCCTCAAAGCTCCCAGTCCTTGATGTCCATGAGAAACCCCTGGAGAGGTGGTTATAATTACAAAGTCCTGGACCCCAAGCCAGAGCCCCTGGATTCAAATTTCCTGTCATAGCATCCCCTTGGCTGCCTGGACAGCTCCCCAGAGAATCCAGATGTGCACAGAAGTCTGAGAACGACTGGCTGAGGGCAGTCTGTTCTGCAGAGTCCAAAAGGAGAGATGCTACGAGCGCCTCGCAGAGAGCATCCTCAGGCTTCCACAGACTTCCACAACCGGAGGAGCAGCGGTGGGCATGGTGATGGCCTGAGCACCTGCTGGCTCTTTCCCACGTGCCTCCTGCTATTGCTGAGGGTTTCACATCTGATTTCCTTCTCATAGGAACCCTATGAAGTAGGCACTACTGTTTTCCCCATATTACAGATTAGGAGACTGAGGCACAGAGAGGATTTTCCTCTGATCACAGAACTGCTAAGCAACCTCAGAAAGTCTTGCCCCAAAGTCTCTGCGCTCAGCCATGATACCAAACATTCGCCCTGTCCTAACTGGCCCTTTCTGTTTCTCCAGTAAGCATGGGGTTGGAAGAGGAGGAGGCCAGACAAAAGCCAATAGGACGAAGACGGAAGGACCGTTGTGCTCCGTCTCTCCCAGGGAAGGACCAGAGACAGATGCCACCAGCCCCTGCCACACTACCCAGAGGTGACAGTGAAGGGATCAGAGATGGGTGACAAGAAGGAGATGGCTCCTCCACTTCAGTCCAGCCACCCAGGGAATACCTTCCTGCTTCCAAGGAACGGCACAGTCGGCCTTCTCTGCCTGCCCCGTCCTTCTCTGCGTCAACACCTGACCTCCAGATCCTTCGAGGCTCCCTGGGAAGCCTTGGCTAGCTGTCCACTCCAGCAGAGCTGACAGGGACTTTTTGACACTCTTTTGTAACCTTATATGTTCATATCTTTCTCTCGTCGTGTGCTCCTAGAAAGCAGGGACGCCACTGTCCTGTCATTGTAGTCCCCATACGTGGCCCATCAGGACACTCAGCAAATGTTGCTGACACAGATGAATGAGGGAGTGAAATGCTTACTGACCTCTACCATGAGGCCTAGACCCTGTGGATCTATCAGGATGTGAGGACGTTGTTTCCGATCACAAGAAATGCCCGGTCCGGTTAAGAGGCGCAGATGCTACCGCCCCCCACTGCTCCCACCGGACGAGTTGGAACTGGAGGCATCACTTGTCTGCTCTGTCCTGTGAGTCAGCCACTGCCCGGCTTTTCTTTTCTTCCTGGTAGAAAGGGCTTAAAAGCCGCTGGGGATATTCCCTGTGATCCTGTTTCCTCCTGTCCATTTCCACAGAGATATTTTACTTTTTTTCTACCCATATCCTTGAGGTGGGTGATCACAATCTCAGTTGTACAGTTTTATAGCATATAAGGTCTTTATGGCTGCTTTGGCTGATTAGCACCTGTTTTTTAAAATTTTAATTCCAGTAGAGTTAACATACAGTGTTCTGTTCAGATCAGGTGCTCAGTACCCATCTCGGTACATGTGCTCTCAATCCCTTTAACCTATCTCACCTGTCTGCCCACCCACCTCCCCTCTGGGGACCACCAGTGTGTTCCGCATGCAGACATGTTTAAATGGAAAGACCTAGGTCCTCCAAGTTTGGAGATGGGCGGGTGGGGGACCCAGGGAGGAGGAGCTGGAAAGGCCACTTCCCAAGTTTCCCTGGGGTAGGATAGGCGGTGGCCCATGGAGGAGGAGAGAAAATCTGACCAGGGCCCTGAGCCCCTGATGAAGAAATGGGGGGCTTCTCAGGGAACCAGCCTGGGAAGAGGCAGTGCTCCCAGTGGGTGATTTTTAGTCTGGGTGTAGGTCCAAGGCTGCTCTCCACAGCTTCGCCATTTGCTGGGGTTGAGGGGGCTGTGAATGGAAGGGGCTGTCTTCCTCCTGCTCAGACTCCAGGAACCCTGAGACCAGACGTGTCCCCCAGGCTGCCGCACGACATCCGTTTGGGCCCTCCAGGCTGCCGAGCTCCAGGCTGCAGCTCCAGGACTGAACTGTGAGCCCATCACGACCCCTTCTGTCCTCAGATAGGAATGTGCACGGGCCTGAAGCAGCAGCCCAGGGTTGCACAGGAACCAGACGCCCGAGGGCGGCACAGGTGGGAGATCTCGGCGTTAAGCCTGGCCTGAACAGATGTACATTGTCTTCTGAAGGATGAGATGAGGCACCAAGGTCAGTGGGTCCAGCCAGGGCCACAGAGGTCAAGAAGGAGGCAGAAGCATGGCCTCAATTTCCCCTATGGAAAAACTGGTGTCAGGACACAGGGTGGAAAAATTAATGTGTCTCCCAGATCCTGGCTCTGTTATTTTTCTTCTGATCTCAGACACTTCCCAAATGACTTGTCCAGGCCCAGCCAGTCCTTCAGCAGAGCCTACGCAGATAAGGTTAGGGCTGAGAGGCCAACACTGCCAACAGGACTTGGGAGCCCCGAGGAACCCATTTGTCTGCTTTCTGGAATGTGTCATCTATCAACCAGGTTGGCTCAACAGGTGACCTCGCCTGGTCCCCACTCCAGCAGGGGCCACACACAGTCTTGGGTCCCGGGTCTGGGCCCCGGGGCGGGAGGGATTAAAGTCACTGGAGCCCAGAGCCCTGGGTCTGTGCGTCAAGGCCCTGGCTGTTCATTCACCCGACCTCGGCCGGGCTTGTGACAAGAAGCTTTCTGCCTTGCCCTTGAGACCCCTTTTCTTCTACCTTGAAGACCTACGCCTCTCCACCAGTCCATTTTTTTAAAAAAGACTTTATTTATTTGAGAGAGAGAGAGAGAGCACAAGCTGGAGGAGAGGTGGAGGGAGAGGGAGAAGCAGGCCCCTTGCTGAGCAGGGAGCCAGATGTGGGGCTCGATACCTGGATGCTAGGATCATGACCTGAGCTGAAGGCAGACACTTCACTGCCTGAACCACCCAGGCGTCCCCCTTTCCACCAGTCTTACAGTGAACCCCTGCTCTGGGAGCTGTGTGTTCCTGCCCAGAGGTGCCATGTCGCCCGGAGGCCCCCATGGTAGCCTTTGTTGATCAATCACACCACTCTTGCCTACTTTTTCTGCTGAACCCAGAGCTCAAATCCCCCTTGGCCTAGCACACCATCCACTAGACCTAGCATGGGAGCAGACACCAATTTACCCTCTCTGCTTTTTCCATTTCTTCCTCAAGACCCTGAGTCCTAAGAGCAGCTAAGGCCCCACAACCAAATGGGCTGCCATCACTTCCTCAGCCGTCTGTGTACCCCATGTCTCCTGTGCCCCACCTGCAGGGACAACCTGGTCCTTTTGCCTTGGGACCCCCAGCTCTAAGGGTCCCTGGACCATCACCTGCTGTATCCCCTCTATGTTCTGCCTGCCAGTCTAGACCCCTGCAGGTCCCCATGGCGGGCTCCCCTAGCAAGTGCCTGAGCCATGCCAGGGGCAGATCGTGGCTCTTTTCTCTCTCCCCTGTTCTGTGGGAGTTTGCCGGGCCAAGCCCCAGACAGGGTAAGACGCTCCAAGCAGCTAATAAGGAGTCCAGCTCCTTTCCCTCCTAATCTCAGAGGGAAGTTGACATTAGCCATTGCAGGAAGAGGGGAACCATGGGGAGAAAGAAGATACAGGAGTCTTATCTGGTTCTGAACTCAAAGGCAAGGGGAGGGGCTATCACCCCTTAATCGGGCTAAGCAAAGTCCCAGCATATAAGCAGGACCACCAGCTTTATCCGAGGTTGACCCCATTAAAAAAGCAAAGCACCCGATGGTCACTTACCTCAGAGGGCCCCAGCTGGCTGCTCTGAGCAATGACCTCTCATTTCACAGGCCTTTTATCCTCTCACTGCCAAGGACAGCGATATCTCTCTACGTCACTGTCCTTGCCATACCTGGGTTCAAAACCCATCTCCTCAGCATCCCGTGATTGTGTCCTTGGGGGTCCGAGGGCCCTGATATAACAATGCAGATCTAAAGCATGGGTTTCCTAACCCTTGTGCCTCACCTCACCTGCAAGCCTTTTAAACAGGCAGATTCCTGGGCCCCGCTCTATTCTAAGAATCCCCTGCCTTCCAGGGCCTGAGACCCTGGCTCTAGACAGGTGTCCTTACTCTGCAGACCCGTACCATCAACACCTAGAAACTTCTTATTAATGCAAATTCTCCCTCTACCCCAGACTCATTAAATTAGAGATGCGGGAGATGGGATCACATAATCCTGTTTTTTTTTCACCCCCAAAGATTTATTTCAGAGAGAGAGAGAGAGACAGCAGGGGGAGAGGCAGAGGGAGAGGGAGACAAGCAGACTCCCCGCTGAGCTTAGAGCCCACCATGGGGCTCCATCTCACGACCCTGAGATCATGACCTGAACCGAAATCAAGAACCGGATGCCTAACTGACTGAGCCACTCAGGCGCCCCCCGCAGTCTGGTTTTAACAACCCTCTAGCTGATACTGATGCACAGAGAAGTCGGAGAAGCCCTGCCCTAGGTGATTCTGAGACAGATTTAAGTTCGGGAGCCACTGATCCAAGAGGCCCTCTGGAATTCCAAATCCAGCTGTGGTTCCTTTGGGCCCGTCCAATGCAACCGGAGCAGTGGGGAGCAAAGACCGGGACATCGCTAGCCTTCTCTGGAGAACGATCTGTCGGAAGGGAGCGGCTGCCGTGGACAGCTTCTCCGAGGCTGTTGGTGTGCCGGGTAGCAGTTTCTGCGGGCTGCCTGGCCCAAAGGCCTTCTGAAAGGTTCTATTCAGAGTTGTTAGATGAGTAAACATCACCGCTTTTTTCCTTTCCCCTGCACCTGGGGCTCTGACCAGAATGGTTGGCAGCTCCAACGGTGGCCCCAGGAAAGCGTCAGAGCAAGAGATCAATTCTCACCTGCTGGGGAGCTGGGCCCCAGGGACGGAGCTGGCCAGCGGGTTGGAGAGAGGAAATGTCTCCCGGAAATAGGGCCGATTCCTTCCAGTGGGGAAAACCCATCTCTCTTCTACACCCTGAGCACAGTGCTTGCATTTAGAAGGTGCCTAAATAGTAGGCTGGGCTGAAGGCTTCCCAGATGGTCTCTGCGGATCTCTCAGTCGGAGGGGGACACACGGACAGGCTGACCACCCACAAATAATCCAACAGCAACACTAAACACCAAGATGGGAACCAATGTCATAGCCCTCAAGGGTCAGAACACTTCGGGGCTGGAGCCGGGGACCTCTGTATTTGCCGACAGAGCAGAGATTTGATTCTGTCCTGTTCCTGGTGTCCATGTCACATAACCAAAGCAGGGCTCTGAGCCCTGGCCGCTGCCACTGG
This sequence comes from Lutra lutra, assembly GCF_902655055.1. Taxonomy (NCBI): domain Eukaryota; kingdom Metazoa; phylum Chordata; class Mammalia; order Carnivora; family Mustelidae; genus Lutra; species Lutra lutra. The sequence continues at coordinate 42,658,856 of NC_062292.1, read as the reverse complement.
CCCCTGCCCAAAGGGAGGTACATCGCTGTGTGTCCTGTCTCGGGTCTAGCACACTTCATCATTTCCACAAGGCAGTATGAGTCCTGGTTTCTGGTTTCAACGGCAGTTTATTTTTTTAATCTCCTATCCTTTAATTCACTGGGGGACAGGAATCAACTCTCTGGTATTTTATGAAATCATAAGACTTTGACTGTATTGCATTTGAACCCCGAAGGGGTCAACACACACTCCATCCCCTCTCATATTCCTGGAAACCTTTCTTATTACAGTGGGGTTGAGTAACCTTCATGCCCTTTTCCAGCCTCCACCTCCTTCTCTGCAAAGTAGGGATGACACCATCAACCTCACCATGCCTTATACCATGTTACAAGGCATTCAACAAATTCTCATTTCCTACTTCCTTTTTCCTTTAGACTGGAGAAGCCAACACAAGGCCACAAAATGGTGGACATGGGGCCTGGGTCCAGATTATCTGTCTCTCCACCCAGAATACCTCTGCAGTGAGTTGAATTGTGTTCCTCAAAAACATATGTTGAGGTGCTAACCCCTAGGGCCCGTGAACATGAACTTATTTGGAAATAGGATCTTTGCACATATAACTAAGTTAGAATGAAGTCATTGGACTGGAGTGAGTCCTAAAGCCAATGACAGAGACACATAAAGAAGGAGGCCATGGAAAGTTGGAGGCAGAGATAGGAGTGATAAACTCTAAGCCAAGGAGTGCCGAGGAATGCTGGGGACCGCCAGAAAGTAGGGAGAGGTGGGGAAGGATCCTTCTCTGGAGTCTTCAAAGGAAACATGGTCCCTCCGATACCTTGATTTTGGATTTCCGGCCTCTAGAAACTGTGGAAGAATAAATCTCTGTCGTTTTAAGCCACCCCACTTTTGGTAATATGTACCAGCAGGCTTAGGAAACTAGCACCCCATCCTTCACCCAAATCCAGAGCACGGCCACTGACCTTTCCTTGGCCCCGTTCCCATCAGCAGCCCCTGCTTTCCTGGGGATATCTGCCTTGATCTGGCTCTTCCTAAGCCAAAACAATATTTTACACAAAATCATGCTTTACAGTTTATAAGGCACCAACAACATCCAACATCTCAGTCTGTCCTCACAGCCTTCCTGAGAGTTTTGATCTGTTGACCCCATTTTATAGATGCGGAGATTGAGGACCAGAGAGATGAAACTGATCACCCTGTGACGTCATGACAAATAAGCAGAAGAGCCAAGACGGAAGCCAGATATTCTGACCCTTAGGCCGGATTCTTTCTCTTTAAACTTCTTTATTTTAAAGTGTTATAATACACATCTATAAAAATGCACAAAATACAAATGGAAAGCTTGAGGAAAGCAACTCCCATATAACCACTGTCTAGGTCAAGGACTAGAACATCGCCCCCCTCCCAGGAGCCCCCTGCCAACCTCTTTTCCTTCCCTCCTCCCCCGGGTCGCCCAGGCCAGTGCTCCTTACATGAGACCACACATTCTTTTCTGACATTTGGGTCCCTCAGAATCAATGGAGCTGTCATAAAAAGTCAGAAGCCTCTGTTCTTAGGGAAGTCCTCTAGACTTTTCCCCTAAGGCTCATAATTTCCCTAAAACTATGCCTCTCTGGGGCTCTTCTCCATCCTTCATTCCAGAGTTAAAAAAAAAACAACAACAACTCCCAACTGGTCTTGACATTTTCAGAACCACAAAATCTGGGAGTGGCTGTCCACTTTTTTTGAACCAGTCAAACCACAGACTTTTTAGCAAGAAGGGAGGGAGGGAGGGCAAAAGGATAGGATCTCAGGGCTGGGACTGTGGATGAGTTAAAGAAACAAAACAATTACCAAGTCCCCCAGGACAGACCGTCTGCCGCTTCTCCCTCCCACCTCCTGTCAGAGATGTGTCTGCTCTCATGGTGGGAGTCAGTCTGATCTCCCTGGAATTTGGGCCTAATCTTGCCCAGAGGCAGGGGTAAACCACACGGCTCCGTGGATCCTTCCTGCCTGAGTCTGTAACCTCTCTCTTCTCCAGAAGCCTGGGTTCCTATTCTTGGTATCTCAGGGCAGGGCAGGAATGGGGGCCAGCCAGGAAATCGAGCTGTTACTCTCTTGCCTGACTTCTGGAAAGTCACTGAAGTCCTCTGAAGCAACGGGGCAGGTCAAGTCCCTGAGGGACGGTAGTGAGTTAACAAAGATGCGGACATGAGATGTTCACTTGAACTCCCAGATGGGAAGAGACAAGCAGATGGATCTTTCTGTTGTGGACAAGTCTGGGTCGCACGCTCCCCCGGGCTGCCCGAGGCGGAGGCTCAATGCAGCTGCTTTGGCAGATGGGCCGCAGGGCAGGACGATGAGGGGCTCGGTAGGGACAGTGGGAGCTCAGGGGAAGTGACAGCTCAGCCGGCTGTCGGGTACAATCAGCGCCACTCTCCACCTGCTGTCACAGCTGCCACCGCGTGGCTCCGGCCCAGGGAGAGGGCAGGGCAGCGCGGTGCACTGTGGGTTGGGACAGCCGACGAGAAGTGCTCTCTCCTCAGTTGTCCTATCTCTTCTTGGGTCAGGATGGGGCAGGTCCCCTGAGCCCATGGGGAAATTCAGATTCCTGGGGTTGTTTTCAGGGCAAAAGCTATGGCACGAGTTCCTGAAATCTACCGCAGGACATGCGCTCTCTAGACTTGAAACCAGAAGCCCTCGGTTTTGTTCTGATTCTACACTTTTAGTGTGCTTGAGCAAATCACTTCCACTCTCTGAGCCTCGGTATCGACATCTGATAATAACATTTTTAAATTTACCGAGCACAGGGGTGCCTGGGTGGCTCAGTCAGTAGGGCGTCTGCCTTCTGCTTAGGTTTCCCGGGGTCCTGGGATCGAGTCCCACATCAGGCTCCCTGCTCTATGGGGAGCCTGCTTCTCCCACTCTCTCTGCCTGCCTCTCTGCTACTTGTGCTCTTTCTCTCTGTCAAATAAATAAATAAAATCTTAAAAAAAAATTTACTGAGTCCATATTATGTACAGGGTAATGAGTTGGATGCTTGGTAAGCATTCTCTCTAATATCAACCCTGTCTAGCACACAGGGAGGCTGTGAGGGTCAGATAAAAATGTATTTCCTTAAAAAGTGAAACACAGAGTTACCATATGACCCAGGAATTCCACCCCTAGGGATTTTCTCCAAAGAACTGAACACAGGCACTCAAACAAATACTCAATTCACAGCTATTCACAATGGCTAAGAGGTGGAAACAACCACAGGGTCTCCCAGCAGATGGACAGATAGACGAAATGTGGTATAGCCATACAGCGCAACATTATTCAGCCATAGAAAGAAACGAAGTCCCAACCGGCCCTATAACACAGATGTGCCGCGAGGATGTGATGCTACATGAAAGCCAGACACAGCATCACACATTGTATCATTTCTTTTATATGAAATATTCAGAATAGGCAAATCCACAGAGATAGAAAGCAGAGTCGAGGATGCCAGGGAATGGGAGGAGGGGAGATTACTTAATGGGTCAAAAAAATCTTTGAGACCAGAGTGTGGTGACTTCACAATACCTGGGATGCACCAACGAGCCTGAAATGTCCACGTGAGGATGGCCGCTTGTGTACCACGTGACTGTCACCTGATGAAACACATGCATGCATAGATACGGAAGCAGCCGCCATGTGTCAAGTCACTGGTGTACATACGTCCGGCTAGCTGACTCCTCTAAAATGAGAGGGATCAAGGCAGCTTGCCTCCGCTGTCCTCTGAAGCACAATGCAGACATGCCTCTCTGCAGGTGGTTGAAGTCAGCCTCCCGCGCCAGTGGTCGGGCCAGAGGGCACAGGCGTATGTGATCCATGCGGGTCCTGACACGATGCGCTCACGGGCTTGCTGCTTCTCAGAGCACACGGTCCCACAGCAGCATCCCCCTTGGCAGGCAGCAAATGTCCCCAGAGCTCCCCACATACCCATCTCAGGTGGCCGGCAGCTACCAGCAAAAGCAACGGTCTTCTATTAGCACCGAGCCTCTTCCCACACAGCAGTGTCCATCGAGGCTCACAGACAGGTGAGACGGGCTCCAGCTCCAGAGACAATAGCAAGGGGCAGGCCGGTGGGTGCAGGGAGGCTGTGGAGGTTGCTACCTGGCTGCTGTAATGCACTTCTCACCGGCAGGATTTGCTTTTAGCTAATGAACAAAGCCCCGCTCTCCCCTCATGCCTCCTCCCCTGCTGATCTCCAAGCCCCTAAGGGCACTGCTTTCCTTGGGGAGAGTCTCCAGAGAGGCAGAGGCCAGGAGGGGAGGTGGGGCTGGATGCGGATCGTAGGGAAGGAGGGGGCAGCACTCTGGATGGGTACCCAGGCCTCCTCTGCTGATTGCTCTGGGATTCTTACTTTGCATGAAGATCCCAGAAGGGCTGGGTGGACAGAGCAGTCCGTGTGTGGCGGGAAGAGAACAGTCTCGGGTGCTACGAGCTCACCAGGAAAAGGCTACATTCTCAGACTGCCAAGCAGGAGGGACAGCGCCCGCCCTCTGTCCACGCCCTGTTCCAACCCCCAGAAGGATGCCGTGGTCCAGCAGGCCCCTTGTCACCAACCTCCAATGAGCTGCCTGCTGCCCTTGAGGCCATGACCTTAGGGGACCGGGGCCAGGGGACCTCTCTGAGCCACAAAACACAACGTGGAAGTGAGTTCAAGCTGCTGCGCTCCTTGGCACGGGTTGGTGCTGCCGTTACCCTTTGAATGGCCAGAGACCCTCTCAGCAGCACTCAAGGTTCCCCGAACCTGGCAGCCAAGCTCACTCAAGTCCCAGATGCTAGAGGCCTCTTAATGGCTCTGCAGTGTCCCCTTGCATTCCTCAACCACGCCCCACCCAGCCTGGGAGGGACTGGGGCTTCCGGAGTCCCAAAGACTGTGTCTGACCCTCTGCTGGGGTGCAGATGGCAGTCTGAAGAAGGTTTGGGGGGGAAGGAGAGGGGGCCGGCAGTGCCAATCACGCGGTCTGCACCCACTGCCCTCCCAGATACATTCACACACACTGGCACCAGGAGAGGTGAACCCCCGTGCTCCCCAAAGGAGGGAGAATAACGCAGAAGGAGTCAGGGTTTTCCAGAGGAGGCCCTCTGTACCAAGCGGAGCGACAGAAGCTGAACGCCCTTTACCCACAAGCAGCTGGTACTCTCCGCCCTGCCCTCCTGCTCCGGTCACTAGCAGAGAGCCCCCCATGGCAGAGGAGAGGGCGCTCATTGGAGGATCAGCTTCGGGTTTGAACACTAGTCGCCTTTCCCACTCCCTTAAAATGCCACCCGGTGACACCCCCACACCGCTCCGAGACTCCGAGGGGCTCCCCGGCTGGGGGCACTGACCCGGGCCTCTAAGAACAACAACAAGACTAGACAAGAGCATCTCCCAGCACCTCACCTTTCAGATCTTCTCCCGCCGAAGAACGGCACTGGTTTGCGTCAAACCCCAGTCACGGGCGATGCTGACGCCTCTCCTGCAGCCCACCCACGAGAGACCAGGTCTGCCAGCTAAGGGCCTCCTCCGGCTTCCCTCCTGCCCCCACCGCTGCCCTCCCATTCCCCCTCCCGTGGAGGCGAAAGGCCATGTCCGGCACCTGGCAACTCCAGGCAGTGTAGCTAATCTGACCGAATATCCACAATGTGTCAGGCGTGGGTGCGTGGTTGTGGGGGAGCTGGGCCTCCAGCAACGTCATACACACCAGGGCCCAAGTTAGAGCAAACTAGGCAAGAACACAGAGAAAGAAAGAAAATAAACGAAGGTCTCACTCACCTCTATACCTTGCGGGCTTGGTTCATACGGAAGCTGGTTCTGGAAAAGAACAAACAGGGTCAGGAGGGCCTGTTGCAGAAGGTTAGGTGATGTCCCACCCCAGACTCCAGGAGCAGACCTTCCCGAGCGGGGGTCTTCCGAGAGAGCTCCCCAGCGGGCACAGAAGGCTACTTTAGATAGCGGGGGTTGTCATACAGGCTTCAAGCATCTCTACTGATGCCCTTGTCTGCCATTGATGGGAGCAGCAAGAGAAAGGATGGTGAAGAGTTGTCTTTGCCGGGAGAAGCCCAGAGAATCCCAGTCAGTCTATTTCTCTGAGGAGGTGCAGGGGGTGGGGGGGGGTGGATTTCGCTGACAACCGTTATTGCTGTTGGCCCTGGGGCAGGCTTTGCTTCCCAGGTGACTTATCTACTCATTCATCCTCTCACCTAGGCAACCTTTCCTTCACTCCGATGCTGGGCTTGTGTTAAAATCTCAGTTCACCTCTTTGCGCCTCAGTTTACTGTCCATGTTAAATGGAAATAATTGTAACTATGTTTCAGGGTTTTACAAAGAGTAAATGTTGTAGGTAGAGGATCCAGCCCAGAGCTTTCAAAAATAGCAATTTCCTTCATCTTCCTTCTTCTGGATCTCCAGAAAGAAGGCACTCTCTTCTAACCCTATACCGTGCACCCCAATTCTCCCCTCAAGGCCCAACACGTTGGCTCCTGGAAGATGTTGTTTTCTGTTAAAGTAGATGGAAAGGGGAGCTGGAGGCAGAAAGGGGCAGGTTAGAAGGAAACATCACGGGCCTCAGGCGCAGAAGCTGGAGAACAGGCTGCCCTGGGAGGCTGCTCCTCCTGGCGGGGAGGGGGTGGGGAGCCAACTCTCCCACAGGGGGGTGTTACTTAACATCACTGGGGATGGAAGAAGTGGAAGGTAGGGGGAGTGAATCTTTCTGTATCTTGATTGAAGATCAAAACAATTTCTATTCTTGCAAATTCCCTTAGAAATATAGCCGCCTGGGGATTGGAAAAGGAATTCAGCTCTTCGCAAAGCTTACCAAGCGGCCTGGCTGGGAGCCATTTGGCAGTTTCTCCAACAGGAAAGGTGGTGAGGAAGCAACAGTGCCCCCTCTTCCTGCTCCAGCAAGAGACGGGGGGGGGGGGGGGGGGGGAGACAGTCTGTGAACTCCACAGCCGTGGTGCTTCCCCAAGATACGAGATCCACAGAGACAACTCCCCAAGCTGTCCCTCCAGTGACCAGGGAGCTCACCAGCCGAAGTGAATGACTGCTCTGTCTGTGATTACCTGGGTCCACAGAGCCTCTGTAGAAGCATGGTGTATCTAGACCCCCATTTTTACTCCAGGAGTTTTCATGGGGGTGGAGGTAGATTGCTATGGAAATAAACATGAATGTTTTATGGACCAAAATGCAAACATCACATGACTTTTTAACATCAAATGTGAGATTTTGGCTTGAGGGGGCTGCTTTGGATGGTACACTTTGATTACTGGATTCTAGCATTCTTCTCTCCTTTTCTGGACACTTCCTGAAGAAAAGTTTGAGAAGCCCCTCATTTTAGAGACAGAGGTTTCAGCGACGGCCTCTAGTTTTGAGGTCATCACGTTGACCTCCCTGCCTCCAGAGAGCATTCTCAAACCTGGCTACACACGAAAACCATCCGCCAATCAATGATGAGATGCCGGGTCCCATCTGCACAGATCCTATTTCATTCATCTGGGGTGGCGCCTGGGCCAGGGTGTTCTTGGAAGCCACCCCACTGGCTCCCCCATGCAGCCAGGGCTGAGAACAAGGCCCCCCACGTGGAGGGCTGTGCTACAGGAATCCTAGGCCCTTTGGGCCTGCTAACCTCTGGTTCTGTTTCTTCCTTACAAGTGTCAAGTACATTGCCTATTTCCTTTCCAAGCTGCCGCCACCCACAATCCTACCAAAACGTCTTCCCTCTGACCTTTCTGTAGATTAGGGCTTCCTTTTCACACCCTGGCCCCGGCCCATTCCTGGACAAATACCCAAGGTGAGGAAAAGAAGTGACATTTTTCTGAGTGTCTTCCATGTGCCAGGTGCTGTGCTAGATACTTCCGATTGCTTTGAAACCACTTAATGAAAAAATAAAATAAAATAAAATAAAATAAAATAAAACCACCTAATGAGCTAGGTGTTAATCATTCCCATTCTGCAGATAAAGAACCTGAAGACCAAGGGCAGTAAGGAACACACTCTAAATTTCTGGGATCCAAAGCCATTATGTCTGACTCAAAATCCATGCCCTTTCCAAGATAATGATAATGCATTGCTTTTCCTAAACCCTCTTTTTGCTTTTAAGGGTTTTTTTTTTTTTTAATTTCATTGTTGAACTATTACTTTACTAGGGGGAACCATGTACAGGTAAGTGGATGAATAAATAAACCAGAATTCAGGAATCACACACATTACTAGGGATCATTATTCTCTATTCTTCTCCGAACTCCAGTAGAACTAGACCCAAGTCCTTAGACCTTACCATGGACCCAGGTCACTAGTTCTTGCTTTGAGGAACCAGCCCTGTCCACCCTTGGCTTGGAACCAATTTCTATCCTCAGCCCAAAAGGATTCAGAATGGTGCTACTCGTTAGGTAGCGTTCTTGTTCTACCCTCTCTCCACCTTAAACCTGACTCTTAAGTTGCTGTCTGAGAAGGAACCAGGCATCTCTTCTTCTGGGCTGCTCTGTACTTGGCTCTTAGATCCTGACCTTTTCCATGACCCCCTCCCCAAGATATTTCTCCATGTCCGTAGAGTGTTCCACACGGACCTTGCCGTCACCTTTTGTGTCCTTTCTTGACAGGGTGGGGGAGGGGTGTTGAAAATTCTAGGCCCTGAAAGTCCCACATCTATCCTTAACTAGCCTCTCTATGATTGGTTTAAGATACTGAAGTAGATTAGCTACTGTTCAGTAAAATCCAGCTTCTACACCTTCGATTTATTCAACCAACATTTAGAAAGAGCCTAATAAATGCGAGGTACGTGGCCAAGCATTAGGTCAACCAACGAGGTTGCCCCCCAACCCCGTTCCCAGGGAACTTGTAATCTACTAAAATAACCAAAGGCGGCTGCCATTTATTGTAGGGCCAACATGTGACAGGCTCTCTACCAGGACCCTCTGTTTTTTTATCTCATTTACTCTTCCCAAGATCTCAAGAAGTTAGGGTCATTGCCCCCATTTTACAAATGAAGTCTCATGGATGCGTAAGCAATTAGCCCCAAGTCACGAAGACAGTAAGTGGTTGAGCTGTAATCTGAACAAATATATGTTCCAAACCCATGCTTTTTCCTTTACCCAGGAGAGTCCATATGCATAGTGGTCAGGAACTCAGACTCTAGAAGCAGACAGACAAGTTTAAAATCCCAGCTCTGCCACTTAATTGTTATGCAATCTTGAACAAATTTATGAGCCTTCCTAAATTTCCATTTCTTCATGTGTAAAAATAAGGTATGATAATACTTATTTGACAGGGTTGTGGTAAGAATTTCAGAAATGGTAGCTGGTGTTTGAGAGCTATTATCTAGTCCTGGTCTTACCTACAGCCAGGTAACCATAGCTGGTGCCAGAATCCTGGGAAGGGTCTGTCTTAGATGGGTTCTCTCCCCCAGCACTGTCTGAGGAATATCAGTAGCTCTCAGCTCATTTGCAAAACAAAGAAGCATGCCCTACCTTGTGTGGCCTCCAGACTTCAGACCTCAGGTTATCTCCTTTGCCTCCTTCCTCATCTAGGTTATCTCTCCCTGAAACAACCCTGATTTCCCTATTCAAGCACATTCACATTTTCAAGAAGGTGATCTTCTAGAAAGAACCTGTTATCATCAGGTTAATAGCACCAAACATGATGCAAATACACAGTCAAAATAAGAGATTCTATCCATTAAAAGAGAAAAGTTGTTCTCTGTCTTATTTTTAAGGAGTTCATTAGAAGAAAGTTCTGAAGCCCTCAATGAATTTCCCAGAACTTAGAACTCAAAGTCTTCCTCCTACTGCATTTGAAAGAAAACAAGTCTCTTCCCTAGCTCCAACATCTTTTTGTCTCATCCTTCTGGAAAGAGGAGACTATCCATGGTGAGGACTTCAAATGACCCCTCGATGCCGAGGGAATAAGGAGAAAAAACTCCCTTGGAAACTTTGGGACATTACTGTTGGGTGCCAGGGTAGCCCAGACTTTCCATCGAAACATCAGATTAATAAACAATCTCTCTCTGGCATCAAGAGTCTTCAGGATGGGCCAGGAATGGAGCCTGGATTGTATCACCATGATCGTCTTTCTACTGACCTCTTTATAGTCAACTCACTAATTCTGTTTGGGTGGATTTCCACTCTTATCCTCCCCCCTGCTCCCCCGTCCCAGTTGTTTGGGATCAGAGGCTCTGTTATAAAAACAAGAGGTATTGGGTCCTATGGGGGAGAAAGAGGAAGGGGCTGGTGGCCACCGAAGGTCACTGTGTCTTGAATTCCAGTAGGAATTTGAATCGGAACACATTTCATCTCTTCCAGACAGGGTGGGTCCAACATCAGAGACAATCAGCTGTGCCTAGTGGTTGCTGCTTAACCTGTACTTTTCTGGGTGGGGAGGAAATAGCAGTGGCTTGAACCCCTGGAAAGTCAAATAGGCCTGAAGGCCAAACGGTTTTCCTGGCCTTGGTGGTGGTGGTTATTCTACCCGGCCTTGGGTACTGAAGACAGGCAGACTCTGTAGGGAGCCCAAAATACAATTCATTCCACAACTCTTTACTGATCACCTACTAAGCACCAGGCATCATGTGCCCAGCTGGGGATGGGGCTACATAAATGAATAACATAGCCTCTCTTTTTAGTTTGCTTGCAGTCTGGTGACTGGGTAGTGCTGGCTCGACACCTCCCAGAAAGCACCAGTGTCCCGAATGAACCCCTGTCACATGTGGACTCCCTCGGCAATCTGGAGGACATCAGTATCCCCTACTTGGTTTCTCATGCTGAAGCCAAGCTCTGAGGGCCTAGATCCAGGATCCAGGCGAATAGAGCAGCAGTGGTCAAAATGGAGATTAGAGCCCATCGACAGTGGAATTTTTGAACCGTGGGTGGCCCGCCTGGAACATACTTCCTGACCTGGTCCCAGTCATCCTCTCTTCTTTCTTCCTCCCAATCCTACCTCGGAACAGGATCGATAATGAAAGATCTGGTACAGATCTCACCACTTTAGAAATGGTCAACAAAACACATGGGGATACTGCCTTTTTGGTGGAGCCTGCTTGGGAAGGATCCCAGTCAACGTTTGGTCCCCAGGCTCCCCTGACTTTCGCTGCTAATAAATGCAGCATTGTTCAGCATGCTGCAGTTAAAAAATAAATAAAATCTGTACCCAATGGGCAGATGTGCGTGGCTATCTAGGCCCATCCAAGAAGTATCTCTTGGGCCCTGTTACCAAAACCAGTGTCTTCTGTTGAAAAGTGACTGCTTTCTGGATTCAGAATAATAAGAAGGTTGTCTGTGCATTATTGATAACCATCTTCACATTAAGGTCACTCTGTCTCATTCATGGAATCAGAGTTTGCTGCAAAGTCTCCTGCTTTATTTTGAGCAAGCGTTGTATTAGAACCTTCTATATGTCCCCAATACTTAAGACCAAACCAGGCACAGAGTAGAGGTTCATATTTATTAAACTGAAATGAAATATGTCTGGACTTGGAAAGAGAAGCCCTGTACTCCAGCCCCCTCTCACTCTACCTTCTCCATCCTCAGATTCCAGCAGATTGGACCCCTCTAATTAGTCGGGCTCCGTATGAACTGAGTCCAACCGTGACAGCAAGGTACTCATCGCCCCTTCCACCACATCAGTCCTCTGGCCTTTGGTTGTAGGAAAGTCTGTGGGCTTTGGAATCATGCAGATCAATGTTCAAATCCTTGTTTTACCACTTTCTAGCTAGTCACACCGTTTCCCTGTACCTCTATCTCCAACACAAAATACCTCCAGTGTTCATTGAGATAACATCAGTAGACCACTTGGTTTATAGTAGGTGGTCAGCAAATACCCATTCATTATGTTTAATCTTTAAAAAAAAAAAAAAACTCTTCATGGGGCGCCTGGGTGGCTCAGTCCTTAAGCATCTGTCTCTGGCTCAGGTCATGATCCCAGAGTCCTGGGATCGAGCCCCACATTGGACTCCCAGCTTGGTAGGTAAGGAGCCTGCTTCTCCTCCCACTCCCCCTGCTTGTGTTCCCTCTCACTGTCTCTCTCTCTCTCTCTCTCTCTGTGTGTGTGTGTCAAGTAAATAAATAAAAATCTTTAAAGAAAATAAAATTTTTAAAAATTTTTTAAAAATTGAAAAACTCTTCATAAGCCCTGAGGAGAGTAGGTTCCTGACAAGGACCTTTCTGACGGCCTACACCGTTTAGACCAATTGGAACAACCAAAAGTTGCACCTTCCTCGACACCTCTAATGTCTTCAGATTCGAATCTGAGGCTTTCTCAATTGGTATTTCTTAAAAAACAAGGAGTGCTTCAAACTTGATCCTTTGTGCCCCATTGGTGTCCCCATCTACTACAGGAAATAGAATGGTGGTTTAAAAAATTAAAAATAGGGGTGCCTGGGTGGCTCAATCAGTTAAGCCACTGTCTTCAGCTCATGTCATGATCCCAGGGTCCTGGGATCGAGTCCCGCATTGGGCTCCTTGCTTGGCAGGGAGCCTGCTTCTCTCTCCGCTTCTGCCTACCACTCTGCCCCCTTGTGCGCTCTCACTCTCTTGCGCGCGCTCTCTCTCTCTCACTGACAAAGAAATAAATAAATAAAATCTTTTTTAAAAAATTAAAAATAGAATTCCCATATGTTCCAACAATTCCATTTCTGAGCGTATATCCAATTAATTAAGAGCAGGGGCTCCAAAAGGTATTTGTGCACTCACGTTCATAGGGGTGTTATTTACGAGAGCCAAGAGGCTAAGGCAACCCAAATGTCCATCAGTGGATGAACAGATAAACAAAACGTGGTCTACACATATAAGAGAATGTTGTAGGAAGGGGATTCTGCCGCATACTAGGACGGATGAATTTTAAGAACATGATGCTAAGTGAAATAGGCCAGTCACAGAAAGACAAGTGCTGTACCATTCTGTTTATGGGAGTTTTCCAGAGCAGTCAAGTTCATGGAGACTGAAAGTTGAATGGTTGCCAGGGGATTAAATGAAAGTGTGTGATGCAGGCGCACGGTAAGTGATCCATGAAGGTGAGCTCCCCTTCTTTTCCATTAATTTCAAAGGAGGAGAGAAACCCTGCAGCCCGGGCAAGTCTACACGGGTAAGGGATAGAACTGGAGCCCGAGCCGGCTGTCCTGTGTCATGCCTGCTCGTGCACTGGTCTAACCACCTGCACAGAGGGGAGGCAAGGAGGCCAAGTGGTCTTGGCCCTCTGGGGTGACACATGGGTTGCTGAAACAGTTAAGGTGGCCTCTTCCCCAATCCTGGCCCTCCCGAGTCCTGCATCTGCCCTTGTGGGTTTAATGAGAAAGCCAGACACTTGGTAAGAGACTGTACAAATACCTTCCAGGGCGCCACTAACTCACTCAGCAGAAAGAGACCCGGAGCTGCCAATGCTTTAGGGAAGATAAGTGAGTGAAAAGAAGGTGGTTTTTCTAACGTCAGGCGGACGGAAGGATTTTGCTTGGTTGAGTGTGAGCTCCGCCCCCGCAGCAGAGCCGAAAAAGCCAGGATCCGGGCCTCCTCAGTCCCTCTCTTCACAATATTTGATTAGGAATTTGGGGGCGGGACCCTGGCCTGGCACAAACCCGCACACTCTCAGTAGACACTCTGTCTCTCTCTCTCTCACACGTTCTCCAACCCAAGGAGGCCAGACAGAGGGACGTGGTCACTCTCTGAAAGGTTCAGCTGGCGGTAAGTTTAGTCATTTTACTTCAGTTTTTGTCCCTTGTAGTTCCATAACGGGAGGAAAGGGAAGGGCCGGGGCTTAGGGAGAAAGGCTCAGAGGGAGGAGCCGTTCCTCTTTCTCCCATCCAGACCATGACCCCAGGATGCTGGAGAGGTGCAAAGGGGAGTAGAAGGAATGTGTTACCTCTGTCCTATGGTTCCTTTCTGGTTGTTGGGGAAAGGGGCTCCCCTTCTCAGGCATGAAAAAGGGGAAGACCAGGTATCTAGAGAAGCCAGCTCTGTCCCACTGGTACTCATAATCCCACCAGCCCAGCCCTGCCGTCTGACCTGTGGGCAGATGATGGTACCTGAGCGATATTACAAGGGAAGGATGTGGGGGGTGAGAGTGAGAGAGAGAGAGAGAGAAAGAGAGAGAGAGAGTGTGTGTGTGTGTGTGTGTTTTGCTGGGGTGAAGGAAAAGAATAAAGAGAAATGCTGAGACTCAACCATGTTCAGGGAGCCATGAAGGAGGGTCTAATCCAGCACAGGGGATGACTTCCAGTCTGACCTCTTCAACCCTGATAGGAGGGAAGGATCGTTCTCCAGAGTGGAGAAGGGAGAGGACAGCATTAGCTCCTGAGTCAGCTCCCTACAGCTCAGGGAGCACCAATCCCGGAAACTTTCCACCTCACGAAACTCTGAGCACAGGAAGGTCTCTGCCATTAGGGTGGGCAGGGGGGTTTCAGAGCAGATGACTGTGGGCCCACACTTCTGATGGAGCAGAAGAGAGAAGCAAGCCCCCCCACACAGCCCTCTCGGCCGTCATGGCTCCTGAGGAGAGGCCAAAGCGGGCAGGAGGCACGGCCCCCGGAAAGCTGGGTCTTGAAGAGGAAGGTGGCTCTCGTCTGCCAAGATGCCAGGTCTGGAAGGAGAAATGGAGACAGAGGCTCACTGTGCCAGCCTCCAGACAGCCACCTTGGTCCTGCAGCAGTCCAGGGCTGTGCATGGAAAAATGCACTGTTGGCAGTGGGCCGCTCCATCCGTCTTCTCTCCTGGCCGGAGCCAGGGCCCAGCCAGCATGCCCAGGCAGTGGGCAGTTGGGTTGGCTTCTCAGAAACACTGTGGGCTCTTTGTCTGAGGCCTGAGGCTGCTTGAGGACGAGCCAGGTGCCTCGGCCCTGCGGCCCAAAGGCTAATGGAATGAAGGAGGCCGACAGGACTTACTTTCAGGAAACAGAGAGGTCTGCGGCCTGGGAGGCAGGGTGGCAGAGGTGACTAGTTTGAGTGTCACAGTCAGAGTCTTTCCCATCATTGGATTTGATGTTGACTTTTAGATTCCTTTCTTTCCTCTGTCTCCAGTGGCCAACCCCAGGAGTCCCAACAGCAAGGTAAGGGATATATGTGACCCTTCCATGACCAGGAAAGGCTCTCAGGTTCCTCTGTCCAAGGGTGACACTCATACCTCTGGAAGGTTCCCATTGCTCCCAAGGGCTATCCAGTGCCTTGGCTATAGGTATTCAGAGTAGGTTGACCAGTAGGGTTCCTCATCTTCCATATCTTTGGCTTTCCTCCCAAATGTGGGCACCAAACCCACATTTCTCTCCATGCCTACCCTGTTCTTATCTCACTAGCATAGCAGCTCAAGGTGACAGGTTGCCAGGCACTGGGGGGCAAGAGGGCTGGTCATGGAGGCTGGTGATCCATATGTCATCACAGGTAGCCCAGGATGGGAGAGGGGATGCCAGACTCCCATTCCAAAGCACGTTCTCTTGGGTATACTCAAGTGTCTTCAATTCCTATTCCATTTTTCAGTGTTTTTCATTCATTTCTTTGGGGTCTGCGTGACTCTAGCATAATGTCCATGGGGGAGCAGAAGGGAGGCTAACAATTTACTAGATACCACGGAAGCCAAGTGCACTGACTCAGGCTCCCCAAACTCAGTACCCACCCTAGAAGACAACGCCACACCTGGTGCCAATGTCCTCATTCCGGTGGGGGGTACTGTCGCTGTTACATGAAGACCCTGGGCCCTCCAAGTGGCACGTATAGCCACAGACTGCCAACCAGAGAGTGCTCTCCCCCAGCAGACTGCTACCCACACTGACACTCTGGAAGGTAGCCCAAGACTTGCGGTGACTCCCGGCAGACCACACCCCTCCCCAAAGCCTAGAAACCAGAAACCCCCAGCCTGCCCAAGAGACCAAAAGATCTTCCAGGAGTAGTTCAGATCTTCCCATTTGAAATGTCAAGATGCTTCTGGAGGTTTCCCAGAGATAGGGAAAGGACTAGAGGGCTTTTTCTTTGGACTCTTGGAAAATCTTAGATTCCCAGGGAGTCCAAACTGAATGGGAATTCAAGTCTGAAGAGCACGCACCACCACCACTGCCCCCCACCAAAGATGAGTGCTGGGGCTTCCCAGCTCCCCCAACAGAACCTTCATGTTGCTAGAGGCTCTTAAGGACCTGCCCCTTGAAAAAAAAATGCACTGCACCCCGTTCAAGTTCCTTTTAATCTCAAAGGCTCTGCTTCTGTGACTCTGTGAGCAGGGCAAGATGTACCCAGCTCCCCGAGGGAGTCACGGACCACCTGGACCATGTGCTCAGAGCCGGCACTAGGAGGACGAGGCGTGCGGGAAGTGAGGGCAGGGCTCCCTGTCCCAGGAGCCTGCTGCAGAAGTTAGATGGGATTGCTCACAGCCCAAGGCTCGTCTCCCTGCTGCCCTGCCTCCCTGCTGTCTCACTCATGTTTGCCTGCTCTGCTCTCTCCCCCCTCTTGCAGAGAGACAAAATGCAGTGGGCCTCCCTCCTGCTGCTGGCCGGGCTCTGCTCCCTCTCCCAGGCCCAGTACGACGAAGACCCCCACTGGTGGTTCCACTACCTCCGCAGCCAGCAGTCCACCTACTACGACCCCTATGAGCCCTACCCGTACGAGCCCTATGAGCCCTACCCCTATGGGGTGGAGGAAGGCCCAGCCTATGCCTATGGCTCTCCGCCCCCTCCAGAGCCCCGTGACTGCCCCCAGGAGTGCGACTGCCCCCCGAACTTCCCCACGGCCATGTACTGTGACAACCGCAACCTCAAGTATCTGCCCTTTGTCCCTTCCCGCATGAAGTACGTCTACTTCCAGAACAACCAGATCTCGTCCATGCAGGAGGGCGTCTTCGACAACGCCACTGGGCTGCTCTGGATTGCTCTCCATGGCAACCAGATCACCAGCGATAAGGTGGGCAGGAAGGTCTTCTCCAAGCTGAGGCACCTGGAGAGGCTCTACCTGGACCACAACAACCTCACCCGGATGCCCGGCCCACTGCCTCGATCGCTGCGGGAGCTCCACCTCGACCACAACCAGATCTCGAGGGTCCCCAACAATGCTCTGGAGGGTCTGGAGAACCTCACGGCCTTGTATCTCCAGCACAACGAGATCCAGGAAGTGGGCAGCGCGATGAGGGGCCTCCGGTCCCTGATCTTGCTGGACCTGAGTTACAACAACCTGCGGAAGGTGCCTGACGGGTTGCCCATAGCCCTCGAGCAGCTCTACCTGGAGCACAACAACGTCTACTCCGTCCCCGACAGCTACTTCCGGGGGTCCCCCAAGCTGCTGTACGTGCGGCTGTCCCACAACAGTCTCACCAACAACGGCCTCGCCTCCAACACCTTCAACTCCAGCAGTCTCCTTGAGCTTGACCTCTCCTACAACCAGCTGCAGAAGATCCCCCCGGTCAACACCAACCTGGAGAATCTCTACCTCCAAGGCAATAGAATCAATGGTGAGACCCTGACAGAGGGGAGTGGGGAGTGTCTGTCTGTTTCATTCAAAAAAAACCCATTGTGAGTGCTAGCAACAGTGCGTAAGATACAGAAGTAGGGGGGCCAGAGAACACAAAGGAAGCCACCAGCAATCCACGCTCCACCCCTGTCCAAGAGGTCCAACATGGCACACCCTTAGACCAAACAGCAATGCTGGGAAAATTCTGGGGGGTGGGGGTTTTGGCTTGGAAGAAGATTTCCCAGAAAAGGTAAGCTTCGTTCTAAGTCTTGAGAGCTAAGTGAGAGCGGGCTGGAGGCAAGGGACAAGGCCATTCTGGGAAATGGGAATGTCACAGAGGAACTGATCATTTAATGGGTCACCTGCAGGGAACAGCCAGGAACTCTGTGTGTCTGAGAGGAGGGGTTCGGGTGTTGAGTAGCAAGGAGAGATGAGAACAGTTCCTAGAGAGGGAGATTTAAGCTGAATTTCCAGGTCCATCTTGGGAGGAAGGTGGGCTATTAAGAAGCTGTGGCTTTCCTTTTCATTCACTGACCCAGAAGAGGAGGAGCTCTGTTTCCACACGCTCTATCCCTGCCTCTACAGCCAGCCGTGTGTTTGGCTGTTTATTTGTTTTTTAAACATAGCAGCTGTTGGATAAGAATGTGCAGCCTCTCTAAGCTGAATGAGGCACTTATTCTGGTCCATTCTCCCTAGAGTACAAGGAGCCCCTGGTGGTGGGGCAGAGGTCCCCCTAGGGTGCCAGGGATTCTATCACCACAAAGCCCTGGGGCAGTTGGCAAAGACACAGGCCTCCCATCTTCCAGAATGCTTGAAGAAATCAAAAGTGCTTCCTCTGCCTCTTAGGACTGAAATACTCATTTTGGGTAGAATGATCTAGTTGCTTTTCAGCTCTGTGTCAGGATCTTGTGTTCAGAATGTGCTTACATTACCCCAGGGTCTCTGAGGTTGGAGTCCAGCTGAAAGGTACTGAGCCTTTCTCGGCCAGCCAAGTCCCCCTTTTCCTGGGAAAGGACTCACTACGGACCCCTGGGCAAAGGGCTTTGAAGCGGAGCCTGCTGTGGGCAAAGGGCTCCGTCAAAACACTGATGGGGACTGAGCCTTCATCCCCTCCTGACCCCTCTCTCTCTCCTGGTGCTCAGGGAACAGATCAATCATTCAGCAAGACAGAAACGGGCTGAACAGCCCATTCAGCTGTCTCAGAGGTCGACAGCAGGGCAGGCGAGGTATGGAGGTATCTGGTCCTCTGTTGGAAGTGCAAGACACCGTCATGGGCACCCAGACAGTTTTATATGTAAAGTCTCTCTTTTTTGGTGGGGAGGGGCAGGTCTTATTCCCAAGTGGGCCAGTGCTTTGGGATGTCTCTGAGATGTCACATGCTGGAAAGGGTTTGACATTTACTTGTGGCTGTCCATCATCCCACCCAGCAGTCACCTGTCACCCTACTCTGAATCCGGGAGGACTGTCACATCAGAAAGGTCACATTATGTGCTGTGTTTGACCCCAAAGATGTGCCAGCAAAGAGCAGCTGTCATGGGAGAGAACCCATTAGTTATTGCCCGATGATACACAGTCAGAGAAAGGTGGGGCGGGAAGGGCTCAGTCAGGGCACCCTGTCAGCGCCTGCCTCCACAAAGAGCTCATCTGCCACTCAGATGCAGGGGGGCCCGCCCCTTCGCAAAGCTCTGTGGAACATAAAACCACTTCAGTTAAGTGTCCCAAGGTCTTGCAAGAAAGTTCCCCATGAAGTCAAACAACCTAAAAACGTTCAGTGTCTCCCCCAAATCCCTGCTTGTGTCATTGAAGCCAGATCCCCTGATCTAGTTATCATTTAGTCTCTCTGCCAGTCTGATTTTGAGGCAAAATAATACCACTTCCTGGACTTAATTTGTCTTAAATTAGCAAATCAAAACACGGAAGGTGCTTGGTCCGGGGCCTGGTACCTAACTGAGGAGCCAGACTCAATAACCAGGACGAGCTTCTCCTCTCCTCGCCGCTTGGGAGTTGACAGGCATAGTCCTGTTTTGTTTGACTTCTTGCATTGTGAAGATGGGGACACTGAGAAGGAGCAGCCATCTCTCCAGGCCACCCAGGCTACGAAGGTAAAACCCTGAAGGCTGGCCTTCGACATCCAAGGACCTGGCACCAGGCTTCTCTGTCTGAGACCGTGAGGAATCTCTCTCTGATTCAGACCACCAGTCGGAAGGACAGTGCCCCAAGCTCAGCCCGCTCTCCTGAGATGTCCTCCCACAGCCAGTGGGGGCGCGGGGGAGAGGGAGGTGGGACTTAAGCAGTCCTCTGTGGGAGGAGCTAAACGGAGGGCAGGAACTAAAGGGTTTGCAGGGGAATCAAGCCAGTCCCCTGCCTCCCCCTTGCCTCTTCCATTAGCATCTCCCTCAGATTTTCCAGCTTGGCAATAGCAAGGGAACAGAGCTCGGAATGTTATTCAGTAGCTGTGGGATCCAAGGGAGCAGGGTGGGTACCCCAGGAGGAATTTGGAAAGACTTATGTCAGTATTTAATCTGGGCTGGAAAATGTCCTCCAGAGTCTCCAAGCAGAAGCCCCGTCCTCTTCATGAGCGTGGGGAGGGCAAACAGGGGCACAGTGCGCCGCTGTGTGGATGGAATCGGTACACGGGGTGTGTCTAGCAGCCCTTAAGTACCCCCCATATTTGTATATATGCACAAGGATCCAGGATTTAGCAGACGGCCTGAGGGCCCGAGGCGGGGGTAGAGAATCCATCTAGAGCAGTCCGGAGTAGGAAATGAGCTATAGGCTGACCCAGCTGACTTCTCCTCAGCCCTCCCCGCCGACCACCATCCTCTGGCTTAAGCTATGCGCCCAACCTCCCCACTCAGAGGCAACTTAATCTACCTCCTGAGATCAGAAAGTATCCAAAAGATCTCCATCTTGCCCACACCCCTCCCATCCCTACCCATTCCCCTCCTTATCGCCCCCCCACCCCGCCCTCCTCCCAGCCCCACCACTGAACGCTGCCCACAGACAGGCATTTCCCATCTCCTCCCCTCTTCCCAGTCCAGTGTCGCATTATTCGTCGGGGCTGGATTGTCTGTCTTACGTTTGCAATGCAAGTGCCTGGGCTTCAGTCTCCCCCCAATCTCCTCTTGGTCAGGTCTTCTTTTTTTTTTTTTTAAGATTTATTTATTTGACAGACAGAGATCACAAGTAGGCAGAGAGGCAGGCAGAGAGAGAGAGAGAGAGAGGAAGCAGGCTCCCCGCTGAGCAGAGAGCCCGACGCAGGACTTGATCCCAGGACACTGCGATCATAACCTGAGCTGAAGGCAGAGGCTTTAACCCACTGAGCCACCCAGGTGCCCCCTCTTGGTCAGTTCCTTAGAGAGACTGAAGACAATTGTTAGTGCTCATTGAAAAGCACTTTCCTTGCTAGCGAGCCTATTTAAGCTCCCCACACTGTCTTCTCCGCAACCTTCCCTTTCATGCCATGACCGCACCCTCCAGGAGGCCATCCCCCTCCCGCTCCTCCCATGCCTCCTGGCCACCCTGGCAAGAAGCAGAGGAATGCCTCTGGTGGAAGCAAAGGCAAGCTCTGGGGCTGCCCCATGTTAGAAACTGTGCTCGAGATGTAGCCCACCCACCCAGACACTAAGCTTCACCAGGAGCCCCTCTGGCAGGAGCCGGCTTCCAGGGGCCCTCAGGCACGGCACGGAAGCTAGCTTTTCCTGGTGATGTGTGCCGTCCCGGCTGGCACAGTAGCTGAGCTCTTGGTGCTTTCCCTTCAAGTTCCTAACCCAGAAGACTTGAGACAGATTTGGCCAATATGTCCAAGAGGCCAATTAGAGGGAAAAGGGAAGGGTTTATATTAAACCCAAACAGAACTATTATATCTATTAAGATTATGTGGGTTTTGGCAGGGGGGGTCTTTAAAAAAGGGGACTTCTTTTGAGATTTTAAAAAAAAGGAGAGTGAGCCATACCATATTAAACATAGGAGGCAAGGGAATTACTTACTTGACTTTTGAGGTCCACGATGGCTTCATTTGTCTACGAATTTCCACCTACTTGAACCTCAGGGCCTTGCTCAGTCCTTTGGCGGTACTGGGAATGGAGACATGCGTCCCCTCAAATCTCCTGCACGCGAGGACACTTGTCTCCCTGCCCAAGCTTTCTCTCTTTAATTTCCTGCCCCTTCTATCTGCGAAGTGTCAGGAAATATTCCGGATTTAGGTCCATCCATTTCCCCAGTCTTCCTTCCCAGAGCCATTCAGCAAAGTCCTTCAAAGCTGCTAAGGCTGGTCTTTGACTACCTTTTGCTTCCCCGTGCTGCCGCGCACATGGGGAAAGATCAGGTCCTGACGGGATGGACACTCAAGGACGTTCCAGGGTCTGCACAGTACCCGGGGGGAGCAGGGGCGGTGAGGAAGCTGATCCGCAGACGCGGGCGGAGACCCCACTCCCGCCCTGGTGCTGCCTCCTAGCGGTGCCAGTCGGTATGACTCCGATACCGAGGCCGCCGCCCCACCCAGCCAAGTCTCACTCCTGCCCTCCGAAGTGCTCAAGCCTCTTCGCAGTGGCTGAGCCGCCTCCCTGTGGATTCTCGGCCCTGATCCGCGCTTCTCCCACCCACCCCGCCCCTCTTGTCCCCACAGAGTTCTCCATCAGCAGCTTCTGCACCGTGGTGGACGTCATGAACTTCTCCAAGCTGCAGGTGCTTCGCCTGGACGGGAATGAGATCAAGCGCAGCGCGATGCCGGTGGACGCGCCCCTCTGCCTGCGCCTTGCCAGCCTCATCGAGATCTGAGGGGCCCTTGCACGGGGCACGGGGCCAGGGGGCCCCCCACGCCCCACTGCATTTGGCTTGATGGTTTGGTTTGGCTTTTGCTGGAAGGTCTGGGACAGACCAAGTGACAGAACTCCATGGGCTCCCTCTAGTCTTCTTCCCTGTAGGCGGGGTCAGGGGACAGGCAGCCTTTTCCTGAGGGACATGGCTGCAGCTCTCTTTCCAGGATAGACGTGGTAGCAGAGGAAGTCATCCCTGGAAGTCCCAACCCCAGACAGTTCTTCCCAACAATCTGGCGTCGTGAACTGTACAAGTCGCTTGGGCAACCGCGTGGAGCGTGCTTTCCCCGCGATACCTGGCCAGGTGGGGGGCGGGGGTGCGATTCCTCTGGGCTGCTTCTCAGTGCTCCTCGGAATATACCTCTTGCCCAGCTGCCTCCTCCTTCACCCTCCTCATCCACTCAGCCTCGCCCCCCACACACCCCTTCTGTGCCTTAGGCAGAAGCACGAGAGCCCGAAGCGCGTGGCCCTCAGCCCTGTGCCCTTGCAGAGAAGTCACACTAGTGTCTGGGGGGAGGGAAATCAGGAGTCACCTCTACACCTCCCAAAGCTCACTCCTTGAAAGCCACCAGCCAGGAGGGTACCAGCTTGATCACAATATTCAGGGACTGGTATGGGAGGAGACACCCAGCCTGAGGCTTTGATACACAGAGGGGCTATATTTTAGCAGCTGGGAAAGGAAAGGCCAGACCTTGCTTACATCAGCATCCCTAACAAGGCCAAACGTCCCTATTCAGCTGAATTGAGGAAGCAGCCCCCAAGGTCCACCTTGCCCCACACCCTCTGCTTGTTCCCAGCCGCTCCTTACTCGGGTCCTTATCCTCCGAGGCACGTGGTTCCCGAAGCATGAGAAAGGTAGTGTGTCCTCTTCTCTTATCCAGGCTGAAAGGTCTACATCCTGATGGGAGAAAAACAGACTCCAGCCAGCCCTGCACGTGCCCGGCTAGCCCAAAGGAGAGTGCTGTGGTCCAGCTGTGTTCATTGATTTGTCCTGAGGCCACAGTTCATAGTGAGAGCTCTGGCTGGAGATGATTGTTGGGTCTGGGAAGCCTGGGCCAGGCAGCCAGATCTGGCCCGTGCGGAGGATGACACCCTCTGCTCTCACATCTCTGAGCTACACCCTCATTACTGAAGATGCCTTTTGCTTTATAGCTTGGCTGGAAAGCAATTCCTTCTTCCCATGCCTGGAAGGTAATGTTGCCTGGGGCGTAAGCATCCCGCTTCTTCGGGCACCACTGGGATGGAGCCAGTTGGGCAGTCAGGGACGGGGACTCCCTGAGGACAGCTAGCCATAGCCTGGACCCTTGCCCAGATGCCATCAGATTCCTGATAACTGTGTATGCTTCGAAGCAGCTTCCCTGAGAAGTGGAGGGGAGGATCCCTGGACTATGTTCTTAGCTCCATCCAGACTCAAAAATCCACAAAAGCCAAACCAGCTCATTTCAACAAAGGAGCTCTGATGGGGGGGGGGGGGGGCAAGGCTGTCCCCGGCCCAGGCTCTTCAGAAAGCGTCTGCATGTGAATGCCATCATGCCTCTATAAAGGATCCTTATTACAGGAAGAGCATGAGTGGCGGCTAACCTGACCAATAAAGTTATTTTATGATTGCATCTGCAAGAGCGGAGTCTCAAACAAGGAAAGGGTTACTTTAAGGGAACCTAGTGGGTCCTATAGGTCTCGGACTGAAGAGCCCCTTTTCTCAACTTTTCTGCTTGTGCAGTGGTAGCTAGGGGGTTAAAAAAAAAAAGTCACCTGTCTAAAAGTTTAAGGTAGCAAACTTTGTGTTCCTAAAGTTCTTCCTGTAGTCTAACTTCCATCCCGCTAGCTGCACATTTCCTTCCATTTGGTCCCCCAGGAGATAAGGAACAACTGGGTTTTTGTGTTTTGTTTTGTTTTTTCATTCATTGTTAACATTTTTCTCCCTCCCGATCCTCCCTGCTCCCTCCTCAAGCCAGGAATTCTGGGGCTGGCGGGTCCTGAGTATTGTTGTCTTAACTGCTCCTGCCCTCTACTGGTCACTGTGCAGAACTGAGGGTCGTCCAAGGCGATGCAGCCTAGCTAGTTAGGCTTGGAAGAGGAAAAGCCGAAGCCTCTCTCCTCTTTCATCCAAGCTCTCTGGAAAGCCCCAAAGTCTCCAGGTGCTTAGCAGATGTTACAGAAATTGGGGGGACACACTAGCCTGGCGCTAGGGACAGTCCACTATTTTCGAAAAGGGAGATCACCACAACTGATACTTATTGAGGTGAATATATTCCTTACCGAATATGTTCACTAATACATTCTGTGAGATCCCGTGCTGAGACAGCTTCTCATGCTACAACCCCATCTTCAACCAGAGTGAACGACCTTGGTCCTTCGGAGCAAGAGTTAGGCAGGAACAGGAGGGGCTACAAAGATGGGAAGGAAATCACAACTCCAGGTGCTGTTCAGGGAAGGAAGCATCGAGGCCAGGCTCTGACCTCTGGCCTGTCAGTTTCGTCATCCTGTGTCCCCTGTGCTGGGCCTGACGTTTCCACCTCACTGGTGTAAGCAGGTCTACTAGGAACACAGAGGGGCCTTGGTGGACGAAGGCCATCTGACTTAACTGCTGGTGTACTGAAATCCATTCTGCTAGCATTCACAGTCCCTTCATGAATTTTCCGACTGAAATGTGCTCTCCACCAGTGCACGAGTATCCTCAGGCAGACACAAACTGAGAGAGGGCTGTGAAGGACATGAGCTACAGGTTTGCATGCGGATGATCAAGGAGGCCGACCTAGACTGGCAGTTCAGGGGCAGATGGAGAGGTGGGTGGGAGGGGCAGTGCAGGAGAGGTAACAGCAGGTATAAACTCCTTAAACGGGGGAAGCTTCCGAGTCACTGAATGATGGCGAAGATGGCTGGAGCAGAGAAGGAAGGAGAGGATTTCAAGCGACAGGGATATGTGGGCAGGGGTAAAACCACCCACTGCCTCTGTTTTTCTTATTTCCGACACAAGTACCTAGAATTAGCACCCAAACCCGGTAAAGGTGTGCCTTACAGTCAATCTCGCAATTCTGAAGTCCAGCCACTAGTGGGCAGCATCTCACTTTGTGCCATCAGAGCCTTTTCTGAAACTTTTTAAGGCTTCAATCCGCTCCACTTTCTCCCAACTGCTCGGATCAGCTGGTCCTCGGCCCCACTGGACACCGACAAAAAATCCAGGCACCAGAAGGCACTGTGTAACCAAAGAATCTTGACCTTTGTGTGCTGTGGACCCCTTTGGCAGGCTAGTGAAACTACGGAGCTCTTCTCAAAATGTTTTTAAAGGCATAGAATACATAAGATTTTGAAGGAACCCAGTTGCATTGAATACAGTTATCAAAATAGAAAATATACAGGTTTTTATATGGTATATATGCTTGTTTATTAATGCAACAGATGGCAAGATCTAGCAATGGGTCTAATTCATTTGGAAGTACTGATTAACATAAATGACATTTTGAACTATTTCCAATAATTGTAATATGACATAAAAATACCTGTGATTTCAGTTGGTGATAAAACCTCAGGGACCATTAATACCGCAGTGGTTTGTTACCTTTGTAATGGGCGGGAATGTTACATTTCAGTTAGCTGTGTGAAAAATCAAAATATAGTATTTTCTCACCCAAGTTCCCGGACCCCCTCTAAGTTAAGCCCTGGTAAGACAGGCAAAAGATGAATCACAGAAGAAAGGCAAGAAAAGAACGTACATATGGTCTTTTCTCTCCATGAGCATAGCTCAATCACTCAAGAAATGTTTATCATGTGCAAAACCCCAAGCCAGCAAAGGTCAGTAGTTAGTGCATTTAGTATACAAAATCTCCTGGTCCTTGCTGTGGAATTCGGTGAAGCTGGTAGTAACTAAATGTATTTTGCTTAGCCATTTAAAAGACTATTAATTTGAGAACATTTGAAGTAGTTTTTTTTTTAAGATTTTATTTATTTATTTGAGACTTTAAGTGCCAAATGAAGTATATGAACAAAATGACTCTTTGTTTTGTTTTAAGAGGAAGAAATGGTTAGCGTTGAGTGGCCAGGAAAGCTGTAGGAGCAGCCCCAGGGACCCTCTCCCCCTGGGGCGGGAATAGTGGGTGGGGGGTGGAACCGAAGATCTCCTTTCTTCAGTAGTCAGCCATCCGTTCCACAAGCAGTCTTCCAGCAGTCCTGAGGAAGGTCTACTCTTGAAACCGTGTCATCAGGAGAGTCAGCATCCTGGGGAGACCTCAGACTCTCCCAGAAAGTCCTCTGCCTCAAACAGACAAAAGGAAGCTGGCAGACACGGTTCCCACCACTGACTGAATCCTTGGGGTGCCCCAGGCCACCATGTTATGCCCAACAAGAGCAAACACAATGATCAATCCCATGGCAGCGTGAGTTTCCAGAGCAGCGATCCTTCCTGGAAACTAGACAACGTGCTGGGGACAGAGCCCACAGGTGGTTTGAGAGGGACTGACACGAGAGACTAGACCTGGTCTCTGGCTGCCGCATGGGACCTGGAAAGGCTGAAATGGACAAAAGGACCAAGTGCCTGCTGCCTGGTTGTGCTGGGCTCCAACAGGAACTGCAATGCTAAAGTGAAATGAGTAGCTCCACCTGGGTGTCCGGGTGGCCAGCTATGCTTAGAGGAGAAAGAACAGAATTACACTTGACCCAGTTTTAGAGATCATAACAGGATATGGGTCAGAGTCCCAAGAGGAGGTAAGAAGACCTATCTACCTAAGCAAAAGCATCCGAAAGCAGGTGGAGTTAGTGTTGAACCCTCTTGCAACCCAGCAGCAGTAAACATTGTACTCCAGTAGTCCCCCACATCTCCACCCCTTGTCATACAGAGCCGTGGCCCTTGGCGACATAAGACTGTGAAGATAGGCTGGGATGGTAACAGATGTGTGCCCGGCTTAGTGGGCAGCTCCGGAAGCTGATCTGAGTCAGATACTAGGGCCAGCAACGGCAGTTAGTATAGGAAGGGGTAGGGAAAGCTATTCCACGGAAGGAGCCACAAAACCCGAGTCCCAAAATAGAACTAGATATGGTTCTATGTGGTCAGGGTAGCAGGGACACAAGCAGCTTGAAGACCAGGAATAAAGGTGACCCAGGAAGACAGGGAGGTAGCACTATGGCAAATGGGCAAGCCCTGGTGACTAGCCCAGTGCAAGTGTCCGGTGGGGGTCTCCCGGCCTGTCCTCACACGTGGAGGCTCACAGCGCTCCGGCACCTTGGAAAAATGAAAAGTATTTCTCATTGGGCATTTCTCATTAGCCTCAATGATCACATTTTCTTTTATGTATGTATGTATGTATGTATTTGAGAGCACAGTGAGTGAGTACATGGATGGAGGGGAGGGGGGCAGAGGGAGAGGGAAATGCAGGCTCCCTGCTGAGCAGGGAGCAGGACCCTGAGATCATGACTTGAGCCAAAGGCAGATGATTAACCAGTGGAGTCACCCAGGTGCCCCAGCATGAAACAATTTTTTAAAATTTGTTCATTCTTTTGGATTTCGGGAGTCCAGAAGGCCAGGATCAAGGTGCCATGAGGGCCATGCTTCCTCTGACGGCTTTAGGGAAAGAATCCTTCCTTCACGTTTCCGGCTTCTGGCTCCCCTTTTCCTCGGCTTAGGGCAGCACCACTCCGACCTCTGCTTACCTCCATCCTCACGTGTCCTTCTCCGTATCTGTCTCTGTCTCATAGTCATTGGATTTAATTCATAATGATCTCATTCTGATCCCTATTTGTTTCCAAATAAGACCATTTTCTAAGGTTCTGGACAGACAATGAATAATCTGGGGGTACTCTATTCAATCCATTATTTCATCTAAAGGGGACTCCCCAAAGGCAGACTAGAAGAGCTTCCTACATGATGTCAGACAGATGTTTCTAGGGGCTTGGGGATGGACGACCAGGCAAACACTAAGACCCAGGCAGCACAGACCAGGTGCTGGGGATGACATCCTGACGACCGCAAAAGCAGTCCAAGGTAGGCATCACATACGCACCAAACCAAACAACAGAGCAAAAGAAAGGGGACGTATTTCTGGGTTGGTATAAATAGAAAAGCAATCTAAAGTGTCTCCAGGGTTGCCAAATATTCCCTGGAGGCCGAAAGCACCACCCTGTTAAGAACCACTGGTGTGCATGCCCAGGAGGGAATGGCAGACTGTGAAGTCTGAGCAGTTTACCCCCACCACCTGCCATCAGCCTGCTCTCCAAAGCGCGCGTACAAATGTACATTCTGACCGATGGTCCATGACAGCACCCATTTCCCCACATCCCACAAGGCCAAATACTGCTTCAGACCTGAGTCATTTTGACAGTCTGATGGGGGAGACTTGGTACTGATTTTTATTTTAATTAGGATAGCCCAGCTTTTATTTTTTAAAGATGATGGCGATTACACAGATCTATTCTTCCTCGGAAGTTAGGATGAGACTTTTGGGGGGCAATCCCAAAATCTGCTGAAGCTGGAACCTTCCTGCCAAGCGTGAGCAACAGAGTGGGTCCTTCACCCCGTTGCAGACCAGCCTCCCCAACCAAGAAGGCTGGGGGCAGTCCCCGAAGGGGACACAGCCGTCTGTGCTGGGGGGAAAGGCGAGCACCTTGCATCTTTTCTAGTCTACCTGGGGCAAATGTAGAGATCAGAAGGGGTACCCTAGAACCCTTCTTCCTCCGGTGGAAGGGGGAAGGGAAGTGGCCTGTCTTGGCCAGCACAGAAGGGATGGGGACAAGAGCACCCAAGTGTCCCACCCCAGGTCCCCCCTGGAGCAGCTGCTGCTATTACAGTAGCTGTGATGGGATTTGTAACTAGCAGCGGCAGAAGGGTACCGGTGAGGAAGTGTCAGGAACAGGAACCTCCATGACTGCAGGTGAAGGGCAGTATCAGCCCAGGTGAGGAGACCCCGGTGAATGCACAGTTGTCTCCGCAAGCCCGTCCCGAGGCATGAGGTCATGACTCATGGACACTGGTAAGGCAGCGGTAAGGGTGGTCTGTAAGGCCCCTGTGCCCTGCCAAGGACAAAAAGGCAACAGTAAGAGGCCAGCAGCTGTGCTGGCCCCAGTGGGGCACCCCTACCTGCCGGCTTCATTGTCACATCATCAGACAATCCTTTCCTTGTAGTGTCACATAGGATGGGGTCTGGAAACTTCCTTGCAAGCCCACAGTCAGCACCACACATCAATGTTTCATGGGGTAGTGGAGCGACCTGGTTAGATGGCAAGTTCTTTAAAAGTAGAGGTTATGTCATATGATTCCTTCACGTACCCACAAGAGTTAGCACAGAGCTGGTTTCCAAATTTTTTAGTAACACCTGTTGGATCATATTCTCTGGGGCCCAATGAAAACAGTGATATAAAATTATTTTTATTAAAAAATAAAAACAGCCTATTACCCACCCACCCACCCCACACAGCTTTTTTTTTTTTTTCTTTTCTTTTCTATAAAGTACTTTCAACTGTATGGCTTCATTTCTTTTCCTAAAATATCTACCCAGTAAGGAGGCAAGTATGATTCTCTCCATTTTACAGATAGGGTAATTGAGACCCACCACTTTTGATTGATTTAACTCTAATGGCATAGACTCGACACTGAAACCCGGGTCTACTACTTCTCATTGAACTGTACCTCAGTGCTGTGCACTCCTTGCCCTCCTCCCCACCCCTATCACCCTGCACCACTGAGGTGCCTCCCCTCCATCATTGCCTTTGTTTTGAACAATGCACAACATCCACGAAGGCCCTTCAGACCGCAACAGGGCCCAGCAGGGCTTAGAACTGGATGGCCGAGAGGGATCCCTGAGCACTGAATTTCCAGTCTCTGTTCCCTGATAAAAATCGGTGTACCAGGGTGTAGTATCTGTGGGGAGGTGAAGCCTGCAGAAGGGGTTGGAGAAAAACAATCATCTTTGTGTTAATGTAGGCATATGTGGGAGATGAGATAGGGCACCCCACAAGTCCATAAAAAAAGGACAATGTCAAATCCTATTCAAATGGCATGGATTATAAATCCTCAGATGCTGCTTTTTGTAAAACTTTTGAGAGAGGAATTTGAAGAAAAGTCCTGGAGCAAAAAAGGAATTCTGTCCTGCCAAGACATCTCTCCTTTAGTAAAAATCCATGAGCTAAAAGCAGGACCCTATACTAAGTTTTAGTCTATGTCTTATATTGCCTTATGGATAGGAATATTTTCTTTTTTTTTCTTTTTTTTTTCTTTAATTTTAGGTCATTAGGAGCACCTGGGTGGCTCAGAGGGTTAAGTCTCTGCCTTCAGCTCATGTCATGATCTCAGGGTCCTGGGATGGAGCCCCACATTGCATCAGGCTCTCTGCTCAGAGGGGAGTCTGCTTCCCCCTCTCTCTCTGCCTGTTGCTCTGCCTACTTGTGATCTCTCTCTCTCTGTGTCAAATAAATAAATAAAATCTTTAAAAAAAATTTTAGGTTGTTAACATATAGTGTAATATTGGTTTTAGGAGTAGTATTCAGTGATTCATTACTTACATACAATACCCAGTGCGCAACATAATTGGTCTCTCTAATGTCCATCCCTCATCTAGCCAATCCCCACCCCCACCTCCCTCTAGCAACCTGCAATTTGTTCTCTATCATTAAGAGTCTCTTATGGCTTGTTTCCCCCTCTCTCTTTGTCTCCCCCTTTCCCTAACGTTCATCACTTTTCTTTCTTAAATTCTGCATATGAGTGAGGTCATATGGTATTTGTCTTTCTCTTACTGATTTATTTTGCTTAGCAGAATACACTCTAGCTCCAACCATGTCATTGCAAATGGCAAGATTTCATTTTTTGACAGCTGAGTAATATTCCATTGTATATATCTACCACATCTTCTTTAGTCATTCATCAGTTAATGGACATTTGGGCTCTCTCCATAGTTTGGCTACTGTTGAGAATACTGCTATAAACACTGGGGTTCATGTGTCCCTTCAAATCTGTATCTTTTTATTGTTTGGATAAATAATAAGATCAGATGTCATAATGTTTGGGTAAATAATAAGGGTAAATATTGGGATAAATAATAAGGTTAAATTATTTGGGTAAATAGTAAGATTGAAGGGTAATTCTATTTTTAACTGTTTGAGGAGCCTCCAAACTGTTCTCTAGAGTGGCTGCACCATTTTGCATTCCCACCAACAGTGCATGAGGGTTCCCCTTTCTCCACATCCTCATCAACACCTATTGTTTCTTGTGTTGTTAATTTTAGCCATTCTGACAGGTGTAAGATGGGTTCTCCTTATGGTCTTGATTTGTATTTCCCTGATGATGAGTGATGCTGAGCATAGTTTTGTGTGTCTGTCGGCCATCTGGAAGTCCTCTTGGGAAAAGTGTCTATTCACGTCCTCTGCCCATTTCTTAATTGGCTATTTGTTTTTTGGTGTTGAGTTGGATAAACTCTGTATAGATTTTGGATAGTAGCCTTATAGAAAGGAATCTTAAATGTCCCTAAAATCGAGAGTTCACCATGGCAGCCAAACCAAGAATGGAGGGCTAAAATTAAATGTGGGCAGGGAATGCTCATTCCTTTGTTTCAGTACGTGAAATGACAGTATCATTAGTAAGCATTCACGTTTTAGGTATTTTGTCATAGTAATGCTAGAAGGCAGGCGCTATTATCCTTAGCATTTTTCATGAAAAGAAATAGGTTCAGAGAGGGTGAGTAACTGCTCAAGATCACACAGTCAGTAAGTGGAAGAGGCTAAAGTCAACCCCTGGTCACCTGTCTCTAGCCTTCATCTTGCTGCTCCCATGCTCAGTCTTTGGAGTCTCTGTGTGTGTATGTTTGTGTAGGTTGGGCTGGGGGAACAAAGTTATTCAAGATACTTTCTCTTACAACACTCACAAGGTGTCCTCACAAATATATACTGTATCAGAGCGCATGAGGCTGGTGGCAATGCGTACAGTAGAATGAAGCAATGGTCTGTCTGGTTTTAGAGGTGGGTGAGCGAAGAGGGCCCAGGGAAGGAACTTGTGGAGATAAACGCCCATATCTACAGGGACTTTGGAAAGAGGACAAAAATCCAGAATCTCTAGACTTGCTCAAGAATGGCTGCGAGGGTGTAGAAGAAGCAGGGACACGACGGTCGTTTTAGGGACTCAAGGCACTCAGGCAGCAGGTGGCGGACGGGAGGGACTCCCGGCACCACAGCCACCACGCCGAAAGGCCGCCCTCCACCTTTCCGCTTCCTTCTGAAAGGCCTCAACCTCCGCAGTCAACAGGCTGAGCAACTGAGCTCCGCAACCACCTAGTGCCCCCGCCTCTAGTCCCCTCTCTAAAAACTTCTCGGCCGAACCTCCCGCGTCAGGGAAGACTTTGATTGGCCCGCTCTGCTGCCCCGCCAGCCAATCAGCAGCCTGTTACCAAGGTGGGGCTTCCCAGAGCGAAAGGACGCCCGAGCGCGGGCGCTGTAGCCAAGCTCTGAGAACGGAAGCGAGCGCGTTTGGTCAAGTTTCAAGGTCCAGCCAGCTGCTCGGTGGAGGATTGAGGGACTTGGGTGGGTGGCCCAGGGCTCCTCCCTCGGCCCATATCCGGGAGGGAGGGAGCCAGACACCTGCTTGCCCTCACCCCCTCAGCCTGCCCTCTCTCCACCCTCGCCAGGCAGCTCTGATTCCAGGCGGTCCCGGGTGGGATCCTCCGCTGTCCCAGGCTGAAAGACGTCGCCACTGCCCCCCAGACAGGTTGAGGACGAGAGAACTGCCTCCGCCGGCAGGTGCGGAAAACACACCCCACCAGGCAGGGCGAGGGAAGACATGAAGCCGTGCTAACAAAGAGGATGTCTTGTGGTGTGTGTCCCACAGTGACCGCCTCAAGCCCGGTGACCTTGCAGTCTGGGAGGGGCTAAGGAGAGTAACAAAAGCCCCAGGAAACAAAAGAATCAAATCTCAAGCGCCCTAACCTTTTGGATTGGTTATTCCACCGGTAAAATGGGACTAACGGTAATGCCCCAAATGCCACACAGCAAGGGTCTGGACCAGAAGGTCTCGGAGCCTGAGGACCTACAGCTGTTGGCTCAGCCTGAGGAAGGTGGAAGAGGGGTGCAGGTGGGAAAGGGGGTTACGGAGCCGCACTATGGCCGTATTTCCAACCACAGCTCGTTACAAATGGGAGAAAGGGGAAGTAAATTGTTGTCCTTGCCAAATTCTCCTTTGGCCTCATACCCAATTCCCAGATGCCCTGTTCCAATTCCCAAATGCCCTGTTTCTCTCAGTTTCCATTGTGTAACGTACATAAAGTCCTTCTGGGCTGGAAAGGGTAATATTAATATTTAATAAAACTTTGTGCTTACTAAGATCCAAGCACTCTTCTAAGCTCTTCTCATGTATTAATCCCCTCAACAACACAGAATGGGCACTATATTTTATGCTCATTTTAAAGATGAGAAAACTGAGGCATTGAGAAGTCCCTTGCTTGTGGTTATAGAACTAGTAAATGGCAACATCAGATTGGAACCTAGGTAGTATGTTTCCACCTAGGGGCCCCATCTGACCTTGATCTTCATGATGGAGCCCTTACTGCAATGTTGTCAGAGAAAATGTCTGTGATTGGGTTTGCCCCCAAGAGCAGGAACTCCA
Organism: Lutra lutra; assembly: GCF_902655055.1. NCBI lineage: Eukaryota > Metazoa > Chordata > Mammalia > Carnivora > Mustelidae > Lutra > Lutra lutra. The sequence goes on along the minus strand of NC_062292.1, from coordinate 42,625,077 downwards.
ATTATTTGCCTCATCAGTACTTTCACAGACTCACTGTATGGTCTCACCATATAGAATGAAACCAGATAAAATGGCAAATTTTATGATATATGAATTTTACCATGAAGAAGAAAGAAGGGAAGGGAAGAGAAGGAAAGGAGAGGAAGAGAAGGGAAGGGAAAGAAAGGGAAGGAAAGGAGAAAGGGAGGGAAAGAGGGAGGGAGGGAGGGATGGCTGAAGGGAAAATCCTGCCATCCATCTGTCCAGCCCTGATCACTGCTGTTGAATCGATCTGAACCATCCCTAAGTACCAGTAGAGAGGTAAAGGGGTGATCCCCACACTTTCCAGCTTTGGACCTCACTTAGGGCAGATGTGAACTTTGAGGTTGGCCGGGGTGGGGGCAGGCAGGAGTTTGGGAAAGAAAGGCTGAGCCCCTGCTCCCACCTGGTATAGGGAAAAGCTACTTGTGGGCCACTGCTGGGGTCTGAAGAGCAATCCCCGACTCACTTCCTCCAGCCCTCATACAGCCTGAGCTTTGACCTCTGGCTCAGCACTCCCTACTCCCCCACCCCCATCTTGGCTCACCAGCACCCGATTCCCAGATCCTTGGCCACACCATCTGCCTAGCCTCCCCCTTCCCCAGGGACTTTACTCCTTTTATTGAGACCTTTAAATAATTAAATGCCCCAAAGCCTCCCCCACTCCACTCTGATCCCAGACCCTGGCCTGGGGTGTTATTCAAAGACCAGGAGCTGGCTTGGAGGGCTGCCAACCCCACTGGCTCTATTCAGCTCCTTTCTTTTCCTGCTCAGCTGCCGCGCAGCTAATGGGCCTTTTCTCCTGCTCCGGCCCCTCTGCCAGGCCGAGAGGAACTCTGAGGGGTGGAGGGGGATGGGGAAAGAGGAAGACACCAGACCCGTAAGGAACTGGGAAAGGGATGGGGACAGAGGGTGGAGAGAGAGAACCAGAGTGGCTTTTCCAGCTCCCCAGCCCTGCAGAGGAGCTGGGGGTCATGTTCTCCAACCCCAGGGAGCTATAGGCAGAAGAGGGGAGGTGGAGGGGTGTGAAATGGGGAGAGCCCTGGAGGCGGTCAGTCACTTGAGCGCTTTGGGCCTTGGGCAGCGTCCTCATGCAAATTATCTTAGTGAGTCACTGAAAGTTTGGTCCAGACACAAAGAAGCTGCCTCTTTCACCCGCTGCCTCCCTCCACTGCCCTACAGAAGCCCCCCCCCACCCCCACCCCAGGGCCAGCCAACCAAACAAAGGCCTGAGCCCAGCAGTGCGTGAAGGAGTGAATGGGCGAGAATGTCCCTGATGACGTCCCACCAGACAGATGGCAACAGTTGCCAGCCTTCTTTCATCGGCTCCAGGTCATAAAGAACAGCCGCCATCCCTCCAGAGCCCACCCGCTCCTCAGAGCCAGCCCAAAGACACATGCACACGTTGGCGGGGCTGGGGGTGGGAGGCTGCCAGGGAGTTTAGGGGGGGTGGCAGGGAACTGAGGCTGGATGTTTGGCTGGAAAACAAAAAGGTTGTTCAAAGCACTGGCGCTGGGGCCAGCCTGCCCATCTGTCCTCCTCTGGGGAAGCTCTGTCCCCATGGCTGCTCCTCGGCTTCTGGCCAGCTCCGTGCAGAGCCAGGGGCCCCCGGGAAGGGACACCTCAATGTGGGGCAGCCGGGCTGGGCCACGGGACTTCAGGGCTTTGCGCTTTGAGGCTTTCATGTCGCAAAATCCCTTGGCTGGGCATTGTTTTGCCTCTTCAGAAATAGGGTTAAATGGACAATCCAGGGCCTTGGGACAGGTGGAAAACAGTGGGATCAGGGTCTTCTGCCATTAAATAATCAAGTTCGAGTTGTTCTAGAATGGGATCCCGTCAAAATAATCCGCACAGGCTCTCCAACGTCAGAAGCTCACGGAGAGGAGTGGACCAGGAATCAGAGGACCCGACTCCGCTCTCAGCTCACCATCTGGTTGTTGTGTAACTTGGACAGGTCATCCCCGAGGTCAGGTCGGAGTCCCAGTTTTCTCTCTGTCGGTGGGGGGTAAAATCACCTGCGGCCTCTGCCTCCCAGCGCCCTGGAAAATAAGCTGATGTGCAATCCGATGTTCTCTACACAGGGGAGGCTGTGCAAATATAAGGCTTTACTCTCAATTTCCCCGCACCCATACCTCCCAGGAGGTAGACTGGGCATGGCACTTTCAACATTTTTAAAGTACTTCGTACCTGTTCTTTTGTGAGGCAGTTGAAAGCAGAAAGGTCTAGGGTGATGCAAAGATCCTTTCTTTATCCAGCAAGGATGGAGGCTCCCCTGCTTACCCCACCCACCCGCCAGGCTCTTGAATCTCTGATTTTTGTCTCCCTTCTCTCTCTGTCTTCCAGCATCAGCCCAGCCCCATTAGGGAGGCTTCGGGGGGAACTTTAGGTTAAGGGGCTAAGAGATCTCAAAAAAATCAAAACAAAGGGCAATCATTCCTTGGATCTTAAAACAATAAAAGTGTAGCAAATGCAAAATTATGATTCTGAGGCCACAGGCCTGCCTCTGGGCTAAACTGTACCCCCCATTGTATTTTCTGCAGAAGGTCTGGTCTGGTGGTGCTGGGGGGTGGGGGTTGCTGGGTTGGGGGATGAGGAGAGGGGATGGAGCAGAGTTGCTGCCCAGGGACACAGGGGACAGAGCTCTCCACTCTCCCCCTACCTGCCTTCATGCCCCTGCCCTTCCATCCACCCACCTGACCTCCTGCTGTTTGTGTTGGCGAAGGTGACTGTGCTCAGCTGGTTTGGGTTTCTTCTCTCTAGCAGAAGATAGTAAAGGCATTTCTCAAAACACCTCTCTTTCCCAACCCTCACTCAAGCTAACCTCACCCATCCCTGACCATTTCCATGTGTCTAACAACCATCTGGGCACATACTTCTGTGTCATGCATCGTTCTGTGTCATTTCCATTTAATCTCGTATGTAATTATCCCATCACCTCCTTTGCACTGGCGATACCCTGAGGACAAAAACTTTATTTCCTCATCTCTGCCCTCCCCCAACCCTGGGCATCTCCCAAGGACCCATCTTAGGGCATCAAAGGGCAGACCAAAAGCTGCCACTCAACCAAGAGAAAAGGTCTTCCAAGTCATCGCACACAGCTGGCCCTGTGCTAGACTCCAGATACAGACCCTGGACTCCAAGCTCAGCGTCGATCCACTCCAATCCCTCACCTTCCAATAATGCTATAATTTTAACAAGTGCACGTATGTCCTATTCCACCTTGTCTTTGAATCTCATCCCACAACGCCCTCAGCGTTCCATTTTTTGTTTTCCCCACCTGGGAGGTGACACGGGGAAAGTCTCTTGGTCAAGCAGCAACGATGACAGGGAGGTTGTTCGCCTTTTGGAAAAACGAGAAGCCACTGGGACCTAAGCCTCCACCCTGCAGGCCCAGGGAAGAAAGGAAGTGGGTCACAATGAACACAGGGAGTTCCTGTGTTTTGCACCAGGGCTGGGAAATCAGCAGCGAGGGATGAAGCAATCCATCTGGTTGGTTCGTTCCTACTGGATTGAGAGGTCTCCAACTGGAAAGACACAAAGGGCAGAGGAGGGGCTGGTCATGCAAGTGCCTAGAACAGAAGACCTTGTCCCCCAGCCCTCTTGCTGTCAGATTCAGACCCAGGTACTGTATTAGACCCAGATGTTATTCAGAGGTGATCTCGAGGGGCTTATAGTCGATTAGAAATATGATACATAAACAAAATTCATGGAAGACATATGGACACAAAACCCTACCTGGGAGTTGGGGAGGGAGGGAGCAGCAACTCCTTCCTTTGAGAGTTCAGAAGGTTTTTGTAAAGTTACTTCAGGACAAATGGCAAGGATTTCATAGAGGAGAGACAACCCGAGCTTGAACTTAAAAGATGTGGAAGATGGAGATCCCAGACTTTCTGATCTTTTTTGACTTTCTGTAATGTGAACTGTGGCCTGGTGTAGAAGTTCCTGGAGTCCAGCAGACCAGAGCACTGAGGGAGGGCAGAAGAATTAGAAGAAGCCATGGGTCCAGTTGTGGCTTCATTTTTCTTCTTGTTTCTCATTTCTCATTCTGGATTTGAACTTGGCTCCACCACTCAGTAGCGGCACACCTGTAGATCCCGGGCTTCACCTTCCAGAGCCTCGGTCTCCTCTTCTCTAGTCAAACAGTAATAATATCAGTGCCTGGGTTTCTGAGGATTTAACGAGATTATGAACACGATGAATGTTTGTAGGTGCTATTATTGTTATTCTGTTGGCCCACCACAAACATAAAGACAGAAAGGGATGAGAAAGGGAACATCCCTTCATTCATTTGCAGTATTGTAGTGAGCCCACCATGTGCCAGGGCCCCGTGCAAGTGCTGGAGATAAAATGTAGCAGCCAAACAGCCTAGCTCCCCAGGGGCCAATAACCTGACAGGGAGACATAAATGAAATAATCATCCAGATGACTGGATTATTTAAGCCGAAATTGAGAAACCTGAACCACAAATAAGGCCCACCTTCCTGAGAAGAGAGGTCAGCGAGAAACCCAACACAGCATGTGGCTTTGCACCAACCGGCTGGGGGTGGGAGTGCTGGCGGGGGTGCTGGGGGTGCTGGGGAGAGGGCTTGGTGAAGATGGGGTGTGCAGTTATTTCAGCTCTACCTGGCTGCTCTTGGCTTTCCCCTGGAGAAGCAATGCCATCCACTTCGTGGCAGGTGGATAGCAGAGGGTGACCCAGTACCGCCTGGGCTTGTCCAGTAGGGATTAGAGTCCTTTGCCCTGAGGTTTGGGGTGATCCACACTTTAGGCCTTGACTCCTCCTCTGGGGAAAGGAGAACTGGGGTGGGAAGCTTCTGGACAATTCACTTGGGAAATGACCCCCTTTGGTTTGACCCAACGCGCGCGCGCGCGCGCACACACACACACACACCCCGCCACGCCACGCCCCCCTCCGCCCTGCTCTGCGGAGGAAGCCTCCTGGGTCCAGCACTGTTTACAGACTCGCAGCGGGGCAGGTGATGGGAGGCAGCTGCTGCTTGTGGTCGGTTCTCCCCAGATACAGGAGCCCCGGCTTCCCCTCCGCAGGCAGCCATTGGTTAACAGGAGGCCCAAAGAGACGCCCCCTCCCCCTCCCCCGCCCCCCGCCGCCCCCGCCCTCAGCCACCCCGCCGACAAACAAAGCGCCCACAGGAAACACCTGGAGGAGAGGGCAGCTGGCAGGGGGACCTCCACCCGAAAGAAGAAAGAGTTTGCCAGAGGCGTTGGGCCTGTGAGGAGCTGGGGGTGGGGCGTGCTCAGGTGCTTAGTTGCACTTCTGGCCCCCACTGGCTGCTGAGAAAGAGCCGCTGAGTTGCTCAAATGCAAGGTCACTGCCACTGCCGCGCCGTCCGTCCTCCCCTCCCCCACCAATCCCCGTAAAGGGATCGTCCCCTCCAGAGCCAGCTTTCCTAGAACCAGGGCAAGAACACCCATAAAGAAGAGAAGGCTCAGAAGGCTTTGCCTCTGCCCCTCTCCACCCCACCCCACCCCCACCTCCCGTGGTCTCCTCCCTTTCCAACGGAGTCCATCCCGGTGGGAAGATAGAACCCTTAACCAAGGTAGCCGCCCATGTCCTGTGAAAGCCTATTCCAAAGAAAAGTCTTCATGTATTTCCAGCCTTATCTAGATCTGCCTCGGTCTCTGCCAACTCACTGCTCTCGACTTCAAGTGGCTGTGGCTCTGGGTGGAACAGACTGGACTCTGGAGAGCCAGGCAAGCCCTACCACCAGCATGGGCCCAAGAACACGCTGGCTGGAGTGCAGACTATGAGCTGGGAGCCACGTGGGTCCGCAGGGGCCCCAGCCCACAGGGGCTCTCTCACCCCCTCTTAGGAAACTCCCAGAGTGGGCACCTTCCTTCCTGCAGTCTGGAGTGGGAAGAGTGGAAGGGGGCGGTGAGAAGGCATGGGCCCCACAGCCACCTGAGGGTCAGACACAGTTTACTCAACCACAGCCTTTCACTCAAGGGCCAGCGCCCTCAGACAGCACACCCCGAAGCGTGGGCCCCACGCGGGGGTGTGAGGAGAAATAGAAGGCAAGTGTCCTTCCCGGGGGAGCGTGTGTGCTGACAGTTGGGGACTTGAGCTTGCAAAACCTCCAGACATCAACCCCAAGCCATGCGTGGAGATGTGCTGACCGTGTTTGTTATCCCGATGTAAACAGTAATAAGCGATGTGTGTACATCATTAAGAGGTCCTGGAATAAGGAATTTATTGTGAAAGTGTAAGCACTTTTAAACCATAGGTATCAGTGTTGAAAAGCCTCAAGGTGAGACTGTTTTTCAAGAGCTCAGTGGAGTTATTCAGGGAAGACATCTCAGAGAGGTGGTAGGTGAAGGGGGAAAAAGCATGGACTCTGGAGACAGACACATCCAGATAAATCTGTTTCCACCACCGCCCCCTCTCCTTACTGGTGCTTTGCCTCCTTTGTCTGTGAGCCTGAGCCTGAAGCATCTCCCAGGGTGCTTGTGGAGGCCACAGGGGAGAGGCTTTGTGTACGGCCCCCCGGCAGAGTGCGTGGGAACAGCCAGTGTTCAGTGCCCAGCACCGGCTCCTGTCCTAGAGGAAAGTATGTCAGAGTACTTAGACAAGTGGTTTGTGGCTGCTGTAACTGGCAGGGTAAGAGACTTGGAGATGTGGTCATGGCTTGAGGAAAGGTGAGAAGCAGAGAATTGAGAAGGTAGGGGGTCCTGGCGTTGTGAGGCCGCTTCCCAGGGTGTCTGGGGTTGGAAAGATTGGGAGAGCCTTGTATCCCCATCTTGGACGCTCAAAACGGCAAACGAAGGCAGCAGAAAGGGAATGGCTTGAGGAAAATGAAGTTTTCGGTGGCCCCGGGCTGCTGGCTGGGCCCTGCAGGGAGGTGGGTGAAAGGCTGTTGTGTTATCTCAAGTGTGACATGGTAGGACCTGGGAGTACACAGCACAGAGGAATCCGAGATTTTCCTGTTCTGTTTGAAAATGGAAATGGGATGGTGAGAGGTGATTCAGCGCGAGTGACTCATTTTACAGATGAGAAAACAGAGGCTCAGAAGAGGGAATAGATTAGTCTAAAATGTCAAAGACTATTCTAGTACTAGTTTTTGCCAGACCTAAAGCTAGGGCCCCTATTTCCCAACTCTTAAGACTGGGGGTGTTTCTACCAGCCGGCAGCTGGCCTCCAAAGTAGACATTGGGAAGGATTTCTGTGGACAGGAGCAGTATTCAGTATCTCTGAAGTGAGTTCTCCCTATCCTGCTACCGTGGTCGGAATTCCTTCCCCATGAGTCCTAGCCCAGCCTTCTGTCCAGGTGATTACCTTCTGGGTAAACCCACTTTAGGGAGTTAATTGATAACTGAGGTTCCCCTACATTATGATTTAAAGTGTGTCCACCCCTCTCTAAGTAACATTTACATGTCAATAGCAGGTGCTTAGAGACTTCAGAACCTGCAAGATTCAAAGGATTGTTTTCTTAAGAAGGTGAGATCAGGGGCGCCTGGGTGGCTCAGTGGGTTAAGCCGCTGCCTTCGGCTCAGGTCATGATCTCAGGGTGGGCTTTCTGCTCAGCAGGGAGCCTGCTTCCTCTTCTCTCTCTGCCTGCTTGTGATCTCTCACTGTCAAATAAATAAATAAAATCTTTAAAAAAAAAAAAAAGGTGAGATCACAGGTTAGCCCTTCTGAGCTGGGACCCCTGGCTGGCACACCCTAAACAGACTTGATTTTTTTTCTTCCACTCCTCCCCCAAATTCCTTTCATCAATTAGCCTCCACTCTTGGCAACTTTAACATTCACCTGTTCAACCAAAATTCACTAATACCTACTAAGCACCAGACAATGCTCAGGGAAGGTCCCGGGCAAGCATTATAGCAGTAAATTCAGGGTTATAAGGACTAGGACGGAGGAAAAAACTGGGTAGCATGGGAAGGGACAATGTCATTGAAAAGCTGGAAGAGAAGATCTAAAGCTTGAGAGATGAGAGTTAACCAAAGTAGGTAGGTAGGAGGAGTCAGAATATTCCTGGAGCAAAGACTGAGAGGACTGAGTTAATGGGCACCAGCTGAGGGTGGGCCGAACTGCTTCTAATCTAATCCTTGGAGGGGAAGCAGAGGTCCCATGTATGCCCTCGGTCCTATCCAGAACATGCTAGGAAGTTCCTTCAAGAGATCACGGCCATGGTGACGGTGTGCCATTGATGTCCTCAATGCACTGCCTCATCCTAGTATGGGGGCTGGGGTCAGAAAGCCCTACCTCCCCCCCGCCCCCCACCCCGGTGGTCTAAGACACATCACAAGTCACAAATAGGAAGCCTAGGCAAATAAGTACTTAAAAGCAGTTTACCACTTAAAAAAAAAAATCAGTTGTCATTGTTAGAACTTAGGTAGATGTGAAATAAAAGTCTCTATTTCAGATTTCTCTTGAAAAGTCACAGCGTCTGGTATCACTGGTCTCCCAGGAGCACAGCAGACTACAGCTAAAGGGCAGCATCCTTTTCAGACAAAGCCTGAGCTCACTCTCTGTGTTCACGGCAGTCTCTGTCCTGCTGTCCTTCTTTACTGCCAGCCTGGCCGTACCTTCGCTCCTCTGGTGCCCACTGAAGTTTAAACAGCCCCTCCCTGCTAGTGTGGGTATAAAAAGTAGCCCTTGCTCCGACCTGCCCAGCTATAACATCGCCTTATCTGATGTGCTCTGGGCAGTCCAACAGGTTTGCTGGACAAGGGTTGAATGAAGGCCTGCCCTCATTTATGGGAACAGGGGTGGAGAGTGGGAGAGCCACTTCAAGTGGGAGCAAAATGACTTGGAGCTGTGGGTGTCCAGAGCAGCAGACCCCTGTCAAAGCCGTGAAAAGGACAGATAACCCATCTCAGCACGCTTGTTTGTGTAAGATCATTATCCGGGGCCCTGATAGCCTCTTAGACTGAGTTCAGATGTTTTTCATGCCAGCTCTGCAAAAAAGTGGTACAGAGGGAAAACCAGAACTCTCCAGAACTCACCAGGCTTGCCCTTCTCAGCTTCCCCATTTCTCTCTCTTCCCGGAAGAAACGGAAGAAACGCGTGGGTGTGATTCCACCCGTGGGCAGGATGGAGATAAGCAAAGTTGTTATTGGAAAATCCGTCTCCCCACCCACCGTGTGTGTGAATGAGCACAGAGCCCAGTTTGGTATTAATCCACAAGCCGCTCACGGAGCCAAGAGGTCAGAGCTCCCCTCCTAATATGGTCAAATGTCTGGCGGGAAGGACATGGTACATTTGGGCAAGATTGGCAGAGGTCAGGCACGAGTGCATTCATTTGTTCTGCATAGACTTAGGGAGTATGTCCTCTGGGTTCCATGACATCAGGAAGGGTTCTTGGACTCTGAAGGCTTGTTTGTTTGTTTTTTTTTTATTTTAAGTAGGCTCCACACCCAGGGTGGAACTTGAACTCATGATTTGGGAGATGAAAAGCCACATGCTCTACTGACTGAGCCGGACAGATGCCCCTGGGCTGTGAAGACTTTTCAGCAAAGGATTGAAAATCATCTTTCAGTGGGGGAGGCCAAAGGCTGCTCCAATGTTGTTAACTGCCGCCCTCCAGGGAGACTCTAATAGAAATACTCCTTAAATACATGGTTTCCTCCTGGTTACCAGAATGTCAGAGTGTCCTTATTCATCTCCCAATTCAGATTAACTTCTACTTAAAACTACAATTCTCCTGTAGAGTACTTAAATATGCCAAGAGCTATTCTAAGTGGTTTAGACCTCATTTAATCCTTCTCAACATTTTGAGATTGTTCTATCCTTACTCCCATTTTACAGATGGGGAAATGGAGGCCAGGTGAAGTAACTTGCTCCAGGTGGCAGAGCCAGGAGTTGGGCAGTAGAGGTGAGATCAGACCCCCGACAACCTCACCCCACTGCCTGAGCTGCTGACCTCCGCAGCACTGTCTTGCTGTGCATGACATCGAAACCTTATCATAGGCCAGAGTCAGAGTCAAGCAAGGGGAGGTGTATTTCTCCACTTCCCAACCCAAGTGACCTTCCAGTTCATCTAATTGAAAATAAAGATCATAATTGGGCTCATTTGCCCTCTATGATTGCTAGGATAATGGAGATGATTTAGAATCAAAAGCCAAAGAAAGAAACAGAGGTCATCTAATCCAACTCCCTAATTTCTGAGAGGAAAATTGAGGGGCTTGTCCAAGTTCACGCAGCTCATTAGGAAGAACCTGAGCTACAACCCTTCTATTCTCCCTCCCGGTGCAGAACTCCTTCCGCGGCATCTTGCTACACTGGGCCTCCGGGCCAGTGTGGCCCTGGAAGCCAGGAGGCCCTCAGTGCCTTTGCTTATGAGAGGCTGTTCCAGAGGCGATGTCAGACTCCCAGTGGAGGCTTTCTTCCCCCTGGGCTTGCTTGTTGAAGCATCAAGGCCTCCCCCACCCACATGTCCTTATCAGAATCTGGGATGGGCTCTTAATCCGCAGCTCCCAGGCCCCATCTACACTCTCTGGACAGTGTGATATCATCCAGAAACAGCTGACCGAGCACAGGTCTCCCAGGAGGGCGAGGTGTACCAAGTGGGGAAACGGGGAGCAGAGTGGACCGAGCAACGCCCAGTCCCGGAACACAGGAGACCCATCAGCTACAACTCCTCGAACTGTTCGTTCCGGTCCATAGCCCCTGGGCCCCAGCTGGCCAAGGGGTACTCACTGCCCCTGCTGAAATGGGCCAGATCTACAGTAAAGAAGACTGTGCTTGGTCACAGAACACTCCCATGTCCACTGAGGGACTGTCGGGCTACCAGGAGTCGCGAACAGCCCCCAGATCAGTCTGCCATTCTGAAGTCACCCTGGCTTGGAGACAGGTGGGTGATGATATGTCCCCTTGGCCTCCAGATCACCCTCCCTTTCAGGCTTTCTGCTAGACAGGAGGAACGCAATGAAATCTCCTTCATGAGTGGAACCTGTTAGGAGACAAGAAGATAGGTGCACAAGAATAACACAGCGGGATAGACAAAAATGCAACCCTAACCCTTTCCTTACATCCCTCAAGGCGGGTCCTTACAAACGAGTGCCTAGGACATTTGTGTTCGAAGCTACCGACGAAAATGCAACCATTCCTTCAAATAACCTCTTGACCCAAGTGGGTCCCTATAATCAAGTCTATCTGTGAGACAGATGAGCCGGCTTCCCCCAGCCCCATCTTCGGCCTCCTCTACCCTCCCACTGTACCATACACAGTCTCTCCGGTCCCCCGGCCATCTAGGACACCTCGGTCAACCACAAGTTTGTTGACGAGGATCATGGAGGTGTGAAATGAAGCGTGTGTTGATGGGGGGGGGGGGGTTCTTTTCATGAATCAATATGTTTATTTATTTTATTTTTTTATTTTTTATTTTTTTTTAAGATTTTATTTATTTATTTGACAGACAGAGATCACAAGTAGGCAGAGAGGCAGGCAGAGAGAGAGGAAGGGAAGCAGGCTCCCTGCTGAGCAGAGAGCCCGCCCGATGCGGGACTCGATCCCAGGACCCTGAGATCACGACCTGAGCCGAAGGCAGCGGCCTAACCCACTGAGCCACCCAGGCGCCCCTGAATCAATATGTTTAAAATTTAATTTAAATACAGCCCACGGCTGGCTAGGGAAAAAACAAACAAACAAATAAACAAACAAACTAGCCCAGGTCCATGATGTCCTTGTGATCTCCGTGGGAAATGCTGAGCTCCTAAGTGGGGTGGGGGGTGCTGAAGCCTATGTCAAGCCTCATGGACAGAACACAGGAGTCCAGGATGGTGAAGGCTGCTCTTATTTCCTTGCATATGTCTGATCCACACGGCCAGGGGGAGTAATAAATTGGTAACAAACCTTTGCTGTCGGGAGTAGCTGCTCTTTAGCGACTGGTATAGCCTTGGTCTGCAGGCCCCAGATACTGCAGCCCAGCTGTTCTTGTCTAACAGGAACGGAGGTACCAAATGGCCATCCCAGAGATGACAGAGAGCCTGGACCTGGAACTTTCTGACAATTCTGCCCCAGCCCGGGAAGGGGTGCGGGGTCCCCGGCTCACCATCTCAGACTGAGACTCGGGTTATGAGTCCCAATCACGTGTAATATTTTCCGTGCCTCGTGTGGACGGACAGGTCACACGTGCTGAATGAGCAAATGTGTGAGCACAGCCGAGGCCCAGCAAGAACAGATGCAGACCTGGCCAGACTCCGGAGTGCTCAGTCTAGAACCCCGGCCCGTCCAGCAGGGTCACAGGGAAGTGAGAACATGCATTAAAGGACAGAGGAAGGAGTCACACAACTAGATTTTTCTTTTACACAAGCCACATGCTATAGGCCTTCGGGGGTCGCTGAAGGGAAACATTGAGACACCAAGAAAGGATTTGGATCCAAGGGAAAGGCTCAGTGATGTGGGAATGTGACCTTCTCTAAACCACACGGCTTCAACTGCTATATTTTTATTAAAGTAACAACAACAACAAAAAAGCGTACATTTGTCCATAAAGCTGTACATTCTTCCATATAAAAACACTATTATACAATTAGTAACCTTTGACTTTTCTGTCAGAATATAGCTTACAAATGTACGACTATTATTTTTACTTCATAGGAGACAGGCCTGCTCAACAGTCCAGCTCTGGGTGTTTTGCTGTTTTTAAAGTGAACATCAAAAAAAACAAAAAACAAAAAAAAAACGAGAGAAGATGAAGCACGAGACCGTGAGGCTGCTTTTAAAAAGGCAGGGGCCTGTTTGTAGACAAGCGGCAACACCACAGTCTGTGGGGATTCACAGCTTCGTTTCTACCCACAGGCCAGAAAAGTAGCTCTTGGGTCTGCAGGTCTGAAGTTACCTTTAAAGCAAGAAAGGCTGGAAGCAGGGTCTGGGAAGGCAGCTTGGAGTCTAGAGTTGAAAAGGGGGCAGAACTGGCAGGAATGGGGCGGGGGGGGGGGAAAGAGAGTGTTTGGTAAATAGCACCTTTGTGTCAGAACTGACTAGTTCAGGAATCCAGGGAAGGGGACTGGCTGTGGAGCAGGGACCCCTGGGGTAGGGGATGGTTAGGGAGAAAAGTTCCTCACCAAGGGACAACAGCCAGGTAGGCTGTTGTAGGAGGGGAGCCAGGTCGACCAGATGCTGTAGCTATACACCCTTCTAAAGTGACTCGGGTTAGAAAACTCAAGGCCTTCTGAGGGACTCCTCGCTAACGTCACTGAAAAACCGAAGGAAGGGTTTCTTCCCAGTATGGACTTCCATGGGCTCCAACCCAGAACAGTAAATATTGCACAAGTCTAGAGACAAACTTGGATTGTACTGAGACAGCAACTTCCCCACAGGTGCTCTGAGCACCACAGAAGGGGGAGAAAAACAACAACAACAACAAAAAACAAACAAAAAAAAAACCCCCCAAAAAACAACAAAAAAAAGCAATGCCCAGGGTTGTGGCTTTTAGTGTCAGCCCTACAAGAATACCAAGTAGTTGCAGGACTTGGGGCATTCTCCCATTCAGCCAGGGAACACCTGCGAGGCTGACCAGCCAGCCAGAGTCCCAAGCATGGAGGGAGGAGGGAGAGTTCCCTAAGTCCTCCAGGGCACCAGGGGGTTCCGGGAAGCAGTTCCCCTTCAGACTCTCCTGGGAACCAGGAGGCCATATTGCACAGTGAGTGAGAGCTCTTGTTCTGGAAGTTGGGCGGCTCCATGACCCAACCAGAAGGGGACAAGAGCAGGAGAGTCAGGGAGGAGTGTTGTGCTTTGCAAAAGAAGGCAGTAATAAAGAACCCGGAGTTCCCCGTAGCTTTTGAGTCACCTTTCGAAGGGGTAGTGACGGCAGCATCAGGAGTTTCTGTGGTTCCAAAAAGAAGGGTTTGGCCAAAAACAAATATCCCCAAGTGGATACTCTTTGGGTCCCAAAATTCCATTGCAAACCACCCCCAAGTAATTCACCCCCACAGAGAGCAGCACATAGCAAAGCCAAGGTTTTGTGCAAGGTACCCTTCCGTCCCAACCCCAATAACCTCTAACTCCTGCCTTACCCCCCACGACCCCCACAAAACAAAAAGCTTTTTGTTTCCTGCCTGGGAAGCAACATCTACAGGCCCCTGAGTGTAGAATCAGAAACAAGTCATGATTTTGAGAAAAGCTGCTTAGGATAGAAGCAACTGGGAGAGGACTTTTCACTTTCTGCCCTAGATCTCCCCAGAAAAATAGAAGAGGAGATTAGGCAACATAGCATAATTGAAGTCCAGGCTTGAATGCCCCTGAGGAGGAGAGGGCCCAGGGGTGCAGGCAGGTATCCTGCTCTGAAGAGCGAGAGGTCTGAACTCAGCCTCTCTTCTCCCCGCTGCACGCCAGATCCTGGCCACTCTCATTCACAGTTGCTAACCTTGCTTGCTCCCTTCTCACATCTTCCTGGGGGGCCAGCCAAGCTTCTCCCACCTCACCCCTGCCAGGCCCGGCCCCTCATGACTCGCCCCCTCCCGTAGGCAGGCACTGGGTCCCAGACTCAAGCGCACACAACAGTTCTCTCCAAAGGCACCTGGGGAGGCCACTTCTGAGCAGCTCCCTTTAAGGATTTTTCTTTAAAAAAAATCTTTTGGTTTTTTTTCTCCCCTTTTCTTAAAAAAAATAATATATATTTATATATATATATAAATAGCTCTTCATTTAAAATAGTTCCCCAGGTTGAGGTATGCGGTGGCCTGTTGTCACGGCAGAAGGAGTACAGTAGCGTGCCTGGCGGGGGCGGCGGGGGACCCTAACTGGAGACCGCCATCACGTAGTTCTTCGAGGGGCTGCTCCGGCCCAGCATCATTTGGTTCTTGCAGGTGAGGAGTCCGTAGGAGGCAGCCACCGGGGCCTCCTCGTACAGGACACAGATGGAGCCATCCTCCCCGATTCGGTAGGACACCTCGTAGGGGTCCACCCACAGGGTCAGCTCGCTGGGTAGCAGCTGGTGCAGCTGGGGCTGGCTGAGTCCGATCCGGCCGGCCACCTTGCTGATGATGGGGTCCATCTTGTGGTTGATGCGGATGCAACGGTAGCCGGAGCCCTTGGACGGCTTTTCAGGAAACCAGTGGTGTTTGTAGTGCTCTGTGGGGACGGAACAAGAGGGAGATGCCCTGGTTAGAGCAGCCGGGCTGTGAAGGCTACAGCAAGGGGGGATGGGGATGAAGAGACAGGAGTAGAGGAAGGAACCCAGAGATTGTAAGTGAGCAATGTGGTTTCTCAGGAGTTCCAGGACCCTCCTGAAATCCTCTGGCCACTGAAGCAGAGAACGTTACGAGATTTCCCCCTCACTTCTAGGAAAAGGATGTGAGGGTGTATGGGAAGGGAGTCCCACAGCTCCGGGGCCATCCCAAGTAGCTAGTGTATTGCTTTTGGCACACTCTCTGTTTAAGAAGGAGGGGTGTGCCTGGGGAGGACATGTCCAGGCAGGGCCTCTGGAGACCTATGAGCTGAAGCTGCAAGGCCAGCAAGGCAGCCCTCATTGTCAGACCCACAGCAAGTCACTGTGTCTCCCACCCTGGGCCCCAGAGACCCCCTCTGCCTCCTACAAAAGCCAGAGACCTTCTGGCAGCGCTGAGAGGAGTGAAAACCCGGTTGTTTTTGATGAAATGGATGTTGCTCCTCGGGAGGTAGGATCTGTGTGGGCACGTTTGAAGATGGCTATCGCTGCTGGAGACTCTCGGCCAACCGGCTAGAAACAGCTGGGAGATAGGTCTCTCCCCAGGCAGCCGCTGCTTATCTCTCGTCAACCTCGCCTGTCAGGCCGCCCCCGCCCCAGCACGCCCCCGCCCCAGCACACACGCCCGCAGAGCGCAGTTACTACCTACAAGGCTTTCTCAGTACCATAATGGGTGGCAGATGGCTAAGGGGAGCCAAAGCATACAAATGGGGCCGGGATTCCAACTTCGAACGAGTCAACAACCCGCCCGGGGAACACGCAGCCCTGCGCCGCCTGAAGAACCGCGATGAGGATCCAAGTTGTTGAGAAGGCTCAGCTGTGCCTTCTTCCCCCATAACTAGCCCATGGCTGGCTGGGCTGGCTCGCCCCCAGCGCCCCTGGAAAGTCTCAGTAAGGGGAATGAGCTTGCACTCAGGCCCGCAGGTGCCTCCTCTCCCGGGACAGAAGCCGGGGCCTGGGCTCGCACTCCAGGACAAGGGTCTGTGTGGAGGAACGCGCCCCACCAGAGCCATCATCCATCGAGATGGGCCGCGCAGGAGAGACACGACCCAGGTGAACGCGGCGATGCGGGCCGGTGCTGCTCGCGAGGGGAGCCCTGCCCTAAGAGGAGAGGAAAGACGGACTAGGCAGGAAGGCGGGGCCGAACCCCAGTGGCGGGGCTCGACGGAAGCCAGGATCCTCGGCGGGGCTCACCTGTTAGTGCCTCCTGGAGAGCCCCGCTGAAAACCTTTAGTCTCTGCTCGCTCACGCAGCCCCGGGTCCTCAGGAGGCTGGAGAGGAAGCCCACGGCGGCGGCGATCTCCGGGAGCATGTCTGTTCTCTTCCCGGTCCAGCGGGCCTGGCTCATGTCGTGCGCGGTTCGGACGGAGGTAGCAGCGGCGGGGAGCAGTGAGAGGTCGCCGATGGGACGTGCTGCCTACCAGAGGTCCTCCGCTCGCCGGGCCGCTGCTCGGGCTCTGCCCGGACTTCGCCCGGGACGCGCCTTTCATACGGTTCCGAGAGGCGGGGGAGCCCGCGGCGGCACCCATTGGCTACCGCCGGCGGATGGGGGCGGGGCCGGATGCCTGCCCCGCCCCGCGCGCTCCGGGCCGGGCCGGGCCTAGCCGCTAGTCCCCCGCCCCGCCCCCGCCCCCGCCGCCTCCTCGGCGCTGAGGTCATCGCCCGCTGACGTCAGTGCTGGGAACCCGAGCCGGGCTTGCTGGCGAAGGGTGGCGCGGGGAGAAAAAGGGGAGCCGGGGAGGGCACTGAAGCCTTTCGGCGGAGGAAAGCTGCGCCCAGTACGCTCCGCGCTGGGAATGCCTGGATCTCTCCTCTCCGCCGGTCCTTCAAGACTTTGGTCACCGGCCACCTCCTCCAGGAAGCCTTCCTTTGCTGATGTCACCTCTCCCACTCGATCCCTTTTCTGGCTCTCACATTTTCCAATCCCCACTGTCAGAACCACTCACCCGGACGCTTTGTCACCATTTTACCGTTTTGCCGTGTTTGTTAAACAGGTTTCTCCAGGCTCTTCGGAAATGGGGACTAAGTTTTCTATTTACTTCAACAATAATCCCACCTCCGCCAGACAAGTTCTGCCCTTCCTCTACACCAATGCCTTTTCTCTTGCCTGGTAGCATCCCAGTGTTCCCTACTTGATGGTAGGGGTGGGGGCAGTGTTGTAAGACTTTTCCGTCCCCTCAAGTTGTCTTCCTAGCTCTCGCTTTCCTTTAAATGCCAGAATTTTTAAATGAGTGGTCTGCTCTGAACCGCACACGTTTTCCCATCTACTCCCTCTTCCTCCATCTCCCCTCGTCCCTCAGCCCTCTCTCTCCCATTCTTTCTCAGTGTGGATTGAAACTTTTGTAAACACAGGCTCCTGGAAGAAAGAACTCAGTGTCAGTCTCCAGGGTCCACACACAGGACTGTGCTCAGGGCCTGGGACCATCACAGGCAATCAGCAGATGTCCCCTCCAAAAGGGCTAACTCCTAATCCCATCTGACATTTGGCATAGTAGATGCTCCATATGTATTTTTAAATGAATCAAACCCAATGGCCTCTGTCAATTCTTATTTTTCTTGAACTCTGGGCCCTGCTGACCACCTCTGGAGGCAGTCCCTCCTCCTTTTCCTGGGTACCTGATGCCAGGCTTCTCAGCCTCCTTCCCCAGCTGTGTCTGCTCTGGCTTCCCTCCCGTCCTTATTCCCTCTCTGTGTCCCCTCACTCCTCTCCCTTTTCTCTCCACTTGCCTTCCTCAGAGAAACCCTATTCACATTGTCCGCTCTGATGTTTTACTTTTTCACAGCTGACTTTTGTGCCTGGGTAGTCTGTGTCCTTTCATCCTGCTGCTCCTATCACCTGCTCTGTCCCGCCCCTGGGTGTCCAGCCACCACCTTAATGTCAGTCCAAGCCCACTGTCTTCTCCAGTCCTGGAGATGTCCTGATGTTCATTTCTGTCGGAGATACCATCGCTTCCCCAGGCAATCTGCCCTGCAAACTCACACTCACTTTTGACTTCTCCTTGTGCTTTGCTCCTCAGATCCAGCTGCAATACCTGTTACTTCTTCATATCTAGATGATTGCAGTAGACTTGTCAAATCCCATCCCCAAATGACCCTTCCCACTGTTAGGAGAGCTGCATTCCCAAAAGTCTGCCTTCACTTGCTCTTTTGCTCACATTGTTCCGAAACACCTTCCACCCCCATTTGTCTTCTGCATTAATTCTGAACTCCTTTGCCTGCTATTAAGATCTTTCATAATGTGGCCCATTCACCTTTTTAGGTTTCTGCCATTGTGTGCCCCAGGGTCATTCTCCTCACTGTTCTCTAACATGAGAGCAGCTCTGCAGCCCAGAGTCCTCAACATTTTCCCCATGAACCCCATCTCTACTCTGTAACATGGCCCTCATTCCAGGGATGCCTCAAGGCACCAGGTTCTGCTGTACAGGGGCTCATGCTGCTATGTCCTGGACACTTCACTGCCTCCTTCCCACCTTGCCAATCTCCCTCCCATCCTCCTGAAGGCACATCTGAAGCTTGGTCTTCCACCCAGAAAACCTGCACGGACCATTCTCCTTCTACAGAATTAATGTTATCTGTACCACTTATGCGGCATTTATAATCTATTGTTTGGTATTAGTAGGGATATTTTTAGAGGATGTCATCTCAACAACAGTCTGCAGGCTGCTTGAAAACAGGTTACTATGCTCATTTGTCCTACATTTGTCCGGGACAGTTTGGATTTCAAATACTCTGCTCCACGGCTTCATCTAGCTCATCGAGCTGGCCTGGAGCTCATCTCTTAGATGGTCTCTTCACCAGCTCCTCCCCAGAGCTGGATGAGGCCAGATGAGACTCTTCCCTCTGCTTGCTGAGAGCAAAATGATTCGTTCCAGAAAACAGGGCTGGGAGTGGAAACAGGAAGACCTACAGTGCATCATCCAGGGAGACCAGGTGAAGCCCAGACCAGGACTGACCGAGGACAACCACCAAGGAAGTCAGGGAAACAGATCCAAGTAGAGACAGGTATATAGGGCGGTTCAGCACTTAAATCTGAAAATACTTAACATCTCTCTGGGTGTGTCTTTGACAAGGGTTGGGTGATCTGGGCTTTGCTTTTGTCCAGAACTGATTAAAAAAAAAACTCTTTTGACAAGACCGTTCATATTTTTTGCCATAGGAAACAGAACTCTGTCCTTATGTAGATTTTTGTATCATTCACCAGGTCACACAGCTAGCTCTCACTACAGCCAGAGCCACATCTGCCGCCTTCAAATATGGCGCCCTTGTCATTGGCCCATGGAGTCTCTGTGCTGTTGTTACTAGGGCATGGCCCATAGTTCCACAGGGTCCCACAGAGCTGTTATTCCAGGTGATGGTGTAACAAACTGGGGGAAAACGGGGTGCATTTGGGGGGAAGGAACAAGGAGGTCTTATCCCTGACCCTCCCCCATTATCCAGATGTACCTTCGCCTCCTCACTGGTGATTAGTTCCTGAACTCTGTATAGGACATCCATAGGAACCAGAAGGCACTCGCACTCCCTCCTCCCCCTCCTTCCTCATTCTCTTTCCTTTCTACTCACAAGCCTAGGGAGAGCAGGCTCAATTCATCCCACACTCAACGTTCCCAAGTCACTATGCAATGTAATTGTACCCAACCCAGGATCTAGATTCTCAGTCGGTTTCTTATACGCACAAATACATGATAGCTGTCCAAATTATTTTTTACATTTTCTGAAACTGCCCTTCAGTTGCTAGGACCAAGGACCTTAGAAGCTCAAAAGTCCAAGTTTCGCTTCTTCCCTTTGCATGTTGCATACTGCCTCCCGCTTCTTGGCCTAGTCAAGGTATAATTGGAGCATCAGATAGGACAGTGGGTCTCTCCCTCCCTCCCCCTTCTTCCTGCTCCTCTTCCTCCTCATTCGTTTCTCCCCACTCCGCCCAAGGGCCTTGAGTTGAATTTTGAACACAAACTGCCCTGACACAGGGGCTGACCTCTGACCCCACCGATTGCCAAGTAGGCAGGCAGTGGTGGGGGTGGGAGTGGACATCAGCTTGTGCCTCCTCTAGACCAGAAATTTCTTTGCCCTGTGATCCTGACCCGCTGACTCCCTTCATTCTGGATGCCCATCTCTCCCACTTGTCTGGCCCACCTATGTGGCCCACTGTAAAGTAACACGTAGAACCCCACACTGTCCTCCTCAGGCCAAAACCCCACCCACGCCAAGGTCCCTCTCCTCAGGCCTCAGCTCTGCCTTGTCTGTGGGGTCACCACGCAGGCCTTGCTCTCCACTCCCTCCAGTCAGAAGCAGCTTGTTCTTCTTTCCCAGCATCCTGTTAGGCCTCCAAGGCCTTGGCTTGGTTGCCAAGGTTACCTCTCAGTTTCCTGACCGGAACGCTGAGGTTGAGTGAAGCCGTTCTGCTGGCAGAGGCTGAGCTGAGGTATTCTAGAAAGATGTCGGCTCACTCCCACACTGTGAGTATAGTTCTTGTGTGTCTCTGTGTGTACTTGTGTGTGTGTATCAGCGTGGGGAGGGAGGGCAGCATATAGATATGTGAATGAGTACACACTTCGGTGTGTTGTGCGCTCTGCTGTTTGAGGGTAGGAGGGAATACAGCTCTGTGTTTGTAGACGTTAAAAAGTGCTTATACTAGTATATATTGAGGAATGTCATTTCGTGAAGTATGGATGTTTGGTGGAGTGTGTGTTTTGGCAGGGAGAGTAGATTTGGCGGGGGGTGGGGACTGTCTCCGTGGGGCTGGTATAGATGCTAATAGGATCTTCCCTCTTTTCAGACCTCACTGGTGACAGCCTCACTCTTCTGCCCAGAGCTGATAAGAAACACCACCCTGGGAGGACCAGACGCCTCTCTTCCTCACTTCCTAATCAGGCTGGAAATAGTGTCAAATATATTCATCACTCTTTCCGAGCATCACTGGGTCACGTCCAGGATGTCTTCTGGGTTCCCTGTCAGCTTACAAAGTCATACCTCTCCAGAGCAGCCCTAGGCCAGCCTGTCTGGGCGTTATACTTTACAGTCAGAAACAGGAATCAAAGACAGAAGAGAACGACATTGACCTTCGAACCTGTTCGTGAAGATTGTATGAAACTGAGGATGTTCGCTCTTTTAAAATTTCTGTCTTAAAAAAAAAAAATTCTGTCTTTAAACCCCTTCACTTGCCCCTGAGTGAACCGAGAACAGGAACAGAAATAGCGAATGCAAAGATGATTCGGGTTGAGGGTTAAGTGGAAAATACCCACCTGGACTGAAGGAAGCCTTGCCAAAAGGTAAATGCATGAAGAGCTTCCTAGTTCCCGGGTCACAACAATTTCCGAGTCCCTCAGGACCGTTTTTGAGAACTTGTGGAGAAGTGGAGAAGAATCTGGAAGCTAAAAAGTAACCCTTCCTCCACTTGCTCTGAAGACAGAAGCAAAAGACGATTTAATGGTACCAAAAGCTGCTAACATAGGCAACAGAGTCACTTCCTATCAGGAAGGTAAGCCTCGTCTAGAATGCGCTCAACAGGATGTCTGCTCTGGCCAAGACTCAGATGCTCTGAGGTACGGGGTATCTTTCCAGAGAGGGATGAGATGGCCACAGGGGGTGGCCAGGTGATGGCTGCAGGCTCCTGCCCAAAGTGGCATCTAAGCTGGAAAGTATCAGAACCTCAGCGGCTGCCACTGACTTCCAGATAATGAACAGAGACATCTGTGATAGATGCCAGCTTCCATTTGCCACCACTAACCGGGGAGCCCACCAGATGCCCGGGGAGCCCACCAGATGCCCGGTAGCTAAAAAGTTCATGGCCTAAGTCCCGGGGCACACCCAGTGGTGAGCTTGGGAGCCTGGGGGGCTCATGTTCGCCACAGCACAGTCCCTGATTTCTTCCAGTTTCCTCATCTCTCTCTCCAAAATGCCACCCGTGTAGCTCAGAAGCCACAAACTTGTAGCCCTGAGGCACAGCTGACCACAGAGATCTGCTGTCTGGCCTGCAGAGCAGTCAAGTATTTTAAAAATTAGTTGTCAACATTTAGCTATTCGGACAGAGATAACTATAGATAGCTATCTCATCTTTTTAAACTTTAGAATTATGATTTCTCTTAAAAAGCCTGAATCCCTTAACACTAGTTCCACACTCCAGCTCAGCGGTGACTGGCCCTTAAGACCAGTTCGCTGTGGTCCCTAACCCTCACTGTCACGTCCCTTTTGAGGCCACGTGGTGGTTATTATTTCTCAAGGAGATATACAGGGTTTTTAAAAATTATACTATCTCCCTATATAGAATAAATCGTAAACCATCAGCTCTAACCCCAAGTTTACAATTGAGCTCCCAACAACTGTTTTTTTTCTGATTGAGAACTGGACATCTTTGAAATATTTTTCTGATATTGTAATCTGAACATGCCACAAATCAGGATCTTTCTCTCCCTTTCCCCCATTTCCGATTTCTTTCTCTCTCTCAATGGCATTTTGATTCTTTGTCTAGTCACCAGGCTCACAGTCTGGCAGACATCTTTAACCCGACCCTGGATAATCTGTTGCCAAGGCTTAGAAAGTCTCTATCAGCAATGTTTTTCCTGTTTTTGCCCCTGGCCACGGGCATTGCCCTCCCTCCCCCGTCCTTCTGTCCCCTCCAGACCATTGCCATAAGCCTAGTGCTCAGAGTCTACTTTCTAGTCCCCTCCTTACTCCAATCCATGCTGAAGACTGCTTGCCAGACTCATTTTCCTTGAATAATATCATGTCACTTTTGGGCTTTAAAGACCAAATGGTCTTTAAAAGACTAAATGGTTTTTCCATTGCCTACAGAATTAATGAAAAATCTCCCATCTGGCCTTCAAGTCCCTAGATCGTGAGACTTCCTAGGATTGTAATTCAAATCACCTGGGGAATTTGGTAAAAATTCAGATGAAGCAGCCTCTCCCTGAAATTCAGATTCAGTAATCGGATATGGGGCCTGGGCATCTGTATGGGTAATGAGAACCCAGGCCATCCTGATGCAGTGGCCTGGGGACCCCGCTCAGCATACCCTGTCTTAGAAAGCACCAAGCCCACAGTTATCTGATGTATCTGCCCAGACACCACGAGCCGCTCTATCCCCATATATCCCCGACAATGACCCTCTTCCCACCCCAGCCAGCCTCTCCTGCCCCAACAGCTGACCCTCAACTGTTGGCTGAGCTGAATGGGTGGGGAGCAGGCCCCTAAGAGGGGTGAAATCCAGGTCTTTACCCCCAGCCAGATTTCTGAAGGCAGCCCCCTGCCACTTCAGAGAGACCTCTAATAACCAGCGGCCTAGCTTAGAAGAGCCAACAGTAGGCCTTCTGAACATGAGACTTCTTTGATCTCAAGACATAAAACTCATTTAGACATACTTGCCCCCCTGCTTTTTAAAGTAAGCTCTATGCTCAGCATGGGGCTTGAACTCACGGCCCTGAGATCAAGAGTGGCATGCTCTAGTCGCTGAGCCAGCCAGGTGCCCCCAGACAGGCTTGCTGTTAACCAACCTGGTCTCTTATCCTCCATCTGCCACCTACTACCTTATGACAAGACAAATACAGAATCTCTCTTGTCCTCAATTTTCTCGTCTTTAAAATGGGTACACGAGAGGTAATCTATGGAAAGCCCTTAGCATCACACCTAAATATCACAGATGCTCAATACACCATAGCTCTTACTATCGCTGCCTATCAGAAGCAAAGTCTTCAGAAATCATCTACCAAAATCCTAATTTTCTAATTTCATCCTAAAATTCTAATTTCATCCTAATTTCCCAGGTGAAGGAAAGGAGGCCACGAGATGGGGGAAGATGCCCAAAGTCATGAAATAACTTCATGGACTAGAACCTGAATCTCCCACCAGTCCATGCTCTTTCCATTTTCCAGACTCCTGTCTTGTGACACATGCTTCATTCATTCACTCAATCATTTATTCACTTACTTGGGGAGTATCTACCAGATACGCCTGGATGCCAGGTTCTGGAGATTCAGGGGAGTGGTGGGTGTTGGAGGCTGACAGCGGGACACGGTCACTTTGTCACATGAGGTCTGGAGAGCAAGAGCCCAGGGACAGAGTGAGCTCAGCTGCTCAAGCAGACACTGAAGCTCTCTTAGGCAGTGGCAGGAGATCAGGGCGAGAGACAAGATGGGAGGAAAAGCTGGGAGGATGGCAGATCTGGGCTTAAAGAGGAGTGAGCAGGAGGGCAAAGATGATGTTCCAGGGGGACATAATAGACCTCAGAGAAGGCAGTGAGAAATGATGGCCTGGAAGAGGTAACACAGAGTGAGGAGGACTCTGTCCCCCTGCATGAGCCTGAGGGGTGTGGGGTGTGACACAGAGACAAGGTCCCTGGAGGGGACCTTCGGGTATAGCTGGTTTCCGTTAAGGCCAAGAGGTAATGAAAATGTTCAGGGGCACCTGGGTGGCTCAATGGGTTAAAGCCTCTGCCTTCGGCTCAGGTCATGATCTCAGGATCCTGGGATCAAGCCTCGCGTCGGGTTCTCTGAGCAGCTGGGAGCCTGCTTCCCCCTCTCTCTGCCTGCCTCTCTGCCTACTTGTGATCTCTCTCTGTCGAATAAATAAATAAAAATCTTTATTTAAAAAAAAAGGAAAGAAAGTGTTCAGAGGGCTTGAGGATATGAGGGAACTTGCTGGACCAAAGAGGGCCTGGTGAGGGGGTCTGGAGGAGAGGCTGTGGTAGTCAGAGTATCAGGGAACATGTACACGGTGGCGTGTGGATGACAGTGTTTGCCCTTCGGAAAGCGGCCAGTGCCAGAAGGAGTGGGGATTTAGTCCTGACTGGGCTTTGGGAGAAAAGCGAACCCAGGGAACTGCCACTTCTGCTCTGGGGAGGGGTGGGTAGAGGAGGGGGGAGTACCTGGAAGACCACAGGGTGACCTCCATGGTTTGGAGGGGTGAGGCTTCTAGGTTCTTGGACTTGGGCTCTTAGGGCCTGCTTTGTGCCCCCCAAACCCACTCCTTCCTCCCCCCGACATCGTCATGCCTCCCATTGGCTCCTGCAGATTCACTCTCCTCCGTCTGGGAGACAGCTGGAAAGTGTTATTAATTCATCAAACTTGTAACTGAGGCTATTGGTGTGCCAGGCCCCATGGAGGGAGGGAATCTGCTCCCCAGAAGACAGCTTTTTCCCGAAGGTTGCTCCTCAGCTGCCGTGCCCTACTGGCCCACTAGCGTCTGAGAGAGAAAATGAGAGAGTGCAGAAGAGACGAGGTAGGAGCTGGTGGGGGGTTGGGATGGAGGAGATGTGGACAGATGGCCAGACCAGTGTGAGGCTGGAAAAGTCCCTGGTGATGTGTTTTTGCTTCTCTGACTCCCTAGGTGCCTCCCTGGAGCAAAAGGATGGAAACTATCTGTTAAAAGTCTGTTATCCCGGAGGCCCCCCAAGAATGTGACCTCCCACACCTTCACCCTCTGGGCCTTCTCCAATGGTACTAGAAGGTGTGACTGAAAGTGCCGGAAACTCGCCAGGGGAACACATGGACTTGGGGGCAGAGGCAGATCTGAAGCTGAATTTATTGCCTCTTTCCCAAACTTAGAGGACAGACACGTTGTAAACCCTCCTCATCCTCACTCCTGGGGGCCCAGGATAAAGCCCCTTCATCTTCCAGACAGAAAACAAGGGGCCCTGAGACAGTGGGAGTTTCCCCAGATGTTGTTTTGGCAGAACCATAATGGGGCCGGGCCTCCTGGGGCTGGGTGTCTGGGGCAGGAAGCTGGCATCACAGCTGTGATGGCCAGAGACTGTCCCCCACTCCCCACCGCCACCCCGACCCCCAGGTGGGGCCTGAAGTGTGACGAGAGACAGACTCAAGAAAGAGGGACACAAGGAAGAATCTGCAGAAGAGGGCCGGCCACATCCCACCTCTGGCCTCCTGGCTCTGGGCCCATAGTATTTGTCAGCTGTCCTGTGGCTCAGTGCCAGGGGTGGCCAAACATTAAATCGGATCCATATGGTTGATCCATATGGTTTGGGGGAAGGGGCCTGGGAACCAGATTGGGAGCCACTGCCCTGAGGCTCAGTTCGCTTCTCTGTGGCAAGAGAATGTGCCCAGGACATCCACCCTGTCTCTCCCTTCATCTGTGATCTGTGCTCCATACCGCTGACTCCCTGGGTCCCGGTCGGATATGTGATCACCAGATCTCCTGGTTCAGTGACAGAGATCCCGGGGCCTACTTCTTGAGCTGATACCCCATATCCAGTTAGGGACTCAGTCCTGTCGATCATCCTTTTGAAACAGCTTCTACTCCGCATCACTAAAGCTTCTGCCACCAGATCTCGCCTGGACAATCACAAGAGTCCCCTACGCGCTCTGTCTGCCCGGAGAGCTCCGCTTCACGCCCTTTTCTCTGTCTGTCCTCTGCCGTAAGAACTCCTTCTAACCGCAGATTTATTTTGTCTCTCTTCTGCCTAAAATCCTTTAAAGGCTCCTTAAAAGTTCAAATTCGTACCTGGGCCTTCAAGGCCTTTATAATCTGAGCCAACCTCTAAGCTCAGTTAACCTCATTCTCTTAAACATACACTTGTACTTCGGTCCCACTGTGCCTTTGCTCATATTGTGTGCCCAGCCTAGAATTCTCTTTGTTCACGTCTTTGTCCATCAAATAGGCTATTCATTCCTTCAAGACCTGGTTTCTATGTCACCTCTTACGTGAAGCCTTCCTGGATTCACCACAACCTCCAACACCCTATTGTGATTAGTCACTTCCTCCCTTCTTTATAACTCCAGAGCTCATAGACTGGTGTTACAGTTCATTCTGTAGCCCCGTGAGACTGGGGTCCCTTGAAAATGGGGTCTGGCTTATACCTTTGTACTTCAATACCAGCCGCACACGTTGGCCCTTGGCACACAGTAGGGACTCGGTGAATCTGGTTGAATTCACTTCTCCATGCAAGTGATAGAGAGAGAGAACGTTATTCTTCCCATATTAGTGAAGGGAAAAGTATGCACAGGTAGGATGATGGACGTGTCAGAAAGGACACCAAAAGGGGGTGGGGAGTGGGCCTGGGAAGGGGTTCTAAATCTTACTGCCTCCCCCACAGGACTAAGAATAAGGTCGGTGGGGACGAATCTCTCCGCAGATTAAGAATGGGTGGGCTCAGCTGTTTAGGCTGTTGGCCTGTTTTTTCTTTTTTTTCAAGATTGTATTTATTTGAGAGGGAGACACACACACACACACACACACACACACACACAGTGTGTGCATCCTCTGAGCAGGGAGCCATGACACCAGGACCACAACCTGGGTCCGAAAGGAGATGCTCAACCCACTGAGCCACCCAGGCACCCCCAGCCCAGTTCTGACGTTGATTGACCTTGATGGTTCATAATTAAACTTCTGCACTAGCTTATAATTTATTTATTCTAGTGTGGTGTTGAGAGCCCATGCCTTGGAGCCTCACTGCCCGGAACCCAGCTGTGCAATCTTAAGTTATTAAACCTCTCTGTGCTCAGTTTCTTTCCTTTCCTTTCCCTTCCCTTCCTTTCCCTTCCTTTCCTTTCCTTTCCTTTCCTTTCCTTTCCTTTCCTTTCCTTTCCTTTCCTTTCCTTTCCCTTCCTTTCCTTTCCTTCCTTTCTTTCTTTTTCCAGTTTCTTTATCTATCACACGAGGCTAACAGTTCTTACTTCATACAGCTGTGGCCTTAAACGAGTTCAGTGTGCTTAGATGTGTGCCTGGTACATGACAGTGGTCAGTACACGTTCATCATTATTACTTACAATTTGTATTTTACTTCCTTCCAAGAAGAATTCAAGACACCTTAAAATATTGAACCACACATATAAAAGAGGATAATTATATGTACATATTTATATTATATTACCAAACCAATTGGTAGTAGGAGGGAGAGAGATAAAGTTAGGTATTGGCTAGTGTGTCTGAATTAGTTCCTTTATTGATCCCTTAATTATCTGTGAGATTCCTGGAAGCCAAGGCAAGAAAGGAATACATGCATTACATAGTTTTCATTGTGAAATGTAAGAAAGCGTTCAAGTTAGCCTGTTAAAGTAACACCCCTCCCTGGCTCAGTGGATTAAAGCCTCTGCCTTCAGCCTGGGTGGCTCAGTGGGTTAAGCCGCTGCCTTCGGCTTAGGTCATGATCTCAGGGTCCTGGGATCGAGCCCCAAGTCAGGCTCTCTGCTCAGCAGGGAGCCTGCTTCCTCCTCTCTCTCTGCCTGCCTCTCTGCCTGCTTGTGATCTCTCTCTGTCAAATAAATAAATAAAAAAATCTAAAAAAATAAAAAAATAAAAAAAAATAAAGCCTCTGCCTTCAGCTTGGGTCGTGATCCCAGAGTCCTGGGATCGAGCTCCGCATCAGGCTCTCTGCTCAGCGGGGAGTCTGCTTCCCCATCTCTCTCTTCCTACTTGTGACCTCTGTCTGTCAAATAAATAAATAAAATCTTTAAAAAAAAATAATAAAGTAACACCCCTCCCCAACACACACATACAAACACACGCACACACACACACACACACACACACACACACACACACACTGAACTCAAGAAGGAATTTATGTTATGAATCTCTATGTTGGAATATTGGAGCCAAGGGATCGAAATTATTCTCGGTTGGCATTTACTCTCCTTCTCAATTGGGCTTTAATGAGAGCCCATGATGACAGGGGGAGTAACCAGAGTGAAGATAAATGGCCAGGAAAATAGCAATCAACATCCTTTCCATGTTTCCTTCTCTGCTCAGCTCATGGATTGCTTCCCTCCAGCCCTCTCTCTGGGACCAGGAAACTCCCTAGAGGTCAGGGGTTGAGCCTTCTGAGTCATGCAAATGGCCAGGTGGCCGCAGGTGCTTTCTGCTGGCTCCCCCCAGCACTGGAGTTGTGTGGAAGCAAGGCCTGTCCCCTGGCAGCAGCTCCCAAGGTGAGTGGAGAGAGGAATGCTGTGAGATACGGCTAAGAGCATTTCGAGAAGGGGGACCCCCGCCCCCAGATTTGAGCACGATGATGATCTTAGTGGGAATGGGTAAGATCCTAGCAAGGTAACAACTCCCTGCCCCTAGGTTCTGAATTCAAAGAAAAATCTATAGTAAGTAAGCATCCTTACGTAAAAATCCGTGTAAGTCCAAGAAGGCCACCAGCCTGGTCCAGCCTGGCCTGGCTTAGGCGGAGGGACTCCGCGTAAAAACTGAAACACACGAAGGCTTTGAACCTATTCCGCTGAATTCATAGAGAGGCTCAGAGGTGTGGGTGGGGGTTAGGAACGCTGAATTACTCAGCAAAAGGAAACAGGAGAAATCTGCAAGGAAAGGGACCAAAATCCACAGCTCACAACAGCAAGAACGCTCATGGATCAGCACAATGGTTCTTAACCTGATCTGCCTGGAGAAAAACAGCTCAAAGCCAGAGGCCACAGTGAGAAGGAAAGTCTTCCCCACTCTCCATCCCTGCTCCCAGAGGAATCTGGAATCTTTTGAGCATCGGATCTCCCACAGATCTTGGAATGCATCCTGGAACAACTCTTAGCCAGCACCTGAAGAGCAGCTGACCTCAGCTGACACAGCTCACCCACAGGGAACTCGGCCATTGGGGTTGCCCCCAAGTGCCTTGACGTTAATGAGGACAACCCCACCGCCAGAAGAGGGTTCCTCCCTGCCCACTGTGCAGTCTACTCCTCAGCATCTCAGCCTGGTCCTCCTTGGCAGGGAGGGGGTTCTGCGGGGATCACGGAAGTCAGGGGATGACAAGGAAGAGTGGCCTGGCTGGCTCTCACCACGACTCACTGCCATTTATATATGGGCCATACATATGGGCCATAAATCAACCACTTGACTCCAGGACCCAAACACCTTTTGTCCTTTTTGTCTTAGAGCAAGCCATCAAAGGAAGGAGACATGGTGCCCAGTGTCAGGGCTGGAGAGTGGGGGCTCTTCTGTCTGGTTTGGGGAGAAAAGGCTCCTGCCCTCAGGAAACTCCGAGTTCCCCAGGACGGGGATCCGTGCACACGGAGGACCCTGCATGCCAAGCAGCCAGTGGACAGAGACGTGTGGGCAGATGAGCATTGCACAAACACAGCCCGAAATTAAACAGAAGCGGCTGGAAGGGAGGCGCCAGCAGTCAGCTGGTGTCCGGCAGGAAACAGCTGGGGATTCTGAGCCTGAACTGGATTTGGAGGTCAGACAGGCCTGTACACTGTCTAGTACTACACGAGGCGTTCACACAACGACCAGGGGCCCGCCGGCTCTTGGTATTTCTGGTTTATCTCCCGGGTTTAACTGGAAGGGTCACCTTGAACAGGCTCACCACTTGCTTCCTGACCAGAGGCCCAGAACAGCCCTTCACCGCCATGGGAGCCAGGAGGCAAACACCAGATGACTCTGTTTTCAAAGCTTCCACTTTTCCAGAGGGTCAGAGGGCATTCCCAGAGCAGCTGGGGGAGGCCCCAGCCAAGCAGGCTCTGGAGGCCGAGTCAGCATGTGGGCCTCTATGGCTCCCTTCTTCCCAAGGGGCACCCCAACAGGTTCTTCCAGCACGAAGTGACCACCCGTGATTTTGCACAACCCTTCACAGTTTACAAAACTGTTCTGCACCGAGGGGAAGGCACAATCTGATCCACAAGGCAAGTATCCTCTATACTTTGGGAGTAAGGAAACTGAGGCCCGAAGGCATTAGGAAGCTTAAGGTCAGGCTACGGAGGCAAGGGGGGTCCTTCCCACTACTGCACACTGGCCTCCACATCACAGCCTTGGACTTTAGGGACGCGGGAGAATTAAGGAACGGAGTGCACCTATGACGTCGGCATCTGCCTTTGAATCTCGCTCTGCACTCTGCAGGCTGAGAGGCCCAAAGAGGGAGGAGGCGGGGAGGTTCCGTCGGGGAGGGAAGGCGATCTGCCCGGGCGCTCCGACTCTCCTGCGAGGTGGAAAAGCCAGATTCTCTCTCCAAACTGGCTCACCTTTGTCCCTGCCTGGGAACTGCCCGGAAGAGGCGCGCGGGGTTGGGGACGCGGACAGCTGTCGCCCGGCCCCGCCGGAGTCTGCGTCCATATAAGGGCAGCGCTTCCCGTCGGCGGGGCGGTGACGCGCGGGGCCCCACGTCAGCGGGCGGCGGGGAGGGGCGGGCGGCGCGGCACGAAAACAAGTGACGTCGCGCGGGATACGGGAGCTGTGGCGCGGGGAGGTGAGGGGGAGGAGGAAGGGGGAAGGTGGGAGGGGCGGGGACTGGGGGAGGGGGCGCCGTTGGGTAAACGTGGGTGCGACTCGGGGGTCGCGTGCGTGGGCTCTTTCTGTGCCCCGGTGGCGCGGGCCCCCTGGGCGTGGGAGGGCCAAGGGCGTCTGCAGTCTGTCTGTCTCCAAGTTTTCGGGTTGTGTACTTCGCTGATCGCGGCCGTGGGGCTCCTCGTCGGTCTCCCAGAGTAAGAGCTTTGCCGTGGGGCGTTTGGTGACTGTCGCCTCTCCATCTTTTTCCTCGTTAAACAAGCAAAATGACTCATGGCCCTTGTGCTCCCGGAGACCCCACGAAATTCTCCCTAGGGACGCTACTGTAAGGGAACGGGCTTCCCTTTTACCGAGCCTCCTCCCACCCACCCCTGCCCCAGCCAAGTCAAATAAAAAGAGGTCTGGCTTAGGGGCTGACAGAGGAGAAGCCTTAAAAAGGAAGTTTTCAGGATGCTTAGTGCCAGGCGGAGGCCTGGAAACCAAAGGAGAGAGATACAGGGCTCCCATTTCCACCAGGCATCTTTGTGGAGCCTTGGTGATGGTGGTGGTGGTGGGAGGGTCGTTTCTAAGTCGGACTGTGTCCAGGTGAAGCCTGTTGGAGTGTGGCCCTTGCAGTCCTGCCTGTGTCCCCTGAAACTGTGAGGGGGTGTTGGGGAGCAGTGATGAGTAAGGATTCCAAGGAGGGAGGGGATGCGCTGCGGACAGGGTGTAAGAGAAGTGGGACAGAGGTTCAGTCTATGGTTGGGTAACTTGGCTGGCCCTTCTGGTGGTGGGACCCAAGCCTAGGGGAAAGTCCCCAGGGCCTCCCAAACTGTCCCTTCACACCCACAGCGCTCACCCACGCATTCTCCCGCCCCTTTCTGAGGCCTACTTCCTCTCTTTACTTCCCCTGGTAGGGAGTGGCTGGTAGAGCCTCCCAGGCCCCCAAGCTCCCAACACAGAGAGAAAATGGGAGCCTGGGGCCGGAGCAGAGACAGTGGCCCTCCTCTGAGAGATCTGCCCCGGAGTAGGCCAGTTTGCCTTGACTGCCCGGGCCTAGGCTCAGGGTGGTTAGTCGAAAATGGTTTTAAGGCTGGGAACTGAAGAGATGATAAAGCAGAGGTCTCGCTTCCTTGGGGGTCCAACACACTCAGGTGTCCTGCACGTGGTCATGAGGGTGGGCTTTCAAGTCTTAGGTCGGCCACTCTCTGTGAGGTCTTGGGCACGTTCCTAACCTCCCCAACCTCGTGTTATCTGAAAAATAAGATGAATATCTAGCTTATTGGTTCTTCTGAGGATTAAAAGTGATTCTGCTTACAGCTTGCTGGCCTAGAAAAAAAGCAAACAGCCCTGTTGTGAGCTGCTTATGGAGGGGCCGTGTGGATAGAACCCGAGGGTGACCTCTAAGAGCTGAAACCATCCTAAGGCCAACAGCCAACAAGAAAACAGGGACCTCAGTCCTACGGCTTCAAGAAATCACGTTTTTCCCACCATGAGCTTGGATAAGGACCCTGATCTCCAGAGGAAATCCTGGGTGTGTCCAACCTTGATTTCAGCCTGGTGAGCTCCAGCTACATCATGCCCAGACTTCTGAGCTACCAGAATCTAAGATAATAGATGTGTCTTGTTTAAAAAAAAAAAAAAAAAAAGTGATTCTGCTTACAAAGCATGGCATACGTATTACTCCCTTGCACAATATTTATGCACCTGGCATGTAGAAAACAATAAATAGTAGCTGTAACTACTAGTAGCAGTAGTCAGGAGTTCAGGGGTCCCCCGCCCCTCAGCTTTCTTCTAGTACCTCATCACCTGGGCCACCTCTTCCTCCATCTAGGTCCCAGCCTGGCCTTGAAGAAAGAGCCATGGGCATGGAAACACCATAGGTGTTCACTTCCCCGCTGTGCCTCCATTTCCTTATCCCTGAAATAGTGAGTATGCTTTCTGGCTGGCTTTCCTTACCGTGAGAGTCAAGAGAGTTAAAGTTTGTGCACATACTTGGAAGACTGTCCCCATGTGCCGATTTTCCACTTGGCGACTTCTCCCTACTCAGCCTCAGCTCTGGTTCCATCCCTATTTCTCCAGACCTAAGTCTCACTGTTTTCCCAGCCTTGGTCATTTTGGGTGTGGCCAGATGGATGGCTTTCCCTTCGGACCTCAGAAGGCTCACAGCTGTTTAAACCTGATGGGAGGATACCTCTGCAGGGCAGAACATAGGTCTTCTTTGTTTCATTTGGTGACACAATGCCAAGTCCAGGGCAGGGCACATAGGGACTTGGGAAAAGCTAGTTTCCTTTTGTC
This sequence comes from Lutra lutra, assembly GCF_902655055.1. Classification (NCBI taxonomy): domain Eukaryota; kingdom Metazoa; phylum Chordata; class Mammalia; order Carnivora; family Mustelidae; genus Lutra; species Lutra lutra. The sequence goes on along the minus strand of NC_062292.1, from coordinate 42,591,487 downwards.
GATCAGCAAATCCTAAGGAGAGAGGCCAAGGGAGGTGGCCCTGGCAGAATTTGGGAAGGCAGGCTTCTGTCCTCCGGGAGGGAGGGGTTGGGGAAGAGAGGAGGACAGAGGAGGGAAGGCACCATCCTAACTCAAGGCTTCCTGCCCTTTCCAAAGTTCAGGATCACCATCGTCAGCCCAGGGCCACACTGTGGTGCTGACTGGTTTTGCTCTAGGTTCCCAGGGCCGGAGAAATGTCTGAGCCTCTCGCCCCTGCACTCCACTCCTCTTGAGGAGGACAGCAAACGTCAGGCTGAAAGGGAAGTGCTTGGGCAACAGGTTCCACTTCCTCACAGCTGCAGCACTACCCCAAGTCTCCCCCCCCACAACACCCCTGCCCCCCTCAGGTCACCAGGTTTCTCGAGTTCCTGGGTGCAGGCTCCGGAAACAGAAAACAGCTGTCCTCTGGCTGATCGGTTTAAAGTGAGATTGGCTTTATCTCACCCTTACCTCTGGCTACCAAAGACCTTGGCACAGCCTGGCTTCCTTCAGGCTAGACCCTGGCCCTGGATACATGGCGATGGTCCCCGGGCATGCTGTCTCCCCACCCTTCTCCCGGGGTGCTCTGTCTGTGGTTAAGCCAGACCCTTCCGCACTGGGTGATCAGCTCCGAGCTCAGTCACTGAGTGCTTGGGGCTGCTCCTGTGCCCTCTGGCTGCAGGTGCTCAACAGTGTGTCCCCCTGCACACTCACTTCTTAGCATCTGCAGGGGGCCTCGCCTGAGGCCAGGAGGAAGCTGCTTCTATAGAAGCTCCAGAAGGGCTGGCCCTCCACGTAGGGGAAAGGATGTGAGTCAGAAGCCCTACGTTCACTGCCTCTCAGAAGCTGCTCTGGGTCTCCTTCCTTCCTCTGAGGGCCGTGAAGTCTGCTTACTGCCTATAGTGGCCAGCAGATCAGAGGAGACGTGGCTGGGAAGGTGCCTCGTGAGCAGAGCTGCCGCATGCGTTATTTCTGCTTGTCACCCGCCCCACACACCTTACCCCCCCCACCACCCAGAGGCCTTGTCACTGCCAACTGCCATCGCTAGACGGGGCCCTCCTTCCCTCAAACCCAAATAAAAGTCTCCCCTCCTTGGGCAGCCGAGTGCATCTCACTATGTCTCCTCAGGGCCCACGTACTCAAATCGTGCCACTGACAGGTGCACCTGTTGCTTGTGGGGGTGCGGAAAAGATCCTCGAGTTTTTTCTGTGGTTTCTGTGCTTGTCTTATCTCCTCTTGCCCAGGGAGAATAAAAGCTTGTTCCTTTTTGACCCATGGTTGGCCGGTACCTCGTTGTTCCCCCACAGCACAGGGTCACAGTAAGTGTAGTGAACCGAAGTGTGTCATTTGGAGATGGCACACAGCCAGATGGCTCCTTGGGACAAAACTTTATTTCTGCCTGTTACGACTTTGTAGACAAATCACTCTCTGGCTGTAGAGGGATTTTGTGTATTTTCCTCATGAATTAAGCTAATTTAGGATTCGCTGGGCATTCAAGAAGGCAGCTGTCAGCCCGAGGAGCCCAGAAAACCAAGCAGAACCAGGCCTTCAGGAGAGGGGCTGGAGAAATCCCTCCTTATAGATCAGGACAAAAGTCTCCAGTTTTCCGCTCTCAGTGGGCTGTCCGGCCCAGCTGGTCTCGCCTCTCTGAGGTGTGGCAGAGAGCAAGAGCTCCAGCAGCTCCCCGTCTGAAAGCTGTCATTGCCTATGTCCCTGAGCTGCCGATGGTGCTGAGGCAGATGAGACTTTGAGGTGGGAAGAAGCCCTGTTCAGATAAATACCCTAGTGCCCCAGGGAACAGAAGTTTCTAGAAGATACAGCATAGCTTTATTCATAGCTTATCAAGCAGACTTAGAAGTGGGTGGGATGGAGAGGTTTTGAATCCCAGAGACATTTCTCCGGGGTGGATCACTGTAAGGAGTTGCCCCTCACCCAGCAGGCCCCCCCCGGAGAATCAAAATGTGTGATGAGAAGGCAGGGGTTTGGGCTGCTGTGTCAGACTGCCCGGGTTCAAATCTTAGCTTGTACAAGTTACCTAATATTCTCTGTGTCTCAGTTTCCTCATCTGTAAGGTGGGCATGGCAAGAGTATCCCATCAGACTGTTTGCGACTAATGAGGTAATAACACTTAATAAAACTCTGGGCTCAGTAAATACTGTCATCACGGGACCTTACTCAAGAGGCCTCTCATCTAGTTCTCCCCACGATGAAATGACATTCTCTCTCCTTCTGATGCCGTTGAACCAGGCCAGCATTTACACAGCCTTTCTTCTGGCCTCTGAACTCCGGGTTTGGCGAGAGGAGAATGCTCAGCCCCTTCCCCGGGACTATGGAGGCCACAACAGTGTCCACTGCCAACAATGGGGTGATACCAGCGACTCCAGGGGACCGGGAGGTAGAAAGTGGGAGGATTTTTTCAGTGAAAGAAACCTTCTTGGCCAAGTGGTCCCTGAATTGATTCATTCAGTCCTTCCCCAGCCAAATATTTTTTTTTATTGACAGTGTCTGTCTCCCCGAGCTTTCACGTTTATGGCATTGTGTAATCTTCACAATGATCCCACAAGAACAGGCTGTAAAGAATATATCAGAGAGGCTGGCTGGGACTGGATCTCCCACTCCTGACCTCTGTGCCAGCGGGCGGCTCAGGGGTGAGGAGGGGCCCAGCCAGCCTGGCCCGTGGGCCTCCCGGCTGAAGAGGCTTTGAATGGCCCCATGGGGGTAGAGTTCAGGGTCCCACGGTGACAGGGTGCCTCAAAAAAGTTGGATTCAGTGGGTTCTTTGGGGGCAATGTATAGGGGAAGAGCTCGTCCTCTCCCCTCTTCCCCTCGTCCTTCTCCCCTCTCCCAGAGTCCAGGGAGAACGTGGTACAGTTGCTAGAATCAAGACTGAAGAGCTGAGTACCCTTTTATCCTGCAAACAAGGAATTCGGGGTGCCTCAGGGGCCACGGTGCTGGCCTGGAGAGCCAGAGAGCTGCCTGGGTCTGGCTCGGGTTCACCCTGAGCTAAATCTGTGTGACTCTCTGAGGCCAGTCCCATAACCCCTCCAGGTCCCTGGGCAAGGAACTCGGTCCTCCCCTGCTCCCAGGGGACGGGTATAGAACCTCCTGGTCCCAGCCCCAGCTCTCCAGCAAGGAGCCAGGAGTCAGGAGCCCAGTGAAATGTTGGGCTCTGTCACCAACTCGCTGGTCTCCATCCCCTCCGTTAGAAAGTAAGGGTGTGGGCGCCTGGGTGGCTCAGTGGGTTAAGCCGCTGCCTTCGGCTCAGGTCATGATCTCAGGGCCCTGGGATCGAGTCCCACATCGGGCTCTCTGCTCAGCAGGAAGCCTGCTTCCCTCTCTCTCTCTCTCTCTCTGCCTGCCTCTCCGTCTACTTGTGATCTCTCTCTGTCAAATAAATAAATAAAATCTTTAAAAAAGAAAGTAAGGGTGTTAGACCATCTGCGAGCTGGGCCAGCCTGTGACGACCTTCTCTGTGCAAAAGAGGCTCTCAGTTCCTTCCATCTTCTGTCATTTTGTCAACAAACCTTCAGTATGTTGGTCTCATGTGAATCCTTTTAATGGTCTTTTGGGGTTTTTTTTGTTTTTTCTTTTCTCTCAATTTCATTCAGTTCAACATTCTCCAAGCAACTAGAATACGCCAGACTGGGCTGGTGGCTGGGAGATCAGGAGTGGTCAAGATAGCTGTTGTCAAGGCTCTTCCTGTTTCATGGGCGAAGACACACCAGCAAAACTGCAATGAGGCCAGGGTCTCTGGAAGCTGCTAGGGCAGGGAAAGGATCCCGCCCAGCCAGAGAGGGTCTCCCTGAGGACACTTCAGTCCGGGAAGAAATTCACCTGCTTCCAGGAGGAAGGAGAGAGGGGACTAAGCTTTAGTCATCACCTCTCTCGGCCAAACACTGTGCTGGATAATTTATATGTGCTATTTCTTTCCATCCTTATAAAAACCTTCGGATCAGGATTAAGCCCATTTTACAGATGAACAAAGGAAGGTTCAGGGTGCTGAAAGCCATGCTATGGGGTAGAGCAGAGACAAACAAGGCTGCCTGACCCTGGAGCCGATACTCTCGGCACCCAACAGAAGGGAAACAGCCGACACTTGGAAACTGGCTCAGGATCTGGGCCTGACGACCTCTTCTGTGTCCTCCTGGTCTCTCCCTCTCTGGCCAACAACAGAACTGCCCCTTTAAGAGACACAAAGCCTCTGAAAGGGGCTGGTTTCCATCCATTTTTAATGGCCCAGCTGCTGTGGTCTCTCTGCCTTCCTGCGGACCAGCCAACCAGGGAGTTTCTCTGCCGCTGAGCACCAGGCTCAGGCCTGTCAATGTTTAATTGCAGCCAGACGCTTATCTCGGTTACCTGAGTCGAGTCGTTTAGATTACCCAGGCAGGGACCTGGGCATCGGGGGAGGTGGCAGATGGCAGATTCGGGGTCACCCCTCTGCCCTGCAGAGGGAGGAGGAGAGGTTATTGAAGCGAGTAGGGGGAGGAGGTGGGAGATCTGGAGGGTGGTGGGGGAGACAGTGCAATGGCGACTGGGCAGCCTCTGGGCGCGTGCGTGCTTGTGTGTCTCTCTGACCATGCGCTCCTCTTTTCCACCACCTCCAGCAGCGAGCACTGGGGGTCTGCCCGCTGCATAAACCTTCAGAGGCTTCCAGGGGGGCCCGAAACACAGGAGCAGGAGTGGATGAATGTCTGGAGGGCTTAGACACGGACTTCCTTTGAGCCCACAGTAGGGGCTCCTGGCATCTGATTCTCTGCTTATTTTCAGGGGAAAACACGGCAGTATTTGTCACTCTTATGAACTGGTGCAAAGAGGGACTTTGAGTGCTCCAGGGACACTGGCATGCGACCGAGGTGAGGCTTACCATACCTTCAGCAGAGCCCTGCCATGAACCCAGGAGCTGGGGGTTCCTGAGTCCTGGGTCCTGGCTCTGGACAGGCTCTCGCGCCTCCCTCAGGGCCCGTGGAATGCCTGCAGCACAGAGTCAAGGTCTATTTGGGGAGTAGAACGTCATGGTTCAGACACAGCATCAGAGACCGTTCAGATGTTATTTACAGACCTTGTCTAATGACCCGGCCTCCACGCTGGGAGCGAGGCCATGGCCTTGCTCCCTTCTCCAATTTCTCCTGCCCTCTGCTTTCCTCACACCCTGTCACAATCCCTTTCCCTTCCACCTTGACTCTGCCTGGTGCCGTGTATGGGATATGTTACTCACAGCTGGGAGCCTGGAGACGGTGCTCTCAGGACAGAAGCAGGCCCGGGAGCAGGGCAGAAGGCCCTGTCGGAGAGCAGTTCCTAGTCATGGAGCTGGTGCGGCAGGGAGCGTGGAGAGGTTCCTCCGAGTGGCATTGACCTAGCCCTGGCCCCTGTGGGAGACCTCTGTGGGGGATGGTGGGGAATAGGGACAGGGAAGGGAGATTTCCTAATTATGTCGTTCCTAATTCAAACAAGAAGCTAAGTAATTGAATGGATCAAGAAAGGCCAGAGAATCAGGCAAACATGCACAAGCCTGGACCCTTGGGTTGGGTTTTCGAAGGCTGAGCTTGTAGAGACTGGGGAACGCTGAAGGACACCCCGGAGACCCTGTGGTATCAGGATCGAAGCCACGTCAGAGATGGAGCTAGGTCTCTCGCTCTGAAAAGCTCGTGGGACCTCACGTGCAGCGGGGGTCCCCATGCTGACCGAGTCCCTCCTCCCCATCTCTTCCTTAACCCCCTCAGCATAACGTGCTGGGGCTCCCACCAACCGCTTCTTCACAGCCTTTGCCCCCAAGATGGCGCAGGCCCTGACAAGCATGTGATATGTATAATAATAGTCCCTGCCTCCGGCTGTTATGAGAATTAAATGAGATAATCCTTACGGAATGCTTAGAGCAGCACTTAGCAGGCAGTAAACACTCAGTAAATGTTGGCTGTTATTACCAGAGGTAGTAGTCAGAGGAAATAGGCAGGTGACTTTGCTCCAGCATCAAGGCGTGTGGCGGCGGCCTCCTTTGCTCCACAGTTATCCCCGTGTGACAGACAGAGCTTGCCATGAAGGAAAACCCCTCTGTTGAGCCCCCTCTGGGCCCTGGCATCCACTAAGCCCCAAAATTCCGTGTGCTTTTCTTCCCTGAAGCCATGACTCCTGACTTAATTGAGCATCTACTGTGCTCTAGGTTCTGGCTGATGAAGGGGAGTCAGATGGGTCTGTGCTGTCAGCAGGCTTGGCGGCAAGGTCAGGAGGAGGCCTGGGGGTGCCCACGGACCCAGCAGCTGAGTGCTCGCATCGCATGCCTGGGCCCTGGAGCTCCTTAGAGCCAGAGGGAGGACGAGGGAGCCCAGAGCAGCCCAGGGAGGTCTGCCAGCTGGAAGGGGACTTGTAGGAGGGGTAGGAGTGGCCAAGGCAAAGGGAAAGGAGTCCTGGGAAGGGAAAAAGCATCCAGCTTGTCTCCGGCCCCATGGCCGTGTGTCCCTGCACTCCAGAAAGTGGTTCACAATCAAGGGGCAGGTAGAAGATGACTCACCCTGAGCTCACGGGGGCTAATTGGGTCTTGCTCTGCCTGAGGTAAGGACAATCTCAGAAATCCTGGGAGGATCGCTATCTCCCTCCCGGCCTTCCCCCTCGCTCACCAGGACTTCTTATCAAGGAGGGCTTTGCTATTTGCTGAAGCGCTTACTATGTGTTCGGCATTGTTCTAGGCACTGGAGATACTGACGGTGACCAAAACAGACCAAATGTCTGTTCCCAGTGTGGGGGGGGTGGGGAAGGTCAGATACTAAACAGAATAAGTGAGTGGGATATAGACATACTGTATCAGGTCACATTGTGAGAAGTGCTAAGGAGGAAAATGAGGCAGGGGAGGGGGTGAGATGGGAGCTAGGGCGGCTGGGGTGTGAGAAGGTCACGGTCCCTGCCCCAGGAGGTCACCATCTGATGGGGTTTGAATTTCATGACGAATTTCCTAGCAGAGCTCTAGAAGGCAGATGCCCGGCCCTGACCTCTGAGACTCTGATTTAGCAGGCCTGGGGTTGGGTCCAGACAGGTGATGCCAGGGGCCCACTCTGAGGGACATTGCTTCCTTAGGAAACCAAGTCCAAGAAGGATGGCACTGGTTTTTCCCCTAGGAAGGCCCCGTGGGAACCCCAGGAAAACTGGACAGGGGCAGCGACCACAGTACTAGTCCCTGTGGCTTTGATCTGGGAGGGCTTTCCATGCGCCACTCCCTCTTCCTGGGGCCAAGGCCCAATGCCCAGCCTCTCCAGAGAAAAGGATGGGTTTGGAGTTCCCAGCCAAACCCTCTACCAGACACAGATGGGTTGGGCTGGAAGAAGGGGAAAATCCAGTCTGAGGACAGAAGCACAGTTTGGGGTTCTGCCTCCTGAGTCAGTTCTGACGCCCGGGGGCAGTGAGGAGGGCCCCTGGCCCAGCCCAGATGCCGCTGTCCCAGTATTTTACCGCAATCTCAGTTCTCATCTGTGCGGTCAGGTCGCCAAGCTCTGGTAACAGAGGGTAAATGGAACAGTCACAAAACTTCCTGGAATGATCTATGTGTGCCATCAAGTACTTTTTGAGTACTTACTTTGTGTCAGACTCTGTTCTAGGGGCAGAGGATACAGCAGTGGGCAAAATTGGCAGATCTCGGCTCTCTTAGAGCTTATGGGGGAGACAAATACTGAACAAGATAATAAATAAAATCTATCTTTCCAGTAATGATAAAGGCTGAAAAAGAGAAGGGGGAGATTGTCAAGATATCAAAAGTTCAGATGGGACGGACCAGCAAGAGCTGCACGGAGAAGGGGACATGTGTGAGGACTCTTAAGGAAGAAAGTCACGAGGATTTCTGAGGGAATAGAATTCCAGGCTGAGGAAATGGCAGTTACAAAGGCACTGGGGCAGGGCTGAGTTACAGCGCGGCGGCCAGTGTGGCTGGAGAGAGGAAAGAGGGAAAGGAAGGAGATGGAATCAGAGGTCACATCGACCAATCATCAAGAGCCCTAGAGGGCCTACCAAGGACTTGGGCTTTTACTGTCGGCGAAGTAGGAAAGCCAAAGGAGAATTTTGGATTTTGGCAGAAGAGTTACCTGACTTGACTTATATTTTTAAGCGGTCACCTCGGGCAGCTGTGTTGAAGATAGGTGATGTGGGACAAGAGTGGAAGCAAAACCAGGTAAGAGGCCATTGAACTACGTCTATGAGAAATGTTGGTGGTTTGGACTGGACCGTTAGTTATAGGAAGATAACAAGGGATTGGATATGTTACAGGAAGAGCCTACTAGATTTGCTGATAGGCAAAATGGGGGTTGTAAGGAAAAAATTACATGTGTATGTGTGCCAGGTGCTATATGACATCCTTTCTTTACAAATCACTCAAATTTTGCAACAATCATATAAGTGAGGTTCTATTGTGTGTGTGTGTGTGTGTGTGTGTGTGTGTGTGTGTGTGTGTTTTAAGATTCATTTATTTTCAAGTGCAAATAGGACAAGGGACAGAAGGAGAGGAAAAGAAGCAGACTCCCCAAAGAGCAGGAGCAGGCTGTGGGGGAGGGGAGCCGCATCCCAGGACCCTGAGATCATGACCAGAGCTGAAATCAAGAGTCCGACGCTTGACCTGCTGTGCCGCCAGTCGCCCCATGAGCTTCTGTTGTTCTGTGCCCTTTACAGATGAGGAAACTGATGGAGATGCTAAGTACCTTGAACTACTTCTTGGCAAGCGAGTGGTAGAGCCAGTATTTAAACCCAGTCTTCCACCGAACGCCAGCCCCAAGCCCTTCCTTAGAAGTCCCGCTGTGACAGTCTGACGCACGCCCCCACATGCCACTCTCGGTTGCCTCAGGCCGTGGACTAGATGCTGGGGATGCGAAAAGGAGCCAGAGACAGTTCTCGACCTTGGACAACGCATGGTTTGGAGGGGAGGCAGACAGGAGTAGGAATAACCCCTTATAAGAGCTAAGTGTGCAGAGTCCTAAGCCCTCTGCAGAAGGGCTAATTTTTCCCCGGGGGGCGGGGGTAAGACTCTCAGAGGAGACGGTGTGTGCCCAGGGCTCCACCAGGAAGAGCGGATGGGAAAGCGCTCGTGGCCAGGGGCTCTGTGTGTGCCCTGTGCCAAGGCATGGAGGTGGAAAGGGGTCTGGCGCCCCTGGAGGACTGCACATTCCGTGCTTTGGTTTGGGAGGAGCCTGGGAGGACGGTGGGGAGGCCTGGGAAGTGGGAAGCGAGCTGCAGCGGTTAGCAGGGCATCAGGCAGGTCGGGGAAAGAGCTTCTCCTGAGAGCAAGGAGAAATCCCTGCAGGTTTCCCTGGGCAGGGGTAGGTGGGGAGAATCAATGAGATCTGTTTCCCAAAGATGGCTCTTCATGTGGCAGGAGGATGCCAGGGAGAAGAGGACGTAGCTGTCCCTGTTCCAGGATGACGCGGCTTGCCATATCTGGTAAGCCCGTGAGAACCAGCCTGCGTTTCCAGGAAACAAATAGTACTTTCCCGTGCGTTCATGTCTCTGTGTGTGTGTCTCTCTATAAATATACTCCTACATAGCGCTACATAGTTGGAGTCTCACACAGGCCGTGGCAGCCTCTCGCCACACTCCCAGAACCTCTGCCCTCTCCTGTCCTCCCCCTGGCAAGGCTCAGCCCGATAAAGCACCAAATTTCATCACGTAGCAGGCGCAGCCAGGAGCTGAACAGTCTTACCCTTTTCCCCCTGGGAGACACCAAAGCCAGTGTGTCTGAACTGCAGAATGAAGGATGTGAGTTTGGCCAAAGGAGGAAATATGGAGACTGTTGGACTCCCCAGTGGCAAGGGCAGGAAGGGGGAGTCTGAAAACCTAATCCACCTCCAGTGGCCCAAGGACCATCCTGATCAGAGGTAGTCAGTGAATGAGGTGGCCCTGTGGCCCTTGTCCCATCCATGGGAAGCTCCGTGGTCTTCAAGTTAGTCTAATGAAGAGAGAGAAAACTGAGGCAAGACAATATTTATGTGTGTGTGTGTGTGTGTGTGTGTGTGTGTGTACCTAGAGATATATACATTTATCTCTAGATACAGTGTATGTCCACAAGAATATGTCTATAAATATACACATGTATGCCCACATATGTCTATATACGGAGAGAGAGACTAAGAAGACACAGGAAACAGGGACAGGGACAGACAGACAGAGACAAAGAGATGGGGTGGCCAAACATGGGTTTTAACCATGGCAATCTTCAAAGCCTCAGCTAGGGCAGACCTGGTAAAATAGGGCAGAAGCGGGGCACCTGGGTGGCTCAGATGGTTAAGCCTCTGCCTTCAGCTCAGGTCATGATCTCCATGTCCTGGGATCGAGCTCCACATGGGGCTCCCAGCTCAGCCAGGAGCCTGCTTCTTCCTCTCCCTCTGCCTCTCACCCTGCTTGTGCTCTCTCTGTGTGTCTATCTCAAACGAATAAATAAAATCTTAAAAAGAAATGCAGAATTGGTGTCACCTTGTACAGGAGTCCGGCCTAACTCCCCTTGCATGTCCCCTGCTCAGAAATGTGCACCAGCTTTTCCCTCTCTTGTCAGCCCTGGAAAAGAGCAAAAAACAGGGAAAACCCAGACTCAGGAATTTGCAGAGCAAAGCTCCTTCCCCTAAAGGCTTACTAACTCCTGTTCCAGGCTGGGGTTGGGGGGAAGCGGGGGGGGGGGGGGGTTGACAGGTATTTGTGAGGCTGGGCCCCATCCCAGGGGTCAGGCCCCGGTCAGGGAGAGCACTGGGTCCCCTCCTCTCCTCTGGAGAGTAGAGCCGGGTGTCAGCCAGGATGCCCTCCTGAGCCCTGGTTTATCAGGCACCAGAGGTACCTGGGGAGACTGACTCATCTCAGGAGACAGCGGAGTCCTGGGCTCCGTGTGACTTTAAGGTGAAGCATATGGTCCTTTCCTTCTAGTCTTCTCATCTGGAAAATGGAAGAAAACATTTGCTACTGTGAGGTCTCATTTATACATAGAACAACAATAAAATACCAAGTTCACAGATACGAAGAATAGACCAGTGGTGGCCAGTGGGGAAGGGGGTGGGGGTGGGCGAAATGGAGGAAAGGAGTCAGAAGGTACTTCCAGTTACACAATAAATAAGCTATGGGGATGTAACGTACAGTGTGGGGACTATAGCTAATGACGCTGCGTTGCCTGTTTGAAAGTTGCTGAAAGAGTGGATCTTAAGAGCCCTTATTACAGGAAAGATAGTTTCTTTGCAATTATACATGGTGACAGATGTTAACTAGACTTATTGTGGTGGTCATTTTGCGGTATATATAAATACCAAAATCATTATGTTGTACACCTGACACTAACGTGTTACATGTCAATTACACCTCCATAAAATTTTTTAATTTTAATAAAATTTTATGCAAATTATGTGAATTTATTTAAAATTAAATTTTATTGTATTTATTTTTATAAAAAATAACTTTTTTCATTTTAAAAACTCTGCTGTCCCATTTTAGAGATGAGGAAGTTGAGTCACAAAGAGGTTAGGTAACTGGCCCAAAGCATTACCTTCCCCAGAATTCAGGCCAGGCAGTCTGGCTTTAGATCCTGTGGCTCTAGATCGTCACGTTTCTTGGCTGGCTCCTTGCTTCACCAACATCCTTGAGGTCCTGCTGCCGCGTAGTGAAAGCTTTTGTTCCAGAATGGGGGACTTCACTATCTGAACAGGATCATGCACTTGGACGCGAAGCTTGAGTTCCAGTTCCTCATTTGCACTGACTTTGGGTTGAAAGGCGCCTACATCCGTGTTGAGGATGGTGTGGGGCAAATCTTTAGGTTGCCCAAATGTTCACGTGCAGGGTCCCCCACCACAGTGTGGACTGCCCTTTCCCTGCACCTGGGAAAACAAAGACGGCAGTAAAACTCATAGCCTTAGCGAACTGAAATGGTGGAATAGAATCTAGAATTCCGCAGAATTTTAATTAAATGTTCAAGATATAAATCATGCATTTAACACTCTTCAAAAAGCCCATCCGATGCTTGCGGTTTAGGGACTATTAATAAAAGTTTCTGAAATGCAAAAAAAAACAAGAACCAAACAGCTGCTCTGCTCACCCCTATGAGTGGCGATTGGGGGAGGCAGCACTGTAGGAATTTAGTGAGCTCTGTCCCATGTGCTCTGGGCTGGTGCCTGGGCCCAGCCGGATCCAACCCGCAGCAGAGAAGGGGGAGCCCACTTGAGTGTGCTTTCTTGGAGGGTGCGCTTGAATTGGGTGTCCCCAAAAGACCTGTCTGGGGACTGCCTGTCTCTTTCAGGGGTTTGTGTGCAGAATGTGGGGTAGGGGTAGCGACTGGAGAGGTGAAAATAAAAGCTTTTTAGGAAGGCCCATGTCCCCCTACCTAAGCAAGCTACCCACAGCTTCTTTTCTACCCTGCCACTCCAAATCTCTGGACTCCTCAGGGGCCCTCAGGTCTCTAGGCAGAAGCACTCTGGGGAGTCAGGGAGCAGACCACTCTGCAGGGTGTCCCCCCCGCATTCCCCAGCTCCCATACCCAGAGCACCCAGAGTGGACACTTGGAAAGGGGGACCAGTGGGATTTGAGGGAGGGCCCAGGAGGGCGAGGCGCAGGCAGATCTGGGTCCAATGCCTGCAGGAAGCCTCCTGCATCATCCTTTTTGTGACGTTGGTCTTTGCTGCCCATGGGCTACCACAGCCATCATTTATGAGGTCTTGTCATCGTACACACCCAGCCATGCCGTAGTTACATAAATAACCTCTCTGAACTTGACACCCCTAAGACCTACATCACTCTGATAACAAAACCGCATTTATAGAGTCCGTCCACACGCTGGGAGCCTACCTGACGGCTCCAGTCGGATCCTCCCACCAGCCCCGTGGGGGGCTGTGCCCCAACGGAGGGGCCAGGAAGCCAGGGTCCCACAAGGGGAAGTCACACAGCTGAGGTCCCAGACGGTAGCATCGTGCGAGTCCCAGACTTGGAAGCTATCAGGGAGGAACCTCTCCAGGGAGGGCATCCGGTTGAGGGAAGTACAGGGTCTTCAGATCTCCCCAAAAAACAGAGCATGTCCCCACCAAGTAGAGTGGAGAGCTTCCGCGGGACCAGAACGTCACTAGTTGAAGCTGCAGCCCAGTGAATTGTCCAGACACCTGACTGGAGAGACCCCGCATGAGAGGAGGGCTGGGTGGGGTGGGAGGTTTAGCTACAGTGTGTGAGCGGGTCCAGCTGTGGTGACGGCTGTCAGTACACCTTCTGTAGGGACAGGGAAGTCGCTCAAACAAGGTAACAGCGAGAGCTACTGTTTATTACGTGTTGCTATACCAGGGTCACCCTTTCCACCCTACTCCTCCCAGCAGTCCTGGGGTGCTCCCAGGATTATCTCCATCGAGCAGAGAAGAAGCTCAGGTTTAAGTAACCTGCCCGGGACGCACAGACAGGCATGGTAGTGCTAAGATTCCAACCAGGTCAGCTCCAGAGCCACCGTCCCCGACGCTTCTCAGCCTGTCGCATATCTCTGTCTCTCTGGGTCTGGCAGACTGGGAAGGCCTTCACGCTGGCTGGGCCAGCTCCTTTTTTTCTGGTCCTGCACTCAGGGGCACCATGGGGAGACAGGGTTGGGGAGGGGTGGCTCCCACAAATTCCCAACCCAGCCTTAATGACAAAAACTCGCACTCGCCTGTGGAGGGACATCCTGGCACTCTGTGTTTGGGAACCTGAACCAGGCCTCCAGACACTCACCCCACTCTGGTACCTGAGAAAACAAGAACAAGTTCTAGACCTGTCAAGCTAAGTCAGGCCCTGTTGTTTTCACCAAGGTCTTGCCTTAAGCGTTTGGGGTGGTGGTCAGGGGCCGGGCTTCCTAAAGAACATGTCAAGGCTTGGGGTGTGCAGTCAGAGATCTTGGCTGTGTATCCTGAGCTAAGTTACTTAGCTTTTTTTTTTTTTTGCTTTTTTTTTTTTTGAGTTAAGTTATAACTTCTCTGAGCTTCGTTTTCTGACCTACCTCACAGGTACGTATTTACATACCTCTGAGGTATGTAAAATAACTCCAGAAACTAAAGTGCTTTGTGGTCTGCCCTGAGTCATCACGAGTCCCAAGTCCCACCAGGCCAGGAATCACACTGGGCCCTTGTCCCTGTCACCTGCCTAGACAGCATCCCTGCTTCCTCCAGGTTCCTTCGTAGCTGGCCCTCCCGGGTACCTCTCCCTTCAGGAGGCTTCTTCAGGGCTTGTCACTCTGTGTTGATTGTCCAGCACCCGCCCTGTTCTGTAAGCTCCTTATCCCTGCCCCCAACTTGGGAAGGATGGTCACATGGTGGTCCTTCAGTGGGTGTTTAAGAGGGGACCCTCTGGGCACCTGGGTGGCTCAGTTAGTTGGGCGACTGCTTTCGGCTCAGGTCATGGTCCCGGAGTCCTAGGGTCGGGTCCCACATCAGGCTCCCATAGGGAGCTGCTCCATAGGGAGTCTGCTTCTCCCTCTGACCTTCTTCTCTCTCATGCTTTCTCTGTCTCTCTCTCAGATCAATAAATAAAATCTTTTTTTTTTTTTAAAAGAGGGGACACTCTGAGGAGTGCGGAAGTGAGAGGAGAGCCAGCTGCTGACCGGGGCGGTGGGAAGGGCCTTAGCACTTTGTCTACTTGGCAGGTTGAGTTCACTTGCTCTGTCCCCGAATAGCCTCAGGCCTTTTTCGAAACAGCTTTCCTTGTACTGGGTAGAATATCATTCCACAAGCAGCTCTCTCCTGCAGTTTCCTGAGGGGCTGACAGCCTCTCCCCCTCTGGCAGGAGCTCCAGGGCAGAGGCCCTGCTTCTGTCCTGTTCCCATCAGACCGGCCTGCCTGGGCAGGGGCCACTCCCAGGCCCCTGCAGGTGGCCGAGCTTGGGCTGGCTAATTTGACTTGAGCAATTACTTCCCTCGGGGTGAGACAGTGATCTCGCTGAGCTTTTTGGTTTTTTGTTTTGCTTTGTTTTGTTTTGTTTTGCCTTCCCGTCCCAGGAACCTAAGAGCTGTTTTTGCAACCATTTGCCCCTTTCCTCTGGCCCCAGAAGCAGGGGAGACTTCCTTCATCCTGGGCCCAACTGGCTGGAGAGCAAGGAGCAAGGGTGGGGTGTGCGTGCAAGGCCCTGCCTTCAGGGGCTTTCCTCCGGAGTCCAGCTGAGGGAGTCCTTCCTATCACAGGACTACAGAGTGACTCGACGGAACAACCGAGGTCAGTGGTTCTGGACTCTGGTCCAGCGCCAGCGGGGAATCCCTCTCCAAGCACAGGAGACGTGCTGCCTGGCCACTGCTCGGAACCCAGAGCATGGCTGACCGGAGAAAGCCCCTGCTCAGGACAAAGCCCACAACAGGCATTTCCTCCACGCTCAGAAGGTCAAGTTCTTTGCACTCAGGCACGTCCATCCACACACAAACACCCAGAGGAAGTCAGACAGTGAGAAATGGTGACTGGCTTTAAATAAACACAATCAGCTATTTTAGACCTCTGGGACCGGGTGCCTTTTCTGGGCTGCCAGACACACCTTTCCCGGAGCAACACCTGTTGAGACTTTGCCCAGCCCCCAGCCAGGGCCGCGCAGACCAAAACAGAGGCCTGGCGCCCCCTGCGGTAAGTCTGGACACCCACACCAGTTTGGGTGATGACAGCCACACCATGAAAACTCGGCTGTTCTGTTTTGTGGGATACGGAGATGAGCAAGCAAGGAGAGTTCCCATCTTCTTCTCTCTTTTCCTTCCAAGGATCCAGATTGGATTTACATCCCATTCATTCTCCGAAAGGCAGGATTACCTCCCTGTGGTGTGGAAGGAAGATGAGGCTCAGAGAGTTCAAGGCGACTCTCCCCATGTAACGCAGCAAGTTGGAGCTTCCCACTTGGGAACCATCGAGGAGGCAGACGGGCCCATTGAGTGTCACTAGGCCCACTGGACCTCACAGGGAGAACTCACAGTGTCTTCTCATCTCCATCGGCCAAGGCCTCCTCCTTACCATGTTCTCCCTGGCTGGACAGTGACGACCGCTGCACCACTGACCCCATTGGGCTACATGTGACCTGTCTGAACAGCATATTCTGTGGTGGCTGTGTGATGTGGAAACCTTCTTTGGAGGAGAACGAGGAGCCATTTCTGCATTCTTGGTCCACTTGGTGAGTGTCTAGGCCAAAGAAATCACTAATGTTTCAACAGAGACACTGTCAGATGGGGCAGTGGGACAAGGCACCCACCCCCTTGAAGGTAGGGGGTCCTGGTGTAGGAACTGGGGGTCCAGGAGAAGGAGCCTGCCATGTCCTCCCGTGGGGGAGCTCTCAGTCATGGGAAGGGAGGGCCAGATAGAACTACCAAGAAATCACATCCTCAAGAGAGGAATGTCACTGAATTTACACATGGAGGTGAAGTGGGGGGACTCCTGAGGCTGAGGTCAGGTGAGCGTCTCAGGCCTAGATCATTCCTACCATGTCAGGAGGTTTCCCGTATCATCCTTGCCTCTGTGCTTAGCATCTCCAGGATGATAAGGGACACTCGGCACTCACTTGTCCTTCTAGCAAGGGGTCCCTCTTTGGTCTTCTAGAGAACATACACGTTGAGATAGGGTCCATGTCCTGCTTTTCTTGGGCCCAGGCCACCTTGGTGTCACTTCTCCTGGACACCCCTGGACTCCAGGCTGAAATAAATCCTAATAACTGACTGCAGATCATGTAAGAGCTTTTTCTTTTCAGAGTTGCTGGTTAGGGATCAAAGAGGCTCCCACCCCTACCGGGTCCTGGCTCTCTGCCCTTGAGGCCAGGGCGATACGGGGAGTGTGTGGGTAAGCCCCAAGCTAGCCCCATGCTATTCATCATAGCGCCTCTCCAGCCTCTGGGCATCTTGCTGGGTTGATTTGGTGGTGACTACTGGGGTCAATGACCCACAGTCCCCAAAGCTGTCTCCTCACCTGGGAGAGGCTCTTTTGTGGTCCTTCCTCCTCACCCATCCCCCTGTGTGGCCAAGATCCCTTAGTAACAGATTCCATCACTGGATCACAGGTAACCCCTACTTCCTGCAACGTGCTAACAACAGGACGAGGATTTGGAACCAGACAGACTGGGATCCAAACCCCATTCAAACTGTTACTCTCTGTTACCTTGGGCAATCGACATTACCTGTCAGGATAATGTCAGTTTACAAATCTGTCAGCGAGGATAATATAGTGGACCCTTGAACAACTTGCGGGCCAGGGGTGTCACCCCTGCGTGGTCGAAAATTAAAGTATAATGTTCGAATTCCCAAAACTTAACTACTAAGAGCCCACTACTGTTGCCCAGAAGTCTTACTGATAACCTAAATAGTCGATTAACAATGATTCTATTTGCTTTATGTATTCTATACTATGTTTTTACAACAAAGCAAGCTAGAGAAAAGAAAATGTTATCACAAAAGGGGTAAGGAAGGGAAAATACATTTATGGTACCAGATTATATTTCTCAAAAGAGATCTGTATGTAAGTGGACCCATGAAATTGAAACCCATATTGTTCAAAGGCCAACAACCATGGCGTGTCCAGCATGAGGTGGTGTAGGAATGGAAGGGAATAATGCAGTGACTCCACGGGAGTATGTACGCCGGATCAAGGAGAGGGGAAGCTAGAGGATAAACGTGGACTATCTTGCTGGAGTGTTCATTTTACCAGGAAACATTAGGGAATGTATCTTGAAGTAAATCAGCAAAATGTAAATTCTGAGTGCATCTTCAAGAAGAAAGAGCAGACTGAAAGAAGAAAGCTGTTACTTGTGGTCACTTGTTGGTTTACTCTCTAAACTCAGGGGTAGGGGTGGTGGTTAACAGTCCCTCTCTCAGCCTTCTGGAGTCTTTGGTAGAAGAGTCTGAGGTGTGTGAGGTCCCTCTTCATGCACAGTGGGACAGACCTCTTTAGCGGAGCCATCTCAGCCCACATCTGAGATCTTCCTGGTCTTCAGCCACCACCACAAGGACAAGAATCGGAGACCCCAGGGAGAGACTGGGGTAGGTGTTCTCTTGTGCAAAGTTGCTAGCTGATGAAGAAAGGTGGGTGGGGAGAGTCTCTTTTTGCAGACTCCAGGGTGGGAGGCGTAGGGATAGAGCAAGTCGCTCTGGCTTACTCTATCTGGTATTCTGAGGCCCAAGGCAGAAGACCTGGGAAAGTTCAGGCTGACTCTGGGAATTTGGTCGAGGATAGCACTCAGAAACTGGCTGTAGTGGCTCTGGTCACCTTTGAGAGGAGGAGAACTATCAGTGCACATTCCAGAATCCTGGAATCAAAAAGGAACCAAAAGGTAGGGTGTGCAGGGTATGTTTGTTCCAGGCTCTGGGCAATACGACAACGTGTATATGGTAAATAGCATAATCTCCATGCCCCGGGAGGTCATGAGACTTGCCCAAGGTCACACACCTACTGTGGTAGAAGTTATTAGTAGTTCCCCAATAATGTCTGCTACTTCATCTCGGTTACAGAAGCAGAGCAGCCTAGAAAGAAGACTACATTTCCCAGCCTCCTGTGTGGCTAGGTGCGGTCACGTGACTGAGTTCTGACCAATGAGAAGTAAATGGAGTGTCCTGTGGCAGGTTCCAGGAACCTTCCTTAAGGTATAGCTTGTGTTTATGTTTTCTGCCCTTTTCTCTTTGTTCCTTCTAATATTTTTCTGTTTAGTAGGTGGGTGCCACCTAGAACCATGAAGATGAGGGCCACCCACTAGGAACAGCAGGACAGTGAGCTGGAAGACCAGGACATGGTATCAGCCCCCGACTCGTACCTCTAGGCATTTATGTGGGAGAGGAATAAACATCTACCTGTTAAAGACACGTTGTTGTGGGTTTTCTGTTACCTTCATTTGTATCTCATCCTAAGTGAAGTACTTAGTAAGTAATGGAGTGGGGAATTTGAACCTGAGTCAATGAGGTTTTCTTGTTTTGTTTTGTTTTTAATTAGAGGGGGGAGAGAGAAGGGGTGGGAGGTAGAGGGGAGAGGGAGAGAGAAAATCTCAAGCAGGCTCCATGCTCAGCGCAGAGCCCAGTGCAGGGCTCGATCCCATGACTTCGAACTTATGACCTGAGCCCAAATCAAGAGTCAGCTCTTGAACCCATGGAGCCACCCAGGCGCCCCTCGAGGAGATCTTAGACCCAAGATTTCTCACTACAATGTGGTGTTTCTGGGGCCCCTGTATGTGCTCCCACTGTACTGCCATAATCTCTTAGTGTGAAGCATTACTTGGAACTACAATGGTGTGGGGGTTGAGAGGGGGAACCTTGTCTGTAACTCTTCACACACATTTATTTGAGGATAGCCCGGGACCTTGAATGAATCCAGAGGCACCTGGAGCTAAAGCCCAGGACCCTGAGAGGGTGGTGGAGGGAACATTTCCTCTAAGATCCAGGAAACTCCATTCTTCTTCCCTTGGACTTGCCACACAGCCACCTCTTGTGACAAGTGCATTCACACAGCCCCCTCTCTCCGACCCCAGTCTCGTCGGACAGAATCTGGTCACTTGGGACCACTCTAAGTAAACTGTGCTAACACAGGTGAGCACATGCCAAAGGGGCATCTCTTTCCATTGGGGAATTTTGCAGGAGCTTTTGAAGCCCAGCACAATTTCACGTAGGCAAGGCATGGACCCGCTTTTGGTGAGGAGTATATTTTCTCTTACCCAATCTCAGAAGGGGTGTTCGAATTTAGTCTGAGTTAAAAGGGCTTTGAGATCCTACTGTAACCACCAAACCTCCATGTTGCCAAGGAGAGTCTGAAGTAGGATTCACAACAGCCGGGTATATGTCTGAGAAGATGCTCCTCGCAAACAGAGAAGACATTTAACTAGCTGGGTGACCTAGAGGAAGTCTCCTATCTTGTCACTTTCCTGGTTCCCATGATGGGAATTATAATCACTATCTCTCAAGGTTATTGCAACACTGAATGAGATGCTAAATATGAAAATACTCCAAACTTTGTAAAGCGATTACAAATGTGAAAGATCATGATTATTCCTCATTTGTATAGTTGTTGACACTTTGTACTCAACCAGATCCTCTTTCCTGGGTTGATGCACACACACACACACACACACACACACACACACACACCCCAGCTGTGTGAGGACTGGTGCTAAACAGTTCACAGCTATTCCCTTTCCAGAGATTCCCTTGGCTGAAAGGAAGCTGCCTTGCTTGGGAGCCTGCAGCCAACGACTGCCTGACACAGGGGTAGGAAAGATCGGCCCCCCTTTCCCTTGAGATAGGATTATCTCTGGTGCAATCCATGCTCCAGGACTCCCCAGAGAATCAAGCTGATACTGGTCCTCAGTGGAGACCCCAAACTAGCTTAGCTCCATCCTGCCCTATCCTGCTTTCTTCTCTTTCTCCAATAGATCACACGTGCTGAAATATGCTTTTAGGGAACCGACCCAAGTGTCTACCTCATAAAATTTCTGTAAAGATAAAATGATATAATAGAGAGAAAGAAGTTAGTCCATGCCTGGTATGTAGCAAGTGTTTAAATAGATGTTAGAGATTGTTATCTGGGAGACCTGAGTATTAGAAACATCCCAATGTGATAGTAAGGGGTGGAAATACGGTGGGTTGGCCAGTGGATTGAATTCACCTGCTAAGGGAATAGGATGAACAGAGAGGGGCAGCTGAATTTTCTTGGCTGTCACTGGTTCTCTCTGCTTTGGTCCTTAGGTAGCCGATGAAAAAATCTCAGTCATTGCATACATCACCAACAGAGGGCGCCATTTCAACACAAATAAGTGCGTTTCCTCCGCTAATCTGGACCAAGTTTCATCAAGGCTGTGGAGGTCGGTAGGGATGGTCAGTTATATAGCAAAGCAGACTTAGGAAAATGCCTTAGAACCAGTACAGATAATAAGAGAGGAGAATAGCGAGAAACACTGAGTCGGGCTGGTGGGGAAGCTTCCTGGGAGGTGAAGCTTAAGTTGGGCACTCTGGAGCGAAGGGAGTGGTTGGGAGACAACGTCCCCAGGGGAAACCATCAGCCTAGGCTAGGTGATGGGGCCTGGGCAGAGCAATGGCAGCAAGGGTGACTAAGGGAGTGTGTGAAGGACCTCAACGAGGGAAACAGGACTGTAATTCCAGCCAACGGGTTATAAGAGAGCAATGGGCCCACTGATGCAGGGGCAGAAGTCAGGACAGACCCTGACAGCATCTTCTCCAATGGGCTTTGGTGCCCTGTTATGGTGTCCACAGTGATCTCGCCCTACAGAGCACCTTCCCAACAGGCCATAATTCTGCAGGATTCCTGCTCTGTGTACATTCCAGAAACCAGCACAATATTCAGACATGTTCATAGCATTGTAAGATTCCATTGGTTCTTTCCCGTTCCGTGTGCGCAAGGCAAGAAGTGACCCACAGCTGTCTCTAGCCTCTGCTCTAGAAGAGAGGAATCATGCAGTAATTTGAACAGCGAAGGTTTCATAGAAGAAATAGTAACTATTTTCAGGGAATTAACTACCCAGTGGGAATAGAAGATGGAGAGTGTACGAAGAAACACACTTAGACCGGGAGGGAGCACCCAAGGCTGGGGTTCCGCCCTTGTTGGAGAAGGCATGGCTGCAGCTCCCTGATGGCAGAGAAATTGTCTGGGTTGTTTCCGGACAAAGCTGGTCCACATTCAGAGAGCCAAGGCTGGAGTGCAGAGAATGGCAGCCTCTAGGGCAGGTGGCCATATAACTCCCCAGGAAGTGACTTTTGGGGGATGCTGATGAGCTCATGGCGAAGCCACCTCGGGCTCATTCAGAACTCTTTGGAAAGCTGTTCTGGGAAGGCACTGCGTGCTGCACTCTCCAGGGAACTGGCTGAGTCACCCCTGCTCTTCTTTGGGGGCACCCATGAGAGTGCCATGGAATTGGGAAACCAGGTGGGACACCCACTGACGTAGCCATGAGGAGGCCAGCAGGAGTGATGCCGAAACTTGCAGGGAGTGAACTCCCCCAGAGTCCACAGTCCCGCCAGCAAGTAGGAAAGCAGGTGCAACGGAACCACGAACCCAAGTTTCCTCTCCCCTCTCGCCCTTGTGCCTCTAGCGCCCTCTACTGACGAAGCTTAACGTGCACCAGCTGGCAAGGGAGAGGGGCTCCAGGCGTCTATGAAGGGTGGATTTGGAGCTGAAAGGCAATATGTTGATAACTGTTACGGATGTTAGTGGGTTCCATGGGAGTGCGGGGGCGGGTAGGGTGGGACAGCTCTTACTTTTGGAAATATGCTTTCTGGCTGAGAAATGAATGGAGAACTCAAAAAATGAAGTTATAAGAGAAAAGGCAAAGAAGGATTAAATCAGTAGAACTAAATAACATCACGTGAACTAAGTAACTGTGATTCACATGATGCAAAACTCCAGAAAAGTGAGATAAAGATAATCCTTACAATCGTATATAATAAAGATTGCACCATTACGAACTGAGGACTTTGACAAACACTGGGAAGTTGCAAAGTTTAATTTTTCATCTAACATGGGAGACGTCCATAGTTGTGCAAGTGTATGGGTTTGAAGACAGGTCAGAAAAAGTTACTGGGGAGAACAGAACAGAGTTCTAAAATAAACTCACATACATATGTCAAATGATGTCCTACATGGGATATTAAAAAACCATTAACCAGAAAAGGAATTCTTCTTTTATGAAGTCTTAGAATTAAATATGACTTACTAAAAATTAAAGACCACTGTTCATCAAAAGACTCAACTAAGAAAAGAAATAGACAAAACCACGAATTGGTATAAAACAGTCACAATACATACATCTGAACATGCTATCCAGAATATATTAAAAACCTCCGTAACTCACTAACAAAACCAAACAACTCAATAAAAATGTGGATGACAGACTCAAGCAGACATTTCACTGAGGAAGACATGCAAATGGACAGTAAACACATGAGGAAGTGTTCAACATCATTAGTCAGCAGGAAAAAATAAACCACAGTGAGTTGTCACTACACACCCACCAGAATATTTAAAATTTTTTAAACAGCCAACAACACATGTTGGCAAATATTTGGCATAACCAAATGAACTCTCGCACATTGCTCTTGGATGTGTGAAATGGTACAACTACTTCGAAAAGCCATTTGGAATTTTCTTATAAGGTTAAACACCTATCTACTCAACGATCCTGTGATTCTGCATCTATGTATTTATCCTGATGTTATGGACTGAATGTTTATGTCCCTTCTGTCCCCAGTTCATGGTTGAAATCCTCACCTCCAATATGATGGAGCCTTTGGGGGTTAATTAATGAAGTCTTGGGAAGGAGGATGGAGCCCTCATGAATGGGATTAGTACCTGATGGGATGTTGATAAGTCTTCAACGTAACAGTGAATTTGACCGTTCGCTCTTGAAGTTTTCAGTGTTGCCTCACGTATTTTGATGCCCTGTTGCTAGGTACTACACACGTGAACTATTGCCATGTATTCTTGGAGAACTGACACTTTTATCGTTACGTAATGTCCCTCTTATCTGCTGATCATTTTTCTTATTCTAAAGTCAGCTTTCCGAAATTAACATCTACTTCAGGTTTCTTTGATTAGTGTCAGCATAGGATATCTTTCTCCATCCTTTTACTTGTAATCTGTCTTTATATTTAAAGTGGATATATTTATCTTTAATTTTATCTTTATATTTATCTTATAAATAACATAGGTGGGCCTTGTTTTTTAATTCCATGTATGTTATATCTTTTGTAATTGTTCCACATTTCTTGGGTGGAACATGGGTGTTCTATTCCATTCTTGTTCTATTCCATTTCTTAGAATTCTTTTTTTTCTTAGTTTGTGAGTTTGGGTAATTTATATTGACATATCTTCAAGTTCACTGATTCTTTTCCTAACTGTGTCTAATCTACTGAAGAGCCCATCAAAAACATTCTTCGTTTCTGTTACAGTGTTTTTGATTCCTAGCATTTCCTTTGCTGTTTTCTTAGAGTTTCCACCTCTTGCTTACATTACATACCCATTTGTGCATGTTCTTTTTTAACATATTCATTGTATGAATTTGAACTTCCATATCTGATCATTCCAAAATCCGTGTCCCATCTGAATTTGGTTCTTTTCAAACTCTGTTTTTTCTTGCTTTTTTGTAATGTCTTATAATTTTTTTGTTGAAAGCTAGAGATGATGTACGAAGTAATAGAAACTGAGATAATAAGGTTTTTAACATAATATCAAGCAAGGAGCTGGCCTGAGTTTCGTATTTGACGTGGCTGTGAGTACCAGTGGCTTCAGTTTCCTTTAGTTTCCTTGTTGCTGTTTTTTCTGCCTCCCCTGTTGTCTTTGGGTTTCCCTTAGAACTGCTTCTTACATAAAGTCTGTGTTCTGCATGTCTCTGAGTTGGAATCCACTGTCATTACCCTGGAGCTTTGTTGATGTGGGGGTAAATAGGGAGGTGAAGCATTCTATAATCTTATGATTAAATCTTAGTTTTTTAGTGGACCTGAGCCTCTGGGCTCTGCTCTTCAAAAGAATTTCTCAGCCTTTGTGTTTTCTCCCCTTAAGACAAGGCTAGAGGGGCTGGAGTGGGCTAACTGATTCTCCAGAGCTCAGATAAGACTCTGGCAGAGTAACCTCCCTTAGAGGACAAGCCTTTGTTATGGACAATGCTCAAGGCATATTTCCAAATAGCTGCTTTCCCCCTCCACCTGAAGGAAATGTGCAGAGACTTTTTTTCTAAAAATTTAAAAAGACTTTATTGATTTATTTGATAGAGAGACAAAGAGAGAGCGCATAAGCAGGGGGAGCAACAGGCAGAGGGAGAGGGTGAAGCAGACTCCCTGCTGATCAGGGAGCCCGATATGGGGCTGGATCCCAGGACCCTGGGACCATGACCTGAGCTGAAGGCAGACGCCTAACCAACTGAGCCACCGAGACACCTCTTTTTCCTAAATTTTAATGTGAGAAGCAGGTGGGGCTTCTGGAGATAAGACACCAATATGTAGATTGGGCCCCTGGCAGCTTTTTCATCTCCAGCTAGCCCAAGCTCAGCCTCCGACAATTCATTACAGTTGCTCTTTGAGTGTTCCTACAGGTGATATTAAACTTGTAGAATCAACTAACAAACATATGAGATTGTGTCCTCTAAAAGATGAATGAAATACACAAAGCTTTGACATGCTAGTTTTTTGTTTATTTGTTTGTTTTTAAGGGAAAAACTCAAATGCCCAGAATTGAGATGTGAGAATTATAACATGGATATAAGGGCATCCTGCTGGGTTCTGCCCAGCCCAAGTCAGGACATGGGATTAACGCCATCCCGTGATGATCTTGGGGGAGCTCACGGGAAAGGAAGCTGATACTCAGAGTCACTTAGTCAGCGGGGGAGGGAGTGGGTGGAAGCCCCCAGAATAGAAGACTGAGCACAGCCCTTGAGTGGCAGCTGAGGAACCCTTCTAAGGCTGAGATGCTCCCACATCTCAGTGCTTTGGGCCAGTCCTTCCTGCCTGGCTCCTGAGCCTGGGTAGAACCCATCTCAGAAGGACTAGCAAGTTCTGGCACCGGGTCCCAAGCTAAAGGCCACCACCATTGTGCACATCCTTAAATGATAAGGAGTCTCAACTTCAAGTTTGGGGAAGATGAGAAAAGCTTCAGAGCCTGCGGTTGGGACCAAAGATGTTCCCTACAAGAGGCAGAAGTGTGAATTACTCAGAAGGTTGCCCCTCCCAGGGGGATTTGTGTTTTGAGAAATGACCTCAGCAAAAACAGTGCTTAACCCTGCAGGCTGTGAGCTCCACAGAGACAGGGGCTGTGAATTCATCTCAGGGTTCCCAGTGCCTGGCTAATTCTTGCTATCTAGAAGATGTACAGAAACAAGTTAATTAAAAAAAATTTTAAATAATAAAAGTAATGTATGCTCATTGTTAATAGGCGGAACATAATTGAGGTTAGAAAATTAGATGCCCTTCCTGCCACCCACTCTGGTTTCTTTAAATTCCTCTTTTTCTCTTTGTTTTACTCTATCTTTCTTGTGGGGTAAGAGTCTGGTGAGCCTAGCTTTTCTTCCATTGCAATA
This sequence comes from Lutra lutra, assembly GCF_902655055.1. NCBI lineage: Eukaryota > Metazoa > Chordata > Mammalia > Carnivora > Mustelidae > Lutra > Lutra lutra. The sequence goes on along the minus strand of NC_062292.1, from coordinate 42,565,517 downwards.
GTGAGTCATCACTATTGGAAGCTCGGGGGCTTGGGTGGTTTCTTATGTCGGGACCCCACCTTGGGGTGATGGGACAGAGACACGGCTATCCCAACTGGGGGCCCCCAGATATCATTTGAGTTTTGGAGGTCTGAGCTTCAGTAACTTTTCTTTCCATCTGGCCAGATTTCCTTGAGAGGAACTTTCTAGTGCCCTGCATGGGGCTCTTGTGGAAGGAAGGACTGGGGCCTGAGCATCCCACATGCAGACTTTCATGTAATTCCCCCAGTCATCAGTCTCTGCCTTCAGTCTGGCACTCACACCATCATCTCCACTCCCCTCTGTGTTGGGCAAGGTGTTGCCAAGTCTACAGTCACTGTGGTCCATCCATATTTTATGGCTGGCTCCCCAGAAGCTGGGCAGAACCTATTTGGACAGGCAAGGCTACAAGAAAAGGATCTGGGGGGTCTGACAGTTTACCCACACTTGTTGTCAACCTCAGCCCACTTTACAACATCCTGCCAACTCCTGTGGCTCTCCAGTGCGACTTGGCATGAGTGTCCTGCTTCCCATGGGCTTCCCACCTACAGTGGGACGTCTTGGCTTCTTCAGGCTGGTTAAGTCCATTCCACTTGTTCATTCCATGTTCATTACCAAATGTGAAGATTAGAACAAATGCTCAACATTTGTTGACATGTCTCACTTATTTTGGTCCCCCCTCCCATTTGCCTTGTTTTAGTTTCCTTATACCATTTTATTCATTTAACTGCTATTTGGGGGGTTTTCAGGAGAGTGGAGATAAATACCTTTGTTCAATCTGCCATGTGCTATGGGTACACCTTGCTTGTTCTCTTTAACGATGTATTGAGAAAATCTTTCTTCCTTTCTTCCTTCCATCTTCCCTCCCTCCTTCCCTTCCTCCCTCTCTTTTTTTCTTTCTTTCTTTTCTAGTCTTTTCTTTCTCTCTCTCAAGATTTTATTTTTTAGTAATCTCTACTCCCAACATGGGGCCCGAACTCACAGCCCTGAGATTAAGAGTCTCATCCACCAAGTGAGCCAGCCAGTTACCCCCTTTATTTCTTCTTAATGGGACACAGAATTCCAAGCTCCAAGAGGCCAACACCTAAGCTGGTTTTCAGTTTATGTTACGTTTTTGAATGTTGCAGGGAATGCAGTGGACATTATTGTATATCAATAATTATGTGTAGAAATATACAAGGGAGGGAAGAGGAGAGGGAGAGAGAGAAAGAAAGAGAAAACAAACGAGAAGGGAAGGAGCCAGTGTCTCCATCTGGCATCTGAAGCAGACAGGATGGGGAGAGCCTTGCGGGGGGTGAATAGGCTGTATTTCCCGTGTTGACCCACTCTAGCTGGACCCAATCCTTCTCTCCCTGTTCAGGTACCCACTGCATGCCAACTGCCTCCCCCAAACCTGTTATTGATAAGAAAAACAGCTTCCCCCGGGATGTGGTCCACCAGGATCCAAAATCAAGCTGACATTTGGATGGGCAAGGCCACTGTCTGCATGACCAGAGAAGACCCAGTGTTTCCTTTATCCCCAGAGGGTGTCCTGACTCCCAGACGTGAGTTTCAGCATGACTGAAGGCCACGTCAGCCAGCAACAATAAACTGCACCCTTGTCCGGGACTTATCATCCAAAGGTGCCCAGGGAGGAAAGGGAAGAGCTCAGAAGTCTCCACGCCACCCTGACTCTTCTTTTATCCAGCTTTGGGTAAGGTTGCAAATCCTCTCTCCCTCCTCACCTAGACTTAGGGGAGAAAGCCTTCTGCTAATACAGTAAGAGGTTTTGATTCGTATATTTAGACCATATATGCATATTTGTTTATTTAGGAAGATGTTTGCATTTCTCCCATCAAGCAGCTACTTACTGAGCACTTGACATTGATCGAACATTGAAGGATACTGAGAAGTAACATTAAATAAATAGTTCACTCAACAGATATTTACTGAGGCCTCCTGTTCTATGCGCCAGCCTCTGGGGCAGTTGGCACATAGTAGTGGACAAACAGACTTGGTCCCTTCTCTTGGAGCCTCTGGTCTAGTGAGAGACACACACATTAAATACACAAACTTACAAAATATGTATATAATTGCAAATTAGGATAAGGGCTTGGAAGGGAAAGTGCATGCTCCTTCAGGAGAGGGTATCAGGGACCCAGTGGACAGGGGAGGCCTCTGGAACAGGTGACAGTTGAGACAACACCTGGAGGACAAGAAGAGGGAAGAAAGCACATTCCAGGCAGAGGGAACAGAATGTGCCAAGGCCCTGAGTGGGAGAGCACTGGTCATGTTCATGCTCACGAAGGAGACACTGGGGGTGTGGTGACCAGAATGAGGATGAAAGGTGGGGCCGATCCCTTGGAAGCCATACTCTTTCTCTCAAGTTCTTTCTTTCTCTCTCTCTTCCTTTTCCCTCTTCCCTTCCTCTTTCTTTTCTTTTTTCTTTCTTTCTTTCTTTCTTTCTTTCTTTCTTTCTTTCTTTCTTTCTTTCTTTTTTACTTTCTTTCAGAGAGAGAGAATCTTCAGCCAGCTCTACACTCAGTGTGGAGCCCAACGACATGGGAGTCCATCACATGACCCTGAGATCGTGACCTGAACAGAAACCGAGAGTTGGAGGCTTAACCGACCAAGCCATCCAGGCACCCCTCTTTCTTTTTTATCCAATAGACAAGGATAAAGCATCTGCTATGTGCTAGGGAATGTTTTAGGCACCAGAGTTACAGGAATAAAAAAGATTAAGTCCCACCCCTCACAGAGCCCGCCCTCTAGTGGTAGGAAACGGACCTACCTGCCTACGTGTGGACGCAAAGATGATGGATGGATCAATCAGCTTGGGGAAGTACTTGGGAGAAAACAAATCAGAACAGCACAAGGAGAGCCTTGAAAGGCAGGCACTACTTTACATGGACATTCAGGAGAAGCCTGAATGGGGGCCAGGAGCCAGCCGTGTGAAGATCACATCACAGAGAAGAACATTCCAGGCAGAAGCAATGGCAGGTGCAAAGGCCTTAATGAAAGAACAGACTTGGAATTTTCAAGAGACAAAGTTAAGGAGGTTGTATTTTATTCTGAGTTCAGTGGAAACCACAGAGAGGTCTTAGCAGAAGAGTGACAGGACTGGACTGAAGCTTCTCACAGCTCGCCCCAGCTGCTGTGTCGAGAATGGAGGGCGGGGGACAAGAGAAGGAAGGAGGAAGGACAGTTATGAGGTGGAGGGGGGCTGGGGGTGGCGTAGGAGGTGGAACAGGAGGGAGGACTCCTTGTGGCACCCAGTCCTGTGAGGGGGAGGTCGGGAGACTTCCTGGGTGACTGGAAGAACTGGCTGGAATGTGGGAAGAAGCAGTTAACGGACTTAAGTGAAGGCTCACCACATGCTCAGCACAGGGAGGCACAGAGCAGTGTGGGGGGAGAGGCCCGGGCCCGCCCGGCTGGGGACAGTGCAGCCGCCACGATGGGATGCCAGCCGCCAGCAAGGGCAGAACAGCGTGCCACTGGCCCTTGCGCTCATGGTCTCATGATAAGATCTGGTTGGTGCTCGGTCACTTACAAGTCCTTCCATGAATTCTCTATCGAGTCCCTTCACAAGGAAGACAGGGAGTGTGATGTCAATTATGAAGATGAGGAAACAGAGGCTTGGAGAGATTGTAACTCGCCTCGGCTGGGACAACCAGGATGCATGTGAACCAGAGGAGGAATTTCAGCCTCGGAGTCTGCTCTCGGGTGGGGCAGGCTGGAGGTTTATCTTGAAGTTTTATTGTGTATCAGGCGCATGGGTCTTACTTGAATTTGTTTTTTTGGAGCGTGAGAGAGGGTGAGAGAAGCCACTGGGGATGAAAGTACGGTATAAAGCCCCCTGATGTCGTCTCTTGGGAGATCCATGGATGCCCACCCAGGTCTGTGGGTCTCCAAGTGGTTGCTTTCCCGCTCTGGATGGGAGGGATGGCTCCCAGGTGGCACGAGCTGGTGCGAACACAGCATGACTGGGGAGGAGACAAGCCTTGACTCAGATGATCCCTATAAGATGTGCGGGGTCAGGAAGGCTGCCCCAGGAAGGGCAAGGTCAAGGAGCAGAGGCCTGGCATGCTGTTGATGAGAGCTTGCTGAAAGTAACCCCGGATCTTTCAGCTTAGACATGGGCCACATGCCCTGGAGGCCGAGACCTGCTTCCTTGAGTTAGAAACTCACGGGTGGGTGCTCTGGATCAGTCCCTGGGGAAGATCCTTCCCCAGGTCCACCGGACATGGGCCTGCCTTCTGCTTGCCAGGCCTTGATCTCCAGGCTGCAGCTTTCTACTCCTTGATATTTTGCAGTCTAGGTCAGGTCTATCAGGTCAGCCTTGAGCATGCCCTACCCAGCCTGAGACATCATTGCAAAAGATGTCTAGCTTGGTAAATCAACACAGCCCCTTCCTCGCCAGCTTGCATGTCCAGTTCCTTCCCACCCAGAGCCCCTTAACAGAGATCACCCCAGCCTGCTGTCTTCGATCACTGCTTCTCAGCTGATGGCATGCTCTGTCACTGTCGCTGCAGTGTGATAGGCGGCTTTATCTGAGAAGACCCATCGCTGATTATCCCGTGTGCTTGCCAGAACCATCTTGCCTTTCTTTCTTTGCCTTCCACCCCACTAGTTCTCAGAGCTCAGCCCTAGCACTCCTCCCTCTGGCCTCCCCTTGCCCTCTCTGGCTGGGTTCTGCCACCCCCTTCACGTCCAGGGCTCCCCTCCATCCTACCCTTGTCTTCACTGCTGTATATTGTGTGCGGGGCCCAACCTTGATTCTTTCCAGTTTGGTAAGACAATTAAGTCATTGACATCTAGGAAACCTGTTTTTCCTGCCCAGTGGAAACATTGCCTTTGTTGGACATATGTTTCCATATGTGCTCAGATCTACCTCTGTTGTCTGCTTCGGAGCCAATTCCATGCTTTGATCCCAACAGATTTATAGTAAGTTTTGTATAGTATGTCCCTCATCATTACTATCTTTTTTTTTTTTAACTTGAGGAGAATTGACATTTTTTTAAAAAAAATTTTATTTATTTATTTGAGAGAGAAAGAGAGTATGTGAGTGGGAAGAAGGGGTAGGGGCAGAGGGAAAAGCAGACTCCCCACTGACCAGGTTGCCCTACACAGAACTCGATCCCAGGACCCTGGGATCATGACCTGAGCCAAAGGCAAGTGCTTTAACTGACTGATACAGCTGGGCCCACTGAGGAGAATTTACTTTTTTAAAAAATGGTATTATCTCCCTGTGCAGGCAGATGTTTGAATCTTGTTTGTGTCCTGCAATAAGTTTTATAGAGTTTGTTTTTTAAAAGATTTTATTTGTTTATTTGACAGATAGAGATCACAAGGAGACAGAGAGGCAGGCAGAGAGAGAGAGGGAAGCAGGCTCCCCGCTGAGCAGAGAGCCCAATGCGGGGCTCAATTCCAGGACCCTGAGATCATGACCTGAGCCAAAGGCAGACACTTAACCCGCTGAGCCACCCAGGTGCTCTGTTTTATAGATTTTAGTATCAAATTTATTATTAAATTTAGTCATAAGTCTTTTATAGCTTTTGACACTTCCATAGATTACACATTTGCCCCATTTCTATTTTTAATTGGTTTTTCTACTATAGAGAAAAGCTATAAATTTTTGTATATTCACCAAATCCAGCAAATTCTGTTTCATTCCTGGTCTGGTTTTTTTTTTTTTTTTTTTTCCAGTCTAAAAAACTGAAGGGTTTTGCAGATATCCAAACATGTCTACAATTATTGGCAATTATATCATTCATATACTATATATAATTTCCCCTTTTATTAGTATAATAGCCAAACATTTTTTTTAAAGATTTATTTATTTTTATTTCTTTGAGAGAGAGAGAAAGCAGGAGCGGGAAGAGTGACAGAGGGAAAGGGAGAGAGAGAATCCAAAGCAGACTCCCCACCGAGTGTGGAGCCCAACACGGGGCTTGATCCCACGATCCTGAGATCAGGACCTGAGCCGAAATCAAGAGTCAGACCCTCCACTGTCTGGGCCACCCAGGTGCCCCTAGAGTAGGCACAATTTTTAAAACAGTGCTGAGCAACCGTGGTGGTAGCCTTTAAGCTTTCTTTATTACTTATTTTAATGGAAGTGCCTTTAGCATTTCAAAGTTTATGATGTGTATTGTTGGGTTTTAGAAGACAGGGCCCATAGCTGCACTTGTCAGTGTCCCCAACCAAAGACAAGCCCTTCCCCCGCAGGGGGTGCCCTGGGAGCTGATGTGGAGAGGGGTTGATCTTAGTGTTAAGAGGACAAGGGTCAGAGCCCCGGACCCTCACCAGATTTTTACCAGAGGAACTTAGAGGAGCTTGTTTCCTATGTTAGGTTTCTACTTATTTTCCTTTGAAGTAAGGGTCTGGGACAAAAATTCAAAGAAAACAATATTAAGAAGGATAAGAAGAAGGAGGATCAACTGCGTTAACCAGAGTAGCAATGTTAATGGTAGGCTACTGGGGTAGAGTGGAGACCCTACCTGAGTCGCAGCAGGTGGGTATTTGGAGCAACTCAGAACCCCGGGCCCCTGCAGTGCAGGGTCCTCTTGGGGTCAGAAAGCTGAGTCAGAAAAGCTCCAAGCTGACAGGTCAATTGTGTTTGTGGGGGTGGCAGGCAAGTGAAGGAGGCCACCGGCCCCTCTGGAGAAACAGTCTTCACTCCCACGTTCACCCGCCCCTTCTCGCTCACATGGAGGACCTGAGGCGCCTCTGTTGATCTCAGGGGGCCCTGAACTCCTTTGCAGGATCCCCAAGTGAAGGGAGCAGAAATGACCAAAAAAGAAGCTGTGGCTGCGGCAGGGAAAGCGAGGACACAGGGCTTGCCCATCTGCGGACCGCGGTCCCACACTCTCAGGGACCTCACAGGGGTTACAGGGGCCCTCAGCTCTGACACACCCAGAGACTGGGCAGAATTGGGATTAAGAAGAGCTGCAGCATGTAGTGCCTTCCCCCAGCGATCCTCTGTCGATTTCAGTTTATAGATGTAGAAACTGGAGCTCAGAGAAGGTAAGGAACTGGCTCGAAGTTGTGCAGATGGGAAATGGCAGAGTGGGGATTAAAATCGAGGCAACTTGACCCCAGAGCCGGCTCCCACCGGACATTCCCACTCAGCCGGCCAGGCCACTCAAGTTAAGGTCGAGGGCCAAAGATCGCATCACCTAAAATCGGCCATGTTTCGCCTGGGACCCTAAAGTTCATGCACACACCAGACATTGTCTGCAGACAGAATAAGTAGCACAGACAAGGTTAGATCCTATAGTGGGTTGAACGGTCCTCCTCCCCATGCCACCCCCCCCCCAAAAAAAGAACCTCAGAATGTGACCTTATTTGGCATAAGGGTCTTTGCAGATGTAATTAAGGTAAGAATCTCAAGATGAGATCATCCTGAGTTAGGGTGAGCCCCAGATCCAATGGCAAGTGTCTTACTAAGAGGTGACAGAAGATACACAGAGACACAGGGGAAAGGCCATGAGGCAGAAGGCAAAGTGGTGCCACCATCAGCCATGGAACACCAGAAGCTGTCAGAAGCTGGAAAGCGCAAGGAAAGATTCTTCTTTAGAAACTTCAGAGGACGGATGGCCCTGCCAACACCTCGCTTGCAGACTTCCGGACTCTACCAATGAGAATGACTTTCTGTTGTTTTAAGCCTCCCCAGTTTGTGGGAATATGTGACAGCAGCCATAAGAAATTAATATATATATATAATTTATAGGAAACAAGGCATTTAAGGGGCACTGGCTGGCTCAGCCACTGGAGCGCGTGACTCTTGATCTTGAGGTGGTGTGTCAGCTCAGGTTGGGCATAGAGCTTACTAAAAAAAAAAAAAAAAAAAGACAAGAAACCAAGACATTTAAAACTCCTACAAGCTCATAGTTGCTGTTTGTCATTAGATATTTTTCTCAATCAGTGCAGATAAAATGTATTACTAGCCTTGGGGGGTCACAAAATAAGATTTTCATGAAATACATATTATATTTGCAACCCCATCATCTTACAGGGAGGGCAAGTGAATTCCAGAGGGAACAGTGGAGAAGGAACCACCAGGCTGGTCAGGAGTCCAGCTTCCCTGACTTGTGAATCATTCCTCTTCACCCCCAACAAGCCCATTAAGCAATAGGTCACTCACGTTCTTCACCAATCCCCCACCAAGGAAATCAGAACCAGGCTCATCCAGCAGGATGCTTAGAATCACTTCCTGCTTCCCTCTCTCGGCCCGCCCAGTTGGATCATGCCAAGGGCCCAGTTTACACTCTGTGATTGTTCTAGAAAACTAAGAATTGCTAAAGGCCATTGTGTTAGGTTTGCCCAACCCATGATATGTGACACCCTAGCCCTTCACGCCACACCCCAGCTCCCCTCTCCCGCCTCCGCCACCCCCTGATTTCAACACTCCAGGCTTTGGTGGAACAGGGCAGCCCGATAAAAGGAGAGAAGGTCTAGCATGCCGGTGGCACTGGCTGGAGTCTGATGCCAAGCCAGCACCATGGCATGGTCCATGGCCTGGGCAGGTGAGTGGGCACTGTCCGGGAGAGTGGGCTGGGCACGGGCAGCTGTGAGGAGGTGAGAATGTAGCTATTAGGTGGCTTCTTGGTGCTGTCTGCAAGGAAGCAGGAACATTTGGGAGAACTTCAGAGGGTCATTCCATTCCTGTGGGGTCCCCCTGGGCTCTTTCAATCCAAGAGTCTTTGTGCTGCAAGAAAAGGCTTTTCTCAACGGGCTGAAATGGACTTTTCCTCCTCCTGTCCTGCAAGCCCAGAGTCGGTGAACACCACGACAGTGGGTGGTTTTCTCTTTCCATGTTCTTAGGCTTCTGTGTTTGGCCTTTTTCAAGGGATGCCCACTGGCAATGGATTCTTCCCACAAGGATTCAACCCTGTGCCGGTTGTTCCGTAAGAAAGAGGGCAGCCCGGGAGCCATGACCTTGGGTGTCCTTGCAAGTGTTCGCATAGGTTCTATTAGGATAACAGGAACATTCAAGGTCACCAGAAAGGTGAAATAAATCTTTCTAAAGGAGTCTTGCTGGGCCTGAGGTCTCCAAGGATGGTGGTAATTCAACCAACCTCTTGTGAGGTGCGGCGGGAAAGCAGCACAAAGTAGGAAACTAGTGGGGGTGAGCAGAGGCACAGAGGCCGCATGGAGAGACGGTGTCTCTGGCCTAGTCCTTCCACACTGGCTCGTAAGAGCCCCAGGACAGGTTTTCTGCTTGCTCCAAAAGAGAAACATTCTCTCTGAAACCTCACGAGTCAGGGGTTTTCCCTAGAATCTTCCTAAATACACTCCGTTCTCCACTGACGCTCTAGGGAGGAGCCGTCTTCCCTCGCAGAAACTTCCATCAGCTCTAGGGCTAGTCCAGGCCAGGGAGGGGCCCCTGCCATCTGGCCGGGGTGAAGGGATGGACCCAGTGCCCTCCTGGGTCCCTTTTGGACAGAAGTTTGATTCAGAGAAAACCATCCTTTGCCTACCCCTCTCTGACCACCCCTACCTCCCAGGCTTCAAGAAGCAGACAGGGTCCAGGAAAAATACGAATGACAAGTTAACTTCCGCCTTCTCTCTTGTGCTGCCTTAGGTTTGATGGTTCTGCTGACAATCCAATGGGGTGAGTGGAGTCTTCTTTGTAGTTTTGTTGTTTTGTTGCTTGTTTGATTGTTGTTTGTTTGAAGTAGGCTCCACACCCAGCGTGGAGCCCAACACAGGGCTTGAACTCACAACCCTGAGATCAAGACCTGAGCTGAGATCAAGAGTTGGATGCCCCTTTTTTTGGAGGGGGAGGGTAAGCGGCACCTTCTTGAGGCTAGCCCTGGGTTCCCTCAGCCCCTTCCCTCTGCTCCCCTCCCCACTCACTCCCCACCCCGACCCCCACCCCACATTGAGAGCTCTCACCAGATTTCTGTGGGGCCTCTCCTCCAAAGGTCAGACTCCTGCAGGTGTCCTTGTGCCAGGAACAGGTTCTTACCACCTTACCCACTAGCTGAACTGCGTGTCCCTGGGGCCAGCTTCACTGTCAAGCTCTCTCAGGTCTTCCCTGAGGTCCCTTGCTCCAACCTCTGTGCTCTCACAGAGCTGAACACATTTCCTTATGTGTACGTCAGTGTTGCTAATTACCAGCCTAGATGTCTCCCTGACCAGGCGGTGAGCTACTGGAGGTAAGGAGCCCAAGTCTCACCCAGCTCCATGCCCCAGCCCCTTAGCTCTGCCTGGACAACACACTCACTCCTGTTTCTGTTGGACTGATAGCATATAGGGCTCGGGAGAGCCCGAGGGGAGCTCTTCCCATCTCAGACAGGTGAGAGATCTCTAGGGGATGCTCAGCAACTAGGATTCTGGGGTTCCCTTCCCACCCCACTCCTTGTGCATCAGCGGCTCCAGGAATGCTGGCTCCTCAGACCCTCATCTTGAGGCTGGGCTGTGATGTTAGACAAATGTCTGTCCTCCTCGTCTCACAGGAGGCAACAGCCAGGAGCCACAGAAAAAACAAACGTGGGGAAGAAAGGTTGAAGATTTCCCTAAAAGCTTCAGTCCAAGTTACTCTGGGCTTATGGTCTGGTGTATATATTAACAGAGTCTTGTGTGAATGAAGGGTTAATACATGTAAAGCACTTAGAATAGAGCTTGCTGTCCGCTAGCACTGTTCTGAGTATTTAATATAATATATTTACTCTTTATTCATACAACAGTCCTTTGAGGTAGAAACCATGATCATTCTCATGGTTTGGAGCAGGAAGCTGAGTAACCTGGCTGGAAGGTGGCAGAGCTGGGATTTCAGCCCAGGCATTACAATTCCAGAGACCCTGCTTTTAACCACCGCATTTTATTGCCGCTATAGTACAAAAATCCATGCGTGATATTTGATATAACAAGATATGATGTAAGAAGGACCTCCATGCTTCCTCCTAGATAGCCCTAGGATGTATTGTTCCCCGGGTTAACCCTTTGCTTTAAGGAGTTCACCAGTCCTCCTCCTACATCAGTGCAGGCTACACTTCCAACCCCCACTGGCAAGTTCTACTCCTGCATGGGCTCTGGCTAGAGCCGGTGACCCCCCCAAGGCCTCCAACTTCTCCTTCGGGAGCCATCCGTCTGCCCAGGGGAGTCCCAGACAGCCCCTCATGCTCTGGGTCTCCACACAGCCTCCTGTAGACACTTTACACCCTCTTCTCCCTCGCCTGACCTCTCACTAGCCACTTAGAAGCCAAAGGGGACTGCAGAGAGACCCTGTTGGGGCTAAAGGAAGTCCTAGGGTCTAGACACTGGCTATAGATGTGCTCCAGTACAAACCCATGATTCCGCCAATCCGTGGCATAAAATGTTGGCTCGTGCAAACCATACCCTCATAGACTACAAGTTCCAGAAGAGACCTCAGAGACCACACAGTCATTTTCCAATGGGGGCCCTGAGCCAGAGCTGAAGAGGGAGTCGCCCCAAAATGCATTTCTGACAAATGCAGGAATAAAAAATCAGCCTTCTCCCTGTCTGGTTATCTGGTCAACCTAGCATAATGCTGGCCTCTGTGGAGGCTGTGACTGCTAGACCAACCCCCTAGAAACAGGCACCTCTCCCCCAAAGTTCCCAAATTTCCTGGGGATTCCAGAAATAAGCTGCCTTTTCCTAGATTAATTTTTTTAAAGCTTTTATTTACTTATTTGACAGAGAGAGACACAGTGAGAGAGGGAACACAGCAGGGGGAGTGGGAGAGGAAGAAGAAGCAGGCTTCCCTCTGAGCAGGACCCTGGGATCATGACCTGAGCCGAAGGCAGCCGCTTAATAACTGAGCCACCCATGTGCTCCACCTTTTCCTAGATTAAATAAGCTCTTCATTAGAACCTTATCAGCGATATTAATAAACCTAGATTCTCTGCAAGAAATAAAACTTTTTAAAGCAAGACTAAAACATGAATGCAAGCGTGGGCCCTCTTTCCTGCTACTTCATGCGTTTGCGTTCCAAGCTGCATTTTGAAAGTTCTGCCTCCTTGCCTTCAGCTGGTCCAGAGTCTCTGACATTCTGTAGGTTCTGCCCTGGGCAGAAGGTGCCAGTCCTCAGCGGACCTTTATGACCGCCATTTCTTTTCTTTGTCCCCAATGGCCAGGCTCTGCCGCAAAGCTGGTTTGCTACTTCACCAACTGGGCCCAGTACAGACAGGGGGCTGCTCGCTTCTTACCCAAGGATGTGGACCCAAACCTGTGCACCCACCTCATCTATGCCTTTGCCGGCATGAACAATCACCAGCTCAGTTCTATAGAGTGGAATGACAAGGTGTTATACCAGGAGTTCAACGGCCGAAGAAGATGTGAGCTGCTCTGGAGGGGGATGGGAAGTAGAGAAGCCAGGTACCTCCTCTCAGAGCCAGAAATCTTCCCCAGCACTGCAGTAGGCTATAGACCTGCTGTGTGGCTTTGGGCAAGTCACATCACCTCTCTGGGCTTCCCTGTGCTTACATGGAAGAGGTAAGCATAGACAGGGACTCCTTAAGGCCCCTTCCAGTTTAAGTCTACATGGGCTCTGGGTTGGGAAACTGCTTCCCTCTGCTGGGAATGCAGGCCCTTCTTCCTCCTAAAGTCTATCCATCCTCTAGCTCAAGCATCATCCCCACTTTGACAAAGCCTCTCTGTGGATCCTCCTGACCTCTCACTTCTGAGTTCTTTGTGTGTCTATCTCCCCAGTGAGATGGGAGCCCTTGAAGGCAGGGACGTGCCTTTTCTTTCCCAATCTAGAGCTGTGCATAGGGACTTACACAACCCCCACCCCCATCAGCGCCCATCAGGGCACCCACCACCCCTTGCTTTCTCCATCAGTGAGGTGAGCCCCAGAGCTGGCTGGGTGTTAAAATCTGTAAATTCCAGCATTTGTGTTGTCTTTCCTAGGAATCCCAAGCTGAAGACACTGCTTGCCATTGGGGGCTGGAACTTCGGCACCCAGAAGTGAGTTGGCCGTGGGCACCTGTATGGCAGAGCCACTGGGTGGGACCTGACTCGCTGACAAGAGAGAGCCCTGGTCAGGGAATCAGACCAGGCTGAAGTGTAATCAGAGCGAGGGGGTCAGGAGGGGAGCCTGGAGTCTGGGGGCTGACCTTCCTCTTGAGCTCTTGGTACCTCCCTGGGAGGGCGTGGAGGAGGCTGAGCTCCAGAATGTTGTTACACACACCAGCCTTGCCAGCAGCACAGGACGGATTCTGACCCCGTTCCAGTCTCAGTCTCTTCCTCCAAGAAATGGGTCAAGGGAGAGTCCTAACTAATCCCAGGAAACATAGAGTGTCTATATTTTCTGAGCTCTAAAACAGGATATCTTATCTGAGAATTTTTGTTCCACTTCTGGGTGTCAAAGGCCGTCTGTGAGAGTGAGCTGGCTGCCCAAAAATACTGGCATTTCTAGGACTTTTTGAGGAATTATAGAGATAATAGAATGAGGTATTTGAACCTAGACGTTTCCTAGAAAGTCCAGAATACAAGGTTCCCAAAGTTCTAAACTATTCTTTCTAAAACTTTTTGTTGTTGTTTTTTTTAATATTTTATTTACTTATTTGTTAGAGAGAGAGAGAGAAAGCACAAGCAGGGGGAGCAGCAGACAGAGGGAGAAGCAGGCTTCCCACTCAGCAAAGAGCCCTATTTGGGGCTTGATCCCAGGACCCCAGGATCATGACCTGAGCTGAAGGCAGACACTTAACCAACTGAGCCACCCAGACATCCATTTCTAAAACTTTCTGGATCATGGGCCCTTTTTGAAAACCCAATGAAATTTATGGCCCACCTTCCCCAAATACTGTGTATATGCAGATTTTTTACTGGAACAAAGGGTTCTTAGCCTGGGGATCCTGGCACGTGGATCCCACTTCAGAACTAATTTAATTAATTAATTAATTAATCAATAGAAAACCAACTAAAATAAGATCAGTCTATAATCTTGAGACACTTCTTAGAGGGATCCTGGGAGTCAGGAGGATGTGGGGAGGGGGCTCCTCAGGCGGCGTGGGATTTCGAGGAGCTCTGGTCTGGTAATAGCACAGCCTTTTACGTATGTGAGTTTGAAGAAAATGACCATGTGAACCGACCAGGGACCAGAGCAGCCGGCTCTCGGGTTGCCCAGATCCTCACTAACCTTGCTGTACTCTCCCGTTCATTTTAGAAACTGATCTTTCTTCTTTTTCTAAACCTCCCCGCGGGGGGTGACAGCTAGCTCCGATTCAGGGTAGGACAGTTCCCTGAGCAAGGACATGGCAGCAGCTGGTGGAGGGAATTTGGGAGGCAAAGCTCCAGACAAGTCGTGTGCCCTGGGGACAGGACACACTTCAGGGACCGTCCTCTTTTCCAAGGCCAGGCTGATAGCTCCACGGCCAGCATTGCAGCAGGCCTCTGACGCAGCCCTCCCAGCATCCCCCCTGGCCCAGTGGCAGGCCACCCAATATCCAGAGGAGTTTCTCGCTTGCGTCTGAGGGAGAGGAGAGAGGCCCCCCTGTCAGCAAGGAAGGCCCACAAAGCCCTTCATCACCCCACAGGTTCACAGATATGGTGGCAACAGCCAGCAACCCGTCAGATCTTTGTTCAACTCAGCCACTAAGTTCTGCGCAATCATGGTTTTGATGGCCTTGACCTTGACTGGGAGTACCCAGGAAGCCGGGGGAAGCCCTCCCTCAGACAAGCAGCGCTTCACAGCCCTGGTGCAGTGTGGCTGGGCGGGGAAGGGGGTCACCCTGCTGGTCATGTGGGGCCCAGATCGGTGGCCTCAGGGGACACGTGAGTGCTGCTCTGTCCCCAGGGGCCCGCTGTCTTGTGTGTTAGCATAGCCACAGACCAGCCCTGTGGTCTGTTTTTTCAGACTCCCAAAGGGAATATCTGCTTTGGGGGCCCCAGGACATAAACTGGTCCCTGCCTCTGGGCTCACTCTGAGCTGCCCCCTGCAGGACCTGGCCAAAGCCTTCAACAGGAAGCCCAGACTTCGGGGAAGGAGCGCCTTCTTCTGAGCGCAGCCGTCCCAGCCGGGAGAACAAACATAGATGCCGGATACGAGGTGGAAAAAATTGCTCAGTGAGTCTCAGGCATATGGTATGGAACCCGTGCCCTCCGAAGCTGCGCTGCCCCAGGAGGAGAGCAGGTGCTCACCTGCGAGGTGTCGTTCTGGGAAAGACCGGCCCCTCCAGCAGTGGACCCAGGAAGGATCTGCTCCCTATGTCTGCTGCTCGAGGTCCCGATGATCTCTTTCGGAATCCTTGCCCTTTTACTTGGAAACTCAGTCTTAATATCAAGTACCCTGGGAGGGCAAGCGTGAAGGCCAGAGGACGAGTCATCCCGATTCCTGCATGCTGACGTGCTGCGTGTGCACCCGCGTGCCTGTTAGAGTCGTGGAATCTCTGACCCTACCACAGGCCTCCTAAAGTAGGGCCTGTGTTTGGATGAGGTTCCCAGGTGATTCACGGGCACACAAAAATTTGAGCAACACTGAGCTAGATTTCCCTCCAAAATGGTGAAAGCACGAGGTGTCCTGAGCTTGCTGGAGGAAGGATGCCAAAGATGGGAGTTGCTAACCCCACAGTGTGAATGACAGTGATCGCAATACTGGGAGCTTAGGGGGAACAAGGCAGTGCTGTCTAATCACCTCTTACAGATTGAGGGTGACCCTGTACCCCTGTCTCTTACCATGAGGGCCCGTCCTTGGCCCCACAGGGAGGGCAGGAAGGAGCAAGGAGGGGTTGCTCGCTAGTCCCTCACCCTTCTCTCCACACCTCCTGTAGGAACCTGGACTTTCTTAGCCTCATGGCTTATGACTTCCATGGCTCTTTTGAGAAGACCACCGGACACAACAGCCCCCTCTACAAGAGGCAGGGGGAGAGCGGGTCCGCAGCCGAATTGAACGTGGTGAGTGGCTGCAGGAGGGAGGCAGGACTCCCCATCCCCAGGCCCTATCAGGTGGCCTTTTTTTTTTTTTTTTTAAGATTTTATTTATTTATTTATTTATTTGAGAGAGAGCAGGAGCCTGGGCCGAGTGGTGGTGAGGGACAGAGGGAGAGGGAGAAGCTGACTCCCCGCTGAGCTGGTCCCCAGGACCCTGGGATCTTGACCTGAGCCAAAGACAGAGCTTAACTGACTGCGCCCCCCCAGGCACCCCCAGTCTGAGGCCCTAATGGAAACAAAAGCAGGTTAACCAACAGCGCAGAGGTGCTGGCACTTTCCCTTCCTTTGCTTGTTTCTTTTCTCCTCCTGTGCAAGTGCTGAGGGGAAAACTTACTCCTGTTCTCCTGTTTAGCATCCTGGCTGATAGTGGACACAGCAAACCAATTTAACGACATCAAACAAAGCAGTGACTCGTTGGGAGGCTGTCTTTGACCTTCAATGTCCTGCAAAAATGACTTCTCGTTTTCTTCACATCCCCTACCGCATTTCCTTTAAGACCATGGGTAAACTTTCCCTCCTGGTCACTCTGATTGACCTTCTGGAAGGTGCTTTCGGAGGCGGAAGCTTTCCCAAGCTAATAACACATCAGCGGATGTCCCTCGGGGTTGGGCCTCCTCCTCCCCCACCCCAGACCCGGGAAAGGGCAGGTTTGGTTTCAGGCTGGGGTGGGTGGAGGCTTCGTGCCCGGCTCACCCTGGTGGAGCAGCCCAGCGGGTTTTTTATAAGCCCACTCTACATTTTTTAAAAAGTTAAGAACAACCATATTATTTCTATTCGAAATAAACAAACAAAAACACCCTAAATAAAAATGCTTTTTAATTTTGGGGAGCCCACATCTTAGTGTATCAGCTAGGATAGAACATCTTCGACTTCTGGGGCTCTTTCACAAATAAGGGACACATCTTTGGGTATTTGAGTCGGGCATCCATAGTTCACACTGAGCCCAGCCCCTACACCCCCATCTGGAAAACTGTGAGGGTCCCGGGGGGAAGCCAGACTAGCCCAGCAGGGAAATACCCAGAGATGTTCAGCTGAGAGTCGAGGGCCCCGAAGTCCCACCAGCACTGTGCTCTCCAGGCAGTGTGCCCTGGATCCACGTAGGGGAAGGGAGGCCCTTCTCCTCTTATGAAGAGGCCTTCTGCTCTCTGTACTATGTGTCCACGACTGCTTCTGGCCACAGAGTGACTTTTCAAAACGTGCACAAAGTGCCATAGAGCTCAGCACGGGGGCCCACCCTCTGCCTTCAGAAAGCTCCAGTCTGATCAGAGATAAATCATGTAGACCAGCAGAAAGAAAGAAATACAGACGCATTTAGTGAGATGTGTCCCTTCCTTAAGTGCTAGGAGGGGACGGAGTGACAGGAGGACTTGGATTTGAACGGTGCTGCTTCCTGGGGGAATCGAGCCTGTAATCCTGACCTGGGGGCAGGGTCTTCCCTATTCATTTATTCCAAATCCTTAGACTGGGTACCTCCGCATGTCACAGGCAGGGGGTGTCAAGTCAAGTCATGCGTGAGGGGGAAAGCCCTGGTCGGGGACACATGAGGATGCCGTGTACTCATTGGTTCTTCCTGTTGGAGCACCCAAGTGTCGAGCACTGTTCTAGGCATGAGGGACGTAGAGATAAAGGAGGCTGGGTTCCCGGCTCCCATACTCGGTGGAACTTCAAATGACAATGAGCACAAGCGTGATCACAGCTTCACCTTGCTGGACCGTCTTCACGTTTTGCTGGACCTTCTAGCTGCGTCATATCTTGCATTCTTGCAATTTTAATTGTTTCCATGTCACAGAGAGGAAGCCGGAGGCTCAGCAAGGTGAAGTAGTGACGTGGCTGACCCAGGCAGGGATCTCGGCCGCTTGGCGCATAGACTCATCCGGAGCATCTAGCCCGGTGCCCGGCGGGGCCGTCCCTAAACATTGGCTCTGTGAACGGTTGTCAGACTCCAAAGCTTATGCTCGTTGGCCAGAGTGCCACGCGGCTTCTCTGTCTTTGGGGTGAAGGATCTAAGACAGGACCTAAAGAAGACAGGACAGGCTTGGAACACTACTAAGGCCTGTGATGTTTCTCTGAAGCTCCTGGCTTTGGACGGCCAGAACCAGGCCAAAGGCAAAGTGAGTTAACCCTGCCCCTCCTCATCCCTCATCAGGACTCCGCGGTGCAGCTGTGGCTGCAGAAGGGGACCCCTGCCAACAAACTGATCCTCGGCATGCCCACCTACGGACGCTCCTTCACCCTGGCCTCCCCATCAGACACTGGAGTGGGGGCCCCAACCACAGGGCCTGGAACCCCTGGCCCCTTCACCAAAGAGGGAGGGCTGCTGGCCTACTATGAGGTAGGAGAATCCACAGTCAACCCTCATATGGGGTGGGGTGGGGGGCTGCTGCTTCTCCCATAGTTTCTGAATGAGGATGCCAGGCAAAGCGAATTCTGGCCTGGCGAATTCCATCCCTATCTGTCATCTTGTATCACTGTTAAGTCCCAGTGCCTCATTGAATCAGGGGTTCTAGGTCATTCAATCTAGAACCTCCTAGGTCCTACAGGTTCCATCAGACAGGAGTTTTCCTCTCTCCGGTCTCTTCTTGGCCAAGGAGGCACAGGTCCCTCCTCCCCAGGCTCCCCAGCTCTGCCCTCTGCTCCTACAGGTCTGCTCCTGGAAGGGGGCCACTCAGCACAGAATCGAGGACCAGAAGGTGCCCTATGCATTCCAGGGCAACCAGTGGGTGGGTTTCGATGATGTGCAGAGCTTCAAAACCAAGGTGAGACCCAGCCCTGCTGGGAGGGGGTGGACCTGGGTGGGCCCGAGGCTGTCAACAGCACTGAACAGTAGCATTCGGAACCTCTTCAAAGAAAAGTCTCCTTTAAAATATCTCAACATGTCACAGACCTTCTCGTGATTAGCATTTTACATCTTTACCACCTATTGATTAAGAAAAGACGCGATCACAAAAAGTCACTCTACCATGAGTACCACTCTTGAAAGAATTTGTATTTTATGACATACTTGCATTTGTATTCAACAAAATACAATTCTACAGACATAGGGAGAGGAGAAATACATACAGTGAGGTGTATCTTTTTATTCAGCTCATTGACAATATTTGGTGCATGTTCAGAGTATAGACTTTTTGGTTTACTTATATGACCCACCCCAACTGACTCTTGCTCAGTATCAGTGGCTGAAAAAGAGTGCATTTGTATTTCTTTCTCTTTTTTTTGACATTTTTTAAATTTAAACTTAATTGAGTAACATAAAATGTTGGTTTCAGAGGTACAGTTCTGTGATTCATTAGTCTTATACAACGCCCAGTGCTCTTTACATCACATGCCCCCCCAAGGTCTATCACCCAGTTACCCCATCCCTCCACCCCCACCCCTGCATTTATGTGTTTCCATGACTCTCTCCCCCATGAGATCGTGACCTCCTATAGAGGCACCGCAGGGTGCCTTCTGGACAAGTCACTTCCCTTCCGATGCAGGGAACAGCAGGTCTTCCTAGAAGGGTAGATCAAGGGCTCTGGAAGAACTGAGCAGGGAGTGTGATCCCAGCTGGAGGAGACAGGAGAAGGGGTCATGATGGAAGGGTCTTTGAGAAAGTCTGAAAGCAGAGAAGGTGTGTGGGCCTCAAACCTGCCCTACCCTCCAGCCCCCGCCTCACGCCAGGGCCTCCCCCGACCTCTGGCAGGCTTAGGGGGGTAGGGAAGCCCCTTAAGAGAACACAGAACCCTTTCCCGGGACGAGTTGGGGACCTAGTGGGGGAGAGAAGGCCCTCAAGGGAGGACAAAGACCTGAAGATAGGAATTGGTCAGAATTATCTGGTGAAGCTTTGTCGCCCTATGGTAACTGGATTCATCACAACCAGCAGGCAGTGCCCCAAACATAGCAGCTCAGCCCAGAAAGATGGAGATGTTAAAGCTTCCAACCTAGGAAGTCCACACACACCCACTCCTCATACCTCCACCCTCACCCCACCCCAGGCCATATTCCTGCTGAGATGGGAGGATTCCAGAACGACTTATGCCAGTGGGGATCAGGTCTCAGTCGCCTGGGCTTCAGCCTGGGCCTGTGGTCCAGCAGCATGGACTGTTCCTGGCCTGGGGTGCTGGAAACAAAGCCCCATCCTCAGTGAGGAAGCCAGAGGAGGACTGTGGGGCGGCTGCCCGGCTGCCCCGGGCCTGCCACCTGAACCTTGCTCCCACAAAGGCCAGCTACCTGAGGCAGAAGGGCCCTGGCGGGGCCATGTCTGAGCGCTGGACATGGACGACTTTGCTGCTTCTTCTTGTAACCAGGGCCACTACCCCCTCATCAAGGCACTGCAGCTGGAGCTGAGTGAGTAAGAGGCCAGGGGCAGAGGCAGAAATCCGTGGCTAGGGTACCAACACCCTTCTGTGAGCTGTAGGTCCTGGCTCCTTCTGAGGAAACAACTTTGCCCAATACTGCAATTTCCCAAATTTCATGCCCTCAGGGGGCTAAGGAAACTGTTGAAACCATTCTCTTTCCAGGCTCTTCTTCCCCTTTCTGACTGTGGCAATGCCCTTTGGGGGTGTTGGTAACCGGGGGGCTTCCCTCTGGGGGCCCTCAGCCCAGAACCGCAGCTCGTCCTCTCCTTTTAAAGGGAAAGTTTGCCCTCAGCCTGCAGTGCGAGACCCCCAGTGGTCCTTGCTGGTCTGTGCAGATAGGAGATGGCTTTTGACCGCCTCTTGCCCTTGGCCTGCCCCCACGTGTCCCGCTGAGCAGTGCCGCAGGGCATGGCTGCTGTCAGGCTGTTCTCCACCTGGGCACCTGGCCGCTCTCTGCCTGTGGATTGGGATCCCTTGGGGGAGACCTGGCTGAATCTTCCCTCTTTCCCCAGGTCTTCCCTCTATGCCTTTAGGCACCATAGAACCTGAAGTCCCCATACCAGGCCGGCCTTCTGAACCTGAGCATGGCCCCGGCCTCAAACAGGACACCTTTTGCCAAGGCAAAGCCGACGGGCTCTACCCTAACCCTCAGGACCGGAGCAGCTACTACACCTGTGCAGGGGGGAGGGCTGTTTCCAGCAGAGCTGTCCACAGAGCCTGGTGTTCAGCTCCTCCTGCAAAATGCTGCACGTGGAGATGAGCACCTGAGACCCCTAGAGCCGCGGCCACCAACAGGCCAGGGCCCGGGGTCACTCCCCAGCCTGCCTTCCCAGCTCTCCCCAGGTGGGCTGCAATCCCCCAGACCTCTCAGCCTTGCTTCCTTTTGTCCTGGCTCCCTGGGCTGCCTCTTTTACTTGCAAAATAAATCTGGTTTGCACTCCACTGTCCCGAGTGCTGTGACTTACACTGTGCTGTGACTCTAAGCACCCTGTTGATTAAAAAGGGGAGGTGGGGAAGCCACGAGGAGAGGGTAGCGTAAGGCACGCAGAGGTCTGAGTCAGGTGAGAAGGCTGTCCATTTGGGGGTGTGAGAGGCCCCGAGTCACGTCTCACCACATCCCAGCGGGCAGCTCTCAGGACCCAGGTGACCGACCACCAGAGAGCTCTTCCCGCCTGCCTCCGCTCAGGTGTCATCCCCAAGATTCACACTAGATGGCAGCAGAGAAGAGATTTGCTTGGCCCTCGGAACTGCGCTGCACCGATCAGCAGGAAAATGGGATTCCAGGCCCCAGGTAGGTACTGAGCGCTCACTTTGAGATGACTCATCTTTTAAGCCCCTCCCTTGCCTTATGTCTCCTATGGCTCCGATGTGCGAGAAAAGGCAGGATAATGATATCCTCATTTCACAGAATTAAAACCGAAGACTGACCCCCCCCCCCCCCCCCCCCGCGTCTGAGTGCAGAACGGAGGCGTCCAGGGGCCAGGATGGGCCGGCAGAGAGCGCGCTCACAGCCCCCGGGATAACTGAGCCATCCGGATGCCCCTTGCAGCTTTGGGTTGACGCTTGGTCATTCAGTTTGAAGAAAATGTGCACATCACCGAATGGTCCGGCTGGACTTGCACTTACCCATACTGGGTTTTGGGGTGGGACTCAGGCAGGCAGCTGGAGATGGGGATGGGTGGGAGGGAGGATGGGACCTGACCCTTCAGCTGAATACGGCCAGTCCCGGTCCCTAGAAAAATGCCTCCCCCGCTTCTCCACCCTGCCCGTCCTCAGGCCTTCGCAAATCCGTTCTTCTTCAGCCCAGGGCACTGGTCTGCTCTTACACACATTCCCTTCCTCTGAGGTCTCAATTCAAAGGAAATATGGCACATCCGTGCCTGGCAGGAGCCTCCTCACTGCTCCAAATGGGGCCCGGGGTGGCTGTTTCCTTTTGGGGAGCGCGGAGCTGACTTCCGGCTCCGCCACCTACTAGCTGTGTGACTTTAGGCAGAGAAACAGAAACTCATGGACTCATCCGGCAGGTGGGTTAACCCCTCCTCTTCGTGATGCACACTCACACCTTCCCTTCCTCCTCCCTTCTCTGTCCTTTCTTTACCTTCTGGAGGCTGGATAAGTCAAGAATTTAGCGGAGAAGGGCACCTGGGTGGTTAAGTTGGTTAAGTATACAGAGTCCTGATTTCGGCTCAGGTCATGACCTCAGGGTTGTGAGATCGAGCCCCGCATTGGGCTCCACGCTCAGTGGGGAGTCTGCCTTTCTCCTTCTCCCTTTGCCCCTCCCCCCTCTGATAAATAAATACATCTTTTAAAAATATAATTTATCAGAGAGTCTCCTTTTGGCAAAATGAGCTCTTGCATGGGTGTCCAAAGCCCAAGACCCCCTAAATACATAGTATTGCCTTGGTACTAGCTTTATCCCCCGGACAGTATTAACCACAGCTTCTCTCTGGTCTTCTCCAAATCCATGGTCCCTGTGTCAGCTCAGGCCAGTGCCACCTGTCACTGGTCTTCCTGCTGGTCTCCCTGCTTCCAGTCCCTCCCCTATCCTGGCCAACCACCACACAGCCACCAGATCGATCTTTCTAAATTTTGGATCAAATCCCAACCCTCTCTGTGCTTAGTAACTGCCAGCAGCTTCCACTGGCTGGAGAGCCGGGTCTCCATCATCAGCACAGAGTCCAAACACTTTATCAGGCCCCAGCTTCGTCTCCTGGTCTCACTTCCTTTCATTCTACCCTAGGGTGGTGGTCAGATATCCCCAGACGCCAGCATTTACCTCAGCCATGCCAGCTTCTCACAAGAATCCCCCAGATGTCTGCCATTACCCCCCATGAGGTTGAGCCCCGCCCCCAAAGCGAATACTATTTAAAACAAAAAATTTTTAAAGATTTATTTATTTATTTTAGAGGAGAGGATGGACGGGTGGGCGGAGGGAGAGAGAGAATCTCAAGCAGACGCTCCGCTGAGCAGGGAGCCCAATGGGGGGCTCGATCTCAGGATCCTGAGATCATGACCTGAGCCAAAATCAAGAGTTGGTCGCTTAGCCGAATGGGCCACCCAAGCGCCTCAGCAAACACTACCTTTTATTTTTTTTTAAGATTTTATTTATTTATTTGATAGAGATTACAAGTAGGCAGAGAGGCAGGCACAGAGAGAGGAAGGGAAGCAGGCTCCCCGCTGAGCGGAGAGCCCAATGCGGGACTCGATCCCAGGATCCTGGGATCATGACCCGAGCCGATGGCAGAGGCTTTAACCCCCTGAGCCACCCAGGCGCCCCAAATACTACCTTTTAAACTAAACTTTTTCCTTGTCCATCAGTCTGCCCCACCAGCCTCCCACACTTACTCATAGACCAGGTGACGCACCCCTGTGTGGAACAGGCCTTTGAGTCAGGTGCGAATGCTGCTTGGAATATTGGTGGAGTGAGCTTTGAGCAATATCGTTTGAAAGGAAATTTTTGTATCACGCATGTTTGGGTGACATCACTCATGAATAATATCTGGCCACTCTCCTAACAGGGATGACCACCTAGCCCTATAAAGGACAGGTCCCTCTGGCCTTCTCTCTGAGCACGTTCATAACATTCAACACCATGACTAATACATGTGCTGGAACCCCAGGCAAATACTTAACCCCCATCCCTTCTCCCAACCAGGACCCAGCTCTCCTGGTGGGCCCAAAACCCCCGCGCTCCCACCTGCACCCACTTCCAGATGTGCTACACCCTACCTAAGCAGTGAGAGCTGAAACTCTATTGTGTTTATTTTGCTTTAATTATGAAATCTGCCACATAGACAAAAGAGTGTTTAAAACATGTATGTTCCATATGTCCCATAAGTCCATCACCCAGGTGAGGAAACACAATATTACCAGTACTTTCCAAGCTCCTGATGCACCCCTCCCTAATTCTACACCCCTCTAGCTAGATTTTGGTTGTTCAGTCCCTCATTTTCTTATTTACTAACTGTGTGTATATTCCTAAACAAGATATTGTTTGGTCTAGATTCTCTTTGCTCTTACATGTGTAGAAACATACAGTGTGGGCTTGCTGTGGCTCACTTCTTTTCACTTAGCTGGAACCCGCTCCTTTTCACTGCTGTATAGTATTCCACCATGTGCGTAAACCATGACTTACACATTCTGTGGTCAGTAGGCATTGGTGGTGTTTCCACTTTGGGGTTCATGTGGACAACAATGCTATGAGTACCTCTGAACATGTCCATTGGTACATATTCATAGAATTTGGGGCATGGGTCAGGTCATCTTTACTAGGTGTGGGCAGATATTTTCCCAAAGTGGATGTACAGCCCTTCCCTACCACTGCAGAGTTCCTAGTGCACCCCATCCTCACCATTCCTACCCTCTCTCTATGCCAATCTGAGAGGTGTAAAATGGCATCTCACTTTGGTTTAAACTCCCATTGCCTTAATTATTTATTAATTTAGTATCTTTCTATGTCGGCAAGCTATCTGTGTTTGTTCTTTTGTGAACAATCTATTGTGTCATTTGCCCATGTTTCTGTTGTGTGGTTTGTCTCTTTCTTGTTGAAATGTAGGGGTTCTTTACATATGCCAAACCCAGACCCTTGATAGTTACAGGTTTGACTGTACCTTTTCCCGGTTTGAGGTTTGGCTTTTCATTCTTATTGTTTAATGTAGTTAAATTCACCAAATTTATCCTTTATGGTTTGTGCTTCCCTCATCTTGTTTAAGAAATCTTCTTCTAGAGGTGTCTGGCTGGCTCAGTCAGAAGAGCTTGTGATTCTCGGGGTACCTGGGTGGCTCAGTGGGTTAAGCCTCTGCCTTCGGCTCAGGTTATAATCTGAGGGTCCTGGGATCATGCCCCGCATCAGGCTCTCTGCTCAGTGGGGAGCCTGCTTCCCCCTGCCTCTCTCTGCCTGCCTCTCTGCCTTGTGATCTCTGTCAAATAAATAATAAAATCTTAAAAAAAAAAAAAAGAAGAAGAGCATGATTCTTGATCTCAGGGTTGTGAAATCAAGCCCCACACCCAGTGAAAAAATCAAAGAACTTAAAAAAAGAAAGAAATTGGGACACCTGGGTGGCTCAGTTGGTTGGACGACTGCCTTCGGCTCAGGTCATGATCCCAGAGTCCTGGATCGAGTCCCGCATCAGGCTCCCAGCTCCATGGGGATCTGCTTCTCCCTCTGACCTTCTCCTCGCTCATGCTCTCTCTCACTGTCTCTCTCTCAAATAAATAAATAAAATCTTTAAAAAAAAAAAAGAAAGAAAGAAATCTTTTCTAGTCTAAGATCAAAAAGATGTTTTCCTAAATTGCCATCTAAAAGTTTTATAGTTCTTTATCACTGGGTCTTTAATCCTTCTGAAAGTGACAGTTGAATGTGCTGTGAGGTGAGATCCTATTCCCATTTTTTTTTCCATATGAAAATTCCCAGCATTATTGACTGAATAATCCATCCTTTTCATACTAACAAATAGATTTCTAAATATGCATGGATATCTTTCTGTTCCTTGGTCTATGTTTCTATCCCTGCCCCAGTAACTGACCGACTTAATTACTAAAGCTTTATGATCAGTCTTGAAATCCAGTAGGACAAATCCTTCTATGTATTATGCTCTCTGTTTCGGGAACATTTTGGCTATTCCTTGCCCTTACTTTTCCATGTACGTGAATTTTCTTGCCACGTTCAATTAAAAATTCTGTTTAGGTTTTGATTGGAGTCTCATTGACTCTACAGGTCAATTTGGGGAGAATTGACATCTTTATGATATTGAGTCTCCAAATCTAAAAATATCTATTTTTTATTTACTTATACTTATAAAATATATCTTAATAAAAAAGTTTATGATTTTCGTCTTAAAGATCTCATACAACTTTTATTATACTTACCCTATATTTTTAATTTTATTAATTATCATGATCATCCTGTAGATGATCATTATAGACAATAGACAACCATACCATCTACACAAATAAGTTTGCTTCTTCCATTCCAAAAATTATGCCTTTATTTATTTTTCTAGTTGACTGTGGTAGTTAAGATCTCCAATACAGTGGTGAATAAAAACAGTGAGAATGGGCATTTTATCTTGTTCCCGGCCTGGAAGGAGACGTTTGCAACATTTCAGCATTAACTATGTTATTTATTGTAGGTTTTTCACAGATGTTTTTTATAAGACTAAGGAGGTTTGCTTCTATTCTTGGTTTCCTGAAAGTTTCCATAAGAAGGAATGTGAATTTTGTCAAGTGGCTTTTATTTATAATAAATTTTTGCTTTTATTCTATTAATAAAGTAAATTATATTCATGAGTTTTCCCCTGTTAAATTCATCTTGCATTCCTAGATTAATCCTACTTGATCACGATGGGTTATCTTTTCTGTACTTTGCTGGATCTGGCTGACCTGTATTTCACACTTTTGTGTTTATATATTAATGAGTAAGACAGGCCTGCATGTTTTCTTTCTTACACTCTAGGATGCAGTGGCCATGGCTGCTGCTGTCCAGGCTAATAATAAACTAATTTAGGGTATCTGTGTTTTACTAGCCTCATAAAATGAGTTGGGGAGGTTCTCTCTTTCCACTCTCTGGAAGAGTTGTGTCACAGGACTTATCTGTTCCTTAAATGTTTGGTAGCTGTCACCAGGAAAGCCATCTTGGTTCCATGCTTTCTCGAAGATGATTTGTAACTGCTGAGTCACTGTCTTTCAGTGGTCACAGAACCACGGCATTTCCAATTTTCCTTTGAGTAGGTAGAGAGTTGAACTTACTAAGATCTTAGAGACCTAAGGATCATAGTTGGTGGCGTTAAGGCTGCTTTTGTTTTACTCAGAACTCAGTATCTCCTTGTTCCCCAGAGAAGAGCCCTTATCTGAAAGAAAGTCAGAGAGGTTGCCAGTCAGCCCTCCCTTCCATCTGTCTCTCCCAAGTGGCCCTGGAGAGGGTTGGGTCAGGCTGTAAACCTGCTATTTTCCCAGAGGTCTCAGGAGTGGACCTACATTATAGAAGGTCCATGGACAGTCATGAGCCTGCTGGAAATGTTGTTCATCAAGAGGTCATTGAGGGAGTCCACAGATTTCCCCCAGGGGGATCTAGGTTCGATGAACCATCTTCCTCCTTCCTCTTGGCTTCCTTCCTCTTTGCTGACCACCCCCTGTCACCCCACACACACATACAAGGTGAAAGCCTAGGAATGCCATTCTCCCTGCACTGTAAGCCCACACCTGGGAGAGCCCTGCGTCTCCCTTCACTCCAGGGCCTGCTGCCGCTGAGTGTTGGGGGAAACTGAGAGGACCCTGACGGGGGAAACAGTGCCCTCAGAGACACAGAATGAAAAAGGATGGCAAATCATTGTAGAGGGAGCTTCCTCTGAAAGGGTGTCTGAGGGTATTTTATCAGGAGTGAGGAGCAGCTAAAGGACGCCCTGGCACCCCTCATGCCAGGTCATACACCTGCTCGGAGGCCAGCACCTGCTCCACTGTGGAATTACTGCTACGGAGCACTCCTTACACGCATTCCACTCACTGTCATTTCAGGGAAGCCCATTTGCCCATGTTCAGAGTTTGGTGCAAAGAGAAAATAGCCAGATTCCTCTTCGTTAATTCAGTCATTTGGGCAAAAAAAAAGTCTCAAAGAGAGAAAGATGGCTTCCAAAGCTCCACTGTTAAATTCCTTTTGGGCGTTGCCATTCCGTTTAGCATGGGAGTGGAGAGGAGAGAAGGGACAGGCATTCCTTCCATTCCCCCCGCCCCCATCAACCCCTACCACATGGCATGTGAGATCTTGGGAGCTTAGGATGGCCTCAGTACCACCCACTCCCTCCTCAGTGTGCCCTGGCCATTCCCAGCTGTCACCCAGGCCAGTAATAAACTGATGAGGCCAGGCAGCCAGAAGTCCAGGCTTAGTGGAGGACTCCCTCCCTGTCTCCACACTCCCTGGCCCCTTCATTCCAAGAAGGCACACTGAAGGGGCCACCTGAGAAGGGGAGGCGTCAAAGGAAAATGGCAGGAGGACCCAGTGCCCGTAACTTCTGCCGTCACTACCACTTGTCTTTGACCTTCTTCTGAAGCGGAATAGCTAGGGCATCAAGGGGCCAGACCCCTCCAGACCAGCCCAGACCCACTGTCTGGTGGTCTTGTTTTGCCTAAGCTCCTTCCAGGCATCTAATCTGAGATCCTTGAGCCATAGCAATAGTTCAGGCCGACCTTATTTCGGCCTCTGTGGGGATGAAAATCTCCACCTCATTCATTTTTAAAGTTAGCTCTCAATTTGCCACATGTAGCTTATTTGTGTCCATGGATAAGTTTTGGGCCACCTTCCAGTCCACAATCCAGGGCTCCACTCAGCCCCACCCCGCTGGAAGGCAGACGTTGAGTATGCAGGGCTCAGGCCCTGTACCATGAGCCAGGGCAGGACTTGAAGCTAGACATCTGGGATCCCTAAAGTCAGAGTACAGAAAGATTGTCACCCTACCGTATTCCTACTGCCATCACCCAGACTCAAAGGTGACCTGGTATGAAGGAAAGTACACTAGGCCTTTACCTTTGCCCCCTTGTGCAGCCTTGGGCAAGTCACTTCTCATCTTGGGTCCTCAAGGTCCTACTGAACAGTATGCAGTTGGACTAGATGACCTACAGGCCACAGCCAGCCACCACCAGCCACTGGATGTCCCTTCCCAGAAAATAGGAAAGCATGCGAGGGCCAGAGCCTCCTTTAACTTAAGTATTGGCCCCCCTGCTCTCCCACCCACAAGCCCCTTTCAAGCCCCTTTCAAGGCCCCTTTAAGCCTTGAACAGAATGTAGGGGGCTTTCTCCACGCTCCCTCTTCCCACCTGACCCACACACATACTCACACCCACAAAACTTATCCTTTCTCGGCCTTTGTTTACAGGCAACTGCAACAATGGGAACAGGGCATCTCACATTACCCTTCATGCCATAGCCTGTCTTCACCCATCACTCCAGGACTCCATCTCCACCAGTAGACCCCAGCCAGCCCATCCATACCCTCCTACCTGTCCTTTGCCATATCTGAAGGGGCACCCACAGACCCCAAGCCAACCAGAGTCTGAGCATGATGTCCAGGCTGTGTTCCAGAGCATCGTGGGGTGACTCAGAGGTTACGGCCTGTGGAGGGTATCCAGCTCTCCGCTCCCCAGCCAGTGGAGATCTTCTCCCAGTGCACCAGTCCCCAAATGCCTTGAGACAATCTCTTTCTAATCCTTTAATCCAGCGGTAGGAGACATTTTCTATTAAGAGACAGTGATCTCAGTGGAAAAAAAAAATCATCCAGGGGCCATACAATCATATAAAATTAGTTTAGGTGTGGATGCTGCTGCTAGGTTTGTATTTACAGAGATCTATGAAACATTAAACCCCTGATTTTTAAAGGAAGGCAAAACCATACTCAACAGTCAATATTTTAAAATATGTTTTTATTCTATTTTTTTAAAGATTTTTCATTTATTTATTTGACAGAGAGAGAGATCACAAGCAGGCAAAGAGGCGGGCAGAGAGTAGGGGGGGAAGCAGGATCCCCGCCGAGCAAAGAGCCCGATGCGGGCTCGATCCCAGGACCCCGAGACCATGACCCGAGCCAAAGGCAGGGGCCCAACCCACTGAGCCACCCAGGTGCCCCAAAATATGTCTTTATTCTAAATTTAAGACAGTTGAGCTGATGTGATTTGAAATAGCATGAAGGAAAGTGAGTGTCTGAAATTATGGTAAGAATAAGAAGAAACATAAAGAAGGTAAGAGGTAAGAAAGATGGTAAGGTAAAGAGGTAAGAGGTAAAGATGGAAGCGGTAAGAAAGATGGAAGGAGAGAGGTCAGGTGTGGGAAGGAAGAGTGAGACGAACTTAGGACAGGGCCGTAGAGCCTCCTCAGGATGACTGCTAACCCGTCCCCTCTCAGCCCTGGGCTCCCGGTCCTCCCTGACCCGGTCAGTGCTGGCGCTCACGTTCTTGCCTGGATTCCAGGTTACCATTCGTAGTCGACATGGTGGGGGCTTCTTTCCATTACATCGTCTAATTTCACAAGAACTCTGCAAATTAGCCATTTTATAAAGAAAGAAGCTAAGACTCAGAAAAGTTGCCCAAGTTCACGCATGAATAATAAGAGTCAGGGCCAAATCCAGACCTTGGTCCAAAGCTTATGCTCTGTGCGCTCCGTCCCCTCCTATTGATCATCTCACCACCATCACCCTATTGAACTGTGGATCATCTGTGTTCATCGCCTCCTGTTCTCCAGGATCCGGTCACTCTTGCCTGCCTTCTGTTCCTCATACCCATTAAACTCGTCCCATCTCGGTCCCCACCTTCCCTGACGTCAAAGCTTTGTCCTATCTCTTCCCCTTCTGGGACTGCTCATGCCCAGCCTCTCCCCACGGCCACCTCTGCCCCTCTGCAAGTGTCTCCTTAGCGTCCCTTCTTCAGAGACCCCTTCCAACCCCTTTGTGGTCACACAAGCATATCACTCTTATTTTATCATGACACTTACCACGACATGGTGTTTTCTTTGTTGGTTATCTATCTCCCTGGGCTAGGACGGAATCTCCACGTGAGCGAGAACTGATTCAGCCTTATGACTCTATCTCCAGTATCTAGCACCATTTCTAGCATAGATGCTTAATAAAGATTTGTCCAATGGATGGATGGATGGATGGATGGATAAACTACTCTCTATCTCTTCATAGACTCTCTTAGCAGAAGAGCATTTTCCCAGGGAGCCAATGACATCAAGCTCTAGGCTGCATTTCCCACATTGGCACAAGTCCCTTCAACTTGAACCTGACCTCATCCACTCCACAAGCATATCCAAACTCTTTGCCGAGGCTGTGGATGGAGATAAATGAGATTCGACCCCAGACACATACTTGATCTTCTGGAGTTTATAGAGTCCAGAAGGGGTAATAAAGCATACCCACGAGGCATTATGATTCAAGATGAAAGGAGCCATGGGCAATGAACTGGGAACACACTAACCATGTTTGAAGGAAGAGAAAGCCCCTCTGGATGAGTGAGCCGCGAGGCTTTAACAAACAGAGGTGCCAGCCCTGAGGCCGAGCCTCAGTGCCGATCCAGACCCTCCTCAGTGTCGGTGGCAGAGCGTTAACCCAGGCGAGTGCCGAAGGCCAGGAACCCCGGGGCTTGTCCAGACTGGACTAGGCAGGGGGCACAGGAAGGAGGCAGCAGATCAGGACGGAGGGAGAGGTTAGAGCCAGACTGTGTGGGTTCCTGGGCTCAACATAGGCACAGGAGAGTGAGCCACAAGGGCACCGTGACCGGGGCAGCAAAGTGAACAAGAACAGCCTGGTCCCCTGTGCTCAGCAGCTGACAGGAGCGGGGGTTGGTGGGTGGAGGGCTCTTGCCTGCAGTCACGAGGGGGCTGACCTCGTTTCTCCCTGAAAAGCTCAGAGAGACAGGTTTCTCTTTTCTTCAAGCAGTGTGAAATACAAACTAGTCAACAGGCCTGATTTCTCAACAGCAGGAAATGAAGCAACCGTTTTCAAGACGACAGCCAGCCTTCCCGGAGCGTCATTCTGCTGTCAAGTGAATCCTGGTGTAGAAAACAGTTCTCTTCCTAAGGGTGCTAGCCTGTTGGGAAGGGGGAGAAAACCTAGAGGCCTGGAGATGGGGTGGAAGTGAGGAATGAGCAGGGCTCATGGACAGTGGGGGCTCTGGTCGAAGGAGGCTGGGGTGGGCAACAAAGCTGGGTTCTTGAGGATTCAGGGCTTCCTTCAAGGAAGGAGGCTGCCTCCAGCAGAGTTCCCTGCCCTTGTATCCTTTCTCCAACTTCCTGAGGTTCGTGGCACCTTCCATAGACTCGGCCACACCTGTTTCTGGGACCTGAGACTACAGACACGTCCCGTACCTTCTCCTGGGCCCATCTCTATTAATACTGTACCACACTGTATGTAAATATCGGCTCACAGAGCTGCACCTGCCTAGACTGTGAGCCCCTGGAGGGCAAGCACCTTGTCCTATCACCGCCTGGGGGCTCAATAACTGCGTGAATGGGGTAGTTGAACCTGCACCTTCCAGGTCTAGCCCACAACCTCACGGCTGGCCCCGGCCCTTCTGCCCTTCCCTCCTTGGATGATCTCATTCACTTCCAAGACTTTAAATAACATGGTTATGCTAATGACTCCCCCCACCCCACCCCTACAGTGTATCTCCAGCCTGGAACCTCCCCTCCAAGATGCATACATCCACTGGCCCACTTGCTCTCTCCACTCAGATGAGGTGTAAACAGCCCATCTTTACTCTGCCCGAAATAGAAGCCCTTATTATAAAAGCTCTCCGCACCTCCAATGTGCCTCTCTTTAGAAAACTGCCATCAACCTCTCCACGTGGCTGAGCTGGAACCCCAAGGTGATTCCTGCCTCCCCCTTCCCCCTCAGCTCTTGCCCCCAACCCATCAGTCCGTTTCATTTTTCCCTCCAGTAAATGTCTAGCGTCTGCGGCTTCTCTCCATCTCCCTCCCCACCAGCTAGCCCCAGCCGCCAGCGCCAGTGGTCCTGCGGGGATCCCTAACGGCTAGTCGTGCTCTCACCTCTTCCACCCCAGTAACCCTCCAAATCTGGTCTCTGTAGAAAGCAAGAGTGGCTTTTCAAAACATCCATCCTATGGTGTACCCCCTGTTTAAACTTTCAATGGCATCTGACCACACCAAGGGCCAAACCCCTTCATGGTTTACGAGGACCCCTGACGCAGACCCTTTGCTCTCGTCCCCATGCCTCTGGCCTCTCTCCCTCTAGCCAGATTGGCTAGAGGCTTCTTTTTTTTTTTTTTTTTTTTTTAATTTTTGATATCCAAACCTCTTTCTCACCCATGGGACCATGCATATGGTGTTCTCTACCTAGCCCTCTCTCTCCCTGCTTCTTGACATGGCTAATTCCCCTCTCATCCCCCAGATTCTAGCTTCAGGACACCTCCTCTGGAGAGGCCTCCCTGACCATCCAAACTAAATCCCTCCCCACCCCCGCCCAGCTTAGTCCTGGATTGGCACCTCACAGGGGCTCAGTAACTGTTCCTGAAAGGGTAGGTGTGGCCTTGATCCCAGGCCGCCTCCTAAGAGGTCCTGTTTCCCTCTTTCTCTGCTACTCAGGATGCAGCGCAGGCTCCCTTTATTTTTACAATTTCTCAAAACTGCCCACACAAATACCATATTGTAGGGTTTCTTTCTCTTCCCAAATTAGCTGCAGAACCGGACAAAGACTCCTTGGCAGCCAGCTTCCTGGCGTCTCTTTCAGTTTCAGGGTTTAAAACTAGTCCTGCAGGGGAGCGGTGGGAGAATGGAAATTCACCAGCAGGGAGAAGCTTCGAGTCCGGAGACCAGCTGAGCTCCTACAGTCATGGTCGTGCTCTATAGTTAGCTCCTGACTTCCTTTCTTGGCAAGATCTTACCGGTTATCTAGGACAGTCCCCGTTTCAACTGTCTGTTCTATTGTCTGACTATGTATCATGAGTTTTCTTACGACACAGTCGCTCTATCCCTCTCTACCTGCTCTCCTCCCCACCCCTACAGCGTTTCTTAAACCATACCCACACGCAAGAGTGAAAAGGCCATCGATTCAAGTTTCAAGCCTTGCTTCCCCATGCTAAAGTCTGTGTTACATTGGGCAAATTAGCCTCCCCAAGACTCAGTTTGCTCATCTGTAAAATAGGAAGAACAGTACCTTCCTCCCAGGCTTTGGCTAGGAGCTGACTGGCATAAAAGGCATCGAGCCTTTGGCGCTCATAGGAAGTCCCCCACCTCCCCTCTCAGGATGGATGGATGGCATGACATTTTCAGCCAAAAGATGCCTGGGCTCCAATGAACAATTCAGTGCTTTCACCAAACAGCATAGGTGGGTAACTGAAAGGGTGTTGAGGGACAAGTCCTTTCTCCCAGTTCTCCTGGGGTCTCCGTGGGGAGCCAGGTCATATCTGTAGATGGGGAGCTCAGTCCTCCTGATGAGGAATGTTCCAGGGTTCAGTCTCAGGGAAAGGACAAGTCTTCATTGGAAACCAGAGCTCAGAAGACTGGTCTCAGGCAGAAGGGAGAGGGCTTCCCATCTCTTGGGACCGGTTCTTCCAGGGCCCGGCTGAGAGCTGCAGTGCCCCCCCCTCCAGATAGGGGCTGAAAGATGGCTTCTCCACGTGGAACCAGGGGAGAGGATGGGCCTCTGTTTATCTAGCACCCGTCTCGGTGTGAGCTTCCCTTGGAGACCCTGGAGCTTCCCCTAAAGACTTATTTGAATGCCAGCTTTGCAGACGGACAGGGTGCCAACTCCTCCTGGGCCAGCATGGGAATGGACGACCAGTGTCCCCAAGGCCCTCTCGGTGACAACCTTCCAAGGGGAAAGGTGCCTCTTGGAATCTGGAGAGAGACAGAGGAGGGATGGTGCTGTCTGCTGCCCCTCCCCACAAGGGATTCTTCTTCTGGTGGCAACCCAGGCAGTCCCGCCTGGACTTTGCTTTTATTAAGGGTGCTGGCCCTTCCTTTCAACACGTCAGGGGCACTCGTTCCAGACCATGCAGGCTTCAGCTCCCAGAGGGCCCCACTTAGCAGGAGAAGGGGCACTTTCGGGCATGTCCTCACTGTGCCCACACCCACACAGTTCTGCTAGAAGAAAATGGAGCTGAACCCTGAGGCAGGCAGCCGAGAGACCTGGAAACAAGGCTCCCACTCTTGGCTGCCTTTTTAGATGGAGCTCACCATTTCTGGGTTGTTCTCCCGTGGCTGCTGTAACAAATACCACCAAACTTCTTGGCTGAAAACAGCATATATTTGTTACCTGAGCATCAGAACTCTGAAACAAGTTCATGAGGCTAAAGTCAAGCTGTCTGCTGGCCTCGTTCCTTCGGGCTCCAGGGCAGAATCCGTTTTCTGTCCTTTTTCACCTTCCACAAGCCTCCTGCTTCCCCTCCATCACCATATCCGTCTTCTGTGTCCAAAGGACTCTTGTGAGTCCCTGGGCCCACCAAGGGCATCCGAAATAATGGCTCTTTTCTCAGTTCTCCTTAACTTCAACACAACCTCGAAGCCCCTTCGGCCATGTAAGGCGACGCATCCTCAGGTGTGGGGGTACCAGTAGGACAAGGGTGCCTCCGGGGAGCCATTATGCTATCATCCATAATCTTCTTACCATAGAAGCTGTTCCCTCCAAACCTCATGCATTTCCCAGGCTTCCGAAGGGACCTTCTTATGTCCTCTCAAGCCAAAGGACCCCAGGCTGAAGATCCCTAAGACAGAGGCTCTGTAGAAACCTCTCATGGCTTCTTTTCATGTTGAAAGCCCTTAAAGGAAGTTCCCACTAGTCTCAGAATCGTCTCCTCGCTATGGCATCAGAGATCTGTACATCTCACCCCAAGCACTCCTCAACGTCAGGGATTAGCGGAGGCCCCCCAGGAGCATCTCAATGGCAGAAGATGGAAACCACATGGAAGAGCCAGAAGGTAAGGTAGGGAGTAGGGGAGTAGAGAAGGAAGGAAATGAGCCCCTGCCCCACATCTGCAGATGCACCAGAGCCTGACAGTCAATGTCTCACATAATCCTGACCACAATCCTGGGAAGAAACCAAGGCTCAAAGGGGAGAATAATGTTTCCAAGGTCAGCAGGAGGCAGAGCTGAATGGGGGTGAGAGGTTCCTCTCTGAGTCTACCACAGCGTAGCATAGGGTTGGGGTCACTGGGCCCTGGTTTTGTATATTACTAGCATTTCCTTTCTCCGGCATGATAAACAATCCCAGAGAGGAGACCGTGGCTTATGATGACGAGGGCTATTTAGAGAGGTCAGGGCCATACACTCGTAGATGGGATTTAGAGCTTGTGGAAGTGAGAGGGTACATGTGTGTTTCATTAACTCCTACTTACTTCTGGATATCTGAATGGAGAGGAGAAGGGGGAGAATGTCGTAGGGGATGGGAGTGTACGATGATCGCCTGGACAGGAAGGGAAACCCAATGAGGGATTACTAAAAACACCATCTGTATTCAAGACATCCCTCAGAACAGTGGCTTGAAATCACCATCATCATTTTCCAAAGACATTTCCTGGAGACCGCGGTCCTGGCGCTGAAGAGATCCTTTGAGAGTCAGATTCCTGCACCAATACGGCGGTGGAGAAATTCAGCGGAAGGAGACACAACCCCTTCCTCGAGCAGATACTGGATCTGAGAAGAAAAGGAGAGAAAGAGTCCCTGGCTTCGGGGAGATCCCCATGTGGCAGATGGAAAAGAGAGTTCCCGTTTTAGAAGGAGAGCTAGAACACACGGGAGCCAAACACACCACCACAGAGGAGTTCCCAAATCCCCACGACTCAATGGTGGTAGAGCCTGAGGCAGAGGAAAGAGTCATTAGAGGTGAGCTTGGTGAAACAGGGGAAGGTTCCAGGAGGAGGTGAGTCTGGAAGCAGAAGGAGGAAGACTGAAGTGGGGAGTTCACAGCAGAGGGCTGGGGAGGGAGAGCTCGCTGATCTGAGGGGTCCGTGGAGGTGAGAGGTGAGAGAGGGAGCGAGCCAGGCAAGACCGCCGGCGGGGAACTGCCTGGAGGAGGTAGAATGGTCATCCCTCTAGGACCCCTATAGGACAGGGGTCCTATAGGAAATCAACATGCAGGTCACTGATCTAGGGGTCCTCAGGTGAGTGACGATTCCTGGTCGTAAGTTTTTGAGTGGTTCCTCACCCAGCTTTCTCTGCCTAGTAACTACCACGCAGGGGCTCTGGTTCCCCTATGGAGGTGCCCGCCCCCACCACGGCCATCCCACCCAACCAAGCAGCAGTAGTCTACCTGGGTCACTTCCCCTCCTGTCTGCTTACTGAGAAACCGATGACAGGTCTGCTCAGGGACCTGAACTCTCACTTGTCCATGATCTTCATGTGGTTTCCCTAGAGAGGCCCATTTTCATAATTCTATGAGGAACTATCAACTTTCATTAATTCACCAAGTATGTGTGAGCACTGCAAGAGCTAGAGGTGAACCTGTGCCCAATTACTTGTTTGTTTGTGTTGTTTTTTTTTTTTTTAAGATTTTATTTTTTTGAGTCATCTCTACACCCAACATGGGACTCGAACTCACAACTCCGAGACCAAGAGTCATATGCTCCATGGACGGAGCCATCCAGGTGGCCCCTGTGTCCTGTTTCCAATATGCCTGAGCACTTCATAGACCACAGTCAGGAAAAAGGGGGGGGGGGATAAACCAACAGGGCTGACCTCACTGGCTCTGGTTCCCCCAAATGACAAGCCTTGAACACTTCCCAGAAATGTGGACTCCTAACAAAAACAATGTTTGATCCCTAAGTTTGGCTGTGCTGAGTCCGAGGGTCTGTTATGAATATGATGGTCATGTGAGAAAGCTGCTCTTTTCCACCATGAATGGAATGTTTAAACATGGTAATCTTGGTCATTTTTCACATTTCCCTTTAAATACTTGTCCTTTATATTTGGTCAGTTGGGTCGGGAGACCGGCTCGCTCATACTTTCCACAAGAGACCGTTTTCTTCCCTTTTCTAAAAACATTGGTCTCTGGTCCTGCTTTGGCAGCTATTCCTAGAGGTCGCACCACAGGTGTCAAGGTCATGTGCACCTTGTCCAGACCTGGAGCCCTGGAGAACTCAGCTCACCCTCTCCTGGCTCCTCGGGGAGTCTTCTGTGAAGTGATGGAGCCCAGTCTGATTCTCGGCCAAGTTCCTTTCTGGTTCTGAAGGAGCACAGCCAGTTGTGCTCACACAGGTTACGGTGGGAGTGGAATGTGGGTCTACCACCGGGCAATGTCCCAGGGCAGCAGGTCGGATTTCTGGAATTGGATTCCCCCAGGGAACCTTGTTTTGGTGGGGCAGGGGGAATGTGATTTGAGGATTCTGCTATTTTCTGGCATTTGAGAATACAGGGTTGAAAAGTGTTTCTGTGTGTGTTTCTTGAACTATTGATTGAATTCTCTGTGTTCACGTGTTTTGTCTTGGTGCCAGTGGAGATTCTGTTCACTCTAAGCTCGGAAACTTTTCCTCATTCCAGAGTTGTGGCTTGTCCAGTGTACTCATTACGGTTCCAGGAGCTGGGGATAGTGACAAAGGTGAAAATTCTATACCCGAGATGAAAGGAAACAAAAGAGCTCTCTTTCTCTAAATAATTAATGATTCAAAATCAATGTCTCTTCCGAAATTATATATAAGCTTAAAAAGGAGATTGTTATCATTGTAAGCGATCTGGGCATTACGAGGGAGAGAGAGGTCTACTAATTCAGAAGGAAATTCCCAAATTACTCAGATTTTCAACACTGCATCTGTCCCAAAGACCTAATGGTGCTTAATGAGAGAACTCAATTGATCAGCTTTCTTTTTTTTTTTTTTTTAAGATTTTATTTATTTATTTGACAGAGAGAGATCACAAGCAGGCAGAGAGGCAGGCAGAGAGAGAGAAGGAAGCAGGTTCCCTGCTGAGCAGAGAGCCCGATGCGGGGCTCGATCCCAGGACCCTGAGATCATGACCTGAGCCGAAGGCAGCGGCTTAACCCACTGAGCCACCCAGGCGCCCCAATTGATCAGCTTTCTTAAAAGGTAAGAGTGGTGCCTGTTTCTACCTCAGATTCTCTTCCTTCATCCAACTTGTACAAGAGTTGATAAAATTATCTATTTTATAAATATGAAAAAATTCTGAGCAAACCAGTTGATAGTTTAGTCACTTCTGGCAGGAGATAATAAATCAAATTATGGCATAAAATCTTTTAAAATCTAGTGGAGTAAGGTCCTATGCCAAACATCTTTTTTTCTGAAAGAAATATTACCATATCAAGCACTCACGTAAATGTGAAGAATCCAAAGATTTCTAAAATATTTTTCTACTTTCATGCTTTAAATCTGTTGACTTTTTGAGAATTTTTTTCTTGCTGAAACTTTAATGTAGGGAGAAAAGGGGGAAAACCCCCCACAGTTTTGCCCATGAGTTTAATTAATGGCCTTGGTTACTAGGTTATAAAATAAGCAAAAGTATTACAGTTAAAACAATCTAACAGTTTAGGGGCACCTGGGGCTCAGTGGTTAAGTGTCTGCCTTTGGCTCAGGTCATGATCCCAGGGGACTGGAATCGAGCCCCACATTGGGGTCCCTGCTCAGCAGAGGTTGCTTCTCCCTCTCCCGCTTCCCCTGCTTGTGTTCCTTCTCTCGCTGTGTCTCTTTCTGTCAAATAAATAAAATCTTAAAAAAAAAAAAAAGAACAAAAACCAACCCAAGAGTTTTAAGATCTAATCTGTAATTGTATAAGAAGAAAAATTTGTATAATACTCTAATCAAGGTTATTCTTTAGGAAAATTAAACCAGTTAATAATTTTGGTTCATAAACAGCTCTACGCCTTCTCCCTGATTCTACCACCGTCTTAAAGCCAATGTGAAGACAATATTCTTGCCTGTACACTCACGGGTTTGCTTACTTGTAGAAAGTGCATTTTTTTTTATATATTTTATTTATTTGACAGATAGAGAGAGATCACAAGTAGGTAGAAAGGCAGGAAGAGAGAGAGAGGGAGAAGCAGGCTTCCCGCTGAGCAGAGAGCCCGATGCGGGGCTCGATCCCAGAACCCTGAGATCATGACCTGAGCTGAAGGCAGAGGCTTAACCCACTGAGCCACCCAGGTGCCCCAGTTATTTTGAATTGCCTAAATTTCCTCTACTGTTTTTTCTGGTCACATAAACTACAATTAATTTATTTAAGATTATAAAATTGCAAAATAAAAAGTCCAGCTACATTAATAATAAAAGGTAGCATTTTATAGAAAGAGATTATTTTGTATCATTTTAAAAGAATACACAGTGTTAGTTTATTAAATTATAATTTCCAGAGCCTTAGACCTTAAGACCTTAAACTAATATTAACTTGAGTTAATAATAAACAGTCTTTGGATACTTGAACAAAATAATTTTAAAATACCTCTGTGGTTACTTAATACAGCATCACGTAGCCTGCAGTAACAGGTGGAAAGCTTGAATAAATGCCTTTGGGTTATGTTAATGTACATATAGGTATTTTAAAGAAGAGTAAAAAATGTCTGTTACAATGAGATGCGTATGCAAGATAATGAGTATGTTTTTGTTTATCAAGAGGGAAGAAAAGAATAATTTTATCATAAACTAAAAGTATCCTTGTGCCAAAACATAAAAGAAGGCAGTAAGAGACAAATTTGAGGTCGTGTCGCCAGTTTAGATGGTCTGAGGGGAAGTAAAATTCATTTTCTTGTGTAAGATTAGCTATAAATAATGACTTCAAAAGGAGAAATGATGTGATAATTTTTTTAATCAGTTGGCTTGATGTTAATTACATTACTCATTAGTATTATATATTTTTACTGTAAATTATTACACTAATGATATATGCAAGGAGCAAATGTAGAATTGAGATTTGCTGCCCGTTTTTATACCAAGTAATCTATCCCAAACGATGCAAATCATTTTTATAAACATACTCTGTTAATTCTCTGTTCTTTTGTTATATTTCTACATTTTAACAGAAATTCCTTCTTTTTGAACGTGTTCATGTTCCTAAATTATTACTACTTATTGCTCTGTGTTTTTTAAAAGTATTGTTTTATGATTGGTTTCTGCCTTTAAATACTTAAATAAATTCATGTGTTGTATCTTCAGACAACTTTTTCAAATTTGACCTTGCCCAAATTCAGGCTCCATATGCAGAAACTGTGAAGACATCTTTTACACCGAAGATGGCCAAAGTTAACACAAGGATTTACTTTTTCACTCTATGAAATGGGAGATATGAAAAATAGTAAGTTCTATTTGCCATTCTCCAGGTGGCTCATTAGCCTGACACAGTTGTCAGAGCCGTCTTGTTTATTCCTGTTGATCGGAAAGAAACATTCAGCTTTATCAAGGTTGAATAGTAAAATGGATTGATTTCAACATTTCAATGATTCTATTGGAAACAGTCACGCTCACATTTCACTTTGAAAAGAAACATTCCGATGTTCATGGACAGTGACCGACACATTAATTGTCAACACAGTCATTTACTTTAAATTTTGTCCTGACTCTTAATTGTCCTTGTCAATTGATAACATTCTTACTTTATGGCGTACAATAAAGGCCCTTGAGATTCACTAATGCCCTCAGTCTCACAAACTGATTGCATATTATCCCTTCATAAAAGACTCCAAGCTCCTCTGTTCTTGCTGATTAGCCAGAACCATTTCATCTCATTATTATAGATAATTAATTAATCTTACAATTACAGATGATATTTCCTTTTTCTGTGCATCTAGTAAAGGCTCCTGCTATAAACTCAAGATCAGGAATTGAGTCCTCTGGAAGAAATTACAAAAGGGCATCAATAAAGAATTGAACTGTTGACTTTTGATACCACAGGACAAACCCCCATGGGTACAAGCTTCCCTGTGCAAGCTGCCATCTCTGCCGTGGCCCTGGTAGACTGAATTAAGGGATCAAATCAGAATCTGTAGAGTGGTTTTGGTCTAAATTTAAACATGGGTCAGCCAACTGTGGCCCTCGGGATGAGCGCAACTAGCTGTATCTTTTTGTAAATAAAGTTTTACTGGAACACAGTGATGCTCATTGTGTTACCGTTATCTGTGGCTGCTTTCCCACTTCCACAGCAGAGCTGAGTGGTTGTGTGTGCGAACAGTGGAAAACCATACAGCTCTGTAGAAGAAGACTGCCTAACCCAAGAGCAGCACAATAAAAATTAACTTCCTAGAACTAAATGAACTGATTTCGTTATGATTCATATTTACACTAACTGACATAAAGAAAAAAAACCTTTCTGTTCCATCGATTTCTTACCCTCAACAGATTATACCTACACAAACTAGAATGAAGCACTTTTAAAAAAATATTATAATAGGGGCATCTGGGTGACTGAGTTGTTAAGCGTCAGTCTTCGGTTCAGGTTATGATCCTGGGGTTCTGGGATCAAACCCCGCAATGGGTTTCCTGCTCGGGGGGAAGTCTGCTTCTCCCTCTCCCACTCCCCCTACTTGTTTCCTCTCTTGCTGTGTCTCTCTCTATCAAATAGATAAATAAAATATTTGAAAAAATGAAAAAAAAGATTGTCATAATATATTTTATTTAACCCAGTATTTCCACAATATTAACATGTCAACATGTAATCAATCTAAAAAATATTAATGAAATATTTTACAAGTATCATGGAATACTATATCAAAAACTAATGATATACTATATGGTGACTAACATAACATGATAAAATAAAAAAAGATAAATAAAATAATGATACAAGGAGGAAAAAAAAATATTTTACATGTTAAAACTTTTATATCTTTGGGCGCCTGGGTGGCTCAGTGGGTTAAGCCTCTGCCTTCAGCTCAGGTCATGGTCTCAGGGTCCTGGGATGGAGCTTTCTGCTCAGCGGGGAGCCTGCTCCCCCCCCCTCCCTACCTCTCTGCCTACTTGTGATCTCTCTCTGTCAAATAAATAAATAAAATCTTAAAAAAAAAACTTTTATATCTTCAAACCCAGTGTTTATTTTTATGCTTACAGCCTATTAAAGCACCCTCAGTGTCATTTTATCCCAATTGAACTTTCAAATTTCAAAAGAAAAAAAAATTCTACGAGAGATCTTAATATAGATTATAAGCTAACATGTCATCAGGACAATGAGAAAAATAGTTCTGCAGATTAATGATGTGTATTGATTGTTCTCACCTACAAACCAATGTCAGATAATATGGAAAGTGAGTTTACTGAGTTCCTTTACTTTTTTGTGACTAAATTTCCTATTTTATAAGTTTGAGGGGGAAACTGTAACCAAATCGCTATAGTTTATCTGCCTCTAGAGGGAATTGATACTTAAAATCATGGAGGTCATTTACATAGGTTCAGTAAGAATCTGTTCTTTTTCTCGCCAGGATATAATTGGATATTGACTATGCCAAAAATAATGCTTAATTAGGTAGGACGAACCCATTATTAAAGAACATAGGCTAAAATTCACATATGGGAATGACATCTATGATGAAGAAACTTCTCAGGAAC
Source organism: Lutra lutra (assembly GCF_902655055.1). Taxonomy (NCBI): domain Eukaryota; kingdom Metazoa; phylum Chordata; class Mammalia; order Carnivora; family Mustelidae; genus Lutra; species Lutra lutra. Next base: position 42,522,312 of record NC_062292.1, on the reverse strand, counting down.
AAGCCTTATGACAAGAAATTCCAGCATTACTGGAAGTGAAAAATTTCACTTCCTGGCAGGCCAGAACTATTAACAAATATGGGAATCTTAGAGAAAATCATGCTAATAAAGATGGTAAAGGGCACCTGAGTGGCTCAGTCGATTGAGCAACTGGCTCTTGATTTCAGCTCAGGTCATGATCCCGGGGTCCTGGGACTGAGCTCAGAGCCGGGCTCCCTGATTCTCGGGGAGCCCGCTTCTCTCTCTCCCTCTGCCTGCAGTTCCCCCTGCTTGTGCTCTCTCTCTCTCTCAAATAAATAAATAAAATCTTTAAAAAACAAAAACAAAGTATGTATGTATTAATCAATGCCTCTTAATATACATATGGAAATAAACTTTCATCAACTGAAACAAAATATTAATTTAATGACGTTGAGTCGGAAGAGTGTTAATCATCTTAAAGTTTTCTCAATGGCAAAAACTTGCGCACAAGGAAAGAGAACTGGTAGAAGCAAAAGCTGACCCTGATTCCTGACTATACACCACACGGGATGGGGGGAGGCGAGGGGTGGGGCAGACATAGTGCATCAGGATAAAAACCCAAACAACAGGTTTCCTGACTGGTTCAGGGCTTACGACAAGCCTTGACTGGTTGTCGTAAGTATGGGCTTTCTGACAAAAACAATTTTATCCCTGACAAGTTGAAGATAGGTCATAAATGAGAACGTATAAGAAAGCGGCTGGTTTCCACCGTGAATACGGTAGCCTTGGTCGTCTCGATTTTCCCTCTAAACGCTTGTGTTTTGTATTTGACAATCCAGTCTTTCTTCCTAAAGTCTGATTCCTTTTCCCTTTTCCCAAGTAATTGTTCCCTTGTCTGAGTGCTTCTGTCTCTGAGTCGTTGATGGCATGGACAAGAGCCAATGACAGCACTGAGCTGGAGCTGCGGATTTGGAAATGAACTTGAACTCCTGCCTGGCAGAAGTCCACATCTGGAGGAGAAGACTCACCTGTAAAATGAGGACTTCCCCTTCAAATATCTTGTGGGAAGTTAATACCACATCTGTTTGCTTTGACACCTCATGAGAAAAGAAGGGATCCTCAAAACAGTTATGCCCAAAAGGCCACCCCAGGGGGCCAGGAACTTGTCCCAGGAGACGTGGTTCTGTCCACACTCCTGCTCCTGATCCAGCCCCATCCATGCCACCCTCATTCCTCTCCCCGCCTCAACTACTCTTGAGGTCTTTCAGTTCCTGGAACATGGCGGCCTCTTCCCACCCCAGGCTTTTTCTGTCTCTTCTGCCTTCTTTAGCCAGACCAGAAACCTTCCCTTCCCTCTCACCTCTGTTTACACATCGCTTCCCATGGAAGCTTTCCCCGAAGACCCACACCACTTATAAAGTCTCCCAACTCCCTCTTGGTAAACTTCTCACAATTCTAATGAATAACTTACTATGTGATTCTTTGTTTAATGTCCATCTTCTCTGACAGACCATATACTTCAAGAGAATGGGGACTGACTCTATTCTCGCTCATCTTTCTGTCTCTGTCCTCCCCTACAGTGCAAGGCACCTGTGAGGGCTCGGTAAGCATTGGTCGGATGAGTACACGGATGACCAGGATAACATGGGGGCTTATTCAGAGTGACAAGAACTATCGAATGAGATGAATATCAGGTTCCAAACTCAGAATAGAGGAGTTTGGAGTTATGGACCATTCTTGAGATCACTCACTCATTCATTTGTCTAGTCATTCAGTGAGTATTTTACTAAGCATCTACTCCGTGTCAATAACTAAAGATGGACACAACAGTGAATAAAATTAACCCAATCCTGGTTAATATTCAAAATATAGAACGAACTGATACAACCCAGCACCAAAAAAAAAAACCAAGTAATCCAACTAAAAATGGGCAGAAGTCATAAATAGACATTTCTCCAGAGAAAACATACAGATGGCCAACAGACGCATGAAAAGATGTTCATCGTCACTCATCATCCAGGAAATGCAAATCAAAACCACCATGAGATACCACCTCACAATTGTCAGAATGGCCAAAATCAACAACCCAAGAAACAACAGGTGTTGGCAAGGATGCGGAGAAAGGGGACCCCTCTTGCACTGTTGGTGGGAATGCAAACGGGTGCAGCCACTCTGGAAAACAGAATGGAGGTTCCTCAAAAAATTAAAAATAGAATTATTATATGATGTAGTAATTCTACTACTGGGCATTTACCCAAAGAAAATGAAACCATTAATTGAAAAAGATACATGTACCCCTATGTTTATTGCAGCATTATTTACAATAGCCAAGATATGGAAGCAAGAAGATATGAGATATGTATTTTTTCCTCCATTGCGTGTGTGTGTGCATGTGTGTGTGTGTGTGTGTGTGTGAGATATGCAATGGAATATTACTCAGCCATAAAAAAGAAAATCTTGCCATTTGCAATGATGTGGATGGATCTAGAGGGTATAATGTAAAGTGAAATAAATCAAAGAAGGACAAATACCATATGATTTCACTAATATGTAGAATTTAAGAAACAAAACAAACAAAGGACAAATAAAAAAAGACTCTTAAATACAGAGAACAAACTGGTGGTTACCGGAGTGGAGATGGGCAGGGGGATGGGTGTAACTGGTGAAGGCGATTAAGGGTACGCTTACTATGATGAGCACTAATGCATAAACTTGTCGAATCATATATTGTACATCTGGAATTCATATAACACTATGTTAATTATACTTGAACTTAAAAATAAACTTCAAAAGAATTGGCCGAGTCCTTGCCTGCAGTCTGAAGGATGAATAGGAGTGAAATGACCACAGGTCAGAGCTGGGAGATGACTGCCCTTGGGTCTCTTGCATTTCTGCACATCCTAGGAGCAGAGGACCAGGCTGTCTTTGTTCCGGGCTACCTTTTTGATGACATTTGTATAGCAAACAGCCTTGGAAGACAGAAACAGTGTCTTCCCCAGGAGCAAAAGGCAGCTTCATTGACTGTCCAATATAGTAAAGATAACGTCTCCCTGCAGGTCCAAGGAGAGGCAGGCTCGCTGCACGTTGTACAAGCTTTGGGTTTCTTAAACTCAGAGTTCCTCTGCTGTGGGGCAAGACGTTGCATACACAGCACCCACCTGGGCTGCTCCGAAGTCACTCCTGCCCACCCCCGGAATGTGGGGCCAAGGGAAGTGTGTTGGGGGCCCGTAGCTGTGTGTTAAATGAAGTAAATGCAGATTATGACCTGCTGAAGAAAGAGGCACAAGCCATCCCCAGGGGTTCGGCTGGTGGCACCTCCAGCATCAGAGCTCCCATTCTGGGGAAGTGAAAACCCTGGGGTCATTTTGACTGGAGGCACAGTTTCTATACCGTCACATGAGGAATGTCAAGTCACAAGATTTTTTACTTAAAAATCCCAGAAACAAGGATAAATGGTAATCAGCAGGAGGAAGGGTGGTCCTCTGGAGGCAGGAGATAGAGAGCAAACACCTATTACTTACAAGGTGGTTGGGGTGGAGGTCACTAACTTTTCACAGGCTCAACTGTAAACGGTTCTTTTAAAAGGTATATCAGGTTCTTTTAAAAGGTATGTCAGGAAAAGCAAAGCAGGAGCTTGTGGCAGGAATCTGAGCTCGGGTCCTTATCTGAATGTCCAGCCTCTGAGTGTGAACAGCATTATCATACTAGAAAATGTCCAAACCGCAATTCAAAGTAGCTGCTTTCTCATCACAGAAAATGACACAAACATGAAATTCATGCTTCTTGTTGTGCAAATAAGTCCTTCGTCTCTGACCTAGGATTCTTGTGTCTTCTGCCAGAATCCAGGAAACTGGCTGTCTCATTAGTTTGCAAACAGCTTAAAACTTCAGGCCCTTCGGTTGTTGATAGGCAAGTAGGATGGCCTATGCAAAGGCCCTGTGGTGGGCAAGGGTAGAGCATATATAAGGATATAAAAGAAGGTAGGCATGGGTGGAGTGCAGGGAAGAGGGGGACATGAGATGAGGCTGGGAGAGGCTGAGCCATGGGACCCTTAGCCAGTACTGCTGAGGCTGGCACAGGGATATCTTGGCCATTTTTTGTGACGATGCCACTTTCCTATAGAACATGTGGAATTAATAAACTGGTTTGAAGAGGGACACAGGACAAGACTTGTGCCAATCTGAGCCTATGGGCTCGTAAGTATGGGCTCTCTGACAAAAACAATTGTATCCCTGATTTTGACGAGGCTAACAAGTGAAGATAGGTCATAAATGAGAACGTATAAGAAAGCGGCTGGTTTCCACCGCTTTTTTTTTATTTCACTGCTAATTTTTAACAAAGGGAGATTGAAAATTGGAAGTCATACTTCACCCCATAATGAAAACATTTTTTTAAAGATTTTATTTATTTATTTGACAGAGAGAGAGAGATCACAACTAGGCAGAGAGGCAGGCAGAGAGAGAGGGGGAAGCAGGCTCCCTGCTGAGCAGAGATCCCAATGCGGGGCTCGACCCCAGGACCCTGAGAGCATGACCTGAGCCGAAGGCAGAGAGAGGCTTAACCCACTGAGCCACCCGGGCGCCCCTGAACACATTTTTATTGCATGTGACTTTGTAATACCTCTTTTAACGATTAGAGGAAGTCCCCTTCTCAGCGTGCAATGAATGAGGAAAAGTTATCGCTGACTGGCATTGCAGTCTACCCTGTAGGGTCCAAAAGGAGGCAGTCGCCTCAGAAGGGAGAGGCAGTGACCCTTTGGTACACAGAGAGTGACTCTGGACAAAGCATTTCTTATCCACCCCTCGACCAGTAAAGAGGAGTCGTTCCAGTTTTACAGAGAGAGGAAGGGAGAGGAGCGGGAGGCGGGGAGAGACCTCACTCACCCAGAGAGGCCTGTGAAACCGCGGTGGCCAGTGTCGGATTATTACTTAACGTTAGGGTACAAATAAAAGAACTTTGTTAAGAAACCCTCTGACCCACTCTGGCTCTTGGAGTTTGGAAATGTTCACTCACCGCCTATTCATTAATTCGCAGCCTGCGGAGAATGGAGTTGCCCTGGATCTTTAACCAAAGGAAGTATCCCCAAACAAAGGGCAAAGCCTGCACAGCCTCCTTAAGAAGTTCCGTTCTTACTTTGACAGTGATAAGGAGTCATTCAAGGACTTGGGGGCGGGGGAGGGAGGGGTGTGACATCGTGAGGTCTGGGTGTCAGAAGCATCACTGAGAGCCCTTACAGAGGTTCTCGACCTTCTGGGATTATTTGCTCCTGGGGGAAATCTGGAGCTGCAGGGATTAACTCCTTGGTCCTTCGCAGCAGCCCTAGGCTTGCGGGAAAATACCTCCCTCTCCCTGGAACTGGAATTTCAAAAAAGGAAGCAAAACAGCTTCAGGCCTCAGAGCAGCCGCCAGTGGTGGCGTGGGGCGGTTAATTTTCCATTCCTCCCCTGGTTTCCCTTAAATTATCAGCACAGCAACCAGGCTGTGGGAACCAGGCTTGGAGAAAGAAAGTCTGAGTCGGGGAGTGAATCAGGCAGGATGTGGCAGGCCTGGGGAGAAAGTAAATAACTGCCTGTTTGGGGCGCTATGGATTACAGAACTCAGCTGTGCCAGCTTTCCACCTGGCCGAGGGCCTGGGCGGAGGGCTGGTGATGCCAACCGAGAGGCAGCCAGAAAAGCCTGGGAACTGCAGGCAGAAAAGTGAGGGGAGGACGGGGTTGGCAGGTGCAACAAGGAAGGTGGCTGGGAAGGAGGCTGGGTCACTCACCCAGGAGCCACCAGATCATCAACCCCGTGGGTGGCAGATGCCCCCCAGAAACCTGCCCCAAATTTCCAAAACTCTCCAGGGTTTCTCAATCTTCTGGTGGCTCGCAGTGCTCCTCCCCGGCCACGTCCCAGCCTGTAGTTCCTTCCTTGACACAGCTCAGTTCCCGTAAATGGGATGTCTGGGGGCTCGTGGGAGTGGAAGGGGACAGGTATAAAAAGGAAGCATGAGGCCCTGGGAAGAGGCCGTCTCGGCGACTGAACATAGGAGCTGAGCACCCAGGACCAGGCCACACCAGGGCCCGCTCTTCCACTGCCAGGATGGTGCTAAGGCCGGCTCAGACAGGTCTGGGGGCCAGTCAAGGCCAGCTTGGCTGTGGGTTTTCAGGCTGAGAGGCCCAAACAGGCCAGGGGGCCGCAGCACAGAGGCTGTTAATCCCTTGATGGCCCGGGTGGGAGATGGAGCAGCAGAAGGAAGGGCAGGAGGTCCTCACAGGGGGTTCTGACTCTGGGTTTCTCTTCAGGCTTCGTGGTCCTGGTGCTGCTCCAGAGCTGTAAGTACCCCTCTTTGTGGGGAGGTTGATGCGGAGGAGATCCTGGCAGGGGGGAGAACAGGAGTTTCTCCTGTGCGTCAAATGACTCAGAAACAGTAACATTTGTTAAACCAAGGCCGTACGCATACGGATGATTATGATACTATCCTCTATTTTCCTGTGTATTTGAAATTTTTCAAAAGAAAAACCATTCCAAGGCTCTGGTCCACTAAAGGCCTGGACTTATGGCCTGGTGGGCACCGCAGATGGGCCCAGGGGCAGCGGGGGCGAGCAATGCCCACTGTTCTCCCTCCGTAACTGAGAGGGTAGAAAAGGCTTACTCTGTAGCAGGCGGACTTGGAATGAGGAGAGGAAGAACTTCCTGGTCCGCTGTGATCATGCCCCAGCTTGTGGGACAGGCTGAGGGGGACTGGGGACCGCGCCCCCTCTGGGTGGGTTACAAGTTAGGGATACTCCTGAAGGAAGGCAGAGAAGAAGCAGAGCCTCCCAGATCGATGACCCCCTGCAGGTTCCACGAGGCTCCACTCTGACGGCCAGGGTCTTCTGACGCTAACTGTTTGGGGCTGGGTCCCTCCTCTCCTGCCAAGCCACTGCCTCCAGGAAGCCTTTTTTACTTGCACTGAGTCCCCTTTTCCCTTTATTCACCAGCCCCCATGCTCACCATACACAGTGCCCTGTCCTTAGTCTGCGGCATATTCACCCACTGCATTTAATTGTTCAAAACATTTTCAGAATAGGCCTTATTTTTATCAGAAGCAGAGGGAACCGAGACAGCCCCTTGTGTTGAGAAAGCTAACCTGGCTCACATCTCGGCCCCCAGTACACCATCAGGGGCTCAGCCAGAGGCCCCTGGCTCCATCCTGGCTTGGGCATCACCCCAGACTTCTTCTCCAGGCTCTGCGTACAAACTGGTCTGTTACTACAGCAGCTGGTCACAGTATAGGGACAGTTTGGGGAGCTGCTTCCCAGATGCCATCGACCCCTTCCTGTGCACCCACGTCATCTACAGCTTCGCCAACATAAGCAACAACGAGATCGACACCTGGGAGTGGAATGATGTCACCCTCTATGACACGCTGAACATGCTCAAGTTAAGGTTGGGCCCCAGGTTGCCAGGACGGGAGGTAGGGGGGAGGGCTAGACGGGCTGGCTGGTCCCAGGGCAGGGTGCCTGGGCTCGGGAAGCTGCGTGATGGTCCCTGGGACCCTGGCTGGGGAATTGGAGGGCCTGGGCTTTGCGGGGAGCAGGTGACGAGGGCACGTGCTGGGCCATACCCAGTGATGACAGAGGCAGGCTGTAGAGCAAGGCCAGCTGAGCTCCCCTGGGGAAGGGGAGCCCTCTCTCCCCCCAGGGGTGACTCTTGAGGGAACATGGAAAATACTCATGACCCTATTTTGCCATTTCCTGGCTTCCCCGCTCAGGGGAAATAAAAACGGGCCGCCTACCTCAGAGTTACCCGCACCCCCCCCCAAAGTCCATGCTTCCTACAACCCTGAATCTCAAGGGTGGGAAAGACCTGCCACCCAATGCTAGAAGCCTGCAGCAGCCTCCCACCCATGGGGCCCATGTTACAACAGCTTCACTCCACCCGGCCCTCCTGCCTCCCTGTGCCCCACAGGAACCCCAACCTGAAGACCCTCTTATCCGTTGGAGGATGGAACTTTGGTTCTCAAAGGTAGGACCCAATCCCCAGAGGATGATGGAAGGGGGAGGAGGCATAGGTCTCCCCTACCCACTGGAGAGGGCCACAGGGGCTGCAGACGGGCTTGGCATGGGGACCCAAATGGTTGTCAGGGGGCACCCCATGTACAGCGAAGAAACCGGAGCCCAGAGAGGGGGACACACAGTACATTGCCGGTGGGTCTTCTGACTCCCTACAGATGCTCCACTTACTGCCTCTCAGACCTGAGAACACAGAACTTCTGAGAGATACTGCCCTTAGGTCTGGAAGGAGAGAGAGGGAAGGAATGGAAAACTGGGGAGTGTGGAGAGCCTGGGGGCATGCCCTGGGGTGGGTAGGGTTGGAGCAGGCCCAAAAAAGGGGGCAAGTCATGGCCATACTTGCTCCTACTTACTGGGTGATCACTCAGCATCAGGCACCCCATCCAGCCACGATCACAGGGGAACCCCACAACAGCACCGTGAGACACGTTAATGATCCCCACTTCACCGACAAGGAAACTGAGATGGGGGTTATGACCCTTCCAAGGCTGTTTGGCTAGTGGGCGTGAGTGCAGGGCCTGGAACCCGGGACTGGCCGCTCCAGAGCTCTGATGAGATGCCTGGAGGTGGGTCCTGTCCCAGCCACGCCCTTCTGGAACTTGGGATTCAGGCCCCCACTTCACAGGCCTCAGAAACCCCTTGAGATGCCCGAGACCACCAGCCTGTCCGCGCTGAGCACTCCACTGGGGTGATTCGGGCCCTAGATTTTCTAAAATAGCATCCAAGTCCGGGAGTCGCAGGACTTTCATCAAGTCGGTGCCACCGTTTCTGCGAACCCACGGCTTCGACGGGCTGGACTTGGCCTGGCTCCACCCTGGGCGGAGAGACAAGCACTACTTCACCAGGCTGGTCAAGGTGCTGGCCGTGCAGGGGAAGCGGGGGCGGGAGTGACGTGGGCTGGCTCCAAGGGGTGGCGTAGGCAGGAGCTGTCTTGGGCAGCTGGTCCCCTGAGGGCAGGTGGAGGGGGGTGCTGAGGCCTCCAGGCTGCAGAGTCTGGGGACCCATGGGGGAAGGCCAAACTGGCTTGTCTTGTGACCGTGGTAGGAGGTGCGGTGGGGTCCTTGGAGGCAGAAGGTCACTCAGCAGAGCGCCCACCTAGTGGGGGAGCGGCATTACCCACTGTTTGGTTCCAAACAGATGCCACTCACCAGCACGCACAGCCTTGGGGACACGTGGCCCCCTCGGATAAGGGCAGCCCAAGCGTCTCCGTGACCGCAGGCGCAGAGGGACTATCTAAACGAATTGTCCACAGCACCAACAGCATTTTAATTTTAAAGACAACTGGAGGGGCACCTGGGTGGCTCAGTGGGTTAAAGCCTCTGCCTTCGGCTCGGGTCATGATCCCAGAGTCCTGGGATCGAGCCCCACATCGGGCTCTCTGCTCAGCAGGGAGCCTGCTTCCCCCTATCTCTCTGCCTGCTTCTCTGACTCCTTGTGATCTCTGTCTCTGTCAAATAAATAAATAAATAAATAAAATCTTAAAGACAACTGGATATAAATTTAAAGACCACTTAAATTTTGTGGTCTCCTGTACTGGCATGAACAAAACACAGACTGAAAAACAAATCTTTTCCAACACGATCTGTGGGCCAATGAGGACCACCATTAGTCCTCATGGTCCCTCCCGGGGCAGGGAGCAATTGAATACTGATGGGTATGTGTGGGGTGTGGGGACATGACCGGTCCAAGCAGTTTTTTAGGAGAAGGGTGGGTTAGCCCAAAGTGGGACCACCCACTGGCCGCTCTAGCATTCCCCCTAAAACCCAGTCAGGGTGGGGTTCCCACAGATAGGGAAGGTCAATGACATGCTCTGAGACCTCGGCCTCTGTCACAAGGCTCCCTCGCACACAGCGGGGGCCCCTGTCCCTCACCTGCCTCTCTCCCAACCAGGAAATGAAGGCTGAGTTCGCAAGGGAAGCCCAGGAGGAAACAAAGCAGCAGCTGCTGCTCAGTGCCGCTGTGTCCGCGGGGAAGGTGACCATCGACAGTGGCTACGACATCGCCCAGATATCCCAGTGAGTCTCCCGCCCCACCCTGCCCTAGCACTCCATGTGGAGTCACAAGACTGGGTTTCTAGCCCCTTTCTTCCAAAAACTGGGTGTGTGGCCTTGAGCAAGTCTCTTCTTCACTCCATGCCTCAGTCTCTCCGTTTGTCAAATGGGGCACTATAATCCCTGTCCTTCTGTTTTCTTTTTTTTTTTTTTTAAGATTTTATTTATTTATTTGACAGAGAGAGATCACAAGTTGGCAGAGAGGCAGACAGAGAGAGAAGAAGGGAAGCAGGCTCCCCACCAAGCAGAGAGTTCCATGTGGGGCTCAATCCCAGGATGCTGGGATCTTGACCTGAGCCAAAAGCAAAGGCTTTAACCCACTGAGCCACCCAGGTGCCCCTGTCCTTCCGTTTTCATATGGGATATTGTGTTAATGCGTTGAGAGAGTTTCTCTGAATGCATTTGTGGAAAAGGAAGTAGGAAATGATATACAAAGCAGCCAGCCACCTCGGGGCATTTCCTCTGCTCCAGGCATGCCCCCATTCCCCCCGCCCCACCACCCCGCTAGTCACTGGAGACACAGCGAAGAAGCAGCAATAACACTCTGCATTGCTAGATGCCTCCAGGTGCCTTCACACATGTAGGCGACCCTCCCCTGTCCACAGCTCCTCCTCTCCCAGCCCTCTCCCGCACGTGGAGATGAGCAGTTCACAGCCTCACGGGGCTGATGTCTCAGTGGACTCGAAGACACAGATTTTAGGAAATCCAGCAGGGCAGGGCATGGCAGAAGAGGCCAGGCAGCCCGGACAGTGGACCGCGGGGCTCTACGGGGCCTGCCTCGGGGTCGCCTGCCTGCCCTTCTCCCCTCGTGCTGGGGTGATGGATGTGAGGCCAAGAGCCGTTCTAATTCCCTGCCTCCCGCTCTGACCTCTCTTCTCCAGACACCTGGACTTCATCAGCCTCATGACCTATGACTTTCACGGAGCCTGGCGTCAGACCACAGGCCATCACAGCCCCCTGTTCCGAGGCCAGATGGATGCGAGCTCCGACAGATTCAACAACGCTGTGAGTGTCTGGAAGGAGAGGCTGGCTGGCCAGGAGGGGGCCACAGAGACCTGCCACCTGCCAGTGCTCACACACCAACCCTTTGCCCCTCAAGGGAGGGCTTATGGGGCCCACTCCGCAGATGAGGAAACTGAGGCCCAAAATCTGCGAGTGCTCCATGGCGGCAGAAGGGAAGAGGCAGGAGTCTGGTCTAGACCAGCCTTGCACTTGGTGTGTAACCTAAGCCAACCACCTGATTGGCTGCCAATAGTAATAATCACTTCCTGTACCTAAGACCGTTTTTTCGAGAATGCAGCTACAAAATGCATTTTCGACTGTAATTATCAGCTCCCAGAAGGAAGCGAGTCCTAGTTGCCAGGCACCCCTGGAGCTCCACCTGTCCAGGCAGTGGGGAACTGTCGGGTCTTGCCCGTCCTGCACCCGCAGCCCCGCTGACAGCTCTCCCCTCCCCTCCCAGGACTATGCGGTGGGCTACATGTTGAGGCGGGGGGCCCCAGCGAACAAGCTGGTGATGGGCATCCCGACCTTTGGAAGGAGCTTCACCCTGGCCTCCTCCAATTCCGGTGTGGGGGCCCCAATCTCAGGGCCCGGATTGCCAGGCCTCTTCACCAAGGAGGAAGGGACCCTGGCCTACTATGAGGTATGAGCTAGGGAGAGGCCCTGAGGGAGAGCCTCCCACGCCACCCCCTTTTGTTTCTTTGGGAATAAAAACATATATTCTGGGGAACCTCGCACCCTGAGGAGGAGGGAGGGGGAAAGTCAGGCCTCTTGCTACTAAGCCTCCTGCTGACACACCCGTTCTGCACCGCCAAGCTCCCAGACACCCCTCCGGCCCTAGCTGAGATTTTCCTGCCAGCCCAGAAAAGAGCAATAGACCAAGGCAGGTTCCTTTTGGACCCTTGCCTCTGCCGCTCCGTATCGCTTCGGGCCAGTCCTTATGTCAGCCCCTCATTTCCCACATCCCTGTTTAAGATGCCAGAGGCAAACCAGAGTCCCCTTCATGCTCTCTGGCTATGGCACCCCCAGAACCCTGGGACATTTGTATCTGGTTTACATACATTAGCATGAGGATTGGGGTCTGGGGACTAGAGGGATGCCCTGAGCGGGGTGGGGGGTGTGTGAAGCAAGGGGCTGAAAGAGGTTTGGGGACTGGCCTCTCCCTGGTGACCTGCACCATCTCACCCAGCTCTCCACGCCACCCTGCCCTGTTCTCTGCTCAGATCTGTGACTTCCTCCACCAAGCCACGGTCCACAGACTCAATGACCAGCAGGTCCCCTATGCCACCAAGGGCAACCAGTGGGTGGGGTATGATGATAAAGAGAGCGTCCAAAAGAAGGTAGGTTCTCAAGGCCATGTCCCAGGATGAAGAGGGAGAGGGAGCGCCTGCTCCGAGCAGCCAGAGTCAGGTCCCCTACACCCAAGGGCGCCCCGTGCTGGGTCATGGGGGAGGGGTGGCTCAGTTCTCAGGTGCCTGCTGTTCCCTCCCATAGGCAGGGGCCCAGGCAGCACGTTCGCCCCATGCACACTCTGGCCCCGGGAAGCCAGCTCTGCCCCCTCTGGGTCTTCCCTGCCAGGTGCAGTACCTGAGAAACAGGCAGCTGGCCGGTGCCATGGTGTGGGCTCTGGACTTGGATGACTTCCGGGGTGCCTTCTGCAGCACAGGCGTGCACTTCCCTCTCACCAGTGCCATCAAGGACGCGCTCATTGCAGCTTAACCTCTGTCTTGCACACCGTGGGGTTAGGGGGCATCCCTGCTGGCCCAGAGCCTCACAGCCCGCCCTGCGGAGTACCTGACTGAGCCTCAGTCTCCCTCCCTTGGACCCCACGCAGACGGCCACAGAGGAGCCGTCTGAGCTCCGCTCCAGGGGACCAGCAGGTAGAGGTGGGGCCGTGGGCGGGTAAGGCCCGGGGACCAGCACACTGTAAGACATGGGGTCAGCACATGCCTACTGACTTGTGAAAATGCCCCATGACCCCAGCCCCACACAAGGAGATTTCTTAGACTCCCTTACCCCCAGGCCTCCTTGCCAAAGGGCACTTTGGCCAGCACGAGCAGCCAAACATCTCTCACGAAGCAGCCACCACACTACTTACACCCTCCGCAAAGCCCCACTTGAAGCCTGCACCCAGCAATGGGATCCCGTGGCCCCTCCCGCTTCCCTTTGCTAATTCTGCAGCTGCTGCTCAATAAAGCTCCAGAACCCAGGGCTCCCCACATGTTGGCGCTTTTGCTTCGGGCTCTTTGTGGCCCCATGGGACCCCCTGAGCTCCCCTCCCTCGTCTCTTCTGGATTCTTCTCTTGGGCCTGGGGGTTTGGAGCTTGTAGAAGGTGCAGAAGGTGACGCTACCCTGGCCTCTGCTGGGCCCCAGAGAGTCCCCACAAGGAGGCCAGCCTCCTCAGATCCATCCGCCGTGGACCACGGCCTTCCAGATATTACGGTAGTCCAGACCTCTTGACGTAGTTCCTCATTGAAAGAAACTTTTCTATTTCCTGAAGGCCAGCAGGTAGGAGGAAGGAAGCCACAATCCAACCCTTCATCTCCTCTGAGCTCCTGGGAGGGGTAGGGAGCCAACCCAGGGCCCGGCTAAAGAGCCCTGACCCTGGCCATTCAGGGCTAGAAGGAGACCCCAGTGTCCTCCTGCACCCTCCCTCCAGCCCAGGCCCAGAGCCTCCGCAGGGGGCTTGAGACATGGCCGTCCAGGTTCCTCAGAGACTCCCAGAGACCAGTAGGTGATTCATGACCTGAAGGAGCCCCTTCCATGGCTGGGCTGACGTAAGTCAGATGTCCTAGCGCTCTGCCCTCTGTTTCCCAAGGGACATACTCGGTCCTCAACCCAAGCAGGGAGGAGGCTGCTGTGCTCAGGCTGCCTGGGGACATGAGGTGGCAGGCAAGTGGGCCGGGAATACAGCTGAGACCGGATGGGCTCAGAAGACCAACAGATCTTCCAGCCTTTATGATGTAGAAATGCTCTCATCTGGTTGCTAGAGAGTTCCCAGGGACCCAGGCCTGCCTTGTGTCCAGAGTCCAGAGGCACACTCCAAAATCAAAGAGAATTTATGTGCGGATTCCCTTATGTTCCAACCATCTGTGACTTGGCCTAGTGGTCTGTGACACTAGTTTGAGGGGTAGGGAAGGAAGTACCTATTGGACACCCTGAAATCTGAACCAGCTGGAGCTGAACAGATGCAGCTGATCCCAAGGTCACAGCCCTGCTAAAGGCAATGAAAGCAAGAACTTGGCCAGAGACTCAGAGTGGTACCTGGCATTTCATCACAGACCAGTGGGGCCAGGAATTCCCCAATCTCCGCTCTTTGCCCATCCCACCACACCAGGGTCTTCAAAACCCCCGGGGCTACGAGCCCTCCAGGACAGCCAACACCCCTCCTCCTCCCTAGAGCCACCCTTCCCCCAGCCTGGGACAAGCTCTGCAGGGCTGACTCAGGGTCCGGCAGAGTTAGTCACATTCACTTATAGCTGCGGAGTCAGAGGCCAGGGATGGGGATCGGGTCTCCAGGGCCCGCCTCCTGCCTGGCAGGACACTGAGTCACCTGGCAGAGGGTGCGGGCAACCAGTCAGGGCCGGACCCAGGCCCTCCACTGCCACTCCACAGCGAGGACAGCCAGCCGTGAGAGGCAGCCACGCTCCTGTGTGGCCAGGCCTAGGGAAGGGGGAGAGGCTGCGTGTGGCCAAGGGCCATGAATAAATGACATGTGTATTTACTTTTAAATGTCAGGATGTATGATACATGCTAAAGAGGGCACAGAATGGATTTGTTTCATTTAAAGAATTACTAACTGGTGCGGGGTGCCTGGGTGACTCGGTAGGTTAAAGCCTCTGCCTTTGACTCAGGTCATGATTGCAGGGTCCTAGGATGGAGCCCCATATCGGGCTCCCTGCTCAGCGGGGAGCCTGCTTCCCCCTCTGTCTCTGCCTGCCTCTCTGCCTACTTGTGATATCTCTCTTTGTCAAATAAATAAATAAAATCTTAAAAAAAAGAAAAGAAAAGAAAAGAAAAAGAATTACTAACTGGTGAAAACCTGTGTAAACCCCACCCCAGGAAAAGAAATGAAACCTTAGTAGTGTCCCCCAAAACCCCACCAGCACAGACACCCTGTCCTCCGCCTGGAGGCAGCCACTCCTGACCTCCCCTGCCTCCCTTCGGCATCTCACCACCTACAGAAACCCCTGGAAGAAGAGAGCCTGGGGTTGCCTGCGTTTGAATTTAAGAATTTCTGTGCACCGCGAAACTGTTAGATCCGTTAGGTTGCCTGGGGCTGCAGTTGGCTCGTCCCGTCCCGTAGTTTGGATTATAGGTGGTGGGCACGTGGTCACGGGGAGCTGTGGAGGGCCAGCTGCTTTCCCTAGGTGTGGGCTATTACGAATAACACTGCTGCGCGCATTCGCATGCGTGTCTCCTGGGCACGGGTGACACTTTCCAGGGCTGTCACTGCTGGGTCGCAGATACGCCCATTTCCCATTTTTACCAGATCCCATCACCCTTTCTCCAAAGGGGTGTCTTGGACTGCTGCTCCCACCCGCAATGACTGTTCCCATCGCCTCCCCTCCTCCTTGAAACGTGGTATTTTCCAGCTTGTTAAATGATTACCAGTCAGAACGTTTTACTGGGTGAATGAATCCATGAGTAGACATTTGCTTGTACTTGCCTCATAATACCCCCTGTACACCCCCCGCCCCCCGCTTCGAAGAGCCTAGAATTTTCAGAGTGCTGTCTTCCTCTGGGGTCCCTTCCAGCTCTGCCTCATGACTTTATCTCATTGCCAAGGGCTAGGGGGTTGTCACAGGGATTGGGGAGACTGGGTCCTCTCCAGCCTCTCCAGCAAAATCAGTAACCGGGGGTCTTAGGTTCCCTTCCTGGGGTCCCATTGCTGGAAGACCTTCCTCCAACCCACCTTGGATATCGCAATCCCCTCCTGCTCTAGAACCCTCAACCCCACACAGCACATGGGAGAGTGTCCAGGGCATGGGAGGCCGAGGGGAGTGTGGGATCCCAGAAACGAAGCTGGGAGCGCTCCCCGGGGAAGACTGTTTCAGGCTGTCTGGGTCCCAGCACCCAGGCGGAGAAACCCTGGGGACAAGAGGCTCCACAGAGACCAAACACAAAAAGCGTGATCTGGGTTCCTTCTCCAGATGGAAGCTCTTGTCCTAACCCCTGGCACCGGCTCTCGGCAATGCCCCTTCTCACCCATCTGGGCTGTCCTCCCCTCTGGGCACCAACACCCTGGCTGCTGAGATCCAGTCGGAGTGATGGACGAGCTACTGTGCTCCTCAAGGGACCCTGCGTTCCTCCCCCAGAGCTATTCCTGGCTGAGGCATCTCCCTGCCCCCCGGTCCCCCTGCCTGACCTGACCCCACAGCTGGGAATCATCATTTGGCTGGGGGTGGGGCTGCCCTGGCTATATAAGCCTGGACCTCGGTATCCTGGCACCCTGGAGGCCCAGCTCCTCCCCCACTGACCCCGGCACACTCCAGCCTGACCACCGCCAGCCAGCCCCACAATGACTGAGAAAGCCACCTCGGAGGCCCCCGACTGTGGTCCAGAAGAGTCTGCCTCTAAGTTGGCCAAGGCGCCCACCACAGACCCCGCTGGAGAAGTGGCAGCGTTGGAGTCTGCCGGGGAAGAACGGGCTCCCACGCCGCTACCGGAGCCTGCTTCTCAGGCCCCGGCCCCTGCAGCCCCCACGGCCCCCACGGCCCCCCAAGCCACTAAACCTGCACCTCCAAGTGAAGGTGACAAGAGGCGGGCCAGGTAGAGGAGGGAAGCAGGTGGCGGGGGAGAGGTCTCCACCACAGACCTCTTCATCTCCCCCTACTTCTCCCTCAGACGTCCCCAGCGCCCCGCTGCTGCTGGCCTTGGAGGATGTGAATGACAGCTCGGTGACCGTGAGCTGGGAGCCACCGGAGAGCCTAGGGAGGCTGGGGCTCCAGGGCTACGTGCTGGAGCTCTGCCGAGAGGGAGGTGAGCTCTGGGCTAAGCCCTGTGTACCCCCAGGGGAGGTGGGCTTGCAGGTGTCGTGACGACAAGCGCCAGTCCCTGCAGCTGGGCCAGTCTGGGGGGGACATACCGAAGGAGAAAGTGCAAGTGGTCCCCTCAACCCGCTCATCCACCGCTTCTTGCTCACCCCATGGATCTCTGAGGCAGGGGGGCGTCCAACCCCGTGTCCAAATGACACCCCCCGGGAGACCCCTACCCCCATCCCCCAGCTCCAGGCAACCTCCGAGTGAGTAACAGGGAGAGAGGGATCGGGGCCGCTGGGGTGCTGCCCTGATGAGAAGTGAAGGAGATGCTGAATCCTGGGGGAGCCTGCTTGCGAGGGCAAGTGGGAGGGGAGAACAGAGAAGCTGGGAGTGGGGAGACTTAAGAGGAGAAGACAGTGAAGAGGAACAGGGAACCAGGGCAGTGGCCCAGTTCCTATTGTCACTGTCCCGTTCACCTCCATGGTGGCCAAGTTCAGCCTGGCTTACGCCTTTGCTGTTACCTTGCTGTGTGACTTGGCAAATGTGTCCAACCCTCTCCAGACTCTAGCGATACCTTCTCTGAGCACCGTTCCAGGGTTCTCACACCGGGTATCTTTGATACCGTTTGACAAGAAGTCAGGGAAGGAGAGCAAGGGGGAAGTAAGGCCCAGGGAGGGAGGTCAGCTGCCCCAGATCACCAGTGAGGAGAAAAGCCCCACTGAGACGGATGCCCATGGTCATGGTCATGAAGCCAGGGCCTTGCCTGCTGTCCATTTCTCCAGCCTCAGAGTGGGTGCCCGTGAACGCCCGGCCCCTGATGGTGACCCAGCTGACCGTGCGGAAACTGGCTCTGGGGGACAAGTTCTTCTTGCGTGTGTCTGCGGTGAGCTCTGCGGGGACTGGCCCGCCAGCTGTGCTAGAACAGCCTGTCCACATCCAGAAGATCATCGGTAAAGCCCATCCTTTCACCTCCTGCTCCCCAGCCCTTCCCAGGCACCTTATGTGATAGGTAGGGAAACTTGAGGCTGAGGCACAGAGGAAACAGGACAGTCGTCTTCCCCCATCCCACTCTCCCGTGCACAAGCCACATGCTATCACCATTTTGCCTTAAGAAAGTTCCAAGTTCCTTAGTAGCAAGCCTCTGGAGGTCAAAGAGGCCATTTCCCCGAGCGGCCCAGCCCCCAGACATTTTGAGAGGGGCTCCCAGAACCCCAGAAATGAAAGTTCAAGCTCCCCAGGTCACCTGCCTCAGCGTCCCAATGCTAAGAGCCATTCTGTTCTTCCTCCTGTCTAATCGGAATCCCTTCAGCGACCAGGGAAGCTCATTTTTTGCCCCTTTTCTGCTCGTGTCCTATGGACTGGGTTCCAGATCTTCCCAAAGGTTTTGGAGCAGAGAGAAGTCTTTGCTTGCTTCTTATCCCACTACGTCTCTAGTGGGAGAAGGACGAGAGCCTGCAGGCCTGCGAAGTGGTCTCCATCCCCAGAGGGCAACAGTGTGCGGGGACCTTGGAGGCCAGCTGCTGTCCCTTTGCTAAGAGTTCTATTTGCAGGGTGCATTAGCCTCAAGCCTACCCTTGCTCCCTTCCCGGAGCCGATCAGGTTTCAGTCTGTTAATGGCAGTGAGTCATTTAGGCTGATCTGAGGTCTCTGGGGACAGCCCAGGGCCCAGGGTGAAGAGAGATACAGGCCAGCAGGTGGCCTGAGGCCTTCTGTACCTTCCTTCTTGTTCCCCTGCACCCTCTGGCCCCCAGAGTTTGGGACAAGGCCTCCAAAAAGAGTGGGCTTCAGAGCCACAGGAGAGGTCACATTTGGATTCAAGGAAATACTTCTCAACTTCAGGGCCCAAGAGATGTAGGAAGCATGGGGTCAGGGAGATTAGAATCATAGACTGTGATAGCTTGTCCCTCCAAGCCAAGCAGGTCCCAAGGGACCCAAGCACTCCCTTGAGGTCATTGAGTCTATTAGCAGCAATTCCAGAACCTGCCTCCTACACGGGACCATTCCTGTCACCAAGTATCGGGGAGTCTTCTCTGCGGCCCTCCCATCCTTTGAGTCTGGGCGAGCAGCCACTGTATGGTCAGGTGGGCTCTGGCCTGGAGGTGCCAGGAAGCCCTCCTGACCGGGAAGGTGCTGGAACTACGCCAGGAGATCAGACTCTGAGAGGGTACGGAGGTCAGGGCCCTCTACTCCAAGGCCCAACCTGGAGGGAGCCAGCCAGACTCAGCACCCACGACTCCATTAAAATTCCTCTGGCAGGAGAGAAGGGGATTTCCTGGAGAGAAGGCGGGGGGGGGGGGGGGGGGGGGGAGGCCATGAACAAACGGGGACCAGCCAGGCCCTCCTCACAGGCAGGGCAGGGTGGGGACCTTGTCCAGAATCCTCAGCTGCTCAGCTGTCCCTTCTTAGCCACCTGGAGCTGCCAAGCATTCCTGGCCCCCTGCAGCTGCCCCTGGAGCACTCCACTCCTTACTCCCAGGGCCAAGTGCCTGCACAGCTAATCCTCGGAGACACAGTGTTCCTTCTCACCGCCTCCTCCCCTCCCGCCTGTGTACCACTGACCAACTGCTGCCACCTGTTTGCCGCTGAGCAGCCCCCGCCGCTCCTGCTCCTGTCCCCACCCCGGGGGGGAGGGGGACGATGGCGGCTGCAACCTCCCTTGGAAGGCCCAGGGGCTTTGGTGTTTGCATCTGATTAGTCAGGAAGGTGACTCCCCGCCCTAGCATGGGACTGAAGTGAGATTTCAGGCAGGACTTCCCAACTGGGAGCCTGAAAGGTAGTGGGAGGGGTGACAGAGGTGAAGGGGGTACAACTGCTCCAGCCTCATTTAAGAAGGGAAAAGATCCTAATCCTCCCATATGGCCCCTGACAGAGAAATGGGCAAATGGATCTCCTAGGAGCTTCTCTGGAGGTTCTGGGCTGCTGTGGAATGGAGGGGGCTGGATTACGGGGAAGAAGGCATGGCCACCTTTCCCCGGAACAGAACGCAGAACCCAGGCCAGCAGGTGCAGCACCTGCTCCCCACTAGGGGGAGCCAAGGAGCCCGCCAGAACCCATCTGGAGCCCAGGAATGCCTGGGCTGCAGAGTAAATCCCAGCCTGGCAGGCTCGGGCACCAAGGGAGTGCCCAGGATGCTTACTAGTTCACACCATGGGGGCCCTGCCCTCCTGGAAGCTCTCAGCTCTCAACTCCCCAAGGGC
This sequence comes from Lutra lutra, assembly GCF_902655055.1. NCBI lineage: Eukaryota > Metazoa > Chordata > Mammalia > Carnivora > Mustelidae > Lutra > Lutra lutra. The sequence goes on along the minus strand of NC_062292.1, from coordinate 42,502,083 downwards.
CTCGGGGGATTTGGGCCCCGGGATCTCCACTAGTGAGCTTTGCCTTTCCCACAAGCAGGCAGCCCCAGAACACACCTAGGATCCAGCCCCCCGCCCCGCCAGCAACCCTCACCACTTGCTTCCTACACCACGTTGTCCTAAACCCCACGTTGTCTCCCTTTGATGCAGAGGCCCCCAAGATCCGAGTCCCCCGCCACCTTCGTCAGACCTACATCCGCCAGGTGGGAGAGCCAGTCAACCTGCAAATCCCTTTCCAGGTAAGTGTGGCCCCTGCCCAGGATAACAGCCTGGATGGAACTCAGGGTCCCTACTTGAGGCATGTCAGAGGGAGAAATGTCAGGATCCTCATGGGGGTCGGTCCTCATGGACCCACCAAGGGAGCTTCACCCTCCCTCCATTGTACACGTGACTCAGTTGTGATTCTCCAGCCTGTGGATGGGGTGGGTGGTCCTAGGGATGGCTGGACCCCTGGAGAGGGAGGCTGTGAGCAGCACCTGCGTCTCCTGGGAAGGGCTGATGGGTCCAGCTCCGGAGGTCCCGGGACTTGAGTGGGCAAGGGGATGCTGGTATCTCCTGCACCTGAAAGCTCCTCCCTCCCAGGGGAGTCCCAAGCCTCAGGCCTCCTGGACCCATAATGGCCACGCCCTGGATAGCCAGCGGGTGAATGTGCGCACCGGGGACCAGGACTCCATCCTCTTCATCCGCTCGGCCCAGCGCTCCGACTCGGGCTGCTACGAGCTCACAGTGCGTCTGGAAGGCCTGGAGGCCAAGGCAGCCATCAATATCCTGGTGATTGGTATGAGACCAGGGGAGGCAGGGCTGCCTTGCATGGGACCCAGAGCTCCCACCCCACCCAGAGCTGATGGCTGATGGGATCAGGCCAGGGAGTGTGACAGGAGCCAGATCGTGGGTGTGGGGAATTTGCAGCAAGCCCAGACTTGCCCCTCATCTCGCCTTCGCACTCTGGTCCTGCAGAGAAACCTGGACCCCCCAGCAGCATCCGGCTCCTGGACGTCTGGGGCTGCAACGCTGCCCTTGAGTGGACACCGCCCCAGGACACAGGCAACACAGAGCTCCTGGGCTATACCGTGCAGAAGGCAGACAAAAAGACAGGGGTGAGGCCTGCTGGAGCAGAGTGGGGCGGGGCTGGGGGAAGTGGCCAAGGTGGCCAGGAAGGTCCAGCCCTCCAAGAGTCAGGGACCAAGTTCTAGTCTAACTACCTTTAACCTGACTCCTCTTATGGCTTTTTAGCAAGATCACTTTCCTCTGTGGGCCTCAGTTGCCTCCTGAAGACTGCAAGGGGGGCTCTGGGAGGCCCTTCCAGATCTAGAGCAGTGCCTCTGGAAATGTAATGTGCCAATAAGTCACCTGGGAATCTTGCTAAAATGCCGATTAACTTGGTAGGTCTGGGGCGGGCGCTGAGATCTCGCACCTCCCAGGAGTTCCCAGGTGATTCTGACTTAGCAGGTCCTCAGACCACACTTGGAGCAGTAAGAATCTAGAACTCTCCGAGGACCCTAGTGAGGTCATCTGAGTGCTCCAGGGACCCCTTCTCCCAAAGCTGGATGGCTCAGCTCCCTTGGGATAAGGCATGGAATGAACCCCTCTGAGGAAGGGGCTGCAGGGAGAGCTGGGAGGGGAAGGGCAGGGGTCAGAGGAGAGGATGACCGGGCCGGGGTCCCCGCAGCAATGGTTCACGGTGCTGGAGCGCTACCACCCGACCACCTGCACCATCTCTGACCTCATCGTGGGAAACGCCTACTCCTTTCGGGTCTTCTCCGAGAACCAGTGCGGGCTCAGCACCTCGGCCGCGACCACCAAGGAGCTAGCCCGCATCCAGAAGGCAGGTGGGTCTGGGCCTGGGACCAAAACCAAGTCAGGCCCGCCTGATGCACCCCTCTGCCTGTCCCCGGCTGGGCTCGGCCTGTCCTGGGGCATCAGCACCCCTCCTGGTGGGCTTCTCGTGGGTGCGGCTCACCAGAGTGCCCTCTGCCCTCTGCGCCCCGACTCCGCAGCAATGCACATGCTCACCCGTTCCCACGAGGGACGGTACAGAAGTGCATGTGGTGGACTGATTTTAACAAACACATCAGAGCAAACCCACGGGAAGGAGACGTGCCTCCCGGGAGGCTTCGCGCTTATTCCAAAGTTGCTGGTGGCTGCCAACGTCACAGGGGTCACAGGGGCTCACGCATGGTGTCCCAAGGGAACTACTCTGGGGGGCAGGATGCGTGGGGAGGTAGAGTCTGGTGAATTGGCTCAAACACAAGCCTTCTGACCCTCATATAACACCACAGAGATGGACAAGAGAGATAGAGGTATTTACTGTGTCCACACAGCCCTGTGACATGCTTGCGTCAAATATGAAATGTCAAACCCTTGTTCCCTGTCACCCTGCGATCTCCGGGCCTCCTCTCCTCCTACCGCGGAGTCTGTGTGGGCTCGGGAAAGCACACGCAAATTTTAACACTAGCGTGTGCTGCACAAAGCTAGAAAGACATTTTCGTTTAAAAAAAGAAAACCAGTCAGGTCTCCAAAGACGAACAGAAATGAAGGGTGTGTCTCTCGGTTACAAGTCCTCAGCCTCAGCCAAGAGCATCTCATCTACCCAGTCTCCCTGCCCGTTGCCCTCTCTGTCTTCTCCCTGACCCACCCAGGCATGGTGCTGGCATTCCTCTGCCTCTTTGAGGCCTTCTGTCTCTAAATTCCCACACACTGGCCACGCCTGGCTTCCCGAGAGCCTGGGGTCTTGCTGTGGAGCTCCTGTACCCCACAGCAACAATGAAATGGCTTGTCTCCTGCCCTCATTGATGCTAAGATCATCCTCCAAACCACCAGCTCTCTGCCCAGAGAGCCATGGTCATCACGTGATTGTCTACCCTTTAAGCCCCAAATTGCGAAGTGATATTGGGCAAGCCACTCATCCATGAAGGGCCTTAGTTTCCCATCTGTCAAGTAGTAATAACAAACTCGCTCTTGCAGAGGGACGCGATGTAGATTAAATAAGACATCTAAATGTAAGCTACAGTGATTATTTTAGGAAAATGGATGAAGTCAGTTCTAGAGGTCTACTCCTGGAATCTCAAATTTGCCTTTTATCCCCTGAACCCAGATATTGTTGCCAAACCTAAGGGGTTTGTGGAGCGAGACTTCTCCGAAGCCCCCTCATTTACCCAGCCCCTGGCTGACCACACCTCCACCCCCGGCTACAGCACTCAGCTCTTCTGCAGCGTCCGAGCATCACCCAAGGTTAGGGCTGAAGCCCCACTGTGTCCTGGACGGGTGGGGGCAGGGGGGATGGGGAATCTTCCCAGGCAGCAACTTCAAAGCCCATTCCAGCCCACAACCTCCTCAGCTCTCCTCTGACCATGCCCCCCTAGCCCAAGATCATCTGGATGAAAAACAAGATGAACATCCAGGGTGACCCCAAATACCGCGCCCTCTCTGAGCAAGGCGTCTGCACGCTGGAGATCCGGAAGCCCAGCCCCTTTGATTCTGGGGTCTACACCTGCAAGGCTGTCAACGTGTTAGGGGAGGCATCTGTGGACTGCCGGCTGGAGGTCAAAGGGAAAGGTATGAGGAACGTCCTTCGCTAGGGACCGTCCCTTCATAGAGGCCACCTCTTCTGCTGGGCTAGATGAGGCTGGGTGCTGGAAATCAAGGCAAGACAGAGGGCTAGTAAAGACGGAGAGGTCCGGCTAGTGGAAGGATTTTCCAAGTGGGAGGACAGCCCAGTGTAGGGAACGGAGGTAGCAGAGTCTGTCACCCAAACTGATCGATTGGGGTGAAGACATATAGCCTTGAGCCCCTCTCGTCCCACTACCTCCAACTCGGGTCCCCTGCAGACACGCCCCTCCCCCACTCTGACTGTGGCATTTTTTCCAGCGTCAGCCACACACTGAAGAGCGACAGGAGGCTGCGGCGAGGAGGATGGTAAATGGCTGGGCCCGGGGCCTCTGGGCACAGTCAGAGCTGGGGGTGGAGGGGACGGGGAAGGTGGCAGTCCCTTCTGCGGACAACTCTGCTGTCCCTGGCAATGTGCACATAGGACAGGGGTCTAGTCTAGGGCATTCTGTTGGGCCTGTTTCCTTTTCAGCAAAGAGGGGACAACAACCTGTGTCCCACCTTCCCTCCCAGATGGTTCTGAGGCTCCAGACAAGTAGGGGAGGATTCCAAAGCTGCAGGGGCAGAGCTAAGCGCTGGGCATTGGGCCCTTGCGGCAGGAAGCCTGGGAAGGAAAGAGGGCCTCTGTGTCCCTCTGCCCCGTCTCACTGCTTCAGCAGGACAGGTAGAGCCCAGCTCTGTCAAACCCTGGGCTCATGAAGCGTGTTCTCTGCCAGGTGCTGCAGACCTGGGGGGTCGGGCCCACAAGACTCAGAATCAAGCTCCACAGATGCCCCAGAGCCCCATTTCCATGGTGACGGCTGAGGGCTTTGCTCCCTGGTACGGGCCTAGTCTCCCTCCCCCAGAGGCTGGAGCCCAGGAGCCAGGAGTAGGCCTGGCAGGCCCCAGGCCAGGCTTCCTGGGCACAAGGGGGCCTGGAGATGCAAAGATTGGAGTGCCCCTGCAGAGCGGTGCATTCTGGGTGAGAACCGCTCAAATAAAAGTGTGTGATGTGTTCCAGTGCCGGGGCCTCTGATGGTGAGCATCGTTGTGATGGAGGAGGGGTTGTGTCACAGCGAGGGGGGTGGAGCGCGTCATCACGAGGAGGTCTCCACATATGACACCAGGAGGAAGGTGCCAGTGGGAGGGGACTCAGGATGTAAGGGGGGTTTCCAGGTTTCCAGACAAGAGATTTTTTAGCATCTGGCTTTCACATTCAGGGTTTGCTATGCCGAGAGCATAGCTATAGGAAGAGACACACTCTTCTCTGGAAACTTCCTGACTCTGAATGCCTCCATATCTCCCCTCCCCGCCCCCCCGCCTTCAGTCCGGTCTGTGCTTCTCCCCCATGCCACCACTGCTCTCCTCTGCTGAGGTCTTCTGCTGCCCTCAGAGGGTGGTGGGGGTGGGTATCCAGGGGCATGCTGTCAATCAAGTTTCACAGTCTTTATTAGTCAGGAGGCCCTCCCAGGGAACATCCCACCTCCAAGAACGGGCGGGGCCTGGAATCACGCGCAGAACCCGCCCCCTCCCCTCTGTACAAGCCCCGCCCCCCAGCTTGGCAGAGGGTGGACACTTCCCTAGATGCTCTAAAGCCTACACCGTGCCACAGAGCCCCAAAGCCCCTGAAAACTGTGCTCAGTGCCAGGGATGCTGGGGACATTTAAATGCCAGCAAGCTCCTTCTGCCTCCCCCTCAGCGGTGTGGTCTCCCCTGGCCTGTTCCAGCCTGGTACAAGTCACCCCAGCACTTTCCCTTGTCCACCCCCTCCACAAGCAGGCTTAATGCTCCTTCGTGTTGTCATGTCTGGGGCTCTCCTCTCCATCTGGCCCAGAAACAGCAGAGATGGGTGTCACTTAAGAGAGTCCAGGCCATCATCAGGGCCCAGTGGACAGGTAGTTACCGCCCAGGCCCCTTCTTGGGAAGCCCGGGCCAGAACAAGGGCTCAGTGCTGCCACCTGGTGGCTGTGTGAGGCCTGCACTTCAACTCCACATGAGCTCCAAGGGGCTTGGAGCCCCACCCCAGTTCAGGGTCCCAGGGCTCGTGGAGAATAAAACAAAAGTTGGGAATGATTTCTGGACCTGCTCTTTCTGCCTCTCCCAAGTATAAACCTGGGCTCTCCAGGGCAGGGAGAGCAGGCACCCAGGCACCCAGCATGGCTAGGAGCTCAGGGTCCTGGGAGGCGGACACTGAGGCTCCTTGATTCCTGCCTCTCGGTGGCTCTGCCAACTTCTCCCACAGCAAGAAGAGAAGGCAAGACCACGATGTCCAGTTCTTCTCCCTCCCTCCATCTTGGAGGGGATCCTCTCCTTTCCTTAGGCTTCCCAGGGTTGCCTCACTACCACCAGAGACAAGCAGGCTCCCCCGACTGCCATGGGAACCCCAGCTTGCCCTCCCAGCCCACATGGCCCCTTTACAGCCTCAGGCTCCCCAGGTCCGTCCAGCCCAAAGCTCTGGGCTGCCCGCATGATGGTCACACGGCTGGGGAGGCTCAAGCCACTTTCCACCTCTCCTCAGGTTCCCTGGTTCCTTCCCCATGGACCGCCCTCCCAAACCTTCTCCAGGACCCAAGCTGCAGGGCACCCACACCTCACAGCCCTGCCAGGAAGGCTCAGGAGTGGGACCAGTGGGGAGGTGGGACTGGGCTGATGCCCCCGATGTGGGCAGCCAGGTGGGAGCAGAAGGTGGAGTCTAGTCGTGGGGCCCCTCTTCTGGGGGGTCCTCGTCAATGGGGGGTGAGGGCTGGCAGCGGAAATGGTCATTCCAAATCTTAAGGAAGGTGACCCGGAACTTCTGGATGCGGAAGGCGTAGACGATGGGGTTCATGGCTGAGTTGCCGTGAGTGAGGAAGATGGCGATGTAGATGAGGACACTGGGCTTCCGGCAGGAAGGGCAAAAGAGGGTGATGCAGTTCAGAATGTGCAGAGGCAGCCAGCTGAGGGCGAAGAGGAAGAGGATGAGGGCCAGCGACTTGGCGATCTTCAGCTCCTTCCCGTAGTACTTCTGCGGGTCCCCAGAGGAGGCGGACACCTTCTTGTTGAGCTGCTTGCGGATCAGGTAGAAGACCTCCAGGTAGATGAGGACCATGAGCAGCAGCGGGGGCAGCACCCAGACAAAGAAATTGAAGTAGACCATGTACTCCATGCTGATGACCTTCTCAAACTCGCACTCAATCACGGGCTCGCCCTCGCTGCCATTGGCCGCCCAGGCCCGCTCCACCTCCCCCAGCCTGTTCCAGCCGAACATGGGTGTCAGGCCCACCACGAAGGAGAGAATCCAGCAGCCAGCGATGGCCACCGCCGCCCTCCGGGGAGTCACCACCGTCTTGTACCTGGGGGAGGGGAGTGCAGAGTGTGAGTCCTCCCCCTTAGGCTCCGCCAGTCCCCAGGGGTCTCTGAGAGGAGGGCCCCTTCCCAGCCAGGGCCCAGGGAGTGGGGAGCTGCGGGTCTTTGGCTAGAGGTCCAAGACTTCAGGATCTACACGATTTGGGCCAGAGCTTGCGACACCCTGGCCATCCCACCTGCAGCAGATGGGAAACCTGGTTCACATAAAAATCATGAAGAACAAAAAAATCAAGATAAAAGTCATCACGGAAAATAACAAAGGACCTCCTGCAGAAGTACCAATAAAATCACCAGAGTAAAACTCAGTCACATGTGCCCGGCACATCGCTATTGGTCCCCTCATCCTTGCTGTGTGACAGTCCTTGCAAGGTAGGAAAGCCTTGACAGAGGACTAAGTGGAGATTGAAAGTATCACGTGATCTGCCCAAGGCCCCATGGAAGGTGGCAGCACTTTCCTGAGCCACGCTGACCCAAAACAGCCAGATCATTGGTGAAGCCCTCTTCCACTTAGGCCAAAAAGCCTTCCAAAGCTTCCTCTTTCCGGCCCTGCCCCACCAGTGTCCCCATTTCCCCTTCCCAGCTTACCTCCCCTTCCCCTTTCCAATCACAGCACAGTGCTCATCTCCTGAGGGCTTCTGCTCATGCACCAGTTCTGCGTCCCCAAGCTAATGGAAGAATTATTCTCAGAAAGATACCTAAAGCTCACGGAGCTTTTGCAGCCGCCCAGGCACTCGCACGCATGCACACGTGGGTACATTTGCTCAGCAGAGCACCAAACACGGGTGCCTTCTGTGCCGGCACTACTCCCTGCGCCTGGAGTAAGACCAGATCCCAGCCTCTCTGCACTCCCATTTTGGGTGAAGAGGCGGATGACACAATGTCCTGGGAGCTCTGCACTTCCCTTTAAGCCAGTGCAGCCAGCGGCCAGCACATCTTCTGCCCAGACGCTGCCCTGGAGCAAGTGCCAGGGGCTGGGGCCTGCCCGGCTCTGCGCCGAGGAGTCGGCTCAGCGCGGTTGCTTGCCCAGTTGTTATTTTCCAGTGCGGCTTCTGGAGGGAGCGCCCCCTGAGCATGTAAGCCGCTACTGAGACCCACGGGGGTAAAGGCAAAGCCTCCCTCCGACTCTGGTTTCTTCTGTCCTGGGCTGCAGGATCAGGGGCTTTCTTCCTCACAGCGATGATGTTACCCTGGACATCTCACCAGGGTGAGATGTCTCACCCTGGACATCCGTCCACCCACCAAAGCCCCCACTGCTCCAGAAAGGCTTTACAGGGATGCGGAGGGGCATGCCTTGGCAGGGGTGGTGGGAGAAACCAGATCCCTATCAAGGAAGCAAGAACTAGAAGGGATCACGGAACCTCTTTTCCAATCTCCTCATCATTCCAGTGGGGAAAGGAGGAACCTAGAGAAGCCCAAGACCTCACTGGGGCCCCTCCTCTGCTTTGTGATCATGGGGTCCTTGTGCCCCCAAAAGCACCAAGGTACTTCAAAAGCACCCAGTTCACGTGTGTGTCTTCCCGTTTTCTTACACGTAATCCTTGCTATCTTGGAACGGAATCCCATTCCCGCCTCTCGGATCCCCAGCAGGAAGGCCGGCCTCATGCGCACGCTGGAAATCAACCTGTAAACTACTCGATCAGCTCTCAGCGAGACAGCGGACCCCGCTTCAGAGACGAAGGACCAGATGAGAAAACATAAGCGACAAAGTCTGTGAACAGCCCACGGATATTCCTGTACCAGAGCCCCTACCCTCCAAACCCCCAGTAACACTCACACTTGGAAAACCTCCAGCATCTCTAGATGCTCGGCCAACACAGCCTAACAGCTCTGCAAATATCTGGCTCAGGGCTTGGTAGTGATGGTCTCAGAGTGCCCCCCACACATCCTAGAGTGAAAGCAGCTCTGGGTGAATCTATGGGCCAAGACCATAGGAGCGGCGATCAGTCTGCTGAGAGACAGGGCTGAGGGACCCTGCCACGGCTGTCATCGGGGCGGGGGGCAGGTCTCCAGGTGAGCCTCAGCAGCTAATCAGGCTGCAGCTGCAGAAGGAAGGGTAGAGGCCAGGCCCCTGCCCTGCCCCCCATCCCCGTCCATCGCATGTATGATTTACATCACGTTTATTGTTCACAAAGCCCTTTACATTCGTGCCTCAGGTCATCCCCGTAACCACCCCGTGATGCAGCACCTAACGGGATTACCACCTCACAGATTAGGAACCCCGGGCCCAGAAATGGCCCCAAATGACCCAGGTCTCCTGACTCCAAGACCAGCTCCTCCCGGGCACCAGGCTCATCGTGAGTCACTTAGATATGGGATGGTTGGCAGATTGGGAATGTCCCTTTCCTAAGAGCTTTAAAATGGGAACATCCAGACCCTGTTCAAAGAGAGTGTGCCTAGAGATGGGGGAAGGGGGTGGACAAGGTCACCTCATGCTGCCGTCCAGCCTGAGGACTGGGGGTGGGGGGAGGCTGCCCAGGACCCACGTCTGAGCGGCGATGACCCACTGAGAGAAGACATGGTCTTGACACTGACCCAGGTGCGAAGGAGGGAGGAGGCAGCGTCTCACCGGGGAGGCCCCCACTGCCCTCCTCCCGTCGCCCTTCCTGACAGCCTAGAGCCCCAAGGTTAAAGCTTTCCTGGGGCTCCTCCAGGGCTGGGTCCCAGCAGACCTGCAGCTTAGGGTATCAGTTCTCATCTGTTTTTCTTGCTATTTTCTCCATGGTGGGAAAGGGCTGGACCCACGACCTCAGCTGAGGTGGGGCAGGCTCCCACAGGAAGGGCTGTGCCTCAGGGCCAGGGAGAAACTCACCTCTCCCCACATGTGGGAAAGAGAAGCAGAGGCTACAAGTCCTGGGGGGGGGGGTGATGGGGGTGGGGCATGTTGAATATCCTCTCCAATGCTCGGGCTCTCCCTCCCAAGCTGGGGTGCAAGGCCTCACCACCCCCGGGGCTGTGCTGGGAACGAGCCAGAGAGACGGCTGTCCTCAGGAGCAAGCAGGGCAGGCCGCTCCTCAGGGAACCAGCCCCATCGTCTCCAGTGTCTCCCTCACAGTGCTTGGAACCCACCATGGGTGAGATGTTCCTTCGGGTTGAGAAGTGTCCCCCACCCCGTGTGTTGTTTCTGAAAACCAAGACAGTACTCACTCCAGAGTACTGGAGTCACGGTCCTGACGGTGGTGATAACATGCAGACCGAGTACCTGGACGGCGGGAGGGAGGTTCTGAAGGCTAAGGTGGCAGGAAGGGCCTTGAAAAATAACAGCTAACTGGGGGGCCTGGGGGGCTCAGTCAGTTGAGTGTCTGACTCGTGGTTTTGGCTCAGGTCTTGATCTCAGGGTTGTGAGATCGAGGCCCCGGGCAGGCTCTGTGCTCAGCGGGGAATCTGCTTGAGATTCTGTCTCTTCCTCTCCCCCTCCCCCCCACTCATGTGCCTGCTCCCTCTCTCAAATAAACAAATCTTTAAACAGAAAGAAAAATAACAGCTAACTGATCAGTAGTAATGACAACAATAATGCTAACCAGAGCTAATATTTACTAATACTTTCCACGAGCCTGGCACTGACTAAAGGTAGCCCTGTGAGTTAGGTATGATTATAATTATTATTTTCATTTTCTAATTATAGTAACTGAGACTCAGATTATGAGACCTGCCCAAGGTCCCTTAGCCAGAAAGAGATAGAGACAGAATTACTAAGGTTCAGATCTGTCCAAGTCCAAAGCCCGGGCTGGACCCAGCTCGGGCACTCCAATGGGAGGGGGTGAAGGGGTTTGGAGGGTGTGGCCTCAGAGTGGCGGGGAGCCACGGCGAGCTCCCTGGACTGACCCATCAAGATGGCACCCATTAAGATGCCATCAGACCTGCCTGGAAGCCTCCCTCCTCCCTCAGGTCTGACCTCTTCACAGACCCTGGACTGCTCTACTGATGAGCTGCCTGTTTAGTGGCGGGGGGTAGTGGTGTTGGGGAAACGAAGCAAATATGGTACCTCCCTTTGACTCATTAAACGGATATTCCTTGAACACCTTTAGGTTCCAGGTACCAAGTGGTAAAGGTAGGGTTCAGAAATGCTGAAGAGAACAGGCTCTCATGAAAGTAACTTTCCAGGGGGAGGGGAACAAGAACTAGAGGTATCCACAAATAAAGGATCATTTCAGAGAGTAAAATCAATAGAACCCCCCGAGAGTGTGAGTAGCAGACAGCCAAGGGGCCTCTCTGGGCAGGATGTGCTGAGCAGTTCGCTAAATGATCACCAAGAACCACCCAGGCAAAGATCATGGCAGGGTGGGGCGGGGGGGTTGGTCAGAACCTTCCACACAGAAGATACAGCAGGTGAAGGCACTGAGGCTGGACGGCAAGGAGGAGATTACCGCTGGGGAAGCCGGTGAGGACAAGGGTCGGGCAGGTCAGTCCCAGCTGTGGTCAGGGACAGCCACCTAGGGCTGGGAGGGCCACAGTCAAGGTTCAGGGCTACATTCTAAGTGCAGGGAAGCCACTGCAAGCCACGGGGTAATATCCTCCAATTTCTGTTTATAAAAGCTGAGTCAGACCGCCCTGTGGAGAAGGTGTTGCAGCCGGGAAAGAAGACAAGCAACCACACGTAGGCTACTTTAGCCATCCAGGCAAGACAGGAGGTGGTGCGCTCTAGTTGGCGAGGCAGCCGGGGCGCAGTGGACGGCTTTGAGGTGCACTTGGGAATGGACCCAACAGGATTTGCTGCCCAGTCTGGCTGTCTGGCTGATGAAAGGAATCAAGATGGTGCTCAGGTTTTGCTCCTGGCCACCAAGTAGAGAGAGATTCCATTTCCTGAGTCTCCCAGACCCCTGTCTCCACAAGGGGCCCCTCCCCTTAGTCTGAGCCCTGACGCCCTCAACCACGAGGTCCACACCACACTGCAGGACCCACGTTTGTGTCCCCCCGGGGGCCTTCGCCCTTCCTGCTCCTCTCCCCTCATTCAGATCCCAGCTCAGATGTTGCCTGCTCAGAGAAGCTTCCCCGACCGGCCTGCGAAGACAGCCCACCACTCTGTACCTCGTGCCACGTTTAACTGTCGTGAGAGAGCCGACCACTTCCTGTCTCTCTCTCTCATTCTCCATATATAGGTTTGCACTGATCATCTGTTGCTCTCCAGCGGACTACCAGGTCCCTTTAGGACAGGGTCTCTATTTTGCTGGTTCACCACTGCAACCCCAGTGCCGAGAACAGTGCTCCGTCTCTTTCTGCCGAAAAAATAAACACATACGTGTAGCAAGGGGCAGGGGAGTCCTTACACCCACTTACACAACTGCTTATGATCTATTCAATGATAAATAAAATTCCGTGATAAGTAAACATGACTTATTCGATCATTTGCAATTGATTGAGGACCTAGCCCGTGAGCACCTCTCGGGAACCAGAAGTGAAGAGGAATGTGTCGCAGCTCAGTTAGAGAAGGTCAGAGGCGGAAGGCTCAGCCATCACCCTGGAAGCCATCACAGTGCCCTGGGTGAGAAGAAAAGTTCCCTGGGTCTCTCCCTGCTGTGCTGGGAGCTGTGGGGAGCCCACTGCTGACCTGGGAAACCACTGGAGCCCTACACAGGTCCTGCGACATAGGCCGCTCTGACGAGGGCCTCTGATGAGAAGGCATGAGCCGGCGCCAGCCAGCACCCCCAGCACACCCACGACAGCCCAGGCCCAGCACTGCCCGGCACACTGTGGGACCAACAGAGGTGCCCCTGGCCAGAACCAGCTTCCCGGGAGTCTTTCAGCCTATGGTCTGGAGAAGCCATGTCTCCATCTCAAGCTAAGTCCTCATGGGACCCATGAGTGTGCTCAGGCCCCAGGGGGTCCTGTGCCCCACACATAGGGCCCTTTCACAGTTAGGTTCAGGTCCAGTCAGAGGCCCTGGCTGAGTGCCGAGGGCTGGCCTCTCCCTGGCCACAGCCTCAAAGAGGGGCTCTTTCCTGGACACCGCTGGTGACTGACTTTCAGGCTGACCCTGAGAATATGAACAAAAAGCCTCCTACGAACAGGAAAAGTTCTGAATGTCATCAGGTGATAAGCAGACCCTGAGACTTAGGCAAGAAAGAAACATTTGACAGAGAAAAGAGAAGGGCAAGACAGAGAGGCCCTGCAGAACTGTCTGGTGGACAGAGAACAGTCACACAGAGAAAGGCGCTTAGAGCAGCTGCTCTGCCACTGCTTGAACAAGGCTGAAGCATACTGGTCCTGAAGCCGGCTCTCCTCGGCCTACTCTCCTCGCCCTGCGCAGCTCTGCATCAGCAGGGGCTGAGACTCACAGGCTGCATCTCCAGAGCTGCTGTATCAGCAGGGCCACGGGAGGCACTGGAGCATGGAGGGAGGAGAGGAAAACCAGGATATTTCCACCCCTCTCTCTGCCTCGGGTAGCTGTTACATCTCCTCCCTGACCTTATCTCCCAACCAGCAGGCCCACCTCGGTTCCAGCTCTTCCCTTTGTCCTGCAGCCCAGAGCTAACTTCCCCTTGTTGCTAAACTCTGGGTTCCCTCACTATCCCTGCGGGCTTCTGGGACACATCATCACCCGCATAACCAATTCCTCCAGTGTAAGCACCTCAGGGACCCCTGAGCTCCAGGTTGGACCCTAGCAGCTCAGGAGTGAAGCCAGAGCGGGAAGAGCCAAGTGTAGTCATCACGAAGGACTCCCTGCCAGGGACAGCAGAGAATAGACCAGACTCTTAACAAATCCACGTGGACTCAGAAGGGAGAGAGAGAGAAAGAGAAGCCACATGGTCAGTTTGGAAAAGGGTAGACACAGGCTCTGTTGGATGACACGGGTGACGAAGTGTCCTGTCAACTCCCGGGGCCAGGGCTGGGTCGTCAGGCCCCGCTGGCCCTGTTCCCCAGGCATGCAGCCAGAGCCCCGGCCGAGGGCTGGAGTGGGGAGAAGGGAGCGGGATGCGGGGAGCATGTTTCTGTACCCCAGCAGTTTGGAGGGTCAGGAACTGAATTCTCTGTCTCTCCTTCCCTCGCCCTCTGCCCTCCGTGTCTGAGAAGAAGCAACACTACAGAGCTCGGGTCCCCTCCCTCCTGCCTCCCTTTTCATCAAGGATCTGGGCCACTTGCAACGGGAAACCTGGATTTCCAGACCAGAGCAGTAAGGCTTTCAGACTATTAAAATACTTCCTGCAGAGAAATTCTTCCTCCCCAAGGAGAACAGGAAACGAGATACAATCAGCGGCGCTGGGCGCACTCCAGGGGCCAAAGATTTACTAGTAATGTTGCCCAGAGGAGTCTGGATCAGGGGCCGGAAGGCGGGGGGTTGGGGGGTGGCAGGAGGTCCTGATCGTCCTGCTTGTTGGAGTCTTGCCCCCCTCAGACCCTGCAGCATCGGCTACCACCCCTGTCAGTGTCTCCCATCCCCAGGAGAGCAATCAGTCTGACACCTCCAGGGCCGGCCTAAAGTCTGCCAAGAGGAGAAGAAGACACTTGGGGCTCCTGGAAAGACCTGGGTAAACTGGTTAGGTGATTAGTGTAAGCGGGCCTTGGAAATCACTCCTGGTCGCTTGCTGGGGACAGATGAACTCCACAGCCTGGTGGGAAGACCGTCGAGGGCACGTATGTGAGTCTGGGACCAACCCCCTCCCCTCCCCTCCCTGCTTAGGAGGGAGAGCCTCTTCCTTGGATCCGGCAGTGAGCAGAAGAAACGGAGCTCCTGCCCTCAAGGAAGGTTCTGTCTGACAGGGGGGTACAGCGCCTGCCCAAAGGGAGCAGCCAGTCTGAGCAGAGAGCGGCTAAAACAAGGCCAAGGTTGCCGGCCCGACCCCCAGACTCACGGGCCACAGGGAGCCCGGCATTGCCGTCCCCTCCCCGCCACAGGTGCTCTGCTCTCCGGGCTCGTTCTCTCATCCTTACAAGGAGGCCTTTGGATGTGCTCAGAGCTCCGAAGGAGGCTCCTGGGTGGAGGCAGTGTGTAGGGAGCAGGTCCTCAGATTTGGGGGAGCTACATCTTCCAACTACATCTGCTGCCGTCCCCAGTTCTTTCCACCGTCCCCAGTGAATCAGGGTGTCCCTTCCTCCTCCACCCCGCCCCCCCCCACACTGGGAAGCAGCTCTCTGACAAGGCCAGGTGGAGCCCCACATCCCAGCGACAGGGGGATCCTTGAGCAGGGTGTCTGTCCTGATCAGGAAACTGGGGGAAACGGGCCCAGACTTCAGCATTCCTGGCCATTTCCTGCCCTGAGACTTGATTTTCTCCAACTCTCAGGTAAGGCCAAGGTGGCAGAGGCCTTGCCGAATGGCTCCACCTGCCGCAGGTGACTCATCCAGGGGGTGGGACGGAAAAACCCGTCCTGTCTGCGTGCGGGTTTAATGACCTGTGAGTGGCTGGTGCAGTGAGGCCTCATGGCGACGACCATGGCAGGAAAAGGGCCAAATTCCTTTTCCAGTGAGGCAGAAAGACCTGCCTCTGGGGAGAGGGAGCTGACTGGATCATTCCCACAGTGCCCTGTGGCCTCTGCAGACAGTGGTCACTTCCAAGAGGCAGCTGAGGATCCACCTGTCCCCCTGGCCCATCAGCAGGGCTGGTGTGGGAGGTCCTGGGAATGTGTGCACCTCGCTGGGCCCGTGAGCACAGAGGGGCCCCTGCTGCCCATTGAGGGGTACCTGCCGGCATGGGAACAACACCAGGTCCCCCCAAAGCAGGAGAGATCCCCCCTGGAGCACCTCCTCCAAGGTCTCTCTCTCTCCAGGAGACCCAGGTTCTGGTCTGGGCCCCACTGGGAGTGAGCAGGTCTGGGGGAGACCCCTCCCCTTTGGGGCATCCGTGTCCGCATCGAGATGATGTGAGACTAAACCAGATGTCTCCCAAGCTCTACAGGTCGTGTTCCCCTCTTCTGGAATGATCATCCTAGAGGGAGAGCTGAGCTTGGCACGAACAGAAAGGAGAGGAAAGCCCTGTGGACCAAACGCCTCTCCTAGTTTGGGGAGGAGGGGCCCCAGGGGCTGTGGTTGTGAGGCACCCACAAGTCCCCAGAAGAGAGTCCCTCCCCTGAGGCGTGCTGAGGAGTCAGATCGGACTTTTTGCTGCGGCTCCTCCAGGTGACAGCTCATGGCCTTGAACAAGTCACCATCCCTCCAGCCTCAGTTCTGTCCCCAGCACAAGGCCTGGAGAAGACGTGCTTGGCAGGCTCGCAGTGACCACGGGGCTGGTGTGCCAGCTCGCCGGGGCCCTGGGTACATAATAGCAACTGGTGCCCAACCTTATCTCCTCACTGCTCCGACAACATCCCTGATTCCGCTGGAAAATACAGTCATCTCCGAAAGAGATACAAAACAATTTGCAAGGGCGCAGATTGAAAAAAAAAAAAAATGGTGACTTGTTTCCTTTTGAAGGACTGGTCACACGGCTTTAGTTTCTAATTTCCGGCCAGCTCTCCCACCTAACCCCCAGCCTTGGTCCAGATTGAGTCTGTGTTCCTGAGCTGTCTGGGGTGAGGGTGTGGGAGCTCACTCAGCCCAGCCCAGGGCCCACGCAGGGCCCCGGAGAAGGCGTGCTCCCTGGCGGAGCCCAGCAAAGCTCTCTCGGGGGCAGAGGCCGGTGTGAGGCTGGAGACAAGGGCAGGCTGACTCGGTTGGGGGGAGCCCCTGCCCTTTCTCCTTCCTCCCTTCTGAGTATCTCCCCGCCTGTCAGATACCACGGGATACTTAGCTTCAGCCTGAAAGCCTATGTGGGCCAGGGACCATAATGTCACACTGCAGCAGGGAGACCCCACACAGACTGCAGTAGCCCAGCTGGGACCCAGGAGGCAGGCCTTCTGCGCAGGCGCCCAGCCTGGAGGGACAGGCAGTGCCCCTTCCAGACCTTCCTTGGCCTAGGAGACAGGGATGCTCCCCCTGGGAGGGGGAGGAGGGCAACCGTTCTCAGGGGGCATGGGTTCTTTCTCTGTGTTTGTTACCTGGGCCTTTGGGCCTTCCTAAAATCGTACCCTCTCTTCTAGAAAAGATGTTACAGATGTATGAGGACAGAGGGAATTCTCCACCTTGGAAATCTTTCCAAAGAGTCCACTCCCACCATCAGGCCTCCACTCCAGAGCATCTCCTCATCTATCAGGAAGTCCTTCCTGGGTCTAACTTCAGTCCCTCCTGCTGCCTCACAACCCAAGGTGGTACTTAGCTCTTCAGGCCTGGAAGAAGTTGCATGTTCTCCCAGGTCCTGGCCCTTCTTCCCACCGACGCCCAGGTCAGTGGAGTTTGGAGCCCAAACCCGCTAACAATAATAGCGGTCAGAATGCCAGCACTTCCCAGCGGTTGCTCCCAGGTGTCTCCTGCTGTTTTGTTTGCCTCATGTCTCACTGCACGCATGCACACTCACCCAGCCCTACAAGGCCAAGTCAGGGCCAGGCCCAGCCCAGGCTCCAGTCCTTCCAGATCAGCAGCCGCCCAGACAGCAGTGTACAGGAGCCCTGGTCCTACACTCCTCTGAGCACCCTCCATGCATCGGCTCTGGTTGCCCCCTCTATTCTGCCCCAGCCACGGAAATGAGCTGGGGGTTGGCAGTGGGGGCCTGATGCAGTGGAAGTCTCGCCCAGTGGCAGGGGTGTGTGTGTGTATGTGTGTGTGTGTGTGTGTGTGTGTGTGATGCAGGGAGGGCCTAGATTCCTATCCCCAGGATGGCGGGTGGCAGGAGGAAGGATGTTGGATATCCTGGGTCATGGCTGGAGGCTGATGCTCTCCTCCTCCCCACGTGGGACGACAAGTTGAACTCTTTGCTTTGTCTCAAGCACAAAACTGCCAGTACCCTGAGAGCAGGACACAGGTGTGGTTCAGTGCTGTAGTCCTAGCAGCGGCCACAGTGCCCAGCACACATTAGGCACCCAATAATAATTGTGGAAGGAAAATGGATTCACATACCATGCTCAGTTAAAACCAGAGGAAGCAGAAAAAGAAGAGGCAGGAGGAAGGAATAAGGAACAAATCCAATGAATAGAGAACAGTTACAGGCATGGTAGGTACTCATCTGATGCTATCAATTATCACTTTAAATGTGGATAAAGTCGGAAGGAGGGTCAGAGGTCCGCTGAGTCTCCCCTCTCCTCTTCACACCATCCCTCCAGGCAGGTACAGGAGCTTGCTCCCAGTGTGCACAGATCAGGCACCTTCTATAGGACCTACAGGACCCTCAGGTCCTTCCTCCATCCCCGACCCCTGGTACATTTAAGCCATGTAATAAGGTAGTTCTAGCAAGAGTCTAACCACTCTTCCTCCTGCTACAAGACCAGCTCTTCTCCTCACTGCCAGCCCTGGGCGGAGGTGGCGAACAGCGTGTTCTCTTGCTCTGCAGGGAGCTGGCCTGCACCCCTGTCGGCTGCACTGCACCGGGAGAACAGAGCAGGCTGAGTCGTTGCCAGCGTCCCCATGCAGGGGTCTGGCGAGGCAGCTGCTCTGAGGGCTGATCGATAAACTCATTTTCAGTCCCTCCCACTTCTGCAAAACCCTCTAAATCACTCACATCTGCCATGACCCTGGATGGGGGAATCTCACATTATGATGCATGTGGGGGAGGAGGAAGCTTATTAAATCGAAGCCTCTTTTTTTTTTTTTTTCCCCATCTACCATTCACGAAAACTTCAAAGTGCCGTGCTGGGAGCTGGAAAAAGAAAATGCAGAGAGCTGGCGGTAATGGGCCTTGGGGACTCAGCCAGCCAAGAAGCAGGCAGGACTGGCACCACAGCGCGGGGGTGAGGGAGGCGGGGCTGGAGCTGCCCTGAAGTGGTTTCCCTGCTACCAACACGACCATCTGGGCAGTCTGGAAGGTCCTCCTTCAGGGCCCCCAACGCTGAAATCTTGCAGAGGCCTGACCTCCCACACCTCTCCCTCCCCGGACCTCCACGCTGGTCCCCACGTCTCCAACGGAGTCACCCTGGTTGGCCAGGGAGCAAGAAGTTCAGGGCAACACAGCGCGAGCAGGCACTTGACAGGCAGTGGAGGGTCTGGCCTCGGGTCAGGTTCCAAACCTGCCCCATTAGCAGATGGACCCACCCCGCAGCGTCAGAATTTCCTTTCCACATCTGTAAAATGGAGCTGAAATCTTTCCAGCCCAGCCCCCCATGTGCCCCTTGTCACCATCTGATACCGAGGCTTGCGCACGGTCTCTCCTTCCTTTCCCTCAGTCATCCCAGGAGACAGAGCGATCGCCCAAGGTCAGGTTGGCTGCCTCCAAAGGCGGTGTTTTGTGTTTCACACATTGACGTTCCAGGAGGCGGTGAGGGAGATGAGGACAGGGACTAACATCTCTCACTCCTTAGTGTCCCATATTGTCTGAGCTCCTTGGACTATAATATGCGTGAGGGGCAGGACCCAGGAGCACACAGCACAATATCTGGTGCAAAAGTAGCCTTCCTCACCTTTGTTTGGGGAGGAGGCTGACTCAGGAGGCCACAGAAAGGAAAGGCATTGTCTTGGATCCTACAGGAAAGAGGAACAGAGACCCCTGCCAGGTTCCTTGCAAATCCACTTGCATGACCTGTTTCTCTTAATGGATGACTACCTCCACTGTGCAGGGAGAGAAAAGGCCAGGAGCCAGCACTAGAGGAGAAGGAGGAGAGAGAAGTTCCCCATCTTGGCAATGTGGTAACAACACAGCCCAACACGGCTTGCAAAGTGCTTCCAAGCCAGCGATCCACCTTGTTGCAAACATCAGCTCGCCCGGTAAACAAAAAGCAGATTGTTGCCAATTTGCAGATTGGAAAACTAAGGCCCAGCAAGATTTGGTGAGTGCCCAAGGCCACTTGGGGTCTGAGCTGAGCCTGAAGCCAGGACCCTCTGACTCTGGCCCAGGGCTCTTTACAGGATGCCCCCTCTACCTATGGGTGGCAGAGAAGGTCCTTCCGAGCCCCTCACTGCACCCAGCCAAGGTCCCGCCGGGCTGCCTCTCTAGCCCACCTCCAGCACTCTCACCTCCGTGGACTGTGTGGGATCGTTTCTGCTGCCATGGTGCTGGTAACACCTCCGGATTTAGCTTCCCTGCCCTTGTGATGGAAGCAGCTGTGCAAATGAGCACACGCAGGCCCGGGGGCTTGCGAGGAAACAGGGGGTGCTTAGAGAAAACCAGGCAGCAGGCCAGGTCTGTACCCACTGGTAGTCCCTGCCCCAGAAGCCTCGGCCGTCATAGCTCAGCCCGTGCTGATTTCTCTCACCATCTGCGGAACCTTGTGCTCTGTGCCCATCTCAGCCTCGAAGCCTCCTGAGGACGGTCAGGGCTGGTCTGGAAATCCCCGAAGCTGGTCAGGGTCCCCGGTCTGGAAATCCCCGAGGACAGTGGCAGTGGCAAGTGGGGTATCAGCAACGACATCCGCTTTTGCTATTCATGAGCCGGGCAACCATTTTCAAGTGACTTTACCTCCCCAGCACCGTATTCACGTGTAAAATGATGCTGATCTCAGCCTGGCAGAAAGTTACATATGTTGCCCAAGAAGGTTCTGGGTGATGCTCCGGACACTGAGCGGGTAGTCCACACCCCAACACCCCTTCCAGGGAACCCTCCAGGCTCTAGCCAGAGTACAGGGGAGGAGCCTGGAGCAGGAAGGGAGGTGCCCAAGGCTCTGGATCCAGAATGGGATGGGACACAACCTTACCTGCCTGTAGGGCTTCGGGCACCTCCCAGCCCTGCCACCCGGCCACTTCCCCAAGACCCAGCTCACCAACGCCAGACCTCGGCGTGCACCCAGAGGACGCCCTTAAGCCCCACAGGCAGATAATGTCAGCTGCCCACCCCAACTGCACCGTGGACGAAGAAACACACACACACACACACACACCATTATCCATCCATCTCCCTCCCTCCCACCAAACAGCAGGAAAGGGAAGAACGAGCCCCATGATCCTGCAGGGAGATGCTGGGCTTAATCGTCCCTTTTCATGTCTAACAACAGACAATCTTGTGCACTGGTTACTGTTCCATTTTCATCCGTAGCAACAGGCTCAGAATTTGGCTAAGGTCAGATTACTGAAGTAGCAGAGGCCAGACTGGGAGACCAGTATGGCCAGCCTGGCGGGGAAGTGGGGGGCCGTGAGCTCTCTACCAGTGGAGATGCAGGTCCCGTGGGGCGAGGGGAGGTTGTTTGTCCCAGTGCCAGACCAGGCCCCGAGACCTGGCCTCCTGGTTCCCAGCCACCAGCCTCCCTCTGTACTGGCCAGATGGGGAAATCACGTCTCCCCCAGCCTCCCCTGGTTTGGGAGAAGGCTCCCTGGCCTGGATTCTCCTCACAGGTGTTTTGCTAGAACATTTTTTTTTTCTTCAAGGCTTGCCTGCAGACTGAACTCTGGCACGGGCCACGTTCCAACAGGAAGAGTGGGGCACAGAGAAGGCCCTTCCTTGCCTACATGATTCCAGCAGCGGGAGCAGACACCCTCTCCTGTGCAGGTAACCGCCCCCACCCCCGGGAACTCTTGAGCACGAACAGTAGCCCCCCACCCGGGGGGGCCTGCCCCCTCACTGAGGCGTGAAAGCCCCGCACCAGCCTGCAGACACAAGTCACTGTCTAGTCCTTCCCCGCCAACCTCAAGGCACACCTCCCCACCTCAGTGGCCCCAGGGGAGTCTTGATGGGATGCAGCCTCCATTCCGACACCCTCATGCTCCTGGCCCGGGGAGCGGGCTGGAGCCGGGAGCTGTCAACAGCTCCAGCAGGTGGTAGACAGCATGGCCTGACACTGGAGAGGGAAGAGCTTTCTCTTTAAACATCAGCCCCCAAGGCAAACTTGGCTCCCCTGCCAGGCGTGTTGCAGCACCCACTTCCTGACCCTCCCCGCTTCCTCGTGGCAGCTCCATCTGGCCCTTGGGTCTCTGCTCCCCTCACGCACGCGCAGCCCTGTAGAACACATCGGCTCCTTCTGCTACCTCCGTGCCAGGCAGCCAGGCCACCCCTCGGGCAGCACTTGGAACTACAGGCCAGAGAGCAGACTTGGGCTGGGGTTGAGGGTCACAGCAACTCCTCCCTCCCCCACATACTCCCCAGGACCAACAGATCCCCGAACAGTGAAGCCGTTCTCCCATCCCATTCCAAGAACAAGAACACTGCCTCACAGAGAACTCCTTGCAGTTGGGACTGGAATTAGGCCCATTTTATAGATGGGAAAACTGAGGCCCAAAGAGGGCCGTGATTTGCCCCAAATCACCCAGAATAAATGTTGGAGTCCGGGCTCAAATACAGATCTTTTCACTCATCCATTCGGATTTTAACTCAGCAATTCTGGTTATACTTAGCCGTTATGTGCCTGAACTCACATTGTCCAACCTCACTGAACCTCAGCTTCTCAGAAACTGTGGACATTAGGGCTATATTATACTACTCACGGCAAACACTGTTAGCACTCTTCATAAAATTGTGCATAGATTTCAATAAGAGAGCCCAGTCTCTCTCCCTCCGCACCCGCCTCTCGCGTACACTCTAAATGAAGGGAGTCCATATAAAGCATTGAGCACAAGGTCTAGCACATATTAGGTGTTCAAGAATCACTTGCTACTATTACCATTCATTCACTGATTCACTGCACCAGTCGTCAGATATCAAAAATGGGCAGAAAGCACACTGGGCACTACGGAGACAGGGAGGAATAGGCTTGGCTCCCCCCTCCCAACCCACAGGCACGCACACACATAAACTGCTCACGGGGCAAGTGAAGGAGATTACCTCCACGCAATTTGACAAGGGCTGTGTTTGAAGCCCTTGAGGAACTGTGGGAACATGAAGGCAGATCAAAGAAGGCTTCCTGGAGGAGGTCTCATCTGAGCTGAGCATTAAAGAAGAAGTAGGAGTTAGACAAGAGAAGAGAAGAAAATAGCTTCCTGGGGTGTTTGTGTGTGTGTGTGTGAGTGTGTGTTTAAGTCGTGGTCTTACATGTTAAACCCCCTTTGTTTATCCTTCTTCTCCACTCCAAGGATGCACAGGGTAAGAAGTGACTGGCCTAGAGACAGGGAAAGTGGGTTTTGAGCCCAGGTACAAGGCGGTGTGGGACTGAGCATCCTGGCTGGGGGAGTGACCTTGGCTTTGTGTGCCCTGGGTGCAGGCCAGGCCGGCTCAGGCCTCTTGCTACGTGGCAGCCGGTAAACCATGTCTCACCACACAAAAGCTGAGCAGACTGTGGGTCTGGGCCCTTGAGGATGGGATCTGTGTTGTCAGAAAACACTTGTTGACTTGAACCCATAACCTGTGTTATGTCAAGGAGGATTCCTGGTGGGGGATGGGGCATGAGGACTGGGGTTTGGGGGAGCCACAAACACTAAAGAGACCAGCTGTGCTGGGACACTTGTCTGGGCCTCAGAGAGGGAGAGCTGGGTGGGGTTTGGGGAGAGCAAGCAGGGTCAAATGGAAGGGCTTCCAGACCCTCCAGCATATTATTTTTTATTTGCAAAAAGAAAAAGAAAAAGAAAAAGCTATAACCCTCTACATATATACAGACACACTCACACACAAGCACACACCCAGATGTGCACATGTGAATGCACGCACACACCCCGCTAAGAGCCTCCCCAGCCCTCGCTGGCTCGCTGGCTCACTCCCAGACTGTCAGCTCCCCCCGCTGCCCCCCTGGGACCTGACACAGCCGCTCTGAATGGTGTCTGTGTCTCTCCCCAGCCCTCCCTGGGCCACTGTCATCAAGGCAGCCCTGGGAGCCCAGGACGTGGGGGGTTGGGAGCTGTGTTTACTCCTTGGTAGGTGTGTCTGCTGGGCACTGTGAGTCCCCAAACACTCTGAATGCTCCCCGCCCCCCGCAGAGAGCAGTTACGGAGCGCCGCCCCCCAGGGAAGCCCTTGCTTCAGCTCCATCCGTTGGATGGATACCAGGCCCCTCAGGAGGACAAGGAAGGCTCAGGAGAGGCTGCTCAGACCCTCCCTCATAGAAACAGAAGCATGGGGACCAGAGGGAGCCAGGCTGGGTCCAGACACCAGGATTCTCCCTGCAACCTGCAGGGAAGCTCGGGTGAAACCTTTCACCCCTCCGCACCCCGACCTCCACACCCTCTGATCTCTCGGGAATGTTTTCATGAAATAACCCTTCACATTCCACTACCTGCCTTTGCCCTCTGTGGATGAACATGAGAGATCCGACTGACTTCTTCCCAAGCCGGCCACTCCATCTGGCCCACGGAGGCTTCCTCCCTCCGTGCGAGCGAGCATTCCCTCGTTCCTTCCCGGGACAGACACTGACTCAGCTGCCTACCAGGAGGCAGGGGTGCGTGTGTTAGGTACTGGGATACAATGAGCAAGACCGAAGGAGAGAACCACGTCCTGCCCTCACTGGCAGCGGCACCCATTTGACACGGACCTGAGCCCGGTGGGACCCCAGCAGTCACATAACACGGAGCTGTGGATGGAAATCGAGTCAGGATTATCAGACAATAGGAAACACCCCCGCTCCCTGAGTGCCTACTATGCGCCAGTCTTAACCCAGCTCATCTCTAGGCCTCCTGATGACCACTGGGAGGAAGTATTAAGAAGCCTCTTTGGCAGAAGAGGAAATAGAAGCTCAGAAAGGTTAAGTAAGCGCTCCAAAGTAGCAGAGCCCTCCATGCCGGCACGATCGGCATGGGGACACTCCTGTCACCCTTCATTCCACTGATGTATCTCCGTGAAGCAGGGCGAGAGACGCCTGCCTGAAAAGGGGATCATTAATATATCTGGGGTAGATTTTTGCAAACAGACCCCCTCTTGCGTCCACCAGAGAATCATTGCCTGGTGAGTTCCCGTTCCAGCTGGGTGGGTGTGCCTCGGAGCTCCTGGTTCCGCGGGGACAGGCGAAAAAAGAACTGAGAAGAGGCTCTTGTCTTGCTGTAGTCTGGGCCCCTCCTAAGGGCAGAGAGGGGAGTATCGGAGCCTGGTGGCGTCTGAAATCAGGCCGCATGCTGCCCGCTGCGAGGTCTGGTCTTTGGTGCCTGTGCCCACTGTGCCAACTGCCCCGCAAAGCAGTCTCTGCTGCATGAGGCTTCTTCGTAGAAGGACAGACGGGGCTTCTCTGAGCAGCCCAGGTCCCCCCTGCTCTGCCCATCAGGGCAGGGCCAGAGCTGACACTGGTTCACTGTTTCCTGACCGTCTGTCCTCTCTGCTGCCTTGGTGGAAACTGCACTGCTCAGCACCCCACCACGGCTGTGCAGGGGGACCCTGTTGTAGGGTGGAGGAGGGACGGCCACCACACAGGGGATCAGCACAATCCACAGTGCCAAGCCGGGTGGGTTGCAGCGATGCGGGTGGGAAAGGAGGCTCTGGAGGGACACAGAGAGTCCGGGGACAGTGCCACCGAGGGACACCAAGGATGGGCAGAGACTTGGGGGCCTCAGCTATCCCCGAAGCCACTGCATCTCGTTCTGAATGGAGCCTGGCAGGAAAGAAGAACCCCCAACTCTGCTGTCTCCTTCTGGAAGATTTAGGGAGCCCAAAGCCACACGTCCTTGTTACGGTTGTTCCAGCCTAAGAAAGCCAACAGCCTCCTAAGAAGCAAGGTAGGAAGACAGTAGAAGCAGCAGCTGGAGCCACCCAGGAAGCTGGCTGGATATTTGAGCGGACCCTTCCTAAAAGCTGTCGGGGGGAAGAAAGGGCCCAGGTCCTGGACCCCATGAAGGAGCAGAAGCTGGGAAACGAGCACGAGAGAGAGAAGATGACTGGAGGACCTGAGTACCTACTAGGGTCTGAATCTCCCTCCAGTTTCTTCCTTCCCTACCCTCTCTCCAGAATCGGCACCACCATCTACCCAATGGCTTCAATCATAAACGTGGCAGCCACACTTGACCCCTCCTCCTGCCTTGCACACCATGTCCATTACCATTTGGTTCTAACTCTAACACACCCTAACTCTTTCCAGTTCCTTCCACCTCCACTGCCTCCTGGCTCCCTGCCTGCCCCCACCCCTGCCTATAACCATGAGCTCTTCCAGTCTTCTCTTGCCCCCTCCAACCCATCCCCCACACAGCAGGCAGAGTGACCTTTTCATGTTAATGTGCTGAATACACTGATTGAGTTTTTTCAATGTTATACCACCCTTGCAAGAATGCAATAAACCCTATTTGGTTGTGATATATTATCCTTTTTATCTATCACTGGATTTGATTTGCTAATATTTTGTTGACGAATTCTGACCTTTAAAAATGTAATTGAGATTATGTCATTCCCTGCTGAAAGCACTCAGTGGCTTCATTGCGCACTTAGAATAAAATCCAAACTCTTGACCATGAACCACAGGGCCTACACGGCTCTACCTAAGTTCTCAGGCACCTGTGGGTTTCCTTGGACACTTACTCGGGGTTTGGAGATGCCAGAGCCAGCCGCAGAGAAGAGCACGATGGTCACGTTCCTTGAATTCTCCTCAAGTTATGATTGTAGCCACCACTCGCTTACCGGTGTGCTGGCTCGCTCCCTCCACCAGTTCCTAAGCCCCGGGGACCGGGGCCCACTCCTTGACCATGACCATGATGAGACACCTAGTGCCTGGGCCAGAATCTGGCCCTTCTGGGTGATGCAGGAATGAACTCTCCACCTTCTCCCATGCCTGTGTCAGCCCAGCTGAACATGGCTGTGATAAGCACGCAACCACGCCACTGGACTCTCCCCTCAGATTCATCACCTTGAACTTCAGGTGGGCCCTTCATGCCGTCCCCGATTATAGTCCACTTCCCGAGTCTAGTCCCTCCCCCACTTCCAGAAAATTATTCCACACTTGCTACTCTCCCTCCCGCCTCCTCCCACCTCCTCTTGCATCCTCCCTCCCAGCCGGTGACCTTGCTTCCCACTTCCAGGAGAAAGCTGAAACACGCAGAAGAGAGCTTCACCTCCCAGCATCTACACCCACATACTCGGACTTCCTGCCAAGCGTCTCTAAGGCAGCCCCTCTGTGTGGGTCCCGACCCTGCCGGCCAAACCAAAGCCATCAACCCCAAAATCCTCTCCTTGGCTCCAATGTTAGTTTTGCGGTTTCTGCTGGATGGTTAGCCATCAGTACACAAATGTACTAATGTCCCTCTAATCTTAGAAAACAGCACAAAACAAAGTACCCTGTTCCCACTTCTCCCAGTGGCTTCTGCCCCATTGCTTTGTTCCCTTCATAACAAAATTCTTCAAAAGAGTAACCTACGTTAGCTGCCTTCGATTCCTTTTTCTTCTCTCTTGAGCTTTCTCTAGCCAGGCTTTCTGCTCCCACCACTCCATGACATTGCTTTTGCCAAATCCACTGGTAATTCTCAGGCCTCATCTCCCTGGACCCATGGGCAGCCATCTGCAGCAGCCAATCCCTTGCTTCTCCTTGACATACTTCCCAAGCACTCACTCGGGGCTCTGGGTTTTCCTCTTTCGTCTGCCTCTCGGTGCTCGGGCCTCGTCTCCTCCCCATCTGTACTTTGCTTCTGAAGATCTCATCAAGGTTCCTTGGAGACACATACACCATCGACCTGCAATGGTTCTCACGTTTATATCCCCAGCCTGCATCTCTCATCCGAACTCCATCCTTGCATATCCATCCAACCTCCCGCTCAACATTCCAGAGCTATTCGACAGACACCCCAAATTCAATGTGTCTGAATCTGAACCCCATTGCTCACAAAACCCATACCGCCCAGCAGCCCTTCCCGCCTCAAATAATGCCAACTCCAGCCTGCCAGTGGCTTAGGACTGAAAATCTGGTCATGCTTGACTCTTCTTTCTCTCCCATCCCACATCTAGTCCATAAACAAATTCCTTGGCTCTTCAAAATACATCCAGAATGTGAACAAATCATCGTACATTCATACAATGGAATTCTAGCAATGAGAAGAAAAACCACAAGCCATCCAACAAACAACAGAAAAAGTCCTACTGTTTCGTTCAATAACAGGGATGAATCTCAGATGTAATTTTAAGCTTCAGAAGCCAGGCACAAAAGAGAACATACTACTGGATTCCCTTTGTAGAAGTTCAAGATCAGGCAAAATGAGTCCAGGGGGATGAAGGTCAGAATAGCGGTGACCTTTCCGAGGATATGGGAGGGACCCAAGGGAACCTTCCGGAGTGCTGAAAAAGTTGCAAATACTGATGGGGCGCTGGTTACACCTACATGCAAGAGTGTATCAAGGTATATGCTTAAGACTTAAGCATTTCACTATATAAACATTTTAACTCAATAAAAAGTAAAATTTGAAAATGCACAGCCAGAATGAACCACTTTTCACCACCCGCTGGGCACCATTCTGATTCAGGCCACTTCCCTCTTCCCTCAAGCCATTACTGCACATATTAATGAGACCCCTGCTTTCCCCTACAGTGCCTTCTCAACACAGCAGTAGAAGAAGCCTTTAAAACCTAAGTCAAATCATGTGGCTCCTTTGCTCTAAACCCTGCAATGGCTCCCATCTCCCTCAGAATAAAAGCCAGTGTCCTTCCAGCAGGCCCCAAGCCAGGAGGAGGTCATTATCTCTCCAGTCCTGTCTTGAACAATTCTCCAGCTTTCTCACTCCACCACAGCTGCACAGACCTCCTTGCCAGTCCCCAAACCCTTCAGGTACATTCCTTCCCTAGGACCTTTGCTCTAAGTATTTCCTCTGCGTGAATGTTTGATGGCTTCCCGGCATAGCCCCTCTCCTCTAAGGTTCTGCTCAGATGGCACCTTCTCAACGGAGTCTCTCCTGACACTCCCAGTCCCACCAAAGGCAGGTTGGGAGTTGGTCCTCGGCCACCTTGCCCTGCAGGAATCCACAATGTCGACAGTGGCTAAGAGCCTCCAGATGGAGAAGAGACAGGACCAGCCCGCTCATCTTTGTGTCTGCAGGTGCAAGGCCTGCAAAGTGCCTGGGACACAGCAGGGGCTCAATGTCAGTTTATGAAGTAGGTCTGTGGAAGTCACCATCTCTCTGACCTTCTGCCTCTACTAGGGGTAAAACCCCCAAGTTGAGGAGCGACGCAGGAGAAGGTGCCTCTTCTCCTCTTCTCTGGGCTCAGGGAAGGCCTTTGCCAGCTGCCTCCACCTCCCTGCCCACCTCCAAGCCGGTATCTCCAAGGGCGCATGAGTGCCAAGGCCCACCCTCCCCCCCCACCGCTGCATCCTCTTCCTCCCCCATCCCACCACGACCCACCAGCCCCTTCTTTGTTCCACAGCAGCTGGCAGCCTCCTCTGGGCTGGAGTAAGGAGGCTGAGGCTGAAGAGGTAATTCACGTAGCCCAAGGAACTCTCCGTCCTCCTTCCTCTCTGCTCTGTGCCCACCCTGCCAAATGGGGCCAACTAGGAAGCGCCACGTTCCGAACCTCTCCCCAGAGGACTGCTCTCCTCACCGAGAGGCAAAGAAACAGGATGTCTAGGCCTCCAGGAATAGAGACGAGGCAATGAGAAGGAGGCCGGGCCCGCCAGTCCTGCCCTGCCTAGCCCGGAAGAGCAAATGGGCAGAGGAGTACCAGACACATTCTGGGGATCCGCAGTGTCCGTGGAGTTGGGCCAGAGGAGTGGGGAGAGGTGGAGTAAAGACGGGAAATATTTAACCCCATTTAAAATTCCTGACCCACACCCAGGGCTCTGGACTTGGCCCTGACCGCACAAACGATGTAAACTGTGAGCACCCTTGCAGAGTTAATTGCAATAATACAAAATCAGTAACAATCCAAACGGCCAAAAATGTAAGAATGAATAAATAAAACGTAAAATTCATTTACTCAAAACAAGTGTCTGGCATGCCTACTCTGGGCCAGGCACAGGGGATACATACACAGATGGGGTCCTGGTCCTCTTGCTGTTTAGCAAGCTCAGGAAAACCACCTAGACCATGAGCAACTGGGGAGAAGTAGAGGCAGCCTGAGTACCTAACAGAGGAGACTGGCCCGGTCCAGGGGGAGAGGGGGTCAGAGACATCCTCCCGGAGGAGGGACTGTGTTAGCTGAGACCTACAAGATGAATGAAGGGACAATCCAATATTTTACCCTCATAAAATTCTTACAAAACAGCTCTTATTGACATAGAGAAATACTTATAATACAGTAAGTAAATAAAGTGGGATAGAGAGCCACACGTGCTCTCCACCATGTAAAAATTATATTTTTATCTATCTATCTATCTATCTATATATTTATATATATATATATACATATATATATATATATATATATATATATATATATATATACACATATACATATATATATATTTAGAGATACAGATATATAGAGAGGTACATGTGGAAAAATTTTCTGGAACACCAAAATGTTAACACTAGTTATCTGTAGGTGGTAGAATTACTGGTGACTTTACCATCTTTCTTCTTCCCTACATTTCTCAACATTTTCACCATGAGCATGGATTCCATTCATGCTGAGAAATAAATATCAAGTGTCAGGGCACGGCCTCCAAGATTCTACCCCATGACCCTTGGTCAAAGGCTTCTCTAGAAGGCATTGTGACCATTCCCCTGCTTCCAAGCAGTGCTAACTCCTGGAGTACAGGCACAGGAGACACTCTGGTTATCAAAAAAGACCCAGGCTCACCACTGTGGGAAAGGCTGACTTGATTCCTAACAGCAAACGGGTCCTAATCTACCAGATTTCTCCCCTGCTCCAGCATGCTGGCCTCCAGCACTTTCTCCTGGGCTCTCCGGGGTCAGCAGCCCAGTTGGGCAGGCCTCCAGCTATGGACAGAGGTAGGCCAGCCTGGGGCTCCACTGCCCACTGGAGGGAAGGTGAGGAAGTCTGAGAGGGAGGTACCCAGCACGGCCGAGCCGAGTGCAGAGTCCACTGGCAAAGATCAGAGGAGAAAAATCACCCCACTGGCAGCCTTGAGGAAACTCCTCCATAAATCCCACAGCTTTGTGGGTCCGATTCAAGAT
The DNA here is from genome assembly GCF_902655055.1 of Lutra lutra. Classification (NCBI taxonomy): domain Eukaryota; kingdom Metazoa; phylum Chordata; class Mammalia; order Carnivora; family Mustelidae; genus Lutra; species Lutra lutra. The sequence continues at coordinate 42,471,358 of NC_062292.1, read as the reverse complement.
ACCTGCGGGCTCACTGCTCAGAGACGTCTGTTAGACAAGCCCAGATTCAAATCCTGTCTCTGCTCCTGACAAGATGTTTGTCTGGGCAAATCACTGAACTCCCCTGGCCCTCAGAATTCAGTGTATCTACAAAAATGTCTACTGAATGGGGATAGCAATGCTGTCTGCGAGTGAGAGGCCAGAACACTAAATACGATGAACCATGTAAAAAACAAATAAACAAAAACACGTAGCATTGTGCCTGACTCAGAACCCCTGGGAACTAGAAAATACAACCCAACACACCCCTCCCATGGTCTCAGCACCACACCAGCCCGAGTCACAATAAGGAAGAACCATAGAGTTAGAGTTAAAAGGACGCTCAGAGGCCTCAGATCTAGTCCCATCACCTAACGGGTGAGGTGAGGGTGGGGCTCAGAGAGGTTGAGTATTTTAGCCAAGAATGCACAGCTAGGTAGTAACAGAGCAAGGCTCAAACTCAAGGTTTTCTGACTCCCAGAAGCCTACCACCCTTTCACACCACCCCAGCCTCTCTGGCCGGAGACAGCCCTGGCTCAGGGCTCCTTCCCAGACAGGGCTTTGGTCGGGGAGCCCCCTGTTGGCACCCCAGCCCATAACCAGCCCCCTGGAGTCAGAGGGCCGCCAAAGAAATTCAGGGTGAGGGGTGGTGGATGAACACTGGAGATTCCCTAGAAGTAGGAGCTCTGGGGGAACAGGGTTTGGATTATCAGGCATGCAGAGGTGCTATGCAAATAAGATACAAAACACATGTAAATGACCACACGTTATTGATGAATCAACAATTTGAGCTCGCTCTTTTTTTTTTTTTTTTTTTTTTTTTTAGTAACTCGATCATACTATGTGATGTGAAGCTTTTTTCTCTCTTGGCGTTGTGCCAAATGGAATGAAATAAAATTTGTGGTTGGCTGACCAAACCACACTTTGCTTGGTGAGGGGCCCAGGCTCACTTCTGTCACCAAGCCACCCCACAGATGCCTCCCCTGTGCTCAGGCACTAGTACTCCCCAGTGTCCACGGCATCTGCCTCCGCCTGGCTTGTCAGAGCAGCAAGCCCAGTGCAGGGGGACCTTCGGCTGAGAGATATTCTCCCAGGCCCAGCAGACTGCTGACTCGAACTCATCCTCTTCCTCTCGTAGGGGGACGGGGACGGGGACGGGGACGGGGACGGGGCATGGTCTGGAGTGGCCCAGCCCATCAACCCAGGCTCCAGGATCCTGGCCTTAGGAGCTAGACCCCAGCCGCCTTTCCTCCCTGAGGGGACTCCTTTCCAGCAGCAGGACCTCCCAGGCAGTGCTGGGGTGTGGCTCTGAAGGAACGGCCTGAGCTGTCGGGGCAGCTATGGTCAGATCCCTGAAGGAGAATGCAGGGGAGGTCTAGTTCCCAGCAAGAAGGTTAGAGATCAGACATCAGGAAGGCCTGATGGAGGCTCAAGCCAGTTAGCTCTGAAAACTCATCCAACTCAATCGACATTTACTGAGTGTCTGCCTTGTGCCAGGCACTGAGCTAGGCATTCTGGAGAATTTGCAGAAATGGACAACATGCACTGGCTGCTCAGGTCACTGCCTTGAACACACTGACAAGCCACCAAGGAGGAAGAGACATGTATAAATATAACATAGCAGTATTTTGAAACCTCCCTGGAAATGCGGTGTGCGTGTGCATGTGTGTGCATGCACATGTTGGTGGGAGGGCATGTGCGTGGCTGCAGGAGAGCGCAAGTGTGCATGGGGTGCAGCGCCCGGGCTGGCTTGTTCACACCCACTTTGAGCCAGATGTTAATAAGGTTAATAAAGCTACACACATAAACATACCACTTATGGCTTGCAGGTAACACTAAGTGCATCATATCGTGCTAAGTGTTTATATATAGGAATTTATTATCTTCTTCCCATCATTTTAGGAAGAAGGTACTACTATTTTTTAAATGATGTTTATCATTTTATATTTTTAAGGATTTTATTTATTTATTAATGAGCGAGCACAAACAGGAAAGAGGGAGAAATGGGCAATGCGGGGGCTCGATCCTAGGACCCTGTGATCACGACCTGAGCCAAAGGCAGATACTTCACCAACTGTGCCACCCAGGTGCCCGAAGAAGGCATTCTTACTAATGTTCCCTTTTGTAGATGAGGAAATTGAAGCTTCACAAGGTAAAAAAGTGGCCTCCCCAAGGGCACACAGCTAGGAACTCATAGCAAGGATTTGAGCCCAGACCTGTATCCTCTGTCTCAGGCACCCCCCTGCCTTGGCCTTCAAAAGGCAACTCCCCAAGACTCCCAGCTCCTGGAGGCTGGAGCAAGGAGCAACCACAGCTGCGCCCTGGAAGACCGAGCCTGCAGTCCTGCCGCCTCAGCCACCCCCACTCCCACAGGGCGAGTCGGGCACATTCTGCAGGCCTGTGACCTCTGTCACATCAGGATCAGGCCTTGGGTTCACCTTGGCACCCGCTCAGCAAACAGCGAGCAGCCCTCCTACATCTGCATATCTGAGTGAGTTTCCTAATGTGGCAACACTTTGCTAGAATGGCCCGGCTGGGAGGCCCAGGCGGCCCTAATGGGCTGAGACTGGTTTCCTCTGCACAGCCCAGCCACGGCCTGGGACCGGCCTGGGACGAATGGCAGCAGGAAGGCACCTCTACAGCCGCGCCCACGGGCGGCTATAAGGCTTCCTTCTCTACCTCCCCCTGTCCCCCGAGCAGCAGTTTCACCCACCTCCCCTGGGAACGTGGAGGCTGTGAGGGTGGTACGCAGGGCATGGGGACTGGCATATCATATCGGCACGGGGCCAGGGAGAGTCAGGAAGGAAGGTGGGCAGTGAAATCTAGGCTGTGCTCCCACCCGGCTTCGGGAGACCCCCTGGGTCTTTCCAAAGTTTCTCCTTTACCAGCTCCTACTCCACCTCCCTTAGAGGCTCATGAGGAGGATAGGGGGAAAAATGGTGCATGAAGAAAAGCTCTGAAAAGGTAAACGTGCACAAATGTAACACACCCGGGAGAAATGTGGGTGCCTAGGCCTGCCTGGGCAAGTTGCCAAGTGAGGCCAGAGGCCCCATGTCCCAGCTATGGAAGCTACTCTGGGGATGGCAGGTGCCAGAGCTGGCCGGAGCTCCCCAGTAGAAAGGGAATCTGTTGGTGACCAGACCAGACCCGGTAGAAAGGGAATCTGTTGGTGACCAACGGGCCTCCCGAGAGTGTCCCAGCGGAGCTGGCAAGAGACTGGCCGTGAGCCCAGGCATTCACTGGCACTTGGTAGCCCAGGCACTGCCTGGTGACGAGATTGTGGCCTGGCAGGCCCCAGCGTGGACGGGACGCCTGCCTGAGGACCGCCACTCTCAGGCCACCCACCCTGGCACTGCCTGGACCCAGCGTCAGCTCTTCAGCAGTGACCGGCAAAGTCACACATAGCTTAGCCACAGAATGGCGGCTTCAAGACCAGGCACCAGCATCTCTCCCCGCTCCTGCTTGCAACCGAGATCCCGTGAGTGGAAGTTGGGCAGAGGTGATCAGACCGCTAGGCTTCCACGGGACAGCCGAGGAGGGTGGAGCTGACTGCCGCAGAGCCAGAAAACACGAGAGCTAAAGAGTGTGTTCAGGAAGCCTGCCGGGGTCTCTAGCTGGAGAAGCAGCTCTCCTGTCCCTGGAAGGCCACCATCCTGACACCTTCACCCCACTCTAGCCATCTGCTTGGACCCTTCCCCATCCCCACATGGGAGCTTGGTTTATTCCCATCCGGTGCTCACTGTGACCGTCTTGGTGGCTCCCTCCAATCCCCAACTCCAGGCTGGGCAGGCAGCCTGGGCTTCCCTGGCCAGGAGAAGCAGCTCAGGAGAAGCCGCAGCAGCTTCAGCTCTGGGGTCCTGGGCACTCCCAGGTTCCCATTCCTCCCGCTACTCAGCCCCCTCCCCACCCCCACTTCCACTGAGGCTCAGCCTGGCACGTAGAGGGGACAGGAAGGCAGAGTGAGGGCTGGGGCACAATGGCCCAGGGATTCTCTGGCTTCCATGGGGTCTTCTGCTCTACCTTTTATCCTCTCTCAAGCCACCCAGCCTGGGGTCCAGGGTGGGGCGCCGCAGGTCCCTTCAGCGGCTCTGGACTCACCGGAGGGGGATCTTGACGCGGAGGTAGCGGTCCACGGCGATTGCCAACAGGGCCAGGATGGAGCTCTGGGTGAGGATGAGGACAGGGCAGGCGACCATGAGGCAGGTATGGAAGTAAGTCCGTGGCCCAATGTTGATGAGGATGGCGAGTGGGATGACCAGAGCGCCCACTGCCACATCAGCCACCGCCAGCGAGACGATGAAGCAGAAGGTGGCATCCCGCAGAGCCTGGTTCACCTTCACTGCCCAGATCACCAGCACGTTCCCGGGCACAGAGACCAGGGCGATGAGCACCTCGATGCCAATGTAGGCGGCCTGGAAGGCCGAGATGGAGGGCGGCATGGCAGACGCAGGCCAGGCACATCAGCAGCCAGGCACCAAAGGTCAGGAGGCAGGCACCTGTGGTCACAGAAGCCTAGGGTGGGGAGGCCTGCCTGGGAGCGGCAGGGGGAGCCCCGGCAGCTAAGAAACTCCGCTGTCCTCTGGAGTGTTACCCCAATTGGCATATACATAGAGTGCCTGCCCAGGCTGGAGGGAACCCTCCCTGGCCCTTTCTCTGCCTAATCTTTGTCCCCTCCCTTTATCATCCCCAGAGGTTCCATTCAAAAACTTAAAATAGCAGTGCTCACTCCTCCATTAGCTTTTTTTATCAGGTGTGAGGCAGCTCCCTGCCGGCACACGCCCCCCCCCACGGGGGTCCCTGTGCCTGGCTCTGCCCACCCAGCCCCCAGAAGAGGCCGCAAGGAGCTCACCATCCCGCCCGCTGGCCACCAGGGGGTCCCGGAGGCGGTGCCCAAAGTTCTGGGCACCTGGCGGCGCGCAATGCTGCGGGGCCGCGCGGGGCAGGGCTGGGCTCCAGGCACCGCGCGGCGGCTCATCGTCCTCGGGCTCCCGCCGCAGCTCTCCCAGCCCGGCCTTTCAAGCAATCACATGGTGTGGCGGAGGCTCAGCCCCGGGCGCTTTTAAAGAGGTAGCACCCCGATGTCGCACCTGGGACGGGGCTGGCAGGCGCGGGGCTGGAGGACCGAGCCCAGCCGCAGATCGCGGCGCAGACGCCCCTTTGCCCGCCGGCGCGCACACGTGCCTGGCGCCACCCACCCCAGCCGCGGCTGGCGCCCACCTCTCAGCAGCCGCCGGGTCCCGCTGCAGGGACCCTCCCAGGCCAGCGACTCTTCCCCGCTCCTGCCCCAAAGGGCGTTCTGGTCGCCCCTCTCGGCCCTCTCCTGCATCCCCATTGGGGAGCCACGGGGGCGAGGCACAGACTTACCCAAGGTCACCAGGGCTGGCAGAGCTCCGAGCCACCTGAACGGCTGTGTCCGAGCGCCCTCCCCGCTCGACGCCTTCGGCAGCCGCCCGCTCCGGGGATGCGTGCGCGATCCAGGGCCAGCCTGTCAGGTCCAGGGGGATGGTCGCTGGCTGGGACTCCACTCGGGCGCCGGCGCCTCCGTCGCCCCCGGCTCGGGAGCTGAGTGACAACCCGGCTCCGCACACCGGGAGGGGGAGGGGGCGGCGGCAGCACCCGCGGGCCCCTCCCTCCTCGCCCTCCGTCTCCTCCCCCACCCCCTCCTCTAAACAAAGGAAGTGATTCTGGGTGAGAAAAGCTGGGAAAATGTGAGCTTTTCGCAGGGTCTGGTGTGTGAATCCAGCCTCAGGAGTGGACAGACGGGAAGCCTCCGTGTGTTCAGTGGCTCGCTTCTCAATGCGAGATGCCCGGAGCCCCGGTCTGGCCGCAGGGAACCCCTGTAGCCGGCGGCCTGGCCTCTCACCTGCAGGGTTCCCCCCACCAGGACCCCCTCCCAGCCGTCAGCTAGAAGCAACCCCCGCACCCCCCACCACACGGTCCTACCCCTCACTGCTGAAACCCTGCTCTCCCATGAAGCCAGCCCCTGCCTATTCATTCTCAGAAACTAACATCCTTCCAGAGCACATTACTTTGTAGGCTCTGTCCTGAGTCATTATATTCCTTTCTCCTCTATCTTTCAGAACTGCTTATTCACATATTAGCAATGTCCATTTTACAAATGAGGGCACTGGGACTGAGAGGAGTGACCTCTCTTCCTAAGATGATCTCTGCCACTGTCACTCCCTCTTGTGCCCCTTTTCTTTCCTCCTCCTCCTCCCTCTTCGTGGCACAATACCTAAGCCAAAAGGTATCCAGTCCAATCCCCTCATGTTATAGATAAAGAAGCAGACTCGGGGGGGGGGCACCTGGGTGGCTCAGTGGGTTAAAGCCTCTGCCTTCGGCTCAGGTCATGATCCCAGAGTCCTGGGATCGAGCCCCGCATCGGGCTCTCTGATCAGTGGGGAGCCTGCTTCCCCCCTCTCTCTGCCGGCCTCTCTGCCTACTTGTAATCTCTGTCTGTCAAATAAATAAATAAAATCTTTAAAAAAAAAAAAAAAAGAAGCAGACTCGGGGAAGGAGGGGACTTCCGCCAGATCGCACAGCAAAATCCCAAGGGGGGTCAGAGTCAGAAACCAGGCTCCCGACTCCTGACTCCTGACACAGTGCTCTCCACACTGTGCCCCATCCTGATCCCTCCCTTGGCTGCCTCCTGGTACAGTTACAGTTTAGGTGGACGACTGGGACCCACCGAGGGCCACCTGGGGGCAGACCCTCACCCAGAACACTGTGTCTTGCCGAGACTCTGACCTAAGAAATCCTTGTTCGTGGATATTGGAAAAGGGCTTGGGAGGACAAAGAGAGTCGGGTTGTCAGGAAAGAAAATCAGTGCCACCCGGCCAACACCCCGGCCCCTGTGGGCACTGCCCCCTTGTTGGGTCTCCGGATCGCCAGAAAAAAGTTCTGCCCAGAGGAGGGTGAGCATAAGGCTTCTGTGGAGGGGGGCGGTCTGGCTAAAGCACAGTGGGGATGGGCTGGGACAGGAAGCTGAGCAGCCAGGAGGAGGAGGTAAGGGCAGGTTGAGTCTTTCTGGGGGAAGTGGAAGAAACTGAGCTTGGGGAAAGATCACTTCCTTTTCTGCCTTCAGCGGGAGCAAGGAATCTGTGCCTCGGGCAGCCAAATCGCAGTCCTTCCCCAGAGCCCAGCTGGAGAAAGGGGGTAGTGCCCACTTTCTTTTCCCTTCCTTTCCCTCCGAGTCCTCTGCAGACTTCCTCAACACTCCCAATGACATCCCGACATTCTGCTTACTCCCCATGCCACGTGAACATGCCAACCTGTGCATCTGTCCCCCTGCCTTGAACCCTTGTCTTGACCCAAGTTCTTTTGGGATCAAGGCTTTTTTTTTAAATTTTCACTCAGCCCCCTGATTTTCACTCATGTAGCTGATAGAAAACCTCTGCCCCCGCCAAGACCCAGGCAGGTCCAGCCTGGGGAGGGGGCGGGGGAGCGGGGAGGGGATTGCATCACCCTATCCAACCTTCCAGCATCTTCTGTTCTGGAGGGCACCTGAGCCCACTCCCTATTCTTCGTACTGTGGGTGGCTGATATATAGTGGCTATGTTTGTGTAATACCTGTAGATCATTTGTTTTTCTTCAGTTCTGGGTAAAATGAACCAAAATCCTCTTCCCTTCTTTCCTCTTTCTCTCCCTCCCTCCCTCCCTCCCTCCCTCCCTCAACCTCTGCCTGTTCCTGGGGCCAGGACTCCTGGGGGATTAGACTGGCCTGTTTGAGAACAGAGCTGGCCCAGTCAGGGTCCATCCCAGAGAGTTGTTCTGGGAAAAAAACACGCTATCTCCTCAGAGTCTTCTGGGCAGGAGGGAGTGTGGGAATGTCTATGGCAAACACAGCACTCCTGGACATCAGAGCCATTTGGTGACGTGAAAAGAGCACTTAATTAAGAGTCAGAAGAGCTGAAAGCTGACTTCTAGGCCTTACTCTGCCACTCACTGGATGGGCGGTCCAGGCAAATCACGTTTCCTCCTTTGGCTTCCGTTTACCCATTGGCCAGCTTAGACAACAGACATCTTTCATCCTCTCCAGCTCCAAAAGCTGGTTAGTCCATTCGAAGGTGGGAAAGGTGGCCAAGATGGAGACCATGGGTGCTGGGCCTTCCACCTAGAAACACTGTGAGTCCTTGCTACTCCATCTGGAGCAGATTCCAGGACTGAGAAGAAGAGAGTTTGGTGGCAGGGGAAGGAGGATGTTGGAGGTCTATAGTGGGAAAACGACAGTGTCGGAAAGCGTAGGCGCAACACGTAGAACAAGATATCCAGAATTTACATTGAGCCAAAAACTCTCTGGCTTTTGAAGTATGTCCGGGACCCCCAGACGGGACGATCCTCCCCATACCAGGGTCTACTAGTGCTCTGCAGACACATGACCCTCCATGCTTTCCCCTGACTTGAACAGCTGAGTCTTGGTTTTCTCATCCATAAAATGGGCATATAAATACCACCTCACCGCAATTGCGAGGGCTTTGTGAGCTGATTTATGGAGAGTGGCTAGCACAGAAATTTTATCCGTAAGGCAAGTAGGCAGCACCAGGCAGGTGGGGTAGTGTCGGCAGTGGAAGGAGTAGGGGAGTATAAAATTCTAGAAATTGCTCGGTGCAGCTAGTTGTGCTGAATCCCACAAGGACCAGTTAGGGGGCCCCTAAGGGGACCCAATGAAAAGCTTCTATCTAGCATGTGGCTCTGGGAGTAAGATAATATCACAATGAGTCTAAATGCTCCCAGGGCCTACATTCCTCCCCTTTCCCCTTTACCTCTTGATCCTCCTTCTTTCCTTCCACCCTATCCTGGGCTTCTCCAGGCCCCTCACCCCTGCAGTCTCTGTGCTGACGCAGGGGTGTAGAGAGAAGAGGGAGGGCTGAAGTGTAGCGCTCCTGAGAGGCAAACTTCCATGCCCCCCTTCCTAGAATTCTCCAAACTAGACAGGGAAGGGCCTATCCAAGGAGGGAAGCCATTCCCGGGGAGGGGGCAGGGTAGCAAGGATGGGGTAGCAAGGCCAGCAAGGCCCCCAGAGAAGCCTGGAGGACTGGATGAGGTTTTAAGATTTGTCTCTTTTCCCTTTCCAGCAGGCGGGAGGTTATTTTGGTCCCTCTGGTGTTTCTCAACATTGTTCCGGGCGGTATGTGCACAAGGAAAGGGGGGAGGAGGAGGGCACCAGGGCGGGCAGGTTGGAGGGGAAGGATTTCTGGATGGCTGGGAAGCCCCTGGCCTGTCCCCTGGGGAGCCCACCTCCAAGGCTTGTGATGACTTCCCCCAAGTTCCCTCCCTCTTCAGATTTGGAATGTAGGTCTCTCTGCCTCCTCATCTCTTCTTCCCTTTCCCAGGTCAGAGGCTCCTGCTGGGGAGATGCTGGGGAAGGAGCTTCAGTGCGGCATGAGAACCCCCGGCGTGCCTGTGTGCTCGTGAGGGCAGGGGATGCATGGGTTGGGTCAGGGCTAGTTAGTCCAAGTTCCTCCAGACAGCGCAGAGCTGTTCCTGAAGGAGGATGTCACTTTCATGTCTTTGTCAGCCTCGTTGTTCCTTTGTTCATTCATTCATTCTTTTACCCTATTCAACAAACATTTATTGCACCCCTCTTTTGTATCAGAAAGTGAGCTAAGCCCTGGGGATAGAGAGATAAGAAAACTGAAGTCTCCCCCATGATTTCCAGAAAGCTCCAATCAGGTGGGGAACACTGGTTTGAGCAATATCCATCCCTCCTGGGAGGATCAGGATGTTTTTCCAGCCTGGGTCTTTCCTCCCCATGCCCTCCCCGCCCCAGTCTTGCTGAATTTCAACAGGGATGAAAACGAGCTTAAAATGCCAGGCCCAGAAGAGTGGCTGGCAGCCCTCTCACCAGTGGCGTGGGGTGGGCGAGTAGCACTGGGAGCTGAGGACCCTTCAGGGCTTGGCAGAGGCCCTCCAAGGCTGGGAAAGAGGGTCAGTTCTTGGAGGCTCGCAAAGCCACCCATACTTCAGTTAGAGGATCTGTGCTCTGACTGATCCTACAGGTGGCTTCCTGGTGTGAGATTTTATTTGAATATAAGATTTAATGGGCTCTGGGGCTTTAAAAAACTTGAAAATCTGAAGTTCAACCCAACATGTTCGTTGTATAGATAAGGAAACTGAGACCCAGAGGGGCAATAAACTTGGTCAAACCCACCCATGAGATGGGGCTGAGCCTGGTGCCAGAGGGAGACATCCAGAAATGAGCCCTACCCCAGCCCCCGGCCCCATGGATCACTCAGGGAACCCCTTGAGCACCAGCCCTTCAAACCCTGGTTGGTGTTCACAGCCTCCCCAGTTCACCGGGGGGAGGAGGTACTGCTAGCACACCAGGCAGAACCAGCATCGAATGGATACATACTTCCATGAGAATAAAGGTGCGCCAGGTACACAGCCACTGTTTATAAAGACATGCATTATGTCCCATATAGAGCATCCCACTTAATGGCAGGTAGCAAAGCCACTGTCAACTGAAGCCAGGTGAGGTTCAACGGAAGCCACATGGCAGAGCTGGGACTGACCCAGATGTGGTGTGTTTTACTCCTGGAAGGACGAGTGAGGGTCGGGGGGTGACTGGAATCACTGAACCCATTGGTCTGGGAGGGGTTCCTGGAGAAGAGACTCTCCAGCGGCCTCATCCATTCATCAGCTTGCACAACTAGTCTTTATTAGGGACCTACAATGAAGATGACACTGTTCCAAGGTGCTGTCCAAGAGCTCAGAGTGTGGCACCCAGAGGACAGGACTAGCGTCAAGTCTACTCAGAATTAGCTAGAGCTCCAGGGGGTATGTTCCAGATGCCACAGAGAAGGCAGAGAGCTCACTGGGCCAGCCCAGCCTGGGGGCCTTGGAGGAGGAGCCGGGTGCTATGAGTTTGGGGAGAAGTGCTTGGCATGGAGGCGGCGTTTCTGAGCAAGACCAGGGCGGTGGCTAGGGTGCTGACCTCAGGCTGGGCAGCAGGGTGATAGCTGAGGGCCATGCTGCTGGTGGCCTCCTGGGGGAGGCTGAGAAGACTCGCATGGGCCGTGCACCCAGTTGAATCCAGAAGGCCTCAGCCCCAGTCTCACACACACACCCTCCCCCGCAGCACTGGGTGAACCCCAACCACTCACCGAGCCCCTCTAAGCCTTGGTCCTTCTTTCCATAAAAGAGGAATAATTACATTACCTGTTTTATTTGTTCAAAAGTGCCTTTCAGGGTGTAAATCACTAGACAGATATCAGGACCTGCGCTATTAGTGATGGGAAGCCTCCAGGCATTTTTGAGCAGGAGGCGAAAGGATCTGAAAGATGCTTTGGGAAGACCGTTCGGCGGCCCAGTGTGGAGTGGATTGCAGGAGGGAGAGGTACAACAGGAAGACCTGTCTTGGCCAAAGAAGATTAAAAGCCAGACCTAAGAGGAAGCTGTGGGAGCAGAGAAAATGAACAAGAGAGATGTCACATGGGACTCCCAGGCTCCTTGGCCAGTGACGCAGAGCAGCCGGGGAGAGTGGAGAGCGATGACTTGGATTTCTAGCTGGGGCTCCTGGGGAGTGCTGGAGACTTCGAGATGGACAGGAAGCAGGAGAGGCAGCTTTCAGGAGCCGGGGGTGGGGGGAGGGGGACAGGTTGCGTGGGATGTGCTTAAGGGGACATCCAGGCGCAAGGGCGTGCAGGCTTGGGGACATGACCCAGGAGACGGTCAGAGCTCCAGCTGGGTCGTCTCCATCAAGATGGCAGTCAGAGCTCTGGGAGAGAGGAGGTCGCTCAGGGGGAGCCTGCGGAAGAAAAATTGGAAAGAAGCTGGCTGTGCCCACGGCACCGCACGGGGAAGAACAGCCAGAGGGAGGAGCAGGGTAGCAGGTGTTTCGGGAGGAACGGTGCTGAGTGGTTCGGACCTGGAGAGCAGCCGTGAAGGATCTGAGGGGGAAGTGATAGGATTTAGTGACAAGAGGGGGGAGGAGTGGGGGGAGAAGCACTATCTCCAGAGTTAGCGCTGGAGCAGGTAGGAAAGGGGTGCCGCGGGTGCAGACAAGGCTTTGAAAGAGAGTGGCAGGGAGGAGAATAAAAGATGGACTGTTAGCTGCAGGAAAGTGGGGTCAAAAAGAGGTTGGTTTTAGGCGGGAGATCTGAGCATGCGCACAGCCTGAGGGAGCGAAGCAGGGGCAAGGAAGAGATGAATCAGAGGGAAGAGGAACCGAGAACAGACCCCACTTGTCAAGTATCCTAAGTGGTTAATGACAACTGGCTGGGCACGGAGCTCTGGATGCTCACAGACCTGGAGGTACATCTCCACCATCTCCAAGCCCCTCTCTCCCACCACACTGAGTGTTGAGGGCAGGCCCCTGGGCCTTCTGCCCCAGACCGTCTCTCCCCCACTCCCCACCCCACTCCCACCCCCCACACAAGACACGCGGCCAGTGGTTTGCCCTGTCAGGCTGTGCACCAATTAAAGACTCAGCCTTCTCCAGACACCAGCAACTCCTCACAGGGCAGCCCATGGCCTGGCCCCACACCTGACCCCAGACCACAGGGCGCCAGCCATGGATTTCTTGGTTTCTCTGGCCGGGACTGCAGCCAAAGACGTACCTCTGTGCCCTCCCCCTATACCCCGCCACTGCCGGGAAGACCCCGAGTCGGCTTTACCATGTACCAGACTCATTAGAGCTCTCCGCACAGCCCACCCCATCCTGCCACGTTCCCCACCTTCCTGGACTCCCCAGACATCATCTCCGGATGCAAGGGCATGGATCCCCAGCTTCCTGTCCTCACACTGAGCAGAAGGGGAAATCGAGGCAGGGGTGCTCCTGTGGCTTCTGTTGTAGGTCAGGCAGGGTAGATTCCGGATTCCCTGATGCTTTCCTAGTCCTTCCTGCACATCCAACTGTTCCCCTGCCCCTCAAGAAAGAGAAGTATGCCTGTTAACCTTCTGTATGTTCTGAGAACGAGAAGAGGGCCAGAAAGATTGGGGGAAAGAGAGAAGGAGGGGCAGAAGAAGAGTTTCTAGATTAAATTCAGGACACCCAGTTGCATTTTTAAAAGCAGTTTTATTGATCCCTAACTTACCTATCATAAATTTCCCCCATTTAAAGTGTACAACTCAATGATGTTTCAGCATAATTACAGAATTGTGCAGCCGTCACCATCGTTTAATTTGAGAACACTTTCGTCACCCTCAAAAAACAAAACAAAACAAAACAAAACCTTGCACTCATTAGCATTTGCTGCCCAACCCCTATCCTCTCCTACACAGATCCAGGCAGTTACTAATCTCACAGTCTCTGTGGGTTTTCCTCTTCTGGAGCCTTCGTATGAATGGAACCATACATGCAGTCCTCTGTGGCTGGCTCCTTTCAGTTGGCCTAAGGTCTTCAGCATTCACCTGTGTAGTACATGTGTCAGTACTGCATTCTTTTTGAGGACTGAGGAATATTCCAGCGCATGTCTGTACAACACTGTGTTGACCCACTCATCGGTGGGTGGACATCTGGGTGGTATCCACTTTGAGGTTATTATAAACAATGCCACTAGGAAATTCCTGTATGAGTTTCTGTGTGAACATGTGTTCTCACTTGTTTTGGGAAGATACAGACAGAAAGAGGGGCCGGACCACATGCCTGGACCTTTGTCCCATCTATCCGAGGTATCGTCCTGCTGCCTGCTGCAGAAGCTCTCATGATTCCCTTTCACAGGGTAAAACATAGAGGCTCAGAGGGAGGCCTGAGACTACCAAAGGCTAATATTGAAACAGGTCTCCCATTCAGGGTCCATGGTTCTTTGCAACACATCCCCCAAGGGAACAAAATATCTGGAATTTGAAAAGCAGCATAACCAGTGTGAACAGTCAACTTGTCACGCTGAATTCCTTATCAGGTGCTTTGGGGACCGTGTCCTGGGGGTGGGGGAGGGCAGGGCAGACCGAAGCTGAACCTTCTTGGAAGGAAAGAGCTGGAAAGCCCGCCCACACACAGGCTTCCACAGAGATCCATCGGCTGATAGAAGCCCCGCCCAGCAGGGATGGGAGCCCGGAGTCCAACCACTAGGCACTGACTCCGTCGTCGCACAGCAGCATCCAAATGGGGCCACATTCTTGGGAAAAGAACAGACAAGAGACCTTTGAAAAATCTCAGGCTTGGCCACAGATCCTGGCTTCAGCCCATTCTCTCAGCTCATCTCACCCTGATTTTAAGCAGAACTGTGAATGCTGCTCGGGGATTATTCCATTCACGTCTGCCTTGCCTTTCTGCCCTGAGCCCAAGGCTCTGTCACCAGAGAGCCCTGGGTCGTGTGGGAAAGCTCTTTGCAGTAAGTGCATTTTCCTAAAGCCAGGGTGGAGGGGTGGACTGTGGCCTGGTCTCCCTGCATCTTCTGGGGGCCCACCCCAAAGCCCCAAATTCCAGGCCAGAGGAATAAACAGGAGCTTGCTGGAATGCCCGCCACTCTGTGGGAGCCATCCACTCTATCTGGTCAGGGGCAGGGGAGGCACAGAGGAGCCCTCCCGTTGCCAAGATTTTCCATTGTAACCTCTGTCCGCGGCCCACAAGTTAGACAGGCTTCATCCAGGACTGAAAATGGGTTTCTAGTGCCTAGCAGAGCTCAAGAAACATTTACTGAATGCTGAATGTCCAGAATAACAAAGAGATCAGGAAGAGAGTCTAGCAACACTTTATTGTCTAAAACTCATTTAACTCCCACCGCATTGCTGATGAATTAAGTAGAATTATTTTCCCATTTCTCAGACCAAGAAACTAAGACTCAGCGTGGTGGGTGGATCCGTTGACCCATAGCAACCGAGCCAAAAGAAACCGCCCCGCTCGGGGCTGTTGCTTGGGCCTCGGGCTCCCCCTGCTGGCCGGACGGGAGTCTGGGCGTGGAGCGAGGAGCTGCCCTGGGCTGCCCCGGCTCCCGCACTTCTCGCTCTACCCAGCCCGCTCTGTGCCGAATTCCTGAGGCTGGGACAAGAAGCCGTACCTGGGCTCAGGCTAGGGCAAGTCGCAGGTGCGCTGCGCCAGGCGTCACGTCAGGTGGGATGTACCACGGGCAGAGCGCGCCAGGCCAGAGGGAGACACAGTCCGTGCCCCACCCCAACGCAACCGACCCTCCCCCCCACCCCCCCACCCCCCCCCCCACCCCCCCACCCCCACCCCACCGGCTCCATGGCTCTGTCTTGCTCAGACAGAAAGCTCTAAGATAAGACCAAGGGGCCTGGGGTCTAGGCAAGCCAGCAATTCTGCCCACGCAGAGGGAATGGGGAGACGCCTGTCTCATGATGCCCCGCCCAAAGTGCTTGGTTCCCTTTTCTCCAGGCCAGGTGTCCTAAACCAGCCCAAAGGGATGAGATTGTCCTATTGCAGAAAAACCCCCGAGAAAAGGATTTTCTAGTTTCCTTTACCTTCCACCCTATCTCATCTAACTACTCTGTTCTGACAATGAAAAAGGCTAATTTAGGCCCATCCAGTTCTTGCTGTTTCTGGAAATGGGGGGACTGCTGGCTCTCCGTGAGCGCTTTGTTCAATCAGTTCTCCTCAAAGGTTATGGCTTTGGTCTCTTGTGTCAAACAAATATGACATCAAATCTCACTTCTGTCCCTTCTTAGTGTCTGACTTCGAGAACGTTACTTAACCAAGAAGCCTCAGTTTTCTCACCTGTAAAATGGAAGTTACTATACTTTCATAGTGGGCTGTTGGAAGGATACGGGGATAAATTATGAAATCAATAGCCCTGTGCATACAGTAAGTGTTCTGTAAATGCTACTGATAATTATCACTATATTCATAGTTCTCGTACCTTACCTTTCCTATTCTTCACTTAACTAAAGAGAGATGGGGTGATGGGTGCAGTAGGCAGATGGGAGTTTTGGGCATAAAAGTGTGGACTGTCCTCTCATGTGTTCATGACTTCCCAACCTGGTCACCTCCTTGCGCTCCTCCCCCTGGTCTGCAAGGGGAGGGGTGGCAGCTGCTTCCCTCCCCTGCCCGGGCCCTGACCCAGCCAAAGGCCTGGCACAGCTGCTGGAATGGTCCAAATGCCTCGGGTTTAGGGCTAGGTAGAGGACAGCTGGGGATGGGGGAGGAAGGCGAAGGGGCAGAAAAGGAACCCTCTACTCCCTCACCATGTCCACTTCTCCTGCTGCTCCCGAAGCCTTTCAGGTCAGCCTGGGACCTCTGATCTCCGTCCCGCCCCAATCTCCCTGGTGGGCTGGGCGGGGGTGGGCGAGAGGAATTCTCCCTCTTTCCCTCCCTTACCCTCTGCCCTCTCATGCCTCCTCTCCATGGCTGAACCCACCCACCCCAGCGCACCCCTGTGCCCCTGCTCCCTCTCCAGCCCACGTGCTGCCCAGCTGTCACCGGCCTTGAGCTGGGCACTCCGCCTGCCTGCACCACTCATGAATCGCCAGCAGAGCCTCCACCTGTTCCCCTCGGTCTGAGCAGCAAGGCTGTGTGGCCCCATCTGTTGTCCTCCATCCAGGATTCAGCACAAGAGACTACACTTCAAAACCCTCAGCTTCCACCTGCCAGGATGGGGGTGGGGAGAACTGGCTGAGAGGCAGGGACTGAATCAGTGGCATCCTCATCTCCTGGATGGAAGAGCTTCCCCACCCGGCTCCACCAGTATTGTCTGAAACAGCCTACATACCAGCAGGGCGGGGTGTGGGGGCAACAAGCCCCCTCCTCCCAAAAGAACATTTGCATATTTAGCAGCATTCTCTTATTAACGTTTCGTTTCTTCACAGACAGCGCCTGAATCTGGGCTGGTCAGTGTACAATGCAAGCAGAAAGACACAACAGGGGCAACATTTAATTCATTTAATTAATTTTTTGTTACACAAGCAATACGTGAATGCATTTTCCTTGATTAAAACAAAAATGAAACCACTGTAGTTCAGGCTCCATTCCCTTCGATTGGTCCCCCCAAATCCACACTTTTTCTCCTAAACAGAGAGGTGATCACTGGTACCAGCTAGGCTGGTAACAGCCTAGCTGTATGTAGCCATAGAAAATACAAGGTACTATCATGTGGGTTTGGGTTTTGCTGTTATTTTTTTATGTAAGTTGTAACTAGAAATATTCTGCAACTAAATTCACTTGAAAAAAAAAATAAGTCTTATCTACCTAAGCTGGTACATACAGATCTACAACAATATCCTTATTTTTTTAAGATTTTATTTATTTATTGAGAGAGAAAGAGCTCACTTGAGAGCACAAGCAGGGGGAGTGGCAGGCAGAGGGAGAAGCAGCTGAGCAAGGGTGGGGGATGTGGGGCTCAATCCCAGGGCCCTGGGATCATGACCTGAGCCAAAGGCAAACACTTAACCAACTGAGCTACCCAGGTGCCCCTATTAATCCCTTTAAATGATATATAATATTCTGAGCATAGACACATCATAGTTTCCTTAGCTGTTTCCCTATCGATAGACATTCAGGTCGTCTCTCTTTTCCTTCCCTTACAAACACTGAGTCCCTGTCATAGGCTTGAGCCTTCTCTCATAGTCCTGCCAGTCCTGTGTTCTTACCCCTTGGGGGCAAGAAGGTTAACCATTAACACTGTTTTAAGGGTACAAAAATAGCAAAAGTAACCTCAAGAGCATTTTATAACCAATTCATAGTAATTTTTTTTTTTTTCAAAATCCTGGGTCCCTCTAAGATGACCTCCATATAAACTTGGAGGCAAATTAGTGTTCTAGGAAACAGCTATGGTCAAGGAGATAGAAGGAGACACAAGATAGAGTGAAGAGAGAGAAAGTGAAGGAGAGTGAACAGGGAGGAACAAGAAAGAGAAGTAAAAGATCCTGGGTATGACAGCACTCTGCCACAGGGAAAAACTGGAGCTGTCCAGCAGAAAGGAAACAGTTAAGTAAAACTTGGCATATCTATTCTACGGAATATTATGCAGCCATTAAAATGATAATTATGAAGACTATGTAGGAGCATGGAAAATGCTTCTGATATTAAGTTAAAAAGTAGACTACAAAATTAAAACTGCATTATGATTACAACTCTGAAAATGATGTGGGCATACAAAGATTGGAAGGGAATCTAGACAAATGAAAACAATCAGATTTGTTTCAGTAGCAGAATTGTGGGTATGCTATTATTATCACTTATTCCCATTACCATTGCCATAATATTGTTTTGTGCAACATAGGATTAATGCTAAATAGCAACAGGAAGAAGGAAGGGAAGGAAAATGAATAAAAGAAAAGAAGAAGAGAGGGAAGGAGGAGGGCATAGATGGAGAGATGAGGCGGGGAAGCTGGAGTAAAAGTCCATGTTCTGGGGGTTGGACCATCTTCACAGCCATGTGAGCCACGGTGTCCACTTGGGCTCTTCCTGCAGGGCCTTTGGGCTGAAAGCAGTTTTCACCGTACACAGAAGATGTACACCTCCCTCCTGCTCCTCCTCCATTATCTTTTTAAAGCTTACCAAAGAGGTAGAGATACCAAGCTCAGGATCTTTTTTTTTTTTTTTGCAAAATTTTATTTATTCACTGGAGAGAGATACAGAGACAGAGACAGAGAAAGAGAGAGAGTATGCACAAGCAGGGGGAGCACCAGAGGGAGAGGGAGAAGCAAACTCGTCGCTGAGCTGGGAGCCTGACATGGGGCTCAATCCCAGGACCTGGAGATCATGACCTAAGCCACAGGCAGACATTTAACCATCTGAGCCACCCAGGTACCCCCCCACCAAGCTCAGGATCTTAAGGGGATCAGAGTCTAGTAGGTAGGAAGGGGGACATTGATCTATAAGCAATGACAATCAACAAATGCTCAACCAGAGATCTAATCTTGTGAAGCTGGAAGCTCTAGAGTCCCAGAAGCCCTCACAAGCTGGGTCTCAAAGGATGAGCAGGAGATTAGCAGGCAGAGAAAAGGGGCTAGCATCCTAGGTAGAAGGCACATGAGCAAAGGCACTGAAACCCACACACACACACATCGCACACACACTCCCATTTGGCATAGTCAAACATAAGACTCAGGAGAAACAGAGGCACGTGATGAGACCTTGAATTATTCAAGGGCAAAAAGAAGCACTGCAGTGTTTAATGCCTCTTGAGAGGATGAGGAAAGTGGGTGGTAAGCCAAAGTGGAGAGAAGGAACATCAGTTGGGAGGTTACTTTAAGAGTTCTGATGGGAAAAAGCAGGACCCTCAACTGGGGTGGTTAATGGGATGGGGACAGAATGGTTAACCCGAGAAATTCTTATGTAGAAATGATAGAACAGTATTTGTTTATGCAATGAACATATTTTGAGGGTCTGCTATGGCATCAAGCATTCAGAGATGGAAGACAATCTCTGTCCTCAGACGGAAAGATGGACAGGGAGATAGATGGTTCCAGATCAGTGTGAAAAGTGCTGTAATAAAGGTAAGCCAATGAGGGAGAGACCATGAGGGGCCAAGAGCAGATGGGATGTGGGAAGGGAGGGAGGTCTTTCTAGGTCCCCGCCTCAGATGTTGGGTGAACAGTGGGGCCATCAGAAAGTGCAGGGCAAAGGTGTGTCTGCAGGCAGATAATGGTTGTAACTTGGACCTCTCTTGCTTTGCCCCTACCCCATTGAGAAGAGCCAAATGTGGCTTAGGCTTCCTATTGCCTTCCCAGTTGAATGAATCCAATGGCAAGCACCTAGAATAGTTCCTGGCAGAGTAAGTGCCCAACAAATGCTAACTTAAAGAAAACAAGCAAAAAGTGCAGAAACTCAAAGCAAGACCCACACTTACCAGGCTCGGCTCTCTCCATGAGACCAGGGAAACACTTTGGCCCCCTGGTCCCAAAAGGCAGTCCACCAGAGATTTCTGACAAAACCAGACCTCAACCTCCCAAGAAGAGGTTGTTAAAAAGAGTGTGGCTATAAGCATGCACCAGAGCTCACTGCAGATAGACAGGGCTCCCACATACAAAAGCAAAGATGGCCGCAGAAGGGTCTCGGCAGTTTAGTCCCATTGGCAGGAGTTGGCATGACATCATTTTTTTGAGTATGGACCATGCACTTGGCAAAAATCACATTCATTACATGACTCCACAGAGCAAGTCACCAAAACTGAATTTTCTCTCTTTGTGGGCTTTTGCTGGTTTATTGGAAATTTGGAAGAAGATAAAGCGGAGTATGGAGACATTGTTTATGTTGATGCTGTTGAGTGATGACATCATGGAAAGTTGTCAGAAAGATTTATTGAACTGCTTTCCTGCCACGAGGAATTAAAAGGCTTTGAAGGACCCAACTAACTCATCAGATGTCAGGTGGCTCACTTCTCACTGATGTGACAAGACTTGTAAACACTCCCATCTTGAAAGTAAAACACTGCTGATGCATTAGATGGAGGAGATGCTTGCGTGGAACTTCAGCTGGACCCACAGACTAAGTGACTGACCACTGGCATCTGCTTTCCTTTCTTATTGCTTGACTACTCTGAGTGCAGTGAAACCACCAATGGTAAAGAAACGCAGCGCTCTCTGATGGGGGTGACATCACCTTTTAGGAGAAATTCTTGGATTTTGCTAAGTATGAGTTTTGCTCCAAGTTTCTGGTTTTGGGGTGGGTTTTTTTTTTTGTTTGTTTGTTTTTTTGTTTTGTTTTGTTTTTTGTTTTACATTTTTAAAGTTAACATCTGCTGAGTGTTTATATATTCCCAGCACTATTCTTGGTGTCCTATGTGCACTTATTCATACACGCTGTACAACAAATCTGTGGGGTAGTTTCTAGTATTAGTCTTACTTCCCGGTAGTAAAACAGAGACACAGAGAGGTTGAGAAGCAAAACCTTTTAAGTGGGGGCACCTGGATTCTGACCCTGGCAATATGCCCTAAGTGCTCTTGGCCACTTTTCATAAACCTGAGGATGGATCCGAACCATGGGGCGTAAGCCCTACCAATGGGGCTTCATCTCCAGGGAACTTCTACGCTGAAAGTCAACTATGCCAAAGTCAACTAAGTCAAGAGGACTTACTCTTCCTAGAATTTAAGAATGCACTGAATAATGCATCTGTTGTGTGGTCTAACTCTAGGTGATGTTTGGGCCCATTTCCTTCTTTCCATAAAACAACTGAGACTAACACTGAGAACAGTCACTAGCGATGTATACCCAGGGTCTATGTTGACACATACCTGACCGAAGGACACTCCACCACTCCCTTCGTTAAACACCTATCCACATGGACTTCACTGATATTCTCCAAACTGACCCACATCTAGGACAGGTGCACAGGAGTGCACTTGTGTATCAACTATGTTAATTCGGTTTTGTACTGCTTTTGTGTGGCTGTTAAAAATCCATACATTTGTTCAGCTATCTTCACTATTGGTATTAATTTCTTAAAACTGGTGGGCTTCAGAGGAGCCCAAATATAGCAGAGGAGTTTACTGATTGATTGTCTCACTAAAGGCAACTAAAAATAAAAGATAAAACCACTGAAAACTTCTTTTGACTCTGCCTCATCGACTGCGAGAATGAAGACCGTTTTCAGCCATAGACTGCCGACATTCCAGAACATGTTGACATCACTCTGATGTGCTGTTACTCTGATGGGCCCCAGAGGAGCCCTGCAAAGAATCTTCAATCACATCACTGTAGAACGCAGTCTCCCTGGAAAGAAAAAGAAGAAGTTTCTTCCTTCAAATGGTGGGACCTAGAAAAGAACTGGCTACCATCCATACTCTCTGTAGTCATGTACAGAACACGATCAAGGGCATTACACTGGGCTTCCATTACAAGCTGAGGTCTGGGTATGCTCACTTCCCTGTCAACGTCGTTACTCAGGAGAATGGTTCCCTGGTTAAAATCTGAAATTTCTTGGGTGACAAATAGATCCACAGGGTTTGGATGAGGCCAGGTGTTGCTTGTTCAGTATCTCAAGCCCAGAAATCTGAGTTAATTCTTGAAGGAAATGACATTGAACTTGTGTCAAACTCAGCTATTTTGGTTCAGCAAACTACAACAGTTAAAAACAAGGATATCAGAACGTTTCAGGATGGTATCTATATTTCTGAGCAGGCTCATGAATAAGATCCAGGTTGTCCAGCTACAGAAACAGCAAAATGCCAGACAACTTTTCAAACTTATTTGTGGTATTTTAAAGATGCATTGAAAGCCATATTGACTTGGGGCTTTTTCTTAAAGCAAAACAAACCAAACCAACAAATAAAAACACCACTTTTTAAATGCATGAATTGACTGGAAGAGAATGAAAGATGAATTTGGAAGCCTCAAGCCATGAAAGCAGAAGCCAGCGAGAATCTCACACTGACATCAGCATTTACAATGAGGTTCAACTTTCACAAACTCACAGCGCACTGGAGGGCTTGTCCAAGGTGAGGAGTCTAATGAGGGGCTGCACTCCCAGCATAAACCTATAAACCTAGAGCCCAAAGCACAGTCTATTATAAGGTCAAATTCAAAATTAAGCCATGCTCTACCTACTTGCACTGAATAGAAGGCAAAAAAACATCGCTCTTGAGAATTAACAACTACCAGCTAGCCATTGAGCAGGGTTGCTGCCCAAATTTACACTATCTAGGTAGCCCAAATAATCACAGTTAAGAATTTACTTTTGTGTGGATCCTGAGCTGCCAGTGCCCTCAGGTGCTTGGCAGTTGCAAATGAGAAACAGTCTGGTAGGAAAACACCTTCAACCCAGGCATTAGAGAATTTCCACAGCCATAGTCCTAAGCAACATGAGTTTATGGTAAAAAAAAACAAATCACAAAACACAAGGAAATAAGACCCCATCAGTGAGGTCCCAGAAGAAAAAAAAAATTAGAAAGCATAGTGGTTCACAGTCCCGGGTAATTTTGCCCTGCAGGGGATATTTTTGGTTGTCACAACTGGAAAGGAAGAAATGTGAGTTACACGATCTAGCGTGTAGAGACCAGGGATGCTGTTAAACATCCTGCGATGCCCAGGACAGCTTCCCACAATAAAGACTTGCCTATCTCATAATGCAACAGTGCCAAGGTCAAGAAGCCCTGAGACAGCAGAATCAAACCTGCAAAGTTTTTGTTTTGGAATGATCAAAAATAGTACATTCAGGGGCGCCTGGGTGGCTCAGTGGGTTAAAGCCTCTGTCTTCAGCTCAGGTCATGATCCCAGGGTCCTGGGATCGAGCCCCACATTGGGCTCTCTGCCCAGCAGGGAGCCTGCTTCCTTCTCTCTCTCTCTACCTGCCTCTCTGCCTACTTGTGGTCTCTCTCTGTCAAATGAATGAATAAAATCTTTTTTAAAAAAATAGTACATTCAATAAGTAAAAGTGCAGACTTGAAGACATTTCACATATGATTAAAAAGCAAGGGAGTGTATTGTCAAGCAGATTTGAAGAAGAACAAAAAAAAAATCTCAAAATGAATGAAGTAAAACAACTAAAATTTAAAAATTAGTGGCACAACCAGGTTTGGAAAATAGTTTTGAATTATCTAGCAAAATTGAAGATAGACATAATCTGTGACCCAACAAGTTCATTTCTAGTATATAGCCTAGGGAAACTGCACATGTGCTCCAACTTACATATACAGTGGTGTACATAAATACAAATACATACACCAATGTTCATAGCAGCATTGTTGAAAGTGGTTCCTCCTTAACAAGGGGGAAGAACTAACTCAACAAAATAGAATGAAAATGCATAATATAGTCATATAATAGACTACCTCACAGCAGTGAAAGTAAATGAACAATTGGTACAAACAAGGATTAACTTTCAAAGAGCATGTTGAATAAAAGAAGCAAGACTCCAAATATATACAAATTATTAAAGAGAACAGACAAAAATGGACAGAGCTGCTAAAACTATAAAGAGAAGCAAAGACATTAATTACATTGAAGTCAAAGTGGTGGTTACCTCTTGTGGAGGTAGGAGTTAGAAATCATGAAAGGACACACAAGGGGCTTCTGGACTCTTGGTCATGTTCTATTTCTAGGGCTATTACTTGGAATTTATATCAGAATTAATGGTTAAGATGTGTGTTTATTTTTTTCACACTTTTCTGAATTGTGTTGCATTTTCCCAATTAAAAAAAAAGTCTTAAAAATGAAGTGGCAGGTTTTAACAGCAAATTAGACAAAGCTGAAGTGAGAATTATTGTACTGGAAGACAGATCTAAAGAAATTATCCAGAATGCAGGTCAGATTCACAAAGAGATGGAAAGTTTGACAGAAAAATTAAGTTGGAATCCTGTAAGACATGAGAGAAAGAAGGAGTGACTTAGTGTTTGAAGTTAAATAGCTGACATTTTCTTAGGACTGAAGAATAGATAACTGATAACCGTCCACTAAATTGGGAAGCCCAGCTAGTCACAAGCAGTATAAATAAAAGGTAATCCACATCTAGACCACATCACAGTGAAATTTTCAGAATGCCTCAATTTTTTTAATTCAAAAGAATGAAAAGATATTAAAAGCAGTTGGAGAGAAAAGATATATAACCTTCAAGTAAAGGACAATTATACTGACTGCTTTTTTCATCTATAGTGAAAGCCAGAAGACAGTAGAGTACTATCATTAATATACTAAAAAAAACTCTCACCCTAGAATTATTATTCTTAGTGAAAATATCATGAAAGAGCTATAAAAACATGTAATAATTCATAGGTTAAAGAATAAATTATAATGGACATTAAAAAATTTACAAAAGCTTAAAAACAAAAACAGTACATGACAAATTTGTTAAATGCAATTAAACTGGTACTTTAGAAGTAAACCATAATCTCAAATGCTTATATTAGAAAATAAAAAGATTAAAAATTCGGGGCACCAGGGTGGCTCAGTCAGTTAAGCATCCAGCTCGGTTTCAGCTCAGGTGGTGATCTCGGGGTCATGAGATGGAGCCCTGCATTAGTTTCCATGCTCAGTGCAGACTCTGCTTAAGTTTCTCTCCCCATCTGCCTCTCCCCCGTTCTCTCATTCTCTCTCTCTAAAATAAATAAATAAACCTTTAAAGAAAAAGATTAAAAATTAACATTTAACATTTAACATTAATAACATTAATGTTATTAATAACATTTAACATTAATTTAATAAAGGACAACAGATTAAACTCAAAGGAAGTAGAAGGAAGAAAACAATAAAAATAAGAACCAGGACTAATGAAATAGAAAATAGAGAGAGTCAATAATGCCAAAAGTGAGCTTTTCTGAAAAACCTAATAAAATTGATAAAATTCTGGCAAGAATGATCATGTGAAAAAGAGAAGACAGAAAAAAAATGAAGAATAAAAAGGGGGACAAAATTATATAAGCTACAAGGATTTTTTTTTTTTTTTTTTTTTTGACAGACAGAGATCACAAGCAGGCAGAGAGGCAGGCAGAGAGACAGGAGGAAGCAGGCTCCCTGCTGAGCAGAGAGCCCGATGCGGGACTCAATCCCAGGACTCTGAGATCATGACCTGAGCCGAAGGCAGCGGCTTAACCCACTGAGCCACCCAGGCGCCCGCTACAAGGATTTTTAAAAGATAGATTATATTAAGAAAAATTTTACGTGCAAAATTTTGGAACTCGAGGCAAAATGGAAAAATTTCTAGGAAAGTATAACTTACCAAAACTAACCCAAGGAAAAAAAATCTGAATAGTCTTATCAATAAGGAAATTGAGTCAGTAGTTTTCCCAAAAATTCAAGAAATAAATAATTCCTATCTCAAAAAAAAACTCTTCTAGAAATACAAAAAAGGGAAAAGTTCCCAACTTATTTTATAAACCTAGCATAACCTTGATACCAAATCCAGATTAAAAAAAAGTATGAGAACAAAATTTTATAGGCCATTTTCCTCATGAATATGCATGCAAAATCTAAACAAAATATTAGCAAACCAGATATAGCAACATATATAAATATACTACATCTTGACCAATGTTTTATTCTAGGAATGAAAGTTGTTCTATCATTTTCTTTAAAAAACCAATTAATGTAATTCACCACATTAACAGATTAAAGAAGATAAATCATCTCACTTGCAACTTAAAAAAACATTTGATTTAAGAGTTTATGATGAAAACTCTTAACACACTAGAAACAGAAGGAAATTGATAAAAGATAGCCTTGAAAAACTCACAGCGAGCACACTACATGATGGCAAATCCTGGAACTATTTCCTACAATATCAGGAACAGGAAGAGAATATACATTATCAACCCAT
Organism: Lutra lutra; assembly: GCF_902655055.1. NCBI lineage: Eukaryota > Metazoa > Chordata > Mammalia > Carnivora > Mustelidae > Lutra > Lutra lutra. The sequence goes on along the minus strand of NC_062292.1, from coordinate 42,445,253 downwards.
TGATCTGGAAGTTCTAAGCAAGACACAGAAGGTGGGAAAGGAGAAAAGGAAGGGAGGGGGAAAGTTATAAGAATTGATAAGGGATAATCAAAATTGCTGTTTTCCACAGATGATTAATATTATCTGTATGACAAATCCTAAAGAATGCACAGATAAGTAATTAGAACAAATTGAAGGATTTTGCAAGATTACTGACCAAAAATATCAATATGCAAAAATCAATTTCACTTAATTTTATTTCCATGACCCAGCAAAAACAGATAGAGAATACAAATTTTATAACTATGGTCATTCAAAATAACATCAAAATATAAAATAGCTGGGAATATATCTAACAGAAGATTGCAAGTTTTTTATAAAGAAATATTTAAAACTTTATTGGAAAACATAAAAGGGGAATTATTATTTCATACAACAGTTACACAAAACCCAGTACATATATCAATCACTTCTAATGCTTTACAATTATTAACCTACTAATTCCTCATAACCATCCCTACAAGAAAGACATTATTATTATAATCATTGCATTTACAGATAAGGAAACTAAAAACTATCACAAGAAATCTATTGAATGATAGAGCTGGGATTTGAACCCAGGCAGCTTAGCCATAGAATCCATGCTCTTAAACTATTATGTTGCCTTTCTTAGTAAATTAAATAAATAGAGACATGGTCCCTGCTCTCATTGAGTTTTTAGTCTGAGTGGGGGGAGGAATTTTGCTTTTATTTATAAAAACATAACTGGGGCACCTGGGTGGCTCAGTGGGTTACAACCTCTGCCTTCAGCTCAGGTCATGATCCCAGGGTCCTGAGATCGGAGCCCCGCATCAGGCTTTCTGCTCACCAGGGAACCTGCTTCCCCCCACCCCTCTGCCTGTCTCTCTGCCTAGTTGTGATCTCTGTCAAATAAATAAAATCTTTTTAAAAAATAATAAAAATTAAAAAAATAAAAACGTAACAGGCATCAGATTGTCCCTCACACTGAGAACTTTAAAAGCTAGATAAAAATGCTCGAAGGCATGAAGCCATGGCAGCCATCTTGGATGGAGGGCCAAGGTCCAAAGAAAAGAGAAATGTACTCAGCTGATCACAATATTCTAAAGACAATTTTCCATCAAATAATTTGCCTAAATTGTGCATATGTAAGGCAATGCTTCAAGAAACCAAGTAGAAATGTTGGCAATGCTATGGTTCAGGAGAGACAAATTAGAGTTCAGGGCCCCAGGCTTTCAATTTAGCCACTGGAAGAACTAGATCCTCGAAGTAAGGGTAACATGGAAACAGACAAGTCTCAATTGAATCAAGTTAATTTGATCATCATCTATCTGCCTGCCAGAAGAAAATTAAATCCTTATCTGGAGGAAGTTAGCATCATCTAGATCTTCTACAATTTATCAAAAAACAATATCTAGCAATCAATCAAAAATTGGCAACACAAGAGATTGAAAGCCAAGAGAAAAAAAAAAAAAAAAAGACCCTTCCCCAAGAAGAAAACCCAGACCCATAGGTGATTCAGATTTGTTATTTATCAGCTACAGACTTTAAAATAACTATGATTAATGTATTCAAGGAAATACATTAAAAGATAGTATATTTCAACAGAGGAGTAGAATCTTGAATGATTCTCTTCTCTTGAAGAGATCCTAGGACTGAAAGATAGAATAACATAATTAACAACAAATAATTCATTTGATGGGTCTAACAGCAGATTAAACAAAGCAAAAGAAAGGACTGGTAAACTGGAAGATGAATCAATAAGAAAAAATTCAGATTAAAATTAAAATCACTCTCTTAAAAGGCAGAAAAATGTGTAAGACATATAGTATATAGTTAAAATCCCGACATATGTGTAATTGGTGCGCCAGAAGAAAAGAAAGATAGGACAGATGCAGTATTTGAAGAGATACTTCAAATATAAGCAATCTGGGGTGCCTGGGTGGCTCAGTCAATTAAGCATCTGCCTTCGGCTCAGGTCATAATCTTGAGGTCTTGAGATCGAGCCCCGAGTCAGGCTCCCTGCTCAGCGGTCTGCTTGTCCCTCTCCCTCTGCTCCTCCCCCCTGCTCATGCTCTTTCTCTCTATCTCTCTCCCCTCCTCCAGCCAAATAAATTTTTAAACATCTTAAAAATAAATAAATAAATATAAGTATGTCAAATCCTAGAACATTTCAAAATGGTAGAGGAAGTAGGTGGGGGGGATAGGTGAAATAGGTGAAGGGGATTAAGAACACACTTACCCTGAGGAGAACAGTGTAATATACAGAATTGTAGAATCACTATATTGTCCACCTGAAACTAATATAACACTGTATGTTAACTATACTTGAATAAAACACACACACACACACACAGGGGAGAAAGAGAAATGAAGAAAACAACAGTAACAACAACAATAGACCCATAGACTAAGAATATCCATACCCCTCCCCTGAAGAAAAAGAAAAAAAAATACATCATAGTAAAATTGGAGGAAACAAAAACAAAGAGAAAGTCTTAAAAATAGGCAAAACAAAGACACATTGTTGCAAAAGACCTCATACAGTTAGCAAACTCCTCAACAGAAACAATGACAGCTAGGAGACGATGGAGTAAACCTTTAAAGTGCTAAAAAGAAATAATTGCACATTTAGAATTTATCAACTGCAAACACAACTTTGGAGTGACATCAGCAAGATGGCAGAGTAGGGGATATCAGGCTTTGTTCCCCCACAAAAAACAACAGACAGTTACCCACTAACAAAAATAACCCCCAGAGGGCTCAGCCATCCATTTAATAACCTGCAGCGATACCACGGAGCAAAAACAGAAAATACCCACAAAGAAAGACTGCTAGGGACACTGACTTACCTGAATGTCTGAAGATGGCCAGGAATAAAGAAGAAGCATGGGGGCTATCTGTATCAGTCACATGGTAGTGCCATCAAGGTCCCCGGTGGCCTGCTCTGTGGGGACACCAGCAGCTTTTGCCACTGGGGACACCAACAGCCTCTCACTGTATACAAAACTCAGTTCAGACATAGAGACCCCGATGTGAAAGGTAAAAAACAAACAAACAAACAAACCAAAAAAAAAAAAAAAAACCCACTTCTTGAAGAAAACAGAAAAAGGTATCTTCATGACCTTGTCCTAGGCAAAGATTTCCTAGGCAGGAACAAAAATGCTTAACTTTAAAGGAAAAGAAGCAAAAGGACATCTTAAGAGTGAAAAGGAAACCAGAGTGGGAGACGTTATCCGTCATACTTCGCTCTTACAGATGACTTCTATCAAGAATATGAGGGATACCTAGGTGGCTCCGTTGGTTCAGTGTCTGACTCTTGAACTCCGCTCAGGTCTCAGTCTTGGGGGTTGTGAGTTCAAGCCCCACGTTGGGCTCTATGATGGGCATGGAGCCTGCCTAAAAAAAAAAAAAAAATATGAGGAACTCCTACAATCAATAAGAAAATGATAAACAATCTCATAGAAAAATGGGCAAATACTCGAACAGGAATTTCACCAATGAAGAAATATAAATAACCAGTAAATATCTGAAAAAATATTCAACCTTATTAGTCATCAGGGATACGCAAATGTTAACCACAAGAGATGCCATTTTATTTTTTTAAAAGATTTTATTTATTTATTTGAGAGAGAGAGAGACAGTACAAGCAGGGTGGGTGGTGGGTGGAAGGGCAGCGGGAGAAGGGGTAAGCAGACTGCCCACTGAGCGGGGCCAATCCCAGGACTCTAGGATCATGACTTGAGCCGAAGGGAGACGCTGAACTGGCTGAGCCACCCAGACGCCCCAAGAGATACCATTTTAATACCTCCCAATAAACAAATTTTAAGTTTGACAATATCACTATTAGTGGGAGTGTAAATGGGTGCAGTCACCTTAGGAAACAGGTTTTACATAGCTAACGGAGTTAGGATGTCTTTACTCTGTGAGGCAACAATGCCACTGCTCTGTGTGTACCCTAGAGCTGCCCTTCCACGAAGAACACCTGTGGCAGTGTACTATCCAGTACTTCCAAACTGGGAGGGGGGATCCCTTCCCATCAGCCATAGAATTGAGAAGTTGTGGTATATTCACGCAATGGAATCCTGCACTATAATGAAAGAAAAAGTGAAGGGCCACGCAACGCACCACAGATGAAAGAAGCCAGTCTCCAGAGAAGATGTGTCCTTTGATTCCTATGATAAAATATTCACAAACGTATGAAATCAAGTCATATCTCATTTGGGGATAGAAATGTGATAAAATGGTGAGGAAAAGCAAGGAAATCATAAGCACAGAATTAATGATGAGGGTTCCTTCAGCTCTGCAGGGAGGGGACGGTAAGATGAGGGAGCCATTCAGAGGCAATGCTGTCACATCCTGTTCCTTCAAATAGACCGCAGGACTGTGAGTGTTTGTTGAGTTTTATTGTTATACATCATAACTTATAAATATTACTTTCTATTTGGTAAAATTTGATACATTTAACACTTTACGTATCTCACATCCTTATGGATTTCTGAGCAACTGGCTTGTGGTGGGAGAAACATGGCTGTCCCCATCCCAGGGTTCAGCTAAGAAGCAGACCATAGCCGCGGACGTCATCTCCTAAACAGGAAGGCCTGTTAAAATGCTCTTCCTGAGAAGAGGGAGTGTTTGTGGAGTACCTCAGTCAGCTCAGGCTGCCATAATAAAATACCACAGACAGGAGGGTTTAAGCAAGAGAAATTTATTGTCTCACTGTTCTGGAGGCTGGGAATCCAAGGTCAGAGTGCCGCCATGGTCAGGGTCTGGTGAGGGCCTCCATCCTGGCTGGCAAACAGCTGCCTTCGCGCTCTGCTCCCACTTGGCCTTTCCTCAGTGAGTACAAACGGAGAGAGGGCAAGCTCTCTGCTGTCAGCTCTCTGCTGTGTCTTCTTAAAAGGGCACTGATCTCATTATGAGGGCTCCACCCTCGTGACCTCATCCAACCCTAATTACTTCCCAAAGACTCCATCTCCAAATACCATTGCACTGGGTGTTAGGGCTTCAACATCTGAATTTGGGGGGACACACGAACATTCGGTCCATAACATATAGCCACCCAGATCAGCCATTGTTCTATTTGGGTCATATATATGATACCTAATCATTGCAGGCTGAGAGGGGCTGAGGCACACAGGACTCCTATGTGTTTTAGGGGCAGGAATGAGAACAAAGAAAGGGCCCAGGGATTCTCACCTTATCACCCCAACAAGGTTAAGGGTTTGCTTAGCTCTGGGGACTCTGAGAGCTAGTGCTCCCGAGCCCCTCTGCTGTGGGTTGTGGGTAGGGGGCACGTACCCCACAGGCTGGCAGGTTTTCTGTGCACATTCCATCTGCCGTGTAGCTGCTGACCCTGCCCGGCCATGGGTTAAGAGAGGGAGCACAGTGCTTCTGTGCAATTTCTTTAAACGGGCATTTCTTTCCAAAAGAACCATTCCCCCAGAGAGTTCCTCGACATCTGCAATGATGGAGAGTCCACACACAGGCTTGGGAAGAGTTTCAAATTCTAAAGCAGAAAAAATAAAAATCCTGCCAGAAACAGAAGAAGATGGGTAAGGATGGAGACAGGGATCTAGGAAGCTTCTGCTTTTGGGCTCAGTATTGGGGTTTCAGAGAACAGATGGCTGGAGGTTATTTATAACTCGCAACAGGCAGAGCTGAGATCCGTGAAATGCCATCGGCTTGTTTGACAATGGTTGGGGCCAGGGTAGGGACTGAAACCTCCCCAAGGACTCCTAGAATGCTAGTCGTGTGTGTGTGTGTGTGTGTGTGTGTGTGTGTGTGTGTGTGTGTGTGGCGGGGAGAAAGGGGTACCATCAAGAAGTTTATGGAACCCCAGCCCCTTCTCCCAGCTAGATGGAAAAATCCCCCAGAAAAGCGTAGAATAATGATGGTCCCACTAATAATAATAAATGGTAACTAACGAATTATCAGCCGACTGGGTGCCAGGCACCAAGCTAAGTGTGTTATTATGCCCATTTTCCAAATGAGAAAGCTGAGGCTCGGTGAGGGTAAGTAACCAATCTAAGGCTTCGTAACTCTAAGCGATGAAGCTCTCTGCCTGGCATCCCGGCTTGTGCAGGAGGGAAGAAATGTCAAGGGTCTGGATATCTTCCACAGTCACATCAGCCCTTAGCCACTTGAAAAGGCAAGACCACAAGGGGCAGAAATCTGGACCAGGAGCTTTGGTGAGGGTGGAAGGGGACAGTGAGCTGCCAGAGCCGGGGGAGGTACTGATGGGGGGCTCTGAACGATGTGTGTGTACACGTGTGTGTACACGCATGCGTGTGTGGTGTGTAGGTACACCCAGGTGATCACTCAACTGGAGACAACGTGATTAGACATAGAAGACTTTACATGTATATTAAGTGAAAGTTTCCTGGCTCTGGAAGACAAGGCAGGCAGGCTGCTGAAGTCCAATATGGCTTACCCCACTCTGCCATCTGTCCCCTTAGGCAAGTCACTTCCTCCTCTCTCCTTCTCAGTTTTTCCTCTTTAAAACGAGACAGTTGGTCTGAGATTCTTCCCAGCTCTGAACATCTATGCAGCTATGGTTTCACTGGAGTTAGCAAGTGTGGAGGAGGGGGAGGGTTAGGGTGGTCAGAGGTGAGAAGTCAAGCTTCTGGCTACCAACCTCCATGGCCAAGAACCAACCCTGCCGAGGACAGCCAGCAAGAGCAAAGCAAAAGGAAGAAAAGTCAGGAGGCTTGTCTCCATCGGCTCCATGTGGCAGGGAACGAGGCACCATGAGCATCACCGATCATGCCAACACCCACTCCCAAGGCTACAGGCACTGGTGCCAGGTGTGCCCGCCAATGGGTGGATGGCGTATTCCTAAATTCATGACTCTAGGAGCGAGGCTGTCTGTCTCAGAATAAGCAAATCCCCAGGCAGCTCGAAGCAGCTCACTATTTCTGCAGCAGCCCTTTTGAAGGTCACGCGCCCGGCCTGCTGTCTCAACCTGTTTACAATTCTCTGCCCCTCTGCATGACATCTTCACTTTTCCCACTTTTCCCACCGGCACCCAAAGAGCCAGGAACTCACCCCAGGTCACAGAGCGTGAAGTCTCTGACATTCAGGTCAGCCCAGAGAAGGAAAAATGGCCCAAACTCTCATTCTGTGCTGAAGAAGGGACTTGCTTTGATGACGGGGGTTCCATTGTTTAGCTCAGCTAATCAGTAAGTATGTAGTGAACATCTACACGTGCACTTGCCGAATGCCTACTGTATACCCACTGTAGAGGAGAGTTGCTCACCAGGGTCACCGAAGGCTGGGGTCTGAGGTAGTAGACATTCATGGAGGAGACCCCCACCAAATCTGGAGTCGGCCAGGCTGGGTTCTAATCCTGCCTCCACCTTCTATCAGTACTGTTAACAAATTTCTTAACCATGACTCCCGGTCTGAAAATTGAGGTAATAATACTGACTTCAGAGAATTATTGTAGGGACAAATAGTTTGTGTGTATAAAGCGTTTATCACTGTGCCTGGTAAATAGGAAAGTCCTAAATGGTGAGGTAGTTGTTGATGATGACCTAGAAATGACAGTCAGATTGTCCCCCTGAGTCAGTCCTGCTCTGGCCCGGGGTACATCCCCTGACCAGCCCATGGCCACCAGGCGACACGAGATGGAGAAGGCAGCTGGAGAAGTTAAGAAAACATTGCTCCTCACCCCTGGGCCAAGAAGTGTGAGAGCTCACTAGCCAACAAACGAAACAGTCTCTTTCAAAAATCTGGTTATAGCCAAGAAAGATGAGAAAGAGGCAACTGGAGACTTGGGAAGCCAGACACAATGTTGGGAAAGCAGCCTATTGAAAGACAGGCGTGGGGAGTGCAGTCCAGTTGCGGGGGAGGGCAGGTGCATGAGTTCCTGTCCCAGTCCGAGCCCCTGACCCACTTCCCAGGGCCTCCACTTCCCCAGCTATAAATGCAGAAAAGCAAACCATAGGCTGTGGGGAGCCATGGCTAGAGACCTGAAGTCAGGGCTCTGTGACCACTGTGGGGGAGCCAAGAAGGAGTGAGGGCATGGAGCATGTGAGTTAGTGAACTCCATCAGTCGTCTGAGGGTGCAAGGCTTGGCACTTTAGGAATGAAAACAGCCTACAGAGGAAGAGTCCCCGGGGCCTGGGAAGCAAGCCCACCCACCCCACCCCTACCACAAGAAGGCCATCTGCTTTCAGACGCAGAAAAGCAAATGGGTCCTGCCTTGGGTTGGCCTAAGCCCCCACAGAGAGGGGAATGCAGACAGGCAGTATGGCTCAGGAAGAACACTCCAGGGCCAGAGGGCAGAACGCAGTGTTCCCACAGCCCGCTATTTGGGGAACGCAGCAGATGTATCTGCCCCAACTCCAGGGAAACATTTGGTTTCTTGTCTCACACCAACTCACTGAAGAGGATTGTGAGGACGGGCCTGGGGATAGACAAACAGAAGAGAAGGTCAGAGAAGAGCAGGGCAGCCCAGCCAGGAAGCCAAGCACCGATTTCTTGAGATCCTTCTACAGGGCTCGAGCAGGGGGTGACAAAAATGCCAAAGCTGGAAGGAACCTTCCAGAACACTGAATCCGATCCCTTTGTTTGACAGATCAGGAAACTGAGGTCACTAGAGAAGTCAGCATAGGACAGTGGAAAGAAACTCTGGAGTCAGAAATGGGAACTCATCATTTATAAGCTGTGTGATTTGATTCAGGTTCCTTAATTTCTCTGAGTCTCAGGTTTCCTCTTTGTAAAACGGGGACTCTGTCTTCACTCCACATACTTGTGAGGAATGAGTGAGGTAATGTACTGGGACCAGTTAGCACTGTGGCCAGAACAAGGTAGAGACGGAGCAAATATCAGCTTCCATTTCTCAAGGCCATGGAGGAGTTAGCCGCAGAGCTAGGAGTCGAATACAGATGTCCTGACTCTCAACCCAGAGAAACACCACATTCCTATCTCAGCTACAGAAAAGAATCAAAGACAAGACATGCTTATGAAGTGCCCTGAAGGGTGGGGTGGGGGGAGGGTGAAGTGATGTTAGAAGGGATTTTCTCATGGCCGAAGCATGGGAATGCATTACCAAGGGTTCCATTTTGGGAGCTCATTTAAGTGTGTGCCTGGCATGGATTAAAGGCTGGGAGTGAGCTAAATGTCATCTCAATGACCTGTTCAGCCCACAGATGCTAGAATTCAACTTACCAGAAGCATAGCTGGTTGTACCACTCCCCGAGCTTTGTCCCCAAAGAAAAGAACAAATACTCATTCATTCATTCAAAAAACATTTATTGAGTATATGACGGGCCTGAAGAAACAGGTTTTCTAAAGAGCATTTCGTCTGTGATTAAAAGAGTTTCCAAGATATTAAATGAATAAAAGATCGTACAACTAGCAAGCAGCAAAGCCGGATTCAGTGTCATCTCAGGCCGTTCTTTACCCCATGCCATCCGCATCTCCCGTCTTCTGATGGAGAGAGAGGAATAAGGTTGTGCCGAGGGCTGATGACCTCAGTGGTAGACGTGGACAGAAGGTCTTGGGACAACTCCTGGTTGGCCCCTTCCTGAGGACAGAAGTAGTCCTTGGAGGCTGCCTTGTGACATCGTTCCAAGAGCTGCCCTACTCTCTCTGGGGGCCACCCTGCCCTGGGTAGGAATCTGTCTACATGGTTCCCTCAACAGGACCCCTTCATGCACCATCCTCACCTCCTAGGAGCTCCCCTGGGCCTGCCACATTCACGTCCCTGTCCTGAGAACAGAGGGGCAGGGAAAGAAGGGTCTGTGGACACAGACACAGTTCCTGTTTAATGGTAGAGACACATGTTGTGTCCTTGGGGAGCCCCCTGCTCGTTAGGGAAGATGGAGCCCCCAGAGGGCTCCCAGGATGATAGAGTGATAGGAAAAAAACACTACTGCCGCTCTCAGGTAGCTCCCAGTCTGATGGAGGAGACAGGGACAGAAGGCAGGTTCAATAATAATAATGAAGCTAAGTTAATTAAGTAGACACTAAGTAACAAGTGCTTTATGAATATGAACCCATTTAATCTATACAAAAATTCCATGAAAAGGTCCTATTTTTATCCTTATTAAAATAATTAAAAAGTAGAGGCACAGAGAGGTCAAGTCACTTATATAAGGTCACAAAGCTTAAAAGTGACAATGCCAGGACTACAAGCCAGGCAGTCCGGCTCAAGGGTCTCTCAAGTAAAAGACCAAGAAAAAACAAGCCACTGAGCAGTGCTGGACAGTCTGAGGGTACTTTGATTACCGTGGATTCCAGGTGACTGGACACAGTGGGTCTGGCCTGAGAAAGCTATCTGAGGAGCATAGTGTCTGAGGGCTTGCTTGGAACGGAGGACCTGGGGATAAGGTTCCAGAAAGGCCTGAAGCAGAGAGCAGGCTCACTGAGATCAGGATGGGGGAGCCAGGCTCGGGGAGCCAAGATGGGGGCAGTAGAAGTAGGATCCCTGGAGGAAAAAGATCAATAGCACTTGGAAAGAGATTGGATGGAGCATCTGCACAAGGCCAGGGAGCCCGCCATGGAGAGAGCTGGGTGGGGACGGGAGCCCCAGAGCTGAGAGGAATTTGGGTGGGGAAGAGCACGAAGAAACCTCCAATGGGAAACTTTCCATAGGGAATGTTCTTGAGCACTGAGCCTGGTGGTGAGACTGCGGATGGGGAGCTGGAGAGGAGGCAAGCAGCCTGTCAACAGCTCAGCCACGCACTCCTCCACACCAGGCCCAACAGGGGTCTCCCAGCACAGAGCTCTCTGGGGCACCCATCTCAAATGGGTGCCCGTCTCTAACTAGTTGACTGTTGAACAACATAACTGAGTGCAAGCTGGGCTTTGGCATGAGACGGATCTCAGTTTCTGGTCCTGGATTTACCATTTACCAGCTGCCTACCCTCTCTGGGCTCTGGATCCTCATTGGCAAAATGGTGACAAGAGTAATGGTCTCATGGGGATTATTGTAAGGATTAAGTAAGACACAATTTATCTAGCAGCACAGGACTTGGCAGAAAGGGTTCAATAAGTAATGACTCATGGGTTATCTAAAAGTTTAATTTCCAAATATTGGGGGATTTTTGAGAAACTTCTGTAATTGGTTTCTGATTTAGCCACCGCAGTCAGAGCATATGCTATTTATTATGGTATTTTTAAATCTATTGAGACTTTCAGTGGCCCAGCATATGACCTATGTCACATGTCATATGTAAGTGTTCTGTAAGCCACTTACTGTTAACAAACATGAGTTGGCAAATCGATGGAATGAGTGAAGTCTTCTATCTCCATATTAATTTTACCTACTTGTTCTGTGAATTACTGAGAAAGGATTTTTGATATCTCTAACGAGAGCACCTGGGTGGCTCATCGGTTAACCATCCAACGCTTGATTTCAGCTCAGGTCTTGATCTCAGAGTTGTAAGTTTGGGCCGCATGCTGGGCTCCACGATGGACATGGAGCCTACTTAAAAAATAAAATGTTTTTGAAAATGAAATTTCTAACAGAAATTTTAGGTTTATCTAGTATTCTTTTCAGTTTTGTCATTTTTTTGCTTCATCTATTTTGAAGGTCTATTATTAGGTGCATAGACACTCAAAAATTAATATGTCTTATTGATGCATTATTGACCCCTTCATCATGTAATGTCTCTCATTATCCCTAGCAATGTTGCTTGTCTGAAATCTGATTTTCCTGATACTAATACAGCCACTCCATATTTCTTTTTCAATTTTTTGAGATTTTTTACTTTAAGTAATCTCTACACCCAACATGGGGCTCCAATTCACAACCCCAAAATCAAGGGTTACACGCTCCACTGACTGAGCCAGCCAAGCATCCCAACGTTTCTTGATTAGTGTTCCCATGGTATATATTTTTCTATCATTTTACTCTCAACTTATCTGTCTTTACATGTTAAGTTAATTTCATATAGACAGCGTATAGTTGGATATTCCTTTTTATCCAGTCCTACTAATTACATATAATGCAGTTAGAGATATAGTTGGGGGTAAATCTACTATCTTGCAAATTGCTTTCAATTTGTTCTATCTGCTCTCTGTTCCAGTTCGTCTCTTTTCCTGTCTTCTTCTAGATTAACTGAATAATTTTTTTTAATATTCCCATGTATCTCTACTATTGGCTTATTAGCTATAGGTCTACAATTTATTTTTTAGAAGTTCCTCTAGTATTAACAATACGCATCTTTAACTTCTCACAGTCTACCCTCAAATAATACTATACTACTTCACATATAATGTAGAAACCTTAAAACAGTATAATTCTATTTCCCACCTCCCATTCTCTGTACTACTGTTCTCATACATTCTATTCTTACATTATATATCCTATAGCACATGGTTACTATTTCTGTCTTAAATAGACAGCTATCTTTTAAAGAAATTTTTAAATTTCTTGGGGGTGGAGTGTCATCCTTTTCATATTACTCACATGCTTAGCACTTCTGATTCTCTTCATTCCTTTCTGAAGATTCAAGTTTCCATCTTGTATCATCTTCCTTCTGCCTAAAGAACTCCCTTTAACCCTTATTAGAGTGACTATCTCCTAGTGATAAATTCTGCCAGCTAGTCTCTGTCTGAAAAAGTCTTTACTTCACTTTCATTCTCGAAAGATATTTTTATTGGGCATAGAAGACTTGGTTTATAGTTTTTTCTTTCCTTTAAGCACTTTAAAGATGTTGTTCTGTTGTCTTCTGGCCTTCGTAGTATCTGATGATAAATCAATACTTTTTAAAAACTTGATTCTCTTATTTATAGTGTGCCTCTTTTTCTCTGATTGCTTTTAAAATTTTCTCTTTACCACTGTTTTTTGGAAATTTGATTATGATGTGTCTTGGTGTGGATTCCTTTGTGTTTATGCTTTTGGGGGATAAATGATTTCGATTTATGAATTTATAGTCTTCATCAAATTTGGAAAATTTATAGCCATTATTTCTTCCAACATTTTTCTGCCCCTTTCTGGGACTTTAATTACCTGTATGTTAGTCTCCTTGATATTGTCCCATGGGTTAGTGAAACTTTTTTTATCTTTTATTTTTCTCTGTGTTTCATTTTGGATATTTCTATTGCTTTGTATTCAGATTCAGTGAACTTTTTTCTGCAACATCTTATCTGCTATTAATATGGAATGTATGGAATGTTTGTGTTCTCCCCAGTATTCAAATGTCAAAGCCCTTTGTGTGATGTATTTGGAGATGGGGCTTTGGAGAGGTAATTAGGTCATGAAGGTGAGTGCCTTGTCTGATGGGATTAGTAACCCTTATAAGAAGAAACACCAGGAGGCTTGATATCTCTCTGTATATACACACATGCACTGAAGAAAGGCCATGTGAGCACACAGCAAGAAGGCAGCCGTTTGCAAACTGGAAGAGAGCTCTCACCAGAACCCAACTATGCTGGCACACTGACCTCAGACTTTCTGCCTCTAGAACTGTGAGAAAATAAATTTCTGCTGTTTAAGCCATCCTGTCTATGGTGTTTTAGTATGGCAACAAAAGCAGACTAATATATAATCTTATCCTATGAAATTGTATTTCACAGGATAGGATTCCTTTTTGTATCTTCTAATTCTCTCTTATGTTCATGTTTCTCTTTAAATCCTTAAACATACTGAGCATATTTATAATAGCTCTTTTAATGGCCCTGCCTGCTAATTCTATACCCTATTATTTCTTAAAAAAAAAAGAAGAAGAAGAAGAAGAAGAAGAAGAAGAAGAAGAAGAAGGAGATTTATTTACTTATTTGAAAGAGAGAGCACATAAGCACACACACAGTGGGAGAGGCAAAGGGAGGGAATCTTCAAGCAGACTCCCCGCTGAGTGAGGAGCCCAACCTGGGGCTCCATCCCACAACCCTAAGATCATGACCTGAGCCAAAATCAGGAGTCAGACACTCCACTGACTGAGCCACCCCTGTGCCCCCTCTATCTTCCCTATTGTTTTTTTTTTTAAGATTTTATTTATTTATTTGACAGACAGAGATCACAGGTAGGCAGAGACAGAGAGAGGGGGAAACAGGCTCCCCGCTGAGCAGAGAGCCCTATGTAGGGCTCGATCCCAGGATCCTGGGACCATGACCAAAGCCGAAGGCAGAGGCCTTAACCCATTGAGCCCACCCAGGCGCCCCTTCCCTATCATTTTTTTAATCCATTTCAATTGGCTTGTTTTTCTCTACAGGTCACATTGAAATTAAATCTTTAGAGAAGACAAGGGTAATGGGATCAATGGCACAGGGGGAGTTCCCAAGTTTCTGCAATTAACAGGTGGCAAAACTACTTGCTGTTGGCAGGGAAGACAAAATTCATCACTTCCATCTTAAAGATAGAAAAATAAAGCCCAGGGCAAGAAAGGGACTTGCCTCAAACCACACAGCTTGGGACTTGGCAGAAGAGATCCTATCCCCCACACCCGACCACCTGACTTTCTATCCCAGAAGGCTCCCTTTGTCTCAGTCTAGAGGCTGGGCCACTCCTGCAGAAACCGAGGAAAAGCTGGATGTCTGAGTTCCACAGAGGGGAATGCAGGGAGGGTCTTCCAGCACATTCTGGGAAGGGGTGGCTGTTGGGAGAGGTATTGGGGACGAGAAGACAGAGCCAGGAGAAAAGCAAAGGCATCTCCACCCAGGCAGCAGCTGTTCCCAAATATGTCACAACTTGTCAAAGAGGCAGAAATAGAAGCTGTCCATTGAGTGGAAGGGGGTGGGGCAGCTCTGAACCCACAGTGGGGGCAGAATGTGGGGGAGTACTAGGGCATTAGAAGGGAAGGGGGCTAGGTCAGGGGACTAAGTCTGGGGGCAAGTATGACAGATACATGCCAGCCAGTTCTAGGGAGACTGAAATGAGTCCCGAGAACCATCTGGTTGCCTTTCAGGGAAACTGAGTTTGGGAGTAGAAGTGGAAATGGGAAAAGGACAAAAAAAATCCAAGGAAACCTGTCCTCTCTCATCCTACAAGTCCATTCTCTTGGGCCAGGCTCGGATCAAACCACTCTCCAAACAGTCCCATGCTGACCCTATGAGCACTTCCTCCAGACCCACAGGCTGAATCAGAAAAAGAATGTTACCTCTGAAGGGGTCATTTGGATCATTCAGATCAGCATCTTGATTTACAAACAGGGAAACTGAGAACTGGAGAGGAGAATTGGCAGTGACGTGCCCCTCCTCCTTATCCATGGTTCCTTCTTCCACTTGCCCTTAACTTCCCCACAGTATTTGTCTCCATCCGGAGCTGAAGGCCCAGTTCACACAGGAACATGGAATACTCATAAGAAATCCTCACCCCGATTGTCAAAGGCCCCCAGGTTCACCCAGCGACACACTATGCTGAAGCCCGGTATGGTTATTTTTAAACCTAGCTCTGTGCTTTGTGTCCACCAATCACCACCCCCAGCGCCCCCTCCCCCCACCGTCCCTGGGGACCCATTCCCTTCCGCCTCCAGGCCCACACCCTCCCCTACTCAAGGCCAAAGATTCTTGATGAATGAGCCTGGCCTTGAGCTCCAGATTCCAGGCAGGGACGGATTTCCCAGTGGTTATATGATGCTCAGTCCTCAATGGAAACAATGTGCTGCCTCCGGAGGCCTAGGGCCCCCCCTGCTCCTCACCTCTCAGCTGGGGCTCCCATCTGCCTCTAGACCTCTCCTCCTGTCTCAAACCCCCAGGCTTCCCTTGGTCTCCCTAGCCTAGTGTCTCTCATCCCCTTCACCTGTCTTCATCTCTTCACGTCTCCCTGACTCTCCATTCCAAGCCTGGAGCCACTCCAGTCCCCTCACGGACTGCCACTTGGAAATCACGTACTCACATGAAGTGTGTTCCTTACCTGTCAGCCTCAGGGAGGGAGAGGAGACACCTGGATTCAGCCCCAAGGCCTAAAATCGGGCCATCCAAGAGCGACACCCTTCAGACTTCTGATACTGGTGCTCTGTGCACCCTTGGACAAATCTGATCCCACCTCTGGGCCTCAGTTTCCCAGCATGTAGAAGGAAGAAGGTGAACGAGCTAATCCTTTCGCTACCTCCCAGCTCTGACATTCTATGATTCTGTGATGGGTTCTCACCCTGCCATGAGGCTACTGCTCCCCAAATAATCAAGCTGATTTGTATGCCACATTCATGCATCTAGGTCCTTGAAATGTACATACATTCCTTCCACCCAACCCCCACCCAGTTCTCATCCACAACACCCAGAGACCCAGGCGAAGAAAACAAAAAATGAGGTCTGTTTGGAGAAGCCCGAAGCCCCCACCCTTTCCAGACTCTTCTTTTTGCTTCTCTATTGCCAGGCACTTGAGACTCCAGAATGGAAAACTTGCTTTGATGTTGGCCAAGCTACATGGCAGCCCAGGTCAGCCCACCTGTGAGGTCGGCAGGGACTGGAAGGGGCTAAGAATCAGAGAGTAGAACTAGGAGTGCAGCAGAGGGGGAAGGAAGGATCCGAGAAGCAGGGGAAGGGGATTTCTGGGCATTCGGAAACCCAACCACTACCATGCAGATGAGATCAGTCCAGCATGCAAATAGACAGAATTGAGTTGAGACAGACAGGGTAGGGGCACAAACAGCTTAGCCCTGGAGCCCCAGCCAGAGATAAGGGCTTCTTCTGGAGGGAGAGGGTCGGATGGAGGAGGCTACAGTTGGGGCAGGGGGCCCCCCCGTGTGCCCAAGCCAGCAGGAGTGGGGATTAGGGCCCGACGCCCTGCTGTCAGGTTAGAGCTGACGGATCACCGCTGGTGGCGGAGCACAAAGGCTGTTCTGTGCTTGGCACCAATGTGTTCCCATCCATCAGAGGGCAGCCTGCGTGGGGTGGGTGAGTGTGCAGGGGAGGAAGGCCAAACCCTGAGATACGGCTGCTCCGCAGCTCAGCTATGAAAGAGAAACGAGGTGGGAACCCCCACCAGGGTTTTGAGGTCAGAGATGCCTGGGCCACCCTAGCTTCTCAGTCCTAGGAGGGTCTGTGCCCCACAGCTGGGCCCTGACATGGTCCTTAGGCCACTTACACGGGGGAGACAGATACAAACACATCTACAGACAGGGATTCACTGAAACCCAGGCACAGAAGACCACCCTAACCTTCCAGCCCTGCCTCACCTTTGGTTAGAGACAAACATTACACACACAAGACCAAACTCACACCTGAACCTGAGAGTGGCCGCTGAGCCTGTTTCCTGCTCCCACCCAGGTGCAGCCCCAGCCCCGGGGAATGATGCAGAGTGGGCTCCTAGGAAACCGGGTTCAGCCGAGAAAGGGGGGGGGAGTTCATAAATTCTTTCTCTGGATTATAGCATAGCACTTTTTCTAAACTACTCTTCCACCAGCTAACACGGCCCACTCTGGCTAGAGAACTTCGTGTACTCATGTCCCTTACTCCACTGTGACTAGGCTGCAGGCACAAAGACCACATCTTATTCACATCGGTGACCCCAACACGCAGCACAAGGTGTGCGATACATATTTCTTGATTGAAAGGTGTGAGTGAGAAAATAGATGCACATCTGGGATGGGGCCAGGTTTTCCCTCCCTGACTCCTGCTCTTCTGGTCCCCTGGAGGCAGTGACAGCCAGGGCAATAGCCTGGGAGAGAGGCCAGGAGTAGAGAGGACAAAGCAAGGAAAGGGACTGATACTTATTGGGCGTTTCCATGGTCCGTGTTCATCACTACAATAACCATTCCCCTCTCACACATATGCATGCACACGCACACCATCCCTCTGCCAGCTGATCCCCACACCCTCTCCTGGTGGAATCTATCTCCCCCCAACTTAGTGGGTTGCTCCGACCTTCAGCACCTCACTCCTGGATCACTGCTATGGTTTTCTATGGGGTCTCTTTGTCTCAGCTTTCGAATCTGCCCATGTCCAGTTAGGCCCCCTCCCATCTGTACAGACTCGTTGGATCGCCTACTTACCGGAACCCAGAGAGCCATGCAAACCCTCCACCCAGAGCCCCCTTCCCCTCCTCTCTTCTCATCTAAATCCCACCTGTTCTCCAAGAGCCAGCCCAACACTCTCCTCCTCCTCAAGCCTTCCACAGAGACCAGACTTTGGTGATTTTGACTTTCCATAAACTCCTGAAACGTTAGTTGGTGAGCCCACTCCTTTGCAATCGATCACGGCCCCCATGTTTCCTGCTGAATTAAAATAGCGCTCTTACATTACAATCTAACATTCACACTTGAGTGTCCCTGCTCGCCAAATAGATAGTAAGATCCTGGAAATCAGAACAAGCCCAGCTTTCCTGCTTCCATTTTTAGAGGATGTGAACACACTGTTTAGGGGCAAGGCAGACTGCATCCCAAAAGGACCAAAGGATGAAATTTTTTGGTTTCCATAGTAACTTCCATATCACTTCTTTCCTCAGGGTTCATAGGACTGGGGTGTAAACTGAGGCAAAGTTTTTCTTTTTTCTTTGCTTGGCGGGATGTGTTTTAGAAATAGCACTTCTTGGGGCGCCTGGGTGGCTCAGTGGGTTAAGCCGCTGCCTTTGGCTCAGGTCATGATCTCAGAGTCCTGGGATCGAGCCCCGCATCGGGCTCTCTGCTCAGCAGGGAGCCTGCTTCCTCCTCTCTCTCTGCCTGCCTCTCTGACTGCTTGTGATCTCTCTCTGTCAAATAAATAAATAAAATCTTTAAAAAAAAAAAAAAAAAAGAAATAGCACTTCTTCAGCCCAGTTGGTCAAAGCAGAGTCAAAGCAGGATTTAGAACCCAAAGCCCCCCCCCCCCCCGCCCCCAACCGCTGCCACATTGGGAAGATCCAGAACCCTGTGAAGACCTCACTGCTTCCCTCAACATGCTTAGGGTTTTTTTTTTTATTGCCCCGGTGCCACCCCTCCTCATCTCTGTTCCCTACCCCAAACAGACACCAGCATTTTCCCGGCTCCTCACCATAGACGGTGAGCGGCAGGAAAGCCGGCTCCTTCAAGCTCCATGCAGGGCTCACCTCCCCTAAGAAGTCCTCTCTGAGGGGCGCCTGGGTGGCTCAGTGGGTTAAAGCCTCTGCCTTCGGCTCAGATCATGATCCCGTCGTCCTGGGATCAAGCCCTGCATCAGGCTCTCTGCTCAGCGGGGAGCCTGCTTCCCCCTCTCTTGCTGCCTGCCTCGCTGCCTACTTGTGATCTCTGTCAAATAAATAAAATAAAAATCTTTAAGAAGTCCTCTCTGAGTCCCCAGCACCATTCTTCCACCTCTTATCGTCCTTGTCACCATTTGGAACTTATAACATCAATCTCAAATATCAAGTGGAGGAGGAACCAGACTTAGTCCACTGGTTCCTAGAGAAGAAAACAGGACCAAAGGATAAAAAAGGGAAGACATCACAGCATAGTCCAAAATCCAGAAGGCCTCCCCATGGCTAGAGCTGCACATCAGTGGAACAAGCTGCCTCGTGAGCCACAGCTGGACAATGGCCACCCGTGAGGGGGATTCAGGCATCACAGGTTGGCGAGAACTAGGTAACCATCAGGGTCTACTATTGCTAAGGTCCTTGAGGGCAGAGACCCTGCCTGGGGCATCCCTGTAACTCTTCAGCCCTAAGACTGCGTTTGTCCACCGCTGGTCTCTCAGGCCAGCCCACAGTCTTGGGAGGATTGGTCCTCTCAGACCCCAAACCCTCTGCTGAGAGGTAACCATGGACTGAGAAGCCTAAAGATGGAGTAGTCCCTCTTCCCCCTGACATTTGAGACCTACGCGTTACATGTAAAACTGATGGCTTAGATGAGAAGATGCAGAACCACACCAGGTGGTCGAGGAGAGGCGAGATTCAAAGTGAGTCCGCAGGGCTCTGCTTTCTCCCCCTCCCACCCACCCACACCAAGCAGTCAGGAAAGGCTGGCCATGGGGCAGGAAACAGAGTTGAAGAGGCAACACAGAAGGGCAGATAGATGATCCGGAGGGTGAGAGGGAGGAGACAGAGGGTTTCCTAGATCTTGACCTTGCTACTACGGGGAAGGTGGCAAGGGGTAAGCCTGTAAGTCCTCATTCTTTTTTTTTTTGTTTTTTTTTAAAGATTTTATTTATTTATTTGACAGACAGAGATCACAAGTAGGCAGAGAGGCAGGCAGAGAGTCGGGGGGTGGGGGGAAGCAGGCTCCCTGCTGAGCAGAGAGCCCAATGCGGGGCTCGATCCCAGGACCCTGAGACCATGACCTGAGCTGAAGGCAAAGGCTTTAACCCACTGAGCCACCCAGGTGCCCTGTAAGTCCTCATTCTTGCTCTGCCTCTGACCAGCTGTGTTAAAGGGAAGACTTCTACCGACTTTTGCCAAAAAGACCAAAAAATTCTCCTTGCCTCCACTTCCTCTATTACTGGAGACCTATGAGATATAAGACATCCAGGCTGCTTTAGAAAGCCAGGAGCTGAAGTCATTTTCCTCTCCAGGTTCCTTCTTACCACTGGACATGGAGCCCCCATACACACCCTGAATTCAAAGCGGTCTCATGCTTCCAACGGATGGAGGCTGGCTGAGGTGCTGTCAGGAAGCAGGGGGACGGACACCTTGACTTCTTCAGGCCTCTTCCAGCCTGAACCCTGCCCTTCCTTGTTCCCTTCCCTAGGCTTTCCCCCACCCCCACCGCACTTCTCTGGGACTAGCAAGGAGAAACCAGGCAGGCCGCCCAGCTAGGAGTAATTGAAAGGAGCAGATGAGAGGAGAATGTGTGTCCTCCCCCACCTCCCCTGCCCCACAGGGGCTGCTGAGAAATGAAAACTAATCAAATTACACCGATGGCCTCCCTCCCCGTGCACAGGAGCCAGCCCAGGCTGGGGCAGGAGGCTGGGTGGGGTGGGGCTGCGGGGAGAGGGAAGGGGAGTCGCATCTAATCCACTGTAAACGTCTTGATGTGCAGCAACAGCTTAGGGGGGGCTCAGGTTTCTGCGGCGTTGGCTATATTTATCTCTGGTTCCATGCCAGCGGGGAGGGTTTAAATGGCACCCAGCAGTTGGCGTGAGGGGCTGCAGGAGCTTGGGGAACGAGTCTTTTCCGACCCCATGGAGCTGTATGAGACCTCCCCCTACTTCTACCAGGAACCCCACTTCTATGACGGGGAGAACTACCTGCCCGTCCACCTCCAGGCCTTCGAGCCGCCGGGCTACGAGCGGGCCGAGCTCAGCCTGAGCCCCGAGGTGCGAGGGCCCCTCGAGGACAAGGGGCTGGGGACCCCCGAGCACTGCCTGGGCCAGTGCCTGCCATGGGCGTGCAAGGTGTGTAAGAGGAAGTCGGTGTCAGTGGACCGGCGGCGCGCGGCGACGCTGAGGGAGAAGCGCAGGCTCAAGAAGGTGAACGAGGCGTTTGAGGCTCTGAAGAGGAGCACCTTGCCCAACCCCAGCCAGCGGCTGCCCAAGGTGGAGATCCTGCGCAGCGCCATCCAGTACATCGAGCGCCTGCAGGCCCTGCTCAGCTCCCTCCACCAGGAAGAGCGGGACCTCCGCTACCAGGCCGGTGGCGGGCCCCAGCCAGGGGTAAGTGGCTGTCCCACCCTGGCTGCCCCGGGGGCAGGGGGCACGGGAGACCCTGGACAGCCTCGTGACCCTTGGGGGGTGTGCTCGGTCGGAGGGTGGGAGCAGGTGACAGGTGGGATCCTTCGTCAGAACGGGGCTGTCTAACTGACCTCTGGTGTCCCTTTGTCCTTTCCAGCCAGGCTAAAGGGTAGAAGGTAGAAGGGTAGAAGCAGATGTGGAGAGGGGTGGCAGAGGACTGAAGAAGGGGATCCAAGAACAAATCCAGAGTCAGCCTGGGTGGGAGCGAGGGTTCATCCCAGTGCCTGGGGTTGGGGTCTGAAAGGCACGGCCGAGGCCCACTTTGCACCCCCACCCCACCCCATCCTGGGTATGTGGCTGAGCGGAGAGAACAACTACCCAGTGTCTCTCCCAGAGCCCCGGCCGACCTGCACCTGCTTCCTCCATCCTTATCCTAGGGTCAGGAAAACCTGGGACCCCTTTAGGCTGGGTGTCCTGTGAGGATGGACTCACCACCCAGGATGGAGGACAGGAAAGGCCTGGAAGCAGGGGCTCTGTGGTCAGGCAGGAGCATGAAAGTTGCTGCCTGTGAAGATCCTGAGGCTGGGGGCTGCCCTGGGCTGGAGCGCTGCAGCCTGTGGCCCACTGTCCAACCCCACAATGGGAGCTTTCGCCCCGTGGAACTGGACAGAAAGACATCACCAAAAATGGCCCGTGCTCTGACCTTGGGCCTTCACCCTGTCTTTCAGGTGCCCAGCGAATGCAGCTCCCACAGCGCCTCCTGCAGTCCAGAGTGGGGCAGCACCTTGGAGTTTGGCCCCAACACAGCGGGTAAGTGAGACCCTCCAAACCTTGGCTCAACCCCATCAGCCTGTCTCTAGGCCCAGTTGTCTGCTCCAGTCCTCTTCCCTTGGTGTCTCCAGGGAACAGCTGAACCCAGGGTCCCAAACGGTGGGCCGGAAGGCCCTATGCCTCCTTGAGATCTTGACCAGCTAAGGACCGGTCTAGGCCTCCTGCAGCTCCCCAGCCCATGCCTGGGGCCTGACCTGCTCCATGGAGAGGAGAATGTCCCTGCTCCAGGGGAATCCACAGGGAATCGCTGAGTCAGTCCTGCACAATGGGGCCAGCAAAAGGCAGTTCCAGTCTCCCAGGAGACGCCGTCCTGGCCCCACCACAGAGTAGCTGCTTTCAAATTCTAACCCAACTAGGGGAGTTCAGAGAGGAGGCATATGTGTTCAGTGTACACACACACAGATAAACACGTGGGTGCGCGCAGAGCACTGGGAAAGGCATGGGCTGGGGAGTAGGATTCTTGAGTTTTGCTCACCCATCTGTCCGGGAAAACCTGCGCCACCCCCAACGAGCTCAGTCCCTGTCCTGGATCTCAACACCCCCTTCACCACCCAGGTAACATCCTCCCTGCTTCTCTGTACAGATCACCTGCTCACAGCTGATCCTGCAGACGCCCACAACCTGCACTCGCTCACCTCCATTGTGGACAGCATCACAGTGGAAGATGTCTCTGTGGCCTTCCCGGATGAAACCATGCCTAACTGAGACCGTCTGCCAGGCTGGGTGTCCGTGGGAGCCCCAACGTTGGCCACAGATGCCAATGCTCCCGCAGTCCTAAGCCAGGCTGTCCTGATGCCAGAAAGCCAGCCCCGGGGCTGCCAAATGCCAGAATGTCCCCTTCCTCATCCATATAAGGTTAACTCACCACCCAGAGAGGGAACAGCTACTCTCATGTAGCTGACTCCCTACAGCAAGGAGCATCCTGTTTCCGGGGAGATGAAGCAGGGGGCCAGAGTGCCCCTCATGTGTGCCCCATCTCAGGGGGCAAACTCAGGAGCTTCCCTTTGTTCATAATGCCGCCAATTCCACCCCCTTGAGAAAAGTGGTTTGAGAGCCGGAGACAGTGTCCTGGCCAGGATGAGCTGTGTGCATCTCCTGTTCTTATCTCTTCCCAATGCCAGTGGCTGGGCTGGGCCTGCCCTGAATCGAGGGAGAAGAAAGGGAGAGGAACAATCCTCTGTTCCCAAGTCCCTGGGGGGCCAAGCTTTTGCAGTGAATACTGGGAACCTTCCAGTGGTTTTATGTTTTGTGTTGTTTGTAAAGCTCCCATCTGACCAAGGTCTCCTGTGCACGAGCTGCCAGGGACAGGCAGGGAGGGGGGCAGGGGCTCTTGGGGTGATTTCTTAACTAAGCATCGTGTGGTTTTGAACTTATTTTGTATTTTTTTTTTTTTTTTGCTAACTTATTTGGATTTCTTTTTAAAAAAATGAATAAAGACTGGGTGCTAGAAGAGCGTCTGTGATGATGGGGGCGTGCCCGCCGCTCCTGCCCCTCCCCCTCTTAGGTGCCTCCTAAGGACTGGATTTAGTGGGGTTTCAAAAGCAGCTGAGGCAACTGTCTTGCTGTGGTCACTAAGTCCTGGGAGCTCTGCTCTTGTTTCCCCCATGAAGAAAGCTGGGTGTGGCGCACCGGCTGGGCAAAGACCAGATCCACACACCCCTCAAGGCCTGGAGGAAAGCCTGGACTGCGTTCTGCAGTGCGCTTCCGTGTTCACGGACACTGCAACGGTCTATGTGCTCCGTCTTCAAGCCCAGAGGGTCCCGTCTTTTCCAACTAATGACCATGCTCTATGCCCAGCGCTCATCCCAAAGCCTGCAGGCAGGGTTGTGGAGGGGGAATTTGTGGGTTTCCCCTCCCTAATCCCTGCCTCCTGTCTGGTGTGACATTACCAGGAGCCCTGCAGGAAAGCGGGACGTGAATAAATCAGCCTGATGGAGGTCAGACTCTGCCACTTCCCTGCAGGCCAACCAGCGTGTCCCCTTGCCACACCCTTCCATCCCTCCAAGCTGAAGCGGATCCTGGCCCCTGCCCACAGCTCAGAGGATGAAGGTGGTTCTGTGGGGGGCGGGAGGTGGGCCTCACAAGGAACAATCAGCGGAAGAGAAGCTGGGGTTTTCTTCATGGGATGTTATCTTCCAACTACAGGCTGAAGGGAGAAGGTGGGTGGAGAATTGAGATTCTGAACAGAAATTACATTAACGACTAGCTGGGGAGAGAGCAAAAGCTAGAATTTGAATGGACCATGAGCATCTACTAAAAATTTTATTAACTCCAACTGCTTTAGGCTAAATTTGCCTGATTTACTGGAAATTATAAGTTTCAGAATCATTACAGGAGTCTGGGGATTCGGAGCGTGATATATCCTAGCCCCCACTCAGTTCTTCAGTGGGCTTCGCCCATTTTGACCCCCCAGGCTCTGGGACCCATTCTGCACTTGCTCTGGGCTCACGGACCAAGGTGAGGGTGCAGAAGGGAGCCCTGGGCCCATTTGTCTCCAACCAGTCAAAGCTGGGCCTGCTGGGAGTCCCAGACTGGCTTCATTTGCCCCATCTGTGGGGTCTTCTTGCATTTGTGTCCCTGTGTTTATAGTCTTACCTTTTCTGGAAGGGCCGAAGAGGAATACTTACATCATTTGCAGGACCCTCAGCACCCCCTGACTCACTGCCCTTGGAGATGAGGAAGGCCACAGGCCTGGGCGCAGCACCTTGGCTCTCGAATCTACACTCACTCCCTCACTACCCACAGAAAACGCTGAACTCCACATTCAAGGGAGGCGGGGGTCTCCCTCAAGTTCATTTCCTCTGTCCCTGCTGCCTCCCAAGCTCCCAGGTGGATACAATCCCACCAGTCACCCTGCTTCTCACTGGGGGCCTAGGAGCAGCCAAGGACAAGCGTACTCATCTCTGCTACACAGCTGACAGGCTCTGGAGTGGCTGGATATATTTTTTTTAAGCTATTCTTCTTCACTTATCACATCAATTGGAAACTGAGGCTCATATCCCTAGCCTGATAAAAATGAACAGTCCTCAGCAATGGCCATCAGTGTCAACATTCCCGACCATTGTTAGTGGTGGCCACGGTCTACCTATTTCTTCTTTGGTCTTTAAGTCCTTAAGCCTCCCACCAGAGCGACAAGGTGCTGGGATCTCACAGGTGTGAACAGAAGACTTTGCAAATGGAAGCTCAACCTCAGCCATTATTTGCACAGAATACACAACTGTCATCAACGCGCTGGGCCTTTCCCGAGCTAGATGCTTAGCCTTCCCAATTAAATTACAGATAAGACTCCAATTAATGAATAATGAGTGGTAGTTCTTTAGGGAAATTAGCTTAAATCCAGTCTCCAGTGGAAGTACCTGCAATGAATCAAACCGGGTTAATCAAATGTTACCTAATAATGGACTTCAGGGAATCCTCTAGAACATAAAGATAAGAATTACTCAAGAATTGGCATACTGGTTGTCTGTGTGTAAACAGGGACTTCTCAGAGCGTTTAGCTAATTAGCATGAACTGCAGAATGCTTCCAGGACTAGCTGTTGTTTCCAATACTATGGGTTGCTTAGGTATCCAACTTCTCAGTCATCTATCTGGCAAACTGGAAAACCTTTTCAGTGCTGCTGGTGTAGTAGCTGGTTGGACTAGCTGGAGAGGGAGGTGGAGGGGGCAATGGAGGGTGAGAGAGGAGCCCTCTCAAATCAGGTGTCCCTTTCATGAATAAACCATATCACCAACGTGTCCCATCCCCCCATCACCAACATGTCTCATCCCTTGGACTTGTCTGACTTCCTGGCTTCTGGGCTCCAGGCTGAAGCTGGGATGCCTGGTGGTACACCAGAGCTGAAGAAGGACTGAAGCTTCCAGGTTCAGCTGGAGTCTTGGCTAAGGACCCACAGCCCAGGCGTGGGTGGTAACCCCCAATCTCCACCCCATGGCAATTGTGGCTGTACCTCACCCGCCAGCCACAAGCAACCACGAGACACAGACTCTTGGCCTCTTGCTCTGCTTGGAGCATTCCTAAGGAAGGCAAAGGAAAGTGTTATAGGATGGAAACCTAGAATCTTCTTTCTTTTCTACAAACATTGACAGAAAGTTCAGCGTGTCTACAACTAAACCTACATTTCCCCACACGCTTGCTCCTTCCACCTTCCCCATCCCAGTGGATGGCAACACTGGGAAATAGTTTTCAGTCCAAAAAATGTTGTTCTGGATTCTTTCGGATCTTATCCTGCAGCCAGCTGGTCACCAAGGCTGGTCAGTTCTACCTTTGGTCATGGAGTGGTGGGAGGCGACCCCCCAGAGGCTTGCAGGCACTAGGCCAGCATCTTCCCTTCTCTGTGTGCCCTTCCTGGGTCACAGATTGCCTTGTCTGGCTCCCATCCTGTCCCCTGTGCCTACGGACTCTGCCACCCTGTGCCATCAGTGTCTGGGATAGTGATAGCCTTGGGAAGGATACGGTGTATTACACTGCTCTGAAGGAGTCCACAGTTTAGGTGAGCAGAAGAAACATAGTCCAAAGAAGACCATAGAAGCCAAGTGACACATGAGTGTGGGTTTGGGAAAGGGAGCTGGAGGAGGCTGAGCCAAGGGACAGAGGCTTGAGCTCACTTAAAACAGAAGCAAAGAAAAGAGAGAGAAGCAAATAACATTTGGTAGGCAGTCCTGGCTTTAAGTCAGAAGTTATAACATACATATTGTAGTGAGGACAAGGCACTGCAGTCAGAAGGCCTAGTTCTGGAACCTACATCTGTCTCTTACCAGCTGTGTGGTCTCAGCTTTACAATTTCCTGTCCTGCAAAATAGCCAATAAACACATCACAGGGCTGCAGAATTAAATGAGCTAATACGTTGAGCATACTTAAGTGGGTTCTGGCACACAATAGTTCCCAGTAACTTTTACTTTATTTAATAATAATCCTCATAAAAACCCCCTGAGATAAGATTGATTCATTTATTTACTCGAGTGTGTCCATCTAGGGATCAGGAGATCGATAAGACAGACCCAAGGGGCTTCCTCACAGCTCCCGTGGGAACAGACAAGGAGAAAGCCTGCAAAGCATGGTGGTGTAGAGTGCCAGGGAGCAAAGGGCTGTTGCTTATGTAATTCTGCTGGGGAGGAGCTGGCCATGCCTCCCCGGTGATGCTCTACGTGGGTCTGGAAGGTTCGTCGCTGCAAAGGGAAGGCAAGAGGCATTCTTGCTGCCTTCTGGTGATGGGGCTGGGGGTCAGACGTTTTGGAACTCGGTGGACTCAGACTGGTGAGGGAGGGGGCACTGGAGCCCAGTCACAGGCAGCCCGTCATGCCATGTGGAGGGGAGGGGCCCCTGATCCACAGGCAGCGAGGGCTGCTGCAGCGTGAGCCGGGGGGATCGGAGCAGGGGCACAGTGGCCCTGGAGGCCAGGAGGAGGGTGGAGCTCGACCGTGTGAGCAGACAGGAAGAAGAGGAAGTCAAGCCCAGCATCGGGGCTCCTCACTCCTTGTCCTCAACTCCCTTGACACAAGCAACCTGAACATTAGCTTCTTCAGCAGTCCCATGGGTATGAAAGTAAACAAAAGGTTCCTGACTTGATGTCTTTAAAACTCAGATGTTTACTTCCCAGAGGAGCCACAGCCCTGAGGACTGTGGAGGAAGCTGGACAGGTCTGCTGAGGTCTAAGTTGAAAAAAAAAAAAAAGAAGACCAGAGCCACGTGTAGGCTGTCTTAAAACCAGGTTGTTTATTGGTACGTACACACGCACACTCACACTCATCCACACCCACACACCCACTCCTGATGCACTGAGCCAGTACAGTACTGAGAGGGGTACCGACGAGATACACAAGGCTGGTGAGGGGGGCGTTCAGGGCACTGGCAACAACTCTCCAAGTAGAAAATACTCTGACTGTGAGGCAAGAGAGACACCAGGACAACAGCCTTCCGGCACTGTATGCGCGAGTTCTCTTGCCCCTCACCTCCCTCCAATACTTCCCAGGACACCCTGAATAGACCCAGGCACCTGGGCAACCATGACTGGGGGAAGGTGTAGAGGAGAAGCTGGGGCTGAGTCTCCTACTTGGCTGGTCCATCAAAAGTCCCCTGCCAGCAGTCAGATGGCCTTGTGGTCCCCACCTCCACCAATCTTAGTAATCTAGGGGTTCTCCATAATCTTAACCTCCATTACCCAGGAATTGGGGCCTTTTCCCTCCATCCCACTCATTTTCTGCTCAAGAAAGCCTCCAGCTCCATTTGCAGTCAACTGCCAAGCAAGGAGGGCAAGGAACAACGAGGGAGAACAGAGCAGCTGGTGCCGTGCCCACACGCGGGAGCCCACTCGGCCCCAGCACGGGTGGACATCTTTACTGAAAAACAGCAGAGGGCTCCAAGCCCTGGCATCGCCCCAGTCTCCATCACTCATTCTGGCCAGGGTGCTCGGACCCACTATACCACCTGCTAGCTGAGCCCCTCAGAACCCATGTCGATCAGGTTGCAAACCAGCTGCTCAGTCACCTGTAGGACGGCTCGGCACTGGCGCTTCTCCAGGAAACCGGCTCCAGCTACTCCTCCCCTCCTTTTACTGGGGTCCATCAACTCACCCTGAACTTGGGTCTCAAACACTTCCAGGCGTTTTAGCAGGATGAGGAAGTGAGTAAGGAGGAGGGATTTCTTGGGAATGGCATTCTGACCAAACCGGCGGCCAGCACGCTGCTGAGGAAAGCAATTAAAATGATGGAGGCTGGCGGTGGTGGAGGGGTGGGATGTCTCTGGAATTTCCAGAGGAGGCGGTCCCTGCACACCAAAAGAGCCCTGAACCAGGGGCGGTTGATGCAGGGACAAGCAGGAGAGTGATGGCCTTCATTAATAATGGATTTCCTCGACCTAGGACAGGACTCACAGAAGGGGAAGCTTTATTTTCTTCCCAAGAGATCAGGAGAAGAAAGCTTCACACTACATTTTCCCAAATCTGATTTGGAGCTCAATGTATCTTCAACCCACCCATCGTGTATATTCTTGGGGCTGGATTACTAAAGAGGTGGGGCAGAGGAGGACAGCAAGGGAGGGAATACTGGAAATGAAGTGGGCAGTGCACGGGTAGCTCTCTTCTGCCCCAGAGCCAAGACCCCACACCACCCCACCCCCCACCAGCCCTGCCCCAGCAGCAACTCCCCCTTACACCTTATGGCTGGGCAGGACAGGACACCTTCCCCCCTGCCTTTGAGGTTTAAGGCTGACACAGGCAATCGGCTCTCCCTCCAGCTGGCCGACCTGCACCTCTCACTGGGTGGAGGGCTGAGAGTTTCCCCGTCCTTAACCTTGGCTCAAAGTTCAGGAGCCCATTTCTCTCAGATCCATCCCCAAATCACGTCTGGGTTTCATCTTAAGCGAAGGCCTGGAATCACCAGCTTAGCCTTTCTCCTCCCCAGCCTCACCATCCTGAGAGAGAATGGGGCCTTCTGCAGCCCCTCCCAGCCCCCAAGGAGGTCCTGGAGACAGGAGGTGCCCTGGTGGAGATGAGCTGGGAAAGGTGTGATGCTGGGAGTGCTGAAACCAGATGTCAGACAGCTGGGATGTGCACAGGGATGGGAAGGCCCCACGGCCCAAGCAAGGCAGAGTCTGAAGTGCCATCTTCTTAGAAGGGCCATCCCTAGTCCCTGGCACCTCATCATGGTCTCTGGTGGAGGTCACAGTCCAGACAAGGTTAGGTCCAGAAAAAGGAGGGTGAAGTCACACCCGGCCCTGGGCTGCTGTCGTCCAGTCCCTTCTGCAGAATCCCAAGCATGGACAACCCGGACACCCAGCCACAGCCACAAGAGACTTACAAAGGGCACACGGTGGGACTCAGGGTAGTGGGATGCCGAGGGGATTGAGGAGTATATTCTGAAGTCCAGGGCAACTGGAAAGTCACGGATGAAACCAGGAGTTGTAAGAAGATGGGGAACGAGCAGGAGGGACCAGGGCCAGCTGAGCCCACTCAGCCGGAGGACGCTGCCCCTGGGGGCCGTGGCTAGTCCCGGAAGGCGGAGAGCATGTGTCCGTAGAGATAGTGGGAGCGAGCTGAGAGAGAGAGGGAGAAAGAGGAATTGCGCGGTGAGTGGGGCGTCGTCCCCAGCCCCGGGATGCAGGCGAGAGCAGCGAGCTTGCAAAAGCGCCAGGAGCCCCGGCGGAGGCGGAAGCGGGGTGCGGCGGAGGGTGCAGCCAGGCGGGGGCAGCGCGCGCAAGCTGGGGGCCGGCGGCGGGTGGGGGGGGGGGGGCGTGCGGCCCGGGCCCGGCCCACTTACCCCGCGCCACGGGCACACCCCCGCGAGGGCCGGGGCGGGAGGGGGGGGGTCAGCAGGAGTAGGTCCGCACCGTGGAGGGCTCCAGTCTCGGCGCGCCCGCCGTCCCCGCTGGCAGGAGTCGGCGGCCGCGGGAGAACACAGGGCGGCGGTTAGTGCGCGCTCGGCGGGGCCCGCCCGCCCGCCGGCCCGGCGGCAGCGTTAGTGCAGCGGCGCCCGCAGGCCCCTCGCGCGGCCCGTCACTCACCCTCCGGCGTGACCTTCTTCGGCGGCGCGGGCGGGGGCTGCAGCGGCCCCAGGCTGGCCACGCGGAAGGCGGCCGGGAGCGTCTCCGCCGAGGCGCCGAGCAGGCCGCCATGCGGCTCCCGCGGCCGGAAGCGCTTCCTCCAGGACGGCGCGCGCCGGAACACCTTGTCCTCGCCCTGCACGCGACACGCGGGGGCCGTCACTCCCTGCCTGCGCGGAGGGCCCCCGCGGCCGCTCCTGGGGCTGCCGCGCCCGTCCCACCCGGAGGCGGCGGGGAGCAGGCTCACCTCCCCCATTGGACCCCGGGCTTCCATCTGTCAGATGGACCAGAAGGAGGGAGAGGACTCCCGCGGGCCCTAACAGGCTCTGATGCTCCCCGTCTCCAGGTGGGGTGCGGTCCCCGCGGTCCGACCTGTCACCGTCGTCGTCGGGCAGCCTCCTGCAGTTTAACTGTTTCCCTGCCCGCCCCGTCATCTCAACCTGAGCTGCGGATGCCCACGGACCTTTCAAGTATTTACCCCCGCCCCCACCACTCAGCCTCGTCCGTCCCGTGGGAAATGGGCAGCGGCCAGCCCCCACCCAAACCCTCCTGCCTTCGCTCTGGCTTGGGCCCCGGGCGCTGGAAGTGCACCCATTTTACTAGCTCCGTGTCCCTGGGCAAGTTAAGCGACCTCTCCGAGCTCCCCTTTCTGTAAAATAGGAAGGACATTATCTGCCCTATCTCTTTGTCTGGCTGCCTGTCCCTAGTGGGATCCAGTGAGATCACCTTGGGACAGTGATGGATCAGGTGAATGGCCCATCAGAGGCAGGCTGCTCCAGGGGCCTCTGCCCTCTACCAGCTGAGTCCCTAAACTCTGTCTGCCAAAGGGCACCCAGAGCCATAACCCTACAGGAGGCCCCTCCACACAGTTCACCCTGATGAGCCCACTTCCACCCTGCTTGGCAGCCATGTCTAATCTCCCCCCACCCCCAAACCAACCCCTGTTGTCAGAACTGGGGCAGGCCGAGAGCTGCCAGAGGAGCAAGGGACACTAACCCACCAGTTCTGGCCTCAACAGCCCCTCCCAGCCCCAAGCCCTTGGGGTTTGCTGCTTGTGCCCTGAGGAAGCCAAGGGCTCCTATCACTTCTTGGCACTATGGACCTCTGTCCCAGCACTCACCCTAGTATCATTTTTCCATTTACTTATGATATATCAATAAGCTCTCCCTCTCCTTTCCCCAACACCCCGCTCCCTCAACGCTCTCCCTCTTTCAAATTCTATGCTCCAAGGGACAGAGACCACGATCTTTTTTGTTCCAACCAACATATTCCCAGCTGCAAAGGTAGTGCTTGGGAACAGTAGGCCCTCAATAAATATTTGTTAAATGAATGGATGGCAGCTGGCTTCCTATGCAGGCATCCCACCTGTGAGTTCATCAGGAACCTTCCTCATTGCTTCTGTCCACTCCATGATCCTCCCCTTAACCTAGCCCAGAGTGCATTCCCTCTCTCTCTCTCTTTCTCTTGCTCCATCCCTGCTCCTTCCCCCCCCCCATTTCCACCTTCAGCAACCCTAAGACTTATGTCTATATCACCTGTCCCCTAATAGATGTTCCTCCTGCTCCCCTCCTCTTTCCCCTGGAATTCTGCTCTCCATGTAGGGGGAGAATTGGATGCAACCCTTGAAGCTTGAGAGGGGGAAACTGAGAACCAG
The DNA here is from genome assembly GCF_902655055.1 of Lutra lutra. Taxonomy (NCBI): domain Eukaryota; kingdom Metazoa; phylum Chordata; class Mammalia; order Carnivora; family Mustelidae; genus Lutra; species Lutra lutra. The sequence continues at coordinate 42,412,783 of NC_062292.1, read as the reverse complement.
AACAGACAGAGGAACAGTACAAGAGACAGCTCAAGGTTGCTGAGGCTGTACTAGATGTCTGGCCAGGAAGCAGTGTCCCTGGATCTCTGACCTCCCCTGCACCCGCCATCACCAAATCCCACCTCCTTCCCATTACCTTGACTTTGAGCTTCCTGCAAGAACCAGTCCTCTGCAGCCCCACACCTAGCTGCATCCCAGAAATCCCTCTGTGCTGTCAAGATGACATCATCTACTCAATACTGAGCCCAATGTCTCAAGCCAGAGAGGCTGGCTAGCTCTGCATGCTTCTAGGAAGCAGCAAGATGTAGGGGAGAGAACAGGACTCAGATATACTTTCTCCATCCCTGCTCTGCCACGCATCAGCCTGGGACAGCAGGTAAGCTACCCCTTTGAGCTTAGTTCCTCATCAGTCAGTCCCATGAGGTAATAACCCATCCCCCATGATGACTGTTAGCGTAAAATGAGATGTCTGTCACCACTATACCCCTCTGCCTGGGCCAATGCCTGACCCAGATTAGGCCTTCAAAGAATATTTTTATAAGGACTGAAGGAATAAATAGCTTTCTAACTAGAAAGCCCCACGCGAATGTGTAGAGGTGTCATTTTTCTAAGCAGCTTCAAAGAAATCTAAGATCCTAGGTGTGTGGGGGATGAGAGGAGGGTCCACACAGCAGGGGCACTGGCAAAATTAAGATCTCTGGGAGCAGGGACAGCAGGTGGGGTCTGGCAATTTATCTCCTTGACAGGAGTACATACACACACACATACACACATATATTATGTGTGTGTAAATAACACGCTCCAAATTTCAAGGTGCCTCTGTGAAGAAAAACCCCTCCACAAATTCTGTGTATTGTTGAGTGTATCCTAGCTACTGAAGCAGAACAGCCACTCCACAAAGGTGGCCTTTGGCCCTGTTAAACCCAACTGAGAAAGACTAATTGATACGTAGGGGACACTAAGGGTGTCCCAAAAAAAGAGGCCCAAAAGTCAACAGAGGCACTGGATGGGGCAGGAGTACGTAGAAAGGGAAGCTACGCAGTCCTTGAAGACACGGAAAGAAACAGATCTGATTGAAGATGGAGATGTTACAAATAAATAATCTGGGTTCTTTTTTAACTTGTCTGGAGCCAAGGCAGCCCAGCCTGACCTGACAGGCAAAGCCAGGCAAGGCTGGTGATTGGAAAGTGAGTAGGGAGGAAGGGAGGGGGAGGAGGGAAGAGCGAAGGAGGGCTGAGGAGGGGGCTGCCTCTTCAGGAAACAGGTATCTTCTGTGAGGCATCGCCACTGGGAGGGAGCATTATAGCTCAGAACGCCCAGGGCCCCCCGGACACAGTCCAGCCTAAACTCAGGGAAAGGCATGACGAAACCCAGGGGAAAAGGTTGGCTTTTCACTGACCGGGGGCGGGGGGGGGGAAGGCCAGGAGAGGAGAACCTTAACGTGGCTGGAAGTTAACTCAAGAGAAGAACTGCAGAGGAAGCCGCACTGAAAAACGTCCGGGCCAGAGCGTCAAACCCCACGGCCAAACGAGCAAGCACACACTTCTTTAAGGACCTCGGCATAACACCGACCTCCAAACAACCACTCCAGCATGGGATGGGAATCCTGAGAAGCAGGCTGGAGTTGTGCTGTACCAAGGGCACTGAGAGATGGGGTCTGAGAAATGAAGAAAAAGGTGTGATCCCAAAGAGATGGCCTTTGAGGGGAGCCTCCGATCCTGTGTGGTTAGGAGCGCGGTGGGGCACAGAGCTGAAAGATGCTAGATGAAGTATAACACATAGAAGCCTTTAGTTTTTGTACAAGGAGTTTCATGGAGACTCCTCTAGGCCTGGCCATGCGCCTCTCCCCCAAGTCCCTGACTTCATCCTCATCCCCTCAGCTCTCCTCTCCTAGGCCACCCACCAATCATCAGCCCAAGGAGAACACAACTCATGAATTTCAACCCAACGAACCAACAGTGCCCAAATCCCAAAGACCCCTAATTCACAGCCAAGTACTCACATCATCCAGCTTCCGGTCTGTGCCCAAGGCCAACAGGTTGTTGAACTCTCTTTCCATCACCTGGCGTGCCTGGAGTCCATAGGGTTAGAGGCAGAGAGATGGAAGGGGTAGAGTTAATGACCTCTACGCCATCTTGCCCCCGTTAGGGCCCAAGGGCAGAGATGGAGTATCCAATGCATTCAGCCCATGAGCCCTTCACACAATACTGCACCTTCACACAAACCTCCGTGCGTTCTTGGAAGTGAAACTATAAACCTTAGGATTCTTTCATACAGAGCACACTGGAAAACTGTAACTTTGTACAAAGTGGGACCATAGAGCACGTGGCCTCACACTCTGTCTATATGAGAAAATCATGCCTTCCTCCCTTTCTGGAGGGGCAGTAAGCACGTAGATCACAGAAAATAAGGATTTAGTTTATTTAAAGAAACATATTTCATAAGGTTCCATATCAAAAATTTAAACCAGGAGGACTGCTCAGGCACAGACATTAGTGGCCCTTGGGCTGACTAGTGCCTATAGGCCTGGGCTTGGCTTCCCAAGAGCCTAACTCAGCAGGAGATTTGGGAAATGCCAGGAACAACAGTTTTCGAAACTGCCACCAGATACTTTTAACCATTGCTGATGAAGAATTCCACATCGGGTCAGCGGCCACTTTCTCTAAGAGCTGAGTGAAATGGACCAGCCAGGAAAACCAGAAGGTCAGCAAGCACCAGAGAGGTCTCCCGCTGCTGGGTGCAAAGGCACTGCTGGCCACAAAACCCGGACGCATTTAGAGACAGGAGAGCAACAAGGGAGAAGAACAAGCCTGTTTCTGGGTGGAAAACGGCAACCACAGAGCTTCATAAGGACCGCCTCTGTCAGTCTTGAGAACGTAATGTTCTCTTAAGGGACGGGAAGGGAGAAGCTTAGTCCACGTCCAAGTACCCGGAAGACACCGCTCCTCCAGGCAGTGGGGGGAGAAGCTGATAAAAACTTCGGAAAGGTCTCCCAAAGCTGTGGGAGCAGGCTAGAAAGCTGAGGAGGTCAGAAGTGTGCACATACAGAAAAACCACAGGGGACATGGGACCTCGGCTCTTCTTAGAGAACAGGGGATCTGTGCTCTCCGCGCTGACTGGTTGGTGGGGTCACCGCAGGGGGCCTACGGGACACACTGGCCCTGCACGGCGCCCAATATGTCCAAAAGGCCAACTCACCCACCCCCCTCCCCGCCCCCACGCCCCCGCAGAACTATGAGCCGACACAGCCGACCCTCACACGAGCCAACACGCATCTGCTCCCAGAATAGCTTGCGTGGCTCTGGTGGCTGAATTTCAAGAGGCCTGACAGCTGCAAACAGTCCAGACAAGGGCGGCTAAAATGATCAGGGCACAGAGGCGCTATATGAGGAAAGCCTAAAAGAATTAAGACCACTCCGTCTGGAGTGACAAAGGCCTGGGCCCCGAGGCAACACAATCAAAGTTGATGAAATGACAAAAGGTGAGGCTGGATCAAACCCTTTCAGTCAGGAGGAGGCAGCACCCTCCCTTCCCCTGCGGGAGCCCAATTCAGGACAAATAAAATCAGGAAGTACTTTGCACAACAGGTAGTCCATCACCCACAGGAAGTTAGAAAGGCCAAGCATATAAATAGGTTCAAGAGAGTTTAGATAGTCTTGGATGGCAGCTCCGTAATAATTACGAAATGTAATTTAAGGAGACATCTCATCTTTTGAGCTGTTGACAGGGAGACACAGCCCTGGCATGGAGAGGCTCTGGGCCGTATTCTTTGGTATATTTAGCTTTCACAAGCCTGGGGGCCCCAGGAGCAGATCCTCAGGGCAGGAGACAAAGGAGACAGTGGGTTCTCTGATCCCCTCAGACCCCAGGGCTAGTTCCCCTCTAAGAAAAAGGTCAGAAAAGCAGAGTGAGGGAAAGATAGCCGCAGAGTGTCAAATGCGAAGATGGGGTCGGGAGAGGGAGCGGGGTGCCCACAGTGTCCATGGCAGGGCTTGGGCTGGGTGGGCTTTGTATGTGAAGGACACTGGTTCTCCCTAGATGCCTTGGCTATGCACCGGGACCACTTGGAGTTTTGAGGCCATCATGATTCCCCTCTGAAACAGCCCCCCTAGAACAATCCCCCCAACAAATCCATAAACCCATGCGCGGAAGCGTGAGAGAACCGGAGTGGGGCAGAGCAGGGAGCCTGAGGTTGAGACTGAGAACAAGGACGCCCACCTGGGTGTTCTGTGTGGGGATCTGGAGGACCAGGGCCAGCGTGTTGTGGTCAAAGTTCTCGTCCAGGGCCAGCAGGGCCCCGTGCACGCCGCTCTCCTGCAGGTTTCCTGCGTAATCCCGCAGCCCGATGGACTGGACCCAGTGAACCACCTGGTCGTTGGTCCAGACAAGCACATCTGGAGGGCAGAACAAGAAAAGGACCAGGAAGAGGCAACAGGTTTGGCCACACCCCCTCCAGGGACAGAAATGGGGCTCCCTGGACACAGAGCGCCAGTCTGCCGCACTTTCTGTCTTTCGTCCGTCTTCCCTGGCTGATTCTCTTAGAGAACCAGCCCCACCTCCCTCCATCCCTGCCAGCCCATAGGATTCAAGGCCAGGCCAGCCGGCTCCTGGCTGTCCTCCCAGAGCACTTGCCTGGGCCCTCTCCTGCCCCCAGACTGGAATGGTCCTCTTAGTTTTCCACCTTCGAAGAGTCTTCTAAGACTTGCCTCTCTTTTCTGCCCACTGCTGCCCAGATCACCAAGTTCCATGAGCATGTTCCCACACCAGTTTCTAGCACTGTCCTAGGGGAGTCACTGTGTTTGTCCAGTTGGTGGCCATTGTTGGGGTAGGGTGGGGTTACGGCTGACTGAGCAAGGACTATTTCTTCTCCACCAGATGCAACATCCTTTGGGAGGGACTATGTCTCCCTCTTCACACAGACTGGGGCTGAGGGTCCCCACTAGCGTTTGGAGCTTCCCTGAGGCACAGAATGCCTCTTCTCCCCGCCACTCCCCCAGGGCAGGGAACAGCGAGGCAGGACCCTGCTCCCCAAAGGCTGCCCAAGGAGCCTGGCCAGCTTACCCTTGATCTCGTGCTGGCTTTCCTCCCGCCTTTTCTCCAGCTCCTTCCGGTCATAATTCAGCCTCTTCAGACACATGATACCGTACTGAAGACTGGTTCTGCAGGCACAGAGCCCCCCCAAGCCAAGTCTCCGTGGGGCCGCATTCCTACCACCTCGACCCCACATCCAACACCAGCACAGCACATCCAGGCCTATGTCTCTCAGCTCCAAGAGCCCCCAGCCTAACAGTGCTCCTCCTCCCAGGATTTACACGTGACCCAGCCCAAGGCCACTTCCCCTCCTCTGCCCACCCCGGGTCCTCCCTTGTGGCCAGGGTATGGGTCTGATTGATGGAAAGAAAGTTCCCTGAATGAAGCAACAGCTCCCACCACTCTCTAGGCACTGGAATGGCCCTACAGATACCTGACCCATACAGATAGGACTCTACAGAAAGATCCCTACAGATATTTCTTTGAGTCCCCATTTCACTCAGAGTCTTAACAATGACCTATGCATGCTATATGATTTGCCTTGGACACTGACCCCTCTGTTCTTCCTCAAATACAGTAGGCACACTATGCCTGCCTATGTGCCTCAGGGCCTTTGTATTAGCTGCTCCCTCTACCTGGAACATTCCTTCCCCTATCTGTTGCATGGCTCACCCCCTGTCTCCTTTAAGTCTTTGCTCAAATGTCATCTTCTCCATTCAGTGGTCCCCCTGTCCACCTGATTTAAAATGGTAACATTGCCATCATGACCGCAGCTCGTACTCCCAATCCCCTTTACCCTGGTCTAATTTTTTTTTCTAGTGCCTTTTATCTGTTAACATACTATATATGTATACACACACAGTACAGATGGATGGATGGATGGATGGATGGATGGATGGATAGATCCTTGTTTGTCTCTCTCAGTTAGAATGTAAAGTCCATGAGGGCAACATGTTTTGTTCACGGATATGTGTCAAACTCCTAGAATCATGCCTGGCACACAGTAAACACCATAAATGCTTAATGAAGGAAATGAAATAGTTCGCAGAAAATACTAAGAGTACCTAACCAGTACCAGGTGCAGAGTAAGCATTCAATAAATCATAACAAGCCAGAAGGACGCTACAGAATCTGTAGGCTGGAAGAGACTCCACGGACCACCAGCCCAAGCTCCCATCTCATGCAGACGACACCTGTGTAGAATCCTTCTGAGTAGCATGAGCTCCTCTGAGACAGGGAACTCACTACCTCCCGAGGCATCTCATCCCGCCTTTCATTAGTGTTCTTCCTTCCCTTGAACCTGCTTGTCATTCAGCCTCTCTGCGCTTTGTCATCTATCAAACATAGGAATAGACATTCCCTCCCAACTCTATTACTGAGGCCATTGCCTTGTGAAATTAAATCATGCTGCCTGCTCCCTCCTTCTCTCCCCTCAGCTCTCCCCAGGCAGCCCTGCTTCCTAGAACAAGCCCTCGAAGCTCACAGATACCACTTCTAGGAACTCTTTTCTGGCCCAAGGCAACCAGTGATTGCTCAGGCCCCTGGTTTAAGCCATGGTCCACTGGAGGCAGCAGGTGCACACATACCTCCTGATTGGAAATGCCTTCTGTCTACTTTTGATCCCACTTGCTATCGTTTTCTGTCTAATTCCTAGGGCTTTCAAAGCCGTTGCATTGCATGGCAAAAATCTAAAGTCAGATCAGCCTGGGTCTGAATGCCAGCTGTGCCACTTCCCAGCCTGGTGGCCCTCAGCACATGGAGATGTGGCCACCTCTGTCCCACAGAGCTGCCATGAGCATCACAGAGAATGGTGCACAGATGGGCTTGGCCTAGCCCCTGGAGCATCCAGGCATCCAGGCCCTCAGCAATGGCACCACGATCAGGAGAACATTGCTATGACCGTGTGCGCGGGTTCTTCTATCAAAACAGCCAGTTCTCTAGGAAAACCACTCAAGAGAACACAATGTTCCAAGGAAAAGAGCTGAGACTCTCCAGGGGCCTGGGCAGAGGGTCGTCAGGAGGACCTCCAGAATGCTGGGTGGGGCCGGGCTGACTGACCCCCTACCCCACCAGGCGCAGGTCTCCCAGCTCAGCAGGGGGGTTCCCCTCTTCTCCCCAGCCCTATCCATCACTGAGTGGGGAACAGGTGCAGCAAGGCCTGGCAGCCTCCTGGACAGAGACAAGAGATTCCAGCCCTGGGAAGGGGTTGGGGAGTGCCAAGGGAGGTCACAGTAGGGAGTTCTAGCATCACAGGCTCTGCAGAGTGGTGGCAAGAGGGCTGGACTCGGTTACCATCCCTGATGCTCCTTCCCGTGCCTCAGTTTCCTTCCCCGTGAAATGGGGAAGCCAGCTAGATCCCTTCCGAATTGAACCTTCCCTGGTTTATGAGTCAGAGAGACCGAGAAACGTCTGCAGACTCCCAAGAGAACCTTGAAAAGCCACACGCTCCCAGCCCCAACATTCATCGCATTATCCTCTCATTCTCCTGGGTCTGAACACCAGCTGCACTACTATCCAGCTGAGTGGCACTGAGAGCGCGTGAGCCGGGGTCATACCTCTCCTGCAGGCTGGCTGTGGGCATTAGAGGTAAAAGACAAAGAACGTGGCTGAAATAGCGACCTGTGTGATTTGAAGCTACGTGTTGAAAAGCCTTCCTAACGACGGTCAAGCCCTAGATTTTACTGCCCACCGGGCTCCCCAGCCCCAGTGCTTCCTGCGGTGAAGCAGGTCCACAGCGAGTGATGCAGATCTGGAGACCGAGTCTACCTGCCGTAGGAGGGCGGCTGCCACCAGCTCCAGCTAGCTGTCCCCACGCTAGAATGTGTCAACACATCTTCCAGTTTTTAAGAGAAGCCAGACATCCAGAATTTTGTGGAAAATTCCCTAGTGCTTAAACACTGGCAACTAAATCCATAATCTTTAAAATACCGTGTCAGCCCAACAAAACACAATTGTGGGGCCAAAGTCTGCCCACGGGCTGCCAGTTGGAGACCTCCGCCGCAGACACATGTGAACAGAAGACCTTGTCAGCAAGGGGGAGGAGAGCCTTGGATGGCATCCTGTACCAAATGGCGCAGGCTCGAAGCTGAGAGGCAACGATCCGGGATGCAAGGAGCAGCAGGGCCCAGAAAGACCTTTCCTCTCAGCCTGGAAGGAAATCAGTAGACAAGGAAGCGGGACCCTGGTTTTGGGCGGAGGCTTCCCAAAGTAAACAGAGAAACCTGGGCAGCCCAAAGGCAGAGAAACGAAAGGCAGACCTAGGAGGGAAAGCTCCAAGGATGTGAAGCTGAGTCTTCAGGGCTGGAGGAGAGAGTACCAAATCTTCCCTCACGTCGAGGGATGGGAAGAGGACCCAGCTTTTGCAAGGGGGGGACCCGTTGGCACCCACACGGGCCACAGGCAGAGCCAGAGGCAACCGCGTTCCTGCAGACAGAGCCCCAGGGCCGGGCTCCCCTGCTCACCGGTGGAAGCTGTCCACCATCTTCAGGTGGACCCGCAGGTCCTTCTTGGTCAGGTGGTCCAGCATGCGCGCATCTACCAGGCACTCCATGAAGTAGCTGCGGTACTGGGGCAGCCCCAGGCTGGGGAGCCAGTCATTCCCGATCCACTCATGGTTCATGTCCCCATAGGCCAGGGTCTGGAGGAACAAGGCAGTGTCTGTGGAGGAGGAGGGCCTCGCCAGCTGGCTGCAGCTGGCGTAGCCTGTGGAGGGAAACGGCCCCCCCCAGCCGCCACAGCCGCTTATGTTCACTGAGAAGCTGGGAGTGGGAGGAGGGGGAGGGGTTTAAATGGCACTTTTTAAGACCTCAGAATGATATGGCTCCACTCACGGATCGATTATCTACACTAATGAACAGAAGCAGCTATCCAGGCAGCAGATAATATGGAGTCCTTCCTGTCGACTCAGGAATGTATTTGCGGTGGTGTGTGGCCGACCTGCCTTCCTGCTTCTCCACTGGCCTCTAGCCCACTGAGCCCAGGGGACAGGCCGAGTTACAGAGGACCGCAGAGCGGCAAGGAAGAAAAAAAAAAAAAAAAAAAAGCCGATCTCACTTGGGAAACTGGCCTCCCACATCTACCTGAGAGTTAGGAACAGACTAAAGTCAAAAGCCACAGGAGCTGGCCTGCACTTGCACTCTGAGCTCTGGTGTCCACTCCAGGAATTCCCCAGCCCCTCTGTTTGCTGCTTTTGCCAGCACTCTCTGCACATCCCAGACGCCCCCGTCCACCCGCTCTGCTGTCACCTCCCGCCGACAGCAGGGACTCCTCTGGCCACCTATCCTTAGAAAGACTTTAGGGGGGCACCTGGGTGGCTCAGTGGGTTAAGCCTCTGCCTTCGGCTCAGGTCATGATCCCGGTGTCCTGAGATCAAGCCCCGCATCAGGCTCTCTGCTCTGCAGGGAGCCTGCTTCCTCCTCTCTCTCTGCCTCTCTCTCTGCCTACTTGTGATCTCTGTCTGTCAAATAAATAAAAAATCTTAAAAAAAAAAAAGACTTTAGGAAGAGCACCGCTCCCTCACTCTGTTTCCTTACCCTACTTCATTTTTTTTAGATTGAAACACTGATTTTAGCTTTTAAAAGTGAAAGTGTTATACATATAAAAATAAACGTAGCATAATATCATAGTATAGCTTCGATATTAAGCATAAAGAGGAAGGTAACATCAATGGACACCAACCACACCACCCCACGGCTGTGTCTTCCCGGTGCTCGCCTTCCCGGTCCCGTCCCCTGCTGTCCCTCTAGAGGTCATTACTATGCTGAGGTTCTATCATGCCCTTGCTGGAAGAAATGTTTTTACAGTTTTTCCAATCACCAATGTGTATTTCTCTAAAATTATATATTATTAAGTTTGCTTGTTTTTGAGTTGTAGTATAAAATTCTACAAATCTCTGGGGCTTAGATTTTGCACTTGACATGATAATTGCCAATTCGGTGAATGAGGAAAAGGTCTTTGCCCAGCTCACCAGGGGTGCCCCTTAAAGGGGATGGGGTGAGCATGAGGACTCATGTCAATCTCAGTCTCATTATTCCTGGGAAGAGAGGGGAAGAGGCAGGTGTGCCAGGGACACGGCCCTCTATGGCGGTATCTGCCACCCTGAGAAGCCAGAACAAGTAGCTCAAGGGGAACGAGGAGGAGGGGGCTTCAGCGGGATGAGAAAACCCGTCTAGGACCTTTCGTGCAAAGAGGGGACATAAACAGACTGGGACTCGGGGAGTCCTGCTGGGCAGAGAGCCCGTGGGGAGAACACTGTCCTGAACTCCTGAGAGGTGGCTCCAGACAGAGAAGGGGATCTTACCTGAGCCCAGCTGCCCTCCTCACTGTCCTAGCGGGAACGAGTGCAGCGTGTCAGGGGAAACAGGCAAAGTCAAAAAAGCTGGAAGCATCCACCCCTGGCCCCATCAAGCAGAGGGAGCAGACAGCCCAGTGGCTGGGAAGGGGACTAGGAGGAGCTTGTTGGAGTGGCAAGACGGAACACGAGGTGTCTGTGCTAGTGCAGGTGTCTGTGTTTGCGCTGAGGGCAGAACAAATGTGTGTGTGGTGAAAACACATGCCCACACCTTGTAGGCTTGGCTGGGAGCCCCTCAAAGGGCCAGGCTCTCCCATTCCTTGTCCCCGACCAAGCATCAAGCACAAGGACTCTGCAGCTTCAGGCCCAGAGCCGGGCAAAGCACTTCCTATTCCCAAGACCGGCTCTTCTCCACTACAGCACACCAGTGGCCTAGGGTGAGCTTGGGGCCTCCTGGGACAGAACCCCCAGCACCCACTAACTGTTCCCATTCCACTCCTTTCCCAACCCACCACCCTGAGAACAGAACCCAACACACATCAGGATATCAGTCTCGTATATAAACCGACTGCCACCCGCTCTGACTTCCCACCACCTTCCCGTCATCCTTGTAGGGGTCAACAGCCCCAACCCAGGCCCGAGGCCCAGACTCACTGTTTTAGTGGGTGTTGCCAGAGTTTCCATCTCTTCGTGGGTGACCCAGACATTCCCGGAAGACTGTAGGCAGAGAGGAAACCTAGCAGGTCCTGCGTGTGGGTCCCCAGGGTTCCCTGGAGGCTGGGAACCCCAAGGACAAGGACAAACATCCCTTCCCGTGAGCCCTCCCACAGGCGTAGCCCCAAGCCCCGCAGACTGAGGCTCTGAGCACCTCCCCATATCTCTGCAGCCACACTGCTTGGCACAGGGCCTGGCATCTCAAAAGCGCCACAAACATTTCCTGAATGAAGATGGATGAATGGTGCAGATCTAGAATACAGGCTGATCCCAATCAGAGAGATGCATGGCCGTGAGCGACTTTACTCTGAGAGTCCGCAGACTAGTCTGCAGTCAGACAGAGAGGCTGGAGGACCAGGACAGAATTCACAAGTGCCCTACCCCTCTGTATCCCCAAGTCCGGTAACCACGCAGAACCCCTGGAAGCCCCATCCTTGGAAACTCTGCCCAGAGATCTGCAATGGTTCCCAGAGTGGGGATAGGGGGGTGGGGCCCATGGGTGGTATGCAGGGAACCTGGAAGGCAGGGAATGAGGCTGCTGGGATCCTCCTAGTATGTCAGCCCCTCCTAGAGACCAGATGGAGCCCTTTGAGGGACTGGAAGGGGCAGGAATCAAGGCTGCCACTTTCCCAAAGGCTAATGGGAAACTTCGCAAATTCTACGCCAGGATTTCAGAAAACACCCTGCATGAGGGATAGGCCACTCACGGTCCTGGAGGTGGGCGGGGCAGAGGGGCTGGTCAGCGACACCATCTCCTGGATGGCCAGCCGGAGCTTGAGCCGGTGCAGGGCATTGCTGATACCAATCTCACGCTGGATCTCTGTGTCCGACAGGGCCGACATGATGGCTCCGCTCTTGACGTTGGCACGGCAGGCAGCCACATACCAGGCAGGCATCCCCACCCAGAGCTGCAGACACGGGCACAGGGGGTAAGTTCAGCCCCTTCCCCACCTTCAAGAGCTTGATGATATCAAGGAACAAGGGCCAGGCCTCATCCATAGTCTCAAAAGAGCAAACACTGTGCGGAATTTAGGAATATAGAGATGACAACCACCGAATGTCTTTCCTTCCCATTTTACGGATGGAAAAATCTACAGCCTGAGAAGGTGAGGGGATTTTCCCAATATCACATGGGTGATTAGTTTCTGGGGACAAACTATAGGCTTACCTCCAGCCAGGAGACCACAGTAGGGCCATCCCATTGGGCAAAGGGCATTCCTTTTCTGCGGGCATCTTCAAGCAGCTGGTGTCTTGTAGGAAGAGGAAGAACAGACTCCTAGTCTCCTTTTCTCCCAAACATGCTTACTCCTGAGACCGCAGGATGTGCTAAGTGCACTCTCAACAACCCGACTCCCCACCACTAGACTGCCGTCCCCTGCTCCGTGCTGCAAGACATGGGCAGGACTCCTCTCCATCCCCAGAGGACAAGGGGCTCCGACTTTGTTTGCACATGGCCTGACCCACAGACATTTCGGTCTGCTCTGCCAGAGACGCACAGGTCCTGGGTCTCTCTCCCCCAGCGCCCCCAGCCTCCTTCTTCCTTGGCTCACCCTCAGAATCACCTCCCAGTCCCTGCTGTGCCCAGGTGCACCGGGCCAACTCAGTTCAGAAAGGGCCTGGCTCTGGCTTTGGCTGCCTGAGTCAGTCCCACGGCAGGCCAAGAGAAGGACAGTGGGTGAGGGGCTGGGTGCTCCCCTGGCCTGTGGCTCTTACTTCTTCTTCAGCCGCCGGTCCTTCTCTGCCTGGGTCCCCAGCTTGGCAGGCACCATGGGCTCCTGCAGACCAAGCTCGGAGTCTGTTAGCAGAACTAGAAGGAAGAGATGGCATGTGAGCCAGGCCCCTCCTTCTCCTCCCTTGGCCTGGGCCAGGATTGGGGAGCAGACCCACAGGAGGCTCCTCAGCATTTAACAACCCAGGAGGCCTAATGGGACAATCTATCACTCCCAGAGCCTCTGCTCAATGTCCCTACATCCCGGTGGCCCCACCGTGGCATCAAAGGGGTCACCCAGACCAGAGAGTCTCCCCTGGGGAGACTCAGCCCTGGAGGCGTTTTCCAGCCAGATGGACCGAGGCCTTCCTACCCCTCCAACGGCAGAATCCTAGACAGAACATAGCTCTCCTCCAAACCAGGGTGCAAAGGAAACCCACAGAGCCAGATGTGAGTCTACTCCGGGCTCACAGAGGATCATCCTGACCTGGCTGGGGTGGGGGAAGACGGGCACACTGAGAGCCGTGTGCCCCTCAGCTTCTTGCTCAGGGAGCAATCTTGCACAACTGCCATAGGGGAGCATCCCTAGCTCTGTCTTCTTCTATTAAGGATCCTCTGAACAGACGCCAGGCCCCTATAGAGTTCACAGCAGGTGCCACATCTTAGAATTCATCACATTCCCGTCCCTCCACCCAGTGTAGCTGACCCGTAGGTCTGGGGTGACCCAGGAAACAAGGTGAAATGCTATCTCAGGGTCAGGCACAACTGTGGTGCAGGGAGTGTAGAAAATCCTAAGACTGCCCGCAGAAGATCTCGTCCACAGATGAGCCCTTCTCAGCTCTCTCCCAGCGCCCTCTGTACCTGCTCCACCACCACCCCCCCGCACCCCTCAGGGCTGGGGGCAGGGTGCTCCCCCTCCTTCCCCACCTAGACAGAGGTACCTGCTTTCCCTCTTCCTCCTCCTCACTTAGCTAGCTGGCTTCTGATTCACACCTTCTCTGAGGCAAAGGAAGGTCTAATTATGCCTTTGGGTTCAAAGGTTCCTTTCTTCCAGTTGATCCCGGCATGCCATTGTCAATGCCCTTCTGAGCCAGCCCACCTAGGGTCCACAGCCACCTCCTCCTTTCTTCCAGCCTCTCTCTCCCCCACTCTGAAGAGCCTCAATCGCATACAGAGCCTCCACTCCCAGAACCTGCCTCCCCCAGACCCCCAGACCCCTCACAGACAACTCTTCTTGGCTTGGCTACTTCCCACTTAGCCTTCCAACCTGAGCCCAGCAGTTGCCTAGTAGAGGAAGCCACTGCAGGCGTCCCTACCACTCCGCGGCTGAGTTCTGCGTTCCAGAAGTGCCTGAAGTACACTGCTATCCTAACACTGTTCTGGAATCATCTCTTTCCCTTTTCCCTTTCTATGAGACACTGAGCTCCTTGAGAGAATGGCCAACACTAAGCCTTGTATACGGGAGGTACTCAATAAATGTCTGTTGAACAAATGACGGAATAGATGAGGGAAAGAGGAAGAAGGACGGGGAGGAAGGAAAGGAAAGCAGGAACAGGGGAAGGCGGAGGAGGATAGCAGACATTTACTGTGTACCCACCAGGTGCCAAGCACGCAGCAGAACTTTCTATTAGCACAGAGGTGGTAATGCCACTGCTGCCCGAGCATTTATGCGAATGTAGTATCTAAGAAGCCATCAAGAGGCATTACGACCTGTGGCATCCTGGAGGGCAGATGCACTAGAAATAAGTTCTAATCAAGAACCGAGTCCTCCCAAAGGTCCTGAGCACAGGACGTCAGAAAACCTCCGTACTACAAGAAACCTCAGAGGTCCAACCTCTCACCCCGGGCAGGAATCCCTTCCACAGCATTCCAAGAGCCACGGCGACACAGCTCTCGTCCACAGCACCTGCCTCTCCTCCCTGGAGTCAAGACCTGCGTGACTGCGGCTTCCACCCACGGGCCCCCAAGAGGCCAGTGCAGAAGGCCAGACCCCAGGACTCCCTTCTGCTCTGGCCCTTCCCCTTGCACCCATTCGCTAGGACGTGGACAGACACCCTGGCCCGTGGCTCCATCCCGGCTCAGCTGGATCAGCCGGCCCTTCTCCTTCTTCCCGAACAGGCGGCCGATGGACGACTTGATGCCCTTGCGCTTGGCGCCCTTGTGCAGGGAGTCCTGGCTGCTGTTGCTGCTGCTCGGGTTGCTGCCCTGATCCTCCAAAGCACTACAGGAAGACAGCCAGGAGGGGACGCAATGAAAGAGACAGGCTTTCGTTACACCAGGAGACCTGAAGTGAGACCTCAGGGAGAACTTTCAGGCAGTAAGGTTGGTCGGGGGTGGAGGCGGGGGTGACTAGAGAAGGTGACCAAAGGAGACATGGGTATGTCCTTCCTCGACGGTGTTTCAAAGAGAAGTGAGATGTTCAGACACCTGGATACGGGAGACTCTGTCCCTCCAGAGGCAGGGGGAGGAATGAGATGACCTTGGGGTAGAGGGACTCGAGGTGTGGGGCCTGTGCCACTTACCTTTTGCCTTCTTCCTGGCTCAGGGCGGGATGGCCAAGCTTCTCTAGCCGCAGCGTCCTGGGTGAGGAAGGAGGAGAAGTCTCACATTTTATGGTGGCTTTATCCTCTCGGTTCTCTTCCCGAGACACTGGCGACTGAACAGACAGTGAAGCCGTCAGGGGATAGAGGGAGAGATCTGGGGCCTGCCTACCCAGCCCAGACGAGGCAGAGGAACTTGGAGAAGTGCAGTGGGAAGACTGGGGGCCTCTCTGAGCCCAGACTCAGACTCAAGGGCCCAGGGGAGAGAAGCCAAAGGGAAGGGCCTGGGAGAATTCACCCGTTAGTACCTGGGTCATCGGGCAGTACTCACCAGCAGCTTCCTCCTATGCTTTCTTAAGTCACTGGGCTGGAAGAGAAAGTAAGGGGTAAGCTCAGAATCACCCTCCAGATGCCTGAAAGTCAACCCCAAGGGAGCCCAGTGGCCTTAGGAGGAGAAGGTAGGACTCAGTGGCCTGAAGAGAATACCACAGCCAAAAAAAGCCGGCCTGGAAAACTAAGTCAGGGCTCCCTCTGGAAGAGAGGGAGAGGTACGGGCCGGAGCTGAGGTTCTCGCTCTCTGCTTCTCCACAGGGTTGAGAAAGACATGACAGGCCCCGGCCAATCCCAGGAGGACATGTTGGTGGCCGGACATGCTGGGGTCCGTGCCCAACATGGGAAGAGGATGCCAGGCCCAGCCGAGAGGACTGAGCCCTACCAAGCCTTCTCAGCGACCCTCAGCCAGCCCCCAGAGCAGAGTTCATCAACTGCCTTCAGACTCTCACCAGGGTCATGACCCCCATGCGGTCCAGGTCCTGGGCAGCACTGCGGGAGGTAAGCTTTGGCGTGGAGCGGCCGCTGAGCGGAGGGGACGCGCTGGCCAGCGACAGGGCGGTCAGAGAGGTGGGGATGGAGCCGCGCTTACGCAGCTGAGTCAGGTTGAGGGCCTCCATGCTGCCGCTGGTCACCCGAGTCTCGATTTCCTCAGCACGCAGCTCCGCAGACTCCTTCTCTTCCTGGATCATCCTGGGACCAGGCCCAACCAGACACTGTGTTGGTCCCCCCACATCCCCTGCAAGCCCAGCGGGGGGGCAGGTGCCGGCACCATACCCCCCACCCTGGGACCCCAGGCAGCAGGCAATGGCAGGGGAACCCACACTGTTTCTGGCATGGCCAGGACACACCAGGCCTCGTGGACATAGCTCGATCTTCCCCCCAACAGCTCGGAAACATTTCTCTGTCTTATTAGCTGACTTCACGTAACAGAACGTGAAGGAGGGCATTTAGTCAGTGGGAATCAAACCATTCCGGAAGGCAGGATTCTTGACCTATCCCTGACTAGGCGGGCCACCCGGAGTCAGACGCTCTGGCCTCAGTTTCCCCCTAGACCCAATGTCAGGAGGGGCCCAAGCCAACAGGTCCCAAACCTGGGTCCCTTAACTGATGCTGACCCCTGACAGAATTTTTCCTCTTCCAAGAAAAATGAGAAAACCCATGATCATTCTGTATGTGTGGGCGGGGAGGGGGTGGTCACAGAGGCACATGTCTTTGTTCCTTCACTCATGTGCACACACGTACATGCATTGATGTGACAATGCTAACTGTCCATTAGGAGCCAGACTCGTCTTTATTCTGAGAGTATGTCTTTCCAATGTGAGGGATGTGAAAATGCCCTTTCTTTTGTAGAATGGTTGTGATAGGAGACAGTAGTTACCTTTCATGTTTTCCTTTCCAGAATAAAAGTTGGCGGCCCTATGTTAATATCCTTCTTTCCCGTGTGTGTGTGTGTGTGTGTGTGTGTGTGTGTGTGTGTGTGTGTGTGTATAAGAGAGAAAGAGAGAGAGAGAGAGGTTTTCTTTCTAACTGGTCTGTGAAATCCCAAAGTATGGAAACCGTGGAACCAGATGTCCCCTACAGCCCTCTAGGCTGAGGCACTCTGGCTCAGATTTTTGCTTGCTGCTGGGCATAAACATTCATAAACCTCCTATAAAGGCAGGGTCAAGTACAGGTCTTGATCCCTTGCCCTGCCCCTGGTTTCTGTTTGACACCTCATTAGGGATGGGAGGAATGCTACAATACATTGAGTGTAGACCTGAGTTTGAATCCTGACCCTGCCACTTACTGTGTGGCTTCAGGCAAATCACTTAACCTCTCTGGTTGCTGGTCCCTTGTCTGGACAATGGAAATAACACTGCCTCCCTCAGAGACTGTGGCAAGACTGCCGGGGGCATCTACAAAGTTCTCCCCCTGATCTGGCCTCAGTCAGTGGGAGCTCCAGTCTCAAACACAGGTGCTGCGGGAACACAGCCTCCCCAGTCCCGGGAGGGGAAATGAAGCCCAAGAAGTCAGGCTGAGCTCTCACCCCTCGCGGTCCGGCATGGGGCCTGATGCCCCACACAGAGTCCCTAGACTAGGCACTCAGAGGTGCAGCTAGAAGAGATAAGCAGATACACAGAGAAGTTGTCCTGCGGTGCCCCAACCTAAAGGGGTCCCGTCCTTCAAGGCGCCCACAGGCCCTCTGCCCCAGCTCGAACCTGATCTCCTCATTGATGGCGTCAAGTTGCTCCTGCAACATCATGGCCAGAGTCTGGGCGTCCGAGTGGCCACTGGGGGAGACAACATCCACGGAGCCCACCAGACCCCCTGGCTCATCCTCATCCACATCAGAGATCTCGGGGTCACTGTCAAAGGCAGGGGCGGCGGTGGGGGCCAGCCCCCCAGGCAGTGGAGAGGGCTCCCAGTCCTTAGCAAAGGAGAGGGGAGAGTAGTGATAAGACACACCGGGCAGCTGAGGAGTCGGCCCCTCCCCACCTATCCCAGCAGCAAAGGCTCCTCCCGGGGACTCGGGGACTCGTTAGAACTTAGAAGCGCAAAACGTCAGGCCCCACCCCAGGCTACACACAAAGTGAGTACCTGCACTTTAACTAGTTTCCCAGGTGATTTATTTGCCACTGGAGTCTAAGAAATACTACCCCAGTTCAAGGAGTGAGGTAGCAGAATGGTTAGAAACAGATTCCAGAGAGAGCCTGTCTTGCTTTGGAATCTGATTATTAGCTGTGCAACAGTGGTAGAGTTGTTTAACCTTTCTGTGCCTCAGTTTGTTCATCTGTAAAGTGGGGATGGTAACAGTACCTACCTATGTGGTAGGTAATCGTGAGAACAGAGTAAGGACTTTAGCACAGTGTCTGGCACAAAGTTAGCACTATGAAAGGCTACCCCTTTCTACGAATACAAACTCTCTAAGAGTAACTAGATCCAGGGGACAAGAGAAGCCAAGCAGTCCTATCTGACTGGCATCTCCCAGGGTTTCAGCACGTCTCAGGACGTACCCAGCCCTGAGAGGCGGTGGTCTCAGAAGTCACGCTACAAACATCTTCCGTGGACAAAGGCCCGGAAGAGGAAAGAGCACAGAAGGAGGCTGAGCGAGCCAGAAGAGCAGGGGGCAGGAACAGAGAGGTATACTAACCCCACCCTCTTGGACCCAGACCCACAAGTTCCCCTTAAGGCTCTTTTCTAGGCACCTGCTCTGTTCTTATCAACAGAGAGAGGAAAGGGTGAAGGGAGAAAGAGAGGCCTTCAGATTGTGACCCCACCAGACTAGGGCTTACCTAAGGGCAAAGAGGAGTCCTCCCCCATCAGACTAGGAGCTCCCTCCTCTACCTGTATCTTGTAGTGCCTTAGAGCAAGCCGAGGCCCTGGGCCCAGGGCACAGTGTACTTAACAATTCTGGGGTTAAGAGGGAATCACGTTTCCCCAGATAAAAGATGAGGTCAGTCCTCTTCTGTCCTTTCTTTCCTGCTCCCCCCACCCTCAACCCCCATCCCCCAGGCAGCAGTCTCAGCAAGAATGCAAAGCTGCTTCTCAGAAAACGTCAGGTGCCATCCCCAGGGCCACTTAAACCTGCCATCCCTCCCTCATCTCCCCCATAAACCACAACTCGTGTTCCAGAAAGCCGGCCAATTCCACCTCACCCCTGCATCTCCCACCCCACCAGAAGCACACGCTCGCACCCCAGGCACACGTGCACACGCTTCAGTAGGGCCTCAGGGACCGGCTGGCCGCCCGCCAGCCCCGACCACTTGCCCACCAGGAGGCCAAGGTGAAGGGGCACAGCTGTCGCAGCTAACAATGGCCCCAAGCCCCAGGGCTGCAGCTGTTGTCCACATGGGGCGTGGGGGTGGCACAGGAGGGGGAGGATTTGCACCGCACGCCAGCCGTCTGTGAAACTGGAGACAGGCACGCGGCCGAACTGACCCCAAACTCCCCCAGGGGAGAGCCTTCCACACTCACCCATCCACCCCTCACCTTGGCAGACTCGTCCCGCAGGGCTGAGTAGCGGCGGTGCAGGCCTGAGGGCACGTGCGTGGCTGTGCTCAGGGCGAACCGCACATCCCCTGCGCTGCCCATGTGCGACCTTGAGTGGTTCAGGGGGAGAAAAGACCGGCCCTGAGGACTGGGAGCCCCAGCCACACCCACTAGGGCCCAAAGAGTTAAGGGATCTCTGGCTTGGTGATGAGAAGTCTTAGCTGGCAGAGAGCTACTGTAAATAGTTTAAGGGTGGCTGTGTCAACAAGAGATTCGATTTATTCTCTGGTGCCCCAGGGATCAGAATGATCCAGGCGAGAACATTCTAGGGGAGCAGCTTTCCATTTAACCTAAGAAGCACCTTCAGATGGTAAGATTTGGTTTATGATGCAACTGGTGACTTTTAAAGAGCTGAGCTCCCCATCAAAGAGGCATGCAAGCAACAGCTCTTGGGCCATCTGACAAGAATGGATTTTGCAAGGAAGGGTCTCTAAAGATCCTTTTAATCCCAAGGGATTAGTCCTCTCCCAGCAACTTCCCTTGGGTTTCCCCATAATCTAGACTGAGTTCCTGGCTGAAATTCAACCCAGGCAGACTCCCTATCCCCAGGAAGCTTCGGGGGGCTCCAACACTCTTATCAGAGACATGGACTAGAAAAACCACTTACATGCCCCCTGGGTTTATTCCAACCCTAGGATTTTAGAATCCCAGTAATGAGGCTCTGGAAGGTGTGGATGCCTTCCCTAGTGACACTCCTTCCCTATGATGCCTTCCCAAGCCTTCCCAGTTTGAGGGGGCTCAGGGCAGAGGGACAGGGCAAGCCTATAATGGATAAGGTAGCCGCAGGGAAAGGGGAGTTTCTGCTTATCCCCCCTTCTCTCCTCCAACTCAGTCCCAATTCCTCGATAGGTCCAATCCTCCTATGGTCAATGCCAAGAATTCTCAACCATTAAGGAAAGCAATCAGGCAAATAGCTCAGTGTACTAGGAGTCATGAGTCATATTCATTGGGGGCTGGGGCGGGGGGGGGTCTCTTCAGAGAAACCTATGGGAAGGAAGAAGTCAGAGGAATTCCAACTACTATTCCCTGTCTCTGTTTCCTGCCTGTCTCCGTATGTCCTAAACAAAAATTCCTGATGAACTTGAAGGCAGTACTTACGTCTCTACCACCCCAGACACCCACAGGCTTCCCTTCTTCAGGTTCAACATCCCTTTCCCTAATGCAAGCCCCACCCCTCCCCACATAGATGGGCAGGTACACCTTTCCTGTCACCTCTCCTCAGGGAAACTGATCCCTATTGCCCCAACACAGCAAGAGCATGACTGAAGGAAACCTCAGAGACTCCCTTCTGTGAGATACTGGTTTGGAGAGAAAACAGCCCGGACCCACAGACCTTGAGGGGCATCGCCTACTAGTGTCCTCAGTCTCTACCCTGCCTCTCCGGGCAGAGAAGTGGAGGCAGGACTAAGGTCTGAGTTCAATGCCAATTACCTCACAGAATGTGGAGAAAAATCCAGAAGTTCCCTAAAACATGGACCTAATTCAAGCATTAGGTGAACAGCGCCACTCCCCGTCTCTTACAATGTTTTCCGGGATAAGGGTGGTCACAACCATGACGTGGCATCTCAACTTCCAACCATGAGGAAGTTCTGGAGCCTCCTCACATCAGTCCCTCGTGCTGCCTTGCTGCTCCCTGCCTGCTGTCTGAACCTAGGTGGTCCTGAACTCTGAAGCAACAATCCTCCAGAGCTCTAAAGATGGTGTCTCCAAGGAACTAGAATGAACCAGTCACTCTCCATGAGAAAGTCCTGTGGGACATCGGTGAGCAGGTAACTCAGCACACCCCTCTCCAGGGCATGTCCTCTGTCAAGGAATCAGGAAGCACAGCCTGTGTCCCACGGCACTGGGGAAGGAGCATCCTGTCTTTACTGGCCTCTCAGCATCCCTCAGAGGATAGGTGCTCCTTCTACACGGCCCAAGTGAGCTAGGTGATTTTGACCAAGTTCTGGGAGCCTCAGTGTCCCACCATGGATAGGAGGAGGACCCTGAGGTCCTGGGCGGTCTTTTGGTGGGAGGAAGTCTCCTTCCTCAGGGTCCATCCAGGACCCCATCCCAGCACGCCCAGCCTCCCGCGCTCCAGTACCTGGAGTGGACGCCATCCACAAACGGCCCCCCTCGACCCTTCAGCTGGTCCACCTCTTGGCGCAGCTTCTCAATCTCTTCAGACAGGCGGCCCTGTGCCAGGCAGACCCAGGGTGGGGGTGGGGCCAGGGAGGGGCGGAGAGGGGAGAGAGGGACAAAGAGGACAGCAGAGTTGGGGAGAAGCAGAAGAATGCACTGCAAAGTCCAAAGCCAGGGGCCCCCGGCCAGGCCCACAGATGACACCAAGAGAAGAGGTCCAACTGGAAAGTGAGCAGAAGGGTCGGCAGCGGGCAGGCAGAGGGGCAGGGCCAGAAGAGGGTCTGTCTTGGTAAGGATTCTACTGGAATAGGTCTAATGAGCCCTCAGCACTACATAAATGCATGGCGGTGGAGGCTGGGCAGCCGAGGGGCACGGGGTGCCGGCCCAGACCTCACAGACGTGGCTGAGCCAGGGCCAGTGACCAGTCCTCCCAGAATCACTGGACTCCTGCCTCACCTGGTTTGAGGCCCCATCAGATCTTTCCCTGGGCCCTGCCTCTGCTGCCCCCGCTATGCCCTAAGCTTATGGCCTCCGTTTCTTCTTTACATGTGGGTGGTGACGCATCCACCGTGAAGGGCTCTAGCGAGGATCAGCGCAATCCCGTCTGTACACAGACTAGCGTGGTGCTGGGTGGCAGAGCAGCTGCAGGAAACACAGGCGTGTTCCTTCCTCACCGCAAGCCCGGCCCTCCCAGGCTGGCGGGGCGGCCCAGCAGCTGGGTACCTTGTGATGGTGCTGCTCCTCGATCTGCCGCTGGGAGCTCTCCAGCTCCTGGATCAGCGTGTTCTGGGGGAGAACAGCTGGGAGCTAGCGACCCCGCCCTGGCTCCTCCACCCGATCTAGCCGGCGCCTTCCCCTCCCTAATCAGCCCCCCTCTCCAGGCCAGACCGCCCCTCCTCGCCCCTCCTGCTCTACCCTTCCCCAGCCTCCCCGACGTCTGTCCACCCAGGTCGATGTCCCAGACGCGCCCCGCCCCTGACTAACCTCATGCGGCCCAATTCCTCCCCTCGGCTCCACCCACACCCTCGCCACGCCACGCCCCGGCCTGGAAGCCCCGCCCACCAGGTCCGTGACCCACCGCACCTTCTCCTCCAGGGCCGCCATTCGCTCCTTGAGGTGCAGCTGCAGGCGCTCGTTGGACTCGCTGAGCAGCCGGTCCACGGTGTCTGACAACCGCTTGTTGTGGTCCTCGTTCATCTTCTCCCGCTGGCGCACCTGCAGAGCCAGCACACCTGGTCCCAGGTCACCCCAGGGCCACCCATTCCGACCTGGTGCCAGCCCACTCACTTGCCCCGGACTCATCCTCCAGAGCCCCCCTCTCCAGCTTCCCAGGACCACCTCCCGGGGCCCCTCCCAGCTCCCACTCCTCAGGCCTGTCCACGCGCCAATCTGGGAGGCTGCCCTGGAGACAAAGAGGGGGCCTGCGAGCCCAGCCCGGTGCCCTCACCCTCGCCAGCTCCTGGTTCTTCTCCTCCAGCTGCCCCTCCAGCTGCCGCAGGTGCTCCTCAATGCTGCCGTGCCTTTCTTCAGCCTGGAGGCGGGCACGGGTCAGTGCATCTCCAGATCCCCTGCCCTCCTGCTCAGGCCCCGCAGCCCACATACCCATTTGGGGGTCAGGGCCTCAGTACCGAAAAAGCCCAACCCTCCGCCTCCCCCCCTGGAGCAGAACTCCACCACCACTACCCTTCTTCCCAAGCCCTCTCTGCTCCCTGCCAGGTGATCCCCACCCCCTGCTTCCAGCTCAGGGCCTGCCTTAAAACAGCCTGGAACTGGCAGCCCAACGGACTCCCCACTTCCAGAAAAAAACTCCACTTGAAAGTATGAGCTGCCATAAATCTCCTCTATGCCTCCAGGCAGACGGACCTGCACTTAACATGAATGCAAGCCAGACTGCCTGGGTTCAAATCCCAGCTCCCTCGCTTCCCAGGGGTGTGATGTTGGGCAAGTTACTGGACCTCTATGTGCCTGAGTTTCCTCCACTGTAAAATATGGGTAACCATAGCATCTCTGCACATCGGATCACCACGAGGACTACATCAGATAATCCATGGCAAACACCCAGGATGCCATAAACACTCAGCAAATGCTGGCCATGGTTATAACCAGCCTAGGCAGAGGGGGCCCCCTTCCATTCCTGTGTCTCCAGAGGCGGAGATCCCATGTCTCTGCTGATAAGATATTCCAGACTAGCACAGACCTTACAGTCAGGAAACCCCTCCTTAGAACCCCCTACTATGACTCATTTGAACATATGAAGCACTGCAGCCCATCCTGTCTGGTTTGGGAAGCTGGGGACGTGGACGGCCCAGCATCACGTGGTGTCCTCCACCGCACGTCAGCCCAGCACCGCCTCCCTGGGCACAAGAAAGACCTCACACACCGCCAAGTGCAATGCTATCATCACTGAGATGATGACATGATCAAAGACATAATGACACAAGTGCCTGATTAGGGAGGGAGGGACTTTTCTCAGGTTACGGAGACAGTCGGTGGCAGAAGCAGACTTGGTCCTGGGTTGACCAACCAGCACCGAGGCTGGAGGCTCTGGCCACGAAGCCCCCAGCTGTCACACTGGCACAGCTGACAGCCTCTATCCTCCAGAGTCTTCAGAGCCTGCTGCTTACTCAGTGCTGACTTCCTTCTCTCCAAGGCTGGTGGGAGGGTAGCTATGGGGAGCCCACGTGAGCCCCCCAACAGCATCCAATGGGGTGCAAATACCGAAAAGTCTCCTGATTAGCCCACTGCACATCTAGGTCCCTGCATTTACCCAGCTCTGCCAGATCCCATGATGACTTCAGCCTGCCTACCTCTTAGAAATGATTCCTCCATCAAGTTAACTATCCATCAGGTACAAATCTATTCCCCTTTATGAATCCTCCGGCTGCAGCCTTCAAGCAACCAGAGCTAGTTTCTAGATCCAGCATGCTTCCGTTTGACAAAGAAAGGTATGCTCAGCCCACACTCCCACTACCCACCCCCCAACCTGCTCTGATCTGATCTCCTCTCGGATTTCATCTTTCCAGGGACCAAACAGTCCTGATTTTTCCAGTCCAGCCCCCAGCGATGGCTAGTAGTGACACAATAGTGTCAACGATCATCAAAACACGTTGCATCGGCAACAGTCTCATCTACTTCTCTGTGAACTTCTGCAGCCCTTGTCAGGGGACCATCACTTCCCTGAGGGGTGATGAGGGCAGGGACGACTCTTCCAGCAGACAGACACTGACGGTGTGTTCCTGGAGTCATGCGGTGACAGGCCATTTCCTGGCTCCCAGCCCCGCGTGCCTCCCACTCTCTCTGCACACCACATCAGAGCTCCATAAAGCTCCAGAAGCCAAAACAGAGGCAGAGCCCTGCACCCTGGGCCCACTTGCCTTGGTGAGAGCTGCGATCCTCTGGGCCAATTCGGCCTCCACCTCGGGCAGCGTCTCAGCCTTGCGCATGGTCTGCTGCAGCCTCTGCTCTGCAGCCTCTAGCAGCTCCTGTAGGTGCCGGGCCTTCTCCTCACACTAGTACCATGCGGGGATGACCGGGAGTCAAGAGGGAGCCCCAAAGCCTCCCCCTGCCCCGTCCCTGCCCCGGGCCCTGCCCCAGGAGAGAGCAGGTGACAGGCCAGAGGAGCCAAGGATAACCCGGTTCTTGGCTGCCCACAAGGAGACCTGCAGGACCCCCAGGCTCCTGGGCCCAAGGAAGAGGTTCCATCATGATCACCAGGACCTCCAGAGTCAAGTACAACGCCCGTCCCCGCACCAACGGGAGGAGTTACCTGGCGGTGCAGGGACTCCTTATTGGCCAGCTCATTCTCCAGCTTGTCATTGAGGTCATGGATGGACGTGGCCTCGCGCTGCGCAGCCAAGTAGCGCTTCTCTAGTGTTGTGATTCTCTCCTCCATGTCTTCCTTCTGGGCCAGAGCCTGGGGCAGGAGAGGAGGGCACGGGAGGGAAGGACATCAGCTTCTCTCTGCCCCCATCCTGCCTGCACCTCCTCACCAATGCCTGACTGCCTGTATCCTCCCCATGCCTCCCTGCCAGTTTCTGACCTTGACCCAGCCCTCCTGCTATGCCTCCGCACAGTGGACCCCACCCAGTGTTCCCTCTTAAACTCCCCAGCCCCAGCCTGGCCTCCCTCCACACCTAGGGCATCCTAGCAGCTGCCCTCCAGAGTGCTGAATGCCTGCACACGGCAACCAGGTCGGGGCAGGCAGGGGCCCGAGCTCACCTCCCGGAGGTCCCGCTGATGCTTGCTGCTCAGCTCCTCCGACTTGATGAGGTCCCGGCGGGCAGTGCCCAGATCCTCCTCAAGCTCGGCCACTGTTGCCGTCAGGGTGACCAGTCGCTCCCGAGCCTGGTTCAACTCAAAGTTCTGCTTCTCCAGGAGCTCCTGCAGCTCCTCTACCTGGCCCGTGTCATCCTCCAGGGACAGTGAGCCATGAGTCAGTCATCGGGCCCGGGGTAGCCCACTCCCTTGGCCCACCCCAGGGACGGCACTTCCAGAGCAGATCCCAGCTCTGCCTCCAATGACCGTGCACATCTCCAGCAGCACCGGCCTTCCTCGGGGCCCCAGGAGCTTGCGCCAGACAGGGACCAAACAAAACACCCTTGTTCTCCTGTGTTTCTTTTGAAAAACCGTAGTGTCTAGTTTTACCTGCTGTCTCAGAATCTTGTCACCCGGGAAGGGGCATGATTAGGGGAACAAAGGCTCGGGGAGAGAGAAGGGATCGGATCTGACACTGACACACACAGTGCCTTAAGGATTCCAGCAGACAACAGAGTAGGCGCCTAGCAGCATGTGGGGCACACACACACAAAATCTATCGGTTTCTTTGCGGGTGGGGTAGGGGGAAGAAGGAAAGAGACATGGGAATATTGGAGAAAGCCCCGAATTTCACTCAAGCATTTGTTCTCCTGAACAAACTCAGGGTGGGGCCCTCACATCCCGTCTGGGGGCAGCCCTGCCCCTGCCACGCAGTTCCCCATGACCCACCTTCCACAGGTGCTTCGGTCCCCTCTCCACGGTCCCCTCCTCTTCCGCCACTCCATCGGGAACCCCAGCCCCCTGCTGCAGGGCAGACACCTGTATGGAGGGCAAGGCCCCCAGGGTGGTGAGTCAAAAAGAAGAGAACTTCTGGTGTATTCCAGACCCTTCTGAGTCCCCTGCCTCCTCCCAGCCTTGCGTTGGCTAATGGTCTCCAGCCATGACCGTGGGAAGAAATCCAGTGCAGAAGCAAGTGGGGCAGAGCAGTGAACCCGCCTTGGCTACCGGGAGCTTCAGCCTGCAGGTGGAGGGCGGGCGGGTGGCTCACCTGCTGGTGGGCCCCTGCCAGCTGCTCTTCCAAGGTGGTCACTCGCTCCAGGGCTGCTCGGAGCCGCTCCCGCACCTGCCCGGGGTAAGGGGAGATGGAGGAAGACACAGGGACCCCACGGGACTCCGGCTGCAGGAGCCTGGCCTTGGTCTACCAGCACGGGGGCAGAGAGAGGGGCCTGCCAAGAGGCCCATCTCCGAGAGGGAACGGAACACAGGACCCGGAAATAAGGCTGGTGGGAGGAGGGGCCGGGGCGAAGCTCAAGGGCAGTTTTCCCTCAACACGGGGTGCAGAAACCGCAGAGGAGGGATGCGCAGAGGCGAGGCCGGGTGGTGGGGTGGGCCAGGCAGCAGGCCTAGGCCGGCTACCTTCTCATCCAGGGCCTTGTGGTGCTCGAACAGCGACTTGAGGGCCTTCAGCACCTCCACCTCACTGGATACCCCTGAAGGCGACTGGGCCTGGCGCTTCACCACAGTCATCCGCAGCGACCGCTCATGGCGGGACACCAGGCACTCCAGATGTTCCAGGAGCAACTGGCAGGGCACGGGGCAGGGCAAGAGGGAGGGCTGTGAGCAGTGCCCCGGGAGCTAGAAGCAGGACCCCTGTGACCACTGAGAAGACATGAGTAGGGCCGTGCACCCCCTTATTAAAATGTTGAAATGCTTCAGGTTGGTGAAGAGCTGCTGCCCCGAGCCAGCTGCCCTAGCCTCTGTCCCAAGACCCAGACGTTCCCAGGGCCACCCTCATCTATGGGGGAGAAACCTAGGATCGACCCCAGAACATAAGACCGGAAGAGGTCAGCACGGGGCCGGGGATGTGCCCGGTCCTGGCCACGCCCTTGGTGGGGGGTTCACCCCACAACACACACACACCAGGTCACTCCACTTACCCTCGTGTTATTCCGCTCTGCTTTCAGCTCTGATATCTCTTCCTCCCTTTCTAGAAGCTGCTCCCGACACATGCTCAGCTCCCGAGTTAAGGTGGCAAATTCCTAAAAACCCCCAAAGCCCCTAAGTGCTCGGGGATTTGCCCCCTAACCAGTGCCCTGCATGCCCACATCGGTGGTGGGATCTTCTCACCCACCCCTTACTTCTGGCACCTGCCCCCAGAAAAGTCCCCATCCATCCAAACCACAGTTAGCATCCATGCCCCCAGAGGGGTCCCCATCTCTGGGTCCTCCATCCACTCCAAGTACACATTAGGGTACGAGGGGACGGAGGTGGAAACAAGAGTGAGAAAGTCAAGGAATCTGTTCTGAGGCCCCTTCCCCCTCCAGCCAACAACATAACCCCATTATATCCTGCCCCCTAATTTGTATTTCTGCTCAATGACATTATCCTTTAGAAACAGATGGAGGGCAATCTCACCTCTGGGTTGGCAAGGCAAGGTCCAGACAGAGACTGGTGGATATTAGATAAGGAAGAGAGGGGGCTTTGAAGCAAGTGCCCCAGGGAGCTCCCTCCCACGCCCCCCGCCGCCAGGGCTTTGCAAGATACGGGTGGCCGTGAAATAAAGGGACTGAAATAAGGACCCACGTATGTGGGAACAGGAGAGCCTGCAGACCTGCCTGGTCAGCCATGTGGCTCTAGTCCACATCCCAGGGACCCCCACTTCCTTAGTCCAGGGCTGCAACCTGGTGCCTGATGCCAGGTCACTCGTTCTGGCCTTACCGAGTACCCATGCTCAAAGTGTCCCTTTGAGGAGCCCTGTCCCCACACTGTCAGGCCCAGACACACAGAGACACCTTCCAGCCCACGCATCTCAGTGAGGACAAGCACACAAGGGTGAGAGGCTGGCCCCGCAGTTCCAGGTCCATCGTGCCCTACTTATTCAAGCAGACATCACCTCATTCCAGAAAAGTTTTCCGAAAGGTGGCCTGAGCTGTGGATGTGGAGGGTCTGGGAGGGACTGAACAGCAGCTGCAGCTCTCTCCTAACTGAAGCCTCCTTCTGTCCACCAAGGACTCGTGATTGAAGGAAGAATTCCAAAGCAATCCCCTCTTATCACTCCAGCTTAGGCAACAGGGGGACCTGTGGGAAGGGGCCAAGGGACCCAGGGATGCCAGAGCCTGAGAAGCCTCAGATCTCTCCAACCTTGTTCCTTGATTATTGCCTTTCTGTCAAGGCCATGGCCAAAGGTGGCCAAACATCTCACCAGCCAGGCATGGCCCCAGTGCTGCTCCCCTCCTTTACACACACACACACCATGCACATGCACACTCACACACATTCACTCTCACGCCCACTCACACACGTTACACACTCACGCTCACACACATCATGCACACACACACACACACACATATACCCAGAGATGGAACTCAGCGCGTCCCTAGCCCCACGCCATGGCGCCACCACATGAAGGACCCGTGCTCTCCTCCCCGCCCTTCCCTGGGCTCCCCACCCAGGACATCTGCCTCCTCCCCAACTCTAGCCCATTGGACCAATGCTGCCAGGACAGTCTCCCAAAGCCCGGCGTTGTCCACAACGCGGAATATAAGCCCTGAGGATCCTGATTTTCAAGCTTCTCTCTCATGGGCTCCTTTCATACACCCTAAAACCTGGTCAACCTGGGTCACCTGCCATGTCCAATCACCAGCAAACTGTCTTGATTCCACACCTTTGCTCAGTGGGCTACACCCCCACAGAAAGTCCAACCCTCTGTCACCAGGTGATGAAATCACATCTATCTTTCAAAGTCCATCTCAAAGGATACACGTCCTTGGAACCTTTCCAGACTCCACAGAGGAAGGCTGTCTCCCTGCCCTGAATGCTGCCTGGAACAGCGCTCAACAGCACCAGCTTAGGAACCCATCATTCAACCACAACTACCGTGAACACCTACCATGTACCAGGTCCTGTGATGCTCCCTGGGGACATAGTGACAAGAAACACATAAGCCCTGCCTGCCAGCAGCTCCCAGCATGGGGCTAAACTCAAATCCCAGCTCTGTCCCATTAGCTGTGTGACCTTGGACAAGTCACCTAGCCTCTCTGAAGCTCCACCTCTATCTATAAGATGGAAGGACATGCCTCATCCCATGTTGCTATGATGATCAAATGAGCCAATGTATGTAAAGCGCTTAGCACGAGTCTGCCAGAGGCAGCAACTTTTAACACGGATGCAGTTTAAATGACCGTTGGTGCCGCTCTTCTCTTCCCCTACCCACCTGGACTTCTAGTCACTAGGCTTTTTATCTGTCTCCTTTCTAGTCTGTTGGCCCCAGGGGGGGCCTGGCTCCTTCAATCTATGGCTTGTTCAGGGCCTCCTGAACCCTGTCCTCCCGCAGGACTCCATATCCCTCTCCATGAAGCACCACCAGGCTCTGCCCCCACAACATCTGAGCACTGGGCAGGAGAGTCCTGTGGTCCACCTGGGTTCACCCTGATTCTTCTCCGGTGGACGTATGGCTCCTCACGGCTGCCTCCCCGGTCCAGGCAGCAACACACACACAGACACACACACGCACACAAACATGCATGCATGCACACACATGCACGCATGCACGCACACACGCACACACAGGCTGGGCAACCGGCTAATCTCCTCAAGCATCACCTTCCATCACTTGTGAAATAGAAATGATGGTGGTAACAGTACCAACTTCATAGCTGTGAGCATTTAGCGAAGCAAACTGCACACAGAGTGCTTAGTACCCAGAAAACACAGAAATGGTGACTTCATTGCTAGCAGTGGTGGTAGTATTGATTAAGAAGCCCAAGACAGGTGTCAAGATAATTGGCTTCTAAATCCAGCTCTGCCTAGACTTTTCTATGCCGTGCCTCTTGTTCTTTCCATCTGTGCGATAAGAGGTGGGCTAGATGATCCTAAGACTTCTCCATTTCCACCCTCCGTTTCCCCACCCACCACCTCCGAGAATAGGGCGCTGATGAGGCGCCGGCAAGGCAGAGGTGTCTTTCCAGTCTAGGGTACCACCTGCTGGCCGCATGGGCTCACTGCAGTGGGCAGCTATGGCTGGGTTTTCTTCCAGCATCAAATTCCATCCATTTCTCCGGGTGAAACCAATCCCAGGCCGAGGAGCTTGGAAGTGGGAAAGGACTTATGCAGGCAGATGAAGGGAAGTTAAAAGATCTGTGAATTCCATTTGTTGATATGCAAATGGTGCAGATAAACTGAGGGCCCAGAGCTCACCGGGTGCTGGGCTCTGAGGGGCTAGGGGAGAGCTGGGGGATGAGGGAGGTGCGGACCACGTGGCCTTACCTGGGGGAGGGCGGAGTTAAGGTGGCGCTGGAGCTGGTCCCGCTCATGCAGGGCGTCCTGGAGCCGGCTCTGCGTGGCCGCCAAGGTCTCCTGACTCTCCCGAAGGGACTCCAGCAACTTCTCCCGCTCATCCAGCATGTTGACCATCAGCTGCTCAAAGTTGGCGTCAGCATCGGCGCCGTGGGGGGGCCCCAGTGGGTCCCCTTCATTGATTGTGGGCATCACCTCACACATGGTGGGGGTGGGCAGGGCCTTCTCGGCGGCAGGGGACTGGGACGGAGTTCACAGGGTTGACACCTCCGGGGGGACCCAGGGCATGGATCTCCGAGCAGGTGGCGCCAGGCAAGTGGACGGGTGGGCGGGCGCTTCTCCCATGGCATCAGTTGCTCTTGCTCTGGAAGGGGCCTGGTGCCCGGGGCGCCCCTGTGGACTGGAGCCAGAGGGTCAGGTTTAACCTCTCAGGGCTGGGGCTGGGTGCCCTATGTCCCCAGACAAGCAGGCAGCAGCCAAATGTGGCCATGACAGGCAGACGGAGCAGGGCTGGAAGAGGGCCCTCCGCTTAGGCTGAGCGCTGGAGCCTGGCCGAGTCCCAGCTGGGTCTAGCGACACCCATCGTTACTGGAAGGCAGTGGTCTGTGGAAGAAGAGGCTGCCGTGAGGACCAGCTGAGTAGAGAAGGGCATCCAGGGGTGGTGGTGGGGCACAGGACACAGGACCTGGACCAGAAGGTGGGGGAGGAGAGCGAGGCACTGGCGCATGCCCCTTCTCCAGGCTTACTCACTCAGATGGCGCCTTGCTCACTTCTCCCAAGGAATGCACATGCCCGCTGCCTGCCGTAGCCTCTGCCTCTAGCTCTCCCCACCCCCAGCTGTCAGAAGTGCAGCCGCAGTGGAGTGGTTCCCCACCCACGTGGCTCACTGGCCAAATATAGAAATGATTCAGTCAGTGGCAAGGGAGCAGCCAGCAGGCTGACCAGAGTCTTCCTGAGACCCAGGGGTGGGAGAGAAAAGTGGGGGGATAGGGTCTCTGCCCTCACCATAGCCTTCTCCCCCGCACTTAGGCCAAGGTAAGCACAGAAGGGGTTAAAGGGCTCTTCATGGGCAGGGGTGCACTAGGGTCACAGGAAACAGGGGCAGGGCAGCTCCTACCCAGACCACTGACACAGTCTGGTTCCTTGGAAAGGCACAGGCTGGGCACAGGGGTGGCAGACAGCCCTGACCGGCTCCATGCCCATCATTTGGGAAAGAGGCTCTGGTTCAAGTCATCCCCACTCCTGAAACCAGGCAGACAGCAGGCTGCCACACTGAATTTGTGGCCCACCACCTCCTTGTCGGCGGAGCAAGACCTGAATGAGGTGAAGGGACCCGGGGTCATGCGGGGGGTACAGGGCGTCGCTTTCCTGATGTGTACGGGCCCCGGCTCGTGGCTAGACATCTTCTCCTTCCGTGTAATTGTCTACAGCCATAACCAGCCAGGGCGGTTAGCGTGTGCACAGCCTGACTCCAGGAACCCCTGGAGCCTGGCACAGGGAAGCCCAGTGGTCAGAGCAAAGGAAGGTGTGCTAGGGAAGGCGACTGCAGCTAGGGATTTCTCTGCCCGCCATGGGCTTCCAGTTGTCCTGCCCGCTGTGGGAAGACAACCACTTTAGTCGGTTTTCAGAGGAAGCTGTCTTCAGAGCTCCTGCTGCATGAGAAACAAGATGGGAGGCAGCCAGCACAGCCCTAGACACACAGGAGATGCTCCATATACGGTGCTCTCCTCCCTACCCTCCCCTCCCCATTTGGGAGACATGGGGACAGCGTCTTGCCTACCCCTTAGGTGGCCAGCTTGGGCGACAGGCAGATTGGGACGGTCAGGGAAGAGACAGGAGGTGTCAGGACCCAACATGAGAAATCAGACCCTGGGCGGCCCCCAGCCTGTGGCAGGGCTGAGCCCAGCAGGGCAACCATAGAAGGGCCACGCCCCTTCCACCTGAACCTAACTGTCATCTCCCCCACCACCCCACCCCCCACCAAGTACTCAGGATCTAGGCAGAAATGGAAGCAGCAAGAGGGAGGCTGGGGAGGAATGTGAGCCTGGATGGGACACAAGCTAGAGCACCAGCTTGAGAACTCCTGAGCTCACCCCCACAGCCCTTCCCAGGGGGCCCGGGCTTTCAGGCTGGCACAGAGGTGTGCCCACACACACACATAGGCAGACGCAGAAACCTGGGGACCTGGGACCTAAGCATGTGGCCACACACTTGCTCTTGACACAAACTGGACATAGACACTAACCCAGAGGATCCTTTCCCCAAGCTCAACAGCCACTGTGGAGGGCAGTGTCCCAGCAAATCACAGAGGTGAAAAGTAGCCCCCTGGTCTGCACCCCCCACACACACCTCAATGTCCCCACCCCACAGAGCAGCAGGGGGTGGACAGGACCGGGCTGCCAGCCCAGTCTTGCCAGGACTGACAACTCACTGATGCTGATAAGAGCCATTCCTCCAGTTCTCCCATCCACCCTGAATGCTCTGATCTCTGAGGCTGAAAGCCATGATGCCGCCCCCCCCACCCCCAGACCTCTCCAAGCTCACAAGCGGCCGGGCCGTCATTCCCTCCCACACCCTCACCCCACCCCAAGAAAAAAATGAGAGAGCAGGAGGGAAGGCTAGGCTGGGAAATGGGCTCCTGGGGGCAGAATCTGTCCTTTGGAGAAGAGCCATGGTGTGCTCAGGAGCTCAGGGGTCCAGGAGCCGCCTCAGCCCAACAGATCCCGAGCATCCTGCAGGGTAGTGGAGAGGAGGGAGCCCAGAGCTGGGACTCTGGACAGCGAGGCTGTGGTTCTGCCACAGATCAGTGGGATGACCTTGGGCTTGTCACCGCCTACTCAGAGCTCTGCTGTCAGATGGAACCCACGACCCTTGTTTTGCCCACCCTCCAGGGAGGAGATCACAGATAAACAGAAAGCAGCGCAGGATTGCAGGGGTGTGTGAAGGACCATCAGTGGTGTGCAAAGGCAGGCCTGTGGAAGGGGCTTGGAAGTTCTCAGGAAGGGAGAACAGACCTCAGGCCGCCCGCTGTGATGTGCTAGCTATTTGGTCCAACTTGGCCTCCTCAAATCCTTCTGGTCATTCTGGCAACAGAGAAGCTGACTGTGTAAGCAAGGCCCTTTCCCAGCCTCCCTCCCAGCCGGGTGCCACTGTGCTTCCCCTTGTGAAATGGCATCGTGGAGAGCAGGCTGTGGATGAGCCCAGAGGGCGCTGCCAGGTTCCATGCCTCAAGATGACTGCCCGAGACCCCCCGCCCCAGCCCCGGCCGGTGCAGCTGCAGCGAGGAGAGCAAAAGGAACCCCCCGCCCTGGTCCTGCCAGTGCAGGGAGGAGAGCAGAAGGGAGCTCGAGGGCAGCCAGGCGGGGACACCTGGCTCCTTCTGGCTCCGGGGCCGGCTTTAAATAGCGTAATTATCATCTCAGCCTCACGGAAGCCTCCTCGACTCCTGCACAATTTCTAAGTAACGCTCCCAGGTCCTGATTCTGAGGCGACAGCTACCAGCCCCCAAAGTGAGCATTTGAGGGGTTTTGCCAGCGAGGAGTGTGGGCAGGCTGTGAAACAGAGGGAGAGGGCTCCAGAGAGCGCAGGCGTGAGGGTGTGTGTGCATGTGGCGGGAGTTGGCGGGGGCGGGGGGGGGGTGTCAGACCCACACCAGGTGTCTGGGCTCTTCTTGCCAGAAGAGGCAAATCAGAGGCCTCTCTAGCTTCTCAAAAGTCACCCCCATCTCTTCCGCACAAACAGGAGGGCTGTGCACTTGGGCCTGATGCTCTGACCAGCCACACACATGCACACACGCAACCGGCTGGCTCCCCACAGCCCTCCCAGATGCCAGCTGGGCCCCACCTTGGTAAGGGAGCTCCTGGAGGGCACAGCCGGCGGCCCTGTGGGGGCCACAGGGCCGGGGCGAAGCTGGCTGCCCCTGTGCCCGTGTGAGTGGGCCTCAGGCTGGAGGCCCCGGAGCGAAGCGGTAAGACAGGCAGGCCCTGCCCCCACTGGGCCAGAAGGGAGGTGGTCCTCTGGAAAAATCATACCAATTATGAGAGCAGCTCTGATTTACTGGCTATTTACCCCAGGCCAGGCTGTCCTCCATTCACCTACTTTAATCCTCACAGTCCCTCGCAAGGAAGACACAGTCCGTCCCCCTCCGCAGACGTGAGGACTGGGTCTCAGAGTCATGTACCCGAGTCTACAGAGCTGTGAAGAGGAAGAACTCGGATTCTATCCCAGTCTGTCTGACTCCAAGGCAGGGAGAGGGATTAAGAAAGGGCAAGAGAGACTGTGACTCCCTCACGATTTCTCACCCTCGCCCAAAGGCATGGCAGCCCAGGGCCAGCTCTCCTTGGCCCTCTTCCACCCACCCCACTGGGGAAGGAAGGCCCCTGACGAGCAACCACCGCGCTCCCCAGGGGGCCACTTCCCCACCAGAGGTGACCCATGTCCAAGGCTTCAGCCACCATCCATCTAAATCCCTCCCCCAACCCCACCTCCCCTAGGGGCTCCCAACTGAGTTGTGAGCAGTCCCCTGAGACCCGCACACCACACCACATCCCTCAGGAACTGAGGACACCCCTCGGCTCCCCTCACCCTGCGGGGTTTACAGATACTACCCTCCCAGGACAAAGACATCCAGCTGCTCACCTCTCCTTCCCTCTAACCCAGAAGCTTCTCCTCCTCCCGACCCTCTCCCTGTTCAGCCCACCGCCCCAAAAAAGCCTTGCCCTCACTCCTCCTCTCCTGTGAGAGCCCAGTGAGCTTCCTCCCCTGCTCACTGTCATGCTCCTGGACCACTGCTCACGAGATCCTGGCATCTCACCCAGCCTGCCTCAGTCTCCCCGTCCATGTCAGCCTAAGGCACTTCCAATCACCCTTCTAAGCCCACCTCAAACACTACTTCGTCCATGGGGCCTTCTGTGATCCCCCCCAGTAAGATCAAGCCTTCCACAGACCCAGCACAGCCTTTTACTCTTACCTCTCTCTGTGATACATCATCTCATCG
Source organism: Lutra lutra (assembly GCF_902655055.1). Taxonomy (NCBI): domain Eukaryota; kingdom Metazoa; phylum Chordata; class Mammalia; order Carnivora; family Mustelidae; genus Lutra; species Lutra lutra. The sequence goes on along the minus strand of NC_062292.1, from coordinate 42,376,469 downwards.
GAAGACCCGGGGCTAAGAACCATGCCCTACTTACCTTTGGATGCCCCAACGCAGGGGTTGTAACGTACATAGAATGGAACAGACACGTGTGACAGGGTTTGGTTCTGGACAGACCACCCCTGCCCAAGTTCCCAAAATAATAAAAACTGGCTCAAGGCCTGGGAATAGGTTCATTTATCTTGCCTTCTGAAAATGAAAGCTTCTGGAGAGCAAGACAGGGGCCACCCCTGCTTGGCAAGGCAGACTGTAGAACAGGCTGATGGGTCTGAATGCTGGCTCCTCCACTGACCACCCATGTGGCTGGGAAAAGATGCTTAATCAGTAAGTATATGACTTACTGTCCAAAAGAGCCCTTCCTGAGAATGAATGGAGGCACTGTGAACACTCACACCAGAACACAGGTATAAACTGAGGCACAGCTGGCTTTATGGTCACCCTCACTATCACTGCCCCAGGGGGACTAACGTCAAAGACTAGTGGGGAAAGGAGGATTGGGAGTCTCTTCTTCTAAACACTTCCTCTTCTAAAATACCCAAAAGTGGAGCCATCGCAACTACTCTTTAAATGAAGACAGGATGGGCGCCTGGGTGGCTCAGTCGGTTAAGCATCTGCCTTCGGCTCAGGTCATGATCCCCGGTTCCTGGGATCAAGCCCTGCATCAGGCTCCCTGCTCTGAGAAGAGCCTGCTTCTCCCTCTCACCCTCCCCTGGCCTTCCCACTGCCCACTCTCTCTTTCTCTCTGTCAAATAAATAAAATAAAATCTTAAAAAAAATAAAAGAAGACAGGATTTGCAGACTGAGATAGTACCTTTAGGGCCTGCACAATACCACAGCACAGAGGGGAGGCAAAGGCAAAAGGCCCTGAACTCCCTTTTCTTAATATAATCTCATCCGTTCCGAATCTGTCGATGTTTCTGGATGTCTGATTAAGGTCTCATTTGTTTAAAAGGGCTTCAAGTCGAAAAAGCATCATATGTTTATGTACGGCTTCCAGAAGGCTCCCATTAAGTAAACACCTGCTCCCTCAGAGAATCAGCATGTCAGTGCCACAGAACGACCAGCCTGAGAAGGCTGCACAGGTGACACGGGGGTGTCCACCGACTCCTTCCCACATTCTAAAGGGCTCCCAGAGATCTCAACTAACCAAGCCTGCAGCCCCGGAACACAGCACACGACTTGGGCTGAACTGACCTCATTAAGTTCGGCAACCCTGGTTGACTTCTGCTAACCAGAGCCATTGGTTAATGCTCATACATCCCCTTAAAAATTGTTTGCAAAAGAAGAAACAAAGTAATAAATGTGGCTTATTTGGAGAATAAAAATCTTTCAAAACTAGGGGTCCAAAGCTATAGGCCCAATATGACTCTTCTGGCATTGGGAAAAAAAAAAGCTCAGAAGTATCCGTGTTAGTAGATGAGCTCCTAGATGAGGGAGCTGTCCTGGAGCAGAAAACAGAGCTGCCCGCATCAGGAACACGAGAGGGAAGTGCTGACCGGGGCCAGGGCATGGAAGGTCCAGAGTACTCAGAACTGCATTATCATGTGTGTGCCTGGTGACCAAAGGGTGTGGGGAGGCGGTGATTATCAAAGAGAGAGAATGTGTGTGTATGGGGGGGGGAGGGGGTGTGCGTCCATGCAACAGTGTGTAAGAGTCATAAGAATATGTGGTGTGCAGGGACGGCCATGGTCATAAGAACGGGGTCCTGCAAGCAGGTGCATGCACAGCGAGCGGCACGTATAATGGTGGGTATATATGCATAATGGGGAGACAGACTGTGTGTGGTCATTTATCAAGGACTCACGACATAGGACTATGGTCATGCCAACGTGTCGTGCACGTACAGTCATGAGAGTGAACGCATGTGGCTATGTAAGCACATACACCTGGGAGTCGTGAAATCGCGCGTGCTCAGAAGAGCACGTGGGTGCCATGAGAGCTCCCGCGCGTGCGCGATCATGAAGGAGAGTCCACGCATGCGTAGTCTTGACCTGTGTGAGTGTGTGTGAGAGGGAGAAGAGGGAGGGATGGAGAGGATAAAGAAAGAATGAAAATCCCACTTGTTCCAGGGGCTCTGACCCAAACGAGAGCCAATCATTCTGGGTACTCCGCAGTTGGCCTGGTGGGAGCCGAGGCCAAGGAAAGGCACCCAGCCCACCCTTCTGACTGCCACCCATCCAAGCCCAGGACTCCCTGTGCATTAGAGATGGCAGTGGTCAACCCCTGGATGTCCCGGCGTGTCACTCCTCATAAAACAGCCCGGACCAAGGTCCTGGGCTGGTCCCCCTCCCCAAGCCTTCCACCCTCAGCATCCTCCAAGCCAGAAAGGAGAAGGGGACTCCTCTTCTGGAGTGGCTGCCAAGGACCCCTACCATCCATCGCCTACCCCAACCCATCCCTTACCTAGAACTGCATATTCCAACTTGGAAGCATCTTCTCCGAGGTCACCTAGGCCAACCTCCCACACAGTGTGGAAGTTCCTTCCACACCTCCCTTACAGCTCAGTCTTTCTTTGATTATCCTTCAGGAACAGGAGCTCCCTGCTAAATGAGGAAGCCCTCATTGTCCTAAGGAAACTTCCTCTTCCATTGAATGGAAACCTATCTCCCCTTTGAAGTGACAGTTATCTATCTGAAGACAGTAGCCATGAAGTCACACGGGCAGCATAATTTATCTACAAGAATCCAACTATCTTGGGTGAGCAAAATAAGCCATAAAAGACTCAAATGCAAACCAGCTATTTCATTCCACACTTAACTACAAAATTATATTGTATGGAAGTACTCTTTTTAAAATCATTGTACACATTACATAATTAATATGTAATGTATGCTACGTCTGTACGGTAACGTTATTGTTCCACACTAGAAACCTACAGCCATATACCATGCTATATGGGAGACCTGGGGATTTTCACTTTACCTACTGCTATAGAATCTAATTCTCCCACTGAGATGTACCAACACCATACTAGGTCCCCAAAGGCTGCTCTGCTCCAGGTTCAATGTTTCTAGTTTCGTTGAATTCAGGGAATCAGAAGACAGACCTCTTTGATTCAATACAACAGTTAACCTATGGAGTAGATTTCCTTGAATCCAGTGCTAAGAGTTGTCATAGACACAAGAGGTGGGTAAGATATGCCATCAACCCCCCAAAAGTTTATGGTCTGCTTGAGAGAACACAGAGTGGTTCCCCCGCCACCATCCATAGCCTCATTTTCTGTGATCTCAGTTCCCAGCGGTCAACCACTGATGGAAGCAGAAGATCCTGACACATCAGGAGGTCAACAGTAGCCTAACCCTACATCCCGGCGCCCACATCATTCTCCTCACTTCATCCCATCAGGGAGCCATTTTATTATCCTTTTTTTTATAAAGATTTTATTTATTTATTTGACAGACAGAGATCACAAGTAGGCAGAGAGGCAGGCAGAGGGGAAGGGCAAGCAGGCTCCCCGCCGAGCGGCAAGCCCGATGCGGGGCTCGGGGCTGGATCCCAGGACTCTGGGCTGGATCCCAGGACTCTGGGATCATGACCACAGCTGAAGGCAGAGGCTTTAACCCACAGAGCCACCCAGGCACCCCCATTTTATTATCTTGTATCATCGCAAGAAAAAGGGGGAGGTCAGTAAGATATGTAGAGAGAGAAACCACAGTCCCATAATTTTTATTATAGTAAATTGTTATAATTGTTCTATTTAATATCAGTTATTGTTGTTAATCTCTTATTGGGACTAACATATAGATTAAACTATCATAGGTGTGGAGCTTGGGGAAAAAATAGAGTATATACAGGATCCGAGTATGACCTGTGGTTTCAGGCATCCCCTGAGGGTCCTGGAATGTATCCCCTGTGAAAAGGCAGACTGCCATCCCCACACGATGTTCAAAAGCAACAGGGAGTAGCACGAGACCAAACGCCCAATCTCTGGCACAGCCTGGGGGTCAGCGCAGAGAACCACTTGGAGTATGACCAACTGAATTTACTGGTGGCGGTTTCTCCTCCAGCTCTCTCAGAATGAAGCAGCCCCAGCCAGGGCCTCGAAGCCCCACAGGCAACAAGCTGCTGTCTTAGAGTTGATTTCACCCAAGGGAATAGAAGACACTTGACGGGGGGGGGGGTGGGGGGGGGGTGGTCTGCAGCACCCAACCAAGGCTCTCTGAGAGCCAAGCAATGAGCTGGGCAGCAGTCATGTTTCCTGTGTGATCGGAGAGCCATTGCCAAGGAGAAGAGGGCCATCCTCAAGCTCTGCCCAGCCCGGGAGTTTCACACCCTGCTAGCTCAGAGCTCCTTCTCCCACTATCCCCCCACCCCCGCCCTTACCCCTCATGGGTCCTGCCCTCGAGGCATTCTCAGTTCCCGTGGGCTCCTCACAGCACAGCAGAGACTGAGGGGCCCCTAGAAGCTGCCCCTCTCACCACGGTCCATCCCAGTACTTTTTACTCTCCTGGCCATCTGAAGTGCCACGCTCCTGTGAGCCAACACAGGATGCCCTCCAGAGCTAATTATAGGTCAGTGAGCTAGCAGGCCAGAGGGGGGACAGATGGTGTCTTCATGTGGCTGCGATACACACCACCCCTCCCTCTGACCTCCCCTTGGTTTCTCCAGGTCCCATACCTGGGACCTAGACGCTGAGGCAGCTGTCCGTTCTGTGGTCCCCCCTGCTCCTTACGAGCTCCTCTCCAGGACACACATGCCACATGCAACTCTGTGCCCATCAGAAGCTAAACCTTGCTTTACAGTGACCCATCCAAGGGCGCAGAGCCCCATGGGAGAGTATCCCTGGCAGAAAAAGTCTTCAGCTAGGGCCTCCATACCCTAAAGACCCTTGACCCCAGCTCCCTGGCCCCACTGGGCTTGAACCCTGGCTCCTCCACCTCCCCCCAGCTCTCACCCTATTATTCTCAGAGGCTCTGAAAGGACCCACTAAAGTCCCTGATGACACCTGCCAACTTTGAGATTCCAGCCATCAACTCAGAAAAGAGACGCTGGAGCCCAGCTGCCTGCCCTGCCCCTCCTCCAATCCCTCCTTACCACCCAAAGACCAGACCTCATATACGCCGCAGTTCTGACATCATGACCTGCTCACCAGCATACACCCAGCTCCCCCGGACAAGGTTTCACTTCACACCCCCTTCCCCCACACTCTTCTATCTTCCAGAGCCGGCATCTCCCACTGTGCCAGCTGTTCGCTGCATTCTTAGCCCCCAATAACCACTGTGCTACTCATCATCTCATTATTTTGAGACGCTGTTTCTTTCAGGCAGCCTTCTCAGGAGTCAGAGTCTTAGAAAATAGCCAAGCGAAATCATTCAAACTGTTCCTTTTGCTAAGGCAGCTTCTCTCGGGACTACCTGGCCAGTTAACAGTGGTAGGGGGTGGATGGGTTGGAATCCAGTTCGGACAGCTGTTTGAAAGCACGTGGACAGGGCTCTGCTTTTTTATAATGTAATAGCCGATGTAACAAAATGGGGAGTAGGGGCTGTTAAGAGAGTGCCTACTGTGTGTATCTTTCGGCTGCTCCATGGACCTAAATTGCCTTCAGAAGACCCAGCACATAGCATGGTGCTTGGCATACAGTAGGTGCCCAATAAATATTTGTTGAGTATTGCACAAACTACTAGGTATCAGTTCCAACACCTCCGGAAAGACGGAGGGAAGTCCCTGAAACCTAGCTACTGGAGGGGCCCTGTAAGCTCCCACCAGGAGGGGATCTCTCCATGCTAAGCAGAGCCTCCTCCTTAACCACTTGCTCACCACAGAACAGCAGAACAGCAGCCCCAACTCCCATATCCCTCTAATGGATACTACCAGCATACCTCTCCTCAAAGGTGACATCAGCACCTAATGGCACCTTGTCCTGGATCCCTCCTCCTCCTCCTCAAAGAAAACCACCCACACATTTCCAAGTCCTCCAAACCGACCTCTCTCTTCCCACCCACCATCAAACGCTGCAGGATCTATACCGGAAAACACCAAAACACCCCTACTGCGTGGTCCAAAGTCAACTCCCTACTCCCACCCTCCCAGTTCAGGAATCTATTCCAGCCCTCTTTTCCGGTTGCGCCCACTCTCACCCCCGCCCCCGCCAGACCTCAGTTTGGCCGCTCCTTCCATCCCATCGCCCTAGCACTGCGGAGACGGGGGCATTTCTGGCAGAGCCTGAGACTGACAGTTCAAGGAACAGAGAGCTAGCGACATTAATAAGGGGCGTTAGCAGCAACGCGGGAAGGATTAAGACCCCCGGTAAGCGCGAAGACCTCAGCACCTCCTGTGTCCAAATGAGCGGAGCTGGCCCAGGAGCTAAGAGGTGCTTTTTCTCTGACTCTCCAGGATGGTTAATGGGGGCGCAGTCCATCCAGCTCCCACCGGAAGACTTGCCAACTCAGCCCCGCTCCTCCGAGGCTGATGGAGCTGAGGGCGAACTCCACGCCCTCCCGCAAACCGGGCATCGCCCCCCATTCTCACCCCCAAGGGCACAGGGCACTGCAAAGGCCGGCGAGGAGCGGCGGAGGGAGCAGCATCTATGTCATCCGCAGAAGACACATCCGGAGTAAAACGATGCTGTTTTCCAATGCGCGCTAGACAGAGACCCCTCCCCAAACTGGAGGGGAGCTGGAGGTGGGAAAAGCGGCATCCTTTCCCCACCCCATGTTCTGGACGCTCACCTGCCTGCAGTAGTCGAAAGAAAGGCTGCTCAGCTGCGAAGCGGAAGGGAGCCGCCCCCTACCCGGAGAGCCCGACGCGTCCTAGGGAGCGGAGCGGACGCGGAGGTAGCTAGCTGCAGCCTCCGCCAACGCCGAAGCGCCCCGCCCCTGTCTCCCGGAAGGCCTCTGGCCCCACCCCCCAAGGGCGGGGCCTGGCCGGCTCCCTCGAGGCCACGCCCCCTCCCCTACACGTGACGGGAGCCACTTTGCTACTGCGCGCCATCTTGACTTGGCCTGGAGAGTCGCGCAGGGGTTGCGGAAAACCATTTTACCCAGGACGACTAAAGTGTCGGGGCTCAGTGGCGCCCCCTCTCCTTCCCAGTGAGGTGCAGCACATGTCCTGTCCCTCCATTTGACCTCCACCCTTGTTCCTCATCTAACCACTTGCTCACTAAACTGACCTCGGTCCTGGCCTTGTTCTCCTTGCCAACAGTCTGTCACCCTTCACACCTGCTCTCTTGCGCCCATTTATTACTCTTCTCTTGGTAGCATCTGTTTCTTAAGTGGAGAATCTTGAAATCCAGATACATTGCCATAGTGTGCACTTGAGTGAAATTTAGGCCCCTGGCTGTGCTAACACTGTTACTAGAATATGAAATGTTTGTTATATATACATAGTATGAAGACAGTCTCAATGCCAAATTTCTGACAAATTTTAGTTAAATCTCTCCATTTTCCTGAATTACTCCTTACCCTGTCCTGTGTGGCTATTAATTGCATCTTTCCCATCTGGTTTGTGAAGTGTCATCACTACTCAATCCTTTACAATACCCACTAAGCACTGCTACAAGTGCAAAGAATTTTTACATACATGCAATGTGTACATATTTATAAATACACATGCAACAGTTTCTACAACAAACACTGTACATAGTTGAGATCGGTGGCACATACAATCTTTCATTTATTTTTTTTTCTTCCTCCCAATAAATTCACCAACTGGCTTAGTTTCCTTGTATCTTCAGTTAGAAGGCAGGAAATTTTGAGTAATTCTGATTTATTATAAGGGTGAGAAATGAAGCTAAATTTGTGTTATTTTGTTTGACCCTGAGAGCAAAATCAAGACATGTATTTTTAAAAGTGAAAATTACAAAGCAGTTTTTACAAAAGTAGTCCAGAAGTTCCAATTCTTCTCCAGGTGGTTTGGGGTTCTTCAAAAGGAAATCTGAGACACTTCACACATCCTTTCACTAAAATGAATCATCCTATAAAAGGCAACTCTGTCAATGCAGAAGGAAGGCAGAAGCCATGATAATACACTTTACCAAATGCCTGTCAATATCATGCTAAGAGAACAGCTGAGATGACACCTCATATTGTACCTATCATCATAAAGTTTAATATAAAAACTTAAAGGATGAGTCGGAACACAATTATTAAATTAAAAATTATTAAATTATTAATTTCACTCCCCTTTTAAAGGTAACTCTCAAATGGGGAAGGACATGGATCCACCAGAATAATTCCCTTCTACTTCTAGGCATCTTCAGTCCAGGGAACCAGAACTCTGTGCTTCTCTTTTTCTGCCTCAAAGAAGCAACTTTTGGTTGTGAAAGGTACTTATTGTCCAAGGTGCTTATTGTCCTTGGGTTCTTTTATTGTTTTTTATCATTTACTTGAGCAAATTCTGATTTTCACTGACCCAGGCTCACTTTCCGTGTAAACAGCTTTTAGTACCACCCTCAGTGCAGGGTAAACGTTTAACTGCTAGCAGCTGTATTAAGCAGATGCTTCCTAAGAATATTCTTTAAATAACAGGGGTTAGGGAGGATGATTAAGGAAAAAAAAACCACTAATTTAACAGTTTGGTTTGTGATAATAACTGCCCCACAAGATTTTCATGTTCAAAGAATATTATGTTAATAATGGCCATCTCATGGCAACATCCAGCTAATACCCAGCTCACTAGCTAACTTGGAGGGCTAAGGAGGGAGGACAAGTAGCAAGGTTATCTTCTTAGCAAAAAGAAAATAAAACCAAAATCCTACCCCCTATCCTCTTCTCAGAGTACACCAGCTACAGCAAGCCCTCTAACAGGACATTAGCATTTCTGCAGGGATGAAAGGCCTGTAGGCACACAGGATGATGGGCAGCACAGGCCCTGGCAAAGCAGAAGAAGGTCACTAAGTGCTTATAGTTCAGGAGGCTAGTTTTAACATGGGATGCATTTTTTTTTAAATGACCTTCAGCATCGTAAATGCCTTTCTAACAATTCAATGAAAATATCATTGTGCTTCTTATCCTTCCTGCCTTTCTTGGTTAGTTTTACAATTTACTTAGAAACGTATCATTTCAAAGACTCATCAATGTTATATACCTTTTACACTGATGAGGGATAAGGTATACCACAATCAAATTTTTATTCACCCTTTTACTTTCTTGTCTATGTACCCTCTGCCTAATCCCTTTTGCCACAATCTACCACAGGGAATGAAAATGAACTTTTTAACTGTGGTATAGCAAAAAGACCTGGCCATATGGCATTGGGTACGTCACTGATGCAGTTTTCTCAACTACAGAATGGGAAGAGCATCCCTACCTTGCAGGATCATGAGAATTAGAGATATTTCACAAAGTTCCTGGTATAATACGAAGGGCACGAAGTCATCATCACCATCACTATCAAACCTCATGCAAAAAAAAAAAACAAAAAAACCTAAAATCCAAAATTGGCAAAAGAATATTTACGCAATAAATATCCAAAATTATTTTTAAAGAAAGATACACAAGTCAATCTTATAAGATTCTGAAAACCCTGTCACCTGCTTTATTTCTGGAGAAGGGTAAAGGGAGAAGAGAAAATATTCACTTGAATTTGAGGGGCAGCTTAATGGGAAACAGCAATAGCAACAATTTCAGGCCTCAAAGGCTCCTCTCTGATCACAAGGGAATGCTGAAACTTCCTTGTTTGGAGATGGATGAGTTTAATTTTTCCCTATAGCAAGATCATCCATTTTTGCTGGGATAAAAGAATAAACAACAACAAACTCAATAGCACCAAATGGGGTTTAACACAGAAAATAGGGCCCAGTTTCTCCTTTCAAATGCAAATTTTTACATTAAAATATGTTTATAAATCATAGTTGTTTTTCCTCTTGATTCAATCCTTCTCCTTCCCAACAGGAACCGGAAGAGCATGTGCATTATTAACCAGATATACAATCCAGACACCCCTTCCAAACTGGGATCTGATTACTAATGGACTGGCCTAGCTCAGGGCTGCCCTCAGGGACAGGAAGCAGTAACTATGCTCTCAGGGAGAACGGATACTGAGGATGCCACCAGTCAAAGAGTCGAACGCTGTGCACTGGGTCCAGGATGACTTGCACACCCTGTTCGCTGCGCAGTTTCTGACCACCATGGACAGGAGAATCTTGGAACACCAGTCTCACACGATGATGCCGCATGTCCGTGCTCACATTGATAGTAAACTAGGAGAAAGCAAATTCAGTACCCAAATTAAACAACCTTGTTTTCCCATGGCTCACTCTGAAATAAGACAGTCTAGATAAAATTTACACTAGGCCACGAAATGAAATTCTTCACATTTAAACTATGCTAAAGAAAGCCTCTCAAATGGCTGAATAAATTAGGATACATGCACATAGACTAGCACTGAAACCAATTTTTTAAAAGTGGGTTGGAACTATACAAAATGACTTGAAGGGGTTCTGATGAGATATTGTTGAGCAAGTCAACCAAGATGCATGAAACATACATCTGATCACATTTTTGGTAAAATACACCACAAATTCTCTAAATCTGTTTATGTATACGCTGGTCTGAACAGAATTATGTGAATATGAAGTCCACGGAATAGGAGTATATAACTAGATTACTAACGTGACTCAACCTAGAGGGAGGGGTGAGGTGCCTAACAACCAAAACAGCATAAAAAAATATAATCTCAATTAAACAAAATTATTTAACAGAATGGGTGTATACAAGTACATAATAACAGATACATGAAAGAACAGTTCCCGAAAGATAAATAGTTATAGGCCAGTAAAAGCCTCGGCCACCTTTACTTTTTCCATGTATTTATATATTATTTAAATTCTTTCCATGAAGCATGGATTGATTATTTCACCATTAAAAAAAGAATAAAGCTGGGCGCCTGGGTGGCTCAGTCAGTTAAGGATCTGCCTTCAGCTCAGGTCATGATCCTGGAGTCCCAGGATCAAACCCTGTGTGGGGCTCCCTGCTCAGTGGGGAGTCTGCTTCTCCTTCTCTCTCTGCACTCCCCACCCCAGCTCTTATTCTCTCCATCGCTCACTCTATCTCAAATAAGCCTAAAGGACAGGGAAAACAAACTGCATACACTCTCAAGTTCTCAACCCGGTTAAAATTTTTAAAAACCTGGAAAATATACCAAAGACATATTTGTTATTTACTAATCTAGTTCTTAGCTAAGATGTGAATAGTCATCATCACATAAGGGACAGAGCTGATCACCCTACATTTTAGTATTCCACTTAGGACACCATAAGCAAGCCTCAAGGTCCTGACATACAGTGCTCATATAAGCCTATTATCCCTAAAAGGATAATGTTTCTCAAATATTAATGATCACTACACAGAAGATGCAAAAACATTCTCTTTATTGTAAGAAGGAAACAGATAAAATATTCTCAGATATAATTAACTCCATTCCGGGGGCGCCTGGATGGCTCATACGGTTAAGATTCTGCCTTTGGCTCAGGTTATGATCTCAGGGTCCTGGGGTCGAGCCCCACATCGAGCTCTCTGCTCAGCGGGGAGCCTGCTTCCCCCTCTTTCTTCTGCCTGCCTCTCTGCCTACTTGTGATCTCTGTCAAATAAATAAAATCTTAAAAAAAAAAAAAGAATGAAACATCAATTTAAAAAAAAATAATAACTCCATTCCTAATGTACAAGTCTGCTCTCAGACTTTAAAAACTATTCTTCAAAGATTTTCTCCTCAGTGGTTAAATTTACAAATTTCTTTCAAAACCTAGCTATAGTGAGAGTCTACAAAAGAGCTAAGGATGACAATCTGTCTGCACTTACCAGGGTAAATATCATTCCCATGACAATTGGAATAAAAATGAAATTGAGCGTGGTGACCTGTAGTAGGCAGCAGTCCTGGTCTGGGTTGGTATGAACATCTTCATACTGAATGGGAGGCTGCAACCCTCCCACACACTTGCTCTTTAATCTAGGGGACTGAACAGAACCGAGAATTACTCAAACGGCTTAGAGGAAATACTGATAACTCTAAGATTCCATCATCAGTGAAAATCCTACGGTTCTCTTTATACACATATTGGTTTCTATACAATTCAAGGAAAACCTGCTCTTGGAAAGAAGAGGATACATATTTGGATAGGCAATGTGGTAGTGAGTATATGCTTCGTTTAGATGGTAGTTTCTGCCATCTGGCAAGAAATGGGAGCTTATAGTTCTATCAGAGGCTCCCCAATATTTGAACCTGTGATCCCTCGTGAATCTTCGGGCTCCAAAGAACATCTGCTGCACAAAAGGGCAGAAGCAGAAGTGGCCATCTAGTTCTAGGCACCAGAAGTAAAAGAACCACAAGTCTCAGAACTAAAGGAAACCCGAGCATTCACCCTCCTATAGTTAGTTAATTCCGCTCTCAGCTTGAACCCTGCTGAGATCGCCCTTCAGCCCCTTCCCAGAAAGATCCTATGGTGGACTTTCCATCAACATCTCATGGACAGCAAATTTGAAGAATCTTATTAAAAGCAAGAGACTAGAAACCAAAATTCTTCCCTAAAACCATGTTTATGAAAAAAATCAATGGAAAAATATGATTTACTTTAATTACAAACTTAACTTGCCAGCCATCAAGTGAGGGATAAGTAATCCTATCTGTAATGGGTCTCCTCGGTGAGATACTAAGGAGGGGAGACAGAAGGACAAAATGAGCTAGTGAGGGTAAGAATAAAGACAAGCAAAGGAGATCCTCTGTGGCCAAGATCTCAGGTACCATCCAAGCAAAAGGCAGAAACAGAGTAGAATACTATCTAGTCTTCTTATAAAGAGCCTCCTAACAGTGGTCCCTTTCCTCAAAACTTCCCCAAACGGCTTCAGGTATAAAGTCACATCAATTTTTGTTGTTTGCAAATACATTTGTTTTGAAAAACAAAAAAGTTATAAGCAAATAACCTCACTACACTGCTGTAACAAGTTTTCCCCTTTTTCCCACCTTTAGAAAGTCTTCAACTATACAGAAAGTTAATAAAATAGTAAATAAATTCCTGTATAGCCCCTACCATTAGATATTTTGCCAAATTTGCTTCCTCTCCTCCCACCTTTCATTTGTAGAAAATGGTGGAGGAGGGCAAAGTCATCTGAAAGGAGCACTGACGCTCCACCCCTATTCAGCATGAATAAAGAATAAAGACACATATATAACCACAGTATCGTTATCGCACCTAAGGAATTAACAATAATTTTATGTCATCTAACATTTACAGCATACTCAAATCTCTTGAATTGTCCCAGGTATCTTTTATAGCCCTTTGTTCCCTGATCCAGTCCCCACTCATTCAGCTTTTACACTGCTGTGTCTCTTTCATACAGAACAATTCCTTTTACCCTTTCTTTTCCCGGCACTTTTGTAAATGTCGCTGTGTCCTATTGGATTTTAATGAGGAAATGTTATGCCTAATGAAATTTATTAGAATAACATATTACCTGAAAAACAAAGAGAACATATGACTACATACCTGTTTTTTGAACTTAAAGTTGAACTCCCACATTGGTTCCTGTCTGTTCCCAACAATCTTTCTGCACCAGAAAAGTAAGCACTGTAAGAAAATAAAAATAAAATAAGCCAAAGATAAATAAATAAAAGACAGAAAAGGAAAAACTCAAAATAAGGTAATAAAAAATAATCAGTAAAAACCTGTCTGACAGCTCCAAGGCCAGCCACAGCCCCAATGCTGAGATTTCACTTTGGCACAGATAGAGAACCCCCCCAATTTGACACTGGTGCAATATGAAAAGAGACAGTCCCAGGGCTATTCCGTAAAGAGAAGAGGACCGACATAAGTCAACCTCAGATGCAATTGAGGGCAACCCCCACTGTTCTCATCGTTAAAAAGACAGAATCATGGTCTCTAGAGACTGGGACATTCTCTGAGTCAGCAAGCCACTCCTCTATATGAAAATATAAGGGCAGCCAGCTGCCACCAGGCAAGATGATAACAAAGCCATAAGGCAGGCAGAGATGGCCGTTCCTGGAACAGGAGCAAGCCACTCAGAACCTTCTGGGAGCAGAGAGCCGGTGTGAAAATGACAGAGCTGGACTGGATTCGGTCTAGAGTAAGCCCCGCCATGAAAGTCAGGCTACAGCTAGGGTTAACACAAGAAGTTAAGTACCTCCCAGGGGATAAGGGGTGGGTCGTCCGCCGTGCCAGCTGTCCTGCCCTTCAGACATGCCCTGTACGTCCTGCTGTTCCATCAAAAATAATGGGCTTGGCTTTAAGGGGCAAATACTTCTGCTGCCATCACAGCGGCTCCAGTGTCCCATACAAGCTATGCTATTGAAGAGAGAGAGAGGGAGAATCAAATACGAAAAGCTGGAGTCCAGGAACCTGGGACAACTTCCTTTAGGCATGCTGCCAACTCCCTGAATGCCATGCGATCGTGGTTATACAAGTGGCAAGGCCATGCATGGGACACCTGTCACTGCAGGTCCCGTATCCTCTTCAGAGATCTCTAACAAGGCACAAAAGCAGCGACCAGGTGGCCTGGGCTTACTGTCTGCATTACAACCTTAGTTATCACCACCTTGGCTTTTTATAATCTACTTTAAAAAAAATTCATAAACAGTGACACGAATATGAAGACACAGGTATTTCCGATTTAGGCAGTAGCACTTGCATTGTGCACTGGAGCCGCTAGGATGTGTCCAGCATGAGGAGTTTGCCCGATGCTGCTCTACTCCCAGCAACTGAGTCATACCTGGCATGGTTAGCTTTGGGATGATCCCCACTTCATCATAGTTGGTCTGATACTATCAAATGTTTCTGAGGGAGGGAAACTGCAAATGTGAGATGATACACTGTCCACTCGTATTACTAGCAGAAGCAGCTGCTGGGTGAAATTCTACTCGCCCCGCGTTCTACTCCTGCCCTAAAGCCACCAGCTAGTGTGATATTAAACTGAGCTCAGCCCATGGCCCTGACCCTCTCAGTTTGCAACCTCTGAAGGAACCCTGATAATCTTAAGACCAATAGGACCCTTCCAATCAATATGTATCAGGTAGAATATTATCACACTGGAGCCAAACTAGGGGAGAAGAATCATTACAGAACATCCAGAACACAAAAACAAAATAGAAACAAAATAGAAGAGCAAAGAAAGTGCTATAAAACACCAGATTTGGGGTAGGAACAGAGTAATAAAAATTACTCACTAACTCAAAACAGAGAAAATTCAGACAATGGTATTAGTTGAAGGAGAAACAGGCTGAGACATTAACTTGCCTAAGTAATCGCATCTGTTGTACGGTCTAGCTTGGCAAAGGTGGGTTCATTGGATATTTTGTTATGGAGAAAAGGAGAAAGGGCCAAAGGTTAACAGACCTATTTATAATCAAAAGAATGCCAAACACTTGAATACAATGTATGAATACAAACTACTGGGGAAATCCCAAGATATAAGATATAGCCTAAGACACAGGAAGAATTTTAGAGAGTTAAAGTCTGTGAGTGGGAATGCCTTACAGTATCCGAAATGACCTAGCCCAGAGCTTAGCAATAGTGGACACTTAGCGTATGCTGAAGTCCATACCACAATCTTTTAAAGAGGTCAACAAGAAAGAAGAATCCCAGATATCAAGTCATGTTAGAAAAAGAAAATTACTAAGGTGTTCATATTGTATCTCTGCATCATGATTTATAGCACCCTGAAAAATTAACAGTTAACATCTACCCCAATGTGAGTTGTGCTCTTCCTAACCCAGACCATCAAAATCATCTAAAGTGGTCCAAGGTACAATGCATGAGAATAAATTAAAGAGAATAAAGAATATGCTAAAAGCACAAGAAAGCTTTAAGGTAAAGAGAAGAGAAGCCAGCCCAGCAGAGCAGGAATGTCTTAGAGAAGTGAAACCCTGAAGTTTACATTAGCCCCCTGGCAGCCTGGGACCAACAGCCCTAGCCCTCCCCATCAAGGAAGCCAGAGATAAGCTGTATTAACAGGCCCACCACATCATTAGTTAGGCCCCAACAAAAATTCGCACTTACTTTGGAATTCTTTAATGTGCTGGGAGTACTTTCTGGAATGGCTGGATTCTTGGAGATTCGAGCAGCAAACGGCTCGTACATATGGTATAGAGATCGGATCACACACGCCCGGAGACAGCGCAGCTTCTCCATTGACTCTGGTCGCAGGCGCAAAGGCAGAGAGGCATCCAGCGTGTAGTGCCTGAAACATGACACATTACTCCTACCAATATGTGACCTATCTCCCCTGCTCTAGCTCAGTCTCCCAAGACTCCTGGTCTCTGTATGAACTTAATTACACTATTCTACTGGCCAATACTTAGCTTGGCCCCAGTGTTCTCTCATACACACACACACACACACACACACACACACACACATCACCACCTCCTTCGTTTCTCAGCTACTTTTGCTTCTTTGCTATGCAAAACCCAATTCACATACACCTTTTAATCCTTCCCTCCATCCATGTTAAAATTTTAAATCCTATTTTACTCTAAAAAATGACAAGTCTCAGACCTGACACCAGTACAATATACTTCAGTTGCTCAAAAGAAATGTATACTGAAGAACGACCAGGTTCTCCCACCATAGGTCTCGGCAAGTTCTCTACACCATTCCACTTCAACATCCCTTCCTACAACATCCTGACTGACAGTTTATAATCTTCTTTACACTTCTGCACCCGGTATCAAAAGCTAGCTGTCTGAGTAGTCCTATTATTCACTCCCTCCTCACCACTACAACTATTACATTCAGCAGCATGAGTACAAAAACTCTATGATACTTCCAGATAACTACCCAATAAGAAACAACCAATCCAGTTAAAAAGGTAAGTAGATAGGCATCTGCAGCTTTTGGAAATTCTAGCTAAGATAAACTTCTGAAGACAAGTCAAACACAGCTTTTTAAGACTTGAAGCAAGACTTTTTGCTCAAAGTGGATACTGGATGGGGGAAGGGGACAGCCATAGGGAAGACAATTACCTGGACGAATTAATAATATCAAATTTAAATTAGATAAGGGCTCAAGGAGTCCAAAACTAGGCTCATGCCCAGGAATGGAGTAAAGAAAATGAAAAGAGGTCACCATCCAGGGAGCAGCTCCAAATCACAAACAGCAATGAAATCAGCTACACAGATAACAGAGTGAGTCTCTGTGGTCGCACCTTCGGTACAACCTGGTCCAAAAGGCAGCAGTGCAAGTGACAGTCCAGGCATTCTTACAAATCAGGGAAAAATTCACAATGTCCTCAGGACGGATATAGGAGGCCAGCAATAGCCAAATATCCATAGGATACTCTTCTCCTCCAGCCCCGTCCAGGTCTTCTGAAACAGAAAAAAAAAAAAAAAAAAAAGAATTATAACATTTGACCTTCAATTACGTACATACTAAGGACCCCAATCATCTCAATTCTCCCAGGGCTTGCACAGTTAAGAAAACAGTTTTAAATAAGTCCAACAAAGCCTCTCAGTCTCATGATTTCCTGCTTCTTCTAGGTCCTGGAAACTTTTGTTTTCTATTGCCCAAGTGACTGGGTCTCATTCTTTAGGCCTTTCTTCAACCATTATTCACACACCATTTTGAAGTTTTCAAAGTTTTTCAAAATTTTGCACACATTACTATCATTCCATTCTCACAATCCTTCAACAGAAATAAGGAAAATATCCCTGTGCCCTTTTCACTAGTAAGAAGATATAACCTCACCACTAGTTAAGGTAAAAAGACCCAGGGTTTCTACTTTAAATTCCAGCTTTGCACCATTAACTCTGCCCCGATTTCCCTCCTGGTCCCCTTCCACCAAACACTTTCTTCAGTTCAGTCATTTAACACAACTGATTTTAAGATGGTATGAGGAAATGTCAAAGTATAAGCTCAGTAAAACACCCAGTATGTTACAGTATATTTTCATTACTCAATAAATGCCTGTAGACGTTTCTTTCCTTCTAGTTCCTCATCTCATTGCCAGTTTGAGCTATGACTCCAGCCACAGGTGTTCAGTACTCATAGATACCCTGTGACAATGTATCCCCACCTCCTCCTCTTTCAGACTTTGTTAGGGTTCATTCTCTTGAACCTGAGGTCCACTGGGTGTCTCAGGTTCAAGTTAAAATCTCACACTCCATAAATACACTTGCATCTGGGCAAATCCTACTTCTAACCTGTAATTCAGACCTAGTTCACAGAACTATCCAAAAACCAGCTTTCTTCTTTCTGTTTCCTGGGCAAAAAGACGCTACACTACCTCCCCAAAGCTGCCTCTACTTTTCGAGCTAACAGCAGCAGTATGACGCAGTCAGGTTATTGCACTGGGTTCTTCATAAGTCTAAAACAACATCCTCTTTTCTGGTTCCTAATCTTCCCTGTAATCTCCAGTGACCATGTTTGAGCCCCATCTTCTCCCACATTAAGTCTCTCTCTGAAAGAGAAGGTAAATGACTATCAGTATTTCTCCCACTGAGATCCATCAGGACTTTAACATAGCAAGGTGCTATTAAAAAATGTTCCGTCTTGGGGCGCCTGGGTGGCTCAGAGGGTTAAGCCGCTGCTTTCGGCTCAGGTCATGATCCCAGGTCCTGGGTTCGAGCCCCACATCGGGCTTTCTGCTCAGCAGGGAGCCTGCTTCCTCCTCTCTCTCTGCCTGCCTCTCTGCCTACTTGTGATTTCTCTCTGTCAAATAAATAAATAAAATCTTTAAAAAAAAAAAAATGTTCCGTCTTTAGTGACATAACTCAATAATTACTGATGAGGAATAATTGTGTTTTAAGCAACATTATTAAGAAATTTCAAAATGGAGATGTCTGGGCGGCTAAGTCAGTTAAGCGTCTGCCTTTGGCTCAGGTCATGATCCCAGGGTCCTGGGATGGAGTCCCACACTGGGCTCCCTGCTTAGCCGGGAGCCTACTGCTCTCCCTGCTTGTGCACGTACTCTCTCTCTCTCTCTGACACATAAATAAATAAAATACTTTAAAAAAAAAAAGGAAAAGAAAAGAAAGAAATTTCAAAATATAGGAAATGGAATCAGTAAAACTCCACAGAGATAAACCATGAAGGAGAGAAAGAACTTTTTGATAGGTACAGGTTAAGAGCAAGAGTATTCCAACTGAAATAAACAGCTAACAGGAAGCCCAGATACTTAGAAAAACAAAATACATGTGATAGCAATAAAGAGATAAGTTTAACAGGATTTTGGGGGCGCCTGGGTGGCTTGGTGGGTTAAGCCGCTGCCTTCGGCTCAGGTCATGATCCCAGGTCCTGGGTTCGGGCCCCACATCGGGCTTTCTGCTCAGCAGGGAGCCTGCTTCCTCCTCTCTCTCTGCCTGCCTCTCTGCCTACTTGTGATTTCTCTCTGTCAAATAAATAAATAAAATCTTTAAAAAAAAAAAACAAAAACCAGGATTTTGATGCTATCAAGAAATTACCGTAAACTTTTTTAGACATAATTGACTTTTTTTGTTGTTGCTAAAGAGTACCTGTCTTCTGCAGGGAACTACCAAAACATTTAGAGATAATAATAGGATACCTGGAAACTATTTCAGAATGATATACAGTGGGTGTGTTGGGAGTTGGGGAATAGTGGCTGAAACAAAAATGGCCATGAGTTAGTAAGTGTTAATTCTGGGTAAGAGCTAGATGGGATTCCTTGTACAATTCTCTCTTCTACTGTATTTGTTTCGTGAAAAAGAAGCTAAAAGATAGGGGGAAAAACAACCAGTCCGACTAGAATAAAGGAACCTAATGGGAATAAAGCAGAGCAAACAACTAAAAAATGAATTATAGTTAAAAATCTGTAAGCCAAAAATCATATATCTGATAAGCAACTAGTATCATGAATATACAAAGAATTCCCACAATTCAGTAATTGAAAGATAACCCGAGTTTTAAATGGGCAAAGGAGGGCACCTAGGTGGCTCAGTAGGTTAAGCACCTGCCTTCCGCTGAGGTCATGATCTCGGAGTCCTGGGATTGAGTCCCATGTCAGGCTGCCTGATCGGCAAGGAGTCGGCTTCTCCTTCCCCTCCCCTCCCCCAGCGTGTACTCTTTTATAACCAATCTCTCTCTCAAATAAGTAAAATCTTTTTTTTTAAAGATTTTATTTATTCATTTGAGAGAGAGAGAGCACAAGAAGGGGAGAGGCAGAGACAGAGGAAGAAGCAGACTCTCCGCTGAGTGGGGAGCCCGACATGGGACTCGATCCCAGGACCCAGGATCGTAACCTGACCTGAAGGCAGACACCTAACCATCTGAGCCACCCAGTCATCCCTCAAATAAATAAAATCTTTAAAAAAAAATGGGCAAAGGATTTGAATAGACATTTCTTCTTCTCTTAAGAAGACATACAAATGAGCAACAAGCACACATGAAAAGATGCTCATCATTAGCCATCAAAGAAATGCAACTCAAAACCATGAGATACCACAAAATATCCACTAAAATGGCTATGATTTAAAAAGTCAGACAATAACAAGTGTTGGCGAGAATGTAAAGAAACTTTAACTCTAAGCACATTGCTGGTGGAATGTAAAATGGAAACCTCAAAAAACACACCAGCAGGGTGCCTGGGTGACTTAGTCAGTTAGTTAAATGTCTGCCTTTAGCTCTGATCATGACTGCAGGGTCCTGAGATTGAGCCCCATGTTGGGCTCCCTGCTCAGCAGGGAGTCTGCTTCTCCCTCTCCCTCTGCCCCTCCCACTGGCTCATGCTCTCTCAAATAAATAAATAAAATCTTTAAAAACACATACACACTGACAATTATTCAAGAAGTTAAACTAGAGTTATCATGTGATTCAGCAATTTTACCCCAACCCAACAGAAATGAAAATATATATCCATGCAAAAACTTGTCCAAGAGTGTTCAAAGCAGCATTATTCAAAATAGCCAACTGAAAAAGACACTGAAGGACTGATATATCCTACAAAATGAATGAACTTGAAAACACGCTAAGTGAAAAAAGCTAGACAAAAAAGGCCACATATTATGTGATTCTATTTATATGAAATATCCAGAAGAGGCAAATCTATAGAGACAGAAAGTAAATTAGTGGTCAGTGGGGTGAGTGAGGGGGAGTGGGAGGATTGAGAGAGCATAAGGAATAATGCTAATTATATAATTATATAATTGTCTAGAGTAACAGGAATGTTCTAAACTCAAATCACGTTGACAGCTGCACAACCATGTGAACACACTAAAACCACTGAATTGTACACTTTAAAAAAATGAATTTTATTCATTTTTCAATAGTCATTAAAGATGTTTTAAAAGTCTGGAAACTGTTCTATGGAGTGTGCCCAAAAACAAAACAGAGCGAGCTAAGTCTCTAATAGCATGGTGATGATGAGTAGGGATTTCAAGCAGGAAATTAAAAAACAAAGAAGTGTGAGGAATGTCAGTATTAATTTTGGCCTTCTGGAAAACAATGGTTTCACTGAAAATAGCTGGCATAATTGCAAAGTGATGACAGTCCATTAATTATCAATTATTTCAATACATTTCAGTAAATACAAATGTCTGTTATCTGACTCTCAAGTACAGGTTAAAATTCTGATAGATCTGAGACCAAAAATACATATATCACTTATTATATCAGCTTCCCCTAACTCTAGCTGATCACTGGAATCAGATTAGCTTTAAGAATAGCTATTCTGGGGGCACCTGGGTGGCTCAGTGGGTTAAGCCTCTGCCTTCAGTTCAGGTCACGATCTCAGGGTCCTGGGATCGAGCCCCGCATCGGGCTCTTTGCTCAGCGAGGAGCCTGCTTCCCCCTCTCTCTCTACCTCTCTGCCTACTTGTGATCTCTCTCTCTCTCTCTCTGTAAAATAAACAAATAAAATCTTAAAAAAAAAAAAAAAAGAATAGCTATTCTGGGTACTAACCCAAGAAAGTCTGATTCATTAAGTCTAGAGCAAACCACTGCATGAAGGTTTGGCATATTATATACTATTAGTTTATTTTTCTTTGTTTCCTTTGTGTGAGTCTTATTGCCTTTAGATATAAAATCACATATTTTTCTATTTCCCACAGTATCTATTAGACATAAAGCAGACACTAATAATTGCAGAGCACTTAAAAAGTCCATAGTAATATCTAACTCCAGCTGAAATGAAATCGGTTATATGCAATCCACATACTTGGGAAAACATTTTTTTTTCACATTTTTTTATTCCTTACCTGTTCAGAAATCCAGAAATGTAAACATTTTTTGTTTTCATGTTACCATATGGGTTTTCACCTAATAATGACATGATCTCAAAGAATGGCTATTATATTCGAGTTTAGAGCTCCAGAAATCTGACTCTGACCAACCTCCTTTCTTCTTAAATGTAGACAAAATAGAAAGCCCTGGTATATTAAACCTGTCCCACTACTAAGATCCAAACCCTGGTTCTCCATTGGTATCACCTCTTAATGCTACTGAAGTGAACAGCTTCAAGCTATCACCACAGACAGGACTAATTCAAAAGCAAACAAGCCCTATACCTTTGTGCCTCTTGCTTTTCTTTTTTCTGGAGACGGTTCTCTCACGGATGCTCTCCTCCTGGGCATCCATCTCATCACTGCTGTCAATGATGTCACAGGGCTCACCAACCCCAGAAAGAGCTTCCACTGCAGGAACCTGGGAGGCTTCCAAGCCACAAAGAGATTTTACTAGAAGAAAATAAGGGGAGAATGAGATGGCAGAGTCCCATCCAGAAATACAAATGACTTAAGACAGGATGAGGACAAGGAAAAAGAGTGGGGGGAAGCAATAGTGTGAGTGAGTCTGCTGTAGAAAGGTTGAGAACTAAAAAGAAAGAAATTTTAGCATTTAAATACTAAAAACTGGAAAGCAATAAACAAACTGACCCCAAAGTTGCAGAGACTGACTCCTTAAAAGTGTCAACTTCAGACCTGAAGAAAAAGGGAGTGCATTATTCTCCCACTATAAGCCCTGCAGGATAAAAACAAAAAGTGAACGCTATTCTCATTTGTGTAAGTTCTGAGGAGCAATGTTTGAGAGAAAATGAAGCCAATCTGACCCTGTTCCTAAGCTGGAGACTAGATGTTATAAAAACACAAGTCTCAGGGATCTGTGAGTAAAAGGCTTGAAACTTAAGAGAAAGGTTGAGAAAAGGAAAGGCATACTTCAGGGTTATTTCACAAAGAAAGCAAACTGCAGAAGACGTGGAGAATATATGTGAATGAATCAGGAAAAAGATGAATAACCCAGAAGAAAGCAGTTGAAACTACAGAAGAGAATGCAAAGGTTTTTCTTTCTTTTTTTTTTTTTTTTGGATGCAAAGACAGAAATAAAGTATTTCTGCTATAGAACCTGCTACTGCTCTTGGCTAATCCTCCCGTTCCCCTCCTCCGAATACATGACGGGCCACTGAAGACCGCAAACACGTTCACGGGAGGATGCCCAAAGGATTTTGCAAGAAAAACACTGAGGCGGAGTTCCAGGAAATAAAACACCTAGTTCTGCCTTCCCGGCCCGAGTCTGAAAGACTCGTCGGCAGCCTACCTTCCTGCTGCACAGCATTGGCGACGGCTTTCTTGACCCGTCCAGACCTCACGACCGCCGGATCCGAGTTGGCATAATCTGCCACGGTCACTGAAATACAGCAACAACCCTCAAAGGAGGAGGCCTTCGCTCCGTCAGCGTCCTCTCCGCCAAGACCTCCTTCTCCTGCAGGTCCCCGGCCCCAGAGCCCTCCCGTTACAAGCAAGCAAGCGCTTGCCTCGGCGCTGTCCAGCCCCCTCCCTGCCGCCAGCACCCAGCCTTTCAACGCCCCCGCCCCCTCACCCACCTCGTCCAGAGCAGGCGTCGTGGGCCCGGAACTTGAGTCGCTTCCCTCTCTTGGGCATGGCGACCGTGTCGGGGCGAGGCCGGCCTAGCAGGCCGGGCCCCCGGGCCATGTCTTGGGCCGGAGAGCCGGCTCCGGGAGCCGCGCGCCAGCTCCGCCCGGCTCAGCGGCCATCCCGCACCGGAGTCCGCGGCTCTCGCGAGGACTTAGGCCCGGGCCCCGTGTAGCGTTGGCAGTCCACGCCCCATTCGGAAACCAATCACCGCCTGGCCTGCGGAGTACGTCATCATCCCGCGCCTACTGATTACCTGCCCCGGGGTTCGGTAGGGAATCGACCTGTGTGTGGATTGCGGTTCTTCTGGGCAGTGTGGGATTTTGCCGCACGTCTTGTGAGGTGATTGGTGTCTCAGACCTGCATCCCACGCCCGTGCTGACTAAAACTGAGTTTACACCCTGGTCCCCAGGATTTTTCAGCTACGGCCTCTGTCCACACACCGGGTTCGCTTCAGCACCCAAGGGTCCGTACGTTGTCGCCTTGGTGCTTGCTATTCCAACATGAGTCTGTAAAGAGCCCTCACTCTTATTTCTTATACAAAAGCCATAAAGTTCTGAGTTCTCAAAATGGAGGGAGGGGTTCTTAAAAGTTTTTCGATGGACCACCATCCTCCAAACAAAATTCTGGAAGGATCGATGAGAAAAGAAAATTGTCATTCCTTTGTGTTGAGAGAAAAAAAAGTCACAGTGTAGGTTACAGAACTGCAAGGGAGCAGGATCCTGGACGGGTAGCGCTAGTACGAATAAGAAGCTATTTCTTGTTCTGAGTTATGTTCTTTGTCCTTCTCACTTCCTTGCAGTTCTCAAAAGGTGCTGGTCCAGGTCTTGAGAAGCCAGATATCCAACCTGCTGGACCCACCCTAAGATATTTAGGAAACTCGGGGTTTTTTTGTTTTGTTTTTTAAGATTTTATTTATTTATTTGACGGAGAGAGAGCACAGGTAGGCACAGTGGCAGGCAGAGGGAGGCGGTTGTGGGACTGAGTCCCAGGACCCTGGGATCATGACCTGAGCCGAAGGCAGACACTTAACCAACTGAGCCACCCAGGCGCCCTAGGAAACTCTTGTTTTTAATGTGATTGTGTAATACATAAGAGTTCATTAGGAACAAACCACTCTCCTAACATTGTCGTAATAGGCTTGAATCAATTAGGAATTATAATTGGAGCTGAATATAATTGATTATAATTGTGAACTATTCAAATTTAATTTATCTAAAGGCATAACATAAAACAAGGATCCAATAGACTGTTAACTAAAAATTGTTGCAAATAATTTTCCACATATACATAATTCATGTTTGTTGTCAAGTTCAATATGCAGCTGATAAGCACTGAGCCTTCTCATTTCACAATGTTATCAATAAAAAATTAATAAGGTCAACGTTCGTGTAGATTTCTGCTGATGTGGCACTTTGCTGAAAACACTCAGGGATCAGGACTCCGGAGGAAATCAAAGGTGCAAAAGATAAAGTCCTATTAAAATGCTGTCACTGTTGCAGACTTAAAGGGTTTAACTGAAATGTTCCCATTTTCAACGGTGTGCACTACTACTTTAATGCATTGGAATGAAAGAAGTGCTGATCCCAAAACTTTATTTCACCTTTCAAATTTTCAAGAATGAGAAATAAGGCCCCTCAGACCATTAAGTCCTTTGGCCACTTTAGTGGAACAAAATACCTATAGGTCTTTTATTCCACTTTTTATTAAAAAGCAATAACTTTTCATTAGTACCACTGTTAGCTTCCAGATCCAAAACACGGGTTCTTTTTAGAAAGACAAGTTGTAAACGTTACTAAAAGAGCTGTTGTATCTAAATGCAAGTAGCATGTAGCTATTAACCTAGTATTAAGAAGGAAGGAGAAGGGGCGCCTGGATGTTTCAGTGGGTTAAAGTCTCTGCCTTTGGCTCAGGTCATGATCCCAGGGTCCTGGGATCGAGCCCCGCATCGGGCTCTCTGCTCGGCAGGGAGCCTGCTTCCTCCTCTCTCTCTCTCTCTGCCTGCCTCTCAGCCTACTTGTGATCTCTGTCTGTCAAATAAATAAATAAATAAAATCTTTAAAAAAAAAAAAAAAGAAGGAAGGAGAATGTTCTAAAGTCTTTGTCCTCAACAAAGTGGAAAAATTAAGGACAATACATGAATACAGAGAGCATTAGGATGTTATCTTCCTAAGTTATATCCATCCTACTTTGGGGGTATTAAGTCATCCTTTATTTTGGGCTAATAAATGATAGTGGTGGTGGTTGGTTTTTTGAGGTCCTTTCTTGTCAAAACTTAAAAGTGGCAAATCTATGCTGTTTATCAGAATCTTCTTTTAAATTTTAATAGCCTATGAAGTCCTAAGCCTAGGAACCATTGTTTTGGAGAGACTGGAAGATTGTTCCTTCT
Organism: Lutra lutra; assembly: GCF_902655055.1. Lineage (NCBI taxonomy): Eukaryota > Metazoa > Chordata > Mammalia > Carnivora > Mustelidae > Lutra > Lutra lutra. The sequence continues at coordinate 42,350,323 of NC_062292.1, read as the reverse complement.
GATTTGAAGAAATACATAATAGTAGCATTTCCTGTTGGAAGCGGTATAAAGCAATATAGAAAACTAATAGTGTGGATTCTGAAGCCAGACTTACTTGGGTTCAGAAAATGTCTCTGCCTTATCCATGTGACCTTGGAAAAGTTATTTAATCTTCCTGGGCCTCAGATTCCTGTCTATAAACTAAAGATAATGATAACTCCTGCTTCATAGGGTTTTTGGAATAATTAAGTTAATCCGTGGAAAGTATTTAAAATAACACATTGTAGTCTCTCAATAAATGTCAGCTATTGTTGTGGTAGTGATAGTTAAAATTGTAGTGGTGTTTTTATTTAAAGGCACCTTAGATGACTAAGGTCCTTTTAGCTTCTGTATAAAGAGAGAAATTGAAGCAAGACATACATTCTAGTTCATTAAAATGCTGGAAGACTAGCTGATACTTATTGAGTACTTACCATGCAGTAAGACAGTACAGAATTCAAACTCAGATCATCTGGTTTCAAAGCTCATATGTAAAATCACTGCACCGTATTACCACCAAAATGAAGGGAGTCATATGAAAGCTTTGCCTTTGAATGATATTAATAGCCTAAACAGATGTGGAATCAAACAGTGGCTGAGGGGGAAAAATCTATAGGACAGAAAACAAACTGAAAGGGTACTTAATGAATTTCTATGGTGTGCCAAAGCCATGGACAAGGTACGTCAACAATTTGATTCAAAAAATAAGATTCAGTGGCACTAGAAAAAGTATATTAACTTAAATCTAGAGAAAAGTGCTTATGACTAACTTTTTATATAATTTATTTAAAATATAGTGTGTGGTAAAATAGTTTAAGATGGAGGGTTTTTTTTTTCAGTTAAAAACAATAATAAATAGAGTAGTCTAGTAATGGGGAGCTCAGTTTCTAGAAGCAGATGTCTAGGTTTAAACCCCTGTTCCTCCTCTTAAAAGCTAATGACCTTGGAGGTGAGGAAAAAAACTTTTCTTCTACCCTCTTAGCTTCTGTCACTGGAGTCTTGCAAATTAAACTGACAAAAGACAGATTAATGGGAGGAAAAGATCAGTTTATTTACATGTGCAAAATGCACACACATAAGAGACTCCAGTGATGAGTAACTCAAAGAGATTATTAGGATTTGAGGTTTATATACCATCTTAATAGGTGAGAGGGAGGAGGAGCAAAGCACTTAGAGGAAAACAAATGACTTTTTGGAAAGATAAATGGATTTTCAGGAGAACAAACAGGGGATAAGAGAGTTTGTGAAAATGGTTTTCTATCTTGGTGCAAGTGGTCTTTTTGTCTCCTTTAGGACCATAAAACTTCCCTAAATAAAGGATTTAAGGTAGGTTTTATTCTCATTCTTTTTCATTCTCATTTTCATCTATTTCATCCTTATCCTTCCTTCTGGGAGTAGATCTGCCCTCAAGAAGAATTTATGGTAGTATTATTTCCCAGAAGTGGTTTCTTTTAGTCAGGTAAGGGAAGTCTAAAAGGCCTTTTCTTCTGCAGCTGTTGAATCTCAAATACCTTTAGCACAAAGTGGCATATTTGGGGGTGGCATATTCTGTACCCTTAACCTTGAACAAATTACTTAATCTCACTAAAATTCACTTTCCTTATCTATAAAATGGGCATAATAATGGCACCCAGTTAATAGAGTTGTTGTGAGGATTAAATAAGATAATATATGGAAAGCTCCTAGCTCAGCACCTGGAATACAATAACAACTTGATGAAATTAGTTATTATTTGCTACACTTCAACTAGAAATTTACTGGTTTGAATCAGTGATTCTCAACCTTGGTTGCACAACAGACTCCCTGGTGGGATTCACGAAATACCCCCTCGCCCCACAACCAAAGGTTCTTTTTCAGTAAGTCTTGGGCCTGGGCACCTACTTTAAAAAAAAAAAAAAAAGACCCCCAGATAACTTTAATGTTCAGCCCAAATAATGAGGTTTAGATCAAGAGTGAACAAACTGGGGCACCTGGGTGGCTCAGTGGGTTAAGCCTCTGCCTTCGGCTCAGGTCATGATCTCAGGGTCCTGGGAACGAGTCCTGCATTGGGCCCTCTGCTTGGCAGGGAGCCTGCTTCCTCCTCTCTCTCTCTGCCTGCCTCTCTGCCTACTTGTGATCTCTGTCTGTCAAATAAATAAATAAAATCTTAAAAAAAAAAAAAGAGTGAACAAACTAGTGGCTACCAGACAAATCTGTCCCATAACTACTTTCGAAAATAAAGTTTTAGTGGAACATGGTCACACCTATTTGTTTATGTGTATCTGTGGCTACTTTTACTCAAATCTAAGATATTTACTGCTTACAGCAAGTTTGTCAATTCCTAGTTTAGAATGAAGTTGCTGGGCAGCCCATACCACACGGGGGCAATACAGCCTCATTACAGGATCAAGATTTTAGAGACTATTAAACTTGAAAATTGACTGCTAAACTAAACACATCAGGAATTATGAAAATGAGTATACTTTTCCTACCTATAAGCTCTTTTCTCTAGTTTCCAATCATGCATAAGTCTATTCTGTATTGAAAACATCTATGCCAGGGGTACCTGGCTGGCTATATTTAGAGCATATGATTCTTAATTTCTGGGTTGTGACTTCGAGCCCTGTGTTGGGTGCGGAGATAACTCAAAAATAAAATCTTAAAAAAAAAACTATGCTAGACATTGATCCCTCCTCTGTCTACCATTCATGCCTAGTAAAAAGAGCTTTTACCCATGGCCTTTCTTTAGCACCTAGTCATTTCTGGTGTCTTTGAACTCTGGCTTCAAAGCTCATTTGTTCATTGAATGTTATTCTCCAGGATCACCAATGACCTCCTAATTGTATTTTCTGAGTTCTCTTTCTTGTATTTCTATGGAGATCCCATCCTTCTTCAAACTCTCTCCTCCATGGCATTTCACATTCTCAGTTCTCTTGCTATCTGGCCACGCTCACAGCTAAGAAGCTCTTTGTTCTTCTCCTTTAACCTGTATTCTCTTAATACACTCTGTTTAGGATGGGTATCAGCCCAAGTAGGTGCACTACTTTGCTTTTGTACGTCGTTATTAACCCTACAAAGTTTGAGAATCGGGTTGCTAACTTGCTAAACCATGGTTTAGTACAAAATGGGACAAGATAAGAAGAAATTGATACTAGTTGAAGAGGTTTGATCAAGCATCATGTCCAAATGGCAGACCACATTAGGGGGTGGACACAACCTTCCTTAGCCTCATAAGCCCACACTTCGTGACTCAGTCAACTTTGAGGGCTAGACTCAAGTCTAACCTCAGAGACCTTTATACCATTTCCTTCCTTAGGGAACATCTGCTCTGCTCCTTTCTTCTGAGTAACATAGGAGCCCTGTGGGATGCCAAAAAAAAAAAAAAAAGAAAGAAAAGAAAGAACAAATGAACTGCATTGCTACCTGTAAACACTGTACTTGCAACTTACTGATTGGGGCTCAGCATGGGTAGATGGGAAATAGAGGTTATAACCATACAGAGCTAAAAATAGCAAGCTGTACCACTCAGTGAATGCTAAGAATAAACAGAACTACTGGGAAGGGCCTTGAGGAACAAGTCTTAGCCACATGGGGAGAGTTGACAGCTCCAATTGTACATGTGGGAGAATGTTGAAATGCCGGCCACATTTCCCCTGGACCTTCAGACTTTGGCTCAAACCGACAACCACATTATTACCTAAAATACCTAAACCTTCTACTTAACCTCATGCCATCAGCTTACATCCTCTGCAAACAAAAACAACCTCCCCCATCCTGCCTTGTTATCAGAAGCCTAGATAAATAAATCACATACCAGGGGACAGTGACGTGGAGGGGGAAATCTATCATTAGTTCCTGCTCTACCCATGGCAGAGAGGCCAAAGGCTTTCCACCCCTGGGTTCATCTACCTCCCATAACCTGAGCTCGTTGAGATTGCCTGGCCTAGGCTCAAAGGTTTGACATATATGCTTTTTGGTAAATAATATTATACCAAACATTTTACTAAACCAAAGCCAAATAAATAGGTAACTAGTAAAGCTGTTTGCTACCTCCTCTTACTCATGTTGAACTAGACTATAGAACAACATGATGGGCAGCACCTGGGTGGCTAGTGGGTTAAGCCTCTGCCTGCAGCTCAGGTTATGACCTCAGGTTCCTGGGATCAAGCCCCGAATCCCCACATAGGGCTCTCTGCTCATCAGGGAGCCTGCTTCCCCTCCCCTCTCTGACTGCCTCTTCACCTACTTGTGAATAAATAAATAAAATCTTTAAAAAAAAAGAACAACATGATGGTAGAAGAGATTTTGACAGGAGGACTTAGTTGGAATTTCCTAATCTCCTAGCTTACAGTCAGTAGCCTTTTTGCCAAACTTACTCCCACACCAACAGAAAACCTAATGAACTGATTTATACAGAAAGGATTTTAAGCAAACCTGCACAAAGACACAGAACATGCCATATGAAAAGAACACCTTGCTTAATTTGCTTCCAGTACACAGTATACATTCATGGGTGCCCAAGAAACTAGGGACTCCAAAACATAAAGGGTTTTTGCCTTCTCAGCACTAACAATGAGAAAGCACACGATATATAGTATTTTATCCTTAAATAGGTGATCATTCAAAATCCCAAGATTAAATCCACTAGGTTAGCCTGAATATTAATGTATTAAAAATATCTTTTGGGGCACCTGGGTGGCTCAGTGGGTTAAAGTCTCTGCCTTCAGCTCAGGTCATGATCCCGGGATCCTGGGATTGAGCCCTGCATCAGGTTCTCTGCTCGGTGGAGAGCCTGCTTCCCCCTCTCTCTCTCTGTCTGCCTCTCTGCCTACTTGTGATCTCTGTCTGTCAAATAAATAAATAAATAATATTTTAAAAAAATTTTTTTCAAAAATAATGCTTTTTTAAGAAAGAGGTTTCTCCTAGAAACAGTAGAATTACATCAGGATCAGCAAAAGATATAGTCCTTTTAGCAAAAAGGACTGCAGGGGGTATGGACATTGGGGAGGGTATGTGCTATGGTGAGTGCTGTGAAGTGTGTAAACCTGCGGATTCACAGACCTGTACCGCTGGGGCTAAAAACACATTATATGTTTATTATAAAATTTTAAAAATTTTTTTAAAAAGGACTGCAAACATAAGCCTAGGGGCTGATTTTTACATCTATCTTTTAGGTAAAGCACATCACTTTCAATTGATTCCCACCACCAAAACTATGATTTTCCTAGAATGGTGGGCAGAAAATAGGATCTTCAGAAAACTTAAGAAGGGGCAGCTAGTTTGAGTAACATCTTAGATAAACATTCCCAAACACTCAAAACTACCGCACAGCTGAGCTTCCAGCGCTTGAAAAATTGAAACGCTTGCCCATGGGAAAGAGCTGTGAACACACAAAAGATTCATACAAATCCTGTCTCTGGCATTTGGAAGTGGGGGTTCTGCATGTGTGCTGGGGAAAGGGGCTCCCAGGTAGAATATTCAACCTCAGCTCATCCTGAAGTAGTCTGATTCAGAAGCACCTGGGACAGTTCTCTACTCTGAGAGGTGTTCTAGAATTACGAATACAAGAAGATAGTTTAGAGGAAACCACAATCCCTGAAGTCAGGTTTCAGGCCATTAAAGGTTTGTTGTTGTTGTTGTTTTTTAATTGAGGTATAATTCACACAGCATAGAAATCGTCCTTTTAAAGTGTACAGTTGGGTAGGTTTTTTTTTTTATCATATTCACAAAGTTGTGCAACCGTCGCAAACATCAAATTCAGAACATTTTAATCACCACCAAAAGACACAGTTTTAATTATCAATTTTCTCTATTCTCCCTCTCCCAAATCCCTAGCAACCATTAATCTACTTTCTGTCTCTGTAGATCTGCTATTCTGGACATTTCATATAAATGAAATCATACAATACGTGGCCTTTTGAATCTGTCTGCTTTCACTTAGCATGATGTTTTTAAGGTTCATGCATGTTGTAACAGGTATAAACAAGCACTCCATTCCTTTTTATGGCTGAGTAATATTCCATTGCATGAACTATCTTACTTTGTCTGTTATCAATTGATGGACATTTGGATTGCTTCCACTTTTAGGCTATTTTGAATAATGCTGCTTTGAAGATTGATATACAAATTTTTGTGTGGACATATATTTCCATTTCTCTTTGGTATATACATGAAAGTGGAATCACTGCATCATTTGGTAATTTTTTTTAAGATTTTATTTATTTACTTGGCGGGGTAGGGGGGCAGAAGCAGGGGGAGTGGCAGGCAGAGGGAGAGGGAGAAGCAGACTTCCCACTGAGCAGGGAGCCTGATCATGACCTGAGCTGAAGGCAGATGCTTAACCAACTGAGCCACCCAGCCCATTTGGTAATTTTAACTTCTTGATGAACTGTCACACTGTTTTCCTAAGCAACTGTACCAGTTAACATTCCCACCAGCAGTGTGTGAGGATTCCACCTTCTCCACATCCTCACCAACACTTGTTATTGTCTATCTTTTTTATTATGGCCATTCTCGTGGGTATATCATTGTGGTTTTGATTTGCATTCCCCTATTGACTACTGATATTGAGCATATTTTCATGGCTAATAAGCCATTTGTACATCTTCTTTGGTGAAATGTCTATGAGAATACTCCACTCATAAATGGGTTGTCATTTTATTGCAACAGTTCTTTACATATCAGTTTGGGGAGTGTTGTTATGTTAATAACATTAAATCTGCTGTTTTCTTTTTGACTCATCAGTACTTAACATTAATGAACAGGTACAAATTCATATCTTCCAAGATCTATTTTTCTGTCATTGTTAGCCTAATCCTCTCCCAGCCTACTGAGCTGTAGATGTCCAAAGCAATCCCATTGGCTGGAGGTAAAAGCCAGTGTTGCCGTGCTCTGGATGACAGAAAGATGATTTGCACGAATAGCCACTAAACCATTGGTTATTTCCTGTACCTGACCTCCTTTTCTGCTCTGTAGTCCAGAAACATTTCTTTGAAAGACAGAAAATCCATAAATGGAAGTATCCTGTCAAATATGTCACCAACCATTTCATCCTTATGGGGTTGTAATGTGAAAGTCACCAAGTTAAATCCAGGAAGCCTCCAGCAGCTGTTCGTTCATATGCTTCTCTACCTAGTAAATATATTTGTTAAAAGTAAGCTATATGGGTCACCTGGTTGGCTCCTGCCATTGGGATTTTGGGTAATTTTTATTCTCTTTTTTTTGTAATTAATCCAAAGTGTTACATTGAACATGCATTGTATTTAAACTTGGGGGAAACACCGATAAAACTATTTTTATTTGGAGAAAAATGTGGCCCAGTCCACAGTCCTGGATCTAGGTCAGAATCCCAGGAAGCTGGTATCAGAACTTCCTCACTACTTCCCCAGGACCTTCACCAAGGAGCTGGTGTTTGGTGTGAAGTTGGAGGGTAAACAGGCCCCTTTGAGGGAGAACAATGGTTGTCAGGTGGAGTGTCATCTGAAAGCAGTGACCAACTTTGTCTTACCTCAGAGGGTGCAAATTATGGCCCCAACCCAGCTCCCCCAAACATGGTACTTTCTTCTTCTTGACTTTGGAGAAAGTCCGGAACTCTGAAGAATTTTGAAGCTGAGTTCCTCTGCACTTCCCAAAAGAAGTCTCAGAACTACAGCTCCAATAAAGGTGAGGACTTTCATGTGTTGTGGCTGAAACTTTTATATATATAAATATAGAAATACAAATAAATGTATATAAAAAAAAATATATATATATATATTTAGTAGACCTATAAAGGAGCAGTTTCTATGTTATTGAAGTTAAGCCAGTAGAAATTCAAGTTAAAAAGTTGTAAGTTTAGGATGCTAAATGTAATCCCCATGGCAACCACAGAGAAAATAGCTATAAAATACACACAAAGGGAAATGAGAAGATGATTAAAACATTTCACTACCAAAAAAAATCAACTAAACACAAAAGTAGATGGTAATGCAGGAAATAAGGGACAAAAATACTGTAAGGCATTTAGAAAACACGTAACAAAATGTCAGAAGTCACTCTTAGGAGTAATTACTTTAAATTGACTAAACTGTCTAATCAAGACAGATGTTGGCAGAATTGACTTAAAAAACTGATCTGGCACCTGGGTAGCCCCGTCAGTTGAGCATCTGACTCTTGATTTCGGCTCAGGTCATAATCTCAGGGTCCTGGGATTGGGCCATCCTCAGACTCCATACTCAGGGCAGCCTGCTTATCCCTCTCCCCCTGCTCCATCCCCTCTTGCTGCCTGTCTCTCTCTTTCTCTGTCTTTCTCTCTTTGTTAAAATAAATAAATAAATAAAATCTTTTAAAATAATCTGATCCAACTGTGCTATCTATGTGAGACCCAATTTTATTATTTTTTATTTTTTTAAAATTTTAAGTAATCTCTACACCCACTCACAAGGCCAAGATCAAGAGTCGCTTGCTCCATTGATTAATCCAGCCAGGCACCCTGAGAGACTTGCTTTAGATCTAAAGACACCAACAGGTTGCAAGTGAAAGGATGGAAAAAAATATTCCATGCATATACTAAGCAAAAGAGAAAGGTGGCTGAACTAATACCAGACAAAATAGACATTATAGCAAAAAAAGTTTATAAGAAACAAAGAAGGGCATTTTAAGAGTTCATTAAAGTGTTCAACACAGCAAGAAGATATAATTATGAACATTTACATACCTAATAACAAGTCGTCAAAATATAAGCAGCAAAAACTGATGGAATTGAAGGGAAAAATAGACAGTTATACAGTAATAGTTGAAGAATTCAATATCCCACTGACAATAATGAACAGAACAACTAGACATAGAATAAGTAAGGAAATAGAGGACTTAAACTGCACAGTAAACCGACTAGATTTAGCAGGCATTTCAGAGCACTTTACCCACCAACCACAGAATACACATTCTTCTCAAGTGCACAAGGAACATTTTACAGGATAGATATGTCAGGCCACAGATTAAGTCTCAATCCATTTATAAAGATAGATACCATACAAAGTATCTACTCTTGACAAAATGGGATGAAGTTAGCAATCACTAACATAAGAAAAACTGGAAATTTCACAAAATTGTGGAAGTTAGCACACTTTTAAACAACCAGTAAATCGCAAAAGAAATCACAAAAAAAATTAGAAAATATTTAAATGAATGAAAATAAAAATACAACATGCCGAACTTTATGGGACATAGTGAAAGTGGTTCTAAAGGGAAAGTTTATAGCTATAAATGCTTACACCAAAAAAATAAGAAAAATCTCAAACCAATAACGTAACTTTACAATTCAAAGATCTAGATATAGCAGAACAAACTAATCCAAAGAAAATGGAAGGAAGTAATAAAGATGAAAGCAAAGGTCAATGAAATATAGAAGAGAAATCAATGAAACCAAAAGCTGGCTCTTCTAAAAGAGCAACAAAATTGAAAATCTGTTAGCTCGATGGATGAAGAAAAAAAGAGAACACTAAAATTACTAAAATCAGAAATGGAAGTGGGGACATTACTACCAATTCTACAAAAACAAAAAAGTATAAGAGAGTACTATGCTGGGTGCCTGGGTGGCTCAGTCAGTTAAGTGTCTGCTTTTAGCTCAGGTCACAATCCCTGGCACCTGGGATTGAGTCCCACATAGGACTCCCTGCTCAGTGGGGAGTCTGCTTCTCCCTCTGCCTCTGCCCCTCCACACTGCTCATGCTTGCTCGCTCACTCTCTCTCTGTCAAATAAATAAAATCTTTTAAAAAAATGAACAAAGACCTTAATAGACATCTAGCTAAAAGAGATATACAAATGACAGATAGGCATATGAAAAGATGTTCCACATCATAGGCCATCAAGGAAATGAAAATTAAAACAACAATGAGGGGTGCCTGGGTGGCTCAGTGGGTTGGGCCTCTGCCCTCGGCTTGGGTCATGATCTCAGGGTCCTCTGCTCAGCGAGGAGCCTGCTTCCCCCTCTCTCTCTGCCTGCATGTGATGTCTCTCTCTGTGTCAAATAAATAAAATCTTTAAAAAATTAAAAAAAAAACAACAATGAGAAATACCATCACTAACCTATTAGAATGGTCAAAATCTAGGACACCTGACAGCACCAAATACTGGTGAGGCTGTGCATCAACAGGAACTCTGATATATCATAATGGGGATGTAAAATGGTACAGCAACTTTGGAAGACACTTTGGTGGTTTTTTTACAAAACTAAACCTACTTTTTTTTTTTTAAGGTTTATTTATTGGTGAGAGCAGGGAGCCTGACACTGGACTCCATTCCAGGACCCTGGGATCATGACCTGAGCCAAAGGCAGACACTAAACCGTCTGAGCCACCCAGGCATCCCAAAACTAAACCTACTCTTAACATACAATTCAGAAATTGAGTTCCTTAGTATTTACCCAAAGGAGGTGAAAACATGTCTGCACAAAAACCTGCATGGGGTTATTACTAGCAGCTTTTTTCATAATTGCTCAAACTTGGAAGCAACCAAGATGCCCTTTGGTAGGGGAATGGTTAGATAAATAAACCGTGGTACAGCCAGACAACAGAATATTATTCAGTGCTAAAAAGGAATAAGCTATAAAGTCATGAAGAGACATGGAAATACCTTAAACGCATCTTACTAAGTGAAAGAAGGCAGTATGAAAAGGCTACTCATTACGCGATTCCAAATATAGGATGTTCTGGCAAAGACAAAACCATGGAGAAAGTAAAAAGATCAGTGGTTTCCAGGGATTAGAAGAGAGGGAGGGATGAATGGGCAGAGCACTGAGGGTTTGTAGGGCAGTGAAAATATGCTGTAAGATACCATAATAATGGGTACCAGTCATTTATACATTTGTCCAAATCCATCAAATACACCATTAAGACTGAACCATTATGTAAACTATGGGCTTCAAGGGACAAAGCTGTGCTAATGTAGGTTCATCAGTTGAACAACACATACTGATGAGTGATGTTGATCACAGGGGAGGCTATGCCTGTGTAGGCGTGGGAGGTATGTGGAAAATCTCTATATTTTCTTCTCAATGTAGCTGTGAACCTGAAACTGCTCTTTTAAAAAGTCTTTTTTTTTTAAAGAATGCTACTTACATAAGTAAACCGTATACTGTAAACTTCCTTGATTCATGAAAAAAAATCACTGCCAAATGAAAACTTTTCTTGATACTCTATAAATTGCAGACATCCGAATATACATCCAAGAGTCACAGACTGAGAAACAGCTCTACAAGCTCCCAGCCCCGACACCATGAAAGATTTTCTATGGCTATTCATTGTTATTGCAATAGTAATGGTGTTCCCAATCTGCTTTTTCATTAGAGAAAATCCCTTTGATACTACAAGTTTTCTATCTTTGGTGAGTACCAGAAACTATGGATGGGGCAAAGTTAAAATCCCTTGACTTAAAAAAAAAAAAACAGATTATCTAATTATCTATTTGTGTGAAATTGTCACTAACACTGTAGACACTCAAAGAAGAAAAAAGATAATGAATTTGAGGACTCAGCATATCATTCTTCTTTGATGGAGAAAATAAGTGATGTGGCACTCCAGAACAGAGAATTTAGGGCTGAGGAAAAAATAACACTTATTTAATACTTCAGCAAAGTTGGCTCTTTTTTAATAGCAATTGATGAGACATAATATACTCTGACAATTACCATATAATCTCTCTGATATGAGGAATTTGAGAGGCAGGGTGGAAGGTTGTGAGAGGGAGGGGAAAAATGAAACAAGATGGGATGGGGAGGGAGATAAACGATTAGAGACTCTTAATCTCAGGAAACAACTGAGGGCTGCTGGGCAGTGGTGGGGGGAGGGATGGAGTGGCTGGGGGATGGACAATGGAGAGGGTATGTGCTATGGTGAGTGCCATGAATTGTGTGAGACTGATGATTCACAGTGGTAAACCTGAAGCGAATAATACATTATATGTTTATTTTTTAAAATATTCTCTTTGTTTAGTAAGTTTCCCATTTTAGAAAATTTCCTTCAGTTTTAAAGTTACATATCTCCTCCGGCCCACTTTATATAGTAGGATGCTGAATTTCAGAAAAGTTAAGTCATTTATCGAAGCCAAGAAAAAGTCTCAAGAGTTGAGAAAATTGCCCTAGAAACCAGAAATGACAAGAAAAGGGAGAGTAGTAAACGAATTTGCAAGAGTGAAGTGCCACCTAGAGGAAAGAGTTTAGATTGGGACATTGGGGTGGAAGTACGTTCTCTCCTATATCTCTCACACTTAATAGATGTTTTGCCCTTCACAGAACCCATATCAAGCTATAGTCATAGGGGACCCAGGAAAGCTAGCGAAATTCCAGTTCCCTTCATCCCAAGACCCACAGTTTATACAAGAGCCCCTCGTGTAGAACTTCTTTAGAAGAATAAATATATATAAATAAAAATAAAGAATAAATAAATATTCTTTAGAGAATAAGGAAGAAATTGAAGTCAGCCTTGAGCAACCTGCCCTGTATCCTAGAGATACTTCATTGTGTCGTACAAAGAGAATCCACTCAACTATTATTCCCAAAGGGCTTGAATAATAGAGCTGAAACTTACTTTTTTCTCAGGAGGAAAACAAGATGGTAGCTTGGCAGAGAGCCCAGATGCAGATCAACCCCGGTAGAACAAACCACTTGGAAACCTTCAAAAATATGCAGAAAAAGTTAGAACTGCTCAAAAACATAAACGCCCAAATCTTGATTGGAGTTCCTCCTTTGAAAAAAAGTGAGTATGCACAAGGGGTATGGAACACGCTGGGACAGGTCAGACAAGAATAGAGACAGAAGGCAGTAGGAAGGAAATAGACCTATGATAGCATTTGATACAGTGGATCACTCTTCTTTTAACATTCTTCAATTGCTTATAGAATTCCAAACTCTTCTGGTTTTCCTCCAGCTTCACTAGTAGATCCTCAGTCTCTTTTGCTGGCTTATCTTCTCTCGCCATTGCCTAAATGCTGATGTATCCTAGTTCTTGTCTAGACTCACTGTCTTGGTGACTTCATCTAGTCTCACAGCCTTAACTACCATCACGTACTCTCAAAAGTACGGCTCCAGCCTAGATCTGACTGTGATCCTCACCAACTTCTGCAGTAAGGGTACCCCTTTTTCCCCTATCGCTGGTAACTGTGCTAGCATCCGTTATGAAGTCTATGGCTAGAGACTATGTGGCTTTTTTTTTTAAGATTTTATTTATTTGACAGACAGAGATCACGAGTAGGCAGAGAGGCAAGCAGAGAGAGACAGAGGGAGGAGGAAGCAGGCTCCCTGCTAAGCAGAGAGCCCGATGCGGGACTTGACCTGAGCCGAAGGCAGAGGCTTAACTCACAGAGCCACCCAGGCACCCCGACTATGTGGCTTTTATCTGTCAGCTCAACCAGGACTTTGTGATTCTCTTCGCTGAACAAGCTTCATTTTGGCATTGTGTACCCTTCTGAGGTCCAGCTATGGCATTCATTTGATCCCCATAAGTTGTGATGGTATTTGATAAGAAAAAATAAACCTTGTGACAGAATAACCATTAACTGACTCAGATACTTTAAGAATTCAAAGGACAACACAAAGTTATTTATTGTCAATAAAATAAGATTAAGTTCAAGAGGGCTTAAGCTTGTTGGTCTTAAAAATACAAAGAACTCTCAGCAAGGGAAAACTACATTTTTCTTTAAGTTTAAATGCATTTTTGAATTGAATGCATTTTGAAATATCTGCTTGAACCCATGATGTTTTTTATCTTTTTCTAAAAAAAACTTTTAGGGGGCACCTGGGTGGCTCAGTGGGTTAAGCCTCTGCCTTCGGCTCAGGTCATGATCCCAGGGTCCTGGAATCAAGCCCCATATTGGGCTCCCTGCTCAGCGGGGAGCCTGCTTCTCCCTCTCCAGCTCCCCATGGCTTGTGTTCCCTCTCTTGCTCTCTCTCTCTGTCATAAATAAGTAAAAAGACTTTAAAAAAAGGTTTTTTAGCTCTGTCCCCTAGGTCCTAGAAACGACCCACTAGGAATGAGTAATTCCATTTTATAATAAAATAACCAGTCCTCCTTGGGAAAAAAAGGCTGATTTCACATCCAAGGCAGGAAGTGTCATACCGATTGCAAGGAATCTTTCAAAAATAACTGAAGTTGAGGAACACCTGGGTAGCTCAGTTGATTAAGCATTCAACTCTAGCTTTCAGTTCAGGTCATGATCTCATGGTTCGTGATGCTGAGCTCCACGTGCAGCCCCATGTCCAGCCTGGCTCAGTGGGGGGTCTGCTTGAGATTCTCTCCCCCTCTCCTCCCCCTACTCTAAAACAAACAAATAAATCTTTTTTAAAAAAAATAAAAATTGGGGCACCTGGGTGGCTCAGTGGGTTAAGCCTCTGCCTTTGGCTCGGGTCATGATCTCAGGGTCCTGGGATAGTGCCTGCTTCCCCCTCTCTCTCTGCCTGCCTCTCTGCCTACTTGTGATTTCTCTCTGTGTCAAATAAATAAATAAAATATTTTTTAAAAAAAGAAAAGAAAAATTACTAAACTTGTATTAAATGGGCTCAGGACCCAACTTCAAGAGACTACTTGCCTAAGATAGGACAATTTAAACATCGATAAAATTTCTGTGGTTTGAATCATAAAATTCATAAGTTCATATGGATACCAAAACAAACAAACAGAAACCAACCAACCAATTTCGTCACAATTGGAAAATGCTAGGCAACCAATCATTATTTTGAAAGCTGGTGAGTAAAAGGAAAGAATCAAATACTTATCTCATTTACCTATATGAACTATACCACTGGGTAACCAAAGAGGAGATTAAGGGAATTTTCACTTCATAGAAACATTCCAGGTAATGAATGCAGAAGGAATGTTTGACTTAAAATATCACCATATTACAATCCTTAGAGTATTAATGGATCTAGACACTGAACATCAAAGGCTGCTAAGATCCTAAAAACAGAAACAGTTCGCCATTGTGTGTCTTCTGCTGGAAGAACATATCAGATAAACCTAAGCTGAACTCGATCAAGTCACCATATCCATATTTTCTACAAACTTCTTTTCATACGAGCCTGTCCTTTTACCAAAAAGTATGATTTCTTCTTCAATCTCTCTGAGGATTGATAGTAATATATTTGAAATGTTCTTCATTTCAGGATTCCCTCTATTACATTTTTACAGTTTTCTTTCTGGTTGAGTCATTGTTTTTCTTCCATTATGTTGGTGATTCTTGTTTCATATTTATATTCAAATGTTCTTTGATTCTTGTTTCAGATTTATATTCCAGGATCTAGAATGAACAGTGTAATTCTCTACAGATAACCACTCCTTTTTGCCTCTCTGTAGAAGTGTATTGTGATTATAGAAGCCTGCCTCATTAGATTATGGGGGAGCAGTGACACATACAGGAAGTAAGGAATGTGGATAACAGATCTTCTGGGCGAAGTGTCCTGCTAATTCTCCCAGTAGAACCCTAAGTCATGTGGGGAATTTCCACCATTTACCTGCTTACACACTCTGGCAGGCTCTACATTTCTGAATGTCTACTTGAGGGAGTGTAAAGGTAAATGCCATAGTCAGCTATGCTCTCTCTGTTCCCCCTTCTTCTGTTGCCTGGAGTTCTTGCCTGCATTTCTGATGTTCTTTTCACCCCCAGGATTCACACCCTGGGCCTTTGCCTGGCAAACCTTCCACTTTATTTAGACAGAAATCCTTATGACTTTTGCCTGGGCATGTGTGTTGCTACCACCAGCCTCTTGGTGATCACTGGTCTTGTGGTTCTGGAAACAGTTCTGTAATTATCCAGGTGACCATTCCAGAGTCCATACCTCTTCTATCTAGTGGCTCAAACTGAGAACTTTTCTGAAGTTCTGATACAGATGCATCTGTGCAGTTGTTTTCTCTGTGTGTCTTTGGGGCTATAAATTCTACTTAGATTTCTCCACCAATCCTGTTCCAAATTCTATATTCCGGGAATTCTTCAAATATTATTATCTTTTCATGGCAACCTTCCTGGTTTCTCAGTGGGACTTTGGGTGGGAGGAGACGTGGATGCAATGATTTTAGTTTATCTTCTTTATCTATTTCTCCCACAGTAGTTTTTCAAAGATAATCTTTTTAACTCATAGCTTATGACCAGATATTTTTAACTTCTAATATGGTCCATACCCAGGCCTGGGGGAGAGAAAATATAAAATAACCGGAGGGACAAATGAATTTAGCATATGGAAAGACCTAAGAAAGATTTATAACCTCATTCATAGCAACTATTTTCCTCACTTCTCTAAGTTGTTAAAGGTCCTCTTTTCTCCCCAATCCTAGAACTGCTGACCATAGGGATTTCCTCAGTTCAACATTCCAGTGGGAGCTACCTCTTGGACACCCTGCAATCTCTCTTCATTGCTTCCTCCTCATCTGAGCGGAAACACTTCATTGTCTTGGTACACCTGGCAGATCCTGACCCCAAGTGGCTTGGTCAAATGATCTCCAACATCTCAACCCTGTTTAAACCATATATCCAGGCCAGACAGCTAGTAGTGATCAATACACCTCTTAAAAACTATCTTCTTTTAAAGGACCTTAAGAAAAACTTTCATGACACCCCAGCCTATGTAGCCTTCCACTTCAAGCAGAACATGGATTATGCCTTCCTCATGAACTTTGCAACCAACCTCTCTGACTATTTTCTGATGATCGAAGATGATGTGACATGTGCTCCAGGATTTGTCACCCAGATAGCTACTGCAGTGTCTGCCTGGAGAAACAAACCTTGGCTGACTCTAAACTTCTCTCAGCTGGGCTTCACTGGAAAACTCTTTCGTACTAGAGACCTTCCCTGCTTGGTTCACTTCCTTTTCCTCTTCTACCAAAAAATGCCCTGTGACTACATCCTCACTCATTTTCATGACCTTCTCATGGAACCAGCACCAATCCAATTCTTCCCTTCTCTTTTCCAGCACATGGGTAATTACTCCTTCTTTGACAGCAAATTCAATAGCCTCAAAGATAAAGAGATTGAGGAAAATGACCCTGGTTCTCCCAGCAACCCTGCTGCTTCCATCTACACCAGCTTGAAGGTTGCCAATGACTCTGCTCTCATGAATGCCTATAGCTTGGATAAGAATTTCTTTTATACCAAATCAGCGGAGGCTGGCAGTCATCTGACTGTGGTTTTGGATGTACCTGCCAAAGTGTTCCAAGTTCAAGTGCTGACTGGCTCTCACCTAAAAGGCAAGAATCAGCTGGAAGAGGGACAAGTAGAACTGGGCTATGATGCTACTAATAGGGTCAATGATTGTGATGACTATATTCTACTGGGGCTACTAGAAAATGGCACCCTGAATAAGCAGGTATTATCTGATGAGTCTGGGAAGAAGGTAAAATGTGTGAGATTGCTTGTGACAGCCACTCCACCCTCTGGAATAATAGTCAGGCACATCAACCTATGGATTAAGTGAAGTTTAATAATATTGAAGAAGCCATTGGGAGTTCTGGGAGGGATTGAGTCAGAGTTTAGAATGTATAGAGATTTAAAAAAATTAAAGTCTTGAAATTGGTCAAGGACATCTCACTCTTGGGTTCTTTCAGGATTCTTTTTTTTTTTAAGATTTTATTTATTTATTTGACAGAGAGAAAGATATCACAAGTAGGCAGAGAAAAAGGGGGAAGCAGGCTACCAGCTGAACAGAGAGCCCCATGTGGGGCTCGATCCCAGGACCCTGAGATCATGACCTGAGCCAAAGGCAGAGGCTTAACCCACTGAGCCACCCAGGTGCCCCTCCTTTCAGGATCCTTAACACAGAAGACACAACATGTTGAAAGGCAGAGTGAAGGTAACATCCTCTTGGTCCCAGAGAGCCACTGGTGGAAGAGGCAGGATTTTTAACCCTTCCGTGGTTTTCTTTTTTTTTTTCTTCCCTGTTTTTCTATACAAAAGGATCTACCATCCAAAATTCTTCCCTTGGAGCAAGAACACCAGACTTCTAGAAGCAACAGGAACATATGGGTAGGACTGACTGGATGCTCATATCCCAAGACTCTAGCAGTGCATGAGAGAAGACAGAGGATCTTTCCAAGAGCCAAGAAAGAGGGTCATTAAAGGCTGCACTTCCTATGTGACAAAAAAAAAAAAATTAGTTGGTCAGGAGAGGAACATGACTATTTTCTCTGTGATCTCATTATCCCATTACAAGGCAGTCATTCATTTGATAAATACTTATTGTATAACCTTCATATTAGGCACAGATTTTCTCTTACCTGATCACCTAAAATGTCAGGGTATTCCTTTTTAAACAGCATCAAAATTATTAAAAAAGTAATTTTCTCTGATTTTTGGCTGCCCTTGTCTCCAGCATAGTCTTATCTCTGGGACTATAAGACAACTGGGATGTTTCTGATAGGAAAAACTGGATATTTTGCTAACATTTTTTCAGTTCAGTTTTGCTATGAGCTCTCTATTCCAGGAGTTTTGCTATGAGCTCTCTATTCCAGGAAGAATCTGAGCTCTGAGCCCTGAACTCAACTAATGTGCATTGTCTGGTTTTCACTAGCTTGAGAACTATAATCCATGAAGGTGCAGATTAAGGAAAAAGAAAGGACCGCTTGAAAAGGGATATTTGGGAAGAAGTAGAATAAAAAGCTAGGCAGTATGTCCAAATGAGTTGTAATAAAAATGGATAGAAAGAGCTGGGGGATTCAGAAATAGGATAATGGGATGGAAACAAGGAGAGGGATATGGGGGAAGCCAGACAAGGATGTGAGGCAGAGGCTTTGGGAGCATCATATGCAAGGAAATGGGGTGAGTGTATATGGTTGGCATAAAAATGTATTGTTGAAATTGGCTACAAGCTTCATGACTAACTGACAGCTCCACTGCTGTTCTCTGGATTCACCACAGTGTTGGTGCCAAGGCCATACTTCCTACAGAATGCTCCCAGCCAATAAGTGACTATAGCAGGCGTGCTAGCAAGGCCCATCCTTGGAAGAGGGGGGACTCCTCCAACAGGTGACATTGGCTCAAGAACTCTCCATCAGCCTGTTTGAAGCTGTCTTAGAACGATGCTGTAGTCCTAGACTCTTCTTAGCAATTTCTTCTTCTCTGCCACCTTCCACAGTTTTCACACCTTCACTACACTCTGAAGCCTCTCCGGGCCTTCTCCTTCTCCCTCCACTAATCTCTTGGATATCTAACCCCATTTTCATGTCAGCTTGTTGGTAGGCATGAACTAATACAAGAGGTACTAAGAGTGCACTGAGGAAGTGGATAGTAAGGTGAGGATTTGCAGCCGGTTACACAGGACCCTTGGGAAGTTGTAGAAATAGAGGTTAAATAGGTTAATAGAACATGTCATCACTGTGGACAAAACAGGCAGATAAGAAGACTGCTACTTGATATCTACAAGCAAGAAAAGGCAAAAATGGAGGAACAGGAGGCTGAAGGCCCTCTCCCCAGTGAAAAGTCACAAACTCTCGCTTAGTTCCTGGACTCAAGCCAATTTTCAGGCCTATATACATGGACAGAAGAAGTGGCCAAGTCCCCAGAAAAAAGACCCTGTAACAATATCTCCTGTAAGCATTCCCAAATCGCCCCCCCCAAAAAAGGACCTATAGCCATTTACTTGGATAATTGTACAACAGGAGAAGGGGAATATCCAGACATTTTCACAACTATTGCATGCAAGTTCTGGGCTGATATTGATATCCAGAATCAAAGCATAATCATGGCCTCCTGTTAGAGTGGGAACTTAAGGGGAGCATATTATAAATGGTGTCCTCAACAAAGTCATGCTTACAGTGTGACGACTATGTCTACAGACCCACTCAGTGGCCATCCTTCCAGTCCCTAAGTGTCTAATTGGAATTCATGTATTTGGCGGTTGGAGTAACCCCACATTGGATCCTTGGTCTATGGGCTAAGAGCTATCATAAAGGGGAAGGGCAAGTGGAAAACACTGAAACTGTCCCCTATTCCTGGCCAAGATAGTAAATCAAAAACAGAATGCCAAGTGGGGAAGGGAAGGATGGCAGAGATTAATGTTACTAGTAGACACCTAAAGTATAAATTGTGGAGGTCCCTACAATATCTATTTAATTCACTAGTCTAGCCCCTGAAGAACCCAGACAGCTCCTAAAAAATGACCATAGACTACCACAAGCTCATCCATTTGATAGCCATGATTGCAGCTGCTGTGTCAGATATACTGTGATTGTTAATGCAGATTAATAAGCCCTTGAGCTCATACTATGCAGCCATTGACTTAGAAAATGCATTCTTGAAACAAGATGGGATTGGGAGGGAGACTCTTAATGTTAATGACATTAAGAGACTCTTAATGTCACAAAACAAACTGAGCGGGGCTGGGGGAAGGGGGGTAGGGAGAGGATGGTGGGGTTATGGACACTGGGGAGGGTATGTGTTATGGTGAGTGCTGTGAAGTATGTAAACCTGGCAATTCACAGATCTGTACCCCTGGGGCTAATAATACATTGTATGTTTATAAAAAATTTTTTAAAAAAGAAAATGCATTCTTTTCTATTCTGATTAGAAAAGAAAATCAGAAAGACTTCACATTCACATGAGTTGACAATATTCATTCACATGACAATATTCATTTTTGCCCCACAACTATGTAAACTCAGGGGTGCCTGGGTGGCTCAGTTGGTTAAGCATCTGCCTTCAGTTCAGGTCATGATCCCAGGGTTCTGGAATCAAGCCCCACATTGGGCTCTCCACTCAGCAAGGAGCCTGCTTCTCCCCATCCCTCTGCCCGCTGCTCCCCACTGCTTGTTCTCTCTCTCAATCTTTCTCTGTGTCAGATAAATAAAATCTAAAAAAACAAAAGCAAAAAGAACTATCTAAGCTCTCCTGCCCTCTGTCATAATATAGTCCAAAGATATTTGGATTGCCTAGATATCCCACAGAATATCATACTGATTAGACAGGATAAGTAGGTGGCTAGATCCTGGAGGTCTTGATAAGAGGCTAAAATTCAGGAATTTGCTACTCGAGTGAAGTATTTTAGAATCCAGTGGTCAAGAGAGTACCAGAACATTCCCTCCAAACTAAAGAAGAAATTACTGCATTTGCATCCTCTACTACAAAAAAGGAATCATGGTGCCTGGTAGGGTTCTGAGAGCAACAGTTTCGTAATCTAGGAATGCTACTCTGGCTCATTTACTGGGTGATACTGAAAGCTGCCAGCTTTGAATGGGCCTTGGAGCAAGAAAGAGCTTTGCAGCTGGTCCAGGTTGCAAGACAAGAAGTTTTGCCACCAAGATCATACAATACACCAGACCTGATGATTTTAGAGGTTATGCTGATGGGAAAAGATAAAGTGTAAAGTTTATGAAAAGCCCCCATGGGAGAATCACAATGCAGTCCCCTAGTACGCTGGAGCAAGTTCGAGCCATTTGTAAGAGAAAATTACACACCTTTTGAAGAACAGCTCTTGGCATGTAATTGAATCCTGATAGACACAAAATGCTTGAGCATGGAGCACCTAGTGACCATGTGTCCATAACTTCCCTTTATGAGCTAAATTCAGTTATACCCACCAACTCATAAAGTCAGGCAGACCTTGCAGCAGTCCATCAAAAATGGTGTATCTGGGATCAAGTGGGGCCAGAAGGCGGAAATAAGCTGCAATTGTAGATAATTCATACCATTCAAAACAATTACACCATACCTTGCCCCAGCTCATACGTATAGTCATATGGAGGGTTCCATATTACTAGCTGAAGGAAAGGGGAAAGGCCCAAGCCTGATTTACATATAGGTGTGCTTTACATGTAGTATAAGCTGAAAACAGATGTTGGTTGCATTATGGACATATTTAGGGGTGACTTTGAAAGAAAGTAGAGGAAAATCTTCCCAACAGGAAGAACTCTAAACAGGTACCTGGTCTCTAAACAGGTGTCATGATTTCTGGACAGTGACCGAAGTTCTAATTGTCTTATAAGGCTCCTGGAAGGGAAAGAACTAGAAGCCTGAAGATACCAAGGACTGATAGAGGAATGTGGAAGGACATATGGGTATGGGCACAAAGTGTGAAAAATGCTAATAACCACCAGGAAGCATCCCCGTGGAAGAAACCCTTTACAGCCAAGTAGACAAATGATTCAGCCAATTAACATTAGGCAACATGGAAGTGGCACCATGGCCACATGAATAAGGTGACCATGGTCGCAGATATGGAGACTACATATGGGCTCAAGAGCATACATTCCCAGTGACCAAGACTGACCTAACAATTGCTACCACTGAATACCTAACCTGCCAACAAAAGAGGCCAGTGTAAGTCCCCATTATGGTCCTATTCCTTGAGAAGACCAGCCAGCTTGCTTGGTGGCAAGTTCCATCTTGGAAGACCCAGCAGTTTATCCTCATAGGATTAGGGATCTACTCTGGGCATGGGTTGTCCTTTCCTGCCCAGAGAGTCTCAGACAGGACCACTGTCTAGGAGCTTATGAAATGCCTGATCCTCACCCATGGACTCACACACAACATAGCATCCAATCAGGGGACCCATTCACAACAGAAGTGGGTCCCTGACCTTGGGGTCCACTGGTCATGTCATATGGTACACCATCCAGAAGTGGCTGACCTCATAGAGTACTGGAATGCCTTTCTAAAGGTACAGCTGAAATACTAGCTCAGAAATACTCACAGTATGGGATGGCATCCTTCAGATGCAATATACAGATGAAATCAAAGGGTCTAAATCATCCTCAAAAGAAAGAATATATGGGTCTGGGAACCTAAAGGTGAAAGCAGGAGGGGACCCCACTTTACCATCACTCCCCATGACCCACCAAGGGATTTTGTGCTTCCCATATCTGCAACTCTGGACTCTCCAGGGCTGAAAGTGCAGATTCCCAAAGAGGTTGCCCCCTTGCCAAAGGGCACAGCAAGGGCCCTGTTGAACTACAAGTTATAGCTGCCATCAGAGCACTTTGGACTCCATATCCAGAGACCAGAAGACAAGTAGTCACCATTGTGTGAAGAGTAAATGTCCTTGATCAGCAAGAGGAGGTAGGGTTACTTTTACACAGTGAGAACAGAGAAAATACATATGGAATCCAGGTGACCCACTTGGGCACCTGCAGGTACTCCCCCGCCCCAGTGTCACTGTGAATGGACATTTGCAGCAACCCTAGTACAAGAAGCTTTGTGATTGACAGGAACTCAAACCTCTTAGGAATGTGGGTTTGGGTCATACCACCAGGGAAGGGAAGCCACCAAGATCTGCCAAAATAATAATTGAGGGTGAGAGGAATTTAGAATAGGTGGGAGAAGAGAATGATGATGAGTATGAGTCATGGTCCTGATGCCAGCTACAGCAATGAGTGCTACAGAATAGCTCATTCTTTGAGGTTCCCCCTCAGGAAGAGAGACCAATGGGAACAAGGGAGAAGCCGCTCCCCAACCTTGGCTGAGAAGTAGATCTGTGTGGTACGAGGGGTGGACTATAGCAGCCATGAAAATGCGCTCCTTGGCTCTCCTGCTGTGAGGAGCATAATTCACTGAAAGACTGAGCACACTTCCTACAGACTGTTCCTCACCAGTTGAAGGAGCACATCAGGGTTACTAAAACAGGCCAATTCCAACAAGATCAGGACTCTTCCACTGGGCAACTTTGGCTTTGGAATTCCCTAACAGCCTACCTGAGGTTTCTTGAGCCTGCACTGATGCACAAGATGCTTTCTACCCAATCTTCCTTCCCTCCCCCGATGTCAAACTTCCATTGCATTCTTGAAGGCTATAAATCCTGGTAAATCACCCACATGAATCCCACCTTGCACAGAGTGGATTCAACCCAGTCTATACTACTCTTTTACACAAATTAGAAAAAAAGCACTCCTCCTAAGGTGGCTGGCTCCCAGTTGGAAAATCCAAACCAGGGTTTATAGTGGTGGATTTTAGTTCCCTACCATTCCCCTCAAGCAAACACAATCTGTACAACCACACAGATGTGGAAGCACTGACTTCAGACGTCAGTTCATAAATGGGTGCATTTTCTGATCCAAAACTGGATCATCCCAGGGGCGCCTGGGTGGCTCAGTCAGTTAAGCGTCAGACTCTTGAGTTTGGTTCAGGTCATGATATCAGGGTTGAGAGATCAAGCCTTACAACAGACTCTGCTGGGTGCAGGGATTTAAGATTCTCTCTCTCCCTCTTCCTCCGCCCTTCACACTGCTCACTGGCTCTCTCTCTCTTTCTCTTTCTCTCTCTCATCATCTTTTCAGTAACTACTGTTTTTTTGTTTTTCTCTTACTGTATTGTCCCCACCCATCTTGTATGAATCTCTACATCAGGCTGTCTTTTATAGACCTTCTGCCCATTTTAAAAGCAATTTGTTGTGTGCTGATGGGAAAACACAGTTGGTTACTTGTGATCAAAATTAAGTTGGGATATCTTAAGACAACTGAGCAAAGTCTCCCAAGAGTTAGAGTCTAGAAATGCAAATACCAAGACCCAAGGCCAAAGGCTGGGGCAAAGCAGAATCTATAAATAACAGACTCAATAAATATTTCTTCTCCTTATTTAACCACATTTCATCATATGTAGGGACAATATTATATGCATTCAATGGCATTTATGAGGACTGACTAAGAGCACATTAGCGAGTGACTTCCCGTTCCATCACTACCATGTCTGC
The DNA here is from genome assembly GCF_902655055.1 of Lutra lutra. NCBI lineage: Eukaryota > Metazoa > Chordata > Mammalia > Carnivora > Mustelidae > Lutra > Lutra lutra. The sequence continues at coordinate 42,325,691 of NC_062292.1, read as the reverse complement.
CACAAAAGTTGCTCGGTAAATACTCTCTCTTAGCTCTTTTTCTTTGCATTATATCCAGAGGTGGTATTAAAAATTTTAAAACTAGGTGGAGGGGCTCCTGGGTGGCACAGTCGTTAAGCGTCTGCCCTCGGCTCAGGTCATGATCCCAGGATTCTGGGATGGAGCCCCGAATTGGGCTCCCTGCTCAGCAGGGAATCTGCTTCTCCCTCTCCCACTCCCCCTGCTTGTGTTCCCTCTCTCGCTGTGTCTCTCTCTGTCAAATAATAAATAAAATCTTTTAAAAAATAAAATAAATAAAATAAAATAAAAACTAGGTGGAACAAGAACATTTCAATTAAAACAGGCACTGGCCCCAGCACTAGGACACAGTCCTAGAAGTCTCCTGAAGTGCCAGTTCTTAACTGTTGTTGCTAGGTCATGGAAGGCTTAGGGAGTATCAGGGAAGAGGAAGAGATGCCTCCTGGGACACTGGACCACACCCAAGGCCAGGTGTTTACTAATTGGCTAGTAACTGGGTTGAACATCAACCCTGTATTACTCATAAGAGTCTCACAATCTGGATCAAACTTCTCAGACTCATATTTTTCTACCTCCTGCAGCCAAAACTCAGATGAACTAATACACCCTTTCCCTTAGATCCACCTGGAAAATTCCCAATCCACTCTCAAATTCTAGCTCAAATGTAAATTCCTCTGGAGAGTCTTTCCTGATCACCCAGAGATAGAGTTAACACCTTTCTGGTATTTTTCATAATACATTATGTTGGACTCTCTTATAGCACTTTGTTCAATCAAGAAATTATACTGAGTCCCTTCCATGTCATAAGAATTGCGCTAATAAATGCCCTACAGGTATTATAACTTTCTATCTTCTACATTCGACTGTATCTCCAAAAGTCACTAGGCAAAGTCTTGGTGTTCTTTTCATCTCCTATAAGACTAGTGCAGCACCAGGCAACCAATAGAAACTCAACATGTATTTGCTGAAAAGGTGAATTATTTTCATTCAGGCGGTCTGAACTTGACCCATTCTGTCAACATTGATTGAGTGCCCTCTATGTTCTAAGCATTATGCTAAGCACTGGGAATTCAAAGATTGCTGATATAGTCCCTGGCCTCAAGATGTTTACAGACTAGTGGCAAGACTAATAACATTCTAGAATATCACATCATCATGTAATGGGAAATGCTAGTTAGAGATAAGCACAGAGAGTAAGGACAGCAGAGAGGAATGCCCCTACCCACACTTCTCCAAAGCATGGATGGTGTGTTCCAAGAGATTCCTCAGGATCCTAAATTCTAGGCTGTCAGATACAGAAGTCTATGAGTAGGGGACTTTTGTGAAAAGATACCCTATAATGATGAGTTCTTAACCTGGATCTAACCTGAACTGCAATACGAAAGTGTGTGTGAGATGTGTGTGTGGTTTTCGTAAGGAGGTATCTGTATGGGTACTAATGGGTATGGATGGAGTACACCGGTGTGTGGGTAGGTGAGTGGGTAAATGTGTTAGTGAGAAGAGTGTATTATGTGTATAAGCGGATATATTATGTCGGTGTGTGGGGTTGGTGTGTAGAAGGTTGATGTGTGGCCATGTGAGAGTGAATACATGCACGGGTGTGTGGGGGTGTTAACGGGTATATGTGTGGGTGGTTGGAGGAGTTGTGATCTTTGTATAAGTATGTATTGGGGAGTGTGTGAGGGGCTGGGTATGTTTTATACATTTTGCTGAGGAGATCCAAAGAGGTCTGTCTAAAACATGATTAAGAACATCCGCTGGATATTCTTCCCTTTCCCTCTGAAGAACATCTGAGCTTGTCAGTCTAGAGCGTCCCCATATAGGACCATCCCTGAGTATAGTACAGGCCTCGTGAACTAGATATCATCCAGCTGTTCTGCAGGGACACAAAACGACTCCTAAGGGAAAGAGGGCACCTGTTACTGCACACTTATTGCCTTTATTCTATTTCTGGGCCTTCCTTGCATCAGAAGGGCAAAAAGGAGGAGGTAGGTTGGTGAGCTCCAGCTTCAGAAGTAAAAGGAGCTGGGGTTCCAGTGCCCATAATGGACCTACAAGCCGGCCCTGAGCCTCCCCTTGAGCACCTGGTGAACTACTTGGCTTCCAGTCAGGTCCTGGGCTGGTCAACCCCTGAGATGCACGATGCACCCCAGGATATCCAGGCATGACCCTGCTTGCCGTATTGATACACCCACCCTGACTGCCTCAGTTCCCCAATCTACACAGACGCCTGCCCTGGGCTAGGCAAAGTAAGTGACACCATGTGGCCAGCGATGTTCAAAACCTGACAGAGCATCTGGCAGCTCTGCTGGGCTCTCCAGTTCGGTAAACCAGCCCAGCCCTGATAATATCATCCCTGAAAGCTTTTCTTGAGATTACATTTTTAAAAACCAGCACCATTCCTTTTATGATGAAGGCTCGTAGCAGTGAAGCAATTCAAGTATCTTCAGGTGAAGTTACACGAAGGGCAGCCAGGAACGCTGCCATGTTCTTCCTGGGCTACTCGCTGGATGGCTGACTATCTGGGATAATCCATCTTTTCAAATCCCTGTTAAGGGGCTCAGGGAAAATACCACCTTCTCAGCATACCCACAAAATGCACAGGTGTAGGTCTAGAAGTCTGGCCAGGGCTGCATCATGGAAGTGAGAGGTTGTCTATAGACTCATGGAATTGTACCCAAAACATCAGCAGAACAAGAGCAAGGCTGGTTGTGTCCGTGAGCATGGGAAATATACTCCCATCTCATTGTTGGCATTGGCCTCTACGGCCGCTACCCTTTCTGCTCTGAGCATCTTCACCGGATTGACTAGGTGAAACAAAATTTAGCCACCCATGTTTCCTTAATCCCATCGCGATCCCTTGCGCACTGTATGTATATGAGAAAAATTGGCTATTTCCTGCCCAGGGTTCCGGGACCAAGAGGGACAATCAGGACCAGGCCTCAGGCCAGGGCTTATCTAGGCAAGATCTTAATGCGCCCTGCCAGAAATGCAGGAAGCCAGGAGATGACAAATGGTGCCAAAGAGAAGACTGACAAGACAAGCCATAGAAGCCAGATCTGCTTCAGGTTCAAACAGTTATCTGGCCAGAGACTGAAAGCCAAAAAGTCAGGATAGGAGTGAGGTGGGAAACCAAAAGCAAAGTCAGAGGAGAAGATTTTGCCAAATATTTGGCAACAGCATAACAATGATGGTGTATTAGAGGGCGACCCTGGTCTCAAGGATTATAATCACACAAAATATGCTCTCAAACCAAAAAGGAATAAAAGTAGAAACTAAGAACAATTACATACCTAGAAAATCTCCAAAGATGTATAATATTAAACAACATTTCTAAACAGCTCATGGGTCAAAAAAAGAAATTGCAGGGACGCCTGGGTGGCTCAGTTGGTTGGACGACTGCCTTCGGCTCAGGTCATGATCCCGGGGTCCCGGGATCGAGTCCCACATCGGGCTCCCAGCTCCATGGGGAATCTGTTTCTCCCTCTGACCTTCTCCTCGCTCATGCTCTCTCTCGCTGTCTCTCTCTCAAATAAATAAATAAAATCTTAAAAAGAAAAAGAAAAGAAATTGCAAATGAAATTACAAACTATTTTGAACTGAATAATAATGAATACACAACCCCTAAATTTATGGGATACAATTAAAACAGTCCTGAGAATAAAGTATATAGTTTTAAAAACTTCTTTTAAGGCAGAAAATGATCAACATCATTAACCATTAGGAAAATGCAAATAGGAACACAATGAGATACCACCATACACCTATTCGAAGGGATAAAATACTTTTAAAGATAAAATACTTTTAAAATAACCTAACAATCCAGGTATTGATTGGGAGCAACAGGAACTCTCCTCATTTATTGTGGGGTGAGGGGAGGGATGTTCAAAATGATCCACTACTTCAGTAAAAAAATTAGCAGTTTCTTATAAAGTAAGCACGCACTTAGCATATGACTCAGCAATTGCTATCCTGGGTATTTATCTGAGAGAAATGAAAATGTGTGTTACACAAAAACCTGATAGGGAACATTTTTAGCATTTTTATTTGTAATTACCAAAACCTGGAAACGACCCAAATGTCTATCAGATGAGTGAATAAAAAGGCTGTGGTCCGTTCATAAAGTAGACTACCACTCAGCAGTAAAAAGGAATGAGCTACTAATAGACACAAAAATATGGATGAGTCTCAAAGGTTGTATGCTGAGAAGAGCCAGACTCCGAAAACTACGTACTACATGATTCCACTAGGGTATGACATTCTGGAAAAAGCAAAACTATGGAGACAGAAAGCAAGTGAATAGTTGCCAGGCTGGAGGTGAGGGAAAGGACTGACTACAAGAGGGTATGAGGACATTTGGGAAGGTGATGATGGTGTTCTCTATCTTGAATATATGGCAACTACATGACAGTGTCTGCATGCCAAAATTTACAGAGATCTATGCTTTAAAAAGGTGATTTTACCCCATAAAAATTAAATCTTAGTTTACAAAAGAAAAACAAACACAATGAAGTACCAGTATATACCTATGAGAAGCAGACAGGAGAATGGTGGTTGCCAGGGCTGGGGAAGGGGAAAATGGGGGATCTTCGTCAAAGAGTACAAAGTTTCCATTATGCAACATTACTAAGCTCTGGGGATCTCAGGTACAGCAATGTGAGGATAGTTAATAATACTTTATTGAATACATGAAATTTGCTAAGAGGGTAGATATTAAACGCTTTCATCAAAAGAAAAGAGGGGAAAGAAAGGAAAGAAAAAGGAAAAGAAAGAAAATAGTCGCTATGTGGGGTGACAGATATGTTATTGAGCTTGATCGTGGTGATTATTTCACAGTGTAAACATGTATCAATACATCAAGTCATATACCTCAAATACATTTAATTTTTATTTGTCAATTACCACATACCTCAATAAAGCTGGGGAGAAAATTAACACTACAAAGCTTCTAGAAGAAAATGTCAGAGACTATCTCTGCAACCTTGTAGTGTGTGATATTTCTTTTTTTTTTTAAAGATTTATTTATTTATTTGTCAGAGAGAGAGAGGGAGAGAGAGCGAGCACAGGCAGACAGAATGGCAGGCAGAGGCAGAGGGAGAAGCAGGCTCCCTGATGAGCAAGGAGCCCGATGTGGGACTCGATCCCAGGACGCTGGGATCATGACCTGAGCCGAAGGCAGCTGCTTAACGAACTGAGCCACCCAGGTGTCCCGTGTGTGATATTTCTTAAACAGGAAAAAGAATCACTGACCATAAAAGAAAAAATAATAATAAATTGAACACAAAATTATACATAATTTAAATGCAAAAAAAAAAACTGTCCTAGATTTCCTCTAATCATCTTAACTTCAGTGTAATAGTTTTTTTCTTTACTTGTTTGTTTGTTTGTTTTTTGGTTTCTAGAGGAGAAAGGAGAGGAGAGGAAAAATTGGAAGAAGAGGATTCAAAGAGGGGGAGAAAGGGGTAGGAAAAAGGATTTTGGTTCAAGGTAGTTATGCTGTGGTAGAAGACAGTATTTTTTAAATACATGGACTTCTCAAAACAGCATTATGATGGGGAAAGAAAATTGTGTGTAATACTCTTAAGCCATCAAAATGAGGAAAATCAGGGGTACCTGGATGGCTCTGTCCATTGAGCATCTGCCTTCAGCTCAGGTCATGATCTCAGAGTCCTGGGATCAAGTCCCATATCAGGCTCCCTGCTCAGCAGGGAGTCTGCTTCTCTTTTTGCCCTTTACCCTACTTGTGCTCGCTCTCTCGCTCTCTCTCCCTCTCAAATAAGTAAATAAAATCTTTATTTAAAGAAAAAAAGAGGAAGGGGCACTTGGGTGGCTCAGTGGGTTTTTTTATATAGCAAGCACATGTGTACTAAAGACCCAGATTTATTTAATCTTTACATTTTGCTTTAACTCAGGTTGTTTTTTGGTTTTGTTTTCACAAGTAGTCAGAGAGGCAGTCAGGAGGGAGAGGAGGAAGCAGGTTCCCCGCTAAGCAGAGAGCCCAATACGGGGCTCGATCCCAAGACCCTGGGATCATGACCTGAGCCGAAGGCAGAGGCTCTAACCCACTGAGCCACTCAGGCGCGCCCCCCCCCCCCCCGCTTTTTTTTTTTTTTTTCTCATTAAACTTTTGTTTTAATGGGTCTCAAAATTCTGTGACAGATTTTTGGTCAAGTTGTTTCCATTAAAAAGTACTGATTTTAGGGGCGCCTGGGTGGCTCAGTGGGTTAAGCCACTGCCTTCGGCTCAGGTCATGATCTCAGGGTCCTGGGATCGAGCCCCGCATCGGGCTCTCTGCTCGGCGGGGAGCCTGCTTCCTCCTCTCTCTCTGCCTGCCTCTCTGCCTGCTTGTGATCTCTCTCTGTCAAATAAATAAATAAAATCTTAAAAAAAAAAAAAGTACTGATTTTAAAAACTAATAACTTAAAACTGCCACACACACACAAAAAAAAAACCAAATGGTCCACAAAACATTCTCCTTTCCTTCTGAAGGTTTTACGATGCATTGTTATCATTAACCAGTCTTTTACTATTAAACTTAAATGGCCAATTGACACAAACAGTTCTGAGACCGTTCTTCCACCACTGATTAAGACTGGGGTGGCAGGTATTGGGGATAATATTCATTTAGCCTTCTGAGCTTTCTGGGCAGACTTGGTGACCTTGCCAGCTCCAGCTGCCTTCTTGTCTACTGCTTTGATGACACCCTCTGCCTGGGTCATGGTCCCAGGATCCTGGGATCGAGCCCTGCGTTAGGCTCTCTGCTCAGCAGAGAGCCTGCTTCCTCCTCTCTCTCTGCCTGCCTCTCTGCCTACTTGTGATCTCTGTCTGTCAAATAAATAGATAAAATCTTAAAAAAAAAAAAAAAAAAAGGAGGAAAATCCTGCCCCCTGTGACACCATGGATGGACAAGGAGGGCATTATGCTGAATGAAATGAGTCAGACAGAGAAAGAAAACTTCTGTATGATTTCTTTTATATGTGGAATCTAAAAAACAAGCAAATTCACAGAAAAGGAGATCAGATTTGTGGCTAGCAGAAGTGGGATGTTGAGGGGAGAAGGAAGTGGAGGAAGGTGATCAAAACATACAAACATAAAATAAGTAAGTACTGAGGATATATTGTACAACATGATGACTATGGTTAACTCTGTTGTGTGGTATATTTGAAAGTAGCTAAGAGAGTAAACACTGAAAGTTCTCATCACAAAGAAAAAAATTGTTTTCTTCCTGTGTGTGTGTGGTCTTGTGTGTGCATGGGATAATGGGTGTTAATTATGGCCATAATCATTTTGCAATATATGTAAGTAAAGGCACTAGGCTGTGCACATTAAACCTATGTATATAGTTCTGTATGTTAACTATATCTCAATAAAACTGAAAGGAAATAAAACATTATTGTAAGTATAATCTTACCCTAAATGTAGGTTCTGTTTTTCTTTAATTTTTTTTAAAGGTTTTATTTGCTTATTTGAGAGAGAGACAGAGCATGAGCCAGGGCAGGGCAGAGGGAGAGGGACAAGCAGACTCTGCACTGAGCATGGAGCCCAGCGTAGAACTCGATCGCAAGACCCTGGGACCATGACATGAGCCAAAGTCAGGTGCTTAACCAACTGAGCCACGCAGGCGCCCCAGGTTCTATTTCTTCATATTTAAAAAGCTGAACTGGGGAGCCTGGGTGGCTCAGTGGGTTAAGCCGCTGCCTTCGGCTCAGGTCATGATCCCAGGTCCTGGGTTCCAGCCCCACATCGGGCTTTCTGCTCAGCAGGGAGCCTGCTTCCTCCTCTCTCTCTGCCTGCCTCTCTGCCTACTTGTGATTTCTCTCTGTCAAATAAATAAATAAAATCTTTAAAAAAATAAAAAAATAAAAAGCTGAACTGGGGCGCCTGGGTGGCTCAGTCATTAAACGTCTGCCTTCAGCTCAGGTCATGATCCGAGGGTCCTAGGATCAAGCCCTGCGTCGGGCTCACTTGCTCAGCAGGAAGCCTGCTTCCCCCTCTCCCAATCCCTCTGCTTGTGTTCCCTCTCTTGCTGTGTGTGTCTCTCTCTCTTTCAAATAAATAAATAAAATCTTTAAATAAATAAATAAATAAATAAATAAATAAATAAATAAAAAGCTGAACCATTAAGAGACGATGTCATTGGGTTCTGCTCTTTCCTTGGTAAAAGGCCAAATCTATGTTTTGCCTAATGCCAAGTCAAACATGGAGGGGAGGGGTGGGAAGAACAAGGAAGAACTGGAAATGTGATCTTGGTAATGAGACAGAGCAGAAAAAGAGAAGAAAAGGAACCTTCAGAGGCCCACTGGGCAATTCTGGGAAGTAGGAGGCCCACGTCAGAGCTGCAGATTTGAGGACCAATTTGCAGTGACTGCCACATCCCCCAGGCAGCACAGTGTCACAGAGCCTGGGTTGCCAGGGGGCAGAATGGGAGCGATAAGTCCTCCAGGAACCATCTGTGGCAGCCCTCTGAGAGGGGAAAGGGACATTTAGTATCTGCTTTTGTTAATTAGATTCAAACCAACAGTTTATTTCCACACTTCTGGGTTTGAGATAAAAGACTGGAAAGCCAGCTTTAAAACTTTAGCCACACCTTATCCAGAAACAGGTACTTGATGTGAGGCTAGAGTGGTAACCAGCCCCCCATTTAGGCTGGACAATGGTTGTCAAGCAGAGTCTCCTGGGGGGGTGACTAGTTTCTGCTATCTTAGCAGAGCCACTCTGGGACCCCATCTTGCATGCATAAAAATACCTAAGTGTTTTCTCCTTGATTTCAGAGAAATTCCAGCCCTCCAATAAAACCTCAAACCACATCTTCTGTTAGACAAAAAGACTCCATGGATATAGCACTCCAAACATGGTAAAGACTTACATGTGAGTAGAAATTTCTGGTCACTTTTAGGTTTCCATCCTACTTACCAGTTCAGGATGGGGTGTGATATACAAGATATACCAAGAGTTTCCCTTGGTCCCTCTGACTTGATTCCAAACATCATAATCTGCCCATCATAATCCTGGGAAGAAAGATCAGATACAAAAGTAAATGGGGAACTAACAGACAAGACCCAATTTATTGATCAACGACATCAAAGTAGAGACTTTGACTTGAATTTAGAGTTTAGGGAATAATATGATTAATGCCTAACACTTGATTTCCCTTTCTTGGTAACACAACTTCTCTGGTTGGGTGTCTACTCCACAAGTGGATAAACAAGAGAACCTACTTCAATTTCACCTGGAAATCCAGACAGGAGGTAAAGAATGTAGAAGTGGAATGGAATCAGACTTCTTGGCCTTTGTCTCTCCTTAGCTGGCTGCAAGTAGGAAGGAGGGTTGAAGTGGGTGGGGAAAAGACAACTGAAAAAATTTGGCAATGGTGTCCAGGAGGAGGGAAGGGGGGGAAAGGAAGTGGGAGGCTTCCAGGCAAGAGGAGACCATCCCCATGCTTTTCAGAGCTGGAGGCCCTCAGGTTTTGTATCCTGCTCACATTTCTTTGCAGAGCTCCTCCAAGCTCCAGCACCATGCATCACTACCTATGGGAATATATCATATTGGCTGTGTCCTTAACCTTCCCGAGCCGCCTCCTTCAAGAGAATAATAAAGAGCATCTTACATATAACTTATCATTGGTAAGTACCAGAGACTGAGATTGGACTGCTTGTCAATCCTTTGGTAAGGAGGAGTTTTTTCCAGTCATGCAAACACTCTAGTTATCACCACAGAATTTCTAAGAAGAGGACACTTGAGGAATCAGGATAGTGTCAGAGAAAAGGTAAATTCTGAACCAGCCTTGAAAGATGTATAATATTTGGGGCGCCTGGGTGGCTCACTGGGTTAAGCCGCTGCCTTCGGCTTGGGTCATGATCCCAGGTCCTGGGTTCGAGCCCCGCATCGGGCTTTCTGCTCAGCAGGGAGCCTGCTTCCTCCTCTCTCTCTGCCTGCCTCTCTGCCTACTTGTGATTTCTCTCTGTCAAATAAATAAATAAAATCTTTAAAAAAAGAAAAGAAAAGAAAGATGTATAATATTTGAATAAAGGCAAGGAGGAAGAGGGGGTAGTTTAAGTGTAGAGAGAGCAATGCACAGACACTTCTAGAAAACCATGCTGACTGACAGGACCTGCATGTGATGAGGCCTGCCTGAGTGGCCACTTCCCTCACCAGAGCCTGGCATGAGAGATGTCATCCGTCCCATTTCTCATACAAAGGAATTGAGACACAGAACCCTAATTTAACTTCTCCCATATGACACCTGCAGGTAGAGAAAACCAAATCTGATATGGGTCGTGCTTGGGTTTTGGGAGTCTGTATTTCCTTAATGCCTTCCCTTAATGCCAGCTACAGCAAAACGTAGGTGGATGTGGGGAAGTGGTTGAGAAACATACACATAGTCGGAGTGGAGTAAAAGAACGGGCTTTAGAATTGAAGCGTTGTGGGCAACTTCCGCAAGGACAGGACCAGGCACCGGACTTCAGTGCTTGCCACAGAAGCCAGCACAGTCTAAGCCAAGTTAGATGACTTTGGCCAGACTGATAATGGTAGGAGAAATTAGGTGTGAGGCATGGTGGAGCAAGCATGTTCTACTCTACAGAAGCCTAGGAACCTCCTACAGGTATTCCTACTTTCTACCTGATTCCAGGGCCCACCACCCCTTCTGGAAAGTCCTGTGTGTTCTCATGGTGAGGTGTGGAACAGCAGTCAGCTAAGTCCTGACACTTGGGCTCTCTGGTGACTGGATCCGAGGCTTGCCCCGCCTGCCTTAAAAGGGGGATCTGCCCCTTACTTGTCTCCAGGGGCCTCAGGATGAACATCAGGGCTGATGTTTATCTTATCCTCAGCAGGAGGAAAAGAAGAAAATACTGTGGCAGCTCAATGAGGAGCAAATCAGCTCTGAAAGCAAGAACCATCTGGTGACCTTCAAGGACATGCAGAATCCCTCCTCTTTACCCCAAGAGGCCAACTACAAATTCCTGGCTGGATCCCCTCCCCAGGAAAAGAGTGAGTATAGGGGAGGAAGGGGTCAGACTGGGACATCAGACAAAGTGTTCCAACAAGAAAAAGGAGGATGGGTAAAAAGGGAACATGAGCTGGTGTCTGGAGAGGAAAGCAGGGTGCTCTGAGGGAGGGCCATGCTATGAAATTTGGTACAGTTTATAATGCTGAGTGGACTTTCTTCCCACTGGTCTCCCCCGTGAATGACTAACAAGTTGAGAAGTCCACAGTGACTGTTAAGTGACCTGTTAAGGAGCCATCCCATAGTGAAGCTCATTCATGCCCCACCCCCCTCGGAGGAGGTAGGGGTAAGACAGGATGGAAGAGCAGGAGAGGAGAGAAGAAGAGAGGGGAGGGGAGGGGAAGAGAGGGGAAGAGAGCTATGGTAAAAAGCACTGGGTAGAGGAAGAAAAGGTTGGGTAGGTACTGATGAGCTGTACCCTAGATTGCCAGAACCCATGGGTTTATGCAGGTCCCTGGAGATCCTCTAATCCAGGTCTGTCTGATCCACAGTAGCTGAGATAAGTCCAACGTCCTGATTTTTCTGATTTCTGATTTTTCTAGATTACTCAAGATAGGTAACACAGCCTAATGAGGAACAGAGACAAGACAATGTCCTCTGGATTCCAAGGACCAGAAAGAGGGAAGGAGTCACCATGAACTGCCTGGGTTCTCATCAACAAACAAGTATAACATCCCAAGATCTTCCATGAAGGAGTTATTGCCCTATCTAGAGTTATGGCAGTCTTTATAGCGGTAGAATTATGATCATGGTGGAACTGACTTTGGATCAGATCTATACACCTGTCCTGGTCTGTTTGGGCTGCTATAACAGAATTCCATAGATTGAGTGCCTTATAAACAACAGGAATTTATTTCTCACAGTTTTGGAAGCTGGGAAGTCCAAAGTCAAGATGCTGGCCGATTTACTGTCCGGTGAGGGCCTGCTTCCTGGTTCATAGATGACTGGCTGCATCTTTGGGTAAAGGAACTCTCAAGTTTCTTTTATAAGGGTATTGATCCCATTCATAAAGGCTCCACGCCCAAGGCCTAATCACCTCCCACAAGCTCCATCTCCTAGTACTATCACCTTGGGGGTTAGGATTTCAACATATGAATTTCGGGGGACATATTCAGGCCATAGCAAGACCAAAATCTCCAGTGTGCCAAGGTTGAGACCTTGCTGAGGCAAAGTTTGCTTAGTTGGGATTCAGGAATGGACATTTAAAACATCTATGAATAAAACAAAATACCTTGAATCCCCTAGAACTGTATGCAAAATTTGGTAGGAATTCATATGTGCATTTTTCCTAGAAGAAAATACTTTCATCACAGCATTAAAATATCATATCTACCTTTATTTATTTATTTGAGAGTGACAGAGATAAGCAAGAGAGAGCAGGAACCAGGAGAAGAAGGAGAAGCAGGCTCCCTGCTGAGCAGAGAGCCCAATGCGGGGCTCAGTCCCAAAACCCTGGGATCATGATCTGAGCTGAAGGCAGACTCAACCAATTGAACCACCAAGGTGCCCAGAAATTATTCCTGAATTTAAAAGAAAAAAATATTTGACTCTACCAGTTGCCTCTCACTAGAATATTTATTCTCTCATTTCTTTTTTTAAAGATTTTATTTATTTATTTGAGAGAGGAGAGAGCACAAGTCGAGGGAGAGGCAGAGGGGCAGGGAGAGAGAGAATCCCAAGCAGCCTCTCCAGTGAGCACAGAGCCCAACACGGGGTTCAATCTCACAACCCTGAGATCATGACCTGAGCCGAAACCAAGAGTCAGACACTTAACTGACTGAGCCACCCAGATACTCCAATTCTCCCATTTCATTAGAAACGATAACATCACAGAAAACCATGAACACATCTAAAAAAGAAAAAAGTTCCCATGTTCCTTGCAATTTGGTTGACCAATAAAATGAAAGCAAAACTTTGGGGGAGATTTCCATTAAAAAATTCCAATAGAGGGGCGCCTGGGTGGCTCAGTGGGTTAAGCTGCTGCCTTCGGCTCAGGTCATGATCTCAGGGTCCTGGGATCGAGCCCCGAATCAGGCTCTCTGCTCAGCAGGGAGCCTGCTTCCTCCTCTCTCTCTGCCTGCCTCTCTGCCTGCTTGTGATCTCTCTCTGTCAAATAAATAAATAAAAACTTAAAAAAAAAAATTCCAATAGAGGTTTAGCCAGCCGGCAGAAACCTTTTTCGCATTGACCTAATAATTCTTCATCTTGTTACTTTGCTATTGCTTTCAATCAGATGCTATTTATATTTTGTTCAACTTTTCTAGCTGTCTTGCATAAGAGGTTCAAATACCTAAATTGCTATTATAAAAAAACTTTATGTATAACTTGAAAAAATTGTCAAGACACACCATTAAATGAAAAATCCCCAGCTTCAATATAATATATACAAAATTATTCATTCATGTGAAAAAATTCTATGCATTTTCATTCAGCATCATTATAAAAAGAAACTACAGAAGACTCTATTACTGGCAATTTGTCTATGAATCCTATAAAAACTCTCCTGATTAAAACAACTAAATATACTACACATACTACATAAAAGTTGTTTTTAAGTGTATCAAAGAAATGAAAAGAATATAAGAAATACTGAAAGACCAAAAAGTTAAACAAAAATAAGAATCCAGATAAGTTAAATAAGGACTTAAGCTGAATTTTGCCCTGAGGAAATTAACCAAACATCAGTAACACTGACCTCCATTTTTTAAATTTATGTTTTAATTTAAATTCAATTAATTAACATATAGTGTACTATTAGTTTCAGAGGTAGAGTTCAGTGATTCCTCAGTCTTACTTAATACCCAGCACTCATTAAATCCAGCGCACTTCATAATGTCCATCACCCATTTGCCCCCATTCCCCCACCCCTCACCCCTCCAACAACCCTCAATCTGTTTCCTATGAGCTCCATTTTTGACAGCTGTGTGGAGTGCATGAGACTAAAGAAAAGGTCAGGGATACTTAAGATTTTGTGGATAATGGGAGACCGCCATGTAAATCTACTATACCAAACAACTACATCTCATCATAGAGAGCTGGAAAGAGACAACTCCTCAGGAGGGAACAGAAATAAAATTACCTGTCTCAGTCTGCACTATTAGATGGGAAAAAATTTTTCCCTGATATTCCTAAACACAAGTTGTCCTTTATGGATTTGCTGTGACCCAAATTAACATAACCAAGTGCTCCCAAAAATCTCTGGCCAAGATTACATTTTTAGGGGCGCCTGGGTGGCTCAGTCGGTTAAGTTGGTTAAGCGGCTGCCTTCGGCTCAGGTCATGATTCCAGGGTCCTGGGATGGAGCCCCGCATTGGGCTCCCTGCTCAGCGGAGAGTCTGCTTCTTTCTGTCCCTCTGCCTGCTGCTCTGCTTACTTGTGCTCTCTCTCTATCTCTCTATCAAATAAATAATTAAAATCTTTAGGGGCGCCTGGGTGGCTCAGTGGGTTAAAGCCTCTGCCTTCGGCTCAGGTCATGATCCCAGGGTCCTGGGATCGAGCCCCGCATCGGGATCTCTGTATGGCAAGGAGACTGCTTCCTCCTCTCTCTCTGCCTGCTTCTCTGTCTACTTGTGATCTCTGTCAAATAAATAAATAAAATCTTTAGAAAATAAATAAATAAATAAATAGAATCTTAAAAAAAAGATTATATTTTTAAATTGGTCACAGTTCAAGTTGGTAGTGCCTCCCAAGATTCTGGGAAAAGGCAAATGTAAATCTTTTGGAGGAATTTAGGACTCAGAGAATCCTCACAAAGTTCTAAAAAACAGGCTCCTGGTAAAAATTCACAGAACCCATAAGGCACAATGACACTATAATGAGAACCAGGAAAAAAAAAAAAGCATAACCGAATCAGAGCTGAGAAGACTTCAAATATTGAAAATATCAGATACAGAATAAAGAATAACTTTTAATATATTCTTTAAATTGAAGTTAGGATTGAAAATATGAGTAAAAAATAAATGACTAGATTAAGGACTGAGAATATTTGAAATACAGAACTTTTTTTAAAAAACTTACTTATTGGGGCACCTGGATGGCTCACTCATTAAGCGTCTGTCTTCGGCTCAGGTCATGATCCCAGGGTTCTGGGATCGAGCCCCACATCAGGCTCCCTGCTCCATGGGATGCCTGCTTCTCCCTCTCCCTCTCCCACTCCCACTGCTTGTGTTCCCTCTCTTGCTGTGTCTCTCTGTCAAATAAATAAATAAAATCTTAAAAAAAAAACATTAAAAAGATATTCTCTCTCTTCCTCTGGGCTCCCACCACCACCACTCCCCATGTGTGCACATGCACACACACACACACACACGTTTGCTCTCTCTCTCAAAAGAAAAGAAAAGAAAGAAAGAAAGAAAAGAAAGAAAATACTTGTCAGCTTCTGATGTAGAGAAATGTGGACACTCATGCTGCTAGCGGTGGTGTAAACCAACACAACCACTTTGGACAATGGGCAGTTTCTACTTCTACTATCTACAAACACCTGTGTACCTTCTGATGGAGCAGGTATGTATATACACAACAGAAATACAAGTACACATGCTACACGAATGTATATGGGAGCACTATTTGTAATAGCCACAGATTAGAAACAACCGAAATGTACATCAATAGTAGAATGCATAAATAAGTTTGATTTTGCCACACAATGGAATACTGCTCAGCAATGAAAACGAACAAACTGCGACTATCATAACAACATGGGAAAATCCCCAACACATTGCAAAAGAAGCTAGTATGAAAAAATACGTACTGTATTATCCTTTTTATATAAGTTCCTAAAATAGGCAAAACTAAAGTTGCATCTGAGTAGTAGTTACCTCTGTGAATGGGAGTGAGTATGGAGGCTTCTGAGGTGCTGGTGACATTCTACTTCTTGATCTGCGTGAGTATGTTCACTTGGTGAAAAAGTCATGGATATCTGTCTGGTTGCACATCAGGGGTGAAGATCTGATTCCATTGAGTTGAGAGGAGTGGGAGAGGGGAAATTGGATGCAGGAAAACTAGAAACAGCTCTTTGAAGGAGTTTTGCTGCAAAGGAAGAAAAAAAAATCAGGAGATATTTGGCAGAGCAAATGGAGACAAGAGAAGTTTTCTTTCTTTTTTAAGACTGCTGATGATAATAACCCAGCAGAGTGAAAATTTAATGATACAGATGACAGAAAGAAGAATTGCTAGAGCCATGTCTTCTTCTTCTTCTTTTTTTAAGAGTTCATTTATTTATTTGTCAGAGAGAGAGAGAGAGACCACAAGCAGAGAAAGCAGGAGAGGCAGAAGCAGGGAGCCCAAAGGGAAACTTGATCCCAGGACCCTGGGACCATGACCTGAGCCAAAGGCAGCTGCTTAACCTACTGAGCCACGCAGACGCCTGAGAGCTTTCATTATTTTTTTTTTAAGATTTTATTTATTTATTTGTCAGCAAGAGAGCTCAAGCTGGGGGGAGCAGCAGGAAGAGAGAGAAGCAGGCTCCACTGAGCAGGGAGCCGGATGTGGGACTTGATCCCAGGATCCGGGATCATGACCAGAGATGAAGGCAGATGCTTGCTTAATGGACTGAACCACCCAGGTGCCCCAGGAGCCTTCATTTTTTACTGCACCTCATTAATAGCCTTTTAGATTTGAAATTGGTTAGATTTTAGTTCTTTTATTTCACCAGAAAGGGAATCTCTAATATCTTCTGTGTTTTTTTCAAGCCCAGCTAGTTTCTTTATAATCATCATTCTGAACTCTAGTTCCGACATCTTACTAATGTCTGTATTGATTAGGTCCCTACCAGTTAGGACTACTTCTTGTTCTTTTTTTTGAGGTGAGTTTTTCCATTTTGTCATTTTGTCCAGAGAAGAATAGGTGAATAAGAGAACAAAATGCTACAAGGGTAACAACAACCCCAGAAAAATATACACAAAACAAATCAGAAGAGACACAAAACCAGGGGGAAAAGAAAGGGGAAAAAAAAAAAGAATATGATCAGGCTGGTGAATAGAACAGAGGCACACCCTAGATTTGGGGTGTATTTTGGTCTGTTAAAAGAAACTGCCTCCCAAAATTTTAAAGAAAGAAAAACATATCTATACAAAAAAATAAGGTTAAATACAATGAAGGGATAAAATATGATGGTAAAAATGAAAATTTAAAAAAGATTTTTAAAAAGGAATTGATAAGATGTTGATTGAAAAAGGAAAGAAGAAAAATTCAAAAAGAAAAAGAGAGAAAAAGAAAAAGAAAATTTAAAAAAAAAAAACCTCGAAAGACTAAAGAATCATGAGGGAAAAACCATGAATTCTATGTGCTGTATTGCCCTGGCACTGGAGTTCCGCAGTTCTCATTGATCCGTGGACTTGGTCTTGGCTGGATGTTCTTGCCATTCTTCTGGGGGAGGGGCCTGTTGCAGTGATTCTCAAATGTCTTTGCCCGAGGCAGAATTGCACCACCTTGCCAGGGGCCGGGCTAAGTAATCTGCTGGAGTTCACTCTCAGGAGTTTTTGTTCCTTGAACACTTTCTGTAGAGCTCTGGAGGACAGGAATGAAAATGGCGGCCTCCCAGTCTTCAGCCCTGAGGAGCCGAGAGCTCAGGCCCCACTCCTCAGTGCGCCCTCAGAGAAAAGCGCTCAATCACTCCCGTCTCCCTGTCTCGGGCCATGCTCCGAGCTCACCCGGCCTGGGAGCACTTCTGTCTCTGGTGCACAGTCTCCAAACCCAGCAGATTCCTGCCCCGTGCTCCCAAGCCACTCCTCCCAGAGGAGGAAGCTGGGGGGGGGTGTCTCCCCAGATCTGCTGCTTGTTGGGTCCCTGCCTGAAAAGCAATGGCCCGACTGTGCCTCGGATCACAGTTTAAGGTAACCCTGAGCTGAGAGCCCCCTCCTCGGCTCCATCTCTGAAGCCGGCTGCCCCGCTCCGATCCCTGGGAGCTCTGCCACACTCAGATATCCCAGGTCTTTCTGTGACCCTGTAGGTCCTGGTACCACACTGTCCCCTTGAGGGCTCCAATCCCCACTTAGCCATTGGAGCGACGTCCCTCATGGGAGCAGACTTCTAAAAGTTCTGATTTTGTGCTCCGCTGCTCTCTCACTTGCCCCACTCCAGGCCCTCCCCCCGCAGTCTATCTTCCTGTATATCACCTTGGATTCACTTCTCCAGACGTCCTACCTTCCAGAAAGTGGTCACTTTTCTGTTCATAGAGTTGCTGCTACTCTTTTCTTCAATCTCCTGTGGAGTTTGCAGGTGTTCAGAATGGTTTGATCACCATCTAGCTGAATTCCTGGGACCAGACTGAAATTTAGGTTTCCTTCTCCTGTGCCATCTTGCTCCTCCCCCATCTGATTTTAGTACTATTATTTAAAGGAAAACCCTAATTCTTCTGCAAAAATACAATCTAACCACTGCCTGTATCTGCCAGCTCACTCACCACTTCTCCCTCTACCAGCCATCCTGCACTGTACTCACTCCCCAAAATACCATTTCTGCCTTTATTCTTTGATGAACTACCATGTTCAAAGGGGCATGAAGAACTCAGACTTGTTTCATACGATTGTCCTTAGCAAAGACAGATCTAGGCACAGTACCGCTCACAATAAGGAGGTAGTAGGCATGATGAGGGAGCAGGAGGCTGGCTGAAAACAAAGCAAAAGCTGGCACCTTGCACCCCCTCTCCACCCGCTCCCCTCAGTAATATGTGTCACATTCCTCAGGCACCCCTGACTGCCATAAACGAGAAACAAATAGTTAACTTGCAGAGATCACAATCCTGCAAGACAGAGTCTCCCTTGGTTTACAAATGTCCTTGAGATTTACAACAAAGAAGTTACCTTATCAATAGCCCAATTTCCAAAGGCACATAACTCAGTTCCTCAAGCCCTAATGTCACCCTCCCCTCCATAAAAACTGAAGAAGGCTGAGGTAGAAGGAAAGGTAAATAAAGTTAACTTTCTTTTAAACCTAAATCTCACTAACAAGGACGCTTGATAGCAGGAATGTGACATTCCACCGGGAGACTCCCAATTGTCTTTATGTTAGTGCCTCATTAGGGGAAAGCGGCCTTGGCTTGATGGTAACCAGGCCTTCAATATCCTGACAGTCTTCTTTACCCCAATAGCCCTTCTGGACACCCCTTTGTCCTCACCTACCCAACTGCTGTGTATATAACCAGCCACTCCTCACATGCCCGGTGCAGCATCTCCGTCTGCCCACGGGTCCTGTCCCTGTGCTCTAATAAACCACATTTTTGCACCAAAGACGTCTTAAGAATTCTTTCTTAGCCATCGGCTCTGAACCTCACCCCACCGAACCTCACCTAGGTTCAAGAACTTCATCAGGCAGAAAAACAAAGGGTACAGAAACAACAGTGGGAAAAAAAGAAAGAAATGATCTGTCATGTCCAGAGTGCTTTCTGTGCCCACAGAAAACGTTAATTCTCTGTGAATATTGGCTTCTTACCCCCAATCTGTTTCTGCCCAAGAAAGATACACTGTAAGTCTAGCAGATATGGAAACACTGACCTAGCATTCCTGGAGGACTGGGGACTGTTTTAAATAACAAAAAGTGACAAAGACCAGAACTAAGGTAAAGATAAAATGAGGTTGTAAGGGCCTGGTTAGCCAGAGGGAGCCATTTCCTTGTAAACTTGGATTGGCCCTGCCCCTCCCAGAGGAAGTTCCTTGCAAACCCCAGATATGGGGGGGGCCCATGCCCAATGGAGACATCCAATCAGTAGGGTGCACATATATTTACTATGGTAAATTGAAATTCAATTGGTCACCCGTATTGCCCACCTAGCAAGACTGTGCAGTTTTCCCTGTGTATTGCAATCTCATTGGCCACCTGTGTGTGGGCCGGGCTCAACCCCACCTCAATAAAAGTTAGTCTGAGAGGCTGGGAAGCGTAGTCATGGGAGCAGCATGGTCTTCTGGAGCAGCGTGGTCTTCCGGAGCAGCATGGTCTTCCGGAGCAGCGTGGTCGTAGGGTAGGGTAGTCGCAGGGGAGTGGCCTAGCTGGGGAGCAGCGCCGCTGGGTAGGGTTGTCGTTGTCGTTATTGTTGGGTAGCGATTCCAACGGGTAGCGGAGTCGGGAGCGGCGGCATCAGGAGCAGTGGCGTCACCTCTTCATAAGAGATGGCCCCGACCGGTCGGTTTGATTTTCTATGCTTGGCGCGAAATAAAGCTTTGCTTGACTTTTGCTTTGTGTTGGTCTCGTTCCTTTGATCACCGACCCTAACAGAGGTAACAAACAAATACTCAGTTTTCTTTCTCAGTCCCATTCTACCCTCACTGTAGAGGTACCTTCTTCCCAGCCTCCCTGCATTCCATGGTTCCCTGACCCTCTCTTCAACAGTAATTCTCAACCAGGAGTGATTTTTGCCCCCCTTCCCCACCAGGGGAGCTTTGGTAATATCTGGAGATATTTCTGGTTGTCACAACTGGGGGATGCTACTGACATCTAATGCAGAGAGGCCAGGAGTACTCCTAAACAAACCACAGCAGATGGAACAGCCTTGACAACAAAGAAAGATCCCACCTAACATGTCAACAGTGCCCACATTGAAAAGCCAGTATTCCAATGAATCAGCCGCAGCATACCTGACAAGTGACCCCACTTTTATTTATTTTTTAAAAATATTTATTTATTTTAGAAAGAGAGAGGGAGTGAGAGCACAGGAGGGAGGGGCAGGGGGAAGGGGAGAAAGAATCTGAAGCAGACTCCTCGCTGAGCATGGATCCCAATGCAGGGCTTGATCTCACCTGAGACCACTACCCTGAGATCACAACCTGAGCTGAACCCAAGAGTTAGACGCTTAACCAACTGCATCACCCAGGTGCCCCAAAATGACACTACTTTTAAACAATTTTTCAGAAGCAGGTGTCAAAAGTATGTAAGGAGAAAATGGAATTATCACATAGCAGACAGATCAAAAAATTATGTTAGCCACAAAAGGCAAAACCATTAGCTCAGTGAGTAAATTGTAGCATGCATAAAATGTATCTTTAAAAATGTCTATAAAGAAAAGAATTTAGGAGTGTGAAATTTTAAGGAATTTCTACTAGGATTTCTTCTAACTTCATGATTCTTTCCATTTGAATTATGGTGTTTTGTCAAATATAAGGTTTTGCTTAGGATTTGTAATACAAAGATGATCTGAATCCTTGAAGGGACTATGTCCATACTTTAAAAATCTTTTTTTTAATTTTATTAAATTTATGGTTCATTTTAGCATACTTTAAAAATCTACGAATTTTTCAAACCCTCTCCACTCAGGATTCTGCCCCTACCACTCTACCAAAAAAGCTCTTGTCAAGATTCTAATGACCTCCTGCTTGCAAATTTTGAAATTTGTCAGCATGTAAAACCATGAGGTTTTCAATGACTGAGCCCTGGATCATTTCAATATGAAGAGGCTGAGTAGATGAACGGGAGCCAGCAAAGGTGAGCAAGAAAGAGCAGACATAGAGATCGGAGGAAAAGCAAGTGAGTGTGACCTGACACAATTACTTTCAGCCCTTTTAACTGTTTTTTCTGATGTTTCTTTGTATCCATATTTCCAAATACTATACATACACTACCATTGTTTGATTAGCTTTATATACAATTCCATGCCATGACAGCTAAGGTGTTAACCCTTTCATGCTACTCCGCAAATAGACACCTATCCTTTCATTCTTCCAATGTAGTTTTCTCCATGATCACATTTTGATGCTTAGGTGAAGTGTTCACTGCTGAACAAGTCATTGGCAGGCAGTCCTCCAAGACATTTCTATATAACTTGCGCTCTCTTTTCTTTTTTTTTTTTAAGGTTTTATTTATTTATTTGACAGACAGAGATCACAAGTAAGCAGAGAGGCAGGTGGGGGTCGGGGGGGAGAAGCAGGCTCCCTGCTGAACAGAGAGCGATCTCAGGACCCTGGGATCATGACCTGAGCCAAAAGCAGAGGCTTTAACCCACTGAGCCACCCAGGCGCCCCTTGCACTCTCTTTACAAGGATATTTGTACAGCAGATAGACTTGGAAGTTAGAGCTAGTGTCTTCTGCCACAACAGAGGGAAGATTTGTTTTAAAAGACAGTAACTCTCTCTGGAGAGATTTAGAGACATAATACTCCAGAGACACTGCAGAATAATAAGGTCTCCTTTCCCTCCTCAAAGAAGATGTTTCCTAAACCAGGATAATACAGATAATGTCTCCCAGAGGGGCGAAGGTTGGGTTCGCTAGCAGTCCCTTCATAAGACTGAGAACTTCTACAGTTTAGCATTTCTCAGCTGTGACATAAATCTGCTGTTTTTCCCAGGAAGAACTTGAGGCAGGGAGCAAAGGGAATTATTGCATCATGAAGTCCAGGCTACCTACTGTGTCATGGGAAATAATAGTTTCTTTGTTTCCTTAGCAACTGGCATTATGGCAGTGTGGCAAGACAACCTAGCAGCTATGCTGTGCTTAGGGATTGCCTGATTGTTTGATTTCACAATAGCAATCTGTGATTATATTTTCTTTCACGTATAATTTTTCCTTGGAGCTAGTGGTTATCTCTTTTATTATTTGCACTAATGTAGGCACTCAGGATGCATCAGTAAGCAGGCCAAGATGGCTAGCCTTGTGGGGCACATATACTAAAGTGAGAGAGGCGGTGAGCGGAAGGAATAAGTAAGTGTGAGGCAGGGAGATTACAGGGGTTTGAGTAAAGGAATGACATGATCTGACTGAAGTTATGAAAGGATTACTCTGGCCGCGGTGTCGCAAGGACATTATAGAGAAATAAGGACGGAAACAGGGTTAATTAGGATGCTTCCACAGGCATTCAAGCGAGAGAAGACCATTTAGACTAGAGTGATGGCAGTGGAGGTGGTGAGAAGTGGCCAGATTTTTTAATACATTTTGAAAATCAACCTAAGAGAATTTCCTGAATGACTGGTTGTAGGGTTTGAGAAAACAGTCAGAATAACTCCACAAAGTTTTTGACCAAATCACTAGAAAGATGGAGCTGTTTTCCACTGAAATAGGAAAGAAGTTTTTATATGTCTTTTAAGGGAATTTGGTAATTTTCTCATCAGGGCCTTGCCCTTCCTTCGTTATATTTATTCCTACATAGTTTCTATTTTCTGTTGATATTAATATATTAAACTGTTACTATAATATTTATACTTCATAGTTATCAATTATAACATAATGGACTTTTGAAAGATTTATTTATTTGAGAGAGACAGCATGAGCAGGGGATGGGCATTGGGAGAAGGAGAGAGACAATCAGACTCCCCGCTGAGCTGGGAGACCCATATGGGGCTCAGTCTCATGACCCATGACGTCAGGACCCATGAGATCATGACCTGAGTGGAAATCAAGAGTCCAGTGATTAACCAATTGAGACACCCAGATGTCCGTTGACTTTTTAGTATTTTAGTTTAATCTTGTATCCAAATATCATCTTGAATTTTCTTGTTATTAATAATAGCTCAGTGATTCTCTTGAATTCTCTATGCAGAGGAACACTCTATGCCAATAATGACTGTTTTGTCAAGTTTGGTTCTTCTTTCTCATTTATTTTTCTTATCTTGTTGCATTGGCTAGAACAGAGATTGACAAACTATGGCCTGCATGTGAAATATTTCCTACTACCTGTTTTTGTAAATAAAGTTTAAGTGGAACACAGTCACTTTCATTCATTCGTGTGTTACCTGTGACCACTTTTATGCTATAACAGCACAGTAGAATAATCGCAACACAAACTATATGTCCTAAAATATTTATTATTCAACCCAAACAGAAAAAGTTTGCCAATGTTTGGGCTAGGATTTCCAATACCATATTAAATAATAGCATTGATTGCAGATACTCTAGCTTTGTTCCTGATTAATGGAAATGTATCTAAAATATGATATTTGCAATATAGTATTGATGTATGATCTTTTTTTTTTTAAAGATTTTATTTATTTATTTGACAGAGAGAGATCACAAGTAGACGGGGAAGCAGGCAGAGAGAGAGAGGAAAGCAGGCTCCCTGCTGGGCAGAGAGCCTGATGCGGGACTCGATCCCAGGACCCTGAGATCATGACCTGAGCCGAAGGCAGCGGCTTAACCCACTGAGCCACCCAGGCGCCCTTGATGTATGATCTTTACCAAGTTAACGAAGTTCTCATCTATTCCTAGATTCCTAAGAATTATAGGGTTGAATTTTTTTTAAGATTTTATTTATTTATTTATTTATTTATTTGACAGAAATCACAAGTAGACAGAGAGGCAGGCAGAGAGAGGGGGAAGCAGGCTCCCGGCTGAGCAGAGAGTCCAATGCAGGGCTCAATCCCAGGACCCTGGGATCATGACCTGAGCCGAAGGCAGAGGCTTAACTCACTGAGCCACCCAGGCGCCCCAGGGTTGAATTTTATTAAATGTTTTTTCAGCAACTAATGAGATGATCATGTGATCATTCTCCATGAATCTGTTAATGCAAAGAATTTTATATAGATATTTCCTTTCTTAAAATTCCTGAGATAAATCCAACATGATTATGGTTTATTGTTTTTGGTTTTTTTTTAAATAATTGTTGGGGCTTGGGTGGTTCAGTTGGTTAAGGGTCTGATTTCTGCTCAGGTCATGATCTCAGGGTCCTGGGATCAGGCCCCATGTTGGGCTCCCTGCTCAGTGGGGAGTCTGCTGTCCTTTCTCCTGCCTCACCCCCAGCTTGTGATCTCTTTTTTTTTTCTCTCGAATAAATAAATAAATCTTTAAAAAATAACAATAACAATTGTTGGAGGGCTGCCTGGGTGGCCCAGTCAGTTAAGTGTCTGCCTCTTGGTTTCGGCTCAGGTCATGATCTCAGGGTGGTGAGATCAGGCTCTGTGCTCAGCATGGAGTCTGGTTGAGATTCTCTCTCCCTCTCCCTCTGCCCCTCCTACTCACGCTCGCTCTCGCTCTCTCTCAAATAAATGAATAAAGCTTTAAAATTTAAAAAAAATTGTAATTGTTGGATAGCGTTGCCTGGGTGCCTCAGGCTGAGTCGATTGAGCATCCGACTCTTGGTTTTGGCTCAGGTCATGATCTCAGGGTTGTGGGGTCGAGCCCCGCATCAGCTCCCCACATCAGGTTCCATACTTGGTGCTGAGTCTGCTTGAGATTCTCTCCCTCTGCCCCCCTCCCCGCTCACTCGCTGTCTCTCACCCCATCTCTCGCAAATAAATGAATGAATGAATGAATGAATAAACAAATAAATAAATAAATAAATGTTGGGTATAATTTGCTAATATTTTATTTATTAATTTTACACTTATGTTCATAGAGATTGAACACAAATATTCCTGGACTAGAGGTTTCTACCCAGACAGAGCTCCCTATCTGAGAAGGAGTTACAGAGCTCCCTGATAACAACTATTCACCTTCCTGCAGATCAGTAGGACCCCCTGTGACTTATTATGATTCACCCAGGAATATCTATAGACTTAGACATTGCTGTGCTTTTTAGATACTGGGCCTCTGGGGCGCCTGGGTGGCTCAGTGGATTAAAGCCTCTGCCTTTGGCTCAGGTCATGATCCCAGAGTCCTGGGATCAAGCCCCGCATCGGGCTCTCTGCTCGGTGGGGAGCCTGCTTCCTCCTTTCTCTCTGCCTGCCTCTCTGTCTACTTGTGATCTCTGTCAAATAAATAAATAAAAATTTAAAAAAAATAAATCTTAGATACTGGACCTCAAATACCTTCTACAAGTAAGTTATTATAGTGTTAGGAGTATAGCCTTGTTTTGTCAGTAAACAAATTTGTAAGAGGGGGAAAAAAGGCGAGAGAGAGAGAGAGATGGAGGAGAAATCTATGCCTTTAAAAATACCTAAGAGATGTAAACATATTTCAGTGTGAAGACCTTATTTGGATTCTGATTCAAACAACACATTTTTTAAAAATGTAAACCAGACAGAGATAGTACAGGAAGTAAAAAACTACAGAGCACTATCTCTCATGAATATGGTTTAAAAATTATCAAAAAAAATATTAATCAAATACAATAATACATAAAAAGAACAGTGCACCAGAAACAAGAGGGGCTTATCCTTGGAAAGCAACACTGGTTCAATATTAACAACAAAAAACCCAACATAATCCACTATATTATAATGTAAAGATGATCATATCAATTGATATAGAATAAAACATTTGGCAAGGTTCAGCATCTATGCAAGATAAAAACTCTTAGAAAACTAGGAGTAGAAGAGAGCTTCCTCAGCCTCATAAAGGGCAGCTACAAAACAAACACCTACACCTACCACCACACTTAATGGTGACTGAGTACTTTCTCCCTAAGATCGGGAACAAGACAGTACTAGTACTGGAAGTACTAGTTTGTTCGATAAGGCAAGGAAAAGAAAAGGCATATAGACTGAAAGGAAGAAACAAAACTATCTCTATTCACAGATGACATGATTGTATAGAAAATTCCAAGAAATCTACCATAAACAAAACAAAACAAAACCCTTAGAACTAG
This sequence comes from Lutra lutra, assembly GCF_902655055.1. Classification (NCBI taxonomy): domain Eukaryota; kingdom Metazoa; phylum Chordata; class Mammalia; order Carnivora; family Mustelidae; genus Lutra; species Lutra lutra. The sequence continues at coordinate 42,299,226 of NC_062292.1, read as the reverse complement.
TGAATGAGTTTAGCAAGATCACAGGATACAAGGTCAACACATAGAAATCGATCTATTTCTATCTAATAATGTACAATTAGAAATCAAAATTTTAAGAAGCAATGGCATTTAAAATAGCACCCTTCTATTATGGCCTGAATTGTGTCACCAGCCCCCTCAAAATTCATATATTGAAGTCCTAGCCCCTAGCCTCAGAAAGTAATTGTATTCGAAGATAGTCTTTATTTTTTTTAATTTTTCTTATTATTAACATATAATGTATTATTTGTTTCAGGGTACAGGTCTGTGATTGATCAGTCTTACACAATACACAGTGCTCACCATAACACATACCCTCCTCAATATCCATCACCTAGCCACCCCACCCCTCCCACCCCCTCCACTCCAGCAACCCTCAGTTTATCTCCTGAGACTAAGAGTCTCTTATGGAGATAGAGACTTTAAAGGGGTCAGTAGGGTGGGACCTAATCCAATACAACCAGTGGCTTTATAAGGAGAGGATATTAGGAAACAAACACACAGAGATAAGACCTTGGGAAAATACCGGAAGATGTGTATCTACCAGCCCACGTCAGAGACCTCAGAAGAAACCAAGGGCAAAATGTCAGTCTGGTTGGGAAACTGTATAGGAGAAAGAATGGCCATCTTGGCATCCGGGGGCTCTCAGCGTCTCTTGTCCCATTTTGCTGCTAACAGAGCTCAGTTCTAAAACCCTATCAGTGCTATCTTCTGAGCCATGATAGCAGCTGACATCTGTCAAGTATTTTGCTCTAACAGGTAGTACACTAGGCACATATCTCATTCAAGCCTCACAACAACCTTATGGACTAGACAGATGGTAGTAAAGATCCATTTATAGACGAGGAATCCCAGAGAAGTTAAGTAAGGTCACAGAGCCCGGACGTGCTAGAGGCGAGATTCTTATCCAGTACAGTCAGCCTCCAAATCCCAAGACTTTGACCCTGAGGATAGGAGAACCCCGATCAGGACAAGCTGGATTTGGACCCAAAGGAAGCTACTGAGCGGCCCAGATGGCCTGGAGCTTATAAGCATAACCAGTCAAGGGGGACCGGGAAATGAAGTTGCAATGCCACACGGTTCATTCCTGAAAGAACCCCCACCAGACTGTGCAATTCTGTTGCAATTCATTCTGTTGGAAAACTAAGGTAATTAATTTCAGCCTTTCCTTCTCGACTGTGGGCCCATCTCTGGCTCAATGCCAGACAACTTTCTGTTTAGTTTCCGCAGACTCCGTTTTTCCAATCCTCCCCACCCTTGGTGTGGTTCTACATTTGACGGGTCTCCCATCTTGTTCGGGAAGAGTGGATCGAAGTGGCAGGGACGGAAGGCTAGGGAGGGGAAAGAGGAATGGAGCTGCGATCTTTAAAAATCTTGGATTAATCCATGCCCCGTGGCCGCGAGTCTGGGAGCAAAGGGGTAGAGCGCAGAGCCACTCCGCCCGCCCGAACGCCCCGCCCCCACCAGGCCCCGCCCCCACCGGGCCCCGCCTCCTGCCCGCCCCGCGGCGCATTGTGGGATCTGTCCGCGGGCCTGACGGCAGAGGACACGGTTCGCGGAAATGGGCTTCCAGCCGGTGAGACCCTTGCTAGCTGCCCTGCACCAGGGTACTCCGCCCTGTCTGGTTCTGGGAACTCCGCTCCGGACCAGGGGCTCTCGCCGCCAACCCCGACCTGTAGGGCGCTGCACCTACCCAGGATGCCGGGGTCCCGGTACCGCACAGTCGGGCTCGGGACCCTGCTGAGGTTACCCTTCTAGCCCTGACAGGCTCCCGCGCTGGAGCTCGGGATCGCTATCCCTAGGGCGGCTGGTCGTACGGGGCAGTCATCACCCACTCCCCGGCTCTTCCCCAGCATGACGGTCACGCTGCCTCCTCTACCCACAGAGCCCAGTCCTGCTGGCCTCCCTGGGGGTGGGGCTGCTGACTCTGCTGGGCCTGGCTCTGGGCTCCTACTTGGTTCGGAGGTCCCGCCGGCCAAAGGTCACTCTCTTGGATCCCAATGAGAAGTACCTGCTGCGACTTCTAGACAAGACGGTAAGTTGTGAAGGAAGGAACCTGGGTAGAGGGGGGACCATCCACTGTGGTTGGGATGCCCCAGGGGACTTCGCAGCACCAGACCTGCCTGGTGAAACTTGTGTGTCATGCATCCCCTCCAGACTGTGAGCCACAACACCAAGAGATTCCGCTTTGCCCTGCCCACCGCCCACCACATTCTGGGGCTGCCTGTGGGTAAGGAAAGTGTGGAGTGGGCTCCTTTCCCTGGTATCCTAACAGGGTAATTCCCGTTCCCCACCCAGTTCTGCATCCATCAGGTACCACTGACCCTTGGACCCCTCCAGGGTGTGGCTTCTGTGCCCCCAGACATCCTTCACACACCAGTTCTTCCTCCTCCCTGCAGGATTTGTTTATACCTCCCCCTGAGCAAACACTAATTTTTTTCTCACTGCCCAGACCCTCAGTTCACCTGCCCTTCCTGGCAGTAAGTGATGAGTTTCTCCAATGGGGGGCTTATGAGGGATACAATTGATGGCCCAAAGGGTCACCTCATGCCTGGTAGCTCATTGGAACCATGTTAGGAAGCAAGACATCCTTATTCTCTCAAAACTCCTTAAGTATTTCGAAAGATAACAGGAATGCCGCTCATCTACAAGCAGCCTTTATGTAGCTCCCCACGTGGTCCCCAGGCAAACACGTCTACCTCTCTGCGCGGATCGATGGCAGCCTGGTCATCAGGCCATACACTCCTGTCACCAGTGACGAGGACCAAGGCTACGTGGATCTTGTCATCAAGGTAAGGGGGTGGGAAGGAGCCCCAGGAGCTCCTTATCCTTCTCTCTCTGGCATTTGTAAACTTTCAGGAGTTGTTTGATAGCAGGAGACACGTGTCCTTTGGTCATATGATGAAAGTATGTGGACTGGGAAAGATAGCACGTGCGTAATTCCTGCCCCAGCTTCAGGGAGGATCCTCCAGCAGGCGGCTCAGAAGTCAGTGACATTCCAAATAAAATATGTTCCATCCTCTTTTACCAGGTCTACATGAAAGGTGTGCACCCCAAATTTCCTGAGGGAGGGAAGATGTCTCAGTACCTGAATAGCCTGAAAATTGGGGATGTGGTGGAATTTCGAGGGCCAAGTGGGTTGCTCACTTACACTGGAAAAGGTAATGGCCTCTCTCCTCCCTAAGCCTGTCTCCTGCTTCTCCAGTGCCCATAGTCCTCTTGGCACTGTGTGGCTGTGCGCATGCGTATATGTGCGCCCATGGGGAAGGCCCAGAGCCGCCCTTCCTTTAAACACAGCACTGATAGGATAGGCATATTTCTCAGCTCCATTTGCCCCAGGGATCGGTTCCCTAGCCACTCGAATTCATCAGCCATGACTGCTGTGGAGATGTCTAAAGCAAACCCATGTCTCTGTTTCCCGCCCTCAAGAGATTCACTTCTCGTGCTAAGCAGTTCAGATAGCTGGAGATAGCTTTTTTTCATCCCTGCCCATGGGAACAGCTGTGTGCACTAGCAGGCCTCCAGAGCTGCTCTGTGCCACTTGGGAAAACAGATTACCACCTGGCCCCTTGCCTGTCGCCCTCACCAGGGAGTGACCCTCTGCCAGAAGCAGCTAATGACTCACTGTGTGGCCCTAAACTGACTGAGACTTAATAATATGGGACAGATAGTCCTGGCCCCATTGTCCCTCAAGTATATTATTGTCAGGGCTGCTCAGATCAAACCTCCACCCACCCAAGCTGCGGGATCCAATTTCGTAGCAGCTGCTAAACTGGCCTGCGACATGTTTTCAGTTCTGTGTTTGTTTTCTTATTTCTCGGTATTGACTTTTTTCTTCTACCCTCTCTTCACTTAACTTTTCAGGGAATTTTAGCATTCAGCCAAACAAAAAGTCTCCACCGGAACCCCAAGTGGTGAAGAAACTGGGGATGATTGCTGGCGGAACAGGTATCGGTCACTTGAGGGGCCGTTCTCTCCCTCCATTGTTAATTGTTGCCATAACACCCAGGTGACTCTTAGAAGGTTTGGTAATCATAGCCAAGATGTTAATCAGGGGTTCCTGGCAATGCCTAGAACTCCCCAGTATGAGAAAAACAAAAGCATAATCAGGTGGAAAGCAAAAAATAATAATAATAATTAACAAATAGAATGAGAAATAAATTGTGTGGGCTCTCCCAAGACCTCCAGTTGAATGAATCTAATAATCTTTAGGTGAGAATGGAGAAGCAGCTAGAAATAGGGTAGTCAAGAAGGAAGAAAATGAACAAACACTGGACATTTCTCAATATTAGACATGATGCTAGTGACCTTATATGTGTATCTATGAAGTAAGTACCAGTCTTCCCTGCTTACAGTTGAGAACAGTGGAGGTTCAGAGAGATCAAATGGTCTCCACAGGGCTAAATAATAATGGGCAAGGGCAGGATTAGTATCTAGCTCTGTCCAGTTCCAAAGCAAATGCTCTCTACCCACAAGCCCGGTGTTCCCAAAACTTCATCATTGAATCAGTAGGTACTCATAGTTATCTGTGACATTTGAGTCTAGCCTCTAATAGATTTTCAGAGGAAGAATCTGAGATGGGTTCCTTAGTAGGATTTTAACAGTATAATCTTATGTGAATAGTGAGCATGACCACAGTTCACCTACCGGATACAAAGTTGAGTGTGGGGTCAAGGGCATGTCTGCCCTGGAATGTCAGTGCTGCAGGACACACAGCAAGACAGAGGATTCAGGTACTACAGGAAGATGGAGCAGAGTGGTGAAGGAGTAGAATGAAAATGAAAGGTTGATCAGCTAAGGTGTGGGGACGGGGGAGGGGCTGCGGCCATCTCACCTCATCGTGGGCTGTCTGTCGGCAGGAATCACCCCCATGCTACAGCTGATCCGGGCCATCCTGAAAGACCCTGATGATCCAACCCAATGCTGTCTGCTTTTTGCTAACCAGGTTGGTTTACTTTTGTCAGGCCTCAGTCTTCTAAGTTGTAGTAGAGGCTGAGAGGTGACCCAGGCAGGCACAGCCAGTCCAGTGCCAATTGTGGCCTCTACCCAAGGACCCCCCCTTCAAGGCAGAGGACCCTCTCCTGCCACAAGGAGGACAAAGCACTGAGCCAAACTCCTTCCCTGGCCCCCAAGGGAAAATGAAAAGAAAATGTACAAAGAAGCTAGTTCTAAGTGTAGAAAGCTGTTTCTTGAATTTCCTTTGTTAAATATTCCATTTTTATTCCTGTGTGAGGGCTACTCCCCTCTCCTTCCCCACATGCTACCTCTCTAAACGCCTTGCTTCTTCCCCAGAACTTCAGCTTTTTGTTTTCATCCTGGTTGGAAAGTTGTTATAGCAAAGAACTTCTTTCACACACGCCTAAGGAGGTTCCTAAAGTCTTGGCTTCCCCTTTCAGACTGAAAAGGACATAATCTTGCGGGAGGACCTGGAGGAGCTGCAGGCCCGATATCCCAATCGCTTTAAGCTGTGGTTTACCCTGGATCACCCCCCAGAAGGTACCTGCCCCATTTCTGGACATCCCCCTGGGGATTTCAGTTAAACCAACCCTGCCTGACATCACCAAACTCCCAAGTGTGAGGGCACAGACTTAGTGCCTCTGCTGAGCCCTCTCCTTCTGGTTCCTGTTTCCGGGGGATAGTGGCAGGGTTGGCTGTGAACCTGAAGCAGGCTCGGTATACCCACTGAGCTACTGCTACAACTTGATCCCTTCTCAAGAGGCTTTACCCAGGACTCACCCCTCCCCACCCTATGGCCCCCGACCCCCTTGCCAGCCTGAGTCTGTAGTGTCTGCCCTCCTCTTGCCTTGTATTTCAGGTTGGGCCTACAGCAAGGGCTTTGTGACGGCAGACATGATCCAGGAGCATCTGCCCGCCCCAGGTGACGATGTGCTACTGCTGCTCTGTGGACCACCCCCGATGGTGCAGCTGGCCTGCCATCCCAACCTGGACAAACTGGGCTACTCCCAAAAGATGCGATTCACCTACTGAGCATCCTGCTCTCCATGGTGCTATTTCCCTGGTCCCTGCAGTTGTCCTCAGTCAGTACTCAAATGCTCTAAGTCCCAGATTGCTTTCCTGACAGTATCAGCCTTCTTGTCTTACTCTGCAGCAGAAATCTGGATGCTACCTGCAGGGACAACATCCTTGTAGCCATGGAGGAGGGCCAGGGTTGAGTAGTTCCCTGGAAGGCCCCCCAGATCTCCCTGTGATAGAAGGTCCAGGTCAGACCCACAGACCAATTTCTTCCACGGGTAAGAAAGAAGGAAGCATGTGCATTCATCCCAAGACTAGCTAGTTCCTTGATAGCATCACACTGGGTGTCTGTGATGAAAGGAACAATCTGTGTCGTGGGTTTTACTTAATATTTGGTGCTGAACCCAAGCAGATTCTGCACGTGTGAGTGCAAATTGAGCGGCCTTACACAGTCTCATAGCAATTGCAGGAAAGGAGGAAATGATTTCTTTAGACCTCAGAAAAGGGAATCTGAAATAATGTATGTGTGTGTCTGTCTCTCCCTGCCCCTGCCCAGGCTGGAAGGAGATGGATACCCACAGTCTAATCAGCCGCTTGTGGCAGAAACCTCTGGCTATGCAAATAAATGGGGCTCAGGCCCCTGTGTTATACCTAAAGGGTTGTTGTGTTTGGGATCCTTGTTTTTAAGGCTTTTCATGCCTGGGAATCCTGGGAGGAAGCCTTTCCCAGCACAGAATTTCTCCCAGGCCTTCCAGAGAACCTTTGAGCAGTAGAGCCATGTGCTGAAATCTGACCGGCCACCAACTCAGGCTTAACAAACAGGTGCCGCAGCAGAGCCAGAAGCTTGGCTTCTCCCTGGAGCCTTTTATGGGTGGGGGAGGAGAACACAAGTCAGAGGGGATGCTTTCTGAACCCAGATAGGATCACAGTGGTCCCTTGGTTTGGCCACTCTTTCCCTGCCTTCTCTTGGCCCACCCTTCCCCTTCCTTCACCATACTTCTATCTTAGGGTACCTGGCAAGCAAACTAAAGTATTGTCTTTCTATTTGGAAAAGACACTTTCTCCTTTAAATAGTAACCTGATATCACCATCCCCAGACAGACTTGTTGGTGCCTGGAGAGAGTTGGCCTACCCCAGGCCCATCTGTCCTGACTGCCCTTCCCCCAGGGTTGGACCAGGGCAGCTTTCTCAGATCTTCTTTGTTAGTCCCACTGTTAGTGGGACAGAACAGTGAATCAATCCCAGGAGGAAGGTCGACATTGCTTCTCTGCATGGAATATGTGTTGCTTTCCCTGGGGCCCCAGGAGAAAGGCTTGTGGGACCCACAGAATTTACCCCTCCATAAAGTGGAGTCATCAGTGAATGCTGTTACTAGTATGCCATCAAACATTTCATGATCAACTAGAATGTGTAGGTCCCTGTGCCCCATGAGACACACTTGTTTACCTCACCTCCAAAAACAAAGATCTTGCATTGATTGTTAGGCTCAAATAGTGAAGCAGCCCAACAAAGAGAATTTCCCACACAAGAGCTCACCATTCCTTGTCTTATATGGGTTTCTGCCTCATTCACTCAACATAGAAACATTTATTAAGGACCTGCCACCAGCCAAGCAGTGTGCTAGTTCCTGAGGATACAATTCTGACCAAGGTTGGTCTTAGACCCCCCAAGAACTCAGTCTAGAGTAAGAGAGACAAGTGATAAACAATTATAACACAGTGTGCAGTGTGATTAACAGTATAGTAGAGATACAAGATGCAGATGGGAAGGGTTGGGAAAAGACTCAGAGTAGGAGAGAGAACTAACATTTTTTTTAAAGGTTTTATTTATTCATTTAACAGAGAGGGAGAGTACAAGCAGGGAGAGCAGCAGACAGAGTGGGAGGGAGAAGCAGGCTCTCTGCTGAGCCAGGAGCTGGATGTGGGACTCTATCCCAGGACCCTGAGATCACAACCTGAGCCAAAGGCAGCTGCTTAACAAACTGAGCCACCCAGGCGTCCCAAGAACTAACATTTTTGAGTTAGCCATTTAATACATGCTGTGGTAAATACTCATCTGTATAATTTAATCCTTGTGATAATCCTGTGAGTCTAAGATTAAGTTTTTGCCAAAGGTCATACAGTTGGTCGGTCAGTGGCTGGCAGAGCCAGAATGTGCACCTGGCATTGTCTCAGTCCAAAGCCAAACCCAGGACTGGGATTGTAAATTGCTTTGGTCTTTCAGCAGAGAATGGAAGGAAGGGCAATCCGGCAGAAGGATCAACATTTGCAAAAGCCTAGAGAAATGAAAGAAAAGTCTGTATTTGGAGAACTAGAAATTCATAGAGGCCCAAATGCCAGAGGGAAAGTAGAGCAAGATGAATCCTGAGAGTAGGTGAGAGCCAGCTGATAGAGGCCTTTGTAATGTCACACTAAAGAAGCTTAGAGCTCAGATGCCTGAGTTGCTCAGTGGGTTAAGCCTCTCCCTTCGGCTCCGGTCCTGATCTCAGGGTTCTGGGATCGAGCACCGCTCAGCAGGGAGTCTCTGCTTCCTCTTCTCTCTCTGCTTGCCTCTCTGCCCACTTGTGATCTCTGTCTGTCAAACAAATAAATAATTTAAAAAATGAAATTTAAAACTCAATTCTGTGGACAATGGAAGTTTCTAAGGGTTTTATACAGTGAGCAACTCATAATAGCTAACTTTTATGAAGCATTTGCCAGCCATCACACTAAGAATCTGCATAAATTATCATTTAATCTTGACAAAGATTCAGTGAGCTAGTGCTTTTTTAAAAGATTTTATGACTATTATTTTTTACATTTTTATTTTTTATTATTTTAATAATACCATTTTATTTATAAATAATAAATGCAATATTTTAATAAATACATATTTATTATTTTTAAATAATAAATATACTCTCTATACCCAACATGGGGCTCAAACTCACAACTCAGAGATCAAGAGTCATGTGCTCCATGACTGAGCCAGCCAGGTGCCCCTGAAACACCACGATTTTATTCGCATTTTTCGGATGAGATCATTCTCTTGATCAGTAATGTACTCAAGATCATAGGCTGGCCAGGGTCAGAAACTTGGTTCTATGTGACTCCTGAATCTCTTTTAACCAGCACCAAAAGAATTAATCCCAGTGCCCTGAGCCATCCATGTAAGAATATAATAAACTGCCTTCTCTCTCAGCATGTAGGATAGCACTAGCTATATACCATTCTTGGGAGAATTGAGAAAATTGTCAGTTCCTCAAAGTTTCTGTGTTCTGTGATTCATATGAAGGCTGCACCACCCAATTGTCTCCCAGACAAGCACTCTGGGACCACCCTTCTGACTGCGATATGGGAGCAGGGAGCTGGAGCAGAGAGTTCTCAAGCAGGACTAGTTAGAAAACAGCCCCGCTGTTTCTGAAAAGAAGTAACAGGAGTCAAAACTTAAAAGTCTAAAAAAAAAAAAAAAAACTTAAAAGTCTAGCCCAGTGCCTTGCACACGATAGGCACTTCAAGAAACATTCGGGGAGGGGAGAAAGGGACGGTGAGAATGAAGAAGGAACTAAGTGTTGTAGAGATAAAAAAAAAAAAAAAAAACACTGGCGTTGGTAATAGATGAAGTAGAGAGAATTTCCCAATTTAGAAGACAAGGTGCATGGTAGGAAATTCGGCATTCCTTCGCTGGGTTCCGTCTAAATCCCTGAAATTCCTTCCCATCACGCTCTGGAGTTGGTAACTCGGAGGTATGGTCCTCGCAGGGTCTGGAGAGGCGGAGTTTACCATTGGAACAGAGCGAGGGGGCGGGGCCTGCCGCGGGGAAATTGCGCCTCGAGGGTGGTGCCTGCCGCGGAGGGGGCGGGACCGAGTCAGAGGGGGCGGCACTCTGCGCTCGGGAGGCGTGGCCTAGGGGACGGGGCCAGTGATTGGGACTGCGGGAGGAATGCCTGGCAGTAGGGGAGGGAGCGCTTGAGAGGAGGTGACGCGGCCGCGGAGGTGACGCTGTGTGGTCGCGCGCCCCTTCCGGCGCGAGGAGGGCGCTGAAGATCCGGGGCCCCTCGGCCGCAGGCCGCCTCCAGCGCCGCGGGATGTAGCGCGGGGGACCGCGGCCCCCAGCAGAGCCCGCCCGCCGGCCGTAAGTTCCCCCGGGGCTGCCGCGGCGAGCGGGTGGGCGAGGATAGGCCGCAGCACTGGGACCCCCGGGAGCCTCGACGCAGACCTGAGGCGGGGACAGCCCGTGGGGCTCACCCGCCCAGACAAGCGAGGGTCTCGAGTTCCCCCACCCCGGAGCGGGCAGCTCCTCCCGGCTGCTCCGCGGTAGGGGTTGTAAACATTTCCGGCCCCTCCCACTGCGCGCCGCCTCCCGGGCGGCCTCCACGGCTGTCTAAGGGCGGGTGGGCTGCTCGTTCTCGGCTTAACCCCCCGGCTGCCAACAGTCCTGGTGAGTGCTGAGTTTTCCCAGCCCTGGCACGGGGTTGAGACGTCGGGATCCCGGCCCGGGGATCGTATCGGGACCGGCTAGGCCAGAGCTAAGCCGGGTCCCAAGGCCGCTGCGCGAGGCAAGTGGGGAATGGGGGTGTGGGCCTGGGTCGCAGAAGCGCCTCTCTCAGCCTTTGGTGACAGGGGCAGCCCCAAGGGTCCTCCATCACAAGTCTTTGGCAGATCAGACTGTGACAGTGTGCCCACCTCGACGGGGTGGGAGGCGGGGGGAGAAAGTGAGATTAGTGGACGATTTACCTTTATTTAAGGTAATCCCAAAAGCTGGAACGTGAGCAAAATCGAAACTGGGAGAAAAACGGAATTTTATTCCGTCAGAAATTTCACATTGATGTGTACTATCTTACGTGTGAGATTTTGGGTCTTCAAGCCTTTGGCTTTTAAGAAAATAAAATAGATAAGTGCTTCCCCTCAGTTTCTGGTACTTCTCAGGCTACTGGGAAACTGAGGCGGCGAATTTCAGTTTCTACAATTTCAGGTGCCTGGAGAAATAGGAGGCCTACATACTACTTTCCCAGATTAACCATACTATTTCCCCCAAGTATTTAGAAGACTGGCGAGAAAACAGCAGGGAATATTTAGGCTGCTGATGTTAATTTAAAGTTAACACCATAATGGCTGGTTCTTTTCTAATGTGAAGTCCTAGTGGGGTTGTTCACTGCCTTTCTCTCTTGATAGGGGCTGGGTCACCTGTTAGGGTGCAACTGTTGTTGCTGATATTTTAGAGCATCTGTACAGCACCAGGAATGTAGACGGGAGCTCCTAAGTAGACTGCCCTGTCAGGGTAGCCATTTCCAGCTTGCAGCCACTAAATTTATTTCCGGAGTAACTTCTATGTTCCCCTATAGCCGTTGGTACTTGGGGAATCAATTTTCTGAAAAACTGTGGTATGTGAGGGTCCCTCTTTGGGTAGACCGCCACAAAACCATACCTGATTGTGGAATAGAATATGAAAACCTTCTGTTCTCAGTGGCCAAGAAATTACATGATTCCCAAGGGATTTAAAAATAAATGACCACTTTGCCTGCAAGTAGGAAAGCATCACTAGTCTCACCATTGCTAATGGATAAAGGATTCCACCTTAAGTAGGCTTTTAGGCTGTCTTCAGTTTCTTAAAGTCTGGCCTCATTTTATCTGTGGAAGAGTCCCTTATGGAAAAGTGGATTATTCACTGCCCTGGGGACTGTGTTCTCTCAAGCCTGCCTTGGTTCATGCTATGTACACTTCTAGAATGGGCGCTACTTCCATTTTACCTATCAAGATACTTCCTTAAAATCTTCCACAAAACCTTTCCTGGTCATTCCAACTAAAATTGAGCTTTTTTTTTTTTTTTTAAGATTTTATTTATTTATTTGACAGACAGAGATCACAAGCAGGCAGAGAAGCAGGCAGAGAGAGAGGAGGAAGCAGGCTCCCTGCTGAGCAGAGAGCCCGATGCGGGGCTCGATCCCAGGACCCTAGGATCATGACCTGAGCCAAAGGCAGAGGCTTTAACCCACTGAGCCACCCAGGCGCCCCCCAACTAAAATTGAGCTTTTTTTCTGAATTCCTCCAGCACTTAATGGCATTTAGCTCTGTAGTGATGTTAGTAGAAGAAAGTTATTGCCCCCCTCTTAAAATAGAGGCCAGCAACCATGTCATACTGCTAATTCTTTGCCTTATCTCTGTAGCCACAATGCCACGTACACTGCAAACAATCAGTAGGTATTGTCAGATGGATGAAGAATAGAATTTGTGTTTCTTTCTAGGCCAGTTAAGTTTCTTCTCTATTTCCCTAGGAAATTTCCTTTGACCCCTGTAATATAAAGCCAAACTGAACTCTTTTTTTTTTTTTTTTTTTTAAGATTCTGTTTATTTGACAGAGACACAGGGAGAGAGGGAACACAAGCAAGGGGAAGTGGGAGAGGGAGAAGCAGGCTTCCCGCTGAGCAAGGAGCCAGAAGCGGGGCTCGATCCCAGGATCCCAGGATCGTGACCTGAGCCAAAGGCAGACACTTAACGACTGAGCCACCCAGGCGCCCCAAAGTGAACTCTTCAGCACTCTTACTGTAGGGGCACCTGGGTGGCTCATTTGGTTAAGCAGCTGCCTTTGGCTCATGTCATGATCTCAGGTTGTGTTTGGCTCAGGTTATGATTTCAGGGTCCCAGGATAGAGCCCTGCAGCTGGGAGACTGTGTCTCCCTCTGCCCCTCCCCCTGCTCCTGCTTCTCCCTCTGCCTCTCTCCCTACTCATGCGTGCTCTCTCTCTCAAATAAATAAATAAAATCTTAAAAAAAAAAACAAAACAAAAAAAAAACCTTGCTGTATTATCCTGCCCCATCTACGTGTGATTGCACTGGTGAACTAAATAGTCATGTTCAAACCCAGAAGCTTTATTAATTATGGTGTTGCTATTGTTTTTTTCTGGTACTGGTACTTATCAAAGTCATTACATTTTGTCCTTGACGTCCATTTGTCTCTAATATCACCCACCAAACTTTGTTCCTCTCACCATTCTCAAAGTTAATTCCCTTTTCCTGCTCAGTAATGTTGGGGGCCTGATTCCTGCTCAGTAATGTTGGGGGCGTGATTAGTGTTTATAAAGTTTGTAACTATCTTCAATGGAAGTGATCCTTGAAAGTGCCCTGTAGGCAAACCAGTTCCAACTGATTGGCTTTTAGGCATGCACCTAGATGGGGTTTCTGAGGTGCACAGTGTAATGTGACCGCTCTGATGTAGAACTATACTGACTGTATGTCTAAAAGCCAAATATTAAAAACAGGGACTGGCATGAAACTCCATCGTCAGCCTGGGTATTTTCTTTAATTTTTAATTTTTTAAAAATATGTGGGGATGGGGTCATGGCATTTGAAAAGCTTATCTGTCTGGTGGTGCCTGGGTGGCTCAGTCGTTAAGCATCTGCCTTCAGCTCAGGTCATGATTCGAGGGTCCTGGGATTGAGCCCCGCATCGAGCTCCCTGCTCAGCAGGAAGCCTGCTCCTCCCTCTCCCACTCCCCCTGCTTGTGTTCCCTCTCTCGCTGTCTCTCTCTGTCAAATAAGTAAATAAAATATTTTAAAAAAAATATTTTCTTTCTGTAGGATCGAAAAGTCTTCTGTTGGGGTAGCTGGAGGAAAGCTACAAGGGAGGTTAGAGTGTGATTTTCCACTTCAGACACTACATCTATGACACTTAGCATCCAGTGAGAATGCTAAGGCCCGCTGCTGCAGTTTGGTAATTTTCAAACATGGGTCTTCGCCTTTACTCATTTTCCCGTAGCAGTGCTATGAAGCCATGTCCCCTAACAGAGCAGATGTAGCGAAGATGGCCGCGTTCTTTGACTTTACTGCTAAACTAATCTTGCTTTGGAATGATAGAGTCAGGCAGGCATAGTTGGAGCCTACCCATGCCTACGCACAGAATCTCTAAGAGTCCAGAAACCCCGGCTTAAAAATTTGCAGAAGAAGCTTGATGCCTTTGACCCCACGGAAGGAGTGTGCTTGGAAAACTTAGGAACTGGTTCTCAGAGTAAACATCTCCAGAAACTGTGAGGGAAGTAAACTGTCTGGCTCACTGGCTGGTGATTAAGAATCAGTTCTTTCCTCAAGTGTGGCAGAGGATTATCTTATTTATAGGAGCACAAACACCTCCCTGCCTCCACAGCGCTTTTCTTTTAAGATCATAGATTTATCCAGCTGGAAAGCTTAGTGGTAAAGATTTTTATTAGCTTGAATTGAAGAAATCCCTTAAAAAATGCACTCAGTGGAGTTTGGCCCAGTTATAATTTGTTACACTGGGTGTGGTGAGTTTGAGGGGAAATGTATTTCCTCTAAAATACTAAGGATATAGAAAGGTGGCAGAAAGTTGAAGTATGTTTGGCTCTCCTGAGCGCTCCCAGAATTGGTCTTAACACCATACGGGTTTATGCTGGTTTTATAGAATACAGACAAAAAGGCTTGCTTGTAATAATTCCCAGGTGTTTGTGACTGGTCACCCTGTCAGAAGTTATATTTCCAGGTCCCAGTATTATTTGCTCTTCTCTCTTGCCAGACCTCCAATCCCTATCTCTCCCTTTCCTGTCTCTGCGTTGCTACAGTTTAGAAGACCAAACTGGACAATGGACTTTGCTCACTATGATGACATGATTTCCATTGACCTCCATTGCATGTACTTTACATGATGCATGATGCCATATCTTGTATGCTGAGTCATAGCTGGTGGCTGATTTGTGAGTTCATTGGGATGTCTGTTAGGTGTAGTGACCAGGCCTAGAAGTCAATGCTGAGGGGAGGTGTAGGAGTTAGGGATAGAGGAGCTGGCGGGCATCAGAAGAATTAACAGACAGTGATTTGGACTGAAAGGGAAAAGACATGATGGCCAAGAGAAAGAGATCATCCTAGGAGAACACTAGACTCGAGGGCATAAAAACTTTGCAGATCAAATGAGGAAATCAGTAAGAATACCAAGCTGGATTCTGCATTGGATCTCTGACCCTAACTGCCCAACTTACACTTTGACTCTGTCAGTCTCATTGCCACTAGTGAAATAGTGACACAGCATTCGAAATAATTGAATTTAGTATGCGACCATTCTAGGTTATGAGTTCTCCCCCCCCACCGCTGCGCTCCTGGGACTGTGAAATTATATCACTGACTCTGTACGTATTACAAGTGATGTCATGCCATCCTTTGATGACACTTCTTCAGCTGTGTATTTTGCACAGTACCTTAGAACGCCTTAGGGTGCTAATACTAGATATATTTGTTAAATACTCGTGAATATTTCAGCTTACTCTGAGGGAAAAGAGAAAGCCCCATAAGCATAAGAAAAAGTACATAAACCCTTAGTTGGTGACAAGAAGCTAATAAGTCATATGCTTGCTGACTAGAATGCTGGGTTCTGACCAAAATCAAGGATACATAGCACAGAACCTGAGTTGTTGTTTTTTTTGTGTGTTTTTTTTTCTTCTGCCCTGGCAGCAGTGTTCTAGTCTAAGTGTATGCTCCCAATTCAGGCTTGTCCGAAGTGCGGAAAGCTTTTCTTTGTTTCTCTAGTATAAATTATTTCTTAGTAAAATTGTTAATTCAGTAGTACTTCACTCTAAGGAAATTTGTTTTGTGGTCAACCCGTTGAAAAAGATTTCCCAGTGTTTCTTTTTTTTTTTTTTTTAAGATTTTATTTATTTATTTGACAGACAGAGATCACAAGTAGACAGAGAGGCAGGCAGAGAGAGAGAGGGAAGCAGGCTCCCTGCTGAGCAGAGAGCCCGATGTAGGACTCGATCCCAGGACCCTGAGATCATGACCTGAGCCAAAGGCAGCGGCTTAACCCACTGAGCCACCCAGGCGCCCTTCCCAGTGTTTCTTATGGGGATTGCCTATTTCCTGAGGTTTTCAGGAGCCTCCAGTTGCCTGTTCTCCTTAGGCTCAGTTGTTGGCTTTGACTGTGGGCTGGCATCTGTCTTGTCAGAATCTCGCCCATTTGAAGGAAGAACTATCCATGTGTCGACACCGTGTAAAAGTCTATTGTGCAGTGAGTTACTGTTTGCTCTTGAACCAGATTTGCCTGTTGCTTTCAGATGTGCTTGTGAGTTGAGCGTAGCATGACTTTTGAAACTTAAGGACTGCCCTCATCTGACTACTTATATCCAATTATAATCCCTGAGAAGGAACTGTAATTAGTCTTGGATAAAAAGAGAACTGGTATGAGCTATCAAATATGTTTATGTAGTGAACAGCAGTGGGAGTGTCTGTCTCATGAGCAGTCATGGTTACTGCCTATTATAAAAGGTTTGGGTTCCCTAAGCTTCCATTTCCTCTCTGGTAATGCAGCACACTCCCCATGCAGGTGCTGCTTGACCTCTCTGCATTGCCCTGTGTTCATTGGGTTCAGATAGCCAGTGCATAAAAATGCTAATATTCTGGTCATTAGTGTTGCTATGAGTAATAAACTCCTTTCTTTTGGGTGGAGGGCTAGTAATATGCAAAATGGTGAATATCTTCGGACACTTTTCCTCTCTTTTCAATATTATTTTCATCTCCCTGAGACCTGATTGAAAGACCACTGCCTGAAGTCCAGTTCAGGAAAACCTCAAGTAGTAGTTTTTCCTAGAAAACTGACTTCTAGGTTTCTCTGGTTTTCCTTAAGGATTTGTGTACTTGTCTCTAGTTTCTGAAAAACTAATTTGAGTGGGGCTTAGATTATGAGCTACAGTGTTTGTGACAAGCACTTGCTGAGCTGGTTGTTTGGTATGTGTTTGGCAAAGGGCAAGGCTGGGGCTGCCTCCTTGTCTTCAACTTCCTGGTCCCAGGTAAGTTATTGCTTGCTTTAAGGAGAGATTATGATGAAAGCTTGTTATCCACGTGTTAAACCCAGGCTATTATCCTACTACAGAATTAGTAGACATTGCGGAGAAATTAACCACTGAACATCTGGCTCACAATTAGTTTCCTTCTGCATGTGATGCATACTTGGCAGAGCATTTGTAGAAAAAGCCCACCCGAGTTCAGTTGACATTTGATTTGTTTCAAGCTTGGGTGGTCTTGAAATACAGTTGACCCTTGAACAACACAGAGGTTAGGGGCAGTGATCCCCACACAGTTGAAAATCCTCGGATAACTTTGGACTTCCCAGAAGTTAACTCCTAACAGCATACTGTTAACCAGAAGTCTTACCAATAACATAAACAGTTGATGAACACATATTTTGTATGTTACATGTATTACATTCTGTATTCTTACAATAAAGCTAGAAAAAAGAAACTTATTAAGAAAATCCTAAGGAAGAGAAAATATATTTACAGTACTGAACATATATGTCTTGAAGAAAATCTGCATACAGGTGGACCCTCGCAGTTCAAGCCTGTGTTGTTGAAGGGTCAGCTGCAATTACAGCCGGGGCCTGGCCTCCTATTTTTGCTCTTCATTCTCAGAGCCAAACCTTTCTTGAGCAGAATAGCTTTGGGAATGGTAGGTTAGACTCTTCTCATTAAATGGGCTCCACACCTGTGGCAGGGGGTGGTTGAGGGTGAGTCACTGGTTTTCTGTGGTGACAGTTTGGTACAATAACCACAGATCCTTTGAAGACAACCAATCAGATGTTATATTTTCAGCCTTATCTGTAAGATTAGTGAAGTTCTGGGGCACTGTGTGGCTCAGTGGGTTAAAGCCTCTGCCTTCAGCTCAGGTCATGATCCCAGGGTCTTGGGATCAAGCCCCGCATTGGGCTCTCCACTCAGTGGGGAGCCTGCTTCCCCACCCCCCTCTCTCTGCCTGCCTCTCTGCCTACTTGTGATCTCTGTCAAATAAATAAACAAAAATTTAAAAAAAAAAAAGATTAGTGAAGTTCTGAGTCAAGACTAACATTGAAGAGGGAGAACAAAGAATAGATTTTAATTTAGCAATCACCTAGACTTCAGAATTGGAGATAGGGTGTCAGCTGATTAGCTGTGTCTTATTCAGGGTTGACTCGTGGTCATGAAAGTGGAAGAGGAATCAATTGCCAATACCCTTCTTGTTTGTGTTTGCTTTCAGTGTTCACCATCACAGGGAGATCTCTGCCCCCTGGGGCTGAGAGGCCCCAACCTTTCCCCAAGCTGAAGCTGCAGGGTTTTGGGGTACCAGCCAGATGTCTTCTCACAGAGGATCTGTGGTGGCACAGGGCAATGGAGCTCCGGCCAGTAACAGGGAAACGGACACGGTGGAGCTGGCTGAACTGGGACCCCTGCTAGAAGAGAAGGGCAAACGGGTAATTGCCAACCCAACCAAAGTAAGTTGTCTTCCCAGGAGTCATTGCCTTGATCAGAACTTCTCATTAGGCCTGTGTCAGTATCCATTTTTCTAAAATCTCACCTCTTTCCCCAAAGGAGGAACCATAGCACCCTGGGAATATCTCTATCCCAGGCTTATCATACTACATTACATGTATCTTACTTATTTGTATCCTTTTCCCACAGTAAGCTTTTGCAAGTTCACTCATCTTTAGAACCTTAGGACTTAACACAAGGCCTGAAGTCCAGTAAGTAATTAGTAAATTCCTGTGAATGAATGAAGCATCAGTTAGGATTAGGTTTGGCTTCATATAACAGACAAAAACCCCTGTAGTCTTGACAAGATGGTGTGTCTCATATAAAAGAATTTTAGACGTAATCCATCCCAGGCTGATAACAGAGGCTCCACTCCAGTCAGGCCCTGTCTTGCTCCCCTCCTCCATTGTCAGTGTTACCCATCACACTCCCCTACAAGCCACCAGAAAAGAGGAAGGGGAAAGAGAAGAAGGGCCCACCCTTTCTGGAAGTACCTCACAACCCTTCCACTTACATCCCATAGGCTGGACTTCATTACACAGTTATATTCGGCTGCAGTGGAATATAGGCAAAGTAGTCTCTTCTTTGGGCCTGAGTAAAATTACAGGAACATTGCCACCCTGAGTAAAACCAAGGACTTTGTTACTGAGGAAGAGAGAGAGAGAATGGATATTGGGGTAGGCAAGCAGAAATCTGTACCACAAAATTTAAGAGGGACCATTTGTTTCCCAGGGACCATCAACGGGAGAGAGAAAGAGAAGGAGCCAAACCGCCTGGCTCTTCATCTCCATGGTTTAGAGCCTTGGGACTGAGAGAAAAGTCTCTCTCCTTGAAAGGGAAGTGCTCTCCCGTGTGCACACTTTGTGTCAAGGCTCCTTGGGGTATAGGACTCAGCGCTGCTACTTTCTACAAAACCAGTCTGGAGGCCCTGAGACCCTTGGGAGCTGCAAGGAAGACAAAGTTACAGTCACGATATAATCCCCAGAGTCTGTGAACTGGGAACTATAAACAGATTTAAATTCTTAAGGGAATCTCTGAGACTCTGTCTCTTCCATAGTTTCGAGAATTTAGTGGTCTAGAATAGAGAGATATTTGGAAATTGGGGACAGTTGAGAACCACTGTCCGAGAGGAGGAGGGGCCTCCAAACTTAACATTTAGGACTGGCGTGGCAGTCCCGTATCCCTTTCACGTCAGCCCCCATCCGTCTACCTCCTGGGTGCTGAATCGAGCTCTCACTCCAGCACTTGCAAAGTATTAACAAGCCTGAGCTACCGTGTTATAAACTCATTAACTATCATGCTTTTGGAGAAAAAGGCCACAAGGTCCTATGTGTAGGAGTGTGGCCAGGCAGGAAGTGTTGAGTTTGGGTTTCTCTGGATCTTTCTGATCTGGACTAGCAGAGATTATGAGACGGCCCTTAGGATTGGTTTTTGCATATTTTTCATCCCTGTAGGCTGAAGAAGAGCAAGCATGCCCGGTACCCCAGGAAGAGGAGGAGGAGGTGCGGGTACTGACGCTTCCCCTGCAGGCCCACCATGCCATGGAGAAGATGGAGGAGTTTGTGTATAAGGTACAGCCCAGTAGCTTCTGTCCTGGAACAAGGGCAGTGGGCTTCCCCGGGATGCTCCCAGCTGGCATCCACGCATTGGACTGAAGAACTTTTACTCCCTCTTGTGGGTTTGTCTTTACTTAGGGTGAAGGATATCAAGGGGAAGGGTAGCTACATTTTTACTACCTACTGTGTTAGGCAGTGCTCAGAATATATTCTAAAACAGAAGTTCTTAGCCTTTTTTTTTTTCTTTCTTTTTTGCTATGGATCCCTTTGGCAATTGTTAGAATTTTCTAATTTTTAAAAATTCCAAAATTTTAATGTGGGCTCCTTTTATGCACACATTAGATATGCATTAATGACAAGTGATAATGTATTTTATTAAAATTTATACTTCTAAGCAGTGAAGAGTAACAATATTTTGAGATCTGCAAAACTAGTGTATGAAATTCCCTCCCATTTCCATGGGTGACAGTCACAGGTTCTAGCACTACTGTGCTTTTGGTCACATTTATAATTGAAAGGAGTGTTAGATTCCAGGTAGAGGTGAGTGAAAATGAAAGATCATTTTTTTCCATCTGGATTTCCACCCCTCCCTGGATTCTATCCATTGTCTGTGTGTCCTGGGTTAAGAACCCCTGCTCTATAAAGACATAGTCCCAACCTAGGAAGGACTTAGAATCTACTGGGGGGAGAGGATTGAGCAGGGGGCAAATAGAATCTTCTGGATTAGAGGGGCAAAGGAGGGATAAAATGTATATTTTTGAAACCGTTATATGTAATTTCTATTTCTTTGTTTTCATTCACTATTTTTACTTAATTGTACTTATTTAATTTCAAGTAGCTTAAAGAAGGTCCTGCCGTATTTTTTTTCAAGATTGAGATACATTTATCTAAAGCATATCCAGATAAACTAACATGACACAGGAACAAAGGCATTAGCAAAAATTGGTCAAGATATACAGTACTGTGACGGGCTCGTTCGTACTGTGTCTTGGATATCTGCAAGTCCAGGCTGAGTTCCTTGTCCTTGTGGAAACTACCATTCTTTAGGGCCCTTCTTAGAGTGTACATATTCCAGGTCTGGGAAGGACGCTGGAGGGTCATCCCATATGACGTACTCCCTGATTGGCTGAAGGACAATGACTACTTGCTACATGGCCATAGACCACCTATGCCCTCCTTCCGGGCTTGCTTCAAGAGCATTTTCCGCATCCATACAGAAACTGGCAACATCTGGACCCATCTGCTTGGTGAGTGATTGGGGCGGGGAAGAAATCCAATGTTTCGATCTCCTTAAATGCCAAAGGAGAGATTATATAGCCTTTGTCCAGGGGAAGGAAAAGAACAAAGTTGTTCTGACTGATCAGTGATCCTTGATCCCTGGTCTTTGAGACTAGAAAAGGAAGGCCTAGAACCAGGAGAAGAAATTGGAACTAGATGTTCTTTTGGGATTCCTGGTAGAACTGTCCGTGGAGGCAGTCGCTTCTATCTCATGAATTCCCACTGTGCAAACAAAATGCCAACATTTCAAAAAGTGCTGTTTTAGTCTGAGTTTCTATGACTGGTGCCATTTTCTCCTGAAATTTTAGACCACAGTTCTGAACTCTTTTGTTTTAGTGCTGATTTAACACCGTCGAGGTGCATGTACTGTCTTAGGCTTTTTTTTTTTCTTTTCCCTCCTCTAGGTTTTGTGCTGTTTCTCTTTTTGGGAATCTTGACCATGCTCAGACCAAATATGTACTTCATGGCCCCTCTACAGGAGAAGGTGGTTTTTGGAATGTTCTTTTTGGGTGCAGTGCTCTGCCTCAGTTTCTCCTGGCTCTTTCACACCGTTTATTGTCATTCAGAGAAAGTCTCTCGGACTTTTTCCAAGTGAGTTGAAAGAATGTCAGTACGGAAAGACCACACACTACTGTCACGTCTTGTGATATGAGCTGACCGGGTGCTGAAAGGTCCAGTCACTCCTAAAGGTTCCCTGATGTCGCAGAGGAAGGGCTTTCTATTTTGTGGGTATAATTGGGTGGTGAAGTTCTTCTCTTAAATCCTTCATGAAAAAATACACTACAGCCTCCTCAACAGATGGATTTTACCTGTATGGTACTATCGCTTGTGAAATTTGGGGTACCAGTGGGCTGCTCTTTGAGCCCAAGTACTCAGTACTATCTGACCTTCCCGTTGGCCTGAGCCACAGCAGGGCATGATAAGGTATTCCTGCTTCATGCCGCTAATGCTTCTCCCCACTCGTCCAACTGGCCTTATCTTTGCTGCCCACGCACTGCTGGAAGCCCCAGATGTCCATCCTCTAATGCTTTTTAGATTCTCCAACTCTGTGCCTGGAATTCTGTTTATTTGCTTGTTGTGGTGGTGGTTGTTGTTGGTTTTGGTGGTGGCAGCGGCGGGTTATTTTGGCTTTCCCATAACACCATTAACAGGAATACATTTTCATCATTAAAAAAGTCAACTAAATCACAACAGTACGTCTTAGGAGTACTCCCAATTCACGGGTTTTGTTTGAGGAACTCAAGTGATCAGAACTGAAGAACATTCAGAGCCCTTCGTGAATGGGAAGCTGGGTATGAGCTAGTGCAGAACTCCTAAACTGAAGTCTCCACTAGGGGGAGATTTGGCTGCTCACAAGGAAGGGAAGGGATGAAGTCCTGGGATCCCGGATTCTTAGAAACTTTTCCATTGCAAAATAGACGCGCTTGACCTGGTGGGTTTTTCATCCAGGATGCAGGATAGACTGTATGGGAAATGAGGGGAGGCTGAGTGGAGCTGTTGAAATACGGGAGCAGGTGAACAGAAAGAACAAATTCAACAAGCCATGGGATTTCTTCATTTCTCCCGCTGATTGATTTCATGTTTATGGCTCTTTCTTTAGACTGGATTATTCAGGGATTGCTCTACTGATTATGGGGAGCTTTGTCCCCTGGCTCTATTACTCCTTCTACTGCTCCCCACAGCCACGGCTCATCTACCTCTCCATCGTCTGTGTCCTGGGCATTTCTGCCATCATCGTGGCACAGTGGGACCGGTTTGCCACTCCTAAGCACCGGCAGACAAGAGCAGGTGGGTAGGAAGACATAGAGGTAAACTTCATTTATATTTGGCTCTTGAGTCTAATAGGCCTAACCCTGGACCCTAAGGTTTGCAGTTGGGGGACCCCATCCAAGCCCTGATTTGTGTTTAGAACTCGGAAAGCACCAGGAATTTTCAAAGTTCAGTTCTCCCCCGTGTTTCATAGTATCTGAGTGGCATGTTGGCAGGACAGATAACTACCAAGCTGGTCAGTTCGCTGTAAGTATAGAAGTGATTGCTCTCAAATTTGGTTTGAGAAAGTTAAAAAATATATGGAGCCATTTTAGTGACCTGAGTCCTAAGCAAGGGGATGGAAGGCTTGGTTTGGTGAATTATTAAAAAAAAAAAAAACAAAAAAACCACACAGACACACACACCTTGCGCATAAACACTGGTCACAACTATTGTAACAGCTACAAACATAAACATCTTTGTCTTGTCTCATCTGGACTCTCCTTTTAAGCTTCATTTTTGCAGCAGCACATTAGTTACCACTAGTTTTCAGGCCCTTTGGACTTCTTAATATGTGCTGTGTCTTAAACCTTCAGTTAAAAGAATTAAATATTCATGAGGCACCAGCTGTGTGCCAGCATTGTGCTTTAACGAGGGCATCTACAAAAATGCGGAAGGTCAGCCCTGCCCTCCAGTTAAGTGTAGGGTAGTGATGTTGAGACAAATACCCATTCTTCCCTTCCTCTTACCTGACTTGTGTGTCCCTGAGCCTTGACAACTTCTGATCTGGGTATGTCTGTCTACTCAGGAGAGGTCAGAGTCCCGTTGCTTAATTTTTTTATGAACTTAATGGAAAAGCTGCCCAGCTTCTCTCTGACTTGGAAGCCACCCACCTGAAGCCTTGCCATTTAGGTTCTGTATCCAAGTCAGCCATGAGAGGTGTTTGACATAGGCTTTTGGCCCAGCCTTCACATTTCTTAACAAATAATTAAGAATGTCGGATGTTTGTTCTCGGTGCTCCTTAAAGGTAATAGCTAGATTAGCACGGACACAGACAGCCTTCTTCCCATTCTGGATGTTGAAGAAATGTCTGCTGTCTGTTATTCGCCATGTGGTGGAGTTTCCTAAACATGTCCTGTTCACCAGAAAATAGCTAATTGTGACAATAAACATCTGAATTGTAGAGTAAGACAGTGGTGCTTAGTGGTGGTATTTTGTGGTGGCTATTTCCTTGACAATCTTATGTCTGCTTTGTTCAGGAGTGTTCCTGGGACTTGGCTTGAGTGGTGTTGTGCCCACCATGCACTTTACTATCGCTGAGGGCTTTGTCAAGGCCACCACAGTGGGCCAGATGGGCTGGTTCTTCCTCATGGCTGTGATGTACATCACTGGAGCCGGCCTTTATGCTGCGCGAATTCCTGAGCGTTTCTTTCCTGGGAAATTTGACATATGGGTAAGAAGGGACTCTTCCAGCGGGGCCTATGATGTGAGTGACCAGCCAAAGTTAAAGGTCTGAGTACAAGGCGGTAAGAAACATAGGGACCACGTAGTGTAGTGTTTCGGGGTACCTGTATATACACAGGGAGAAATGGCAGGGGAATAACCAGTATTAACATTTTGATGTATCTCTCACAAGATTTATAAAAAAATTTTCTACAACAAATACATCACTTTTATGATGTAAAAAGACTTTTAAGGAGACACTAGAAGAGGCAAATGCCTGCTACTTACTACTGATCTCCCCTTGCCACTGTCCTAAAGGCCCTTCTCTTGTCATTCCTGCAGTTCCAGTCTCATCAGATTTTCCATGTCCTGGTGGTGGCCGCAGCCTTTGTCCACTTCTACGGGGTCTCCAACCTTCAAGAATTCCGTTACGGCCTAGAGGGCGGCTGTACTGACGACTCCCTTCTCTGAGCCTTCCTACCTGAGGGGTGGAGGAGGAACTTCCCAAGTGCTTTTAAAAATAACTTCTTTGTTGACGTGAGAGGAAGAGTCTGAGTTGTCTGTTTCTAGAAGAAACCTCTTAGAGAATTCAGTACCAACCAAGCTTCAGCCCACTTTCACACCCACTGGGCAATACTTTCCATTTCCCTAGCTGAGGAGAGCGGGGATGGCCCAATTTAGCCATGCCCGTCTTCAGCAGCTCCCCCTTGTTGGCAAGGCAACTACCGTCCCCTCACAGAGACAGTACTTTGAAGCTCATGTTGAGATTTTACCCCTCCTCCAACCATTTTGGGAAAAAATGATGGACTGGGACTCTTCAGAAATTCTCTTTCTGGAGGAAAATATCCCTCCCTTACCCCCATCCTTACTTTGTAACCTGGCTTATAACAGGCCATCCATTTTTGTAGCACACTTTTCAAAAACAATTAGAACCTGGTCCCATCTTTCTCGGGCCTGGATCTGCTTTTACAGCAGGAAAAACAAAGCCACCAACTTTTACATAGCCCGGCTAATCATGGAAGTGTGTCCAGGCTTCAAGTAACTTGACTTTTAATTTTTTTTTTTTTTCTTGGCAGAGTAATGTAAAATTAAAATGGGGAAAGATATTTAATATTTAATACTAAGCTTTAAAAAGAAACCTGCTATCATTGCTATGTATCTTGATGCAAAGACTATGATGATAATAAAAGAAAGTACAGAAGACACTCGGCATTCGAAGATTTAACATGTGTGGTCTCAACTATTTGTACACAACTCCAAAGGATTAAAACCAGTAACGTAGTTTCAGATTCTGCTGAGATACAAACTTGAATCATAGTCATTGATTGACAGGCTGGCATATGCGGGCCGATGAATGAGCCTAATTGAATTCCTAGCATATGCTTCTCAATACAGCTTTGTTTTTCTCTACTTACCACACAGACCTTGTGCTAGAGAGTTTGGTTTGCTGTAGTAGTATTAATTAGAAGATTCTCGAAGGTGTTGGGAATATATCCCTGTGATCAAATCTCTACTGCATATTACTTAAGAGTTTCATTCTTCTAAAGCTGCCTGGCTTGAGGATGTCTCATCAAGAGGTTATTCCATGCTTTTCTGGGCTTTTGTGAATTGCGCTCAACTTGATTTGTCTTCATTAGGCGGCATACGGTCTGCAGTTGTCACTGACTGTACGCAGTTACATAGGAATCTTCTTGAGTTACAAAGTTGGGTTCAGGGCGCCTGGGTGGCTCAGTGGGTTAAGCCGCTACCTTCGGCTCAGGTCATGATCCCGGAGTCCTGGGATCGAGTCCCGCGTCGGGCTCGCTGCTCAGCGGGAAGCCTGCTTCCCTTCCTCTCTCTCTGCCTGCCTCTCTGCCTACTTGTGATCTCTCTCTGTCAAATAAATAAATAAAATCTTTAAAAAAAAAAAATTAAAAAAAATTTAAAAAAAAAAAAAAACAAAGTTGGGTTCACTTCAAAGGTCACATTTGTACAACTGGGAGAACAAATGGTTCTTTTTTTTTTTTTTTTACAAATGGTTCTTTTTAAAAAAGAATCCAATTAGGCCAACACATAGGAAACGTTTCTCAACCTCAAGTAGTAATCAGGGAAATGTAAATTAAAACCAAAGTGATAAAAAAATTTCAGTCCTGGCAGATTGGCACAAATTGAAGGTC
Organism: Lutra lutra; assembly: GCF_902655055.1. NCBI lineage: Eukaryota > Metazoa > Chordata > Mammalia > Carnivora > Mustelidae > Lutra > Lutra lutra. The sequence goes on along the minus strand of NC_062292.1, from coordinate 42,272,796 downwards.
TTATTGAATGTTGGTATAGATGTGGAGCAGACCAGATGCTGTTGGTGCAAGTGCACATTGGTAGATGACTCCGTGTGGACATGCATAGACCATATAGACACATTACAATATTCAAACATTTTATGAAACAACACTCTACATATGAAATGCATCTGATATCTATCCTCGATCTCTTCATTTTTGGAAATGCTCCTGGGGCACCTCGGTAGCTCAGTTGGCTAAGCATCGGACTTTGGCTCTGGTCATGATCTTGGGGTCCTGGGATCCAGCCTCAAGTCAGGCTCCGTGCTCAACGAGGAGTCTGCTTGTCCTTCGGCCCCTTTCCCCTATACATGCTCTTTCTCAAATAAATAGAATCTTTAATAAATAAAAATGATCCGTCTGACCCATTAAATTGTTGATAAGTCATTAGTGGGCCACAGCTCACACTTTGAAAAGCACTACCTTTGAGAAACTTAGCTTATACCAAAAGACGGTAGCTGTCTCTAGTAGCAACATATACAGACAAGCCAAGTGTCGAAAACTATTGAATGGAAAAATAAATCTTGGTTTACTCATATAAGAAAACATTAATTAGCAGTGAAAATTATAGTGACAAGCAACAACATGGATGAATCTCCAGATTAGGGATAGGAGGGAAGCAACTCAGAATACATCTGGTATGATTGCATTTACATAAAGCTATTAATGTGCAAAACTAGTGCTAGTTCAGGGATATAGACATGGTAAAAACTTGAAAGAAGCAATGTTAATTCAGAAAAAAAAAATAGTTACCTCTGGAAGAGTAAGAACAGGATTAGAACAGGGGCCCATAGAATATTTCAAAAGTAACGCTTACATTTTTTTTAAAGATTTTATTTATTTATTTGAGAAAGAGAGGTCACAGGTAGGCAGAGAGAGAGGGGGAAGCAGGCTCCCCACTGAGCAGAGAGCCCGACGCGGGCCTCAATCCCAGGACCCTGAGATCATGACCTCAGCCGAAGGCAGAGGCTTAACCCACTGAGCCACCCAGGCGCCCATCTTTTTAACCACCTGGGCGTGCCTCATACCATAGTTGTGTTTTCTTGCACATACGGAAGTATTTATATCCATTGAATACAAAACAACTTGAAGTTCAGAAAGTCCTTAAAGAGCTGATATCACAAGTCACAGACTGGTGACCAGCAGGCTGCAAACCTCCACAAACATGTTTTGCTTGGCCTACAGTGTGCAAACATTTGCCTGCTGCTCAGTACCAGCAATGCCCTTGATGGAGGGCTCGTGCTCTCAGTGCATTACTGCCCCTCGCTCACTGGGGTCACTGGCCTAGCTCCTGGAAGCAGCTAAGTTTGCAGTCACTAGTATAAAGCTGGAAGGAAACAGACTGCATCTGACCCAACTGCATCCATTTTTGTCTGTGCGGACAAACAGAGATCCCCAGCGATTAGTGAACCCTAGTGTGTAGGTGTTGGATCATCTGTCAGTAGTAGGATCCAGGTAAGAGGATCTAAGAGAGAACGTTGTTATCTTTGTACTTTTCATATGTCATATTATATCTTTTTTATCTCTAACCCTGTGAAGTAGGTAGCATTATCCCAATCCACAGATGAGAGAAACTTAAGGTCCCATGGGTCACCTAGGTGGCTCAGTCGTTAAGTGTCTGCCTTCGGCTCAGGTCATGATTCCAGTGTCCTGGGATCAAGCCCCTCAGTGGGAAGCCTGCTTCTCCCTCTCTCACTCGCCCTGCTTGTGTTCTCTTTCTTGCTGAGTCTCCATCAAATAAATAAATAAAATATTTAAAAAGGAAGGAAGGAAAGTAGGAAGGAAGGAAAACTTAAGGTCCCAAAAGACCAAGACTTTCTGCGAAGTTGATGGACAGGTTTGGAGTCAGTATCTGAATGGAGATCATGCTGACTTAAACCCCATGCTCTAAAGCTTTGGATCATTTAAAAATCCCTTCTGCTCCTGATTTCTGTATCCTCCCTTATCTTTATCAGAACTGCTAACTAGTAGCAAGTGAGTATTATCTTCTTTCTCTAGCTGCATACACGTAGTTCATTCACTTCCTAAATACTTGTTCAGGACCTGCTGTATAGTAGGCACTAGAAGAGAAGAAGTAAATGATGGCAAAACACTGCCAAGCTCTGATTAAAGAAAAGCCAAGAATAAAAGGATCAGCCTTTAGCTCTTCCCTATCAATAAATTAAAAATTAGGACGGAGACTAACTTATCTCTATCCTTAGAACATCCATTTTCAATTTAAACATAGAAGTTTGGGAACATTAGTAAACTCTTAAATTACTACAAATGGATAAGATCTAAGGAAATTCTTGAACACTCTGTCAGTCTGGTCCTCACAGAAGCATTCTCCAAGATTAAATTAAGTATACAAGGATTTTTATTATGGGAAACGCATATATGTAAAAGAAAATACAAAGGGAGCCAGAGAAGGCAGGGAGAGCCATGAGGCTGTGATGCCATCCTGACACCCCCCCAACTGAAGAAAAGAGGGAGAGAAGGTTGGGAGAGCCATCCTCGACTGCCTTGCAATCTAAGAAAGCTTCAGCAAAGCCCTTTGTTTGGGAGAAGCCCTTGACCCAGAGTCCCCTGACAATGGAGTCCCGTTTTCCCTAGAAAAGGTCTGCTTTAGCATCTCTCTCTCCTATCAACCAGAAAGGGGCCTGGAACCAGCCCTTGGAAGACATGACCTGGGTGCAAATTCACTGAAGAATTTCAAAGCAGCAACGGGGGACCTGCTTTGATGACATTCAGTGAATGATTAAGAGATATATTCTCTTGTCTGCCATGTTTTGGTGGTACAGAAATGCAATGGATCCTGCCTAGCTGGTTTCAGAGATTCAACCTATATTCTATGTACTTGATCTGGGGTTCCAAGACCAGTTCTTTGTTTTCTGTTCCTGAAACCCTTTAACACCCAAACCATAAAGCCAGGGTGATGTTTGGAACCAGACTGACTGACTCACCCTATCCAGCCCTAGCCCTCCAGAATGGGCCTAAAAAGGTCAGAATAAGTTTATAGGGTTTGGGGTCAGTTATCCAAATGACTAGAAATATTCTTGTGGGGAAAGGATAGCATCCCCATGACTTAAAGACCCAAAACATGCTGAGATTGTATCCCTGAATAAAATTGGATAAGCCTGAACTAACTCCCTCAGTGTTCTGGCTTTTTTGCTAGCAGTTTCTCCATCTTTTATTCTCTGGGAAAAGTGTGGGCATATTCTAAACAAAGCCACTTTTTGTTTTAAGTTCCCTCTCATATCATGAAAAATTCTCAATTTAGCAGACAGGAATTAGGCATTTTATCATTAAAGTGCTATTTTGCATCTGGAAAACATGGGATTCTTTTTACTTTCTTTTTTAAAAAGATTTTCTTTTTTTAAAGATTTTATTTATTTGACAGAGAGAGACACAGCAAAAGAGGGAACACAAGCAGGGGTGGGTGGGAGAGGGAGAAACAGGCTTCCTGCTGAGCAGGGAGCCCAATGTGGGGCTTGATCCCAGAACCCTGGGATCATGACCTGAGACAAAGGCAGATGCTGAACAACTGAGCCACCCAGGTGCCCCTTTAAAAGATTTTCTAAAAGATTATATTTATCTATTTGACACAGAGAGAGACAGTGACAGAGGGAATACAAGCAGGGGGAGTGGGAGAAGGAGAAACAGGCTTCCCGAGAGGCCAACATGGGGCTGGATCCCAGGACCCTGGGATCATGACCCAAGCCAAAGGCAGACGCTTAACAACTGAGCCACCCAGGCACCCTGCTTTTTGAAAGATTTTATTTTTAATCTCTACACCCAACATGGGGCTCAAACTCACCACCCCAAGATCAAGAGTTACACACTCCACTGACCAAGACAGCCAGGTGCCCCATTTTCACTTTTTATTTAAATTGGATGTATGTTTAATCCACATGATGAAAAGCTCAAAAGGCACAAGTTATAGAGGGAAAAATCTTTACACCCTGTGTCATGACCAACCAGTTCCTCTCTCCAAAGAAACCAACATTTTGTATCTTTCCAGGTGAATTCTGTACATATACAGGCAAATATGAGTATTAATATTTCCCCAAATGTTTACACAAATAATAGCAACCTATACACACTGTTCACAACTTCATGATATTGGATTGTATGTGAATGTACCACACTTGTTGAAGCAGTTCCCTCCTGATGTACTTTGTTTTCAGTCTAATCTGCAGAGAACCCGGTGCACACATCATTTTACATGTGCATGAGTATATAGGAGGGATAAATTTATGAAAATCCCTCGAAGTTATCTTCATTCATCATTTTCGTTTCCCAACTGCCCCCAAAGGAACTTGTGCCAGTCCTGCTTGCCCACCCATAATGTGTAAATCAGGGATACTTCCTTTTTTTTTTTTTTTAAGATTATTTGTGAGAGAGCATGTGCATGCAAGCGAGAAGCGGGGTGGGGGGTGCTTGGCAGAGGGAGAGAATCTTCAAGCAGACTCCCTGCTGAGCACCAAATCCCTAGGTGGAGCTCAATCTCATGACTCTTGAGATGACTGCTTGAGCCAAAACCAAGAGTGGGATGCTTAAATGACTGAGCCACCCAGGTGGCCCAATCAGGAATACTTTTAGATCAGAGAGAGATGATACAAAAGATGGAAACACTGTGTAAAATTAGATTGCTATCCACTAGGCTATCATTTTATTATCCATAAATCAAAGGCCCTACAAAGGAAAACAGTACAGTGGTTCTCCCTTCTCCAGTTTCGGTTACTGGTAGCCACTGATCTCTGGAACCAGATGATGCTCCAGACATATGGCCAGGTCAGTGAGAAGCCTAACACTATGTTACAGTGTCTACATCATTCCCTTCACTTCTTCTCATCACGTAGGCATTTTATCATCTCACATCATCAAGAGAACAGTGGGTACTGTACGATAGTTTTAGAGAGCACGATCACATTCACACAACTTTTAGTGTGTTGGTATAGTCTGTTTTACTACTGTTGTTAATTTCTTACAATGCCTAACTTAACGATTAAACTTCAGGATACGTATGCACAGGAAAAAACATAGCAAAAATAGTATTCAGCATTATCTGTGATTTCAGGCATCCTCTGGGAGCTTTGGAACATATCCCCCCTGGATAAGGCAGAAGCACTGTACCATCAAAAATAGTTTGGACATGCATAGAAGTTGGTAATTCCTCATTCCCCTCTGGACCACTAAGATTAAGTATGCCAGAATCAATTAGAAACAAAATTCCTAAACTGAACACTCTGCACTCGCGAGCTGGTGAAAAGCCAGCAGAAGAGAAAGAGGGGGATATGATGACCACTGGGACTTCCCATACGATCCTTTGCAATTTCCCTCAAAGCGTCCAACTTCTAGTGACCACAAGTTCCTTCCACTTTGTCCTGCACTACAAGAAGTAGAGGAGAACCACCTCAAGGGTGATGATAGGCCCATTATGATGCAGAGAATGCTGAGGTCAGTGGATCGCAAGGCTCAGAGGATTCTCCCCACAGCCATGGTCCGCGGGATAAGGCCGTTGTGGACAATGGACGCAAAGAAACTTGAAGCCCCCGTGCGTTTTCTCGATGTGAGGGGGTTCCTGAATACCCGGCAGGTAAAAGATGCTTCCTGCAACCAGCCCTTGAGTTTAGAAACGTGGAATCGCGTCCATCCGCCGGGTCTCGGGCGACTCGGGCAGAATCTGGTCTCAGCCAATCACGCGGCAGAGAACTGTACACCCGCCCCTCCTTGCCGGACCCCACCCTGCCCTACCTTTTCTTTCCGCTTTTCTCTAAGTGGGCGGAAGCCGGCTCCCGGGTACCTGAAGGTCACATGATGCCTACTGCTCACGTGACGCAACCGGGGCCGGGAGTAGGGTGGGTCTCGAGTTGCATTACGTCATTACGTCGCGCGGCCGCGGAGGCGAGATCCCGGACGACCACGGTGACGGCTCCAGAGCCTCCGGGTCGGGGCGGCGGCAGCGCTTGGGCTCCTCCTGAGCCGGCTGCTGGCCCCGAGCCCCACCCAATCCCCACCGGCAGGGAACCAGCCCGGCGTAGCTCGGTGGGCCCGCGAGCGGAGGTGAGTTGCAGGAGGAGGTGGCAGGCAGCTCTGCCCTTCCCTTCCTAGCCCCTGGCTCCCGCTTACAGCCCTTCCCCCATCCATCGACTCCCTCCGTGTTGGAACGCGGAGACGCCGGAGAGTTGAGGGAGGCTTGCGGGGCTCTAGTGTAGAGCGCCCTTCTCTCAGCCCCTTCCTGACCGCGCCCCTCCAGGACCTCCACCTGGAACTGCCAGAGCTGTTCCCAGTGTTGTCAGGAGGGAAGACTGTCTTTCCTTCTCCCACCTGGAGTCCTCCCCTTCTTCCACCTGGAATTTAGTCTCTCCAGAATTTGACATCTTTCCGCTCTCGCCCTCCTCCCGAGTCTTCCGTGGTGGAACCCCTCTGTTCAGATGTTAACAGAAGTTCCAGAAAGGTGAGAGGGAAAGATAGGGCTGAGGTTTTGCATGATGAGGCAGGAATGCCCAAGGAGGAAGACTACACTGAATTAAGGTTAACTGTCGCTTGTGACACAAACTGTAAAATCCAGTCCTGGGCTGAGTCCTGTGGTAACTCAGAAAATCTTCACCGAAAATGGGCATCTGTTCAGATTTTTTCTTAATTCTCCAGAATTGGAAGTAAATACACTTAAGGAAAATACTTTTGAAAAACGTCATATACTTTGACGAATCGCCTCCTATTCTGTAAAATGGATCTTGCAGGTTGTTGGAGAGCTTATGTAGAGTTCTTATAAAATAATGCTAACTGCACATAGAAGTAGATGAGAATTTAGGATCTCGTGTGTGCTATTCAAAAATTATGGTTGTGAGTTGTGGACTCTTGAGGATCATTGTTTAATTTTTTTTCCCTTGGATTATATCAGAAAGTGATAGATCCCAAATAGACTCTTAATAACCATCCCATTTCATTCCCCAGAAATTGTCCTTGAAACAAACAAAAAAAAAGGTCACTAAAGCCTGTCAACAATCAAGAAAGTAAAAAGTACATTGGGTCTTTTTAATAAGAATGTATTACTGAGTTTTTTTTAACTTGATGCATGTAAGTGAACTTTGCAAGTGACAGGCTGTAGCAGTGAAATTAGTAGTGGAGTTTTAATAGATTTCTACCCTAATAATTAGGCTCTTGGTTTCAGTATAGAAGAATTACTACTAATTTGCTAGAATTTGCTACTAATGTAGAACCTTCAATAACTTAATCACATGAGAGCCTTCAATAACTTAATCACGTGAGAGCCATAGGTAAGCTTGCAGTATTTCCATTATTTAGTGTAGGTAATGGGTCCTCATTTGAAATGTCATTTTAAGAAGAAATCCAGATATATTTGGAAGTCATAATAATTCTTTGCATATGTCTTTAGAAAAAAGTTATTTTCAGTGACTCTGGCCTTTATTGCTCTAAGTTGAATACACAATCTTTATTTTCTTGCATTTGATTTCTAAACATTTAAGGTACACCTGCTAGTATAGGGAAAAAATATATAAAACAGAATCCTATCCTCTAAATATTTACCTACTTTATTTATGTATATTAAGTAATAGTGATATCACACCTCTAGGAAATTTTATCTTTTCATTTTATCATTTGAGACTGTGACAGCATTGTGAAGATATGCAAGATATGTATGGGTTTTTTTCCATTTAAAGTACAGTTGAGTATTGATTATAGTAAATGTCAAGTGGTAGGGGCACTCGATATTGGAATTTGTAGGAAGAGGAGATTGTTTTTACTTGGGTTTATGGCGAGATTGTTGTGGGAAGATCAGTAGTAGGAGTACTCTGTACTTGTGTTTGGGTCTGAGGAAGCCGCCTTAATTTGTATAGCTAATTGAATATGTTTAATTTTGCTAGTCCTTCAAGTGTGCTCTGGGTTTTTTTTCTCTTATACTTGCAGCATCCAAGGACCCCTTTCTTTCCTTCTCCATATTGCTTGATGGGAGGCATTATGGCCCCCAAAGACATAATGACAAATACTCACGCTAAATCCATCCTCAATTCAATGAACTCTCTCCGGAAGAGCAACACCCTCTGTGATGTGACCCTGAGAGTAGAGCAGAAAGACTTCCCTGCCCATCGGATCGTGCTAGCTGCATGTAGCGACTATTTCTGTGCCATGTTCACCAGCGAGGTAAGTGGTCAGTCACTGCCTCACAAATGAAACGCACACTTGTTTGTTTTGTTTTTTTTTTTAAAGATTTTATTTATTTATTTGACAGACAAAGATCACTAGTAGGCAGAGAGGCAGGCAGAGAGAGAGGGGAGGAAGCAGGTTCCCCGCTGAGCAGAGAGTCTGATGTGGGGCTCGATCCCAGGACCCTGAGATCATGACCCGAGCCGAAGGCAGAGGCTTCAACCCACTGAGCCACCCAGGCGCCCCGAAACGCACACTTGTAACCTTGTAGTTGTCTCATCTCATTGGATAAAATAGTAGAAGCTTGATGTAATAGTACATTTCTATAGTATGGTGGTTCGGTGGGCAGGCTGTGGTCAAAATCTGCCTTTAGACGATGTCTTAGTTTCCTCATCTCTAAATTAGGGGTATTTGCAATGTGCAATCACATATGGTTACTGTGACAGTTATTTGAGAAAATAACATGAAGTGTTTAGAGCAGTGTCTGGCATGTGGCAAAACGCAAATGTCAGCTACTAGATTTTACTTATTTTTAAAATTTGTTTTCCTGGTTTTTTTCTCCTTCTAAAGTCTAATATTTTAAAGTGAATTCGAGGAGGATAATAGGGAGGGAAGGAAAGAAGAGTAGGATTCAGTCCTCATCCAACTCCACCTAACAGTATATGAAGAAAATCAACAATCATGTGACCAGTATAGAGTTAGAGTAATTTCAGATGAGAGGAGGAGGACTTAATAAATGACTGCATGACTGAATAGGTGTATGGAGTATAACTTGGAAAAAGATGCTGACTGTGGGGTGTAAGCAGTTAAAGGGAATAAGGAAAAGGTTGACTTTACAAGAAAAAAGGTTGTGCTTATAGGTATTATTGGGCGCTTGGGTGGCTCTCTTGGCTAGGCGTCCGCCTTCGGCTCAGGTCATGCATGATCCCAAGGTTCTGGGATTGAGCGATATTGGGCTCCCTGCTCAGCAGGGAGTCTGCTCCCTCTGCCCTCCCTACCCCCACCACGTCCTCTCTCTCTCCCTCCCTCTCTCTTTTTCTCTGTCAAATAAATAAATAAAATCTTTAAAAGAGAAAGAAAGAAAGAAGGAGAGACTGTTTTAGGGGTGTCTGAGTGGCTCAGCCAGTTAAGCGGCTCTTAGTTTCAGCTCAGGTTGTGATCTCATGGGTATGAGACAAGCCTGCCTTCCATCCTGGTCCTCTCCACTCAGCTGGGAGTCTGCTTGAAGCATCTCTCCCTCTCTGCCCCCCCCCCCAATAAATAAATAAATAAATTTTTTTTTTAAAGATTTTATTTATTTATTTGACAGAGAGAGATCACAAGCAGGCAGAGAGGCAGTCAGAGAGAGAGGAGGAAGCAGGCTCCCTGCTGAGCAGAAAGCCCAATTCGGGGCTTGATCCCAGGACCCCGAGATCATGACCTGAGCCGAAGGCAGCGGCTTAACCCACTGAGCCACCCAGGCGCCCCTAAATAAATCTTTCTTTAAAAAACTGCTTTAGTAGTTGGCAGAATACTTAAAATGTAGAGTAAGGCTCTTAAATATATTGTGAAGTGCTCTTACAAAGCCAAACAACAGAGAGCACTGCAACTTTTTTTTATTTTTCAAAATCTCAAGTCTGGTTTTTTAAATTTTAAATCAATTATCTTGAATTCTTTGTAAAGATTTATTTGAGAGAGTATGGGAGTGGGGGGTAGAGGCAGAGGGAGAAGGGAAGCTGAGCATGGAGCCTATCACAGGGCTTGATCTCACAACCCTGAGATCATCACCTGAGCTGAAATCAAGAAATCAGGAGTTGGGGGCAACTGGATGGCTCAGCGGGTTAAAGCCTCTGCCTTCAGCTCAGGTCATGATCCTAGGGTCCTGGCATTGAGCCCCACATCGGGCTCTCTGCTCAGCGGGGAGCCTGCTTCCCCCTCTCTCTCTCTGCCTGCTTCTCTGCCCACTTGTGATCTCTGTCTGTCAAGTAAATAAAAATAAAATCTTTAAAAAAAAAAAAGAAAGAAGTCAGGAGTTGGATGCTTAACTTACAAGCCACCCAAGCTCTTGAAGTTTTTTAAGCTTGAGTGAGAGTACACCAGTGTATTATATCATGTATCTGTATTTATGCATGTGTCTGAAATATCTCATGTTAACATTATTTTTAACATTATTATGTTAACATTATTTTCAAAAAAAATTTTTTAAGAGAGAAAGCACGCAAGCAGGGGGAAGGGGCAGACGGAGGAAGAGAGAGAATCTCTGGTGGGGAGCCCAATGCAGGGCTCAGTCTCAACAACCCTGAGATCATGACCTGAGCCGAAATCAAGAGTTGGAGGCTTAACTGACTGAGTCACCCAGGCGCCCCTTTAAAAATTAAAAAAATTAAAAAAAAAAAAAAAAAACCCAAAAACAAAAACGGGGTATACCTGGGTGGCTCAGTTCATTAAGCCTCTGCCTTTGGCTCAGGTCATGATCCTGGGGTCCTGGGATCAAGCCCCACGTTGGGCTCCCTGCTCCGAGGGGAGCCTGCTTCTCCTTCTCCTCCTGCTCATGAGCATGCGCACGTGCTCTCTCTCCCTCTTTCTCAAATAAATCTTAAAAGACATTTTTTTTTAAACCATCAGTATTTTCTTTAATCTTTTTACCTTAGTGAAGATGTTATTGGATCTGAATGGGAGAATGATGGTTTTATCTCATTCACCCTAGAGTTAGATGTTGCCATCTCATTTTACAAACTAAGAAACAAGGTCCCCAATATTGCCTTAGGTCACGTAGCTTATAAACGGTGGAGGTAGGGTTTACTCCTAAATTTTCTGACTCTAGACCTAAACAATATATGCCATATTTGAAAAGCTATGAATATATGCCACATTGCTTTATACAAATCTTACTTAGTTGCTTTATACAAATTTTAAGTACTGTGCTTCCTCAGCCTCTGATATGCGGATTTTTATATTCTGTAATTTCAAAGCCGAAATAGTTTAGGATGCTCTGAGCCAATGCTGGGTCACATGGCTGGTAGGAAAAACATGGAAACCTGCCAGATCATTCCTGCTAATTCAGGCTAATTGTAAAACGCTCTTGTATAATATAACATCACCGATCACGTCCTGTTTTCCTCCAGAAACAGTAACTGCCCAGGAGCATCAGGAGCAGTTGGCATTTAACTGGGTAAGGAAGGTTCTCTCAGCAGCTGCTGAGCATGAGGTACTAATGGAGCAGGACTGCTGACTGCTAATTATATATTGTACATCCTGTTCTTTGTCAGCTTGAGGAAAATCAGCCTGTCTTTGCTCTCTCTGCACATTGAAATTGGTACGGAGTTCTATAAAAGAATTCTTTCTTTTTTCTCATCAGGGATTATTTTATAGTCTTTCTTTAAAAACTGGTATTAGGCAAGAAAATGCCAGCTGGTTTGTCTTTATTTTTAAAAGTAGCTGATACAAAGGAGAGGGACCAGAGATCTAGGTCCAAGACTCAGTTCTCTTATCAGTGCTTTGTGAACCCTGACAACCATCTAACTTCATTGGGTTGATCTTTAAAATAAAGTAGTTGAACTAGATGGTTTCATTGTTCTCTTCCAGCCCTGAAATGCTCCTTGAATGAAGTCCAACGAAAAGATCATTTCAGTGAGACAAAAGGACCTGAGTTTTAGCTGTCTCTTACTAGTTAAGATACCTTGGTTAAGTCACATAACTGCTTTGAATGGGAATAATACCAGACCTCTAAATCTTTACCAGGTTGCTGTGAGAATTAGGTGAAATAATAGGAAATAAGAAGCACTTGGAAAAATTGTAAAGCAAATATAAATGTGAAATGATACTATAAATTGTTCTGAGTTAATAAATAGCAAAATGTTTTCATATTTAAGTCATTTGATGGGAATGTGGTTTGTTGAATAAGAAATTTCTGGAATAGATTTACTTATATGTTTCTGTTTGTAAATATTTTTACTTTTTGCAATGTTAATAAAACATTTTTCCAAAATGATTACTAACGACTTTTTTTTTAAAGATTTATTTATTTGACAGACAGAGATCACAAGTAGGCAGAGAAGCAGGCAGAGGGAGGGAGGGAAGCAGGCTCCCCGCTGAACAGAGAGCCTGATGCGGGGCTTGATCCTAGGACCCTGGGATCTCAACCCGAGCTAAAAGCAGAGGCTTAACCCACTGAGCCACCCAGGCGCCCCACTAATGACATTTTTAATGTTAGGGGTTGATTTTGTTATTGGCTTTGGTAGATGATAATTTTTTTTTTAAGATTTTATTTATTTATTTGACAGACAGAGATCACAAGTAGGCAGAGCGGCAGGCAGAGAGAGGAGGAAGCAGGCTCCCCGCTGAGCAGAGAGCCCGATGCGGGGCTCGATCCCAGGACCCTGGGATCATGACCCAAGCTGAAGGCAGAGGCTTTAACCCACTGAGCCACCCATGCGCCCCGAGAATACTTCTTGATTATTATTTTGGGCTTATGGAGAAATCAAAGATGATAAAGTCATTTAGTTTATAATGGAAGTTTTGTGAGTGATTTTAATTTCTAACTAAGGTTAAGATGTAATAAAATTTTCATAAGGTAATCAGTTTCCAGGTCGTTTACTGTCCTGTAAAACTGAAGATTTGCACTCTTGGTCAAAGTTTTCTGTGATTATCTGTCCTTTTTGATACTCATAACTCCTAAGGTAGGGACTAAATATGCCACTAACAATTCAGTAATCCCGAAATAGACTCAATCCAGTATTTTGAAAAAGTATCACAAGTTCAGTTATATTCAGTGCCCCAGTAGAAGGCCCCTTAAGATGACTTGCACGTTTCATCATTTCCAAGTGTAGTCTAACGACAGACAACAACACTGAGTAGTCTTGGAGGGTCGAGCTGTAAGCCACAGGGTCCTCTACGAGCATGAAATGTCATTGAAATTTTGAGTTTTACCGTGAAAGCTCAGGGCCACAGTAGTGTATGTTCACAGAATTGTTGAATTCTATTCTGTAATAGATCTCTGTTTGTTTTATTACGAAAGTAGTGTTTTAAATTATTCACTAGTAAAATTGATATTCCAAGGCGTCACCTCACTGTGTGCTCTTGGGTTACATACAGCTGCCCCCAATTTGAAAAGCTACAAATAGGGGCACCGGGGTGGCTCAGTGGGTTAAAGCCTCTGCCTTCGGCTCAGGTCACGATCCCAGGGTCCTGGGATCGAGCTCCGCATCGGGCTCTCGGCTCAGCGGGGAGCCTGCTTCCTCCTCTCTCTCTCTCTCTGTGCCTGCCTCTCTGCCTACTTGTGATCTCTGTCTGTCAAATAAATAAATAAAATCTTTAAAAAAAAAAAAAAAAAAGGAAAAGCTACAAATACATGCCATCTTTGCTTTATACAAATCAAACAAATTAGACCGTGATTTTTTAAAACTGTGTATTCCATTAATGTTAACATTCCTTCAAGCTCTTGGATACGAGATTCTGCCTTCATCTCATGGAAGTATAATCACCATTATTTCATGCCCTTTGAACCTTCAGCTTTCGGAGAAGGGGAAACCTTATGTTGATATTCAAGGCTTAACTGCTTCTACTATGGAAATTCTGTTGGACTTTGTATACACGGAAACGGTACACGTGACAGTGGAGAATGTGCAAGAACTGCTCCCTGCAGCCTGTCTCCTGCAGCTGAAGGGTACGGCTGTTAACGATGCTGTCGCGCCGCGTAGCCTTAGGAGTGTTTAAAATTAATGCTGTAAACTGAATCCTGAAAATTACGGAGGCGGACTGTGGGCACTCGTGTTTACTGTTTGTTGCACAAAAGATCAGATTTCAGTCGTAATTTCAAAGAACCTCTCCACATGTGAGTATTTGGCTCGTTTAAAGAAAGCATTTATGCCTTTTCTGTTTTTTAAAAAGTGGAAGCGGGAATAATAGACACATTTGCTTACATATATGTATGCACTGACTCTACAGGGCAACACAGGAGACTGATACTTAACTATTCATGGCCGACATGGAAAGGAACTAGATGGCCAGGTAGACAGGGAGGCCGAGGGATTATTCATGGGTAAACCCTTTTGTACTTTGAATTTTTGAATCATGTAAACTATCTCTTGGGAATTTAAATTGGCATACAAAAATGAAAGTATATAATGTTTTCACAGGATTAAACATTCATATTCCCAGTCTGTCTTTCTTAATCTGCCCTGATGTTTCTATGATTCAGTTTTTTCAAACACGTGGTTGAAAATTTTCATTTTTTAACACATGATTGAAAACAGTGTGAAGCTTTTGCACTATTGCACAGCCGTAAAATTAGATTTATGATCTGAACTTGTCGATTAGAGAAATAAAAGAGTGGTGTTAGTATCTTCTAGTTTTCCTTCATTGGAGTCTTTCAGTAAGTTTGCATATAGAGTAGAAATTGGGTACGTTATGTTAAATTGTGATTGGTTTTATAAAAGCTTGATTCCCAAGAGGCTTATAGGCATTTTTAATTGTGCCACTGTCCATAGAAACAGTTTGTCTTACTATACTTATTTTAAAGCCAAAACAGAGACATAGTTGTGAAGGCCAAGGTCACATAGCACATGAAACAGAAATTGAATTCCTTAAGCATAAAATTTCTAATCTGATCATCAGTGTTGAGCCAGGATTCCTCTGTTACCTTGTAGAGAAGATATGTAGAGAGGATACCTTGATCCAAGGATGTAGACCAGTTCACACCTGGTCAAGTACCCTGAAGTGTTCGTTGTCTGTGTTTGTCCTAGGTGTGAAGCAAGCCTGCTGTGAATTCTTAGAAAGTCAGTTGGACCCCTCCAATTGCCTGGGTATCAGGGATTTTGCTGAAACTCACAACTGTGTTGACCTGATGCAAGCAGCTGAGGTCTTTAGCCAGAAGCATTTTCCTGAAGTAGTACAGCACGAAGAATTCATTCTTCTAAGTCAAGGAGAGGTGGAAAAGCTAATCAAATGCGATGAGATTCAGGTACAAATCTGGTTTGGTGTTCGGGTTTCTTCAAGACTGGGCCATTACAGAACTTGGGAAAAACAAGGTGGAATTACTGTGTTTCTGTAGGAGGGCACCTTAATCGAGTTGTCAGTATTGGTTCCAAAGGTTTCACTCAATACCCTGAAATTATATGCCAAATTTATTTGCATTTTTATGGGAGGGAGTTAGCCACCTTCCTCAGTGTATGATCCCAATGGTTAAGAGTCACTTTTTTTTTTTTTTTTTTTTAATGTTTAGAGAAACATTAGATGTGTTACAACTGACCATTTTTAAGATTTTATTTATCTGCCACGGAGAGCGAGAGTAAGAGAGAGAGCTCAAGCAGGGGAGCAGCAGGCAGAGGGAGAAGCAGACTCCCTGCTGAGCAGGGAGCCCGATGTGGGACTTGATCCCAGGACCCTGGGATCACAACCTGAGCCAAAGGCCGACATTCAACCACCTGAGCCTCCCAGGTGTCCCAAGAATCACTGTTAAAGAGAGTGTAGAATAAGCAGAAATTGGAAATAAAGTAGATTTCTGTAGAATACTTCTCTACTATTCATTAATTTTACAAACATTTATTAAGACTTTCTGCTATACAGCAGTAGATATTCTCAATAAACTATACATGCCAGGTGCTATGGGTCACAAAGTGAGTGAGATACAGTTCTTGTTTTCAGTAGTTCACTGTGTAGTGGTAGAGAACAGACAAAAAGACAAAACTTATAGAGTATAAATGAGAGTAATGAACTTATTCAAAGTGAAGAAGTTAGAGAAAAAGAAGAATTAAACCTTTTAAGTTAAAAATGAGATCAGAAAGGAAGTGGATCAAAAAGGAAGTGGGGGGGCGCCTGGGTGGCTCAGTGGGTTAAGCCTCTGCCTTCGGTTCAGGTCATGATCTCAGGATCCTGGGATCGACCCCCACATCGGGCTCTCTGCTTAACGGAGAGCCTGCTTCCTCCTCTCTCTCTGCCTACTTGTGATCTCTATCTGTCAAATAAATATATATTTAAAAAAAAAAAAAAGAAGTGGGGGGCGCCTGGGTGGCTCAGTGGGTTAAAGCCTCTACGTTCAGTTCAGGTCATGATCCCAGGGTCCTGGGATGGAGCCCCGCATCGGGCTCTCTGCTCCTCGGGGAGCCTGCTTCCTCCCCTCTCTCTCTCTGCCTGCCTCTCTGCCTACTTGTGATCTCTCTCTGTCAAATAAATAAAATCTTAAAAAAAAAAAAAAAAAAAAAGGAAGTGGGGTGCCTGGGTGGCTCAGTTGGTTATGCGACTGCCTTCAGCTCAGGTCGTGATCCTGGAGTCCTGGGATCAAGTAATGGGCTCCCTACTTGGCGGGGAGTCTGCTTCTCCCTCCGACCCTCCCTCTTCTCATGCTCTCTCTCTCTCTCACATTCTCTCTCTCTTTCACATTCTCTCTCTCAAATAAATAAATAAAATCTTTTAAAATAAATAAATAAAATTTTTTAAAAAGGAAGTAGATCAAAAAGGAAGTGAAAAGGGGCACCTGGGTGGCTCGGTGTGTTGAGCCTCTGCCTTCATCTCGGGTCATGATCCCAGGGTCCTGGAATCGAGCCCCACATCAGGAGCTCTGCACAGTGGGAAGCCTGTCCCCCTGCCCGCCACATGCCTCTCTGCCTACTTGTGATCTCTCTCTCTGTCAAAATAAATGGATAAATCTTTAAAAAAAAAAAAAAAAAAAGAAGTGAAAAAAGGTTGGTGATCATAAGCAGGAGGCAAATGATAAATGCCTGACGGGACTGGGAGTGGGACAGAGTGGGAAGAAGGGACATGTGAACTGAGCCCTGAAGGAGTTGTTTTTCACCTAGCAGAGGGGAAACTACCTGTGGGCAGGCAAGGGTTCAGCGACTTACCCCAGCAAGAAGGATGTTGGTCAATCCTAATGCTAAATTACGGTGTCAGTAGCTTAGCCGAGTTTTTACTGCAGGAGATCTGTAGTTAGGCTGACAGTTGGAGTGAGAAGTCCAATAAAGGGCTAGAGATGTCTTTGAAGCCCAAAGCATTAATTTCCAGTGGTCAAATTCTCTAGTTAGTAGCTCCCAGAAAATGCCTCGCAGAGCCCAGAAATTCGTGGCACCTCAGTTTAATATTGGAAAGAATCAAAGTCTGACAAATTTTGTAAGTGCTATGGAAGGAATTTGCTAAAGAAATCCTATAATATACTTTTGTAAACCCAATGATAATTATTTTATTAAAACTAAGATTTTTATGTAATATAATAAATAGTATTAATAATGTCTCTTATCAAATTTTAGCCAGCTTTTTCTTTTTGCCTTTCCCTACTGAATTTTCTGAGGGAAAATTGATTAGGGCACTTTGGTGACATTGTTCCCAACTAAAGAGGAATCATATTACAGTTCGACACAGTGTCATATTAGTCCAGAGAAGCTGCTGTTAGAAATGTTACTGAGCCAAATATTTCTAAGGTTTTGTTCTCAATCTTGTTATGGTAGGACATTGTGTCCATGCACTGAAATGCCAGGTATAGACAAATGGCACATTCTTCAGACTTGGGAAACTGATAACTTGCTAGAATATCTTGATTTTTCTTGATTTATCCATACATGAGAAAATACAGTACATAGGATGAGTACCATAGACTTGAAGTTTTACTGCGCATAATAATAAAAGAGCTAAAACTTACTGAGCATTTACTATTGGTTCCTTTATTAAATATATGTTGGGTACTTGCGGTATATCCAGAACAGTTCCAGGTGCCTGCAATCTGATTGTGGACAAAAAAGATAAAAATCTCTGTACTCTGGACTTTTCATTTTAACGGTATCATTCTTGGTATTATTGGTAATAATATGGTATATACCATATTAATATATATACCATTAATAAGATATACCATGTTAATGGTATATCTTATCTAATGTAGTTCCAAAAGTGTCTCCAATTTTCAGAGGAAGAAACTGAGGCTTCGAGGGTACCCATCATACAAGAGCTAATAAATGGTAGAACCAGTCCTCATATCTGGGCAATCTGGCTCCAGATTGTTCTGTTACAAGAAACTATGAGCAGGTTGCCTAGTTAGTTTCTCATTGACCAAATCAGCAAACAGTCACAGCAATCATTTGTTCTAGAACTATATAAACTTTGGAATAAAATTAAATGGAACAGGTATAGGAAAAGACTAACTTTTATTCAGAAACTGCGACGAAAAGAGTCGGAGAACTCTTTTGTATAGTCTTCCGTCAGCCTCTGTCAGGACTGTCTCTTTTTCTGGAAAGACAGCAAATGGCACATTTTTTTCTCTTCCATATACCAGCCAGAAAGAGGAACCAGATGTTTTACTCCCCAGCTAATACTTTCTCTTAATTATATAAAACGACAGTATTTAATGCAGTGGGAAACAGTATATTGTACTGGTTAAAACGACATGGGCTTTAGAATCATCCTGGGGTTTATTTTGGCTGTGTGACACATGTTAACCCAACCACTAATCTTCAGTTTCCTCTGCCATAGATAGTAATCGTGCTTAGTGCATAGGGCCATTCTGATCATTAAATATCAGTATCCAATACATAAAATAGTTCCCTGTGAAAATTTGTGATGGGGAAATTTTTCTCCGTAGTGAGGTATTAATGCAGGGGTTTTTCCCTCCCAGTTTAGTTGTTTCTCTGCAATACTAGTTTATTCCGTCTTCAGTGAGATCAAGGATATCTGCTTAGGATTGGAAAACCTCTTTATAAATTGATACATCTCATTTAAACCTAGACTATATCAGAGCCTAGTATGTAGCTATTTACAACTATTAGCTTGTCCTTCTTGTCTTTAAAAAAAGAGTTTTAATTGTGGACCGCCTTCTGCACAGGTCTCTATCTAATGCATCAGGCAGCTGGGTTAGTTTGACCTCCCATAGATTTGGTGCATAAATTTCTCTCACTACTGCCATAGTCTAAGCACCTGTCGCTTTTTTTTTTTTTTTTTTAAGATCTTATTCATTTATTTAACAGAAAGAGAGCACAAGCAGAGGGAGTGGCAGAAAGAAAGGGAGAAGCAGACTCCCCACTGATCAGGGAGTCTGACGCAGGGCCTGATCTCAGGACTCTGGGGATCATGACCTAAGCCAAAGGCACCCCAAAGCACCCATCACCAAGGCACCCCACTCAGGCACCCCAAAGCACCCATCACCTTTTGCCTAATGTACCAGAGGAGCCTCTAATTGGTATCCCAGCTCTTGGCCCTTCTAAACTGTTCTACCCATGGTAGTCAGGGTAATATGCAAACATCAATATGATCATATGACAAGCTTGGTTGAAACCTTTTAGTGGTTTCCCATTGCTGTTAGAGTAAATTCCAGTCTTCTAATGCTCTCTCTGAACTATCCCTTGGCTACCTCTCCAGCTTGATCTTTTACCATTCTTCCCCTGCCTCATTCATTCTACTACACCATCCTATAGTCTGTCTGTTTTTGCTCTAGGACAGTGCTGTCCAGTAGACTCTGATGTGAAGACGGAGAGGATCGATAGTTGTGCCGTCTGATTTGCTAATCTGTAGCCACATGTGGCTGCTGAGCACTTGAAATGTGGCTAGTTGACTGAGAAGCTGAGTTTTTAACTTAACTTAATTTTAATTAATGTAACTATAAATAGCCATACGTGGCTAGTGACTACCGTGTTGGGCAGTACAGCTCAAGGTTTTTTGCTGTGCTCTTCTCTTTGCCTTGGAGTCCTCTCTCACTCTTCCTGGCTAACTGCTACCCAGCCATCAGATTGAAATGTATTTCTTCTACAGGGAGGCCTTTTCTGACCCATCAGTCTGAATTAGGAAACCTCATGTTATTCTGTCTCTTAGCCCCTGTACTTTTCCTGCATGGTATATAATGACAAAGTGGGATTATTCATTTTTGCATTCTCTTCCTGCATAAAAACAAAGTTCATGTCTGATTTGTTACCAGTGTATAACCAGCTTCCAGCCCTGTGGCTGGCACTTAGTAGGTGTTTGGTAAAGCCAATGAATGAATATTCTGAGACATTTTCTCTATTTTTAGTTCTTGGGAAAAGTTCACAGAATGATGTCTTTATCTAGGCACTGTCACATTCTGAAAGGTACCTCAGAACAGATACACTCCCCAAATGATTAATTATATTTATCATCTCCAAGCACAGTGCCTGATAAATAGGAATTGTTCAGATGCTAATGGACACTTCTTAGGAAACTGCAGCATTGTAGCGTAATGACGGAAGAGAAGTTCCTGCCTCATCAGCTTGGATGGAAGAGTTGGGGAGCAATCCTGGAAGTTCTCAGACAACACTTACTAAACACAAATTATCTTAAGAGCTGATTTTGTGGGCACCTGGCTGCTTCAGTCAGTAGAGCATGCATCTCTTGATCTCAGCGTTGTGAGTTCATGCCCCACATTGAGCAAAGAGCATACTTTAAAAAAACAACCAAAAAAAAAAAAAAAAAAAAACCACTTTTGAATAGGGCAACAGATTCCTCCTCCCCTTGTAAAGTTTCAGAAATAACCAGAAAAAAAATTCAGGAATGGAAAAACTTCTGAAGTAAAAGCCAACTTGTGACTGATGGTTTATTAGGCCCTATCTCAGATTTTTTTTATCCAGTTTGACTGCAGCTCTTTAATTGATCTTAGTGAGTTGTGTGGGACAAGTGTTGTTTTCCCAAGTGCTTAGCAATTTCTGGAAGAGAAGAAATAAAGGTGGGAGAGCATGGGGAACAGGAAGGAGAAAGCACGGTTGCTTTCTGAGGTAATTGGAAAAACAGTTCCATGCTGTGTAATTACACACTTTTAGGTGGATTCTGAAGAGCCTGTCTTTGAAGCTGTCATCAACTGGGTGAAGCATGCCAAGAAGGAGCGAGAAGAATCCTTGCCTGACCTGCTGCAGTACGTCCGGATGCCCCTGCTGACCCCCAGGTACATCACAGACGTAATAGATGCTGAGGTAAGGCACACAAAACACACAGGGTCCAAAGCCTTGAATATCTCTTGCAACTTAGTATTGTGTACTCAAAATTGGTTATGAGCCTACATTAGCTAGCTGTCTAGGAATGCTGCAGAGGGTGGCGCTAGGTACTAGTCTCTAGACAATTGCTTGGCAAGTCAGCCTTCTGGGGATGGAAACCTATGGTTTAATTTTTGTTTTCTTGTCTTTTTGTTTTATATGTCCCTATGTGTTTTACATAAGCAACATGAGGTGATAAATGTCCCCTTCCCCATTCAACATAAGTAGTTCCAAATTGCCCTGAAAAAGATGCTTTGATATCAAGTCTATTTTTGACTTCTCCTGATAGCAACATGAAAGTAGTTCGATGTATTTTTAGTACCAATTTGGGTTATACTGTGTTTATTTATAAAAGTATCTTTCTGGCCCAAGTTCTTCCTGTGTGGTAGGTTTTCATAATTTTTACCATATGTATCACCGATTTACCTAGACCATATTGTGGGCAAATACTGCCGTTTAACATATAAATAAAGACCAGGTCAGTGAATGTGTTCTTCCTCCTGGCCCAGCCCCAGACCTCTTAAGGAATTAACTACATACACAGTTTTCCAGGTCACATTAGAAAAGTTGCAGGCTGGTTAGTGTCACATGTCAAACTTTTTCTCATATTTGTAATTTCTAACAACTCATATAGCCATCACTCTGTTCTTTACATTGTGGTTCATAGTGCAGACTCTTGAGTCCAACTCAGGAGACTGAAATCCCAAATTCAATTCACTGCTCATCCCGCAGTGAGGGAGCCTGGCCTCACTCCCCTTCTCCCTCTGAGCTCTTCTAGAGCTCCTCCTTGGCTCAGCCCAGCCAGAAGCCAGAGGGCCTAGGGACCCTACGACATTCTTCATGTAGGCCAGCCTTCTAAGCCAGCAAGCGGAGTGGGGAAGGATGTGGAGTGAATCTGGGGATGTAAAGGAGAGCTGCCCAGTACAGAGCTCCGTCAGGAGACATAGGCATTGTGATGGTGCTATGAACCTTGGGGAAATTATTTCAGGCAAAATTTACTTCTTCCTACCATCCCAGGAATTAACAGAGGCCTTTCGGTTTTCCCTTAAGATTCTTATTAGCTATTTCCTACTCATATTTGTGTAATCGCTGGAAGGATGTACAAACAAACTAATAAAAAGAGTTAATGCCTACTGCTAAGGCAGAGAGAGAACACTTCTCAATACATCCTTTTACGTCATTTGATTTTTGAACCGTGTAATAATATATTGTCTATTAAAAAATTGTTCTCTTAATTTGTGGAAGCCCACTGCATAGTTATTACCAGCAGCCCTTTTGGAACTGGTTTTCTGTATCAAGAAGTTACTTCCTATGTGTGCCATTTATACTTGTATATTAAAGACGTGGCCCCTGGGGGTCACTGTACTGTCTGCTGTGTTTCAGCCTTTCATCCGCTGTAGTTTGCAGTGCAGGGATCTAGTTGATGAAGCAAAGAAGTTTCATCTGAGGCCTGAACTGCGAAGTCAGATGCAGGGACCCAGGACAAGGGCTCGTCTAGGTAAGCTAGCATCTTAAGATGGCAGGAGGAAGGGATATTTCTCAACACCTCTTGGTGGCATGATGTAGTTGAAAACATTCAGTAAGAAGTACAAAGACCTGGGTCAGACCTGTTTTTAATCTTTTAGTGATGGTGTCATCTTGGACAAGCCACTTTACCACCCTGAGCTCTCCTACAAACCAAGGATACTTCCCTGTCTATTTCACATAACTGTTTGAAGGATTAAATGGAATAGAGTATGTAACAACACTTTCTAAATTGTCAAGTATTAGATAGAATAAGTTATAATTTTATTTCACTGGGGTGCCTGGGTGGCTCACTAGCTTAAGGGTCTGCCTTCAGCCCAGGTCCTGATCCCAGGTCCTAGGATCCAGCCGCATATCAGGCTCTCTGCTCAGTGGGGAGCCTGCTTCTCCCTCTCCCTCTGCTTGTTCCCCATCCTCTCTCTGTGAAATAAATAAATAAAATATTTCTTTTTAAAAAAGATAAAATTTTATTTCACTTATTTTTTTTTAAGATTTTATTTATTTATTTGACAGAGATCACAAGTAGGCAGAGGGGCAGGCAGAGAGAGAGGAAGGGAAGCAGGCTCCCCGCTGAGCAGAGAGCCTGATGTGGGGCTGGATCCCAGGACCCTGGGATCATGACGGGAGCCGAAGGCAGGGGGCTTAACGCACTGAGCCACCCAGGTGCCCCTTATTTTCACTATTTTTGGAGTTTTCTGGATTAGAAATTATTTCAAATGCCACGTAGTAGTTTCACATTCTGGAATGAGAAGAGGAAGGAAAAGAAGTGTACAAGTATGGGAGTGCGGCACAGTGGAAAGTTCAGGGGTTTTGGTGGTGACATGCAGTCGTGCAGAGCCTTGACTCTGGAGTCAGACTGTGTGGGTGTAGATCCCAGCTTACTACTTACTAGGTATATTAACTTTGGCAGGAGACTTCCTCTCTGTGCTTCAGTTGCCTCTTCTGTAAAGTGGGAATCATCACAGTTCTTATCTCCAAGTTTGTTAGGAAGAGTAAATGAAGTAATTTATTTAAAAGGCTTAGGACCGTTCTTGGCACATGAAAAGTACTATATACATTAGCTGTTACTTTAGCAAAGAGACTTAGGTTCAAATCACAACTCCACCAATGATGGTTGTGTGACCTTAGGTAAGGTATCAATTTATCTGAACCTGTGCTTTTGCCTCTAAAATGAGGATACTGGGGTGCCTGGGTGGCTCAGTGGGTTAAGCCTCTGCCTTTAGCTCAGGTCGTGATCTCAGGGTCCTGGGATCAAACCCTGCATCAGGCTCTCGGCTCAGCAGGGAGCCTGCTTCCCCCTCTATCTCTGCCTGCCTACTTGTGACCTCTCTTTCTGTCAAATAAATAAATAAAATATTTTTTTTAAAAAAAGTCTAAAATGAGGATACTAATGTCTTCATTCAGTGGGTTGTTGTGGAGGTTAAGTAGGATAGTATATGTAAGATGCCTGACATTGTAGCTGACACGTTAAGTAAGTACTTAGATATTACCTCACTTCCGGTTCCTATCCTTCCTATTCCACTATTGTAGGTTATAAATGATCTATGGGGTGTTTTGTTTTTGTTCTTGTCTACTTTTTCTCTTACCTAATTGTGGACTCATATATATGAAGTTGTTAATTGATAATTAAGTTTTACTTATTGCTTTAAGTAGAATGATGATTTGTCTCCTATAATTTTTTAATGGCATAAGCACTGTACGTCGATGTATTTCAGTGTAGAAATGTTAGAAATACAGAGAAGATCTCGAGAGATTAGTATATGATTCTACACGTGCCCTTAGAGTTGTGAGGTTATTTTTCAGAAGTTCCAGGAAAGAAATTCTGAAGCTGTCTCCAACTAGATTCTTATTTTAGCATCTCCTTGTCAGTTCCTTAAAACTAAATTTGTTCCTACCATCATGTCTTTTACTCATCTCTCTTCACAGAGATTGCTAAACCAGCTACCAGGATAATGATTCTTCTGCATACACATAAGGAAATTAAATTTACAGCTACATAAAAATTGCATGCCAGATAATGGGTGGGGATTTTGTCTTAGTTATTTACCTTTTACCCATTATTCTTTTACAGAAGGTACAGTGGAAATTGCAATTGCTGATTTGTCACCGTCTCCTTTTCTGAGCTAAAAATCAATACATGTGGAAATGTAGTCTCTGAACCCTGTGATGTTAGCAATCCTGCAAGCCGTCTGCTGTAGTCCTCTAACAGCACACCACAGCCCACACACACTCCTTCCCCCACCCCCACCACCCAGTAATAACAGTGGCACAGTCAAGATGCCTCAGTTTTACTAATGTGCTTTTTTCATACTGTTTTTGTCAGGTGTTTTAGACATACTTTGTTCATGATACAGAGAAATCTAACTTAACAAGTCCAGTCCCCTGTCCTCCCACCCCGCCATTCGTTGGCAGAGAACAAACAGGGTTCCTTCTAATTATTCCTTTCACTAGCTTGTTAAATAGTGTCCCAGCTTAGAGTCTGAAGACATTGAAACACTTAGGAGTTCACCCAGGAGAGAAGGACTTCCTAGGCACAAAGCAATAGAAGAAATCACAAAGGAACAGATCAGTGTATTTGACTAAATAAAAATCATGCACAACATTATAAGACAAATTAGGTAGATTTTCTACAACCATGGAAAAGAGTTATTTATTTGTATATAATATATATTATATATAAAGATATATATCTATAAAGGTATATATACATACATATATATATAAAGAGCTCATAATAAAAATACATGAGAGAAATACTAAAGACTTGAATGTATAGTTCACAGAGGAGGGAGTACAATTGACTACTAAATATGAGGGGGGAAATTCAACCTAATTACTTATAGAGTCTTATTAGTAATAAGGTAAGAATTAAAACAATAACTACAATTTTTTGTTTTTGTCTACCAAAGCATCAGAGATTTAGAAAACTATCTAGCTACAGAGAGTAGAATGAATTGGCAACCTTATATTGTTGGTGGCAATATAAATTGGTTTAAACCGGGGCGCCTGGGTGGCTCAGTGGGTTAAGCCGCTGCCTTCGGCTCAGGTCATGATCTCGGAGTCCTGGGATCGAGTCCCGCATCGGGCTCTCTGCTCAGCAGGGAGCCTGCTTCCTCCTGTCTCTCTGCCTGCCTCTCTGCCTGCTTGTGATCTCTCTCTGTCAAATAAATAAATAAAATCTTTAAAAAAAAAAAAATTGGTTTAAACCTCAGAAAGTATTCTTAGAATATACATATATTCTTTGAAAGATTTTATTTATTTGAGAGAGAAAGAGCAAGCACACGTGCCAGCAAGGTCGGGGGGGGGGGGGGCGGTGTGGTGGGGGCAGATGGAGAGGCAAACTCCATGCCGAGCAGGGAGCCCATCTCAGGACTCCAATCTCGGACTCTGAGATCGTGATCTGAGCAGAAGGCAGACACTTACCTGACTGAGAAACCCAGGTGCTCCTCTTATAATGTATATTAGAAGTTTTTTTTAAGTTCACGTTCTTCACTCCAGCAACCCTCCCATTTCTGTCCTAAGAAAATAACTGGGATTTCATATTCAAGCATATTTATTACAGGACTATATGTGATTATTTATAGTCCCAAATTACAAACACCTGAAATGCCTAAGAATAGTAAAATTATGTATTAAAAGATTTTTGTTAATATCTTTGGGAAATTAAATATAAACAGCTGGAGGGGCGCTTGGGTGGCTCAGTTGGGTAAAGCCTCTGCCTTCGGCTCAGTTCATGATCCCAGGGTCCTGGGATCGAGCCCCACATCTGGCTCTCTGTTCAGTGGGGAGCCTGTTTCCTCCTCTCTCTCTCTGCCTACTTGTGATCTGTCAAATAAATAAATAAAATTTTAAAAAATACATATATAAGCAGCTGGAGGGGGTCGCCTGGCTGGCTCTGTTGGTGAAGCGTGCAGCTCTTGATCTCAGGGTCATGAGTTCAAGCCACACGTTGGTTGTAGATGTAGAGATTACTTAAAATAAAATCATAAAAAAATAATTAAAAAACTAGGATACAATAAATGTCCCATTTATGTTATATAAATATTTAAAAACAAGGCTGGAAGGGAATAATCTCTTAAATTTTGGTGTGTCTTCATGTTGTGGAATTACGGGTAAACATTTTTCATAATACTTGTCTCTATTTTCTAAGTTCTTTTACCAGTGAGCATGTATTTTACTTATGTTTTATAATCACAAGAAATGGGGGCGCCTGGGTGGCTCAGTGGGTTAAGCCTCTGCCTTCGGCTTGGGTTGTGATCTCGGGGTCCTGGGATCGAGCCCCGCATCGGGCTCTTTGCTCATCAGGGAGCCTGCTTCCTCCTCTCTGCCTGCCTCTCTGCCTACTTGTGATCTCTCTATCTCTCTCTCTCTGTCAAATAAATAAATATAATCACAAGAAATGATTTCTAAATCTTTTTAACCAATGGGGGTTTAGTAGGCAAGTAAAGATGAGAATATACTAATCCTCGAATTATTTCTCAAATTTTCTAAAAGAAAATGGCTTTTGTGCTAGACAAAGCTACTACACTAAATAAAGACCTCAGAACTGACTAAAATTATATCTATTCGTTGTGAAAACACTGGTGTTCTCATACTTACGTTGGCACTTAGATGTAACTCTGGCAGTAATAGGGAAGTTAGCTTGCTAATTCATCTTGGTAGATCATCTTTTAGAACATAAGGTCTATCTTGGAAAAATAATGAAAAGAGTGCTTTGTGGCAAAGAAGTTCTGGAACCAATGATCCTAGGGCGCCAGGCATTTAGAACCATAAAATAACTGAGTAACTCACACTGACACCTTTGTCCATGTTCCACTGTAGAAATATAGTTACTATCAGAATGCTTACTGAGAAACTTTGAAATAAGAGGAAGTGTTGTCAGTTCTCTGGGTTTTGTAGCATAATCTGAATATTTCCTATGTGTTTTTATGTCCCCATCCCTCAAAATCTGCCTGAGTGAAATCAGATTATTAAGAAAGAATGTTTTTTTCCCTAGGTTTTTTTTGTTGTTGTTGTTGCCATTTTTTGTTTCTGGTAATTACATAAAGATGTAATTACCAGAAACAAAAAATGGCAGCAGGAATTAAAGCTGAAAATCAGTGGAAATTTTTTAAATGTACAAAGCATAGAAAAAACTCTCAGTTGTGGAGTATTTTCATTGTCTTAGTCTTACCGGTATCATTCACTAGCATCACTATTTTTAAAAAGATTTAGATTTTTTATTACTGTTTTCTTATTTTGGCTGGGGGTGCGGGGCCGTGCAGAGGGAGAGAAAGAATCTTATGCATGCCCCACACCCAGCATGGAGCCTGACAAAGGGCTTGATCTCACAACCCGGAGACCATGACCTGAGCCAAAATCAAGAGTCTCACACATAATGAACTGAGCCACCCAGGTGTCCCTAGCATCATATTTTTCTATAAGGGGAAATATGTTTGGATAGAAGGATTGCTTTTATTGCCTCTGTTCAAATCAAAGGGAGAGAAAAGGTGCCTTAAGAAAGGGACAAATAGGGGAATAATGCTACCAAGGAAGAAGCAAATACTTTGTGGTTCTGGCATCTCCCAGCTTGAAGGAATTCTATGCACAAATAAGCATAATATGAAAGGACCTTTGTTTAAATGCTTTGCTTTTCTAAAAGGAACTGACTCCTGAGACCTGCTTACTGGCTCACCTTGGAAAAGGATCTACTTATTTTATTTGGCAAGTACACAAGACAGATGCTCTCTTTAATGAGGTTAAACTTAAGGGTTTATGTGTTAGTTATTAGGAAAAATTTCAAACATACACAGAAACAGAATAATAGAAAGACTCCCCATACCCATCATCCATTTTCAATAATTAGCAACTCATGGCCAATTTAGAAGCAAATCTCGGGATATAATTCTACCCATATATATTATGCTTTCATATGTATCTCTGAAAGATAAAGGGCTTTTTAAAAATGTGTTTAAAATGCCATTCTCACTCTTCAAAGGAAATGCACAACCAGAGGCACCTGGGTGGGTCAGACTGTTGGCCGTCATGATCTCAAGGTGGGAGTCCCACATCAGGCTCCCTCCTCAGCAAGGAGCCTGCTTCTCCCTGTGCCTGTTGCTCCCCCTGCCGTGTTCTCTCTAATAAATAAAGTCTTTAAAAAAAGAAAACCCACAACCAGCTTATTTTCATCAGATATCAAGGACATGTTCATATTCCCCCAGTTTTGTTTTTGAACACTTATGTTGCCCCACTTGTGATCCAGACAAGGTCCACATGTTGCATTGAGCTCTTTTATTTTTTGTAAGGATTTTATTTACTTATTTGACAGAGATCACAAGTAGACAGAGAGGCAGGCAGAGAGAGAGAGAAGGAAGGCAGGCTCCCTGCTGAGCAGAGAGCCCCATGCGGGGCTCAATGCAGGGCTCGATCCCAGCACCCTGGGATCATAACCTGAATTGAAGGCAGAGGTTCTAACCCACTGAGCCCCCCAGGCGCCCCTCTCTTTAGGCTCTTTTAATCCATTGGTTTTTCCATCCTACTTTGGTATTTCCTTGCAGTTTATTTGTTGAAGAAACCAAGCTGTTTGACTTGTAGAATTTCCCACATTCTCAGTTTTGCTGATTGCATCCATGTAGTGTCATTTAGTATGTTCTGTCCCCTGAATTGCCTATAAACTAGTGGTTAGTCTAGTAGGTAAGTTTCAAGATTTGGGTTCATTTTTTTTTTTTAGCAAGAATACTTCATTGGTGATGGTGGTGTACTTCCTATGGAGCATTATGAAGTAGTATTTTTGCTTTTCCTTAATGATTTTAGTAGCTTTTGATAATAATTGTCAGAGCCATTATTCATTGGGGTGCATCTGTGGTTTGGTTTTCTTTTAAGATTTTATTTATTTATTTGACGGACAGAGATCACAAGTAGGCAGCAAGGCAGGCAGAGAGAGAGGAGGAAGCAGGCTCCCTGCTGAGCAGAGAGCCCGATGTGGGGCTTGATCCCAGGACCCTGGGATCATGACCTGGGCCGAAGGCAGAGGCTTTAACCCACTAAGCTACCCAGGTGCCCCTGCATCTGTGTTTTTTTAAAGGTACTCCATTTGCTCTTTCAAGTCTAGTTACTTATAAGATCACTTTGGTTTCCTCAGTGCCCTTCTAGTAATTGAATTTACAAAATGCTTGATTCTTTCCATGAGCTCTAGTAGAGCACATGTACAGAGGATTTTCTCAAAAGACTTTGCTCTTTGAAGAGGTAAAGGAGGAGATATCACAAGAAGGCTTTAAGGAAGAGGGGAAGATACAAAGGCCACCAAAATACCTTCTTTGGGAAAATAATAGGAAAAAAAGTCTCTTTAAAAGCCTGCTGTTATGACTACCTGGCAATTGTGATGAATGGGCAGGGAACATGATCATAAAGTTGGCTAAATTGGAAAAAACTCATGGAAAGAGAGGTTTAAAAATCTATCACTTGGTTTTTGTTTTGTTTTTTTTTTTTTAAGATTTTATTTATTTATTTGTCAGAGAGAGGGAGAGTGAGCACAGGCAGACAGAGTGGTAGAGGGAGAAGCAGACTCCCTGCAGAGCAAGGAGCCTGACGCAGGACTCGATCCCAGGACCCTGGGATCATGACCTGAGCCGAAGGCAGCCGCTTAACCAACTGAGCCACCCAGGCGTCCCTATCACTTGGTTCTTAAACCATAACTTCTAACTTTCTTGAGACTATTTTAGGAGAATGTTCTTTCCCCATTACCAAAAACTCCCCATTTTGAGTTTTACAGGCTGAGAAGGGAAGCCCCCTTTAGCCCCCTACCTGCACTGAGAACTTCACTTATTATGTCAACCAGAGTCATCTAGATGGGTTGGAATGTGTTCAAGTTTGCCTTCAGAGTTTTGATGTTGTCTTAAAATTTTAATTTCAGAGATCCAGGTCCTCAAGAGCTAGTGCCTCGGAAAGAAGTAGTTTCCTATTAGGCAGCCTTATGATGAAGGTCCTATGTCAGATTGTTCTCTGTGCTCCATAAAACAAAATCTTACAACTGTTTCTACTTACCTTTCCCCTGGGATGGTAAAGTAACCTGTCTTTTTCTCTCTTTGTCCTCAGGAGCCAATGAAGTACTTCTGGTGGTCGGGGGCTTTGGAAGCCAGCAGTCTCCCATCGATGTGGTAGAGAAATATGACCCCAAGACTCAGGAGTGGAGCTTTTTGCCAGTGAGCAGTGGGGGAACCAGTCATGGGAAAAGAGTTTAAATGTTCTCAGTCGCTGACTCTAGATCCTAACTAATCCAGCCCTGCAGGTAGCAAAGCCTAGTAACCGCATGATGCTCTTCACAATGGCGTCATACGCATAGTGGGTTCTAGATCAGTCTGTCAGTAGTTACAGACCATTTAGGTAGAAGATCAGACTTCAGAACTATCAAAGGCCCTGTGTCAAATTAAACTTTCCTGGCCCACCACTGTTGGGGCACCTTCCTGAGCTGTCTATGTAACTCGCAGCATGCTCTATTATCATGCTCTGTTAAACTGAACTCAGTGTTAAATTATATTACATTGAGCTAGTGTTTACTTGAAGTCTTTGTATGTTTCTCCCTCAATATGTCTCTTTTAGTACTGGATGAACAATAATTCTGAGAAAACATGGGAAAACAATTTTTAAGATTATTTATTTATTTGAGAGCAAGAGGAGTCAAGTCAGGGCAGGGGCAGAGGGAAAAGGAGGAGGAGAAAAGCAGATTCCCCACTGAAGTAGGAGCCCAACTCAGGGCTTGATCCCACCAGCCTGAGATTATGACCTGAGCCAAAATCAAGAATCAGATGAGCTCAACCGACTGAGCCACCGAGGTACCCCACAAAACATGGAAATCTTTTAATCTACCCTCCTAACTTTTAGGATCTCTGGCCCTTTGATCAGCAGTTTGGGGATACTTTTCTGCCTTATAGAAGGATATAAAGGATATAAAGTTCTTTAGCCCTGGAATAGATAGTAGAATAGAAAGGAATCAGATATTGGATAATGGGAAGACATTAAACTTTTTGGAAACCTTGGAAAGAGGCAGATGTTCAGAAGGGTTGCATCTTGAAAAGCATCATAACAAGCAAGAGGATGTTCATTCAGTAGACAGTGGAGACCACATGAGGGTGAACCACTGTCTTAGAAAGGGTTTATGGTGACAAGTGAAGGAGAGGAATGTAGATAAAAATAGGAAAGTTAGCAAAAAGTAAAGTCTAAGACTTGCCATGCCTAAAATGATCTGTATCTCTTCTCTCCTAAACCCATAGAGCATCACTCGTAAGAGACGTTATGTGGCCTCCGTGTCCCTACATGACCGGATCTATGTAATTGGTGGCTATGATGGTCGTTCCCGCCTCAGTTCAGTGGAATGCCTTGACTACACAGCAGATGAGGATGGGGTCTGGTATTCCGTAGCCCCTATGAATGTCCGAAGAGGCCTCGCTGGAGCCACCACCCTAGGAGGTATGCTTGGTGTGCAGGGCATTGTTTCCATTTTGTCGTGGCTGGATCAGTGTTCATACCTCTCCTGTTAGCTGGCAGGAGTGTGAAATGTGGAAGATACTGGTAAGGATAAATATTCCTTTTTGCTTTTGGAAATAGTAATGTTACCAAAGCTTTTCAGTATTAATGGGTATTTCAGCACTGACAACAGAGTTGGTAAATCAGGTTCCATGTGCTGAGTGGAGAATTGGCCCTAGTTGTATTTTTGCAAACTCGAGCCAGTCTTTTTTTTTTTTTTTTTTTTTTCTTCTTAAGATTTTATTTATCTGACAGAGAGAGATCACAAGTGGGCAGACAGGCAAGCAGAGAGAGAGAGAGGAGGAAGCAGGCTCCCTGCAGAGCAGAGAGCCCAATGTGGGACTCGATCCCAAGACCCTGAGATCATGACCTGAGCTGAAGGCAGAGGCTTAACCACTGAGCCACCCAGGTGCCCCTCGAGCCAGTCTTTGAGGATTCCATCTGACCCCATTCTTTGTAGATGTCCTTTTTTTTTTTCCCTTAGATTTTATTTATTTATTAGAGAGAGTGTGCACGCACAAGTGGAGAGAGGGGCAGTGGGAGAAACAGACACCCTGCTGAGCAGGGACTACCCACCACCCCCAATCTCAGGGCTTGATCCCAGGACCCTGATAGCATGACCTGAACCAAAGTTAGACACTTAACCAACTGAAGCGCCCAGGTACCCCTAGATGTCTTTTTTTTTTTTTTTTTTTTTTAAGATTTATTATTTTAGAGAGAGTGCAGGCAGGCACATACTAGCAGGGGTGTTGTAGGGGTAGGAGCAGAGGGAGAGGATCTCCAGCAGATTCTGCTGAGCACAGACCCTGACATGGGGCCCAATCCCACAGTCCTCCTGAGATCATGACCTGAGCCAAAATCAAGAGTCAATGCCCAAGTGACTGAGCCACCCAGGTACCCCATCTTTTCAGATGTCTTAACTGTGATGTCTTCCTTCCTTATCTATAAGACTTACCCATGAAAAACACTTTGTTTTTGTTCCCAAACATTTGAAGTACTTGCGGGGAATTTATAAAGAGAGGAGTTATTAGAAATCTCTCATCTTCTAATAGTCTGTGATTCATTCATTCTGAGCAGATATGATCTATGTGTCCGGAGGCTTTGACGGAAGCAGGCGTCATACCAGTATGGAGCGATATGACCCAAACATTGACCAGTGGAGCATGCTAGGAGATATGCAGACAGCCCGTGAGGGCGCCGGCCTGGTTGTGGCCAGCGGAGTGATCTACTGTCTAGGTATTCAGTATGGGAGGGAACTTAATGGGTGGCAACTTCTAGGTGGGGATCCCTTTTTTTTTTTTTTTTTTTTTTTTTTTTTAAGATTTTATTTATTTATTTGACAGAGAGATCACAAGTAGGCAGAGAGGCTGGCAGAGGGAGAGAGGGAAGCAGGCTCCCCGCTGAGCAGAGAGGCCGATGCGGGGCTTGATCCCAGGACCCTGAGATCATGACCTGAGCCGAAGGCAGAAGCCCAACCCACTGAACCACCCAGGTGCCCCTGCAGATCCCTTTTTAATAAAATAAAGTTCATAGACTTTTTCAACTAAAATCCTAGTCTATCCTCATATCTTTTCTCTTAGCTGGGACTGTCTTTTTTGTGGAAGCAGAAATTAGGGTACCGCCAGATTTCTCTCCAGATTATTGAAATTCTTAAGAACTGAAATTAAAAGAACTGGTTGAAACACCCAAGAGAAAGGCAGCCTGGGAATGGGCATGAGGATTTCCCATTCTTTCCGAAATGCTCTCTGCTTTTTCAGGAGGATATGATGGCCTGAATATCTTAAATTCAGTTGAGAAATATGATCCCCACACAGGACACTGGACTAATGTTACACCAATGGCCACCAAACGCTCTGGTAAGACCAGTCATATCTAAGGGAAAGGACAGTAGACCATGCTGACAAATCTTTACATTATGTAGGGGTGCTGCAGTCAAAAATGGGGGATCAACAAATCAGAGTTAAAGTTCTTTCTTCACTGTACACTTAAAGTAAAAGGAGTGAGGATCTGTTCTCCTCTTTGTCTATCTTTTATCACTATCTTTATTATCACTATATAGTGATCACTATATAGTGATAATAAAGACAACTAGATAATTCTAGGCCTGTCTGGCCCTAGTCCACATCCCTCAACTAACTTAGAGTTCAGCTAGCCATCAATGATCATGTTTTGTTTTTAGAATTCTGATCCTAAGGTTAGTAGTATTCACTTGCTATGCCTTTTTTTCCCCCAGGTGCAGGAGTAGCCCTGCTGAATGACCATATTTATGTAGTAGGGGGATTTGATGGTACAGCCCACCTTTCTTCTGTGGAAGCATACAACATTCGCACCGATTCCTGGACAACTGTCACTAGTATGACCACTCCACGATGCTATGTAGGGGCCACGGTGCTTCGAGGGAGACTTTATGCTATTGCAGGGTAAGGATTTGGAAGCCAGACTAAAGTTGTCATGCATCCAGGACCAAATGATCTGATCCAAATCCTTGGATCAAGACAGACTTTAGGTTGGGGGAGACCTCTCCAGTGACAGCCTTTAATGTAGGACTGTATGGAAAGGAAGAGAAAATTTATTTTCTTCTTTTGCTTCTTCCCCACTCAGATATGATGGGAATTCCCTGCTGAGTAGCATTGAGTGCTATGACCCTATCATCGACAACTGGGAAGTAGTGACATCCATGGGAACCCAGCGCTGTGATGCTGGCGTGTGTGTTCTTCGTGAGAAGTGACCACTGTTGGAGCACCATCCAGAGCTAGTGACCAGTCCAAGGGGGGCAGTTTATGGGAGAGTCAAGGATCCTTTCCAGAATATCTATTTCTCACTGTGTGCACAGGATGATTACAAGCACCAGCGCAGTGATGATTGTACTTACTTGACACACACTCCGCCTTGCGCTGGTAGTTGTCCCTGAGGAGGGTGGGTAACAGACACTCAAGGGAAGACCGTGCACACCGAATGGATCTGAGAGGCCAGATCACCTCTCCTTCTGGTGTAGAGAGCACTCTCGTGTGCTCAGGAGAATCTGTATCTGTTGTGCCTCATGTATTGCAGAGAAAGATGGTGAGTGTGACCTACTAGATGTGAGCAGTATCCAGCGTGTAGATGATTGGAAGGATACGAACTTGAGTAAGCTGGGTAAAACCCAAGTCTTGTTTTCCAAGAATATCTTTCCTAGTCTACAGTAGCTAGGGGCAACACAATTCCATTCTGGAGAATAACAAAGGGGAAAGCCCCCTGTCAAAATCTGGGGGGCTTGAGGAGAGACCTGGCACTTCCTTAAGGGACAGGGTTGGTATATCAGGACTGGGTTTAGAGTAAGGGAAGTCAATGGAATTTGATGGAATGTGAATGAACCTAGAACACCACTGAAGTATAACCTGGAAGACTTACAAGGGTGTATTATTGGAAGGATCTTTTTATTTCCCCATGGTCTTTCTGAACTAGAATGGTGTGCATCTTGGCACTGGAGACTGACAGAATAAGAGAGAACAAATGTTGGGGTGAACAGATAACAGAATAAATGTGGGAGTTCGCTATGCCTGGGAACAAACTAGAAGTACCTGTGATTTTACAGTCGTCTTATTTCCTGCCAGGGCTCGCCTATCCATGGCATGGTTTGCCCTGAGTGGGTGAGACACTCTTTCTGTGTTGAATCAAATACTACTACACTATTATACTTCGTTACTATTTATTTGAGGAGGGGTGGGATGCAGCAGCCTACAAATGCAGCCGCCCGATTACGGCCCCGTTTCTTTTAAGGGCACACTCCTACTGAGGAGTGCTTTTTTACTGCTGTGTTTGGTACAATGAGTGCTTTTCCTACTAGAAGGTTCCCTCACCTGTCCTTAGAGTGGATTTTACTCATCCCAGGACAGAATAATCAAGAACAACCAAAATCCTTCTGTTAGTTCCAGTACTTGGTATTGCCATTTCTGAGCCACCATGCAAGGCTCCCCTGTGTTTTGCAGTGAAATTCTTGATTTTGTGGGTATTGGGAGTGTTGGGGATGTGATAACCTAAACAAGGATGCACTTTCCCTTTATTCCAAAATTCCATTTTTTCCTCTTTCCCTGAGTTGTATTGACCTCAAGAGTTCATTTCCTTTGTATTTTTTTAAGAAAATATTAAAAATCAATTGTCTCAAATGCCTGTAGGAGAGTTTATGGCTAACCAGCACTGTCTTGCAGATATTGGGGGAGCAGGCGGTCAGCTGTATGTCCTTTCTCTTCTTCCCGTTCACCTTACGTGTTAGCCAACTAGCTCTTCTGTGTTTCTCTGTTAGATATGGGTAAGAGGTAGCCTACCCCTTTACCCTTGTGGGTAAAATATTTATACAAAAATGGCATAGGTATCGACTCCTCTCATACTTGGAGTTTACTTGAAAGCCAAACAGAATAAAGAGGACTCAGTTTTGAGCTCATTTAGTACGTACCCTCTTGACTTTTAGGATTTTATTCACTCTTCGCTTACAGAGTTATGTCACGTGACGTAAACAGCTATCCGGAAGGCCTGCCCTGCAACACTGCAAAAAATCCTGATATTTCCAGAGAAAAGGGAAGGGGGAGCCAAAGAGGAAGTTATTTTCTCTAAAGGAGCCTGCCAACCTTTCCTCAGCAGATGGATTGTGCCTGCTGATCAGACCACAGCTATGAAACATGTGACTCCTCCTATCAGGAAGAGATCCAGGGGAGGCAGGGAAGTGAGGGGGTAAAAAGAACTGATGGCTATCTTTACTGCTGACTTTTGTGAGTTTCAGACCAAATTCCCAAATAGTTCATATATGGCAGCCCCAACTAAATATTCTGCAGAAACTGAAACTCTTTGCTCTCTTTCCACTCCTCCCAGTCTTACATGCTTTGCTCATGCGTGTACAGAGGTACCCCTAATTTAGAGGTTCTTGTCTTTCTAGCTCTCTTAGATGGCAGCCAGCCACTTAGTTACCCTGTCTCAGAGAGCTGTCATTTATCTTGTGTCACCCCTATCACAATATAGACATCCAGTTCATTTCTAGATTACATGATTTTATCTTTTAAAGTTCCAAATACATTCCTATGTTTGTATTCCCTCTGCTACTGCATAGTTCAGGCCTGTATCTCTTGCCCAGACTCCTGGAGTAAGAGCCTCCTGATAGTTTTACCTATACTCTTCCAGTCTAGAACCCCTCCATTTTGTCATCAGTGATCTTCCTAAAGTACAACTAGGATCATTACAATACCTAACATACAGCAAATTTTCAGAGAATATCAAAGTTATTCCTAGCCCAAAATTCTATTGATTCGCATTGCCCATATTACAGAGATCAAATTCCTGGGGCGCCTGGGTGGCTCAGTGGGTTAAAGCCTCTGCCTTCGGCTCAGGTCATGATCCTCGGGGTCCTGGGATCGAGCCTGCATTGGGCTCTCTGCTCAGCAGGCAGCCTGCTTCCCCATCTCTCTCTGCCTGCCTCTCTGCCTGCTTGTGATCTCTGTCTGTCAAAAAATAAATAAAATCTTAAAAAAGTTCAAATTCCTTCACATGACTTTAGACCCATGGTGCTCTGGGCCCGCTCTACCATTCTGATCTTTCTTCCCTCTACTATTCTCTCTTCACGTAGGTATAGGTAGTTCAGTGAACTACTAACCGTTCTTAAATTTGTTCTCAACTTTGTTCAGGTATTCTGCTGTTCTTCTATCTGAAATAATCTTGCTTTTCAAAAAAAAAAAAAAAAAAATCCTAGTCACATTCAGATGCCTTATTCAAATGTCACCTAGGAAAAGCCTTTCTGACTCTCCAGGTGGGGATTATTCCCTAATCCTGTCTTCCATTTACTTTGTTCCCATGGTAGTCTTTATCACATGTCATTGGTTTGGAGAATGCCTTCCTGTTTAGACTATGTTCTCAAATATAGGGTCCCTATTACCATTGTATTGTCAGGGTATAATTATATTACAGAACGACTCACTAAATGTTGAATTACTGGGGCGCGTGGGTGGCTTAGTGGGTTAAAGCCTCTGCCTTCGGCTCAGGTCATGGTCCCGGGGTCCTGGGATCGAGCCCCACATCGGGCTCTCTGCTCAGCAGGGAGCCTGCTTCCTCCTCTCTCTCTCTCTGCCTGCCTCTCTGCCTACTTGTGATCTCTGTCAAATAAATAAATAAAATCTTTTTAAAAAAAGTTGAATTACTGAAGGACAAAGAGGAAGAAGAAAAACATGCAGATGGTGGTGGTAGGTAGTAGATTAGACATTACCTAATCAATAGCTTAGTTCCCCTTCATATTCTCCTTCCCTTGCCATTTCAGGATATCCATGGCCTAAAGCACTAAAACGGGCAAGCTAGAGATCTAATCAAATGGAACAGGAAAGTATAGTGTAATGACCAAGAGCAGTGGCTTTAGAGCCATGCCTGGATCTATTGACCCTGGAAAGTAACCCTTCTGATCTTTACCTTTCTCAGTTGTGCCCTGGGAGTAATTAGTGACAACCTCATAAGGAAATGTGATAATTCAATAGGTTTGTTTCTAAAGCGTATCAACATGGTGTTTTGCCACATAGTAAACAGTATGATCAGAACAGAGACCAGCAATTAAAGTTTCCAGGCACCTTTTTCCAACACCAAAAAGGTACATGTCCCTCTAAATAGTCTTTTACTGAAGGAACTAACATGGATAAGACTTGCTGATGTGTAGTGTGACCCGGATTCCCTTCACATCGCCTCCAGAAACGTCCCCATTCGTTCCTAAGACTAAATTTAAATTTCAGTAAACAAAGATTTGGTCAACTTTAGTGAATTACCTACCCGGGTTTTACTCAATAATAAGGGAAGGCCGGTGACCAGGTGAGTATGAAGAGAGGATTTGTCACGTCCCAGGAAGTGAGTGACCCTGTCACAAAGCCGGCGGACACCTAACCACTCAGGTTAAGCGATGAATGGGGCGCTTGCGCAGTAGAATCCAGAGCGGGGGAAGCGGACGCCTGCGCAGAGCGGGAGTGGTCGCACGCTCCCCGCCCCGTCTCGGAAAGCCGCGCCAGCGCAGTTCCGAAAGATCCCGCAGAGACAGCGCCTGCGCGGCCGTGGCCGAGGGAGCCGTGGCGGTAGCGGCGATGGAACCAGCCGAGCCGCTGAACGACTTAGTGTCAGCCGAGGGCCGAAACCGGAAGGCGGTGCTGTGCCAACGCTGTGGCTCCCGGGTGCTGCAGCCAGGAACCGCTCTCTTCTCCCGCCGACAGGTAGGGAGGCAGGTTGGAGGCGGCTCACACCCGCGCGTCTTCACAGGGGCCGCGGCGGCTGGAGTCCCGTTCCCCGCGCGCGTTTCCGGAGACCGCGCCCCTAGTCGCGGCCCGGCTCCGCCCGAGGCTGTCCGCGCCGGAGTTGCGGCAGGAGCGCAGCCCGGGGCCGGTCTCCCGGGACGGCCGACCCCCGGCCCCAGCCCGGCGCTAGGTGTGGACGCTGCTGCTCCGCGTGCGTTGCGGTGCGGGGCTGAGCCGAGCCCGCCGGCTTCCGAGGGCTCGGCGCGCCGGGACGCACGCTGCGGAGCGGCCCGATGGCGCCCGGTGTACCGGCACTCCCGGCCCGCATCGCGCCGCGCCGCCGCTCTTCCAGACGTCGGGCGACCCCTTCGCTCCAGGGGGAGCTCCCGAAACAACTTTAGTGTAGGGGTTGTGACAGATGCCTCCCGTGACCTACACGCTTTACCAGGGTACTGGGCGGAACGCAGAGTTTCCCACACGAATCCTGTTTCAGGTGGGATGGACACCTCAAGTCAGTTTTGAAGGAAGATTTAATTTCTGTTTTAATCTTTTCTTCAAGTTACGAATTGTGATCTGTTCATACTGTCATCACCCCCCAAAGGGGAAAGCTGAAAACAGTTTTTGTATTTTTTTTAAAGATTTTATTTATTTGACAGAGAGAGATCACAAGTAGGCAGAGAGGCAGGCAGAGAGAGAGGAGGAAGCAGGCTCCCTGCTGAGCAGAAAGCCCGATTCGGGGCTCGAACCCAGGACCTGGGATCATGACCTGAGCCGAAGGCAGCGGCTTAACCCACTGAGCCACCCAGGTGCCCCCCGTTTTTGTGTTTTGGTAAATTTTCATTGAGGTGTAGCATACCCACAGGAAAGTGCAAAGTATAATCTCATTCCAGCTATGTGCATACCCTGTCACTCAGAATTGTCCCTAAAAATATGCTCTGCCCTCATGACCTAAGGCACTGGGAGTTAGGTATCAACATAAGAATGGGGGGGGGGCACGCTCAGTCTATAACAGGGTGCTCCTAGCAGCTAGTACTGAGAAACCAGGAATGCTGCCAGGCATCCCGCAAAGCCTAAGACACCAACCTCCCTCCACCTGGCCCCACAACAAAGAATTCTCCATCCCAGAATGTCAGTAGTACCAAGATTGAGAAACCATGGCCTAAAGATTACAAAGCTCATTCACATGTGTAATCCCAGTTGAGTTTACAGTATCGTTAGTATTTGTCGTTTATACCACTAGCCTGTGAGGTCCTGTATCTTACCCACCTGCGTATCTCCTACACTTAAGACTGGGCACATAGGGGTGCTTGGGTGACTCCGTGGGTTAAGCCTCTGCCTTCCGCTCAGGTCATAATCTCAGGGTCCTGGGACTGAGCCCCACACCAGGCTCTCTGCTCAACCAGGATCCTCCTTACCCCTCTTTCTCTGTCTGCCTCTCTGCCTACTTGTGATTTCTCTCTCTGTCAAATAAATAAATAAAATCTTCAAAGAAAAAAAAAAAAAAACACACCGTGCACATAAGATAATAGTAGATAATTAGATGTAAATAAATTAGTGAACAAAAGCTATTAGCCCAGTGTAAATAATGAGTTAGCAGGGAGAGAATGGACTAGTATGCCACTGCTGGTGCAGCATGTGTTCTTTGTAAGTCCTATAACTTTTGGGGTTTTCTTAAGATTTTTTTTTTTTTTATATTTACTGTTTTATTTATTTGGTGCAACATGTGTTCTTTGTAAGTCCTATAACTGTTTAAGATTTTATTTATTTTGGGCGCCTGAGTGGCTCAGTGGGTTAAGCCTCTGCCTTCTGCTCAGGGTCCTGGGATCGAGGCCCGCATTGGGCTCTCTGCTCAGTGGGGAGCCTGCTTCCCCCACCACTGTCTCTCTGCCTACTTGTGATCTTTCTCTGTCAAATAAATAAATAAAATCTTTTTTTTTAATCTTTTTAAAAAAATTTTTTTTGAAGATTTTATTTATTTATTTGGAGGGCGGAAAGCAAGCACAAGCAGGGGGAGCAGGAGGCCGAGGGAGATGCAGGCGCCCCGCTGAACAAGGAGCCCACCGTGGGGCTCGATCCAGGACCCTAGGACCACAACCCGAGCTGAAGGCAGCCACTTAACCAACTGAGGCACCCAGGTGCCCCTATAACTGGTTCGGTTTCACATATAAAATGTTCACACCCTTGAATTTGGTACTGCTTGAAATCTTATCTAAAATTGATGACAGAGGAAATTATAATGAAGCCGAACAGAGATGGAGGGAACAGCAGTGTGATGTTTCGCTGTTGTTAGAGGACGTATAGTATGTTTGAAGAACTAAAAAGTTCAACTTGGCCAGAACACAGGACGTAATACAACTGGCAAGAAGTGAGGCCAGACGAGTTGAGGGGATTGGAATAGACGAGGTGAGGGAGCTCTGGGGAGGACTCATCCCCTTGCGGGGTAGAAGCCCCTCAGTGAGGGTAGGATGTGGAATCAGAAAGTTTCCTTTTTGGAAGCTAAGCCAAGTGCCAGTCAGCTGTGGATACTACAGGGTGACGAGGCCACCTCAGATGACCGTGACCAGTCACTGGATGGCAGAAACCTTAAAGGAGCAAAGGTGGATGTGAGGATATAGGAGTAAGAATTTGGAAGCAAGAAGAGCACTGGTTCCCATTCCCCATCCAGAGTAGGAGGAGTGTCAGAGAATGGGCAGCACCCAGGAGTCAGTGGCGGTGTCCTCGGCCAAGAGCCTTATTTCTTTAAAGACAAAGAGAAAAGGGAAACACTCACCAGAGTTTGAGAATGTAGGAAAGAGTGATGATGTTATAAGAGAAGAGGGTAATTTCCTTTGTCCCATTTTTTGGAGCGGGAGATTCGTGGCAGGAGTGGGCAGTGGAAGATTAACTCAGAGAGAGGAGGTACAGAGCGGTGTCTGGTGAAGAATATGAGAGCAGAGGACCTGAGAGCGCACCCAAGAGCACTTTCTTCTGAGGCAAAACATGTCCTTAATCCAGACTCAGCCAGTACACTGTGGGACCTGTATCCTGGGGAAATGAAAACCTATGTTCACACAAAAACCTGTACATGAACGTCCATTGCTCCTTTATTCATAATATCCCCGCAATGGAAACAGCCCAGGTGTCCTTCAACAGGGGAATGACTAAAGAGACTGGTCAGGCATCCGCTGCAGTGAACGACAGTGGAGTGACCTAGTATGCATACAACTTGGGACGCATCTCCAGGGAATTCTGCTGAGTGAAAAAAGCCAGTCCCCAAATATTACATACTATATGATTCCATTTCTGTGCCGCTTTTGAGTTTTAGAAATGGAGAGCAGGCGAGGGATTCCCGGGGTTAGGAACGGGGGGCTGGGGGCTTTGGTAAGTCTGGTTAAAAAGGTGATGAGAGGGATCCTCCTGCTGGTGTCTTGACAGCAGTGGTGGTGGAGACATGAACTTACCCAGGGTAGAATTGACAGAACTCTATATACACACGTTAGGCACAGAAAGGAGTCCAAGTAAACGGGGGACATCTGAATGAAAGCAGCGGAGTGTATCCGTGTTGATGTCCTGGTTGTGATTTTATAATCTGGTTTTGCAAAATATTACCATCAGGGGAAACTGTATTACCAAAAAGAGGGTACATGGAATTTCTGTATTGTTTTTTTTTTTTTTAAGATTTTATTTATTTATTTGACAGAGATCACAAGTAGGCAGAGAGGCAGGCGGGGGGGGAGCAGGCTCTCCACTGAGCAGAGAGCCCGATGCGGGGATCGATCCCAGGACCCTGAGATCATGACCTGAGCCGAAGGCAGAGGCTTTAACCCACTGAGCCACCCAGGCGCCCCTGTATTGTTTCTTAAATAGAAATAGTAGGGCGCCTGGGTGGCTCAGGGGGTTGGGCCGCTGCCTTCGGCTCAGGTCATGATCCCAGGTCCTGGGTTCCAGCCCCGAATCGGGCTCTCTGCTCAGCGGGGAGCCTGCTTCCTCCTCTCTCTCTGCCTGCCTCTCTGCCTGCTTGTGATTTCTCTCTGTCAAATAAATAAATAAAATCTTAAAAAAAAAAAAAGAAATAGTATATATGTTTTTGTATTATTTCCTCACTAATGTGAACCTGTAATTACCTTAATAAAACTTTAAAACTGATTAAACATTTTAAAAATCAGGACATTATGCTAAGTGAAATAAGGTAGTCACAAAAAGACAACTACTGTATGATCCCACTCTTATGAGGTACCGAGGGTAGTCAGATTCACAGA
Organism: Lutra lutra; assembly: GCF_902655055.1. Taxonomy (NCBI): domain Eukaryota; kingdom Metazoa; phylum Chordata; class Mammalia; order Carnivora; family Mustelidae; genus Lutra; species Lutra lutra. The sequence continues at coordinate 42,229,197 of NC_062292.1, read as the reverse complement.
GACAAAAAGCACAGCGGTGGTTGCCATGGACTAGAAAATGGGGAGTTGGTGTTTAATGGGTACCAAGTGCCAGTTCGGGAAGGTGAAAAAAATTCTAGAGGTGGATGGGGGTGATGGTTACAATAACAACATACATGATATTTAATGTCACTAAACCACACACTAAAACGTGACTTAAACAGTAAGTTTTAGGGGCGCCTGGATGGTTCAGTTGGTTGAGCGCTGAGCGTCTGACTCTTGATTTTGGCTCAGGTCATGATCTCAAGGTCCTGGGAAACCCTATCCCCAACCCCCATCAGCCTCCACTCTCAACAGGGAGCCTGCTTGAGAATTCTCTTTGTCCCTCTTCCCCTTTCTTCTGCTCACGCTTGGTCTCTCTTTCTCTCTGAAATAAGTACAGTCTTTTTTTTTTTAAATTGCTAAGTTTTATGGTATGTATATATAGTTGATCACAAAAATTAGGAATTAGAATGGAACATGCATCTCAACTAGGTCAGGCAATATTCTAGTTCTCTGTTGCTACGTAACAAAACCACCCAAGACTGGTTACTTAAATTATTAACATTTATTTTGCTTTACAGTTTGGGGAGTTGACTGAGCCTAGCTAGACGGTTCTCATTTGGAGTCTTTCATGTGCAGTCAGAAGGGCCATCTGAAACGCTCCCTCCCTCATGTGTCTGCCTGTGGCCTGGGAAGACTCACACACCTGAGCACTGGGACAGGCCCCAGGGGCCTCTCTCCCCATGGGGGCCTCAGAAGCTGCAGTTCTTACATAGAAGCTGAAGGCTCCCAGAGCAGGTGTTCCCACAGAAACTGCCAAAAGCAGCCTGGCCTTTTCTAAGCTAGCCTGTCATCTCCCTCACACTTGACTCATCCGGACTGGCACAGCGGGCTGCCCAGGCTCAGGGAGAGAGGCATGGACTCTGCCTCCTGGTGGAAGGATTGTCAAAGAATTTGTGCACGTTTTAAAACCACCACAAAGGGGCACCTGGGTGGCTCAGTGGGTTAAGCCGCTGCCTTCAGCTCAGGTCATGATCCCAGGGTCCTGGGGTCGAGTCCCGCATCCGGCTCTCCGATCAGCAGGAAGCCTGCTTCCCTTCCTCTCTCTCTGCCTGCCTCTCTGCCTACTTGTGATCTCTGTCTGTCAAATAAAAAAATAAAATATTTTAAATAAATAAATAAATAAATAAATAAATAAAACCACCACAAATACAGAAGGGAGAAAATTTCAAAAAAGTTATCAGAAGTTTACTCTGTATTGTAACAGTTTTTATTTTCATCTATATTGTATGTAGCATGCTTGCCAAGTTTTCTACCATGAGAATGGATTTTTACAAAGAGAAAGAAAGTATTTTTAAAAGGGTACTTACCGGGGTACCTGGGTGGCTCAGTGGGTTAAGCCTCTGCCTTCAGCTCAAGTCATGATCCCAGGGTCCTAGGATCAAGCCCCACAATGGGCTCTTTGCTCGTAGGGAGGCTGCTTCCCTTCCTCTCTCTCTGCCTGCCTCTCTGCCTACTTGTGATCTCTTTCTGCCAAATAAATAAATAAAATCTTAAAAACTAATGAAATGAAAGGGTACTTACCAGTTTTTTTTCCCTTTTCAAAGATTTGCCTGCTGCCCCCACCGCTTGTGCTCTTCTCTCTCTCTTTTTTTTTTTTTAAGATTTTATTTTTATAAATCCCGAATCCTGGGATCATCACCTGAGCCAAAGGTAGACTCTTAACTGACTGAGCTGTCCAGGCTCCCCTGTTAGCAGTTCTTGAAAAAGCAAAAGGAGTTCTGCTGACACTCTCACTCACTGAGGTGCGATGTTCTACATCTCTTTGAAGAGATGGTCCAGGATTAGGGTACTGGCTAGGGTCTTGAGCAGCTAACCCACCTGGTCAGGGAGGGAACTGGCGACTTTGGCCCCCAACCAGCTGAATTAGCAGCCTCAAATTAGATAGTAATATCTTGATTTCCACCCCAGTGGTCTGTCTAGAAAGCCTAATTGTATTCCAAATGTTAGATCCCAGAACTTGACCCTGCAGTAGCCCTGGGCGCTGCAGAGAATGGGTTGGGATCCACACAGATACGTGTACAACGTACACATAAATAAGTCTAGTCTTGTGGGTCTGACTTACATGATTTAAATAAAAATGGGTATGTTGAGAAAGAAAGGGAACAGGACCCAGTCTGACCCCTTGAATGAATGATTAATAGTATTTCCTTTAAAATCTCTACTCAAAAGAGGGGAGCCTGGGTGGCTCAATCATTAAGCATCTGCCTTTGGCTCATGGTCATGATCCCAGGGTCCTGGGTTCAAACCCCGAATCAGGCTCCCTGTGGGAAGCCTGCTTCTCCCTCTCTCATTCCCCCTGCTTCTCTATTCCCTCTCTCGCTGTGTCTGTCTGTCAAATAAATAAAATATTTTTTAAGAAAAATGTTTTAAAAATCACTACTCAGAGGAACCTGGGTGGCTCAGTGGGTTAAAACCTCTGCCTTCAGCTCAGGTCATGGTCCCAGGGTCCTGGGATCGAGCCCCACATCGGGCTCCCTGCTTGGCAGGGAACCTGCTTCCTCTTCCCTCTCTGCCTGCCTCTCTGCCTACTTGTGATCTTTGTCTGTCAAATAAATAAATAAAATCTTTTAAAAAAGAAATAAAAAATAAAAAATCACTACTCAAAAGGGACTGCAGAGGTGTTTGGGATTATAAAAAAATAAACAAAAGACAGTAGGAGGGAAGCTGGTGCTCCTTTGTTAGACACTTTTTAAACTAACGTTTAAAAAGTCTTTGATATTTCTCCCCTTAAAGTTTCACTCGCCTTCTGTTTAGTTAAGATGTTGCTTTCACACCTACACTATAGGCCAGAAATACTTGTAGGGAAGTTTAGGCCCACAGAGAGATAGAGCTAGGATTGGAACCCAGGTTTCCCGGTCCCTGAATTTTGATTCCTCTTCGCTTCTGCCTGTTCCCATTTTCACTTAGGGTAAAACAAAGCATTGGGGCCTCATTTAAACATTAGATGAGGTGAAAAGGGCGACTGGAATGACAATGTAAGAGGAGGAGGGACTGTCCTCTTTTGTGACATCCTCAAATGCTGTCTCAGGTGACACACCATAGGGTAGTGCACAGATACCTGTGCTTGGGAGATGGGGAGTAGAAATGTTATGGATCCGTGCTCCCTCCTCTTTTCAGTGCTCCCTCCTCCCTATTAGGGCCAGCCACTGGCTAGAATCTGGTCCAGACTTCAGAGGTGCAAACTCCAGGGTATTGAATACAAACCAGCAGCTCTGTGGTTCCCTAACTGTAGCGTTCAGGAAGAGACTTGTTCATCTGTCCCAAAGCATTTGTCTCTTTTGGACTAATGTCAGTACAGTTTTGGTTTTTTTGGTTTTTGTTTTTTTGTTTTTTTTTTTAATTAAAAAAATGTGTTTTTGCTTTTATTCTGCTTGCTAATGTCAGACTAGCTCACTGAGGCCATCCTGTTAGAGTTTGGGGATGCAATAGAAGTGTACCCTCGGGTGGAAAATGGGTGCACTGGCAGCAGCCATAATGATGAGGGACAGAGTAGTAACAAGCTTTGCTGGCATCGTGTCTTCATGTACGCTAGGGCAGCTAAAGGTGTATAAATTAACCATAGAGAAAAAATTAAAGGGTGTGTATGTGCGTGAAGCTTTGTCCTAATGATCAGGAAGCCATGTTGATTAATGGGTACAAAGATCCTTGGGATGATATTCCAAATGGGAAAGGTGAGCTCCTTGCTTTCCTGGGGCCTACATTCCAGTGGAGGGAGACCCATGGTCAATAACTAAGCCAATAAATTAGTAATTTCAGAGAATGATAAGCAATAAAGAGGTAGTGGCATAAAGAAACTTTTGGGGTGACATCTTGCTGGTAATGGTTTATTAGTATTTGCATGGGCCAAAATGAATCAAATTATACACTTCAAGTATGTGCCGTGTGTGTGTCAGTTATACCTCAGGAAAGGTATTTTCAAAAATAAAATACAGTGGGCAGTATGGGAAGCTAACTGAGATTGTTTGGTCAGAGACGGCCTCCTTGAAGAGGTTGCATTTGAGCTGAATATCATGAAGCCAGCCTTGCCAAGATCGGAGGGCAGAGCACACTCACCCTTTCTGCAGAAGGCAAGGCAAGGCAAGAAGGCCAGTGTGGCTGAAGCAGAATGACCTAGATGGAGATTAAGAACAGGCAGGGCCTTACAGACCACGGTAAGGACAGCAGTAAAGCCACATGATAACAGCACATTACCTCTTTCATGTGTCTTAAGAAATCCAGGCATGGACTAGAGGCAACAGAAAAGCCACCCAACATCCTGGTCCATAACTTAGTGATTGGGCTGCTCATTTCGTTTTCATTCCAAGAAACTGCCAGGGAGCATGTGAAGTATTGCAGAATGTGGTGATGATGGGACCGGGCCGATCAGCTTGCGAATTCCTTGTGTTCTCTTCCACTACAGCTTTTCCTTCCCTCCATGAGAAAGAAGCCCGCTCTCGCTGACGGCAGCAATCCTGATGGCGATCTCCTCCAGGAGCACTGGCTGGTTGATGACATGTTCATCTTTGAGAACGTGGGCTTCACCAAGGACGTGGGCAACATCAAGTTCCTGGTGTGCGCAGACTGTGAAATCGGACCAATTGGCTGGCATTGCCTGGATGACAAGAACAGTTTCTATGTGGCCTTGGAACGGGTTTCCCATGAGTAACTGAGGGGAGGGGAACGCAGCTCCAGCCGCGACTATAAAAGCTACTCCCCTCGAGAACTGGCATGTAAGCTGGTGTCCTTGCTCTGGCGCCGCCTTCTCTGTACTGATGTAAATGATGAGTATCGACATGTCCGGCTGAACATGCATAGAGCTGACCCCGATTCCTTAAAGCCTCAAGTGCATGCCTCTTATGTAGCTCACTTTTGCAGCCCAACATCTCCTGATCTCCCTTTTCCCCCAGTTGCAGGACACTGGAACATGTCCACAAATCTCTCATCCCTGGCATCTTGCCTGGGCTCCCTGACCCTGGGCTCCCTTGTTTCTTGCTTTGTAAGAGCAACATCCAGCCTTTCAGCCAAGATGACACATGACAGCTGATGCTCGTGCTAATAGTTCAAATGCCACCTTTTTATCTCATTCAAGAAAGCATACAAGTGTCTGAGAGTGACTTTGTCATATGACTAACTTTATCTACAGTAATTTATTCTTTTTAAAAGCGTAGCATTTACAGACTTCGGAATTTAAGCTACTACTAAGAAACACATTACTTTGGATACACCTGTAATACCATGTTTGAGAGCCGAGCCTCTAGGTGGATAGTGACTTTATATTGTGAAGATGAATATATCCCCTTTTCCCTTCAAATCTTGCCGTGGTTTCTCTTTACATTATAGCCTGTAAGTTGAGAATCAGATTTTCAACCCTATCTGGCAGCCAATCCAAGGAAAACTCAGCCCTGGCTTCGAAACAGAGTGGAGGATGCAGAATATAGGAGGGAGAGACCCTTGCCACATTGTATGTGACTTTGCAGGTTTGTCTTATCTGTGCAGGTAACTCTTTCCTTTGTTCTTAGGAAAGACTTCTCTGATGGATAGAGTCATCACTTACTGAACCTACCAGGAGTGCTCATCGGAATTTGGGTTCATTTGGAATCCTTGTACCAACCCAGAACACAGACTTTCTGTCCAAATGCCACTATCTCTATAGCTGTGGGGACTGCTCTAACAGTTCGAGGTTAGCAGACTGATTAACCCTTCAGTATGATTGTCACTTGTTCTGTCGAAATGAAATAACATCTTCTGAACATCTTCTGAAATAACTCAACATCTTAGGAATTTCTGTGACCAGGTCTCAGGTGTCCTTGCATAAGCCCTACATCTAAGACTGAGGAGACCCTAGAATTGAAATAAGGACTAAACAGAAACCTTACAATCTACAGCCCCTCCTTCTGTATCTGTTCTCTGCTTGCTTCTGCCTTCTTTCTCCCAAGAACTTTTCTAAGGGCTCCCCAACTAAAAAGTGTGGGCCTTGGCCATGGTTTTGCAACCAACATACTCTAGAAAGGTGGCTTCCTTCCGCAGTCATAGCCTCAGTGAGCTCTAGTTGAAAATGAGAGAACTGTTCTCTAGACAGTCAACTGTCCATGATTATGGCATTTGCAGAAAACAACTGTGAGAATTATCCACTCAGGTCAGAAGGAACAAAACCAAGTAGATGCCTCTAGGGGCACATGGCCCCTTCAATCACAAGCCAAAACCTAAGCAAAGCTTTTTTTTTTTTTTTTTTTTAAGATTAGATTTTTGACTTCTCTTTCCTTTTTTAATCACAGAAATAGTATGCGTTCACTGAAGAAAAACACAAAAATGGGTATTAACATTTTTTTAATCCCTCATTTCCACCATCCAGAGATTGCTTCTGGTAGTGTGGTGAAACTCCGGTTCTCAGTGTTTTTCTAAATGTATATATAAACATGTATGATTTTTTAAAATAAATACAATATCATACTGTGCTCTTTTACGACTTGCTTTTTCCATTTGACAAAATAATGACTTCCCATGTTAACAGATAACCATCCATGGACACCCTTGTTTTTAGCATTCCATTATATTTCTGTCTTATCATTTATTTAAACAATCTACTATTAGATTGTCTCCAGTTTCTTATAAACAATGTGATGTAATGTGTGACTTTATAGTTAAATCTGTATACACATTCGTAATTATTTCCTACATTATTAGAAGTAAAATATGCACGTTTTCATGGATTATTGACAGATATTCTTCAGAAACAGCTGTGCAAGTCCACCCTCCTCCAGCAGCGTAGACGAGCACCCATTTCTCTGAAACCTTCCTAACACTGGGTATTTATTATCGTTAAAAGAATATTTTGCCACTTTAATAGAAAAAGTATCTCCTTGTTTTAATTTGCATTTATTTTATGTTTAATGAAATTTTTATATACTTGCTGGTCATTTGTATTTTTTTCTAGAGAATTGCCAAATATTGTTGCCCGAATAGCCAAAAATATCAAGTTGTTATTCTGCCTTTGCAGTTTAAATGGAAATAAAGGCATTTAAACAGTAGAAATTAGATTCCTGTATGTCCTTGGGAAAAATACGCAATTTGAAAAAGCAGAGGAAAGCGGAAACCTGAACCTTAGGGTTTCTCTTGAGGTCTGTCAACTAATTAATTAATCGTTCAGTGTCCCTGTAAAATGAGGATATCACCTCTTTGTTCCCCTTATGCATAATAGGCCCTCATTGGCTCTCAGGAAAAGACTCATGAAATCATTAACTGCTTTGTCACAGATAGAAGTGGCCCGTGAGTATAGAAACCTGCTGCTAGGAGTACAGAAACCAGCAGCTCCTGTTAGGGAGAGCAATTGATTTTTCCAAGGCCTAATTGTTTCTACAAAATTCTTTTAACACAGAGTCAAAGGCGGACAGGGGTGTACTGACATTTTCCATATCATTACTGTGCCATGTGTGAACCTACTCAGGTAACTCCTAAGTGTAACCTCGGTTCCTGATCATGGTACATGGGTAATTTTGGATGACCATCCGACTGAGGGCAACTAGAAAGGCTGGACAAAGTATTTTAAATATCCAGAGGCCTCAGAGAACTAACATGTGTTTGAAGAATTACTGGACCAGGACCACTGAGAAGATAGTTGCCCTGAGAACCGGACTCAGTACTACAGGCCACTCTTCCATTGGGGGCATTTGCAGTGTGGAGAGGGGCAGGTCAGAGCCTGGTGGGTGACTGTGACAGCCTTCCAGAAGTAGGGGTCTGGGCCTGTCAGGGGGTGGTAGACTCTGTAAGTGTTTCTCACATTGGGTCGAGGCTCTCAGTCCTTTGCACCCCAAGAACAGGGGTGAGCCAGAGTAGGAAATAGAAAGGCTCACTCAGGAGATGCATCTAGGCTTCCAATGATAGCAGTCCTTGAAATCAGATTAAGTTGATCCCAGAGTAGTGATTTCCCCAAACCCTTGGCATAAGCAGACAAAAACTCTCTGGAGAAAAAATGTCATCACCCTAAACTTTGACTTGTTTCTACAGTAATTTTGCTAATACAATATCCTGAATACAATAAAATGGAACCAAGCATATGGGACAAGATATTAAGAAAACCAGTGAGGGGCGCCTGGGTGGCTCAGTGGGTTAAGCCGCTGCCTTCGGCTCAGGTCATGATCTCAGGGTCCTGGGATCGAGTCCCGCATCGGGTTCTCTGCTCGGCAGAGATCCTGCTTCCCCCTCTCTCTCTGCCTGCCTCTCTGCCTACTTGTGATCTCTCTCTGTCAAATAAATAAATAAAATCTTAAAAAAAAAAAAAAGAAAACCAGTGAAATAGGAGACCGTGGAAAGAGGCCCACAGGAGCCACAGACGGTGGAGCTCTCAAACACAGACTATGAAATAACTGCTTACTCTGTTCAAGGAGATAAACAAATTTAGGGAATTTGAACAGATACCTGGACATGTGAAAAAAATACAAATTCTAGAATTTCAAAAAATCCAATAACCAAAATAAAGAATTCAGTGGAAGTTGGTTTTGTTTTTTAAGATTTTTATTTATTAAGAGAGAGAGAGAGCAAGAGTGAGAAGGAGCAGGGGGAGAGGGAGAAGCAGACTTCCCACTGAGCACAGAGCCCTGGTGTGGAGCTCAGCCCCAGGACCCCAGGATCATAACCTGAGTTGAAACAGGCAGATGTTAACCAACTGAGTCACCCAGCCGTCCCTAGAATAAATTATATTTCCGATGCAGTGAATAATAGTGGGTTAGAGGCCAGGTAAAGAACTGTTGTTGTTTTCCCAATGCTTTTTGATAAAGACAATGAAAACTTGTGGTAGAGAATCATGCACAGAGTACATCTATGTGGTCATGACCACATCTAAGTCTTCACAGGGTAAGAAAATAAAGGTGTTAACTTCAGTATTGTCAATCTTTCCATTGTGACCAAGGTGTTCTTGTGTTCAGAGAGTTAAATTCCTGGAATATGTCAAAATGTATCTAAATGTCAAAATTTAAGGTCGAGAGAAGTATCCACCCAGTTTGCTTCAAATCTATTGAAACTTAGAATTCATTTAGCCTTGTATGGAAACAGTGTTATCCACGAGTAATTAGTAGCCAGTGACACAAAACTCCGAGTACCCAAAGCACGGTGTTACAACCAGTGGTTCTAATTTTTGCACATCAGGAACAAGTCGTCTGCAACAATTAGAGCAGGGTCCCTTCAAAATCCAGACCTGGTGACCCCAGACATCCTATTTCAGATATGGGGCCAGGATGAACCATTACCTGCGGGAACTGGTAAAGAGATTAAATGTGGGCTAGGGACACTTACAGTCCTAAGGAAGTGAGGGAAGAGTTACCAACTCCTGGTGGGTTTATACAATCCTTCCCTACTTTGTCCTAAATGGGTTCTGCTATGAGATGTGAAATAGGGACTGGGTGGAAAGAGGTTCCATCCTAGGGAGCAGTTGCCCCAATCCCAGGGTAGGTGAATTTCAAGATAAGACAATAGGGGGAAAAGCGAGCTCACAGATACACCCAACTTTGGCAGCTTTGCTAGAGTGGCCATGAATTGTTAGGTAACTCAGTCATTTGAAAAGCAGGTACTACCTCTACAATGTTGGCACTGACTCAAGAATGAATAGGTCAGGTATGGCCCTGGTGTCTCCCTGTCTACCTTGATTCTTCACCAGCGGATGAACAGGATATTCTTTTTTTTTTTTTTTTTTTAAGATTTTATTTATTTGACAGAGATCACAAGTAGGCAGAGAGGCAGGCAGAGAGAAGGGGAAGCAGGCTCCCTGCTGAGCAGATAGCCTGATGCGGGACTCAATCCCAGGATCCTGAGATCATGACCTGAGCCGAAGGCAGAGGCTTAACCCACTGAGCCACCCAGGCGCCTTGAACAGGATATTCTTGTTCCCACAAAGCCTCTCCATCTTCTTTGTCCCTCCCTCACCCAGACGGGACTGTGGGTTTCCTTTCAATTCAGTGTTATTTGATTCTTTGTGGCAAGGCAGGACAGGAAGGAAGTACCTATCGGGAAAGGATACAGATTTATCAGGAATCTTTAGATTGTTTGAAACTTAGAGGTAACCATGACCTTTCCCTCTGAACTTCAGTATATCTTAAATTCTTGAAGAACTGTGTAAAAATGGCATGTCTGCAATGGCACTAAGCTTGAGATCAGCGGAGTAATATAGAGAAAAAGATGAAAGTTAGAAAAAGAATCTAAACTTTGGAGGGCACATGGGTGGCTCAGTGGGTTAAGCCTCTGCCTTCAGCTCGGGTCATGATCCCAGAGTCCTGGGATCGAGCCCCACATCAGGCTCTCTGCCTGCCCCTCTGCTTGTGATCTCTCGCTCTGTCAAATAAGTAAAATAAGACCTTAAAAAAAAAAATCTAAGCTTTGCAGTCATCTAGATAACAAAAATAAATCCAAACACCTTATGAGAGAACTGATTTTAATCTGTGCTCTATAAAGAACACATTGTCAAGAGATGTTGGTTTGTGTCATTTCCACAATAACACAGGATTACTGTTGCAAATATAGTTTTATTTGGTGGTAAAGCCCACTCACTGTATTCAATAATGAAATGGAAGGACATTTTGAACCGGCAGACGCTACAAAGCTGGTGGGATGAATACCTAATAGGCAAGGAAGAGATGATGGTGTGGAGTTTATGCTTTTTGAGTTTACGGCCAGATAGCTTCATTTTAATCACTGATATGCCCACATTCAGTAAGATGTAACATTTGAGTTGTTTTGCTTGGGCCACTAACAGACAATGAATAACTATGTCTTAGCTTTGTATATCCAAGGATTTTCAAAATACCTCTTTGAATGTTCAACCACACTCTCTCACCTTATCCCTTGACCAGAGACAACCACTTTAAAGCCAGCAGCCTCATAAAATACAAGGGTTGGGATCAAAGAACACACTTCAGAGTTTGAAGTTAACCTTTGCACCCTGAATTTAAACCACCAAGCCACCTAGACAAACATTTAGTCTCAAAAACATGTCAAGACACTTTTGAACAATATGTCTAGAGTCTTGTAGAGAAACAGGTGCAGGAATCCAGGGGGGCAGCTGATTTGATGTCACACTGGTGAGTGACACAGTAACTTTATGTCTTCATGAGTTGTATCAACAGAAAGTCATTGCAGCTGCAGATTTTCCTAAAGCAACAATTCAATTCTCCAGGATTGACTGGCATAATCTGGGTGCAGTTCCCTTGCCAGTGGGAAGTGAGAACAGGAGGTGACAGATGCTTCAGACTCCTCTGGAATGTGCTGAACAAATATTAAGGTAATCATTGTGGGGTGTCCAGATATTTGATTAAACCAAATGCCAATTAACCCTCCCAAGCTAAGAAATGGGCTAATTTGTTTCGCTTAGGTATTTAGAAGTAAGACCTCATCTTAGAAACAACTGAGGGAAAATGTGTGTATGCCCTTTCGCATGGAAATATATGAAACCACCACCGGGAGAAAAAAAATACAGAAGTAACATCTATGAACTGCTTAAAATACTGCTTATCACATCACTCTTCTAATCACTAGCCCTCAAAGGTGCTCCACAGCCAGTGGAATTATGTGCAAACTCTTCAAAGTAGCATCCATGTTCACCCTACAAGTCCTCTTCATTGTGCTTTACCCAGCCTGGACCCCTTGCTCGCTCGCAATCGGAGTCACCTGATCTGAAGCGCTTGCCGCAGTGAAAGGAGGTAAATTGCAATTACCTGCGCCTGGAATGCTCTCTCCCACACCTGCTTGCCCAACCCTCCCCCACCCTAGCTGCCTTTTGAGCTCTCAGCACCTGGTTCTCAACACAGCATCTTTCCTTCTCTAGCGGTTGCTGAGCTCCAGTCTGCGCCACCGTCCAAGGTTTATGCACTTTTCGAACTAGGTCCGCCGCGTTACCCGTATAATGACTTAAGACAACAACGGAACAAACGCGTTTCTCCAAAGCGCCAACCTCTCAGATCCAGCACACGCTCCAACAGAGGGGACGAGGGTCGAGCGGCCCGGGAGGACTCGGATCCCCAAGGCTTTCCCTCCCTTTGGCTTTACAAACTGCCCAATGACCTGCTAGGGCGGGGATATTTCATAAGCGCCCGCCCAATAACGGAGAGGGGGGCGGGCCTCGCTGGGAACTCGGCCCAATGAGAGGCGCGGAGCGGGCGGGAGCCCCGCCAGGAGGCATGGCTGGCGGCTGGGCGGGGATATATAAGCCCCAGCTAGCCGGCCTGCTCTGGGATTCCTAGTGTTGCTGGAGACCCGTAACGCGTCTGCAGCCAACGACCCTCCGCAAGCATCACCTGTCGGAATAGCCATGGTGAGAGGGAGCTGGGGGCACTGGCGGAGTCCACGGGGAGAGGGGTGCTGCGCGGGAGAGAGCGTGCTGGGGGCGCCCGAGGGTCCCGGGTAAGGGCCAGCTTCGCGGGAAGGAGGGGAGGCCGGGCAGTCCGGGGTGTGTTGGAGGGTTTGGGCGGTCACGGCGACTACGGCGTGGGGGGCTGTGCGGAAGGCCGGGGACGCCCGCCGCGTCCGAGCGCTGCTCTTCTGAGCTCCTTGCCCGGGAGAGGCGGGGAGGGGCGGACGTGAGCTGGAGAAGTTCTGCGCGCTTCGGCTGCGGACGGGAGGGAAGGGCGCGGGGCAGGCGGGGCGCCAGCGTGGTGAGGTCCGTCCCGCGCTGCGCGCAGCCTGGGGGCACCCAACCCCGGCAGGGCTGGGCAGCGCGCTCCGGAGTTGGGAGCCTGGACCCGCCCCAGTTTTGTCCCGCGGCAGTCCGGGACAAAGGGGCGCCCGCCCCCAGCTGCAGTCCCCGCCTCCCTGTGAAGTCACACTCCCGCGCTGGAGGCCGGACCCGGGCCGCTCGGCCAACTCCGGCAGGTTTCTCCAGTTCTGCACTGTTCGTCCGGATGCCTTCGTCTCGCCCGGCCAGCGGCCAGATTCCGGCCAGAAGTCAGAGGTGCACGACCTTGACCCCTCCCTGGTCAGGCATGACCGTGAGCTCCTCCTGCCCTCTAAGGAGGACTATCTTTACTCCACTTCTCTTCTGGTTGCCCAAGCCCGTGAATTCCCTCAGTTAAACCGAAGGGCTCGGCGTGTGTCAGGCGTCAGGGCCTCCCAGGAATCTTTAGACCCCGCCTGTGTCCTGAGCCCCTGTAAAGGCTCGGACGCTGTCTTGAAGGATAGCTCCTGAAATCGCTAAACTCTTGCCGGTTGTCTTAGAAGACCTCCTCCCGGGGCGCCTGGGTGGCTCAGTGGGTTAAAGCCTCTGCCTTCAGCTCAGGTCATGATCCCAGGGTCCTGGGATCGAGCCCCACATCGGGCTCTCTGCTCGGCAGGGAGCCCACTTCCTCCTCTCTCTCTCTCTGCCTGCCTCGCTGCCTACCTGTGATCTCTGTCAAATTTAAAAAAAAAAAAAAAAAAAAAAAAGAAGACCTCCTCCGCCTCTGGGACGTGTGCAAGCGCTTTCACACTCTAGACTGTGGGCTGGGGGTGAAGGACCAGAATAGAAAAGAGTCTGTCCCTTGTAGGAGTTACCTCAGGAGAGCTGAAAGGGCAGGGCGAGTCTTCTGGCTCCATCGTGACCATCCAGCAGCACTTACCTGGGTTGACTGTGTACTGCGGTGGGCAGGGACAAGTGTCCAGAGTCCGGGTCTATTCCCCCCCCCCCCCAAAAGAAGGGGAGGTTGCAGATGAGTTTTCAGACTAGCTCTAACTCCGAGCCGCTGCCTCTGTTAACCCACAGACCTGAACTTCATCTTCTGCCCCTTCAGAAGGGGCACAGAGTCCCCACCATGGGAGACCCCTTCTCCTAGGGGTCCAGTGCTAGAGGCCCCATCTTGGTGTGCAGGACTCTGAGCTTTCCTGTCCCTGCCCCGCCCAGCACACAGGGCACTAGGCAGTGGGACTTGACGGCTTGGTATCGGCTTTCTTTAGTTCCTGCCCCTGAAGACCTAGGCTTTTTAGCCACCTTCGTTCTTGAGCCCTAAGGAAATGAAAAGAAAATGAGGTCATTTGGCTTAAAGTGTGGGAAGGTCTGGAAAGGGAACCCAGGCTTTTGGGTTTTGGACCATGTAACTCACTGTCAGGCCTCAGGCTCCAGGGAGGGAGGATAAAAGGGTGCTTCTAGGGCCTTTTCAAGGCCCACTTGCTTCCCTTCTCCATTCACACCACATCATCTCTCTGCTTCCCCCCAACAGCGCGAGTGTATCTCCATCCATGTGGGCCAGGCGGGCGTGCAGATGGGCAATGCCTGCTGGGAGCTCTACTGCTTGGAGCACGACATCCAGCCCAATGGCACCATGCTCAGTGACAAGGCGCTGGGCAGCGGCGATGACTCCTTCAACACCTTCTTCAGTGAGACCGGGGCTGGCAAGCATGTGCCCCGGGCTGTCTTTGTAGACCTGGAGCCTGCTGTCATAGGTGAGTGGGCGGGGTTCCCCTCTCCAGCCTGTATTTTTTGTCAGCCCCAAAGTCAGTGGGGAGCTCTGCTTAGGGGAAAAGCTGTTGGAATGCAGGCAGCCCCCTGCCAAGAACAACTCTGAAGTCTGCTCTTTTGTCTAGACTCTGACTTCAGGAGGGGTCCTAAGGGCTTTCTGTGCCGAGAGGGTTATCAGTCAAACTGCTCTGCCCAGAAACGGCCAGATTTTTTGAGTCAGGGGTCAGACGCAGAATGAAGGCTGCAGAAAAGAATGGTTATAAAAGCCGCAACTTTAAACTTACTTCCTTTTTCCTACCCGCAGACTCTTGAGCTTAACACTGCCTACGGAACCGGGCACTGAGAACATTCTTAATGGCCCCCTACTCAGCCTTAACTGGAAGGAGTGGGCCCCTTAATAGGATGTGGACCTGTGGGAACTTGGCTGTTGCTGGCTCCCAGGAGGTTCTCTGCTTCCTCCTTTCTGCATCTGGATCCCCTCAGTTTCCTGTTCCTGACAAGTTTAGCCTACCCTCTCCCCGTCTTTCTTTCTCTCTTTCCTCTTCTCTCTCTTTTTCTTCTTTCCTTCCTTCCTTGTGTCTTTCCTTCCTTCTTTCTCTCTCTCTCTCTCTCCCTTCCTTCCTTCCTTTCAGATTTAACATATTTGAAAGAGAGCACAAGTGTGGGGGAGAGGGAGAAGCAGGCTCCCCACTGAACAGGGAACCCAATGAGGGGCTCAATCCCAGGACCCTAAGACCGTGACCTGAACCAAGGTCAGACACTTAACCGACTGAGCCACCCAAGCACTTCTCCATCTCCCCATCTTTCCAAAGACCGTTTTGTAGATGTTAAACTGTGGAGTGGGTTTTCTGCATCAGTCTGTGTTCTAGTCCCAGTCAAAAGTCATTGAGGGCACCTGGGTGGCTCAGTTGGTTGAACGACTGCCTTCAGCTCAGGTCATGATCCCAAGGTCCTGGGATTGAGTCCCGCACTGGGCTCCTAGCTTCATGTGGAGTCTGCTTCTCCCTCTGACCTTCTCCCCTCTCATGCTCTCTCTCATTCTCTCTCAAATAAATAAAATCTTAAAAAAAAAAAAAATAAGTCATTGAGATTCCCCTGGACCTCCTCTGATTCCTCACCAAGTAGAAGTAGCTATGAGGGAAGGCGCTGTTAAAGGGACCCCCTGACTTACCCCCTCTCAGGCCCAGGGAGGATGAACTAGACTTTGGAAGGGGGTCTCTGGAAGGCCTTTTGCCATTCATGCTCCCTTTTGCAGTTTTACCTAGGGGAGCTTAGTTTAACAGCATAAATCCTAGCACCTGTGTCCTCGTGGGGGCGGAGACCAGCCTCTCTTACCTTTGCCCTCTTTCTTCCCCTCAAGATGGGGTAAGAACTGGCATTTATAGGCAGCTCTTCCACCCTGAGCAGCTGATATCTGGCAAGGAGGACGCTGCCAACAACTATGCCCGAGGCCACTACACTGTGGGAAAGGAGATCATCGATCTTGTGCTGGAGCGAATCCGAAAACTGGTGAGCAGACCGAGCGCCCTTGACCCCTTCAGGAGTTCCATGTGTCCTGACTCTCCCTTCCTGGCCTGGGAGGCTGGACACGCGTGGAAGAAAGGGAAACCACAGATCTGTGGCTGTGACCAGGGCCTGTGGTGTCCTGATGGCTCCTTTGGCTTGTCTGTCTCCTCGCCTTCCCCTAGGGGGAGCTGCGTGTCCTGGGTGTGGATCTAGGGTTAGGAGCCGGAATAACTGGTTCTGCCCCGAGTCTGGACTCAGGCTCCTGAGCGGCTGGTTCCTAGCTTTGGCAGGTCTAACCGTCCAATCCAAGCCTTCTTTGAGCTTTGATCCCTCTCTGCCCCCAGCGGGTAGGTGGAAGCTGCTTTGGCTGCTCAGCCTGTTCTTAGATTCCTAAGCAGAACTTTACACCTGGGAGAGGCCCCCCGATTACTGGTTAGTTTTTAACCACTTCCCAGTTTACCCCATCCCTTGCCTGAGGCACTGAGAACCAGGAGTGAGGCCAAGTGGGAGCCGGTACTATGGCACTGGTCCTCTAGAGGGACTGTCCAAACATACTTCTGCAAGACGGAGGACTTGCCAGTCATTGACTTGAGGAATGGGATTCTGTGCTTGCAAAAACAAAGTTCCCTTTGGGCTTCGGATTTTCTTTCTTTCTTTCTTTCTTCTTTTTTTTTTTTTAAGATTGTGATCTCTTGCTCTCTCAAAAAAATAAATACAAACAGCAGGGAGGGGTAGAAGCCGACTCCCGGCTAAGAAGCCCAATGTAGGACTTTATCCCAGGCCCCTGGGATCATGACCTGAGTCAAAGGCAGATGCTTAACCGAGTCACCCAGGTGTCCTAGGATTTTTTTAAGAGATTTTTGGGCTGGGGGGTGTGGGGAGGAGGGATGGTTTGCTTTTTGGGTTTTGTTTTTTGGTTTTAGTTTGGTGAGGTGTTTGGGTTTTTTTAGTTGTTAACAGTTTGCATAAAGCTTGCTTTTTGTTTAAGTGATTTTTATTGGGATATAATTGCCATAGCATTAGTTTCAGGTGT
The DNA here is from genome assembly GCF_902655055.1 of Lutra lutra. Lineage (NCBI taxonomy): Eukaryota > Metazoa > Chordata > Mammalia > Carnivora > Mustelidae > Lutra > Lutra lutra. The sequence goes on along the minus strand of NC_062292.1, from coordinate 42,212,206 downwards.
ACAACAGAATGATTCACTATATGGATAGATCACAAATAAATGGAGAATTTTTATGTCCTCAGTCCCTGTGTATCTGGTACAGATTGACGCTCTTCTAAAAAAAATGTACACTCCATAAAGGGTGCATTTTTTTGTTTTAAGATTTTATCCATTTATTTGACAGAGATCACAGGCAGGCAGAGAGGCAGGCAGAGAGAGAAGGGGAAGCAGGCTCCCTGCTGAGCAGAGAGCCAGATGTGGGGCTGGATCCCAGGACTCTGGGATCATGACCTGAGCTGAAGGCAGAGGCTTTAACCCACTGAGCCACCCAGGCACCCCCAGATTGACGTTCTTCTAGTCCCAAGATCCAGCTACATCAGAAGTCAGTCTGGGTACTTGTTAAACCCGCAGGTCCCTGGATTCCAGTCTCAAGTGTGGGGCCAGGGAATCTCTATGTTCAACAAGATGCCGCCACTGCCTCCCCCGACCTCCCACTCTCTTGCAGAGTTGAGAGGGCCCAGCTGTCTGACAACAATGTTCCATCCCACATGACCCTCCTCACCTCTCCCCTCCCACCGCCCCTCACTTGCCACTTCATGAACACAGCAATGCCCTTCGAGGTCATCTGTCCCCTAGAACTCCAAACCCCTGTAGGTGTTCTCTTCTCACCTCTACTGAGAAGAAACAAAAGAGCATGAGAGAACTTTCTGGAGTCACAGAAATTTCTGTATCTTGATTAATTTGGTAATGTAGGTATATACACTTGTCGAACCGTTCATTATACCTGCAAAAAAATGTAGTACAAATTGTGGTACACGTCTTATTTTGTTTATTTATTTTGTTTTGTTTGTTTTCTAAATACAGAAGTGAATAAAGTTGTGGTTGGGTCACAGTAGCTTTGGGGACAGAAAAGGGTTCCGTTGGGAGAAAGGGGCTGGAAGCTAGGGGGCGGGGTGGGTCACCTGCCTGCTAACGCTGTTCTCTCCTACCCCAGACAGACCAGTGCACTGGCCTTCAGGGTTTCCTCATCTTCCACAGCTTTGGGGGTGGCACTGGCTCAGGCTTCACCTCCCTGTTGATGGAGCGGCTTTCTGTAGACTACGGCAAGAAGTCCAAGTTGGAATTTGCCATCTACCCCGCGCCCCAGGTGTCCACGGCCGTGGTGGAGCCCTACAACTCCATCCTGACCACCCACACCACCCTGGAGCACTCGGACTGTGCCTTCATGGTGGACAACGAGGCCATCTACGACATATGCCGGCGCAACCTGGACATCGAGCGCCCCACCTACACCAACCTCAACCGGCTCATCGGCCAGATTGTGTCCTCCATCACAGCCTCCCTGCGCTTCGACGGGGCCCTCAATGTGGACCTCACGGAGTTCCAGACCAACCTGGTGCCCTACCCCCGCATCCACTTCCCCCTGGTGACCTATGCCCCCATCGTCTCGGCCGAGAAGGCCTACCATGAGCAGCTGTCAGTGGCAGAGATCACCAACGCCTGCTTCGAGCCCTCCAACCAGATGGTCAAGTGTGACCCTCGCCATGGCAAATACATGGCCTGCTGCATGCTGTACCGCGGGGAAGTGGTGCCCAAGGACGTGAATGCTGCCATCGCTGCTATTAAGACCAAGCGCACCATCCAGTTTGTGGACTGGTGTCCCACAGGTTTCAAGGCAAGCTGGGAATGAAGTCGGGGGTGGGAGGGGTGCAGTGGGGGAGAGGGGAGGCGGTGAGCACGAGGCCTGTGTACCCGCCAAGAGGGGAGATTGCTACAGAGCGCCAGGCAGGACGACAAAAGCTCTAGGGATGGAGAGATTCGGGCAAATAACAGCTTTTTTATTCTGCTCAAAATCTTGTCTTTATGAAAGGAAAAGTAGGTTTCACGTCTCTTAGCCTGGCAAATAGGCACTCTCTGGGTTTGCCTGTCAGGTTGGGACCAATCGTTCACCTGTGCCAGGGACGTACCCACCCAATATGGCTCCTGCTGAGAAGAGCATGCTTCTGGAAACGCAGAAAGGCCTTCCATTCAGATAATGGGCAAGACATGGTCGGAAGATCTATGAACGCAGCCCCTTCCTTTTGAAGTAATGAGGAAGAATTTGTTTATACCCCTTTCTTTTCTCACTCCACATTCCCAGAGGGTACTGAGCACGTTCAAGTTTTATGGGTTTTGTTCCAGGGTGAAATTAGAAAGATTAAAGGTGGCAGCTGTGGCATTTAGAAAACCCACAGCTTCCCTGCCCGGGGTTGCTGTTGCAGACGTGACCATGACAGGAGGGGACACAGGGACTCCGGTGTTAAAGCCAACAGCCATGTGCTGGGACTGAAGAGCTGTCCTATAGCTCAAAACTAACAACCTGGGCTAGGAAGTGTGGGAGGTGAATTCTCCCAACTCCATATTAGGAAAGCTTCAGCTACTGGGAGAAGGAATAGGCTGCCTTCAGGAAGTAGTAAGCTTGCTGTCTGGAGAGGCAGTTAAGAGGGAAGTTGACTTTTTTTTTTTTTTTTTTTAAAGATTTTATTTATTTGAGAGAGAGACAGAGTGAGAGAGTATGAGAGGAGAGGTCAGAGGGAGAAGCGGACTGCCCATGGAGCTGGGAGCCCTATGTGGGACTCGATCCCGGGACTCCAGGATCATGACCTGAGCCGAAGGCAGTTGCTTAACCAACTGAGCCACCCAGGCGCCCCGACTTTTTTTTTTTTTAAACGCTGAATATGAAATGTATATGTTCTGACAGAGCAGTGTTTAAAGTAGGTTAGTTTTAGATCCAATTGGAGATCTCCCAAGATTTTATATTTTTTAAACTATTTTCTAAACTATAGAAAAATGGGGAGATTAGTACAATTTACATGTACACTGTCTAGATTCAACATCTGACTCTCCTAGGCTTCCTTTATTTTTGCTTTGCTGACCCATTTACACTCATTTACAGACATTTCTGACCCACTGGTCTGTTTTTGTGCCTAACAAAACTAATACTCCTCCAAAATAAGAATACCTGAGTCAATATTTGAACTTTCCCAATTTCCACAAGTATCTCTCATATCCGTTTGCCAAAGTCAGGATATAATCTAGGCCCAGGCATAGTATTGGTCTCTTCATTCTTTTAATGTAAAGCAGCCGCCCTTTTTCTGGGCGGTGGTTTTGAAGGGACTGGTCTTAGTGTCTTGAAAGTCCCACATTCTGGATCCGTTTGTTTCCTAATGGCGGTAAACTTGCTCCCTTATCCCTGTGTTCCTTAGACTGGCAAATGCCAGACACCAGGGGATAGCCCCTCTCCGGGCTTTGGGAGTCCTTCCACAGACCCCTCCCCGGGAACCCAGAACCAGGAGCTTACCGTGCTTGCTTTTTCTTCTTAGGTTGGCATTAACTACCAGCCCCCCACAGTGGTGCCCGGGGGCGACCTGGCCAAGGTGCAGCGGGCCGTGTGCATGCTGAGCAACACCACAGCCATCGCCGAGGCCTGGGCCCGCCTCGACCACAAGTTTGACCTGATGTACGCCAAGCGGGCCTTTGTGCACTGGTACGTGGGCGAGGGCATGGAGGAAGGAGAGTTCTCAGAGGCTCGGGAGGACCTGGCCGCCCTGGAGAAGGATTATGAAGAAGTGGGAACAGAGTCTATAGACGGCGAAGATGAAAGTGAGGAGTTCTAGGGGGTCCTGGCCCCTGCAATGCCCGGTCTCTCTACCTAGTTTTGTATTTCTTGTTCCACTGTTTCCCTAACCCCCTACCAATACAGTCAGTGTTGCAAGTGATGTGGAGCTCTGTGATGTGAGGTTCTGCCCAGGCACGGGCCTTCACTAACTTCCCAACATCCTCGTCGTCCTTCTGAGTTAAGGGGCAGGGCGGCCTCTGCCTCCCAGGGCTTCCAGCCAGGGGGGTGGCCTACAGGAGGACCGATCAGACCACCCTGACACCTAGGCAGGGGCTCAGGACCTGGCCTGTGGTGCCTTGACGGCACATGGTGGTTCCCTGTGTGTACCCCCTTATCCCAGCACCCCCCAAAGAAAGGTAAACCTTCTAGAGGTTCTGGCGAAAGCTGCTGGAAGTTTGTCTGCCCCTAGCATTCCAGGACAGAAAGTCTGTCTCCGTTTCAATGCCAGGAAGGAGTCAAGTATGTTGGGGTTTTTTTGTTTTGTTTTGTTTTGTTTTTAACCTATCCTCCCTCCCTCATGGCCAACAGAGGGCAGTAGAGGTTGAAGCCACAAGAACTGACCAGCCGATCTGCAGCTGCCATCTTAAAATTTAGGGCTCGAGCGGGATGCCGTATGAAGTGAAGGCACGGCGTCCAAGAACCAGGATCCCAAAAGACGGGGTCTTTAGCTTGGGGCTGTGAACATCTGAAATACTTTTCAAAGTGCCTATGAGCCTTTTAGACAAAAAAGTTTATATTTTTTATTTTTAAAGGGGTCCCTGATGAGAAAGGTACAGTTCTAGGACCTGGCCACATACGGTCTTAGAGATCAATGTATTAGTCAGTGGAAGGACCTAGCAGGACCTAGGAGGAAAGTGGAGGGTCCCTTCCAGCATGGCCCGGGTTCCGGGAGGTCTCTTTAATGTGCTTGAAAGCCCCTCGGCCAGACAGGAATGTATTCTCTAAAGAGGTGGGATATCTCCATCTGACCAAGCCCAGCCCCTGTTAAGGCCATTGAGCGGAACCCAGCCCAGCCCCCACCAGAAGGGTAGGGCCTGTATTCTTCATCTGAGTTTACCTGCTTTTTATCTTTCAGACATTGAATTGCAGCGTGTCACTCAGGATGGGTCTCTGCCTTTTTTAGGCACCAGTGAGCTTTGGGGCTACCCAGATGTGTCCGCAGTGGCCTTGCTTTGGGTTCAGGGGACAAGTTTCTTAATGCTAACCTAGGAACTGATTCCCAACATCTTTAAGCCTTGCTGGATTGATCCCTGGGGGGGGCGTTCAGTGTCCTAGAGCTCAGCACTCTGTTCCACACTTTGACCCCTACCCATGAAGCTGCAGACGTTTCAGAGGGCTTGTGGACCTATGCAAATTGTCAATCTCAGGCAACTGAATGGGTCTCTTCCTGAAGATCCGCAAGGACTTAGGGCTTGGATTAGAGGTGGAGTTAAGGTGTAGTAGGAAGGGAAGAAGGTTAGGAAAACGTGGCCAGCGCCTATTCAAGGACCTGGATTAGTCTATGTTCAGCAAGTACGTCCAGCCTGCTCTACTTGTATCTTCACCCAGAAACCGAGAGCTGACATTTTCTCTCCTCTTTCTTTCTCTGCTTTTTGTCTCACTGGACACATGAATTCATACATACTAGCAGTTCTTCCTCTATGGGTTCAAACCACTAAATAGAGAGACCCCTCCTCGCCCTACAGGTGCCCCAGGCATTGGGAAGGAGAACAGCCGGTGGGAATTAGACACCTAACCCCAAGGCCCTCCTGTGATGAGAGCCGGGGATGGGGTGAGTCAGTTACAAGTGGGCGGAGCGAGCCAGATAATTTATTTGGATAAACTTGCAGCTGTCATCTTCTTCTCCTGTGGCCCCAAACCAGAATAGGTTTAAGTCACTTTCCCTTCTCTCACTTCCTATCCCTTTTCTGTGTGTATTTTCGAAATAAGCAGGAGGAGTCTTTTGTTACGTCTGTGTCTGGACTCTGCCCCTCCCCTCCAACACCCACTGCTGAGCCCCAGATAGAGCCATATCCTTGGGTCCCCAGGGAGAGGCTTGCCCGGGTTCCTTTCCAGCTATGGAGTTGTTGGTGGGGTAATGATGGAGAAGCCTAGAGCTTCTTTGCCATGGGAGCTGTGGTCTGACACTGAGAGCACTCCGTGTCTTCACAAGTACTCTACTACGTAAAGCGTGACCCTACCATGAGCATTAGGGTGGGGTGTTCACGCAGAGTTTTCCCTGGAGCTGGCAGCAGGTGTGCACCGGCCCTGGCCATAGCAGGGCCTAAACCCAGATGACCTCCTGCAGGTACCCCCTTCCATTTGTAACAGACCCAGGACCTGGGAGTCTGGTGGGAAGTTGGCTCTGCGGAGTCCTTGCAGAGGAGGGTGGTTATCCCGCTGGTGATCAGAACAGGACGCTAAAAGGCGTTAGCCTCAATGACAGGGAAGATTAGAGCATCTCTACCGCAGCTAGCCGGTATTAGAAGCTTGACAAAAAATTCCCACCCTCAAAAAAGTATGGAGGCCTCGGGTGTTTCTTTCTCTCTCTGGTGCAGATTTTCACTAATTCCTGGTATTCAGGCCACTCCTTACCTCTCCCCTGAGCTGTGCCTGAGATGCCGGACACCAGAGCCTTTTAGATCTGACTGCTTCGAGGTGTAACCTTGTTTTCTTCTGGATGTGTTAACAGGTGCCTGCCAGTTCTAAGGTGAAAGACAGGGTCCTGGGGTCTGACTGCTTTTTTGAAGACTTTTGACTGGTCTTGCTGTTCTTGCTTCTTCCCTGTATCCCCCTCCCCTGCCTCCACCTTCCGAACTCCCCAGGGTTTCCAGTCCCTTGGCCTTTTGGAGATCGGTGATGGGAGCCCTCTTGCTTCTTGTAAGCACATAGTGTCGTACACCAGTCCTAGCTACAGCAAGGAACCGATCTGGTGCCTCTCTTTGTCTTCCCTCTTCCTTAAAGCTCAGGTTGGGGTGAGAAATGGGCAGGGTGCATCTAGAGGACGTGGGAATCCCCAGCTCCTCCTTCTGAGGGGACTGGCACTTGAGCCAGATACTGAAGGTGTACTGGGATGGAGAGAAGGCAGGCTGTTCCCAGCAGACTGGCAGAGGAAAAGCTACAGGAAGCACAGATACATTCTCTTCAGTTTGTAGCTGAAACTTGAGATGGAAGAAGGGGAAGCTAGAGAAAAAGGAGAAAAAGGTACTGACCTAAAGGACCTTGGTTTTGCCTTCTCTTTCTTGAATGTTTATTGAGTGACTACCTACTATGTAGCACAGATTATTCTAGATGCTAGACAGAACCAATGAGGCAACAGAGGAGTTTGAATTTTCTTCTGTATAAAACCTTCAGTGGCTGTCAAGTGCCAGCATCCAGGGTCACCTGTCCTTAAAGCAGTGGTTCTCAGGCTAGGGTGATGTCGCCAGACGGTTTGGGTTGGCACACCTGCAGAGGGGGTGCTGGGCGTGCCGCGGGGAGAGAACTCGGCTGCTACTGCAAGCATCCTATGAGGCACAGGACAGACCTCCTCTCAACAAGAACTGTCCTGCCCCAAAATGTCAGTCGTGTCGAGACTGAAAACCTTGCCTTAAAGAATTGCTTGGCTGTTGCAAGAAGGGTCCGTTCCCAAGCACAGTGCAGGAGAGGGGTAGAGGCAGCTGTGGTAAGCGAGGTGAGGGCTGATGCTTCAGCCAAAGCTGTGAGATGGGGAAGAGAAGAGGTTGGAATCCCAATATTTAGGACCAGCTGGTGTGGCCCATGGAGAGAGTTGTGCATGACCGCATTCCTGCCATGGACGCCATGAGATGCTGTCCCTCCATGTTCTTCTGCTTGGGTTTGGAGAGGAATTCATCTTCAGACACTGTATTTCATCTCCTAAGGCTGCCATAAACCAAGGACCACTGACTGGGGGGCTTATGCAACAGAAATCAACTTTCTCACGGTTCTGGACACTGGAAGTCCGACACGAAGGTGTCGTCAGGGTTGGTTCCTTCTGCGGCTTCTCCCCTGGGCTTACAGATGGCCATCTTCTTCCTGTGTCCTCACATGGTCTTCCCTCTGTGCCTGTGTCCCCATTTCCTCCTCTTATGAGGACACCAGTCATCTAGGACTCACCGTATGATTTTATCTTAATTACCTCTTGAAAGGTCCTATGTCTCATACAGTCCCACTCTGAGGTATGTCAGCATATGAATTTCGCAGGGGCACAGTTCAGCCTTTAACAGACAATGCTGAGCTTGAGTTCCCTGGGGCCAGCCAAATTACACGGAGCCCCCGGAGATGCTGCTCTGAAACTCAGGGTCAGGGTGTGAGATCACCCATGGAGAGTACCGAAGGACAGAGGAGATGCCCCAGAGAGCTCTGCTGTCCAGAGGGGTAGAGAGACCTCCCAGCCCAGGGGAGAGAACAATCACAGAAGGTTTGGGGACGGGATGTGTTTTTAGTCCTTGATGCTGGAGTCAGAGCTGCAACAGAGACAGACGGGTACTGGTATAGTTGGGTCTGCAGGTAGGAAGTTGGAATTCCTGGCTTCTGTTTTTTATTTTTTATTAAAGATTTTTATTTATTGGGGCACCTGGGTGGCTCAGTGGGTTAAGCCTCTGCCTTCAGCTCGGGTCATGATCTCAGGGTCCTGGGATTGAGCCCCACATCGGGCTCTCTGCTTGGCGGGGAGCCTGCTTCCCTTTCTCTCTCTCTGCCTACTTGTGATCTCTGTCTGTCAAATAAATAAAATCTTTTTTTTAAGTCTAAAAAATTTTTAAAAAAAGATTTTCATTTATTTGAGAGAGAGAAAGCACAAGTGGGGGGAGGGGCAGAGGGAGAAACAGACTCCACACTGAGCAGGGAGCCCAGTGTGGGACTTGATCCCAGAACCCTGGGATCCTGACTCAGCTAAAGGCAGACATTTAACCAACTAAGCCACCCAGGTACCCCTATTTTTTATTTAAAGTAGAAGAATTCATCTTTGGGACACTTGGGTGACTCAGCTGATTAAGTATCTGCCTTCGGCTCAGGTCATGATCCTGGGGTCCTGGATTCGAGTCCCACATTCCTGCTGAGCAGGGAGGGGCTTCTCCCACTGCCTGCCACTTCCCCCTGCTTTTGCCCTCTCTCTCTTTCTCTCTCTCTGACAAATAAATAAAATATAAAATGTTAAAAAAAGAATTCATCTTTGATTCATTCACGTGAATGGCATAAAAAGAATAGGATACTACTCGAGACTTTTGATTTTCTGGGGGTAATGGGAAGAAGCTTCCCTGCTCTCTACCCAATGAATCTGAAAATGCCCAGCAGCAGACATCGCCTCATCCCCTCTGAGCCCTCAGGGTCCTAGACCCCTCAATGCAGCCACTACCAAGGAAGGGGTCCCTGGCATGGGGGGGGCACCTGAATCTAAGCTTAGAAGGGAAGAAACACAAAGAGGAAGCTATGTGAACAGATTACAATATGCAACAAAGATGAGTAGGAATGGGAATAAAGTCCGGAGTCTAGTCTATGGGGTTGATGGTGACTGAGTTTTGAAGGCTGAATAGGAGTTGGCCAGAAAGGAACAAGGCAGAGGGCACAGCATAACATCTCAGAACTATTACAGCTAGATTTCTGCTGCCAGGGCCAAAGATTCAGGGCAGAATGGTGGGAGACAGGTGAAAATTCAACAGGAACAGGCCATGTCTCCACAGCACAGCTATCTTCCCACCCAAAAAAGAGGTCCCTATGAAGAGTGAGAAGAAAGGACCCTTCCTGTGCTTGAGCCTTTGAGGACAGGGCCTATGTTTCAGTCATGCCCCACATAGTGCAGGCCCAGGTGTGAGTCAGGAAGATGGGAGTCGGAGTGCTCTGTTAAGGAGAGAAAGATGGTGACCACCTGAGACCTCAGAAGTCTGGGAGTTAAGGTTTAGAAGATGGTTATAAATTCTGCTGACTGCCCACATCCCTGGCCCCTTATTTCCCACCTCAACCCACAGTTGAAGCAGGTTCCTTCGTACTGGGGAGAAAGAACAAAGCTGGATACAAAATTGGTGACAGAGCTCCAGGCCCCAGCCTCAAGCAGAGACTGCTTTTGCACTTCCTGGAGCATTCTGACACACGCACACACACGCACCAACCAACCCCCCCATCAGAAGAGCAAGTGGGCGCTCTGGGTGCTGGCTCGGCCGTGACTTGAACACCTGCTCACGAAGACCTGGGCGGACTCAGCCAAGGCAGCTGTGTGGAATTCCCTTGTTGACAGGAAGGGCTGGGGGGTGCTGCAGGCGCCTGACTTCCTCTCCCCCTCTGCTCTAGCCTTTAGCAGGGAGGCGAGCAGTACAGCAGGCTGGGAAGAGGGATGACCCAGCTCTCAGGGGAGGGGTGGAGACCTCGTCAAGTAATTCTCTCCTCCGGACACTCCTTGTCTGTAAGTGGAGGCCATGGACCAGATGTCCAGTTAGGGACACTTCCTGTGTATGGACATGGACACAGAACCTAGGCAGTAAGGAAGAAATCCAGCAACGCGGGTGTTCAAGGGACAGGTGCGCGCGCACGGGCACACACACGCGCGCACTCTCTCTCTCTCTCTTTCTTGCTGATCTAGAGTCTGGTTCTTCCCATCAAGTCTGAGCAGGCTCCCCGCCTCAGGCAGGCTCCTTGGAAGGCTGTGGCTTGCCTCCTCTGGGAGGGGCTGCTTTTAGACTATCACATCAGGAAGTCCACAGGCAAGTCCCATACAGGATTTTCTGGAGCAGCAACTAAAGGCGAAAAAGCAGACCCTGGCCCATTTGGTCACCTTGTACTAACGAGGGGCTTACCAGGGATTAGTCCCCATCCCCACTGGGGGATGGGCCCCTGGAGTGGATTTCATAAGCTCTGAGCACAACTCATGTCTAATTGCTATATTTAAGACTCTGCAGAGGTGTGAGGGGCAGTGTGCAAATCCATTCAGCTGGCTTTAAAAAGCACAGAGCAGCTTAACTCATGATTAAGAGCAGACTTTGCAGCCAGAATACCTAGATCTGAATCCCAGCTTGGTTACTTAATCGCTGTGTGGCCTTTGTCATGTTCCCAGGCCTCCGTTTCCTCATCCCTCAAATGAGCCTAGAACACCAGGCCCTGCCTCCTAGGGTGGTTATGAGGCTAAACCCACAGTGCTTAGAATAGGACCTGGGACACGCAGCAAGTGTCCGTTGGCGCTCATTGCTGTCAATACGGCAGTTAGCATAACCCGCTGCAGGGGGACGAGGGGGACTTTCTGTATTGGTCTGAGCATCTTCCATCACTGTTCTCCATATAGAATCCTCTGATCCTATTCTAAGCAATCACGTCTTTGTCTTCCCTGATGCTCTTCCTTCCCCCCAAATTAAGCTCTTTTGAAGATACTCATTCTCAGTGGTTAATTATTCCAATTTTCCTTTCCGCCAAGACCTCTCACCACTTGCATTCCTCCTCTCCCCAAGTCCCAGTGTTCTGGAGCCCGCACAATTGGCTCTGTGCGTCCAAGCTCTGGCTGTAGGCCCACCCGCACAAAGCACCCCTCAGTACCTCTCTGCTCCCTCCCCTGCCCGCAGCCAGGGCCTCGGCATCTCACCCGTGCTCTCAGAAGCTTCTAGGTAGGTCAGAGGGTGCCATTCATTATGTACAAGCAGAACTTTGTCCTAATTCCCAGCCACTCAGCCAGCAGTGAGACCCAAATATTTTATCAGAGCGATAGGCAGGCATTGGCTCTGGCAGAAAGGTTCCAACAGGAAGAATCCCGTATGAATTGTGAAGGCCCTGTGTTTGAGCCTTGTTCCTGTGCTCTCCTTCCATCTAAAACAAGCCACCCCAAATTTCAGTGGCTTAAAACAACCATGTATTTGCTCATGATTCTGTAATTTGGGCAGAGCTTGGTGCAGCCGCTCACCGTTGCTCAGTAGGGTTGGCTGGGGCAGCCCGAGATCCCGAGACAGCCTCACCCACGTCCAGTGCCTCAGCAGAGGTGACAGATGTCTGGGGGTGGCCTGCATTTCCCTTTCTCTCATCCACGTCCCTCATCCTGCGGCGTAATCAGGCATTACAGAGTCGTCGGCCTCCAGAGCATCAAGCCAGAAGCTCGGGGGACTCGGGAGACTGAGGCCTTCACGCCCAGCTTCAGTGGGAGGCGTCATGGGTTGAACTGTGGCCCTTACCCACTCAAACTCATATGCTGACGTTCTTTTGGTTTTTCAGAATGTGGCCTTAATTGGAAGGTCATCATGGAGGAGGGTGGACCCCTACGCCCCTTATTAAAGGAGGAGTTTGGGGCGTCTGGGTGGCTCAGTGGGTTAAAGCCTCTGCCTTTGTCTCAGTTTGTGATCCCAGGGTCCTGGGATCGAGCTCCGTGTCAGGCTCTCTGCTCAGTGGGGAGCCTCCTTCCCTTCCTCTCTCTCTCTGCCTGCCACTCTGCCTACTTGATCTGTCAAATAAATAAATAAATCTTTAAAAAAAAAAAAAAAAAAAGGAGTTTGGACATGTCCACAAGGAGAATACCAAGGCGGGTTGGAGTTCATGCTCGTACATCTGTCAGGTGCTAGGGTAGAGCCCTGGGGCAGAGACCACCCTAGTGGCTCAGAGGAAATCTAATCCCGACTCCACCTTGATCTTGGACATCTAGCCTCCAGAGCCGTAGGACAACTTTCCGTTGTCTTAAACACCCAATTTGTAGGACTTTGCTACAACAGCCCAGCAAACGAATCCCAAAGGGAAATGAAGTCTGCCTCTTGGTGGGAAGGGAGCCCTACACGTACAGGGATGGGGATGTGTGGCTGTCCTTGCAGACCCTCTGCTCCAAGACTGCCCAAGAGTGGACGGACTAGAGAAGCCCAGGTTCTACGCCTGACTCCCCAGAACTTTCTGGGTAGTGTTGGAGAAGCCGTGTGGCTCTCATCCCCTTTTTCCCGGACACTAAGGACAAGCTTAGCTAAGATAACCTTTTGGACTGTTGCCAGCTTTAAAACTCTGGGCTTCCTAAGAGTTCTTTTGTAGCCTGGATCAGTATCCCCTGAAGGTTTGTAAACATGATGGCTGGTCACCACCCCCCCACTCTTGGTTTCTGATTCTATAGGTCCCGGTGGGGCCTGAGAATTTGCATTTCTAAGACATTGGGGCAGTGGTTCCCAGCCCAGTCTGCCTGTTAGAATTGCCTGGGGGGCTTTCCCAAACACTAAGGCCAGGGCTCTACCTTAGAGCTTATGTCTAACTGCTCTAGGATCCACGCTCTCGTATTTTTCTAAAAATCTCAGGTGAAGCAAATGTGCAGCCGGAGTTGAAAGCCAGGGCTCAAGGAACCCAGACTTTCACAGAGACAGTACCATAAAGCCAATAAAGTGCTTTTAAGAAAAATTGTTCCTCAATCTGACCAGCAACGGCCCAAAGAGGATACAGTTTTGTTTTGTTTTTTTGAGGAGGATACAGTTTTTGATGATGAAAAAGGTGTTCCCTCAGTTCCTGAGGTTAAGGAATTTGACTTTTAAGTTCCTGTCACCCTTCTGGAACACTTTGTAACTGCCTCTGGTCCCATATCCCTCTCATGACAGACATAGTGCCACTGGTCAAGAAAGAGGTGGGAATTCAGTCCTCACAAGGAGGGAGCAGAGGAATCCCTCTTTTCTGCATTCCCGCCTCAAACAGCAGCATGGACTTGAGGAGGCTCTCGGCCTTAGCAGATAAACCTTCCACAGGTGCCTTCAGTAACTTGTTGAACCTGAGTCAAAATATCCAAACCTACCGGGCACCTACTCTGCCCTTGACCTTGACAGAGCAAGCCCACAGTCGGGAAGTCTCTGGGCTCCTATGCTTCATTCTTTGTGCTTCAGCGACCTCAGACAGAAGGTCAGCGGATTCCATGGCACTGAGCTGTAATGACAAAGGCACAGCTAGGACAGGGCACCCTGGACCTGCACCCACTTGCTGCTAGGAGATGCCCTGTTCCTTGGTTGGCAGAGGGGGATGGGAGCAGGCAGGAGGTCTGCTGACAGGTGAACCTAATCATCCACAGGACAGCCCCCAGCTAGGCACTGAGGCAACAGAGTGAACAGGGCAAGTTCCGCTGGGGTCTGGAAAGGGAGCAGAGAGGGAAGACGCAAGGGACCGGAAGTTCAAGTTTGGGTAGGAAGGAATGAGGAGGGAAAAGTCAGACCCTCCCTCCCAATTCTTCTTTCTGCTGGGCCTGCTGTGTCTTGGGGGTTGGGGGCGGTGGGCACGATGTGACTGCTGTAGACTTCAGGCTAAGGGAGCGTTGAAACTGGATGGGAAGCTGCCTCAGATTCTAGGATTCTACAGCTTCTTCTTCTTCTTCTTTTTTTAAGATTTTATTTATTTATTTGATAGAGAGAGATCACAAGTAGGCAGAGAGGCAGGCAGAGAGAGAGGAGGAAACAGAAGCAGGCTCCCAGGATCATGACCTGAGCAGAAGGCAGAGGCTTTAACCCACTGAGCCACCCAGGTGCCCCTCTACAGCTTCTTCTTTCAGCAGGTAACAAAATGCCTGCCTTGTACTGTGAGGCCTTGGGGTCCAGGGGTGAACAAACAGGCACACCCTCTAGGAGCGGGTGACAGATCTCCCACAGTTCCCAGCTCCAGCTGGGGGGACGCAGACAGAGCAGGTAGCAGGAGGCCCGGCCTTGTGTGGGTGGGCAGGGGAGGCCCCTCTGAGGACCCTTCACTGAAGCAGAGGACAGAGTTAGCCAGATGGATTTGGTTAAGGCCAGGAAAGAGCCCATGGGGAAGCCCCAGGTCTAGCACCAGGTCAGACCCATGAAAAGAACAGCAGGAACCGTGTGGCTGCGGTGGTGGGAGCAGAGATCAGTGACACAGTTGTAGGCAGTGTTGAAAAACGGGTTTACCCCAAAGAGCCATAGGGCAGCCCCTGGAGGGACTGTAAGAGGCAATGTCGTGACCCAACCTGATGTATTCCTTGCCTAAAAATTCTGAGCCCTAACACATGCTAATCTCATTTGACTCCCACAGCAACCCTGTGTGGGTAATACCTTCACTGACAGATAAGAACACTTGGGATAACAGAGGTCAAGTAAGTGTCTTGAGTTCACAGATCTGTCCCACTCCTTTCTCCTTCCGCAGGCCAGGGAGACACTGCCAGTGCCCAAGTGGACCAATGGGAGGGGAGTGGTAATGATGATGCCTGGGGGAGGGGCAGGGGGCCTGGGTGGCCTTCCCGTCTGAGCCCTCCGCTCCCAGGATGTCCAGGACTTCACAAACAGCCCAACCAGAAGGAGGAGGATCATACCCTGAGGTATCTCGATGGGAAAATCTGCCCCTCCCCACCCACCTGGGGCTGGGCAGACAACACAAAGGAAACGGTCTACCTGCCCCGGCCTGTCCGAGACTCCCTAGGAGAGGGGAGGAGCTCAGACCCCGTGGGAGGGCTGATCCTGCCCTGTCTCCTAAAGCGAAGGGAGGGTAAACTGCTGTGCTCTGATCGCCCACCCCCCGCTCAGGGTCAGGGAATAACATTTTAAAATCTCAGCTAGTAAACAGAGCGGAACTGAAGCCCATGTTTGGGTGACCCCAAGCCTGAGAGCTTCCCCGTTGAACCGCATTAACCGGGTAAACAGAGTTTTCTTATTCCCAGGGAGAGCCTCAAAGGCTTGCAGCAGGATGTGAGACTGGCGCAGCCCCTCACCCCAGGTGTTGAGCACTCAGTGGGAGCTCAGCGAAGGTTTGCCTGAATGAGAAACCTGGCGGGAGAGGGCTCGCTGCTGAGTCCTGGGAGTGGGGTGGGGGTGGGGGTGGGGTGGGGTGGGGGTGGGGGCCTAGGCGAGGGAGGCAGGGGTCTCTTGCGGGGCCCATTGGCTGGCAGGCTTCTCCCCAACCCTCCCGGAGTGGTGGGTGTCAGGGCTCCCCAGTCTCACCTGAGCACCAGCTGCTGTGCCGCCTGGCTGGGGCGTGGAGCCGGAATCTGGCTACCAAAGGAGAAACGCCATTCCCCGAAAAGGCAATTCAAAGGACATGAAGCAGCTGCTTTGGATAAAGGATGTGGCAGGCATAAAGGGAGGAAAAGAGGCCAGCGAAGGGGACAGCGTGGACCGACCTGGGGGAGCCCAGATGGGATGGGGGGTGGTTTGTGATCCCGCTTCGCTTCCTCCACATCCGCCCCCGCAGCCCCACTGCGTCACCAAGGGCTGGGGGCAGCAGGCGGCTGGGTGGTGACTTCTGTGAGGTTTCTGGGCAGGCTTGTCCCTCAGGCATGGGGTTGGGGGGAGGGGCCCAGCCCCAGCACGGCCACCTTTGGCTGCTCTCCTACCGCAAGGGCCTCAGCCAGGGTCTGGGTTGTGGCAATCCCGTGAGACCCCTGCAAACCCCAGGTCATCTGTCTCTCTCATTTGTATTTGTATATTTTAATCTATAAAAGAGAGATCGCTTATACGGTGTGCTTCTGAAGATTAAATCGGATAAGGTATTCCTTCCTATGAGCTTTATGAACTAAAGTGACTATAAAAAGCAAGGGGATTATTCACTCATTCAGCAGACACCCACAGAGTTTTTGGGCAATGGAATTGGAGGTTAAGCAGGAACTCACTGTCCAGACAAATCCAACTCAAGTTGCCCTGGGAGCTCTTTGAAAGGGCCGCTGAGCTGGATCCTGCGGAAGAAGCAGGGGTTAGCCATGCAGAAAAGGAGGGAGGGATTCCAGACTGGGTGGGGAGGGTGTGGGCGACAGGGAGCCAAGGCACACTTGATGGCCACGACAGAATTTTTTTGTCTTTTTTTCCTTTGGGTAATTCTAGCGAAGCCTAACACCCATCCAGTGCTTACTAAGTACCCACAAAATTCTAAGGGCTTCCTGTATTTCTCGCCCTTAATTCTCAGCTCTGCGCCTTATTACCCCCATTGGTACCTGATGAGAAAACTTGGGTCCGCAGGAGAAAGTAACATTCCAAACTCCTTCTGCCAGTAAACGACCCCTGAGCTTTGGACCCTGTTAGGCTGACTCTAAAAGGTGCAGTTGTAACCACTCACTGTAAGACTTCCTTTAAAAAAAAAAAAAAAGATTTTATTTGTTTTTCAGAGAAAGAGAGCATGGACAGGGGGAGGGGCAGAGGGAGAAGCAGACTCCAAGCTGAGCAAAGATCCCCGTGTGGGATTTGATCCAAGGACCCTGGGATCATGACCCGAGCAGAAGGCCAATGCTTAACCGACTGAGCCACAACTTAAGACCTCCTTTTTAAGAAGCCCCCTTATGATTGGAGGGAGACAAGCCATAAGAGACTCTTAATCTCACAAAACAAACTGAGGCGGGGACACCTCAGTTAGGCCTCTGCCTTAAGCTCAGGTCAGGATCCCAGGGTCCTGAGATCGGGCCCTGCATCGGGCACTCTGCTCAGCGGGGAGCCTGCTTTCCCTTCTCTCTCTCTGCCTGCCTCTCTGCCTACTTGTGATCTCTGTCAAATAAATAAATAAAATATAAAAAAAAACAAAAAACTGAGGGTTGCTGGGGGGTGGGGGGATAGGGATAGGGCGGCTGGATGATGGACATTGGGGAGGGTATGTGCTAAGGTGAGTGCTGTGAATTGTGTAAGACTGATGATTCACAGACTTGTACCCCTGGGGCAAATAATACATTATATGTTAATTAAAAAAAAAAAGGAGTCCTCTTACTTTTTTCAACCCTCCAAAATATCCTTTCAAAGCAACATTTCCTTTCCTTAAGCATGACACCCCCCCCTCCCCCGAGGGCGCCTGGCTGGCTCAGTCCTAGAACATGGGACTCTTGAACTCAGGGTCATGAGTTTCAATCCAAAATCTCAATTCCTTTAGCTTTTCGTAAGAGGGTTTCTGGCTTGAGAGAGGCCAAAGTAAGGTTAGAAGGACACACAAAGAAGAGTCAGAGGGATGTATTTAGGAGGGGGCTGAGGCCTAGATTGAACTCAAAACCTGACCAAAAGCTCTGCATCTCAGCAATCCCAAAATGCCCCAGCAAGGAGTTGGAAAAGCAAGAGCAGAATTCGTGCTCAGAGAAGCATCTTGCTTTCTCATAGCCAAGGCTAGTTTCCTTACAGAGTTTACTTCCTCCAGAGGAAAATTAAGGCAACTTTGATCAGTGACTTCCTTGGCTTCCCCTGCCCCTCACTTGAAAACAGGAGCAGAGCAACCCCTTTAAGAGACAACGTAGGGCGCCTGGGTGGCTCAGTCAGTTAAGCATGTTTGGCTCAGGTCATGCATGATCCCAGGTTCCTTCTCCCTCTGCCCTTCCTCCTGCTCTTGCTTTCTCTTTCTCTCTCTCAAATAAATAAATAAAAATCTTTTAAAAAGGGGCGCCTGGGTGAGTCAGTTGGTTAAGTGCCTGCCTTCGGCTCGGGTCATAATCTCAGGGTCCTGGGATCGAACCCCACATTGGGCTCTCTGCTCAACAGGGAGCCTGCTTCCCCCTCTCTCTCTGCCTGCCTTTCTGCCTACTTGTGATCTCTCTCTCTGTCAAATAAATACATGAAATCTTAAAAAATAAATAAATAAATAATTAAAATTTTAAAAAAAACAACAACAACAAAGAGACAAAGAATGTTCCCGAGAAAGGGGTGGTGGGGAAGGTAAGCCTATAAGGCTCAATCAGACACATGGCAGCCACAAGCCTGACGTCCTCCAAACCTCTGCTTGGACTTCTCTCTCTCTCTCTCTCTCTCTCTCTCCTTTTTTTTTTTTTTTTAAGATTTTATTTATTTATTTGACAGAGAGAGAGAGATCACAAGTAGGCAGAGAGGCAGACAGAGAGAGAGGGGGAAGCAGGCTCCCAGAGGGCCCAATGCAGGGCTCAACCCCAGGACCCCAAGATCATGACCCGAGCCAAAGGCAGAGGCCCAACCAACTAAGCCACCCAAATGACCCCTGGACTTCTCTTTAAAAAGAGGTCTGATGGGCGCCTGGGTGGCTCAGTTGGTTGGGCGACTGCCTTCAGCTCAGGTCATGATCCTGGAGCCCGGGAGATCCCCCGATCCATGGGGAGTCTGCTTCTCCCTCCAACCCTCCCCACTCTCATGCTCTCTCTCTTTCAAATAAATAAAATCTAAATAAATAAAAAGAGGTCTGACGAGGCACGTCATTCTCAGCACTCATCACCACAGCCTGTAATCATTCCCCAGTGATGTGGCTGCTTTCTTCCCTAACTGCATTTCATCTGCCAACCCCATGATGCCTCAGCTCATCGTTGACCTTTACCATTCGGCTCCTTCAAGGTAAGACCCCGCAGCCCAGAGCATGGGAAGGAGGCCATCTTGGGGGGCTGCACGCCCACTCTGGGGTCTGTGACTTCGACCCCCGTTGCCCTCCTCGGCTGGGTCAGTCACACCCAGCCAGGACCTGGCCTGAGCTATACCCTAAATCCTACACAGGCGATCTCCTTCGGCTCCTCAACCTTTGGATGACCCTAATCCGTAGTGACAAGGCTTCCTTTTGAATTATAGCACTCAGGGTAAATCATTAGATGGCTTATGCTAAATGGTGTGGTCCTTCTGGAGGACATTAAGCCTCAAATAGGGTGGGGGTGACGATAGGAGGACCCTGGCAGCCTCTGAAAGCGGAGCCAAGAAATGGAGCACATCGATTCGGCCATTTGCAGACGAATCCGTGCTCAAAGATGGTTTGCGTGACTGAGGGAGAGGAGGAGGGTGTGTCCTGAGACTCTGTCTGAGTGACTTGTGCTCCTGGAGCAGAAAGGATGGCGGAGAGGGTATCCAAGAATGTCGTGATCTAATCTTTATAGGCTTTATAACCTGAACTATAGCTGGTAGCCTGGGAAAGCCTCCCCAGAGCAGGGCAGGGTGGTCGCACATTGTGCTCTGAAATTGTGTTTTTAGGGGCACCTGGGTGGCTCAGTCAGTGAAGCATCTGCCTTTGGCTCAGGTCATGATCCCAGGGTCCTGGGATTGAGTCCCACATCGGGCTCTCTGCTCAGGAGCCTGCTTCTCCCTCTCCCTCCGCCTGCTGCTCCCCATGCTTGTGCTCTTTTTCTCTGTCAAATAAATAAAATCTTAACAAATAATAATAATAATAATAAAATAGTGTTTTTATATCTTTTGAATCAGTTGCCGGCTTTTTAAAAATTGAGAGGTCTAGGGTCTTAGTTGGTAGAACATGAAATCCTCGATCTCAGGGTCATGAGTTCGAGCCCCATGCTGGGTCTATGTAGAGCTTACTTTAAAACTTTAAAAAAACAAAAATTAAAAATTGAGCAGTCTGACATGAAAATTGGGATTTCCATCTTCTCTTGAGAAATCTCCAGATCGGGCAACACAGGACCCACATGCCTACAAGGCACCCATGCAGTAAAGCTGTGCAGACCTTCACATGGGGGTGTGAACCCGTAGGCCACAGGCCTCACCACTTTCCACCATCTCCCAGACACTGAGGCTGAGGACCAGCGGCCAGTTAGGACAACAGTGTTGCTACTGGGTTCTTTTTTTTTTTTTTTTAAGATTTTATTTATTTACTTGACAGACAGAGATCACAAGTAGACAGAGAGGCAGGCAGAGAGAGAGGGGAAGCAGGCTCCCTGCTGAGCAGAGAGACCGATGTGGGGCTTGATCCCAGGACCATGAGATCATGACCTGAGCCGAAGGCAGAGGCTTTAACCCACTGAGTGACCCAGGTGCCCCGCTACTGGGTTCTTACACCAGGCTTTGCTTCACCTGCCAGTGTTACCTCAGGGTCCCAGTGACACATGAATAAGGCCCAGCCAATGTCCAAGGAGAAGGTGCCCTGATAAGGTCTTAGTCCTCTTGCTTGACTTATTCACTTAACACTTGGCGCCTAGAATACTCTTCCCCCCACTCCCCTGCCTGAGAAGTACCTCACCCATTTGACGGTCACCTCCTCTGTGAAACTGTCCCTAATGGCTCTAGGCACAGTCACTCCCTCCCTTCACTGTGCCCCCTGAGTTCTGTATTTTAGTTGTCCCTCACACTAGACCAAGAGCTCTTTAAGCCCGAGTCCACAGCCAAGGGCCTCTTACCCTGGGGCCCAGGGCCTGACACAGAATGCTCCTTGGCTCGTAAGAAGTTACTCCGTGGAAAAGTTTGAACGTGAGCCGAAGTAATAGGTGTACGTTGGGGAGGATATGAAAATAGAAAATCATAGAGGTTGAAACACTTCGGGCGGAGAATGAGCAAGATTTGGTAAAAGCATTTTAGACAAGCAATTCTAGGTAATTCTGTTGCAAGTGGTTCATAGACCACTCTTTTTTTTTTTTTAAGATTTATTTATTTGACAGAGAGAGAGAGAGAGATCACAAGTAGGCAGAGAAGCAGGCAGAGGGGGAGGGAGGAGGCAGGCTCCGTGCTGAGTAGAGAGCCGGATGTGGGGCTGGATCCCAGGACCCTGAGATCATGACCTGAACCGAAGGCAGAGGCTTAACACAACGAGCCACCCAGGTGCCCCTAGACCACTCTTTTAAAACACTGTTTTAAGATTTTGAGTTTAGTTATGTAAGATAACCATGGCCAGAAATAGAAACATCTGGAAGGGTGTCCTGGCTTTTGGAGCAAGCTAAAGAATTTGGTTTCAAGCATGCTGAGCTCGAGATGACAGTGGAAGAACCAAGTGGAGGGTACCTGTAAAAGCCAGAGAGAAGACACAGAGGCTCAGATTGGAGACCTCAGAGGATGCTGCTGACTTAGGTAGCACCTGGAAACTCCTTCAGGTGCCTCTGAGCATGATCGAGAAATTGGAGAAAGAAGATATATATGAGAAAGAAGATATAGATGACGAATATTGGAATATTACAATGACGAACATTGGAACATTCCCATGTTTAAGGATGGGTGGAGGAAACAGTGTCAGTGACAGGGATCACCGTTCAGAGAGGCAGGTGGAAATAAAGATTTGGTATAGGATTTGTGGAAGAAAGGTGAGAAAGAGAAGGGAAGAGGGGAGAAAGGAAAGGAAAGTGGGCAGTGTCATTTATTAAGTGTCTGTTACATGCCAGGTGCTGAGATAGACATCTGTCTGTATTTCCTTGTTTAATTCTAACTGGATTCTCCATCTGGACCCCCTTCAGAGTTGTCGGCACAGCAGTAGTGATCTTTCCAAAGCACAGCACAGATCGCTTTGCTCTCCTGCTTAAAACTGTTCCGTCAATCCCCTGTTGCCATCAGGGTAGTCGAAACCCCTTCCTGTGCTTCTACAGCTTTTTTTTTTTTTAAACAACTGCTTTATTGAGATTTAATTCACATACCATAAAATTCACGTGTTTGTTTTTTTTTTAATAGAGAGAGATTGAGCACAAGCAAGGTTTGGGTAGAGGGAGTGGGAAAGGGAGAATCTCAAGCAGGATCTATGCTCAGCATGGAGCCCAATGTAGGGGCTCGATCCCACAACCCTGAGATCATGACTTGAGCCGAAATCAAGAGTTAGACGTTTAACTGACTGAGCCACCTGGGCACCCCAAGTTTGCCTTTTAAAGTATGCAATTCAATAGTTTTTAGATATTCACAGAGTTGTGCAACCATTATGACAATCAGTTTTAGAACATTTTCTCTTTCTTTCTTTTTCTTTTTCTTTTCTTCTTTCTTTTTTAAATTTACTTGTCAGAGAGAGAGAGAGCACAAGCAGAGGGAGCACCAGGCAGAGGAAGAAAGCAGGCTCCCTGCTGAGCAGGGAGCCCCATGTGGATCCCAGGGCCCTGGGATCATAGCTGGAGCTGAAGGCAGACTCTTAATGACTGAGCTGCCCAGGCATCCTGAACACTTTCTTTAAAAAAAAAAAAAAAGATTTTACTTTTAAGTAATCTCTACCTCCAACGTGGGAGTCGAACTTACAACCTTAAGATCAAGAGTTGCACAGTCAACTGACTGAACTAGCCAGGTGCCCCTAATTTTAGGATATTTTCATTACCCAGAAAAGACAGCCATGCCCATCTTCTTTTTAAAATTTATTAATTTGAGAGAGAGAAAGAGTGTGCAAGTGGGAGGGAGGGGCAGAGGGAAAGGGAGAGTGAAAAAAATCCCAAGCAGACTCCCTGCTGAGCACAGAGCCCATTGTGGGGCTCCATCTCACCACCCTGACATGAGGACCTCAGCCAAAATTAAGCATCCCTAGAAGTCACTTTCAAATTCCCTCTTCCTCAGCCCTGGCTACTAAACTACTTTGGTTTCTGTGGATTTGCTTAGTCTGGACATTTTCTATATATGGAATCCTATGACATGTGGCCTCTTGTGACCAATTTCTTTCATGTAGCATAATGAATGGTTCATAAATGCCATAGCATATATCAGTACTCCTTTCCTTTTTATGGCCAAATACTGTTTCATTGTATGGGCATATACTTCATTCTGTGTATCCCTTCATCAGTTGGACACGTAGATTGTTTTCAGTTTGGGGTCATTATGATACTGGTATGAACATTTGTCTTGGCCTGGATGTAAGTTTCATTTTTCCGAGTATAGACCTAGGAGTGAAATTGCTGGATCACACAGTAATCTCTTGAACATTTTGAGGAACTGCTAAACACTTTCCCAAGGTGGCTCTACTATTTCACAGCCCCACCAGCAAGGATGTGGGTCCCAATTTCTCTAAATCCTCACCAACACTTATTTTTCCATGTTTTTTTTAATCAGAGCCTTCCTAGTGGGTGTGAAGTGGTATCTCATGGTGGTTTTGACTTGCGGTTCCCTGGTGACCAATGATGAGCATCTTCTCATGTGCTTATGGGCCATTTCTACATCTTCTTTGGAGAAATCTCTATTCAAATCCTTTGCCCATCTTTAATGGGTTGTATTTTTAACCAACTGAGCCACCCAGGTGCACCCGGGTTGTATTTTTATATTGAGTATAAGAGTTCTTTATAATATTCTGAATACCAGTCTCTTATTAGATAATATGATTTGCAAATTTTTTTTTCATCCTGTGTGGTGTTGTTTCACTGTCTTGATAGTGTCCTGTGAAACACAGAAGTCTTTATTTTGATGAAGCCCAACTTATCTATTCTTTGATTGCTGATGCTTTTGGTGTCATATCCTAACATACTGTTGCCTAATCCAAGGTCACCGTGATTTATACCTTATATTTTCCTCTAAAAATTTTATAGTTTTTTTTTTAAAGATTTTATTTATTTATTTGACAGAGAGAAATCACAAGTAGGCAGAGAGGCAGGCAGAGAGAGAGGAGGAAGCAGGCTCCCTGCTGAGCAGAGAGCCCGATGTGGGGCTCGAACCCAGGACCTGGGATCATGACCGGAGCCGAAGGCAGCGGCTTAATCCACTGAGCCACCCAGGCGCCCCAATTTTATAGTTTTTGCCCTTACATTTAGATCTATGATCCATTTTGGGTCAATTTTTTTTATATGATGTGAGGTAGGGGTCTAGCTTCATTCTTTTGCATGTGGATATTCAGTTGTTCCAACACCATTTGTTGAAAAGACAATTCTTTCGCCCATTGAATTGTCTGTAGTCCTTCTCAAACTGGTCCTCTCTCGGTCCTGTGGCTTCACCTTCTGCCCCATTCCTTCTCCATCTCCTGTCCGACTAAATGATTTGTATTTTCCCAAATGAGCCTTTCTCACCTCTGGCCTACTTCTCAGCGTGCTGATTCTTTTACTGGAAAATCTCTCTGACCTTCTTCCCACATTACCTGGATATCTTCTCTAATTATCTGTCAGGTCTAGGCTTGGATATTTTATTTTCCAAGAAGCCTTTCCTAAGCCCCCAAGAATGTTTTAGGAAGAGTAGTTTTGTGCTTCCAAAACACCATGCACTTAACCCCAACAGGGGCTTTTTTGTGTGCCTGGCACATAGTAGCCACTCAGTAAGTGTCTGAGGAATGGATGCATCCCAGAAGTCAAGGAAGAAGGTTGTTTCAAGAAGGAATACTAGTTAGTATTGTGTATTGCTGTGGAGAGTTTAGGGGAATGAGCTCTGAAAAAATGTCACTGGGTTTTTTACTATTTTTTTGTCATTACAAATAGGGAAGAGTTTCCATAGCATTGTGGATGTAGAAGCCAGTAGGGGGTTGAGGGTTAAGGAGTGAATTGTTGATGAGAAAGTGAAGTTTTAGTTACAAACTGTTTATGGCCAAGTTGTTGAGGAACGGATGAAACTAGATGGGCACAATGAAACAGCTTAAAGGGGTAGAGTTAAGGGCTTAGTTTTATTGCTATCAGTCCATCTGCCACTTTCCTGGATTTCAGAGAATTTGACTTCTAATGAGAGTCACTTTCTTGGCTTCTTATGTCAATTTTAGGGACACCCCAGGATTTCCCCATTTACCCTCCTACTCCCACATTTACACTCCCCCCACCTGTGTCAACATATAATTGTGTATATGCACACACACAAACAAAAACAGCATCCCCCCAAATCCAAACATTCTGGGGGTGACTGAGGCCTTCACCAAGGTGGGGTAAGCTGTATCTGCTCCCAGAAAAAGATGTCCTATAAGAATCACTTGTCTGGGTAGAAGAAAAGAAGGAACTGGTCTCTTAACCAGATAGGCTTAGAATGGAATGGCTTCAAGACTTTAATTTCTTTTACACCCTTATTGATTTACCTCCAACTCTGACCTCCTTCCATATCTTTGGCATTTTGCTCCCAGAGATAAATATGCCTGATTATAAGACTGCCAACCTGATTAGCCTTCACCACCAGCCTTATGCAGCTCACATTGTGCCCCATACTTTTCAGAAATATCTCCTGATTCATCTGCCCTTCGAAGAGATGGCCCAGCAAGGTGAAGCTGGTACAGTACTGGGGCATTCCCTCGGGGTTGTAGCCCAGCTCCACTTGCCCCTTTTCTAGGGCGTACTTTCCATCCACAATGGTGCCTGTCAACACTTGCACTTTGCTCAAGTTCGCCGGATGGTTCAAAATGACTGTCAGGTGGTTCCCTGCACTAACGTTGTGGGTCCAGAAGAATGATTCATCCAGAGTGTAGGCTTCCCAGGGGAAATGAACATCAAAAACCTTCATATCTGTGAAAATGGCTCCAGGTGGGTTGTCAGGAATGTAGGGGTTCTTTTTCTGAGCTGGCGTGGCCTTCTGGGTGTCATTAGAGATGTGGAAGAAGAACCTGGGGTAGAAAAGGAAAGGTCTGCAGATGATTGGGTTTTTCTGAGCTAGGAGGGTACGGAAGTGGGGGATCAGCCTGTCAAGGGGCTGTTCCTTGTAGAAGAGGAGGAGGAAATGGGCCAGGAGTGGGAGGTCCTTGCTGTGAAAGAGTTTGCCAAGGAAGCCCAGATTTGAGAACTCCAGGAGCACCCATGGGTCAGACCTCATGGTGTTCACCTTCCAATCAATGTGGGTGATAAAGTTGGGGGCAGAAAAGACATTGTCTTCCAGTAACAGGAAGTATTCAGAGAGACTTGTGGCAAAGTTCATGAGGAAGGCGTGATCTATATTCTGCCTAGAGTAGAATTCCCCATGACGGGCCTCCTTCCTCATGTCATCCACGGAGGGGTAGACATCAGGCGGAGCATGGATCAGTAGCAGCTGCCCTGCCAAGATCTGTGGGCTGAAGAGGGTTGAAATACGGAGAACGGTTTCTCTGAGGCGGGTGAGGTCAGAATGTGCCAGGTGGACCAGCACTGTGAGACGTTTCTTCTCGCTCTTAGAGGAAGCACGGAACAGAGAGACCAATGTGTGCAAGAGGCTTCTTTGATGTGGTTGTGGCACTGAGGAGATCCCCACTGTCAGCCATGCTGAGGAGAGGCAAAATAGGGACAACTGTCAGTGTCCATTGGGTTGATGATAAAGGTGGTCAGAGGGCTCAGGGTTGGGATGCTTTTTGGGACCTTTTCTATTTCTTTCTTCCCTCTCCTATTTCCACTCTATTCTCTCTTTTGGTAGAGGGGATGCTTAGATCGTTGTTACTCAGAATGTGGGCCTTAGTCCAGTAACATCAGTCTCATCTGGAAGCTTATTAGAAACACAAAATCTGTGTTCTTAGGTAAACAGAATTTGCATTTTGACTGTATCACCAAGGACCTAACATGCACGTTAAAGTTTGAGAAGCACTAAGCTAGGTGATGCTGCTTTAGAGGTCCCTTTGAGTCTTCTTTGAGCCAGAATTTTTTTTTTTGAGCCAGAATTTTGTAGCACATGGTTTACACTCAATAAATATTATAGTTATTATCATTCTTTTTGTTTTATCTAGTTCATCTTTCTAAAGCTCACCTTTAGGTGAGAGGAAAAGTACTTCTTCATAAGTCAGGAGTCCTGATTGTGTGACCTTGGGCAAGGCCCTTTACTCCTGAGCTTAGTCCTGATCCACGAAACAGTGGGGTTTGGACTCTGACTCTAAGGCCTCTTCTAACCCAGATGTTCTCTAATGCAGTGACTCTGCCTTCCTGTAACAATTATCTTTTCCCTCCTTCTTCCTCATTCCTGATATGCAAATGTCATGGTAGAGAGGGAATTGTGTGCCAGATTCAACTATTCCTGGGCACTGTCCTGCCTTTTCTCCTCTCCCTTCTTCTTTCCTTCCTAGCTACCATACTTTTCTTGATGTCTTTACTTCCACTAGGATCCCCCATTCTCCTCCTTAGAACTCACTTTTTCTTCTCTGCTGAACCGTTTTAAAATATTTGAAGGTAAGATTCTGCCAGTCTTCTAGTGGTCTCAGATCTTTCCTTTTGTCATAACTGTCCTCCTAGAGCATTCACAAAAGGCAAAACATGTACCTCCTTTCATAAAAAGAATAGGGTTTAGCCCCTAGAGGCTTCTCATAAGAGAGGGAATGGATCACTCTCCCTAGAGCGAGCCCAGCACATCCTCAGGATGTCTGACCACTAGCCAAAGTGTTGGGGGCTCCAGCTCTATTTGCTCTCTTCCTTACCTTAACAAATATTGGGGGTGGGCGAGGAGCTTCCTTATGGACCAATGGGTTCAGGTTCATATTCCAACTCCTTTTGGAGCTTCCTGCTCTCAGGTGAAAAGGCACAGGTGTTCTGAGGAACCACCTGCCTACACCATTCCCACCCTACACCCTCGATTCCCGTACAGAGAAGCAAGGGTTGCTACCTGGCCTTTGAGAGTCATCTCGTTTTGATCATGTTCAATTTGCTCCGGGACTTTCAAGGTGATAAAGAGCCACAGGAATCCGATGCTCACAGAGGTTATGAAGCTGCGCCTGATGGAACACCGCATGGGGGCTGTTGGGTGTTGTTCCTATAGCAAAAAGTCAACATGGACAGCAGCTGGGCACTCTCTCCGTCTGTCCATGCTTAGAACTTCTTCGTCCCCTGGAAGCTTCCCCCCACACACTCCCCCATATTCTATTCTTCCTCCTCCTCTTCCTTGTTAACTTATTACCAAAGCCTGCTTTTTATCTGAGCTGGGAACAATAGCCTTATTCCCTGACCAAAAGGAATGTCACCTGTCCTGTGACTTCTGCTGCCTTCTCATCATAGGTTTGTTTGGAGATTCAACGTTCCCAAAGTTTTCCCTTCTCCAAATGATAAGGGTCAGCTGGGGCTTCAGTGATGAGGCCCTTTTATCTTGGAAAACAGATGCCACCACCCACCCTTGCTATTTTAAAAAACAGCCAGTTTATTACAATAGCCGAACTTGAAGTACTGCTAAGTGCTAGGCAATTTGGTGCCTTTCTTCCTTTTTAATAAATGATATTCCTTAACTTATTGCAATGTTTAATCTTATTCACATACCTTGATCAGAACGTGATTCTGTTAGAGTGAAAAAGAAAATCCTTTTGTAAATGTTAGGCTTTGGACTTCAAGCTAATTCAGCCTCAAAAGCACTTGTCTACAGCTTTCTTCCTCTGTTTCAGTGTCTTTTCTCCAGTGAGCATGTGTTTCCCTGATTGTTTCTAAATGATCAGAGGAAAGGCTTTAGTATGCCTCGTCACCTGCTCTTGATTCTTTCCATGTTCAACACACAAAAGAAAAGAAATGGTAGTGGGTGATTTCTGTGTTCCTGAGGCTGTAATATTCTCGAATCTCCCTGTTTTCTGGATCCCTGCCAGTGCAGTATTTCCGCAGAGCTTAACACGCTCCCTTAACCTTTTAGCTTTTTGATAAGAATTATAAAGAGAAAACTTGCACATGGTAGGAAGGCTTCACAGAGTAAACTTTCCTATTTATTTATTTGACACAGAGAGAGAGAGAGAGAGAGAGCACAAACACAGGGAGTAGCAGAGGGAAAACCAGGCTTCCAGCTGAGCAAGGATGCTGACATGGGGCTCGATCCCAGGACCGTGGGATCATGACTGAGCTGAAGTAAAAAGCTTAACAGACTGAGCCACCCAGGCATCCCAGAGTAAACTTTTCTTACCTAGTTGCCTTAAGCCAGGACTTCAAGTCACTTAGGTGATTCACGTACAAACCACTTGATGTCAAAGAGATCAGCTTCTTTCCTCCAGAACATAAACACAAAGATACATATCGGATTAAAAGGCTTTACAATGACAGCTGAAGGAGTTCACGGCCACAGCCATAGCTCCGTTCTCCTCAGCCCTTCCTGGGTCACCTACCAGTCGCAGCTGGAGGACCACTCTTCTGTAGCCCTCTGAGTTGCACAGACTTCTGGAAGAGGCAGGAGAGAGAGGAAAAGAGGGCTGGGGAGCAGAGGACCAGACCAGTCACTCCAGGCACAATGACAAGAAAGGGTGAGGCCAGCAAAGCAAGTCTTTGAGCTAGCTTTGAGCTAAGCCCCCTCTGTGATGTTACTCTTGTGTCCCCTTCACCTACTGCCCCACCATCAGAGCAGGTGCAGGACTCACCAGGGCACAGGTGTACATTTCAGAACTGGTAGCTGGTATGATGCATTCCAAAGACCAGCATCAGCATCTTTCAACAAAGAGATGCCAAGAACCATCAAACATTCCCACCACCGTGCCCTCCACTTCCCTGAACCTCAATGCCATACTCCCCCCGCTTCTAGTGGTTGTGCCCTGACTTCCACCCCCTTCTCACCATCTCAGATGCTTCACCCCTGCAACGAACCCTTTCTCTTCTGTGTTACTCTCTTTCTCTCTGCTCCGCCATTCCTGTCATCTTGACAAGGAGCTCTACTATATCCCGGTGGGAACAGAGGCAAAAAAGCAAAATCCCTCTCAAAATTCATGGTCTCTCTGAATCCTGCCCATTCCTCTGCTACCCTAACACAGCAAAACTCCTCGAAAGCCTTGCCTCTGTTATGTCGTCCCACTTCATGTCACGTTTTCTCTCCTCTTACTCAACCTCTCCGCAACTTTTCACGTGGTTGACTACTGCCTCCTTGAAATACTTTCTTCCCTGACATCATTCTTGCCACACTGATTGTTCTGTTTCTTTCCTGGCTCATCCTCTTCCCAAACTGTCAATGTAGGAGTGTTCTAGGGCTCTGTCCTTGGCTCTCTTCTTCCTACATGCTCTCCCTGTATATACAGTACATGTATGCATATTTATAGGTGTGTATACATTATATCTACAGGCTTATATATGTATAAGCCTGTGGAAATATACATATATATATACACACACAGAGATAACCCAGAGCTGATCTTACCTGCAACCTTGACCCCTTACCCTGAGCTCCAGATTACCTGACTATCGCACACCTCCATCCAGGTGAACAAGAGGTGCCTGAGCTTTAATAGAACCAAAATAGAACCAGATTTGACAAACCTCCCCAGTGTCTTCCTTCCCAAGTTTTCTGCATCTCAGTAAACAGTACTACCCTTTGCCCATTCACTCAGGGGAAGAATGTACAAGTCATCCTTGATAGCTCTCTCTAACAGTCTACATTCAGTTGAATTAGTCCTGTTACCTTTTCCTTCAAAACGTATCCCCAGCATGAGCTTTTCTCACCCATCTCTACTGCTACAACGTTTGTGAGTCTGGGCCACCGTCATCGCCTGCCTGGACTATTGTAACCGCCTTCTAATTGGTTTCTCACTCCATCCCCATTCTCCTGCAATCTATTCTCCATGTGGCAGAGAGATCTTTTATTTGTTTGTTTTTAAAAGATTTATTTATTTTAGAGACGGTGTGGTGGGTGGGTAGGAGGGCAGAGGAAGAGGGAGAGAGAATCCCAAGCAGAGTCCCCGCTGAACCGGGAGCCTGACTTAGGGCTCTATCCTGAGATCATGGCCTGAGCCGAAATCAACAGTTGGACGCATAACTGAGCTACCCAAGCGCTCCCAGAGAGACCTTTTAAAATTGTAAATCAAATGCTATCCCTTCCTGGATTACATTCTCCAAAGGCTTGCCATTGAAAGATCAGATCCAAACTCCAAAATCCCAACTCCAGACCGTGGCCTACAAGATCCTGCCTGATCCAGCCCTCTGCCTGCCTCTTTGACCCCATCTCCCTCTACCCACTGGCTTTTTCTGGGGGAGGGGCGTCATCCCTTGGATAGTCTAAGCTTTTTGCCTCTGTGTATGGTACTCTTCTTCTTGGAGCTATTCTCTGTAGACCTTCCAAGAGCCATCTTCTTCCCAACATTCAAATTTGAGCCCAGATGTTTTTCTTCCTGCCTTAGATCACTGTGCCTCAAGTAGCCACTCACCACCCCTCCCATCTAGCCTCCTATCACTCTTGTCACATATTCGCTTTTCTTTAGCATCGGTTTCTACCAGAAACCATATGTGTTTATTGCCTGTCTCTATCCACTGGACTAGAGCATAATCTCTTGAAGGGTAGGACTTTGTTTTATTCAGTGCTATGTCTACAGTGCTTTGCTTGGTAGTTGGCCCAGAGAACATGTTCTGCAGCTAGTTATCAGCTCAGTAATTATCAGGCATTATGTGATAATGGTGAATGATCATGTATGTCTTCAACAGGCACTGTGCTAGGTGCTGGGACCGTGCAGTATGCCAGAGAAAGGCAATGTGTGGCCAATGGATAAAGAATGCAGATGCTGGACTCAGCCTGGGCAGAATCTGGGTTCTGCTAAACTTATTGGCTGTGTGTCCGTAGCTAAATGACTCAGCCTCTCTGAACCCCAGTTCCTCATCCAGAAAATGAAGATGATGTCTATTCTTGAGAGTTCGTATGAGGATTTTAAGAGATCATTCACACAAAAAATGCCTAGCACAGCTAGCATTCAGTAAATTGAACAACTATCGTTTTCAACCATGACAGCACTGTCATTATATGTTTACGTATATATAGAGTGGGGAAAGGGCTGAAGAAGAGAGAATCCTAAGCAGGTTCCATGCCCAGTGCCCAGCCCGACATGGGGCTCAATCTCACGACCAAGATCATGAGCAGAGCCAAAATCAGGAGTTGGATGCTTAACTGACTGAGCCCCCCAGGCATCTCAGCATGGACTTCTTTTCCCTCACCCTTGGGAGAGCGTCTTACTTTAATTCCTAAACTTTCACCCCAGTTTTCCTTTGAGATTCTTACACTGATGCACGAGACTTTGAGGACTCTTCCATGTCTTGTCATTTGATTTCCACTTCTCTGAGGGCTTTAGAGGAGACAGAAAATAGAGGGGGGGGGGAGTAAATACTGAAAAGCACCGACACCCCCCAGGTCCCTCATTAGCATTGCATCTATGAGGAGACCAACTCTGACACCGGGCCTGCTGCCACGGTATGTCCTGGGTGTGGGCTCCGGACTTGGCTGAAAGTCAGAGTTCTCCTTTAAGCCTGGGCACGTGAACCTGTTCCACAGGCTAGGGATGGGGCAGGAGCCCACCCCCATTCCAGCATTTCTTTCTGGGTGCCTCAGTGAGTGATCCCCCTCACAACCATTGTTCTTTCGGAAGGTCTGAAGTTCATCATCCCCCTGGCCTCTCCAGGACAGGTGGCCCCACACAGCTCACAGCGATCACAAGCCCATTTGATTGGCCCACGCACTGTTTTTTATTTTTTAATTTTTTTTCAAAGATTTTATTTATTTATTTGACAGACATCACAAGTAGGCAGAGAGGCAGGGAGAGAGAGGAGGAAGCAGGCTCCCTGCTGAGCAGAGAGCCCAATGTGGGGCTTGATCCCAGGACCCCTGGGATCATGACCCCAGCTGAAGGCAGAGGCTTTAACCTACTGAGCCACCCAGGTGCCCCTGGCCCACACACTGTTTTTTAAAAAATCTGTTTGAAGATTGAATATTTCAACACAAGGGGAGCTTGTATAAAAACCTAGACTTTTGGCTTCTCTTGAAAAATTGCAGCTTTCTGCTCCCTCCGCCCGCCTCCCCACCCCCCCGCCCCCACCTGATGGGTGATGGCCCTCGGTGCCATCTGCTTCAGATGCCACCTGCTTGACTTTCCTGTTACTTCTGCCCCTTGAAGCATGTGAGTCTTTGGCCACTGCTTTAAGTCAGGTCTTGGGAGACTGGAAGACGATGTTAGATCCCAGTCTTATACTGGGCACCCATTTGGGATAAGGGGCTAAAA
The DNA here is from genome assembly GCF_902655055.1 of Lutra lutra. Taxonomy (NCBI): domain Eukaryota; kingdom Metazoa; phylum Chordata; class Mammalia; order Carnivora; family Mustelidae; genus Lutra; species Lutra lutra. The sequence goes on along the minus strand of NC_062292.1, from coordinate 42,179,313 downwards.
AGATGAGGCACAGAATCATCCCTGGGGCTGAAGTGCCATGGTCAAGGGTAGGAAGAAAACGAATAGAGGGTTGCAGACAAGTGAATGATAAACAATGAAAAACAAAAATGAGGAGGGAAGAGATGACCAATTTTGTATGTGATGTGGATAACATTCTGGAGGGCTTACAGAAGACGTGAGGTGGGGTGGGGGAAGGGGCAGTGGCCAAAATTCAAGATTAGAAGGGTATGGGTAGAGAAAACTCATTGCTTGATCCGTATCATCTTGAAAGCTGCCCAAACAGCAGGAAAAACAAACTGCGCCCTTGTTCAAATGGAGGGTCACAGTCCATTAATGGGTTATACAACCAGCTTCCGTGGATCTTAATTAGCAAGGAAGTACGTCACTGTGTGAGGGCAAGTGCTGTTTTGTGAAACTTGTATTGTTTTGTGAAACTCTTGGGATATAAACAAAAGTCCTGGAGATCACAGTCAAAGTGTGAGGCCACTGGGGCTTAGGGGAGAGAATGTGTGTTGGCACGGGAAGAGGCGGGCAGGGGTGACAGTCTGTGTTCCCGTTTCTCAGCTTTAGAGAAATCAGCTTGGTGTTTGGGAAAGATCAAAGGCTCTAGGATCGCCATTCCTGTCCTGGCTCTGTTATTATCTGTGTGACTTTGGCTCATTAACCTTGCTGAGTCTCATTTTCCCCCTCTGAAAAGCAATGCCACTAATAGCCACCTACTTCACCTTGTTGATATGTCTGAGAGACTCTGAATTACTCCCTGCCGCTGGCCCTGTCTCGTTCATGCTAGGGCAGAATTTCTCGTTGTTCACATATCACCACTTCCGGCCAGGGGAGAGAAGGAAGGGAATTAGCATTTAGTGTGTGAGACCCTGTGCGGGTCACTCAACAGGATTCGGCAAAACACTGGGCATTTCCAAGGAGCGTGGCAGATTTGGTAGTGCTCCCTGAAGTTCTGACATAATTCGTGTAGAAGTCATTTTCTTCCTGTTGGAAGACTTTCATCCCGGATATAGGGAATTCCAAACATTCCAGCTATCCAAGGCCATACAGTGTGCTGAGAGGGACGCCTCTGTCCCCAGACCTTAGCTGGGGCGGTTTTGCCGCAGAATGAACTGAGAGGGTGTCTCCCTCTCCGCCTCTCCACTTCTCTCCTCAGCACAAGGTTGTTCCACAGGAGTCCTGGGCCTCTAAAGTGGTCCAACCAGAAAGGGAGGAAACACCCTGAAGCCCTAGTGCGGGTGACTCTGGCCCTCCCCACCCCTATGGGCAGGGCTGACCACACCGTGGGAACTGCCCCACTTGCCAGTGTCTGTTGGAGGCTCCATGGGGAGGGGGCCAGGAGGAGGGTCTAGCCCTTTGGACCCCACACCCAGGTCAACCAAAACCCTGAATCCTGGATCCCCTTGGGTTGAATCAGTAGAGAAGGGATAGAAGGGATAGAAGTAGAGAAGGGGGAAGAGATATTTACTTATCAGGTGTTTCCCCAGAATCCAGACCCAGCTTCCCAGGGACAGAAGCCCAGAGATGAGATCCTTGTCCTGGGGTGGTGAGCTGATGACAAGAGACAGCCCCCTTAGCTGGGGGTAGGGCAGAGGATTGAGCAAAGAAGCCCCACAGGAGAGACAAGCCCAGTAGAGGAAACGGTATTGCTGGTTCCAGGAAAATGAACAGGGCAGGGAATGGGGGAGATGGATTTATCCCATTATGTGGGCCCCCGTCCGGCACATACTGATCTATTGTGGAGGCCAGATTCTTCTCCTCTCCAGCCCAAAGTTGCATCCTCAGCCAGTAGGAGCCACAGACGCTCAAGGCCTTTTTCCGTCCCCTTCAACAAATATTTCTGGGGTTTCTACCACGTGCCTGCTGCCAGGGCTAGCGGCTTCCAGTCTGGAGGAGAGCCATGTATAGGGGAAGAAGGCAATGTTAAAGACAATTACCGAGTTATGAGTGCAGTAAGAGAGTAGTAACGAGACGCTGTGGGAGTACACAAAATAAATAAAACAGGGAGGCCGAAGAGTCTGCAGCTCATCTCGAGATCTCAGGGTTTGTGAGTTCCCACAGGGAACATCTGACACAAAACACTCCAGGACACCCAGAGTGGGGCGGGGGACAGGGAGAGAGAGGAGGGCATTGAATTGGCCGAGGCGCTGAGACGGATTGTGAAGAGGCGGGGAGGAAAGGCCCGCGCACCGGGGAACTTGGGGGAAAGGAGAAAGAGCAGAGGATCACCAGGGCTGGGAAGGGAAGGGTGGTGTTCGAAGGAGTGCAGTACTCGGAGGGCGCAGACACCGGAGGTCAGGGCGGAAGGCAGGCGCACCACCGACACCCGGAGCTCTGGAAAGTGGTCGGAGGCGGCGGGCGGCAGACCGGGTGGAGAGCGGCTCCTACACGTGCGCTACGTGCTGCGCGGGCCGCCGCCCCCTCCCTGGTTGCTGGGGAGTCGGGCCGGCCCCTCATCCTGGAGTCCAGTCCCCCCGCAATGAGCTGGGGACTGGCGGATGGGGGGGTGGGGGTTGGGGAAGGGGAAAGTCGCTCCTCCGGCTTGCAACCCTGGAGCTTGGCCGTCCTGTAGAGGCGACCGGAAGGAACGCGGGGAGCGCCTCATCACTAGGCGGGCGGATCTAGGGGCGAAGGCTGCAGATCTGGGGCGCAGGCCGGGGGCGGAGTAGGATCGCGCAGGTTCGGGGAGTGAGGCCTGGAGACCAAGGGAGCCCGATGAGGATGGAGACCGTTAGGAATGTGTCCGAAGCACTTGGGGCTGCACAAATAGGGGTGGTTTGGGGGACGGAGGCCCGGGTGGGGCGGAGTGTTGTCCAAGAGTAAGGAGGGGGTTACTGGAGACGTGGCACTCCGAGCGGGGCTTGGTTCCGCTTCGGGCGCCTGGGCTCCAACCCCGCTCTTCCCCGGAAAGCCGGACCGGACCCGCCCAGGCCTCGCACCCAGGCCTCCGGGAGCTCCAGCCCTGGGACCTCTGGACCGGGGTTACCCAGGTCCGGCCTGTGGGGCGTCCGGCCAGCCCCAGACGAGACAATGCGGCCCGGGCCCCGCCCCCGGAGGCTGATGCGGCCCCGGCCGCGGCCAATCACCGCCTGTGGCTAGGCTCTTTAAAAAAAGAAGAGCCGGCCGCGGTGTGGCTGTCAGCTGGCGAGGGATCCCTCCGCCCATGTAAACACACATCATAAAGGGCAAGGGAAGCGTCTGGTGCGAGATGGGGGAGTTGTCGCCTTGCGGGAGAGCCCTTTGGGTCCCTAGGTTCCTCTCACTACCCTGGCAACCGCCCCCTCCCTCAACGTCACATCGGGTCCGTGGGGAGCCAAACAGCTGCTGCCAGATCTGGGAGCAACAAAATCTCATCATTTAGGGTCACTACCGGAAATGGAGAGAGCTTGGGAGTTGGGAGCGTGAGGGAGTCCTAGTACACAGCCGAGGGTTGGGAAAGCTTTTCCTAGACTCCTTCCAGTGCCCCTCAGTTAAGTATTAGTCATTACTGATATGTCCCTAGATTTTCCCCGAAGTTACACCTATCCGGGTTGAAGGATGCCAGTGTTAAGTGTGAAAATCGTCTTAACGCTCTCCCAGGAAAGAGCACATGACAGGAAATCAACTGCAGCGAGACCCTCAAAAGCATATATACTCTCGGCAAAGAGCAACAGTGATTCTTCTCCCCCAACATTTTATTATGAAAAATTTTCAAATATTCTGCAAAGTTAAAAGAATTTTGCAGCGAATTCCTCTAGACCCACTACCTAGGTACCGTTAGCATTTTATAGAATTTACTGTATCTCGTATCTATTTTGCACTGAAGACTTTTTCTCCAGCAGGATGCCAGCTGCCCCCTGGCTTAAGCGTCTGTTGCAGTGGGGAGCCAAACAGATTCACCTAGGTCTGGAGTCCTAGAGAGCTAAGACAAGTAGTACTTTCTGTAAAGGACCTTTCTGGAATCTTTTGGGGCCAAGTACTTCTGGGAAGAGTTTATTGAAGAGGAGTCTTCTCTCCTCCCCTCTTTTATTTTTTTTTATTTTTTTTTAAGATTTTATTTATTTGACAGAGAGAGATCACAAGTAGACAGGCAGGCAGAGAGAGAGAGAGAGAGAGAGAGAAGCAGGCTCCCCACTGAGAAGAGAGCCCGATGCGGGGCTCGATCCCAGGACCCTGAGATCATGACCTGAGCCGAAGGCAGCGGCTTAACCCACTGAGCCACCCAGGCGCCCCTCCTCCCCTCTTTTAAATTGAAGACTCCTTAAGGATAAGAGAGAGTTCTTTCTTCTAATGAATCTGAAAGCAGAACTAGGACTATGTTGACCCAAACAGTACTTTCATGGGTTTGGCTGATTTCTGGATAAGAGAGATTTTTTTTGTGTGTTAAGGTCCTAATTGTTGAATTTCCTCTTTCCTCTTTTCTGGGCAGGACACTAGGCACTCAACCTGTCCCCCTACCCCGATGCCTCAAAAGTGTTCATATCTCTCAAGGTTACATAACCTCTCTGTGCCTCCATTGCTTCCTCTGCAAAATGGACATAATAGGGGATGCCTGGGTGGCTCAGTCAGTTAAGTGTCTGGCATCAGCTCAGGTCATGATCTCAGGGTTCTGGGATTGAGTCCCACACCCGGCTCCTTGCTCAGTGGACAGCCTGCTTCCCGCTCTCGCTCTGCCGCTCCCCCTGGTCCTGTGCTCTCTGTGTGTCTCTCCCTCTCTGACAAATAAAATAACATCTTTTAAAAAAATGGACATAATAGTACCAACCCAACAGGATGGTTCTGTAGATTCAATGAGCAAATATACTAACACACTCAAAGCATTTACAACAATGCTTTACACACAGTAAGCATTAGATAATGGCTATCACTCATATGCCAAAAACTCCAGACTTACACCTCCACTTCAGTTTCATACTATTCAGCCTGTTAAATATTTCCAGCTGTACCAAAGACACCTCAGATTCAACGATATGCAAAACGCATCCAGAAGTGAACACATTATTTCCCTCCTCATATTGATTTCTCCTGTATGTAATCTAGGGGAATGTCTCAGCAATGTCAATGGCAGAGCAACCATTCAGGCACGTACCTTGGACGCCTGAATCATCCTCCATACCTTACTGTCCCTCCCCAATTTATCACTGAGTCCTAATTTTATCTCCATTTGCATCCCTTCTTCCTAATGAATAGCACCACTGCCTTAATTTAGGCACCATCGTTTCTCATTTAGATTATTTTTAAAGTCTTCTTCTCTCACCACCGTCTCCTTGTTCTATTGCTCAAGGATCACTCTTTTCCCTGCCTCTTTCCAAAGACAGAGTCTCTATTCCTTATTAGCTGTATGAATTTGTGTAAACTTTGAACCTGTGCCTCACTTTCCATCTGTAAAATGGAAATAAGAGTACCTACATCATAGGGCTGCTGTGCAGATTAAATGATTACTCAAAGCACTCAGAACGGTTCCCAGGATAGCAAGTGCTCAAGAGTTGGCTTATTATTAACATTAAAACGATTGTTTTCTCACCTCCATTTTGTTCTTGCTTTCAAGCGGCTCCCCCTACCTAGAAGATCCTTCTCCATTACGCCGGATACTTTCTGCCCCTCCCCAGGTTTTACTAAGTGTGTACACTTCTATCATGGCACCTACCAGAGTGTGCCGACATGACTGAATAACCCACTCAAGTGTCTGATATTCTCCACCAGAGTATTAACTTCTTGAGGGAAGGGACTCTGGCACGTAGTAAATGGTCAATAAATGCTGGCCTGACTGAACTGTAACGATCAACTCCATCCCCAGGCTAAAGGCCCCGGCCCCGCCCGATTCGGGGGCGGGGCCGAGATCCTGGCGCTGGGGGGTGGGGGAGTGAGTGGGGGTGGGGGTGGGGGTGGGACTCTTTTTCCTCGCCGTGGCGGCGGAGGCGCACGGCGTGGGTTAGCGGCAAGACGTCGTCGGAGGAAGGCTGAAAAAGCCCAAGGTGCTGCCGTTGCTGATACAAGTCGGATTTGCTGTCGTCGGAGTCGTGTCTGTACACGTCTCGGACCGAGCGCAGCCTGCCGCCGCGGTCCCGGAGCCCAGCAGGTCCTCACCCGTCTCCGACCCGCGGTGATGGAGCCGGCCACCGCGCTGCCCCCGGGCCCGCGCCCGGCGCTGCCCCTCGGGGGCCCGGGCCCGCTGGGCGAGTTCCTGCCACCCCCCGAGTGCCCGGTCTTCGAGCCTAGCTGGGAAGAGTTCGCGGACCCCTTCGCTTTCATCCACAAGATCCGGCCCATAGCCGAGCAGACTGGGATCTGTAAGGTGCGGCCGCCGCCGGTGAGTCACGCCGGCACCCCGGATCCTGCTTGCGGCTGGGGGAGGGAGCGGGGACTCGAGGTCCGGGGAGGCCCGAAAGGCGGCGGGGCGGGGAGCGGGGTCGCCCTAGAGGCCGCGTCAAGTTTGGGGCTGCCCCAGGGTCGGAGTTGAGGCCGGGGGAGGAGGACGGGGATTCTCCGGGGTTGGAGAAGAGGAGCGTGGGAGAGCGGGCGCTTCGGTGGTGCCACCCCGAGGGCCCGGGCGACGCGCGGCCGGGGCGGACGGGTGTGCAGCTCGGCCCGGGGTTCGGGTTCGGCTCCGGATGGAGTGGCGGCCGGGGTGGGCGCGGGAGTGCTTCCTGCCGGAGGCCGGCGGCGTCGCGGGCGAGGAGGGCGGGCGCCGGGCCCGGCGCGGCTCCGCGGGCTGGGGCTCGCCTCCTCCCCCGGGGTGCGGGGGTGTGTGCTGGGTGGGGGTGGGGGACTTGCGAGTTGTCGTGCGCGGAGGAAAGTTTTCAATATGGCGGCGGGAGCCCCTGGTCCTTTGTGTGGTGGCGGCGTCGGCCCGGAGCGGCCCTCACCTGGGCGCCCCACCCTGCAGGCGGGGGCACCCCCCTGCCCCCCGGGCCCCGGGCCTCCTGCTGTCCCACGGGCCGAGCTCGAGGAGGGGGCGTCCAGCGCTGCCGGGGGGCGGGGAGGAGCCGCGGGGCCGGCCCCAGAGCCGAGGTGGTGTTGTGGGGGGCGTAAGTGTGTGTGGGGGCGCTTGGGGGCGCTTGGGGCGCAGGACCGGCGGCGGAGGGCCGGGTGCCCGCCCGCGCGCCCGGCTGCGCACACACCCGACTTTGTGCCGGGCCGCTCGGCTCCCCGGGGAGGTCTGGGCTGTGTCGTTGGGGTGGGGGCGAGGTCGTGCAGTAGGGGGACGTGTCAGACCAGAAGACCTCCGGAGGCTTCACGCGCACTTCCCGCGCCCCGCAACCCGCGGAGGTTGAAATGCAGACCCACTTAAGCCCTCTGAGCCCCGTTTAAAGCGCTTCGGGCCTGGGGGCTGTGTGTGTGAGGGGTGGGGTGTTGCTGAAGTCATCCCTAACGGCTCCAACGTTCGCTGAGCAGAGCCCGGCCAGCCCTTCCTTGTCCCCCACCCCCGCCTCCACCCCCACCCCCACCCGGAACTGGGTGCGCGCCTACACCCCTGTTTTTTTGCCCACCTTGCGGATGGTCCGAGTCCGAGTTGGCCTGAACCGTTGGGATGGGCCTGGACGGGCTGGAACCGTTGGGAAGGATGTTTAACTGCTTTTCCTACAGTTGAAGAATCTTCTCCCCATTATCCTCCCCAGCCCCCACCCCACCCCCACTCCTACCCCCGCTCCCACACCCGCTGGAGGAAGATTCTGCGCCCCCCCCCCCCCCATCCCTTTCTTTCTTAAGCTTGCTCTTTGTAATGACATTTGGAGTTGCAGGGGTTCTGTATGTAATCCTTCTGGTTTGGAAAGGCAGTTTTGAGGGAGATCTCTGTATGTCTCCTTTCTCGGGTCTCCCATCTCCTTCCCCCCAAAATTAAAACACATCACACTTTGGTTTTTCTTGGACAAGTTTGAGGATGGAGATGAGACCTATGCCTCAGAAAATTACTGCTCAGCTAGAATGGGGGAAATGTTTGAAAATAGAACCATTTGTTTCAAGAAGTGGATAAGGTTGGTTCTTGTTGCTTAAGGGAAGTGTATTTCTTCTAGAGTGCAGAGGCCTGCAGAAGTTATAGCCGGGGCTTATTAGAGCTAAGGTTTTAATTCTTGAAGAATAGGTCATGTTTCAAACATTTAGCAGTTTGGCTTTATGTCATATGCTAGGGAGAGTGAATGTGAGTATTGTTCATTTGCATTAATGAGACTTTATTCAGAAATCCGGCAACTTGATTAAGTTCTTGGTAACCAAAATGTGTGGAGTCGGGTTCCTAGGAGTGAGAGTTGTCCTCCATGTTGGTATTGTGGTATACTAGGGCTGGGGTAAGCCCTTTATTTTACTTTATTATTCTGTGCCTTTTATAGAACCCTTTCCCAGAAAGATAGTGTTGGCTCTGGTTAGGTTTGGCTACCCATTTCTTCATCTTGGCTAGGGTATTAATGGTAAGCTTTGCAAAATGTGTGATCATACTGCCTTTTCCCATTCTGAATGCCAGACAGACATGATGGCCACCATTTTGTAATGAGAGTAGTACATTCTACAGCCTGAGAAAGGGTGTTAAGTAGGCACACATAATCTACAAACATAACCAGTGCTCTGTTTTGGAGACCTCCTTTGTGTGAGGGGGGCTTTCTTCCTCCTTTGTTTAACAAACTCCTGTGTCAAATGGAAAGAGTTTGTTGTTGATATAACCACAAAAAGGGAAATCTTTCCAGAAGTTGTAGCTCTTAAAGAAGGGTCTTGTTGGAACAAAGGTTTCTTAAGGATGTAAACAGTCTTTGTTTTAGAAACTGTTCTGTTTTAGAAAGCTGTGAACAAGTGGTTTCATATAGTTGAAATAAAGCAACAAAAACCCCAAGAGATATGAAATATTGTCCCTGGTATAGCTATATAATGCCTGTGTTTCTAGATGGTTTTTGTTCTCTAGTTTTTTGGAATACAAGTGGCTCTATTAACATGGAGATTGGGTCTGTTGGTATTTGTTGTTGGGAGAGTAGGGGAAGAATTATAAAGCATTTCTGTTTCCTTTTGTTCTTATCTTTATATCTTTAATTAATATTACTTACACAGTTTCAGTTTATAGCTGCATTCTGTGATGGTCCTAAACTGTTTTGCTTCTGAAAACTTGGGGTTCACAGAAATTTGTGAAATTTTAATAAATGTGATAAAAGGTAATAAATTAAGAAGACTGTTAAATTCTGAGTTAAAAGTTTAAAGAAGGAAATAAATGTCTCTCAAGTGACGTATGTAGGATAACAAGGCTTATTTCCTGAGCTTCAATTTTTTTAACTTTACAATTAATCTGACTTCTGGTTTTGCTACCTGCAAAATGCACATTTTCATTTCCTCCTTGATGTGCTTAGATGTCTTTTTAAGGGCAGATTTTCCATGTTGCTTTGTGGTATTTGGAAGTGATTAATTTTAGGAGTGTTAACTGTTAAGCAAAAAATAGGTTGGCTGCTCAGTGATACTTATTGAGTCTCCCAAGTTTGATTGGAATATATTTGATGGCTTTAATAACTTTCTTTGTTGTCCTCAAATGTCTAACATTTGGCCATAGATAGTCAGATTCCACATATTTTTTTGGCAGTGTCCAAAAATCAGGGATTTAAATCAAACCCCAGATGGCACAATGGACACATTTTTTTTTTTTCAACTTTAACTTCCTGTGGGTCATTAGTTTGATCCCGTCCTCTTTATAGGCAAAGTGTAAAACTTTCGAGTATTTTAATGCAGTCAGCATCTTTGAGTGAGCCTGCTGGTTCTACCATTAGGAGCAGGGAGGAACTTAAATACACTTTTCTTTGTATGGTTAGAGGTGTTAATGATATGGAGCTCATTTACTCTCATTCCACCCTATCAGTCTCCCTAATTTTAGGTTTGATTGACTTTGGCCTAACCCTTTCTGTTGTTTTCCCAGTTCCTTTGGTGTCTCGGAGTTTTTCTCTGGTTGGGATTCTTTAGCCGCCTTAGTCCCCTTCACCATTTGGAGAAAAAGCTTATCAATAAAAACATCCTTGAGTGAAAGAAAAACTTATAATTACTTTTTAAAAAATAACAGCTTTATTGGGATATAATTCATATATATCATGTAATTCATCAACTTAAAATGTAACACGTAGTAGTTTTAAGTAGTTTCAGGTCATCACAATCAGTGTTAGAACATTTTCATCACTCCCGAAAGAAACCCTGTTGCCCACTTGTAACTGTCTTTCAAGACAAATTTAGGACTGTGCTGCTCAGAAGAAAAACTTTTTTTCTCACTTAGTAGACTGGATTAAGTCCTTCAGGTAGTTTGAAAGTGTCTGCCTTAACAACATAAAAACAAACTTCATTTGTTATTAGTCTTTGAATGGGTGCTTAGCTGAATTTGACTTTGCTAGTAGTAAATTGTAAATTGGTCACACGGGGAGCCACGAATCTATCCACCTAGCTGTGACGTTTAGTGAACTGATCAACAAAATTTATAGATTTTTAGAATAGAATGTGAGCGGTGTTATAAATACATCAGCCAGCTCAGCCTAAGATTCATACCCCACTGGAAAAATTTCCCTACCATTGATTATAGGATTTGTTTAAACATGCAACCTAAACCTTTTTCAAGAGCAAAATGAACTGAGAATTGCCTTTGAAAAGTGTTAATGTTGTGTTAAAGCTGGGGTTAAAGCTTTCATTATTGAGATATACTGATAAGAAAAAATTTGGAAAAATTTATTTAGCCCTCAATTTCAATTTTTGTCTCTGAGGTACTTAATTTTCTTTATGATGTGTTAGCCTAAGTTTAAGAGTATTTCAGTTTGATCAGCAGAACTTAATTATTTGTTTAATTTGAGGGACAGAAAGTTCAGGATGTTTAGGATACTTTAATATGCAGATAGAAATCTTCCAGGGAGAGAATTTTCTTTCAGAAAGGAAAAAAAGGGGCGCCTGGGTAGCTCAGTCTTTAAGCATTTGCCTTTGGTTCAGGCCATGATCCTAGGGTCCTGGGATGGACCCCCGCATCACACTTCTTGCTCAGCACGGAGCCAGCTTCTCCCTCTCACTCTACCTGCTTGTGTTCCCTCTCTTGCTCTCTCTCTCTTTCTGTCAAATGAAGTCTTAAAAAAAAAAGTGGGGGGGGGTTGCACCTGCGTGGCTCAGTGGGTTAAGCCTCTGCCTTCGGCTAAGGTCATGGTCCCAGGGTCCTGGCATCCGAGCTGAGCCCTGCATTGGGCTCTCTGCTCAGCAGGGAGCCTGCTTCCTCCTCTCTCTCTGCCTGCCTCTCTACTTCTGATCTCTGTTTGTCAAATAAATAAATAAAATCTTAAAAAAATATATCATTGCAAACTACTGGATAAAAAAAATTGAATCTGGTTTATGTGCTGTAAATGGGATATTTTTCTAGACTTTTGTAACTTCTTGTTTTAATTGGACCACATTAGAAGTTGGGTATAGAAAGGGATAAAGGGAGAACTTATGTACGCCCCCCACCATGAAAGTGCTAATTAGGTTCCTGGATTTTGGTTCCAGGAAGCCTACTTGTGTTACCTCTTTCCAAAGGCTATATAAAGGCTGTATATAGGTTTAAAAAACCAGGAACCTAGAAAATCTTTGCTTTCCTCGTTGTACAGACCTTTCAGCTTGATTTGTGTTGACTTAGTGATTTTTTTTTTCCTTTCTAAGATAATTAGATATTCTGTAGAGATGCTAATACACCTGTTTAAAGTGTAGAACAACCTCAAAAAAAACTTTTTTTTTAAACCAATCTCAAAAAAAAAAAAAAAAAAGGTTAAGTGGGATAAATGTTGGGAATTGAAAGGCTGTCTGTACTTTTCTTTCTGAAATTCTAAGTTTGAGTCACTTGAAGAGGTATTACCAGAGGCTAACTGATGAGTTTAGGGTAAGTGGGTGAGTAGAGTGGTACTTTGGGAAAACCTAAAACTTGGGCTTCTCCCATTTTGTTTTATATTAAAGTTGAGAGGGGTGCCTGGGTGGTTCAGATGGTTAAGCGGCTGTTTTGGGATTAGGGTCCTGGGGTGGTGGAGCCCGCTTCTCTCTCTCCCTTTGCTGTTCTCCCTGCTTGTGCGCGCGCTCTCGGTCTCTCTCTCTGAAATAAAATCTTTTAAAAATATAAAGTTCGAGGAACTTATGACTGGATTTTAAAATGTAATTTGTGAGAGACTTGTTGGAGACATGAGAATTGTATGCAGCATACCGAGGACTTTTTTGTTAACTGCTGTGTCTTAGCATGGAAAAAAGTTAAATGAGATGCTACCTTCATACCTCCAAAAATTCTTCCAAAAGTACTGCTTTTTCTGTCATTAACTATTAGATGATTTCTGTGGTGAATGTGCTTTTTATACAGTCCCGTGTTTATGAACCAGAGTAATGAGGAAAAGCCGCCACCAGGGCACTGAGACATTTCTGTTCCATAATTGTGCCATGTTTGGAATCTGACTAAATGCATTCTTAAAAGCCCCCCCCCTTTTTAAAAATATTTCATTGTAGACCATTCCTCTTAAAGTTTCTATCATTGCCTTATACCTTAGACACTGTCTAGAGTCATCCCATCTGGTTTTGTTTTTGTTTTTCTCATTTACCTTTCTTTCTGGACAGAAAGATTATTTTGTTTTGCCAGAGCTATCACTTCCAGTGTGTAAAGTCAAAGATTTTTATTATGAAAATACTCAACCATACACAAAAGCACAGAGAATGTAGTCCCTTTTAGCTATTTTCCTGGATATAGAAGAGCAGAAAGCAGATTAGTAGCATTGGGATTGAGAGTAAGCTAGTGCCTTCAGTTAGTTATAAAGAACAATTTTGGCTTACGTTTTGTCTTATAAAGGGTGTGAGTGAGATTTGGGCAGTTAGGAATGGGGTTTCTAACCTTTAGTGAGTGATGGTTTCTTTACCCAATTAGAATGGGGATTGTATTCCTCAATTTTTTTTTTAAGATTTTATTTTTAAGTAATCTCTGTATCCAATGTGGGACTTGAACCTACAACCTAGAGATCAAGACTCTCTCACGCTCCACTGACTGAGCCAGCCAGGCACCCTGCATTTCTCAGTTTTAAGCAGTGGCTTTGTTGCTTTATTACACATTATTGGAACCTATGCAGAAATTTGACCATCTTCGGTCAACTCTTGGCACCCAGAAGTGTGGTGGTGGTGGTGGTGGTTGAAGTAGGTTGGAGTAGGTTGGAGGCATGCTCTGCAAGCATCCTTCCATTCTCTCCCTGTCCATTTCTGTCTGCCAGGCTAGCTCAACTGTTCTCTCCCTTGGGGGACAAACGGTGGCAGTGTAGCTACTTCCTTATAACATGGCTTGGGATAGGCATGTTTAAAATACTATTTGCACCAATTAACAATTGCTGTAGGGGAAAAGAATCTGAAATTTCTCCTGGAAAAGGAGTTTTAAGAACATGAGAATCAAAGGGGGCTGAGTTGTTGCTCAGGCTGTTAGGTTCACTTTTCTGTGAAGAGGGGTAGTTTGGCCTTCAGCCTCGGTGCAGTTTCTGTTTCAGCAGAACTGTTGATAAACATTTCTGTGGTGTCAAAAGTTGAAAAGGCACAGTATGAAAATCAGGTCATTGAAAAATATTTTCTGTCAGTAAGCCCTTAAAATTTAATTGCTTTCCCCACCAAAATAATAACTTAATTTCTCAGTAGGAAACTAGTTAAACAACACCAGGCAGAAGATCACATAATGAATGCTTGTATTTATTTATTTATTTATAAAGATTTTATTTATTTGACAGAGATCACAAGTAGGCATAGAGGCAGGCAGAGCGAGAGAGGGAAGCAGGGGAGCAGAGAGCCTGATGCGGGGCCCGATCCCAGGACCCTGAGACCATGACCTAGGCCGAAGTTGAGCCACCCAGGTGTCCCATGAATGGTTTTTAGAACTTACTGATTTCATTTCACTTGGTAATGTGTTATTTTACAATAGATGTAAAATTTAAGGAATATTTTGCATGGGTAAAAGTAAGCTTTATCAAGGGGAGTGTATGTGGAATTTTTTTTTTTTTTAGGACGATTTTATTTTTTTGACAGAGAAAGACACAGAGTAGGAACACAAGCAGGGGGAGTGGGAGAGGGAGAAGCAGACTTTTTGCTGAGCAGAGGCTTGACCTTAGGAACCTGGGATCATGACCTGAACCAAAGGCAGATGCCCAACTACTGAGACACCCAGCGCCCCTGGATTATTATTTTTTAAGTCTGTTCCTTTATTTTTTTTAAAGATTTTATTTATTTGAGAGAGAGTGTGTGTGAGAACGAGCAGGGGAGGGGCAGAGAGAGAGGGAAAAGCAGACTCCCTCCTGAGCAGGGAGCCCAACTGGGGCTTGATACCAGGACTCCAGGACCATGGCACTTAACCAAATGAGCCACCCAGGAGCCCCTAAAGTCTGTTCCTTTATTATGTAAAAGAAGGAGTTGCGTGTTTCTAGATTTTAGAGCATAGGTGGGTAGAGTTCTGAGTCTAATTCTGTCATGACCTTGGACAATGTCATTTTTCTCCAATGTATGCCTTCTCATCTGCTTTAAGGGGATCTGACACTGACCTAGGGCTGCTGTCCAGATTAATTAATTGATGGATTGCAAGGAGCTTAAATCCTAAAGCTTTATTTGTTCACTGCTAGGAAGAGTCTGGGAACAGATTTAGTGAGGCAAGAGTTAGTACAAATATGTATCCCTCCTGCTCCCCTACAGTGAAAGGATTTTTAAAAAGTGAAACTTGAAAAGTAAAAAACTCAGCATCAAAACTACGATGTACAGGATGTAATTCTTCTTTTGGTCTAGATGAAGCTTGTCTATTCCTAGATATTTTTTAAAATTAGATTAAAATCTTTTTTTAGGGGCGCTTGGGTGGCTCAGTGGGTTAAAGCCTCTGCCTTTGGCTCAGGTCATGATCCCACAGTCCTGGGATCGAGCCCCACATTGGGCTCTCTGCTCAGCAGGGAGCCTGTTTCCTCCTCTCTCTCTGCCTGCTTCTCTGCCTACTTGTAATCTTTGTCTGTCAAATAAATGAATGAATAAAATCTTAAAAAAAATAAATTACAATCTTTTTTTAAGTAGAGCTGTTATAAACTATTTCAGAAAATTTGCAGGTGTATATGTTATGTGTGTCTTGTGTAGTGTGCATATCTAGGCAAGAGTTCTTATTAGGTGGGCTTTGTGTTAAGAAATGTTTAAAATCATTTAAATCTCTCCTAGTATGAGATGGCTGTGATGCTGTCAAAGCCCTGTAAATGGAGGGCTTTTATCTTACCTAACAATTTAAATAATCCCAGTCTTTCCTAAGTAGGAAATTGAGTTATTAGATTGAGTCTTTAATGTAATATTCCACAGTAATTCTTCTTGTAAAATGGGGAGAAAAGTAAAAGGCGGCAGGGAAGATGTTTATTTTGATCCTCAGGACAGAGCCAGATTGTATATTTTTCCTTAGTAACAATTAGGCAAACTTAAAACAAAAAAAAGTAAGCTGCTGAGAATTCCCATACAAACCTGGATTCCCCAGTTTTTTGTCCGGTTGTATCTTGTTATTGGACCTCATAACATTGTCTCTTACATAGACCCATATATACTGTTTGTACTAGTGCTTTTTTTTTTTTTTTTTGGTTTGTTCTTGTTTCAAGAGAGAGAGTGCTCAAGCGTGGGAGCGGCAGTGGGTGAGGGAGAGAAAATTTCAAGTGGACTCTGCACTGAGTGTGGAGCCTACTGCGGGCCTTGATCCCACGACCCTGAGATCACCACCTGAGCCGAAACCAAGAGTCAGAGGCTCGACAGACTGTGCCACCCAGGTGCCCGTTTCTTTTTTGTTTGTTTTTATCTTGAATCAAGCAGTTTATTCAGTATTGCTTCCTAGATGTATTAAAAACACTCTCCAGTATGTTTAAACAACTTTTAAGTCTTTAAATGTTGAGTATTTTAGTTAGGGAACATGCACCTAGCCTTAGAGTTCTCTTCCGAGCTATGTTCCTTATGTGGCCGTAGGTAGATTTTTGTGCATTCCTGTGCTGATTCTTGCCGTCTCACTGGCTTGACCAGATTGTAATGTTCAGAGAACTAAAGTGGAAAACTTAGTGTGTGTTGAGCACTTGGTTGGGGCTTTCATTAAGCTCATATTCCTATGTGGCATACATACTCCAAACTAGATACTGAAATGTTACCATTTTACTCTAATCTCATAACTCCGGAAACAAAGAAGAAATCCTTATCAAACCCACACATTTACAAGGTCTTTAAGGCAAGATCGTCCCAGGGGTACCTGGGTGGCTCAGTCATTAAGCTTTCTGCCTTCAGCTCAGGTCATGATCCCAGGGTTCTGGGATGGAGCCCACATCTGGCTCCCTGCTCAGTGGGAAACCTGCTTTTCTCCCTTTCCCACTCCCCCTGCTTGTATTCCCTCTCTCCCTGTTCCTTTCTCTCTCTGTGTCAAATAAATAAAATCTTAAAAAAAAAAAATCCTCCCAATTTTCTCTGTGGTTGTACCAACTCATCATTTGGTGATACTTAAACCAGATGGTAATGTCTCATCTTTGCCAGTCTTTAACTTGGAGCGAAGAGATGGGGAGAGCAGGATCTCTTAGGATTTGTATTATATCTTAGTTGTGGGACAGGGGCGAGGGAGTGGAGATGAGAGAGGTCTACAAAGACAGACTTCGGAGTATAATTTCCATTTTGTAGAACTTCAGATATTCACATATTCAAAGCTTTTTCTTCTCCCAGAGAGGCTCTTATCCAGTGGTATGATGTATTATGGATAAATGAGAATAGCCACCAGATTTTCCAGTAGGAGGCTGGCTTCGGGGATTTGTGTATGGTGTGGATTTAGGGTTTTTAAAAACTGTGCTTCATGAGCTTGGGTGGCTCAGTCGTTAAGCATTTGCTTTTGACTCAGGTCATGCATGATCCCAGTGTCCTGGGATCGGAGCCCCATATAGGCTCCCTGCTCAGTGGGGAGCCTGCTTTTCCTTGTCCAGCTCCCCTGTGCTTGTGTTCCCTCTTTCACTATCTTTCTGTCATAAATAAATAAAATTTTAAAAACAAAAAGAAAATTGTCATTAAAGGAAAAATTGTACTTCATGGCAGTCCATTCTACTGGGTTCCTTTCACCACTTTTTTTCATTGCTAATCTGTGGCTTTTCTCCTCTTCATTTATAAAATATATCTTCGACTTATGTTTTAATTGCTTATCAAGATTTTTTTTGAGAGGAACAGAGTTTAGAATTTGACTTAGGATCCAAGGTAATTTGTTTTTGGAGGTTGGTATTAGCTAGGAAGTGAAAACTTCAAGAGAACAGATTCATGGAAAGAATACTAGAGTAGGAAACAAAACATTTGCCTTCTGGTGTGTGTTCCATTGCTAATGTGTTATCCTTGAGCTGTTAGCTTTAAGAGGGTCCGGTCCTATTTTCAGAGTTTCTTATTCCATTGAACTTGCCTATAAAAGGGGTTGATGCTGGCCCTGCTTTACATAGTGAGTCCTAAAAGAGGTAAGTAAACTTACTCATAGTCACCTGACCATTATGTGATGGAGTAAGGATTTGAACCTAGAGTTAGTGCGCTTAACCACTACTTAGGGGCTCTTGGGTGGCTCAGTGGGTTAAAGCCTCTGCCTTCGGCTCCGGTCATGATCCCAGGGTCTAGGGATCGAGCCCCACATCAGGCTCTCTGCTCGGCAGGAAGCCTGCTTCCTCCTCTCTCTTTCTGCCTGCCTCTCTGCCAACTTATGATCTGTCTGTCAAATAAATAAATAAAATCTTAAAAAAAAAAACCCTACTACTTATATTGCCTCATATATCCATTGTAAAGATACAGTTAGGATTAGATGAGACAGTTGATGGAAAATTATGAGTCTTTTATTATTTTATTATTGGCTGTTTTATTAACTGTTTGTATTATTCTTTTGCTTATACATTTCGTGTCCTGGTGTAGGCTACCCTTTTTTTTTTTTTCTGATATACTCAGCAGAAAACATTTTTGTTACTTAGTTCTTGCTGCTAACATATGACAGTTTCATAGATAAGGAAACTGCTGAGAGAAGTTAAGTGACTTGTCTAAGGTGAAAAAGCCTTTTTTTAAGGTTTATTTCTTTATTTGAGAGAGAGTGAGAGTGTGTGTGAGTGGAGTAGGGGCAGAGGGCGAGGGAGAATCTCAGGCTGATTCCCAACTGAGTGTATTTTTTTTTTAAAGATTTTATTTATTTATTTGACAGAGATCACAAGTAGGCAGAGAAGCAGGCAGAGAGAGAGAGGGGGAAGCAGGCTCCATGCTGAGCATAGAGCCCGAGGCGGAGCTCGATCCCAGGACCCTGGGACCCGAGCCAAAGGCAGAGGCTTTACCCCACTGAGCCACCCAGGCACCCCCCAACTGAGCGTAGAAGCCAGTGCTGGACTCGATCGATCTCAAGACCCTGAGATCATGACCTAAGCCGAAATCAAGAGTCAGACAGTCAACCAAATGAGCCACCCAGGTGTACCCCCTAAGGTAACACAGCTTTTAAAGGACAGGTTAGAAACTTCCAAACCATGGCTTTACTTCCAAGTTCACTGTTCTTCCTTATTATATACAGTGACTCCCTTAATAAGTCCCATGAATTAGCTAGCTCTTCTTATTTCCTCTCATAGGCTTTTTGGGGAGAAGAGTGGTTTTCCCTAGCTTCCTTCTCACCATCCAAACACAACTGAAGGGACATCAATAAAATTAGTAGTGATACCGAATGATACTAAAATACCATTTCATTTTTAGCCTGTCTCTAAAATTTGTTTATGAAAATTTAAATAAATCCTGTATTCTTAATTCTTTTTTTTATCTTCATTCTTTTAGTTTATTAATATGTATGAGCTTTGCACTTCATTCATATACTATTGGTTTTTGAGCTTATTTGTATGAGACTCCTGGCTCATCAATTTTAGTAACCACCCAGGTTTAATGGAAGAGTATCCATTAAGCCTTAGGCACCCTGAATGTAGCCCTAACTCCCATCAAAATCATCCTGGACTCCACCCCAGAATTGAATTAGAATCTCATGGGATGCCCATGTTTGAATTTTAAGGCATTCCTCTGGCCTCTGGTCATATTTATTTGTTTATTTATTAAAAGATTTTACTTAGTTTTGAGAGAGAGAGAGAAAATGGTGGGGGGGGCATGGCTGTGTTAGAGGGAGAAGTGGACTTCCCACTAGGGATCCTGGTGGTGGGGGGGACTCATTCCCAGGACCTGAGCAGATGCTTGACTTACTGAGCCACTCACGCGCCCTCCTCTGGTCATTTTAAAAGCCATCTAGGTGTGTGTGTTTGTTTATTATTTTTTAAGATTTTATTTATTTGACAGAGAGAGGGAGAGAACACAAGTAGGCAGTGTGGCACGCAGAGGGAGAGGGAGAAGCAGCCTCTCCACTGAGCAGGGACCCCAATGTGGGACTCGATCCCAGGACCCTTGGGAAGATGACCTGAGCCGAAGGCAGCGGCTTAACCGGCTGAGCCACCCAGGTGCCCCGCCCCCCATCTAGGTTTAAGAACTGATTTTAGATAGTTCCCTGATAAGGTTTAGGCAGCTGTTAATATAAGGAATTCTCTATCCCTCGACTTTGAATTAGCAGAATTTCTCAACTGTAGGGCCAGAAACTAGAGACTCCTTTTTTTCAGCTCTGGTGAATGAAGAAATGAATGGTCCACAGCTGCAAAATCCTTTATTTAAAACCTGCAAAAATAGAAGAGTTTTGCGGAGTTTGTCCCTTTGATACCAGGCAGCCGTTCAGATGAGGAGCGATTTAATTAGGCTGCAGTTTCTGCGTATTTTACATTAAAGTGGGTTTTCTTGTAAATCAGATTATTATTAAATGTGGCAGTAAACGTAAAATCAATAAGGCAGTTGATGGTGCTGTCTCTACAGTAATACCAGCATGGTTTGAGATCTATCCCAGGATAAATTTAAGACCTTTGGAGGTAAGACCTATTTATCTGCCATTGTAAGTTGAGCTTGCCTATGTGTTAGCACATCTTTTTCTCTTTCAAATAGCAGACCTACCCAGCCTTGAACCATGGTCAGAATGATAGCATATTGAGTAGAATTGCATGTTGCCCTAGAAATACTAAGTGATCCGGTAGTGGGATGTGTAGAGCAGCTTCCTAGCAATTCCTGTTCAAGTCCAGACTTCAGTCTTTTACTTCAGATACGGCTGTTAGGGATCATACAGGTTCTAAAATTATTTCCAGTTTTAACGTTAGGCTTGCAGCTAATTGTAGCTGGGCTAAACAGCTGTTAAATATTTGCATCTAGTGAAATGAATGGCTTATTATTTATGTTTCTCTTTTTTAGTACAATTGCCAAATATGTCTTGATATGGAACATCAAGCAAAAACAAAGATTTTGTAGTCTTTTAGTATCTTCTCAGAGACAGGGCATTTGGTAGTGTAGTTACTGTCCCTTTCGTGACCTTGATTTTGAATCTTGGAGTGTCCAGTTTGTAAAGTACTAAAGTTGTAGAACAGGTGTTTACAGATACAGCAAGGCCTTCAAGGTAGGGTGTGGGCTGTTGGGTGGGTTTGGGTGTTGCTGAGGGGAAGGTTGTAGGGACCGAGTCCAACCTTTTTCCTCAACCCCTTCCCCTGACAGATCATTTCTGGAACCTTTCTCTGAAGCATGTTATTTTTTCTTAACCTTGGTAGCCTCCATTTTCTGTCAGAAATTGTCTTTTCCTCACTGGGATCCTACTTGGGAAAAAAAAGAAAAATGGAATCAAAATTACTTAATTAAATTTCCTTGGGGGAGAAACTCTGGCAGTACAGCTACTTGATTGTATTGAAGCAATATTTACGCCAGTTATAATTGCTGTAGGGGAGAAGACTCTGACATTTCTTCTGGTTTTATTTGGTGACTTTTGTGTCATGAGGTGTCAATGAATGATCCGAAAGAAATAATGCTCTCCTCTTAAATTTTCATGAGTGATCTATCATGTCAACCTATTTGAGTGGAAGATGATTATTTTTACTAGGGATTTAGCTTTCTTATGATCCTTCCGTGTGATTTTTAAAAGGATGCTTCTATATAGAAGCATATAAATAAGACTTTTGGAAATATGCCAAAAATTTGTATGAATCACCTCAGCACGTAACTTTTTGGTAGGGGGGTAGACATCTGTTAGGGACTTTTTTTTTTTTTTTTTTAGATTTTATTTATTTATTTGACAGAGAGCACAAGTACGCAGAGTGGCAGGCAGAGGGAGAGAGAGAAGCAGGCTCTCTGCTGAGCAGGGAGCCCGAAGTGGGGCTCGATCCCAAGACCCCAGGATCATGACCTGAGCTAAAGGCAGCTGCTTAATCGATTGAGCCCCCAGGCACCCCTGTTAGGGACCTTTTGAAAGAGTAAGGTCTTCATGTGATCTTGTTATTCCTTTGCTCTTACTGTTTGTAAACAAGGTGGTACTTAGCTTGTTCCTGTAACTGGCCTGGAAAGGAAACCATCTTTTTTTTGAAGTTTTGGGAGGACTATTTTCCATGGTATTTCCACATGGTTTTGACAATAATAAATTTAAGTCACTTAGAGGTCCTACAAATACAGATTATTGTTAGCAAGTTTTATTATCAGTGGTGAAGATGGGGGTACCTGGGTGGCTCAGTCGTTAAGCCTCTACCTTCAGCTCAGGTCATGTTCTCATGGTCCTGGGATCTAGTCCCGCATCAGACTCCCTGCCCCGTGGGAGGCCTGCTTCTGCCTCTCCAACTCCCCCTACTTCTGTTCCCTCTCTCATTGTCTCTCTCTGTCAAATAAATAAATAAAATCTTTAAAAAAAAAAAAAAAGTGGTGGAAGAGAGGGGCACCTGGGTGGCTCAGTCGGCTAAGCATCTGCCTTCGGTTTTCGTTTTCGTCATGAGCCCAGACTCCTGGGATCAGGTCCCGTGGTGGGCTCCCTGCTCAGTGGGGAGTCCACTTCTCTCTCTGTCCCTCTGCCCCAACACATGCTCTCTCTCTCTTCTCTCTCTCTCCTGAATAAATAAATAAAAATTTTAAAAAGTGATGAAAGAGGACCTTATTGGGACTGATGCTTAAAAAGTACATGGGGTGTCCCTTTTATACCAGTGTGTTTTCATTTACTAATAGATTCTCCTCCATAGAAATAGTGCTTGGACACTTAATATTCTTGTAAAGATGTCTGTAAAGATGTCTGTAAAATGTAAACTGACAGCTTTTACCAGGTCCTGTCAATTATAGGCATTAAAATTTTAACAAAGGTCCTTAATATTTTAGTACAAGTGGTGTTTTTTGTTTTTTGTTTTTAATTTATTCATTTGAGAGAGAATGAGCAAGAAAGAACACTACCAGGAGTAAGGACAGAGTGAGAAGCAAACACCCCTACTGAGCAGGGAGCCCAACTGGGGGCTGCATCCAAAGACTCTGGGATCATGACCTGAGCTGAAAGCAGACCCTTAACTGACTGAGCCACCCTGGTGCCCCTTTAGTACCTCTGTTAATCATTTCTTTATGTTTGCATATGATTAATTTGGTAGTTTCAGGATCTTTTTGGTGGTAGGGTTTTTAGGGAAGACAGGGCTGACACTGGTATACCTTTTCTAAAAAGGTTGGCAGTACACATATAGGTCAAGAAATATTGTTAGTGAATAGAGAAAACACTTAAAGGGACTATTTTTAAAATCTGGATGGATAGAGTTCCATGGAGGGACAGACTGGTTGGGAATTCCGTAGGGATAAGGATTATTAAGAGTTGTTTTCCAGGGGTTGGTGTTTTTTTTTTTTTTTTTTTTTTTTTTTTTAAAGATTTTATTTATTTGACAGAGATCACAAGTAGGCAGAGAGGCAGGCAGAGAGAGAGGGGGAAGCAGGCTCCCCACTGAGCAGAGAGCCCCATGCAGTGCTCTACTCCAGGACCCTGAAATCATGACCCGAGCCAAAGGCAGAGGCTTAACCCACTGAGCTACCCAGGCGCCCCTGTTTCCACGGTTTGGGTTGAGGAATGACTCTTGGAGTGTTCTTGAGACCTTTTCAGCAGGTCCAAAAGAACTACCTCTTTTTTTTTTTTTTTCTTCCCTTTTTTTTTTTTTTAAAGATTTTATTTATTTATTTGACAGAGAGAGAGAGAGAGAGATCACAAGTAGGCGGAGAGGCAGGCAGAGAGAGGAAGAAGCAGGCTCACTGCTGAGCAGAGAGCCCGATGCGGGGCTCGATCCCAGGACCCTGAGATCATGACCTGAGCCGAAGGCAGAGGCTTAACCCACTGAGCCACCCAGGTGCCCCCCTGTAGTGACTTTTTGCTAGAAGAAATGATATTTCAGTAATCCGAACTTAATGTAAATATAGTACTTTCTATTTTTGTTTTACAATAAACAGTGCTTTATATTTGTTGTTTTAATTTTCGCCATAGTTCTGAAGGTGGCTCTTGTTTGTACATTTCAAATTGAAAAGTTAAGATCCTTCTAGTGGCGGTTAAAGAACCAAAATGCAAATCCAGGTCTTCTGACTTCTAAGTGCATTGCTCTTTGTGTCCTATACTATAATATCTACAACCTCCTGACATTCTGAGGAGCCACGCATCTTATCCATTATCATGTCTTGGTTAAGTAGGTTGGGGTAGTGAGAAAGAACTTGGAGGTACAAAAATTTATGAAAGCCAAACATACTCCCAGGACTTTTTTTCTTTCTTTTGAGGTTACATACCCCTGTGAAACCCTGGTGAAAGCTGTGAACTGGCTGGCCAAAATCCACATTCACTCAATTCTGTACAATGTGAGAACCTCTGATTTAAGGAAGAAAGTGTGATTCTAAAGTCTAAAAAGAAAATTCTCAGTGTTTTTGTTTGTTTTTTTACTAGTGGCTCACTAAGGGTAGGAGATCTTAGACTTTGAACAAATGGGTGGCTAATTAAAGCTGCTTAGTGCCAAGCCTATCCAGAGGGAATGAAGAAAAAAGGGAGAAATTAGTCGTATCTAACACGTTTTATTTCTTTTGGGAAGACACTGAAGTCTTGTATTACAGAACTTGCCTGGTAGACTGCCCATCAGTGAGTGGTCAGTGGATTCTACTGAGGGACTCACAAATAGTAACTCTGCTTGTCTTTTAATTTATAAGTGGGGATTTATAGTGATTATGCTCTTCCCAGTTCTTCCTCCTTGAATTTGTCTTAAGGACATCGTGTTGACATAAAACTGTTAATGTATGAGAAAGTAGTCTTTTAAATTGTACTTCATACATACTTCCATATGTGCTACTCAGATTTTTATTAAGTTTGAAGGGCGCCTGGGTGGCTCAGTTGGTTAAGCACCCGACTCTGGATTTCCGCTGGGGTCAATTCCGCTGGGATTGTGGGATTGAGCCCCATCTTGGGCTCCATGCTGTGTGCTGCGTGTGGCGCCTGCTTGGGATTCTCTGTCTCCCTCTCCTCTGCTTCCCTAACAACACCATTCCTCCCACCACGGAGCTCTCAAATAAACAGCTCAAAAAAATCTTTATTCAGGTTGATAAATCTTGGTGGCTTAACTGAAAAATTTTCTGACTTGAATTAAAATACTAACAGATTCTTTGTTCGGTTCCTTAAAATTTTGCACTATCATTTTGTGTTACTGTGTTGATAACCTAGAGACAGACTCTGGATTCAGGCACAAAGTGTAGCTCTGCTGCACTGGATTAAAAATCCTTTGAGTGCGTTTATTCTGGCGTGACTGGCTTTCATAGAACATATGCAGTTACAAAATACGGTGGTCCTTAGTTAATGTTATTCTTTGTAAACTAACCAGAATGAGCTTTTGACAATGATTTTTTTTTTTAAGATTTTATTTATATATTTGAGAGTGAGAGAGCAAACCCGAGCAGGGGGAGGGGCAGAGGCAGAGGGAGAAGCAGACTCCCTGCTGAGTAGGGAGCCTGACATGGGACTCGATCCCAGGATCCTGAGATCATGACCTGAGCTGAAGGCAGATGCCCAGAGGACTGAGCCACTCAGGCGCCCCTTGACATTAATTTCTGTAAAAGTTATTTTGTCTGCAGGAGTCCGAGAACCAACTTCTGGAAAAGCCTTTTGTAAAGTATGTACTTTCTAATTTTTCTTAGTGTTAGATCTCAAAATGGTGATAGCTTCTCTGTATTTAGAAATATTAAGACAGTATTCTGATATGTGGATGCTAGTTGGGGATGATTCGCAGAATGAATTTTCATGGAGTTTTTGAAAAATTCTTAGCATCCTATGAAAGTTAAGTTAATCTCCCACTGGTCAATTTTATTGCACATTGCTCAGTTAAATGTACTGTAAGTTGTTGCTCAGTTAGTGCTGGGACTAAGGAAAATGTTTGCTTAATGTTTCCCAGGCCTCTGACGATTTTGAAGCTTCAACTTCCTATTTAATTGCCTTCCAAGGAATATATTTTTTTAGTGATTAGGAAAATAATTGAACGTTTAAATAATAGTTAAATAATAATAATTAATAAATAAATAAGCCTTTCAAAATGAAGGCTTTAAAAAGACTTATTTATTTCAGTGAGAGAGAGAGGGCTGAGGAAGAGGGAGAGAGAAACTCAAGCAAGACTCTGCACTGAGTTTGGAGCCCGACATGGGGCTCAATCCTATGACTCTGAGATCATGACCTGAGCCTAAATCAAGAGTTGTTCCCCTAACTGACTGAGCCACCCAGGCACCTCTAAAAGACATTTTGAAGTTTTAAAAGTGAGTGAATCTTAGCAGGAAATTTATATGGGATGCCTTGCAATCTATGAACTCTTAGAATACCTAGTTAGTATGGAAATGCTCTTTTTATGCTAGAAAAATGATTTGTGAATCATTTTATTGTTCGGGACTGAAAGTTTTGGTTAGATTATATGGTATTCCCTTTAGATACTTAAGTGTCAAACCCAAAATTATTACACTGTTATTTAATGATTTCTTTCCTTCTTTGCTGGCTTTTCCTCCCCATTTAAAGGTAGAGCTCATTGAGGCGAGACTCAGCCAATGATATCTTAATGCTAATATTTCAATGTGAGCATTGCAAATGATATGTAATTCTTTTATTGTAGTAAAGCTTTGCAGCTGACAGTGAAAGTCTTGAAACTAAATGGCATCCCATTTTCCCTCATTCTCTGTAACTAGAAGAAGTGATAGTTTTCAGCGATCTGTATTTAATGAAGGAATGATCTTCTGAGTTTTAGTTTTTAGCTTATTATACCCTGCTGTGTGAACTTCCTTAGTGATAGATATGTTCTGTTTTCCTCCTGATGCTTTATTTTTAGGATTCATTTTATTTGAAAAAGCTTCAGTATAAAATAAGCATATATTATATAATACATACATATACATACACATGTACATGCAAAGACATAACTCACTGTATGTATAAAACTTAAATATATAGATAAGATGAAATTAATTTCCTATCATTGTGTTTTGGGATTAGAAGGCCTATTTGGCAAAGAAAAAGGCCGACTTGATTAATTAGGGGATGTCTTACATTACCCATAAGTCTTAGCTTATAAAATCTTAGGCCATGTGGACAGTATGTTAATCATTTACTTGTATATTCTTACATATTATCTTTGATACGTTTTTGGTGTAACCTTCAACCCAGATCAGTTCATTTCAGAAAGCCTACAGCTTTTATGAGATATTAGAGAGCAAAGCTCTGAGCAACATAAAGTCTTCCTCTTAGCCTGTGATAGAATATTGAGCAATGTGATTGTCTTCCACTACATTGTGTTCTATATAATTAAACACATTGCTTTCCTTATCTTTAGTTATCAAGCCAAACAAAAATAAATAACTTGCCCCTTTCCAACCCAGGATGGAGTAGGTAATATTTTTAAGTTGATTAATAAAGTATAGTATTTCTTTAAATGACAACTGACATTGAAACAGGAGCCATAAAAAAAAAAAAAAAAAAAAAAAAAGAAACAGGAGCCATAGTCTTTGTGGAAGAGGCAGTGTGACAACATAAAATACTTGAAACCCTTATCTGTGATGACTTTTTTAAACAGGTAGTGCTGCCACTTTTTTTTTTTTCTTTTTCTTTTTCTTTTTCCTTTTCTTTTTTTTTTTTTTTTGTTTCTTTTTGGTATTTTCTTTTTAAAGATTTTATTTATTTATTTGACATAGACACAGCGAGAGAGGGAACACAAGCAGGGGGAGTGGAAGAGGGAGAAGCAGGCCTCCCGCAGAGCAGGAACCCCCGGGCTCCATCTCAGGACCCTGGGATCATGACCCAAGTTGGAGGCAGACGCCTAACAACTGAGCCACCCAGGCGCCCCTCTTTTTGGTATTCTAATAGTAAATAGCTTTGTACCAATTTCTGATCTGCATTTTCCTTATTAAAAGAAATTGTGGTAAGATGTAATCTTTTTAGCATAATAGTTTATCAGGCATCGCTGGTGGGCACTTTACTGAAGTCTTCTGATCACTAAAACAAAACCTTCTTTTACTTTTTTTTTTTTTTGGTCTAAAGTAAGTTCTGTGCCCAGTGTGGGATCTGAATTAAGGACCCAAAGATGAAGAATTACATTCTCCACGAACTGAGGCAGAATCAGCCAGGTGCCCCAGACCTTGTTTTACTTTTAAACTAAAATTAACCAATAGTAATAAAAATTCTAATAATATAGATTTGAAATAATAATAATCTCTTTTGGGGTGCCTGGGTGGCTCAGTGGGTTAAAGCCTCTGCCTTCAGCTCAGGTCATGATCCCAGGGTCCTGGGATCAAGCCCTGGATCGTCCTCTCTGCTCAGCAGGGAGCCTGCTTCCTCCTCTCTCTCTCTCTGACTGCCTCTCTGCCCAGTTGTGATCAGTGTGTCAAATAATAATCTCTTTCCCCCTCCTATTATGAAAGTCTTTAAAATTTACATACATGTAATACTGTTGGCACGATTTTACATGTTTTAGGTTTTTTTACTCATTCAGTCTTGGCTGTCTTTCTATATTTAGAACATGTAGATTTTTTTTCTTTATTGCAGCTGCAGAGTGTTTTATTGCTATTTACAGATGTGTCAACATTTACTTACCTTATTCTTCACTGATAGATACTAAGGTTTTTTTGTTTTTTGTTTTTTTTTGTTTTGTTTTTTCGGATTTTTTTTTTTTTTTTTTTAAAGTAATCTCCACAACCAATGTGGGCTCAAACTGAGATCAAGAGCCTCATGTTTCGGGGCGCCTGGGTGGCTCAGTGGATTAAGCCGCTGCCTTTGGCTCAGGTCATGATCTCAGGGTCCTGGGATCGAGTCCCGCATCAGGCTCTCTGCTCAGCAGGGTGCCTGCTTCCCTCTCTCTCTCTCTCTCTCTGCCTGCCTCTCCATCTACTTGTGATCTCTCTCTATCAAATAAATAAATAAAATCTTTAAAAAAAAAAAAAAAAGACCCTCATGTTCCACCCACTGAGCCAGTCAGATGCCCCATTAGTAAGGTCTTAAGTTAATACAATTCTGCAGTTAATTTTTTTTCTTTATATTTTGGTGTTGTGAATGGTAACAAATATTTGTAAATTCTAACCTGAGGAATTGCTGGGTCAATAGACCTTTAAAAATTTGATGCTTTCTAATTGACCTCCAGAAACAGCATACTAATCATCAGGGTCCACATTTCCTCACATATTGCTAATACTGGTGGTGTGTATATTTTAAATCATTGCTAACCTGGTAGGTAAAAACACGGGGATCTTGTGTATTTTTTGAATTTTGAGTAAATTTGGACACCAGTCTTTTTACAGCTAGCCATTTTTTCTTGGTAACTACTAACACAATTTGTCCATTTTTCTGTGTTTTCTTATTTACTGGTATGAGTTCTTCATAAATCTAGAATTTTAAAATGCTGTATAATATTCAGTGTTGTTATAATATCAGTCATCTTTCTAACATTATACTGTAGTTAATTTCATGTATGTTGATTCCGGGTGAATTATTTTCTTAGAACAAACTTCTGGGTATGAAATAGGGTAAAAAGACTGTGAACTTCCTTGTATTGTTTTCTTAATCCAAAGTAATTTATTTAATATGTAAGAAATGTTATTTAATGTATGTAATATATTTCAGATTGTATTTGAAATGGCTAAGGAAGTAAAAGAAAATCATCTGTAATCCTACCACCAAAGACAACCACAATTAATCGTTTTTGCTGTATATCTTTCCAGTGTTACACTTTTATATTGCATAGTCTGCCTTTCTTTTCCTCCTTAACAAATATAAGGAACATCTTTCAGTGTCAATAAATAGAGCTCTACCACTGCATAATTTTTTGTCTTTTTGCTTTTTTAAATGTGTTAAAAATATTATAATATGCATAATAAAGAATTTACCATTGTAATAATTTTAAGGGTACAATTCAGTGACATTAAGTACATTCATAACCATTAACGCCAGACACCTGAGTGGCTCAGTTGTTAAGAGTCTGCCTTTAGCTCAGATCATGATCCAGGAGTCCTGGGATTGAGCCCTGCATCCGGCTCCTTGCTTTGTGGGAAGCCTGATTCTCCTTCTCCCACTCCCCCGCTTGTGTGCTCGCTCTCGCTCCCGCCCCCCCCGCCGCTGTCTCTCTCTCTCTCTCTCTGTCAAATAAATAAATAAAATCTTTTAAAAAAAAACCATTAACAATATATCTCCAGAACTTGTTCTTTATTCCAAACTGAACTCTGTACTCATTAATGCAGCATAATTTTTCTTTTCTTTTCTTTTTTAAAGATTTTGTTTATTTGACAGAGATCACAAGTAGACAGAGAGAGGCAGGCAGAGGGTGAGGGGGGAGGCAGGCTCCCTGCCAAGCAGAGAGCCCAATGTGGGACTTGATCCCACGACCCCGAAATCATGACCTGAGCCGAAAGCAGAGAGACAACCCACTGAGCCACCCAGGTGCCCCATAATTTTTCTTTTTAAAGATTTATTTATTTATTTATGAGAGAGAGAGAGAGAGAGAGAGAGCGCGCATGCATGTGGGAACACAAGCAGGGGGAGCAGCAGGCAGAGGGAGAGGGAGCAAGGAGCCAGATGTGGGACTACTAAGATCGTGACCTGAGCCCAAGGCAGCTGCTTAACCAACTGCGCCACCCAGGTGCCCCATTAATACAGCATAATTTTTATTCCTTTAAGTATTCTACTGTGGACATTTAAGTTGTTTGCAGTTTTCTCTACTTACAGGTAGCATAATACTTTTCCTTGTCTGATTATTTCCTCATGACAGCAGTTCTTCTAAGAATCTGTAGCAGTAGATACGTTAAGGACGATGCTTTAAAATTAGTCTTGCATGGCAGTCTTCACCACCACCCCCAAACTTAACTTTAATTTTATAATAAAAGTTAAGGTAACTAGGAAATTACATATAAAAATTTAGTTTATGGATGTTTTGACGTTAATACAGCTATTTTGTAAAAAGATAACCTTTATGGAATAGAGGAATTTTGATTCTTTCAAAGTCAGTGATTTTTGCGGGGGGCTCCTGTCTGGCTCAGTCCGAAGAGCATGTGATTCTTGATCTTGGGGTGGTGAGTTGGAGCCATATGTTGGGTGTAGAGATTACTAAAAATAAATGAACTTTATTTTATTTATTTACTTTTAAAAAATACTTGTTTTTTGTCTTTTTTTTCCTTTAATTTATTTGTTTGACAGAGACAGACACAGCAAGAGAGGGAACACAAGCAGGGGAAGTGGGAGAGGGGGAAGCAGGCTTCCTATCAAGCAGGGAGCCTGATGCGGGGCTCATTGCAGGACTTGATCCCAGGACCCTGGGATCATGACCCAAGCTGCAGGCAGCCGCTTAAGGACTGAGCCCCCCAGGGGCCCCGTGAATAAACTTTAAAGGCAGGGGTTTTTCAACAACTTGCAGTTCAGTAACTACTCATTTGAAAGGTGTGAAGAGGCGTGTGCACAAGCTGCATCATTTGTATGGGGAAGGGTAATCATACATATTCTGCTGTTCTGGTGGAAAAAAGGTTAACTATTATCCATGTTCTATTTTTGTTTTTTTTAAAGATTTTATTTATTTGTCAGAGTGAGCACAGGCAGACAGAGTGGCAGGCAGAGGCAGATGGAGAAGCAGGCTCCTGCTGAGCAAGGAGCCCGATGTGGGACTCGATCCCAGGACGCTGGGATCATGACCTGAGCCGAAGGCAGCTGCTTAACCAACTGAGCCACCCAGGCGTCCCTCCATGTTCTATTTTATTTAACTGGTTAGAGATAGTGTGTTTTACTCACCTGGGGTTTTAACAGAATTTTTTTAAAATGTCAGAATTATAAATTCTTCTAATCAAAGCGTTTGCTTCTCCCTTAGGATTGGCAGCCACCATTTGCATGTGATGTTGACAAACTTCATTTTACTCCACGTATCCAGAGGCTGAATGAATTGGAGGTAATATCTTAACTGTTGTTCTGGTGGACTGTATACCAGAGGGACTTTCTTTGAGGAATCTCCGTCACAAATCTAGTGGTTTTTTTTTTTTTTTAAAGATTTTATTTATTTATTTGACAGAGAGAGATCACAAGTAGACAGAGAGGCAGGCAGAGAGAGAGAGGGAAGCAGGCTTCTTGCTGAGCAGAGAGCCCGATGAGGGACTCGATCCCAGGACCCTGAGATCATGACCTGAGCCGAAGGCAGTGGCCCAACCCACTGAGCCACCCAGGCGCCCCAAATCTAGTGGTTTTAGTGAAGCTAAATTATGGCCAATTATTGATAATCATGGTAAAACAAATGGCAGTAAGGGTAAGGCCCTCATAGCAATCAAGATTTCATTAAAAACAGCAATTGTAGTCAATCATTGTTGGCCTCTTAATTCATACACATCTTTCTAAGTTTAGGTGACAGCCACAAGAATTTAGATTTTGAAAGGAATGTACTTTGAGAACCATCTAATGGAAAAGATTTCCAGCTCTAATTTTCTTCCAAATACACATTTTTACTTAGACTTAATAACACACTTTAATTTCCTAAGAAGGGGTGAGGAATACTTACTTGGCTATTCTCCAGAGAAGAGATGATGTTTGTTCAATTTCTTTGCTACTGAAACCCTGAAGTACAGGGTGAATGAGAATTGCGTGTTGATAACCCTGAAATAATGTTTATATCAACCTTTTTCTAATCTGATTTTTTTTTTAAAGATTTTTATTTATATATTTGAGAGAGGGACAGTGAGAGAGAGCATGAGTGGGGGTAGGTCAGAGGGAGAAACAGACTCCCTGTGGAGCCGGGAGCCCGATGCCGGACTCAATCTTGAAACCCTGGGATCATGACCCGAGCCAAAGGCAGCCGCCCAACCAACTGAGCCATCCAGGTGCCTTCTAATCTGATTTTAACATTGAATCATGTTTTGCTTTTTTATTAGAAAAACAAAACCCTTTTAACTTAAATGGAGCACATGTTCATTGGGATTCTGTGGTAGAAACATGGATTTGGTGGTAGTAGAATCTAGTGTCTGTATTTTTAAGTTGAGCTCCAAAGATACGAAAAGGGTCTTGGACTGTGTTTGGGAACATCTGAACATTCATCTCAGTTTTGCCCTTGAGCAAGATAAAACTCCTAAAACTGTCTGACTTAAACTTAATTTTCAAGGAGGGGAAAGAAAAATGACAAAAAAATTTTTTAATGAATTACAGACAACAGTAATAAAAGGAATAACATTTAATTAAGAAAGTGTCTCCTGGGACACCTTGGTGGCTCAGTAGGTTAAGGGTCTGCTTTCAGCTCAGGTCATGATCCCAGGGTCCTGTGATGGAGTCCCACATCAGGCCCCTTGCTCCGCTGGGAGCCTGCTTCTCCCTCTGCCTGCCACTCCCCCTGCTTGTGTGCTCGCGCTCTCTCTCTCTCTCTCTCTCTCTCTCTGACAAATAAAATCTTTAAGAAAAACATTTTTTTTTTTAAGTTAAAAAAAAAAAAGTGTCTCCTTGGGGTGCCTGGTGGCTCAATTGGTTAAGCAGTTGCCTTCAGCTCAGGTCATGATCTCAGGGTTCTGGGATCGAGCCCCACATCAGGCTCTCTGCTCAACAGGGAGCATGCTTCTCCCTCTCTCTCTGCTTGCCTCTCTGCCTACATCTGCCTACTTGTCATTTCTCTGTCAAATAAATAAATAAATCCTTAAAAAAAAAGTATCTCCTAGTTTTCTGTTACCTTATCAGGACTCATTAAAATTGATACGGAATCACTGTTGTAAAATCTGTTTTTAGATTTGTGTTTGAGAAAATAAGAAAATTTGTGCTTGGAAAGAACAGACCTTCAAAATACCCCAATTAAGATGCCTCCTTAGCGCAGTAGGCAGTGTGTCAAGTCTCATAAAATACCCGAATTGTAAAAAGACCTAGAGGGGGGGCGCCTGGGTGGCTCAGTGGGTTAAGCCGCTGCCTCCGGCTCAGGTCATGATCCCAGGTCCTGGGATAGAGCCCCACATCGGGCTTTCTGCTCGGCGGGGAGCCTGCTTCCTCCTCTCTCTCTGCCTGCCTCTATGCTTACTTGTGATTTCTCTCTGTCAAATAAATAAATAAAATCTTAAAAAAAAAAAAAAAAACTAGAGGGGCATATAGAAACTTATTTGTCATATAATTTTAACCAATAACAAAATTGTGCTCAAGTCCTCTATAAGTGAAGCCCTTTTCAGAGTGCCTACTTAAGGGAGGCTTACTTTGTTTAACTCTTTGCTTACACATGGTAGGCACTGAATTAAATTTTTGTTGAGTCAATTTATAATTATTCAACCAGCTTTATTTTGTATATTTTTTTACAGTTTCTCTATTGGATTTAGGAGTGATACTTCTTCACTTAAATATCTTATTTTTTTTTTAAAGATTTTTTTATTTTAGAGAGAAAAAGAGCATGAGTGGGGGCGCAGAGGGAGAGAATTCAAGGAGTCTCTGCACTGAGCACAGAGCGCCATGTGGGTTCAGTCTCAGTACCCTGAAATGACCTGAGCCGAAAGGAAAAGTTGGATGCTCAACCCACGGTGCCACCCAGGCACACCTCACTTAAATATTCTAGGAGTGAAAATACCACACACAGGATTTTTAAAATAAGCTAGGTGAGATTAAAATTCATTTCTTTGTCATTTAGGCTCAAACTCGAGTAAAACTGAATTTCTTGGACCAGATTGCAAAGTACTGGGAGTTACAGGGAAGTACTCTGAAAATTCCACATGTGGAGAGGAAGATCTTGGACTTGTTTCAGCTCAATAAGGTAAGAGGCCAATGGCCATCTCCCTCATTTTAGTGCTTTTCTGCCAGCATAAACTTGATCTTCCTAATCTTAAAAAAAAAAAGTTATTGTTTGAAATATAAAATGAAATTCTCCGTTCACTTGAGTGGTAATTAGGCTCTATTTGTCAGGTCTGAAAGCCTCGTGAAATATTTTGCTGCTACCTTTTGTGGGTATCATTTTAAAACTTAACAATATTTCTGTAAGATACTCCTTTCTGTTTTATTATAGCTAAAACAACTGGGGCTTAGGGAGAAAATTGACCGAGCTCTAAAGGCTGATACCTGAAATTCAGGTTTACTTTAGCGTAAAGCCTACGTTTTTTTCCCCAAAATAGTGCCATCTCTCCCACTCCTTAGTTTATGGAGATTTTTGAGGGTCACTGCGTTAGACCAAGGATTTGTTCTTTGTTACGGATTTAATTGTTGATCTAGTTCTTCCTCCCAGAAAATCTTGACTGCTCTGGGGAGCTGAGAAGTAGCTTTTGGGGGTACAAAATGTTTATGGACTGTATTGTGAAAAGTGATCTTCTAATTTTCTAGCTTGAAATAAGTAATGCATACATATTTTCATCTGACTTGGGAAATGTATTTTTAAAAATTAGCACAGGCAAGAACATTCTGTTCTTGGAGTTGTACCTAGGTAAGAGGGAATTAGAAGTGATTTCTATACAGACATTTCTGATTTCTTTTGCTGTTAACAGTTAGTTGCAGAAGAAGGTGGATTTACAGTTGTTTGCAAGGATAGAAAATGGACCAAAATTGCCACCAAGATGGGATTTGCTCCTGGCAAAGCTGTGGGGTCCCATATCAGAGGGCATTATGAACGCATCCTCAATCCCTACAACTTGTTCCTGTCAGGAGACAGTTTGAGGGTGAGTATTCAGGTCAACTTTAACCTGGTGGTTTTTTTGTTTTGTTTTGTTTTAAAGATTTTATTTATTTGACAGAGAGAAAGATCACAAGTAGGCAGAAAGGCAGGCTAGAGAGAGATGGGGATGCAGGCTCCCTGCTGAGCAGAGACCCTGACGCGGGGCTCCATCCCATGACCCTGAGATCATGACCTGAGCCAAAGGCAGAGGCCTAACCCACTGAGCCACCCAGGCACCCCAACTTTAACCTGTTTTATTTCACAGCTTATTGGTATGTTGTCTTTTAGGGTGAATGAAGAGGCCTTAATTAATTCTCTGTGGAAGACTTTGTTTTGTGAATTGTTGAGAAGATTTTGTTTTGTGAATTTTTCCTCCAGTGTTTGTGTTGTTCTGTTTTGAGAGCAGCCATACTTAGAAGTTTGTTTCTGGAACGAATATGTTTGTGGAGGAAATAGCCTTTTGCTGTCCGAGGCTGAAGTCTGTGTTTATCTTCACGAAAACTGCGTCTTCCTTATGACAGGTTGATTATTATTTTGTTATGGTTCATGCTTTTGCATTCACGTACGTTGGCGATCATATTCCTAATTGTCACATGAAAGTACAACCTGTGAAATAACTTGCCTACCTGTTCTCTGGCCAGCTGAAATCTCCAAGGAGATTTTCAGATACAAGGCTGATGGGGGTAAAAGGTAGGGGACTTAATAATGGCTAGATAGCTAATGGATCCTTCTTCTAATAGTTCCTGGGTAGCCATGTTTGTTCTTACAAAGATGGTATCTGCCAGCTTACTCAAATAGGAACTTTTTGTTGTAATTAAAGTATAACTGTATTATAAAATCTTCCTACTTATTTCAAGACACTGATGGAAAGAGTAATGTCATAATCCGTTTATACCCTTTGAGTTATTCTAAGGCAAGAGCTGTAAGCCCTGTAATTTTAAGAATTGTTACTGTGCTGTAGTGAAGTTAGAAAGTTAATAACATAGTTTCAGAGGGTAAACTACTAATCAGAACTCTGTCTTGATATTAGAGACGTACCATCTGTAATGCTCAAATCCTATAGATTTTTATAGCATTGCATTTTTCTTTCCTTTCTCCCTTCTCTATTCCAGGAGAGCTTCTTTTCAGCTTAGAAGAACATGATCAGTCTGATATTCAGAAAGTTGTCATTTTTAAATATACACATGTGAATATTTAATGAACCCAGGGATGAAATTATTTAGAACGTTGTATTTGGAATCTATAAGTCTCTGTTTTATAGTCAGATCTATATACAGTTGCCTACAGTAGATTTTCTCCTTCATAACCTTTCCGTTTCAGTGTGGAAGGCACAATGAGTAAGAGGAAAGAGTCTGCCTGCTTTATGGGTTGGCAACATTTTAAGAATATCTATAAACTTAGGTAGTGTAAGTTTTGTAGTTGAAAAGAATGTAAGCATTTATTCAATTGTAGTTTGAAGGGGAGTGGGTATTTAAAGATACTTTTTACAAACATTACGTATACAACACAGATAAATACTTATTGAGGGGCCCGTTGTGTGCCAAGTATGTTCTAGGCACTGAAAGGTGTTCATTGCAGAAAGCTTAAAAACAAAGGAAAGTGCGATGAAAATAAAATCACTCTTTAATCCTTTCACCTGTTTTTTCTTTTAAGGCTCTTTTTATGCATATATATACACACTGGGATTGTATTCTTCATTTACAATATTATAATCTGCTTTTCCTCTGCTTAATATATCATGAGCATTCGCCATGTCCTTGAATATTTTTGAAAGTCTAGTTGAATGACTCTGGCATTCCATTTTTGTAGCTAGACTTGATTTCTCTATTATTGAATGTTATATTATACCGTGATGGCCAGTTTTTGTACCTAATTTTTGGCTCATTTCTGATTTTTGAAAATAACCCTTAGAAAAAGGATAAATAGAATACATATATTTTAAAAGAATGGAGAAAGCAATAGCACAACACACCTATTAGAATGGCCAAATTCAGAACACTGACAGCACAAAGGCTGGCAAGGACAACAGAAGTTTTCATTCATTGCTGGCTGGAATGTTAAAATGACACAGCCATTCTGGAAGACACTTGGCCATTTCTTAGAAAACTAAACATACTCTGTTACCGTACAGTCCAGCAGTCATGTTCTTTGGTATTTACAAAAAGGAGTTGAAAACTTTGTCCACACAAAACCTGCATACAGATGTGTTTTAGCAACTTTATTACTCTTAAGTGCCACGAGTTGAATGCAACCAACCTGTCCTTCAGTAGGTAAGTGGATAAATGAATGATGGTGTATCCAGACGATGGAGTATTATATTATTAGGCATTAAAAGGAGATGTAAAAAAAAAAAAAAAAGAAAAGAAAAGAAAAAAGAGATCTCAAGCCATGATAAGACAAGGAGAGGAGCCTTAAATATATATCACTAAGTGAATGAACCAACATGAGAAGACTACACATATTGTGTGATTCCAAACATAGTATTCTAGAAAAGGCAAAACTATAGAAACAGTAAAAAGATCAGTGGTCGCCAGGGGTTTTGGGGCAAGAAGGAGGGAAGGGGTGGGGGGAATACTCAGAGCCCAGAGGATTGTTAGAGCAGTAAAGATATCCTCCATGGCATTATACATTTGTCCAAACCTATAGAATGTACACCACAAGTGAACCCTAATGTCACTTATGGACTTCGTAGGTTCATCACTTGTAAGAAATGTACCACTACTCTGGTGGGGGTGGCAACCGTGGGGGAGGCTGTGAGTGGCGGGGGGCAGGGTGTATAGTAAATCTCCACCTTCATCTCAACTATGCTATAAACCTAAAACTTCTCTAAAAAAAATAAAGGCTTAATATTAAGAGGAAAAATATCATGCCCAACAAAGGAATTGTTGCAAAAGGGTGAACCGAAGCTGAGAGCAAGTTTTGGGAAACTTAACGAAAAGTTGAGTAGAGATGTACTGGTGCAGTGGCATGGAGGCTCCACTCCTGTAATCCTGTGTTTTCTTCTGTTTCTCATTTTCATTTTCATTTTCTTTTTTTTTCCTTTCCTTTCCTCTTTCTTTCTTCCTTTCAAGGCTTATTTATTTTAGAGAGGGAGAAGGAAGGAGAAACTCTAAGACTCTGCCCTGAGCATGGAGCCCAATGCCAGGCTTGATCTCGCAACCCTGAGATCACAACCTGAGCCAAAAGCACGAGTTGGATGTTGAACCGACTGTGCCACCCGGGTGCCCCTCTTGTATTTCTGTGTTTTCTAAATGTCTCTGTCTCTGTAGCATGGTGTCCTCATGCTGTGCTGTCAGTCACCTCTCAGTCCCACTTTCTCAAAGGTTAAAATTAGTCTGATGTACTAGCAATGGATACAGAGCAAACACATCAGTTGTGTGTTGGGAATTGTGATTTGGAACAAAATAATAAAATTCTTTGGGTACCTGGATGGCTCTGTCGGTTAAGCATCTGCCTTCAGCTCAGGTATGATCCCCGGGTCCTGGAATCAAGTCCCATCTAGGACTCCCTGCTCAGCCGGGAGTCTGCTTGTCCCTCTTCCTGTGCCCCTCCCCTAGCTTGTGCTCTTTCTTGCTCACTCATTCTCTCAACTAAATAAAATCTTTAAAAGGGATACCTCAGTGGCTCAGTTGGCTGAGTTGAGTGCCTGCCTTCGGCTTAGGTCTGCTTCTCCTCTCCCTCTGCCTCCTGTTCCCCCTGCTTGTGCTCTCTCTGTCAAGTAAATCTTATAAAATATATAAAAATAAAACCTTAAAAAAATAATAAGGCTCTCAATCTCTAAAGTCCTTATAGAACAAAGCAGACCATCATTTATGGAACTATATAAACTTTGTGAGAGATAGGGACCACATATATAATCTCTTAATTTCCTTTAAAAAAAAATTTATTTATTTTAGGGAGAGAGAGAGCATGTGAGTGGGGAAGGAGAGAGGGAGAGAAACAGACTCCCCGCTGAGTGTGGAGCCCTACGTGGGGCTCGATCTCAGGACCCTGAGGTCATGACCTGAGCTGAAATCAAGACTCGGATGCTTAGCCAGCTGAGCCACCCAGGTGCTCCTAATCTCTGA
The DNA here is from genome assembly GCF_902655055.1 of Lutra lutra. Taxonomy (NCBI): domain Eukaryota; kingdom Metazoa; phylum Chordata; class Mammalia; order Carnivora; family Mustelidae; genus Lutra; species Lutra lutra. Next base: position 42,140,306 of record NC_062292.1, on the reverse strand, counting down.
ATATCTGACCATCTACTTTAAAAGTTCCTTGATTCAGTTCAGTTTGTTACCTGCATGATCACACATACTGTTAGGTATCACATAGAAAGTTTATAAAATACATAAAAGAGCTTAATTTAGATGATAGGTTTTATTCCCATCTGTATGCTTTCATTGAATATACTCTTAAGTGGGGCGCCTGGGTGGTTCAGTGGGTTAAAGCCTCTGCCTTCAGCTCAAGTCATGATCCCAGGGTTCTGGGATCAAGCCCCGCATGGGGCTCTCTGCTCAGTGGGGAGCCTGCTTCCTCCTCTCTCTCTGCCTGCCTCTCTGCCTACTTGTGATCTCTGTCACATAAATAAATAAAATCTTAAAAAAAAAAAATACTCTTAAGTACTTAATTTGAGAACTTACTATGGAATGGAGGGTGGTATTCCATACTAATTTTGTTAACATTTCCAGACAAATCAGTATATGAGTTTAATTAAAATGAGCATTCATATATACACACACACACACACATATATACATGTATATACACACACACACACACACACACACACACATATATATATATATGTTTGTTGTATCTGTGGTAGATTATTTACTTGTTTGGAATATCAAGAAATCTGTATCAGCTTTTTTATAGTGTATTATATTTTTTAAATGTTAGAAATAGGGTTTGTTAGATGATTACTCAGCTTTTGCTATTTTTCTTTTAAAGATTTTATTTATTTGACAGACAGAGATCACAAGCAGGCAGAGAGAGAGGAGAAAGCAGGATTCCCAGCAGAGCAGAGAGCCTGATGTGGGGCTCGATCTCAGGACCCTGGGATCATGACCTGAGCTGAAGGCAGAGGCTTTAACCCACTGAGCCACCCAGGCGCCCCAGCTTTTGTTATTCTTGTATTTCCCACCTTTCTCTGAATTCTTTCTGCAAATGTTAGGAGGAAGGAGCCAATAGTGAGACTGTATGGTAGTAATGGTACCCGTAGAGCCAGGAGTTCTAGAAGAGTATTAATTTACTGTGTCTTACTCTAGCATAGATGATATACCTAAAGTGGTAACAATTTGGAACCTGCTTTTTAAAAAGTGCTTCTTGTGATACTCGTGGGTCCTATTACAAAGGAGTGTTACTTGAAATTCGTATTAGATTCCATGGTAATATTTTGATGTTACTGTGTTTTGTTGTGTTGGCATTAAGTACCCTCTATCAGCAAGTTTAGAAACAAACTAAAAAATAATCAAAGCAAGAAGAAACTCTGGTCTGATCAGAACCAGAAGTTATTGCTGTGGGCTACCTATTAGCCTTTGTCTTGGGAGTTAGACCTTGTAGGAATATGTTGAAGTAAGTAAAACTACTAAGGGAGAACATTTCAGTCTTACTACCTGTTTTTTCAGTTCAGATGATATCTTTGATCACAACATTGTTAGTTATATTTGAAACTGCAGGATTCTAAATAAAATGTAGAAAATCTATTGGGTTCCATATTTTATGACTCTAAACACTGTAAAAAATCGAATATTCTTAATATGGAAAGTTATTTTGGAAACTCATAAGAAGCCTATCTAACAGTTTGAGCCTTCAATTAATTGACAATTGCAAGCAGGGATAATGGCAAGTGGTTCATTGGGATGCCTTGAGCCTGCTGTGGCCTGGTATAACCTGATGTCATGAGCAGTTAAATGAGTTAAAGCAACACCATTCACCTACTAAATTTTTTTTTAAACTCTTACGTGTGTGTGTGTATATGATTGGTAACTGCAGACTTGTGTTTATTTAGATCTTAAAAATTACAGACTTTTTATGTATCTATGCAAACAACTATAAAATATACCTTGCAAAAATACATTGAAATTCTTTAAAAAGGAGGGGAAATTCATTAATAAATTGTGTTTTATTTCTAGTGTCTGCAGAAGCCAAACCTGAGCACAGACACAAAGGACAAGGAGTACAAACCTCATGATATTCCCCAGAGGCAGTCTGTGCAGCCCTCAGAAACATGCCCCCCAGCCCGACGAGCAAAACGCATGAGAGCAGAGGTGAGAGCCTCATGAGGTTGATCAGACAGAATTCTTGAGCCCTTGTACCAATGTCTGTCTGACACTGGATTTCTCTCATGCGTGTGCTCTTCATAGTTTTGAACCTTGTTAACCTCAGAGAAGGATGCTGTTTGTATTCTAGCTTTTACACTTGGGGAGACTGTACTGTCAAAGCGATAAGGGATTGAAGAATTCTTACTAGGTTTCTGCTGCCTGAACAGACAGCTGCTTTATTGACAGAGTTTGGAAGAATAGGCATTCATTGTGATGGTGTTTGGTTTGCCTGTTACCGTGATGAAATTAGGCAGTGTTTATTGAGGTTTGAGGCTAGGGAATAGAGAACTGGAAACTTGCCTTTTTTCTTGAACCAGAGAGGTTAGAGGATAGTGGAAACTGTTTTTCTCAGGCTTCCTGAAAAGGAGTATGGAATCTATGGGAGACACTTATGCTAATACAGGAAATAATTAGGCAGCATGGGGGTGGAGGCTTTGAATATATAAGATGAAAGAACATGAGGGATGATCAGGAGGAATGAATGGATAAGAAAGCCAGTTTGCGTCAAGATTTTTCTGCTATGAAAGGTATATTTTGCTGGTTACCTTATTTCTGTACAGAGGTGTGAAGGTTTGGGGGTTTTGCCTACCTTAATTGGACATGTAAATGTTAGGAATCAGTGATAATGTATTAGGAACATCTTAGAACTGGGAAGCCTTGTTGCATTAATCAGGTATTTAAATCAGTCGGTTATTAGTAATTATTGGTCAAGATGGAAAAAAAAAAGGGAAAAAGAAAATACCTATTTTGTTTCCTGAAGAAATGGATATAAATAAGGGGATTATTTTTAACTTAGGTAAGTTGGAGATAGGAAAAAATTTAGTAACTCCATTTTTCTGAATTAAGATTGCCTCAGAATAGGAAAATATGGTAATTTGAAGCCCATAAACCTGCTTATATTTCATTAATCTAAAATATTCTTGTTTGAGCACGTCTTGATCATTAAATGTAGAAGACATGCCCTAGTGCTGTGGGTGCCTAGGTTTGCCTTGATGAGAGATGCAGAGGGTGATAATAGCACCCTGGGAGGGATTTGGTCAGCAGTGGACACCCTGAGTACATACGAATGAACATGGGCAAAAATGATCAAGTGTAGTATTGCAAACTTCACAAAAGTTGTTTTGCTTTATTAGTAAGTATCACCACTTTGGGAAACATTGGAAATTTAGACTGACTTAATGATAGGGGAATCCTTAATACTTTAGTGATGTTAGAAGAGTAGCTTGTGTTAACGCTTTAACAGAAGAATTAATAGAAAATTATTACGGAAGCCGAGTTTTCTGTAAATGCGAGCCAACTTTGGAAGAAGCCAGCAAACTTTTCAAGGCTAATGAAATTATATGATACTTATATAACTAGTAAGGATTTGGCTTAGTGATGACTGAATCAAACATAAGGTGAGTAGATAAGAACTGGGAAGCTTCTAGGCGGAAAATCAGAGCTGATCCCAGTGGGGTAATGATACTCCCCCGAATTTGTTCCTGATCCTTTGATTCTTCTCTATTTTTTTCTTTCCATATTTTTTTCTGACCTGTCAAAGTGTAGATACTCTTCTAACTTACTAGATTTTTCCTTTCCTTAAATAATAGTAATTTTAAGGGTACATCACACCTCTGTGGGGAGAGAGAAGCATGTTTTGAATGTCTGTTTATAAGATTATAGTCACCTGGAGATTTCAGTTGGATTTTAGAAGATTTATTTTTTAAAAGGAAATATTTATGTATATGACAACTTTTTTAAAGGCCATGAATATTAAAATAGAACCAGAAGAGACAGCAGAAGCCAGAACTCATAACCTGAGACGACGAATGGGCTGTCCAACTCCAAAATGTGAAAATGGTAAGAAAGTTTATCCAAGAGTAGGAAAGGAGAGTAAAAAGTAAATTAGTAAAAATAAGTATTCATTTTTTAAGAAAACATTACAACAACTGTTGAATACTAGTCAGTGGGTTGGGTCTTGAAATAAAATCTTAATACGTTAATGTCCCAGTTCTCATAGTGACCGGTAGAAGTAAACAGATCTGCATATTAGAAATATGACTGAGTTTCTCAGCTGTCACTAATTGCTACTTTGGAATTAGGTTAAATGGCATTCGTTGAAAAAAGTGATTTATGCGTAGCATAGGTGCCTTTGACTGGATAGCTGATAAGTTTATTTCAGGCATGGCAGGCAGACATGGTTTTTAAATCTGAATTTTAGTTGATAATTGCGTAGCTGGCTGTTGCTTGATGTTACTCACTGAGAGGTAAGTTCAGGACTCTAAAAGAGAAGTCCTCAACCCTGTATGGGCAGGCACATACAAATGAAGAAGTTAGTAAAATTGCTGCTGCTTAGTGATTGGTGAATTTAGTGGAAAGGCTGCACATTGTAGTGGAAAGTAGATGGATTTTTAAAAATACAGATCTGAATCTGAATCCTGGCCTAACCACTAACAAGTTGTATGACTGTAGATATTTCTTGATTTCTTTTAATGTCCGTTTTCTTGTCTTTGAAATGGATTTGTTGCAAAAGGTAATCTACGGATAGCATTTAGCACAGCACCTACCTATGATAGGATAGTTCATTAATTGATAGTTAACTTTTATAGCTGAAATTGTCAGTCTTTGGAACCAGGATATTGGGGTAGTAAGTAGTCATAGGTTATGGAGGGATACTCTGTAATGTGTAGGAGGTACAGTTAAGGTCAGGAGGAACCTGCTTTCATCAATATATGTCATGCTAAGTATATATGTCAGTATAATATATGTTGGTACATGTTAAGAAGACTGTATCTTCAGCTCTTATGTTATTAAAAGCCTACAGACCTGAGCAACATCTCCAGAAGTACCCATATCCATATTTATTACCACATTTAAATGGTGTGAGAGTTTTCATTTTATCACAAGTTATCAGCACCTAGCCCTTGAACATAGTAACACTGGGTGCTGCTCCTGCATTGAAAAGAAACAAGGAAATTGTGTTTGTGTCCTGCGTGTGCTTGGGGGAGGGAAAGGTGAGGGAACAAGGTGAGTCAAGTGTAGTACATGAAGCTCTAACTCGGATTGCCTCTTACAGAGAAAGAAATGAAAGGTATCGTCAAGCAAGAAACCATTGAGAAGAAAGAATACATTGTAGAAAGCGAGAAGGAAAAACCCAAGAGCCGATCTAAAAAAGCCACCAATGCTGTGAGTTGACATGTTTAAACACTTTAACCACTTTTGTGCCTTACTTAGGACTGCTAGTTTAGAGTGTGACAATTAAAAGAACTTTTCATGTCCATTTATAGTATCCGTTTTTAATCGAAGAAACACACAAATGCGTTATGAAGATAATAGTAACATATGGGGGAGGGAGGGGGCATTCACAGCCATTTTTCTGGAGTACATGCAGTTTAAAGACAAATAATGTGAGCTGGATTATATATGGAATGTTCCTAAGTCACTAGATCACATCCAGATGATCTGAGAGCTAGATCAGAAATCAGGTTCACGTTTTCCAACTTTACAACAGGGTAGGAAGAGTAAAGGAAAGGGGTTGAGGGAATAGGACTTGAGCACCCAATAAGAATTAAAGGACTAGGTAGCCACTTACTCAAATGGAAACTTAAAGCTTGAGGACTTTACAGAGGATCTGGTTGCTTTTCTTCTTCTCTGCCCCTTCTGAGAGCTCAGTGAATAGCTTGACAACAGTGCTTTTTATCTTGGAATTTGAAATTATTCTAATTACGTGTTCTTCTATTCATAAATATCATTCCCACCCTACCACTAAAAGAAAAAAAAATACAATCAGAAAATGATCAGAATCCAGGTTTTTATTTGCTACAACAGAAAGACCGAGAAGATTCCCTGATTAGTTGAATTCTTAGCTTTCTGTATTACTGGGTGATGTATTAGTTTTTAGGGGCTGCCGTAGCAAAGTATCACAAACTGGCCTAAACAATAATTTATTTTCTCATGGTTCTGGAGGCTGGAAATCTAAGATCAAGTTGTCTAGAGGGTTGGTTTTTTTCCTGAGGCCCCTCTCTTTGGCTTGTAGATGGTTGTCTCCTCCCTGTCTTCATGTGGCTTTCCTCTGTACCTGTTTATGCCCTAATTTCTTCTTGAATACTAGTCATATTGAATTAGAGCCCACTCATTATGAATTCATTTTATCTTAACCTCTTTGAAGACCCTGTTCCAAATATAGTCACATTCTGAGGTACTGGGGGTTAAAACATCAAGATATGAAAACAAAAAATACATCAAGATACGAATTTTGGGGCTCAGTCCATTAACAGATAATAACTATGTATTTTTATCACTGTGTTTGGGGAACTTCTTTTTTTTTTTTTTTTTAAGATTTTATTTATTTATTTGACAGATAGAGATCACAAGTAGGCAGAGAGGCAGGCAGAGAGAGAGGAGGAAGCAGGCTCCCCACTGAGCAGAGAGCCTGATGCGCGGCTTGATCCCAGGACCCTGGGATCATGACCTGAGCCGAAGGCAGAGGCTTAACCCACTGAGCCACCCAGGCGCCCCTTGGGGGAACTTCTTAACCATGAATCCTTAATTAGAATATAAAGTGGTTTATTTTATTCATTTTTTTAACTTTTATTTTTATTTATTTTTTAAAGATTTATTTATTTATTTTATTTAACAGAGATCACAAGTAGGCAGAGAGGCAAGCAGAGGGGGCAGGGTGGGGAAGCAGGCTCTCTACTGAGCAGAGAGCCTGATGTGGGGCTCGATCCCAGGACCCTAAAATCATGACCTGAGCTGAAGGCAAAGGCTTTAACCCATTGAGCCACCCAGGTACCCTATTTATTTATTTATTTAATTTTAATTTTATTTTTTTATTTGACAGATCACAAGTAGGCAGAGAGGCAGGCAGAGGCGGGGTGGGAAGCAGGCTTCCTGCTGAGCAGAGAGCCCCATAAAGGGCTAGATCCCATGACCCTGAAATCGTGACTTGGCGCGAAGGCAGAGGCTTAACCCACTGAGCCACCTGGGTACCCCAATATAAAGTAACTTAATGTGGTTAATGAACTTAAACATTTTTCTTTTCTTTTAAGCATGGCAAAATGGAAATTTTTTCTCTAAAATTCTGTTTTTGGTTAAGCTGATAATTTATTACTGAACATGTTGTTCTTCTAGAAGATTAGCTTTCTCTAAGCCACTGGAAGCTAGATATCCTAGTAATAAACTTTAAAACACACAGCTGAGGGGTACCTGGGCAGCATCGTCGGTTGAGTGTCAGACTCTTGATTTTGATCTCATGGGCTGTGGGATGGATCCCCACTTCTGGCTCCCTGCTCAGCCAGAGTCTGCTGGGGATTTTCTCTTCTCTCACTCTGCCTTTCCCATGTATACTCTCTCTCAAATAAATACATCTATTTTTATTTTATTTTTATTTTTTTTTTTTTTTTTCCAAAAAAAGGGAGAGGGGCATGAGATCTGAGAACATGATCTGAGCTAAAATCAAGAGTTGGACGCTTAACTGACTGAGCCACCCAGGTGCCCTACATAAAAAAATCTTTATTTTATTTATTTATTTTTTAAGATTTTACTTATTTATTTGATAGCACACGCAGGGGGAGCAGCAGGGAGAGGGAGAAGCAGGCTCCCTACTGAGCAGGAAGCCCAGCCCGATGAAGGGCTTGATCCCAGAACCCTGGGATCATGACTTGAGATGTAGGCAGAGGCCTAAATGAATGAGCCACCTGGGTGCCCCAGAGAAATCTTTAGAAACACACACACACACACACACACACACGTAGCTGAAAAAGTTCTGACATTAGATTTTAGTGTTGGGAATGCATTAAGCATTATAAAGTATCTCTTATAAAAAAGGTGAAGCATTTTTATTTAAAATACCTCTCGTGGGAGGTGAATCATTTTCATTTGAAGGACGGGAATACTAGATTACGCCTCTATCCATTTTGTTCTTAGAATTTCACAAAATCAAATGTAGCTCATGCTCTTTTGTTTTGTACCTGTTTGCACTGCTGCAGGTGGATCTATATGTCTGCCTCTTATGTGGCAGTGGCAATGATGAAGACCGGCTGCTTTTGTGTGACGGGTGTGACGACAGTTACCACACCTTTTGCTTGATCCCCCCTCTCCATGATGTTCCCAAGGGAGACTGGAGGTGTCCTAAGTGTTTGGCTCAGGTAAGAATTAATAGCAGAGATAGTATTAGAAAATTTCCTTCACAGTATTTTTTTGTTTGTTTGCTTTTGGGTTTTAGATTTAGCAGTTGGTAACAGTGAGCCTCATGGTAAAGAGTGGGCTGGACCTGACTAGGAAGGAGGTCTTGGCAGTGAGTCCCACATCTATGCAACGTGCGAAGAGGCAGAAAAAATTTTCTAACTACACTTAAATTTTTTTTTTCATTTAAAAAAGCATTGCATGTTCTTTGCAAAAATTCTTAGACCAAATGACTTAAAAGAGAGTATGATTTCGCAGTTGATAGACAAGTTATTTTGTTGTATATCCATCCAGACTTTTTTTATATTTTAAACACTACATAAGTAATTTTACTGATCTGTTTTTAACAAATATATAAATAAAATATAACTATGTGTATATTAATAAAAATATTCTTTTTTACCTTTTTTATTTTTGGCAGGAGTGTAGTAAGCCACAAGAAGCATTTGGCTTTGAACAAGCAGCCAGGGACTATACCCTCCGTACTTTTGGGGAAATGGCAGATGCATTCAAATCTGATTATTTCAACATGCCAGTCCATGTATGTACATATATACTGCTTTGATTTGGAATTTTAATAACTGTTAGAAAAAAGTGTATCAAGACAATTTCACTAGGCATTTATTTTTAACTTGTCTGATGGTGTTAAAATTAAAAATGATATTAAAAATTAAAATGTTAAAATGCATTCTGATTTTTCACTTGATTTCTCTACAGGTGGTCTTTTCCACACACATCATACAGTAGCAATAACAGGATGTTAATAAAGGCAATTATCAGGAATCCTTTCAGTTCAACAAATGTAACTTAAAGAAAATTTCACAATTTATTGAATGACTCTTATGTGCCAGTCATCATCCTATGCATTGGGAACACATTTATATATTGTTGTGTTGTAAGTTAGTATTGTAAACTTTAGGATGAGTTCATTTATGCTCTTAGAAGCATAAGCATCTTTTATTCAGCATTTAACATTCTGTCAAGTGAGTGCAGCAGAATTAAATGGTTTTCTGCCCTAATGCTGGACACTTGAGCTGTGTTTTTCTCACTTACCAACAAAGTGCTGTAGCAGACACTTCACACATCTAGATCTCTCTAGTTGGATTATTTTCTTGGGGTTCTTACTGAGGTCAGATAAGAATATTTATCCATTCCTGCCCTCCCCACTTTAATGGCTGTATCATTTATGGGAACCCAGCAATGTGTGTGTGAACTTGTTTTTCCCTGATAGCACTAGCATAAGCTGTTAGTTACTTAAAATGTTTGCTTACTTGAAGGGCTTATAAATTCAAATTATACTCCATTTGAGTTTCAGTTCTTTTGACGCCTCATACATTGTATGATGTCCCGGTATGTTTGCTTAGCCAGTCTTGGTGGTGCGCAAATTTAAGGCATTTAAGTTACCTTTCTCTAGATTTGCATCAGATTAACAACAGATCCTGGACACGCCGTCTGGTGGCTCTTTGTACCGCTGCAGGCTGCTGCAAAGGAATTGTTCTTTCTGTTCATATTTTGCACTCTGTCTTTTTCATCATGGTTGTCTGCCTTACTCTCAGCCAGGTCAAGGGCAAGGAGTGAAATGATGGACTCAGGTAGTGTGTTTGAACACATCTTGAAGGATGAAGTGTCATTCAAACACAGCTATTACTAGTGTATAATGGTCTACCAAGTTATAGGTTACATTTCTCACACACAAAAACATCTCCATTTTTGATTCAGAATTTTGCTTTCCTTGACTTCCTTTTAGTATAGTGGCCAGGTCAGTGATAGAGGAACATGAATTCTTAATCAGTACTTACTTTTTTGGTTACAAAATTGCTTTTAGAAAATAATGTCTGTGTCTAAACCGCTTGGGATCAATTGTGGAATATTATGGGTATGATTTTCCTGGGTGTGTTGTGCTGTGACTCCTGTCACTTAGCTAATCTCTTCAGATTGGTCATGGGTAGTTTGTGAGTGTCTGAAAATTCAGTTTTTTGTCTTCCTCATTGTTTTGTTTCCAGATGGTTCCCACAGAACTAGTTGAGAAAGAATTTTGGCGACTGGTAAGCACTATTGAAGAGGATGTCACAGTAGAATATGGAGCCGATATTGCCTCTAAGGAATTTGGCAGTGGCTTCCCTGTCCGAGATGGAAAAATCAAACTATCGCCTGAGGAGGAGGTAGGCTCTCACCTGGAGGCACTTCTAGTTCAAGCAGAGACCTGCATTTAAACCTAATAGTTCCGCATATCCTTATCTAAAGTGCTTAATACAGGATTAATTGCCTTAGTGCAAACATGCATGTAGTTGGAACTTGAATTATTAATTAAAATTCTGTTTGGTTTGCTTGAAATAGTTTATGATCACTTTCAGTACATTTTTGATTACCAGATTTTTTTTAAAAATTATTTATTTATTTGAGAGAGAGTGAGCAAGTGCGAGCAGGGAGAGAGGCAGAGGGAGAAAATTAAGCAGACTCCCCCGCTGAGCGGGGAGGCCTGACAGGGCTCTTGTCAGGATCCCAGGACCCTGAGATCATGACCTGAGCCAAAACCAAGTGCCAGACACTTAACGGAAATGAGCCACCCAGGCACCCCTGATTACTAGATTTTTTTTTTTTTTTTTAAGATTCTATTTATTTATTTGACAGAGAGAGATCACAAGTAGGCAGAGGCAGGCAGAGAGGAGGAAGCAGGCTCCTCGCTGAGCAGAAAGCTGGATGCTGGGCTTGATGCCAGGATCATGACCTGAGCCCAAGGCAGAGGCTTTTTTTTTTTTTTTTTTTTTTTAAGATTTTATTTATTTATTTGACACAGAGAGAGATCACAAGTAGGCAGAGAGGCAGGCAGAGAGAGAGAGAGGGAAGCAGGCTCCCCGCCAAGCAGAGAGCCCGATGTGGGGCTTGATCCCAGGACCCTGAGACCATGACCTGAGCCAAAGGCAAAGGCTTTAACCCACTGAGCCACCCAGGCGCCCCTAGATTTTTTTTTTTTTTTTTTTAAGATTTCATTTATTTAGGGCGCCTGGGTGGCTCAGTGGGTTAAGCCGCTGCCTTCGGCTCGGGTCATGATCTCAGGGTCCTGGGATCGAGTCCCACATCGGGCTCTCTGCTCGGCGGGAAGCCTGCTTCCCTCTCTCTCTCTGCCTGCCTCTCCGTCTACTTGTGATCTCTCTCTGTCAAATAAATAAATAAAATCTTTAAAAAAAAAAAAAAGATTTCATTTATTTATTTGACAGTCAGAAATCACAAGTAGGCAGAGAGGCAGGCAGAGAGAGAGGGGGAACCAGGCTCCCCGCTGAGCAGACAGCCCAATGGGGAGCTCGATCCCAGGACCCTGGGATCACGACTTGAGCCGAAGGCAGAGGCTTTAACCCACTGAGACACCCAGGTGCCCTGATTTTTTTTTTTTTTTTAAAGATTTTATTTATTTATTTGACACACAAAGAGAGATCACAAGTAGGCAGAGAGGCACACACAGAGAGAGAGGGGGAAGCAGGCTCCCTCCTGAGCAGAGAGCCCGATTCGGGACTCAATCCCAAGACCCTAAGATCATGACCTGAGCCGAAGGCAGAGGCTTAACCCACTGAGCCACCCGGGCACTCTGATTACTAGATTTTTAATGATTTCAAGAAAAGTAGAAAGAGCCCATAGAAGGATTCTAGTCCCAGCTATTCAACTACATTGTGATGATATGGGAAGATTACTTAAGCTCCCTTTGCTTTCAGTCTATAACTATGATACTACCTTCTGAGGAAAATTTGAGGGATTGGGACCAGACCTCAATTTATCTTTGAACTTTAGTGTTTATGAGTCTATTATTTTGCACAATAGCAAACGTCTAGGAGGGTTTCTATTCCTATTCTAGTAGGAAGTCAGATTTTTAAAGATTTTATTTATTTGACAGAGATCACAAGTAGGCAGAGAGGCAGACAGAAAGAGAGAGGGAGGGAAGCAAATCCCCTGCTGAGCAGAGAGCCTGATGCAGGCTCGATCCCAGGACCCCGGGATCATTACCGGAGCTGAAGGCAGAGGCTTGACCCACTGAGCCACCCAGGCGCCCAGAAGTCAGATTTTTAAAAATCTTTTTCAAATGTAACATATACACAGAAAAAAGTACATAATAATATGCACACTGAATTTTCACAAATTGAGTACATGCATGTAACCAGCACTAGAACAGGAATTAAGACATTACCAGTTATTACCAGACCTTACCCCAGAAGTTCCCCTTTTGTCCTCCCTCTTTCGCTACCTTCCCTGTCTCAGGAAAACCACTTCTCCCACCCTCCGGACAATCACTATCCTGAGATACAACACCATAGGTTAGTTTGCCTATTTTTGGACTTGATATAAACAGACTCATTGCTATCTTATTTCCTCTGTAGACAACACAAGGGGGAGGCTGTACAGATACAAAAGTATATAATATGTGAATCTATTTATGTTAAGCTCAAAACCGAGCAGAAGTGGGCATCTAAGAAGTTAGCATAGTGGTCTCCCCTCCTTTTCTCCAACCCTTACCCTTTTATTTTGAGGGAGACTATTTTCAGCCAGCTTTTTGAAACATTGAGAATCTAAAATGTTAGCATGCATAGCTAATCCTTTATACCTTTTTTGTTTCCTTTTTAGGAGTACCTTGATAGTGGCTGGAATTTGAACAATATGCCAGTGATGGAACAGTCTGTCCTTGCTCACATTACTGCTGATATATGTGGCATGAAACTTCCTTGGTTGTATGTAGGAATGTGCTTTTCTTCATTCTGTTGGCATATTGAAGACCACTGGAGCTATTCAATCAACTACCTGCACTGGTAAGAAGATCCACATAACCTATGAATCGTATGCGAGCTGGGCTGGAAACTTTTTAAATGTGTCTGAAGAGTAACGAACTGTTTTTTTCACTACTGTTGAATCCAGGCGTCTTAATAAGGCAGTGGTTCTTAATGATCCTAGGAAATCCAATCAATTCCCTGAAATTGCATATATACTATTTTTCAAGTATAACATGTTTCCGGGGAGGGGATAAACAGCTGTTAGTGAAAGAAGCCTTTGCTCATGGAAAGATTAAAAAGCACCGAACATTACTTTTCCTATGGAGAAATCCCATTCTGTGGCAGGGACAGCCCAGATACCATACCCTTTGGGTAGTGGAATATAGGTCCCAAAGTGCCCTCCAGCTCCTTGGGCCTGTTTTGTTGCGCTGAGTTTTGGCATCATTACACACGGTAGAATGGACTTCATCAGTGCACAAGTGCGTGGAGGCGGGGTGCAGATACTCAGACTTTTTTTACTTTTTGTGTCTTCTTTCACATCTGTTTTTACCCCCTCCGTTTCCTTTGCTTTTCTAAGTACAGAAATATCTGAAGCTCTGTAACTCACTTAAATCCCCACACGAGGAATTTGAGGATGTACCACAAGAAAGAGAGAGTTGGGAAATATATGTGGAGCATCAGTTCTGCCTCCCTAGGCAATTGCTCCCAGCTGTAAAATGAAGATTATATTTACCATACCTCACAGGGATGTTACAGATTAATTGGTTGACAGTTTAAAGTGCTTTGAAGAATAAGAGCTCTTTGGAAATGCTAATTGCCTTACTAGTGTTTGATTTACCCTCGCCTGTCAGAATGGACAAGGGAAAAGGAAGATGGAGAGTTGCCATCCCTTGTCAGTTGCTATAAGAGACTGTGGTAACCACATATCCTGTAGCTAACATATGATGCCTCGTATTTTTAGAAATTCTAGATATTTACATTTTCTAAAGAGTCAGATAAAAATGGGAGGGAGGAGGGGAGCCTCAGATGGAAAGTCTCTCATTTAAACTCTGTATGTGAAGGGGGAAAATGCATCACATATGTTCAGATCGCATTTCTAATGACACTCAGTTTGAACATTTCCTTTGTGGAATAATCTTACAAAGCAGGGTCTGAGAAACATGACTTGTTAACCATTTTGTTTGTGTTAGTGTTGCAGACTGATTTTTTTCTAATGAAATTTGATGTTTATATATTTCTTGAGATTGATTTATTTTTACAATCTGTTTCCAGGGGTGAGCCAAAAACCTGGTATGGAGTCCCGGGGTATGCTGCTGAGCAGCTAGAAAATGTAATGAAGAAACTAGCTCCAGAGCTCTTTGTGTCCCAGCCAGATCTTCTCCATCAGCTTGTGACCATCATGAACCCCAATACCCTGATGACTCACGAAGTGCCTGTATGTTCTGCATCAATTCTCCTGTACTTAGGCTTAATCCACCACTTCTCTTCCCTGTTACTCAGTTTTTTTATGAAGTTGATTTAGTTATGTGTGTTCCATACGATAACTGGATAGAAAAAATAGCTGTTTGGTGAATTTGATACTATATTGCAATAAGCCAGTAGGACTGGATCCTCAGACACCATAAAAACTAATTTGTTGCTGCTAATAACTAGCTTGCTAGCTGCCATATTTTGCAAATAATAAGTATGATGCTTTCTTTTTTATTCAGTGTCTATTTTAGGGTTTCTAAACTATAATTTTTCCTTAGAACTTCTGTCTTTCAATGCAACAAAACAAAAACCTTAATGTTACTTGTCTGTATAAATTACTGTGAAAATGTCTGGGTTCTGTTACAATTAGATCTAAACTCTAGTGTTAGAATCCTTCATACTCTGTCCATACCTAAAAAAATAATTTATGGAATCTACATGAACTTAATTCTGAATGATAAACTGAAATAATTTACATGCTCAGTAGATATTAAACCTCCACCCCTAATTACGCTTGCTTGCTTGGTTATTTAATTTTTAAGATTTTATTTCTTTGAGAGAGAGCACATGCACAAGTTGGGGGGAAAGGGCAGTGGGAGAGGGAGAAACAGACTCCTGATGAGTGGGGAGCCCCAACATGGGGGGCTCCATCCCATGACCCTGAGACTGATGCACCCAGGTGCCCCTGAAGAAAAAATTAATTTTAAGCTCCTGGGCTTGGATTTAAGGGGAGTCTCTTCTAGACTGAAAGGTACTGTTGGTGATACTGTCTCTGCAGTTGATATACAAAGTGACACTTACTTGTATACTGATTTCCTGCTGGAGAATGCTCTGAAGATATCTTGGGAGGCCAGATTGAAATGTATGAAATTGAGGGGGTCCATCTTAGTTTGCTAAGTCATATGTAAATGATATATTTACTGTGCTAAGTGAATTCCTAATGCTGCTGTGACCTAAATTTCATGCTTTGGGGGTTCACAGGCTAGTAAATGGGGGCAGATGGAAAGGATTTTTCTTTGAGGGATTATAAATTATTCATGGACAATAGCTTAGAAAATAATGACCAGTAAAATGCCGGTCTCCTCATTGGTATTTTGCACATTGATTTTTTTTCCCCCCTCATATTGATTGATCTTTCTGGTTTGTTATAAGTAACTTGCCCTAAATGGGACCTCTGGCCATGGTTCTCAGTTATTAAGTTGAAGAACCCTTGAGACTTGATTCTGGACCACAGAGATGGATGAGTGAACCTGTGCATTTGGGGACTCAGCCCGATGCGGGGCTGGATACCAGGACCCTGGAATCATAACCTGTCAGAAAAGGCAGATAGTGTTTACACAGATAATGGCATTGTGGTGTGGTTTGATGGTGGCGTCGAGGAGGCTGACCCATTAACTCTATGGAGAATTAGAAAGGACCCAAAATGACCATTTGAATTAAAACTTGGATCTCTGAGAAGGAATATTTTTGGCAGATTTGGGGTGGAGGGAAGGAAGTACTAGCAGTAAGAGGGATTGTGTTCATGTGGTGGGTAGTGGTCTTCAAACTGCTAACTATATTTGAACCCTGAATGGCAGGTTACAGTACACATGGCTAGGGGCGCCTGGGTGGCTCAGTGGGTCAAGCCTCTGCCTTTGGCTCAGGTCATGATCTCAGGGTCCTGGGATCAAGCCCTGCAGCGGGCTCTCTGCTCAGCGGGGAGCCTGCTTTTCCAACCCTGTCTCTGCCTACTTGTGATCTCTGTCAAATAAATAAATAAAATGTTTAAAAAATATATATACGCCTTAGCTTTAAAAAAAAAAAAATACACATGGCTGATCCTCACCCCCAATTTCTTGTTCTGCTGGTCTGGGTGGTGCTCAAGAATTTACATTTTCAACAAGTTCCCCATTCAGTCCAGGAACTACATTTTGTACAACCACTGATGGAGAGAGATACATTGAAAAGCTATTTAATTTTCTTATTTCGTAAGTTCAGTCTGAGGGTTTGTGTGCCTAGAGCAATATAGGTTTTTTAAATTAAAACTTTATTGAAGGGGGTGCCAGGGTGGCTCAGTCATTAAGCGTCTGCCTTCGGCTCAGGTCATGATCCCAGGGTCCTGGGATCGAGCCCCGCATTGGGCTCCCTGCTTGGCAGGGAGCCTGCCTCTCCCTCTCCTGCTTCCCCTGCTTGTGTTCTCTCTTGCGAGGTCTTTCTGTCAAATAAACAAAACCTTTAAAAAAAGAAAAAAACTTAATTGAAGTTTAGTTGATACATCATTAGTTTCAGTTGTACATCATAGTGTTCTGACAGTTCTATACATGGCAAAATGCTCACCACAGTAAGTGTAGTTACCATCTGTCATCATACAAAGTTATTATTGATTATATTCCCTATGCTGTACTTTCATCCTTGCGACTTATTTATTTTTATTATTTTTTTATAACCGGAAGTTTGTACCTCTTAATCCCCTTCTGCCTATGCCCCCACCCCCCCTACCCTCTGGCAACCACCAGTTTGTTCTGTGTCTCTGAGTCTGTTTCTGGTTTTATTTTTGTCTTTTAGATTCCACATAAAAATGACATCATTGTAATTTTCTTTCTCTGACTTATTTCACTTAGCATAATATTCTCTGAGACCATCCATGTTGTTGTGAATGGCAGGATTATGGTCGAGTGATATTCCCATTCTAAATTTTACCACATCATTATTCATTCATCTATCGATGGATACTTAACGTTGCTTCCGTATCTTGGCCATTATAAATAATGCCGTATTGAACACAGGGGTTCGCATATTTCCACGGTGGCTGCACCAATTTCCATTCCAAAGGCTCCCTTTTCTCCACATCCTTGCCAAGACTTGTTATTTCTTTGTCTTTTTGATATTAGCCATCCTAATAGATGTGAAATGATCTCTCACTGTGGTTTTGATTTGCATTTTCCTGATGATTGGTGATGTTGAGCCTCTTTTCATGTACCTGTCGGCCGTCTGGATATCTTCTTTGGCAAAATGTATATGCAGGTCTATTTTTTAATTGTATTATTGTTATTATTATTTGGTGTGAAGTTGTAGGAGTTCTTTATCTATCCTGGATATTAACCCCTTATTGGATGCATCATTTGCAAATGTCTTCTTCCACTGAGTAGCTTGCCTTTTCATTTTTATTGATGGTTTCCTTTGCTGTTCAACAGCTTTTTAGCTTTCCGTAGTCTCAGTAGTGTATTTTTACTTATTTCCCTTACCTGAGACCTGTCCAGAAAAACGTTGCTAAGGCTCGTGTCCAAGAGATTGCTACCTTACTACAGGTGGTTTTTGAGTGGGTGGTGGGAAAAGGGAAATTGTTGGAGGGAGATGTGTGAGGCCTAAATCAAGATCTCTTTATGGGATGATATACTTGAAAAATAATGCAATTTCATTAATTGGTGGCAGGAGATTCTATTTTGGTATAATAATAATAGAATATTCTTTTTTTTTTTTTAAGATTTTATTTATTTTTTTGACACAGATCACAAGTAGGCAGAGAGGCAGGCAGAAGAGGGGTTCTGCAGGGGGGAACAGAGTCCCTGCTGAGCAAAGAGCCTGATGCGGCCTCGATCCCAGGACTCTGGGATCGTGACCTGAGCCAAAGGCAGAGACTTAACCCACTGAGCCACCCCAGGCGCCCCTACCCCTAGAATATTCTTAATTGTAGTTATATTTAGGTATGTCCTAATCCTGGATGTAGCTAAATTTTTGTAGTCAAAGCCTAGTGAAAGCCATGTTTTCCTTTCAGATACTAATCAGCCCTCATAATCTGGGATACTACTCCCATCTTGTGGCAGAATTGAGTATCTCTCTGATTATTTTACCGTAATTCTTTCTGTTACATTCTGTTCTGGTGTGTTTTTGGGTTTTTTTGTTGTTGTTCTGTTTTTTGTCTTTTGTTTTGGAAAAAAGCCTCCCTTTCTGGAGAATCATCTGATAGTCTGTGTCCAGATTGTCTTTCATGAATGTCACTAAAAATCCCCAATTTCTGTCTCTCTAGGTTTACCGAACTAATCAGTGTGCTGGGGAGTTTGTGATTACATTTCCAAGAGCCTACCACAGTGGTTTTAATCAAGGTTTTAATTTTGCTGAGGCTGTTAACTTCTGTACTGTTGATTGGGTATGTAATCATGATGTAGTGCGCCTTTTCAAATGTATTGTTTTCCTGCAGAAATGGCATATAATACTTAAGAAGCTTTCAGGTGTGGTTGCTTAAACCTGTTGCTCCTCAAATGGCTGGTCTACAAATTATTTACCATCCATAGCAGGATAAAGCACTTGGCACCACACTGTAAACCAAGCCTTTACTAACTCAACACACTGCTCAGTTCAGCTGATAAGTTTTTCTGCTGTAAAAGTGAGGCTTGATGAATAAATGAGTGTTGATTTACACTGGGGGCAAAATTCAGTCTCTTACTGCAAACTCATAATAAAGAGTTCTCTCTTAAGACTATATAACACTACCTTAGATCATCTACAGCATAACTTTTTTTAATGATGCACTTGCTTTCAGTTGTAAAGTAGAATTTTTATATTAGTACTAATACTTTTCATTTACGTAAAAAGATCTCGTTTAAAGTATGTGATGTTAAATCTGATGAATTATAACCTTGTTTCAGTGCTTTACTGAGTAATAGTACTGCCTATATCTAAAATTATTTTCCATTATGTAGTTTGGAGCATCCTTTTCCCTGAAGTAGGTTTAACCACACCAGTTCAGCATAGTTGTTTCAGGGAATGTGTAAATTCACATGTCCATTTAGATTGTACATTGTTCTGGACATTAACTACATTGTTAATACGTTGGGTTTTTTTAAAAGTGTCTTTAATTAATCTCTGCACCCAACATGGGGCTGGAACTCACGACCCCACGATGAAGAGTTGCATGCTCTTTTGACCGAGCTGGCCAGGTATCACTGTATGTTGGCTTTTTTAAACTGCTTTTTAATTAAAAGGTATCTAATATGCTTGATCTTTGAGATGCAAAGATTTAAAAAGGCCCGAGGCCTCTTAGAGTCGAGTCTGGCTGTAGGGTTGATGTATGTATTATGACCTGGAATATGATCTTCGGTAATTTGATAATGGTCAGAAGTCTTTGTAAATAGGAAGGAAAACGATGAATGTCACATATTATCCTCTGTCTTTTGACACAGCTGCCATTAGGCCGACAGTGTGTGGAGCATTACCGCTTGCTTCACCGCTATTGTGTGTTTTCCCATGATGAGATGATTTGCAAGATGGCTTCCAAGGCTGATGTACTAGATGTCGTGGTGGCTTCAACTGTTCAGAAAGACATGGCCATTATGATTGAGGATGAGAAGGCTTTAAGAGAAACTGTCCGTAAATTGGTAAGGTTTCTGGAATCCCTATTGCATGGCTCTGGGTATAACTTAGTAAAATTCTTACATGTTAATCATGTTAATACCATTTTAAGAAGTCTTTTCTTAGGCTACTTTCCTCTAAGACCCATTCTGATAGATGTGTATTAATATCTCATTGTGGTTTTAATTTTCTCTAATGGCCACTGATTTACTGAACATCCTATCGTGTATATACGTATTTATTCTTTGTATATTATCTCCTTGGTTAACTGTTCAGATATTTCCCCCCACCCCCTTTTTTATTGGATTGTTGTGAGATGTCCGTTCATCCTATATACCAGTCCTTTATCAGATAAGTGTTCTGCAAATATTTTTTCCAGTCAGTGGCTTAACTTTTCATTCTCAGAGCACTGTCTTTCTAAAGCAGAAGTTTATTTTGATGAAGTTCAGTTAAGCAGTTGTTTCTTTTATGGATCTTTTGGCAAGGGTGGGAAGGGCAGAGGGAAAGGGAGAGAATCTCAAGCAGATTCCCCACTGAGGTGGGCCTCGATCTCACCATCGTGAGATCACAACCTGAGCCGACCAGAGCTGAAATCAAGAGTCAGATGCTTGACCGACTAAGCCACCCTTATCTTTTTTTATGTCTTTAAGAAATCTTCCTAACCCAAAGTCACAAAGGCCTTTTCTTGTTAGTCATCTAGAATTTTTAGTTTTAGGTTTTACAAGTAAATCTCTAATCCATCTCAAGTAATTTTTATTTATGGTACAAGGTGGCGGTTGAAATTACCCTTTTTTACAAACGGTTTTCTCATCGTTTCAGCACCATTTCTTGAGAATACCATTCTTTTTCTGTTGAAATGCCCTGGCACCTTTGTTATGAAATCAGTTCACCTGTATGTGGGTCTATTGCTAGACTGTTTTACTCTTCTTAACCTATGCATTTATTCTCTTGCTATTACCATATGGTCTTGATCACTGTAACTTTGTAATGAGTCTTGAAATTAGGTAGTGTGAGTCCTCCAGCTTTGTTCATTTTAAAAATTGGTTTGGCTATTTTAGTTCCTTTGCTTTCCATATGAATTTGAGAATTGGCTTATTGATTTCTACCAAAAATCCTGTGACAAGTTTCATTAGGATTCCATTAAATCCATGAATATAGTTGGGAGAATTGATATCTTTAACAATGTTGAGTCTTCCAATTCATGGATATAGTAGATCCACCATTTATTTAAGTCTTGAGTTCTTTCTTACTTTGCAGATTACGACACAGGAATCTTCCACATATTTTCTTGGGTTTAAAAATCACGTACTTGGGCTTCTCGGTGGCTCAGTTGGCTAAGCGACTGCCTTCAGCTCAAGTCATGATCCCAGCATCCTGGAATCAGGCCCCGCATTGGACTCCCTGCTCTTTGGGGAGCCCTGCTTCTCCTTCTCCCTTTCCCTCTGCTGCTCTGCCTGCTTGAGCTAGAGCTCTCTTCCTCTGTCAAATAAATAAATAAAATCTTTAAAAAATCACGTACTTTATGTTTTTTGGTACTTTTATAAATGATGCCTTAAAATTTTATTTCAGACAGTTTATTGCTAGCATTTATAAATGTAATTGACTTGTATATTGACTTTTTATGTTCTGCAACCTTGCTAAACTCAATAATAGTTCTATTGGCTTTTTAAATTTTTATTTATTTATTTATTTTTCTTTTTAAAAAGATTTTATTTATTTATTTGACAGAGATCACAAGTAGGCAGAGAAGCAGGCAGAGAGAGATAGGAGGAAGCAGACTCTCTACTGAGCAGAGAACCCGATGTGGGGCTCGATCCCAGGACCCTGGGATCATGACCTGAGCCGAAGGCAGAGGCTTTAACCCACTGAGCCACCCAAGCGCCCCTATTGGCTTTTTTTTAATAGATTGTTTTGGAATCTACAAATAGAGTCACACTGATTTTTTTTTTTTTTTTAAATATGACTTTTTAGATAGAATCCTTGAATGTTGGCTCTCTGAAGCCTGTTATGGACCAACAGCAAGTTTATTCACCTTCCTCTGATATTTTATAGATTAGGGAAGCAATGCCCAGAGGGTTTAAGTGCCTTACTAATGTCTTAAATCAAAAATGGTAACTCATTTGAGGAACTTTGAGAATTTACAAGTTTTTCCAAATGTGGAAATTGATAAGTTAAAATTGGGTGAACTGTATATCATTCGTTCTTAACTAAGATCCATAAAGTTGGTCCTTAAGCTCATTTTAAATAAAAATCGCAACCATTTTTTTTATCTTGTAGTTCTTTTTAATTAGTTCCAGTTAATTTTTTTATTTTACTTTTTTTTTAGATTTTATTTATTTGTCAGAGAGAGAGAGAGAGAGAGAGAGCCCAAATGGGAGGAGCGGCAGGTAGAGGGAGAGGGAGAAGTGGGCTCCCTGCTGAGCAGAGAGCCCAATACCGGACTCAATCCCAGAACCTGGGATCATGACCTGAGCCGAAGGCAGAGGCTTAACCAGCTGAGCCACCCAGGTGTCCCTTATCAGTTCCAGTTTAAAACCGAAATTCATTCATTAGCGGTTTCTTTACTCTCCTCTGTTTTTGCTGGTCCATGTAATCAGCAAGAAGTGATCAAAAGGTTAAAATACAGAATAAAACAGTAAGACAAAGGAGCTTGATGGTTTATAAATTGACTTAATCAGATTCTGGCATGCTCATGGTTGGATTTCGATCCAGGTTCGGATAGGGAGAAAAAGTGGTCAAAGCTTGATCTTTCAGTGACAAAAGGTATATCGTAGGGAGGACTCTCTAGGTGTTACAAACTGCAGTTAAAATTTATTGGTTTAAGACCTCATTTTACTTGATACTGTTTCAGTTAGGAAATGATTTATTATGACTTTAGTGTCTTGTGCATATTTCTAACATTTCAGATAAATACTGTCCCTTTAGGTAACTTTGCCTGTGAAAGCTAATTGACTACTCAGCATCTTCTCATCAGTCATTGCTTCATGATAGTCTTCTCTTCTTCCTTTTATTTAGTTTTGTTCTTTTTATGGATTCTCTAGCAGTATTACTCTGGCATTCTGTATAATAATTCCTCTGAAGTAGAAAACATACACATTTCTTTTGCTCTTATCATCTATACCCAAACTGTGGATAGAGCCAGCTCGGAGTAGAATAAAGAGCAAATCTCAATAGTCTATAGTCCTATTAATTACTGTTTTCATACTCTGATCAAAATGGCCAAACCTAAGGACCTATCTTGTCTACAAAGACATTCTTCCCAAACAAGTGAGGTAGTTTACCTTGCCCATATTTGCTAGGTCATTGTTACTTTGTATTCCACACATTTTTAATCATGCACTCCTATTTTGGTGAGGCTCCCCCTCTCCCTTTTTAAAAAAATTTTTAAAACTCACCTATTGCGTATTTGTCTTGGGGGCTGGTGGATTATATATTCCTTTGGAGATCTCTAAAGTACACTTTATTCTAGGGAGTAATTGATTCAGAAAGAATGGATTTCGAGCTGTTGCCAGATGATGAGCGTCAGTGTATAAAATGTAAAACCACATGCTTCATGTCTGCCATCTCCTGTTCTTGTAAACCTGGCCTGCTTGTTTGCCTGCATCATGTAAAAGAACTGTGTTCCTGTCCTCCTTACAAATATAAACTGAGGTGAGTAGGGAGAATGATATTTTTCTGTGGAAAACCCTAAATCCTTAATGAAAGCTCAATGATATTTCTGTTCCAGGATTGAAATAGTATAAGATGTATGATTTTCTCCAAACCCAAATCTGTCAAAACTAAGTCTGCTATTCTGTGTCCAGGTATAGATACACTCTGGATGATCTCTACCCCATGATGAATGCACTGAAGCTTCGAGCAGAATCTTACAATGAATGGGCCCTGAATGTGAATGAAGCTTTGGAGGCAAAGATTAACAAAAAGAAAAGTATGTAGTATACAAAGTGTGTCTTGGTGATTGACAAATGGGGACTGATTTTAATGTAGCCAGTGTAGTTATCAACATATTACTTGAAACAACCTGACTTTTTCCTTGTGTAGTTCCCCTTTTTATTTTTTATTATTTTTTATTTTTTTTAAAAGATTTTTATTTATTTATTTATTTGACAGAGAGAGAGAGAGAGATCACAAGTAGGCAGAGAGGCAGGCAGAGAGAGGGGGGATGCAGGTTCCCCACTGAATAGAGAGCCCGATGAGGGGCTCAATCCCAGGACCCTGAGATCATGACCTGAGTGGAATGCAGACGCTTTAACTCACTGAGCCACCCAGGTGCCCCTGTAGTTCCCCTTTTTAGCCAGGTTTATGGAGTGTAAGCATACGAAGTTTGAAGCCACAAGATTTGGCAGAGGAAAATCTTGATAGATGAATTAATGTATAAGATCATGTTTTTAACAAAGACCGTATTAGGAAACAGAATAACCTTTTACACCTCTTGTCTCAGAAACAAAAATATCTCACATTTTATATGGAACCCTAGGAAAACATTTTAAAAACCTAGAGCTGAAGACAAAGGAAGTGTGTTATTTTTTTTTTTTTTTAAGATTTTATTTATTTATTTGTAAGAGAGAGCGACAGAGCGAAAGAGTGAGCACAGGCAGGCGGAATGGCAGACAGAATCATTGGGAGAAGCAGGCTTCCCCACCAAGCAAGGAGCCCGATGTGGGACTTGATCCCAAGATGCTGGATTCACGAGCCCAGCCGAAGGCAGCTGTTTAACCAACCAACTGAGCCACCCAGGCGTCCTGAAGTGTGTTATATTAAATTAGGAATTTCTGGTTTATCACTTTTCAGTGCTAATCAAAGTCACAGTTTCTGTCTCTTGTTATTACCTTGAAAGTCACGACTTTCCCATCACTTACAGAGTGTAGGAGAAAGGACTGGTCATGCAGCAATGGGAAATCTACATTTGCCTTGTTTTGACAAGTCCATTGTCTTCCATCTCTGAAACATTTGCACATTGAAGAGCAACTCTAGGCACTTGTTTAAAACACTCTAAAGGTGCTCCTGGCTGGCTCAGAAGACCATGCAGCTCTTGATCTTAGGGACATGAGTTCGATTCCCATATTGGATACAGAAATTACTTAAAAGTAAATAAATAGGTCTTTGGGGGGAGGAGTCAAGATGGCGAAGTAGCCGGCTGAGATGACATCAGGCAGCAGGAGATCAGCTATATAGCTTATCAATCCATTGCGAAAACCTACAAATCCAACAGGAGATTGAAAAGAAGAAGAGCAGCAATTCTAGAAATAGAAAATTGACCACTTTCTGAAAGGTAGGACCCATGGAGAAGTGAATCTAAAGCAACGGGAAGATAGACCGCAGGGGGAGGGCCCGGTTCTCGGCAAGCAGCGGAATAAGGGAGCACAAAATCAGGACTTTTAAAAGTCTGCTCCACTGAGGGACATTGCTCCAGAGGTTAAACTGGGGTGAAGCCCACGTGGGGACAACGTGGCCCCAGGTCCCGCGGGGTCACAGAAGGATCTGGGGTGCCTGAGTGTCGCAGAGCTCGCAAGTATTAGAGCGGGGAAGCTGGCTACTGACAGAGCCGAGGAGTGAGCTCTCAGCTCGGGGTTACCTTGAACCGTAATCCGTGGCACAGGCCACTACTCTGTGAGTGGGAACCCCACAAGATCCCAGAAGACCTCCCCCCGGAAGAGCTCAGGAATCTTAGGGGTTCTGAGACTCCAGGTGGAGCTGTGTGCCAGAGACAAAGACACTTGGTCACACCTGGGTGAGCTCAGAGTGTGGCCGGCAGCCAGGGAGACGGGAGCGATTGAGCGCTTTTCTCTGAGGGCACACTGAGGAATGGGGCCCCGAGCTCTCGGCTCCTCCAGGCCGGAGATTGGGAGGTGCCATTTTCATTCCCGTCCTCCGGAACTCTATGGAAAGCATTCAGGGAATAAAAGCTCCTGAAAGTGAACCCGAGCAGATTACTTAGCCTGGCCCCTGGTAACGGTGGTGCAATTCCGCCTCTGGCAAAGACACTTGAGAATCACTACAACAGACCCCTCCCCTAGAAGATCAACAAGAAATCCAGCCAAGACCAAGTTCACTTGCTAAGGAGAACAGCGGAATTCCAGAGGAGGAGAAAGCAAAGCATGGAATTCATGGCTTTCTCCCCATGAATCTTTAGTCTTGCAAAGTTAATTAATTTTTTTTAATATTTTTTCTCTTCTGCTAATTTTTTTTTTAACTTTTATCCTTTCCTCTTTCAATGTTTTTTTAACTAGTTTATCTTAACAATACCTTTCATTAAAAAAAAATTTTTTAGGGCGCCTGGGTGGCTCAGTGGGTTAAGCTGCTGCCTTCGGCTCAGGTCATGATCTCAGGGTCCTGGGATCGAGTCCCGCATCGGGCTCTCTGCTCAGCAGGGAGCCTGCTTCCCTTCCTCTCTCTCTGCCTGCCTCTCTGCCTACTTGTGATCTCTGTCTGTCAAATAAATAAATAAAATCTTTAAAAAAAAATTTTTTTTAAACCTTCATTATTATAGTCATATTTTATCCTTCATTGTATCTAACTTTATTTTTTGTATACACATAGGATTTTTTCTTCTAAAAAATTTGGGGTACAACTTCTTCTAATAGATCAAAATACACCCTAAATCTAGCACCAGGCTTATTCTAGTCTCCAGCCCGAGCAAATTCTCTCCACTTCCTTTTTCTTTATTCTCCCAACCAACTTACCTTATAACTCCCTTTTTAGAAATTAAAAAAAATTTTTTTCATCTTTATAGTCCTATTCCATTGCTTCATTGTGTTTACCCTTATATATGGTTTTCATTCTTTAAAATTTTGGGAGGTAGTTTCTTCTAAGAGACCAAAATACTCCCAAAATTAAGTGGGTGACCCTGTTCTAGTCACCAGTCTAATATATATATATACTTTTTTCTTTTTTATATTTTTTCTTTATTTGTTTTCTTTTTTTAATTTTTTTTTCCCGTGAATAACTTTTTACCCCCTTTCTCTCCCCCCACAATTTGGGGTCTCTTCTGATTTGGTTAAAGCACATTTTCCTGGGGTCTTTGCCACCCTTTTAGTATTTTATTTGCTCCTTCATATATATTCTTATCTGGACAAAATGACAAGGCGGAAAAACCACAAAAAAACAAGAGGCAGTACTGAAGGCTAGGGACCTAATCAATATGGACATTGGTAATATGTCAGGTCTGGAGTTCAGAATGACAATTCTCAAGGTTCTAGCCGGGCTCGAAAAAGGCATGGAAGATATTATAGAAACCCTGTCTGGAGAAATAAAAACCCTTTCTGGAGAAATAACTAAAATCTAACCAAGTTGAAATTTAAAAAGCTATTAATGAGGTGCAATAAAAAATGGAGGCTCTTACTGCTAGGATAAATGAGGCAGAAGAAAGAATCAGTGATACAGAAGACCAAATGACAGAGAATAAAGAAGCTGAGCAAAAGAGAGACAAACAACTATTGGACCACGAGGGGAGAATTCGAGAGAGAATTGATACCATAAGATGAAACAACATTAGAATAATTGGGATTCCAGAAGAAGAAGAAAGAGAGGGGAGCAGAAGTTACATTGGAGAGAATTATTGTAGAGAATTTGCCCAATATGGCAAAGGGAACAAGCATCAAAATCCAAAAGGTGCGGAGAACCCCCCTCAAAATCAGTAAGAATAGGTCCACACCCTGTCATCTAATAGTAAAATTTACAAGTCTTAGTGACAAAGAGAAAATCCTGAAAGCAGCCTGGGACAAGAAGTCTGTAACATACAATGGTAAAAATATTAGATTGGCAGCGGACTTATCCACAGAGACCTGGCAGGCCAGAAAGAACTGGCATGATATATTCGGTGCACTAAATGAGAAAAACATAAAGCCAAGAATACAATATCCAGCTAGGCTATCATTGAAAATAGAAGGAGAGAGAAAAAACTTCCAGGACAAACAAAAACTGAAAGAATTTGCAAACACCAAACCAGCTCTACAGGAAATATTGAAAGGGTCCTCTAAGCAAAGAGAGACCCTAAAAGTAGTAGATCAGAAAGGAACAGAGACAATATACAGTAACAGTCACCTTATAGGCAATATAATGGCACTAAATTCATATCTCTCAATAGTTACCCTGAATGTAAATGGGCTAAATGCCCCAATCAAAAGACACAGGGTATCAGAATGGTTAAAAAAACAAAACCCATCAATATGTTGCCTACAAGAAACTCATTTTAGACCCAAAGACACCTCCATATATAAAGTGAGGGGTGGAAAACAATTTACCATGCTAATGGACATCAAAAGAAAGCTGGGGTGGCAATCCTTATATCAGATCAATTGGATTTTAAGCCAAAGACTGTAATAAGAGATGAGGAAGGACACTATATCATACTCAAAGGGTGTGTCCAACAAGAAGATCTAACAATTTTAAATATCTATGCCCCTAAGATGGGAGCAGCCAACTATATAAACCAATTAATAACAAAATCAAAGAAACACATTGACAATAATACAATAATAGTAGGGGTCTTTAATACAACCCTCACTGAAATGGACAGATCATCCAAGCAAAAGATCCAACAAGGAAATAAAGGCCTTAAATGACACACTGGACCAGATGGACATCACAGATATATTCAGAACATCCCATCCCAAAGCAACAGAATACACATTCTTCTCTAGTGCACATGGAACATTCTCCAGAATAGATCACATCCTGGGTAATAAATCAGGTCTCAACTGGTATCAAAAGATTGGGATCATTCCCTGCATATTTTCAGACCCCAATGCTGTGAAGCTAGAACTCAAACACAAGAGGAAATTTGGAAAGAACCAAATACATGGAGACTAAACAGCATCCTTCTAAAGAATGAATGGGCCAACCAGGAAATGAAAGAAGAATAGAAAAAAATCATGGAAACAAATGATAATGAAAACACAACAGTTCAAAATCTGTGGGACACAGCAAAGGCAGTCCTGACAGGAAAATATATAGCGGTACAAGCCTTTCTCAAGAAACAAGAAAGGTCTCAAATACACAACTTAACCTTACACCTAAAGGAGCTGGAGAAAGAAAAACAAAGAAAGCCTAAACCCAGTAGGAGAAGAGAAATCATGAAGATCAGAGCAGAAATCAGTGAAATAGAAACCAAAAAAACCAATAGAACAAATCAACGAAACTAGAAGCTGGTTCTTTGAAAGAATTAATAAGATTGATAAACCCCTGGCCAGACTTATCAAAAAGAAAAGAGAAAGGACCCAAATAAATAAAATCATGAATGAAAGTGGAGAGATCACAACCAACACCAAAGAAATACAAACAATTATAAGAACATACTATGAGCAACTCTACGCCAACAAATTTGACAATCTGGAAGAAATGGATGCATTCCTAGAGATATATGAACTACCACAATTGAACCAGGAAGAAATAGAAAACCTAAACAGACCCATAACCAGTAAGATTGAAACAGTCATCAAAAATCTCTAAACAAACAAAAGCCAAGGGCCAGATGGCTTCCCAGGGGAATTCTAGCAAACATTTAAAGAAGAATTAATTCCTATTCTCCTGAAACTGTTCCAAAAAATAGAAATGGAAGGAAAACTCCCAAACTCATTTTATGAGCCCACCATCACCTTGATCCCAAAACCAGACAAGGATTCCCTCAAAAAAGAGAATTACAGACCAATATCCTTGATAAACACAGATGCAAAAATTCTCACCAAAATATTAGCCAAGAGGATCCAACAGTACATTAAAAGGATTATTCACCACAACCAAGTGGGATTTATTCCAGGGCTACAAGGTTGGTTCTACATCTGCAAATCAATCAATGTGATACAGTACATTAATAACCGAAAGAACAAGAACCATATGATACTCTCAATAGATGCTGAAAAAGCATTTGACAAAGCACAGCATCCCTTCCTGATCAAAACTCTTCAAAGTTTAGGGATAGAGGGCACATACCTCAATATTATCAAAGCCATCTACGAAAAACCCACCGCAAACATCATTCTCAATGGAGAAAAACAGAGTTTTTCCGCTAAGGTCAGGAACACGGCAGGGATGTCCATTATCACCACTGCTATTCAACATA
Organism: Lutra lutra; assembly: GCF_902655055.1. NCBI lineage: Eukaryota > Metazoa > Chordata > Mammalia > Carnivora > Mustelidae > Lutra > Lutra lutra. The sequence goes on along the minus strand of NC_062292.1, from coordinate 42,110,453 downwards.
GTACTAGAAGTCCGAGCCTCAGCAATCAGACAACAAAAAGGCATCTAGATTGGCAAAGAAGGGAGTCAAACTATCACTCTTTGCAGATGATATGATACTATATGTGGAAAACCCAAAAGATTCCACTCCAAATCTGCTAGATCTTGTACAGGAGTTCAGTAAAGTGTCAGGATATAAAATCAGTGCACAGAAATCAGTTGCATTTCTTTACACCAACAAGACAGGAGAAAGAGAAATTAAGGAATCAATCCCATTTACAATTGCACCCAAAACCATAAGATACCTAGGAATAAACCTAACCAAAGAGGCAAAGAATCTGTACTCAGAAAACTATAAAGTACTCATGAACGAAATTGAGGAAGACACAAAGAAATGGAAAAATGTTCCATGCTCATGGATTGGAAGAACAAATATTGTGAAAATGTCTATGCTACCTAAAGCAATCTACACATTTAATGCAATCCCTATCAAAATCCCTTTTTATTTTCAAAGAAATGGAACAAATAATCCTAAAATTTATATTGAACCAGAAAAGACCTCAAATAGCCAAAGGAATATTGAAAAAGAAAGCCAGTGTTGTTTGCATCACAATTGCGGACTTCAAGCTCTATTACAAAGCTGTCATCATCAAGACAGTATGGTACTGGCACAAAAACAGACATATAGATCAATGGAACAGAATAGAGAACCCAGAAATAGACCCTCAACTCAATGGTCAACTAATCTTCGACAGAGCAGGAAAGAATGCCCAATGGAAAACAGCCTCTTCAACAAATGGTGTTGGGAAAATTGGACAGCCACATGCAGAAAAATGAAATTGGGCCCTTTCCTTACACCACACACGGAAATAGACTCAAAATGGATGAAGGACCTCAATGTGAGAAAGGAATCCATCAAAATCCTTGAGAACACAGGCACCAACCTCTTCAACCTCAGCCGCAGCAACTTTTTCCTAGGAACATCGCCAAAGACAAGGGAAGCAAGGGCAAAAATGAACCATTGGGACTTCATCAAGGTTAAAAGCTTTTGCACGGCAAAGGAAACAGTTAACAAAACCAAAAGACAGTTGGCAGAATGGGAGAAGATATTTGCAAATGACATATCAGATAAAGGGCTTGTATCCAAAATCTATAAAGAGCTTATCAAACTCAACACCCAAAGAACAAATAATCCAAGAAATGGGCAGAGGACATGAACAGACATTTCTGCAAAGAAGACATCCAGATGGCCAACAGACACATGGAAAAGTGCTCCACATCACTCGGCATCAGGGAAATAGAAATCAAAACCACAGTGAGATACCACCTCACACCGGTCAGAATGGCTAAAATTAACAAGTCAGGAAATGACAGATGCTGGTGAGGATGCGGAGAAAGGAAAACCCTCCTACACTGTTGGTGGGAATGCAAGCTGGTGCAACCACTCTGGAAAACAGCATGGAGGTTCCTCAAAAAGTTGAAAATAGAGCTACCTCACAACCAAGCAATTGCACTACTGGGTATTTACCCTAAAAATACAAATGTAGTGGTCCGAAGGGGCACTTGCACCCAAATGTTTATAGCAGCAATGTCCCCAATAGCCAAACTGTGGAAAGAACCTAGATGTCCATCCACAGATGAATGGATAAAGAAGAGGTGGTATATATACACGATGGAATACTATGCAGCCATCAAAAGAAATGAAATCTTGCTATTGGCGATGACGTGGATGGAACTTGAGGGTATTATGCTGAGTGAAGTAAGTCATTCAGAGAAAGACAACTATCACATGATCTTCCCGATATGAGGAAGTGGAGATGCAACGTTGGGGGTTCGAGGGGTAGGAAAAGAATAAGTGAAACAAGATGGGATCAGGAGGGAGACAAACCATAAGAGACTCTTTATGTCACAAAACAAACTGAGGGGAGTCAGGGGGAGGGGGGTAGGGAGAGGGTGATGGTGTTATGGACATTGAGGAGGGTATATGCTATGGTGAGTGCTGTGAAGTGTGTAAACCTGGCGATTCACAGACCTCTACCCCTGGGGCTAATAATACATTATATGTTTATAAAAAACATATAAAATTAATAGTGTCGGGGAACAATTTAAATAAATAAATAAATAAAACTTAAAAATAATAAAAACACTCCACCCTTAGCAAAAAAATAAAAATTAAATGACAAACTCTCCTCCTGTATTTCATATCACTCATAATAAACAATAATGATCTCAGATAAAAAATGACCTTTTCTTTATTCCTAGGTCTTGTCAGCTTTAAGGCTTTAATTGAAGAATCTGAAATGAAGAAATTCCCAGACAACGATCTTTTGCGCCACCTTCGCTTAGTCACGCAGGATGCAGAGAAGTGTGCCTCTGTCGCACAGCAGCTGCTTAATGGCAAAAGACAGACTAGGTATTTACTTTGCTTGAGTTTGGACTCTTTTGTGACTAAACTTGGAAACCTATTGTAACTAGTTTTTCCTTTCATCCTGTATTCCTGTGACACTGAATCTGAGAATGATGAATGTATCATGTTCTCATGGCTTCTTGGGCCTTTGTCTTTATAGATACCGATCTGGTGGTGGAAAATCCCAAAATCAGTTGACAGTGAATGAGCTCCGACAGTTTGTGACACAGCTGTATGCGCTTCCATGTGTCCTCAGTCAAACACCTTTGCTAAAGGTAACTCTTAGAGATGTGTGGGGAAGTACTTTGGTCATCCTCTGTTTTGTAAATCATTTCAACTGACATGATTAAGTCATCTTGGGTGGTTAATTTGTACATTTATTTGCAGGTTTTATTTTTGTTTTTTAAGATTTTATTTATTTGAGAGAGAGAGTGAGAGAGCACGAGAGGGTGGGGAGGGTCAGAGAGAAAAGCAGACTCCCTGCTGATCAGGGAGCCAGGTGCGGTACTAGATCTTGGGGCTGTGGGGCTCGATCCTGGGGCCAAGGGATCATGACCTGAGCTGAAGGCAGTTGCTCAACCAACTGAGCCACCCAGGCACCCTGTTTTGCAGATGTTTTTAATAACCTGCTGAGTGTTTTGTGTGTGTGTATAAAGAGATTATAACAGGCCTACAAAGGAGAGGTAAAGTTGGAAATTTTTACCTTAAAAGTAACCATCTGCTCCTCTTTGCAGTAGGTAAGAGGGCTATTATAGTCCGTTCTTTCGATCGTCATTTGACTTACATATTCTCTCATTTACCAGTACTATTGCTAAAATCCTATGAGATGGAAGAGTCCATTTAATATGATTTGAAGATTCTAAGTACGAAAGAATCCAGTTACTCAAATTGCTATTTTGATAAAACAACCTGTGTTTTTTTAGGATCTCTTGAATCGTGTAGAAGATTTCCAACAGCACAGCCAGAAATTGCTCTCTGAGGAAATGCCCAGTGCTGCAGAGCTGCAAGACTTGCTGGACGTCAGCTTTGAATTCGACGTTGAACTTCCACAGCTTGCTGAGATGCGTATCCGTCTGGAGCAGGCCCGTTGGCTAGAAGAGGTGCAGCAAGCTTGCCTAGACCCCAGCTCCCTTACATTAGATGATATGAGACGTCTCATAGACCTAGGGGTGGGTCTGGCCCCATATTCAGCAGTGGAGAAAGCAATGGCCCGGCTTCAGGAACTGCTCACAGTGTCAGAGCACTGGGATGACAAAGCCAAGAGTCTTCTCAAGGCCAGGTAAAAAAGCAAACCCACCTCTTTCTTTTGGGGAAGATTGGGTAATATGTCCCATCGTAGAGCAGTAGACACACCAGTGTTCAGGAGCTGCAGATATAGGTATAGAATACATGTAGAAATATCTGAGATGTTTGGGGTGCTTTGGAACGCGACTAAAAGAATATTAATTTTTTTCTTACTTTCCTGATTGTGAAATGAATGGTTCAAAGGGGAATTGCCTTTCCTAGAGTTGTTTGAAATTTCTTTGGACCCCAATGATACCATCCATCTTCAAGAGAAGAAAAAATTTTACAAATAAGTAGCAAACTGTTTAAACCCACAGCTAGTAAGTTCCCAAGGAGTCTTGAAATGTTTGAGTTGAAGACATTTACTTGCTGGCACTGTTCTGTAAAATGAAGGTAGTGCCAGTAATTCCCAACAGGAGTAGGAATGTACTTTTTTGCTGTTGGGTAGTAACACGGAACATCTTACCTGTGTTAGAGAGATTTGATTAGACTCAGGTAAACCATCTGAGAGAAAGATTAGGCCCTCCCTAGTTTTGCTTTCTGACAGATCTTCACTGGTCCAATTGATGACATAAAGTACCAAAAAAATGCATGGTTACAGACATCTTCTCTAATCCTAAAATAGTGGTCTTTGAGTAGAGAGCACATTTTTTGATACTATGCTTTTGGTATGTTGATAACCTAGAGAATTTAAATTTCCTTAGTGAAACTGTATGAATCTTAACAGTGTATGTAATTCAATACAGTAAATTATCTTTAAGTTACCTTCTGCAATGAAAAGTTTGTGGTTATAGCAGCATAAATTCAGGAATAGGTAGAACTTAAATGCTTTACATTGGTTATTTCCTTTGTCTCTGATGCTCTAAAGTTTTATGCAGACTTTTGAAACTCGTTAGTTGGATATCTAGTAGTTACTGACACTTAAAAAAAATTCTTTGCTATCCTGAATTTCTTTTGAAATGGCTTTTTTAGTTTCTTTTGTAAACCTTAAGAAAAAAGAACCACCAAAAAAAAAAAAAAAAGAAAGAAAAAATGAACCACAATATAAAATGTTAAATAGTTCTTACATTTCATATTTTAGACCTCGGCATTCATTGAGCAGCCTTACTACGGCAGTTAAGGAGATTGAGGAGATCCCTGCATATCTGCCAAATGGTGCAGCTCTCAAAGACTCAGTGCAGAGAGCCAGGGACTGGCTTCAGGATGTGGAGGCCCTGCAGGTTGGTGTAAGAAAAAAATGTCTTGGGGTGCCTAGGTGGCTCAGTGGTAGAGTGTCTGCCTTTGGCTCATGTCATGATCCCAGGGTTCTAGGATCGAGCCCCACATTAGGCTCCCTGCTCAGCAGAGAGTCTGCTTCTCCCTCTGCCTGCCACATCCCCTGCTTATGCTTTTTTCTCACTCCGTCAAATTTAAAAAAAAAGGAAAAAAGGTCTTGCATGTATAGGTGCATCTATGAAGAGTAATAATTAAAAAATTTTAAAAGGTACTGTTGAATCTCACCATACAGATTGTTTTCAGTTGGCCAGATTAATAATTTTTTCTATTCAGCCTTACATAGACCTACTTACCCACCTGTTGTCCTGACCAGTTGGCTTAAATATTTAAAGTTTAGGTAATTCAACCAACTTTTTCTGGGAGCTTGGGATCTTCTTAACAAACTTAAGTACTTGGTTAAGTTTCAAAGAAAAAGCTAAAAATGGAAGTGGGAGAAAGGTAGTTTCTGATCTTTGAGTACAGTTGTCTCTAGTTGGCTTGTTAACAACTTAGAGTACAGACAAGAGTAACAGATTTAGTGAGTCTGGTTATATGATTACAAGGCGAAAGTAAGCCACAGGGCCCGGAATTTTTCACCAAGTAGTGACTTTTTTTCTTTTTAAGATTTTATTTGTGAGTGAGAGAATGAGAGACTGGGGAGTGCATGAGAGAGCAGATGAGAGAGCACATGAGACGGGGGCATGAGAAGAGGGGGGGGGTCAGAGGGAGAAGCAGACTCCCTGCTCAGTAAGGAGCCTGATGGCAGGACTCGATCCTGGGGACTCCAGGATCATGACCAGAGCCGAAGGCAGTCATTTAACCAACTGAGCCACCCCAGTACCCCTCATTAAGTAGTGACTAGACTACTAGTCTAGTGACCCCTCACTAGAACAGTGCCGGGGTGCCTGGGTGGCTCAGTGGGTTAAAGCCTCTGCCTTCGGCTTGGGTCATGATCTCAGGGTCCTGGGATTGAGCCCTCTGCTCAGCAGGGGGCCTGCTTCCCTTTCTCTCTCTCCGCCTGCCCCTCTGCCTACTTGTGATCTCTGTCTGTCAAATAAAATCTTAAAAAAAAAAACAGTGCCTCCCCACCCCACAAAAGAAATGAAACTTAACAAGTTCCAAAGTAATTAGCGCTAAGTGTACGTGCTAGATGTCATACTTAAATGACTTGCCTATATTTTAGAAAAGCGTTAAATTCACTTGTAGCATTTTTAAGGTACAGACAAAATGCATTCTGTGATTTACCCAGTTGCAGTTGGATTGCTTCATTTGAAAAGTGGTTGGTGGATAGTGTCTTGCTTTTGTCTTTGTAATTGTCGTAGGTCAGTCTTACAGACATATTGAGGAAAAAAGATCTTTGAATTCTTCAATAGGCTAGGTTTTTAAAATTTTATCTCATTCTGAGTCTCGAGTTCTGTTTTGTTGAAGCCATTGGATTCTAAAAATAAAAAATACTACCTGGTTTTCTGAATATTTGTCTAATTTTAAGTAGTGCTAATTGATAAATTTTGCTAACAAGAAATGCCAAATCAGACAGTTTTAGCCAGTTGTTTGCAACAAAACATCTGGTCATCTATTCTAGTTGAAAGGGAAGAGAGAACACATTATTGTTTGATAGATATTATTACCTAATTAAGGGGTGACCCCAGCTAGCCAAAGGAAAAAAATTTATGTACTGTGTACATACACTTTCTTAATGGGAGTTTTAGATGCAAGCTCTTGTTAATGATGGAGATATTGTTGATTAGGTTTAGTCGCGGTCCCCCTTTTTACTTAGAGTTGGTGGCAACCAGAAAGGCAGGGTGAGGTCATTGCAGTAAGGAGAGATGAGCACGTGGAATCAGGAGGAGGACGTACTATATACTACTTAGTAACTGTGTTTTCCATAGCGCCCACAAGGACAAAAAGCAAGTCTTGCTCCATTCCTAAAATAACAGCCTGGCCTTTACTTGTACTATGTGCTTAAGGACTAACGGAGGGACGTGATGAACAGTATGGAGCCTCTTCGTACCTAGTGGGTTGTGTACTTTACAATGTTAGTCTGTACTCTACACATAGGAAGCACTCCATTTATTTATTTATTTTATTTATTTATTTAGATTTTACTTATTAATTTGATAGCAGGCAGAGAGGCAGGCAGAGAGAGCGGGGGAAACAGGCTCCCCACTGAGCAGAGAACCCGATGCAATGAGGGGCTTGATCCCGGCGTCCTGGGATCGAGTCCCACATTGGGCTCCTTGCTCATCGGGGAGCCTGCTTCTCCCTCTGCCTCTGCCTGCCATTCTGTCTGCCTGTGCTTGCTCTCTCTCCCTCTCTCTCTCTCTGACAAATAAATAAATAAAATCTTAAAATAAATAAATAAATAAATACTAAAGACAGGGGCGCCTGGGTGGCTCAGTGGGTTAAGCCGCTGCCTTCGGCTCAGGTCATGATCCCAGGTCCTGGGTTCAAGCCCCGCATCGGGCTTTCTGCTCAGCAGGGACCCTGCTTCCTCCTCTCTCTCTGCCTGCCTCTCTGCCTGCTTGTGATCTCTCTCTGTCAAATAAATAAATAAAATCTTTAAATAAATAAATAAATAAATACTAAAGACAGCATGTAATTTGTGAGTCACCTCTTTTAAGTGTCTAACAGAACATTTATGCCCTTACAGTTCCAGCCTGTAAGAATAAATATCAAAAGCAATGAAACAGCAAGTTCCTAGTCTATGTTCAGTTTTCCCCAGTTTCCCAGAAAATGTCCCTTCTGGTTGTTTATCTCGTCTGCCACCACATGTTGCACCTAACTGACATATGGTTTTAAGTTGCTTTGAGTCTCATGGTGTTTTCTTCTTGAGCCTTCTTTCTTTCATGTCATTGTCTAGAATAGTCACCCCGTGGTGGGTTCTGCCTTCTGGATTTGTCTCCTTATTTCTTTATGGTGTGTTCTGGCTTTGGTATTTCCTCTAAACTGGAAATTAGTTTCAAAGAGTTGATGGGTTGAAGTTAAATATTTTTTACTTAGAATAATCAGATGATACTGTATACTTTGTATTGCATCACGTCAGGAGACATATTTGGATGACTACTTAGTGAGGCTAGAATTTACCACTGTATTAGAACAAGCACACCAGTGCTCCTACCCCCAACCTCATGTTTTTATTCTTCTCCTGTTTGGGTCTCTCACTCTCAAGGTGGTCCCAAGGGGCGCCTGGATGGCTCAGTCAGTTAAGCATCTACCTTTGGCTCAGATCATGATCCCATGATCCTAGGATAGAGCCCCACATCGGGTTTCCTGCTCAGTGGGGAATCTGCTTCTCTCTGACCCTCTCACTCTGCCCCTCTCCCTGCTCATGCTCACTCACTCAGATTAATAAATAAAATCTTAAATGTGGTCTCAGTATCTCTAGAGCATCAGCATCATCTGGAAACATATGAAGAAATTCAAATTCAAAAACAAAAAAAGAAAGAAATACAAATTCATGGGCTCTTCGCTGGTGACCTGAACCAGAATATCTGCAGATGGGGCCCAGGAAACTTACTTAAACAAGCTTCCAGTTGATTCTTAATGCATATGAACATTTGAGAACCATGGGACTTTTTGCCTTCTTTTAGTTTTCTGAATAATTTATACTGAGCTGCTTCATCATTGGTGGATTGGAGTAAAATACTGTTGCTTTTATCAACATAAGTCTGTGTGAAAACCTTTTGAGTTATTGCAAATCTGCATTTCTCTTGAATTTTTTTCAGACTGTCTGTAGGGATCAAGATGACAGTTGAATTTAGAAGGGCATTAAAAGTCAACAAGAGGGGCGCCTGGGTGGCTCAGTGGGTTAAAGTTTCTGCCTTCGGCTCTGGCCATGATCCCAGGGTCCTGGGATTGAGCCCCGCATTGGGCTCTCTGCTCAGTGGGGAGCCTGCTTCCTCCTCTCTCCCTCTGCCTGCCTCTCTGCCTGCTTGTGATCTCTGTCTGTCAAATAAATAAATAAAATCTTAAATTAAAAAACTCAATAAGAGGGGTGCCTGGGTTGCTCAGTCTGTTAAGCAACTGCCTTCGGCTCAGGTCATGATCCCAGGGTCCTGGGATCGAGCCCCGCATCAGACTCCCTGCTCAGCGGGGAGTCTGCTTCTCCCTCTGCCTACTGCTGTGCCTACTTGTACTCTCTGCCTGTCAAATAAATAAATAAATTTTTTAAAAAATCAACAGGTTACAGTGTATGTCACGTTCATAGTTGTATCCTTGGCGACTAGTATAAACTAGGTTCTTTTAAAGTATTAAGTGAAGGAATACATGTCACCCACACCCCCACTGCCACTGGTCAGCTGGCAAATTTTGTCCATCTCCATGAAATTAACATGTTGAAATCATGGAGTAGGTCTACTCTGAATTGTGCTTTTCCCACTTTGCAGAGAAGTATTCTTTTTCCTAAGTTGCTACAATTTTTCTTGACTCATTAGGTTGGAGGACGTGTGCCAGTATTAGACACACTCATAGAACTTGTTACCAGAGGCCGATCTATCCCGGTACATCTGAATTCTTTACCAAGACTGGAATTACTAGTAGCTGAGGTTCAGGCTTGGAAAGAATGTGCTGCTAATACATTCTTGACTGAGAATTCTCCATATTCTCTCTTAGAGGTAAGTTTGCAACCAGCCCACCTACGAGACCTTCGATCTCGTAGCTTATAGAACGTGCAGTCCCTTCCCTTACAAAGGTGGCATCACTGACTGGTCTACATACTGGGAGTTATTTTTTCAGTAGAGCCAGGGAGATTCTTCTAAACTTCCAGTGAAATAACATTTAAATGTCATCTGGATATACTTAGGGATAGCATTCAGTGTCTAAAGAAGAACATTTTTCTCATTGAAGTTCTTCAATCTGGGTTGAAATTGGACTTCTAACCTTGTCCATGCTGCACCATTTGCATTTAATAAGCCTGGTAAATGGTCTCATCCACCGCTCATGAACTGCTGGAGTTGCACTTGTTGTATTTTTTGTAGCTGATACTGATGGTACATTATTACTAGAATTGGTAAATATCATGTTGAACTTAACTACTGTTTCATCTGATCTATAATCAAAGTCAGTCATTTTTGGGAAATTCATTCCCTCCCTCCTCGGCCCTCCCTTGGTAGAGGAGAGTTTTCTGACTTTAGGATGGCATGTGATAGAGGAAACGTTAGATAAGAAGTTTCCATCCTAACCACTGCTTAGGCTTTATTGTGGGGCTTATTCCTAAGGCTTAATCTGAAACCATCTTACTGTTGTGCTTTGCCCCACGTTAGGTCCTGTGTCCTCGATGTGACATTGGCCTTTGGGGATTGAAGAGGAAGCAGAGAAAGTTCAAGGAGCCCTCACCAAGTGGAAAGAAGAAAAGCACCAAACTAGAGAGTCTGAGTGACCTGGAGAGAGCTTTAAGTGAAAGCAAGGAGACTGCTTCAGCTGTACGTAGTGGGCTTTTTCTTCTTCTTTCTCTGTTGCCTAGGGAGGAGGATTTCTAACCCTTTCTTGTTCACAGGGATATTGGTAAGGCATGTAAAAGGATAACCTTAAAAATACTCCGTTTTGGGACGCCTGGGTGGCTCAGTTGGTTAAGCAGCTGCCTTCGGCTCAGGTCATGATCCCAGCGTCCTGGGATCGAGTCCCACATCGGGCTCCTTGCTTGGCGGGGAGCCTGCTTCTCCCTCTGCCTCTGCCTGCCATTCTGTCCGCTTGTGCTCGCTCTCTCTCCCTCTCTCTCTGACAAATAAATTAAAAAAAAAAAAAAAAAAACTCCGTTTTACCAGAAAGACTTTCTGAAAATTGTCAAATGTGAATGTGAGTTCAAGCCCCATGTTGGGTGTAGAGCTTACTAAGTAAAAATAAATAAATACACAAACACACATGCTTAAAAAAGAAAAGTGTATTGGATACCTTTGTGTCTGGCTGCATTTAGTAAGCGCTGTTGATTCAAAGATGATATCATCATAAGGAGCTGAAGCAGAGTCTAGCTCATGTTTAGTGAGCCATAGTATTAGGACAAAAGAAGATAGGTGATTTGGATGCTTTGTTTTTTTGTTTTTTGTTTTTTCTTCTATAGAGCTGTAATTGACATATAACATTGTTAGTTTCAGGTATACATAGTTATGGACTTTTTCTTTTTTAATGATAAGAACTTTAAAGATCTGGGGCACCTGGGTGGCTCAGTGGGTTAAGCCCCTGCCTTCGGCTCAGGTCATGATCTCAGGGTCCTGGGATCGAGCCCCGCATCGGGCTCTCTGCTCAGCAGGGAGCCTGCTTCCCTTCCTCTCTCTCTGCCTGCCTCTCTGCCTACTTGTGATCTCTCTCTGTCAAATAAATAAATAAAATCTTTAAAAAAAAAAAAAAAAAGAAGAACTTTAAAGATCTATTCTCTTGGGGTGCCTGGGGGCTCAGTTGGTTAAGTGCTGCCTTCAGCTCAGGTCATGATCCCAGGGTCTTGGGGTCGAGCCCCGCAGCTGGCTCACTGCTCAGTGGGGAGCCTGCTTCTGCGTCTTTCTCTCCCTGGCACTCTGCCTACTTGTGCACTCTTAAAGATTTAAAAATTTAAAAATAAAAAATAAATTTACATCTTAAAGATTTAAAAATCTTTAAAAAAAAAAAGATCTACTCTCTTAGCAACATCCAAGTATACAGTATAGTACAATATTATCTGTAGTCAACATGCTGTACCTTATATCCTCAGAACTTCTTTTATAACAAGAAATTTGTACCTTTAGACTGCCTTTACCCAGTTAGCCCACTCCCTACCCCTGGCCTCTGGCAGCCACCAATTTGTTCTCTATATCCGTGGGTTTGGTTTTTTGTTTTTTGTTTTTTGGGTGTTTTTTTTTTCCCCTCAATTCATACAGAGTTTGTCTTTGACTTATTTCACTTAACCTAACGCAGTTACATTCCATCTGTATTAGTGCAAGTGGCAAGATTTCCTTTTTTTTTTTTTAATGGCTGAATAATAGTCCATTGTATATACATACACCACATTTTTTTTTAAGATTTTAATTATTTATTTGACAGACAGAGATCACAAGCAGGCAGAGTGGCAGGCAGAGAGAGAGGGGGAAGCAGTCTCCCTGCTGAGCAGAGAGCCCGATGTGGGGCTCGATCCCAGGACCCTGGGATCATGACCTGATCCAAAGGCAGAGGCTTAACCCACCGAGCCACCCAGGCATCTCCGTACACCACATCTTTATCCATTTATCCACTGGTGGACACTTAAGTTGCTTCCATGTCTTGGCTACTGGAAATAATGTTGAAGTGAACATGGGGGGTGCAGGTTAGTTAAAACTAACTTTTAAGTTAGTTTTTTTCTTTTCTTCAGATAAATACCCATAAGTGGAATTGCTGGATCATTTGGTAGTTCTATTTTTCATTTTTTGAGGAGCCTCCATACTGTTTTCCAGGATGGCTGCACTGATTTATGTTCCTACCAACAGTGCATCAGGGTTCCCTTTTTGCACATCCTCACCAACATGTGTTACTTCTTGGCATTTTTTATAATAGCCATTCTGCTAGGTGTGAATTGATCTTGCATTGTGGTTCTGATTTGCAGTTTCATGGTTGACCACCTTTTCATGTACTTGTGTCCTCTTTGTCTTCTTTAGAAAAATATTCCTATCCTCTGCCTATGTTTGTTTTCTACTATTAAGTTGTATGTGTTCTTTATGTATTTTGTTAACGCCTTATCAGTATGTGCTTTGCCAATATTTTCTTCTGTTCTATAGGTCAGCTTTTAATTCTGTTGGTTTTCTTTGCTATACAGAAGCTTTTAGTTGGATGTAGTCCCATCTGGGTGCTTTAAGTGGCACAAAGTGTTCTCCGCTCTTCCAGCTTCTTCCCAGTCCATTCCTTTGTAGCTGTCTGACTTCTGGTGATTGACATGGGATTGCCTTGATTTATGTATTTTGACACAGATTTCCTTAGCACATATTTGTATATTGGTCAGATTCTAATCACATTCTGCTGCTTGAGCATCATTCTGTGTTTGTTTGTTTTTTAAGATTTTATTTATTTATTTGACAGATCACAAGTAGGCAGAGAGGCAGGAAGAGAAGGGGGCGGGGCATAGGCTCCCCGCTGAGCAGAGAGCCCAGGGCAGGGCTCAATCCCAGGACCCTGAGATCAAACCTGAGCCAAAGGCAGCCGCTTAACCCACTGAGCCACCCAGGCACCCCTCATTCTGGTTTTTTTAAGGTGCTGCTTTCCACTGTTAACTTCTGTGGTCTATTTTTGTAAATCCATTTTCTTGAACTTTGCATGCTGTATCTTTCAGAGTCTAGTCTCTCCCCATCTAGTGTATGAAGCCATGGCTTAAGAACTCAGACATTACTTTTTGACTTCATAGTAGAACTCTGAAAGACAAGCTGTCGGCTCTCCATTTGTGAGTTCTAGGAAGGCATCTTATCACATAACCCATGTATATATTGCCTGTACATTGTTTTTGTCTACAGAAACAGTGGATTTTTTAAAAATATGCCAAAGATTTGTTACCTAATTTACTTCTAGATCTTTTTGTTTCTTCCTACTCATTCATACTTTTTTTTTTCCCGTTCCAAAAAGATAATGGAGAGTTCATTTTGGCCTTATGACTCAGGGCACCTCATCTGGTGAATCATAATGGGTCTGATGGTGGGTGGGTGTGATAACTGGGAATGGTTTTAACTGTAACAGGTTAACATTTTAAGGATTTGCAAATAGAATTGGGGAAAGGAATGGTTCCCACAGCCTGTAGCTTCTGTTTCTAGAGGGAAGAGCTCCGTTTTAAAAGTCTACACTTTCTCCTCCATTTATCTATATTTCTGTATCAATGAAGTGCTGTTGGAGGACCATGGTGGTCCAGCCTTTTATCGGGGAAACTGGGTATTAAGTTCAAGGTGGTAGTAGCTAACTCTTAATGTAGCCAGTGATTTTAGTTTATCACATTTAAATAGCTTTTACTTCATGGTGCATAATGGATAAATCTGTAATGCCTAGACCTAGTTTATGTATTGGACAGCTTATATAGTTCATTAGTCCGTTCATATAAAGGTTCTAATTATGGACATCTTGTAAATACTGTTCAGGAATATGTTCAGTGTCACCTCAGGTTTTTATGTGAAGTGGCTTCTGTTTATGAGTTATTTTCAAGCCACTTATACAGGTTAACTGAGCTCCCCACTGTTCTGGGACATGGCTCGTGTATTAATAGGGAGGAAAGATTTTCCAATTTGAATATACCTGCCACACTCTGCACAAAAGCAACTTGCTTTTGTCTGTGCCCCAGTGAGCTTATTTTCTAGCATGGACATGTGCGTGTGTACACGTGTATAAGTGAAGTCTGATAAAGTGCTCTCTATTTAATTCTTTCATGAGGTATCAGGTTCATTATCTGCAATGGTTGTGTTCAGCACACACGAAGGCCTTAGCGATTGTAGGAGGCATAAACTACCAGCCGCGCAGTAGCTGCTCTAGAGCCTTTTCTACCCAAAGTGCCTCTCTAGAAGGACAGGAGCTAATGGGACTCTGAAAACATGGAGAACCCCGGGAATTAGAGCATGCAGATGTGTGAGAAGCCTGCTTCTTTTAAGAGAAGTAAATGTGCAAGGAAGTTAGACTTTAGTAGCGTGTGCTCAGTCATTGCTCTCATTGTTCACTGTGTGCCAGGCACAGCGGCTGCCCCGCAGTCATCCCTGCAGGCCTGGGAGGTGGGCTCCGCTGTGAACCCCATTTAATACATGTGAATATTGAGCTGCAGTGGAATGTGCTGCCCAGGGCCACTCAGCTCAGTGAGATGGAGCCAGGATTCGAACGTAGATCATCTTCTCTGGGACCTGGGGTTTAGGAGAGGGCTACATTCTCTCTGACGTTGTCCTTGATTGGTCCTTTTTAGATGGCAACACTTGGGGAAGCTCGCCTAAGGGAAATGGAAGCCTTGCAGTCTCTCAGGCTAGCCAATGAAGGGAAGCTGCTGTCACCTGTCCAAGATGTGGAGCTGAGAGTCTGCCTGTGTCAGAAGGCCCCAGCTGCCCCCATGATCCAGTGTGAACTCTGCAGGGATGCTTTCCACACAAGCTGTGTGGCGGTACCCAGTATTTCACAAGGCCTCCGAATCTGGCTTTGTCCCCATTGTCGGAGGTCAGAGAAGCCTCCATTAGAGAAAATTCTGCCCCTGCTGGCCTCCCTGCAGCGTATCCGCGTTCGCCTTCCTGAGGGAGATGCACTTCGATACATGATCGAAAGAACGGTGAACTGGCAGCACAGAGCCCAGCAGCTGCTCTCATCAGGGAACCTCAAGTCTGTGCAGGATCGAGTGGGCTCGGGACTGTGGTATAGCAGATGGCAGGCCTCAGCGGGACAGGTGGCCGAGACAAATAAGGTGAGTCTGGACTTGTCTCTGCCAGTTCCTGGGATCTGCCCAGCTCTGTCCCTTTCCCTAATACCTTTGCTCTGGGACGGCTGCTGCTCCTGGCAATGGCTTGATACCAGTGCTGGTACCAGTGCTTGGTACCAGTGCTGACTGTGCAGCTCTCCACTTCGAGGGCTCTGTGTCCCTGCCGTGTTGTTTTCGTTTCCTCTGCTCCCGGCACTGGGAAGATGTTTCTCAGGCAGTCTACTTCTGGAGAGCAGTTTTCACCTTTTCATAGATAACGTAGCTATCTACGTTTTCCCATTCTGTGGGATATATACTTAACGTACTTGAATTTTTGGAATTTTTGCTTGACTGGTTTTTCCCCCCCTGCTTCCTCTCGTGTAAGTCACTGACTAGAGGGGAAGGTGCTTTCTGCCTTGTGTCTCTTACTGCCCCTTGAGGAAGGAGTAGGTTTTGAAGTGTCTGAGTACTGTGTTGCTTCTGAGGAAAGGCAGTGGCTTTCATACCAGCCGTGATCTTTCTGCTATAAAAGCCAGATTCTCCTGACCATCACTGGGGTGGGCAGAGTGTTTTGTCTTCTTCCATAGAAGGTGGCTGCAGGAAAAGAATGTGAAATCGCAGAAAAGTAGAGTCAGGAGGGCCGTATTCATTTGTCTTAGGAGTTTGACCTGATTTTCAGATCTCATACAGATTTTTCTAGCCGAGATCTCATAGCTTGCTTGTGCTATACTAACACAGACAGTGAATTATGAGTTAAATTGTTCAGCCGACCAAAGATAAAAGATAAAAAAATTGATTTCTATCATATATGTTTCCTTGTTTTCTTCTACATTTCTTTCCAGGCTTGTGAAATACAGGCAGTGCCTGGCACTTAGCAAATGATGAATTAAATTCTTGTTGCATAGGGTGAGTTGTGGTCATTTGGGTAGCCTACAGGGGAAACATGTCTGCTCTTTACGTAAGATAGGCTAGAAGTTTACTTCTATTGATAAAAGGAGAGGACATAACTCGTTTAACTTATTTACTAGTTCACAGTCAAAGGAGTGTTTCTCCTAGCACTTTTTAATAAACACTGAGGAAGGGAAGAAGGTGGACATGCATGAGATCTGGCAGTTCCTCGCTCGGTTTGCTCAAAGGGGCACATGTCTGTGTTCATTGTGTTACAGCCTTCGTTAGGAGAATTACATAGGGAATACAAGGCTGTATGATCTGTCCTCATGCAAAGAAAATGCCTTATCTCCCAATGGTGGTCTTGATCTCTCTGGAATCAGTCCAGGTAAAACCAGGAAGACTAAAGGCTTGTTGGATATGAGTTGATTTAGCTTGATCTAAAATAGAGACTTCTTTCAGTTGGGAATTGAAATCCTTCTTTCCTGTTTACCTGCTTGATAACCCAGACTACATTCCCTGGACTAGTAGGAGAATTTTTAATCCTGAAAAAGCCTTTCTTTTTTTTTTTTTAATTAATTTTATTTTTTATAAACATATAATATATTTTTATCCCCAGGGGTACAGGTCTGTGAATCGCCAGGTTTACACACTTCACAGCACTCACCATAGCACATACCCTCCCCAATGTCCATAACCCCATCCCCCTCCCAACCCCCCTCCCCCCATCAACCCTCAGTTTGTTTTGTGAGATTAAGAGTCACTTATGGTTTGTCTCCCTCCCGATCCCATCTTGTTTCATTTACTCTTCTCCTACCCCCTTAACTCCCCATGTTGCATCTCCTCTCCCTCATATCAGGGAGATCATATGATAGTTGTCTTTCTCCGATTGACTTATTTCGCTAAGCATGATGCCCTCTAGTTCCATCCACGTCGTCGCAAATGGTGAAAAAGCCTTTCTATAAAATGTTTTCCTTCCATTAGGTGTCTCAGCCTACTGGCACAACATCCTTCTCCTTGCCTGATGACTGGGACAACAAAGCCTCATACGTACACTCTCCCTTCTCCACTGGCCGAAGTTGCATCCCCCTCCATGGTTTGTATTTCTGATGAGGAGGAGCGGGGAGGGCTGGGCTAGAACAAGTAATCTTGCAGTAGGTTTTGTTGTTCAGGTCCATAAAAAGACTTTATCTTCAGATTCGGATATGGGTTACTGTGTATTTGCAAGGTAGGAGAATGATCATGCTTTAAGGTTATAAATGCAAAACAAACAGAGAAAGGCTTTAACACACTGCTTTCAGGGACGAAAGGGTTAATCCCGTGCCAGCTGACATTTAAATACCAGTCATTTCAGTCAGATGCCACGTCACGGGTTCTGCTGGGATCTTACACATAGTCTATACTTGAACCCTACCTCCTTTTTTTTCTATGTTGACTCTTGAACAGCACAGGTCCACTTAAACACAGATTTTTCTCAATAAATACATGACTGCAAATGTATATTTTCTCTTCCTTCTGATTTTCTGAAGTCTTTTCTCCTCAGCTTACTTTATTCTGGAAATAGTATATAATACATAAATATACAAAATGTGTCAATCAGCTTTATTGGTAAGGCTTCCAGTGAACAGTAGGCTGTTAGCATGAAGTTTTGGGGAGTTGAAAGTAATAACGGATTTTCAGCTGTGCAGGCACGCAGCCCCCCTGACTCCGTTGTTCAGGGGTCCGCTGTGCTTGTGTGTACATGGCTGTCCCAGGAGTTCTGCCTGGAGCCACAACGGGAGTTCTGACCCTTAGTCAGGCCCTAGTAGTATTTGTTTAATAATGGGGTTGGAGCTACTCAGTTCACCCAGACTGCCCACGTCTTGCCCCTGTTCCCTGCTTTCTGTTGAAGGCAGAAGCTATCCAGGCAGATGTACGGCCTCTTCCATGTTAGCTGTAATTGAAAGTGAAGATGGGATTCCGTGTAGAATTAGTACTTCCCCAGTAATCAGAAGCCTGAGAAAATCTTGTTTGGGCTCTTACTATATTATGGCTTTAAACACATTATGTGAACCTGACTGCAACTGAATATAATTTCCCAAGGAGAGAGTGGCAGTGGTTTGAGGGCTAGTCCTGCTTTGCTTGCATGTCCGCGTCCATGTGGAACACCCTCCATTTGTCGTCATTACGCTTTGGTGTGTTCTTTGACAGGTGTTAGTCCAGAAGTGAATGAACTGTTGATGGAAGCCCAGTTGCTCCAGGTATCCCTTCCTGAAATTCAGGAACTTTACCAGACTTTACTTGCAAAGCCAGCCCCTGCTCCGCAGACTGATCGAAGCTCACCAGCTAGACCCAGCAGTGAGAAGGTGCGTGTCCGCCGGGCAGCCGGGGAATACAGCCTGGCGTGGGGGGCATCCCGTCGAATTCGTTCAGTGAATGGGATTCTGTTTTCCATCCAGCAAAGGATGCAGACTTCTACCTCACAGCCTCCTTTCCTAAGGCTGTGATAAGCAGAAGGGCGGTAGGCATCACTCTGGCCTCACATCCTGGAGTTTGGTGCTGTTTTTTAAGTGACTGTGAATTTTTTTTTTTTTTTTCCTTTTAGCATGGTGCTTTTCATCATCTCCATATGATAATAGCTAGAAGTAGAATTTTTTTCCTGTAAGAGAAAGACTGTAGAGATGAAAATAAAATTATAGCTGGGAAGGCTTTTGGTATAAAGCTTTCAAAACTTAAAGAATATCTTGGAGTTAATGTTTAACAAATGTTTTAACTGCTCTAACCCTAACAGGACAGCTGGTGCAAGGACTGGGTCATCAGACTGAGGGGGCCTGTTTTGAGTGCTGACTTACTTGAAGGGGATAGATACCATGTATGTCCTACGTCTTAGCTTAAAGATGCTGCTACTCTTATGTTAGTGAGCGAGCTGACCTATAACATTCAGAACTCCTGATGAGGGCGCCTGGGTGGCTCAGTGGGTTAAGCCGCTGCCTTCGGCTCAGGTCATGATCTCAGGGTCCTGGAATCAAGCCCCGCATCGGGCTCTCTGCTCAGCAGGGAGCCTGCTTCCCTCTCTCTCTCTGCCTGCCTCCCTGTCTACTTGTGATCTGTTTGTCAAATAAATAAATAAAATCTTTAAAAAAAACAAAAACAAAAAACCTCCTGATGAGAATGTAGTCAGGGTGAAGAGAAGAATCTCATTATCAACTATCATTTAGAATTTTATTTTTTTTTATATTTTTAAATTTTAAAAAGATTTATTTATTTATTTGAGAGAAGAGAACGTAGAGGGAGAGGGAGAGCAGACTCCCCACTGAGCATGGAGCCTGACGTGGAGCTCGATCTCACGACTCTGAGATCATGACCTGAGCCTAAAACAAAAGTCAGACGCTCCACCAACTGAGCCACCCAGGTGCCCCTAGAATTTTATTTTTCATTATGATACCAAATAGTAGTGTAGCACCATTATTGATGACGTTCATTTAAGGCACTTTATTTCTTTAAGGGGTCGGGATGTATGTCCTTAAGGAACGTATCAGCACAGTTCCTTAGAAGTCCATAGGTAAGAGGATAAGCATATACACCTAGGTAGGAACTACATGGTAGTCTTTTACTCCTGTAGTTGGTGAAGAGAAGAATGTAGGCATCTCCCCATCTTCTGCTGCTAATTTGAAAGCTAATCATGTCTTTAACATTTCCTTTTCCTACTCTTTCTTTTGATAGCACTAGCAGTTAAGTTAGCTAAACCCAAACAGGTTGTCCTGTAGTACGTGAGAGGACGTGGTAGCAGGGGTGTTAGGATGCGGGTTTGGGTTTTTTTGGTTTGGTTTTTTTTGTTTTGTTTTGTTTTGTTTTTTTCTTCAGTAAGTCTTCTCTACACCTGATGTGAGGCTCGAACTCACCCCCAGATAAAGTTGAGTGCTCTTCCCCGACTGAACCAGCGAGGTGCCCCGGGTTGCAGGCTTTTTTTTTAATGTTGATGAGAGATCATCCGGTTTCTCATACAGCTAATAATTCACTAGTTTGAGTAACAGGCAGACGGACGGCTAAAATCCAATTTGCCTATCTTCCACCTAGAATGAGTGCTGCCGCGGGAAGCGAGACGGAATCAACAGTCTTGAGAGAAAACTGAAGAGACGCCTGGAAAGAGAAGGCCTCTCCAGTGACCGATGGGATCGAGTTAAAAAAATGCGGACCCCCAAAAAGAAGAAAATCAAACTGAGCCACTCCAAGGACATGAACAGTTTCAAGTTAGAGAGAGAGCGTAGCTATGAGTTAGTCCGTTCTGCCGAAACTCATTCCCTGCCCTCAGATACATCCTATTCCGAACAGGAGGACTCTGAGGATGAAGATGCCATCTGCCCAGCTGTGAGCTGCCTGCAGCCAGAAGGAGATGAGGTCAGTGAGGTTTGGGCCATAGAGGACGTGCTTTCCCTTAACTCAGAAACCCTGTAAGCTACACCTCATCTCGCTGGGTCTTTCTCTCCTGCTTATCTGCTTTGAGCTGATCTGAATGGATTGCTCAGCCCTCCCCCACTGATATCTCTGCTCTTACATCGTTCCTGGGTCTTCTCCCTTCTCTTGAAGAAACTCTTATTCTTCCCTTTTTCCTTTTCCTGCTCTTCCAGCTTTCACCTCCCGGCGCTAAGAAGGTGGGAGGGATGCTGATGTAATGCCCTTTTGCTTACTTATCACAGGGCGGCGCTGTCTTAACCCCAAAGCAGTCACGACTTGAAGAATGGCTTTGACTTGGTTGCTTTGGCTGGTGGGCCAGCTACACTCATGTGGCATAGCTGTTGTGCCGGAGGTCCCAGTGGTGGGACGGTGGCCGTTGGTGGCAAACGGCCTGAATATCTTGAGGCTGGCCTGCCCAATTTCGAATCACATTTTTTCCTCTGAAAACCCCGTCTCCCTGCTCTTTGTAACCAGGTGGACTGGGTCCAGTGTGATGGCAGCTGCAATCAGTGGTTTCACCAGGTCTGTGTTGGTGTTTCTCCAGAGATGGCAGAGAAAGAAGACTACATCTGTGTGCGCTGTACTGTGAAGGACGCACCAAGCCGAAAATAAAAAACACAAACACAAACACCCCCCACCCCCAACCACTTAATGTAATTCAGGACTCCAACCAAGAAGATTTCTTCAATTTCTCAGCAAAGCTACAGGACTGGTATTCAGACCAGCCTGTAAACGGTGCTATTTCTATTCCTTACGGGATCATTTTTCCAGAACTCTTTGAAAAAAAGAAAAAACAACTAAAAAATTTTTTGACACTTTTTGTATTTTTTTCCTTAAGAGCTGTTTGTGGTTGTTGAGGTGTGAAATGCTGACTGGTTTTTTTGCAGGGGTTTCCAGCAATTTGGAAGGCATTGGAGCTTTCACCTTTTCATGTACAGCATTAAAGTCTTACCTCTGTCTGGGATTTACCGGCTTAAGAGTCCAACTCAGTTCCAGTGCCCAGAAGGGCTCCAGAGATTCCAGTAAATCCTCATTTGAGGAATTTCTCTCTTGTTTACTCTGTTACCATATTGGGGAACTTAAGTTTTTCACTTTTGGGGTTTTTGTTTGTTTCTTTATCCACTTTTCTTTTTCCTGGTAGACTAGATTTATTTATCAAAGCAATAACTTCTATGTTGGTTTCAGTGGCTGGAATTAAAACAAAACAAAACAAACTTCCAAACAGTGTGTTGGTGCTTTAGCATTTGGTTGATGTACAGAACACAAATGTCTAGTTTCTAGTGTCACTGATGAACTAGTGATGTAGAAAAGAGACTGCTCTGTAAGTAATTGCCACAGCTGTATTTTGGCTTTTCCCCTGCCCCTTCCTTCCTCTCCTACTATTTTTTTGGTAGCTTGTATCAAATGTTGCAGTTTATATTGTGGAATAAATCCTTGGTCCTAATTTAACACTAAATGCTGGTTATTTAGAGCCATTAGACTACAGTTTCATACGCCCCTGTACGTTGTGGGCCTGGAAGAGCAAGAGGGGGGTTGCTTGCTTTGGCCTCTGCCCAACTAGGCTACAGCAGCGGTGGACGGTTCTTCTGTACCTTATTCTGCTTGGTGGGCCATATGCCTCCCGTCTCTACTAATCAAGAACCCCACCTAGTCTTCAAGGAACAGAACTTGTCTTTAAAGCCATGATGCTTTTCAGTAAGCTTTTCAGAATGGTGGCAAAGCATTCCAGTCCTCCTCGTGAGAATGATGTCTTCATTATATTGGAATTGACAGGAAAACCTGGTTTAGGGTTAAGATGTCAAAAGGAAATCTAAGGAAGATGGTCCTTGCGGAGGGCTGGGAAAGTGTGGGTCAAGGGACAGCTTGTCAACATGCAGGCTCTGCCTCCGACACGTCCTTCCCTGTCTCTGACTCTAGCTGTTGTTACTGGTTGTCCATAGTCCACAGTCTTTTTCCTCCTCTCTTTTTTAAAAGGCTCTGTTCTGCAGTGAAGAAGGCCTTCTGCTGAACAGAACAGACCCTTGCTTGGGTTTTCATCTTCTGTTGGTCATAGTTATCCACCACCACCACCCCCCATTCTATAGCCGTAAACCAGGAGATGGGTAGAACTAGTGGGTCTTGAATGAAAGAAAACAAAAACAGCAATTTGTGATGTAGCAGAGATTGAAATGATGCAATTCAAATAATTAAATCTCTTTAAGAATGACTTGCAGTTGTCTGCAGTTTTCCCACAGTTGTGATGTCTGTCCTCATCTGTTGAGGGTTCTGGGGCCAAAAGAGAAGAAGAGTCTCCAGGGGACAATCTGGAATAATTGTGCTTTGGCCTTTTTTAAGTATCCGAATTCTTAGAACCCCTGACACTGGGACAGGATGCCAGCTGTCCCAATTCCATTGCGAATATAAGCTAAAAGGATACACTGCGGTTAAAATAAAGCCTTTGCCTTTAGAGAGCTTTTGCCCATCTGGTATGTACCTCCTGTGCCCCCTCCTCGTTTTTCTTCTCACGTGTGGGTTGTCCACAGTCCCTGACTACAGCGTTCCCAGTGAGGTAGCTTCTCTGCCCCTCTGAGTCGGGGGGAAGGGCAAGAATGTGTGTATTTACCCCCCCCCTCCCAGGAGAGAGCCTCTGATGTTTTCACATACGATGATACTGAAGTTGGAGAGCGCGGTCACCTGCCCACTGTTAAGAACCCAGATCTCGACTGCAGAGTGGTATTATCTAAAAACTTGTTTACGGGGTGTTAGCTGTGAAGCCAGCCTGTGTCCTAGAGAAATTTCTGCACCTGAGAAAGAGGAGAAAACACAGAGAAACTGATGCTTCATCTCCGTAGTCCTGCAGCTGCATGAGGTGTGAGAAGGAAGGACCGTCAGCCGGATTCTGAGCTGGGAGGGGGAAGGAGTCTAGTGAACTCAGCGCCAGAGGGCGGATGAGTGCCCCTGCCTCATGCCGGTGGCTCTTGTGTTTTGTTTTGTTTTTTTTTTTAAAGATTTTATTTATTTATTTGACAGAGAGAGATCACAAGTAGACGGAGAGGCAGGCAGAGAGAGAGAGAGGGAAGCAGGCACCCTGCTGAGCAGAGAGCCCGATGCGGGACTCCATCCCAGGACCCTGAGATCATGACCTGAGCCGAAGGCAGCAGCTCAATCCACTGAGCCACCCAGGCGCCCAGCTCTTGTGTTTTTGTTTTTCCTTCTTCCAAATCAGACTAGAGGATTTCTTACATGGACTCAAGAAAGGGCTTGTTTCTTATGTAGGCTCTAGGCTGGAGAAAGGTTGTGTAATTTAGACTAGCTGTAAAGGAGTTAGACTTATTTTCACAATTTCATTTCAGCATCGTGGGAGGTGGAACTTATTTCTTCTATTTCAAGGTTAGCCTAAAGCCAGAGATGCTGTCCATGATGGTGGAAGTTGGTAAAAGCCTGCATTTCCGTGCTTCATTCTGCCATACAGAGCTTCAAAAAATGCTATATAAAGATCTTGAGACTTTAGGTCTTCCGTTTTGACAGAAGTATCTGGGATTCACTTAATTTGCTGTTAAAATTAACCTGACCCTTCAGGTATTTATGCAGGATAACCGTGAGAACAAAGTGGAGGCCTACCTGGAAAGGGGGTAAAACTTGGTGTTGCATTGTACGTTTTGTTGAACTCTGAAGGCCCTTTTGTAATGGGTTTCTGCCTCTTCTGTTTTTTCATAATCTTGCTGGGTATTTGGCACTGTATTAAGACCTGCCTCAGGCTTGGATCAGGCACTGAGTGATATTTTGTGCTCCTGGGTGTTCTGGGCTTAGTCCTGCCTAGATTTCTTGCTATATAGCACAGATTGGAATGGATTTAGCACAGATTGGAATGGATTATAGATGCTATTATATACCTGTAACAGGAGATAGAATTGAACGACAGATACTTCAAGAGTCATTACCCATCACCATTCAGTATCTGTGCTAGTCTATGATAGGTGTCTACCTATATTAAGAGGCCTTTCATTGCCATATTGATGTAGAAAACACAGTCCTCTTCTGATGAAAGTTTACCTGTTGGGAAGAAGAGCTGAGGAAAACAGTGAAGATCCCAGTGCCTTGATTTAGCCCCATATGAGAGTCGGAGTCTTTCTCAGCTCCTATTTGGGCACCAGAGCGATGGCTTCACACCTTTTGCCCCTGTCATCAGCCCCTTGCATGTAGCTCCTCAGTCTTCCCAACTTTCTGAGAGGTTCCATGTGTAACTAACTTGTAATTGAAATGTTACTGAAAAGCTGCCTAAACAAAATATTGTATAAAGTAGGAACTTGTGTAAAGTAATACTGTTGTAAATCCATTTCGAAAGTATAAAGAATTAATTTGTAAAGTGTATATTTCACGTCTTCCAAATTTATGTAAAGTTTTCATGTTATCATGATTGCTTACTTAGGAATAGATCTTTACATTTTTGTCAGTATGAATGGAACCCAGCAACAGGCCATCCAGCTCCCTGTCCTGGCTCTGGGTTAATTGTAAAGAATGGAGGGCTGGGACATGGTGGGTTTGGACATGTCTTTTATTTTCAGGACAACTGCTGCATTGCCATCGAGGGATGGAATTGTGATGTCATTTGATCTGTTCCAGGTGAGTGGAGGCCAAAGGACTATTCTTTGTTTCCCCTAAGTTGGAAAAACAGAGAAATTAAAAAGTTGCCTTTCTGGGGAAACAAAAGTTATTATTTTTTTAAATAAATGCCCAAAAGCACCCTCTCCAAAAAATAAAAAAATAAAAATCCAGCTCCCAGCAGTCTCCTCCCCACTCAAAGTTAGACAGGAGTGCACGTTCTAGCCCTGACTCCTCCTCTTGTCCCGTGCCAGTGGTTTCTCACCATAATTTTAGTGGGAATTTAAACAAAAGCCGCTTTTACATATGATTGGGATGGGTAGTTTAACAGTTAAAAAGTCAGTTGAGTGTGAAAAAGTTGTACATTTAAGCTGGCCATACAGCATAGTTATCCTACATATGCTTACTAATAAACTCTAAAAGTGAGGAAAATTATGGTTAGAAGGCAAGGGACCTGGGCGCCTGGGTGGCTCAGTGGGTTAAGCCGCTGCCTTCGGCTCAGGTCATGATCTCAGGGTCCTGGGATCGAGGCCCGCATCGGGCTCTCTGCTCGGCAGGGAGCCTGCTTCCTCCTCTCTCTCTACCTGCCTCTCTGCCTGCTTGTGATCTCTCTCTGTCAAATAAATAAATAAAAATCTTTAAAAAAAAAAAATGGTGATTAAAAAAAAAAAGAAGGCAAGGGACCTTCATTCACAATAATCATAATGAATGATCTATGATTTTCAGCTTGAACTTTTTAAAAGTGAACCCTACTCTAACATGGGGCTCAAATTCCGCACCCCAAGATCAAGAGTCGGCGTGCTGCACTGACTGAGCCTGCCAGGAGCCCTAGCATGGACTTCTTTTAAAATGCACAAAGAATTTAGACATTGTGAAGGAACTGGACTTCAGGATTCTAGATAATTTACTCATTTCTCCAATCTATAGTTTGACCTAAATCTAATTTAATAGCAAGTTTTATAAGCATCTCAATATTCATGTCACTTGTATGCCTAATGTGGGACTCGAACTCACAACCCTGAGGTAGAGAGTCACATGCTCTACTGAGTCAGCCAGTCACGTGCTCTACTGACTCCCCCAATCTAGTTTTTATACAGGTTCTTTTCACACATTTCATTGGTTGTGTAATAATGAGAACATAATTACTTGCACAGATGAACTAGTATAGGATGAGGAGCAAATGCGGCTCCACAGGTGATCAGAAGGGAGCAAATTACCAGCACTCTACAGGCCAAGACCACCAGTGCCTTTTACAGAAAGTACAACAAGCTTAGCTTAAGCTAGACTTGGTCCAGCTCTTGTGAGGCTTTCTTAGCCGCTCGGAGGAGGCTGTTGTTAGAGATAACCTGTAGCCTCTGGAGCTGGCCCTACGCGCTGACCACTTAGCGCACAGACAATTCTGTTCCTTTAATGCTAACGGAGTCCCTGTCATGGTCACTGTTCCTTAGGGTGACGTCTCAAGGTGAAGGTAGCAAGTATCCCTATTTCACAGGTGTGAAAACTAAAGCAAGCCAGTCCTAGGTCAGGTGGGCTTAGGAATGTGAGGAGACTGATCTGGAAGAACCAATCCCTCAGTGTGGTTTGTTGGTTTCTGGTCTGGGGCTCTTTGAGTCTCAAAGGACTCAGCATATTGGCTCCTGGCATTGGTGACCCCACTTCACCCTCTGCCCCAGCCCCCACCTTCCTCTTGTCTCCAGACAGTAGGCGAGGAGTGGGCAAGTATGACCGAGGTCGTAGTCCCCAGTGGGCCATTTGTTCTGTTGTGACTATGGTTGTGAGAGGCTTTTTATTTTCTAGAGATGACATGATCCAGCAGCCATCACTAGCCTTGAAGTGGCCACTCCTGAATGGGCAAAATGCCCTCAACAAGTTTCGTTTTCCTGACAGAACACGGTCCATAACGTGTGTCCCATGAGAGTGCTGGCCCTGCCAGAGACCTGTGTGTCTCCTCAGGCAGTTAGTTTCATGAGCGGAGGCAGGTCATGGGCACAGGCCTCTCAAACTTGTGTATGCCTTGCAAGATGACTGAGCATGGCAGGTGGGAGTGTCCAGGCTGTTATGATCTCTTTTTTTTTTTTTAAAGATTTTATTTATTTATTTGACAGAGATTACAAGTAGGCAGAGAGGCAGGCAGAGAGAGAGAGAGGAAGCAGGCTCCCTGCTGAGCAGAGAGCCCGATGTGGGGCTCGATCCCAGGACCCTGGGATCATGGCCTGAGCCGAAGGCAGAGGCTTTAACCCGCTGAGCCACCCAGGCGCCCCTGTTATGATCTCTTTGTTGCTGTCCCACCTCGTCACCCCACCCAGAGAAATTCTTCAAGGGGGGAATAGGCAGCTTAGAGTGGGGCTTCTTACTGAATCCAGGGGAAGTGGTGTCCAGAAACCAAAGCAGAGGAGAGTCTGAAGAAGGAATAAGTCAGTGTGGGCGCTCTCTTGATTAGGCAGCTGCCTTTGGCTCAGGTCATGATCCCAGGGTCCTGGGATCAAGCCCTGCATCGGGCTCCCTGCTCAGCGGGGAGCCTGCTTCTCCCTCTCTCACTGCCTGCCTCTGTGCCTACTTGTGCTCTTTGTTAAATAAAATCTGAAAAGTGTGGCGGGATATGAAAGCTCTCAGACTTCCTTGTCTATACATGGATGCATGTCCCTGAAGGAGCCACTACTAGAGGCAACCCTGGCTGTCGCTCCAGGCTTGGCCACCAGGGAGCGCTACTTGGTTGCCATAAACGCCATGGATCTTCCTGCCATGTTGATGTAGGTTTGTCCCCTTTAGAATTGACCAAAAGGGAAACAAATTAGGCTATTTTTAATAGGAGTTAAGGCTCCAGTCCTTTCTTGCACAGACCCCCCCCCCCCGACTTTGGTTTTTGAATAAATTCATAAATCCAAGGGAAAATGGGACAGGTAGAGATTAGGAATAAAGGTCCTCTTGGTTCAGGGATTGGGATATAAGGGAAAACCCCAGAGAGAGGCTGGCCTGATCAGAGGAGTGAGGTGAGCTGATTGGAAGCCTGTGTCTTCCTCAGGGCCACCCTCGTTGGGCCATAACAAAACTGACATGTATAATGGAGGGCTTTCTATGAATCCGTAGTGGCTGGGTCCTGGAGGAAGCAGATGTAGGAGCTGGTCATTATCTCTGCTGGGTGGTGATAGACTGAGTACTGAGGAAGTTGGGGAGTGTAGGATTTGCACTGAGCTAGAATACGGATAGAATTTGTATGAGGCTTGAAGCCAGTTGCTGAGCCAGACCTCAAACCCATATCTTGCTAATACGTGACTCCTGCTTTTTCCACTGTGCTGTGACCTCTACCACATTCCTAAGTTCTTTTTTAAAATGCTTATATAAGGGCACCTGGGTGGTCATGATTCTGGGGACCTGGGATCCAGCCTTGCATGGGGCTCCCTGCTGGGTGGAGAGCCTGATCCTTCCTCTCCCTCTGCCTGCTGCTCTGCCTGCTTGGGCGCGTGCTCTCTCTCAAATAAAAATCTAAATAAATAAATAAAATGCTTATACAACACAAATGGCCAGATAGTATTCTTCGGGGTTTTACATCTATTAGTTAATCCTGCTAACAGAAACGAAGTAGGGGCTCCTGGGTGGCTCAGTGGGTTAAAGCCTCTGCCTTCGGCTCAGGTCATGATCCCAGGATTCTGGGATCAAGTCCCCAATCAGGCTCTCTGCTCAGCAGGGAGCCTGCGTCCTCCTCTCTCTGCCTACTTGTGATCTCTGTCAATAAAATTAAAAAAAAAAAGACAACCAAACATCTTAAAAAAAAAAAAAAAGAAGTAGTAATATTTCCCTCTGGGTATGGGTGGGTGGTGGGATTTTGATGCAAAATTGTGCCCTTAATTGTTAGCTTTAGAATTTGAAATAGGAGGGCACCTGGGTGGCTCAGTGGGTTAAAGCCTCTGCCTTCAGCTCAGGTCATGATCCCAGGGTCCTGGGATTGAGCCCCGAATTGGGCTCTCTGCTCAGCAGGGAGCCTGCTTCCCCATCTCTCTCTCCCTGCCTCTCTGCCTACTTGTGATCTCTGTCAAATAAATAAGTAAAATCTTAAAAAAAAAAAAAATTTGGAATAGGGAGCACATCAGTATTTCTTTTGCTCCACATCCAGATCCTTTGAAGGAGGGACATTCAGGATTCCTATACCTTTTTGCCCAGGAAGATAGCGGTCTATTTCCTAGCTGAACTAATGGCAATCACAGTTCTCTTTCTTGCTTCTACTATTAATGCTCTAATACACTGCTGCCCTGGGGCGGGGCGGCGTGATTTACTGGGGAGGAAAGTGGGTGTTTGCCCGGGACCTCAGGACAAGCCTACAGGAACGTCTCTTACTTAATAAGCAACACAAGAGGGCAGCAGAGGACCAGGATTGGGCTGTTTTCCTACCCGGTTCCCAGAGCTGGTATGGAGCCCACTGGAGGGGAGGCCATGGTAGGCTTAGACACTCAAGATCATTCTTATCTTTGCTTTTCTGTAACCTGCCTTCAGACACAGACTAATACGATGTTAACCCCTTTACAAAGTTCAGTTCTTTGTCTAACTCGCTGTTTAGAAAGAGCTTTGAGTTGTAGACTTAAGATCGAAGCCCAGGCTTGGGGTCCTCATTCCACCTAAGGCAGAGCAAATTCCTAAACCGCTGGATATCCTAGTCATGTGCCCAGCATACTGAGCACCTCCTATATTCTTAGCCCTGCACTAAGTTTTATAGACTCAGGGTGGGTAGAACATGGACATTGCACCCGAGGAGCTCCAACTTTAGCGTAGATCTCTATGTGAACAGTTTCTTCTCTAGTGGGCATGCATAATTGTGATGGAGCCAGAGGAGAGCAAGGCTTTGGAAAAGTGAAAAGTTGACACTTGAACTATGTCCTTACCAAACTGGCCTTGCAGAGGACGAAGGCTTAGCACATTTAAAATGAAGACTGGTTGGGGCGTCTGGGTGGCTCAGTGGGTTAAGCCTCTGCCTTCGGCTCAGCTCATAATCTCGGGGTCCTGGGATCAAGCCCTGCATCGGGCTCTCTACTCAGTGGGGAGCCTGCTTCCTCCTCTCTCTCTGCCTGCCTCTCTGCCTACTTGTGATCTCTGTCAAATAAAATCTTTTGAAAAAATAAAATGAAGACTGGTTAGAACACCTGGGTGGCTCAGTCGGTTAAGTGTCTGCCTTCAGCTCAGGTCATGATCCTGGGGTCCTGGGATTGAGTCCCACATCCAGCTTCTTGTTCAGTGGGGATCCCTCCGTTTGTGCTCTCTCTGACAAAATCTTTTTTAAAAAATTAAGACTGGTTTACAAGATCCCCAGGGACATCATTCCTCCCTCCCTCACCCAAGTTTGGTTTAACAACAGCTACCTAGAGCACCACCTAAGGTAGTCAAACAGGGACAGCAAATTGTTCCAGCGTCTGAGTAGGAGTAGGTCTTACCTAAGAGTGGGACACTTGGATACACGCACTCTGCTGTGTGAGTGGAGAAGGAGGGAAGTGGTCCCATGAGTCTGCTTAGCACCTGCAAGGATTCACAATGTGACCAGAACAAGATGTACATCTGGGGCAAGCTGAGGAAGAAGACATTTTGGGCAAAGAAATGCCATGTAATAATAAAGGCCAACCCAGCCCTTAGTATGTGCCAGGCATTTTTCTGAGCACTTTGCATATATAAAGTAATTTAGTCTTTACAACATCCCAGTGCGGTTGGCACTATCATACCCATTTTACAGATGAGAAACTGGAACTTAGGTTAAGACTGAAGGCCATCTAACTGGTACATAGAGGAGCCAGGATTCTAACCCAGATAGCCTACTTCCAGGGTCTGGACCCATAAAAACAAGATAGAAGCTCTCTTGAGTTTAGCCTCTGGCTCTCCAAAGCAATCAGCCCTTCCTAAAATTCCCCAGCAAACCTGCTGCCGCCCTTCAATGCTGCGGGTTTTCTCCTTCCCACGACCAGTAGGCTGAGGCTTATAGAAGCCTTATTTTTAGAGGAGTGAGTGAACATTCTTCTCTTTCCTAAACTGGTTTGGGTGTTCAGCTGCCTCATTAACATCCCGGTATCTGCGGCCTCGGGGTGCAGGGTGCCAGCGGCATACAGGCCCGTGTGCAGGGACCCTGCCCTCAGGGGCTTCCTGGGGGTGGATAGTGGCTCCCCTCAGCTCCCCTCCAGCAACTCCTCCCACCAGTAGCCACGTCCCCTTAGTTGGGACTGAGGTCAGGCAGATTTATTGTGTTCCTGGCAATGAGACCAAGTCAGTACGAGAAAACCAAGACCTTTAGTGATAAAAGTTGCATAAGCATAAGTATGGAGAGTCTCCAAGTGACTGGCCTAACTGGAAAGAGGACCTGCCCCGAGATCAGCTGCCCTTGAGGGGCCAGAAGCTGTGGTCAGTGGCTCCTAAGCCCCACGCAAGACCCAGCAGGCCTGCGCTGCCTGTGGGGCTTAGCTGCACACACACAGAGCCCTCTTCCGTCCAGACAGGAGCTGGTACCTAACATGGCTCCCTAGGGGGCGGGGGGCAGGCTCAGAGTTCTGGGTCCTTTTCCAACCTTCCCCTAGCGGAGCTGGCTTCTAGACTTAGTGAAGTTCCCTGGGAGTTACTCAGGTGCTCTGGGGCCAACAAGGAGACGCCTCTTTGCTGCCTCCTAGCGCCAGAAGCAATAATTACTGTTGAGTGCTTACTAGGGTGTCTGGTACAGTGCCAGGAGCTGGATCCCCTCAGTTAACTAATCCTATAAGCCCATCTCTGTGAAGTCACCTAACTTGCCTGAGGGCTTGTGAGAGGCGAGTTGAGATTTGAATCCTGGCAACTGGGATCCAGAAGCCCAACTGGTGACCGCTTTCCATATCGCCTCTTTTGAGAAGCCAGCAGGGGAAAGGACCTTACAGGATCTCCAAACCTACCCCCTAGTGAGTGGTTCTTCCAAAACATAAAACTGGCCCTGCGCTTCTTGTGTTCCTTCACAGTTTCTGTGGCCTCTGAAGAAAATCCAGACAGTCTGATCTGCCGGAGCCATCTTGATGTTGCTTTTGCCCCCCTGATCTTTCCTGATTCCCCAGAGCCACCCCTCACTCCATAGCCCCTGGGGAGCGATTTCCATTTCCTTAAGCAGAATAATAGTCACTATCTTTTATTAAGACCCCGCTTTTACATTATTTGATCTTCACAACAATGCCTTAAGGTAGGTGGCGAAGGCTCCAACAGAGAAAGAAATGGAGGCTTTAGAGATGTTAAGAAATGTGCCCAAGGTCCCAGCTTCCTGACTTGGACTTCGAAGATCTGCAGTGAGCGCGGTACCTTCTTTAACCAGGCAGGTGTGTCTGCCTGGAGCGCCTTCCCCTTCATCGCCCACCTGGACAACCAGCCCTTCCTCTGAAGGCAGCTGAAGGTTCTTGCATCAGGGAAGCCTGCCATTAGTTCTCGCCCTCCCACCCTGTGGAGTTGGTGGCTCTTACCGCCTCCATTCCATACACTGTACACTCTTCTGGCGCGCATGTCTCACTCCCTGCACTGTGGCTGTTTATTTCCCTGCCCGTCCTCCCTAACTAGGCTCTGAACTCCTTTGGTACTCACCTCCATGTTGCCAGACCCTAGCACAGTGCCTGGCAGACAATATCCTTGGTGGTGGTAAAACTTTGTGACTAGGGGGATGATGACATGAGTCAATGAGTCTGCAGTTTATGAGATTTTGCTCCAGATTTACACCTAAGACCGAGAGGAGAGGAAGTTGGCAGATGGCCCTGGGACCCCCAAGCAAGGAGCATATCCTTCCTAGAGCTTCTTCCCCAGATGTCCTCTGATCTGGCTTCTGATGCTTCCCTTCCACAGCTAGGGCACACACCAACGGCACATCTGCGATACAACCTCAGTTTATGGAGGTTTTTTTTTTTTTTTTAAAGATTTTATTTATTTATTTGACAGAGATCACAAGGAGGCAGAGAGGCAGGCGGGGGGGGGAAGAAGGCTCTCCACCGAGTAGAGAGTCCGACGTGGGGCTCGATCCCAGGACCGATCCCAGGACCCTGAGGGGCCTGAACCAAAGGCAGCGGCTTAACCCACTGAGCCACCCAGGCACCCCAGTTTATGGAGGGTTTTTTGTTTTGTTTTGTTTTTTAAGATTTTTTTTTTTTTTTTTTTTTTTGTCAAAGAGAGAGGGAGAGAGAGCGAGCGCAGGCAGACAGAATGGCAGGCAGAGGCAGAGGGAGAAGTAGGCTCCCTGCCAAGCAAGGAGCCCGATGCGGGACTCGATCCCAGGACGCTGGGATCATGACCTGAGCCGAAGGCAGCTGCTTAACCAACTGAGCCACCCAGGCGTCCCTGGAGGGTTTTAATGGACAAGGGAACATTAAAGGGCCAGGGTTAATGATTCAGAAAGTGTTTCAACTGACTTGTTTTCCGTCCCCTCGATGACAGGTAGCTTTAGTTTTGGTTTAAGGTTTTTTTTATTCCTCAAAGTAAACTCTATCCCCAATGTGGGGCTCCTACTGCTGTCCCCAAGGTCGAGTCACATGCTCTCCCGACTTAGCCAGCCAGGTGCCCCAGTGATGGGTAGCTTCAAAGTCCATGTTCACTCCCTGGGAAGAAAAGACATCCTTCCCTTGTATGATCTCTAGTTCTGAGCCACTCATTCTTCACATTCCAGAAAGCAAGCACATCTCTGTGCGTACCATCTCCTGCTTCTTTTTGGATTCACTAAAAGTGCAAGTGCGAGGGGAAGTGGCTGGAGAAGGAGACAGTTTGGACATTGGGCAGACTAATCCAGAAGAACCATGTCCTCTATTAGAGGAATGAAAAAACGCTCAGACTGACTTACCTAGGACACGAAGCTGTGTGACAGGTGCTTCCCTGAGGAAGGAGGACCAGTCTATTCTGGTGGTTAAAATTATTAATCCTTTTGTTTTATTTATTTAAATAATCTTTATTTATTTAAAACTTTAAAGTTTTATTTATTTAAATAATCTCTACACCCAATGACCCCAAGATTGAGTCTCACACTTTTCTCACTGAGCCAGCCAGGCGCCCCTAAATTACTCTCTCTGAGAAAGAAAATAATTTCCAGACAAATTAGGAGATAGAAGAATGTAAAAAGATGAAGTCCCCATGATATAAATTAGTTCTTGGAATCTGATAAAATTCTGAGATTATTATTTGTGACTTTGTGAATTTCTTTTATATGCCCAATATGGTCCAGAAAACATTAGAATGCTTCCCCTATAGGAGTGTAAAATTATAGATAGGAAGTCCCCCTTCACCCTCCTCCTCATTCTGTTGTATTTAAGAGTTTTATTTGACTCCATTTTACTTATTGTTTTGTTCCTTGCATGGGGAATAATTAATTACAGTTCACTTAATCAGCTTCCTGGAGGAGCTGGCTTTCACTGGCCTTTTGGAGGCCAGGGGTTGTTTGTTTTTTTTTTTTAATGTGTTTTTTTTTAAAGATTTTATTTATTTTTTTGATAGAGATCACAAGTAGGCAGAGAGACAGGCAGAGAGAGAAGGGGGGGAAGCAGTCTCCCCGCTGAGCAAAGAGCCCAATGCTGGGCTCCATCCCAGGACCCTGAGATCATGACCTGAGCTGAAGGCAGAGGCTTAACCCACTGAGCCACCCAGGCACCCCCAACCAGGGGTTATTTTTAATTTAGACCTAAGATATTGTGTAGCATGTATACTTTTTTTTTCTTTCCAAATAAGAAATTATTATTATTGCATTTAAAAAATCACAGAACTCCAGTGGTGCCTGGGTGGCTCAGTCGGTTAAGCGTCTGCCTTTGACACAGGTCATGATCCCAGGGTCCTGGGGTTGAAACCCCATGTCTGGCTCCCTGCTCAGTGGGGTGTCTGCTTCTCCCTCTCTCTTTGCCTCTCTCCCCAGCTTGTGCTCTCTCTCTGCCAAATAAATAAAATTGTTAAAAAAATAAAAATCAAGAACTCCAGACTGATATTATTACACACACACATACACACACACTCAATTCAGGAGTCATCTCCTATCTCGCCCCCTACTGCACTCCTGATGTCTCAAAATCTGGCTGACTTCTGCCGCAGGGAAATTTTCCTATTCAGCCCCACACACCAGCTTAGGATAAACAGAAACACTGAAGTCTTTAGTTTCACCCACAGTTCCAGAATGCTCTTACAGGTCAAGTATTCCTTGGAGGAGCTCATTTTTGCTGGGACAGAAATCACGCTGGGGTCATCACTGCCCTGGGTTGTAGGATATTTAACTTTATTCATGTTTCTTTATTTTTTCCTCCCCATCTAATGAATTAGTGTCTTCTGGATTAAAACCATTTCTAGGCAATATCTGAAAGTTCAGTGGATTTTGGTATGAAATATATTAATTTAAGTAAACTTTAAAATACAGTTGCAGTTGGCATGTCCCCAAACTCAGATCAGAAGATGAAAACCAAGATCTTTGCTGA
Organism: Lutra lutra; assembly: GCF_902655055.1. Lineage (NCBI taxonomy): Eukaryota > Metazoa > Chordata > Mammalia > Carnivora > Mustelidae > Lutra > Lutra lutra. The sequence continues at coordinate 42,074,879 of NC_062292.1, read as the reverse complement.
CAGGACTTGCATCTAAGTAAGTTTTTTTAAGATTTTATTTATTTATTTGACAGCCAGAGATCACAAGTAGGTAGAGAGGCAGACACAGAGAGAGGGGGAGGCAGGCTCCCTGCTGAGCAGAGAGCCCGATGTGGGGCTTGATCCCAGGACCCTGGGATCACGACCGGAGCTGAAGGCAGAGGCTTTAACCCACTGAGCCACCCAGGCGCCCCTCTAAGGAAGTTTTTACAACTGTTTTCTCAATGCCCATCGGTAAAGCAGGTGTTGCTTCTTCAGTGGAGAGTTTAATCCTTGTTTGCTTAGTTGTCAGGAATAGAAACTGCTCCAGAGGACAAACGCAGGCGTGTGCAGGGGGGAGGATGGGAATAGCGGGGGGGGGGGGGGGGGGGGGGGGAGGTGTTAGTGTTGGCATTCGTGAGAAGAGAAAGCAGGAAACAGGAGCTGGCTGGCCGGGCCTGCGGTAAGGCCGGCTGGCCTGTCTCCGGCTCTTTTCTATTTGCTCTGATGACAAGCAGAGCTTTGGAAAGCTTCGTGGAGACAAAGACCTCACCAGAATGAAGGGAATCCAATCCAAGTGTGAGGAAGTGCAAGTGCTAGTGGTGGTGGTGAGAGGGGAGCAGGACGGGGTTATTTAAGCTGAAGATAAGCCACCCACTGGGGAGGGCGCAGGGAAGCTGGGTCCCCCACCCAGGAGAGGTGCGATGGGGGTGATGGTGCACTTCCCTGCCCTGTCCTCTCTGCTCCCTATGGAAAACCAGAAAAATGAAACCTCCAGGCAGCACTGTTCAGTGGAAAGTGTTGAAACCACCTGTAGCCAGGGAGTTACAGACTCTTCCTCCCTGGAAAATGCTTGGGATTAGTCGGGCAACCCTGTCTCCCCAGCATCGCCATGGGTGCGATGGGATATGGTAAGGAGCCAAAGAGGTCAGTTACCAGGATGGTCCCTGACGCAAGTTACCTGGGTGGTCCCTGACGCAAGTCAGGGATGGCGGGTCTAAGACTTCCAAGGGCTTGTCTTTTTACAAGGACCAACGGTTGAAAAGTAAAGTACTTAAAAAAAAAAAAAAAAGAAAGAAAGAAAAGTACTGGCTAATTGGCTGGGTGTGGAGGGGATGGATGTCTTTTCCATTCTTTCCTTTTCCAGCTGAAGCCTGGGGGGAATAAGCGTGAGGGAGGCTGAGCTCCTGATTAGGTTTATAACTCAAGAGACTGCTGGTCCTGATGAATTAAAAGAACATTAAGGCCATAGCTAGGGACACCACATTTTTCATTTAACCAAATTGATTGCAGCACTGACTCTCTAAATTATAGTCTGGAAAGGCGGGCTGGCTTCTTCTACCCCTCCACCCCAGGCTCCCAGGTGGATTTAGGAGAACTTGGGGGCAGCAGATGGGTTACAAGGTGAGACAAGGGTGGCCCATGAGTGGGAACAGTTAGCTTGGCTGGGGTCTGTGTGAGGAGGCTGCAGCTCTCTTTGGCCTCCTCCCCAATGAATGTCCTGCAGATTCATTGTCATGGAGGAGCACACCGAGCCCTTCTGGTGAGCAACAAGTTCTGGGATGCTCCTGGCTGAGGGTGGGACTGAGTGTCCTCTGAGGACCACTGGATGACTTACTAGTCTGGTTCAGTCCCTCATAGATTCAGACTCAACTCCCAACTTCCTCCTCTGCCCCTTGCAGCAGATGCCCTGCAGGGGAGTGGGGATGACCTCTGAGCCTCCGGGGATGGCAGGCACGGCTTCAGTCTCATTTAGGACTGCCTAAAGACCTTCATCACCTCTTTTGTGAGAGCCACTGAGTGGCAGCCCTGGCCCCTTGCTTTGAGGCAAGGTGGCTGGGCATGGTCTCCATGTTCTACCTGACATTACCAGCAAAGTGATCTGAAGAAGCCCCCTTCGGTGCTGCTTCCCTCCCTGCCCCCAAGCCTGAAATCCCATTTCCTCTTGCAGTCCTTCAGCTAGTCTTTCACTGGGTCACTAGGGATTGAGGACTGATGTCAGGTCAGATCTGGATGGGAGCCTCTCCCAGTATCCACGGGAGAGGAGAGGCAGGGTGCTCATGTCCTATTATAAATGTTGACTCCAGGGGTGCCTGGGTGGCTCCATGGGTTAAGCCTCTGCCTTCCGCTCAGGTCATGATCTCACGGTCCTGGGATCGAGCCCCGCATTGGGCTCTCTGCTCTGCGGGGAGCCTGCTTCCCTCTCTCTCTCTGCCTGCCTCTCTGCCTACTTGTGCTCTCTCTCTCTCTGTCAAATGAATAAATAAAATCTTAAAAAAAAAAAAAAGTTGACTCCACAAGAGTTAAAGTGAATATTCAAATTGTGCCATAAGCAAGTCCTGCTGCCCACCCCTGGCCCTGGCTCGGGCTCCTGGGCAGGTGAGGAAGGCTCCACCTTGTCCTCACAACTCTTCTCCCCAGGCTCTTCCATGCCACCCCCGACTGTGTGTCTGTGGCTTCTTGCCCAAAGGACCATACAGAGGCTGTTTCCTCACTACACACTACTCGTGACCCTACCTTAAAGGGATGTCTTAAGCATTAAGAAACCAGCATGGATTTCCAGCATGGAAACCATGTCATTTAATAAATGGGAGTTTCCTCTTTTCCTTTCCACCTCCTTCCAGATCCTCCCTCTCCTCCCACCTTTCCTTGGCCCCTCCCCGTGCTTTCTCTCCCCCCACCCACCCTATTCTCCACCTATAACTTCTCCCAAGCATCCCCTTCTTGGTGATCAACCCCTTAGGCTCAGAAGCCCCTACTCTCCAGGTGGCCTTAACTTGGAGAACCAGATGGGGGGGGGAGGGGCTCAGAGATCCCAAATGGCTACATGGGCTCCTGAAGCCAATAATGGAGCCTTGAGCTGCGGTGGGTTTCGGGGGTTGGGAGAGGGAGCTGGCTCAAGAGTGACAGCCCTTCGCGGGTGGGGACAAGGACGCCAGGGTCCCGGTCCGACTCTCTCGGACCCCGAGCCGCAGCCGTGACCTTGAGCGGGAGGCGGGGGCGCGCATCGGCCGGGGCCCCGCAGGGCAGGTCCGCCCCCGCCCCGCCCCGGCCTGTCCCGCCCCGCCGGCCCCGCCCCCCGCGGCCGCGTCTCCTCCCCTCACTGCAGCGCTCGCCGCGCTTGCCCATCCGTCAGCCGCCTCCCGCCGCCGCTTGGGCGCAGACTGCCAAGCTCAGCAAGTCTTGCGGCAAAGGCACTTCGCACCGAGTTGGGGCCGGGGCGGAGCGGGGACTCCGGGCCCCGGGGGAACGGACGCCCCTCTGCGCCGTGGCTAGCGCGGCGCCCTTGCAGCCCGCCGCCCCCTCACTTCGGGGTCCCGGGATCCCTCCTGCCTGGCCGCTCCGGGTAAGTCCGTCCCCCGCGCCCGTGGGGGGGCACCGACTCCCCCCTCCAAAGTTTCTCTTCCCCGGGCGGGTTTTCCGCTACTGAGCGGAGGGGCCACTCGGTGGGTCGAGGGGGCTTCCGGCAGGGGTGGGGGGTGGGGTCCGGGAAGTTCGACGCCAAGGGGGCCGCGCGCCCGCACCGTCCTTCCTTCGGAGGCAGTTTGGACGCGTGCGGGTGGGAGGTTCGTTTGCGGAAGCTGGACCCGAGGGGCGAGGAGTCCGCGGCTCTGCGGGCTTGGGGCGGGAGGAAGGAGCAGCTTTCCTCCCTGGGCTCGGGTGGGGGGAGAATGAGGTGCAGAGCGGAGCGGCGGGCCGACGTCCCCGGAGCTCTGGGTCCCCGCGGCTCCCGCCCTGTCTCCTGGACGCCCCCCGCCCCGCGTCTCGCCCGCCCCCTGCCCTTCGCGGCCGTCTCCCAACGCAGCTTCCTTCGCCCACGCCTCGCGCTTCAGGGACCCCCGGCCCCGCCGTCGTGGGAGGGGCAGGGCGGGTTTGCGGGCTCTAGGAGGCAAGGAGAGGGCGGGGGGCTGCGGGAGGGCGGGGGACAGACTCCAGGGACTATCCGGAAGTGAGGGTCGAGAGGAACTGGGACAGGGACGCGAGAGGGGGATGGAAGCACCCCTAGTCTCTCTCCAAATCTCATGACTCAGCACGACCTAGGACGTCCCGTCCCTGCTTCAGCCCTCCTCCCAGGGCTGGGCTCCCAGACCTAGGCCCAGAAAGTGCAGACAATCCCACCCCGTTTTTCTGGACTCCTTCATTTACCTTCCCCATTTGGGGTCCCCCCCTTCCCCTGTCTCTGTTCACCCCCCTACCTCTCTCTCAGGACACAGGGGCTTTATTTTTTTAACTAAAAGGGTAGATGATTTACCTATCTCCTACCCCATTAACCCAATACCCCCTCCTTTCTCCTTTCTACCCTTCCGTTGTTGCATTCCACAGGTGCCTTCCGGACACCCCCAGCCCATGGTGTGTGTGGGGGCCTCCAAAGTCCCATCGCGCCCTCTGCAGCATTCTCCCCCCATTCACTGTTGAGGTAGAGAAGTAAGTGTTCTGGCTGCTTTCTCCTGTGGCAGCAGAAAGGAGTGCAAGGACACAGGAGGTGGCCCAGGAGGGGGTGGCGCGGCAGTGTGGGGGGAGAAGGGCAGAGGCCTGATGGGGTGGGTGGACCCGGATTGGAATGGAGTAGGTGGAAGGATGGAGAAGTCCTTAGGCTCTGTGTACCCAGAAAGACAGGAAGGTGGGCCATGTCTAACCTGGAGAGAGCTGGGGGTGCCCTTCCCCCTCCTCCTGCTGCCATCCTGAGGGGGTCTCCCATGTGTAATAGATTATCCTCAACCTGAGTCATCCAGCCCTTGGTAACAAAGCCCTTCATCAGATTGTGTGACCACGAGAAGCAGGATAGCCCTTAATCTTCCAGTTCTCTTCCCCTGCTTAGGTCAAAGTGCAGATTTTGGGCTGCTAGAACTATCTCTGTGCCCACCAGAGGAGCCAAAAGAAGAGCCATGCCCTAAGATGGGGCCAGAGGGGCAGGTGGGAGGGATGGGGAGGCTCTGATGCAGTGGGACGTGCGTGCCTGGCGTGCGTCCCTGGCAGCCACTACCGGCTGTGGCCTGTGTCAGGGCCCCAGGGGTGAGTCAGCGTCAGGGGTCCACAGCAGGCAAACTGAGACCTGGGCCAGGGAGCCCAGCCCCAAGTCTGCTTCTCTTCCCCATGCCCCTGGGAATGACTGGTACCAGCTCATCCCTCAGTCCTGGGCTGCTCTGGGGTGCTGCCAGCCTCTGTCCTGCCTGGCGCTCAGACAGACCCTGGCTTCACCCTCTAGGAGACTCCTGCGGGGACTTGCTTCTTCTGGGGACCTCTTGGGCTTGACCCTGGCCCGCTCTCCATGCCTTGCCCAAGGAGGAGCTGGGGAACTCTGGAAAGCTGAAAAAGGGGAAGGCAGATATAAGTGTCCTACTTCCAGAATCACAGAGACCTGGCCGGTTGTCCCTAGGAGAAGGGGATCAGAGGTCATTCTCCCTTTCACTCTCAGTCAGCTGCTGTGCAGGAGTGACAGAAATGTCCCTGGCCCTGCAGGGAACTGTGGGCCGGTGGGCTGTGGATATGGCTGGAGAAGCCTCTTCCCTGCTCCCCCTGAGCCAGTATTCCCCAGCCCCAGCAAGCCTGATCTCCCGCCACCTTTGTGCCTCTACCTGGACTCTGTCCATTCTCAGTGGAGTCTCCTGTCTCTTCCTGCCGACCCTGTGGAGTCTGTGGAGCCCTGTCAGGAGAGCGGATAGAAGGCCAGCAGTGCTCTGGGATCCAGGGCGTGGGAAGGATAGGACAGAGGATGGAGGGGGAGGAAGTTGAGGCTCAGTGGGCTGGGAGAGTGGCTCGTCCTCCCCTTCCTCGGACAGAAGCATCCTTGGGGATAGTCAGAGACCCTGGAGGGTAGACTTATTTTTTTGTTTACCTTTGGGATTTGGGCTTTCCTGGTCTGGGTTCTAGCTGAAGCTGGATCTGCTTTGTTTGAGCGAGACACAAAGTCCAGAGTGAGGGAGATGATTTCTGGGAACTGGAATGGCAAGCCAGAGGGAACAGTAGAGGATGTTTACTCAGGACAGGGTAGCGGTTAACAAAGGAAGCAGCAAACCCAACAGGTTTGGGTCCATCATCCCAGGGCTACTAATTACACAGCGTGTGACTTTGTTCATTCATTCATGCGACTTATTTACTAGTGAGCACCTGCTGTGTGAGCGCCTACTATGTGCATCGTTCTAGTCACTGGATACAGCAGTGAACTGACAGAAGCCCTGGGTGCTGTGGATTTTGCATGCCACAGGCCTAGACAAGTTGCTTAGCTACTCTTGAGGATCAGTTTCTACACTCATTCAACTATTAGCTTACGAGAGTCTGCTGTGTACCAGGGGGTTTGCTAGTCCATGGAGACTCAGCTGGGAACAAAACAGGCCTGGTTCCTGCCCTCATGGCACTTACCATCTAGTGAGTAACATACAGGATTAAGCAGATTATTACATAAATAATTCATCATAACTGTGACATCTGTTAGGGAGATGTACAGGATGCCTCGAGACTGTGCCGTGGGGTCACCTGACCATGTCTGGAAGGCTTCATCTGTAAATCCGACAATAATATAACAATATATTATCCCACAAGGTAGGAAGCATCCAGTAAATGATAACCTGTTCATGTGGTGCTGTGGATAGATACAATTCTAAATTTCCTCCATGCCACGAGTTGCTTATTCGTCCTCCACTAGGTCAGAGGAACCAAGGTAGAGACGCCAGGATCTGCTCCTGGGTTCTCATGAGGACAGGGAGCCTGTGACCAATACCATGGTTCCACCGGTGAGAGGTCAAGTTGTGGAGATGGTGTTGTGCCTCCAGCCAGATTGCCTGGGTTCCTCCTGGTTCTGCCCCTCCCTCTGACTTGGGGCAAGTTGATCAAATTCTTAGTTTCTCAGTTTCTTTCTCAGTCTGCCTGTCTATGAGTGGAGATAAAACCTGAATCTGACCTGGGCGGTTTTCGGCCAAGGCAAAATGCGTGAATTCCTGGAAAGGGTTAGAGCAGCGTCTAGCAGCTGGTGAAAGCCTGGCAAATGTGTTCCACTGTTGTCCTGTTGCCTGCTGGCCCTCCTAGCCCTTTCCCTGCCTGCAGCCCAGAATCTCTCAGAACACTCTCCACCTCTGTTAATCTTAAAAACTCAAAGGAAGGAACTGCTATAACTACTTTGGTGGCCATTCCAGAATTTTCTTCCTCTGATTTTCACGCAGTTCTTTATGCCCGACGAGGCCCTATGTTGTCAAAGCTTAATTTCTGGGAAGGATTTGTCCCAGCAGTCTTTCATTTTCCTCCCAGGAACTGATAGTTCAGGGTAGGAACTAGGGTCCCTTTGATTCTGGGCCTAGAGAGACATGAGCAGTCCTGCTGAGTCGAGAGCATAGAGCACCTAGCTGTTAGCCCCCTCTCTCCCCACCCAGCAGACACATGCAGAGGTCTGTGCTTTGGCAGGGGGGTCTAAAATTAAACATCAGGAAGGGTGCCCCAAATATGTAGTATGCAAGAGATGTTCTAAACCTTCCTCCCTGGATAATTTCCGGACTAGGACAGACCTCCCCACCTGGCGGGTCAGCAGACCGCAGGACTGAATGCCCTGGATGGGGAGTTTGGCTCCTTAGGGAAGGAGGCTGGGAGTTGCTCTGTCTGTTATCATAGCCACTGATGCTTGGAGGGGTGGGAGCTGCCAGGCAGCTCCCAAGTTGCAGGCCTGGGGCAAGAAAAGGAGAGGACAGCCCTGCTCTTGTAAAGTCGGGAGAGCCCCGCCTTCTGACCGTTTTTGTCCGGCCTTGGCACTCCAGCTTTGGGTGTAGGCAGCACTTGGCTCTCCAGCCCCCCCCCCCCCCCCCCCCCCCCGCCCGCTCCTGTCTCAAGCTCCCCTCTTTGTTTCTCCTTCTATGATAGCGCTTTTCCGCCTCCCATCCCTGCGGGCCTCAGGACCACAGAGGTCTCGAGCAGACATCACAGTCCCACTTCCAACAAAGAGGCAAAGGCCCAGAGAAGTTGCGTGACTGGTTTAAAATCTCCCACCATGGAGGCCAGAGCCAGGTCTCAAACCCAGAATGTGGGCACTCTGGGGAGGGGGGGTGTCTTTCCAGGCTGCTGTAGCTGATCGGTCAGAACTTTTCCTCCCCCAGGAGCCTCCCCTCTTCCTTCTCACCAGCTCCATCTAGAGTATGGAGCCTGCCCACATGGACAGGGGTCCCCCGGGTCATTAATGCTCTGAGTATAAGCAGGGGACCAGTCATTGAAATCACGTAGCAGGCTTTTACAAAATTAGGGATTGATCCCTTGGAGAAAGGGAATCAGCTCTCCCTCTCCAGTCTTGGGTTTCTCTGGGACTCCCTGTGAGGAATTTGGCATCTTCAGGAGCACCTGCTCTGAAGCGAGGAGGGAGGAGCCCCGGCCGAAGGAGCAGAGCAAATGCCGGGGCACCCGGGGACTCTGCCCCCAGCCTCAGGCGGCCTTCTCTGAATGGGGTGCTGGCATCTTCAGCAAGTCCCAGCTTGGTCAAGTCTTCTCTGAAGCCCAGAGGACCCAGGCACGGGCAGAGATGCTCGTGTCTGGTTGGTATCTGACTGCCCCTTTTCTTCAGAAAGTCCAGGCTTGAGAAGTCAAGATCCCCATGGACTTAACAGCCCAGCACTCAACCCTCTTGTGTAGCGGCAGCTAGAGTCCAAGCAGTGGCTGAGCCAGAGCACACTGTTCCTGATTTCCCGCTTTCCTCCTTTCCCTTCCACTTCCAGTTCAGATGGACTAAGCACCTGTTCTAGAAAAGGCTCTAGGGCTGAATAACCGCGTATTGTCCGTTGGCCTGGGGTTTCCCCAAAGGCAGACAGCATGGGGCTCCCTCTCCTCTGCTGGGTGCCCCCCAGCCCTCAGAGTAGTGCTCTGTAGCCAGGAGCATTTGTGATGGCTGGGTGTAAGGAGCCTGGGCTCCCAGAGCTCCCCAACCCCAGGATAGTTGCCTGCAAGGACCAGATTTCCCTCGGTCCTTGGAGCCTTGTGCCCTTCCTATTTCTGCAGAGAGACTGAGAACCCCAAGGGGCTCATCACTGGACAGCCTGGGACTAGGGTGGAGCAGAGGCTGAGCGGGGGAGTCAGGGAGACCCAGGTGTCTCTGGGTGGGACAGGGAGTCCTCAGGCCTTTGAAACCCCTGGCAGGGCATCTGATAATTGGGTTGAAGTGGTAGCTCTGGAATTTAGCAATTAGAGAATTTTGCAGTTGGAGGTGGCAGTCACCCATTACCATGGCATACATCTTAATATTGAGTGTAAGTGGTTATAATGAGGAGCTTGGCACTAGGGAGCTGAGGAAACAGAAATGAATGGAGGAATGGGATGGGGGGTCCTCTTGGACAGAGCATGGGGGTGGGGCATGGAGGACATGACCTAGAGGGGAGACCAGGCTGGGTCCCCTGCAGATGGCAAGAGGTGACTGTGGTCGAATCAAGGAGACTCACCTGGGCCTTCAACATGCTCCTTTAGCTTCCTGTTCCCCCAAGTGATTGGGGAAGCAGCTTTTATGGTCTTTATGGAAAGGAATTCCTTTCTGATGTCTTTCTGCTCCACCTCAACTTCATCCCCTGCCTCCCTCCTGGAGAGGAGGAGAGCTTGACAGGTGGCATGAGGGGGTCCTGGGCACGGGCCCTGCATCGTGGTCTCAAGGGACCCTCTTTGTCTCTCATTTTCTGTGTTTTTTTGGAGAAAAGCATATTACGCAAACACATGGTCCTTTATCTCTGTCCTCCTTGGGGCTCCTTGGCTCCCCATTTTCATTGTTAGCCATGGATCCCTTATTGTGCCAACCGCCATGGACCAAAGTCATGGGCCAAGTGATGGGGTCAGAGAATAGATGCCAGAACCATTGCGTTCCCGTGTTTCCACCCTGTCTGAGGAGTGTACAGAGGATGAACAGGAAGCTAGCATTTTAGTGCTCTGGGATCCTACGGAAGCAGACCTGGGGGCTGAAACCCAACCTCATCACTAGGAGCCAAGGTGAGTTAGAATTAAGCCCCAGGAAGCACAGGGTGGCGGCAAGGTGGGGTTGCGGTCAGCAAGACACTTGGAGTTAATTGAGAGAAGGCAAGAGGGCTCCCTCTCCCAGTCTGACTCTCCCGTGAGGAGGAAAAGGCATCACTTTAATAAGGCTGCCCTGGTTCCAGATCAATCCTGGCTTTGCAGGAGGCGAGTGGGGAAGCACACAGAGAAATTGGATTAGCTCTTTGATGCCTGATGCTGGCAGCTGCTCTAGGAGGCAGGGGAGTAGTGAGGGCTGAGCCTGCGATGGGCAGACAGCTCAGGCCCCCAGAGTTTGAGGCTTCCCGGAGAGACCTTGATCCCCAGCCCTGGCAGGTGTCCTTCTGGTACAAGAGTGACAGAGGTGCCCAGGGGGGACAGACTGTAGCAAAAGCTAGGTCCTCACCACTGCAGAGGCCGGCAGGTGTCCTCAGGCTTCCCCAGGGATATAGATGGTGAGCGCGCCAAGGGCTGGGGAAGACAGGTGATGGGCAAGGCAGAAAGGTGATGCCCGACACCCCCTGGGTCAGTGCCCCACAGCTGTGAGTTTTGCAGGGCATAACAGACACTGCACTTGCCCTGTCCTGCCTGTGTCTTCCCAGGGAAGCGACTTGGACTGAGCTTCAGGTTCTCATTTGAAAATGGCGATAGTATTGCACAAGGGATATAGCCCATGGGACGAGAACACGAGATGTCCTAGGACAGCAGTTCTCAAAACTGTGGGCTGTGGACCTCTGAGGGTCCCCGAGAATTGTTCAGGGGGAGCCATAAGGTCAAAGCTATTTTCCGCGTAATCGTAAGGTGATCTGCCATTTGTAATATGGTGGCAGTGACGGTCCCGAGGCCAGGGGTTGAACTCCTGGTACCGTAGTGCGGATCACGGCAGAGCCCCAAACTGTTGTGTCCGCCGCACTCTTCCCCACCACACGCCTGCTAAATAAGAAACACATAAATGCTGGTTTCACTTAAGAATTTCTTTGATGGAGGAGTAAAGATTACATAGTTTTATTAAATCTTGACTCTCAAGTGCTCATCTTTTTAATGTTCTTTGTGAAGAAATGAGGACGCACAAAGCCCTTCTTGTTTTAGAGCATATGATTTCTCACCCTCTTTGTGAGTCTCAGAAAGGGGAATGTCCCCAGGGTCACACTGCTAGTGGGGGGCTGAGTCAACAGACAGATCAGGCTTGGGTGCGCCCCCCCCCCCAATAAAGAGCTGCTGCTGCTGGGAAAAAAACGGGGAGGGCATCTGGGTGGCTCAGTCTGTTAAGCGTTTGCCTTCGGCTCAGGTCATGATCCCAGGTCCTGGGATCGAGACTTGCATCCAGCTCCTTGCTCCGTGGAGAGCCTGCTTCTCCCTCTCCCTCTGCTGCTCTCCCTGCCTGTGTTCCCTCTCTCACTGTCTCTCTGTCAAATAAGTAAAAAATCTTAAAAAAAACAAACAAAAAAACCTCCCCCTGCCACCGCCCTACTTCCCCAGACTGCACACTGTGGATGGGGCTGGTCAGGCTGGACTGTGTGTGGGTGGGGGGCAATCAGGCTAGACCATAGATAGATGCCCACTACAGACTGGTATTCACAGGGCTCTCTCTGGAACTGGTCATGCTGGTGGAGTCTGGACACTGGTTCTGTCCACACAGCTCTGGGGATGCAGAGGAAACCTGGATGTCAGCCCCCTGTAGAAGTAACCTTTAGGCTTCCTGTTGCCTATCTTGTATAGGGCGCCTAGAACTCCTTATTGGACAGGCCCTCCAAGGGCTATCTGGTGGGAAGTAAAATCAGTCCTTAATGGTAACCCCCTAGAGTGAGGAAGTTCTTTGTTTCTAACCGTATCTCTCCTGCTGCGGAGTTCTATTTCCTCTTATAAAATACATCCTTTGCCGCCTCCTGCCAGGTGAATCTGGGGGTCAGTGTACGCAGTCCCGCAGCCACAGAGAGGCTGCGAGCTGGATCCCGCATTACGGGCTGTGTCGCCTGGGCACCCGCCTGTTGTAATGAAGAGTCAGCACCCTGATCTGAGAGGCCAAGAGGTAACTGCTCCTGCCTCAAGAAGGATGGGCAGTCTTCGTGGCTCTTCTGTGGCTTTTGTGGCTTGGGCACTGAGGGAATGTGGTCGGTTCGTCCTGGGAGGACAAGTGAAGGGCAGGGCAGGGAGGCTCTTTAGGACAGTGGAAGAGCCACCTTCAGACGAGGTCAGGTGTCTGCACACACACATCTGCCCCCCCGGGAACATGTGTCTCACAGATCTTCAGTGGCCACATGGCTGGGGAACTGATTATCCTGGCACATGGCTCCTTCCCCAGCTCAGCCATCCTGGACTCCTCATCCTAGACCAGGAATGGGAAAGACCGATACATAGTAAAAGATGGAGACCTTCCTGGATGAGAGGGTCACAGGAGTAATTTGTCCTTTCTTGGGAGAGGGGAGGGAACATGGAACCCCTGGAAGCCATCCTATGGCTTCACGGAGCTAAAGCAGGATTTGGGTCCCTGATCCACTGTCTCAGCCCCATGAATGTGTTTCTGTCCCTCTGGCTCTTTCTCTCGAGGCAGGAGATGCACTGGAGAGAGACCCTGGGCTTGGCAGCTGGTGGGCAGGGGAGACTGAACAGTAAATTTGGAAGCACAGAGAGACAGGACGGGGCTGCCTCCATAGGGCAGGGTGGTACCCCCAGGACTCTCAGTTTGGGGTGCAGAGCTCTGGCCTTTAACAAGCTAGACAGATTCCCAAACAGCCTTTCCCAGAGTCTATCCCATTGCCCTACTTTCAGAAGCATTTCCTTGTCTGGGGTTTGTGACATCCTGGAGCACTTGGCTCGGAGTAGGGAAGACTCACAACTCCACATAAACACACAGATGCAGACCTACCACACACACACACAGCTCTTGGCAGGTTGCCTGTGGGCAGTGGGGCCTCCCTCTCACATTCCTTGGAAATTGAGAATGAAATTGGATCTGAGACCTTATCTTCAGGTTGGAGAGGACTTCTCCAGGTGACATGTGCTCTCCTTTTCCTTCCACCTGCCACTTCCCGGCCAGGCTAGAAACTGCTGGGAGCGGTCCTAGGCTGAGGTCTGGCATGGTGGCCGGGGGCGGGGAGGCCTGGGGGCGGCGGGGGCGGGGGCATGGCAGCTCTCTGATCCGCTTGCAGGATTTGGACCCGTGGTTTCTCCCATAACTATTGTTGCCTTTCCAGACCCTGTGGCAGCTGCCATCTGTGATTAGGAGTTAATGTAGGTGAAGCCTGCTTGGTGGTGGCTGTTAGCTTAGACCTTTCTGGAGGCAGCATTGATGGGGGGGGTGCTGTGTTGCTCAGAAGCAGGAGGCTTGGTGGGAAGGTGAATGAGACAGTGTGTCTGGGACCCGGGCTTGGGGCACCAGTCATTGCTCTAGTGACAGAGGTGATGCGGCGGAGGTGGCGGTGGGGAGAAAGATAGGTGAGAAAATATGTAGACTCACTAAATCCTTTCCCCAACCACTTGAGGTGAAGGGCTCACCTAAAGCAGGGGGCTGCTTCGCGTGGACCCCTTAGTGACAAATCTCCTTTCTGTGTCCCAATTCTCTAGTGAAGGGAGAGTGGTGACATTACCTGTTCCTCTCCTCAGTGTTGGAGGCAGGGCAAGAGGCTAGGACCCCCTAGCCTTGCAGCCTCTCTCGTTTCCTGGCCACGGCCACCCCTCCACAGGCCCCACTCATTCATTTATTTATTCAGTCGCTCAGGGCACCTGGGTGGCTCAGTTGGTTGAGCGACTGCCTTCGGCTCAGGTCATGATCCTGGAGTCCGAGGATCCAGTTCCCCATCAGGCTCCCTGCTCCGCAGGGAGTCTGCTTCTCCTGCTGACCTCTCTCCTTTCATGCTCTCTCTCATTTCTCTCTCTCAAATAAATAAATAAAATCTTAAAAAAAAAATACTTTATTCAGTCGCTCATTCATGTAATGAGCACTTATGAGCGAGGCTGCAGTGGTGATAAAGTTGGTCTGATCTTTATAGTCTGAGGGAAGCAGGGCACTGAAGAAAAGAAGCACACCATTGATTATTCAATGACAATTATGATAATCAATGTGAAGTAAAAAGAGCTCAATGCTCCTAGGGCTTATAATGGGGGTACCTAGCAGGGTGGAGCTAATGGGCATAATGGCCCCCATGGCTCCTGAACTCTGGAGAGCCGTAAGCACTCCTGGGCCACTTAAGGTCACTGCCAGGGAGCTGCGAAGCGGGTTCTGGGTTGCAAAGGGCAAGGGAGTGTCCAGCTCTGCTTCTGATTACACTGGTGACCCTGAGCTTGTCATTTTCCCCCTTTGAATTTGTTCATTCCTCTGTAAAATGGGGATCTTTTTTTTTTTTTTTTTTAAAGATTTTATTTATTTATTTGACAGAGAGATTACAAGCAGGCAGAGAGGCAGGCAGAAAGAGGAGGAAGCAGGCTCCCTGCTGAGCAGAGAGCCCGATGCGGGGCTCGATCCCAGGACTCTGAGATCATGACCTGAGCCGAAGGCAGCGGCTTAACCCACTGAGCCACCCAGGCGCCCTAAAATGGGGATCTTTGACCAGAAGCCCCTGCAGTCCTTTCTCAGAGTCCCAGCAAAAGCATTAGAGATATTCAAATGCCAAACTATAGTTCTCTTGGAGACTGAGAAAAGAATTCAGGAATAAGGATGTGAAAGCTCCTTGGCCACTGACTCCAGAGAGCAGTGGGGAGAGAACAAGCCCAGAACTAGGGGATCATGGTTCTTTGAGGTCACAAAGGGGGGAGTGAGCATGGCGGTGTGTCCCCGGAGTGGCTGGAATCAGGGATGGAAACATAACAGGATAAGGCTGCTGTCATTGCACCAGGAGCAGGACTAGAGCAAGGAGTGGAAACTGAAGCAAGCCGGGTTTTGGTTAGACGTCAGGCAGCACTCTCATGCATGTTGCACTGAGATATCTGGCAGGCCATCAAGGGGGTGAAGAGAGCGCGTCAGGTATTCCAGAAAGTAGAGAAAAAGCTTTTCTGAGGGAATGTTTGTGTGGAGGTGGGTGTGGGGGCGGATAGATGACCTTACTAGGTCTCCCTCAGCCAAGCGAGTCTGTGGATATCTTGCATTGCCACTGATGTCAGCGCTGTCTGATGTCTGGGAGAGGAAGATGTCAGGTCCTCTTGGAAATGAGTTTTTGAGCATAAACTATCCCCAGTTCACATCTCTCGGTGACACATGTGGCTAACTGCAATTGTCACACTCAATCAAATCGAGCCCAATTACACCTTTGCTCTCTTGTCCGGCTGTAATATAAATATGGCTTCTGAGAAGTGTATTAGTTGCTGTGATTGCTTGGGAGGCTGGATTTGGGGGCTAAGGGAGGCCAGGGTGTTTTATGTTGCAGACGCAGAAACAAAGGCTGGAGATGGGCTTCTTGAGGGCATGGGATTGAGCAGCCCACGAGACCGTCTTCTCAGAGGACCCTGAGGCAGTCCTCTCTCCATGAGTGGGGGATAGATCCGATGCCATCTCAAGGGTTCTTTGTGACCTTGGACTTCTTTGTCGTTATTTTCCGCAGTCGCAGGTCCTCCGTGTGTACGTAGGTGGGGTGAGTATTGTCCTGGTGCATGTCTCTGCCTCTAGACTGAAAGGTCCAATGACACCCTGTCCCCCCAAGGAAGACGCTCTTCATCTTCAGTGATTCATAATGTCAGAATAGCATCCTAGAGCATGAAGAATTTCAGGTAAACACAAAGAGGAATTTCTGAACGGTAAATGTGGTTAGATGTTGTGACAGAAAAGCAAACAGATGGTGAGATCTCCAAAGAGAAGACTGTCTGGGAAAGGGTATATATATATATATATATTTAAGATTTTACTTATTTATTTGACAGAGAGATCACAAGTAGGCAGAGAGGCAGGCAGAGAGAGAGAGGGAGAAGCAGACTTGCTGCTGAGCAGAGAGCCCGATGCGGGGCTCGATCCCAGGACCCTGAGACCATGATCCGAGGTGAAGGCAGAGCCTTAACTCAATGACCCACCCAGGTGCCCCGGGACAGGGTAGATATTTAGAAAGGATAGACTGACCGCCAAGATTTTCTGCATCCCAAGGTTCTTGAGTGTGGAGGTAGACATGCTGAAGAGAGTTGGCTGTGTGCACAGTTGTTATAGTTGACTTGTATTCAGTGGTGTGTCACAGTATGGGAGGGGAAAAGGAAGAGGAGGAGGAGGAGGAGGAAGGGGAAGAGAATAATGCTGTGCATAATAGGGCTCAGGAGAGTAAAAGCCTTTTATCAGTATTAAGTTATCTCTGAGGTAAGGGAGGGTGTGTGTGTGTGTGTGTGTGTGTGTGTGTGAACTCAACATCAGGAGACTTCCCTTAGGAGAGTCAAACCTGCAGCAGAATGTGTAGATGCCTGCTATCCTGTGAGCTGCCTGTTTAAGTTCAAGATGCTGTCCATCTCTTGCTAGAACAGCTCCTGTTGGTTTGTTTTAAGTAGGCTCTACACCCAACACGGGGCTTGAACTCACAACCCCTGAGATCAAGAGTCACATGCTCTAACAGCTGCGCAAAGCGAGCACCCATCAGACAGCTCCTTTGTTTGGGGTCCATTCACACATGCTGCGGATTTGCTTTCCCAACAAGGCACCGTCATTTGGCCTCCATATTGAAGAGAGTACAGAGCCAGGGACTTTGTGAAGAATATGGCTTCTGGATTTCTCTCAGCATGGACTCCAGTTTGGGGCTCAGGCTAGACGAACCTTTTTAGAACAATCCTGACAGTGGATTTACTTTTCACCCCCGCTCTCCCCCCACTTGATTCCAAGGAACCCCAGAAGTGTCCCAGTCATGATTCTGGACTTTCGGGGTGTGACCTTGAAAGATCCTGATAACCAGTCTCCATGTTCATGGCAGGACTTTTCAAAATCTCCCACATCTTCTGAAGACTCCCGTTATCTACATATACTCCAAATTTCTTTTGGCCTTTGCTTCTGGTGACTTCTTTCTGAGAAAGTTTCTCTTGGAAACTTTGAGACTAAACACTGTCAGTCACATAGTTTTCTCACTTTCAGCTTCTCTGAAAGGACCTGTATCTCAGTATCTTAGAACCAGAAAGCCATACCCAGTTCAAGAGGATGAAAAGAGGTCAGGGGTAGGGATGGTGCACTGTCCCCTTCCCCATTCTCTTGCACATCTTGCCTGTTTATCTCCTTGGAATTAGTCTCTCCTTCCATTACATAAATGGTCTCCTGGATTATATTATCAACTTTCCCCTGAATCTCCCATAGCACCCTTGCCATGCTAGAGGGCCCAACACTGACAGTGCTTAAAAATGCAGGTCTTGAGGGGCGTCTGAGTGGCTCAGTCATTAAACCTCTGCCTTGGGCTCAGGTCATGATCCCAGGGTCCTTGGATCGAGCCCCACATCAGGCTCCCTGCTCAGTGGGAGGCCTGCTTCTCTTTCTCTCACTCCCCCTGCTTGTGTTCCCTTTCTTGCTATCTCCCTCTCTATCAAATAAATAAATAACATTTTTTAAAAATGCAGGTTTGGAAAAAAAATAAATAAAAGTAAAAAATTAAAAATAAAGGCAAACTTAGACTGCTTGGACTAGGAGGTTCAGCACCATGGACAGAGCACTGCACCCGCACACTCTTGGTCCAGACTGGATGGTCAGAGGCTAAGCCCCAACTTTCCAATTTTGGAGATAGAGGCAGGGGTGAAAGGAACATTGGTGTTGTAGAAATTTGTTATCACCCTTTCTTGACTGTGAGACCTTGGCCAAGCTACCTCCTCTTCCTGGATCCCACTTTTTACTCTGTAAAATGAGAGGGATGAACTCCAAACATGCTATGAGCCTGAGTGTTTACATAATCATCTTTCCCAGGAGGTCTTTAAAAGTAGCTTTGACATGCCTGGTCTGGGTTAGGGGAGGGTCAGTTTAGCTTGTAGGTGATAGGAATACATGACCTCAAATCCTGGAATCTGGCTGTCGTCTCCCGGAGTCCGTGACCTGCATCTCCCTCCAGCTTGCTGAGATGTGTAAAGCAGGGGCATCTTTCCTATAATATTCACTATTCCAGATACCCGAGTGTCCACTCCACTCGTAGGCAAAATCTAGCCTGGGTTGGTGAGAGGGGAGGGCTTTCGTGGTAGGGTGCAGTCACATGTAGCTTAACTGAAGACAGTGCTGAAATGAAGCTGGAGCTGATTGGTCATCCCTGCAGGGGAGAGGACTATGTCGGAATTTGAGTGGAGAATCCAGTCCTCTCCTTGTTGGGAGGTCAGAAGGGTGTTAGAACTGAGCCCCTCCCTCATTTGTGGGAGGGCTGGGCTGCTGTGGGAGCAGGCCTGCAACAGGAGAGGAGGAATGGCTGCATCGATTGGCATGGGGCCAGGTGTGGGGGTAGGGTGGGCAGAGACTGGAAGCTCTGCAGAGCTCTGAGGACTGGGGGAGCCTGTGATCGTGGGAGAGAAGATATCAGACCATGTATCAGACCATGACTGTATCAGAGTATCAGACCATGACTGTGTCCTTATGTGCCTGTAGGAGGACTACACCACCTTTTCAGCCTCTTGGTTCATCTGAATGGGGTCATTCCTCTGCTTTCTGACCCCCAGAAATCCTGTAAGGGGAGCGAAGCTCTTCTTTTCTGTCCTCTAGTTCCTTCTTTTCTCATTTTCCCTGCATCTACATTTCTTCCCTGACCACCATATATTTTGCTAAAATGATAATCCCAACGCTCCTTGTTTCCCTGTCCAGGGCACTTAGTGTGGGGGAGAGTGTGTACCTGTCATTCTTTGGGTCATTAGAGAGGCAGCTCGGGCTCTGCTTACTGGGTTGGATCCCTCGGAGCCCTCCATAACTTACCCAACACAAAAGGCAAATTCCAGGCAATATTCTGGTTACCTTCTGTCTCCCCTCGGTGTGCTTCTCCCCTTAGAGACGTCAAGTGCCTCCCAACTGTCCTGTCCTACCCAGTCCTCCCCACTCTGGTCTGCTCACCTCATCTCCCTTTTGCCAGCCCAGAGAACAGTGCAATATGTCTTTTTCTGCAGCCCCAGGAACAGATTCAAGCTGCTCCTCTCCTGAACATGGCACTCCTCCCAACAAAAAGGCATCTGCATGTTGAACAGGCAGTGATGCCTACCCAGAAAGGGCTGGATAAATAATGATGGGATTCCAGGCCTGGTTAGGGCTACTGGGGAACATATTTAAGGCAGTGCTTTCCTCTATCATTTATAACCCTGCCTACCTCACCAGTGGGCAGAGCCTGTTCTTGGGAGTGGAGTGGGGGCAGGGAGAGGTGGAGCAATTTGCATTTGTGGGTACACTATTCTTTTTCTTTTTTCTTTTTAAGATTTTTTTTATTTGTTTATTTGACAGAGAGAGATCACAAGTAGGCAGAGAGCCTGATGCGGGACTCGATCCCAGGACCCTGAGATCATGACCTGAGCCGAAGGCAGAGGCCTAACCCACTGAGCCATCCAGGCGCCCTGTGGGTACACTATTCTTATTGGGGGAGGGAGAACTAGGGGCTTAAACCACTAGCACCAAGAGTGCCCATTGCTCAGGTCCCGTCCTGAAAACCATTGTCTAACCATGACCCTTTGGGGTACAAGTTCAGCCTGGAGGAGCAAGCTGGGTCCCACAGTCTTACTCCAGTGACCCCAAGGCTTTGGTCTTAAAGACAATAGATTCTATTTCTCATCTTCTCCTAGGTCTAGAGAGCACAAGACACGTGGACACTAACTTTGACCCACCGTGGGGAAGATAGTTCTAATAGAGCAAAAATTTGGTCTGTGTTGGGTGTAAACCTAGTGTCTCATTCAGTGCCTGGCATGTGGAAGACACTCAGCAAATATTTACTGAACGGATGTTGAAGGATTAGTACGTCCAAACACTCAGTGGCTTTTCTTAGGAGACACAAGCATCCTGTCCCGAGGTGCGTTCACTGTCGTGTTGCTGGATGGGCTCCTGTGACACTGATGGCTTGGTCTTCAGGGCCATTTCTCTCCAACTCTGAGAGGACTCTGATTTCTTTTGAAGGAGGGAGACCTTCGGAATGGGGCCAGAACTGGCCTGACCATGGGAGTCTTCATCAGGGACAGATAACCCCGTACCTGTGGCCCAGCCCCCTCTGTGAAATCAACCTGCTGCTGAAGACGCTTGTTGAACTTGATAAAGGAGAATCTCTCTCTCATAGTTTCTTGGAAATCCTCAGCGCGCGGCTGGTGTGTGGCAGCCTCAGCTTGGCCTGTGATTTGCTTGGCCATCTGTTCGGTGCGGTGATGTCCGTCTGACTGCCGTGCTCACTTTTTGGAGATGTGTGCTCAGTAGGACCCTCGGTGGGCCTGGGGGGTGGAGAGATTGCTGGTCGCCTTCGAGGGGGAGTGGAGGTGGAGTGGGTGTGGGTCCCAGCGCCAGCTGCTCCCATGCTGCGTCCCTGGCCCTGATGAGGATGAATAATTGATGGTGACTAATGGATCATTGCTCCCGGATGAAATATTCAGCAGGGACTGTGGCAGGTTTGTGTAATCAGATGTTTCATGCCGCCCTCCTGGTAGGCGTGGGACTCCTGGGTTTCCCCGACTCTCAGAATCCTGGGGGGGGCACTGCCCCAAAGAGAAGTAGGTTCGGTGCAGAGGGCCCCTTACAGTGGCCTTTTCGGGGTGCACTTTACAGAGAAAGGGGGCAGGAGCCCATAATCCTTTCTTCTGGACTTGCCTGCTCTGTGGGGCAGTGTACTGCCTTACTTTCAGGATGTTGAACTACAGAGAGGATGATGCCACAGACATCCCTGGGCTATCTGAGAGGGGACAGTGAGATGCTGACTGACACAGAGGATGGGGGAAACCCCCTCTCTCACAGTGTTCCCTGCCCCTTGGGTACTTTAAACAACTCTGTAGAATGGCCTTATTATGCAGATGAGGAAGAATGCTTAGAAGGGTTAAGCGATTTGCCTAAGGTCATACTGTTTTAGGGTTGCGGAGCTGGGCTTCTCCCACAATGCCTCCTAGAGCTGGGTCTGCAGTTGACAGTCTCTTGGCCCTTTCTCTCCTCCCCAACTCTGCCTTGTCCCCTCCTCCCCTTCCCCACTGACCCTGTAGGAATGATGTCATTGGGATCCCGGGATTGAATTACAGCCCCAAGCAGCTGTGCAGAGAAGGCTGGCTGGTTCACTGTGGGGGATGGGATGATTGGGGGGGGCGGGGAGAGAGAGAGAGAGAGAGAGTGTGTGTGTGTGTGTGTGTGTGAGTGTGTGTGTGTGTGTGTGTGTGTGTGTGTGTCTGAGTCTGATCAGCTCAGCAGGGAGGAGAGGAAGCCCCTGAGTATATCAGTGCCAGGAATTAAAGGAGGACACTGCCAGATTTGCAGTGAGGGACTGGCTCCATGGTGGGGTTGAAAGGAGTGCCTTCCCTTGCTACGCCCCAGCCCACTCTCAATATCTGGTTGGCCTTCCTGATGCTGCTCCCAGGAGCATTTCACCTTCCATGGAGCTCTGGACCCCAACTAGAACCCATAAATCCTGACTCCCATAGATCTTCCTTCTGTCCCCATGTCTTCCATCCCCACCAGAAGCTAGGTCAGGGGCTGCCTAAGGACAGGACTGTAGGATGAACAACCTAACTCAGCCCACCCTCCTAAGTTCTGAAATAGTCTGAGGAGAGGGAGAGGGCCACTGCCCCTGGCCACCCATTTCCACATCTCACCAGCTCCTCCCACCATCAGGAAGTTCTTCTGGCTTCTAGTCCCATGGCCTCCTGCTGCAACCAAGCGTATCCTCTTTTCTTTGGGTCTACAGTTCTCTCCCTCCGCGGTCTCCTGTAACACCACAGGCGTGGGAGATGGATGAGTAATGCTTGCTTAACAGAGAGGAAAACGCAATTCAGGATTTGGGGTTTAGAGCCAAATCCCTGTGTCGCTATCTCTCATTTCCAACTTGACACATTCCTCCGCTCGATACCTGGGCGCTGTCCAGGACGCCAAATCAGAACATCTAGCAGGACGGTTCCCTGCCTCGTGTAGACCCTTGATTGTGTCCTCCCACTGGGGCAGGCCAGAGTGTTATAATAAAAGGGTCATCCTTGCTAAGGAATGACTAAAAACCTCAGTGGGCTTTCACCACCTCCTTCATTTCACCCTCCTGATGCTAGGGGTAGAGAAGGAGTGAGGTCACTATGGCAGATTTCATTAGCCCATTCTACAGATGGGGAAGCTGAGACTCAGAGTAAAATGGCATGCCAAAGTTCACACTGCAGTGGGAGTGTGAAAGTGTTGTTGGTGTTCTGCTCAGAAATCCAGGCCCTGGGTATGGGGAGTGAGCATGACCAGAAAGCCACGAGGATCCTACCTTCGAAAGTTGTCTCTGTTCTCTTGGCCTCTGCTGCAGGAGGGGCCCTGGCAGACTAGATGGGCTGAGGCACAGAGTGGGCCCATGCTGCCATCTGGGGCACTGTCCCTATTCCATTATCTTTTTTTTTTTTTTTTTTCAAAGTAGGCTCCACACTCCACACCCAGCATGGAGCCCAACAGAGGACTTAAACTCATGACCCTGAGCTCAAGATCTAAGCTAAGATCAAGGATCAGATGCCTAACCCACTGAGCCTCCCAGGCATCCCTCCCTGTCCCTGTTAATATGCTCTCTGAGCTGTGATGGCTTCGAAGGCTCTTCTTGCTTCTTTTAGCTTCAGTTCTGTGTTAGGTGCAAAGGACTTGGCAAATAGGAAGGCACAGGGTTCGAGGAAAAGGATAGCTTTCATGCCTCGGGTTCCCAAAAGGAAATATTAATGGTATGCAAGAGCATCTCTTCTTTAAAAAAAGAAACAGGGCCATCTGGGTGGCTCAGTGGGTTAAAGCCGCTGCCTTCGGCTCAGTTCATGATCCCAGGGTTCTGGGATCGAGCCCCACATCAGGCTCTCTGCTTAGCAGGGAGCCTGCTTCCTCCTCTCTCTCTGCCTGCCTCTCTGCCTACTTGCCATCTCTGTCAAATAAATAAATAAAATCTTAAAAAAAA
This sequence comes from Lutra lutra, assembly GCF_902655055.1. Taxonomy (NCBI): domain Eukaryota; kingdom Metazoa; phylum Chordata; class Mammalia; order Carnivora; family Mustelidae; genus Lutra; species Lutra lutra. Next base: position 42,051,948 of record NC_062292.1, on the reverse strand, counting down.
ATAAAAATTAAAAAAAGAAACAAGGCTGTTTCTCACAGAGCAGCCCTCCTTGTCTGAGCCACACGTGCCTTTGGAGTTACCGTCCCCGGGCTTACTGTCCAGCACCTGGTCGAGGGGACATCCCTCTCACAGAGCTCCCTTCTCCATCCATCAGTCCCTGAGTCCTTAGGCTCTGCTGCAGGGCTACTGCACACCAGCCCAGGGCTAGACTGTGCAGGGCCAAAGGCTCCTCTCTGCCCTTGGGTGACATGGAAAAGATTCAGACTAAACTCCCCTGGGGGTAAGGGAAATGGCAGGAGATGGCAACACAAACTTGTCACACGGATGGGACAGTCAGCATCGGCGGTGGGGAGGGGGCAGCCACACAAGACAGGAGGGTGAGGAGACTGAGGACTGCTTTGTTGCAGGCTGGAGGACCTCCTGGAGGAGGACACTTATATCAGAAGCACACCTCACTGGGGTCTTTGAGAGCTCACTCATTCATTTTACAAATATTTCATTGGGTACCTATCAGGGGACAGGCACTATGAGTGCTGGGGATAGAGATGCTTAATGATGACATGTGCCCCTCCCCCCATGGGCTTGGGGTCCAAGCACATCAGCAAGTAATTTCAGGATAGAAAGGTAAGTGCTGAGATAAATTTACAGTGTACAGTAGGGCAAGGGAGGGAGCTGTCTGTTCTTTTTTTTAAAGATTTATTCATTTATTTTAGAGAGAGCACATGCTCAGTGAGTGGGGGGAGGGGTGGGGTGGAAGGAGAGGGAGCAGGAATCTCAAGCAGACTCCCTGCTGAGCAGGGAGCCAGCCACGGGGCTCCATCCCAGGACCTTGAATCATGACCAGAGCTGAAACCAGGAGCCAGATGCTTAGCTGACTCTACTTCCCAGGCATCTCTGTCAGTTCTGCTGAAGGGAATCAGGAAGGACCTCAACCAGGAGAAGCCTGAGCTGGTGCTAGAAGAAACGTCAGGCATTTTCCAGATGAACAAAGGGAGGATGCTCATTTCCAGCAGAGGGAGTCACTGGAATGAAGACTTGGAGGTTGGAGTTATCCTGGGGGGATTTGAAAGGCTGGGGGGGGGGGGGGGGGGGGGCAAAAATAGTGGCAAAAGGGGCAGTGAGAAATCGGGCTGAAGGGGGACAGGTAGGGGCCACTCCCCGGAAGGTGGTGAATGTTCAGTGGGAAGGACGGAGGTGAGCTAGTTGAGCCCCTGGGGCCCTCACTCAGGGTGCAAAGAATGGCATGGAGAGCGTGGTAAGAGAGAGGAAGCTAGGGTTGGGGACTTGTTAGCGGCATTGGCCCTGTAAGGTGGTGGACAAAGGGACTGGTTGGAACCAGAACCAGTCTCTGCCCCACCCCCACTCAGCAGAGTGTAGGGAATGGGTGTCAGGATAGCTTGTCCTTGGCTCCTTGAGAAACCTGGGAGTGGGGAACCTACCCCAGATTATGCCTTTGCTTTCTCAGTCTAGTAGAGACAGGCATTAGAACTCCACCTTCAAGAAAGAAAGAGAGACGTTGTGGCTTCAACTGTTTTTCTTGAGACCCTGTCTGTCTGTCTGTCTGTCTGTCTAAAGTAGGGATGATAAGAAGACAGGCTGGCGCTGGAAGGCCACAGGGGAGCACCCAGGGAGCACAGTGCTAATGGGGACCAGGGTCACATCCCCTGGGCTGATCCTCTCTCCAGCGGATGTGCCTGTCCCTGCTCCCGGGGCCCCCTGGCAGTCGCCCCCGGGAAGGCGAGAGCTCTGTGCACCTGTGCACCCCATGCCCGGACCCCATGAGACTGTTTCCCAGTGATCTCATTTCCCCTGCCTCGCTTGCGGGGACCATGCCTTCTAGCCATGTGAGCCTGTTTCCCTAGCTAATGGAGCTGGGGAAATGTGCATTCATTTTTCCCCTGAGCTGTGACAGGCAATAGGAAATTTGCCCTGAAATATGCTTCAGTGTGGATTGAAATAAAACACTTGGTGTATTTTGCAACAGAGCATTAAAAAGGAATAATGTGGGGATCTCACCCAGACACCAGCTTTCAAGGGTACATTTCCCCCAGACTTTCCTCTGTCCCCGACCTGAGCATCCCTGTGTGTGGGTGGGGTGGGGTGAGGGGTGAAAGATGTGGGAAAGGAGCTGTGGAGGTTCCAGAACCCCAAAGCGCTGGAGATATCGCTAGAGCTGAAGCCTTGTATTTCTAGAATGATGGCGACTTTAGAAACACAGAAGAAAGAATAGGCATGTTTAAAGCTCCTGGATACCTGGGCCTGAATAATTAAATCCATTGATTCTCTGCATTGCTAGTAGAATTCCTATTGGTGTGAGCAATGGAGCTGTTAGGATGGGCCTGGCACCCGGGGGTGTGTGGGCACTGGTGCGGATCGGGTTTTTCTCAGCACACCCCACTTCTGTTTCTCATAACCTGCAAACAGACTGTACCCAGAGAATGAATAATGCCAGCCAGGTGAATGGGAAATGGCTCTATTTTCGTTTATTTTACTCCTTAGGAGGTAAAAGTACTGTTTGTTCGCGCAGTTACTTCCTCAGCGGGTGGTTTGCCAGGAGAGGGCTGAATTCCCAGAGCCGGATTCTGCCAAGGGCTCTGTCTCCCCCCCTGGCAAGGGGGATGTCCCCAGGGATGATTCTCGATTCCAAGCTTCTGCAGCCTTCTCTTCATGCTGCTGCCGTCATCCTATCTAGACCAGTGTCTTGGCACCCAGGGCTCCTGGTCATTCCCCAGCCCCCACCCCATGCCCACGGCTACACTGATATCCCTGAACTGTCATTTGAGCATGTCCCTGCCTTCCCCTCCCCCACTCAAATTCTGTTTCCCAGAAGGTGTCAGGGAGCCAGAGGGAGGGTCTGGGTGATGATGCCAACAGCGGGCGAGTGGGTTGGAGGTGCGTTAGCCGGGATGGAGAGTTTTGACAGATCCTCATAGCTTGGGGACAGAGAAACATGTTGAGTTCGGCGGGGTAGGGGAAGGGTTCACTCCCGACTGAGACCCATTATATCGGGGGCAAGAAGGAGGGGGGGACACTCGGGACAAATACCTGGGGACAAGGTTCTGCATATGCTCTCTTTTTAAAAACCTTTGACTGAGGGGCGCCTGGGTGGCTCAGTGGGTTAAGCCGCTGCCTTCGGCTCAGGTCATGATCTCAGGGTCCTGGGATCGAGTCCCGCATCGGGCTCTCTGCTCAGCGGGGAGCCTGCTTCCCTCTCTCTCTGCCTGCCTCTCCGTCTACTTGTGATCTCTCTCTGTCAAATAAATAAATAAAATCTTAAAAAAAAAAAAAAAACCTTTGACTGAAATATAAACCCAGAAAAGTGCACAGATCCTAAGTGTATAGTTGGGTGAAATTCACAAATGAAATGTACCTGTGTCTCCTGCGGCCAGACCAGGAGATAGAACATCTCCAGCCCCCCAGACGGAGGAGATGCACCGGGTAAATGAGAAATGCCTCATTTCTCCAGCCATGGCTTCTAGCACTATAGCTCAGTCTTTGAACTGGAATAATACATTTCAGAGTGCACTCACCTGTGACTGTCCTCTTCCACTTCACGTTTGTGACATTAACCATGTCATTGTCTGTACTTGGAGTTTGTTTCCTCTCATTGCTGTGTCACAGCCCGTTATGACAATGTACCTCAATTTATTTGTCCATTCCATTGTTAATGGCATGTAGATCGTTTCTGTTCTGGGGCTGTGGTGAACGGTGCTGCTGTGACTTATTTCTGTATGCCTCTCAGTAAACACATTTCTCCTTCTGGGTCTTGGGGTCCATCCATGGTTGGTTTTGTCACTGGAGGCTATGCATTTTCCAAAATGCTCTTGCCAATTTACACTCCTATGAGCGGTGTTGGCGGGTCGCTGCTGTTCCATATTGCCAACACTTAGTACTATCTGTCTTTTTATTTTAGCCATTCTGGTGGGTGTTTATGTTCTCTCCTTTTGATTTCAATGTACACGTCCCCTGTGACTGAAAAAAAGCTGAGTCTCTCTCCATGTACTTGTTGGAGGTTTGGACAAATTTATTTATTTATTTATTTGTTTATATTTATTTATTTTAAAAGATTTTATTTATTTGGCACAGAGAGAGAGAGAGCATGAGCAAGGGAGCAGCAGGCAAAGAGAGAGGGAGAAGCAGACTCCTCACTGAGCAGGGAGCCTGATGTGGGACTCCATCCCAGGACCCGGGCATCATGACCTGAGCCGAAGGCAGATGCTTAACCAACTGAGCCTCCCAGGTGGCCCTGGACAGCTTGTTTTAAAATTACTCTTCTGGGCGCCTGGGTGGCTCAGTGGGTTAAGCCGCTGCCTTCAGCTCAGGTCATGATCTCAGGGTCCTGGGATCGAGTCCCGCATCGGGCTCTCTGCTCAGCGGGGAGCCTGCTTCCCTCCCTCTTTCTGCCTGCCTCTCTGTCTACTTGTGATCTCTCTCTGTCAAATAAATAAAATCTTTAAAAATAAATAGATAAAAATAAAATTACTCTTCTTTAAGTCTTCTGCTCATTTCTCTGCTGGGTTGTCTGTCTTCTTGTTGATTTGTGCACATCAGGCCTATTAGGCCTACTTCTCTTAAAGGTCCAGGCCCTGACCTTTCACTCGTGCTCTTCTTCCGAAAGCACAAGAGCTGGGTCGGGTAGTTCAGGAAACCAGGACCTGGCTGGTAATTGCACATTCCCTGATTTCCATCAACATTCACCTGTTTGGATCCAGTTGCTGCTTGTCTAGTGTCCATGCTTGGCCCCGCATCAGCTCTCGGGCTTTATCCCTCACTCCTCCCTGCATCCCACTCAGAAAAACCCTGGGCTGGGTCAGATTAGACCACAGCCCAGCCTCAGATCCACTCTCTGCTTCCCACCTCCGGGCCTTTGCTCTTCACCCGGAATGCTTTCTAGGAGCCTTTTGGGGTATTCAAATCCCAGTGCTCCCCCAGCCCCATTCAGATGAAATCCCCCCTCTTCTGTGAGCCTTTTCCCACCTCCAACAGCTCACCATGGTCCCTTCCCCTTTGACGGTTGGCCCTTTGTGTCTGTTGGCCTCCTTTAGCAATTAATCACCCATCCATACATCCATACATCCATCCATTCAGTCAGTCAGTCTTGTGACACCTCTTCCATTATTGTCTTATTTTGTTAACATGTGTGTTTTTGCCTCATCTCCCTGAGTTGGTGGTGTCACTGTGTTTCCGCAGTGCCTGGCACGATGTAGTTGCTTACTTGAGCCAGGAAAGGGGAGGGGGCAGTCAGAAGTCAGGTCACAGGACAACCTCATCATCCTCCCTTTGTCCTCTCTGTGAACCCACTTGTCAGGCACTCAGTCAACCAACATGCCTTTTCTGTGCCTCTGCTAGGTGCCAGCTCTGCACTGCAAGGGTAGGGATGTAGCCATGAGCAGTACCTCCCCTCCATGAGTTCACTCTCTTTGGGGAGACAAGACAGGGGCCCAGGAGCTGTAGAGGTGGTGTGAAAGCAGGTGTGGGCTGGGGGATCCAGATTGAGAAACCCAAGGTCACTGACAGGCTGTGGCCCCGATCTCATAAGGAGGTCCTATAATCAGAAGGCTGCACCGTTGATTGGTTGATGGGGTGGCTGATGAGGTCACTGTCCCAGATCTGATCCCCACCAGGGCTCGCAGCTGCTCTCAGGAAAGCAATGTCGCTCACCTCTGTTTCATGCACCCCATTTCCCGCCTCACAGGGGAGGCTGTGCTAGGATATGGGAATTCTTCACTTCCTACTACTTCGGTGTGCTTATTAGTGCTATAGCTGGGGGGAACGGGGCTGTGGGGGAAACAGGGATAGCTCCTTGCCACACATTCCCCACTGCTGGGAACAAGGAGCCCCTGCTGTCCGCGCCCCCCCCCCTCGCCCCGGGACAGCATCGCAGCCCGCAGAAGGGCTCTGCTGACCCCGCTGCCCCCACTCTGGAGGATGACTCATTCTGCTCCCAACTGAGCCCCCTGGGGAGGCAGAGGGGGTGCATTCCCAGCCTTTGCTCTCATGGCTGCAGATTCTCCTCTGGTCTGAAGCCTGTTCTCAGCCCTGGAGGCCGATGGGCTTTCAGTGGGACCTCTTAGAGATTCACTTAACATTTCCTGAGTGCTCCTGTCTGCCGGCCTCACCTGGAGAAGTTAAGGGCCCTGCTCTGGGGATTTCCCCTGTTAAGTAAGATGAGACAGAGACACCGTGGGGAGGCGGTGGGCCCTCTGTAATGGCCAACTTGCACTTTACATATCCTGGGGTGGGGACCCTTCCCTCTAGTTCGTTCCCACCCTCCGGGCCCCCTGGGCCTGGGAGCATCACGGGGGCCCCCTTGAGGTTAGGCCAGTGGGTAGAGTGGGCCTCGAGAACGCTCTGAGTGTGATGGGCAGCAAGGGAAGGTGGGCTCCTGATGCCCAGTGGCCGTGGCTGGGGGCGGGGCATGTGTGTGTGTGTGACTGGAGCGGGATGTGGCAGGGAGTCAGGCTGGGCCTCAGCGGTACCTCGCTGAGGCACTGGCCATGCTGCATTGGCTCAGCCAGAACTACCTGCACTTGAGTGAAGGACTTGGACATGATGCCATCTTGGAGGCATAATGGTGGGCTTCGGGCGCCAGCTGCGGGGATGGGACAGCTGTTTTTGCCAAGGACTCTTCTCTGTCTGCTCAAGTCACCCGGTAGCGTAGCTCAGGGCCATTTTCCTGGGTCCACGGCAGTCAGTGGGGCCTGCAGAAATCCGCGTGCTCACTCGGGAGCGATGGATCATTCCAGCCTCTGTCTACATTCCTTCTTGGCAGGTTTGCTTCAGGAATTTGCTGTTGGACAACACTAAGGGTTCATTGCTGTGGGCTGGGGCTTTGGTTCTCTGGGAATGCTTTTAGGTGGAGAGAAGCAGGGGCAGCAGGTAGCGGGGAAGAAGCTGAGAATGTGCGGGAACGATGCAAATTCTATGGTGAAGTGGGATGTGGGGTTACTCTTCTGTTCTCCTCTCGGGCACCTCCCTCCCACCTTCTTGCTCCATCGCTTCTGACAGTGACACATTTCACCACCAACGGGTTCTACATAATGAGAGGAAGAATCATTCACAAAGATTGCATAGGTAGGTCCTATTTGCTAGACCCCCTAGAGGCAGAAGCTGGCATGTTCCGGTTTCCTCTTTCAGCAACAATTACATGATGGCCCATATTAATTAGAATCCTCTGAATTTTCATGTTTGATTTAAGGAAGCTCTATATTTAGCCAAAATGTATGGAGTCCCAACTCCATACACTCCACATTCACTGTGTTGGCTTCTGAGGTACAGAGATGATCACGGCCCCAGCTTTCAGAGCGCCCATGTCCCAGGGAAACTGACATGCAAGACGGTACCTCAGTTCAGCAAGATGACGTTCAGAAGGATGGGAATACTGGGTGTGCTAAGGAAGACCTGGTGGACAGCAGAGGGGAGGTGTCATTCCATAAATGTGAAGGAGTAGAGGTTGCTTGTTGAATAGAGTGTCCTAGATGGAAGGAACAAGATGGATATGAATGGAAAGGCATGATGAGGACTAAGGGCTTTCTGGGGTGTGCAGAGAAGTTGGGAATGAGGCCAGACCATGAAGGATCGTGCATGGCAGGCTGAGGAGTTTGGGTTTTATGCTTTGCCGGATAATAAGCAGGGTTTTGATAAGTAAGACCAGACGTGCGTTTTAGAAGCTTCAGTCTGACAGAGGTGCAATTCCTGGTTTGAAGGGGGGCAAAGACAGAAGGCAGGGGAAGCGGCTAGGAGATAATTGTGGAATGTAGGTGAGAAGCGATGAGGCCTGGGCCTCTGGGAGCTGGAGTCTGCGTTCGAGAGCTAATTAGGAAGAATAATGCACCAAACCTGATAACCAATTATACACGGGAGGCAGAGGGGAAGGGGGCTGGGGATGATCACTGAGCCTCTGAACCTGGAGATGACTGAATGACGATGGCGCTGTGCATTGAGAAGGGAAGTGGGGCAGGAAGGATGGGTTTAATTCAAGAGATGAGAATGAATTCAGTTTGGGATGGAGTGAGTTCAGAGTGCCTCTGGGACGTCTGTGTGGAAATTACAGATAAACAGCTGCAAGTGTGAGTCTAGTGCTCCGGAGGGATGGGGCATGGGGGTGGGGTTGCTGAGGATGAGATGTCAGGGGAGGTGTGGGGAGAGCAGGGAGGGAGGACAGGGAAGGGGGTGGGGGTGTCTGCCCCATGGGGTGGTTGCTGAGGATCAGATGTCAGGGGAGGGGGGGTGGGCAGGGAGGGAAGACAGGGAAGGGGATGGGGGTGTCTGTCCCAGCAGGACAGGCGTGGTGGGGGAGGGGAGCAGTTGCTGCAGAACAGAAGGTGGGTTGTTGCCCCAGAGCAGGTGGGCAGGGGGAGGTAAAGGAGCTGGGACTATGTAGATGCCAGTGAGGTCAAGCAAGGCAGCGGCTGGAGGTGTCCCTGAGAATCGGCCCTCCAGGGCTACAGAGCCAGACCCTGTCAGATTATGGGGCCAGTAGGTCTGGGGTGGGCAGGAAGGGGAGTACGTGTGCTCCAACAGGTGATAGCAGTGTGTTTGTGTCAGGAAGAAGAAATACGTGTGCATGGCTGGAGGTTGTACGTGTGTTTAAATTTATCAATGGAATAAACTTGAGCTCCTCTGTACGTGGAAAAGGCAAGGCAAATGGAAGATAGAGGAGCTGCTGGGGAGAGGCGAGGAATAGGACCGTGGTGGGAAGTGTGGGGAAAAGGGCACAGGGAGACTTGTTCATGCTGGAATAAGGCCAGTCCTTGCCTGGGAGACTTGGAGGGGGAGTGGCAGAATGGTGGGGCTGGGGGAAGACAGGGACAGGGAGGAAGCCCTGGAGATGGAAACCCATGTAGGATCCCAGAGGGAGAGACTTTAACAACGGAGCTGTGGGACCGTGGGGGAGGCAGGGAATTGGGAGAGCCTCGAAATGAAAACAAAAAGGAAGGGGAGAGGCAGAAGTGCCTTGAGAGACACAGTCTCACTCTCCAAATCACAGACTGCATCTGGATTCGCACAGGTTGTAGAATCAATCTTGAAAGGTTGCCATATTTTTTAAACAATTGTTTTTGGGGAATTAAAATCGCGGAAGAACATGACAAATATCCATTTTCACAGAACTAACAACTTCGAATGTGTGTCAGTCTTTTTTTCTATATATTTAAGAACAGTACAAATAATGTAGGTGCACACCGCCCTTTATGAAAATATGTGTATGGATGGGACACATCACAGAATGAAGCCAGGGTCCCCTCTGGAGTGTCCCCTCCAATCTCGTTCCCTGTCCACTTCTTTGAAGGCTGCCATGAGGATTTTGCTGTGCAGACTTCATAAACCGGGTGGTGTGTTGCAACAGCCTACCTTATGGGACCTGATAAAATGCCTGAGAACCAGCCACCCCAAATTAGTGTCTTAAAACACCCAGCATCTACTTTGCTGAGACATCTGAAATTTGAACGGGGATCAGCAGGGACGGTTCCTCTCTGTTCCACGTGGTGTCAGCTTGACGGAGGCGTGGAGAGTCAAGGTGGTCCATTCAGGGAGCGCCTGGGTGGCTCAGTGGGTTGAGCCTCTGCCTTTGGCTCAGGTCATTTCAGGGTCCTGGGATTGAGCCCCACATCAGGCTCTCTGCTCAGTGGGGAGCCTGCTTCCCCCCCTCTCTCTGCCTGCCTCTCTGCCTATTTGTGAGCTCTCTGTCAAATAAATAAATAAAATCTTTTTAAAAATTATTATTATTTTTTAAATTTTTTAAAAGATTGTATTTATTTATTTGATAGAGAAAGATCACAAGTAGGCAGAGAGGCAGGCAGAGAGAGGAGGAAGCAGGCTCCCTGCTGAGCAAAGAGCCGGATGTGGGGCTCGATCCCAGGACCCTGAGATCATGACCTGAGCCGAAGGCAGAGGCTTTAACCCACTAAGCCACCCAGGCGCCCAAGTAAATAAAATCTTAAAAAAAAAAAAAGAAGATGGTCCATTCACATGGCCAGCAAGTTGGTGCTAGCTGTGGTTGGGAGTGCAGTAGAGGGCTATGTGGACTGGGGACTTTTGTTCTTCTCCACACGAGCTCCCCTGTGTGTTGCTTGGGCTTCCTCACAGCATGGGGGCTGGGTTCCAGGAGTAAGCGTCTTAAGAGAACAAAACGGAAATACATTACATTTTTATTACCAAGCCTGAGTTACATGGCATCACTTCTGCCATAATTTATTGGCCAAAGCAGTCACAGAATCCACCCAATTTCAAAATGAGGGGACGCAGATGGACAGATGTGGACCGTCAATGTCAAAGTCACATTGCAGGAAGACTGTGTTGGATGGGAGGTAATAGTTTGCCACAAGTGTGTTTAATACTTTGACCTAAACAGAATTTTATAGTCTGTACTCTGCTTTGCTTTGCTTTTCTCGCTCAGCATCATGTGAAATTTAGAACTGAACTTACTTTTTTTTTTTTTTTAAGATTTCATTCACCCGGTTGACTAAGAGAAAGAAAGAGCACAAGTAGACAGAATAGCAGAAAGAGGGAGAGGGAGAATCAGGCCCCCTGCAGAGCAGGGTGCCCAATGCTGGGCTTGATCCCAGGACCCTGGAATCATGATCTGAGCCAAAGGCAGACGCCCAACCGACTAAGCCACGCAACCGCCCCACTGAGCTTACTTCTTATGCCTGTTGTAGCTGGCGTTCAGGTTCAGAGAGTGAGGGAGAGCTGTTAGCAATATTATGGGTTTGGTTTCAGTGTAGCCCTATATTAGTAAGGCCAAATGCTCACCTGGTGGAAAGCTCTTGCTTTGATGAGTGCTATCATTGCCAAAAGGCTGAGCCTGGTTGTCTGTTGGGAAATTCCAGACTCTTGCCACTTGTTCAACTGTAAATCTCAGCAAGATAAGGCAAAGAGAAACGTAATCAGTCAAAATGAATTCCGTGAGAGTCTGTATGCTGAGTTGTAAGGCAGGCAAAGAAATAGAAGGCAGGGTTCTCGCCCCTAAGAAGCCAGTAATCCGGCAGAGGAGACAAGCACCCACAGGGATGGCGAGGTCTGTAAGTGGAGTTCAGAGGGTGTGATCAGCAGGGGCTGAGTTAGAAGCTGCCTTTGGGTGGGGTATCCTGCCCCTGGGCTCCTGAGGCTAGTGTAGTTCTCACCCAGCTTCCTGTCCCCAGTCCCCTGAAGGGCTCCTGCCTTCTAAATGCATGCGGAATGCAGGAAATGGGACTGGAGTTGGTGGGGGGGGGAGGAGATGGGCATTCCGTGGCAAGGGGCTGTGACCTGGGTACCCGGGTGGGAGTGACAGCGAGTCACCTGCCTGGCTGCTTGGATGGAAAAAAACAGTGGCCTTGGAGAGACTGTCCTTTGTAGTGAGTTGGGCTGGGATGGAACCTGCTACTTCTGCCACTTCCTCGTCGGATGACCGGGGACAAGTTATTTAGTCTCTCCATCTGTAAACTAGGCAGATGAGGAGCGATGATGGCCATGCAGGCAAAGGCCAGGGGACAGGTGGCCGGAACCTCAATTGAAGAGCTTGACTTTGGTCCTTTAGGTGTTGTTTCAGGTTATCAACCTGGCTGGGTGGGATGGGTAAAGACGTGGGGGAAGCTGGAGCCAGACCAGCCAGGAGGCCACGAGAGAAACCCATCGGGGTGTCAGCGAACGAGTAGGTTTCATCCTGAAAGACCGGAAGTTCTCCCTGCTCTGTGTCCAGGACCTCTAGTGATGACAGCTGCTGAGGAATATACACACTCGGGATGCAAAGTGCAGCCTTTACTGGTGTTACCTCAGCCTGGCCATGCCTGCAGCCCTCAGGAGTGCGTTTGTTCAGTCCTCAACACAACCGTGTGTCCTGGTCAAATACTCTTCGGCTCTCCGGGCTTTGTGTTCCTAGTCGGGGCATAATTTTATGTTTTTGAAAATTTATTGTGTGCCTCCCCCACTAGTCTGTAAGCTCAATGAGAGCAGGGCTTATTAGCATGTCCCCAGGGTCTGTTAGAGTGTCTGGTAGGAGCTCAGTAAATATTTGTTGAATGGATAACTGTATATGAAATATAGGGTAATAGAGACTCATTCTAATTCCTGTGCCCGGAGTCCACGGACACTCACTGCATCTCCTTTTTCCTTATGTGTATCTCATGGTTGAGCATGTAGAGTCCTTCATTCAACAGATACTTACTGAGCCATTTCTGGGTGCCAAGCTCTTCTTGGGGTACAGACATAAACAAGAAGTCCGGGGTCCCCCCTCTGCCTCTTGCTTTGTCGTGGAAGGCAGGGATAGATGGTAAACACAGTAAATACAGGAAGAAGATCATTTCAGAGGGCAGTAAGTTCTCTGAAGAAAATGCTATGGTGATAGAATGAGGAGTGACCTCTCCGAAGAGGAGACATTTGAACTGAGACCGAGTCCTTGTGTTCCCTCCCAAATTCGTATGTTGAAACTTAATCCCTAATGTGATGGTGTTGGGAGGGGGGGCCTTTGGTGTTCGCTGGGGGGGTTCTGTTCCCATGTCATGAGAACAGAGCCTTCACTTATAAAGGGGACCCCTGAGAACTCCCTTGTTCCTTCCACTGTGTGAAGACACAGTGAACAGATGGCCATCTGTGAACCAGGGAGCAGGCCCTCACCTTGATTTTGGACTTCCCAGCCTCCAGAAATATATTTCTGATTATAAGCCACCTAGTCTATGGTATTTTTGTAGGAACCCTAGCAGACTAACGCATCTGGGGGAGGAGGGGTAGAAGAAGTGGTCAAGGGCCCGGGGCAGAGGCTACAGTCTGAGGGGTCCTCAAGTATGATGGAAGAAGCCAGCGTGGTGGGTGGAGGAAACACTAGGGAGCTGCTGTGACCAGAGCAGTGCAGGAGAGGCTTCCAGTGGGATGCTGAGGTCTGTGTGCTGGACAGGCTGGACCACACAAGGCCTTCAAGGTCTGAATAAGGACTTGGGATTTCATCCTAAATGCACCAGGAACTCTTGGAGCGTTTTAAGCTGAAGAGAGGTAATGTGGCTCACTGTTTTGGAAGAACTGTCTGGTCAGTAATGGACTGTGCTCCCATGGGTTATACAGATACAGGTGTGGGGCTGAACATGTGTGACTGTGGTATGCACACATCATCATCAGATAAAGCTCCTCTTCCTGGGTGCCTGGGTGGCTCCGCTGTTGAGCGTCTGCCTTTGGCTCGGGTCATGATCCCAAGGTCCTGGGATCAAGTCCCGCCTCGGGCTTCCTGCTCAGCGGGAAGAAGCCTGCTTCTCCCTCTCCCATTCCCCCTGCTTATGTTCCCTCTCTCGCTGTGTATGTATGTGTGTCTCTCTCTCTGTCAAATAAATAAATAAAATCTTAAAAAAAAAGAAAACCTCATCTTCCCTCTATTCGTACATGTATATGGATAGCACTGTATTCCGCAGACTTCCATGCTCTTCCACACAGATGTCCAGATGCTTGACTGTGCCATGCCGACCTCTGGGCTTAGGTGTAGTTAAATACACCTGCACTGTCACCGCATGCGAGGACGCTCACACACCAGCCTGCCCACACAGGACTTCCACGGGACACACGAATTTCACGTCCGCGTCAATGCACACACACATTCACTCCTACCCGGAGTTGGCCAACTCGCGCCGCCCATCACCCAGGCAATGTCATCCAGGTTTCTAATGGCAAATGAGATCAGAACTCTGTGAGGAATTGTCCTTTCTGTTGAGCATGAATGTGCTAAATAAATCTCCCTACCTCAAATAAATCTTGTACAGATGTAAAAAATGCATTAAAGTCCTAGCGACTAGAGGTGGCTGTAGATGGTGGTGGGGACAGAGTAGTAAATCTGTGAGGGGCGTGCCAGCAGCTGGGGCTCTCCACTTGCCCAAGAGCGGGGAAGGCGGCTGGAAGGTCACCTCAAGGTAACAGAGGCTTCCTTCCCTGGGTGACGGGTGACGCGTGCTGTCAGCCCTTGCTGTCTGGACCGCCCCCAAGAATGGGCTGAGTGTTGTTGGTCCTCTTGACATAGAAACGTCCGTATCATTTGATTCATTCTGGGAGGAGAAGCGTTAGTTGAGTCAGAACTCACTTCCAACCGTTTTTGGAATATCTAGCCAAAACATCTGTATCTTTCTGGGGCCTGATCTGATACAGACTGCTGATTCTTTCCTGGAAAGTCACTGAGGTTTCAGGCCCATGGTTTTACAATATTGTTTGGGCCTTTTCACTTATTTTTTTGACTTCTATGTCCCAGTGCTGAAGTTGACCTGCTACACGGTCTTGGAAGATTTATCCTGCTGTTTATTCTAAAAGACTTCTCATTCGTATCACTAAGCGAGACTTAATTGTACCTATCACTTAGACGCCTGTCTCTTCCTGGTTGGTTTGTTAGAATGTTCCATAAATGGGGCACCTGGGTGGCTCAGTTGGTTAAAGCCTCTGCCTTCGGCTCAGGTCATGATATCAGGGTCCTGGGATCAAGCCTCGATTTGGGCTCTCTGCTCAGCAGGGGGCCTGCTTCCATCTCACTCTCTGCCTGCCTCTCTGCCTATGTGTGATCTCTGTCAAATAAATAAATAAACTCTTTAAAAAAAAAAAAAGAATGTTCCATAAATCCAGGCCCACCCCTCCATCTACACTTGGGGGACTCATATTTCTCATTTCCCCTATTTCCTATCCCCAAGATTTTCTTTTCTCCCTCCCACCACATCCATGGGCCCAGATGTCCAGGCAAGGAGTAAAAAGTGTCTTCATTCAGCTTCCATTTTAGCAAACTTCTGGATATCATGAGACAACCAGCATCTGTACTGCTCTCCTGACTCTTGGTTTGCTTGCTTTGGCTCTATATTTTTAAGATTTTTTTCCTTTGCTTTTCTGCAGTTTCTCTTAGAGATGTCCGCTGTGAATTTCAGTTCCCGTTTTCCACTTGGGATTTGCTGGGGTTCTTGAATCTCCTATCAGCTCTGAATATCAGCCCTGGATATCTGTCCCAGTCTTCATTTCTTTAAACATAACCTCTGTCCCTTCAGCTCTTTTTTCTTACTATAGTTCCAATGAAATAGATATTTTCCTCTCACTCTTGTATTTGTTTGTTTATTTATTTATTTATTTTTAAGATTTTACTTATTTATTTGACAGAGAGAGACAGAGATCACAAGTAGGCAGAGAGGCAGAGGTGGGGGGAAGCAGGCTCCCCGCCAAGCAGAGAGCCTGATGCGGGGCTCAATCTCAGGACCCTGATATCATGACCTGAGCGAAGATGGAGGCCCAACCCACTGAGCCACCCAGGCGCCCCTCTTTTTTTTTTTTTATTTTATTTATTTGACCCACAGAGAGAGAGAGAGGGACAGGCAAGCAGGGGGAGTGGGAGAACAGAAGCAGGCTTCCCACTGAGCAGAGAGCCCCATGCAGGGCTCGATCCCAGGACCCTGGGACCACGACCCAAGCTGAAGGCAGACACCTAACGACTGAGCCACCCAGGTGCCCCTCTTCTCACTCTTTTCACTAGGTCTCTTCACCTGTCTTCTGCATTTGCCACGTTTCACCACTGTGCACTGATTATTTCTTCTGATCATTCCTCTATTTCATCAATTTCTTCTTCGGCTGTATAAAACCTGTGGTTAAATCTGCCCACTGAATTCTTATTTTCATTCATTGTATTTATCGCTTAGAAGCTTACAATTCATTCTTTCAATTCTGTGGTCCTTTCTACAGTTTTTGGTTCCCTGCTGAAATTTCCATGGTTGGCTTTTTATTGGCTTGAACATAGCAAACAGTAGTTTCATAATCAGCATCTGCTAATTCTCATTCCCAGAGTGCCTGTGGGTCTCTTTCTGTTATCTGTTGTGCCTGCCCATTCTCATTTGAGGAGTCTTGTTTCCTGGCGCATCTAATTTTCTTCAATGATGTGCTCATAAGCACTACCTTGGGCCAAGTGTATGCTGTCTTCCCCTGGATTTTTGTTTGCTTCCACGGGCTGCCTAGGGACATTCCTAGAGCAGGGTACCTTAATTTAAGTTCAGGCCTTAAGTTTCCTTAAATCAGAGAGCAGAAAATCAGACCAGAAGTCTCATTCTGAAATGCATTTAAAGGATGAGACCATAGTTTAAAACAATAGGTAGTTTATCATAGTCCTGCTTTGGCGGGCCCTGGACATTGACTCGAATTTCCCCCGACCCAAGGCAGTTGCCAGAGGGGTCGTGGTGCTGTACTCAGTTTCTCAGAGTATCCTCCTCATGGACAAAAGTGGTTTTTCTTCCAGACTTGCGTCTGCAGGCTTTTGTTGTCTTATAGATTTTGGCTCAGGGCCTCCTCATTACCTGGTTGGGTGTTTTAAGCTTTTAGGATGATTTCCTATTCATTTCCTAGCTGGCTCAGTCAGAGGAGTGTGCGACTCTTGACCTCAGGGTCATGAGTTCAAGCCCCACTTTGGATGTACAGATTACTTAAATAAAACTTAAAAAAAAAAGATGATTTTGTATTTCCTCAAACTTTTCTTAGTTGTCCTCAGTGGGAGGATTGATCTTCACTCCCTAATTTCCCTTTGCTAAAGTGGATCCCTCTGTTTTGGCCTGTGCACGCTTGGCCCCGCGCAGCCCCACGGCCATGACTAGGGTGGTATCCTGGAGCTGTGAGCTTGTCCCACGAAGGTAGGAACAGTGACACTTCTCTCCCGCTCTGAGGTTATAGGTCACATAGCTCTGGCTCTGGTCTTCACTCTTCCCCAAACTTCTTTTAGCTTTTATTTTCAGGAGTCAGAGAGGATGGTCACAGATTTTTTTGTGTGAAGGGGTGAGGGGCGGCTGCTCGTGTCCCTTGTCCGCATGCACACTGGTTGAGGACTAGTGTGGCTTTGTTTGCTCTGTTTCATGAGACCAGCTGATGTCCCAAGGAGATGATGGGTCGCTTAGCTAAACCAATTGGTTCTTTGGCTGGACTCCCCTAGATCAGCACTGACCACGTGAGCAGACACAGGCTCTGCTGGCCTGTCCGTCACGGGGAGGCCTTGGTATGGTGCACATTTAGGGTCCAGAAAGGGGAGGAAGAATCTGTGAAGGGAGGTCACATTTCAACTCCACCTCCCCATCCACAGGCCGTTGAATACATTGCTTTTCTGTTTTATCCGTGGCTGGGTGTGACTTCTTCAGAGCCCACACTGATCAGAGCAGATGCAAGAACTGGGACGAACAAAGGATGAATTTCCATGCAGAGCAGTGACCCAGGGCTGTCGGGGGTGCCTTCCTTTCACCCTGCTTCCTTCACAGCTGCCTTCAAACGTCAGGTGTGAGAGGGTTAAGGTGCCCATCCCATCCCGCCCATGCTTTTCAGATCCAGACTCCGCCATTATAAATGGCCATGCCCACATTATGCTCGCAAGCTCCCAGGGAGAGCAGTAATTAATCC
Source organism: Lutra lutra (assembly GCF_902655055.1). Classification (NCBI taxonomy): domain Eukaryota; kingdom Metazoa; phylum Chordata; class Mammalia; order Carnivora; family Mustelidae; genus Lutra; species Lutra lutra. Next base: position 42,034,599 of record NC_062292.1, on the reverse strand, counting down.
TGGAGGGAACTTCATTAATCTTGATTTAGTGCCCAATGTACTAGCATCCCCCTTCCCCCGTTCCCTTCATTTTCTACACAGCGAATGGCTCAAAGAAGAGCGTTACTCCAGGGTGATGTCTAGCTGGGGAACGGGAGATTCTGGGGTTCTTCAGCTACGGGGCCTTAGGTGCCTCACCCCAACTTTGAACCAGTAGCTCACTGGGTGTGAAAGGACATTTGGCGAGGTAGGGGTTAGAGAGTTAAGTTCTCCCACTTTTCTGTTAGCCTCAGCCCTGTTCTCTCTGGAGGTTCCTGAGCTTCTGGAATGATAGACAGCCTGTCCCCAGTTCCTTCTCCATCAGCTCCAGAGCTCCCGTGAGGGAAAGTCTCTCGTGGGACCTGGGGAGCTAAATTCTAACATTCTGGTATCACCCTAAACTCTGAAAACCCTGTTCCTCATTCCCTCTGGCTCACAGCATGGGGGTGTTCTGTGGGTCTCCATCCTTTCTGGGGCCTCTGTGGGCTCTGTTTCCTCCTGAGCGCTGCCATATGTATCTGAGCATAAAGGCAAGTGAATCAGTGCTTGGAGTGGAGTGTGACGCCGACCTCCATTGGGTCTGAACATGCAAACCTTGAGTTCTTCAGACCTTCTCCTTCCACATCAACTAGGAAAAGCTGTCACCAGGCAGAGGCGGTGTTTTAGTTATGCTGTGATCTGAAAGGCCAGGGCTCCCGGGTAAGTAGACTGGGTGAGGGGAGCGTATTTGTGTCTTTCTGCTCGACTGTGGTTCCTAAAAATCTATTAAAGTTAAGGATTAAACCTTAGCCAGTATTTCTGAATGGTGTTTTAACACATAGTTTAATGCAAAATTTAAAGAGATGCAAAGACGTTGGCTAGTTATGTGACTCACAATATCTAATTTTGTATTAGTAGCTGATATTTTCGTGGTTTGTGTGGAATTCAGGCACTCTGAATTTATTCATAGAGCTCAAGACTTTCAGAATCATCAGAGGGTTCCAAAATTACTGAAGGCTTGACAAAAAGGAGATACAAATAGATAACCTGACCGCTGTGTTGTTCTTCTCCATTTGGCCATTTTTTCCTTACATCCTTTCTACCTGACTTAACTGTTCTTTGCTGCTGCTTCAAGAAATACCCGTGGCTTCAAAATGAAAGCCCTCAGGTTCCTGGGGTACCCTTCAGCAATGCCTCGATTCCCTTCTTTGAGGAGATGACTTACATAGGGGTGGGTGGGACTCAGAACCATACAGACCCAAGCCCCAAATCCTGGCTCTGCCCTTGGCAGGCGTGAGCTCTTCCCCTGGTTACTTAACCTTGTCTCCTTTGGAAAACTGGAAAAGTAATGCCTGCCTCTCAGAAATGCTCCAAGTGGTAAATAGAAGAGTACACATAAAATAGTTGGTGTCTGGTAAGCATGTGATAAGTGGGTGTTGTCCTTATGATATTTTCCCCAAATAAAGGTTCCTCTTTATTGATCCCAGAGTCTTTATTTTTATTTATTTATTTATTTATTTATTTATTTAAAGATTTTATTTATTTATTTGACACAGAGAGAGAGATCACAAGTAGGCAGAGAGGCAGGCAGAGAGAGAGGGGGAAGCAGTCTCCCCACGGAGCAGAGAGCCCGATGCGGGGCACGATCCCGGGACCCTGAGATCATGACCTGAGCTGAATGCAGAGGCTTTAACCCACTGAGCCACCCAGGCGCCCCCATCCCAGAGTCTTTAAACCTAGTAAGTCTTTTAATAATTACACCTCTAACCATCACGAGCAGGCTTCATTCACAACAAACTAACTACGGAATAAAGTTGGAATCCAGGTTCCATTTTTCTGCTTGTTTGAGTAATGTGCTATAAACTCCATAAACCGCTTTTACGTAGACTACTCTGTTTACATCCCACACTGCTCCTGAGAGTTCCAGACCACAATAAAAAAAGATTTAAAGCAGATATTATGTGTGCTAGCCGCAGTGTAAATATGTGTGTCTGAGTATACAAATGGGTGAGTGTGTGAGCCGATGCTTATCTCCACGTGTCTGTGAGTAGGAGGGCCAGTCGGCGGAGGTATATTCCAGACCTTTCTATTCTGGGCGAACTTCCGGCCTCCTTCCTCTATTCTGGTCGCAGCAGGCGGTCCACCTCCATTCTCCTGTATGCTGTTGAGCTGCTCTGTGAGCTCGGATAGTGCTGGGAGGAAGAGCTGCCTGGAATGTCGGAGAAGCCTGCTGCAGGCCCGGTGAATTGCTCTCGTGGGGCTTGCTTAGAATGGCCAGCATAAACTAAAGTATCAGTACCTCTTGCTTTCTGGCAATAGCTATACAGACACGCACACATACAACAACAACGACGACGACAATGACTATTTGTGCACACATGCACACACACACACACACACACACAAACATGTTGGTTCTTTGCCTGCCCTCAGATCCGCTACCTGCCCTTTGCTCGGCTCTGACAGCAAGAACTACATTTCCCAAGCTCCTTTGCTAACTGGCGTCTGGGCCAGTTCAGCCAAAGGTCGACTGGAGGGCTGGAGGGGCCTGTCTCCCTTTGGCTCCCTGAGGCCTCTCTGGCAGCATCTGTGTTTCCTCTGTGGCTCTATTTCCTAAGAGATGGCCCCAGATTCTGGGTCCTGATGGTACCCCCTCCTCTTGCTTTCCCTGTACCAGCTCTGGGAGTGGTCGGGGTTTCTTGCTTTTGTTTTCCTTTGCAGTAACTCTTTGCCCTTAGTTGGCTTCTGCCCTTCAAACTCTCCCTTGGTTTGATGTGTTGTGTAAGACCTGAAGATCGTGTAGAATCCTACGGGGTCGTAATCTCCACAGGATTGCTCCGAGGGGTGCCAGTCTGTCCCAGGTTCCTGGATGGGAGATTTCTCTGGGTGAACAGAAGTTTGCCATTTCAACAAGCAGATTGGACCCAGATTCTGCTGAAACTTTCAGTCAAGCTGTCACATCACCAGGGAAATTCAAGTTAAAGGAGTTGTTTGCTGTCACGAAGGCCAGGGACCAGGTCATCCTGACAAAACTAATTCATTTTGGTGAGATTTTTAAGGAAATAAATTTGTGTCCTATTTATCTGCTTCTTAAAAAGCATATCAAATAAGCACAAAAAAATAACAAAAATTTAAGTTTTGGACTAATGACCAGTTAATGTGGGTAGACAACAAGGGAGCAAGGGACAGGTGGGGAGGGGAGAGAGACATGCTCAGAGGCTCTGTGAGAGACCCTCATGTACAGAACAAGATAGAAATGTAGAGAAATAACATATAATTCACCAAGTGATGCCTCTCTCCTGTGGCCTTTTAGGATATCACAGCTACAGACTTAAGTAGTTTTATTTCCCAGCTATAGGCATAGACCCTATCTGAAGGCAGATCCCCAGAGGTCTCTACGGCTCTAGTCCAGGGTAGAAACACGTGTTTATCTGCCTGCCTCCCTGACAAGTACCTTGAACTCAGGAACCTTGTCAAGTGTCCTCAGCCCAGGGATAAGGACATAGTCAGTGCTCATATATTTTTTTAAAAGTAATCTCGACTCCCAACATGGGGCTCGAACTCATGACCCCAAGATCAAAAGTCACATTCTCTACTGACTGCGTCCTGCTGCTCACATTTTTTTGATGAATGTCACAGAAAGGGAATCAGAGAGCTGAAAATCAGTGTTAAGAAGTTATTTGGTTCAGCCTCTCCCCAGTCCAGGCATAACCTTTTGGACTTCATGCTGTCTGTAAGAGGTAGTAGTAGAGAGTCTCCTTTTTTACTCTTTTTTTTGCAGTTTTCCTTTTTTAACTTTAACATGTTCATCCCAGAGACAAACTCATTTTTCTCTTAGAAGGCAGCAGAATTTCTTAGAACAGGAGACTGGGGGAAGGGTAAGAACAGAAGACATAAATAACCTTTAAATTATTTTATTTTATTTTTTTCAGTGCAAAAAGGTTGTTTTTTTTTTCTTTTAAAGATTTTATTTATTTATTTGACAGAGATCACAAGTAGGCAGAGAGGCAGGCAGAGAGAGAGAGAAGCAGGCTCCCTGCTGAGCAGAGAGCCCAATGTGGGGATTGATCCCAAGACCCTGAGATTATGACCTAGGCTGAAGGCAGAGGCTTAACCCACTGAGCCACCCAGGGGCCCCCAAAAAGTTGTTTTTATTAACGCATGGAGACAGGACCCATGGGCAGAAAGAGCTGCCTAAATTATTTTAAATTGAATTTAAATTTAAATAGGTTCTCCATATAATGGCATACTATATTCAGTAACAAAAAAGAATGAATTGCTATCAGCAACAATGTGGGTGAAAATCAAAACAATTATGCTGAGTAACGGAGGCCAGTCCAGTAGGGTATGTACTGAAGGATTCCATTTAGATGAGCTTTTCAAACAGATGAACTCATCTATAGTGAGAAAAACAAATCAGTCGTTACCTGGGGCTGGGGATGATGGGGGCTTGAGCACAAAGAGGCACAAGGAAACTTTTGGGGTGATGGGGATGTTCTGCCTCTAAATTAGAATGGTGGTGAAATTAACAAAATTCATCAAACTGTACACTTATAATTGGTATGTTTTATTATATTATGTAATTATACCTTAGTAAAGTTGATTAGAAAACACGAAAATAGGGGCAGTGAAAGAATTGGGCTTTGCTGGTGTTGTGTGTGTTGGGGAAATCTAAGTTGGATGTAATTGAGTTGCCTTCTTGCCGGCTAAGGCTGGACCAGATGGAGGGGCTTGAGGTTAGACCTCATAAGGATGTCTTGACCTTATGTTAGGAAGAGGGACCAGGAATTGGTTTCTGCATTTCATGTGGAAAGGTCATCCCAATACTCCCTTACCAGTCACGTCTTCTGTTTGGGGAAGCCCGGCTGCAGGCGATGGGTAAACCTGCGTCCCCACCTGTGAGCATGAAGAGAAGACAATTACTTGAGGGTAGTGACAAGGAATAGCACAGGGCAGAGTAGCTGATTCCCCCCACCCCCAAATTCTGCCTCATGGTACAACCCCAGAGGGCACTCTCATGGAATCCTGGGAGTTGGTAATCTGGCTGACTTGCATCCTGGAGAGGAACTTCTTGGGTTTCAAGGCCGTCAGAAAATTTGTGCAGTGGAGAGAAAGGGGAACCCGTTTTCCTGAGAGCCCAATGCACAGAGCACCCGGGTGCTGGGGGCTGCTGGGGGCTGTTGAGTATCACGGTGCTCAGGCTCGGGGACTGGCCACAGGCCCTGTGGCCAGAGCAGAGCTTCCTTAGCCCACCCGGGGAGCATCTGTTTCCAGTCCACTGAAGGAAGCCTCGAGGGGCGATGGGGTGAAGGACAGGCAGGGAGGAGATGTGAGGCGCAGGAGGGAATTTTCACTCCCGCTCCCTGCAAAGGAGGCTCCTCTTGCTCCGTGGGTCCCTGGTTCTGTGTGCCTGTGAGCTCCCAGCGCCTGACTGGAGAGCGCTTTTAAAACCCTGTCATTGCCCTAGGCTTTGTGATCCCAGGGCCATTTCTGGGGGACTTGCATCTGTTCTCTAAATATTGATTAAATGCTTATGATGGGACAGACATGGTGTTAGGCCCTGGGGGTGGGAAGAGGATTAAAAGCCAGTCTCCCCTTCCCCCCACCCCAGGATCTCCCAGTCCAGGGGGAAACATGTAAGTAAACTGGTAAATGAAGAATGTGGAGGCGTGAGCTGTGACGGGGAAGCAGAGGAAAGCTAAACCACACCAGGAGGACTAAGTCAGCCCACCCCCAGAGCAGGACACGGTGCAGGAGCAGTGACCTGGTTTGTGCCACAAAGCAGTGACCGCAAAAGGGAGACAGAAAGGTTTTTCGTAGAATAAAGGAGACTTACTGGATATAATAACCAAATGCAAGGTGTGGACGCAAACAAACTGACCTTGAAATCTTTTTTTTTTAAATTTGTATTTATTTATTTTTGAGAGAGAGAGAGTGAGCACATGCGCCCACAAGCAAGCAGAGGACAGAGGGAGAAGCCGAGTTCAGGCTGGCTGAGCAAGGAGCCCGATGCAGGGCTCCATCTCAAGACCCTGGGATCATGATGAAGGCAGACGCTTAACCGACTGAGCCACCCAGGCACCCCACAAACTGACCTTGAAAGGGCAAAACTATACTACAAATCTACAGTCATCAAAAATGGTATGGTACCGGGGCACCTGGGTGGCTCAGTCATTCAGCGTCTGCCTTCGGCTCAGGTCATAATCCCCGGGTCCTGGGATTGAGCCCTCCATCAGGCTCCCTGCTCAGCAAGGAGTCTGCTTCTCCCTCTCCCACTCCCCCTGCTTGTGTTCCCTCTCTTGCTGTGTTTCTCTCTGTCAAATAAATAAAATCTTAAAAAAAAATGGTATGGTACTGGCATCAAAGCAGACACACGGATCAACAGAACAGAATATAGAGCCCAGAAATAAACCCATATATACGTGGTCAGTGAGCTCATGACAAAGGAGGCAAGAATTCAACGAGGAATGGATGGTTTCTTCAATAAATGGTGTTAGGAAGGCTGGACTATTATCATACACCACACGCATAAATTAAAGTGGATTACAGACTTGAACGTAAGATGAGAAACCATAACAATTCTGGAAGAAAACATAAGAGGGAGAAGGTATTTTTGAAGCAATCAGAAAAATTTGAATATGGATGGGGTGTCAAATACTACTGAAGAATCTTACTGTGCTAGGTGTGATAGTGACATGGTAGTTACGAAGATTGTGTTTTAAAAAGGTTTTTAGAGAGCGATGATGAAGTATTTATGGGAAAAATAATATGATGTCTGGATTTGCTTTAAAATACTCCAGAACTGGACACCTGGGTGACTCAGTTGGTTGGGAGTTTGCCTTTGGTTCAGGTCATGATCCTGGAGTCCCGGGATCGAGCCCCAGAGCCCCATGTCAGGCTCCCTGCTTAGCGGCTGGTGGGGGTTCTGCTTCTCTCTCTCCCTTTGCTCCTCCCCCCTCTCGAGTTCAAGCTCTCTCCCTCAAATAAATAAGTAAAGTGTTCAAAAAAATAAATAACATACTCTAGGAAAAAAAAAATGTGTAGAGGACGCTAGGTAAAACAAGATGGGCAAATGTTCATAAATGTTGAGGTTGGGTGACAAGCCCATGAGGTGTATTATAGTCTTTCTTCTTCTCTGGAAGTTTGAAAATGTCCATAAATAAAAAGTCTTTTTTTTTTTTTTAAGATTTTATTTATATATTTGACAGACAGAGATCACAAGTAGGCAGAGAGGCAGGCAGAGAGAGAGGAGGAAGCAGACTCCCCACTGAGCAGAGAGCCCGATGTGGGGCTCGATCCCAGGACCCTGAGATCATGACCTGAGCTGAAGTCAGAGGCTTTAACCCACTAAGCCACACAGGCGCCCCAATAAAAAGTCTTTAAGAAGATTTCCCAAAGGGTTCGAAGCAGAGTAGACCGAGACACAGGGGTCCACGACCAGGCACGGGGAAGTCAGGAGGAGGAGCCTGCTTGGAGGAGTTTGCACGGAAGGTACTGTGGAGCGGATGCCGGTGATGGAGTCTAGCAAACAGCTGGAAAGGGGAGGCCTGGCCTTGGGAGCAAGGCTGACATGCCGGCGTGGGAACCCAGCCTCTGTGCAAGAGGGACCACCGAGGAAGCGTGTTGGCCCAGAGGCCTTCTTCTTGCTGAGGGTTATTGGTCTCTGTTGTCCCTTGATACAGTCTTGGCTCCTTTGTCATAAACTGACTGTATATGTGTGGGGAAATTTCTGGTACCTTGGCCCCATCTGTGGCCCCACCTACCCATCATCTCAGGCTAATCCGGGGAAGGGGACCGCCATGTGCCCTCCATGAGTGGGAGCCCGGTTCTCAGAAGGCAGAGACAATTTTATTACACTCTTGCTACATGCAAGCAGCTCCCAGGCACAGGCTAGGTCATTCCCATAATAACCCTGTGAAACCGTATTTCCATTACAGGGAAAAATAAAAGGAAGAACCAATAAAGCCAAGAGACGAGTCATTTGGGCCAGTTCATTCAGTTAACTCTGGGCAATGGAACTGTGTCCAAGGACCCAGGGTCCTGTCCTGCTGTGGCTTCTGTCCTCTGAGAAGGAACAAGCTCCTTCGCAGCCCCCGTCATCTCTCCACTGTTGTTACGTCCAGGTTACTGAGCACGTGCCAGGCCCTTAGGCTCGCCGTTCTGTATACACCGTGTTGACTTGTTGGCACGGGCGTTAGGAATCCTCTTTTGTAGACGAAGATCCTGAGGCTCAGAGATGTTGCCTGACTTGCCCAAGGCTGCTCAGCTAGTAAGCGCCTGAACTAGGATCAGACCAGGCTTGGTGTGATGCCAAAGCTTGTATCTGTCGTCACCATAGAGTCTCCCGGTGAGGTTGGCACACCGGCCCAGGAGGTGGGGGACATGTACGGTCAGCTCAGAGTCTGGAGGAAGCTCCGCTTCAGGGTCTCCAGCCTGCTGACTCCACCCCTACCCCCTGCTGACTGATGACGTGGAGCCGCCTAACTGTCTTGTCCCTGAGCAGGTGCAGGGGTCGCACTCAGCCCTGCTGGCATCCGTGCCTGCTCTACCTCCAGAAGGGCCATTGACCCCAGCAGGTATTAGTAATTGGCTTGCTCCCTTCTTGAGGTCACCCTGGACATCGCCATGAATTAGAGGGTCACCTCTCCCCCAGGCAGGCCTGGTTCCACAGAGGGAAGTGTAATTCCTGCATCCCTAGGACCCTAGGAAGCCACAAGGCTGCAGAGGGAGGGGAAAACACTGGAATCTGGAGATCGGGGCCCAGTTCTACCACTAGTGTTGCATACAATGAGCCTCTTGTCACTTCCTGGTCTTTGCTTTTTTTTTTTTTTTTTAAGATTATTTATTTATTTGACAGAGAGAGAAAGAGAGCACGAGTCAGGAGACTGGGAGCAGGAGACGGGGAGGCAGAGGGAAGCAGGCTCCCTGCTGAGCAAGAAGCCCAATGATGCGGGGCTCTGTCCCAGGATCTGGGAATCGTGACCTGAGCTGAAGGCAGACGCTTAACCACCCAGGTACCCCTCCTGGTCTTTGCTTATCATGTGCCCTCTGCCTGGGATGCCCTTCCTGTCCCATATGCTTGGGTGATTCCTATTTTCCCTCTAAAACTCTGCCCAGAAGCCCCCTCAGCTCCTTTCTAATCCCACCACACACATTAGTGTGCTAACTATATTAAACTACGGTGATGTGTGTCTCCTAAATGGAGTGTGATCCTCTTGAGGTCAAGGACTGTGTCTTGGTCATGTTCCATGTTCAGTGATGAGCAGAGCTGTCATACCTGACAGACTCTCAAGGTGTTTGACAGATTAATTAATGAATGGGTAAATGAATGAATGAGGTAAAGCTAGCTTTGTGACCAACTCTGAGCACATTAAGGCCCTACCCTGAGCCTCAGTTACCCCACCTGCAAAGTGAGGGGATTGGGTTCGATGGATTCCAAAGGCCCTCAGTGCTTTTAAACCCTCTGACAGGGGTAGTGGGAATGGGCCAAAGCCTGCAGAGCATTCTCACTGAACACCTGCCCCCTTGGAGCAGAGACCGGAGCTGGCGGCCTGGTGATGGATGCAGGACTGCCATGAAAAATCGAGGCCAGGGGCTGAGCCCCCCTTGCCAGGTGGCTTGAGGGCCACCGAGTGGCGCCGTGCAACAGCAAGGGACTGTTATCGATGGCCTGACACCGTGTTTGGGGGAATTGGCTCGTCCTCACATGTAATTACGAGGCACAGGATTATGTAAAGGGACAGGGCTGGATCAGGAAAAAAGAAATATTTTGTATCCAGCAGTGACGATGAGTGAGCGGGGGAGGAAGGGCAGGCCATCCATCTCTTGCAGATGGCTTCTGCTTAATGATCCCACCCTGCATTTGGTGGGGCTGGCGGATGGTCCCCCACAGGTTGCCTCTGTGGGGGAAGGGGCAGCAGCCAGCCTGACACTGCCCTCTGCCTTGGGGTTTGGATCAGAGAGTCCCCAGGGGCATGTGGTCCCTAAGAGCATCTCTTCCTTGCCCTTATTTTGGACAAGGAGGACTCTGCGAATGTCAACGCTAGCACCTAGCCCAGTGCCTGGGAGAGAGTGGGTGCCTGGTAGTATTCACTGAATGAATGAATGAATGAATGAATGAATGAATGAAAGAGTGAGTGGCTGAGTGAGTCAATCAGTACACGAATTATATGGTCTGCAAGGGCAAGGACTTCTGTCTTACTCACTGCCCTCTCTCCAGCACCTAGAAGCGTCTGGAACCCAGTGGGCACTCAGGAAAGATTTGCTGAATGAGGACCTGACTGAGCAATGTGGGAGCCAAAGTGTGAGGCTGCGGCAGGGACAAGGCACAGGAGAGGCCTGGGAGGAGGAAGGCCTGGTCAGGGGAGAGGAGCAGGGGCAAGGGTTAATCCTTGAGCCAAGGTCTTGGGACCATCTCTCCGGGGGCTGTGCTTCTCAAAATGTGTTCTGTGAACCATCATGTCATAATAACACAAGATGCCCAAACTGAACCTACTGAATCAGAATTTGGGGGGCTGGGCCTGGGACTCTGTACTTTCTGGAAGCTTCCAGGAGATTTTTAATGTACATTAAAATCTGGGAGCCTTGGGGTGCCTGGGTGGCTCAGTCTCTTGATTTTGGCTCAGGTCATGATCTCAGGGTTTTGAGGTTGAGCCCTGAGTTGGGCTTCCCTCTGGGCTGGAGACTCTCTCCACCCACCCCCCCGCCCCTCCTCCCAGCCTTCTAAAAAAATCTGGGAGCTGTTTGATTAAGGTTGCTGAGGTGGAGATTCTCTGCCTTTCTCACCTACTCTCCCGGGTTGTAGTATTAAAACAAACAGCTGTCACTCCCCCAGGTGTCTCTGCACTTTGTCCTGTAACTTCCCAGCAGCCCTGGGAAACACAGCTATTAGAGGAGAGGAAACAGGCTCTGAGGAGTTAAGGAACTTGCCCCGCAGCACACAGCAAGACGGTAGCAGAGTCAGAACCAAAGTGTGGTTTATAAACACTGCACACTGCCTGGGATTCCCTTTGCTGTCCTGGTAGGGTGTTTCCTGGTGGCTAACCTCGATTCCCCTCACGGTCCTCGGAGTGGAGTCCCTTGTCCCGATCTCAGGGAGAAGAGAAGCGCTGTCACTTTCATCTACAGCCTGTGCTTTGATGGAAATATACAATGCAGAAGGGGGCGGAGGCTTGGTTTGTTTTCATTTAAAGAACTCCCCGCTGCTCAGAGCCTAGAGGCACCTCCTGTCTGGGGCCTGGGGATGGGGATTCTGCAGGCAGCAGCTCGGACCCTGCCAGCCCTGAGCTCCCTGCCCCTCAGCCAGGACCTGCATGTCGCTGGCTGTCACCTGCTTGGCAGATGGCCGACTGGCAGCCCCTGCCCCTGGGCTGTACCCAGATGGCTTGGCTGTGTCCTGGCTGCCCCGGAGCTAGAGCCATCTGTGCCCAAGAGACCCAACGCCACAGAGAAGGGCAGACGGGGCCCTCAGAGCCCCTCCAGGTTGTGAGGAGAGAGCTTAGGGCAAGGGAGAGCAGGTTCCCAGCCTTACCTGCCCCTGCAGAGAGAGGGTTTTCAAAGTCCTTTTTAAGGAGGAAATGCCACTCCCCTAGCAAATGCTGCTGATGAACTCCATAGTTACTCATCTAAGCTCTCTGCTGCTGCTGCTCTCTGTCAGCAAAGAGCTCACAGCTCACCCCTGCTCCCCATGCCCCCCCCAACCCTGTTGGAGTTGTGGGGAAAAAGAGGGAAGGGGAGGGGTGGAGCTGGTAGGGATAGGTTTTCCCCTGTTCCCCTAGACTCCTTGTCTGGCTTTATTTTCATAGCTGATTGAACCCATCACTTTTTTAGTTGGGAGAGCGGAGCTGGATTAAAAACTTCCCTTAAGGGGCGCCTGGGTGGCTCAGTCAGTTAAATGTCTGCCTTCAATTCAGGTCTTGATCCCAGGATCCTGGGAGCCTACTTCTCCCTCTGTGTGCTGCTCCCCCTGCTTGAGAGCTCGTGCGCTCTCTCTCTCTCTGTCTCTCTGTCAAATAAATAAATAAATAAATAAATAAATAAATAAATAAATAAAAATCTAGAAAGAAAGAAAGGGGAAAGGAAAAGAAGGAAGGAAGCAAGCAAGCAAAGTCCCCTTAAAATGAAACCCAAGTACAGAAGAACACAGAAGGGGAGTGTGTGCAAGGTGAGCGGGCTGTGCGGTGGAACAGGGGAGAAAGATGGTGGTTCAAGTTCTTGGCCTCCTAGGAGACCCTGCAGCAGATTTGGTATTTGACACTCTAAAGAGGGGCGTGGTCCCCCCTACACCCCAAAAAATGCTCCTAGAGAGAGAGAGAGATGGATTCTCTTTGAATCTGAAGGCATCTCTGCCTCAGGGAAGGAGCTTCCAGCCGGAGGCCCCGGGGATCAGGAAACTGACAAGTGCTCGAAATCAGCAGATATTTAAGTTCCATCAGCCTGTGTCTCAGGCCTTGGGAAGCGAAGACGGGCCCCTTCCTGCTCCTTTGGCCTCCCGGTTCCTCCAGGAGCAGAGGGCAGGGGGCTGTACCCCAGCAGGGGTTGGGGGTGGGGGGCACCATGCTGAAGTAGAAGGGTTGACACATCTCCAGGCAACCTGGCCACTCCTTTCTGGAAGCATTTGGCTGTACATTTCCCTGGGAAATGAGGACTTTTAGGGAAAAAACTAACAATGACCAAAAAAATCCTGCCACTGCATTGCAGTGCCTGTGAGATTGGGGCCGGCTGCTGGGTGTGTGCTCGAGGCTCACACCCGCTGCTCGTCCTCACCCGGCCTGCACCCTGCACAGTCAGCCCTGCAGGCAGCTGCCCACACAGCCCTGCCGGCCAGGGGCAGGGGCAGCGGGTCACTAGCCCTCCTGTCACCCAGCTCCTGACAGGCCCAGGCAGGATTCCAGGGGTGCTGGGAGAGGCAAAGTTGGGGATGACAGAGCCGGGGGAGGGGAGAGAGCAGGGGGGACCTGGTGGCTGGGCTCTGTCACAACCCTCTGGGTATCTCCATGGCCGAGGGCACATTTAGCGCAGGCTCATCCCTGATGCCACCCACTGGGAGACATCCCTGTCATTTTCTCCTTCTCCAGAAAAGGGGCCACACAGCCTTTGCTGTCCCCCCACTTCCTGCCTTCTAGCTTACAGACTCTTAGAACCATCAGAGGTGAAAGGGACCTGAGAGGCCATCCGGCCCAATCCTTTTATTGTATCACCCAGGAACCCGAGACCCAGAGAGGTGAAGTGACTTGCCCAAGGTCACTCGGCGAACTGGGGTCAGAGCTGGTCCTAGAGCAGAGGCCCAAAGGTAGTACAGGAAGTGATGGGGACATGCTAAGCGAGACCAAGGGACAGCGCACTCCCCCACCCCCAGGGGTCCAGTGGCTTTCTTTTGATTGATTAATGAATTCATAGGTTAGCTGTTCAAGGCAGCCAGGGAGGAGGTGTGGGATCAGTGTCACCCGCCAATACTCTGAGCTCCTCCAGGGGTAGTCCCCGCTGGAGCCCTCTGCCCTCACCCTCCAGAAGCCCTCTCTCTACTGCTGCTCCAAACCTATCTTCCAGAACTTGTCAAGGACAGTGAGGGGGCTCTCAGGGTCCTCCTCTGTGCTGGCAGCTCTCAGTTTCTGGACTGGGGTGCCGACATCCAGGAGAGAGGCTGAGCAGGGGGGCACCTTCCATTCATCGCCCCAGGAGCCATGCACCCAAAGCCAGCTCACAGCTCCCTCTGTGAGGGAGGAGAGGGAAAAAGACAGAGATCTGCCAACCTTTTCCAGCTCACAGACTTGTCCGACTTCTCCTTCCCACCCAACTCTCCCCAGGGCTGTGTGATCACCCCTCCAGTCGTCCCTTCTAAAAGCAAAGAACAGGGGCGCCTGGGTGGCTCAGTGGGTTAAAGCCTCTGCCTTCGGCTCAGGTCATGATCCCAGGGTCCTGGGATCGGGCCTCACATGGGGCTCTCCACTCAGCAGGGAGCCTGCCTCCTCCTCCTCTCTCTGCCTGCCTCTCTGCCTACTTGTGATCTGTCTGTCAAATAAATAAAAATCTTTGAAAAAATAAATAAATAAAAGCAAAGAACAGTTCTGTCCAGGGGCCTGACCTGCCCTTTCCCAGGCAGGTTGCTCCAGTCTGCCTGGGAGGGGACAGACTTATGGGTGGGCAAAGAGGCCCTCCCCGGGTCCTGAGCACGCCTCCTGAAGCCTGCCATGGGGACCTTCTGGGAGGCGGCCCTCAGACCGTGGTGAGCGCACCTCCCATGTGCGTGTGTTTGGACCAGTTCTGCTCAAGGCGGATGAAAACATTTGTGTGCCACTGACCAGAAATCTCAGTCAGGTCTGGGTCGCTCTTGAGAACATCTCCAGATAAGATTATGAATTATGTAAAAAGTCAGTGGTCATAGGAAGTACATCCGTGGGGGAGAAATGTAACCATACCTCTTGCCCAGGCTCTGCCAAAGTCTGACGCCGGGAATTTGGCCTCCCTGGCTCTTATGTAGGGTCAGTTGTACCTCTCTGGATACCCTGTTTCAAGAAGGACAGACAGACCAGATCTTGTCCGGAAGAATTTTGGCCGGGTCAGTAGAGGCTTGGCAAACGCTGAAAGAAGGATGGAGGGAGCCTGGTAGATAGACATGGCCACCTCTCGGGGCCCCAGCGGCTGTTGTCAGAGAGTGGGAGGACCACCAACCCTTTTGGGCAGCTCCGCTCTCATCGGCGTGGAAGCCCCAGCAAAAGATTACAGCTCAAGCTAAGGAAGCCCGTCTTGAAGACGTACAAAGTGGGAAGGGGTGTCTCCTCACTTGGGCCCCTGCTAGAATGTGCAGGCAGAGGCCAGGTCATCAGAGATGGGGACAGGGAGTTCCTGCCGGGAGCGGGAGCTGGGGCCGTGGACAGCCTAGCAGAGAAGCAAAGAGACCTCCAGTGACGGCTGTGGCCGGCCCTCTGCGCGCGGTGGGTCTGAGTGGGTTGAGTCAACGTGCCTTGTAATCCTCAAAACTTCGCAGCGTCCTTGCTGAAAGAAGTGTGGTTTTCTGCTTTTCAGGATGACACTTGAGCCCTGGGAAGGTTCAGGACTCTTCCCCAAGGCTGTCCGGCTTAGGAAGCAGCAGCCAAGACTCAAACCCAGGCCGGGTCCCTCGGTCTTGGCCCCTCCCACTCTCAGCTTTGAGTCTCAGGTTCTCTGGGGCCCTGGAGAGGAGGGAGCGGCCAGATGCCCAGATGGAGGACCACATCGCTCCTGCTCTGGGTCTAGAATAAAAAGCAGCAAAGTCAAGGAGAGAGGGGAGCAGAAGCAGCCCTGGGGAGCTGAAGGTATGGCGGTCCAGAGAGGATTGTTTGCCTCGGAGTCATACAGCTACGATCATTCAGCCCCTGGGTTATCCCAGCCCCTGGATTATGACTGACCACCTCCACTGACTACCCCTATTGGGGTGTGTGTGCGCGCGTGTATGCGTGTGCTTGCTCATGCACGTGTGTCCCTGCATATGTGCGTGTACACTTGTGTGTCCCTGCACGCACACGTGTGTATCCCATAGCCCGCCCCTGCCCGCAGTGCCTCACGGTCCCTCATCCCAGCCCACCACGAGCTGCGGGACCAATTGCTGGAAACACCTGCTGTTCTACCTCTAAGCGGCTGCAGCTGGGAGGATTTCCTGGCTTCTGTCCTGCTAAGCCCCCTCCCAGATCCTCCACAGCCCCAGTAAGACTGGGTCCTACCCTCGTCTCCTACTGGCAATGAAGCCCGCAGGGTGGGCAGCAGGTGGGGTGGGCAGGACGTGGCGGGAGCCCCTTGGCCCTCAGGTTTGGAGTCCTTGGCACCCCCCTAGGCTAGCTTGCCCTTTTCTGCTCCCACTCTTGTGTGCGGGCTTACTTCTCTCACCTTGCCCTCCCCCTCTCCCCAGCACAGCCTCCTCTGGGCGCACAGGCCACGCTTTCTGGTCCCACTCCCTGCCTCAGTCTCCCACTGCTGCGCTGACCAGGAAGTCACTGGCCCAGACCTCTCCCCGGTTTGGCCCAGCACTTCTGGCCCCCCGAGGCCCCTGTGCCCTCCCTACCTGCATCTTCGCAGGCCTGGGAGCAGCTGGAGGAAACCAGGTACGGAATCTTCTGGTCCCCAGTGCTCTCAGGGTCTCTTAGGTCCTGTAGCACACACCCACCGCTTCTGGGGAGACACATGTGGAAGTGAGAACGCATCACACAGGCCTGACCCTGGGAACGCTGCTCACCTCTGTGAGCTCTGCATCCTGTTCTGAAAAGCAAGGACAGGGGTCTCTGCCTCAGAGACGCAGTAAGTGAAAACAGGGAAAGACTCGGCACAGTGCCCAGCTGAACCGTGGTGTCCCTTGTGAACGAGGCAGTGGTCCCTTGTCACAGGGAGAGTCTCACTCACACAGCTGTCGGTTTAACAGGAGATAAAGGAAACAGGAAACCTACGTGACCCTGAGAGAGGAAAAGAGAACCAGATGACACTGTGGAAATGGGGCGCGCGCTTGCATCTGTCGTCTCACAGGGCTGCGGTTGGGGCCAGTTGTACCTGCTCGCTCGAGCTGCCGCTCCCAGGACAGTTGTCATCTGACCGACCACACCCTGCCGCATCAGCCCCCACCTCTTCGTAGGGGACGTGTAGACGCGCATTTCCAGCGCAGCCCGCTCTTTCCGCTCTTTCCACGAACACCGCCACTTGATCATCTGCGCATTCAGCATCCCTGTTTGGGGGCCTCAGAGACACCTCGGCATCCAGCTCATGCTTATACCCACTGCCCACACCTGTCTGACTCTAGGGTTTTCTGTCCCAGTGAGTGACCTCCCCATCCAGCCAGCAGCACAGACCAGAAGCTTAGGAGTGATTATTAACGCTTCCCCCACCCCCTCCCTTCATATCCAACCCCATACCAAAGCTAGTCCCTTCTCTTAAAACCATCCACTTCAAATTAATTAAAAAAAAATGAAAAAAAAAAAAAAAAGCCCTCCACTTCTGTCCCTCTCCAGCCCTCTGGTCCAGCCAGTCTCTTACCTGCATTGCGAAGTAGCTATTCACCCTGCCTGGAATGCACTTCCCTTCCTCCTCTCTGGTTAGTTTCTGTGCAGCCTTCAAGCTTCAGTTCAGGGGCCACTTCCTCCAGGAAGCCGTCCTTGATCTCCCCCATGAAGTCTGTCTAGTAGAGTTGTATAGTACCGTCTCACACCCCTTCACAGTACTGACTATAGTATAGATCTGACGTGCACGCGCATGCATGTGTGTGTGTGTGTGTGTTTGTGGTCGTAGGATTAGTGTCTTATCTGTAAGTAGACTGAACACCCCATGGGGCACAGCCTTGTCTGCTCCTACTCCTCATTGACACCTCAATGCCAAGAACAGGCTTTGACACATGAGGTAGGCACAAAGCTGTTGAACGGATGAATGAACTGGTGAGGGAGAGTGTAGAGCCCTGGGTTTTGCGTGTGGATAGAGGCTGGAGAAGGTTCTGGTTCCTAAAAGATCCGGGGAGTGTAGAGCACGCAGGGTGGGGGCAGCTATCACAGGCTCCCCCAAAGCCTGGTCCGACAGAGACTGGGGGCTACTGAGTGGCCTTCTTGGGAGAATGTGCCTTTAGGTGATGTGACTGAAAATATGAGTCCTCAAGAACAATTAGTTAAATTAATTAGCTCATCCATTTAAGCAGCAGCTAAAGCAACAGGGCCTGAAGACCGTTTTGGGAAAGACACTCAATTATTTGCACCAATGTCACCCTAATTTCCCCAGTAAGCTCGGCTATGGCTGGGCAAGGGGTGGGACATGAACACACAATTAATTTCCCCCATTTGGGGCCTGGAGGGGGAAGGAGAGAGGGTCCCTGGGGGCTGAAAGTAGGCTGCCTGGGCACTGGAAGGCCCATGACCATCCATTACCTCATGGACCCCCTGATAAAGACATAGGATTTCCAGGGCTTTGAGATGTCACCCCAGAGAGAGAATTACTTAGCGAAGGTCACACAGGGGCAGACCCAGAGCCCTGGTTCCCAGCTTCCTAGACCAGGGCCGCCTCCTGAGGGGGAGAAGAGAAGATGTACGGATGATGACCATGGTGGCCCAGGAGGTGTGGGGACAGGGTCACACGACATGGTTCACCCAGAGCCACAGGCTGACCCGAGGAGCCCCCGCCCCCATCCGGGACTCTAGCCCCCAGTCTCTCTTCCCACATCTGGAAACTGAGGCTAGAGTCTTTGAAGTAGGATTCAAGAGCCCCCCCCCCCCAACGCCCTGCTCCCAGTCTCTGGGGACAGTCTTGGGTGCAAAGCTTCCAGTCTCTTTCTGACGTCCCCATGAGTGATCAGTCCAGACTGATTAAGCACCTACTGGGGGCTCGATCCAACTGCTAGGATGAGCCCTGACGTCCCCAAGTTTACAGTTTTCCCTGAAGCAGCCGGAGAGCCACGCAGAGAGCGAGTAATGGAGCATGGAACGGTGTGTCCTCGAGGACCAGCCAGGGAGGACTGGCGCCAGGAAGGAAGAGACGGCGTCTGGGGAGGGGAGGGATTTGAGGGACAATGAAAGGTGCTCCAGGTGGCTGTTTGAATATGTGCAGGGAGACCCGTCCCTGCATGGGCAGGTGCAGACGGCTGGATGGCTCAGGAGGGTCGGCACTGAGGGCAGAGCAAGGGAGCTGGAATGATCCGATGGGGCCAGTTCAGGAAGGGCCGCGATGGCCAGAGGGCAGCCTTTTGCCTGGTTGCCGCTAGAAAAGGATGATGCTCAGGGTTTTCAGTGAAGGTAATGGCACCGCGGTATCCAGCCACACATGCGGAGTCAGTGGGGGAACGCCAGCCTTGGGGAGAGACCTATTTTCCGTGGGTTGCCAAGCTGGGGGACTTCTCGCAAGTTTTGCTTAAGAGGAAGCCCCACGCTCTGAGGGAGTTGGAGGTTGGGGGCCGAGTGACAGGTATCAAAGGGCAGCCCAAGCTCGAGGCACGGTGCTATATGTGCTCTCTTGGGTGAATTGGCTCTGAACGTTCCTTCAGAGAAAGAAACAGAACTCAGAGAGTTTAAGTCATTCATCCAAGTGGCACCATTGACAGTAAGGCAGAGCAGAGACTCCAGGTCTGACTTTGAAGCCACAGGGGAAGACCGGTTCTCAAGCCGTCCGTTCTCACCCTTGGCTACACAGAGAATGACGGATGCCCGGGCCCCTCCCAGGCTAATTGAATCTGAATCTCCGGGCGGGGGCAGGGGGAAACTGGCCATCCTTCTTTCCAGCTCCTCTGGTGACGGATGGACGTTGAGAAGCACCGCAGTAGGTGGCCTCCCGCCTTGGCCCTGGAGCTCCAGCCATCCCACCATTGCAGGGGGACGGTCCTGTCCCCCCGTGCTCATCCGTTGTTGTCAAGGAAGCAGAAAGCAGGGAAGACAGATTGATCTGGGATGGGTCTCCTGCAGAAGGACAGGTGCCAGCCACCGAAGGAGAGTGAGAGATAAGAAGCTTAGGAGGGGGGCTCCTGGGTGGCTCAGTGGGTTAAAACCTATGCCTTCGGCTCAGGTCATGGTCTCAGGGTCCTGGGATCGAGCCCCACATCGGGTTCTCTCTGCTCAGCGGAGAGCCTGCTTCCCTCTCTCTCTCTGCCTGCCTCTCAGCCTACTTGTGATCTCTGTCTGTCAAATAAATAAATAAAATCTTAAAAAAAAAAAAAAAAGAAGAAGCTTAGGAGGTCTGTGTGGTGGATTCTGGGAAAACAGTGAAGATGGGAACTGAACCCCCTCACACTCCCTGCCCCCCGCAACATCTGCACGGCCCATGAGTTCCAACTTTGCCACCACCACAACCCTCGACACATGCCCACTTCTCCCCAGCAAGCCAGACTTCCAAACTGTCCTGAGCTGAGATGCCACTCACTCAAGGCAAAGGGGTAGGGGGTGTTCTCTCTCCAGCGGCGTCCTTTCCGTGGGCATCGACTGCCACCCGCTCTGCAGAGGGAGAATCTCAGAGAGAGTTCTGGCTGAATGGCTGTGACGGACACTACTTCAAACTCTCTAATCAACTTCTGTGGCTTATTTTAAAATGTGTCTCGACTTTCCAATTCTGTAAAATGGGTAGAATAATACTGGAATAGAAATTTACACCTGAAAAGTAGTAACTATTTTTAAAAATATTTTTACTTATTTGACATAGAGAGATGGATAATGAGAGAGAGCACAAGCACGGGGAGCAGCAGGCAGGCAGGCCGAGGGAGAGGGAGAAGGAGAAGCAGGCTCCCTGCCGAACAAAGGGCCTGATGTGGGGCTCAATCCCAGCACCCTGGGATCATGACTTGAGCCGAAGGCAGCCGCTTAACCGACTGAGCCACCCAGGTGCCCCGAAGTAGTAACTGTTAATAGGTAGGAATGTGCTGAGGTGGGAGAAGTAACCAGCATAGGGATACAACAGCTGGGGGTCAGATCCAGTCGCTGCCACTCACTGGGTCATTAACATCTTCAGAGCAAGGTTTTCTCTCTCATTTATTAATCAGTGACTTCCAAAGGCATATCTCCTGTCTAAGCCTCCTTCCTGAACTCCAGGCCCGCGTTTCCAAGTACCCCCCAAACATCTCCTAAATCTAGCACAGGTTCCCCACAGAACCCACCTGCAAATGAACTCACAGCTCACATCCCCCTCCCTCACCCGCCCCGCATCCCCCTTTGGGGGAACTACTTCTCCTAGTGAATGGCTCCGCCATCTTGGAAGGTGGTGAGACACGAGCCCCACATCAGGGCCCTCTTGGGCTCCTCTCCCCCACCCTGCACTCCCAGACACCAGTATGGGGAGTCTTCCTCCCCTTCCTCTTCATTCCCTCTGTGCTCCCTGTCCAGGCTGGGATCATCTCTCACCTACTTATGGCAGTGGCCCGCCTCTTCTCTGTCCGGTATGGCCGCTGAGCTCACTGCTGCTGACAGCACACTGCTTCCAGGCCTTGCACGGGGCCCTCACCTGGGTGGCTTAAAGTTGCTCCCTCCAGGGACTCCTGGGTGGCTCAGTCGGTTAAGCATCTGCCTTCAGCTCAGGTCATGATCCCAGGGTCCTGGGATGGAGCCTTGTGTCAGGCTCCCTGCTCCTTGGGGAGCCTGCTTCTCCCTCTGCCTGCCGCTCCCCCTACTTGTGCTCTCCCTCTCCCTCTGACAAATAAATTCCAATGACCCACTAGACCAAAGTCACGCCAAAAGGAATATACGCTCAGGCTATGTCCTGTACATATATCCTCTGACCAGTAGATGGCGACAGAAATGTCACCTTGTGCAAACACGAGTCCCCTTCTGGTGATTGTCTCAGGCCAGCTAAAATCCCGGCTCGCAGGTGGGCAGACTGACCTGGAAGCTTGAGGCTTGCCCAGGTAGACAGAGCTCCTCGGACTGCCACTTACACACCCACGGTAGTGGGAGCTGATTACGTTGGCTTCCTGAATTCTCTGGGAAGATCCTCTGACACAAGTCCCTTTCCCTCCTCAGGGCCCTCTGCCAAACAGCTGTTCTTAGACGGCCTACATGTCCGGCCTGAGACTAGAGAGCACTTGGACTCCCTCCTCATGTCCAGGAAAACGGGGGACATGGAGGTGATTTGTTCTCTTGTGACAGTAAGACTGGGACTGAACTTACAGCAGCCTGAGAGACCGGAGGTAGCTGGGTGGTCTTGAACAAGTCATGTCACACCCCAGGAGCTGGATGACTGTGAGGGCCCCATAGGCCAGCCCTCGGATCCCGGCTCTGGCACTTCCCAGCTATGTGAACTTGGGCAAATCATTTGCATTTTTTGAGCCTCAGTTTACTCAGCTGTGAGATGGGGACAAACACTGATTTCTTAAGGTCGTTGTAAAAACTTATGGAGGACCCAGCGTCCCCACCCCTGTCCTGCTTTGGTTAGGAACAAGGGCACATGCTAAGGATTGGCAAGACATGGGACAGAGGAATTGAGAGCATGGCCTCAGAAGCAGAAAATCAGAATCAAATCCTCCATCTTCCACTTCCTAGCTGCATGATCTTGGCAGGTTACTTTACCTCTGTCTACCTCAGTTTCCCCATCTGTAAACTGGGAATAAGAAGATCCTCGGTCCTAAGGTTGTTGCATTAAGTAAGTTCATGTTGAACACTTAAACAGTGCCTGGCACAGAACACGCTCCCCATGTGTGTTTCCTGTCCCCACGGCTGTCACTGTGTTTTAGCATCTCAGTACCCGCCCTGCATCAGCTCCACGCACCCACCTGCTCCTACAGGAAGTCTAGTTCCTAAGTCTGCTGCAGCCAGTGCCTGTGTGGGGTCCTCCTAATGCGTGCTTCCACGTGGCTCTGGGCTGACCCTGCTGTTGGTGTCTTGGTGTCTTGGTTCCCCACACCTTGTCATTGTCCCAGCTGTTCTTTGCAGCCTCTCCCTGCTCCTCCCTCTGATGTGCCCATCAGCCCGGGCTCTCCATCTTTCCCCTGCCCCGCAAGTGCTCTTTCAAAGGGGAGATGGAGAACAGTATTCCCCACCCCCCACCGTGAAATACTCATCTGAGGGACAGGGTGGCCTGAGCCCGAGGTGTCAGATTTGGGAAGCCAGCCCGTGAGACCTCCCTTCAGTTTACACACAGCTCTTTTTCTTTGCAGACCACTGAATCAGGCAAGGTCAAGTGCTAGCCACTCTCCTCAACCTGGAGGGTCACTCCCTCTAACCCTCAAGCCCTCCTGTGGGGTCTGGCTCATTTTGTCAGCCATATTCCTTCTTTTTGACTATCAGAAACTTCCTGTGTCTAGAGTCCATTATAGGCGAAGTTCAAGCTTCCCTATAATGTGTAGCCCCCATGTAAACCAACGGATGCAAATACATACTCCAGAAGAGGAGGGGTGTCTGCGCACACCCCAGATTTAGTGTGTGCAGATGGTTCTTGGCTGTAACTGTCCCAGACTTCTCGCCCCCGACAACATATAAACTGCCTAGCACAGAGTAAGCAGTTAATAAATAGTAGCTATTTTTATCAGTTTCCTCACCTGCAAAATAGAGATAATATAAAAATAAGAGCTAACATGTACTAACTACTTATTATGTCCCAGACATTGTTCTAAGTGTCTCACATGTATTGATTCATGTAATATTCATAATGACTGCACAAGATAGATACCATTTTTGTTCCTAGTTTACAGATGAGGCGCCCAGAGGTTGAGAAACTTGCCCAAGGTTATACAGCTGGAGCCTGCAGGTTTTTTTTTTAATATTTTTTATTGATTTATGACAGAGAGAGATAGCGAGAGAGGGAATGCAAGTGCAGGGGAGCTGGAGAGGGAGAAGCAGGCTCCCCGCTGAGCAGGGAGCCCGATATGGGACTCGAACCCAGGACACTGGGATCATGACCTGAGCTGAAGGCAGATACTTAATGACTGAGCCACCCAGGCACCCCGGAGCCTGTGTTTTTACCCAGCGTAGTGTCCACCCTGTCACCTAGGACTGCTGTGAAGATCCCATGATTCTAAGTCTTACGGCCCCATGACAAACACTAGAGACCGCTGCTCAGTGAAGCTGAGGGGGAGGGAGGGACAGGAGTAGGGGTGGTGGGGGGAGAGGAGGAGCGGGGCTCTGTTAGCATGAGTGCTAACACTAGTTGGTGGCGGCTGCAGGATTTAGAAGCTCTTTGCATAAATCCAGTTGCATTTCTGGAAGGGAAGAATGGAGAGTCATTATTTTGTCTGGACAGGTCTGGAATGGAGAGGGAACTTGGTCAAGGTGAAGAGCTAGGTTGGCTTTTCAACCCTCCTCTTCTCCTCTCTCCTCCCTTCTTTCTCTCAGTCAGCCTGGGCTTGGGCTGTGGCCTGGGGGTTTCCAGCAAGGCTGCCTTAGCTGCTCCTCCAGAGCACCGGCTGTGGGGCTACTCGTGGAACAGGGCTGGGGGGAAGGGGCTGTCAACCTGCTAAGCACTAGCTTTCAGGAAGGCCCGGGTCACTCACACAGAAAGGAGGACATCCGACCAGCAACAGGACGCCAGCCTGGGGAGCCTGCAAAGTCCTCTTCAGGACACCTCTTCCCCACATGGCCCTCCATCCCAGGGCCCAGGAAACATATGGGCCACAGGAGCCCGATCCTGCGGCGTTGGCCTAGAGCCCAGAGCTCCGGGGCAGCTCCAGAATTTCTGTGTAGGAGGAGCTCAAACTTTGCCATCTCACCGGAAGGGAGGTGAGGGGACTGGTTTTAGTTGGAGATGATTTTCTGGGAGATGCTGATACAGATCAGGAAGGAGGCTACCTTGCTGCCCTGTGCTAGGCTCTGCCAGTGCCTTCTGCCAAGCTCCAAGCAGGCTTGGGTTGTGCCAGCCGCTGAAGCCAGCGCAGGGTCAGAGCAGAGAAGCCATGTTGGGCTGAAAGGCAAAGCCTGGGTGGGGAGGAAGGAGCCACGGCAGATGCTGACTACTTGGTCCTGGAAGCCTGGGGAGGGCAAGGAGAGGAGATTCACTGAGCACCCCATGGAGAAGCTTAGAAGCAGAGGAATATGGGCCATTCCTTTCTTCCTTCAATCCTCATTCATTTGTATTTCTTTACAACCTTTATTTCTCTAACATGGATATGTGAGGAATGGCACTGTTAGTCTCTCTACATTAATTACCCCTTGTAATCCTTGAGATAACCCTATTTTATAATTAAAATCCCCACATTGCACGTAAGAGAGCTGAGGCTCAGAGAGGTTATGTAATTTGCCCAAGGTCACACAGCACAGCACACAAGTGGCTGTGCCAGGATTTGAGGACCCTGAAACTTAGAACCACTAAGATTTATTGGGTGCTGACTCTGCACCAGCTGGATGGGCAGGGGTTCCTTTCCCTCCTGGAGCTTACAGTCTGGGGGGGGGGTAGTTTCCAGCAGGAAATGGCAAGGGTGACAAGTGCTACAGATGAGAAGTACACAAGAGAGGTCCCAGGGAATTGAGATTGGCAGGCAGTACAGAGGGGAGTTGGTGTGGTGACGTGGGGCAGAGAGGACAAGTGTCCTCCATCAGAGAACAGCTTGTGCAAAGGCTCTGTGGGAGGGAAGAGCACAGCCCTTTCCAGACCTGCAAGATCAGGGCAGCTGGGGCTCAGAGGGTGAGGGAGTTGGGGGGGTGGCAGGCCGAGCTGGAGGGTGGGCAGGGGCCACATCTAGAAACATCTGCAAGAAGGCGGTAGGAGAGGTAACCGTAAGGAGCCCCTGGGGAACAGGCCCCAGCTGGAGCTATACAACCAGCTCAGAGGGTCAGCATGTGAGGTCACAGGACCCAGCTCCATGCTCTTAACTCCCTACCAAAACAACACAGGCACCTGGGGGAGTCACTCCCCCTTTGAGGGCTCCCTATACCTCAGTGAAGAATTGTCCCTTTCTTGCCTTGCTACCTCCTGGGATTGCTTGAAAGGAACAAGTAAAATCAAGGCTATAAGCTGTTGCTACCACCCTATAGTGGACTGTGGTGGGGGTGCCCCTCTGGGGCCCTAGGGGCTCTCAGCAAACCCAAGCTAGCTTTTCTCAAAGGACCACACTGCTACCCCTTCCCCATCTTGACCCAGCCCCCTGCCTGTGCAAATGTCACCTGATCCTTCCCTACCCTATCAGAATCCCACTCCCCCAGGAAGGGAGAGGCCACAGTGGAGGAGGCTTATACATTGAACACAGGGATTTTCATGAGCAGACACAGTCCTATATAAATGCTTTATTTTCTGTCATTAGACCCAATTTAACTGGCAGAAGCTTTGATAAGACTCAGGTATCTTTTCCTCCATTTTACCAGAAAGAGCCAGGGGCTTCCTGTCCTCCATCCCCCAGCATCCACGCAGCAGTCCGTTGCAGTCGTCAAGGCATCCGCTGTCCCAGTGTCTCAGGACATCCCAGTCTGTGCCCCATCCAGGCCACTGAACTTTCAGCCCTTTTATCCCTCCTCCTGGCAAAAAAGCCTTTGGTGGATCTCAAAAGAGAAGCGTTTCTTCCTCTAGAAAGGCAGCAGCCAAGTGACAAGCCCCCCGCAGTGTGGGAGGCCGGCAGCCCTGTGGTCCTCGGTGTGGTGCTGTGGGGGAGAATCCCTAGTGTCCTCCCTGCGGAGCATCTGACCTTGAAGCTTTGATGGTCGATCCCCTTTTCCATCCGAAGGATGGTGAGGGGTCAGCAGAGCTGACCAGAGAGTTCTCGTCGGGCCACTGTCTTGTCCCCTAGCCCACACCTAAACACACACACAGCCGCGCACACACACCCCCTTCCCAGCAGCGATGTGCGGCCCCACATCGGTGGGTGGCACACGCTCCCCCACTCTATCGCAGCCTGGAAATCCCCGAATCAGCTATTTCTGCAGCCCAGGGGCCGTGACTAGCGAGCTGCTGTTCTAAAGAGAGGCTCCAGCCCAGCCAGAAGCTGCGGGTGTCGCAGTATTGCAGTGGCCGGGCTCTGGGGTGATGTTGTCAGGGGGCTGGGCCAGGGAGAGGGGATTCGCTGCAGGTATGGGGAATTCCCAGGGTTCCTCACACTCTGTGGAGATAAGAAGCCCTGGAAAGCTCTGAGGGACGCCCTCCCCAACACATAACACATATGGGAATTTTTTTTCGGAGGGTGGGGCGTGACGGGAGAATCACCTCCTGAGTCAAACCCCAAAGTTGATTCTTGAGTCTGGATCTGAAGTGCAGGAGCAAACGGGAGGAAGCTGAGGGGGAGGGGAAGCCGTGGGGAAGAGGGCAGGGGTGGGGTGGGGTGGGGCTGGGAAGGTCCAGGGATGGGTGGTGGCACCACACCAGCACGAACTGGACGGGGTGAGCTGGAGCCCTGAGGGCGGAGGCTCGAGGGTGAGGCCAGGCAAAGGAGCCCGACCCGGTTCGCAGCCCTCCCCGCCCCTTCCTGCCCTGAGAGTCGGGGCAACTCCTGGTCCTCTCGGTGCTCTTTAAGGGTTGAGGCCTGGCGTTCCCCAAGAGGGAGAAAGCGGAGTTGTGGCAAGCGGGGAGTCTCTGGGTTCTTCCGGCCGGAGCCCTTTCGGTGGGTTCCTACCTGGGGGCCAGGCCCAGGTCCAGGGCAGCGCACACTTCCCCCTCGCTCCCCAGGGGCCCCTCCACCCGCTTCCTCCCTTCCCGAGAGACGGGAGGAGAGTCCCGGGTGCCCGTCCCTACTTAGCCCTCCCGCCCTGAAGCGGGGGCCTGCGCCCCGTCCGAGCTCTCCGGGCCAGACACCCCCCACCGCCCCTTCTCTGCTCTCTGCCTTTTGTCTCCATCACTCCCTTTCTCCCTCCCTTTTCTTTCCGTTCCCGACTCAGGAAAACCTTCATCCGTATCCCCTGAAGCAAATCGGCTCCCTCCTACCCGCTAGTCTGTTCCCGACCGCGCAGCGATCCCCCTCCCCGCGCCCCTCCCCCAGCCAGTCCCCGCTCCCGAGAGGCTCGTAAAGCTCGTGGGTGGCGCGGGTGGGGTGGGGAGTGTCGCAGGAGGGCAGGGGGCGGGAGGGGACTCCTCCGCATTGCCCCGCGGGGCTTTGGGGACCCGAGGCCGGCCCCACCCACCGCAAACTTCTCTAGGGGCGCGCCGGGTCGAACCCCTTTCCCGCACGCCGCGTCTCCCTCGCACACACCTCCCCTTCCCTGTCGCCCCTCCCTCCCCGCCCACCGGCGGTCCGGACCCGAGCAGGGGGGCGCGGGGCGTGCGGGGGCGGCCTCCCCCGAGCCGGGATTGCTGGGGTGGGGGCCCTGCGCCGCGGTTTGCGGGGATCGCCCTCGGAGGGGCCGGCACGCGCCGTGTGCAGGCGGATGTGAGGAGCATCTCAATTGGCGGGCGGGGGGAGCGGGATCGGGCTGTTACTACTGCAGAGAGAGAGAGAGCGCGGGCGAGCCGGCGAGCCGGGAGCCGGCGGGCGGGAGGAGAGCCGCAGCGGCCCGGCCCGCCGCGAAGTGGAAAGAGGGGACCGCGACTTCGAGACCCCGGCCGTCCCCGCGCTCTGGCCTCTGGGCGAGCTCACACCGCACCGCGCACGGACGTCCCCGGTAAGAGCCGCCCCGGGCGGGGACACCCTGCGAGGGCAACGCGTGGTCCCGAGCGCAGCAGCGCGCCGACCATCCGCGGCCACCCGGAGGGCCTGGGGCGCGGGGCGGATGGATGCAGGGTCGCCAATCTGGGACGCTCCGACTTTTTCTGGGCTCGGCGCTCACAGCCGGATAAACTAAGTGCGGGACGGAGCCCGCGGTGGGGGCAGTGGGCTTCGGAAATCCACTTGCTTCCGAACCACCGGGGGGGTCCCGGGGGAAGCGTCCTGAATTATGCCGGGAACCCCTCGCCATTGCCCTGCTTCTCCTCGCGGGTAGCGCGGGACGCGCGCGGGGAGAAGGCGAGAGAGGCCGCGGCGCATCTGCGCGGGCACCCGGGGCTAGCGGGGCACGGCAGGAGGCGGTGCGGAGGAGGCCGATGGAGTGGGTGTACTGTGAAAAGTGGGTGCGGGGCACGTGGGGCCCCCCGCCGCCCCCGCCGCAGTGAGGCTGAGCCAAAGGGCCCCGCGCGCGGAGCTCGGGAGCCCCCTGGCGCAGAGCGGGACGCGCTGTGGACGCTGGCGGTGCGCGGAGCTCTCTATTCCCTTCCGCGCCCCCAGCGCCACCGCAGCGCTCTGGGGCTGGAATGGACCGCGGCATCTTCGCCCCTTCCTCTCCTCGAAACTTTTTCATACTCCCAACAAGCGCCGCGGCTCCGTTTGTTGGAGGAAGCCCGGTCCTAAGGATTCTGGCAAGCGGCAGAGCTTGGAGACACGGGTGGGGGTTGGGGAAGGGGCAACAGCGCAGGAGGAGGACATGCTCTATTCAGTTTGCTGTGTGACCTTGGACAAGTTGTTGCACCTCTCTGAACTTCACGAAGATGGAGACACTTGGTGCTCCAGTCAGGAATGGGGACAAGGTGGGGAACAGGGTGGTCAGGGGAACCAGCCTCCGGGATGCCTGTCCCTTGCTTTGGAGCCTAGGAACTCACGCCCTTGATCCAAGGCCTCTCTGCGGGGAGCTCCGCGCTCACTTCCTGGGGAGGAGATGGCAGTGTGGAACTGTGTACCCAGCGTTCCAGGGGAAGTCAGGAAGCTTCCATTCTGACCCAGCCTGTGACCTTGGACAACTCACTTGGTCCTCTGAACCTCAGTCTGGTAATCTGCAGAATGGGGTTTTGGAGCTTCTGGATCTGAAGTCTCCTCGTTCTGATACCTGCAGGCCCCAGCATGCAGGGGAGGCCAATGGAAGGAATGGATGGGGTGCAGCCGCAGGAACTGCCTTCCTGCTGTGACCTAGCCTCTGGGGAAGCTGTGGGTCCCCGCCCCCTAAGAAAGTTATCGGGGCCTTGAGACCCTCTGCCTGCTCATCCATCATTTCTTCCCATTCGAGAATTTCCAGTCCGGATGTGAGATTATCCGGCTTCGTAGCGCCACATGTCCTTGCAGGGCGCAGAGCTTCCCTGGGAAGAGATTCCCAGGGACAGATAGGAGTCCCCTGGGCAAAAGGGGGATGTCAAGAACCCCCCAAGGTCATGCTGTCTGGCCCCTGGCTCTGGACAGGGCTGCATCCACCTCAGACAAGGGTGATCTGAAGGAATTATGTTTAGAAAGATCCTGTCTCTGATTAGAGAGATCTCCACTAACGTAGCCCCCAGCACTCCACTGGGCAGCCTCGAAGCCTCTGCCATAGGAAAACCTCGTCTCACTCCTTCTCGGGTGAACTCTGGTTTTGTCTGCAGGTGGGATGGGACCTTAGTTTCTCCCTGGGCCTCAGGGTGTCGTGGGGGGAGAGTCCTGGCTTAAGACAGGAGCCAAGAGTTTCATTCCAAGCCCTGCCTCCAATTTGTGTGACCTTGTGTGACCTTGGGCAAGCCCCTTCCTTGCTCTCCTCACCTGTCCAAGGAGAGGGTTGAACTGAATCACTTCCCCCAGCCCTTCCCACCTTGTGGTTCTGTGGCTGGAGTTCCGAACTTGTGTCTGAGTAGCCAGCAGGGGGCTTGGCTGGGTGATGGGGGCAGGTGGTGCTCCCCAGCCTCAGCCTCACACATGCTTCTGTCCCCAGTGCTTCTGTCCCCAGCGCAGAGACCACCAGAGCCTCAACTCCCTATATGGAGGGACCCCTTTCAAGGCCTTGCACACCAAGGAGTGAATCCTTGGGAGACCCTGGGCTCTACTGGTTGTTAGCTGAGTGACCTTGAGCGAGATACAGGATTTTACATCTTTGAGTTTCAGTTACTCGGTTGAAATGAAAATAGTCGTGGTATTTTAGGATTGTTGTGAGGATTAAACAAGAAATGCTCAAAAAATGCTTCATCCAGTGCTGAGCCCTCTGTGTCCTCAGTGAGTGGGTAGCTGCTAGTCGTGGTACCCAGAAAGCCTGCAGGAGCAGGTGGGCCTCCCTGCGGAGGGGGCCCTGGGATCTCCTCTGGGCTTCCAGAGCTTCCCTATGGGACGGCTGCCTCTCTCCTTCCCTTTCTCCCTCCCTCTCTCCCTCCCTCTCTCCCCATCCCTCTTTCTCCCTCCCTCTCTCCCCATCCCTTTTTTCCCCTCCCTCTTTCCCCCTCCCTCCTCCTCTCCTTCCTTGTCTCCCTCTTTCCCTCCCTCTCTCCCCCTCCCTCTTTCCCCTTCTCCCTCTCTCTTTCCCCCTTTCCCCCCCTCCTCTCTCATCATTAACATCATTCTGCAGTAGAATCTTCATGTGAAAGAAAAAAAACTGCTTGACTTTCCTATAACCTCATACCTGTTTGCCTCTAGCTCTCCCTTCCCCACTGTCTGCCACACCTCTGGTCCCTTCCATGGTGAGGACACATGAGGGTTTGATTCCACTTCCTGAACTTTCCAGGAATGAGCCCCCCCCACAAGCCTAGGGAGGGCTGAGACTGGATCCTGGGGGGCAAGGAGCCAGAGGCATGTCTGGGCTGGGTGGAAGGGCTGGCAAAGGCCCTGGCTCAGCCCTGGGGGAGCTCTCAGGATCCCAGACCCCAGAGCCAGACCGGACAGGGTGCCCTGGTGGGCTGGGAGGAGGGGTGGCAGGGCCAGCTCTTGGAGTGACTTTAGGCAAGTCCCATCCACAGTCCTCTGATTCTTCATTTGCAAAGTGAAAGGTTGCTTGAGATGAATCCAAGGTCCTTCCAACCCTTTGGGTTCAGGGCCCGGTTGGCACTGCCCTTGCTGAGGCTCAGTGGGATGGATGGGAGGTTTGTGGGCATGATCTGGGCATCAAGACTCCCTGCCCCTTGGTCACAATTCAAGGACAGCCTGGGGAGAGGGGATGCCGTCTTTCTCTTAGTAAGAATGCTGAGGGTTAAGAGCAAAGGCTTTGCACATAGACAGACCTGGGTTCTCATCTTGGCTCTCTCTTCTTATGAGTTGTGTGAAGTTGGGCAAATTATGTAAGCTCTCTGAGCCTCAGCTATCTCATCCGTGAATTGGGAAGAAAATTACCTATCGCCTAGGGTTCTTATGAAGATTACATGAGAATAACTTCTATAAAATTCTTCCCAGGACCATGAGTATGGGCATTTCTAGGTGGGGACTGGGTGCTGCATACGCAATGAGTTTTTTTTTTTTTAAAGATTTTATTTATTTATTTGACAGAGAGAGATCACAAGTAGACGGAGAGACAGGCAGAGAGAGAGAGAGAGAGAGAGAGAGAGAGAGAGAAGCAGGCTCCCTGCTGAGCAGAGAGCCCGATGCGGGACTCGATCCCAGGACCCTGAGATCATGACCTGAGCCGAAGGCAGCGGCTTAACCCACTGAGCCACCCAGGCGCCCCTAGCAATGAGTTTTTGAGGCTCTGTGTTGTCACTAAGGGGGGCTTGGGTTAAAGGAAGGGTGGGGACAGAGCCCACAGCGGTGCAGTTGTCAACAGGCACAGGCTTCTGAGACCGGTTCCCTCTGTGCCCTGGCTTGGGCTTCAGGAGTCTGGATGCATTGGTCCTTGTCCCAGGGCCCGTGGAGGGGTGAGCTCAGCCACAGGGGGCTGCAGGCAGAGTGTGAGACTGTCAGAGAGAACATGGAGGTTAACAAAACGCGCCCCGTGCTGGTGCTCAGGGAGTACAAGCTGGAGGCGCCACAGCCTTCCACTCAAGGTTAGTCGCGAGGAAAGGGCTGTAAAATGAGGTCTTGGGGAAAAGGCATCTCTGCTCCTGGGGATGGGTTAGGTGATCGGAACCACAGCACGAGGCACTGGAAGAGGCTGTGCGGTTCATCTTATCCAGTCTGACTTTGATTATGGGCAAACTGAGACTCAGGGAGGGGGAGCCCCTTGCCCAGGACCACACGACCCGTTGGTGCCAGGGGTGGCACTGAGTCTGCATCTGGGGGCCCTCGTGCAGTGCCCTTTGCACTCTCCCCAGTAAGCACCAAGCAGGTATTTTCCAGATCTTCTAAAATCAGAGAGCACAAGGCATTACGTCTTGATGGCCACGGAGAGGACAGGGGTCATGGGTGGGAAAGCACCTCCAACCCAATCCTGAGAGCATCTAGTCTGACATTCCCATTTTGCAGATGTGAACACTGAGGTCCCAGAAAAATGACAAGACTAGCAAAAGGTTGCCCCATGTCTGAGACTGTAATTCCCGGGCCAGAGCTCTGGTCGTTTGCCAGCTGTCATAGGCTGTCTTTCCTGGGTCAGACATGCTACGTGGCCGCAGGACAGCCAGAACGTGAGAAGATAAAACCCAGTGTGCTTGAGAAAGGGACAGAGGACAGAAAGACAAAGCAGAAGAAAGAAAGACAGAAATATTACTCTCATGACCATGATATTCCTTCCAGGCTTTCTTTCTTGACGCGTCTCTGTCAGCCCCTGCTCGGAGCTCTTCTGCTGACAGCCTGCCTTGCCCTCGCGGAGGAAGGAGACAATAGCCAGCCCCGCTGGTCTCAGTTCCACTGGCAACGCTGAGTGAAAGAAAGTCAATATTTGCCCAGTGGCAAAGGACGGGAAATAAGTCTGACTTGGGATTGAGGTTTGGGGAGGAGGAGAGGGATTCTGAAAAGGAAGGTTGCCGAGTGTAGGGCCTCCCGGGTGAGTACTTGACTTCTAAAGGAGCCTTTGGGTTTACCGCATTAAATAACCCTTTGCGTCTCGGACAGCATCTGCCTGCTCCATCCTCCTGGCAGCCCTGATCCCTAATAAATTTCCCTTATTGTTTGGAGCCGACGCCTCCCCCAGCTTCCAGCTCCCTGGAGAAATGGGACTTTTAAAGCTTTTGCAGAAAGGCCTCGGAGCAGATGCCCATTGAGCGAAGCTCAGGCAGAGCCATAGAGAAGCTGCTTCCTTATCTGGGCCCCTGAGCCCAGGGAAAGATGTGGAAAAAGTCCTTGGCAGGTCAAGAGAAGCTGTGAATGATTTTTTCTCCCCCTGCCGTTGTTTTGTTATCTTTCCTTTTTTTTTTTTTTTTTTTTTCCCTTTTTTTCCTCTGCATCCCACTTACTTGTTCTCTGGGTCCTGAATTTGGATAGGGGCTGGGAGGAGGAGGGTCGAAGCCCCCAGCCTTTTCTCACTGAAATGAAATTCTTGACCCCACGCCAGCTGCCGGCTGGTTTAATGGCTTCTGTGATGGCCGTGTTGCTCGTGGAGTCGCATCTTAGCAATGTCACAAAGGGTGCCTTTGGAAGCAGAAGCATTTCTTATATGAGGCAAATGGGCTTGGTTGAACTGCAGCAGGAAGGACTCAGGTGAGGTACGAGGAAGGACTTCCTAAGGTGGGACTCACCGGCTCTCTGTGAGTCTGCTAGGGGGGAACCGTGGGGGTGGATCTGAGCTCATTTGGCAATGAGCTAGCTTTCTTACCTGCCCCGGGAAGAGGCTGCAGTGACCTTCCTGGAGGTCAGCCCTGCCCCCTAAGGCTAACCCTGGTGCTGTAGCTCCCAAACTAATCAGCAGGACTGATGGGCCCTGGAGACCATGCAGCCAGAGTGACCTCCCGCCATCGGGGCCCACTCTGCTGCTGCTGCGGGCTTGGGGCTGAGGGGCTGAGCTAGGGGGAGAAGGAGGCCCCTGGGCCTCCCCACCCAGCCTCTCAGGCCCTGGCGGCAGGAGAGTCTCTCAGAGCTGCTGCTCGCAGTGGGGCAGGCCAAGGCTGCCAGCTCGGGGCCTGCCTTCAGCCTGCTCCCACTGCTTGGCCAGGGCTGGGCCTTGGGAGCAGCCAGCTGCTCAGGGACAGATAGCAGCCTGTCCCCAGGCTTCCCAGCACATGGCCTCTGGGCAGGAGCATAGCCCCGCTTCCCCGCATCAGGGCTCTATCTTGAGCAGACTTCCTGGGCCTGCCTGGGGACCTCTGCCCCCGCTTTTGGTGGGATTTGGAGCATAAAGATCCTCCTGGGTCCTCGGTACTATGGCACGGTGGCTGAGATCTCGGATGCCAGGGCGCTAGCTTGCCCCAACTCCTTTGGGATTTTGTGGTTTAAACACTTGGAATGTCAGTTTCTTCATCTTTAACATGGAAATAAATCAGCTGGTATGCCGGAGGGTTGACATGAGAAGTTCAGGAAGAGCAAGTACCTGGCGTTCTGTGCTAGCACAACTGTTGTTGTGGAGCTTCTTAAAACCGAAAAGGGAGGGGCGCCTGGGTGGCTCAGTGGGTTAAGCCTCTGCCTTCAGCTCAGGTCATGATCTCAGGGTCCTGGGATCGAGCCCCGCATCAGGCTCTCTGCTCAGCAGGGAGCCTGCTTCCCCCACTCTCTCTGCCTGCCTCTCTGCCTGCTTGTGATCTCTCTCTGTCAAATAAATAAATAAAATCTTTAAAAAGAAAAAAAAACGAAAAGGGACATTTTGCAGAAAAAGAAACGTGACACTGGAGCTAGGAGTGGGGTGAGGCAGGGATGTGACCGTAGTTGACTAGAAGGATCTAGAAGCCAATGATTTCACTGCTGAGTTACTGCACATGGTCCCACACACGCTGTGTCTTCCCATCGTTGGACTTCATTTGTCCCCATTTGAAAATGTGGAGAAGGATGACTCTCTCTCACCTCCTCCAGGATGCCCTGTGGATCCAGTGAGGTGGGCCTGGAGGAAGCACACCCTGGCGTCCTCCTGTCTGAGCTCTGTGATACAGGCAGGCTTCCTGGCTGAGGCTCTGGCCTGTTGAAATTTCTACAAATGGCACCAAACCCAGTGGGCCGCTCTCCCAGTGAGACCACTCAGACTCTGGGTGATTCTGGGGGGAATCTGGCCTCTCTCCAGGTCTGCTCTTCTTCATTTGGCCAGGAAAAGGGATGATGGTTTTGTGTCTCTCCATGCTTCCTAGCAGTGGGACAGGAGCGCTTCTGGACACGGCCCACAGCTGTACAAACAGGGAGCAGGAGGCTTGACCATCTCCTTCAAGCGGGGACACCCTGGCCAGGAGCCACAGGCAGACTGGGGTCATGCCTTCCCTGGGCTGGCCAAAATAGGCCACACTTCCTTCCTCCCACCCTCAGCCAGGCTATCTGCAGTGCAGGGGGGAAGAGGGGGTGCTGCCCGGAAGCAGGGCAGTGGCGCCGGTCATATTCAGCACCTTTCCTGCCAAGTAAGTCAAGGACCCTGCTTGATAGCGCTTTTATCCCCTCCCTTATCCGTCTCCTTCCTGGGGTGGGAGATGGCACCAAGCTGACCTGCTGACAGTATTGGGTTGATGATTAGGCCAAGGGTCCCACACGAGGTCACCAAAGGTCTCTGCCGAAGACCACAGGGGTGACCAGGCTGCAGATACCCAAGCCCGCAACTGACAGCTGCCCACTGTCCCCATCCCTCACAGCTGGTCATCTGGGGTGAATGGCAGATCTGGAGAAGGGAGGACACTTTATTTCAGAGTTACTCAGGGCCTTGGAAATGTCTCCTCTGGAGCCCTCCTCAGAGCCTCTTTCTAAATATCATTTTACCCAGAGTCCCAGAGATGAGGTTGCTTTGCCAAGGTCACCTCCAAAGTCAGCCGTGAGCTCATGCTCAGAGTCCACTGTATTTTATCCGCTCCATTCCCCAGGCATCCTAAAGAAGGCGTTGGACATTGGCTAGAAATGGAGGGGCCCAGCCTGATGCCTGTCTCCTGTGACCTTCGCCTTGACCTCAGATTTCCCTGTACCTCATATCTCAGGGAGTTGGAAGGACTTAGATTAAATAGCAAGGAGAATTTGCAGAGTAGCTTTGTTAAGAGGAGAGAAAGGAAGATTTTGCCAAAACATTTGGGAGTCCAGGTTGGATTAGGTCTTAGGAGAAGCTTCGGGAAAGAGCCTTGGACTCAGAGTTCAATAACACCAAGTCCAAAGTCAGATCCTACACACTCTAGCCCTATTGGGCTAAGTGCTGGATCTCTCTGAACCTCATCACTTTCCCTCCCTAAATGTGATAGGAAGTTCCTTACTTTTACTGGGGGATATCGATTTTTTACTAAAAAAAAAAAAGGTTTATTGAGATATACTTCATTCATTTAAAGTGCACAATTCAGTGGTTTTTAGTACAGTCACAGAGTTGTATGAACACCACCACAATCTAATCTCAGAATTTTTTTTTCAGCCCACGTAGAAAGCTGCACCCGTTAGCAGTCATTCCCTATTCCTTTCTTCAAGCCTAACCCACAGATGGTCTACGGTTTGTCTCTCCACCTCTGCCTGTCCTGGATATTACATATAAACAAAATCATATAATACATGTTCTTTCATGTCTGGCTTTGACTTCATGTTGTTTTCAAGGTGCCTCTGGGCTGTAGCAGATTCCATTTCATTTCTTCTCATTGTTACATCATGTTTCACTGTGCTGATAGACCACACTTGGTTTATCCTTTATCAGTTGATGGGCATTTGGGTTGAACTATTACGAGTGCTATGAGCATTCATGTACTTTTTTTTTTCTTCCTTTTTTTTTTAAGTAATCGCTACTCCCCATGTGGGGCTTAAACCCACAAGTCTGAGATCAAGTCGTGTGCTCTACCCACTGAGCCACCAGGGGGCTCTGCATGTCAAGGCTTTTGAGAAAACATGTATGTTCACTTCTCTGGGGCACATTCCTGGGAGTGGAATTGCTGGGTCCATTGTACACTTATTTTGAAAGTTGACTTCTACCAGGTCCTGTTGTGAGTATTTTACACGGATTATCTCCTTTACTCTGTGAGGCAGGTGCTATTACTAGTCCCATTGTGCAAAATGAGGAGACCCAGGCCCAGATAATGTATTTGGGGGTGCTGAACTAACAAGGCCAGGACTTGAACCTCGAGCGTCTGGGGGTAGCGCCAGAGCATCTTGCTTCTGTATGTGAGGTTTAAATGAGAGTGTTAGCACCAGAGTGTTCCCAGCACACTGCCTGACTTATAGTAGATGCTCAGTAAATGTTTGTTGTATCCTGGGGAAGATAATCAGGCACCCTGCATTTCTCTGTCTGGCCTGCTGTGTGGCCTTCGGAACATCTTGTGTCCCTTTGAGCCTTAGTCCAGTTCCCTCCAGAATATAAAGCTTCCAGTGTGGAATTGAAGAGGCAGAGAGGACCTATGACCCAGGGTCAGGGTGTGGCAAGTGCAGTGCAGTGGAAAGCATCCCAGATTCTAGCTCTGACTCTCTTACTGACGTGAAAGTAATTTCTGGGGCTCCTGGGTGGGCTCTCAGTCAGTCGGGCACCCGACTCTTGATTTCGGCTCAGGTCATGAACTCGTGCTTGTGGGATCAAGCCCCATGTCGGGTTCTGCGCTCAGTGTGGAGTCTGCTCCAGATTCTCTCTCCCTCTTCCTCTGCCCCACCCCCCATGCTCTGTCTCTCTAAAGTAAATAAAAATAAAATCTTAAAAAAAAAAGAAAAAGTTGGGACGCCTGGGTGGCTCAGTTGGTTAAGCAGCTGCCTTCGGCTCAGGTCATGATCCCAGCGTTCTGGGATCGAGTCCCGCATCGGGCTCCTTGCTCGTCAGGGAACCTGCTTCTCCCTCTGCCTCTGCCTGCCTTTCTGTCTGCCTGTGCTCGCTCTCTCTCCCTCGCTCTCTCTGACAAATAAATAAATAAAATCTTAAAAAAAAAAAAAAAAGAAAAAGCAACTTCCCTTCTCTGGGTCTTGGTTTCCCTTTGTTCCAGAAGGGGCTGGAATAATCTACCCTAAGGTGCGTTGCAGCTCTTCTGTCCTGTGTAAGCCCCATGCTGTCTCCTCAGTGGCCTGAACCCCCTGGGAGCGAAGCCTGGAGTACATGCCCAGGGTCTCGGGTCACCATGGGTGCTCAACAATACTTCTCCCACCCAGTATGTTAACAGGCCAGGTTGGGGCTGAGTGGGGTGGTGGGCGAGACCTCCCTCCCCCCTTGGTGCCCCCTTCATCCTAGAGCCCTTGGACTGGGGACCTTCTCCTATGATCTAACCCAGAAAAGAGCCATTTCACACCCCACCTCCCCCCGACCTCTACCCCTCCTTCTCGGTTTCCCTTCTCTTGAGTCCTGCACTTCTGGAATTCTTCTGGCTAGAGTCACTGCGATCCCCACACCAGCAACTACCTTGCTGGCTTCTGGTGCTTGGCCCCACCTCCTGGTTTGGGACCACCTGTGGAAAAGAGCAGAGCACACAGCAGGTGCCCCGCGTGTGCTGGCTGACGGAATCTGGTTCCCCTAGTTTCCCACCCTTTTTCAGAGAGAGCCGTAACTGTTTTCCAAACCCAGCCAAGCACCACCAAGCAAGGCAGCCGCAACAATTCTGCATCTTCTTCGAGCCATGGTATCCTTTCCCAGGCCCTCCCTTTACTCTGCATTCCCTGCTTCCTGGAACCTGCCAGAGGTCCTACTGCGTTCCAGGCATAGCGGGGCTAGTGCATGTAGCCCTATGTGGTGGGGATCCATGGTGTTTCTGTTTTATGGAAGAGGAGGCCAGTCCAGGAGAGGGGAGTGCCTTCTCCAAGGTGACCAGGCTGGTAGGTGGCAGCGGGAGAATTTGAGTGAAGGCGGTCTAATCCCAGAGCCTGCACAGCAGACTGATCAGAAAGGTGGTATAAAGGACGTTTGAGGGGTGCTCGGACCCAGGGAAACTGAGTAGTGTCTATGAGCAGGCAGGCTCTGCAGTCCTCCAAGGTAGGTGTGTGTCCCACTGCCGTATCTCTGTCTGCATCTGCATGGAGCTCAGTCATCCTTTGGGGTGCAGCGTCTCCAGTGGGGTCCTGCTCCAA
This sequence comes from Lutra lutra, assembly GCF_902655055.1. Taxonomy (NCBI): domain Eukaryota; kingdom Metazoa; phylum Chordata; class Mammalia; order Carnivora; family Mustelidae; genus Lutra; species Lutra lutra. Next base: position 41,995,595 of record NC_062292.1, on the reverse strand, counting down.
GCTTACCCAGGGAGATCAGGTGAGATCTAAGCAAAACTTTCCTTCCCCTGGGGATGGCTTCAGTCTCTCCAGGGGTTGCTGTTCCTGCCTCTGGGGTGCTGAGCTGGTTTCAGGCCCTAGTTCTCCTCCCCCCCCACCATGCCTGTGTGTCTCACTATTTTTAAGCTCCGTGGGCTTAATGAGCTGCCTGCCATGACACGTCTTCAACATTCACCTTTTTCTCTAATGAACCTCGGAGAGCTGAGCGGGCTCCCTTCTCACTTGACAACCACCCCCAATCAGGAGGCCAGCGCTGGGCTGTGGCCTGTCTGGGTCCCAACTCTGCTCAAGGACACCCGCCCTCCCATGTGCCCCCCAACTTGGCCTTGGTGATGGCCACACTGGATTCCATGCCCCTCCCCTTCCCTCCATGCCGTCCTTTGTCCTGGTTTTTCCCCCCATCCTGCCCCAAGCCCAGAAAAAGCAAAATTGAAACCACCAAATCAATAAATAGTATTTAGTGAGAGTTTATTGTGCATTTAAGAATAGTTGGTGAACTGGGAGCTTTTAAATCCAAAGACTGATAAGAAGCTCAGGGACCTGGCATCACAGGATGGCTTATCAAAGTGAGAAGGAAGTTGTTTACCCTTTACCAAGAGTGCCTTATTACAATGGAGGTTTCCGCTTAGCAGGGGATTGGTTAAAGGTGAATATCTTACATCGTTTTTTCAGGAAGGCAGCTTTTTTTTTTTTTTTAAACGATCATCGGAGGCATTTACAAGAACAAATCTAAGTTAAATTTTACTTATCAAATAAGCTAGGTTTAGTTTTGCTGATATGGCCTAAATGGTCTTGTCTGCTCAGGGAATTCTCCAGTCTGGTCTCCGTTTTGTATTTAAGTTCAATACCCCGAAGCCATCCCTGCAAGAGTAGTGATGTTCTGAAGAGAACTGTTGAGCACCCCCATGTTATCCGGTGGTGGCTTCTCTTGAGGACAAAGAGCCTGGGAGCGAGTGAAGCCAGGGGCCAGCAGGCAGTGGGATGAGAGTCAGAGGTTTGGAGTCTCATGGGGTTGGAGAGGGAACTTTGAAGTTCATCTAGGCCAACTCTGTTTCTCCTCCCTGTCTATGGCATCCCTTTCTGTAGTCTAATCTCAGCTTGAATACCTTCCATGACAGGGTACTCATTACCTCACGAAACCACCATCCCATCAGGATTTTGCAAAGTGCTGACTGTGCAAAACTCCTCCCTCATTTTCAGCCTGAGGAAGAGTTCATCTTCTTCCCCAGCCCTCACACTGCTGGAGTTGAAGAGGGGAAGCAGAGGAATCCCTCAGCGCAGTGTGCGGGGCAGGGGCAGACTGGCCTCTGAGCCCTGGAGGTGTGCTATGGTCCTCACCTCTGAGGGGGCTACCAAGGAGAGCCAAGATGGCTGCCAGAGAAAACTGAAGTTAGTTGCCTGAAGCCTTTCCTGCTTCAAGTGTGTGAGGAGCTTGAATTTGTGGCAGAAAATCAAAATGACAAAACAGACCGGCTCCGTATATGGAAAAGGTGAAATGCGGCTTCCCGCTTACCAGCCACAGGGCTGCGGGGTCTGATGGGAGCAACGCCAGGAATTCCAGCTAAAGTTTTAACCCGGGCCCTTCCATAGGGAGACGGAAACCCCTGATGTTCACATTGTGTCTATTTTGGGAAACTTTCTAGTCCTGAGGGTTTTGCCGGCTTGGAAGAGCACTGAACCTGGGAGCCAGGCTCTGCCCCATGAACCCTGTGACCTTGGGCCAGTCACTTCCTCCCTCTGGCTCGGTTTCTTCTGCTTTAACCTGTGTTACGTGTGGCCCTTCAGAACGGACGTGGGCATCTTCGCCCTGCGGTTGCTGAATGCTGTCATGCTCAGTGTCCCCGGTTGCATGGAGGGGACAATCGCCCGCCCGATGCCTTTTCGGGTCTCCTTTAGCCTATGGTGGAGAGGCTGGAAACCTGTGTGCATTTTGCCCCTGACTATGGCCTGGCTCATTCCCAGTGTGCTTGGCAATGGTGGGTGTAGAGCAGTGCTTCAGCTCCCGGAGAGAACGCCTAGAGGCCTCTGGTATCCTGGCCCAAGGAGACTCTCCTGCCCCAGGTCAGGCTCTGGGGTGGATGTCCCAGAAGGTGGGGTTTCTCGAGCCCGGGCTGATGTCCTACTGCCTGTCAGATGTCATTCTTGCACCTTCCAGGCCATGGTGGTGAGTGGGCCCATCTCATCTTGTGGTTGTCAGACACCCACCCCTGCCACCTGCCAGATCTCTTGCCTAGAACTGTCCAGCCCCTTCCAGGTCCACGTCTGTGTCCCTGGCTTGGGGCTCAGGAAGCCTCCCCCCAGGGGTGCTCTCTGGTTCTTTCTTTGTGCCTTTGCTCCGTGGTCTCTCAGCAGGAGCACCTGTGCATCATGGAGGAAGCAGGTGCGCTGCTTGGTGCCCAGCGCCAGGGGCAGGGGCCATGTTAAGTCTCCCCGGGTGGCCCTCTAGTCTGGCTCTCGTGGACCAAATGGAGCGTATCAGTGCGGAGCTGGAGCACTGACCACGGGTCTGCCGGGAGAGCTTTCTGCTCTGCGTGTTCTTTGGTCTATCTGATTGAGGTGGAACTTAGATTAATATGCACAACTCACCGGAATGTTCTCCTGCGCGAGCGTCCCAAAAGCCACCTGTGTCCCCACCCACTGCTCTCTTTCCTCTGTTGCCGCCCATCCGGTTTTCTCTTCTTGCTGGGTCTCCTTCCGTACTTGGCTGTGCTTCATCTGCCTGGCATTTCCCTTCTTCCTGCGAATCCTCTCAATGTGGATGTTCCCCGGAGCCTGTCTCTGGTTTCCTTCTCCCTGGGGTGACTGTTCTCCCAACACCCCCCCCCCAACTTGTGCTAATGACTCCCAGACCCTAGTTCTCCCCATAGCGCCCATTCCTGAGTGCACATGGGCCTGCCAGGCACCTGCCGATGTCACCGCCCCTCGGTGGCCCACTGGCATGGCTAGGGTGCAGCTGGGACATCCTCCGGGCACCAGCACCACTAGCCCCGTTGCCTCCAGGCTCTGTCGCTGCAGAATGGGGGTGCTGGCTGGAGGCTTATGTGCTTGGGAGAGGCCCGCCTGCCTGCAGGTTCCCCCACCCTTCAGGAACAGGACAGTCACTGTCCCTGAGCTTCACAACCCTCTAAGGCAGGAACTCTCCTGGTTCTCATCTCAGGGTTGGAGAAGCAAGACCCGGAGAAGCTAAGCTACCCACCCAAGTTCGCAGGGCTGCAAGTGGCAAAGCTGAGACCTGAAGCCAGGTCGTCTGACCCCAAGGTCGGGTGCTAACGGGCACCACGTGGCTGCCCACCGCCGCCCCCCCCAACTGGCCCCAGGGGCTCCGTTTTCTTAGTGGTCCTGCCTCCCAGGTTGGGATCCACATAGAATCTGAGCTGGACTTTCCAACTTGGAATTTTCCTGCATCTCTTCCCTCCTCCAGCCCATTGGCATTTTGAGGACATGGTTTGCCCCTGTGCGCCCCTATTCCCCATGTCTCTTCTCACTCCCAGGTCAGGCAAGAGAAAGTCGGCTTCTTCGGGGACTATAATTGTGCCCCCAGGACTTACGTGACCCACTTTAGTTTTTGGAGACCATGAGCTGCCAGAGGTGTTGGCGGGTAATGGGCATCTTCGTCGGAAAAGTGAAGGGCACGTCTTTTTCCCCAGGGCCTGTCCAGCATCTGGGGGGATGTGGGGGGAGCAGACAGCATCCCCCCTCAGCTGACCCCCCGCCTGGGTGCTGAGAGCGCACTGGGCTCCCCTGACTTCTGACTGCCCCGGCTCCCTGCTCGGCCTCCGATGAAATACTCTGATCTCAGTATTTCAGAGTATGAAATGCTCTGCCCCTGAGGGCAGCTCTTCCCATCCTATGGGGCAGGGGAAATTGGGCACGATGTGAATGTACCCTGCTCGGCCTCAGTCTCCTCATCTGTAAAATGGGAATATTGTACCTACCTGACATGGCTGAGCATGAATGAAATTCAGTGTGGCAGGCAGTAGAAACTCGAGAAAGGGAAGCTCTCCTTCCTTTCCCCTGACACACACCCCCACCCTGCGGGCCCAGGGCCTTCGTGATCTCTTCCCCCGACACTTGGTCCCACAAGCTGGGGCTGACTGTTAGGAGGGAACAGAGCCCTGGGCTGGGTGCCAGGAAATCAGGGTTCCAGTTCACAGTGAGGCCTTGGGACGTTGATCTTTGAGCCTCAGAGGTCTCCTGTCACTGGGGAGAATCCATCTGCTCGCCACCTCTGAGAAAGCCTGAGTGTGTCGTCTTGCCCCGAGCTGCTTGAGGATGGGGCTGAGTTTTCTTCATTCGTATTCCCGGCACTTACCCCTGACATGACCTTCAAGGTTGGATGAGGCGGGCGACCTCTGCCCGGTCCCTCATTACAGAGGGAAGGAATTTTCACGCTCTTCCTCGGCCTGTGTCTCTCTTGAGGTCTGAACCGCATGGTACTGCCTTTCCTGAGGGAGGAGCCCGAGGGAACAGCCTGCTGGAGGCTGTCCATGTCTGTCTCCCTGCTGAGCCGTCCAGGGAAGCAGGCCTGCCTCTCCTGGACCTAGGACTGCTCAGGCCCTAGGCTGTGGGGGTCTGGCCTTGACAGCATGCCTCAAGCCTCGGAGTCTCTCCCCTCCCCTCCGAAGCCGGGAGCTTGCTGGCGTGGCTGCCGGAGGGGAGGATGCTGTGCCCTGCACACCCCCCCCTTCTCCATTCCCTGCCCGTCAAGCGCAGCAGCCAGGCTGCTCTAGGGTGCAGGGCCGGTGCCGGCAGGAAATGCGGAGGCCAACAAGACACCTCCCACCTCACAGCCTCATGCAGGGACTGTGACACAGGAGTGGCGCAGTCTCCCCGAGACAAGGCAGGGCTCGGGGGAGAGTACCTGACTCTCAGCCAGGGCTGCGGACTCCTTTTGGGGACAGGAGCCCTGACCTGGGGCCCATGGTCAGCATGGACACTGCCAGCCCCTCTGGGGATTGGTGAGGAAGGGCAAGGCGTGGGCACTCAGGCCACTCTGTGGCAGTGCCTCGTGGCTGATTTTGTCCTCACGGGGCCCTGCCGGGATAGGCACCTCGCCCTGTCTCTGCTGGGGCCTGAGCCCTGCTCCCAGAGGTGCCCCACTGCTAGGCGCCTGGTCCCACTCAGAGGTCAAGGTCTCCAAGCATCTCGGAAGGTCACGAGACCACCCAGGGAGGTTCAGAGGTACTTTCCAGAGAGTGGAAGGAAGCGGGGAGACACCAGGTCCCCCCATGCCTCCGTCGGGTCCCGTACCTCAGGCCATCTGAGGAAGCAGAGGATCCTCTCGCCTGGGGACCAATGAGAGGTGACAGGATTGCTGCAGTGGGAATCTGCCAGGGGTCTCCCCCACCCCCAGGGCTCTGCGGTTTTGCAAGGTGCCCCAAGCTGGGGTCCGTCCCGCTTGCCATCCACGTACAGGGTCTTCCCATGTCACCCGAAGCCCTGGACAAGGGTGTGGTCTGGGACTCCCCAATTTTCTCTTCCTAGGGCTTCTCACACTCCTGTACGTGGCTGCGTGACACACACATTTACTCTCTTGTTTACACACGTGTTCACAGTGCCGTGCACACGTGTTAGCACAGTGGCACATGGTGTCACATACAGAGCCTCTCCGGTACCTCTGCCCTTCACTGTCCCGGTCCTTCAGTGGCTGCTGTCGCTTAGCTGGGCTGGGCCTGAGGGGTACCAAGCCTCCCTTGTCTCCCAGCGGCTGCCAGCACACGCCACGGAGCCGCAGTTCTGCTCCATCACTCGGCTAATGGGGCCTTCCACCATTCACCCACCTCCTCCTTTCTGGGCTGTGAGCGTTGAGTGGGGCCTAGGAATCCGTGAGCCTGAGCAGGGCTGGGGGGCCCCATCCATGGCCCCCCATGTAGAAATGAAGATGGGGCCGGCCGGCTGCAGCCTGCTGGCAAACAGTGGGGGCACCACCAGGCCGCCGAGGAGGAGGCTCCTGGGGTCTCTCACTTCCTCCTCAGAGCCACCTAGGGCCCCTGTCACCTTGCTACGGCTTCCTGCTCCTGCCTGCTCCTCCTTTCCCCAACACCCACACTACCCTCCCCACACACACATCACACACTCACGTTCACACGCTCGCCCCCTCCGACACGCTCATAAACTCATCCCACGCACCAGCGCGCACCGCCACACGCACACACTCAAACTCAAAGACCTTTGCTTGCAGCCCAGCCCCTAACCCCCGGTCCCTTAGTGGGGCAGCGCTGAGCAGAGCTGGTGTGTTCAAAGCTCGTAACGTTTAGTCAGGAAGAAGATGCATCAATTTTTAACGGTTTTTAGCTCAAAATGAAGATGTGCATTTGGCATGCAGGGTAACAGGGCCGTGCTGGGAAGTGCAGAGCCGTTCACGTGGCAGAGCAAGGAGCCCGTGGACTGGTGTCAAATAATCACTACTAAGCCATCGGGTTCCTCTTCCGAAACCAGTGCTTCCCCATGTGCTACAGGAAGCGGCTCTCCTGGGTACCCTTGACGAGGGCACAGCCCCCTCCCTGCCCCGTACACGGAGGCTCCGTGACATTTGGGGGTCAGGCCTCTGTACCCCCACTGCACCAGGCAGCCTGGGAGACACGTGTCCCCAAGCTGTCATGTATCCCCACTCGGTCAGGGTTCCCCAGCCTTCCTAGCCCGTTCCCAAGCATCCCTATACCCAGCCCTTGGAAACCCTTTCCTCTGCCCCAGGAGAGCTGCCTGTGGGTCTGGGAGACATTGTCTGGGAGACATTGTCAGGCAGCGGGGCTCGGGACCAAGACCTAGGATTCTGAGTCTTGGGAGAAGGGGGAGGGAAAGCAGCAGGTCCAGGGGTAGAGGGACCCTTTAGACTGGTGGCACGGGAGCCCCCATCGGCTGCTCTGCACAGGCCAGCGGCTGGCGGGCAGCCTGGGGAGGTGACTCAGCAGCTTCTCAGAGCCTTCTTGCTCTGAGGAAGTCAGGACCCTGGTCCCTCTCCCCACCGCCCAGGGGGTGGGTGGGCGCTCCTCCCTCCTGGTCCCAGCTGTGGTCCTGGCTGGAGTGGCAGAGGGACGCAGGTCCCCGGGGCCTGGCCGGAATGGGGCATCCCTGCCCCCCCACGGTCCTCCTGCACCCTGCTTTCCTGTGGGCTGCTGGGGGTGGAGCAGGGGCGACAAAGAGCGGGGAGTCGAGGACGCGACTGCTCCCGCCTCTCTGTGCTCTGCCTTGCTGCTTGTGTGAGGTGAGAACTCACATCCCTTGGGGGGCGGTTTCCTCACTTTTCAGACAAGGGGTTTGGACTGCGTTGTCTGCTGGGTTTCCTCAGCTCTCACTCGTCCGTGATGAAGAGTAGCCGTGCCTCAAGTCTAGGTCCGGGGACAGACGCCCTGCGCCAGGTGTGCGGCCTTCCCCTTCGGCACCATCGGGCAGCCGAGCGGGGATGGTTAACTTAGCGAGGTGCCAGGGAAGGCTCCGGAGGGACTCAGTCTCGCTCATCACCCCCATCTGCCCGGGCCTCTCCTCAGGTGGCCTAGGATTTGCTGACCTCAGCCTAAATGCAAAAGAAGGGAAAGGAGTGTGAAGTGTTGCCGTAGGAGGGATTGAAGTTAGACCCTGAGAAGGACTTTCTAGCTCCCTGGGACCTTGTGGTGGGTCCACAGCAGGCTCTGCTTCTATAGAGAAGCCGTGGCGACCTTGCCAAGTTGCGGGACGTGTGGCCTGTCCCAGGCCTCGCTACACAAGGAACTCGCAGAGATGGCTCATGTATTTCCAAAATGAGCTAAAAAAGTAATTCATTGAAACTTTATCTTCTGCCTCCCGGACCAAATGAGGGATTGGAGCATTGGTTCAATAAAATAAGAAAGTAACTTATCCTGAAGTATTGATCTTTTTAGCCTGCCCGGCTTTGGTGAGAGGCAGCTTGCTGGTTGTGTGTTTCCATCTCCTTATGGTGGTTTCTGCAAATATAACCTGAGGAGACATTAAATACATTGTATCCAGTTAGCACCCCATGATCTGGGCCTGAGTGTGGTAATCCACAGGCGTGCAGCGTCCCCAGATCATTCTGAAGAGGTTTGAGGTGGCTGTTGGTGAGTGTGTGTGCATGTGTGCACACATGCACGCTCCTGTGCTTTGGGTGGGAGGTGGGGATCAAATGTACTCAGCTTTGATGTGGGGTCAGAGTCTGATTTTGAAGGGAGTCTCATCAGGAAGGACACCGTGGGGGTCCAGGGGCCCCTTGGAGAAGCTGAGAAGCGTGTGGGGCCTCAGAGCTGCTGATGCTTTCTAGGGCAGAGGAGAAGCAGGGGAAGGGAGCAGGGTGGGCTCTGGGTAGGGGAGGCAGGGGAGGTCTCGGTGACCCCCAAGCTAGTTGATTCCTGGGTCAGCTACACAAGCCCCCTCCTTTGTGCCGTCTTTTGCAAGGCTGGGGACTGGGCTCCTGGTTCTGGAAGCCCCCCGGGGCTGGGGAGGGGATAGGCAGATTTACCTGTGTGCTTCAAAACCCAGGCACCATAGCAGGGTGCACAGCAATCTCTCTGCCAACTACTCCTTCCCAGCTCCCCTCCCCTGAAGCAGTGACAACACATGTCACCAACTCCCTCTGCATCTTTCCAGAAGCAGTCTCTGAATATATAAGCCCGTATCTACACGTCTTCTCCCCCCCAACCGATATTATGCTTACCCTCGTGCATATTCATTCTTTGATTAACATTCTCTTGAGGTTGCTCCATATCTGCACCCACAGATTGAAGCCCTGGGGCAGATTAACCTCCCTCTTGCATCTGGTGACCATGAGCTGAGCAAAGACCCCAAAAGCAGAGCATTGGAGAACTTCTGTGGGTGTTGAGGGGGTGCGAGGCTGGCTCATGCCACCTTCTGCCTCTCGTCTGACCCCCTTCCATCCTGTCGGACAGGTTGTGGTCAAGGGCATCTTAGATAACAGGGATCGCAGCTAAGCTCGGAGCGCCTCTGGCTCATGAGGAGATCACCTCCAGGGGCCTGTTGTTTCTGCTTGCTGGGAGGGCTCTCTGGAGAAGGGGGTAGCCCTCTTTGTCTTGCTGTACCCCAGGGCTCTCTGTTCATATGCTCTGCTTAACCCCCACGGGCTATCCTGTTTCCTCCCATGCTCCAGGGCACTTCCTCAGGTAGATGGGTAAGATAAGGAATAAGTCAACCAGGTTGTCACTGGCTCCCCTACACTGCCCCCCCCACCAGTGTCAGTGCCTGCTCATCCTGCCAGAGGGGGCCAGAGGCAGCAAGCTAGTAGTGCTCAGAGATCCCAGCATGGTTCTGAGTGTGCAAGGACTCTTAGAACACCTGCACCACCTCACCTGGCCCTGCCCACCCAAGCCTGCCTCCCCTCTTTGCTTTTCTCCGGGAGAGTGCAGGGGTGGGGGAGGAGGGGAAGCTGGGGACGGAGTTTGTGGTGGTGGAGAGGGCTCATTGAGTGGTGGCTGCAGCCCAGAGGCCCAACTGACTACCGCTGAGGAGGGAAGCCGAGGCCAGAGTGCTGAGGACTCAGACCGTCACAGGAGCCAAGTGTCCATCCTGAACAGACAGACAGACAGAAGGATGGCAACCAGTGGGCTGGGGGCAGAAGGGAATACCTGCGGGGGTTCTCCATCCACCCAGCTACCTAGCTCAGCTCCACCCCTGCTCCTGGGGCTTCTTTTTCCACTGTTGGAGACTCCCCCGTCCTGAGCTTCCGCTTCGCCCCTTCCCCCGATGCCACCCCCGGGGTTGGGGGGGATAGGAGTGGGAGAGCAGGAGGGGCCTCAGGCAGACTTGGGCTCCAGTCATGATGCTGACTGTGGGGCAGGCACTTAGCTGAGAGGAATTTTTGCCGTATCTCTGATGGCCGTGCCCTCCCAGGCCGATTCATGGAGAACAAGACTGGAGACCTGACTACTCAGTCCTTCCTGCCTGCCTTTCCTCCAGCAGCCTGCAGAGGGCGCTGTCGCAGAGGCTTCAAGGCTTATTTGACTTCCAGGCACTGGTCTTGAACTTTAACTTCCCCTGACAAGCCTCTCTGAAGTCTTAGAACCTCAGTTCCCACAGTGTGGCCCCTGAGCTCCTGTGTCACGGTGATCCAGGGCGCTTGCGGCTGCTCAGGGGTTTCAGGATCACACTTCCACCCCGGTGAGCCAGGCTTTGAGGGCACAGGCTGTCGGGGGGGGGGGTGTGGGTCTGCACAGGCTTCCCAGGGTTTCCCTAGGAATGAGACTCTCCCTCATCCCTTCCTCTGTCTGTCTGCTCCTGGCTGGGTCTCCTGGGGAGCCCCTTTGCCCCCCACTGTCAGACCTTGAGCCCCACCCTGCAGGCCCAGAGTGGGTGCCTCCACCCAGCCCCCAGCCCATCTCCCAGCTGTCCCGGTATTGGTGTCACAGCACCCTGCAGCCCTCCCTGCCTGATGGTGCCATTTCATGCTTTCCCGCTCTGGCGATTCTCACCAGACACAGGAGTTCACTCCGTCCTGGGAGCCCCCGGAGCCTCTAATCATTTATCATCCTCAACCCTTCCAGCTGGCTGCCTTCCCCAGGACTGCAGCCTGAGCCACGGGGGAGGCCACGGCAGCTATAAATCCCCGAGGATTGGACTTTTCCTCTTTTTCTGTGCTTGTCTCTGCCTCTGCTCAGACCCTGGAAGCCTAGAGTGGGGAAGATCCCTGGAGACGAAGGAGGTGGTTCTGCTGGAGGGAAGGAGCACTTGTTGGGGCTCCAGAAGATTCTGTTCCTAGCACTGCCAGCAGCATGGGCTGTGTGCCCTTGGACAAGTCACTTCACCTCTCTGGGCCTCTGTTTTCCACAGGACTGTTGGGAACTGGCACCCAGTCTTCAACCTCTTGTTTCCTTAGCTTCTGGTGGAATAAGTAGGGAAGAAAACACTGACCCCCTAGGCTTACCCAAGAGGGAACATAAAACCTCGTTGTTTTTAGAAATGCATACGTGCTCTAGAAATGGTTGGTGATGTCACAAACATTCACAACTGGGTGAGTTCTAGGAGACACTGCGGACATGAAAGGCATGGGATTCATCTATTCCTGACAGATGGTTGGGAGGGCCTACTGTGTACTAGTCAGACATCCCTGTATTCATGAATCTTCAAGTCTGGGGAGTGGAGACACATAAAATGATAAAATACAGCATGTGTTGGTTGGTGAAGTGCTATAGAGAAAAAAAGTGGGGGGAAGAAGTGTCAGTGGCTGGTGGGGTTTGCACTTTCAAAAACGGTCATCACCGATGACCTCGCTGAGCTAAAGATGTAGCCATGTGGAAACCTGCAGGGAACAGTGTTTCAGGCTGAGGGAACAGTAGGTTCCAAGGCTCTGAGTTAAGAGTGTGATTGGCATGCATGAAGGTCTGGAAGGAGGCCAGCTAAGCAGAGGGAGGGGAGGAGCAAGGGCACGGGCTCCGTGTGCAGGGCCTTGATGCTGTTGGGAGGACGGGGTACTTCGAGGGGGAATGAGCCACTGTAAGCGTTTTGTTTTTGTAACAGGATCCTTCTGCCTGCTGGGCTGACAAACTAGAGATGGACAAGAGGGAAAGTAGGGAGCCTACCATCCCCCTTGTCCTGACAGAAAGGCCCCCTGAGGGGTCCCTGGTGGCTCATTTGGTTGAGCATCAGCCTTCAGCTCAGGTCATGATCCCAGGGTCTTGGGATCGAATCCCGCGTGGTGGGGGAGGGGTTATGCCGGGAGAGAAAGAAAGAAAAACACCCTGGGAAGATCAGGCCTGGGAGGGCTCCGGGGCAGGGCAGAGGGGCAGAGAGGCCTGGAGCCTCTAGAGGGCACCGTGGGATTATGGGGTGGTGGGGAGAGGGCTTGGGAGAATGAGGGAGGAGATAAGAGTCATTGAGTCACTTCGGAGGGAGTGACTCTAGAGGGGAAATGGAAATGCAGCCCAAAGAGCAGCCTCGGAAAGAGGAGAAGCACTTGTCAGTGTTCCGGGCAGGCACAGGGCCCTGGAAAGCGCTCGCACCAGCCCATTTAATCCTAGCCGAGACTAAAGGCAGGAGGAACGCTATCTGTTTGACAGTGAAGCCATCTCATGCTCAGGGAGATCAAAGAAACCAGCCAGGGTCAGACAGCTCATCTGGGAATGTGCCTGACTCCATGGCAGGGGCCTGGCTGCCAAGGGAGAGGAAGGGTGGGCAGCCCCCAGAACTGTGCACACCCCCACTTACCTGTCTTGTCACACACACGCACATGTGCATGCACGCACACTGAACCAGCCTGGGGACTACTGGAGCAGTCGGATGGAGTCTTTAACATGCTTCTGGAAAGAGCCCGCCAGCAGAGTCAGGCAGTGGTGCTCCCCGTGTCTGGGAAGGATGGGCTCTGGTGTCATCTGTGAGATGACATAACATGCCCAGTGATCTAAGAGTCTGTGTCCTGCTCACTCACTGTTCCAGTCACGTATCAGATGTTTACTGAATGCCTGTGATATGTCAGATGCTGTGGTATCTGCAAGGGCACGGTCAGCAAAGTTTCTCTTAAAGGACCAGAGAGTAGAGACGGTAGGCTTTTCGGGCCACCCAGGCTCTGCCACAGCCACTCGGCTCTGTCGTGGTACAGAAAGCAGCCAGAGGGATCGTGTGAACGGATGAGTGTGGCCGTGTTCCAATAAAACTTTATTTACAAAGATTAGGCAGTGGGCTCCGTGTGACCCGCGAGCCAGAGTTTACCAAACCCTGCCCCAGAGCTACAGGAGTGAGCAAAACAAGCGTGGTCTCTGCTTAAATAGTTACAGGCCATGTAAGGGCTGGGAGAGTGAGGACGGAGCCACGGACCCATAGCAGGCCTTGGTCTGGTGGGGGTGGCGGCAGGAGCCGTGGGTGTGGTCGGGAAGGCTTTCTCGAGGAGGTGCCATCTGAGCTGGGCTGAGAGGGGTGTGCAGGCCTTAGCTCCGTGAAGTTGGGGAGAGGGGGCACAGCGGGTGCAAAGGCCCTGTAGAGTGTGTGTGTGTGTGTGTGTGTGTGTGTCAGGGGCGGTGCATGTGTATTAGAGGAAAGAGCAGAGAGCAGGTGTGGTTGGTGTTAGAGACTGGGGAGGGGAAGAGGAGATGAAGTGGATACAGAACAGGACGGCCTCGTAGGCCACGTTTGGGATGGCGGCTTGTGCCCCTGGGATGGCTTTTAACCACAGTGACGTGGTCAGATTCATGTTTTATGAAGGTTGCTTCAGTGGCACCTGCAGAACTGATTGGAGGTGGGCGAGAGGAAATACAGGGGACGGAGGATCTGTGTCAAGGGCCTGGCTGGACCTCAGGGCCTCGGAGCTCAGAAGTAAGGGGGGTTGTGACAGCCGTTGGAATGGGGATGTGGCCGAGGCCAGGGTGTGCCAGAGGTCACCTGGGGGGACCCTAGGCCTGAGGAGAGAAGGCTTGAGGGCAAACCTTGAGGCAACGGATGGAGTCTGAATTAGGATAAAAATCAGGAAGTGGTGGGGGTGAACACAAGGGAGGTCAAGTATGACCAAATGAAAGGTTCTGCTGGGCTCAGCGACCTTGTGGTCATCTGTGGCTAGGCAGAGGGCCACATCAGTGGAGTGATGGGGCAAAGCCACGGAGGGGGCGCTGAAGGGAGGGGGGCGAGGGAACAGAGACCATATGGTAGGTGTGACCCTGAGGGGAGGGGGAGACTGAAGCATCTGAATGAGGAGGGGCAGGGAGGGTCTTCATTGCTTGGTTGGTGGTATTTTAAAATGGGAAAAATCCAGCACATGGAACCCCTTCTTTTTCTTCTCTTTTCTTCTTTTCTCTTCTTCTTCCTTCCTTCCTTCCTCTTTCTTTCTTTTTTTCCTCCCTTTCTCTTTTTCTCCCTTTCTTTCTCTTTCTTTCTTTCTTTCTTTCTTTCTTTCTTTCTTTCTTTCTTTCTTTCTTTCTTTCTTTCTTTCCTGATTTATTCACTTATGATTGAGAGAGAGCGAGCAAGTAAGCAGGGGTGTAGGCGGAGGGAGAGACTCTCCAGCGGGGCCTGACACAGGGCTCCATCTCACAACCCTCAGATCACGACCTTAGCAGAAATCAAGAGTCGAATGCTTAACTGACCGAGCCACCCAGGCGCCCCAGAGAGGAAACTTTTCTTATCCCCGGCCTTGCCCTGTTTCCATTTTTGTTTTGTCTTGTTTGTTTCTGTTACTTGCACTTTGTATTTGTTTTGTATCCCTCACCAACTGCCAGCTGCTACTAATACAGTGGTGGCTCAAATGACAACATCCACTGTTCTAAAATAATTCCTGAGCCTACAAATAACTTTTCTTACTAGTGTATCCTCTACCATTGAAGAGGTTGCATGGTCCAGAGGAAAATAGGATTGGGCAGGCATTAGGAGACCTGGTGACCAGTCCTGGTAGGCTATGAAGCAACTAGACCTGAACGAACTGGTTGAGCAGGAAAGGTGGGGCTAAGGAAGACCACAGATCAAGACGGTGTCCTGAGGTCAGAGGGGTCGCCTCCAACCGAGATGGAGGGCCTGGTCTTCGATAGGAGGAAAGTACTCAGCTGAAACAGGCCGTCATGAGGAGAGGGTGGGTGGCTTGGCCTCTGGTGGGGCATTCTCAGATTTCTTTCAATGGCTTAATAATAACGGGCCAGGTGTTGGGGCCATGGAAATAGAAGGGTCACGTGGCCGTGTCCATTGCGAAGGGAGGCGGAGTGAGTTGATGGGGGCGTGTATGCGAAGGTTTCCGTGTTGAGCATCCGGGGGGCGCCCAGCTGCCTTCATGCGGGCTGCTCACCTGCGGTGCTCGGTGGTCTGGGGGGCAGCAGAGAGGACGATGCTGATAGTGTGGGTCTTAGCTCCGATTGCCATAACAAAATACCATAAACCAGGAGGCTTATCCATGACAGAACTGTCTTTTTCACAGCTCTGAAGGCTGGGACGTCTGAGGTTGGGGTTCCAGCACCGCTGGGTTCCGGTGATGGCTCTCCTGCAGGCTGCAGACTGCAGATGTCTGGCTCTCCACGTGGCGAAAGGAGCCGTCTAGCTCTGGCCTCTGCTTCTCCCGCCCTAACCCCATCCCAGGGCTCCACCCGATCACCTAAATGCCTCCCAGACCCTGCCTCCTAATGTCATGATGCTGAGCTTGACATCTCAACATAGGAGTTTGCGGGGGGGGGACTCACAAACACTCAGACCTCCTGGGGGAGGGGATTTCTCCAGGCGGTGTTTAGCCTGGCGGGCATTGAAAAGGCAGAGAAGGGGAGAGGATGTAGGGAATTAGGGAGAAAGTTATTGGCGTGCTGGACCACTCTGAAGTGGTCAGCCCCTCCTGTCTTCATCCAGATGAAGGTGAAGACAGGAGGGGCTGACGGTGCCTCAGGAAGGTCAAGGAGCTTTCTGGAGGAAAGTCAGGCTAGGCTGGGGGAAAATAAGTGTGAAAGTTGTGAGTTGGGTTGGTGAGCCTGTGACCTGCAGCCAGAAGACCACTGGGACAGGAACTGAGGGGCTGAGAGCAGGGGAGTTAGGAAATGCTCCAGGGAGCCAGCCAGGGGCCAGAGGCCAGGCCAAGCAGAGATTTTATCTAAGTGAGATGAGAGGCTATTGGAGGGTTTTCAAACACATGGCTGGCTGCCGCATGATTAGACTGAGCAGAGGAGAGCGGGAAGCTTCCAGACAGGTGGATACTGTGGGATTCCAGGTGGAGAGGTGGAAAGTGGCCAGACTTGGAAACCACTGCGAGTGGAGCTGACGAGTTTGCACACCCCCTGTGGGGTGACGGCAGGTGAGGAGCTCAGGATAACTCTAGAAAGTGATGCATCTAGAAAGTAGCACTTTCTAGATGCGTAGCTGAGCAGGTGGGCCCTGAATCCGCCCCATCATCTCCGCGCGCCTGCCCCTGCTCCTGCCCCTGCCTTGTGTCAAGAGCCATCTTCTCCAGCATCTCCATTATTCCCTTGCTTAGCTGGGCAGTTTCGTTCTCATGCTTTTTGGCCAGAAGTGGATTTAAAAGGGCATTCCAGGCTCCGGGCCCTGGAGAAGCCACTGCTCTGTGCTGTGGCCTTATTAACAGCCCCCACATAACCTCCAAGCCGCTGTTGTCATTCCCCTGTGGGGATTGCCCAAGAACACTGGAGAATCTTTCATGGGAACTTGGGGATGACATGACATCCATTATTGGCTGTTTTAAATAAATTCTCTCCCCTTCCCTCTGGAGTCAGGGTGCCTTCTAGGCTTTTACTCACTGGTGCCAAAGTGCAGTTTTCTTTTCTTTTCTTTTCTTTTTAAGATTTTATTTATTTATTTGACAGAGAGAAATCACAAGTAGGCAGAGAGGCAGACAGAGAGAGAGGAGGAAGCAGGCTCCCTGCTGAGCAGAAAGCCCGATGTGGGGCTCGAACCCAGGACCTGGGATCATGACCTGAGCCGAAGGCAGCGGCTTAACCCACTGAGCCACCCAGGCGCCCCAAAGTGCAGTTTTCAAAATGTATTTTTGTACACATTATCTGCATCCTTATAACCCTCTGACAGCTTCCCATTACTCTTTTGGTGAAGACAAAGTCTTTGCTGTGGCCTGTGAGGGTCTGTGCCTGGGCCTCCCCGGCCTGCTCTTCCAGCCCCATCTTGACTCAGGCTCCCTCCACTCTGATTTCCCTTCAGGTTCTGTACTCAGCACACTGCTTCCTGCCTCCGGGCCTTTGCACATGCTGTCCTGTCTGTTTAGGCTGCTCCTTCCTCTCCTCCTCACTTGGATATTTCCCACTATCCTCAGGTCTTGGTCAGTTCCTTGGGAAAGCATTTTTTTCTCTCCCAGATTAGGTCAGATGTACCCCATTATAAACTCATACCACCAAGTATCACTCCTTTGTGGCATTTCTCAGAATCACACTTTTATTTTCACTTAGAATGAATGAATGAATGGTTCTCACATTTGTCCTCTCTAGTGCATCCCCTGTGTTCCTACTCTGGTCTGGATCCACGTCGTCTCTGTCTGGTCTGTGGAACTAGCCCTCTGCTGGCCCTCAGCCCCAGCCTCACTTCCTCCAGTGCCTGTGGAGCTGTCTTCCCAAAGCCCCACTTTTAACAGAGCAGGTCACTCCTCTGCCTTAAACGAATGCCACCAGAGTAATATTTTTACCAGCAAAAACTTGGAAACCATCTAAATGTCTAATAGTGCAATGGTTAAGCAAATATGAGACCTCCACGGAATGGGGTGCTGTCTAGTTATTTAATAATAAAGGAAGATGTTAATGACAAGAGAAAAGGTTGGGGATGCCTGAGGGTCTCAGTCTGTTAAACATCTAATAACTCTTCATTTTGGCTCAGGTCATGATCTCAGGGTCCTGGGATCGAGCTTCACATCAGGCTCTGAGTTCCGGGGGGAGTTCGCTTTTCTCTCTCTCTGCCCCTTCCCCCACTCGCCTGTGCACGTGCTCTTTTTCTCTCTAAGATAAATAAATAAATCTTTTTTAAAAAAGATAGAGAGGGGCGCCTGGGTGGCTCAGTGGGTTAAGCCGCTGCCTTCGGCTCAGGTCATGATCTCAGGGTCCTGGGATCGAGTCCCGCATCGGGCTCTCTGCTCAGCAAGAAGCCTGCTTCCCTCTCTCTCTCTCTCTCTCTGCCTGCCTCTCCATCTACTTGTGATCTCTCTCTGTCAAATAAATAAATAAAATCTTTAAAAAAAAATAAAAAAAATAAAAAAGATAGAGAAAAGGCTTATGGTAAAATTATATATTAAAAAAAGCAAAATGGGGCGCCTGGGTGGCTAAGTGGGTTAAGCCTCTGTCTTGAGCTCAGGTCATGATCTCAGGGTCCTGGGATTGAGCCCCACATCGGGCTCTCTACTCGGCGGGGGGCCTGCTTCCCCCTTTCTCTCTGCCTGCCTCTCCGCTTACTTGTGATCTCTCTCTCTCTCTCTCTCTGTCAAATAAATAAATACAAATCTTTTAAAAAGTCAGGGTCATGGAAAAAATAAAAATTAAAAAAATTAAAAAAGCAAAATGCTGAATTACACGTAGTATGGTCTCAACAAGTCAAACACACCCAGAAAAACTTACAAAATGCTGCAAAATGTAAACCTGAGTTATCTCTGGGTGGTAAAATTATGGGAAGCTTCTCTTTCAGTCTCTTGTCCTCTGTTTTCTAGAGATGCTGATGTAGACTGAGGGCAGGGATGAAGACAGCAGGAATTTGATAGGAACGGGCAGGAATCTAGGCAGAACGAGGTCATGGAAGAAGTTAAGGAGAAGACAGGCTCAAGAAGAAGTCTTCCATAGCATAACCTTGCCTCCTTCCTAGAGTTGTGTGTTTGGATTTAAATGAGATATACGAAAGCGATAAGGTTTACAGGCTTTGGAGTCAGGCCAACCGGTTCATACATCAGTCTCAGAACTTACCAGCTAAGTGACCTTGGGAAAACTGGCTGACCTCTCCGAACCTCCATTTCCACATCTGTTAAATGGGAATAGTAATCAAACATTAGGCTATTGGGTCATGATCCTGGAGTCCTGGGATTGAGTTCCACATCGGGCTCCCTGCTCAGTGGGGAGTCTGCTTCTCCCTCTGCTCCTGCCCCTGCCCCGCTCCTCCCCTGGCTTGTGTTCTCTCTTACTCTCTCTCTCTCAAATGAGTAAATAAAATAAAAATCTTTAAAAGAATTGGGGCACCTGGGTGGCTCAGTCGGTTAAGTGGCTGCCTTTGGCTCAGGTCATGGTCCTGGAGTTCCAGGACTGAGTCCCACATAGGGCTCCCTGCTCAGCGGGGAGACTGCTTCTCCCTCTGCTCCTCCCCCCGGCTTGTGTTCTCTCTTACTCTCTGTCTCTCAAATAAATAAGTAGAGCAAAAATTATTAAAAAAAATTAGGCAATTGTTTGGATTAGTTGAGGTCATGCATGGAAATACTTTGCACCATGCCTGACTCATAGACATCGTAACTTGATAATGACTATTATTGTTTTTGTTTTACCATAGTTGTTAATATTACAGGAAATATCTTTGAATTATAAAGGGACTATTTGAATAGTCTCACTTTTGAAAGAATTTTTCCAGTCCTTTGGGTAGAGCTTTCTGTAATCAGACCCCTGGGACATTCATCTGCTCCTGTTCCCCTCTCATCTGCAGTGACCTCCTCTGCCACCATGAGGAACATCTTCAAGAGGAACCAGGAGCCCATTGTGGCTCCTGCCACTACCACCGCTACAATATCAACTGGGCTCTTAGACAACTCTACCGAGAGCGGGGGTGCTGGGGAGAGTAAGGAGGACATGTTTGCCACGATAAAGGACAAATTCTTCAATGAGATCCAGAAGATCCCCTGTGAGTGTCCCAGGGGGCTAAGAGGGCGGGGTGAGGCTAGGGTTAGTGAAAGGCCTTGTGGGCAGGGCAGGGTGGGGAAGAGTGGGGAATGCCCGTGGGATAAGATTGGCTGCATGTTTGGATTTCAGGATGGGTTATTTGGGGAGTCCCTTCAGGAATGGGGGAGAGTGTGGTCTGGCACTAATAAAGGGAAAAAGGGTTTTATATGCCCCAGTCTTCCGGGGGAAAAATAAAAACTCTTAAAGTTTAGAAAATTATCAAAATTTGAAACCAAAGGAAGATGAAAAATCACAAAACAGAAGTTATTATTGAGGTTTTCCAGTCACATTCTGAAACTACGTTAGTGTGGAAGACGGAAAATACCTCCCCTCATCTCCCATCGCTTTCTGAATTCTTGGCAAAGGCTATATGGGATCACCAGAGATGAAGGGGAGCACCCCCCACCTGTGGGAGATGGCGCTTCAGGACCACGGAGAGCAGCCCAGGGCCCGCAAGGTCTGCCAAGTTGAGCCTTCTAGGTCCTAAAGGAGCTTGGCCTGCTGGCTCTGGGTCAGCCGTCTCAAGACTGGGCATAGGCAGTGGGTTGGAGGGGCTCTTCCTATACTTGGTCCAATAAGGACCATCCCATTCTCTCCACTATAAGCCAGTTTTCCATAGATCAAAGGAGTCAAAACTCAACAGAGCCAGTGGGAAGACAACTCCACAACCAGAGTTGATGTTCTTCCTTATGTACACCTGGCTGCTGTCTCTCAGGGACCTATACCACAAGGGTAGTAGGCTAAGGAGAGAGGAGGGTATTAATGAAAAGACACGCAAAAAGGATAAGCAACTTCTATGTCAATCACTCGTGAGTGTGTGGTTCACAAAGGTGGAGTGTGGGCATTGGAGTTCATAGTCTCCACCCCTTCTAGCCAGTGCTCTGGGATCAGGGGCTGTAAGGCAGAGCGCTGCTGACTTCGGGGTCTTCTCTGTGCGGGCAGTACCACCCTGGGCGCTGATCGCCATCGCCGTGGTCGCGGGCCTCCTGCTTCTCACCTGCTGCTTCTGTATCGCCAAAAAGTGCTGCTGTAAGAAGAAGAAGAACAAGAAGGAGAAAGGCAAAGGCATGAAGAACGCCATGAACATGAAGGACATGAAAGGGGGTCAGGTAGGACAAGGCAGGGGTGGGAGGAATGGAAAGGGGCCCAGGCCAGCCATTCCAGATTCTAGAAGGTGAAACAAAGACTTCTGGGTTCTACAGCCAAAACAGCTCCCCTTCTTAGAACTCCACATGCCCCCACCTTCGTGCCTATTGGCTGCATCTCGAGTGAACTGTTGTCTACCCATCAGCTGGTGGGAAGGGGGGGCTTAGTCACATGTTAGCACGGACTCTTCCTTGAAAACACAGACGACGAGAACAATATATTGACGCCCAACGAGGCTATGGGACAAAATGTTGGAAAGAGAAACCCCAGCCTGCCAAGAAACCACCATTGGAGTGGCCCTGTGTTTTCCTGCCGGAAGAGACTAGAGGACAAAGTCTGGCTGGAGGCCTCTGCTAGGGACGGGTGGGGGACCGAATGAGGTAAAAGAATGATCACGAGGCACCAAGACAGGGCCAAGTGGAATCCGTCTCTCACATAATAATTTGGCTTATTTACCCCTGTTTTTTGACGTTGATTGGCCCGGAAAGGTCCTTTGATAAACTCTTGTTTCTCCTTTTGAGTTTACAAAGGCCCCTGTGTGCTTCACTTTTGCCCACATTTGCTCATTTGTTCTGGGAGTGATGAGGGGAAATCTCTTGCTCAAGGAATCAATATGGAAGGTGAAAGGAAGGGCTTGATTTCAAGAAGTCAGCCAGAGATTTAAGCCTTTGAGGGCTTGTGTGTGCTCGTATATTCCTGCCTGTATGCGCGTGTGTGTGTGTGCACGCGCGCGCGCCCAAAGAAAGCCTGCAGTATACAGTCGAGGTGGGGGCAAGACTCCAAGAATGATCTGGATGTAGCCCAGCCTGCTCTCACCAGGTGCTTGTGACTTCAGGGGCTGGTCTGAGCTGTATGATTTTCTCTTACATCCTTTTTTCCTTCCCTTCTCACCTCTGTGGACTCTCCATACTCCTGAATGCCCGGACTGTGCTCCTGGTAAGTCTTGCCCTGGGGGGGTGGGGCCTGAGCTGGGGAACCACTGAGGAGAGGCTAACAAGGGAAGCACCTCTCCCCCGCCTCAAGAAGTCCTAGAGCATTGGCATGGTGCCTGGGCTCACAGGACTGTGTCTTGCAGGGAGAGGGGCACACCCAAACCAGAGCCGCGTCTTCCAGACACAGGCTGGGGTCCTGACGGGCTGCCTGGGGGCTTTGAGGGGTTGTGCAGAAGCAAGTCCCCCAGGGCAGTGCCGCATTCCCACTCCTCGCTCCACACCCAGCTCCGAGTCAGGTTCTGCACAGAGGGCCTGGCTTCCCGCTGGCCCTGCACTGGCCAGGCTCTGTTCTCTCTTCTCTTAACTCGCCCATCCTCTTGCCCAGCCCCCACAGGATGATGACGACGCAGAGACCGGCCTGACTGAGGGAGAGGGTGAAGGAGAGGAAGAGAAAGAGCCAGAGAATCTGGGCAAACTGCAGTTTTCCCTGGATTATGATTTCCAGGCCAACCAGGTATAGGACCTGGCTGGAGGGTAAAGTGGGGGCTGGGGCAGAGGGCTGGGATGTGGGTGGGAAGGGGATAGAAACAGCTCCACACTCCCACACACCTCACTCCCTCCTCGGCCCATAGGCATTGCTCCTTTTCATGGAGTGGGGTGGGCTGGAAACCACAGGCATGTACCCTAAGACTGCCTTGGCCACCACTGTGCTCTAGAGAAGGTTCCCTGGCTCGGATGGGCTCTGCCGTGAACTTGCCTACCAACCTTGGGCAAATCAGTTAACCTCTCAGCTCCGGCTTCCACCGATGTCATGCCAAGTTCTTGGGGTGGAGATGGAGACCGGTCTTCCTCTCTAGCACCAGCCTGTTCCCGCCTCCCCAGCTGCCCAGCACTGGAGAAGGGTTGGTGCGTGCTGGGTCCGGGGCCACGTCTGGTGTTGGAGCAGTCCCGAGACTCAGGGCCCCTCTCGTTCTCTCCACAGCTCACCGTCGGCGTTCTGCAGGCTGCCGAATTGCCCGCCCTGGACATGGGAGGCACCTCAGACCCTTATGTCAAAGTCTTCCTTCTTCCAGACAAGAAGAAGAAATACGAGACCAAAGTCCATCGGAAGACCCTGAACCCTGCCTTCAATGAAACTTTCACCTTCAAGGTGATGCGGCTGGAAAGGATAATGCCAGTTCTCTCCCTGATCCCAATTCTATTTCAGTTCTTCAGACCTTTCCTTGGTCCTTGGCCGTGGCTAAGGCCCTGGAATGAGCTCAGGCTGGAACAATGGCAGGTTGGACTGTGGTCTTATGGGTGAGGTCACTACTCAGGCTCCTGTAGGATGGTGACATCCCACCTTCCCACACACACTCTTCTCCCCTAGACCCCGAAGTTGTCTCTCTGTCTCTACAAACTTGTCGGGAGTCCCATGGGTTAGGGGGAGTAGAGCTCAGACCCAGGGTCCCGCCCACAGCAGCCCCTGGAGGTGTGTGAGTTGCTTTGACCCCTCTCTGATCCTGCTTGTGCCCTCCAGGTGCCATACCAGGAGCTAGGAGGCAAAACCCTGGTGATGGCCATCTACGACTTTGACCGCTTCTCCAAACACGACATCATCGGAGAGGTAAAGGTGCCTATGAACACCGTGGACCTTGGCCAGCCCATCGAGGAGTGGAGAGACCTGCAGGGCGGGGAGAAGGAGGAGGTGAGAGGAGAGACCGGATGGAAGATGAATGTGGCTGCCCACCTGGGTTGCCACCTACTGGCACGACAGGGAGAGGGGGGCCTTTAGAGTGGGTGGGCTGGGTTAGGATCCCAGCTCTGCAGCCAGAGCTGTGTGACCCTGGGTACATCACTTAATCTCTTTAGACCTGGCTTCTCTCCTGTAGTGTGTTTTTGCAGGTGAGAATTACCTATTTCTGTAATGCCCCAGCACCCAGTAGACATCTGGCATCTAGTAGGTGCTCAAGTAAAGGAGAACACCATTGTTATTTTACTCCTAAGGTTCTGCTGTCATTAGGGCCAGGGGGTTCCTGACTTTGTGCCTCAGTTTACCCCCAGGGAAAGCCCACGTTTATTCTAAAAGCTTCTCAGCATGGGGGCTTGCCCTCCCAGCAACTGCTACGACACTTGGTCACTTACCCAACATTTATTAAGCACCTGTGTGCCATATACTGTGCCGAACATTCCATTTTAGCCACTGCTCCTTTCAAGCATCCGTTCTTTGTCTCAGCCAAGCCCCTGCTGTGTGCCCAGTGCAGTACTGGGTGGTAATGGGGGGAGGTGAGAAGAGACACTTACAACACCCTTCCTTCCCTTGGGGCCCCGTCTCTGAGCACCTCGTCTCTGAGCACCCTGTCTCTGAGCAGCTCGACTCTGGCCTGGTGTTGGTAGAGCTCTTAGGACCCACCAGCGCTGGGCTCTCCCCTGCCCCCAGTGCTAAATTGTTGTGGACTTTGTGGAACTCTCACTGGTCACAAGGAACCCCCACTTATCTATGTGAAAGCATTCTGGGGACAGTCACCCAAGAAAAGGGATGCAAAGTGCTTGGAAGACCACAGATCCCTCTTCAGGCGGAATGGTTGACCCAGAGCGGCCTCAAGGGCGGGAGGAATCAGGGAGGAAGACTTCGGAGACAGTTTCCCAGTGTCCTTGGAAATGAACCCTTTCCAGTCTACCACACCCACTCCTTCCCACCTCCCCTAGGCCTGGGGTAGGAGCCGGGCCACACCCCGCACCCCGAGTCTATGATCACCCGCAGCCTGTGCTCTGCTCCTCTCACTCTGGAGGCCATGGCTCCTGCAGCGCCACTCTCAGGGGCTTCGTTGAACTGCAGCAGGAGGCTGGGAGACCTCAAAGATCACAGATATGGGGATGGGGACTGGGGACGGAGAGAGCTGGGGAGGACCACTGTCTCGCCAGTCTCAGCAAAAGGAGGGTGAACCATGCTAGAAGTGGCGGAATGGCTGAGATGACCCTGAGTCCCTCTGTTCCCCCCTGGACAGCCAGAGAAGCTGGGCGACATCTGCACCTCCCTGCGCTATGTGCCCACAGCCGGGAAACTCACTGTCTGCATCTTGGAGGCCAAGAACCTGAAGAAGATGGACGTGGGCGGCCTTTCAGGTACATGCAGGGCTTCTGGCTGCCATTGGGTGGCAGCAGCGAGCCAGTCACAGCCCAGAGCCCTCCGTTCCTGCACTGGTTCGAGGAACTCTTTCCTGTCCCTGGAACCAGAGGCTGTCTGAGCAGCAGTGGGTCCTGGGGCTGGACCATGGAACAGGAGACGCCTCCTTTCTCCAAGGGTGCCCTGCCCCCACTCTGAGCTGCCAGGCAGTATGGGCTGTGGAGGAAATGATCAGAGTCTTATCTCCCAGATGAGTTAATGGCTTCTCCCAGGGAGGTGTAGGAAGCGGACGGGTTGCAGGCCAGCGCTTTTTTCTCTGTCGTGTCACCAACCACCT
Source organism: Lutra lutra (assembly GCF_902655055.1). Taxonomy (NCBI): domain Eukaryota; kingdom Metazoa; phylum Chordata; class Mammalia; order Carnivora; family Mustelidae; genus Lutra; species Lutra lutra. The sequence goes on along the minus strand of NC_062292.1, from coordinate 41,970,782 downwards.
GGGACACTTCTCTACGGGTGGCCCTGCTGGCTCTACCTTGGAAGGGGACTGCGGGATGGGGAGCACTTGGAGTGGGACTGGCCCATGGCAGGGGGTCTGCTGGGACAGGGGAGCATGCTGTCTCTGTCGCGCCTTGCCGGGAATCAGGCCTGGCGGCTCATCCCCCACTCTGTCACGGACCGGCCATGAGACCGAGGGCACGTCATTTCCCTTCTGTGGGGCTCAGTTTCTCATCTGCAAGGTCTGGAGGGTTAGATGGAATCGGGGATGGCAGATGTGTGTGGTGCCTGTGGCATGCCTATGTCCCCTGCCCAGGACAGAGCAGCACATGACCGCTTTACTCCTTCTGGATGATGCCTTACTTAGTCTCAGGAATGGCCCACATCCAATGCTCCAGGCGGCCACAACCAGTCAGCCCGCGCTGGTCCTCCCAGGGCAGCCTTCTTGCTGTCCCTGAACTAGACACTCACTCTGCTTCCTTGGGACTCAGCCACCTGTGCCTCCGGGCTTGCTGGACGCCTGGCCCTGGCCCGGGGACGCTCGGGGGGGGCGAGGGCATTTGGTGGGAGGGTGGGGGGCTGAGGGGGCCTCTCCGGGGCCACGGTTCTCCCTGCGCAGATCCCTACGTGAAGATCCACCTGATGCAGAATGGCAAGAGGCTCAAGAAGAAGAAGACGACGGTGAAGAAGAAGACGCTGAACCCCTACTTCAACGAGTCCTTCAGCTTTGAGATCCCCTTCGAGCAGATTCAGGTGCTCGCGTTTCCGGGCGCGGGGGCCCAGGCGGGTGGGGGCGGCAGTTGTGCCATTGAGGGGCATGAGGGAGCTCACCCGCAGACCTGGAGCTGCCTCGATCGTCAGGGAGGGCTCTGGCTCTCACGGTGCCGTCCTGGGATCTCCTTCCCAGGCCCCCTTCTAGAATTTTTCTGAGATGAACATGAACTACTCAAAACAATTCTACCGGGGGGAGGGCACCCGATTGTGCGATGGGCCGGTGAGGTTGAGCTGCCAAGGAGGTGGGCGGCAGCCTCCTCCTGGCCCGGCCACTTCCCGCCTTGGTCGTCCTTCCCCCACTTTTGCTGCTCCCTAGGTCTGCTCCCAGCTCCCCCCACCGCCCCCTTCCTCTCCCCTCTTTCCCTCCATCCTTCCCTTCTCTGCTCTCTCCTTTTTCCTTCCTCCTACCAGCAAGCTTGGTAAGTGAGAGATCTGGGCATCATTTCAGATCATCTGCCCTTTTTCTTTCCTTCCTCATTTATCCAACATACTTCGCTGAGCATTCCCTAAGTGCCAGGAATTTGTGAGGCGTTAGAGAAACACAGGTGTAGAAGACACAGTCCTCACTGTCGAGGACCTCACAGTCGGGAGGGACCGCAGGAACAGGCCACCGAAACACAGGGAGATGGGGCTTCAGTGTGTGTGACTGCAGAGCACGGTGAACAACTTAGCTGAGGCTCCCTGGAGCAAGTTTGGTCCTAAAGGATGAGCCAGAGATGGGGGAGGGATGGAGAGGCTGGGGGGGGGGTGGTAGCCAGGCCAGAGGAAGGTACTGATTGTCCCCTCAGTCAGTCCGACTGACCCACCAAGTCCTCTTGATTCTCTCCACTCAACACCTCTCCAGTCTGGCCTCTGCTTCCATTCACACTGCCCCACCTTGGTTCAGGCATTCACGACCCCACCCCCCCAACCCTGCCGCAGCCCCCCAGCCAGGCCCAGTCTCCCTCCAGTGAATCTGTGTCACCTCTGTGAAGCCTTTCCTGACTGACCCGAGGAGGACGGTCACCTTGTCCATGTTCCCATAGTATCTTCTACTTACCTCTCTAGCTTAAACTTTATCACTTTGAGTTGTATGTTTCTGAGTACGTGTCTGCTGCTTTCATTAGAGGTGATGTTGCCTTTTCCCTTTTCCTCATCCCCCTCCACCCACTGGCCCTCAGCAGTGGCCGGAGCATGGCACGTGCTCAGTAAGTAGCTATTGGTAGAAACAAAGGCTGTTTCCAGAAGGTGCAGCCCCTGCCTGTGTGTAAGTCCAGCCTTCTTGGAGCCAGAAAGGGAAGCAAGGTGCTCTCCTTGCCAAGCATTTGGAGTAGAGGAGGGAAGAGGAGAAGTTCGGTCACGTGATCGCTCGTTTTCACCTGCCAACTCCTTCCCTCCTTTGTTTCCTCACAGAAAGTCCAGGTGGTGGTCACCGTGCTGGACTATGACAAGCTGGGCAAGAATGAAGCCATCGGCAAGATCTTCGTGGGCAGCAACGCCACAGGCACGGAGCTGCGGCACTGGTCCGACATGCTGGCCAACCCCCGGAGGCCCATCGCCCAGTGGCACTCACTCAAGCCTGAGGAGGAGGTGGACGCGCTTCTGGGGAAGAACAAGTAGGCAGCAGTGGCCGGGAGCCCGCACCATGACAGACACTGACAAGATCCAGAGCTATCAATACCTCAGTTATGCGACCTTAGAGGTTTTCTTTCTCATTTGTTTGTGGTTTTGTCCTTGTTTTTCCTTCCTTCATCTCTTTTTAAAGACCAACTTCCCTCTGAAGGCTGTGTGAGGAGAATCCCCTAACAGGTGAAAGAGAAGCCTGGCTCTTTTCATCGTCCCAGGAGCTGTCCTTGCTGCATGCCCTGTCACTTTTCCCTCTCACTCCTTCAAAGCTTCTCTGAAGCCTCACCCTGAGTGAGGCCCTCTTCTGGCAGAAAGTCTCAGCACTTCCTGTTTTTCGAGCGTTCTGGACCAACAAAATGGCAGCACATCCTGTTTCCTGATAGGAAAGGCAACACAGTGGCCTACGATGTGTATGTGTATTTGTGTGCATGTGTGTGTGTACATGTGTGTGTGTATGTGTTTGAGTATCTCTCTGCATTCCTGGAATGAGCCATGGACAGTGAAGTTGTGTGGGAAGAGAAGGCTCTTCAGGGACTCTGAAATGAAGAGACGTCCACTGTCTAAGTGGGAGATCTGTCAGCTCGTGGAGAGGGCTCAGAATCCTGGCCAGATGCCAGAAACTCCCATACTCCTTGTGGGTGGGTGTGGGAGGCAAGATGTGGAGACTGGATTTGTCCAGAACTAGGACCAAACCCCTGATGCCATCATAGACTTTCTCCTGTCAGGCATGGTTTCCCCAAGTGTGGTTTCTGGGACATTCATGGACATGAACTATTACTAGATCGGTCAGGCTCTAACAAGGGACCATCACTCCTGGGATCTCACTGTTGTTGACAGTTAACATCAAACTATGAAGAAACAAGACCCATTACCTAGGAAGACCAAATGAAACTCCTGGATCTTCTTCAGTCCCTTCCAGTGGGAAACACAGATGCTTTCTCCCTTTCCAGAATATAAGCTATGCGGTTGATTTGCATTGATTCCCCATCATGCCTTTGCTTCTGTTTTCTCTTTTAATCTAAGTGGAGCAATGCTATCTGAAGACTGTTATCTGTACAGAGCCAGAGAACTCTTAAAAGGAAGGTTTAAGTATTCTTAGTTCCCCTGAGGTCCAGGTAAGAAGGGGGAGGATGGTGGACAGATGGCAGAGATTTCCCGGATCAGATGGGTGGGAGTGCTGAGATTCCCCCCCAGCTCCCACTCCTCTGCCTTCCATGCCAGATAGCTTATGGGTAGTTGGCGTGGCCCAGGGAGACCTGTGGGGAGCCCCATCCTACCACTTCTTAGGGAGGCTTCTCTCTATGAAAGCCAAGAAGCAGGATATCCATTCCAAATGGGAGGTGGACGACAGCTGTGGGGGTTTCTACCCCACGCTCCATTGTGTCCCATTCCTTCTTCACCTTTTGTCCCCAACACTGATAAAAAGCCATATATATGTTAGACAAGTTTGCACTGAGCCTCCTTCCAAACATTCAGTCTGGGCAAGAGAGTTAGGCCCCACACGGCCTGAGGCCAGCGCCACTTCCTTCTGCCCCTTCCTCCCGTCCTTGCCTCCCTTCCTTTAGCCTTCAGCCTCTCTCTTCCATCCATGAAGCCCTGAGGCCCTTGTCATCTCTTCGCCACAGAAGACTCACAGCTTCCTCAGAACCTTGGGGATCTCTCTCTTTCCCGGCAAAAATGGCAGCACTTCCTGTCATGCCCCATCTGGGCCACCTCAGCTTTCTCTAGGTACCTGAGACAGATGGACAGTGTTAGAGAAAATCAGGCTTTGAGGATCCACATGAAGAAGGTGCAGAGTGTCTTTTTATTTTGTTAAAAGAAAGATGGGTTTTTTGTTTCTGCTGTGCCAACTTTTTTGTTTAGAGTTGGGGACGAGGGAACACTTCCACCAGAAACAGACTGGGAAGCAGGGCTCAGCCTTGTTCATCTCTCAGAGACCCTTCTCCTTCTTGCTAGTGGCCCTTGGTACATGGGAGATTGTATTTTACTGGACCCTGTGTGAGTGTGGGTGTGTACTCAATGATCAGAAGGTAGGACTCCGACAAGGACTGTGAACTTTGGCCCTTGGGACCAGAGTTGTGGTCATAGTAGAGAGTTGTAGGAAAATAGGGTGCCTTCAGAATCTGGCTGACGGCAGCATAGGATGTCCTGGTATGGACATCCGAAGTCACTGGACTCTTCTCCCATCCCCAGAGCTGTGGGATTTTGGTGCTTTCTCAGGTCTCTCTCCCTGCTCTATCCCACAATCCCTGTTCAGAGGACCTCCCTGTCGATCTCATCTTCCTTACCTCCATTCTTTTGCCCTCTCCTGATGTACTTTCTACCATCTGAGATTCTTCTGTGCCCATGAGCCTTATTTAGCCCTTTAAGAGCCCAAGATTTGCCACTCTCCTGATGGGGAGGAGAGGAAATGGCGGGTACCTCTGGTGGTTTGGGTGATGTTCCAGAAAGAAGACAGGGGCTGGATTTTGTTACTCTGGGCCCCCCTCTAGTGAGCAGCCTTGAGGGGTGGGGACACGTTGCCGAGAGACTGGGTGTTGGCACCAGTGTGGCCCAGGGGAGAGACCTGAGTGTGGGCAACAATTCCTCCCTCCCACCCGCCTAGGTTCCTGCTGGTCCTTGGATGGGCACTTGGCCAAGATGAGCCATCCTAGCGAAGGCCTCTATCCAGGTCTATGAACTAGGCTGGTAAACATACTTATGCTTGTAAGTTTTCCGCATCTGAGAGATGATGTTACCCGAAGCACGGAGCATTGTTCTGAACTCTCACTGCCATGCAGGTTTATTTCTGGGGATGTTAGGATGCTGGGATGCGAGCCCTAAGTAGGACAGGGTTAGGGTCTGGCTAGTGAGGGGTTCTGGAGGTCTCTGCGGCTGTGCGTTTTCACGCCCAAAGTCTATTGCAGACAGGAACATAGCATAGGAGTGATTTTCTTCCAAAGGGACTGAGACCATAAAGACCCAAACCCAGTCCCACCCAGAACTGGGGGGAGGCCAGAAAGCTTGGTCCTCGCCTTTCTCCTTGAATAGTCATTCCAGAAGGGAAGGTAACTCTGCCAGAGCCGTGGGCACATTTTTGGACTTTGGAAAGCGGAAGCTGAGGTCTGGGGGAAGCAGGGTAGAGGACACTCAGGAGGCCCCAGACAGGGAGTGAGCAGGTGCTTGGCATGAGCGAGAAGTGCCTTTGCAGGGATCCCTCAGCTGGAGGATGGGCCAGCCGGGATTAGAGCACAGCCTCAGATCCGGTTTTTTTTTTTTTTTTCTTCCCAGGAAACCATACTTAGCTAGGTTTCTGCAGAATCAGTTTGGGCTGATGTTGCTGGCCCAGGGCTCCAGTGAGAGAGAAGAGAGAGGTTGCAGCAGTCCTCCTGTGGGTAAAACCAGCTCCCCGAAAGTGCTGCCTCCTTGCAGTGGGGTGGTGGTGGGTGAGCAGAGAGGTTTTGAAACCTCCCCTGGGGCTGGGAGTGAGAGATTCCATGAATGCTAATGTATGCTAATTCTTGGTCTCACCCAACCTTATACTGAGAGAGGCTGTCCTTTGTCCCTCCACGCCAAGGTAGGAAGAGACTGAGCCGGGACCTGCCCTCCTACCCTCTACTCTGTCCTTACCCTCCACCCCCTTCCCACCTGAGGCTGGTTGGGGGGTCATTTCTCAGAGCCCTGGCTGGTGGCAGGCAGGGAAGAGTCCCAAGGCCTGACCTTGGTGGCCCAGAGCCCCACGACATGGTTGTCAGATTTGACAAATAAAAATACAAGATACCCAGTTCGATTTGCATTGGGGATAAACAATGCATAATTTTAAAGCCTGAGTATGTCTTGGGCAAAAATTGGAACATACGATACAAAGAGTGATTTGTTGTTTATCTGAGATTCAAATTTAACTGGCCATCCTGTTTTATCTGACACCCCATTCTATGACCACTTCCCCCCTCTCCCCTCAGTCCCAGGGGGCCAGAGACGACTGGTCACCGAGGATCTTACTTAACCTGCTTTTCGAGCTGCAATATTGAGAAGGGGACACTGTGACTTGAAGACACACGAATATACTTTATTTTTTAAGTGACAACAAAACAAGAACCTTCTGAAGCCATTTGAGCCTCATGACCCCCTCCATGTGCATTTAATTAGATAGAAAAGAAGATAGTGACATATAAACATACGAGCCGAGTCTTGTTTACCCAACATGCATGTCTCTGACTTTCTGTAAATAGCCGCATGGCCATATGCTGAGAGTGCCCCCGACCCCTGACCCCTGACCTCGATCCCACTTTACACACCTCGTTGAGGCTGCCCCTTCGATTTTATGTCATGTCCAGTCTTTGTCCCCGAGCCCCACCCTGTCTCACCCCATCGGGAATCCCCCAGTAGCGCGGGCCGGGGGCACCAGTTTCCGGCACCAGCCCCAGCCCTGCCTTCGGGAACATGGGAGGACCCCTGGCGCCCCGAAGTCCCGTCCCGACCGCCTGCTGCACATCCGTCTCCGAGCTGACCCTCAGTGTACTGAGCATTGTGTCCAGCCTGGTGTCTGCTGTCCCAGTAGCTTCTGTGCCCCGTGTGTGTGTGTATGCGGTGTGCCCCTTCCTCCCACTGTATGAATTAACTGAAAAGCCATAAAGGGGGCCTCCTACAGGAGACTGCCCTTGGTTCCTCCTAGGAGCCCCCCGTGTCCCTCTGACTGGCTCCCCACAGAACACTTGTGAAGGGCTCACCTGTTGTCACCCCTCCCGCTCTCAGCCCCGTGTCATGAGGACGGATGGCATCCAGGGGTTCTGGCCGAGTCCCAGGAGGCGTCCTGGCTGGCCCTGCCCGAGCGGGCTCCTTCACCTGGATTTGATAGTCCAGCTCCATCTCCATCCCGTGCGTGGACGGGGCAGTGGCGGGGATGCCATAGTGTTGGGTACATTCTCAAAGGGCACTGAGGAGGCCACCAGGATTTTCAGGAGCAGCTAGTCAGCGGCTCAGGTTCCCATCACCATCCAGGCTTGACAGAAGCAGCCCTGCTTCTGTGACCCTGTGGGCTCAGGGGCTGTGGGTGGCAATGGGGGAGGGCCTCTGGGGGGTATACTGGAGAACGCCGTGGGTTGGTCTCTTCCCACCATGCTCCCTCCTGCAGGCTGACAGCGCCCAAGAGCGGGTGGCCTGTGGCCTGCAGACCCTCCCGTCAGCTCTCCAGGGCAGCCCCAGCCAGGAGCATCCTGTGGTAGAGAATTGGGGTGGGGGGGCTGGGGGTTCTGCAGGTCCCATGTCACTATGTTGTACCAGGACGGGCACATAGCTCCCAGCCTGCAGGTCTTGGCCCCAAGGGCACCGACGAGGGCAGAAGACTCATGCGGAGGCCTGAGGCATGAAAACCAGTAAGCATGAGGGAGAAGAGAGACAAAAACCTGACAGCAAGGCCAAAGGCGGTGAGGTGGGCTCTGCCCTTCACAAACCATGACTCGTGAGCACACAGAAGTCCCAGGGATCTTTGTGCTGGGGACCGTCTCCGGGTGGGCTGGGATCCCGAGCTTGGAGGAGGGAAGATGAGCCCAGCCCCTGCTAGTGCTCTCTGGGACCCTCCCGCTCTCCCCACCTACGGCAGACAGCAATGCCAGGAGCTGAGGGGGTCAGGCCTGGTGGAGTGGCAGAGCCGGGTGCATGGGGTCGGGGGTCTCTCCACCCAGCCCTCCTCAGCCATCAGGACTCGGGGAGGACCCTCTTCAAAGAAGCTTGACTGTTCTGCCCTGACTCCTCCTCCTCTAAGGACTTGATTTGCTGCTTCTGAAATCCCAGGGATCTGAAAACTTCAAAACCGGCGGGGCAGACCCTAGCCTGCCTCGGGTCACCGCTGGAATGCATCGGCCCTGCCAGGAACCCTGCCTTTGTCTTCATAAGAAGGACACATGTGTAGCCCTCGCCCCCCCACCTCCTCTGCTTGGCAATGCTCTCCACACCCCCTTATGTGGACTCTGTTGTTCTTGTCTGATCTCTTGTCAACTGTTATTTTGTAATGAGCTGCGTCTCCTTATTAAAGAAATGAGCTGAAAGAAACGCGGGGGTGGGGGGGTGTCTCTCTTGTTTGCTGGGCTGTGGGGAGGGGCCTGGCAGGAGCTGCCTCCTGAGGGTCTGCGTGGCGGGTGCGTGTGGGGAGCAGGTTTGGAGAATCTGGCCTCGAGGCCAGCGTCTTCCTTCAGGGAAGCAGTGCAAGGGTCCTGAGGCCCATTCTCTTCTTGGGGATGCAGTCTGTGATGGGCGGTGGGGCGCATACATCCCCATGACAGGGTCAGGGCAGTGGTGCTGGGGAATGCGGCCTGGGAGGCTGGGGGATCCTCCATTCCTTTCCTGTGGGCCTGGCTTGGGGGAACAGACCTTCCGAGCGCTAAGACATGGAACCTGGGCCTGGGGAATGGAAGTTTGAAAAGTGAGAATGTCTACGAAGTCCTCGATTGCCCCATTGTAAAGAACTTCAAATGTCTTTGACTTCTGAGGCAAAGATGTTAGGGGCCAAGGAGGAAGAATTTTAAGAATTTTAAGAAATTTTAAGAATTTTAAGAATTTTAAGAAAAGAGAAAGTAGAGCAGCAACCGCCCCTATTGAGAGGGAAAAGAGGGCGAACTGAAATAAAGGCATTTGTGTGGGGTCTTAGAATTGCAATTCAGGGGACCCAACTTCAGGTAGCAAACCAGTTGTGTCCCTTCAAGGGTAAAACCCTGAGGTTTTTATCAGCAGACTGTGGAAGTATTAAGAAATGCACACAAGTTGTTTTCTAAAAATTATGATTGGAAGATACAATCATATTGTACAGTTGGTTTTCCGAGTACGGTCGGTTCTGGAAAATCTTTTGCAGTGTCCGACTGTTATCAAGAATGTGGAGGCAGCAGGCCCGTGTTCAGGCCTGTGCCTCTGGCTAATTCAGTAGTTCAGTCCGTGTTTTTTTTTTTTTTTTTTTTTAAAGATTTTATTTATTTATTTGACAGAGAGAGATCACAAGTAGACGGAGAGGAAGGCAGAGAGAGAGAGAGAGGGAAGCAGGCTTCTTGCTGAGCAGAGAGCCCGATGTGGGACTCGATCCCAGGACCCTGAGATCATGACCCGAGCTGAAGGCAGCAGCTTAACCCACTGAGCCACCCAGGCGCCCCAGTCCGTGTTTTTGAAAGCACGATGAAGCGTCAGTCCCAGAATGGAGTCTCTTATGTTCTGAGGTTTCACGCAGGTCCACACCCCTAAGAACTGGCAAGGGTGAGGCCCCTTCCTCGGTTCCCTCCCTCCTGTGGACCTGTCTCCTCGCCTCGAGGACGGGCCAGATCTCTGCCATTTCGAGAGCTTCGCCCAGGCTGATTCTAAGGGCAGCCGGGTGGGAGCGGGGCCGCTGGGCCCAAACTTGAGCTTGCCTGTCGGGTGTGGACACAGGAGGAGGCGACGGCACCCAGACCAGAAGGCGGATCTGGGCTTGCTGCTTTAGCTCCCGAGCAGGGCGGGCTGGGCAGCCTGGGGGGCTGGGGACTTGCCGGTGGTGGGTCTCTTGGCTGAACACGTGAACTCTCCGCCACGGGCTCTTCCCCTTTGCAGAGGGCTGGCCAGGGGATACCGGGACTGGGAACAAACACCTCACCAGCTCAAGCCGGGGAGAACAGAAGGAGAAAGGACGTTTGCGGTTTCGAAGGCCCTCACATCACACATGCTGCTTTGCCTCTGTTTCGGGCCCCAGGACAGGTCTGAACTCTTCAACCATGATGTCATGTTTGTTCTGTTGCTGCTTGGGCTACGAGCAGCTGGGTGACAGCAAGGGAAAAGAATCTTTCCTCCCGGTGCTTGTACCAAGTCGGTGACCAGGGACTTCCGCTTGGCAGCAAACACAGGGCTGAGCCAAGCCGAGGCAGGGCTTGCTGGATGGAGAAAGCAGACCCGAACCTTGGCTGAGCGAGGTCAGACCTGGCCACCCACCTGCACCCCCGGCCGGCAGGCCTGAGCGGCCGCCCCCCTGCACACAGCTGCTTGGCTGGGAGTTCGGATTTAACCTCCAGTAACCCCGCAGCTTGGTAGCTGGAAGCTGCTGCGTGGTTTCGGCTCTCCTGAGTCACACAGTGGCCTAGCGAAGACCACTATGGATACAGCAGAGGGCTGAGGGGGAACGCCGGGCGACCTCCAGGAGCCCAAGAAAGCTGCCGCCTCTCCAGCCCTCGGCCCCGTGTGCCCGAGCGCCGCGCCGTCAGTATCCATCCAGACTGGCTCCGCCCCTCAGCCACGGAGCCTTGCTCCCAGCAAAGAAATCACCGTATTCCAAGTCGCTCAACACTGGGAAGCTTGATTTCTTTGGATGGTTCCTTTGAACGTCCAATCTTGGCTTTTCCTTGGTCTGACTCCAGAGATCCCGCTTTCGGTGACAGTGACTCACTCCTGGCTGTTCCTGGGACAGAGGCAGGAGGGTGAGCACCCTCCACCCCGGTAAAACTGGAATGGGATGCCCCAGATGGAAGAGTCTATAAACCCCATTTCCTTAACCGTGGAGACACAGTCACAAAGTTAAAACACGGTTTTATTTACTCATTTATAAATATGGTCGTGTTTACAGGCATCATATAGATGTGAATATTACTCCCAAACTTTCAAACACAGAATACTTAATAATACTATATAATAACAACCAGTAAAACAAAATCATTCATCTCAGGGTTGAAAGGCCACTCAAAATTGCATAAAAATACATTCAATTCACAAAGCGAATCTGGCTCCCCCTCCCTAAATGCCCTTATCCCACCCCAGGTGTATTTACAATGGACTGAAGTTAATCCGTACAAGTTGGCTGAAAAACTTACATCTGGTGCTTTAACTGCGGTGGAAGTAAGGTCGGGAGTGGAGAGTGAACTGAGTGGAGAAAAGACAAAATTCAACCCCTAAAATGGGAGAGGCATGAGGACCCCAGAGTGGTTCTTCTAAGTTCTTCTCACCCCTAACTGATCACGGTCAAGGGCAGAGGAAGAACAGAGGGAGGGAAACCACGAAGTCAATGCCGGAATCTGCATGAGTCCCGTGAGAACAGGCTGTATCTTCTCCAGGAGCAGGGGAGCAAGGATGAAACAGGTTCCATCCCTCCTCAGGGAAATGATGGCCCTTCCTGGGGACCAGCGAGGTGATAGGCCCAGTCTTTCAAAGGCTCAAGGGACTCTAGCCAGAAGTGGTGTTATTCTGGATAGCTGCAACCTCCCAGAATCCTCTCCCAGCCCTGCAGCCCACCTCCTGGTGTTCTGTGCCTGAGCCCCTACATCCTCCTTCCTCTAACCTCTCGTTATCTGGCCTTCTTCACTAGAGGACAAGCTGGAATCTGTCCCAGGCTTCAGTGGTGTGGGAGGGAGGAAAGACAAGGTCAGATATATTAAGGTGAGAGTCTAGTGAGTGTTGACTTCACATGTCCCTGTTCAGGATCTGCCCCTCATCCTCAAATCTGGTTTTGTGGGAACATCGGAGGCTCTCAGAGGCTCCCTGCAGTCAGTGTGCCTCTCCTGCATCCTCTCCTGCAAGGGAGCAATGGGCTGAGGTTTTTTCTGGGAAAATATTCTGTCCCTAGCTAGAAATAGTCAAAGCTCTCAGGACAAAGACTGAGTAAGCTACACACGGCTACCCATGGTCTCCCTGGCCAGGCCATGGACAAGTCAGACAGGCCCACCATTCAGACCTCCTCTCTGAGAGGTTGTTAGAACGGCCAGGGACCTTTGAAACTAGAAGAGGGGTGGTGGTGGCTGTGGTTGGAGAATGGAAGTGGAACAGGAACGATGGCTGATGTGTGGAAAACCTCCTAAGTGCCACTAGCTCCAAGTGAGACTAGCAGAGAACAAAGAATGGTGGGAGATGGGAGAGGAAGGGTGAACGGAAAGTTTCTTTGCTTGTAGGGACACAAGAGCATCCTAATGTCACCTTAAGGGGACACCCAAGAAGTTTATTGGAAGCATGAAGGGGAAATTTGGAGGAGAAATAACAGAAGCTATTACTCAGGCAGATTCACAGTCTGAAATGATAAGCAGATGGGACTGGAGAATGGCTCAGAGAGAAGGCCTTTGGGGGATTGGAAGGGCAGGGGAAGAGCAAAAGATATGAATTAACAGAATAACAGACTTGGATAACAATGATCCAAGCACACACCAGGCCAGCAGATGTGCATGTGTGCACATGTGTGCACATGCGTGCTTGTGTGCACATGTGTGTGCATGTGTGCACATGCGCATGCATGCAGGTTAGAAGCAAGGGCGATCTCCCAGTCGTTACACCTCTTGAGGTAAGATCAGATCATTCGTCAATTCATCACTCACCAGTGGTATCTGTGAACAAACCTACTCCCTATACTCTTCAGGGAAACTGGGTTGCAAGCCACACCTATGCTCAATTTGACCCTCAACCACAAATCTCAAAGGAGAAGTGAATGCATCTCTTACTCTGCAGTTGCTAGCAGGCTTGTCAAGATTCTCAAGCTGGTTTTTATCAGCCCCCAGAGACCACCTCCTCCCTAGTAGCTGTGACAGTAACAGTTCCTGGGCTGCAATGAAGTTGATCTATTTTCCAATCTAATCAGAACACAAGTAATCAATAGCTGTCCTTGATAGGGTCTACTTCTCCAGAGCCATGTCGATACCCATTAGGGAAGCTGATTAACATCTCTGCTCTGCGGGAGGCCGAGGGACCAGGGTACCAGGGACGAGCACTCATTTTCCTGCGTGCAGCTCTACTGCTCAGTGACCCCCTCCACCCCCCCGCCCCCCGCTGGCAGCCTCCATCCTGCTCTTGGTTCTGCCTCCTTCCCACCTTCCCACCGCAGCGCACGGGCCACCTTCACTTTCAGGGTCTCTGGCCTTTCACTCCACTCACACCCAGTCCTGCAGGAGGCTCTTCGGAGCCGAGCGCTGTTCTATGCCACACCGTTGTGTGGACTTAGGGTCTCTGAGCTCTTCCTGCACCAGCGGTCTCCTCTGCAGACCTGCTTAAAGGAAGGATCACCCTGAACAGCGTGGGAACCTCTTACTTTGGATAGTCCAGAACCCAGAGGGGCTCCCCAGAACTAAAGGTTGAGGTTTTTATTGAGGAAAACTCTCTTGCTCCTGTAGGGCAGAATTTAAGACTATGTGTAAGCTGGTGCTAAGCAGAAGGGCCGTGTCTGCCCTTTGGATGCTAAGGGCCATGAAGACCACATTCGAGAAGGCTGACGAAATCTATGAAGCAGTAGCTCTATTTCCTATTAAAACAACTTGTCCAAAGGCTGCCTGCAACGAATTACTTTCCATCCATTTCCCCATGAGCTCCAATTTCCACCTCTGCAGGTTTTAATATTCCTACCGAGCCATTAGGAGGGAAAGCAATTGCAACACCATTCCATTACCCTCAATATTAAATTCACTTTCTAACAAGGATGAGAAGTCAACCTTGACGTGCCGATGTTAAACAGTATGAATCCAGAAGAAAACAAGATTTTCTGCCATTAGAAAGAGCAAAAATTCTGAGTTAAGAAATGTTCTGATCTTCCCAGGAATAAATATATCACAGAATCGTAAGCCTAGAAGGGATCTTGAGGACAATCTAGTGCAAAACTGCATTCTGCAGACGGCGAAGGTGACTTTCCCAAGGTCACACGGCTAGTAAGAGCTGGCCCTACAATGCAGCTGTTCTGACTCCTAGGGGCTTATCCTTTCCTGTTGCCTTCTTCTGCCCTCAAAGCTGCCGTGCTTATTGGGTGAGGGGACTCACATCCTTTGATGGGCTGAAACCTGCCTTAAAAATCAGTGTGGGGTGCAAGCTTTGCAGTTAGAATCGGGCCAAGATTTGGGGCTGCCAACTGTGTGTCTAGAGTTAGGTGTGGTGCTGGCACAAATAGTGGCCCTGGGAATGGCCAGGAGGGAAGGACCACAGCCAGCGCCCATCTAGTGTCACCCATTAAGCTCCAGTGGAACCAGGGGCTCACCCAGTGGGGTGGTACCAGGAATTGCCCCCTGCCTCGTGGCTCAGCTGCTGAATCCTTCAGGCTTTCCCTTTCGTGGGGCTGAGCAGCCTGGAAGCTGAGGAACCGGCAATATTTTCAATAGCTCATCTCTCCTCTCTATGCTTCTCCCACGGCAGAAGGACTGCCACCGTGATCGGGATAGAAACGCTGGCCTGTGTCCGAGAGGAGGCAGTCTGTCTGTCTGGCTAGGGGAGGCTGCGCTGGGGCCAGAAAGCCAGAGACCAAACCAAACGCGCAGCTTTGAGAATTTCTCCTCATCTCATCCGTGGCTCAGTTAAAAGCCCCTGAAAATTGACGCACAATTTTGCGAGAGTCACAGGCTAACACATGGGGTTTCAGCCTTCTCCTTTCTGAGCACAACTACCGAATGAGCACGTTTTGTTCTGGGCAGGGGAAGCCGGTGAAATGACCCAAACCAGAGATCTGAAGCCTCCTTCACCAGAGGCCTCAGAAAGCAATAAATGTATCTTGGTCTCAAACGCGGAGTGGGAGACAGGAAGGCACAGAAAGAAGTGAACGCATCCTGTAGCTGGATAGGAAAAGCCAGGCGGGTTCCAGGAGACGTCAAGCAAGACTGCCCGAGAGAGAACCCAGCGCACTGCACAAGCCCAGGGCATGTCTGTTCTCCAGATTCGTTACAGGCAACACCCCAAGATTTGCATGACCCTGTTGCACTGGAGACTGGGACTGGGGCAGGGGCCATCATGCCCAAGAGCGATCTGGAAAAGAGTACACAGCCCTTGAAGGCCAAACAGGCGGAAAAGTGAAACTTCAGCCAGAGAATCTCTGGAATGGCCGAATCATTACTCCCGAAGGTGTGGCTTGGTTTTGAAAAATATCAAATTAATGAGAACAGAGGATATAAAGTCGTACCAAGAACCTTCTCGTCCCCATCCTGCTATTTCATGTAAAGAGTCTGAAAGTGACCCAGCACAGCTGAGCCCCAAATTGTTGGCCAGACCGGCAGTATTCACACAGCCTGAGCTATCTGGGGTGCTCTTGGTATCCAGACCAGTAGGTTGAGGACAGGAGGTCTGTGGCCACTGCAGAGACCAAAAGCACAAGTGGAGGGAGGCCTGCTGCTGTCGGCACCGAGAGCACATGACTGGCCATTAGGTCTCTAGACATCACTCCTGGGCTTCCAGTCAACGCAACTGTGAGGAAAGGGTATTTTATTCTCTGAGAAGGGACCAGAATTCAAAGTCTATCTGTCCAATAAAATTAATTGCATAAGAGAGAATGCCTGAAATTACCTGGGATGGTTTACACTTTCATGGTTTTTGGCCATAGAATCCGATATTCCTGAGATTGAAAAGCTTGCAAATTTTTCATCACAAGGAAAACTTTCTGGCAAGAAAAGGCATCTTTAATGTGAAAGGGCTGTGTGAAGCAGCAGGGCCTAACACCCACCTAAGAGTTTTTAGATTCTGTCCCACGCTTTTGAAAGGCACAAACAGATGAGGGAACTATAACCCCTTTCCCTGGTCTATCTAATGTGAGAGGGTCAGGATATTTTCCTAATAATTCAGCTTTCCTTTCCTAAGAAAGAGGCAGGAACCACCCCCATGCCTTGCCCAATATCCAGGATGTGCCCGGAGAATCAATTAGTCAACACCTTCTGTTGATTTTCCCTCTCCCTAGAATGAAGAAGATGTTTATAGTGGAAGTGAGGAAACATTTTACTCTAATTTAGCATTCCCTGAGAACTGAGCTGACAGTGCTCCCAAGGTCATACGAAATACTAATCAGTAGTGGCTTCTCTTGGAAAATGGTCAGAAACGGAAGAGAGAATTTTGTATATTCTAAAAATGGGGTCTTGCCAGAGGAGACATATTTCCTATTCTGGAATTAGGACCTCTGGTTTAAAGAGCATGTAACATTTCAGAGGGCCGTGAAGAACTACACTGTCGTTTTTGGGAAAGAAATTAAAAATGGGCAGAGGTGGTATATGTTAAGAGAATGGACCACCCTAAGCACTGAATACCATGGGCCACTCTAAAATGAGGAGGATTTACATGACCCGCACACTCAAACCAACCATGGGAGAAAATGCCTGTAAAGGCCAAATACGTTAGGCAGACAGACGAGATGTGACAGGCAGGAAAAGTATGCAATGTGAGGGATGCCTTCAAGGACCGGGAAAACGCCAGTTGGAAGTAAGGTTAAGGGGAGATGACCAACGACACGAGGGGCTGTCATATCAAAGGGCAGCACTGGACCGTGTGGAGCCCCCACAGCAGACCTCGACTTATCTTAGGAAAAGCTTTCTGGTTATCAGAGTTGCCCACCTTTCGAGGGACAAATGCACAGCTATCTGACAGCGGGCCAGAGCTGGGGCAGTGGGGTCCCGGCGGGGGTCCCTCTAACATGACAATGGAAAGCTCAACCAAATGACCTCTGGGCTTTGCCACTCTAAGATTCTGAGACTTAGTGGGTTGGAAGTATCCCATCACTTTAAGCCTCTATTAAGAGGTCATTTCTCCTGTTGGCTTTTAGAAAACAAATGGTCTCTCCCCTACATCTAGCCACTGGAGATCATCACATTCACCACCATTACCACAGCACGACCTATCTTCTGTCCTCTTTGTCACAAGGTTGCAGATGTCCCCAGATACTCTACTCACACCAGGTATGTGTGCTTCCACTCCCCGGTCCACCTCCCACCCATCCCAGCTCTTGACTCCTTCCAAGGACTTCCTTTCTCATTTGGAGCAGGTGCCAGAGTGAAGAGAGGAAAACAAGGTCAAAAGGAGATGGGGCAGAATGGCGTGTTCAGAGCCCAGGGAAGACAAGTGGGAGATGAGAACAGTGGGCTGACACTTATGCCATGGTATGGCTTTCCTGCAACAGGGCCAGTGGTGCCGCCAAGGCAATTCTTCTGGTCTCCAGAGCGCCCCAGGAGAAATGATTTTCCATAATGGCCAAAGACAAGTGAGGTCAGATGCTCTGTTCTAGCTCTTACACAATGTGGTAAGGTGGTGGAGGGGAGACAGAAAGGAAAATAGAAGGATAGAGAGGAAAGGAATAAGGAAGCCAGGGTCATCTGAGCCCTGGGGAAGGGGGCCAGGCATGAGGAAAGAACAAGAATTAAGACTAATCAGGCATGTTACTGGGTTGTTGATAGAAAAAATAACAGTAACACCAGCAAGGAGTAAGAGAAAAGTCAGTTCCTGAGAGGTGCAGACTAGCAGAGGCCTTCAATGCAGAGTCACGGTCACCTTGGAATCTAATGGAAACATAGCTCCAGAGGCTGTCCAATGGTTATGCCAACATCCTGTTTCCCCTGGCATCCCAGACAGGATCCTAGAATGGCCACCGTAAGACTCACCTATATCAGAGGACACTGGGTCCGTGTGAAAGGCTGTGGGGTACTGGTTTGGGTAGAGCCTTACATGTTTGGATCAAATCCAGTGTGGATGAGTAGCTGCGCAGCAGGGAGTTGGGACCCACAGCTGAGCCTGGTGGATTCCCCAAGGCCTTCTCCAGATGGCTTGAACAGCTCAAATGATCACAATCATGCTTCAATTAAAACTGCCATAAACTCAGGGGGTGCGGGGCACAGGAGGGACAGGGCATTCAGAGTGCGGAGGACACGTACGGTGCAGAGGAGGTGACTGGAGGAGGGTCAGAAAGAAGTCCTTCCACCAAAACATTCACTTCTTTTGGTTGGAAGGCAATGGCTGGAAAAGAGGGGTGGGAACAGCAAATGCTGCCCCTTCCCTCCCAAACTGGGAGCCTAGTCTATTTGGATAGTTTGCTGATGACTCTGATGAGGGCACCATTTTCATCTTTCAGCCTCTGGTTGTCGGATTTCAGTTCTGTTAACACCTGCAGGGTGACAGAGGGAAAGGTGTGTTAGAGCTTGGAATCATCACCTCCGTACTGTCCCTGCCCAGGCCGGCCAGCCCAGCGAGCAGGGCGTTCGGAGGCAGCATATGCAGGGTACTGTCACCACCCTTTCTCCCAGGGATGGAAGTCCCCCGAATCTTCATGTTTGTTGAGTTGGTGATGTGCAAAGGGAGATGTGCATTAGGGAGACCACAGCCCTCCATCTTTTGAACTAGCATATTCAGCAATAGCGTCTTATTTCACGTTGCACACCTCGTGTCCTTTCATTCTCCTGAATTGCTAACTGTTCACAATGGTTCTGGCGCTTGAACTCACTTCTAGCCGGGAGATAGTAAGGAGAGTGCCAAAGGGAGCTGGTGAGGATAGAGGAGAAACTGAAAAAGGAGTCCTGGTCAACTAAAAGAGTTAAGGGCAGACACTGCTTCACACCCCATCAAAAATAGGAATGCAAGGGGGAGGGGCACAACTTGGCTTTCTGTCACACCCACGAGATTTAAGGTCCTCCTTGTGCCTTCTGTGATAAAATCCACCCAAAGTATCCACTTTCAACCACTAAAACCCAGGGAGTGTACAAATTCGGTCACTGTACAGCTGTGACGCACAGGGAGCGATAGGTTATGTATTTAATTCTCACCCAGAGCTCCCTGTGGGGAGCTACCACAGGATACCAAGGGTCCTCAGCAGCAGTTTTAGGGGATAGTGTTACAAATCTGGGAAATAGGTGCTTTGGGGGATGGGGGAATAGAGATTCCAAGTCCATCAGTTCTGCCATCTTGGAACACGACACAGTGCTGTTCAACAGGCGAACAAAGGAAATGCGGCAGCCCAGGCCCTAGTCTGGACAGCCAAGTCTTCATATGGGACCAGACAGGCTGGCAGGTGTGCTGAGCATCTAAAGCACTACAATGGGACGTTGCTGAGGGGACAGTTCCTGTGTGGGCCCTGCTGGCAGTTCAGGGAGACTTCGGTTAGAGGGGAAGTACATCTTCACCGTGAAAGCTACAGAAATCTACATCTACATCCCATCAAGGCAAACGTGCTTCGATGTTTTTAGTCAGCAAACCTACAGGACTCCAGCAGGAGGTGAGGTCACCAGTCAAGGATGGCCTGGGTTCAGCGGTCATGAGGCCCGTTTAATTCTAGCTCCGGCATGCTATTAACCACTTAGGGGCTGTAACTGTACATTAAGAAACAGAATTTTTGTTTCCTCAATCTCTTATGGAGGATGTAGACTTGATTACACGAATACTATGTGTATGCACAAATATATGTATCACAGAGACATAAAGGATTTGTATTAAGGGAACGAAAACAGCAGTGAACAACCATAATGGGGAAGGTCTCACTCCCATCGTCTCATTAGTACTGCACGAGTCTGTGACACAGGTGCTATCCTTACGTCTACAAATGAGGAAATGAAGAATTTCCTAACTAGTCCAGAGTACCCAGCTCTTAAATGGCAAAGCTGATACCGAGCCCATGTTTGCCTGACTCTGAAGATGATTCTTTCATTACAGAGGTCGTGTGGGGGCGGAAAACAGAGCACCAGAAGTCCAGAATTCCAGCACCGTCGCGGTCATGAATGGTCTCTATTACTTTAAGCAAATCACTCAGTTTGTCTGGGCTTCCATTTCTGTGTCTGAAGAAGAATCATCCTCTCTGCCCCGGTCGCTCATCAAGTCGGGCCCCTGTGAGGGCCCCAGGAGAACCGGACGGGGAAGTGTGCTGACGGGCAGGACGTGCTCTGTGATCCTCGGGATTCTCATGACCGCGGTGAGTCCTCCCATGAATATGGGATGGCAGGTAGGTGATCTGCAAATTTTACTGAGAAGATTTTAATCCAGATAGTATCAAAATAAAGTTTTGGTCCTTTGCCTCTGCCTCCCCTAATCAAAGCTGTTCTGGCCTAATCAAAGCTGTTCTGGCTGCTCTCTTCTGTGCCTCTATCCCTGTGGCCTTGACTACCAGAAGTGAATGCTCAGAAAGCTCAGTCCAAGAAGATTTTTAGAAAAAGTGAGCCAGGTTGGCCCCACAGTGCTTCAGCTTCCCATCTGCTCTCCAGTGCTCCATCCTGGATCCCACCGCCAGCCTGGGTATCAGTGAGACTCTGAAAGTCGTTATTTCCACAATAGCATTCCATAGGCAGGGAAGGAGCTGTACGTCTCTTGGATTTCATTCCTCTGCCGGCAGCTCACCAAATCAGAACTGAGCTGACCCCTCCCTGCTTTTTAAATGTACAAACAACTCTTTGAGACTTGGTGATTTATTTCCACATTAAGAACTCAATTCTTTGGGAAAAAAAACAACAACAACAAAAAAAAACAAAAAAAAAAAACCCTTGGACAAGGCAATTTCCCAGCTGCAATACGCTACAACTGACATCTTAAGGGAGTGTCAAAAAGTACAAGACGTGGAATGTAGAAACCAAGGGGGAAAAGAGTCTCATAAACTTGACTCTCAAAAGGGAGAGGGGGAAATGAACAGTGTTATCTGGTACTCACTTGGAGTTAAAGAATGATTAAATAAGAACACATGCGGAAGCTCTAGAGGAGGAGGAGGTTTAACGGAGCTTTATCATTTCAGCCCCCTGGAGGTCAGCTTTCTTAACTTCTAAATTACCAGTTCACCGGTTTGATGTTAAGGTGTCTTGGGCAAATAAAATTTAAGTGCATGTTTTTCCAAACATGACTCTGTACAGCCTTTGATGAGGAATGTGTTGAAGAGGGAGAGGATATGAGGGTCTTAAAGCTGCGGAGTCCTGGGAAGGACAAGGCTAGCTAGCTGCAGGGTGATGGGAGCTCAGGACGAGCCTTACCCAGGCTGCTTTGCTTCTGACTACTTGGGAAGTGGGGAGGGCGTCCCACGCTTACATTCTTTTGGAAATGGCGTACACAACACATTGAGATAAGATGATTTCTCTAAGGGATTATTAAAAAACAAAACAAACCCCAAAACACCCAAAAAGTCAGGGCAAACTTTCTTGGCCACACTGTCAGTTTGGCTTATTTATCCCCTCTTTCTTCTGGTGGGTGTCGGCAAGTGTTTTCTGTAAAGGGCCAGAAAACTGGTATCAAGCCATATGGTCTCCGCTCCAACTACTCAACTCTGCTCTTGTGGCCCAAAAGTACTTATAAACATAATGATAATATGTAAACAAATGAGCATGGCTCAGTTCCAATAAAACTTTATTTTTGGACATCAAAATTTGATTCCATTATTTTCATGTGTCATGAAATAGTCTTTGTCTTTTGATTTCTGCCCCCCTCCATTTGTATGGCTTATGGGCCAGACTCGATGGGCCACGGTTTGCTGGTCTGTTACATGTGCTATGCAATGGTTTCTTTGCAGTGGCAAAATCTTTGGGTGATAATGGCTGTTGAAGTAGTCAAGAGTGCAGAGAAAGCAGAATGCTGCCCCCCATCCCTCAGCTGCAAAGGTGGGGCACACTATGGTTGTTCAACAGATTCTTCTTGCACTGTTTAGTGCATATGCTTAACAAATGGCTAAAACTCTGAGCCAAACATGAGGCAGCTAAAATCACAGTGGTTGAGTGCTTGGGTCTGGAATGTGACATATTGGGTATGAATTTCGGTTCTACCATTTACTCTCTGAGTGACCCTGGACAGGTTACTTGATCTGTAACTTGCTTTCCCCCCACATGTTAAAAGGACTGTTCTGGGGAAGAAGTGAGAAAAAGCATAGAAGGTACTGTGCACAGGCCTTAATAAGTGATAATTGTTACCTTAGTTATGAACTACTGAAAGCACGAGATCTAGTTTTGCTCCATACTCTATACTATGTTGCACCAAGAGGGAAACTAAAAGTAACTGGGACATCTTCTGTGGGTCCCTAGTTCACCCGTCGAATTTTCCAGTAATCCCGAGGCTTACTTTAAAGCACGGAGCTAGGACCTGACATGGCACTCGGTAAGTAGGGTGACTAAGTTGCTTGGTGCCAGGCCCGGTATTACTTCCCTTTCAGTTTTCTTTCTGTGCGTGATAGCATCTACAGCAGGATGTTAGCTCAGCCCTTATGGTAATTTGAGTGCTTGAGATCTGGTGGGTATTAACTACCAGCTGCTGACCCTGAAGGCACAAGCAAATAGGCAGAGAAAAGAACAGGCACTGGTCAGGGCTAATTAGATTGTTGCTGAAAATTAAAAACTCATTTCAGAGAGTGAAATTGCTCAGCAGCGGTGACCCCATCACACCACCGCGGAATGGGAAAACAAGTTATCTGTGAGCTTGTCTTTCAGGCCTCTATCCAAGGAAAGGCTCCAGGTTGGCAAACATAGTTTTTGGTTCCCAGCTGAGAATAAATCCCTCCTCTCTGCTCCAACGACTGTCATGTCCTTTGCAAACCTACCCCCATTAGGGAAGGTCTGGCTATGTGCGGGTCTCATTTATCCAGGCTGTGTTCTGCCTCACAGCCCACACTGGCTAGGGGTGGGGGTAAAGGGGCACATCCTTAGGACCCGGAGATTTGTGACAGGGATGAGAACGATCCCTCCCAAGGAGGGGGAAGAAAGCAAAGATTATTGCAGAAGGGAGGCAAAGAACAGCCAATTCTACTCAAATGGTGGGCTGGGCAGTGTCGTTGCTGGTGGTGGAGCTCTAGCCTTTAGTGCTGGTCGTCCCCATGCAGCATGTTGTCAGATGTGGAAGACTTCGTTCTGTCTGGTACGTTCTGGGGATTGGGGCAGGGTGGGGAAGGGGGGAATGGGTCCACCAGGCACTACATACATTAAAAGCTCCCAGCCAGGGTTCAGAGTCCCTAACTTTGGTTACCCCGGGCCCAACAAGAATTTGGAGTCCAGGACCAGCCGCCATTGCTCCAGCGACCATGATGTACTCAGGCTGCTGCCGACCAAGCAGCTCAATTTCAGTTCGGCAATGACCCTGCCGAGTCTGCACATCCACGGGTTTGGGTGCACATCTGTGTACTCCTATGTGTAGCCGAGTGAGCAAATCCACATCCAGTCTCCAGGGGAGGAGGTGATGTGGTGATCTTACCAAATAGACCACTGGCCCAGGTAAGGGTTCCTCCACGGCCTCCCCTTGACCTAGGCTGTTATGTCTCACTCTGTGGTCTCAGTCCTGGCTCTTTCCATCTGCAGATGACCGACACTTAGAGGCACCCACAATACGGTGGCTCCGATGGAGGGGCATGAGCACAGGGCTTCTGGGTCCAACAAGAAGAGTGAACATGCCTGGAGTGGTGGAGGAGGGAAGTGAGGTGGAGAAGAGGGGCAAGAACTAGAGCTCCTGGGTTTCCGAGGACTCGACGGACTCCGAGAGTCTGGCCACAACTCGGGTCAGGGCCCTGTTCTCAGCCTGCAGTTGCTCGTTCATCTGCTTCAAGGTTTGAATCTGTTTTAGCTGGTGGAGGTTCTGTAGAGAGTGAAACATGGAGAGGACAGACAGACAAGAGAGAGACAAGACAGACCAGAAGAGATAAAAGTAGGACAAAGAAATCACGTGACTTTTTGTTTTTTGTTTTTAGTTGGCATGCAAGAAAGGAAATGAGAAAGGCAGGAGTGATGGTGCAGGATGAGAGGAGGCAGAAGGGAGAAAAGCACCAACGAGGGGGAGAGCCGGGCCTACGATTCTTGGCTAAGGTCTAACTACGCTGCAGGTCAGCACGTGAATACGACCACCATGTTCTCGAACAGCATGTGTGGATGGCTTTTGAGAAGGAGAGCCACCATGTGGCTTGGGCCTTCTGAACGGATTTAACACGCTTGACCCATTGCCTCAGGGGCCCTTCTTCATCCTCAGTGGGACCTGGAGTTGAGGACTCCATGCGTTCCTAAACCCAGCTGTGGCCCTTTTCTCTCTCCTTCCTCTCATCGTGCCCCATACTTGGCCCCTATTCCTACTCCCCTGACCCCCGGGTCCTTCTCTTCATTTTTTATTTAAAAAAATGAAACAAGGAAAACAAAAGAGAGGCCTGTTGTTTTAAGTACTTTCTGCACGAGGCATGTACTGTTTAGAAGGTCGAAGGGGCACGTACAAGCTAAGAGACGGGCAGCGATCGGCAGGGTCCTCCGGCCTGTTTTGTAGGGTGCCTCATTAACCCTGCTAGTTCTCCACTGCAGTCCGGAAGCTTGTTCCAGGCTCCAAGAACTGCCAACCCGCCGTTCAGCTGCTAGAGGACTACCTGCGTCGTGAAATTCACAGCTGACTGTGCTTTTTGTCCCAGCTCATGAACAGGCGGATGGCTGCTTGGAGGTGTTCCCATACAGACTCATGCTCTGAAAATTACAGCTGTGCACAGAAGCTGGAGAAACAAATGTCCAAGACAGGGGGATTGCTTGGACTGATGTACTAGTTCAGACCTCCCTATGTGTAAGTGTTACAAATGGGACAGAATAACCAGTCCACAGATACTCTTCCTAATACCTCGTAGCCCATAAAGGACCTAAAGACTTCAATAAACGGGACTATATCACAGGGCTGCTTACTGTTACTGTCCTTGCCTAAGTGGTTGTCCGTACTGACCCTGTAACCAAGACCTTCAGCTCTTTGGGAGGAGGAAAAGGATTTTATTATGCAAATAGGGCTTCACAGAGGAAGATGAAAAATCCTGTGGATTACAGTGATGACAAACCAGAGAGAAGTCTCTCATACCCACATGGATGTGAGGCACAGAAATGAAGAACTAGCAGAGTTATAGTTGGACGTGAAGAAGCAAGAAAATGAAAGGCAGCATGAGGGGGGAAAAACAGTGAAAAGGAAAAACAAGCAGAGACAAACTGCAGAATATCTCTTTCCCCAAAGGAGGAGAATGAGCACCTTGGAAAAAAGGCAGAGCAGTCCAACACTTCCATGGAGCCACTGAAGGGTAGGGACCAGGCAGTGGATCTTACCCTCTGCAAGCATCCAGGCCATGGAGAGGACTGAGATCAGAGGAGATCATGGTGCAGCATATGGAAATATTTAAAGAAATGGGCAGGGACCAAACATAAGAACCAATGGAAAGTCCCTGGCTCTCACCCTTCTTTGGTGTTGACCTTGCACCAAAGCTTTCAACATAACCACAGTCATTACATGAAGTGGTCCTTGCCTCCTAGGGAATAATATAAAAGGCACGAGCAATGAAATGATTCAATCTAACAAGTGAGTACAAGCAGATCGAGGTGGAAGAATTTGGAAGTTATCAGCATGAGGGAGAGAGGCAGGAAACAATCTGGGGGAATGTTCCGTAGGAAACAGTACTGAAAATAAGGCAGCAAGATGGAGGGGAGGGCAGGGCACAGAGCAGGGTGGGCAAGGGCAGGATCAGCTAGTGGTATCTCCAGAGTAAGTAAAAATAAAAATTCCAAGAGCGATCTAAAAGGGGAGTGGCTGCTGGGCCCCTCATGCAAGGACCTGGGAGAGGCAGGGAGGAGGTCTGGGAAGGAGGCCAATGCTGAATGGCTGATGCAGTAGAAAAGTCATCCGGTCTGATGCGGGCCAGACCCAGTGCAGCCTCGCACAGCTCACGCTGACATGCACACCTGTCAGAGGCTGGCACATCATTCTACTCCAATCCAGGATCTGAGTGCAGTATGTCCTGGGGAGAACTCATAAATACTTACCTTTCTAGTAAGGCCAGAAAGATGCAACCCATGTCACAAGCTCAGAGCCCCATGGACATCTGGGCAAGCCCATCTCAGGGTTCCCCATTTCACTTGGCCTTTGCACTTTATTTGCCAGAATCAGAAAAACAGGCACCAGAGTCCTTGAGGACCTACTGGATCTTCGGGGTTCAATGGAGGTCAACCTTCAACCTGCTCCCTATTGATTGCTCCCAGAGGTTTGAGCATCTGTATAAACCAAATACGCAACAGGCCAGGGGATTAACTGGACCTTAGTTGTACTGGGTCTCAGATTCGATAAGACAGTTAGTTACCTGTGTGGTTGACTGGCTGCCTAGCACACAGAGATTTTAATCACTGATCATTCCCAAGATGTTACTGACCACAAACTGTAGCCTGGATGAAGAAGGACCTGAAAGCTACCCAAGCAGCTTCTTGGACTCCTTTAAGGTCAGTGACATCAATTTTATGATGTCTGTATCTAAATATTTGACGTTTTTGCTTATCTCAAGATATAGACACAAACACGAAATTGGTGTTGGCTGTGAGGCTTGTATGTTCCTCCCACTTCGTCCTCTAGGGGGAGCCGGACGATCTGTAAACCTGGTGTTGGGCTTGGACCTGAGCAAAGGGGGTTTAGGGGCTTTGGAACTTGCAGGTGTGTCTTCTCCATTTGACTTTGCACCTGGTCATGGAGAATAATGGCAATTGACGGAATGCATCCATTTTTAAACTAAAAAAAAAAAAAAAAAAAACAACCCAACAACAAAAACCAGTTTCAAATCAGTGTGCCTATTTTTTGAGGTCTAAACAGCCAGAATCTGGCTTCCTTTGATAATTTAAACAACTGGATCTAAGCTGGCTGGCAAACAACTTGAGCCTGAGGGAGTGAACACCTTCATGTATTTTGATCTCTTGAGGAAAGAAAGGAACTCGTGACCTAGTTGAGGAAGTCCTCGCCCTGACAGAACAGGGAGAAAGAAATCTGGAAGCCTGTCTCAAACCAGGCCTGAGAGCAACTAGAACCACTGAAGGGGCTCTCATGCTCGGCAATTTAGGATCGGAACAGAAATAAAGAAGGACCTCAGCTGCTCTACTTGGGGACTTTCTGGGTCTTTGCATGCGGGCCTGGGTAGAGTGGTGCGGAGTTCTGTGACTAGTAGGTCTGGGCTAGCCTTGGGCTCCTGGGTCCTCATGAGAAGGCACCACCTTTGGCTTCATTTACATGTTCCCCATCAGCATTTAGGCTGTTCCTTAATGAGCACCACCGACAGCTGCCTAACAGTAGAGTACAGACAGTGTCTACTCAAGGGGTTTCAAAAATGGAGGAGCCCCCAGCGCAACCAAGAACTGTGGCTATTCATTCCTCCAAAACTGTTCAGCTCCACTAACACACCGCTCGAAATGGGAGAGAATACTTCTGTGGTCTAGGTGAGGTGCGTTTGGAAAAATCAGAAGATGGAGAAGCTAAGGGTGTTGGGTCATCCTGTTTTTACCATAGGAGAATTAACCATTAAGTGTTTTTACTTCTTGCTGTTTTACATCAACTTGAAAGATATAAATGCCACTTTTTGGAGATATAAATAGGTATTGCTTGAAATTCTATGTGAATGGGATCAGTTACAGCTTTGGAATGGTGACTAAGAACTCAAGGGCAGGGCGTATCTCCCTCATTCTGGAATTATATAAAGAGTAATAGGACTATGAGCACTGGATCTTCTGTAAACTTGGGCCTTGTCAGGTGCTGAGAAGTTTTTTCTTCAGTAAATTACCGATTTTTTTGGCCATTGTAGTAATAAATGTTTCTCCTGAAGTGCTCTAACTGCATATTAGGGATGCTCGCTCGCAAGAGCTCTGGGGATCTGCCTTGTACTACCCCAGTGTTTGTTGCTCCCACGTCAGAAAACCCGCGTTTCTTCAGAGGAATGCTTTGTATGATACAGCTAGTAAAATAAGATCCTTGAAGTTAAAAAAAAAAAGGCCAAAGCCGAGCAAGTGCTAGGTGACTATGGACATGAGGCAACATGTACTCTCAGGGCTCAGATGCTCCCACGTCACCCCTAGGTGGCTACCCCGAGCAGCAATATGTTCCCTACTGCTCTGCAGGCCCCTTCCAGAGCAGGGAATTGCCTCTTCGGGGTTGACTGCCAGTTCTCAGCACTCAAAGCCCCCTGGGACAGCAGTTGTTTGTTAAAGCGGCTAATGGAGATGATGGTCAACGCAGGGCACGATGAAGGGAGAGAGGAAAGCAGTAAGCCATGGGGTGTCACTGGGGGCATGAGCTTATTCTAGTGGGCGAGTGCTGAATACTACTGAATATTTAGGGGGAAATGGGCTGGGGCAGGAAATGGATGTGTGAATTAATCTGCATTCTGCTGCAGAATGACTCAAACTGTGTCACAGCGAAGGCGCAGGAAAGTCTCTGGCTGTGTTCAGGCTCCCTCGGGCACCCCAGGCCTAGAGAGCTGGGACCCTTGTTTTAGCCTTTTCATCCAGCCCCTGAGGGTGAAGCTATTGCTTGGAAAAATCTTAGAAGAAGTTGACCTTCGCTTTGTCTCCAGCCTGCAGACACCTCCCCTTAAGCCAGAGCAGCACTGGTTCCCAGAGAGGCTGCGAAGTGCCCACAGGGGGCCTCTGAAATGGCTGAGGAGAGATGCTCTGCTCGGCTCCTCTTCACACATCATCTCTTCTTGAGGGGGTTGAGTGTGTGGGGAAATCTGGAGGGGCAGGCCTAAGCTCAATGACCCAGTCCTAGCAGGCATTTAGGGAATGGGCACACAAAGAAAGAAGAAAGAGCTCTCCATACCTTCATCTCCTCCTCCATCTCTGACATTTTCCGCTCCAAGGCTCGCCTCTCCTGTTTAGAAACAATGAGACTGTTTAACATCGACTGGGGTTAAAAGGGAGTCAAAATGCTGCCTCCCAGGGGCCACGTGATCAGCTGCGTCACATCTCAGGCAAACCTCATGCAGGAGACTAAGAGACTGATCTGTGGGATGAAACTACTTCGTTGATAGAAATCACGTGACTTAAATCTCCATCAGGATGTTCGAAGAGAAGCAAATGGTAGGACCAGGGTCCTCTGAATATTCTGATTTTACGGAATTTCTCAAATGACTGCCAGTGACCAGGGCCCTTGTTTTCTATTAATAAAAGGCATCCTTATCTTCAATAATGCTCCCCTCAAATTCCTAAGGAGCTGCCTCTACCATGGTGGGGAGCAGATGGTGAGTGGGGAAGCAGCCATCATTATCTGGGAAGAAACAGCACCCTTTCCCCTAGCCCATCTCTCTCCCAGCAACCCACTCCTGATTTAGCCTGCACTCTGAAGATTCCTTGATTAGATGACATGCCAGTGAGGTTTTGTTATAGGCCAAGGAAATAAAATATAAAACTTTGATGTTTTCCAAATTAAACAGGAGGGATGAGAACATATTATACTCTTAGGGTCAAATCACAGCTAGGTTCATCAATAAATCTGAGTTTTCCCAATCCAAGAATGTCAAATCCCAGAAAAATATTCTGAATGCAGTTGGGAGGTCAGCAATTGAACTGGAATGTCCCCTCCCCACCCCCCAGTCAGAGTGAGTGCAAGATTCTGCTGGCTCATAGAACAAGTCAGAAGACCTAAATCAATGGCACAGGGTCCTGCTGAAAGCTTCCATTCTGTTCAAGGTGACAGGAAGGGAAAAGAGACCTTGGTCCGGATGTGTACATGTGTGCTGATTTACAGTAAACCAAAATATACTGTAGGGGTGTGTGTGTGTGTGTGTGTGTGTGTGTGTGTTGTGCAGTTCTGCCTATAGGCCAAACCAGGGCATGGGATGACCTTCCAAGGACCCACCCCAGACCCTAAGACTGGACTAAGTGAAAAGCACTAACCATCTAAAGAAGCCAAAAGGACTAGCAATCAAACTGCTGTCCAGAGTCACACAAAAAGAATTTATTATCAAGCTAGGAATGGAATGTGGCAGAACTCCCGCCTTCTTAAGACAAACTTTTTCCATTGGCCTGAACAACAAAGTCAGAGAAACTCAGATGAAACAGAGCCGGGGGAAGAAACACACACATACCCTTTTCTCCATCTCCAGCATTGATGATCGGTCAGAGGTCTTCTCTTGTTTCTGCTAGTGCAAATTGAAGACAAACAGTGGTCACTTCGGTTGTCTCAGGGTCACTAGGAAGCCCAGTCTGGTTCAGCTTCACCGTGAGACACCCAGAAATAGATGTCAGGGCTTGGGCTCTCACTGGGGCAGAAAACCCTAGTTAACAGATTCCGATAGATCTCTAGGTCTGACATTATTGCCTTTCTGAAGTTTGCAGGATTCCCACGAGGGAGCAGAGGTGGTAGTAATGCTTCTTAAGATTTAGCACAGTCCCAAGTGCAAAGCCATCCCCCAACACAGACACACAAACATTTGTTAGGTCTTCAACGCCAACTGTCTCCTTATACCTCACTGCCCCTCTCTTCTCCTGGTCTGTGAGTAATCTCACGACTCAGATGAAATGAAAAGTGGCTTTTCTTCTTTGAAAGCTAGAGGCTCATGAACTTGGGGGTCCAAGTCCCATGGCACTCTCCTAAGCAATCCCTTTGCACTTGTTGTCTTTCTGCTTTGGGCACTGACGCTGTTTCTCTTTTAAAGCAGTGGCGTGCACGTGTGGGCGGGCTTCCCGGGTTTCTCGGAGCCCATTCGTGCGATCAGCCCTGCTTTGAACTGAACAGCTCCACTTTTATCTCTTTTGTATACTGAGCTTCCAGGTGAGGTGAGATTTTACCTGAACAAAAGACTGGAACTTATAACATCTTTGATTTTTGCTATAAATGTCACAGAAGGGCCAAGAAGATTTAGCCACCGTAGCTAAAAAGTAGAATAACTTCAGGTAGTGACTCTTAAACAGGGACTGGAAATGAACCTTAAGTTCCTTTTGGCCTTAGCGCTATAAAATTTCTTGTATTTTTAATAGACTATATTTAATAAATACGGGGTGATTATTTTTATTTTGCCTAGTACCATGTGCAAGCAACACTTTAAAAATACAGAAGGTATACTGGTCTTTTGGCAGAGATTTCTTTTTTCAGAATGTTAAGGGATAGCTAGAGCTAACAGTAAAACTCTGATTTCTGGCTCCTGTCCTAGGCTTTCACCTTCTGTTCTGAAGGTCAGGGCCATCTGCCTTTCCACTGAATCTACAAGAAGTGGAAGGAAAAGAAAAAAGGCAGAAGTAGATCCGGGCTCTGGTTTGTATCCTCGTCCGACTCCCTTCCCTGAGCCTGAGAAGCACAGAAACTGTCACGATTTCAGTATTTTCATTTAGTCCCCTTCTACAGAGTGACCTTAACTAGTTCACTTCTACAAAGAACTTGTTTTGTTTTGCTTTTAAAAGCTTAACCCCGTTAGAGTCAGGGCAGACCTTTCATGTAAAATGTCGCATGTGTCCATGCGGTGAGTGTCTCTCTACGATGTGTGGGGCTGACAGGCTCTCCTCCTGTCCTGCCAGACACTCCATTTGTAGTAAACAGCAGAGGACTGGTTTGTAGCACCACTGTTTCTTCTGAATTTCCATCATGTGTATTTGGCAAAACTCAGTATATTCTGACATACCCAGCAGAGCAGTTGGCTAGAAAGTAAGCCCTTTCCCCCGGTGACTGGAAGGGCTGATTTTATTTTCAGTGTCCCCCGTGAGAGTCAATGTCACCACTTGTTAGCCTGCTCACTGCTCCGGAGCCGGAGGAAAAGCCAAGAACCCCTAAAGATCAAGAAATGTGCTTCTGGAAAGAGTGGGGAGCAGGTGACATTGGGTCCTCCCATGGCTCACGTGACCACACCCCTCATTTCCTGTAAAATACCCCTGGTCATTCCTGAGGGAAAGCAGCAGCAGGTCTGTATTAATTAATCGTTGTCAGTTTGTGGCACGACTCAGAAGAAAAGTCAGCCTTCGGAATCTTCCGCGTGTGTGCTGTGAATGAGACGTTCTGCCTGCCTCAGGCATGCTGGGGTCAGCGGAGCCCTCGAGGTTCATTTAGTTCCATCCCCCTGCCGCGCGCGTGCACGCGTGTGTGTGTGTGTGTGTGTGTTCTGGACTGAGACCCACTCTTCTTGTCCCACTGAATCACTCTTGTCCCACTGAATCACTACAGTAGGTCTTACAAACCCCAGCTGAAGAGCCATGCTCAGCTACTCCAACCAGGCGGAGGGGGGCCTCTTTCAAATGACGGGCAGTTCACAGTCCAGGCCACCCACTGGGCGCCTGGCCGGGCCCCTCTCCAGAGAGCCCTGTATTCCAGCTGTCTGCAGTTAAGTCGTGCGGTCTCCCAGCACTGGCTCACCCCATTCTAGATGATCCAAGGTGCCTGACCACCCCTGCCCCACCGAGCCCCGAGTATTCAGTACTGTACACTCCTAGTGTTTTAGGCTTTGCTTTTCCATTATATCATACAGCCAGAACAACTAGCTGTCTCTGGTTTTCATTTATGGCTTCCCAGTAAAGAGCCATTTTTACCCCCGTTCAGCTTTCAAAATTCTTAGTCACTGGGTATTCCAGGAGGGCGATAACTCCATAGGTTTCCTGTCAACTCAGCAATCACCCAAGACGGCACTTGCTGCAGTGTTTGTCTCACTGGTGATGAGTTTATTGCCTCTAGTTCCCTCTAAAGCGTTGCCTAATTAATCAGGCCTGGCACTAAAAGGGTTTATCTGGTCTGTTTGCCGCTAACATTCCTTATTCCTAGGCTGAACAACGATGGTGGCTTGAGGAGGTAACATATGCTGTAGGACAGAATCTTTGCTTTGGGATCTGGTTGTACATTCTAACAAGACATTGATTTCTTTTTTAAAGAGAGAGACAGAGAGCACGAGAGAGCATGAGGAAAGGGGAGAGGCTGAAGGAGATGGAGAGAGAATCCTAAGCAGGCTCCATGCTCAGCAAGGAGCAACTCAGGGCTCTATCTTACGACCCTGAGATCATGATCTGAGCTGAAACTGAGTCAGATGCTTAACTGACTGAGCCACCCAGGTGCTCCTGTCCTTAATTTCTTGTACGACCCATGCTAACCATTATTTCTCTAGGCCTAATTTGCTGCCTCTCTACATTGGGTTCAATGGTGTCTTGCTTATCCCTCTCTAGGAGCTGACCGCAGATAAACTGAACTGAAACATGATGATCACGACAGGAGACACTGTTAGGCACTAATCTTGTGATACTGGTTAATACCCTTCTACTAAGAAATAAGTAGATTATCCATAATATTAATTATTAGCACTCAGGCTATTAGGAATTGTTCACTGAACGATCAGTTTTCCGCTTTAAGTTAAATGCCGATTGAACCCTGAAATCAGATGAGAATCTCCACTTCTGTCCTCCTGTCTCTGGGGAGGGCCAGTCTTCATTCCCTGTCACTTCCCCTCTCTCATAGCCTTAGGTTACTTTGCCTCCTTGCACTCACCCTGCCACCCAGGCTTTTTCCTCTTCTCCCTTACCTGGGCCATCTTCTCAAGCTTGGACTTTATATCTGCTAGCTCTAGCTGGGCCTCCTGAAGTTTTGTTTTCAGTTTTTGGTTTTCAGTCAGGGCACTCTCGTAGAGCTGAAGGGAGGGAAAAAGAATCAGGTCACCTACTAGGCAGGGCTCCCAGGATTAGCACTCCCACAGTTTCATCCTATGAGAATCCCCGCTGCCCCAGACCATCACTGTGGGGCAGATGGAGAAGATGGAGGAAGTCTAGGAAACAAATTATATTCAGCCAATTGGTTTCTTGCCTCTCAGTATTGGTGAAGTCCCAGGTGCTGAACACAAACGAATAGAATGGTGCTCCAACTTCAAAAATGGTAATCTCCAGGGCAAAAAATAGTCAATGTGGTTCCCCGTACAAAGAGAACTTTTTTTTTTAGAGCTGGTCTAGTGTATATATTAATTTTAGTCAAGTTCTGTTTAACACATTAACAAAACAAACATTTCGTTAACAAAAACGGTTTTTCCCCCTGGCATCTCAAGCACTTGAAAGGGAAGCTTTTCAAGCTGACCCCTGGAGCTAGGTCCTCTTCTGCAAGAACCAAAGGCAATGAACTGTAAAGTGTTTTAAACCCCCCCAAACCAGATTATCATTTACCATCACCAAGAAGTATTTGGTTGACATTCACAGGACTTCATGAAAAGCACGTTTGTTAATATAAGTCTTACCAAATGACTCTCCACGGCTCAGACACATGAAATCTACTTTTATTTTCCCTTCCTACAACTGTCAATCTTTACTTTCTCCTACACCTCTAAATACCAGATTCAAGGCATAGATTTACTGCACTAAAAACAATATATGGAATGGTCTGTATTTAGCTAGAAGAGAGATGGAGCAAACCAAGAAACCCGAAAGGAATTAGTTGCTTGGATTTATCACGGAAGCACCTTTTCTTCTGGTTCATGGGAACTACACTCATTTTTCTCCACTGGGGAAAAGGCTGAGAGCTCGACGTGTTGTAACCCAACAACGGGAAATTGAAAAGGGAGCCTACTTTTTTATAATCTCTGTTGCTGTCCTCCTCCACGCGACTGGTCAGGCTGGCGAGGCGGGCTTCCCGGGCCTCGCGGCGGGCTCTCGCTGAGGCCCGGTCACCATAAGAATCGCTGCTTGTAGGGTTACTACCTCCTGATTCCAACCTGTTGGAGATACGTTAAAGGTAAACATTGGTTTTCAAGAATGAAGAGATGGGGGAGGGTAATGCTTCAGGGGAGTTGCGCCTTTTCTAAGAAGCTCTTGAGAGCCTTGGCTAGAAACAAGGCACATTCCTTCCTCAAATCTCCTCCGCCAGCATTCTCGGACCTCGGGGCTAAGCCGAGCCAGCTTGGAGGAGGCGGTTGTCTTTTGCCAAGAATGGAGCTTACTTGAAAAATTGGCGGTTTGGACTCATGTGCCGACTTAAATCTTAGAGCTTTTCAAATTAGTTTGGGGTTGAACAGCTTTCCTCAAAGAGTGTGCTTTTAAAAGCATAAGTTTTTTGGATCTCAGTGCTCTTAGACAATGATTCCAACGAACTGTCAATGAATCAGAAACATATGGACTTGAGAGTTCTGAACCGGAAGGGGGCCTGGGGGGGATGATAAGGAGGACATGGTGCGTATGTTTTTTAGGTGCACTGCAGGTCTGTTGGAATCTCAAACATTTCAGGGTACCACCACAGCTATTTTTCTACCCTCTGTTTTCTGGTCCACATTGTGGACTGTGATGAGGGTTTCTACACCTTCCAGCAGTTGAGCTCTGAGAGTTGACGGGGGCCTCATTTCCAGGAGTGGTAAGTTCATTAGTGGAAGGGTCTCTCAGCTGATTATCTGTTTAAGTGTACAACGATTATCCTGATTCTTAACCATGGTTTACATTTTTCTCAGACTTTGCTCTTTCCAAATGAAAATGTGGCCCACGAGACTGCTACGTACAGACCAGCCCTGCAGAGCTCTCCCTCCCCGAACGGGGATGGTGTGCAGAGTTACAGCTGTGGAACTTCCATCTGAAGGCTCTGTCCTGCGATAGCTATTGCCAAAGCTGGGGGTCGGGGAGCTGAACTAAGTGTCAGAAGTAGTAAAGGGACAACAGGGAGGACACAGAGCGGGAGAGGCAAAGCTCCTAATGACATTAATGGCCACTCTGTCTTACAGAGACGCTAAGTCCTACAACGTTCTTTGAAACGTTCTTTTTCTTCTTACACTTTTTTTTTTTTAAAATTTGTAAATAGAAACCTCTTTACTGACTTTTCTGATTTCAAAAGCAATATATGCTTGAAGAAAAATGTAAGTAATACCAAAGTGTCTAAAACAGAAAGTGAAAGTCATTCCATAATCCTGCCCAAGAACGAACCCACTATTAACAGTTTATTTCATATCCTTGCAATGTTAAACACATAGATGTTAAAATGTACATACTTCTATAAATTAAACCAGATAATACATACTATTATCTAACTCTCCTCCTTCTCCCTCCACTTGGAGGCATCTCACCACGTAAGTAAACAGATCTGCCTCATTAAAAAAAAAATGATGCAGAGTCTTGCACCGTGTGGTTGTATGGCAACTGAATCTTCTAGTGACAGACAATGATATTATTTATAACTTTTTAGCTATTAGAAATGATGCTACAGTGAGAAGACTTGTCTATAAATTTTAGTGCATTTGTCCAATCTTAGAAGTGGAACCCTCTGGTCAAGGGGCAAGTCTATTTTAAATTTTGATATACGTATTGTCATACTGTCCTTCAGAGAGTTTAATCCAATAGGAGATAAACTCTCATTAAATTAAATATTTGTAGGTCACTGAGAAGGCTGAGTATCTTTGGTTATTCATCTTCATTTCTGAATTGTCTATTCAAAGCTTTTGTTAATCTTTTGCTTGTTACACTGTGGGAGCATTCTATAGAGCAAGGCTTTTAAGACGAACATAAGGTACAAATATTTTTTCCTACTTTATTTTTTGTCTCTGTTTATGGTATCTATTACTAGCAGAGATTTTACATTTTATATAACTAAATTGGACAATTTTTACCTTTATGGTACCATGCCTGGGAGAGTCTTTCCTATATAAAGATTATAAATATTCTCTTCTATTGCTTTTGTAGTAAAATAATTTTCTCTTAAAAACTGTAATCCATCTGGAATCTGGTTTTGTTTTGTTTTTTTGGTATGGCTTCAGGGAAGGATCTGTCTTCCCAAATAGTTGGTTGTGCCAATGATCACTTACCAAATAACTCTTCCCCAACAGAACTGAGACATCATCACCTTATACACACGTGACTTTTGGGGGACTATCTACTGTGTTCCACTGATATCTTTGTTTATTCCTGAACTAATACCTCACTCTTTTAACCATTAGTTTTGTAACATATTTTGAGGTCTATAGGGAAGTCTCTTTTCATAAATGGCTATTATAATGTAACAGAGTTAAAAAAAAATTAACTATAGCAAAATACCACTCTCCACCGGTTTTGCAAAGCTAATTTTCTGCTAGGTTAGATGTAAATTATTTATCTTCAGCCTGCGCCTGGTGAGAGGGTAAGCAGAGGAAGAATCCACGCAAGTTTACACATTTTGAAATATATATTAAGGTAGGATAAGCTCAATTATCAAATAAATTATGACTCATTTGTTCTATGTTATCCCATAACTACATTTCTCCTCAATCTCTTCTTAGTTTCTCTATCAGAGGAAAAGTGGAAAGGGAGAGGTTCATATTTTTGGCTCCACAGTCTTTATATTTTTTTAATCTGTTCTTCAGGAAGATCAGTTTTGTATCCGCAGATGCTAGGTGAAAAATTAGGATCATTCCCAAACTCTGATCTGTTTCCTTAATTTTTCAGCACTTGCAACTCTGGTCTTCAGCTCATTCAATAAATTATTACAGAGCACCATCTAGGTACAAGGAATTGTGTTAGGTTCATTATTAAGTGACAGTATCTAAACACAATCACAATTCAGGCACGTACCCTGCAACAAAGTCTTCCCTGAACCACCAGTTTAGGCTAATGGCCTTTTCTCTCTGCTCATAATACCTGTCCATACTACTATCTTGGCCCTTACTGAAGGTGAGGATAGGGTTTTATTCGAGTTGTTTCTGTAGCACAGTGCCTGGTAGGTGCTGTAGGAAAATTGATGTGGTGGAAGTACATAAACTGAATTGGAAGGAGGGGACTCTGAAGGCCGGAGGTGAGTTGAAAAGCTGCAGCATTAACTTGGGCAGGAAATAACAGAAGTCTGAACTACCGTGGTGGCTGAGGAAATGGAAGGAAAGGATGTGAGAAATATGAGCGTACGATATAAAGCTAAGTTCAATTAGACATGCACTTCTCACAAGTATTAAGCATGCATATAAAACAGGGAAAGGTCTTACCTAGAAAGTCTTTCATGCTAGAGAAAGGAAGAGACAAAACAAAAAACCAGCATTAGCAAGGGACTGATAATTATTATTTCCATTTACAAATGCACTTTTCAAATCAGATGTCTCAACTTCACAGTTGGAGGTACGGGTGCAATTTAAGAAGAGCAATTCAACGGACAGCACAGAAGGCTACTTAGCCAGTCTTCCATGACTCAGTAGATTCGAGACTTTGGGGAAAGCATCTTTTTAAACTGGAAGTCAGCAAACTGTAAAATGATCAAAAACTGCACCCCCACTCTTATCCGCGCCACCCAACAAACCATCCTTGTGTTCTAGGAGGGACTGATTTTCTGTGTGGCATTTAGCCTCTCTGGATCTCAATGTCCATTCTATTAACTTCCTTTGGTTCACAAACCCCCAGCCCTGCCCTGAGTACTGCAATCTACAAATATTAAAACAGAGGACAGTTCCTGGCTTTACCCTAGACACCTAGTGAAGGGTGAGTAAGAGGGTGCGGGGAACAGGAATCCTAGTCCCTAGGAGGGTGGTTAGAAAATGAAAAGAATAAGGAAGTACTTTGAGGTCCCAGCAGAAAGGAGTTTTGTAGATGCACACTATAAGCTTGGTTATCTACCGATGGTCTATCTATGGTTGTAAACAAACAATAATTATGTTGATATTTTACATTTTTAAAAATCATAGATGACCATTACCCTCTTAGTTCCACTTTTTTTTTTTTTTTTTTTAAGAACTCAGGCAAACAGAAACGCAGTTGATTTCAATGTATTTACTTATTTTCTCTTTGGAGATACTGAAGAACAATAAAGTCCTCAATGACACAGAAGAGGAGGAGGAAGGGAAACAAGGGCCCAATAATCTACAAAATGAATAATAAATTCTTTGACTACTGAGGACTCGCTCAATGATACTGCTTTGTTGTAGAAGCATTACACAGTCCCTGGAAGCCACTGGTCTGCCAACCAACAGAGCATGGCAGTACAATACAGAACCACCCCCTAAAGCGGTCCAGAAGTGTTTGCTGAAAGGAATTCTCTAAATCATGAGTATATTCATAAGAATTCTTTTGTGTACTTTCAAAATGCACATATCCCAACGTCAATCCTAGAGACCCTCTTTCCCAAGGTCTAGAGTAGTGCCTTCTGACATGTATTTCTTTATAAAGTCCCCCAGGTGATTCTGTTTTACAGCCCTGGCCAAGCACCACTGGACTAAACAAAGGCTTTCAACATGCGGATGTGGACCGCTGGAGATGGGGAAGCCAGTAAGAAAAGTATATGGTGCATCTTTAGCCTTCTCAGACGCTTGGGGTATCCTAAGCTTTCAAATCTGGAATTGAAGAATTTCCGTCTCACATTTATAACTTATCTTCAGTGAAAACCATATGCCTAGCCTACACTATCAATGACTACCCTATCAACATTAACTAGGGTTGTTTCTCTCTTTTTTAAGATTTTATTTATTTGACAGAGAGAGAGAGAGATCACAAGTAGGCAGAGAGGCAAGTAGAAGGAGGGGGAAGCAGACTCCCCGCTGAGCAGAGAGCCCAATGTGGGGCTTGATCCCAGGACCCTGAGATCACTGACCTGAGCCAAAGGCAGAAGCTTAAAACCAACCTAGCCACCCAGGCGCCCCTAGGGTTGTTTCTCTTACTTAAATCCTATTTTTAAACAAAGACACTAAATTCTAATCACCTCTTTAGAATTTAATTAACATATAAACACGTTTCAAGTCTACTCAAGTAAAACTGAGATGCTACACTGTAGGCAATGCCCACTCACCAGCTTAGTGATAAGGTCCAGCCTTTAAGGCATCTGGGTGAATTCAAATTCATATCCCAGGAGGACTGTAAACTGATATGCCAAAGATTCATGAATTAAGAATCAACTCCATACCAGCAAATGTTAAGGGTCTACTGAATTTAAGAACCCACTGCACGTAAAGCCCTGCAGAAGAGGTCCCAAGGAAGAATGCCCAGAATAGGCTGCATGAGTCAGGAGAGCACTATGAACAGAATCAACAATCGTCTGAAGCGATGGGAGGAACCCAGGTGAGCTCACAAGTGGGCTCCAACCACAAAGGCTTCCTGAAACTCATGAATTATGAGAAGAGAAGGTTAGAGAAATACAAAGATATACATACATACATTTAAAAAAGATATGTTGTTGGGGTGGGGGTTCCTTAATGCAGTGATCCATGCATTTATTCCCAGTGACACCTTCAGTGCCAGAACATGACAGGTGCTTGGTAAAGACTCACTGAACTAAACTGTTAATGTTTCTGGGAAAGAGTGGGATGTCCTTGGCTGGACCTCAGCTCTAATTGTTGCTTTGACATCTTTTAGCTATGTGACCTTGTGCAAGTTACCAGCTACTCTTGTGGTAAAAATTAAATGTGATAGTTACGAGGAAGTACATTCTTAAAATGTCGGCTTCCTCTCCTGCCCTGACCCCCCTCCCCCATTCCCTTTCTGGTTGTAGAAATACTATACTGGCCGCTGATGTCCGTTAGAGCAGTAAGTTAGCTTAGGACCTTTGATTCAGGGAACTGAGCTCACAGACAACCAAATGAAACAATAATTTAGCAATTCAGGAGACCACTTACTTTCTCTTGCTGCTTCTAGGCAGAGCTGCCTTTTTCAAATTTCATTATCCATATGAGATAATCATTCTTCCCCCACCTACCCCCTTGGGAGAATCATTCTTGTCAGTCTCTCCAAGACAGACCTGCCACACCATGTCTTAGGTATGGAAAAGGACCCATGTATAATCAAACTGCTCTGCCTTGTGCCTTCTTTTGCTTCCTCCTAACTGAAACAGAAGCTTACCTTGCATGGTATACGCTCATTCATTTACTGACAGATCATGTTTATCTATTGACTTTGTTATTCCTAAAATGTGGGCCCTCACTTGAAAATGCTTTAGTTTCCTCCTTGTAAAAATCTAATTTGTTGGGTAAGATTTTAGCTACATCTTCAGCTTTAAGTCCAGCAGGCCCCATAGACTCTGGCAGGTCCCTCTAGAGTGAAGAAACAGTGTTTCTTTTCACGAAGACAAGGAAATTAGGATTTTACCAGGTATCAGTTTTAGCTATTACATAGACATCAAAGCATGCTAATCATTTCCACTGACTTATTCCTTATAAGAATGACACATAATTAACCTTTCTCATTTAGGATGGTCTGGAAACACTATGAAGCTTTTTATGTCCTGTCGTCACCCCCAAGAAAGTTCTCAGACAGATATGTGACTGCACAGTATGGCTGGATATACCGTCTGGCCACCACTGAGGAGGCTGATATAAAATATTAACACTTAAAAACAAGAAATAGGTTAGAGCTACCACGCAGCAATCAGGTTCCTGGATGGGAAAAGGTAGATTCCATTGGGTTTTCAAAAGGCCTAAATGAATTTCTCCACAGAGGACAGCATGCCGAGAAAGGTACTGCTAAGGGTGCTCAAGCCTGTGCCCGCCGTACCAGTTCTGTCCCTCCAGGCATACTTGTAGGAGAGAGCTCCCACAGACAGCCCCGTAGAAGCTGATGAAGGACACTGATTTCCACCTGCTGGGAGCAACTGAAAGCAAGTATCACAGTCTGCTGTTTATCATTTTTAAAGGCATGTTAAGATTTGCGTTATCAATTGATTTTGGGGTGAACTTTAATCAAAAAAAAGTCTAGGTGATGAGTGATCCAGGAGACATGAGGGAAGATGATGTCCCTAGATCCAGATATTCAAGAAAGCAGGACTTCCAGTTAATCTTGCTCTCTCCTCACTTCTTCGGACATTCCTCCCCCCCCTCCAGCTTTTACCTGACCTTTGGAGCTATCTGGACTCCCTGTTTTTTTTTTCGTTTGTTTGTTTATTTTTAATTTATTTTTTATTTTTTTTATTATAGCTTTCAAGGGCTACCTTAGGTATGTCCTGGGAAGGCCAACCCAACCAAATAGAGGAGAGTATATCAACCTTATGAACTGAGATGTGGATACAATAGAGGCAGCGTATTAGCATAGCACAGTATCATTCCAAAGAAAGAAGACAACTGGGATTTCTAAAGGTGATGCTATTCTCACTACAACAGCAATTAGCTTAAGAGGAGTGCTCCTATAGGCTGAAAGTATACAGGACATGGGGCATGTGGGAGGCTCAGTTAAGCAGCCCACTCTTGATCTCAGGGCTGTGAGGCTGACCCCTGTGCTGGGCTCCACACTGGGTATGGAGCCTGCTTAAAATTCTCTCTCTCTCCTTTCCCCCGTACCATGCTCCCCCATTCCCTCTCTAAAAACAACAACAACAACAACAACAACAAAACACACAGGACTTAGGGTACAATTTCCCAGCTTCTAATAAAAACCTTTTCAGATCATACGTCCTCATTTTTTTCATTGGTGGAGTATCTCTAGAAACTATTATTTTGTTTGGCTTCTTGATATTCTAGATAATCTGGTGTTTGATGAAAAAACACTGGTTAGATTTAGGGAGAGAAAAGTTTGGGTTTCTTGGTTCTTGGGTAAAAGGAGCAGAGCTGCTGAACTGGTGAAGACTTCACTTCAGTCTTCCCTTTTCATCCTGCTGTCGATCAAACTAAAGCACAGTTCACCATTATCCTGACACTGCTTCTCATTCTACGAAGCTGCCTGCCATCCCTGCAGGGAGACTACTGAGTGAATGTGGAGAGAGGGAGACAAGATAGAGTAGGAGTTTGCCTAAGTGGTCTCAGGGGAACAGCAAGCCAGGAAGTGACATCATAAAAGGTAAGCAGAACACAGGCTGGGGAAATGAACACTGAAGGTTTTCCAAGCGAAGATTCTAAGAAGTCAGCCTATTGGGCAGCAAATAAGGAGAAGCCCTACAACACAGGGCTCGGGGACGCTAGCCAAATCTAGGATCTTCTGGAAGCTAGGAATGTGAGTTCCTCTTACCTATGTTCTTCCCATAGCCCTATCTTTCTCTGCAGGGTCTCTCTTTTGTTTTTATTTCTAAAAAAGATTTCATTTATTTATTTATGAGAGAGAGGGCAGGGGGAGCAGACAGAGAGGGATAAGCAGATTGTGCACTAAGTGGAGAGCCCAATGTGGAGCTTGATCTCAGGACCCTGAGATCATGACCTGAGCTGAAATCAGGAGTCGGACGGTTAACCACCCAGGTGCCCCCCTGGGCTCTCGCTTTTAAAAAACAACAGTTACTCTTAGTCTACTCTTTCAATAGGGTCTGAAGATCTCATCTGTACATGGTGACATCATATATTTTAGAGAAGGCATGAGTACTCTACCCTACTTG
This sequence comes from Lutra lutra, assembly GCF_902655055.1. Lineage (NCBI taxonomy): Eukaryota > Metazoa > Chordata > Mammalia > Carnivora > Mustelidae > Lutra > Lutra lutra. The sequence goes on along the minus strand of NC_062292.1, from coordinate 41,927,865 downwards.
CAGTTAACACACATGTGTTATGTTAGGTGCTTTAGTCAGGAAGTCGTAGAAGGCACTTCTCTAAGTGTTTTAGTTAAAGAGTGTTCCTCTACCTTCTACTGAAGACGAATGATGGAGAAACTCTTCGGTGCATCTGAATGATATAAAAACTGTTCACAGAAGGAATTAATTTCACAGCTTTTTAGGGCCCAACTGGGGGCACTAGGTATTGTGAATGAGACCCTGGAGTGGTAAAGACTAAGAGATCTTCAGAAACCACCAGGAACACAGAAAACAGAGATAAAAAGAATGATCAGCTACATAGGCCATATTAAAAAGTGCTCCAAAACCAAGAAGTGGGCTCTCTCCTTTCATGCCTCTTGAAATTCTCCCATAATAATTTCATTGGTTGGGACCTGTTTCTGATCAAAGAACAGAGTGAAGATCGTCATTAATTCAGACGGCAATCCTGGAAAGGGACGGGAACCAGGCTGGTTTTGATTTGTGAAATGTGTAGGGCTCTCAGAACACCAGAGACTGGCTTAGAAAATTCCCCACAAAAGCTTTTAACTTGAAAGTTATCAGGAGTTCAGGAAGGCACGTAATTAAAACCAAACTCTTCCGACCAAGTTTAAAATAAAATTGTGGCTCTGGAAAGCTGGGCCCAAGGGAAAGGAATGAGACTAAGTCACATGTCTTCTGCCAAGACTGAAAGGGGTTTAACTTATGTTCCTTTGGAGTTAGGGCCTGACCCCACAGTGATGGGAAAAAATCTCCTATTTACATTTTCCCTGAAAGGGACTAAGCAGAGAGAACATTTTATATCATGTTTTCGTGCACTAGCGGAGCCAGGGGAAACAATCTGAGCTATTCTGGGATGGCCTACAGAGAACCAGCCTTTCCCTTCAGTGTTCTCAGACTAATGACTGATGATGAACAAGTCAAGGATGGGAGTGTGGTTGCAACATGGACCTTTCGGATTTGTAGGGTTACTGCAAAGCTACTCAATATCGGAGCTAATTGACAAGTAATAGAATTCTGTAACTTCTTGAGCTTAAGAATCATTCTGATTTCCTACTTATGTCTCAGAGAGACAAAGTTTTCCTAGCTTTCTACCTTAAGGGAAGAATACTCTTTACAACTCAAACAGATGGGACTTGAGTAACTTGAAAGGAGAGGCTCCCAGTCTAGCTTGAAAAGGGATCTTTCTGAATCTATATTGTTCTAGTAATAAACTTGGGGATCCTGCACAATTTGGAAAAATACAGGGGCGGGGTGGAGAAAAACTTTCAAGACTTACACAAAGGTGTGACAGGAAAGGATAGTGATGGTGAGGCCTATATCAGGGTTTTTCTCCACATCTAAAAAATTAATATTTCCTTAATATCATTAAAAAAAATCTCACTTGTATTAGCTTTCTATTGCTGCTGTGACAAATTATAATAAAGTGTAGTGCCTCAACACATCCATTTATTATCTCACAGTTTTTGCAGGTCAGAAGTCCAGCATAGGTCTACGGGGTTCCCTGTTCACGTTCTCACTGGGCAGAAATCAAGGTGTCTACTGGCTGGGCTCCTAGCTGGAGGCTCGGGGAAGAATCTGCTTTTAAGATCATTCACGGTGTTGGCAGAATCCAGTTTCTTGCGGCTGTAGGTCTTAGATCTCCACTGCCTTGCTAGCTGTCAGCTGGAGGCTGCTCACCGCTCCTACAGGTGTCCACATTCCTTCCCGCAAGGCCTCTTCTATCTTCAAGCCAACAACAGCAGACTGAGTCCTTTTCACACTTCAAATTTCTGTGGCTTCCCCTCTGTCATCAGCCAAGAAAGCTCTCTGCTTTTAAGGGATCATGTGATTAGATCAGGCCCACCCAGAAAAATCCCCCTGTCTTAAGGGGAATTGTGCCACATGACATAATCAGAGAAGAACTATCTCATCATATTTCTGAGCTTTGGAGATTAGGCCAGGACATCTCTGCGGAGCCATTTCAGAATTCTAACTAGCACAAGGATCCCTCTTTAAAAAACACGTGGTCTAGGGGCTCCTGGGTGGCTCAGTGGGTTAAAGCCTCTGCCTTCGGCTCAGGTCATGATCTCAGGGTCCTGGGATGGAGCTCTGCATCCGGGCTCTCTGCTCAGCAGGGATCCTGCTTCCCCTCTCTCTCTGCCTGCCTCTCTGCCTACCTGTGATCTCTGTCAAATAAATAAAATCTTAACAAAAAAAAAGAATTAAAAACAAAAGCAAAAACAAAAACACGTGGTCTAGTTTATAACTTCCTCAAAATAAGAAATATCACTAGTACATATGGCCAATCAGCTGCAGTTAGGTGATGATATGCGTTCAGAACTAGAATAATGCCGAGAACGTGGTCTTGCACTGGGGAGAAGCTCCTGTCCGTGCAAGCAGGTGCTGTGTGTGAGAGTGTGCGTCCCAGTAAAATTTAGCTTTTAGAAGGATTAAATTACATATAACTTTATCATATTATACTCCTTGATTTGTCTTTCCCAATTATTTAATTCCCATGGAACATAAGCAAGAAAGTCAATAAATACAGTACTTAACGTTCAGTTTATATCATACATTTTTTTTTTTTTTAAGTTTTCAGAGTGAGCGCACTTAAGTGGAGGGAAAGGAAGAAGCAGACTCCCTGGAGGGCTTGTTGCCCTGGGCCTATGCTCTCTCTCTCTCTCTCTCTCGCTCTCTCTCTCTCTCTCTCTCTCTCTCTCAAATAAATAAATAAATAAATACAATCTTAAAAAAAAAAAAGAAAAAGGCTCTGCAGTAGACACTGTTACTGATCACCACTCACACCTACTTTAGGCATTAACCTCTCCATTCCCAAAGCCTGGGAAAAGACGGATTTTTTTTTCTTAACATGGTAAATGTCCTTGTATAACAAACAGCCTGCTTGAGCAGCAGTTTTTTTAGATTTAGACAGCTACGATCAAATCAAAACCTTTGCAAGGGGGTTAGTGAGGCTCTCCAGACCTCACATTTCAAGAGGAAATAAACACTTGGGAACCTAAATAACATAAGGTAAACGTTTTTACTTCTAAGTAGGTCCCACATAAGGTCAGGCACTTTCTCTGCTCTTAGCCTTTTCTCCTCCTGTCCCCAAAGAAGCCAAAATATTAACTCATGTATCTTGGAGCTACCGATGCACTAGCCAACTGCAATGAACAGGTATCTGAATTGCCCCGGGAAGATCTATGGTTGGCCTTCATTTCAGAAATAGGGTTTTCTAGTATGTGGCCTTTGACTCCTTTCCAGGTGCGCAAATGGGATAGGAACAGAGAGACCAGATCTTAATTAGGAAGCAGTGTTCATTCCTTGTATGTATATTAAATACCTTTGTGTGCCCAGCTCTGTGAGTGATATTTAGAGGAAAAAATAGATATGTGCAGAATCTAAGACATGGTTCTCTAATGTCAAAGAGCTCTTCTTTGGGAAGGAAAGATAAGCGTATTCATAAAACAATGAGAGAATGATGCAAGAAATTGATCAGACACTAGATTTTCTGCTAAGTACAGCAAATAAAAAAGTAGCCAGAAAAGAGAGAGACCAATACCGACTACAGATTTTCCATAAGGTTTCATGGAAAGAACAGGCCTAACGGGTTCACCAGTCTGGAGTTTGAAACTAGGTGGTCATGAAGAAAGACACTATCATGAATGACTTGTAAGAAGTCTGGCACAAGCTGGGACCTTATTGGGGCCATAGTTATCCCTAAATGCTACTGGAAGCTCTAAAAGATAACTCAAGCTTTTCTTTTCCCTTTGCATTCTTTCACTAAATTTGATTCCACTGAATTTGATTCTTCCACTAGAAATGTTTTATACCCCCCCATATAGACCTTAGGTATTAGATACATAAGATTCTTTGGATTTAGGGGGCTAAATTTTTCTCCCCAAACAAAACAGGTAATTCAGAATGAAGAAATTTGGGAGAGGGGAAGTATTTGCAGTCTGTTTGATTTTTGGCAGGAGAAGGGTCCCTCAGATAAGAAAATCTTCAATAATTCAGGCTCTTCAAATTCAGAACTTGTTATAACTTAACAAGTCCTGAATTCAAGCGTATCTTTGTACCATCTTTTACTTATTTATTTATGGGTGGGGAAGGGCAGAGGGAGAGGGAGAGAATCTTAGGCAGGCTCTACACCTAGCACAGAGCCCAATTCTGGGCTCAGTCTCACAATCCTGAGATTATGACCTGAGCTAAAATCAAGAGTCAGATGCTTAACCAACTGAGCCACCCAGGTGACCCTTATACCACCTGTTTAAAAATTACTTTATAAAGCAAATTATAGTAGCATAAGCGAAAGAAGAGAAATAACCTTATTAAAGGATCTACTTTTGAGCACTTAGAGCTTTAGCATAATTACTTATATACAATTAATACACTCACTAAAAAGTCTAGATTACTACCTTAAAGGGTATAGCAGATCTTCATTCCTTGGCAATAGTTCATCACAGATACTTACAAATAATAAAACTACCTATTTTGAGATGATGCAAAATTCTGACTTTTGACTAGTTTAGATTTGTTTCTTCCTAAATTATTCAGTAAAGCTTTTGTTCCTTTGATAAGGTTTAGTGATGACAGTCTTTTTGAAATAGGTTCAGTAGGCAGGGGTACTAGCTGTAATTCGGGAGTTGTATACTGGAGACCGGAGTCTCACTGGCCTGGCTAGATGGCTTACTGCTTAAGCACTCCAGCATTTACTTGTTAGGTGGTCTTAGCTAATTATTTAACATCTTTCTGCCTCAGTGTCCTCATCACTACAGCAGGGGCAATAGTACCCAGTGTATAATGTTATCAAAAACACTAAATGAGACAATAAACATAAGTGCTTGGGACTGTACCTGGCATACAGCAAATGTTCTATAAATGTTAGCTACTGATATTACCACAATTTCTCTGTTTTTTAATTCTCTCTTCCACTCCTGTTTGGTCCTTTGGCTCTGCCAATGCTTGTTGGCGGCAAGAGTAAAGAGCTCAAACAAATTCCTTGGCACACAAGAAAAGGGTTTTGATTATTTGTAGATTTTGATAATCCAGGCTAATTCCTACTTACCCTTTCTAACCTACAGACATTGAAGGTCATTATTTTACTGTCTGGAGAGTTATACTCCCAGATAACCAACCACATGAAGTCAACAAACACAAAGGTGTGAAGAGTCCTGTATGAAAATATTGCTTTCATAATGAACCATAAAGGCTAAGGTCCAGCCATACTTTTAGTATCACCATCTAATCACCGCACCGGTAGAACTCCCTGCATTGTGTAACCAAAGACGATGGGCTGTGATGAGAATTAATGCCCCAGTTGTGGATAACCGCCACTCACTGCATAATAAACAGGTTAAGAACAGAAACAAAAAGGGGCTGAAAAAGAACAAAAGGGGATGAAAGCCAACTCCGGTTGCTTCCCTTGGGTCTTCTGACAATAATTAGTTGTCTGTTCATGCAAATATTATGACTGAGAAAGAGAAGTGAAAAACAAAGCTGAATAAATTGAAAACTTTTTCAAATTCGAAAAACAACCCCAGGTTGCACAGCTGATTATGTACAGAAAATAAAATGAGAACCCTACACTCTTAACTGACCCTAAACTGACCTCCTAAATTTCTGGATTCTTCGGGAACTAAAGCTTATCACCGTTAAGAGGTGACTACAATACCTCCAAACAAACAAACAAACAAACAAACAATATATAAGATCTGCTTTCTGTGCAGTAACTGAATAACAAAAACAACAGGAAGAAGCCACACGTTGTTACTACCTCCCCCACCTCAAGGTTTTATTCTCAGCTCCCTTATGTTATATCTACTCCTCAGACAAGCTCACTACTCCCATAGCTTAATCATAAATATCAGTGTTTTCAGCCCATACTTTTCTCCTGAGCTTTAGACCAAATTCTTCCTGGATACCACTACCTGGATGTTCCAAACCTCTAACATATCCAAAAGTGAAATCATTTCCCCCACTTCATGCCTTTTTTTCCCCCTCCCCCGTATGCCAACTAAGTTTTGTCACGCCATCTTCTACTGAGTCACCTAGACCAGAGACCTGGGAGTCATCTTGGACTCTGCCTTCTCACAAGTTCATCCTTAGCCCTATTCTATCAATTCCCAAGTCTTGTCAGTTCTACCTTCTAAACAGCTGAATGCTTCTCTGTTCTGCCTGGATAATGTCTTTGTTCAGGCCCTTATCAATTCTCACTGGAGTATAGCATTCGGGGCAACGGACTTAACCTCTAGACTCCCCCCGCTTCAATCCTGCCTCCACAGATGCCAGAAATCTCTCAAATAAGCAATACTGATCACAGCAACTTTACAATCCTTTATCTACAGGATAACTCCCCAAATCCTTAGAATGACATATTAAGCCCCATGTGACCTGGCTCCTGCTATGTTTCCAGTTTCATTTCCTAATATACTCTTAAATATATCTTTTGTTCTAGCCACACTGATCTGCAGCTCTCAAAATAATCCTATACTTTCTCATACATATTTTTCCCACTTTTGTAATGTAATTTCCTCCTTCTTCAACCACCTATCTTCTATTGTTCTTTAAACATCCGGCTAATGCATTTACACTTGACTTATCTCTTAAAACAAAAACACCTTGTACTTGATTTTCTTTTTCATCTCTCTAGTTAGACTGTCAATTCCCTGAAGGCAGGGACTGTATCTATCATTTCTGAATTCCAGTGTCCAGCATAGGGCTTTTGCATAGCAGATGCTCCAGGAATGTTAATTTGGTGAGAAGACTGAAAATAGAGTAGGTGGCCTTGATAAACATTTATCATGGAACCAGAAAATTGGAGGGCCAAGGGTAGGGCACGGCTTGCCTCTCTGTGTTGTCACATGGAAACTCCACGAAAGGAACTGATGCCTTCAAAACTCTCAGTCTCTCTGGTCGAAAAACCATGACTTCAGATGCCATCTCATACAGCTTTTTTTTTTTAAGATTTTATTTATTTATTTGACAGACAGATCACAAGTAGGCAGAGAGGCAGGCAGAGAGAGAGGGGAGGAAGCAGGCTCCCTGCGGAGCAGAGAGCCCAATGCGGGGCTTGATCCCAGGACCCTGGGATCATGACCCAAGCCGAAGGCAGAGGCTTTAACCCACTGAGCCACCCAGGCGCCCCATCATCTCATGCAGCTTTATGTAGAACATGGGTTAACGAGTCCAGCACCTCAGATTCCAAATAGGGAAACCGCTTTTGTTTCTACAGGTTCTACTATTCTTGCTTAGGAGGGTCCTTGGGTTATAGAATTACTGCCATTGACTTTTCTTGAGTGGAATTAAAAAAGAAAACAGATACGCTAGTGGTTTTCATTAGGAAAAAAAATGGTTCACAGATTGCATCCTTCATTAGCCTTTTTCACCCAGACAAATGTTTCTCATTCCATGACAATGGATTATAAAGCAAAGTGAAGTATGAATTCCAGATTGGTAGTGCCCAGATGCAGAATGAGAGGTAGAAAGGACAGGATAATACACTAAAGAACTGTTTGGTATTTGCCACAGGAGAGCAGAAAGGACATGCAAAGAATGACTATCAATAATGAATGGTCTGGAAGGCTAAGAGGCTGAGGGGAGGCTGTTAACCTGAGAGGTCTGTGAAAGCAGCGATCCTTTATCACTCACTTGTTTACCAAAAGTTCCCTGATTAGTCTGTAGAACTGGTTATAAAACAAAACAAGTTGGTTAATTGTTCCCTTTATTTATATTAATGGCTGGGGTGAAAAACGTTATGAAAAATCTCTACATTTTCAGTTGAGATATAAATCCTGAAGGAGTAACAATCCAGATTAAGTGGGAAAAATGCTACGGATCTTGCTTTATAGATGCAGGCCCAATCCTATTATCATAAACACCAAGCAATTCAATGAAAATCTGTCTAATTAAAAGATTCCCAGGGTTCAGCTGATGACCTACCTACTTCAAGAATGTTCCATATAAGAAGTAAATATCAACTAAGCCCTACAAAGTGGACACTCTTTAGTATTTTATTATTTTTGATATACCTATATTGAAAAATATGTTGTTAAATTAGCAAATAATAATTTGAGACCATTGACCAATGACTGATTACCTGGCTCTTGTTTTCAAGATGATTTAGAACTGCTAAGCCATCTAAATTGACTAATTTTTAAGTTAACAGAATTTATATACTTGAGACCCGATAATATAAATGCTGAGGAAAAAGCAAGAGCTAGAGGTGTTTAATGTATTTGTAGTTCAGAATTATTATTTTTTTCAATGTTGGAAAATTACATCAAAAGGAAGTTTTATTTTTGTTTTTTAAAGATTTTATTTATTTATTTGACAGAGAGAGATCACAAGTAGGCAGAGAGAGAGAGGGAAGCAGGCTCCCTACTGAGCAGAGAGCCTGATGTGGGGCTCGATCCCAGGACCCTGAGATCATGACCTGAGCTGAAGGCAGAGACTTAACCCACTGAGCCACCCAGGCAGCCCAAAAGGAAGTTTTTCTACTAATTGTGTGAACCCAGCACCTCACGTAGTTGTTTCAGAGTGTGAGAACAGAGGCTAAGCCTTCAAATTCTCATACATAAATCACTGGTGTGGTTCCCATTAGAAATTTGAGTTTCAAATTAGAAATTTGAGCCCAGGGGCACCTGGGTAGCTCAGTTGGTCAAGTGTCTGCCTTCCGCTTAGGTCATGATCCCAGGATGCTGGGACTGAGCTCCACATCAGACTCCCTGCTCAGCCAGGAGTCTGCTTCTCCTTCTCCCTCTGCCTCTCCCCCGAGCTTGTGCTCTCTCTCTCTCTCACCCTTTCTCAAATAAATAAAATCTTTTTTAAAAAATAAAATGACTATTCTCAATGGTATGCTCTTAATATTGCTGTTTTGGTCTCTGTTGACCCTGAACAGTGAAATTTTTATTATTATTTTTTTTTTTTAAAGATTTTATTTATTTATTTGACAGACAGAGATCACAGGTAGGCAGAGAGGCAGGCAGAGAGAGAGAGAGAGAGGAGGAAGCAGGCTCCCTGCTGACCAGAGAGCCCGATGCGGGGCTCGATCCCAGGACCCTGGGATCATGACCTGAGCCGAAGGCAGAGGCTTTAACCCACTGAGCCACCCAGGCGCCCCAAATTATTTTTTTTTAAACAAGTCTTTGGGCTTTCACACTAGGTCAACATCTCTTTTGTCTCTAAAATTTGTGGAGCTCCCTGAATAACAGATCTACTCATCTCTGATTTTTTTTACTCAGGGAAAACAGAACAACTTCCAGACTGACTCAGATATCTTTTCTTTTCTTTTTTTCAAGATTTTATTTATTAGAGAGACAGAGAGAGCACAAGCAGGGGAGGGAGACAGAGGGAGAGGGAGAAGCAGGCCTCCACAAGGGCCTCAATCCCAGGACATAGCCATTTTAGAGCGCGGTGAGGATACTAAAAGAATGGATGATGGATATTTTCGTTATGGAAAGAGAGGGGTGTATTTTTAAAAACCATGTTTAACAGTGTAATTTTGTGTTCAGAGAATGAAAAATATTTTCGAAATACAAATTAGAGGAAGTAAAATCTTAGCTGGTTAAGACACATACTATCTTCCATATGCTAGTGATTTTTCATTAGGGAGAATACTAGTCCTTTAATCTCTAGGCCAGCATTACATTTTTTTCTTAAAGATTTTATTTATTTATTTGACAGAGCACAGTGAGACACACAGTGAGAGAAGGAACACAAGCAGAGGGGTGGGAGAGGGAGAAGCAGACTTCCTGCTGAGCAGGGAGCCTGATGTGGGGCTCCATCCCAGGATGCTGGGATCATGACCTGAGCCAAAGGCAGACACTTAACCGACTGAGCCACCTAGGCGCCCCCATTATTACATTTTTTTTTTTAAAGATTTTATTTATTTATTTGACAGAGAGATCACAAGCAGGCAGAGAGAGAGGAGGAAGCAGGCTCCCCGCTGAGCAGAGAGCCCGATGCGGGGCTCGATCCCAGGACTCTGAGATCATGACTTGAGCCGAAGGCAGCGGCTTAACCCACTGAGCCACCCAGGCGCCCCCCATTATTACATTTTTATACTATTAAAAAGGGTCCTAGTTTGCCAAGTACAGAAACACAGAATTACGTCATGTTAAAAGGATCAGAAGCTGATGAGAGTTGAAAAGTAAAGGTATGATGAGAGAGTTTCAGTTTTCTAGTACTGAGAAATCATCCTGTTTGTTTTCTCGAGTTAAAAATCATACCTGTTTGAGTTACAGTTTACAGTCTGCCCAAGCTGCTGCTTGAACATCTGGCTAAGAGGAAGGGGTCCAAAACATGCTCCCCTGTGAATAGCCATTATTTAAAAATTCCCTTTGAGAGCATTTTCCTTATACGAAAGCATTTAATATTTAGCCTGTTTAGCCATAGTAAGAAAAAATCATAAATATTTATACGCTGGCTCAAAATTTCAAACATTTGTTTAGAAAAATGTTGGCTTCTTTGTGCAACTTTTAGCAGAAAACCGAAGGTACACAAGTTTGCATGGGGAGAACGAGAGGTGTTCCCATCTTAACTCTGAGATGCACACAGACATGTCCCTGCATCCTTGCTAAAGTATTTCTGCCTCTAAGAGAAATATGAAGACCTGTAGCCCACACGGTCTCAGGCCCTATGGGATCCATGTTTCCATATGCTCTGACTAGGATTCGAGAATCAGTCGTGGGAAAATCAGTAGAGTCTGTCAATTCCCTCCATTGGTCTACAGATACCGCCTTCCTCCTTCCTGCAATTTCAGTTTCCTGGGTCCTCATTATGCCTGAATTTTGGATTCCCACAGCTATCCAAGCTTTTAACTGTCATCTTTGACTCTAGAATGTCCTTAACCTTCCAATGTACTTGGTATAAAACCAGTGTTGTGGATAAATATGGGTTTTGAGGTCAGAGAGACCACGCTCTGCTGCTTACTAGCTGAGTGATGTGGGGAAGCCACTTCTCTTCCATGTATCTCAGTCTCCTCACATGTAAAATGGTGAGAGCAACACTCACCTTTCAGGGTGGCTAGGGGTGAAATGAGGTAATGATGGTGTAGCAGCAGCCAGTGAAAATAACTGGGCATCAGAAGGCAAAGAGCGCAACATCGCCACCACAACACTAGTCATTAAAGAGCACCACATACAGAGTGAGAGACGCGATGGTCACAGCATTCAAAACCAGTTAGCACCCTAGTTAGTTAGGACGTGAGAGTAAACTAGGCTACAGGGGACTCTTAGGAGATAAATCCTAGTTTTGTAACCCATTCAACCTCCAAATTAGTCTTGCATATCCTTTACTCTCTCAGACAGTAAAGACACAAGCAATGTAATAGAACATGAATGATATACAAAAATCAACAGTCTCCAGAGTAGAGCCCAAGGCTGTGTGGACCTAGAAGCTGGTCACAGTAAGCAGATGCTATTATGGGAATCCACAGCCACTGACCACTAACATTGGGATGCGGTCTCTTATCAGGCCATGCATGTGCTGGTTTCCTGTAAATCCAAATTTTCAAATTCTATCCCATGGTGACCTCTGTCTAAAAAGTCAGGGGATGGGGGGGATGATGGAAAGAGGCTGGAAACGGTGGATGACAGCTGTGAGGACTGAGACAAGAAGAAAGTAGTACTTAACTGTGAAGAAGAAATGGGTTCAAAGAGAAAAGGAAAAGGCACATGTGTCACCAAACAGAATTTGCTGAGTGCTCTGGGAACTGTGGTTACAGCAGTGAACAAATGTTAACGATGGGTTCTTTACACCAGACGTACTGCCAAGTTTGGTAAGAGGGACAGGAACAAAGGGACACACTACTGAAGTAAAAGTGCTCCATTTTGTGGACCTCAGTTGGAGGCCACCAAAAAGTACCCAACAGCTGTTGAGGGGAAAGCATTCTGTGGCTGCTGTTGCTTCTTTTTAAATAAGTGTATGTTTATAGTCCCTTTTATTTTTAATTAATATTAATTAATTGAGAGAAAGAGAGAGGGAGAGCACATGTGTGTGCAGGGGGCGGGGCACAGGGAGAAGGAGAGAGAACCCCAAGTAGGCTCCATGCTCAGTACAGAGCTCAAACAAGGCTCTATCCCACGACACTGAGACCATGACCTGAGCTGAAACCAAGAGTTGGACACTCAACCAGCTGAGTGCCCCATGGTGCCCCATACTCTGTAGCTTCCTAGAAAGGAAAGGCAGCAGCCTATGGAACTCTCCCAGAACTCAACAAGGATGACATATACCCTGGAGCCTCCCAGTCCTCTCACAGAAAGAAGTCATGAATGAAAGAGCTTTATAACAAGATCCTTTTGGTATTCCGGTAACTAAACATCTCAAGCTGATGTCCTAGACCAACATGTCACACACCAAATGCCACTCCATGGTAATTTATCCCATGAGAAAGACACCGAAAATGAATATAAAATAACTCAGAAATGCAGCAGTCAATTCTGGTTTCTTGCAGATATTTCCCCCACAGCTCCCCAAATAAGGAAGCTGTGACCATCATGCTTGTTATTCTGTATATACAGTAGAGCACAATCTTGTTCCCTAGAAGGAACTGCTACCTTGCCTACTACCTAATATGCCCATCGGGCTTCTCATCGCTTGCTATTGGTAACAGTCCTCGCTTCTGTCAGTTTCCTACGGAGGCAGACACTAAATCAGACGCAAATTGCTTCCACAGAAATATGCATTTGAGAAAAAACTCAAGTGGATCTGCCTAGGACATTACAAACACCTCCATACAGCTGGTTGTCAATAGCTAGGAGTTCTTTCTTTGCCTTTATAAGCAGGAAACTTCCTGATGGTGACTGAGGAGTAAGAAAGACTCCAAGTGTCCATTAATTCCTTGCTCTGTTTTGTTTTTTCTATCACTCAACGGACACATAAAACAGGCAAGGGCATATTCTCTCTCACATTCACGAGGAACTTGCACATAACTGAAGTTTAATGTATATGGTTTCATGACCATTTGGGAGCTTTTTCTCTAGAAGTATAGTATTGACCCACAAAAAAACAGGAAAGGGAGCAACTAAAAACAGCCACAGAAATTAAGAAATGCATGTCAGATACAGTGACAAGGACTCTAAAATCTGTCAGACAGCTTACCAACTGATGGTTGAAAGCTAAAAGACAGAAACTGTAGTCTGACATAGTTAAATCTGCTTTTACTTAAGACTACAGTTAAGTATTGTGAACCATAACCTCCTGCAGAAAAGCATACACGGTCTTTACTTGCAAATTTTCCTTTTTTCCTCTACCGATTCCCATATGCTCCGAAATGCCTTTGCTCTAAACTTAACTCCCCAAGTTACACACACACATTCTCCACCTTTGACACAACTAGGAACATATGTAAACAAAATGCTGCTTACTCGAAGCGTCTTGGCAGTCGGGGAGGGAGATGCTGGGGGAGAATCAGACTGAGATTTCCTATTCCGAGTGAAATCTTTACTTCGGGTGTATAAAGAGGACATGGTTCCTCAGGATGGAGACAGACACTCAACCGCTGGATTCTTCACGCAACGCTGGGAAACTGGCCCTGCAGGTTACCCTCCCAGAATCTCTCCTTTTGACTTGATGCGAGAAGACTTTGGATAGAACTAAATAAAGGATAAAAGCCACCCTGTAAATTATAGTCTTGCGCTCTGAACCAGTCCACAGTTAAACAGAGTCTGAGAAGCGTGTTCCATCAATATTTTCAGTCCAGCTTCAACCACAAGTGCTCAGGATTGGTAGCTTACGATGTAGGGTACTGCGCTGAGCCACACCTTTTCTGCCTAGATCGAGTCCTTGATTCTCCCAAAAGGACACTTCTTGGTGAGACTTGCTCCCCAGTAAAACCTAACTCTAGTTTCCCGATGACACCGGATTAAATCCCAGAGGAAAGACGACCTTGGATCCTGCTGGAGACGAGCCTGGGACGAATTACCGTCACTTTATCCAGAGGGAAGAAAGAGAAATCCTCTGGAAATCATGCTGTCTTTCCTTAGCTTGACTCCACTGGGCTGGAAGGGGTTTAGAACTGCCGTGATAATTCAGATTAAACAACTTAAAAAAACAAAAAACAAAAAACAAAACACAAATAAGGAACCAAGAGTTTATGAGAAGGAAGCAATCGGAGGAAGTCAAGTTTCCCGAAGTCCTCCCAGACGAAGCTGCTTTTACATATAAACACTCACAGTCATACACACATCTTTTCCCCTCCCCTCTTCTATTTTCTGACATTCCAAATCCCTATTCGCTCAGCGAGGAATGCTGGAGAAGAGCCAAGGGCAAAGATTCACTTTCAACTCAGAATTCGGGTTGCCACTTGCAGGAGGAAAAGAAAGCCTGCCAGCTTCTAGGAATAAAGGGAGGCTCTTTGGGGACACTCTCAGGGGTGAACCCCACCAAACCTTCTGGTATCCACTGTTTCAGTTAGAGTGAGCCGCAGTTTCAACGCTGATTTCTCCGAACAGTGAGCTAAATAGGAGAATGAGGACTTTTCAACTTCTGTATCTCTTCAGTAACAAAGCCCTGACAGACACATCAGTCAGAGCACCTTCAGGCCCTTTATGTTTCATTTTAATGACATGTCATTCTGGCTGCACAAGGAAGCCCAGCAAACTGAAAATCTGGCCCACTGCAAAGGAAGCTCTTTGTGCAGTAGAGACTTTAATGGCTGAGTCTCTGAGTATACAGCTTACCAGAGAGTTTTCCAAAATGCTGCAATCAGGGAAGAACAAGACAGGAAAGGGGCTCAGGTAAGGGGAAAGAAAGGGTCAGAAATGAAGAGAGAAAGCAGAGACAGGAGCGGAAACGCAAGACTACAGGACTGAGTTACCCACAGGCACAACTAAGGGTTAAAAAGAAAGGAATTTATTTTCTTAGTGTTGAAGGTTTTTGGATTTGGCCTTGAAACATCTCAAATTTAATCTTTTGCACTCTGTTGTCATCACCACCCTATCCAACATTTCTAGGCCAAATGCTTTCTAAGCCAGTGGGTTTAGCCCCAAAGTGACAACTCACTTGTCTCTGGGCTCTTGGAAACTCTATCCTGCCCTTCCTTTTCCTACACAAAATTTATACTTTTTCCTTCAAATCTTCCCAGCATGCCACTCTTTTTTCCTCTAATTATCTTGACATTTTCTTTATTCTTATGACAAATTTTGTGAAATTAAATGAAGGGAAGTGATCAGCTACTTGGGGGTTGGTCTGAGGAATACAGGTTGACAAGGGTTTATTAGAAGAGGTCTTAATTCATTCCCAATCTAAAAAAACTTAAGAAGACTGATTAATTTTACCACAAACCAGAACTATATTGTGTCTGAAAGGCCAATTATCTTGGGAATTCAGATCTATGAATCTTACATTTTAGATCCTACTTACACAATTAATCTCATCTGATAAGAGAGTTTTTCTCTATTACATCTCTTGACTTAGAAAAGAAATATTGATGTAAACCTAAATAGTAACAGTCCCATAACAAGCATGATTGTCTAGGGAAGGATTAGGAGGGATACTTTTTCACTCGGAAGAATGAAAGTCATCAAGTTACATTATTCCTCAAAGACATGGCAAGGGGCGCCTGGGTGGCTCAGTGGGTTAAAGCCTCTGACTTCGGCTCAGGTCATTCATTATCCCAGGGTCCTGGGATCGAGCCCCACATCGGGCTCTCTGCTCAGCAGGGAGCCTGCTTCCCTTCTTCTCTCTCTGCCTGCCTCTGCCTACTTGTGATCTCCGTCTGTCAAATAAATAAATAAAATCTTAAAAAAAAAAAAAAAAAGAAAGACATGGCAAGAACAAGTCTGATCAGTCAGTTTCTGACCTGTTTCTGTGAGGTTTATACAGTGATTTCATTACTCCTTGGCAACTAAACAGGAAATGTAAAAGCCTACTACTCCCAACTATTATTCCTGTCTCTTTTTCTTTCTTGTGTCAACTTCTAGGCAGTGGTAAACTCTTTTATATTTTAAAGTGTTTTGGGGTACCTGGGTGGCTCAGTTGGTTCGGCATCTGACTTCAGCATGGGTCATGATCTCAGTGTTCTGGGATCAATCCCTGAAAAGGGTTCCCTGTTCGGTGGAAAGCCTGCTTCTCCCTTTCCTGCAGCCCCTTCCCCCGACTCATGCTCTCTTGTTCACTGTCTCTCAAATAAAAACATAAAATCTTAGGGGAAAAAAGTGTTTTAACATACGTTATCTCACCTGATCTTCTCAATACCAAGAGGCAATAACCTGGTCTAGTTAGGGGATTGGCTTTATACAGTAGGGTTGAGCAAATAAACAAACATATTAAGGCTAATGGGGGCTAGGTTTCTCAATGTTGGCGAAGGCAGGTATAAATAAGAGAAAAGGGAAACCTAGGATAAACCTTGTGATACGCAGGACTGAAGGTATCGGTGTGAACAAGTAATCTACAATATATACAGACATAAATAATGAAAGATGTAAGAATGTGGGGCACCTGGGTGGCTCAGTGGGTTAAGCCGCTGCCTTCAGCTCAGGTCATGATCTCAGGGTCCTGGGATCAAGCCCCACATCGAGCTCTCTGCTCAGCAGAGAACCTGCTTCCCTCCCTCTCTCTGCCTGCCTCTGTGCCTACCTGTGATCTCTCTCCCTCTGTCAAATAAATAAATAAAATCTTTAAAAAAAATACGCAAGGATGTGTGTGTGCATATGTATCTAAGTAAATGCATCGATATGTGTATTTCCTTCCTCTGTGCACTGAGACATGTGGGAAGACTGACACTCTAGCAGCATTTTGCACATCTAGTGCCCAGATCGTTGTTTCTACATGCCACTCTCCATTAGGAATGGGGCTCCCTGGAGAAATGACTAATTCCAGAGTTGGCATGAAGGGATAGAAAATGAGCCTGGGTCTCTTGTGTCAGAAAGTAAGGGAGCACTTTACAATAATGGGAACATGACAAAAGGACACGGAGACCTGCTTAAAAAGCCAAGCCTGGGGGCACCGGGGTGGCTCCGTCGTTAAGCATGTGCCTTCAGCTCAGGTTATGAACCCAGGATCCTGGGATCGAGCCCCACATTGGGCTCCCTCCTAGGCAGGAAGCCTGTTTCTCCCTCTCCCACTCTCCCTGCTTGTGTTCCTGCTCTCATTCTCTCTCTCTCTCTCAAGAAAATAAAAATCTTAAAAAAAAAAAAAAAAAAGCCAAACCTGAAACAATCTGAGCATCAAAATAAATAATAGTAGTGAGAAGTTACAACCCACTGAACAAAATAGGAACCCATGAGCACACATTAATATAAATAAATGAATGATAAAAAGAGAGGAGGACAGAAAGTTCTTCCTTACAATAGAATGCCTACTAAGAAATGGAGAAGTAGTAATGAAATTAGAAAAATGACCATTCTGCAAAATCAACCCAAGAAAGGAACACAGTGGATACCAAAGATAGATAAATATAGGATGAGGAACTAGATTTTACACAATCTCACAGTATCGCCTCATAAAATATTTATTAATCACAAAGGAGGAAAAGGGAGCTTTACTGTGGAGAAACCTAGCGGACACTACCTTAATCAGGTGACCAAAGCTCAGCATGCCAGTAGTTGGACAAATTGTTAGAGCACAATGAGCAGAGCAAAGGATCACTTTTGTGACACTGTAAAAAAGACATAAATTGGGTATACTTATGAGGAACACTGGGCCCAAATTGAGGGACATGCATGACAGGCCTGTTATCTTAAAAAATACCAAGGTTGGGGTGCCTGGGTGGCTCAGTCAGTTAAGAGTCTGCCTTCAGGGTCCTGGGATCATGCCCCTGTGTTGTACTCCCCACTCAGCAGGGAGACTGCTTCTCCCTCTCCCTTTCCCCCTGCTTGTGTGCTTTCACTTTCTGTCAAATAAATAAATAAAATCTTGAAAACAAAACAAAACAAAACCCCAAAAACAACATCATGAAAGGCAAGGGAAAGATCAAACTAGAGAGACATGAGAATCAGGTCTAATGTGTGATCCTGTACTGGATCCTTCTGCTACAGAGAACATCATTGGGACAAGTGGAGAAATTTGAATGTGGTCTCTGGGTGAAGAATATATAAGGGTTTTGGACTATTTTTTTAAAAGATTTTATTTATTTGAGAGAGAGAGAGAGAGCGAACGAGCAAGCACGAGAGGGGGAGGAGCAGAGGGACAAGCAGACTCCAGGCTGAGCAGGGAGCTTGACACAGGGCTCCTTCCCAGGATCACGACTGAATTGAAGTCAGACGCTTAATCGACCAAGCCAGGCAGGTGCCCCTGTACTATTCTTTTTTTTTTTAATTAATTAATTTTATTTTTTAAAGGATTTTATTTATTTATTTGACAGAGAGAGAGATCACAAGTAGGCAGAGAGGCAGGCAGAGAGAGAGGGGGAAGCAGGCTCCCTGCCAAGCAGAGTGCCCGATGCGGGGCTCGATCCCAGGACCCCAAGATTACGACCTGAGCCAAAGGCAGAGGCTCAACCCACTGAGCCACCCCGGCACCCCGCCCCTGTATTATTCTTAAAATATTTCCGTAAGTTTGAAATTGTTTCAAAATAAAAAGTTAAAAAATACCCACTCAGTTCTTTCGTATTATGAGGGTGGGAAATGGGAGCAAATGAGGTAACGTCTTTTAACTCCAAAGAACTTTCTTTTTTTTTTTTTTTAAGATTTTATTTATTTATTTGACAGATGGAGATCACAAGTAGGCAGAGAGGCAGGCAGAGAGAGAGAGGGGGAAGCAGGCTCCCCGCTGAGCAGAGAGCCCGATGCGGGGCTCGATCCCAGAACCCTGAGATCATGACCTGAGCCTAAGGCAGAGGCTTAACCCACTGAGCCACCCAGGCGCCCGTCTCCAAAGAACTTCCAAAACACAGTCTCTCATTACAGATATAATTAAGATTTTGCGTTCACCAAAGAACTGGATTTGTTAATGGCAGTAAGCAATCACTTGGGCTAAAGCACAATGAACTAAGTGAGATTCATTACGTGACCATGAATCAACTTAGTGGTTCACAAACCAGATCAATAAAAAGTGAAACAGAGGGGTGCCTGGGTGGCTCAGTGGGCTAAGGCCTCTGCCTTCGGCTCGGGTCGTGATCCCAGGGTCCTGGGACTGAGTCCCACATCAGGCTCTCTGCTCAGCAGGGAGCCTGCTTCCTTTCCTCTCTCTCTACCTGCCTCTCTGCCTACTTGTGATCTCTGCTTGTCAAATAAATAAATAAAATCTTAAAAAAAAAAAGTGAAAAAGAATAGCAAATGCCAGAGTATATTACACATGGAGTAAGGGTATGCTTTCATGGAACCATTGTTTCTGTTAGACAGAATACATCTATATGTATCCTGGGTCACAGTGTAAAATGGATTTCTTACTGTGGGTCATGGTCAAAAAGTCTGAAAGCAAAGAACAAAGAGCCAGTACAAGTCCTTCACTGGGGAGAAGCCAAAGAGTAGTTTCTACTCTGGCATGATAGGACTCTCATTGTTGAGTTATCAAACTGGCAAAAGATATGTGCTTGGAACTCAATTTGACCCAATATTATATTGCTTGATCAGTAAAATCTGAAAATACTATAAGAAGTCGCTACTTATTAAATAAAATTTTCTTTTTTGGTGGGATTTGGTGGACAAACACCAGAGAATGATTTTATTATGGCTGATAAATTTCCCAGAAACATCTCTAGTGTCAGACTGTCAGAGTTTCACCTTACAAACACTAAGACTACCCAAATGCACCCTGCAAATCCTCTGTGTGGTCTAAGGCTCGAATGGAGATTCCTTGAATGTCACTGAAGGGCTTTAACTAGAGGAACCAGTACACCCCTATTATCATCTTAAACAGGTATGCTTGGAATTCCAACTTTTTTTTTTCCTAGTTGAAGAACACAGATTCCCCCCTTTCCCCAATAAACCGATAATTCAAGATCAACAGTGTTCATTACCATATGAACAGGGAGACTGTAGTTAGAATTTGTAAGCATATTACATTTTGGATATTAAACATGGTATTATTAAGTTCACAAAAAAAAACATTTTAGATACTCTGCTTGCTGTATTTGTTCTTCCAGACAGACTAGGAGCCTATAGAAGGGGTCCTGATGTTTACCCAGGAGAGATTAAAAATATATATTTTTTTAAACTTCATCTGGTAAAGATTTTGAATAGGGCAAGGACTAAGTATATAAGGACAGAGAGAATGTGAAGACACAGGTGAGACAATAGCCAGCTAGAAAGAACATAATTTGCTCTTTGGTTCAGAGCCAAACTAGTTTTTTAAAATTCCGGAGGGCACAGTAGACAAACGTAAATGGATGTGAATTGGAAGGGCTGGATACACCTGCAAATTATGTATCAACTACGAACAACTGCTTAAAGTAAACCTCATAATTCTTTTTTTTTTTTTTTTTAAGATTGTATTTATTTATTTGATAGACAGGGTAGGCAGGGAGGCAGGCAGAGAGAAAGGAGGAAGCAGGCTCCTCTCGGAGCAGAGAGCCCGATGCGGGGCTCAATCCCAGGACCCTGGGATCATGACCTGAGCTGAAGGCAGAGGCTTTAACCCACCGAGCCACCCAGACGCCCCTAGACCTCATAATTCTATTAGATTGTAAAACCCACAGAGGCTTTATTTTATCATTGTCTAGGTCACAGAAAAACTAATCTCTTAGAACTAGTCACTTTTAAAATGAAAATGATCTCCGAGTGGTTTCACAATCTCAAATGGTCCCTATCTATACCTTCCAAGCTCTTCTGTTAAAAAAAGGAAATACAGTAACAGAATTAAGTTCTGAAGTGCTTCTGGCGAGAGGGATCAGAAAAGACCTATTAGCACTTGTGAATGTCAGATTTGAGCCTGAACTATGAGATGTTTAAGTCAATAAATAAATGTTGTACGGTTATAGTCAGAAACATCAGGCCTAGATTTTACTGATGGGGTCCCAACACCTGAAACTCAATCATCTAGAACTTTAATCTCTAAAATTCTATTTTTGGCATAGGGCCAAAAGAATCCTTTCTCCTCACCCATTTCACCAGATGTAGCAAAAGTAGGGGGCGCCTGGGTGGCTTAGTCAGTTAAGTGTCTGCCTTTGGCTCAGGTAATAATCCCAGGGTACTGGGATTGAGCCTCAGTGTCAGGCTCCCGGCTCTGCAGGGAGTCTGCTTTTCTCTCTCCCTTTGCCCCTCCCCCTGCTTGTGATCTCTCCCTCTCTCTCAAATAAATAAAATCTTAAAAAAAAAAAAAGCATAGGATAGTTCCTCTTGGAAGGTAAGCATGGCTTCCAAACCACAAGGTCTTCAAAGCTTAAAGGACATTGTTAAATTGGCAGACATTACCTAGTCTTCCAAAAAAATTTTTATGCTGCTTTCGGCAGATCAATTTTTTTTTTTTGGTAGCTTAGTTTATAAAACTTCTAAGTAGCCACAATATACAGTATTTCATTTATTTATTTATTTATTTTTAAAAGATTTTATTTATTTAACAGAGAGAGAGATCACAAGTAGGCAGAGAGGCAGGCAGAGAGAGAGGGGGAGGTAGGCTCCCCGCAGAGCAGAGAGCCCAATGTGGGGCTCAATCCCAGGACCCTGAGATCATGACCTGAGATGAAGGCAGAGGCTTTAACCCACTGAGCCACCCAGGTGCCCATTATACAGTATTTTAGTTTAGATTTAGGGAACAAGGTAATGAGTCAAATATTAACAATTAAGAACTACAAATCGTTTAAGATCCCTGTTCTTCCTTTTGGAACTAAGAGTTTAAAATAGAGCAATCATTTTCAGCCCCATTTATGAATATAAGGGCCAAAGAAAATATTTTATTTATTTACTTACTTATTTTTTAAAGATTTTATTTATTTATTTATTTGTCAGAGAGGGAGAGAGAGAGGGCACAAGCAGGAGGAACGGCAGGCGGAGGGAGAAGCAGGCTCCCCACTGAGCAGGGAGCCTGATGCAGGACTCCATCCCAATCATGACCTGAGCAGAACACAGACACTTAACCGATTTAGCTACCCTGGTATCCTGAAAAAAAAATTTTTTTAAAGATTTTATTTATTCATTTGACAGAGAGAGATCACAAGTAGGCAGAGAGGCAGGCAGAGAGAGAGAGAGGAGGAAGCAGGCTCCCCGCCAAGCAGAGAGCCCGATGCGGGACCCGATCCCAGGACCCCGAGACTATGACCTGAGCAGAAGACAGAGGCCCAACCCACTGAGCCACCCAGGCGCCCCTGAAAACATTTTTATTTTTAATCATCAACTGATACTTTTCTTCCACCAATCTATCTAATACTATTAAGTACTTACTCCATGCAAGGTATTATTAGGGTTATATAAAGTTCTTTAAGACACGACTGTTGTCTTCAAAGAGATTACAGGAAATGTCAAGATTTACATAACGGCAAAGTGAGGGCCCCATACTGCTAAAATTAATAATTAGCACCACAATGAGATATCACCTCACACCAGTCAGAATGGCTACTATAGAAAAAACAAGAAATAACAAGTGTTGGTGAGAATGTGAAGAAACGGGAATCCTCATGCCTGTTGGTGGGAATGTGAACTAGTACAGCTACTATGGAAAACACTATAGAGGTTTCTCAAAAACCTAAAAATAAAAATACTATATGCCATAAAAAAGAATGAACTCTTGTCATTCGTTATAACATGGATGGACCTAGAGCGTATTATGCTTAGTGAAATAAGTCAGACATAGAAAGACAAATACTGTATGATTTCACTTACATGTGGAATTTAAAAAACACAACAGAACAGATTTATAAATACAGAGAACAAAATGTTGGTTGCCAGAAGAGAGGGGGTTGGGGGGCAGCCAAAACAGGTGAAAGGGATTAAGAGGTACGAACTTCCAGTTATGAAATAAACAAGTCGCTGAGATGAAAAGTACAGCATCAGGCGTGTAGTCAGTAATACTGTAATAACTTTGTATGGTGACAGATGGTGACTATATTCACTGTGGCATGGCCTGATGTATTGTCAAATCACTATGCTGTACACCTGAAACTAATCTAACACTGTAGGTGAACGATACTTCAATTAAAAAAAAAAAGAGAGAACTGTAAGGGCACCTGGGTGGCTCAGTGGGTTGAGTGATCGGTCGACTCTTGGTTTCGGCTGAGGTCAGGACCTCAGGATCCCGCGATCGAGCCCTGCATCAGGCTCTGCACTCATAAGAGTTTGTTTCTCTCTCTCTCTCTCTTTTTTTGTCTCTTCTTCTCCCTCTGCCCCTCCCTCGATCTGGCACTCTCAAAATAAATAAATCTTTAGAAAAAAAAAACAAACTGTAAACATAAAAAACAAAAGTCAAAAAACCCAATCAAGTCCTACTCTTCCATATGATCTCAGTGTAATATCTAATTTCACACTAAACAAATAAGCTGTTTCTGAAGGCGACCATCACGAGCACGCAGTCAAGTCAGAAGAGCAGTGAGAGTGAGAGCGGTGCACTTACTCCTCCATTGTTTTTTTTTTGTTGTGTTGAGTGAGAGCTATGCACTTACTTCTCCACTGTTGTTCTGACTACTGGGCACCTGGAGGGGCCACAAGCATTACTTGGGGGAAAAGGGATATATG
Organism: Lutra lutra; assembly: GCF_902655055.1. Classification (NCBI taxonomy): domain Eukaryota; kingdom Metazoa; phylum Chordata; class Mammalia; order Carnivora; family Mustelidae; genus Lutra; species Lutra lutra. The sequence continues at coordinate 41,904,337 of NC_062292.1, read as the reverse complement.
AGAAGTTCTGAAGGGAACAGGAAGTTCTTTGTCACATAACTCCTTTGTCCTTCCATTTTCCCATCTTAATCCTCATTTTTAATTTATGTGATGTGAAAATCTTCCCCCTTCTTTGAGGATGGGGAAGATCGATGATGGTAACGGAGCTCTTGGATGGTAAGATGCTCTTGAGTGAGGCAGACATATTAGGGATTTTACTGTGAAATGACTCTCTTACCCTCAACTTCTCCTTTGAAACGAATCACTGCAGAGTGAAGAGTCAGTCGGTCTTCATTACGATATAAGGAAATAAAGAGCAGAAGGAAGTCATGCAATTCTTTCCATTTAATAAAGGGCTTTCGACATGTGTTCTTTATGAAAAAGCAATAAAAGCTAAAAATCAGACCAACAAAACACGACCACTAAAAGGCTTGTGTATAGTCTGGCGGGTTGCAGAGGAAAGGAGCAGAAGATAATGCCATTTTGAGGTACAAGGTAGGAACACAGAAGCAAAGTGAGATAAGACCTATAAGTTGTCTAGCATGGAGTTCACCAGTTTTTATTCGTCTACAGCACATTTCCCATGTTGCTCTCATACACGTAAATAACGTCCCAGTGTTATAAAAGTTTAAATCCCAGAAACTCACTTAAGGGTAAGGGATTATTACAGATCCTTTAAGAAACCTGTCCCAAAATTAGTTTGTAGGTTTAGTGTTTTGCAATTAAGTTTAAACAGAAAAAGACAAAGAGAAGTGAGAAGCTACCTCCTTTTTCATGTGAATTAACTTATGTAGTTTTTCCTATATTCACACTTTCTTTGTAGGCTGTATTTGATAGCAACAGCAGTTAAGTAAAGTTAGGTGGGGCAACTCAGAACGTGAGCGGAGGTTTTTTCCAAGGGTAGCGTGGGAGTGGGGGCAATTCTCCCTTAGGGGCATGTGCAAACATGTGGGAACACTGGCTCTCACGGTGACTGCAGAGTGCTATCAGCATTTAGGAGGCCAGGGGCAGGGATGCTGAATGTGCCCTGCTCTGCTCCAGACAGAGCCACACGAGGAAGGAGTAACTACTCTGTCAAAATGCTCACAATACCCTGATCAGTCAAAATGTTTCAACTGATCAGAAGCACTAACAGAGCAAATTAAATCTTTTTTGATTAGCTTAAAAGTAGCCCAAAGGGTGCTCTCTGGTTATACGGCTGGTTAAACACTAAATACTTAAAACTGTAACTTATCTAAACCTTTTGTTAAAACTATAAATACTCAGTAAAGAGTTGTTTTATTTTTTTATTTGTATTTTTTATTTTTTGAGAGAGAGAGAGAGTGAGCATGCACACTGGTTGGGGTGGGAGGCGGGTAGGGAATGGGGAGAGGGAGAGAGAGTCTAAAGCAGGCTCCATGCCCAGTGCAGAGCCCAATTTGGGGCTCAATCCCATGACCCTAAGACCATGACCTGAGCCACAAAGAGCCAGTCACTTAATCGACTAGGCCATCCAGTGCCCCAAGAGTTGTTTTAAAAAGTTGTTTATCTTAATACAGTTACTTTAAAAAGTCAAGGAAAGGGGTTGCCTGGGTGGCTCAGTTGGTTAAGTGTCTGCCTTCAGCTCAGGTCATGATCCCAGGATCCTGGGATAGAGCCCCCACATCGGGCTCCCTGCTCAGCAGGGAGTCTGCTTTTCCCTCTCCCTCTGCCTTTCCCCCTGCTCATGTGTGCACCCTCTCAAATAAATGGATAAAATTAAAAAAAAAAAAATCAAGGAAAATGATGCCGAATACTACATTTTTTATAATACCCTAATATACTTAATTATACTTTAGAGTAGTCTTTAAAATAAATTTGGTGCATAAAGATATGTTTGATATTTATGTTGTGCTTATAATCTGTATATCAGGCAAAATGTACTACCATCTGGTGGCAACATGCCTTAAACTAAGCCTCAGTATTTGGCGATAATGAGTTTCTTGACAATGTAAACTACAACTTAAAAACAAATTATAAACACAAAGGTTCAGAAATTCTACCTTAAGTTCAAGTTTTTTAACTGTCATCAGCCTGATTTATTATTTTTTGTAATGTTTTGGTAACTTTCTTTACAGCCTGTAAATTTGGCTGAATCCTCCATCAGGTAGTAAGAAAAGGAACAATATTTCCCATCATTAGTGATGGCAGAGTTTTAAGAAAAAAGGTCATTACTAAGAAGAGCAATCTATGTGTGGTTCATGTAGAAATTTTAAATCTTTCATAACTGTGAATTTATAGTTGGTTGAGATATAAAATCTGCTCCACTCATCTAGGTTTACTAAGACTACTACTCCGTAGCATTAAAAATGTAGTTAGAAACTCAACACTTGGGATGCCTGGGTGGCTCAGTGGGTTAAGCCTCTGCCTTCGGCCGGCCCAGGTCATGATCTCAAGGTCCTGGGATGGAGCTCACATTGGGCTCTCTGCTCAGCAGGGAGCCTGCTTCTCCCTCTTTCTCTGCCTGCTGCTCTACCTGCTTGTGATCTCTGTCAAATAAATAAAATCTTAAAAAAAAAAAAAGAGTAACTCAACACTTAATTTTCTTATGATAGTACAGATCCTGGAAAAGCCATGAAGGAAGCTTCCTAGTCTACAACAAACTGGCACGCACCTTTCTGCTTTGCAGGTACTGCTGACAGACACAGCGTCAATGGGCATCCATATGCTTTATGAGCTGTCTGTGTGCCGTGTATATATGCTCTATGTTCATGCTCTCCGCTAAAAATACTTCAAAATAGTTGGAAATGGAAGATGCCATTGCACTGCTATAGGTTTAGTTTCTAATGCCCTCATTTCTCTTAGGCTCAAATTATTTTCTTCTGTGCCAAGTGAATCCTCTCCATATCCAATTTTTCCTTTCTCTGCCTTTCTCATTTCCAATGGACCTAAGTTTGCCCCTTCACCAGGGATCTGCCAGAGGAAGTTTAAGCTTTGGTTCTGGTTAAAAAGTACAGCAATAACTCTGAAGAGGACATAAAAGTTTCTTCCTATACCTAAGGTACAAGAGATTAAAAAAAAAAAAAAGCCATTCATTACAGAGAAAAAGTTGAAAGATAAAACACTTCATAGGGAGAGTACTATTTTTTGTCCAAATTATTTTTGCCCATGGCAGGTAAAGAACAGTCTACGTACTGTTTAATAAGAAATCCATTTCAAACTCCCACACCATAACATCATTCAGAAACACGGCTCCTTTAGTCAGCCATGGTTTGGGGGCGGCGGGGGGGGGGGGGGACAATTCCCAGAGTACTCAAGTTAATGGTCCTGTCAACCCCGTCATTCCCACATTGCAATGCCAATGTAATTCCACATAAACACAATTATGTGGAGGCAAACACTGCTGTAGAGTATAAATATAATGCTATGTATGCATTTCTCCGAGAAACACAACATATAATGCTCATGAGGCATGGCAATGTTTGTAGCACAGAGGACCAAAGTGGGGATCAAATTAATTAGATTCCTGGAGTGTGTTGCTTAGCATGCAATTCCAGAAAGAACTAAGCTCCATGATGACTGACTGACTGACTGGCATATATAGAACCAAATATTGCTTTGAGCACAAAGGGCATGTAAGAACTAATATTTGAGTGCGCTGGGCACTGTTCTAATCAGTTTGTAAGATGCTGCATGTAATGTTACTATCTGGGCTAGTCAATTTGGGTGGTGATAATAATGCATTATTGGAGTTAAGGTCATAGTCTCTATACGTTTAGTTAACACATATTTAAACAAACAAACCAAAAAATAAAATTAACTTTTCCATAACAGACTACTGGTGACCTAGCTATCTTACAAATGTATACCACTGGTCCTAATATAAACCGAGTATACAATACCTATCATTAAAACTGGAATCAAAACTCTAAGAGCAAAGAAAATCTGTTTTTTTAAAATATTTTATTTATTTATTTGAGAGAGAGAGAGAGAAAAAGAGAGAGAGAGAGAGAGAGCAAAAGGGGGTAGGGGCAGAGGCGAGACTCTTAAGACTGTGTGGAACACAGAGCCTTACACAGGGCTCGACCTCAAGACTCTGAGACTTCGACCTGAGCCAAAACCAAGAGTCAGATGCACAACCGACTGCACCAGCAGGCGCCCGGAAAGCGAATCTATTTTTAACCACCCAGAAGGATGATCACAAAGTCTGATGGTCCAAACAGAGAAACCTGCACCACCTAGATATAGTCATATCATATCTTGTTACATTTTAAATATTGAGTACAGCAGATACACAATGTTACAACAGTTTCAGTTGTATAACATAGTGATTTGACAAGTTTATACTTTATGCTATGTTCACCACAAGTGTAGCCACCATCTGTCCTCATGCATCACTATTACAGTTTCATAGACTATATCCTTTATGCTGTGCCTTTTATTCCCACGGCATAGTCCATTTGTAACTGAGAGCCTTATCTTCTAACCCTTTCCCTTCTGGCAACTGTCGGGTTGTTCTTGGTATTTATGGATCTGATTCTGCTTTCTATTTTTTATTCATTTGGTTTTTTGTTTTGTTTTCTTAGATTCTATGAACGAGTGAAACCACATGGTATTTGTCTTTCATCTCAGTCTGACTTATTTCACTTAGCATAATACCCTCTAGGTCCAATTCATGTTATTTCCAATGGCAGAAGCTCATCTTTTCTTATGGCTGCGTAATATTCCATGGCATGTGTGTGTGTGTATACACACACACACACATATATATACACAAACACACACACTCACATCTTCCTCATCTGTTCATCTATTGATGGACACTTAGGCTGCTTCCATACCTTGGCTGTTGTAAATAATGCTGCAATAAACATGGGGTGCGTATATCTTTTCCAACGAGTATTTTTTTTTTTTTTTTGGTAAATACCCCAATAGCAGAATTACTGAATCATATGGTATTTCTATTTTTAATTTTTTGAGGAACTTCCACAGTTTTCCAAAGGGGCTGTACCAACTAACATCCTCATCAATAGTGTGTAAGGGTTCCATTTCTCTCTATATCCTTGCGAACACTTGCTATTTCTTGTGTTTCACATTTTAGCCATTCTAACAGGTGTAAGGGGGTATCTCATTATGGTTTTGATTTGCATTTTCCTGATGATTAGTAATGCTGAACATCTTTTCCTGTGTCTGTTGGCCATCTTTGGAAAAATGTCTATTCTGGTCCTCTGACCATTTCTTACTCTGATTTGTATGTGTGTGTATGTATGTTGAGTTGTATAAGTTCTTTAAATATTTTGGATATTAAGCTGTTTTTGGATATATCACATTTGCAAACATCACCCACTCAGTGCGTTGTCCTTTTGTTTTGTTGATGGTTTCCTTTGCTGTGCAAAAAGCTTTTTATTTTGATGTAGTCCAAATTGATTATTTTTACTTTTGTTTACCTTGCTTTTGGAGACATATCTAGACATATCATTATGGCCAAGTCAGAAAAATTACTGCCTCTGTTACTTCTACAATTTTTATGGTTTTAGATCTCACATTTAGGTTTTTAATCCATTCTAATTAGTCAAATATCCATATTGTTCCAGTCCTTAGTCCTCTTTTTTTTTCTTTAAAGTGTTTATTTATTTATTTATTTGTCAGAGAGAGAGAGAGAGAGAGCGAGCGCGCACAAGCAAGGGGGTGGGCAGTAGGCAGAGGGAGAGCAAGGAGCCCGATGCAGAACTCGATCTCAGGACCCTGGGATCATGACCTGAGCAGAAGGCAGATGCTTAACCAACTAAGCCACCTAGGCATCCCTTTAGCCCCCTTTTCATCATGTCCTATGGTCTGATGGCTTTAAATACAACCTGCCCTCTATATGCTCCAAAGATGCAACAGCTCTGTCATTTTTCCAGCTGGATATCTAATAGGTATCTTAAACTTAACATATCTTAAAACCGGATTCCCAATTTTCCTTCCCAACTTTCAACACCTGCAGACTTTCCCATGTCAATTGACAGCAACTCTATCTTTTCCAATTCCTCAGGCCAATAGACCTTGGAGTCATCCAAGACTCCTCTTTCCCTTACATCCCACAGATCCAGAATATATCAACCCTCAACACCTCTACCACTGCCACATGATACAAGTTCCCATCATTTTTCTTGCCTGGATTACCATAATAGTCCCTCAGCTTCTACTCTTGTCTCAAGTCTAATCTTAATGCAGCAGCTAGAATTCTTTTAAAACTTAAGTCAGATCATGTCACTTCTCTACTCAAAATCCTGCAAAGGCTCTTCATTTTATTCAGAGTAAAAACAAAGGTTTACAACATCCTATACCTACATGATCTGATTCTCTTTCCTACAATTCTCCTCTATAATTTCTTGTATGTGCCAGAACTTGCCCACCCCATGGCCTTTGCTCTAGGTGTTTCCCCTGCCGGGAATACTCTTTCTCCAGATATCTTTGTGTTAACTCTCTCACCTTCAAATCTTTGTTCAAATCTTAGTCTGTCAACAAGGTTTACTCAGGCAACCTACCTGGTACTATAACCTGTCCTCTACCAATCCCCCTTATTCCAACTCTTTTTATTTCAAACGGCATCTATCACTGTCTAACATGCTATATACTTCATTATGTTTATTGCTCACTGTCTGCCTCCTCCTCCCAGCTAGAATGTTAAGCTTCACGAGGCCAGGAACTGTCTTGCTGACTCATGTATTCCAAGTGCCTACAGCAATGTACGGCAAATATCAGGCACTCAAATATTTGATGAACAAGTGAGTGATGTTGTTTTTAAATTTAAGTGATGTTGATTTTAAATTTAAATAAAGATATAAAGCACACATTCCATGTGTGCTTTATATCTACTGGATCAAGAGGGTTAATTATGTTGTTCAAATCTTTTATGTCCTTAAGTACTTTTGTCTATTTGACATTAGTTTCTGATAGAGGTGTGTTAAAATCTGCAACGCTGAATGTCAATATACTATTTCCTTGCAACTCTGTCAGCTTTTTATAAATTTTGAAACTGTATATCAGTGTCTACAGTCCATTATTTTGTATCTTGTTTGTGGACTATTCCTTTTTTTTTTTTTTAACAAGTAAGAAATATCTTCCTATAATTTGATGCTTTTTGCTTCAAAAAGATAAAAAATTATCTTTTTGGGGGGCTCCTTTTTAGAAAAATATAAGTTCAGTTAATTAACATACAGTATATTATTAGTATTTAGTTTATTAAAATATATAAAAATATAAATTCAATTAATTAACATACGATGTATTATTAGTTTCAGAGGTAGAGTTCAGTGATTCATCAGTTGCATATAACACCCAGTGCTCATTCCATCATGTGCCCTCCTTAACTCCCATTACCCAGTTACCCCATCCACCAACCCCCTCCCCTCCAGCAACCCTCAGTTTGTTTCCTATAGTTGAGTCTCTTATGGTTTGTCTCCCTCTCTGTTTTCATCTTATTTTATTTTTCCCAGGTTTGTTTCTTTTAGGAACCAGAATCATGCTGTATGTATTGTTCTTTGATGTGCTTGTTGGAGATGTTCTCAGCCTAGCACACTCCTTTTACCCATTATATATTCCACAGAATTAGTGTCACTATTTGGGATGCTTCATTCTCCTGTTCTAATTAAGCCCAGATTTGTGCACAGACTCAAGCGCAGGGTTGGAATCTGGGGGGCAGAGTGTCAGTTTGAGCCGCTGGCAATCTGAGGTGAAGGTGTGTTGACTTGGCATTGAGCAGGTGGCAGGTGGCAGGAAATTATCTTTGGATGGATATTAATGTTGTCATATCAGTTTTTTTCTTCATGGGTATCTGCATATATTTTTCCCCATATTTTTTTTACCCCCTTCAGTATCATTTTGAAGACAGCATAAAGTAAGTAGAATAATCTGAGTGCCTCTCTGGCTTTGTAGATTAATTTATGTTCATTATGATTGCTTACGTATTTTATTTTATATTTCCTATCTACTATGTTTTCCCTTTGCTTCTTATCTCCTTTCCTGCCTTCTACTGAATCGAGTAAATACATTTTTAAAATTACCTATTTTTTCAGGGGCGCCTGACTGGCTCAATAGAAAGAACATGTGACTCCTGATCTCAGGTTCATGAGTTCGAGCCCCATGTTGGGTATAGAGATTATTTAAATAAGTAAGTAAACTTCAAAAAATTTTTTAAAAATTACCAATTTTTCCACTACTGACTTAGGAGTTGTATCTTCTATTTCCATATTCCCCTTTAGTGATTATTCCTACATTCAACAAAGTTATTTAAATGTATTTTTTCAAGTTTATAAACTTAATCAGTATCTTCTCTACTTAAAATAAGGACCTCACCATGCTTTTATATATTTAACACATTGTTGTTGCTAGAATTTTAGATCCAGTTTTTTACACATAAAAGAGAAAAATTAGCTTTACACCATATTTTAATACCTCTGCTTCTAGTATTCCACTGTTTTCTGCATGTACTTCTCTTTTTGCTTTTTTCCTTTGGTTCTTTCATTAGCAAGAGTTTGGAGGTTGAGAAGTTAGCCCCTGTGTATCTGCAAATGCCTTTGTTTCACTCTTGTATACACAAAGCACTGCATAGAATTGTAGGTTTATAATTGTCTTTCCACAGTACTTTGAGGATATTGTCTACTGCGGCCAGAGCCTAATGCCGATTTGATTAACATTTTGTAGATACATTATCTGTATTTTTTCTTTGCATTTAAAATTTTTCTCAGAGCACCTGGATGGCTCAGTTAGTTGGGTGTCTGACTATTGGTTTTCACTCAGGTCATGATCTCGGGGTCACAGGATCAAGCCCCATGTCAGGCTCCAAGCACAGAGCCTGCTTCAGATTCTTTCTCTCCCTTCTCCTCTGCCCCGCCCTTTGCTCATGCTCTCTCTCTCTCTCTCAAATAAATAAATAAAATCTTAAAACATTTTTTTCTCTATATCACTAATATCCTACAATTTCATTATGGAAGGGATTAACAGCTATGGGTTTATTTATTGTGCTTTGTGGATGAGGTTTTTCTATTCTGAGGACTCCTGCCTTCATGGATTAATACTCTATTGCAATCTTCATTATTATCCCCTCTTTTTCATTCCCTCTTTCTGCTTCTTTGTGCCTCCTGGCAGATGTGAGCTTGAGCTCCTCAGGCTGTGTTGTGTGTCCCACTTCTCCACCATCTCCACGCTGCACTGAGATGTTTTCTCCACCCTATTTCCAGTTCACTGGTTTTTCTATGAAGCTGGAAGCAGTATGCTGTGCAGTCTCTCTCTTCTGTCACCTCATTAGATATTGTTTTCATTTAAATATTTTACATTTTCACTTCCAAGACCTCGAAGTGGTTCTTTCTCATACTTTTCTGTTCTTCTTCTTCCTTTTTTAAAAAAAGATTTCTTTCTTCTTTTTCCTTCCAATTTGTCAGAAAGAGAGAGCAAGCACAAGCAGGGGAAGCAGCAGGCAGAGGGAGAAGCAGGCTCCCTGCTGAGCAAGGAGCCTGATGTGGGATTTGATCCCAGGACTCTGGGATCATGAGTTGAGCCAAAGGCAGATGATTAACCAACTGAGCCACCCGGCGTCCAGCACACCTTTCTGTTCTTGTTTCATTACCTGTTATTCTTGTTTTGTGGGATCTAACTTCTTTTGTATGTTGAGAATTTTAACTTATTTTAAAACCCTCTTTAGACTGTTCTATTACCTTTTCTCTCAGGTATCAATTCTCTCATTTGTTGGGTCTCCCGACTGCTTTTCATGGTCTTAAATTTTATGAATTCTTTATAGGATTTTGAGGACTCAGTTTCTATGACAGTGTTAAAATATGAGTATCTGTCTCTACAGGGTGGTTTCAAGTTGCCTCATCTTAGACCTGGTAAGATGCTGGCCTTGAACCCCATCTTAAGTTTGACAGCTCTGGGTTCTATCTTGAGTGGGTCCTTGTGCTTGCAGCCTCTGGCTGCCCTTTCTAATTTCTGGCCAGGTGCAAGCGATGTACTTCTATAATGCTACTGGGATGAGCTGAACTAACCCAGCCCACATTTGCAGGTAGCATAGTGTGTTCCTGGTTCATGCTCTGAGTAGGCAGAATCTTTACAAAAAAACCCTGACCCAATTGCCTATATCCATTTATAGCTCCCCTCCCACAGTGGCTTTTCTCTCCATTATTGGCCCAAAGAGACTTTCCATCTTGTTTTTAAGTATGATTGTGTACTTTTAAAAATCTTTTAAAAAATATTTACACACTACTTCTTAATTTTATAATGAGAGGAACAGGATTCAGTGTCCTTACTTTGCCATCCTGACTTGGAAGTCCTAGGAGTAGCTTTTATTTTTGAAATAATAACAGTTCAATTCTCCTAATCTCACCAGTCTATAAACATTAGCAAATACATCCAAGGATTGAACTCAAAATCAACTGTAGTTTGAACATTCCAATTACTTGTAAGTAGTTTGGATTAAAATATGTAACAGATAGACTGAAAAACCAGAAATGGAGGGAAGATTATTTTAAAAAGGTAAGAAACTTGGGACAGCGGCAGACTTAATTGTAGACCTTGTGTATAAACTCTACCATAAATGGAATCAGACTGAGCAAAAGAAGAGGGTGCTTCCCATGACCTTGGGCCAGCACTGCAGCCAGCAGAGTCTTGTCATAAGCACCACCTGCACTCCGGCACCTGGAAGACAGCCATCAGTGCAGTGGAAAGAATGCCCATCTGGGAATTCAGAACTGTTCTAGCTCATTCTCTGCCACTAAGCTATTCTACAGCATAAGTTAAGCCATGATCCCTACAGGTATTTTATCTGTAAAATAAGGGAGCTGGGCTAGAAGAGCTTCTAAAGTACCTTCCAGAAATAATTTTCTGTGATCTCAACAGTTTGGTACTTCATACTTAATGAAGTACTTACTTATGAAGTACATACTTATGCCGAATCTTCCATTCTTTGGTTTGCTGAGTTAATAACTTGCCAGGTAAAGGAAGAAAACCAGGCAGTCCTGAAGCCAGTCTTCAAAAACTGAAACTTACAATCACCAGAAGTATGGCTTTTTTTGATCACCACTCTGCAAAGGAACAGCCTACTGGTGCCTGGTGACTGGATGAAGTTTCTGTGTGGGTGTAGACACAATCTAAGTTTTAAATAGAGAAAAGCAAACCAAGCCAGACCAAAACAAAACCCCTACACACAGTCTCAGACACCACAGAGGAAAACAGGTCTTTTCTACAAACATCTGTCACTAACAGTTGAGAAGACAATGAAAATAAATCATACACTGAGCACATCAAAGCGCAGAGAGTGGCAAAAGTGGGCATCCTGCTGCAGTCACAAGATGTGAGGGGTCTGACTCTGCTCATTGTAAAGTCTGCACCACGATAGATTTCATGTAGGGGAGAGAATGAGGAAGGAAAGAATAAAGTTGGGGTTCTACTGAAAAGAAGGAAGAGTGGATTAAAAATCCAAAAATTCAGTTAAGTTGGCAAGGAAAACTCAATGATCTTAGAGCTTCTCAGCACCTGGACTAAGTCACAGTGTAAATTTCTATGAACTGTTTAATTTCACCACATTGCACTAAAAGCCACAGAGATTCCAACTTCATAGATGCGAAGATGGAGAATTAGCATGTGACCAGCCCCACTCCCAAGCAGTCTTCAGACAATATTCTAAAGACACTTAAAAAACAAACAAACAAACAAACAAACAAACAAACAAACAAACTAACCAGAACCCAACATTCACTGAAAGGCACCTTACCATCCACATGCTACGTGTGGGGCACAGTACTCTGCAGCTACCCTGCTATGTGTGGACACAGATGGTATTAGGGGCAGGGTGGGTGCCCAGGAGACTTCTGACTCCACCATCCAGTACTCGTACTCCAACAGAAACACACAACCCATCACCAGAGACAGAAAAAGTGCTCTGACAAAATTCCCAGTTGGTTCAGTCTTCACTTTCAGGCAAGCCATCACTTTAAGGAAGTTTGTGTGGCCAAAGCATTTAAGGAAAAAAATATATATATAAGTAGCACGGGCGCATTAAAGAAAATAAAGAAAAATAGAAAAAAGCCAGTCATATTTAGTCTCACCTTAGAAACACAATCATTGGTAACACTCTGGAGACTCTCCCCACTGTTTCTTTTACCTGGACCTGGGTGTCCTCTATCCCTTCACAGTTGTACTCCTATTATATACATAATTGTACATCTAGTTCATATAGTAATATTTTATCATAAGCATTTATCCAGGTTATTACACTATCTTTGTAACTCAATTTTAAATGGCTGCCTCATACTCTAATCTGTTCCAAGGAAACACCCGAAAACGGCTAGTAGTCAGGGAACAGGAAAGCAAACTATGATTCATAGTATTCCCTTGCATGGGTGAATCATAGTTTACTTAACTGTTGCCAGAATACTGGACAGTTAGGTTGTTTCCAATTCTTCCACCATCACGAATAGCTAAATGGACTCAATCTGTTTTGTTCAATAGTACCTCGCAAACAGCGTTTCACATAATAGGTACTCAAGTATTTATTGAATGAATAAACGTTTATAGAGCTGCATACATATAATGTACCGTGAAGAAAATCTCTGTATATAAAGCTTCCCGACTTTCCTATATTTAGGGCTGTTTCTTAGAGAAAGATTCCCGTAAGTGGAAATTCTGTATCAAATTGGGGCTTTTCATAGTCTGACAGTTTGCTTTCCAAAAAGGAAGTATTAACTTGCATTCCCAACAGTAAAATACACGGAGGCCCATTTCACTTTACTCACGTAAATTGGGCATTATCTTTTCAAAACTTTGCCTATTTTGGTTAGTGAAAAAAAAAAAGCCCTACTTATAATACTAATTTATAGTTTTGAATACTAGTGAGGTTATGTACTTTCTCTTATAGATGTTAACCACTGTCCATCTTGAAATAGTTTTCTAATAATCTTTACTATCTAAATCAAATTTATTCCTTAAGCTCAGTGGTAGGCTGCAATTAAAAAAAGACATTTTTAGGGAGCAAATTCTGGAAGAAATTTTAAGGGACTAACCTAAATGCATAGTTGGGAATAGCTTATTCATAGCTTATGCATTATTATTACACTGCAATGTGCTTTTATTAATTGTCAAGTTGGAAGCGAGAACTCTCAGTTCTTGATCTTTCCCTAATACTTATCTGCTATACAGCTCTGTTTTATTTGTGTCATTTTTATGGGGTGATGATGTAGCTGAGGAGGGGCAACGCTGGGGGAAAAGGTTCCCATATAATTCTTCTGGAATTTTTCTTTCAGGAAGCCATTCTAAATTAATCCAGAACCTCTAAGGGTTGTTTTCCACAACTGCACTCTATTGAACTTCTTTAGCTATGATAATCTTGGGGTGGCTTAGCAGAACTTTGTCAATCCTGAATTAGGCTTTCTGTCTGAAGGTGCTCTGTAAACAACTAAGACACAAAAAAGGTAAGATGGTCAGAAAAAACATGGTAGGTCTGGACAACATGATCAGTAATGAGAACCTGACAGTGACTGATAATTGCATCTCACTAGCTAATTCTTTCATAATTGCTAGCATAACATGGAAAATGCTCCTCTGGGGTAGAGGAATATTTGCTTTTCATTCCTTCAAAATATGCTTGCAGGAGCAGGCAAGAATGTTAGCCTACCATCTGTTCTCCACAAGGAGAGGGGGCAGAAATGTGGAATAAGGACTGTTTTTTTTTTTTTTTAAAGATTTTATTTATTTATTTGACAGAGAGAGATCACAAGTAGGCAGAGAGGCAGGCAGAGAGAGAGGAGGAAGCAGGCTCCCTGCTGAGCAGAGAGCCCAATGCGGGGCTCGATCCCAGGACCCTGAGATCATGACCTGAGCCGAAGGCAGCGGCTTAACCCACTGAGCCACCCAGGCGCCCCTGGAATAAGGACTGTTAAGACGAAGCCCAATTCAGAGTAAAGCATGGAATCAGTCAGTCACCACAATCTGCCAAATGATATGCTGATGAGATGTGTTTGAACTCTTTTAAGTCTTTACAAAGTCTTTCTCTTTTCCCTCCCTCCCTCGCTCTTTCTTTTCTTTTCTTCTTTCCTTCTTTCCTAGCAAACCATCTTGGAGCTTTGCCTACAGAGCGAATGGCTGCTAACCAGATGCTATTAACCCCCAGGAAACTAACTGAGATCATTATTGTGGACAGTCACAAAGAGAAGGGGCCGCTAATTCAGCGTCACCCAGACCACCACACTGCTCTCACGGCAGCAAGATCTCCTTATTGCCAAATCCACCGGGTAGTGTGGGGTTCTCAGACTCTGTGGATTATAGAATCAAACTGGATATGGTTACAGAGGGCTGTGGTAGCTACAGTTTGTCTTTCCAGCAATTTATCCCTTTCTTTTCTTTTGGTAACAGGATCCTTTTGGCCTGTGGGGAGCCATACGCATAGCTGACCTTCTCCTAACCCTCCCCCTGCAACGAGGGGTAGCTCCTGCTGCTACTTCCTCATTATCACAACCATCACTACCACTGTCATCATCATTACCACCACAATGGTAGCTACCATTTACTGAGCACTTCCCATGTCCAGCACGGTAAGCTTTATCTGTATTATCTCATTTAAAGGAATGACCTATGTAATAGCTACTGTTATTTCTTACATGTTAGAGTTCTAAGAAACTGAGGCACAGAAGGAGTATGTACTTTGCCCAAGGTTGCACAGTAAGTAGCAGAGCAGGGATCTGAACTCAAATTCCTTGGTTCCAAAGTGCTGGCTCTTAACCACTATGCTTCACTGCCCTTCTAACTGTCTAATCTCTGGCTACAGAAATAGGCTCAGGAGGTTTACCTGACTCAGGCAGGGTCCGCTGGATAGACAGACACTAAGACAGGGACGGAATTCTTCCTCTTGTGGTCTACACAGAGAAGGAGGCAGAGCTCCGACGACCAAGTTTTAGCCTCCTGCATTTAGCCATGCCTGATACCAGGCTGGAGCAACGTGCAGATTTCTGAGTTACATAAGCCTTTTGCCTGAGCCTGAGCCGTATGAAGTTACATTTCAGTCACCTCGAGTCCTTGAAACTTTTCACTTCCTTGTTGGACGGGACATACTCCTTCTTGGCTCTTTTGCTTCTTCTCTGACCATTTCCATGGGCACCTCTCCTCCTGGGCTTATCCCTTAAGGTGTGGCCCAGCCTCCGTCCTAATCTGCCTGCTCTTCCTTTCTCATAGCAGTGATCCTCCTCAGCGCCCCACAGTCATTTTGAGAGGCCTCCCCTGGGGAACGTGCTCCTTTTGCCCATCCTGCTTGGAACCATTGTGATGCTGAACCAGTTACTCAAATGAGTGCATCCCTTACAACAATGGGGAAGAAAAAAAGTTGAGAAGCAACTGTTCTACAAGTTATTCTTGGAAAATATCACTCATTTCAGAGTTCAAAACTATTACCAGCAGGCTGATACCCTCTAACTCTATTTCTAGCCCCCAAACCTCCCACACTTCAGGCCTCTCTATCTAACTGCCGATAGGATATTTAATTTCGTACGTCTGACAGGTACCTCAAAGTCAGCATGTCCAAAAGCAAACACATTATCTTCATCACAAACATGTTCTTCCTCCTGAATTCCCAATCTCATTAATGGCATATGATCCATGCATTCATCAAAGCTGGAAATATGAATGTCATCAACTGGACTGTTCTACAAATCTTCATAGAAAACATACCTGAATACTAGATATTCTGCTAGATCCTGGGGAGCTAAAATAAAGAACAAGAAACAGACCTTGCTTTTAAGGATTTTAGTTTAATTGGTGAATACCACACGGTAATAGTTATCACTATATATTAAAGATTAATTCAAGATACTGAGGAGAACCTAATCTACTCTAAGAAGGGGTCAAAGGAAGCTTCTTGGAGGCCCCAGTTGGGGCCTAATCTAAATCATAAATGGGTGTTAAAAAAGGGAGTGGGTAGAGGAAGAGGCAGTAAAGTAGGAGGAAGAGCATTCCAGGAAATGGGAATGAAGTGTGAAAGCTCAAAAATATGGGGTGGGGGTGGGGGGGGCCACTGATGAAGTACTATTAAACTCACAGCTTTCGTTAATTAACAACTTGCTAAAGCTAGGCACTATTTAAAGTGAAATACATTATTATTGCTGTCCTCACATCAAGCCTACAAGATAGGAGTAACAATCTCAGTTTTACAGTCAATTAAAGCACTTTTAGAATTCAGAGAGGTTAAATTACTTTTCTGAGACCATACAGCTAAAAAGAGAAGGAACTTGCGTTGGCCCTAGGTTTTCTGGCTCTACAAATACGGTTTCTACCAATCCATGTATCTTCTCAACCACTCTAGACTCTTCTTTATGTTCACTGTCCACATCCAGTAAAATATCAAATCCTGTTGAGTTTTCATATTTCTTAAGTTCCTCCCATTCAAACCACACTTAACATTAGAAATCTCATTCATTATCTTTCATTTAGATACAAATAGACTCTAATTGCTCTCTAGGTATAAAAAAAAACTGTGTGTGTGTGTGTGTGTGTGTTGCATATTACAGCAAGTCAGATCAGAATTACTTCATTTTCTCCATTTGAGATCCACTAACTTACCTGTATAAGTTCTGTTCCACAGAAGAACTATTCCTGCTTCTGTCTAGAGCCGGCCCTGGAGTCTTCTAGGGTGTGATCATGGACTCCTTTGTCCTCTTTATGTTCTTTTCCTGAGAGATCTCACCCAGTTCACCATCTCTGAGTATCATCTTTAAGACAATGACTCCCAAATAGCTTCATCTCCAGCTCTAGTATCTCCCACGATCACCAGATTCCTATATTCAACTGCCTATGTGATATCTCAACTTGTCTGTCTGATAGGAATACCACCTGCCCCATTAAAATACGAGTATTATGAGTGGCAGGATCATTGTCTACCTTATACATTTCTGTATCCTTAATGCATAATAGTTAACACATACTAGGTAACCAATAACCATTTCTTGATTGAATAAAGGCATGCTGCTGTGTGAGCCAAAGACTTCCTGAATGGGACTGAACTGTCCTAGGGGGCCTTTAAGAATTTGATTCTCTGTGGGTTAAATGGGCATTTTTGGAGTAGAGGAAGGAATAGAGATTGGCTCTAAGTCCCCTCAGTGTGCCATAGTTAATCCTACTTTTTAATAATGACCTGGGATATTAGCAATCTCTAAATATTATACCGGTAGGAAGAGTGTTTGTCAAATCTGCCTGTTAAGAATCACCTAGGCGACTTCTATTATAATACAGATTCCCAGGCTTTCCATCCTCCACCACCATCTCCCCTCCTAATTCAGAACCTCAATGGGGAGAGGCCTAAAATTCTGTATTATAAACAAATGACCCCAGTAATTCTTACTGACAAGTTTGAGGAAGACTACTAGAGAAGCTTCATAATTACGTAATTATTGAAAATGGCTCAGCTTGCTGGATAGCAGTATTCAAACTTGCCCTTAGCGCTAAGTTGAACACCCCCAAAGTGATTTATAAGTTGCTCAAACACTATTTCCTTAGGTTTATTTGAGAACCAGAGGTCACCAGTGACTGGAAAGATTTCTTAGACAACATGTCATATATTAGGCAGAACTTTATTCTATAGAAAGGATCTGGTTTTGTTTACTTGGCACAAAATTCATTGTGCCAACCCATCGATGATTCCCATATGTGACATGAGTCTTTACTGTGACATATCACTGTTAGCTCTCATCACTTTTTTCCTAAAATCTGTTCAATAACCAGAATTTTAGCTTCTCTTTCCAAAAATCCATTGCTCTTAATGATCATTTCAAGTAAGCTCAAGGTCAAAGCTTTAAAGAGTTCTGTCATCCCCTTTGTAAATCTCCCCCAAATTCTTCCAAAGTTAACAAGGCAAAAAAAAAAAAAAAAAATCTAATATACTCCATAACCTACTCCTGACTAAGGAATTCAAATGACAACCAGCAATTAAAGTGAATGACAGGTATCCTTCCAAGAATCTGTGAGCCTTAAAGGCAAACTTATTTATGGCCATAGCCTAAAAAAAGCAGAATTTCTCAAGTGTCAAGTGATTATATATCCCCGAACTGTAATTTTAGCTAACCTCAAAGTCAGGTCTTTGGGAGGTAAAAAGGGATGGGATTAGATGAAAAAAAAGCAGATAGGGACATATTAGGAGAATTTCAGACTTTGTCCTTAAAAGGTAATGAACTACCAGATGGCAGCTACATTTGTGGTAAGCACAGTAAACCTGTAGACTTGCTGAGTCACTATGTTGTACACCTGAAACCAATGTAACACTTTGTGTCAACTATACTTCATTAAAAAGATAAATATTTAAGAAAGAAAAAAGGTACAGGACTAAGAGAACAGAGAAATTACACTTAAAATGACATGGAAGAAATTCCCCCTCCTTTACTCCTTCATTCAGGAATTGTTATAGCTTGTTTTCTGCAGCGTGACCAAAACTGATGCTTTCCAAGTGCGGACAAACAGCAAGTATCACTTCACATGACTCCCCTTGCCCCACAAAGTGTCAATGATACTAAAGAATCGGAGGAATTAGAAAAATGCTGAATTACCAGAAAAGCGCTTGGATGAGAACAAACTGACATTTGGAGCCACGTTTACATCAGCAAACATTTCTGAATCTGTAGCCAAGAGCAGAGGCTGACAAACTGTGGCCTGGGCCGTAAGCCAAAGCCAGCCCACCAACTTGCTTTAATAAGTAAAGTTTTATTAGAACATAGCCACTCCATTTGTTGACATACTGTCTATGGTTACTCTCCCACTATAATAGCAGAGTTGAGTAGTTGCAACAGACTATATGGACCACAGAGTACAAAATATTACAATCAGGCCCTTTATATAAAAGGTTTGCTAAGCCCTGACCTAGAAAGTGTAATGTACGGAAGATGAAAACTAGGCTGGCCGTGCTGCCATTGTCCCTCCCCCAACACACACCACTGGAGAACAGACATAGACATCTGCCCTACCTGTGGACCTCAAGAAGGCAGTGTTGACCCTCCACAAGAGCCAGTAAGCAGCTCTACTAGACACCTGAAGAAATAAGAAACTAAGAATTCAGTACCATAGATAGCCCATGACTCACCAATTTGGTATACCACTTTTCAAAGTCCCCGAACAGCTAAGTAATTTTAGTTTGAGCTATAAACTTGCCAATGTTTTTTTAATTGAGGTGTATATGATACACATTATATTAGTTTCACGTGTACAACACGATCATTAGATATTTGTATATATTTCAAAATAAACACAATAAATCTAGTTAAAATCCCTTACCATAGTTACAGAATTTTTTTTCTTACCATAAGAACTTTTTTTTAATCATAAGAACTTTTAAGATTTATTCTCTTAGCAACCTTCAACCACGAAACACAGCATTTTATTTATTTATTTATTAAAAGATTTTATTTATTTGACAGATCACAAGTAGGCAGAGAGGCAGGCAGAGAGAGAAGGCGGTGGGCGGGGGGCGGGGGAGCAGGCTCCCTGCTGAGCAGAGAGCAGGGCTTGATCCCAGGACCCTGGGATCATGACCTGAGCCGAAGGCAGAAGCTCAACCCACTTAGCCACCCACATGCCCTATGAAACACGGCATTTTATTTAATTTATTTATTTATTTATTTATTTTTAAAAGAGTTTATTTATTTATTTGACAGACAGATCACAAGTAGGCAGAGAGGCAGTCAGAGAGAGGGAGAGAGAGAGAGAAGGAAGCTGTGTGCGCCCCACACAGCATTTTAAACGATAGTTGCCATACTGTTTGTTAAGTCCCTGTTACTTATGCCAATGGGTCTTAAAAATGTCCCCTCTTTTCTTCTCAGTGGTCAGTAACATTGGTATAGTTTAAGGAGTTCAGGGCAGGGGCGCCTGGGTGGCTCAGTGGGTTAAGCCTCTGCCTTCAGCTCAGGTCATGATCCCAGGGTCCTGGGATCGAGCCCAGCATTGGGCTCTCTGCTCAACAGGGAGCCTGCTTCCCTTCCTCTCTCTCTGCCTGCCTCTCTGCCTACCTGTGATCTGTGTCTGTCAAATAAATAAATAAAAAAAATCTTAAAAAAAAAAAAAAAAGAGCTCAGGGCATAAAAACATTTTTAAAGCATTGAAAAAGCCAAGTATTTTCAAAAGCACATACTGGTAAGTCATACCTGTATGAACATTGTCTTGAAAAATCATATTTGGATATGAAACTTTGGATTTTCTATGAAAGAAAGTCATGTCACTAAATGGCTGCTGACTCTTGAACTTGTTTCATCGAAGACTGAGATGGTAGAGACAAAATTAAGACTGGTAGACTGTAAGCATTTATCTTTAGGTTTTTCACCCCAACTATCCTACCTTTTAGCTTGTACATGAATTATAGCTTTAAAAGCAACATCTGTTAGCGCCTTGAGGGCAACATTCTTGCTGGGGCAAATCTATAAACACTCCATTTGCTGAAAAAGAGCTGCAAATCCCACACTAAGCTTTTTACCTCAATCATGGGGCTAGAACTCTGACATTAGCTAAGCCTAAGCCATGGTTAAAACTCTCTAGCCATGCTATCAACAGAAAGAAATGAATACTTTCATAACTAAGGTAACCCTTAGATTCCAACTGAAAGAGAAACAATTATTCCAGGAGGCTCTCTGTAATCAAAGCCATCACAGGACTGACTACTTTGATAAAAGAGTTGGACCCAAGTGCTTTGAAGACAATGTCATGAGATTGTCATCATGGTAATGATGGGGTCTCAGGAATGCTCAGGTTGGAAATGATCCTTTTCTTAAAAATGTCCTTAGTTAGTCTTGAATATGTTTAACAAAACAAAACTAAATAAAACAACTTGGGGAAAATACCAGCAGAAATCTCACCAGAATGTTAAACAGTAATTTCCTTTCAGTGGTATAACTCTGGACTATTCATTCAGTGGTATAACTATTTTCTTGTTCTTTATAGTATAAAGAATCCCCTTTTATAATAAATATTTTCTAACAGCCTCTCCCCATCTTTATTATCCTGAACTCATAGATACAAAACTTAGCCCAAATCATTTAAAAAAACAACAATAGACTATGAAGAAAAACAAAAATAGACTATGAAGAAAAACAAAAATTTATAGTGAAATATTTATTTCAATGTATACACTCTTGGGCTAATAGTACTAGAAAGTATAATGAAATAATCAGAGGCTTGGACTCCTTACAGATAGCAGTGAAAAACAAAGTCAGATGCAGATCTGTAGAATGTGTTTTATAACAATGCCATTATACAAATGGCAGTGCTATCAGGAATGAGTAAAACTAAAACTATAGTTTTTCCTCAGTTCAGATGGTGGTTGAATTTTTAGATTCCCTCTGCCATAAAATGCGAATTTGTACATAAAATCAAGTTTGGTTTTAGACTCAGATAACAGAGAGGTTTCATCTATGACTGTCCAGGAAGGTAGTCAAAAGTCAAGCAAGCTACAGGGACAACTGTCATACAGGACATATTAGGGCATCTAGCATCTCTGGCCTCTGTCCACTGAATGCATGTAGACCATCCCCCCATCGCTGTGACCCATCGAGTATCCCCATGAATGTTTACAACCTCTAGAAATGCTCCTGCTGCTTTTGAGAACCCTGCTTTACACCTTCCTATACTTAGTATATTTTCTATAATGACATATATTGACTTCATAGCCATAAAAAAAGTTTCAGTAGAGTTTCAAGCTCATCAGTGTCTCTCCAACAAAGAGACAGAAGGTCACAGGTGACTAACACAAAGCAATACCTTGAAGGCAATGCGAAGCAGAAGAAAGAAATTGGAAGAAAAGCAAAAGGTCAAGAGGTTAACTGTACTTCCTTACTAGTTGATAAACCTTCCACATCTTTGGATAAGAAGTGTGAGCAAGGCCCAAACAGATACCTCGAAGGTCAGTTTATTCTATCTCAAAAACGATTTCTGACTAGAGCAGAATTCACTGATGTAATGGGACAATGGGTCCAAAAATTACAGGGTCTCAAAGGAATACATCTGAGCTTTGATTACTGAGATTTCCTTGGCAACAGCACGACCTAAAATTAATAGAGGCTTTAAAAGGAAGATGCCAAAAGAAACTTTGTTGGTTTATATAGCTTGGGCTAGAGCAAGGCACAGTATGACCCATATATAGAAAATCACAGCATCTGCAGTATTTTAAGAAACTACAGTCGCAAAGCAAGAGCAAATGTACAGTGAAAGAAAAGATCCTTCCAGGCTAACGTGGAGTCAACCACTAGAGAAGATTCTTTAGTGCACACTGGATGGAAGGCGGCCTCCCCCACACAGAGCTGGTCGGCTGCCATGTCTCAATCTCCATCTCCTTCCTTGGGACTGCCCATTGTCATCAATTGGTCAAATCCAGGACGGCTTGCTTTTCTTCATGTGAATGCTAGCCCGCTCCCACAGGATTGTTTATAACAGCCATCACTTATTAAATCTACTGTTCTTTTTAATATCCTTATAAGCATTTTTATGTAACTAAATTTCTCAGACTTCTCAAAACCCTCTCAATTTGGGGACAAACTACCCCGTTCTCTTCATTTTTTCCCCCCTTATCTGGCAAAAGATAAAGAGGCAGAGGGAGGAAAATCTATATTTTCTTATCCTTTCACTTGATTAAAAGAAAGACTTGCTTTAAAAAACACACACACAAGACTGTGGCTGATATATGGTATACTGTAAAAAATACGACTTTCCTACATAAATAACTAACCCTGCTAGCTCTGATGGCTCACCTACGGTGTCTTTAAACTTAGTCAAACTGCTGTTCCATCTCGACAGTGCCGTCTTGTCCGGGACATACCTTACCATATTAGGTAATCAAGCTCCAGAGAGAGAGGAAAGCAAAACAGTTCTAGGATTTTACCTAAAAGGAGAATGGCAAAGATACTGCCCGGTGGTGGAGAGCAGACAGAAAATCACTGGATGCCCTCCAGCAGATTAAGGGGCTTCACAAGATTAAGTAACAAGATTTTAAAAATACTGCTTGAAAGAGGGGAAAAGACCCAGCAAATAGCCAGAAGCAAAGCTGTGGAAAAAATAGAGCAAATAGGCAAAGGAACTATTATTTCCTCAAAGAAAGAGAGCGTGTATGTTGTGGGGGGAGGGAGGAGTATAGGGAGAGAGTAAAGATCTATAAAACTAGAACTGTTGGAGTAATACCGGCAGAGAAAGATAAATGGAGGGGTAACTGAGGCACAGAAATGAAAGCCTGCTTGATTGACAGAGAAATCTGCAGGAACCTGACTTGGTCAGATGCTCAGAGAGTTCCCAGCTAAACTGGAAACATTTAGTTCTTCTTCGTTTTATTTTATTTTATTTATTTGACAGAGAGAGAGAGAGAGAGAGAGATCACAAGTAGGCAGAGAGGCAGGTAGAGGGGGAGGGGGAAGCAGGCTCCCTGCCCAGCAGAGAGCCTGATGCTGAGCTAGATCCCAGAACCCTGAGATGAAGGCAGAGGCCATGACCTGAGCTGAAGGCAGAGGCTTAATCCACTGAGCCACCCAGGCGTCCCAATGTTTAGTTCTTCTTTCTTCCCTTTCAACTCATTACTTGTTTCTCCTACTCCAGCAACCCCCTTGAAAATTTCTTCTCAAAATTCATCAGGTACATTCTAGGGCATGGACATATACTGGAGTCAGAAAGGAGCCTGGTTACTGCCCTGACTCTCCAAAGAACCCATTCTTTAGGGATAAATTAATAAATAACTTCCAGATCACATGACTCTAAGGTCAAGGAAAGTATTCCCAAAGTCTTATACTCATGCAGATTTACGAACCTATAGTTTGGAAGATAGCATGAATAAATCTCAATCATCTCTAACTATTTAAATGTATTTCTTCATTTTCACTTTACAATTTTAAAAGGTAGCTACTATGATTATCCCTACTGTACAGATGAGGAAACTGAAGCATGTGAGTTTCAACTTATTCAAAGCAGTTAAGTGGCCCAGGGAGTCCATCCAGGTCATGGGTCTGCACTCTTAACTACTAGGCGATACATAACAGACATAAAAATACACCTGAGGGCAGTACAATGGCCATGGACTAGGAACACAGCTATGTGATCCTGGCAAGTTATTTAATCTCTCTGGGCTTCAGTGGCTATCTTTAAAATGAGAAGTTTAACTAGTTTACTAGAAGTGTAAGTCTCTTTCAGTTCTAAAATTCAGTATAATTTCTATTCTATCCATCATAGAGCTAACTCAGAGTTTAGCATACGATACCACTCAGAAATAAGTTTTTCAAAGAAAGTCTCTTATTCTTAAGTGGAATGGAAGTGCTAGTTATTCAAAGATGTAATAAAGCTAAGGGAGGTTAAGCAAAGCAAAGGAGACCAAAAGCTGAGTCTATGTAAAAGATCACCTGCAATATGGTTATCAATAGAATTCTTCTAATTTAACCAAAAATAGTCATATTCTCAGAGTGAAGTGCTAGGATTCATCAGTTTCCTCTGTGGTTCTTCCCCTTCTCACTTTGAATTTTGGAGTGCCCCAGGGCACTTTGGATTTTCTTTGGATTTCTTCTCTGTCTGCTCTCATTCTCTTGGTGATCTCATTCAATCTCATGGTTTTAAATACAATCTATACATTTGCTGACATTCAAGTTTGTATGTCCAGTCTGGACCGTTCACTTGAACTCTAGATTCCAAACATGAAGTCTCTTCTTGACATTTCCAAGTGGATGTCAATCAGACATACTAAATTTAACACTCCTAAAACCCAAACTACAGGCCTCTTTTTCCCCCACTAAATTCATTCCTTCCACAGTCTTCTCCATCTCAGTTATGAAAACTCTATACTTTCAGTTGCTTTGGCTAAAAGCTTCAGTGTCAACCTTGATCACTACACCTCTCCACAACCCCAGGCTTTTTTTCACTCTATACCCAATCCAGCAGCAAATTCTATTCATTCCAGTTTCAAACTATATCCTGATTCTGCAAACTTCTCAGTATCTTTAGTACCCACTATCACTTTGGTCCAAACCGCCATCACTTTTTCCCTGGATAATTATACGCAGCCTCCTAACTGACGTCCCTGCTTCCACGCAAACCCCATTAGAGGACATCCTCAAAACAGCAGGCAGAGTAACTTCTTAAAATATAAGTATAATCATGTCACTCTTCTGCTCAAAACTCTACAATGGCTACCCACTCACTCAGATCAAACGCCAGAGCCCTTAAAATGACTTATCAGTCTATGTCATTTGGGCCTTTTTGCCCATTCTGCTCTGCCACATTGTTCTTTTCACCTGTCCTCAAGCACATCAGGCACACTTCCGCCTCAGAATCTTTGTAAGTGCTATCCCCCCTGGCCAGCTCCAGAGGTTCAGATGATGTTCAGTCTAGGTTCAGATGATGCTTTCATCTGACCACCCTACTTAAAATTCTCATGTCAACTTCCTATCCCACTCAGGCATTTCTGATTCCTGCCTATCCTACTCTACGTGGGTTTTCCAAAAACACTTACCACCTTTTCACATATTACTTCACACATTTATTTATTGTCGATTTCCTCCACTAGAATGTAAAACCTGTAAGAGCAGGGCTTTTCATTCATTGTTGCATCTCCAGTATCTAAAAAATTGCCTGATTATAACATGTTACTTAAAAGTACTTGCTCAGTGAATAAATGAGAAGAAGGTTATAAAGGGAGAAGGCAGGACAAAATCGGAAATGCATTTAGTGACTTCTGGTAGTAGAAACATTTCTGGGGCCAAGTGGCTCCCAAGGCAAGTTTCATTTTCTGTTAAAACCTAGTTCAAAACCAAGCTTTGGCAGCAAGTCTCTGTATGGTTTCTCTTTTATGTAATATGAAAAACTTACATTTAATAGCTTGCTTCTTTTGGAGCAACTTCCCAACACATCTATCCACTAGCAGACCACCATTTATCTTTTTTTTTTTTTTTAAGGTTTACTTATTTATTTGACAGAGAGAGAGAGAGAGAGAGAGAGCAATCACAAGTAGGCAGAGAGGCAGGCAGAGAGAGAGGAGTGGGGGTAAGGAGGTTCCCTGCTGAGCAAAGAGCCCGATGCAGGGCTTAACCCACTGAGCCACCCAGGCGCCCCAGGCCACCATTTTTCTAAGACAGATATCTTAATGTTCATGAATTAGTAATTCCTTAACAATATCTCCTTTACCAAAGCATTTTGAGGGGTGATTAGCCATCAAGATCTACTGGTTCCATTCTGGAGTGGAAAAATGACATTGCTAATTTTGAGGTGAGGCTTCAGTGAATTTGTTCAGATGGAGTGCTACCTGATTTGCCTAAAGCCAACAGGGATGGAGGGAGGGTGTGGACGGGAGGGAAGCATTTTGTATGGAAATTCTTACTTCTTAAAAGCCGTAAGTATCTACTTATGTCAAGGACAACAGAAGAATGTTGTTATTCTACCTACCGACTGAATCTTGATACTCAGAGTAGGCTTTTCAGTTGTCCTTCAGGAAGACATTCCTTCACTTAAGGAAGTGAGATGCTACTAGCAAGTCAATTTGAACACATAATCTGTTGAGTAAAAAACCAAATGGATCAACAGGGAATGCAGAAGGATCAACAGGGAATGCAGAAGACCTGACTGCAGGTCTGTTTCACTTAGGTCGAATAAAAAGATTCCCTGATGTGGGGCACAGGGTAATCAACTAGCAGAGCTTTCATGTCCCTGAACACTTCTTAACTTCCCTGTGCCTCAGTTTTCTTAACTGTAAATTGACGTCCCTAACCCAGGTTATCTCTAAATTCCCAAAAGTTGGGAGGCAAGTAACTTTAATACACTGAGCTGGGTTCTTTAACAATTCCTTTAAAACTAAAGAATCTGTTTTCTGTTCAAAATTTTTAGGGCATCACTCTCGTTCTCCAGCATCTTTTCTGTTGACTACTTACGCCCTCTAGTGACACACTTAATTATACAACAGAACTGGCTTGGCAAACAGTCTGTTCCAGAGGAGTAAAAGGGGGAAAACAGCAAGAACACAGTAGATAAAATCAGTGTTAAGCAAAAGAGAAGCAGGCCAAAGATGTAGGTAAAAAACCAACCAAACAAACAAAAAAACCCAAAAAAACCCCACAAAAAACAAAAAACAAACAAACAGCTGGAAAGAAATCAAATGGCTATCACTTTCTGCAGTGTGGTTATGACTGTGCCTTCTAGGACAAACACTGTAAAGGAATTACCTCTAGTAATTACTTACAGTGAAGAAAACAAACATGCTCCTGAATATAAAAGTTTTTTCAGGTATGACTGGAATACCGTTCTTCCTTACATTAAGATCTGGATACAGTCTCTTTTTCATTTAGCAAGATAAAAGATTTATTAAGACTTCTGGGGGCACCTGGGTGGCTCAGTGGGTTAAAGCTTCTGCCTTCGGCTCAAGTCATGATCCCAGGGTCCAGGGATCCAGCCCTGCATCAGGCTCTCTGCTCAGCGTGGAGCCGCCTGCCCCCCACTCTCTGCCTGCCTCCTCTGCCTACTGTGATCTCTGTCAAATAAATAAATAAAACAAACAAACAAAAAGACTTCTGGAAAGTCTCTATTACATACCTAATATGTAATTAACAGATGTGCTTTGAACACACCTGTCAAGGAGGTGCTAAGACATCAAATTATATATTGTCAGTCTCACCTGTTCATGGATTTACCAATAAAGATGGGTTCTGACTAAAATCATGGAATGTGTTGGGCTTAAGCAAAGTCCTCAGCCTTCTAAGTATCATTCCTTGGTGTCACCACCATAGAAATGCACGAATGGTCTTTCTCCTACCACATAATTGAAAACAAACACCAGGGCCCTTCCTGGTAATAAATGATATCTGTATATAAATGCTGATGACATTTTTCTAGCACAGGTACACAAAAAGAAGAAATGGATTTCAATGATACCAATAGAGATTTAGATTAAACAGAGAAGTTTTCTTAACCATGCTATTGTTACTGATAGATGGGTGCGAGGGTAAAGACTCTTCTTATGAAATCATTTAAGAGAAGGAAACAGAATCTGTACTTATTTGCAGTCATTTTAATTCTAACTCTAACTGGACAATAAGATAGGGATGGTAACCATTAAAGTTTCCTTTCTACTCTTAAAATGAGGTATGACTGTATGATTCATATATATAAAGTTCAAAAACAGGCAGTATTAATCCATGGTGACAGAAATCAGAAGAGTGGCTGCCTCTTGGGACAGGGAAGGGGGCATGAGGGAACTTTTCAAGGTGATGGAAAAATTTTATATCTTGATTTGAGTGGTGTTCACACTGGTGTATACAGTTGTGAAAATTCATCAAATTGTACACTGAAGATCCGTCAGTTTATAGATTGTAAATTATATTTCAAAAAACATATATGCCAGAGTCTTGGGAAGAGTTAATTTTAAAAATACCGACACTACTCTTTAACAACAACAGGCTAAGAAAGAGAAGGGAGTTGTCATGACCTCAATAGCATATATAGTCTTACTGAACCAAAAACCAAGAAAAGAAAGAACTTCCCTGGCTTCTCAGTAGTATCCATGCTCATTAGCTAACAGTGCCAATTCAACAGAATGCCCCCTCCTCTGGCTGGCTCAGTTCTGCTGCCTGATGGAAGGACATGGAGGAGGGGGAGAAAGACTGGTCCTAAGAGATCACTGACTGTCTTGAAATACAACCGCACCTTACGCGGCCTAGTATGTTGGTCTGTGGGTCCATATGATAATAGCATCATGCCTGCTCGTGTTAAAAGAGAGTACTTGCGAGAAAAACAGGTGTTTTTGGCTTTTTGTTTTCCCTCTCCAGTTAAATTACCTTCTAGAGATAAAGGACTGTTCATTCTTCTCTTAAGATTCTTGCTGGAGTCCGCCTGACACATGGCAGACACTAACAGATGCCTCAAGCAGTTGAATGAGTGAAATGTTTTTCAGTCTGACAAATGACTTTCACATCAAACCTCAATAGTCTGTTCTTCCTCCAATCAGAAAATTTTTTCTATAATTTTCATTCAATTTCATTCAAGCCCTGAGATGAAATTCTCTGGGAAGCACTGCATCAAGAACATTCTAGCTTTCCTAACCTGTGCCCTATGTCAGGATTTTCCCATGCCAAGTGGTTTGGAAAGGTGGAGACACAGATTCTCACTGACGAAAGACATTCTGTCACAACAAAGCCATTCTTGTTGTCATTCCCTTTATGGATTTAATGGCCCCTATAACCCTCTAGGAATTACAGTCCATTTTATTTTATTTATTTTTTATTTTTTTATTTTTTAAAGATTTTATTTATTTATTTGACAGAGAGAAATCACAAGTAAGCAGAGAGGCAGGCAGAGAGAGAGGAGGAAGCAGGCTCCCTGCTGAGCAGAAAGCCCGATGTGGGGCTTGAACCCAGGACCTGGGATCATGACCCGAGCCGAAGGCAGCGGCCTAACCCACTGAGCCACCCAGGCGCCCCTACAGTCCATTTTAGTGCTCTGTAATTTATTATTCAGATTCTCTCTTTAGGTATTTTATAATTCCCCAAAGCAACTTTCCTACATTCACTCTTTATGACTCCAAAAGCCCTTCCCAGCCCAGTGAAGAATTGAAGAGTTGCTGTTATTTATGCAAGTGTAGGAACGTCTTTGTGGTACTTTGACTGATACAGCTCCTCTTTGTGAGTCCACCTGGCTTTAACCAATGGTGGGCAGTTCTCACCTATGTCACCACTAGTCGTCTAGGCATTGCTTTTTTGGAAGGCCGTACTGATTGCTTTGCATCTTGACTAAAATACAGGCAGGTCAATGACATAATACAGTATTTCTATTTTCTCTGCTAAGAATGCGTTAGTTGTTGATTTTCAGTATGGTTTATCAAATACATTCCTTTTTTTTTTTTTTTTTTTTAAGTAGGTGCCACACCGGGTGTGAAGCCCACTTAAGATTCTCTCTCTTGACGTCTGCCCAGTCCCCATCTTTTAAAAAAATAAATTTTAAAAAATTAAAAAAAAAATAAATAAAAGAGTTGGACGCTTAACCAACTGAGTCACCCAGATGCCCCTCAAATATATTCTGAGAACCTACTTTCAGCTAACTGCAGGATATATAAAGGCCATCTTTTTACATAATTTCCAGTAGAAATGTACATGTAGTCTCAATTCATGTAGTCAAAACCAAATTCCTTCTTCCCTCAATAACAGTACTGATAAGGAAACCACTAACTTTCTGTCATTTTTGAGTGGCTTTCAGGAACCTGGAATGTCAGGAAAGCTGGGCCCAGGCCATCCACTACAGAGAAAAGTTGGATGCCAGGCCTGAGTTGTATAAGAGTCAAGGGTTTAACCTCATTTCAAAGTCAAATATAAGTGACTTTTGGATTGTGCGATGTTTACATTCTACACATTTATGTCCTTTTCTCTATGTAAGTACAGATCCATTAAAGAAATAGTATCAGGCTTCACTTTTCTTCCAAAGACTTCAAAGTACTTTCTACAATCCAGTAGCGTACTCAAAAGAGAGAAAAAGCAGACAGATTCTAGATCCTAGACAGCTCCTAGAACTGTGTTGGGGATCAGCAGAAGACATAGAGAAGCGCAGGAAACTTGCTCAAGAGCATCTGAGACCATATACCGCCAACTAACACCTGCCCCATCTCTCAAAGCAATGTCTATCTCCAAATCCTCCCACAACTCAAATCTGCATAGGGCCTGCTCTTTTCGCTCGAAACTGTATGCGCACGAGAAAGGCTGAACCGAAAGGGACGGTCCTCACGGGCTTGCCACTTACCAGTGCTGCTTTTACCTCTTCGGACACGTCAGCTTCATCCTCCTGAAAAGAGAAGAGGGAGAAAAACAAGAAGCCCATGGTCACAGACCTCCTTGAAAGCAACAAGGGCAGCTCCCATCAATTATGCATCTCGGCATTTCCAACACAGGCAGTGAGGGCTGACTGCCAAGTGATGCTCTGTTACTGCTGTTTTTAACAGACGCCAGAGGCAGACAGAGCAGGAACATCGCCTGTCATCAAAAACGCCACATAGGCCGTAGCAGGAAAAGGGGTATCTTCAGAAAAGTAAGAACTTTATTTCATCTCTGTCAATAGTTAGCAGTCTATTTGGTCCTATAAAAATGAGATACTTTTATCTTAATAGTTTCTAAGAGATGACCATTACCATTTCATTCCTTGTCTCCCTGAAGGTTTCATCTAGTTTTCAAATGAGTCACTGGTAAGCAGGGACATCTTGATTCTTGGTCACTTACTTTTAAAAAATGCCAATAACAAAGTTGAGTGAAACAGGCATAGAGTAAGAGGGTAAATGAGAGTACTGAATGTGCCTGTAGTTGGTAGGCACCAGTGCACCTGCCTTTATTTTAAAGTTGAAGTTAATCTGTTTTATATGTATTTTTTTAATTTTTCCCCTAAAAGAGTAAAATTGGGTCAGATGAACTTGTGTTACTAAGATTTTAGGTTCCTTGAAATTCTTGTAATGCTCCTAAAACAGTTCATTAGAACCTCTGCTTATATGGGATAATACTATTATCTAACTACATGATTTTCTGGGACTACTAGGGAGAATTGCTAATATTTGACAAGCTTATTCCCTTGTTATATTTGCTTACATGGTTGTTACACATTTCTGGTCTTTTCATTCATCACCTATTATTTACTGAGTGCCTACTTTGTGCCTGGCACAGTTCTAGGCATTGGGTATCCAGCCAAGAATATATAAAAGGAGTCCCACTCCAGCGGAGTCTTTCTTCTCTTTCCTCACTAATATTTCTTGATCATCTGCAAGATTCATCGGACCACATGGGACCCTCAAACAAAGGATGGCAGCCATGGGTGATGTGATATGTCCCAGTGCGGACCAATCCACTTACATCCTTTGTCCAGAAATTGATGCCCGTGCCTCGCCGTCGTTCCTTGGCCCGCCTCCTCTCACGGATGGACAGTCTATTAGAGGTCTGATCATCCACATCCGCTTCTTCACTCTCTGGCCAGAGAGAAAACAAAGTGTGATCTCAGGAAGTGGGGGCATGTACATGAGTGGGGGTTGCATATTCTGAAGCTCTACAAACCATTTTTGTCCATTTCCTTTGCAACTGCAGTGTTTGTGGTGGTCTCCGAACTCTCAGTGTCAGGGACTGAAGATCTGCTTGTCCGTAGCAGATGGGAACTGATGTAGAGAGACGGCCTTGATGCAGAAGGAGACACTGGTGTTGTGGGTTTGTCTGGCTGAGTTGGATACCTCAGGCGACGATAGACAGGCTGGAAATAATCCACAGGCCTAGATGTTAGAGGTCAAATCCAACCAAATGATAAGGATAGCAGGCTTATAACAATGGGCTTTTCCTATACCAAGAAGCTTATTAATAGTAGATGCTCAGTAAGTAGCTGCTGAGCTGAACTAAAGTTAGTTAGTTAATTAGCCAGAAAGGAAACAGCTTCTAGATTCCTATCTGATAACATCATCATGTTGACAGCAGCCCAGGAAAATTTCCCCTAAATTGACCAAAGGGTACTCTGTAGCATTAACCTTGTTAATAAAAATTCCTTTCATTTTGGAATGAAAATAAGAAGGATGATGGCCTGTTTAAGATGGAGCACTGAAAGGCAAAGTTTACAGGGAAAAATAAAAAGCAGCTCGAGAATATGAAGAAATAAGACAGTAATCCAAGAACAGCGACCAAGTCTGAGCAGTGTACCAATTTCTGAACACTCTACAAGCCTGCCATAACCAGGCTTATTAAAACTTAAAAAAAACCTCCTGGGGGCCTGGGTGGCTCAGGTGGTTAAGCATCTGCCTTCAGCTCAGGTCATGATCCCAGGATCCTGGGATCGAGTCCTGCATCAGGCTCCCTGCTCAGTGGGGAGCCTGCTTCTCCCTCTGCCTCTCTCTCTGCCTCTCATGAATAAATAAATAAATCTTTTTAAAAAATTCCCATTTCCACTTTGAATTTTTTCCCCAAGGAGAAAGATAGAGCCTGACAATAAGCCTTAACTTGATTTATTAAAGGTGCACAGAGAGAGAAATTCTTACTACATGTAGAGATTGTATACTTTTTTGTTTATAAAGACAGAAGCAATAAAATATAGTAAGCTTTGGAATCAGGCAGAACTTGGTTCAAATTCTAGTTTCAGCACTTACTAGCTGTGTGGCCCTGAATAAGTTACTTAACTTCTCTGAGCCTCAGCTTTCTCCTATGTAAAGTAGGGATAATAACCTTCTCAGAGAGGGTTGTGAGGATTATAAAGGTAATGTATGCTCTCCTTAGAACAGTGGCTAGTAGTAAGTAATCAATAAACAGTAGCCGACAAAATAAAAAAAAGAACCTCAATTAGTTTATATAACCTAGCCATTCAGAGTTGGAGCAAGGAGATTCTTCTTCCTCTAAGTATGATGACGAGAAAAATTTGTCATCCCAATTAAGATACTTCGGAGAGTGGAGATGAATGATATCAACAATTACACTGAGATAACAGGTGTAATCTGAACCATTTTAGGTAAACTAGAAGTTATGTTCACTCTAAATAGAACCCTATACCTTTGACTACCAACTCCACTTGAGAAAGGGAACATAAGCTAAAACTGTCCACCTCAATAGTGACATCTTGTGGCACGGGATTAAGGGGGTGCTTCATAAACTCCTAGGTTTGCAGGGGTTTAGACAACAATTTAATCGTGGTTGAGAGAGCACTCTGGGGCTTGACTGCCTATGCTCTAGTCCTGCTTAACCACTTCGCATCTGTGTGAAATGCTGGGCAAGTTACTTAACCTCTTTGTGACCTGATTTCCTCACATGTACAATACAAATAATATCATCTACCTCGGAGGGTTGTTTTTGAATACATACGAAATCGTTGAAATAATGCCCGGTATAAAGTAGACACTCAGTAAATCCTCTTATTTCTATTTGTATTTTTATTATACTATAACCTCTCTCTTGAGAACAGAAAAACATCTTTAGTTAAAGAATTAATTTAGTTAATGGAATTTATTGTGGTAATCATTTCACAACATACACATGTATCAAATCATCACGTTGTACATAACCTAAAGTTAATAAAATGTTGCGTGTTAATTCACTGTTATAGGTCAACATCTCAATAAAACTGGATGAAAAATAAGTGTCAGTTAACTCCGAGCACAAAATGATGACTGACGGATGGACCTCCTCTGAGTTCTTTCAGCCACTCAGGTGTGCCCATGACAGACAGACGTTACCAGTATTTTCTACGCGTTGTCCACTGCAAAGGAGCAACGTGCTCGAGTTACCAGCGAGGAGGGATTCCCCACGTTAATGACCCTGCTTTAGCACAGGCCAGGCCAGTGACTTACTTCTTCATCCAGACTCCCGCCCCAGGGCTGACGACCCTCGCCAGCTTCCTTTGCTGGGGCTGCTGAGGGCTCATGCTTCTCTGAGCTTCTCTCAAGCCCTTCGGTGCCTGCGGGCTTCTGGCTAGGCTGCTCCTGAGCTTGCCGTTCCGCTCTTGACCTGCTGAAAGTCCTTTCTGCTTCCTGAAGGTCCGTCAGTGTCACGCCCTGGGAAAATGATACAAGGTCAGGGAAGTTTCACCTTAACCGCGGAGTAACTCTTGATAAATAAGCAGGGAGACTGCCTTAAAGTTCTAATGGTATCAAATTCCAAATGAAGCTCTCAAAACGTATGAGGCCATTTCAAGTAAGATCTGCTTAAAATAAACACCTCGGTGTGCAGAGAGCCCCAGCCTGAGGCCATGCATATTTCAAATGTAATACTTTAGCTTTTCCAGTTTGAGTGCCAGAAAATAGGGCAACACTGATGGCTGCCTGTCACAGATGTACTTCTCTCATACCCTTAATTCTCAACACCTTCATGTGAAAGCTGCATACCTCCCAAGAACAAATGGCTACTGAAACAAATTCTCTAAACAGTGGATAATAAGAAAAACTTGATTTTATTTATAGAAAGAAAAATCAGGCTCAAAAAGGTGAAAATTTGAGCCAGGCGAGAACAACAAAAAAACCAACCAACAACCAACAAAAACGACACCACCTAAATTAGCTTTACTCTAAGATGATTTCCTAAGTAACTCTAGGAATGTGACACAGAGACATTCCAACAACTGATATTTCCCCCAGGCTCTTAGGAGCAGCAGTACAGAAGAAAAATGAGGAGGAGCCATCTGCAGAAGAAGGGAGAGAGTTAGGACTAGAGCGAACTGATTCCAACTTAAGCAGTTATGTGCTCAAGTCTTCAGGAGAAGGAGGTTCTAAAGCTGAGGTAGTTAAGCAAGTACTATACCTTGTTGTTGTTGTTAACTACTCATGAATTTACTCACTCATTCTCTTAATAAATTAAGTGTCCTTAAGCACTGGAACTACAGACAAATCAAATGATTCCTGCACCGAAGAACCTTTTAATCTAATGGAAAAGACATACTAAACAGATGAGCATAATGGAATGAATATAAGTCATTAAGACAAAAAGGTATGATCCAGAAAATTCTGCTTCTGAGTATTTACCCAAAAGAACTGAAAGCAGGGTCTCAAAGAGATCATTTGTACATCTGCGCTCCCAGCAGTATTATTTACAGTGGACAAAAGGTGGCTATCTGCAAGTGAATGAATGAACAGCACATGGTCTAACCACGGAGTGGAATACCCTTCATCCCTAAAGAAGAATGAAGCACTGACATAGGCTGTGACGAGGATGAACTCTGAGGACATTATGCTAAGTGAAGTAAGCCAGTCACCGAAGGACAACTACTGTATGACTCTACTTGTGAGAAGTACTTAGACTGATCAAATTCAGAGAAACGGGAAGTAGAATGGTGGTGGCCAGAACCTGAAGGGGGTGGGAGAGGGAATTACTGTTGAATATACATCAGAGTTTCAGTTTGGGAAGATCAAAAATGTTCTGGAGATGGATGGTGGTAACAGTCGCAAAATAACGCAGATGAACTTAACACTGAACTGTACACTTAAATGGGTAAAGTGGTAAATTGCATGCTATGTGTATTTTACCACAATAAACCAAACCAAAACAAAAAAGTTATCATCAGTCTTGGTCTTTATGGAGGTTACATTCTAAGAGGGAAAAACAGAGAAATAATGAAGCAAAAACAAAGTAACAGTAGTCATAGTTACTACAAAGGAAGGACACTTAACCTACTTTGGAAAAGTCAGGGAAGACAGGGGTACGATTGTGACTATTTATAAAGTCCCTTTCTGGGGCGCCTGAGTGGCTCAGTCAGTTAAACGTCTGCCTTTGGTTCAGGTCATGATCCCAAGGTTGTGGGATCAAGCCCCACATGGGGCTCTTTGCACAGCAGGGCGTCTGCTTCTCCCTCCCCCTCTGCCACTCCCCCCGTTTGTGCTCTCTCTCCCTCTCTCTTTCAAATAAATCTCCTTTTTTAAAGATTTCATTTATTTATTTGACAGAGAGATAGAGAGCACAAGTAGGCAGAGAGGCAGGCAGAGGGAGAGGGAGATGTAGGCTCTCCACTGAGCAGGAGCCTGATGCAGGGCTCGATCCCAGCACCCTGGGATCATGACCTGAGCCAAAGGCAGATGCTTAACCGACTGAGCCACTCGGGCACCCCTCAAATAAATAAATCTTAAAAATAATAAAATAAAATAAAGTTCTTTTCTTCAGTCTTCAGCTTTCCTGCTTGACCTCTGTAGCATTTACAACTGTTACCTTCACCTTTTACCAGGAAACTGACTTTTCATTGACTTCTATGCTGTTCCTATTTCTTGGCTTACCTTTCATCTCTCTGGCTGCTCCTTTTAATTGTGTTTTATCAGCTCATCATCCTCTGCCTCCTTAATGCCAAGTCACAGCTTTCTCTCCCTTCTCCCTGCCAGTGCATCCTGAGTTCATGGTCTTTTTTCTCCCAGCTTGGACTACTGTAACGCTTCTTAACATGTCTTCTTGTTTTCCTGCCTTGCCAAACATACTTTCGCCGTCCATTCCCATCAATTCTCTGCATGGTGATTTCTGCAATATTACGCAGATTGGGGCACTGGGTGGCTCAGTTGGTTAAGCATCAGATGCTTTTTTTTTTTTTTTTTTTTTTAAGAGGGAGAGAGAGTAAGAGTGCGACTGAGTCACCTAGGCACTCCGTAGCCTCTGACTCTTGATCTCAGCTCAGGTATTGATTTCAGGGTTGTGAGTTCCAGCCCTGTGTTGGGCTCTACACTGGGCATGGAGCCTACTTAAAAAAAAAAATTATATATGTATATATATAAATTTATTTCTTAATATTATATATATAAATATTTATATCTATATTTTATATAAATGCAGATTATATCCAGACTCTTCCTTACTTTAGTGGCTCCCTTAGTGATTTTTTTTCTTTTAAAACTATCTTTATTGAAGAGGTGCCTGGGTGGCTCAGTGGGTTCAGTGGCCAACTCTTGATTTTGGCTTAGATCATGGTTTCAGGGTCCTGGGATCGAGCCCCGACTCAGGCTCCATGCTCAGCAGGGAGTCTGCTTGACATTCTCTCTCTTCTCCCTCTGCCCCTTCCTCTGCCTTGTGCAGGCACGCACGCGCTTTCTCTCTCTAAAATAAATAAATAAATCTTAAAAAAATGTATATATATCTTTATTGAAACCTAACTCCCAGATCATAAAACCTACCCTTTTAAAGTATAGGCATGGGGTGCCTGGGTGGCTCAGTCTTTAAGTGTCTGCCTTCGGCTCAGGTCATGGGTCCTGGGTCCTGGGATCGAACCCGCATCCGGCTCCCTGATCAGTGGGAAGCCTGCTTCTCCCTCTCCCACTCCCCCTGCTTGTGTTCCTTCTCTCACCGTGTCTCTCTCTGTCCAATAAATAAACAAAATCTTTATAAATAAATAAATAAAGTTCAGGCAGATTTCAGAGATACTGTGGGTCTGGTTCCAGACCACCATGATAAAGTGAGTATCACAATACAGTGAGTCAAATAAATTTTTTGGTTTCCCGGTACTTATAAAAGTTATGCTCATACTATACTGTGGTCTATTAAGTATGCAATAATATTATGTCCAAAAAACAATGTACATACCTGAATTAAAAATACTTTATTGCTAAAAAAAAATGCTAACCATTGTCTGAGCTTTCAGCAAGTCATAGTCTTTTTGCTTGTGGAGGCTCTTGCCTTTACGCTAATGGCTGCTGACTGATCAGAGCGGCTGTGGCAATTCCACACAATACGACAACAGTGCAGGAGTGTACCACGCTGCTTGACTCCTGTGTCCACGAGCAACTTCTCTGTAGCAGCGGATGCTATTTGGCAGCATTTACCCACAGCAGAGCTGCTTTCAAAATCGGAGTCAATCCCTCCAACCCTGCCACTGTTTCATCAGCTAAGTTGAGATCATATTCTAAATCCTTTGTTGTCATCTCAATAGTCTTCACCGGGAGTACATCCCCTCTCAAGAAAACAACTTTTTTGGCTCATCTGTAAGAAGCGACTTCCCACCTGTTCATGTTTCATCATGAGATTTCAGCCATCCAGTCCCATGTTTAGGCTCCGCTGCTAAATCTAGTTCCCTTGCTACTTCCACCACATCCGCAGTGACTTCCGCCACTGAACTCTGAACTTCCGATTAGTTAAAAAAACAAACAAAAGCAGTATCTGCAAACCATAATAAAATGAGGGATGCCTGTATACAATTCAGTGGTTTTAGCATGTTCAGAGTTCCGCAACCATCATCACCGTCTCATTTCAGAACATTTCATCACCCCAAAAAGAAACTCCAATCCATCAATAGTCACTCCCTGTTTCTTCCTCTCTCCCACCCTGGCAACCACTAACCTATTTTCTTTTCTTTTCTTTTCTTTCTTTCTTAAGAGAGACAGCGAGTGAGAGTGAGGCTGGGGGAGGATCAGAGGGAGAGGAAGAGAATCTTAAGCAGGCTCCATGGGCAGCACGGAGCCTGATGCATGACCCTGAGATCACGACCTGAGCCGAAACCAAGAGTTGGACGCTTAAGTGACTGAGCCACCCAGGTGCCCCACTAATTTTTTCTATTTCTCTGTCTTTGCCTATTCTGGATCTTTTCATATCAGTGGAATCATGTCTTGTTTCTTTCACTTAACATAATGTTTTCTCAAGGTACCTGCACATTGTAGCATTAGCATGTATCATTTCATTGCCAAATAATATTCTATTGTACAGATCTATAATATTTTGTTTATCCATTCCTTTGTTGATGGAAATTTGTTTTCTTTTTTTCCCCAATTATGCTAACTGCTCAATTTATTTGGTTTGATTGATGGCTCAACCTATGCCTACCACTCCTATACCTGCTGAGGATAGCTGAGGCACACCCAGCCACACAATGCTAACCCTTGCTGCTGCTGGGGGCCCAGGACTCAACTCTACAGCTGAGTTGGTCTACACAGCAAGTAAACTCTGGTCAGAGTTCAGAGATGAGACTGAATTTGGGATGTGGGCTATTGTGAATAATGCTGTTATATAAACATCTGTGTACAAGTTTATTTATTTATTTGACAGAGCAAGCAAGCAAGCAAGAGAGACAGAGAGCAAGCACAGGCAGTGGGGAATGGCAGGCAGGGGAGAAGCAGGCTCCCCACTGAGCAAGGAGCCTGATACAGGGCTTGATCCCAGAACCCTGGGATCATGACCTGAGCTGAAGGCAGCTGCCCAACTGACTGTGCCACCCAGGCACCACTATATACAAGTTTCTGTGTGAACATATGTTTTCATTTCTCTTGACTATATACCTAACAGTAGAATTGCTGGGTTATATGATAACTGTACAGATAACATTTTGAGAAACTGCCAAACCCTTCTCCTTTAGGGATTCTTCAGATGTGGCCTCTTAAATACAAATGGAATGATTAGTCTTGTGAAGGAAAGGAGATAAACCTGCTCTGAGCCTAGAGAAATAAAAGTGAGAGTGGGCAGATGGAGCTATAAATACATCTGATACTACGTAGTATAAGATTTAACACAGGTGAAAACTTTTACAACAGTGGCTGGAGTAAGGAACTCGTTTTACGATTTTTTAATCGTTCCACCAACAGAAAGGAAGATAGACAAAATGACATAAAAAAGAAGGCCACACTCACTTGGGTAGACCTTCGAGTCTGCCGAGCTTGTCTGGAGCGTGCTTTTCGTAAGGACTCTGCTTCCTCATCCCGTACAGGAGTCAGATATGATCTGTAGAGAAAAAAAAGTCATAGCAGAAGTAAGAGACCTTTGTTGCATGTACTTGGGGAATGGGGAATGACAAGGTACTTCCACATACTGTGGTGATTTCTACACTCTTAGAATGAACTTAGGCAGAATCAAAATGATAGAAATGCTATCAGTGAAAACAAGACATTACTTGTAAATGTATTACTGTTCAAGCAGAATCATGTCATCTATAAAATGAGAATTTCATTTCTTCTTTCCACATCCTTACAATTTTTATTTCTTTCTTTTCTTGCTTTAATGCTCTGGCTAGAGCCTCCAGGATATGTTGAAAAGGAGTGATGATAGCAAGTTTCCATGCTTTGTTCTTGCCTTCAGAGACAAAGCATTCAGCATTTTATCACTCTGATGTCTACTGCAAGAATTCTGTAGACACTGCTTCTCAAGTTCAATCAACTCCTTTCTATTCCAGTAGGAAGTAGGCTAAGAGGGTTTTGTTGTTATTGGTTCTGTTTTTTAATCATTGGTGTGTGTTGAACTAATCACATGGTTTTCTTCCCCATATACTGAGATTATTATCATTTTCCTTCTTTTTTCTGTTAATATGGTGAATTGCACTGAATAATTTTTGAATGATAAAATAACATTGGATTCTTAGGATAAGCTCAACTTGGCCATGATGTATCATTTTTTTAAAAGAAATATTTTATTATTTTTTTAAGTAAGCTCTATACACAACATGGGGTTTGAACTCACAACCCTGAGATCAAGAGTTGCATACTCTACTGACTGAGCTAACCAGAGACCCCTACATCTACTTACTTTTATATAGATTCAGTATTGTTTAGTTTAGGATTTCTCCATCCACGTTTATTAGAGAAATTGGCCTGTAATTTTCCCTTCTTTTTTTTTTTTTTAAAGATTTTATTTATTTATTTGAGAGAGAGACAGTGGGAGAGAGCATGAGCGAGAAGGTCAGAGGGAGAAGCAGACTCCCCATGGAGCTGGGAGCCCGATGCGGGACTCGATCCCGGGACTCCGGAATCATGACCTGAGCCGAAGGCAGTCGTCTAACCAACTGAGCCACCCAGGCGTCCCTAATTTTTCCCTTCTTATAATAACCTGGTCAGCTCTAGAAATAAGATCATACAAGTTGGTAAGTGTTTTCTCCTTGTCTATTTTTCTGTAAGAATTTGTATAAGATTAAGGTTGTTTTTTTCTTAAACAATTAGTAAAGTGCACCAATGAAGCCATCTGGATTTAAAGTGTTCTTTATGGGAGGGTTTTAAATAAGGGGTTCAATTTCTTTAATTGACTTAGGCCTAGTCAGATTTTCTGTTTTGGTAATATTTATTTTTCAAAGAACTTAATATTCTTATATTTAGTGGCACAAAATTATTCATAATATTCTTGTATATTTTATTTATTTATTTTACTCTTGTATATTTTAACTGTCATTTTAGTATCTGTAGCAATGATACTTTTTGGTCTCAGGGTCCTTCTACATTATATCTGTATCTATATATCTATATCTATATATTTTTAAAGATTTTACTTATATGACAGACAGAGAGAGCACAAACAGGGGAGAGTGGCAGGGAGAGTGAAAAATAGGCTTCCCATTCAGCAGAGAGCCAGATGTGGGGCTCGATCCCAGGACCCTGAGATCATTACCTAAGTTGAAAGCAGATGCTTAACCAACTGAGCCACCCAGGGGGCTCCTACATTTTTTTAAAGATTTTATTTATTTATTTATTTGAGAGAGTGTGCAAGAGGGAAGGACAGAGGATGAGGGAGAAGCAGACTCCACACTGAGCATGGAGCCAGACGTGGGGCTTGATCCCAGGACCCTGGGATCATGACCTGAGCTGAAGGAAGATGCTTAAGATGCTGACTAAGCCACTAGGTGCCACCCTTTTACATTTTTAAAAATTACTGAAGACCTCCCCTCAAAGGGCTTTTGTTTATGTGTATCTATTCATATTTACCCTAGCAGAAATTAAAACTGATCAATTTGAAAAATATGCACTAATGCATTTAAAAATAATAGCCCTATTACAGAAAGTTACATCAATAACTTAGCTTTTATGAAAAATAACTATTATCTAAAACAAAAGATTTTAGTAAGGGTGTTGTATTACATTTTTATCATTTTCTTTAACACTGGCTTAGTAGAAGATAACCAGATTTTCATTCACACTTTATTCAATATGTTATATAATGGTGTTTCAATTAAAATATATAAAGAACATACAGTCTTTCACACATTTGTAGTTGGTAAAGCCAGTATTATTGTAATAGCCTTTTTAGATAATTATGGATA
Source organism: Lutra lutra (assembly GCF_902655055.1). NCBI lineage: Eukaryota > Metazoa > Chordata > Mammalia > Carnivora > Mustelidae > Lutra > Lutra lutra. The sequence continues at coordinate 41,861,998 of NC_062292.1, read as the reverse complement.
TTCTTCTTTAAAACTATATACTAAGGGACGCCTGGGTGGCTCAGTGGGTTAAGCCGCTGCCTTCGGCTCAGGTCATGATCCCAGCGTCCTGGGATTGAGTCCCACATCGGGCTCCTTCCTCAGCAGGGAGCCTGCTTCTCCCTCTGCCTCTGCCTGCCACTCTATCTGCTTGTACTCACTCTCGCTCTCTCTCTCTGACAAAAAAAAAAAAAAAAAAAAAAAAAAAATCTTAAAAAAAAAAATCTTTAAAAAAAAACTATATACTAAAACACAAATGGCAGTTTCTCAAAGGTTAGTAGCAGAAAAAATAAAGAAAAAAATGGTTAGTAGCAAGTGGAATCTGAAACCGTGTTAATAGACTGTTCATATTGTTATATTGAAATCTATTGGTCTTGCATTTTGAATGGACCTTCTTACCCCTGCACGAATTTGGGTCATTGCACATCGGTCATTTGGAAAACACTGGTGCAGATCTTCCAAATATTGACACATTGCATTATAAAGTAATAATTTTATAAATCACATTCTGTAACATAGGGGTAAGCTCCTTGACATGGCCCTGATGATGATTTTTTTGGATTTGACACCAAAAGCAAAGGCAACAAGAGCAAAAATAAATTAAGTGGGACTGTATCAAACTAAAAAGCTTCTGCATAGCAAAGCAAACCATCAACAAGAAAAGGCAACCTACAGATGGAAGAAAACATTGGCAAATCATATATCTGGTAAGGTTAATATCCAAAACAGATAAAGAACTCATACAAAATAAGAGGGGAAAAAAAATCTAATCTCACTTATATGTGAAATCTTAAAAAAACACGAACTCATAGAAACAGAGAACTGATCTGTGGCTGGGCAAAGTAGGTCAAGGTGCTCAAAAGGTATGAAATTTCATTTACAAGATTAGTAAGCCCTGGGTATATGATGTACAGTATGGTGACTATAAATAACAATGCTGTATTATAAAGTCGAAAGTTGTTAAAAGAGTAATTTTAAAAGTTCTTAGGGAAAAAATTATAATTATGTGTGATGATGGATGTTAACTAAACTCACTGTAGTAATCATTTTGTAATATATTTACTAAATCACTAAGTTGTACACCTAAAACTAATACAATATGTCAACTATATCTCAATTAAAAAAACCAGAAAAATAAAACATAAAAAATCATTCTTTAATATCACCTTTGATCTTGGGGCAGTCTTCTAATATTGGGAAGCAGCCAATAATACCACTCATAATGGCAGATACAAGTTTTCCAAAATTCTAATCTCTCCTTGAAATTTATTTCGTAATTGGCAACAACTAACTTTGTGACAAGCTCACTATATTCATTTTCAAGAAAACGTCTGCCAGATACTTAAGTCTAAAGGACCATAGTTTGCCTAGTTGTTCTTTCAAGTAAAAAACGGTGTCCCAGGAAAAAAGCAGCTAATTCTTCTTTTTCTTTCCTCTGCATTCCAATTCTACTTATGTTAGACCTTATTTGCCATATTCTATTTATTTATTATGCTTTTTCTATATTTCCCTTCCTAGTCTCTGTCTGAGTTTCATTCTGAGTTATTTTCTTCCTCTTTCTGTTTTAAGTTTTATTTATTTAAGTCATCTCTACACTCATTATGGGGCTTGCACTCACAACCCCGAGATCCAGAGTCGCGCGCTCTCCCAACGGAGCCAGCTGGACACCTTGCGCCAGATATTTGTTACCATCCATCTAATTACTTTACTAATCCTCTCTTCAGCTGGTCTACTATAAACTCACCAGTTGAGTTTCTAATTACAGTTATTTAAAGTTTCAGTTCTAGAATTTCTATTTGATTCTTTTTAAAATAGACTGCAGTTCTCTGTTGAAATTCTCCACCTTCTATTTTCTTGAACATATTAACCATAATTAATTTGAAGTCCATGTTTGATAACATTAATATCTGCTCTATTCGTATTGTTTCATGTTGTTTTGTTTTCTTAGTCTTTTGGTAAAGCAGTCTTATTTCTTGGCATGTCTGCTAATCTCTGAAAAAAAAAATCCACATTTTGTTTTACACTGAATACATGTCTTTATTAGGAAAACTGTAAGTGCACACACATCTTTCTCACTGATATGACTTCAAAGTAGTGACTGTTTCTTAAATGGAGTTGTTACTTGTTTAAAAAAAAAAAGCACACTGCATAGAGGAAGCTGTCTTATTTGGACCATATCCACATTATAGCTCCAATTAAAAAAATACAAAATACAGTATTTATCACATTTAACACTGAACCCATCACTGCTCAGAGGCTGAGCATTCAGCAAGCGTCAACTGCCAAACATTTTTAATGAGAAAATATTCTTTTCCTCTGGCAGTTAGGTTAAGGAAGTGATTCTCAAACTTCCATCTGCATCAGCGTTTCTTAGGGGGCTTGTGAAATACAAATTGTTAGGCCCCACCCCCTAGATGTCCTGATTCATCGGGTCTGGAGTAGGGCCTAAGAATTTGTATTTCTAATCAGGTCTCCGTGATGCTTCTCATCTGGAGACCATACTCTGAGAACTACAGGGCCAAGGCAAATGACCTTCATCTACCTTGAGATTGAGCTGATTGGAAGGTAGACTTCAGTGTTTGCAAGGGCTGGTCTATTTCTTTTTTTTTTTTTTTAAGATTTTATTTATTTATTTGACAGAGAGAGATCACAAGTAGACGGAGAGGCAGGCAGAGAGAGAGAGAGAGAGGGAAGCAGGCTTCTTGCTGAGCAGAGAGCCCGATGCGGGACTCGATCCCAGGACCCTGAGATCATGACCTGAGCCGAAGGCAGCGGCTTAACCCACTGAGCTACCCAGGCGCCCCGGGCTGGTCTATTTCTGATAAGTCCTCACTTTAGAAAGTAGTTCTTCAGTGGTCTCAGGTGAATATATGGGGCCCCACTATCTGAACCCCAGTTTTTGTTCCTTCGGCTCCATGAGACTTCAATTACTGAAAATCCTGCCCAGTTTCTTAGCTTTGTAGCTACAGCTCTATCAATCAGCAAATGCCTCGAAGGGAAAAGCACAGCCAATTGTTGGGTTCACCTCTTTATGATTTCTTTCTCTCTAGGATCTTGACTTCACTTCCTTAATAACTCTCCAATATCTTCAAAGGTACTTTTTAATATTTGTCCAGTTTTCCTAGTTATTCTCAGTTGGAGAGTTTGTCTAATACAAGATATGCCATAGCCTGAAGCAGAGGTTCCCAACCAAGCTATATATATTTTTAAAAAGATTTCATTTATTCATTTGACAGAGAGAGAGAGAGAGCGTGTACAAGCAGGGGGAGACACAGAGGGAGAGGTAGAAGCAGACTTCCCGCCCAGTGGGGAAACTGATGTGGGGCTCAAACCCAGGACCATGGGATTATGACCTGAGCTGAAGGCAGATGCTTAACCGACTGAGCCATCCAGGTGCCCCCAAGCATATTTTAACAGTCTTACTTTTTCCCTTGATATGAATTAGCAGATTTGGAATTCTGATATATGTATTAATCCACTGTAAGTTTGGTAGGTTTGAGTCCTTCCTTAATATGTTCCTCTCTTCTCGGTGAACTGAAAAAAAATTAAGTCTCCAAACATGGAAAGCTCTGGACCACTGAGGACTAACTCCCCATGAAATTCTGTCTGGGTTACCAACCGGCCTACACACGTCATTTCTACCTGCAAAATATAGAGAGCATCACTCTTATACTTAATTCTTGACTGTTAACCTTTCTTTGCATACTAGATGGGAGTCACAGTGAAAGAAAAGAACTTCAAACTGGCTTCTCCCATTGCATACTCTAGAGTTTTATTGAATGAGAGACATGGTAAAAACAGGCCTGGTAGGTAAGAAGTCTTAAATATTTGAAGTCATACATGTTTTTCACAGAAAAATTAGAAGACAAAAATGGAAAAACAAAAATAAACTTAAATTCCACCACATGAAAATAATCCGTTTTCATTCTACCACATCTATGTCTAGATTATTATCTATGTACGTATGTATGTACGTAGTGTATTTTTTTAGTAAATATCATGTATACTATTTTGTTACCTGTGTCAATATATGAGAGGTTTAGGATTTAAATTGTAAAAGAAAAATTAAAAAACCCGGAAAACTCCAATACTTGAATTTGTAAATATTTTGAGGAAGGAAGTAACATTTCCATTCATTTTCCTTTACCTAGATTGGATCCCAAGGTTCACAAAAGTAACACACCTAACTTACAGTTGCCTTGGGGACGTACTAAGTTTTAAGTAGAGCCCAGGTCCTTACACTTTCTAAAATCCAGGTAGTAAACAAACTCTGGTCCTAAGCCAAATCTGGCCTGCCATATTTTTGTAAGTAAAATAAAGTTTTATGTAACTACAGCAACAGAGTTTAATATTTGCAATGGAGACAAAATTGCCTGCAAAGCCTAAAGGATTCACTATCTGGTCCTTTACAGAAAAAATCTGGTGACTCCTGTACCAAACCCATGCTCAACACACCTTGCTCTTTCTGAGAAGCATTTGAGCCATCCATGAAATCTGAGTGCTACACAAGTCCTTATTGCTAGGAAAAGAAGATGGGTCTATGTTCACAAAAGAGTACAACAGAAAGTGTAACAGAAGCCATGGCTCTACATGTTTGTGACATCCAGATAAAACTAGGCTAAAACCCCAGTTCAGCGGCACAGAAAGGATTTCCAATGCCAAAGTCCTTTGATTACCCTATTTGTCTACTACTACCTTTCCTGGAGGGCAGGAAGCATTTTTTTCTTTGTATTTGCTAGGACTTTGAGGTTACATAATCAGTGGAATTCACATAATTACAGGTAATCAGCATGACATCACAAAAGTTATTTGCTCTCTGCATCTAAATTCATAGTGCCCCTTTATATACCACAGATGGGCTGATATTAGCTTAAGAAGCTGTGCAGAATGCCTAGCAAATCACCAGTGAACCTGAAGAAAGTAACAATAAATAATAACAGAAGACCTAACATATCTTCTGACAAGGACAGTGTAGTAAGAAAATACCCGGGAGTGGGAATCAAATCACCTGGGTTTGAACCCTGACTCCTCAACTTCCTTGCTAGGTAGTGACCTTGGATAAAGTATTTAAGTACGCTCAAACCCAAGTTTCTTATACGATGAAGATATTAATAGCTGTGATAGATATTAGCAGATATAGATAGGGTTCTTGTGAAGATTAAATAAGAAAACATATAAAGCGCTTAGAACACGAGCTGGCACGCAGCCAGTACTCAGCACAGTGTCGCTGCTGCTGCCACCAGGGCACACCACACCGCCTACAACATTATTCTCATCGCCGCAGTAAAAGCTCAGCAGTGGCAATTGGAAAAGAAAGGCTGTGTGTACGGTAATAGGCAACCCATCTAATCTAAGTGTTCCCCTTAATTATTTTTACCAGAAATGGATAATTCATTTGGAAAAGGTGTTGATTCCCTTGAAAATACGCCCTAGGAAGGATCAAAGGGCTCTCTGAGTAAAATAAAACTACTGTAAGTAGAAGACTGAAAGAGAGATAAATTTCCATGATCTCCAAGATAAGAACAAAGCTGTTTTCCCTAGAATAAAATTTTTGTCTGGAATCTACCAATAGGAAATTGGTTTTTGAAATACCGTTAAGGAGTCCTGTATCCAAAATCTGTACTGAAGAGAAAGGGTACTTACATGGTTAGCTTCAAACCGGGAAGGACCATGTTCCATATGTGTCTTTCATGGCACTCATGAGGCCGCGGTCGTTAATTATAGAATATCTAGTGGTCCTATGAGACAGCTTGTCATTCCTTGGACTATATCCTATGTTATAAGGATACAGAGACAAGGTATTCCAGAAAGGCCATAGAGAACCGTTTCCGTATCAATCTGGAAGCACCTATAGATAGCTATAGGGGAGGGGGACAACTTAAGAGGATTAACAGATTCATAAACCCGTGGATAAAGACTTTATGACTCCAAGAAGTCATCTAATTCCAAGATTGCAGCTAAGATGACAAATTCCTGTTTTAGAGATGAGTCGATAAAAGCCTAAGGAAACATTAACATACTTGCCTAAGCTCACAGTGTTGTTCAGTCACAAGCCTAAAGGGACTGTAACTGTGGTCTCCTGCTTCAAGTACAGCTTTTTTTAGATTACACCAACGAACTGAAAACTGTTTCTTCCACCCAGCACCGTGAAGGGTACCCTAATTATTGGATTTATGGGGCAGGATACCACTTCTTCCAAATTTAGCAATATCAGGAATTAATGTATAAAGATGTCATGCATTAGACTTTCCCCTATCTTCCCCTGATGTTTCCCAGAAGAATGCCATAATCAACACTCTATCTTGGGAAAGAATGATTTTTCCATTTTCAGAGCCTGCCACCAACACACGATAAAGCTGTCATGAACAAGTGACAGAGAATGCAGTTGACGCTACAGTCGCCAAGGCTCTGGCAGGTAGGCTTGAGTTCAAGTTTCCCTCGCTATTTCTAATGGGCTCTGGGATGCTAACGCTGTGGTATGGCAGAAAGAACACGTACCCGGGTTCCAGTTTCAGTTCTGCCATTAACTACATGCTTGACCTCAAGAGAATGGTTTCATTTCTTGGTACCTTAGTTTCTCCACTTACAAAATGAAGGGTAAGTCTATAGTTTTAAGGTCCCATGTAACTTAAAGCCCTAGTGAGTCCGTATTTACGCTGATTCTGGACAAACTATCTCTAAGTCTCTCACTAAAATGCCTATTCATTGCTTCTGCTCAAATACTAGATTTCCTATATTCTATAGGTCACTTGCTTTAGTAGAGTCCAACGGAACTTTGTATGATAATGGAAAAGTCGTATCCCTGCATGGTCCAAAATGGCAGTTGCTGGTCATGTGTGACTACTAAACACCTAAAACGTGCTAGTATGACAGAGGAAATGAATTTTTAATCTTATTTAATTTTTAGTTAACTTAAAGCTACACAACCGCTCATGGCCACTGGCTACCATCCTGGAAAGCACAGCTCCAGAAGTCCTGAAAATCCAATTAAGACACATTATAACGAAGCTTTCTCCTTAAACCTGAAAACCAGATTCAGCTCATACAACATCAGCCTAACAGAATGCAGTTTGTCAGACAGCTGAGTTTAAAACCAATTGATTTTATTTTATTTCCAAAGATTAAAGTTCCCTTTTTTTTTCTGTGCCTCTCAGAGGCATTATGACGTTAATTTTGTATTTTTACATGGGGTGCTTTTAAGTCCTATAATGTAGTGGTGGGGCTCCTGTCTGTAAGATATTTATAGACACAGCGAACAGGAACAAGCTCAAGATACAGCACACCTCAGAGACACTTTTTACCTAATGGCAGCATTTATTCTCTGCTAACCCCGTATGCCTTACCCCGTAACCACCGTTCTCTCCCTCTGCCCCCTTTACAAAGAGAGCGTCAAGAAAACGGACTGTTACCTCCTTGTGCAGGCCTGCATAGCAGAATGAAGGTCACAAGATGTGTGGAGATGAATAGCAAGAAAGGTAAGCGGCTGCTGGGCAAGACTGCAGTCTCAGCACCCGGTCTCCCTTGGAAACTAGGAAAGGCTTGAGCTTCCACTGCTATCCAGCAAGCCAGAGGCAAAGCTGCAATTTGCTAAGAACCTGCTACTAAGGAGGAGGAGGAGAAGGAAGGGGAGGAGAAAAGGCGAGGAAGGCAAACTCTTGGGGCTCGGCACAGCGAATGCTGCTAATAGTGCCTAAAATACCATTCCATTAGATGCATATTTTATACACTGTACCAAACCAATCAATACTACTTCTCATTTCATACAGAGGGGCGGGGTAGGAACTCTGTGTGAAAGAGCAAGAGAGATGCCGCATTCTTATTCCGGATGTTATTTCGTCTGCCCTTGGGCTATCCTGGTTGCCGCATCTACCCACGTAAGCTCTAAGTACTGCCTCACTGGAGGCTCAGGCCCAGCCGGCTGGCAAAGGTCAACAACGGTAAAGAAAGAGACAAAAAAGAACACACGAACAGACAAATGCAGGGACAAATTCCCAATCTGGCATAAGTGGGTTAAAGCTAAATAAGGAAGACTAAGTACTGCTCAATTTGCTAAGCTACCTACAGATCAGAAAGACTTCCAGATACAGCATGTGTCACATATCGGGGTATGACCTGATTCACAGTTTAGGGACAACTGTATTCAAGTGCTCATTTGACATACTCCTAACTCAACACTGAGATCAGAGTGAAAGTTTAAGCAAGCAATCAAAGCTACATCTCCCCTACGCAGAATAATTATTTAAAAAGGAGGGAGGAGTTCCCTCAACTAAACGAAGCATTTCCTGAATCCTCTAGACCAGCAGTCCTCAATAGGGAACAATTTGGTCCCCACCAGGGGCAATGACAAAGAATTATCTGGCCCCAAATGTCAATATTGCCAAGTTTGCAAACTTTTTCTGTGAAGGGCCAGACAGCCTATCTTCCAGGCTTTGCAAGGCTACAGAACACCTCCACTGTAGTGCCAAAGCAGTCACGGACAATACAGAAATGAGGGGCGAGGCTGTGTGCCTACTGCTTGCTATGCTGCAGGGGCAGAGCTAAGCAGATGCAGCGGAGAGCACGGGGCCCAAAAGGCCCAGAAGATTTACTGTCTGGCCCTTTACAAATAAAGTCTGCTGATCCCCCGTGCTAACCTCTTAAGTTATATGGCACCAAATGACAGCTCAGAGAACTCCTTTTGCTTTACAAACCATGTGAGCCTGGTGTTTCTGTGACCTACCTTTGATAAGTACTATATTGCCTCAAATTCTTGTATCTCTGAACATTTGTTCCATTAAAAACACTCCAGCTTCAAGTGCCAAAACCACTTTTACAAATGACAATGTTTTACTTATTTAGGTCACTCTACAGTTAGTTCATTGGTCAGAACAGGTGTTAGGGATGCCAAGAATGGCAGATTCAGGTGCCAAAAGCACAAGTGCTGCTTTATTTCATACCCACAGGCTGTACCAACTGGACTTGGCCAACTGTCTCGAACATTCATCACTAACTACAAAATAGACCAGGTCAAATTCAGCACCACCACTGAATTTTTTTTAAGAAGAAAATTCAAAAAGTCAACACATAAAATATTCACGGAAATAATCCAAATAGGAAACAACAGGGGGAACAACTGAACAGATTATGGAACAGTCACATGACAGAGTCTGCCAGACATTAGAAGACAAACTGCAAACTACTACAGATACATAACTTGCAAAATATTAGCATTTTGAATATGTAAAGAACTTACACCAATTTAAAAAAGGACCAAGAATCCAAGAGGAAATAATAACAAAGCATATAATCAGGGAATTTACAAAACAGGAAACCCACAAAGCCAATACACATAAGAGAAAATGTTCAGTTCCACTTAATGATCATGAAATGCAAAATTAAAACAAGGAAAACCACTTCATCTTCCTGAGATTCTCAAAAGCACAAACCACTGACATTATCAAGTATAACATTAGTTGTAAAGATGTAGAAACTCTCCTACATTGCTGGTGAGAGTGGAAACAGGAGAGCAGTCTGGCATCTCAAGTAAAGAGGTACTCACTGTTTAGATCCAGGAATTCCATTTGAAAATAAATACCCTTGAGAAACTGCTACATATTTAGATAAGAAAACATGAACAAGAATGTACACAGCAACGCAACAGAATAATTAGTATTCGTAAGAGAGAGAGAGAGAAAATGACTTAAATGTACATTAGCAGGAAAAAAAAAAAAAAAACCCAAAACCAAACTGTGGTATATCTACACAATGGACTAAAATGAGCATTCAAAATGAACAAAAGAATGCTAAATAAAAAACATGAGGTTTCAGAATGATGTGTGCAGAATGATATAATTTATAGGAAGAAAAAAACATGTGAAAGTATTAATATGTGTATATATAAACAGAATAATAACTAATAAAAATTTGCAAATGACAAACACAAAATTTAGTATAGTAACTATCTCCAGCTAGGGAGGGAGTCAAGGGGATGAGACTGAGACATATGCAGGGGCCTCAACGACATTTTTAATATTTTATTTAAAAAACACTGAAGCTAAAAAACAAACAAAAAAAACCACTGAAGCTAATATAGCTAGGACTTAATTGAGCCAGAAAATGGATATGTTGGGTATTTGTAATATTTAATAATAATATTTTAATAAGAAAAAACCTACAGTATAATCTCAAAATCAACACAACATAAAAAGATGTTAGTAGGGGTATTGCTGAATGGTAAGATTATGGATAAATAATTATTTTTCTCCTTAAAATATGCACATGGTGGAAAATTTTATAAACTCCAAAACCTTTAAAGATTTTATTTGAGAGAGACAGTGTGGGGGGAGAGGCAGAAGGAGAGGGAGAGGGAGGGGGACAAGCAGACTCTGCACTGAGTGCAGAGCCTAATGCGGGGGCTTCACCCCACCACCCCGAGAACTCAACCTGAGCTGAAATCAAGAGTTGGACACTTAACCGACTGAGCCACCCAGGTACCCCAAACTTTAAAAATTGATTATTAATATTCAAAGGACTGTTTCAAGGAGTAAGATGTAGTTATATTCCACACTTAGAAAAATCCTTTATTACCATAATTGGCAGTGACCTAGAAAGGACAGGTACTTTCTAGGATATACTAAAGTAATATAAATATTTCAGGGAAAAAAATATCCTTTCGTCACCCTTAGGACAGAGAAGGGAGTGAGAGTTTAGGTTTAAGAAGGTGGAAAAAGGGGCTCTAACCCATGTAAGTGGGGAATTAGGAACAGGCCTATGTTAGCACCAGGTGGGCTCTAAGTACTAAGGTCAATGGACTCACGGACTCCTCTCACCCTCCAGAAACTGGTCTCCAACTGCTGTAATCACTAGCATGGGCTTCATTAGGAAAAAGGGAGCACCTGGGAAGTGGGGAAGCACCCCAACCTGTTTTTTTTAACCTTTATTGAACAGTAACCTACTTATAACAACAAGATTTAAGTTGTCATCTCTTCCCAGAAAAAAAAAAAAAAAGGGAATTTACACCTAACAAAATTTTGCTAACAATTTCAGGGATTTCTGAACTTTCCTGAAGCTTGGGTTAAGAAGAGACGGGTCTAGGGACGCCTGGGTGGCTCAGTTGGTTAAGCAGCTGCCTTTGGCTCAGGTCATGATCCCAGCGTCCTGGGATCGAGTCCCGCATCGGGCTCCTTGCTCGGCGGGGAGCCTGCTTCTCCCTCTGCCTCTGCCTGCCATTCTGTCTGCCTGTGCTCGCTCTCTCTCCCTCTCTCTCTGACAAATAAATAATAAAATCTTTAAAAAAAAAAAAAAAAAAGAAGAAGAGACGGGTCTAGAATGGAAGGACTTCAAGGACCTAAATCAGATTTCTCTTCCGAGAAGGCCTGTAAAACAGATTATCTTCCCTAGCCAACCACCCCACTTTGCAGATGACAGATTAATTAGCCCTCAGTGGCACTTTTTAAAAGTCAGGCTTCCTGGGATATAATTTACACACAGTAAAATTTGCCCTAGAAAGCATACAGGTCAAAGAGTTGTAAGTTCTGACAAGTGCCTATAATCCTGTAACCATCACCACAATCAGGATAGAGAATACATCTATTAGCTCCCCAAATTCTCATGCCCCTTTGTAGTCCATCTCTCCCAATCCCAGTCTATGGGAATTTTTTGTAATTACACAAAAAGCTTTAAAACTTGATACTAAAGGAACACACTGACTTTTTCATTCACACTAAAAAGTAGTAAGTAAACCAATAACTGTCCTAACCCACTAAATCAGGTGTTAGCCACTACCTTATATCGTAACAAAAACGAGCCTAAGCTCTTGTGAAATAAAATTCCTTATATTCTTTGCACCACTAGCCACCATTCTCTAAGTTTTAGGAAGGTGGGCTATTTTTTGTCATCACATCATTAACATTTAGCACTGTGTCTAGCTTATAGTAGGTGCTCCAACATGGTTACTGGACTCAATTAAGGTTATGGAGGAAATTTAGAATCCAAGTTAACATAGCTTTTTCTTAGGGTTGGTCCCAATCACATGCTCATTTATTTACCATTTGAAAAGTTTCACCATCAGTGTGTTGATCCATTCATTTTCTTCATTCCATTTAACCAACAATTGCCCCATCCTACACTTTTTTTTTTTAACCTACTCCAGATACTATATTTCAAAATAAACAAGGCCTGATTTCCAATAGGATCTCGTGAGGAAGTCGTACATATAAAGGAGTGATAATTAAAATTTAAGATAAGAAATGCCATGACATAAAGAGCTCGTGCTCTGGATAGAAAGCCCAGAATTATCTGAAAGGTGAGAGATAAAACATAGAGGAGGTGATGTGAACGGAATCTAGAAAGACTGGGAAGAGGGCTTCCTAAACCAAGCCCAGTGACAGCACTGCTTATGGCTCCATTCTTGGATTTCAAGCAGGAGAGTGAGCCGATCAGATCTGCACTGCAGAGGAGGGACTGTTGGGATGGGCAAGGGGAGAAGGCGGCCAAGGGTCCAGCTGGGAGGGGTCAAGTTAACAGAGGGCAGTGCAGATGGAGAGAGAGTATAATTGAAGGGCTCTTGACAATGAATGACAGGACCTGGTGAGGAGTATGTCACTTCTTGGTGGGAAGTAAAGAGAAGGTTTCTAGTTTGATTTCTGTTTCTCTCAATTGGGTGACACTTCTTCGGGACAAAAAGACTTTTTAAAATACATGAAAACTGGGGCACTTGGGTGGCTTGATTGGTTGTGTCTGACTCTTGATTTTGACTCCGGTCATGACCTCAAAGTCCTGGGATCCAGCCTTGTGCAGGGCTCCTCACTCAGCGGGGAATCTGCCTGGGGACACTCTCCCTCGCACTCTGTCCCTCCCCCCACCCCCACTCACGTTCTCTCTCTCTCTCTCTCAAATAAATAAATAAATCCTAAAGAAATACATGAAAACTAACAGGTTTTTGTCTCTCTTTCCAGGCTTTTTGGGTCAGAGGGAAGGAAATGGTTTGGTTTGGTTATATTCTCTTTCTTATAGAGGACTAGAGAATCCTTAAAAATGCGTACCTGTAATAACACTTGAAATCATGAATATTAGGGAAAGGAAAAAAATGGCCAGAAATGGCTATCATTAGGTGTGGCTACTGGAAGTCAGGCACTACTCTACCTAAGTCCTTTCCACGCAGTGCCGTGAAGCTCATCAGAGATGTCTAGGCTAGAAATCTAGTCGAGAAATGGCTGAGGAGACTGGAGTGGACAAGATCAACTAGAGAGTCCTGAGAAGAGAAAAGAAGGAAGCCCGAGGAACAATACATAAGGTGTTTGCAAAAGAAAACGAGCTTAGAAGGACACAGAGAAGGAGCAGTCAGAAAGGACAGAAGTGAGCCAAGAAAGAATGGTATCTCAGGGGTCAAGGGAGAATAAAGATTTCAGAGGACAGCAGTCAACATCATAACGTGCTGCTGGGAGTTCAAGGTAACAAATGAAGCAGTGATTAAGGAATCTGATCATTAGGAACGCCACCGAGCCCCCTCCTAGAGCAATTTCACTGGACAGGCGAGTGGGGCAGAATTTCTACTTTAATAGGCTGTGGAGAGAATAGGAGGCTAGGAAGTAAATAAAGTGACATAAGGGCTTTTCCAAGAGTAATAGGGAAGACAGAGTGAGACAGGATGACCTCAGAAGGTAGTGCAGCACCGAAGGTAAGTCTATGAAGACACAAGAGACAAGCACCTGTCAAGGACAAATAACATTTTTGTGCAGGAGTATTTTTGTCACAGATACAGCTAAGCTTGCAGCTCTGGTTCCCATGACTTATGAATTTTGGGTGCCAAATGTTCTTTCTTTTAAAGACTATAAGCTTCATTGTAAAGGAACGTAGTCCTTGAGTTATTACTATATTTTATTTACATGGCAATGAGCAGTGAGCCACTTTCAGCACAAATGCACCAGATTTGTGAATCACATTCAATTTTCCTTTTTCAGGTTAGAAGACTAAGATTTATTCAGAGGAAACAATTTAAAGAGCTGGGTCAATTATACTACCCAGAATTAGCTAAAAGACTCTGGGGAAGGGGGGGAAATGGTTTAAAGACAAACCAGAAACAATGGTAATTGCTGTCATCCAATCCCAATTTTTAAAATATTTCTTAAAATAGAAACAAGCCTGCCCATGGCTCTGGAATTCTCCCAAAAGTAAACTTCCCATATCCAGCATCCTCACAAAACACTGAATAAGCCAGTGGACCTACAAGACAACTTCTCATTTGTTTCCCCAAAACCCTTATTTCCTATTTCAGTTTCAGATAGGATAGAAAGTATTTGATTTGCTTTGTTTTCAAAAGTGGTATCTCCCAAGACGAATACTCATTTCCTAGAAGTTCTGTCTTCCCTTCAAAAAAATGTCAAGAGATTTTAACCACTGTGCTCCTTGTGAGCTTATGGTATACAATGGTCCAATGAAGCCTTGCACCCTGGCACACATCTGTGTGCTCAGTGGTGTACAGTAAGCATGGACTTTAAATTCCAAAAGATCTGGTTTTGAATCCTGGTTTTGCCATTTACTAGCTCTGTGAGTGTGGGCAGTTTCCATTGTCTCTCTGAGCCTTAATTTCCTTATGTCTTTTAAGAAAGCAATATTACTTATCTCACAAAGCTGGGAGGATTAAATGCATCTAGGAGGGTACCGACGTATAACATAACAAGCTTCCAAAAATATGATTTCTCTTACCCCATTTAAACCCAACTCATATGTTCAAAAGCCAACTCAAATTCTATCTTCAGTGGCTTCACGAAGCCCTTCCTACCCTCTCCCTCCTCCCTCATTCATTCAACTTCTTCTCTAAACTCCTAATATACAGGAACACAGTTTTGCAGTCAAGGATATACAGCTCCTTAATGTGTACTCTTGGTTTACTGTGTGTGTATGTGGTGACCCTGATCATCTAGGCACTGCCTAGGACATACTCCTTTCTTATTATACTCAGCACAATACAGAGCGCAGAAACGGTCAGATGGCCATCAAAGACTTAGAATCTGATGATTTTAGAATCCAATACTACCTACAAATCTCCTAACTCCACTGACTAACCAATTAAGACTCTGAGCCTGAAGAAGTTAAATGGCTTGCTTGAGAGGGCATACACTGTGTGTTCAGCTGAAGAGGAAACTGGAGTCTCCTGCCTTGCCCCCAGGGAGTTTGCTGCGCTCTGGTGAAGCAGCACCCCAGCGATGTCCACAGAGGGCCTCCCCATGCCAGAAACAGCTGCACTCCCTGTAGAAAAACACTTTACACGGAATGGGGTAAATACACTTATCTGCAAACTGACCCAAACACAAAATCAGGTCTTAGGGCACCTTACATGAAGTAGATCAACTGACGCTCTTCTGCTGCCACCTTCTGGACAGAGTGTATTACTACATAGAGGCTCATTTTCACTGAGAAGTTTCTTCTATACATATTTACCCAACCCCTACTATGTATTAGGCTCTGTGGTATGCAGAAAACCCAATAAAAAAAAGCATTCTCAAGAAACTCACAATGTAGGGGCGCCTGGGTGGCTCAGTGGGTTAATGCCTCTGCCTTTGGCTCAGGTCCTGATCCCAGGGTCCTGGAATCGAGCCCCACATCGGGCTCTCTGCTCAGCAGGGAGCCTGCTTCCCTTCCTCTCTCTCTGCCTGCCTCTCTGCCTACTTGTGATCTCTGTCTGTCAAAATAAATAAATAAAATCTTAAAAAAAAAGAAGCTCACAATGTAGTAATGAGGAGAGACAACACCTAATTTAATTAATTAGTTAAAGCAGTCCTAAGAAAAGTGCTACCGAAGAACAGTCTGGAGATCGTACTGAGTGCAGCCTGGAGCTGGGGAAGCAGGGTAGCCAGTGGTGGGTTTTCACCCCATGAATAGAATCTTTTTCAGCGGGGAAGGTGATAGAAGGCCTTTCCAGAAAGAAGGTCGAGCACAAAGAGGGTCATAAAAGGAAAAGCATGTTCGGGAAATAGCCAGAGTTTTCTACCTGAGTACACAGAGTGATACGATGTCAAAGACACAAAGCCCAAGAAGAAGAGTAGAGAGGGACCAGTGAGAAGAGCAGAAGTTTAGTTCTGGACAAGCTGAGCTCAGACTAGTGAGTGATCTCTCTACAGGGCTGAAATGACTATCCATCCACAGAATCCTTTACGTGGCCGGACACAGCACGATTTTCAATTTTGTCTAGAAAAATGGGTCCTCTGAATATAAAAGATGACTTAGGAAACTTCTCCTCTTGTAGGTATGGGAAAACATTTACTTCCATGAAGATTCAATGCGAATGTATGGTTTGCAGTATGTAAACAGCTCAATGAGCTAGTCTTTGCATTTTATAATTTCCTGTTCAAAGGCCATCACAAAGAGTAGTCTAACCTTTCATTTACCTAAACCAGCTTCTCTCTGCAATTGTCCTTCATATCCAACAATTTTTTTTGTTTCATTTATTTAAAATATATTATATAATATTTAAGACTTAAAAAGATACAAAGAATACAACCACCAGGGGCGCCTGGGTGGCACAGTCAGTTAAGAGTTCAACTCTCCGGGTTTCAGCTCAGGCTATGGTTAAGGTCCTGGGATGGAGCCCCATGTCAGACTCAGTGCTCAGCGAGGAGTCTGCCTTCTTTCTCTCTGCTCCTCCCTCCTCTCTAAAGTAAATAAATAAATCTTAAAAAAAAAAAAAAAGAATACAACCACCACCTATCATCCAACTTAAGAATACATTACTGATATCAGTTTCTTCTTGAAAAGAGAAGCATGTTTCTACTTCTTGAAATTCTTAGTTGTCCTCTGCCACTCTAACCTCTTGGGTGGGATCCTTAAGTCAGTACACATGTTTAAATTCTTTAGGAATATGAAGAAACACCAGAGAAGTTCTAAACCAGTTATTCTGAACACTGTACACCTTAATTCTTTTTTTTTTTTTAACTTTATTTATTTGACAGACAGAGATCACAAGCAGGCAGAGAGAGAGAGAGGGAAGTGGGCTCCCTGTTGAGCAGAGAGCCCGATGTGGGGCTCCATCCCAGGACCCTGGGATCATGACCTGAGCTGAAGGCAGAGGCCTTAACCCACTGAGCCACCCAGGTGCCCATGTACATCTTATTTTAAACACCCACCCTCTCCCTCTTCTCCCAACCATGCCACCACCAACACAAGGTATGCAATCAATACACACATCTAGGACATCA
Organism: Lutra lutra; assembly: GCF_902655055.1. NCBI lineage: Eukaryota > Metazoa > Chordata > Mammalia > Carnivora > Mustelidae > Lutra > Lutra lutra. Next base: position 41,844,806 of record NC_062292.1, on the reverse strand, counting down.
AAGCCAACAAGCAAAGAAATTTTACCTTCTGCTTCTGCTATTCCATGCCCATTCCTGATGTCTCAACTCAGCATACCGAGTTAGCTCCCAAACACAGAAGGCGCTAGTAAATTATGGCAGGGGCTTGATTCAATTCCCCAGAACACAAAGATCAACTTCCTGTGCCTCGGATTTCCATAAAACCAGGAACAGTAAGGAACTCCACTGCCAGATCAAATCATTCTAGGGGAGAGCAGGTCAAGCTACCTGAGACACACCTTGCCACACACCTGTGCAGCAGCTTCCCAGAAGCCCAATTTTCACAAACAGGTGGCCACTCCTTGGACTGTCCTTCCCTAGTAACCTAATAAACACCAGAGCTCATTTTATGAGATTGTTCCAACCCGGGAAAATCAACTCGTAGGAGAGAAAGGGGAGGGGGATTTGAGAGAGGGCACAACATTTTGGTCCCTCCCACATGTCACCAATACAGCTCTGAAAAAAGAACCACTTTATCAGAAGGAGATTAACTGTAAAAACACAGCTGATAAGGGCTTTGAGTAGCAGGTGCTGGGTGAATGCTCACTTTACTCTGAAGTGGTTGGGGAACTGGGACAGAACCACTAGAGGCTCTACCGCACCAGCGAACGGATTCTTGTCCTTTCTTTGGAATGCATGTGTCCCGAAGGGGTGGGGGAATGTTTTAAAGCTCCACTCCTCAACTGTTAAGTGGTGTGCTGAGGAATTATGTGACAAATGCCACTATCTCTGGAAAATGAAGTGAGTTTGTGTCTTAACAGCTGTGGTTAGCAGCAGAAATACAGGGAAAAAGATAACAGACTTGGAAATTCAAGAGCCTTAAATCTTGCGGTAGTAACTCTTAGCAGGCACCATCGAGGTCTTCTTTCCCAGAACAGTTCGGTGGACCTATATGGTCTTAGTGTTATTTTTAAACAGCTTTTTGGAGATACAGTTCACATCCCCAGTTAAGTGTACCATTCATTGGTTTTCTGTACACTCACAGTTATGTAATTATCACCATCATCAATTTTGAAACATTTTCATCACCCCAAAAAGAAACCACACATGCATTAGCATTCACTTTCCAGTTCATGTTTTTAAATATAAATCAACAGCATCATTCTCACTGGCTAAAGGGGGCTGCATTGCACCAAAGCTAACGATTGCCCATTGCAAGCTGCACTGGCACTTTACCACTAATAAAGAAAAAGCAGTGCCAATCACACATGCTTTTCATCACCTTTTCAGCACTTGGTCTAATAGTTACTGAAACGGATCCTTCAGATTTAGACATATTTTGTACCAGCAATGCACATACCTCAGTGGCAGTAATGGAATACCTATGACCAAATTCACACATGCACTAGAACAACCAGCAGTAAGACATCCTGGCTTTAGATACATTGAAATGTGAAAAATGTTCACCCTAGAATCAACAGTATCAAATAGTGCATGCATGGTTTGGAGCGTCCTTGGTTACAAAACAACAGAAACTGACCTCACTAACTAGGCAGGAAAGGAATCAGGAGAGCATAATCTATATATACAAATAAGGTAACATAGTAACTCATCACCTAAGCAACCCAGAAAACCTGAGGATGGGGGCAGAAAATGTATCTACTGCTATACACATTTCACTCTCTTCCTGTTCGCAGTCACAGTTAGGAAGAGAGAGAACTATCTCAGTAGAGAAAAATGTAAGTTCAGCTTCTTTGCAGTCTTTTAGATAGGGAGAGAAAAATACTAATTTTAGAATCAAAGCTGAGAGAGTGGAGGAACTGTGGAATCCCCTTTCTAGGGCATCTTTTCCAATGGACAACTGCCTGTCTTTAGCCTGGAGACAAAGAGACGAGTCAAATGACTTTAAAAAACCATGACTCAGAGTTTAATTACTTGGTTTAAATTTCTAACATTCCAAAAACGACGCCAAATTAATTTGCTGACAGCTTCACATTAGCAGGAATAACTACCTAGCTTACATGGACCCCAAGGGATTCAAGAAGGTTGGTTAAGTATGGTATATAGGACTCAGCCAATACTGACCATATCCTGACCAAGCACAGTCGCATGCGGGCTATCTGGGAAAGGGAAACAATTTTAGTTTAGTTTTTTTTTTTTAAAAGATTTTATTTATTTATTTGACAGAGCGAGAGGGAGAGCATGCATAAGCAGGGAGGAAGAGCAGAGGGAGAAGCACGCTTCCTGCTGAGCAGGGAGACCGATGCGGGGCTGGATCCCAGGACCCTGGGATCATGACCTGAGTGGAAGGCAGATGCTTAACTTACTGAGCTACCCAGGCACCCCCAATTTTAGCTCACTGTGGAGAAAAACTATTTTGGCTGGTTCTCTAAAAAAAGGAAACGGCATTAATAAAAAAAGGTGTAAAACTCAGCATTAAGTGGTAGTATTTTGTAATCTAGATCTCATTTCTTACTGAAGTTGCATACATTAAAAAAAGAAAGATGCAAAATTCAGGGGTTGGGTTGAGAGGCAAAAAAGCTAGAGGAGAAACAGCAAGAGGATCAAAGGCAGACACTATCAGACTCTAATATTAGCCAAGGGAACTGTTTACATTTTGTTGCTAAGTAAAACGTGGCGCTTTGGAAAATGAACCCAGCCACTACACTATTGTGACAGCTGCCGCTTGGCTCTGATGCCCCTGCAGAGTTGTCTGCCAACTGCTTGCCACTTGCCCTTTCTGTCCCGCTGTCTGCCAGTCAAATCAACTCCTTTACAATCAGATGACCCTGTTGGTTTCTGTAATCCTCAGGGTCACTCCAAAGACTGGATGACAGTGATTATGGTGCCATGGAGGTAGACTGCTGCATGCTGGGCTCCCAACTAAGATGGACGGGCCCCTGAATCAAAACCTTTATTCTGAAATCCAAAAGAAGAAATGGTTGGTGAGCTCAGTGACAAGGGAAAAAGAGGCTCGGGTGACAATCTCCACTGTGCCTCTGACTCAGGTGTGCTATTAAGCAAATCATTCCACCTCTTAGGGCCTCAGCAATTCCATTTATAAAGAGAATACATTTAATCACCCTTGAGCTTTTCAGGAAAGAAAACCAAAGGAACTTTGCAAATCCAAGATCATGTGCTTTTTCAAAGTAATAAGCTATTTCAGAAGTCCTGCCCTGAGCTTATGTAGCAAAATCATAAATTATCTAAAATCCTGCAAACCTTGAAACTTTTTTTTGAAAGATTTTATTTATTTATTTGACAGACAGAGATCACAAGTAGGCAGAGAGGCAGGCAGAGAGAAGAGGGAAGCAGGCTCCCTGCTGAGCAGAGAGCCCGATGTGGGGCTAGATCCCAGAACCCTGGGATCAAGACCTGAGCAGAAGGCAGAGGCTTTAACCCACTGAGCCACCCAGGCTGCCGTAAACCTTGAAACTCTTAACTCTTTTGTTAACTATTTAGTGACTATGGCCATCTTCACAGACTTATATCATAAGAAAGACTGTGGTTTCTAGAGTTAAAAATTTTTTTTTCAAGCTCCCCTTCCTCTGCCCTGCTTATAATGGTAATACTTTATCACTCTGGAACTTCAGAAAATACAGGAAAAAAAGAAAAGAAAAAACTACCCTTGGCCCCCTCTGAAAAATCTAATGTTAAGATTTCCATGTTTATTATTGTTTGGTATCATCATCTATTTCTTTTGTCTCTAGCTCTGTCCATTCAATCACGTATCTGTAGTTATGAACTGACAAGAGCACACAGTGTAAGGCTGAGACTCATCGTAAGCCAGTCGGTACGCACATACCCATCTACTCCTTCTTAGGACTAAGCATTCTCAGAAAAGAAAAGCCAGCCGTGGGGCGCCTGGGTGGCTCAGTGGGTTAAGCCGCTGCCTTCGGCTCAGGTCATGATCCCAGGTCCTGGGTTCGAGCCCCGCGTCGGGCTTTCTGCTCAGCAGGGAGCCTGCTTCCTCCTCTCTCTCTGCCTGCCTCTCTGCTTACTTGTGATTTCTCTCTGTCAAATAAATAAAAATAAAAATCTTAAAAAAAAAAAAAAAAAAAAAAAAAAAAAGAAAAGCCAGCCGTGCAGCTTTAATGGCAAGACCTACTCCTCAGTCCACGTGCTCTAATTACACTGCAAATGGAGATTCTTTCTAGAAGATGGCTTTTCCACTGGGTAGGTCTCCCTGTGGCCAGTTTTAAAGCCCCATTTATCCCAGTGTTCACTAATTGTTTCAAATTGGACCTGTGAATGTGAGCTTCAGGCCTCCATCATGGTTCCCAGCAGGAGTCCAAATGCTTCCACAAGGAGCTGATTACAGAGAAAGCTGCAGCTTCAAGAGAAGAATTAGCACCCAGCATGCTCTTTCAAAAGGAAAATTTAGCTGTTTTCAAAACATGTGATATTTTTTTTTTCTTTCAGCTTATGTTTGTCTAGAGGGAGAGATTCTAAATGGCTTTAATTCTGTAAAGGCTTAAATGATATGTTTTATTTGATCAAGTCATTCCCTAGCTGAAAATACTTCAATGGTATTCCATAGCTTTGAAAACAGAAGTTCAAGTTTCTTAGCATAGCACAACAAAAATCTACATGGTTTGGTTCCTGCCTATCTCTCTAGCTCCACAATTTCCAAAGTATACCCAGTGGGATACCAGTCTTGGGTTTCTGTGAAAAAACAAACAAACAAAAAAAAATAAAACAGAACTATTCGATGGACACAGAAATTTGGAAAATGCTGCAAATTCTAACCACCCCTACACTCCCCTTTCCTCACCCAACTCCCCCCACCCACCCCCACCCCCTGAGAGGAAGGATTCTGAGGCAGCTTTGGAGTAATTCTGTTTAACTATGTTTAACCGTTCTTTTACAAACTCATTTGCCCACAGATTTTTTTTTTTTAATTTTGATTCATCTAAATCTACTTCACAAAGACACTTTCAGAAATACAACACTGGGCCTTGCCTGCTCCCTGCTTCAGGCATATTAAACTTGTTTCTTGAATTTCTTGTGTGCCCTCTAAAATACCAGGATCCTATTACTACTCAGAGTTCACTTCCAGCTGCCTTCAAAATTCAGCTCCACTCACCTCCTCTGGCATTACCTTCTCTGTCACCCTACTCAGTCTGATTTAGTCTTCCCTGCTCTGTGCTCCCATAGCAATCTATACACATCCTTATCAGAGCACTTAACAACTGACTGTATTATTTGATTTACTTGTTTGCCTTCCCACAATAGGTAAATTTAAACTCTCAAGGGCAGGAAAGATGTTTTCTTTGACCTTATATCTCTAATAACTGTGCCTGGCACATGGCAGTCTGTCAATAAAGGGTTGATAGATGGCTTTACATATGTGGATTCCCATTTAAATAGGACTTTATATAGGAACAACACATTTTCAAAATATTTTATTCTAGGCACCGCTTCTGATTAATTTGCCATTTTTACAGATGCGTCTATTCTCAATATAACTGGTTCACGTCTAGTTATTGTTACCAAATTAAATAATAGTTTGAGGTTTCTGATTTGTATCCAAAAATTCTACTACATAGTGATCTGTATAGTGATGTATTTCTTCTAAAAGTAGCTAAGTATCTAAGAAGCCGCATCTGTTAACTTTTCCTCAGAGTGGTTCATTTCCTATGTGAGTTTGTCTTTGACAGGCAACTGTTTTAGAGAAATCCTTGGTACCCTGGGTTGTCGATGTGTTTCTTCACAGTCGTTTCAAATTGCTTGTGTCTATGGCCTCAGAGTTTCAAGAATGCAGACCTAGTTTCTATGTTAAATTCTCAGCTTAGGTCGGGGGTGCCTGGGTGGTGCACTGGGTTAAGCATCCAACCCTTGGTCTCAGCTCAGGTCATGATCTCCGGGTCCTGAGATCAAGTCCCACATTGGGCTCCCCACTCAGCATGGAGTCAGCCTGAGATTCTCTCTCCCTCCTTCTATCCTTCCCCACTGCACATGCTTGCGCTCTCTCTCTTAAATAAATAAATACATAAACAAACAAATAAATAAATAAATAAAATTCTTGGCTTGGGATTTCCACACATATATATGGGTTGTAAAAAATTTCCCACAGAAGACTTTTCTGTCCCTGCTCAGACCCTTGGATAGGCGCCATCCTTGACACTCCTTTAGGCCACAGGCAAAGCATCCTTTTCATGAACTGGGCAGCCTTTAGAGAATTCCAGCTTTATATGGGTTCTTACTTACAGCTCCTGACCTAGTCAGGTCCAAAGCCATACTTCGTACACCCATGCATGGGCATTAAAATCTGAGCCTCCAGACACTGACGTCTGTTCTAGAGGTCTTATACCAACCCTGGGCCACTCAAACCATTCTGGCTTTTGGATTCTCCTCATTTTTGTCACTTCACAGTTTCCTTTCACTTTTCTACACTCAACTCTATTTTCCTACATTTATAATGGGTAGGGGTCCTTATAAATTCATCTACCATGTTGCTAAACGTTTTCCTAAACAAGTTTCGAATCCATTCACTTTTTTCGATCTCTTTTGCTACTACCTTTGGGCAAGCCACTGCTCTCTCTCATGCACCTTTCTTCTGCAATGGTGTCCTTACCGGTCCTCCTACATCTATTCCTTTCCATCCTTCCCATGTCCCAATTCATATGGACTACTGTAACCAGAGTTTAAAAGCCAGAATTTTAAAAAATGTAAGTCAGGTCATGTTATCTTTTTGCTTTTTGGATATTTTCTATAAGACTCAGCAATTCTGCGCCTACATATATATCCAAGAGAAATAAAAACATAGGTCCACACAAAAACTCGTACACGAATGTTCACAGTAACATAATTGAAAATAGCCAAAAGGTGGAAAGAACCCAAATGTCCACCAACTTATGAATGGCAAAGAAAATGCAGTATATCCACACAATACAATAGTGTTTGGCCATAAAAAAAGAATAAAGTGCCGATACATGCTACTACATGGATGAACCTTGAAAACATTATTCGAAGTGAAAGAAGTCAGTCACAAAGACCACATATTGATTCCATTTATATGAAATGTCCAGAATAGGCAACTCCATAGAAACGGAAAGTAGATCAGTGGTTGCTGAGGTCTAGGGAATGGGGAGATGGGGGTGGGAGCAAGAGGGCCAATAACGAAAGATATGGGATTTCTTTTTAAGATGATCACAATGTCCTAAAATTGACTGTGGTAATCACTGCACATATCTGTGAATATACCCCAAATGACTGAACTATACACCTTAAATCATACGGTATATAAATTACATCTTTATAAAGCTGTTAAAAAAAATGCTCCCAGTAGCTCATCATGGTTCTTAACATATACATCCACAATCTTTGTCCTTGGCTCTAAGACTTTGCATTATATAGCTCCTATTTATTCCTCAAGCCTCGCCTTAGACTGCTCTTTCCCTAACTCTCTACCCCAAAGCCACAACATCTTCTCTCAAATTCTCCAAAGGAGGGGCCTGGGTGGCTCAGTTGTTAAGTGTCTGCCTTTGGCTCAGGTCCTATCCCAGGGTCCTGCGATGGAGCCCTGCAGTGGGCTCCCTGCTCAGCGGGAAGCCTGCTTCTCCCTCTCCTGCTCTCCCTGCTTGTGTTCCCTAGATCGTTGTGTCTCTCTCTGTCAAAAAAAATAAAATCTTTTTTTTTCCCCCCAAATTCTTCAAAGGATCAAGGACCTTCCCACCTTAGTGGCTTTTCAACAGTTACATTTTCTGGCAGGAATGTTTATCCCCTTCTCCCAGCTGTTATTTGCCCTTTACACTTTGAGTATCATCCTCTTAAGATAACCTTCTCCGATCCCGCAGGAGAAAGGAAGTCTTCTGTAGGCAGATCTTTTGTCATAACAAATCCTACTACTTCTTCACAGTATATATCACATTATTTAGTGTTTGTTTTTCTTCACTTACCATATATGTTTGCCAAGAGCTCAGACTGTTTTTCTCATTCACTGCTGTATTACCGAGGTTCACCATAGTACTTTGCAATGGCCGATGCTCAATAAATATTTTGAATAGAATAAATGCTGGTGACTGAGTCCAACAGCTCTTTATGCAATATCTTCTTATTTATCTTGTGCCATTACCTTATTTGTCTAATAAAGATTATTTGTTATCTAATAAATATCTAATATCTCCCTATTATCTTGCACCATTTTAAAAATGCACTTACCTTGATACACCACATTCATGTAATTCAGTGATGTTTTGATATAATTCTTCTATTCTTATATTTGCTGCTTCTTGAGGAATTATGTCCTAGTGACAATATATGGTACACAGTATGTAACCAATAAATATTTGTAGCTTAAGTAAAACTTCTAAAACAAAATTAAAATCTGTAGCAGGCGCTACATTTTGTTTGTAGGTTGTAAAAATCCCAGAAGACATTAACTATCTCTCTAGATTTCTCTAAATAATGGTGCATGCAATGAGTATTTAGTAATGCAGTTTGATAAAAAGCCTGATTTAGCCATCCTTTCAGGGATCATGATCTTAATGATGAATTTAACTCATTTTACTTGCCTCAGCCCAGAAGGATTTTTTAAAGGGAGTTTTTTTCACCTAATATTCAGAAAAAAATTAATTTTACATTTAGTTCCTAGATGAAACTAATAATACCTTAATTCCATCTGAGCTATTAAATATATAAACATTAAATATTCAAGATTGATTTATTAAAATTTCCTTAGCTGGAAACCAATGAAAAGATGACGCTCTGTAATGTGTTAGCCCAGAAAACTGACTTCCTTCTATTTTTATATAAAGAAATGAAAAAAGGAAGGAATTAAAAGAAAGGAAAAGAAAGGAAGAAGAAAAACACTATTCTTCAATCACTTAACATCTCTCTTCAACTTCTCAGAATTTTATTCTTCGAACTGTCTTTACAATAAACAAACATATAAAAAGTTTAACTCGTGGGGCGCCTGGGTGGCTCAGTGGGTTAAGCCGCTGCCTTCGGCTCAGGTCATGATCCCAGGTCCTGGGTTCGAGCCCCACATCGGGCTTTCTGCTCAGCGGGGAGCCTGCTTCCTCCTCTCTCTCTGCCTGCCTCTCTGTTTACTTGTGATTTCTCTCTGTCAAATAAATAAATAAAATCTTAAAAAAAAAAAAGTTTAACTCGTTATTCTTATAGATGATAAGACTTCTTGATTTATTACACATATACACACACTCACAAACATAAAATCTTCTTCCTTTGGATATTCAAAAGAAAATGAAGCCAGACGGAAATTTAAATTTTGATAAGATTTCACTTCTTTTTCCAGTCTTAAAAAAGGAATAAGTATGGCTTCAGTTTTTAAGTAGATCTGAAACAGCCAAATGGAGGGCATTCTATTTTTTCCACTTTTTCAAGTGGATGAAAATGTCCCTTTTTTTGGGTCACATTTTCCAAGATTTCCTAATGCTATCAAAAAGTTCTTCTTAGCGTCTACCTTAAACCTCTCCTGTGCCAATCATGACTGCTCTCTCATAATTTTTCTTGGAAGAAATTGTACAGTAACCAGTCCCTATCCTTCCACCATATTATCATATACTATTGAGTTCTTTTTCTGGTATTTTTTAATGAATTAAAATGATATCCTAGCTTTATTTCTCTGAGTCTTTTTCATGATACTGCTTTTCTTTGCTGCCGGAAAAGTCTTCATCGACTCCTCAGAACAAAAGAAAAGATCCTTCTCCGTGCTTCAGGTTCTCCATCACAAAATGGGGAAAACATGCCTGACCCCGATTTCTTTTATAAGACAAGTGGAAAAGAGATATGCCTATATTCATAACAGAATAAGTATGTTAAATAATTAGAAATAATTAAGAGCTCCATCAAAAGTCTCCCAGAGGCAAAATAGAAAACCCATACTGTAATATAAAGATCTACTTTCACAAATATATTTGGGATTGGGGGAAAGACTTCACACCCACTCCTTTATCCTACCTCAAAGCAGAATCCCGCAAATGCAATCAGTACAGAACATACCTCCTCCTGTCCCGGGCTTCCACAGAGGAGTCTGTTCCAGGAGCGGAGAGCTGAGTGGCAGTTGTAACCCCATTGGCAGTGCTAGGTGGAGGGCGATTAGTGATCACACAGAGCGGGGTGCTAGAAGAGACACTGTCTACTGTTTTCTCTGTTGTTGAGTCTGCCTGGGATTTGTAAGGAGTCCTGAAACCAAAAACACAAAAACACAAGCAGAAAGAGAATGGTCAGGCATGCTACATAACAAAGCACTAGCACACAGACAGAGGGTTTGAGATAAGTTTAACTAGAGAATCTTCTGGCTCAGATTTTATTTGCTGGTTGACTGGTTTTTTAAATTCTGAGCTCTTAAATCTGAGAACAGTATGATTATACATTTAATATGATATCCTCTGCCCAAAGAGTTCTATTTCATGATTTTTTTTTTAAGATTAAAATTTTTTTTAAAAATTAGCTATGGCACGAGGAAGATAGTAACATATGCAAGAGTGCTTTAAATGATTCCTGAGTACCATCTGGTCTCCACACACACGCACACACAGAGGCAGGGCCTCTCCACACACATGAAAACAACACTAAAGTCACTTACGATATTAATCTCCACCTGCCCCTTAATTCTTGGCAGTAGGAGTCTGTGGTAGTCCTCTGCCTAGATTAGATGACCATCTTCTTGGATTCCAGATATATGTGATAAATACAACCTCAGTATGTCTAGTTCTTTCTCACCTAGCTCAGCAACTGCTCTCTATTTAACCAAATGGCCTGATTGCCTGTATCCTTAAGTGTATACATGAGCCACAGAAACAAAAACAATTAAGATTCTATATGTAACCTTAACTGCAGACTTTCCAACAGCAAGCTGTATAATTAAGCTCATTTACATGAAAACAAGATCTTTGTTTCTTAACAAAGAGTTGAGAGCAACCATTGGGTCTCCACCCAAAAAGCTATCATTTGTGATGTCACAGCTTGTTGCTGGGGTAACAGAGATCCAAAATTGATATTCACAGAGATGGGAAAAGCAATGAAAATAAAGAATGCTAAAAATCTGGTGTTTTTTTTTCACGTACTCACAATTACCAGAAATGCTTGTAAGTAGCTATAAGCTCATTTTCAAATAATCACATCATTAGAATAAGCTTGAAAGCAACAATCAGATTGTAAAAATCTAAACAGGGTACCTAGATGCAAATATAAAAAAGAACAGTTTTGAAGTGATATCTAAAAAACACAAGCCACTTCCCCAGAAGCAATTAATAACTCAGAAAAAAGGTGAAATTAAATTCCTCAGACTTACAAGATGTATAAGTCTATATAGGACATACCAATATAATTAGCCAGAAACAAAGCTATAAAAAATTACACTTATCAAAATCTTACCTGACATTCTTTTTAGGTTAGTAACATGTTTTGTTCTCTCTGTGGTTTTTTCTGCTGTAGAAATGCCAAGGATTTTCTTTTACTGAATTACAGAATACGACTTGAACTATTATTTTGATGTGTGGTACGATTTTACAAGTAGAATGTTAGGAGCAGAATAGGAAGGGATGCCTGGGTGGCTCAGCCAGTTAAGTGTCTGCCTTCAGCTCAGGTCATAATCCCAGAGACCTGGGATTGAGTCCCATAGTGGGTTCCTTGCTCAGTGGGAAGCCTACTTCTCTCTCTGCCCGCTGCTCCTCCTGTTTACACACACCCTCTCTCTCTAATAAATAAATAAAATCTTAAAAAAAAAAAAAAAAGATTGCCAGAATAGGAAAAGCTCCAAAGCAGGCGTCAAAGGCTCTGGAACCATTGGTGCTACATTGCAGCCAAGTTAACCTCTCTAGTCTCTTCATTTGTAAAATGGGAATAACGATACCATAAAATCCAGGGGTCTTGTGATAATTAAATAAAATAATTTATGAAGAACACTTAGTATTGACAAATACTTAGTATTGACAAAAACAAAACATAAGCTCAGTGGAAACAAAATAGTTAAACAGGATCTCTGACGTGGACAAATCCAGGTTCAAACTCTACCTCGATTCCTTACTAGATATGTGACCTTGAGCAGATGAATAAGTTTTGGGTCTCACTTTCCATGTCTATAAAATTAAAATGGTACTTCATATACTGGAGGCCTCTTTAAAAACAATGTACGTGTGCCTGAGATAGCGAGTTGCCTGACCCATATTCATTTTCCTTTTCTTCCTAACAGAACCCATACATTATTGAGGCCAGCATTGTACTTAGTTAAAAATTCACATTTTCCAAAGTCTCCCTGGCTGCTAGAGGTAGCCAGTGAGACATAAGCAGAAATCGGTGCTTTGGGGGGGAACTTCCGTTCAGAGGCCTTCCCTCTTTGTGTATTTCTCCCTTTCTTCCTTCTTCCTGCCTAGAATGCAGTCATGACTCCTAGAGCTTCAACAGCTGTTTTGTGCCATGAGGCAACCCATGGAAATGGAAGCATGATTTAAGGATTGTGAAGCAGCAAGACATTAGGATCCAGGGTTCTTTAATGACTTCAAAGCTATGGTGCCAGCCCTGCCTATTGCTGGACTTTCTTAAGTGAGAGGAAAAAAAGATAAACCTTTATCATATTTTAGCCTTAATTATTTAGATTTACTGCTATATGGGAGTAAACCAATTGCTCATGTAATTTTTGTAATTACCGAAGCCAATGCTTGGCACATGACAGGGTTCAACAAATGGCGGCCATTACTGTTTCTCCCTAGTCTTAGCTCTTAATACTTAAGCAAGTAACCTCTCTGTGTTTCAGTTTCTTTATCTATGGTATAATATTTACTATGCCTGTGCAGATGAATTATTGTGAGGGTCTAATAAATTTCTACATAACTATATAGTATTATTAATAATAATCCAACCCGAGGCTATTCCTCTGAGCCAACCAATGCTCACCAGTTATTTTAAGGAAAGAAATCTAATAAATGGACAAAAATCAATCAAGCACTACCATAAGCAAGTGTTCTTGCAGCAACAAGCAACACTATCATCATTGTTTTTCATTTTCTTTGTGTCAATTCTAGAAACAAGCCCTCAAAAAGGGGTCCCCTTGCCATACCCCAAAGTAAAAAAGATCTCTGACCATACATACAGGGTCAAAAGCCATAGTCAAAACCACAGCTGAAGTTCTGTTGCACTCTCACAATGAAGCCTTGCCCATGCTACCCCCATGCTACCCCTTAGACAGAGTAGACACCATAGCCCCAGGAATACCACAAATCTAGACAAATTTAGACAAACACAAATCTCTTCCCTCCCACAGTGTTTCCAGCAAAATGCTCTCATTGACTGGGAATTTTCAGAAAACTATAGGAAGCTTTTGAAACAAGAGTTAGCTTTTCTTCTGATTCGGGTTTGTATCTCATCCTCTGAAAAAAAGAGTAAGTAGAAAAGATTCCTACTCACAATTACTGGAAAATTAATGTAAGTGAAGTATGGGGATATTTTTAATATGTGTTTTCCCATAATAGGATGACCCTTACACAGAAATCACACAACAGAAGTCATTTTAAGTTGATGCCTAAACACCAAGTACCAAGATATATATATACCCAATGAGCAACTGCTGAGTGGCTAATACAAGTCCAAACAAAACATCCTTGTTAAATCACAGACATTTTCACAAGAATTCAAACTTGCATCCCCAGTGCCAAAGTCCCTTCGGTTCGAATCTCATATGTGCATCTAGAGGCATGAGTTTTGATGACTGTAACTCAAATGGCCCCAAGAAGCCTTACCTGCCATGGTGTACAGATGCAGTAGTGTTTGCACTGATTGGTGCAGGGCAAGAAGAGGCAGGTTGCCACTTGCTGCCCCGAGAGGTAGATGAACCAATGGTAATGGGTGAGGTAGCAGATGGATTGCGATTGGCTGAAATGTAGGGACTTGTGGGGTCACTACTTCTACCAAATGAAGCACTGCAAAACAGCACACAGTCACTTTCTTCAGGACATGCTGCTCACCCACCATTTCCCAGCACCACCTTCCCCCCCAAGATTGTGCATTTTAAAAGGAATGTAGACCAAAGAGAGGGTACGGCAACTGGGAAGTGGAGTGAGTGATCAACCCCAGCTAGAGCTGGGTCACTGGCAGCAAGCAGGCATCTGTCAATCATCCAAAAGAGTGAAGGAACATGTAGGACAGAGGATACGCAATAAGAGAAAGCAGAAGAGTAGTATATAGAAACAGAAGAGGGACTACGAAGTATTAGCAAATAGAATAATTTCATTAGAAAAAGTAATTCCCAACAAACCCCAAGGCAAAAAATCATGCAACCCCAAATGTCTACCTGATACAGAAGTAGCAGTGCAGAAGCTAAAGTAAGACCAAGAATTTGGAGAGGTTTTGGAGTAGCAATTTAAAATTAAAGAGTGGAGAAGAATAAAAAAGCTCTGTGGGGGGAAAAAAAGTCTCTGAGAATTGTGGTTATTTAGCCTAAAATGTGTCTTGGGAGGATTCAAGGTTTTAAGTCTAGAACATAATACCGCATGGGCAACAGAAGGTAACTTTCCTTTGTTTCAAATGAAGATAAGAAAGAACCATCTCAATCGAAGCAAAAAATTATTTGGATTAGAATTTTTTAAAAAAAGTCTTGACTATTATAGTAATGAGACACAAGCAGGGGTGACCAAGACAAACTATGAAGCCTTCTTTGGTAAAGATGCATTTTACTGGGACACAGGAAAGAAATTTCTGCCTAAGGACAAGAGATGAACTAGAAGAAAATGGAAAGTATGCTGAGGACTGGTGGAGCCCAAGATGGCCACACATCTTCTCACACTTTCTTTTTAAAATAGTGATAGCATACAATTCTTCCCTTTTGAAAAGATCATAAAATGAGATTTTGTATAAGCAAAAAATGCTTTGAGGGTGACAGAGGTTTGGAAATCCAAAGTATTAAGCAAGTTGTGGATCTTTCAAAAAGAACTCATAATTAAGCATGCTTTCCACCCTAAACAGAAGCAGTCCCTTTCTCCTCTGTTTACCATAATTATGCCAACTATATGTATGTATCTATCTATGCAGATGCTACTCACTCAACCCATGTGTTAATGATCTGGATGGTGAAAAAGAACCACCCCACCACAATGTAACAACATGCTTGGAAATTAAATGCAGCTTTCTCTCTTTCCTAGATCTAGAACGTTACTTTCTTAGAAAAGTTTTCTTGGTCTTGGATGCAACCATAAGAGGTAATGATGTATCTAGATAGACTAAGACCTTAGCCCTGAAGACAGGTAAGTGATAGCTTCATTGAGCCAAAAACACCGAGTTTGTATATAAAATGAAGCTTTAGTGAGATCACTGAACTACCCACTACCCCCGTAGAACTGAAGACCATCCAAAGGCCACAGTGGCTGTTTTATAGCTCGCTAATTCCCACATTCTGACATTAACTAGTTGACAAGATTCCTTCAATCCAGTGGAAATAAGTTTTGAACCCAAACACGTATTTTATGGCAAAAGGCTGTTTCTCGGGCAGCCAACCAATCATCCATAAAACCTAATGACGAAGCCCATGGCATGAAGAGGCAGCTGGAGGGGTTGAGTAAATGAAAGTGAAGAAAGAATTCAAAGTAAGCAATGAGAGCCAGACTCTTTCACATCAGCAGCAAAGTTCAAATCAAAACACTAATTAAGTGTATCTTATAGCTTAATGGCTCTGGCAAAGGTGCTTTGCTTGCTGGCTGGTACATGGCAAAGAAAATAATGGCAGAAAAGAGAATATATAAATGAGAAAAGGGGAAGGAAACCCATGTACCTTCTCTGCACCAAACTTGCGAGTTTCACATCTTGATGGATCTGAGGGCCATTAAAGTCATAAAAAAAAAAACAACTCAAGTCCCTAAATTAACAGGCTTCAATATGAAACTTCTTTAATGCAATTCAAAACTCCCCATTACCCACCCACCTCACCACCCTATAGGGTCCCTCCCTTCCTCCCCATAAAAATGTAACTTGAGATGAGAACTACTCAAGTTTTAGAAAAAGGAAAACTAGCTACTGGACAAAGGTGATTTAGATTCAGTCCTGCTCGGGGATTACTAGAAGTCACTTCCAGTTGAAGATTTTAATAGGACTGAGAAGAAAGAGTAAAAATTCGGATCTGTCTGTGGTGAGAATTTGGAATTAGCTTACTTTACTTCAGTCAGAAAAATAAATGTTAATTTAAAATTAGTCAAGATGTTACTCCCAAGAAATCTAAAAGTAATTCATTTTTGATTCATTTTTGTGGTGATAATTGGATATAAAATGGCATGCAATTATTACCCATACGCCCATAACCAGAGTGAAGAAAAATCATCTCCCTCCCCGTGGAACCTGATACCTTTTCAAGTAGGTTGATACATAGGTAGAAGGAGCAACTGTCTGTGGAGTTTCACTTCCCTTTGCTTCATCCCTCCACAGCTGCCGTGTGTAGGAACCACTCCTCACTAGATTAACAGCTGATTCTCTGGAGAGGCATGGAAGAAAAAGAAAACAAAGCACTGATTCCTGCCACCAGTTTTGTCCATGATACAATGCAAACTGGGAGGGGCGCCTGGGTGGCTCAGTTGGTTAAGCGTCTGCCTTTGGCTCAGGTCATGATCTCAGGGTCCTGGGACTGAGCCCCACATCGGGCTCTCTGATCAGTGGGGAGTCTGCTTCCCCTTCTGCCCCGCCCCCCACCCCTGACTCACATTCTCTCTACTGCAAGTAAATAATCAAAACCAAAATAAAACAAAACAAACAAAAACACTCCAAACTGGGAGAGAAGAGCCAGGGACAGGAACTGTAATATGGCTAAAGAAATAGAAACACTTTTCGAGTGATGCTTTGTTTTATATGAACCTGTTTTCTGTATACACAAAGGATGGGTCAAGTATTACTACTGCCTGCTTTCTTTTATCAACTTCAAAGCCAACTAACTTCAACAGGTACCAAATCCTTGTATCAAAGGTCTCCAATTCTTTGGTAATGAGAACTCACTTTTGCTTCGCCTTTAAAGGGCTTTACAAAACCAACAGATTGTTCCTAAGTAAGCAGAGAAGAGGATGATGGGGAAGACGAGGAAGTCTGTCACAAGGGAAAGAGGTAACTAAAGAGGAAAAGAGAAGAACATGCTGGAAGTCTACTTAGTGTTATAAATAAAAGCCATCCAGGAAAGGGCAGTAGTAGGATTTCTAATTCACAACTGTTCACTCAGGGCTTTTGCGACCAAAGCTGCGGCTCTCCATAACAGTCCTCAAACTTCAATGTGCATTTGAATGACCTAGAGAATTTTGTTAAAATGCAAGTTCTAATTCAGCAGGTCTGAGGTGGGGCCTGAGATTCTGCATTTCTAACATGCTTCCAGGTGATACTAGTGCAGCTGAGTGGGAAGACCACACCTTGAAAAGCAAGGTTCTCGGGTGCCTGGGTGGCTCAGTGGGTTAAGCTGCTGCCTTCGGCTCAGGTCATGATCTCAGGGTCCTGGGATCGAGTCCTGCATCAGGCTCTCTGCTCAGCAGGGAGTCTGCTTCCCTCTCTCTCTCACTGCCTGCCTCTCTGTCTACTTGTGATCTCTGTCCAATAAATAAAATAAAATAAAATAAAAAAGAACGAAAAGCAAGGCTCTCAATCAGGCTCTGCCTGAGATGCAGCAGTATCTCAAAGTCCTCACATTCATTTTCACCGATGAGGAAGACTTGAAATTTTATGTACATACACATTAGAAGTTGTTCACTATTAAGAACAATATCTTTTTATCTACTATGGAGTAGGTCGTGTGCTAGGTACTAGGGGTCCCTGAGAAACCAGACAGATACAGACCCTACCTTCACAGAGCCTGTTGGTGTACTAAACAAATTCACCCTTGGAAGGGTCTGGGAAGACTTCCTAAAGACAATAATACCCAAGCTGAAATGAGAGCGTGAAGGGTGAAGAACTGGCAAAGCACGAGAGCTAGGGCTGGGAGGAGCTCTAAGCAGAAGGGATAAACAATCCATAATGGGCCAGGGGCACCTACCCCCAGAGGACCATCTTCTGGCCTGTATTCGGATTACCTGTTCTCCTTTTCTTCAATGTCGCTTGTGCTGCTGAGCCTCCGGGGGGCTAGTGAACTAAAATAGCTTTTGTTTTCTCTCTCCTGTAAAATCAAAACAAGTGAAGCACAGAGAAGGTACAACACTGACACGGTGTAACGTTCTGAGTGAAAAAGCAGACAGCGATGCACCTGTATCATCTTATTTCCTGATCCAATACCAATTCTGCTTTGAGCAGTATTACAAAAGGTTACCTTCCAAAGGCTGATTCCTACATTTCCTCCATTAAAAACCAATATGTAGGGAAATAATTCTCGTGGGAAAAGCCAAGATGATCAAATACAGGAAAACAGCAGCACAAATGACACAAGCAGCGGCTGTCAGGAGAGACGGAGCCTTTGAAAGCCACAAACAGAAGGTTCTTCATGAAATGAGCCTTATTTCTTCCCCAGCCTATCTTCCCTTTGAAATGCAGCTTCATGTACGACTAACATGCGGCAGAGTTCATCCAACCAATAAGGCCTCCTCTCCCTCAGGATCTCCAGAAACATAATCCTGAGCAAGGGCACTATGGTTACAGGGCAGACCTGACCCCAGAGAAGGGCATCAGGGGAGCTCTAGAAAATCTAGAACCAAAAGTTAAGAAATAACAATGCACTGATCTTGGATGATTACGTGGATGAGGGGTTTATGAAGTAAGCCTGATCAGACATCTAGTCATGAAAAAAATGAGGCACTGAAACATGTTTTTCCTACGTGCTAATTTGCCCGAGCTTCATTAGGATCAAAAGTCCAGGGTGCCTGGGTGGCTCAGTGGGTTAAGCCTCTGCCTTTGGCTCAGGTCATGATCTCGGGGTTCTGGGATCAAGTCCCACATCGGGCTCTCTGCTCAGTGGAGAGCCTGCTTCCCCCCCCTCTCTGCCTCCCTCTCTTCCTTCTTGTGATTTCTGTGTGTGTCAAATAAATAAATAAAATCTTAAAAAAAAAAAAAAAAGGTCCAGCTAAGGAACTTTGCTTCCAAACACTGGAAGAATAAATTACTGGTATTGGTTCAAGGGAAACTTAGGCCATATCCAAATCTTCCTGTTTCTGATTTAATTAATTAATTAATTAATTAATTTGTCCTAGGTAAGGAGGGTAAGGAAAAACGAACATAAGCTATGCCAAAAGGTAAAGGGTTTTTCTTTTTTGGCCGAGTAGTAATAGCAAGCAAATCGCTAACTGATTTAACTACCGATGTGCCATCTCCCTTTAAAGACTTTGTACTTCCAAAATCAAATCAGGGACTAGAACACACTTTCCTTTGCTCTGAGACTGAATTTCCACAGAAGGGAACTACCTACGAACTCCCCCGCACCCTGCCTAAACTGCACCTTATCTTTGCTGTCCAGCAGGGCAGAAATCCGAGGGCTTGATGACGACCGGTAGATGGAGGAGCCTCGGTCCCTCAGAGCCTCCCTAGAATTGGCCACCTCACTCAGCATGTTGTGGCTGCCAGTTTTTCTGAGTCCCAGTCTCCACGAAGAAGGAGATTCATCTCTGGGCTCTTCTGGCTTGTTGAAAAGGCTGGAGGAGAACTATGAGGGAAGAAGCAAAGAAAAGAAAAGGAGGAATAAAAAAAGGTCCTGATGATTCTTTTCAGCCTATTTGCCTTTTCCCACACTTAACTAAGTTCAGCGAGGCAGTATCGGGCAGTACAGGGAGAACAAACACATGGCAGGCTTTCTGCCAATGTTCCTTTCCTCACCTGGCAGACGCTAGTAACTGCTCAAGGCTCCCTTTCTCCCTGAGCCAGAAATAGCCTCAGATTCTTAACACAGTGCTCCTACTGACAGAGTTGCTCTCTGAGAAATTAAACACTGTTAGCTCTCTTAGCAATGAGTACTGACCTAGAACACCAGGAGATCCACGTTCTAGTAAAAACATCTTCTCTTGCTCGACTGTGTAACTGAAAATGGGACATTTTACTTCTCTAGGTTTTAACATGCTCACCTGTAAAATGGTGATAATAAGCTTAATTCCTCCTTATAACATGTGAAGACTAGAAAACACCGATGAGGCAATGTATAAATACGTTTTAAGGTACTGTGGTAAGACTGTGGTAAGCCGATTTAAGTTAACAGTAATAAAAATACTAAAACTTGGGGCGCCTGGGTGGCTCAGTGGGTTAAGCCTCTGCCTTCAGCTCAGGTCATGGTCTCAGGGTCCTGGGGCTCTCTGCTCAGCGGGGAGCCTGCGTCTCCCGTCTCTCTCTGCCTGCCTCTCTGCCAACTTGTGATCTCTGTCTGTCAAATAAATAAATAAAATCTTAAAAAATATATTAAAACTCACTCCACTCAAATTCTAATTGCTTATTTCAAGAAAATAGTTTATTTGATCTTGGGCAGCAGTTCCAAGTGTTTCAGATCTCACCATGCAGCAAAATTAAAAAAGAAGAAAAATGGCAGAAGTCACAGAATTGCCATCTGTCTAGATTTTGCCAGGACAACATCTTTTAAACACTTGCTTACCATTTCCATCACTATCATTTCATTAAAAAAAGAAAAACATTTTAATCCTCAGAAAAGAGAGCTTTCTGAAAAGCTTCCATTGTCTTCATCTCATTTTGCCATAAACCACAGAAAACATCATAGACTAGCGTTAGGCCCAAACACCGGTCTGAAGTAGCTGCTCTTTCGAATGGCAGTCAGTGATCCATGCCTGGGACCTGGGGGACCTCTGCAAGATGGCTTTGGTCTTTCTCCAGGTTATCAGGCCACCTTTACTGCCTGGTGGAGTGAAAATGCAATAGAGACACTCATCTCCAGCTCACACTTAGACTTTCTCTTTTACTTAGTCCCTGAATGGATATATTTATGTACTCCCTCCAGCTCTTTCTAAGCCACCCTGATTCTGAGAGTCACGCACACACTCTCTCTCTCTCAAAAATAAAACAAGAAATAAAATAAATTAAAAGAAAGCAAGAAGTCTAGTCGTACTTAGAAGCAGTGGGAGTACGTGAGGTACAGCTAAATGCCTGGGTGAGGAGGGAGGTCCGGGTTCTTTCGGAGACATTGCTACGGATTCAAAGCGGTGCTCATGGGAATAAATAAGCAGCCAGGCCTTTGTTTCCTCGTCTCCACAATGATACCATAATCCTGTCTTTTTGATTCATGAGGCACTAAGATCGGTATAAGTTAGTGTCTATAAAACCATAGAGTTTTTCGACAACTTTCCTCCCAAGAACTCAGATCAATTCTTAATCTCAAAACTAACTGTATCCTTTGTAGAGCAAGGTCATTATTCAACTCCATCTCACTGCCTAGAAGCCTATAGCTTCTTAGAGGTCTGGGCTGAACTGCAGGAGGAGGTGTCTTTGGTATTACGACAAGGTCTTTCTACCTCTGCTCTCTACTCATTATGATGAGTACTGCCAAGACTTTATTTATGAAAGTAAAATTTTAAACAAGAAGTAAAAAAAGGACGTAAGTCATCGAATCAATTAATACTGAATGCTAGCTATCCTCCTAACCCAGTCTGAACTTTACATATACTTACCTTACTTAACCTTAGATATGAAGAAAATAAGCAATGGACAAAATTCTTTGGTCTCAGGTCACTATATCCTATGTTATTTAAACACACTGTAGCCAAATTTGGTGATGGATTTGTAGCTTTTGTGGGCAATGTTATAATGCAATGGTTGTGCACCCCCCCACATCCATACTTTGAAGCTCTGCCCAATATGACTATAATATTTGGAGACAAGGTAGCCGTCTGCACACTAGGAAGAGAGACCTCGCTAGGAACTGACTCAGCTAGCTCTGTGATCTTGGACATCCCAGTCTCCAGAATTGTGAGAAATACATTTGCATTGTTTAAAGCCATCTGGTTGGTGGTATTTTGTTACGCAGACTAAGCAGACAAGGACAGGCAAGATGTATCTATATTATATGAAGAGTGCATCTTTAAGGCCTTTCAAACTGTATGTAACCATAGTAGAGAAATATAATATTCAAGTAAGTTCCAAAATACTCACTCTCCTAGCTGAAGAGGCAGAGAAGGTATTCTGAGCTGGTGGTGGTATGTGTTCCGTGATAATACTCTTGCTTTCAGAGTTGGAATGGTTGACAATGGCTTCTGGCTTTTTATCTATTATTTAAGATAAGAGAAGCAACAAGGGCAAATATGAAAACCTTATCTGTGCATTTATGTATGTACTTTTCTGCTAACAGAAAAGGTTTACCCATTATCAAAACAGAGTATTAGGGCCGTGTAATGCTTGGACTCAAACTAAAATGAAACCTCTAGCAACTGTTGCCAAAAGGAAATAAACTCCATGGTAAAATCCTTTCTCGATAGGCTCTTATTCCCAGATATATAGCTGAAAACTTTCTCCACATCATGTACCATATATAAAATTCATCAGTAAGTACGTAATAAGAATCTACTCTGTTTTGGGAGGTTGGGCAGGAAAAACCAGATAGATCTTGCTTTCTAGGTAATTATAATCAAGACATGAGATAAGATGCATAGTGATAATAGTAACAACAGAAGATCATATCTAAGTTAGGTGCTAAATTGGCTGAGTTGGATCAATGGGGCTTTATGAATCTAGAGTAAATCCTCTGAGGCAGGAAATGACAAGGAAAGATGCCATAGAAACACAGGAAGACAAATACCAACTGGCAAGAGGAAGAAAGGGTATGAGTAATGACTCAGAGATCAAAATACACACATCTGCTGGTCAGTAAATTTAAGTCTAAGTGGGCCTAATTTAAGCACGCCTAACTGAAGTAATGAACATTCTTGGGACTACAACAGGAAGTAAAGGTAGAAAGGGTTACAAGGGATATTGCAAATTAAGCTACAGAACTGTAGTAGGTGAACCCTCTTAATAAATAATGGTAGTCCATCTTATAGGACCATCAAGTGGAAACCCCATCTGTCTCGTTCACTGCTACATCAGCGCCTACACCTAATAGGTATGGTGGTGCCTTCTGATAGATGTACTCTGGAAATAGGGCCCCAGAGTAATCCACCTATGAATTATGTGACAATTTTAAGCCACATTCTAGCTGCAGACATTGGGCAAATTACTTAACATATATGAACCTCTCTTTTCTCACTGATTAATCAGGGATTTTAATTCTTACCTATGAATTGCTATAAAGTCTAGAGATAATGTTTTTAAATTGTATTATTAATGGCCATAATAAGTCCCTAGTAAACAGTTATTTATTATTAATGTTATCATTTCTTGTGGTTATTATGAATATTTAAGACATTCTTTAAATATTATCTGAATATCTCTCTCCCCAAGAAGCACACCTTACTACCCAAATGTGACAGATCATTATAGTAAGAACCCTCAATGAATCTATACCCCTGTGTAGTGGCCTCTCAGATTGACTCTGGGCTTATCAATGTGACTTTATTTTTTTTCTTTCTTTTTTTTTTTTTTTTAAAAGATTTTATTTATTTATTTATTTGACAGACAGGGATCACAAGTAGGCAGAGAGGCAGGCAGAGAGAGAGGGGGAAGCAGGATCCCCGCTAAGCAGAAAGCCCAATGCGGGGCTCGATCCCAGGACCCTGGATCATGACCTGAGCCAAAGGCAGGGCTTTAACCCACTGAGCCACCCAGGCGCCCCTCAATGTGACTTTTTCGATGGCCACTGGGACATTAGCAAATGTGACACAAGCAGAGGCTTGGAAAGTGCTTGTGCACTGAACATTGCCCTCTCTTCTTGTGGAATCCAACTGCTGTGGGAAGAAGCAGGGGCTAGTCTGCTTGATGAACACAGTCCACTTGCTTCATTTTAACCAACAACGAGAGAGGTGAGTAAGGCCATCTGGGACCAGCCAGCCCCAGCTAACTTACCAACTGACCACCAACACAGGTGTAAGCCCAGTATTACCACACGGAGAGAAAAGCCATCCCAGGGAAGTCCCTCCCAAATTGCCAACCCACAGAATTGGGTATATATAAATAGTTGTTTTAAGCACCACTAAATTTAGGAATGGCTTGTTATTTAGCAATAGATAACTAATATACCAAGTGTTTAAGTTGAATAAGTAAAAGAAAGGGGAAAACAGAAATCCAGATCAAACCGCTTACATTCACCTCAAGAGAGAGTTAGTATTCTTTACAACTACATTTACATGGAAGACACATGAAAACTGTCATTTTATGAGACTATATTTGTGGATCTTTTTAAAAATTATTAGCCCCAGGGGTACAGGTCTGTGAATCGCCAGGTTTACACCTCACAGCACTCACCACAGCACATACCCTCCCAACATCCATAACCCCACCACCCTCTCCCTACCCCCGTCCCCCCAGCAACCCTCAGTTTGTTTTGTGAGATTAAGAGTCTCTTATGGTTTGTCTTCCTCCCGATCCCATCTTGTTTCGTTAATTCTTTTCCTACTCTGTGGATCTTTAAAAACAGGATAAATGAATTCAATAAATACTTGTTTAGGGACACCTGCGTGGCTCAGTTGGTTAAGCGACTGCCTTCAGCTCAGGTCATGATCCTGGGGTCCTGGAATTGAGGCCCACATCGGGCTTTCCCTGCTCTGTGGGGAGCCTGCTTCTCCCTCTCTCTCTCTGCCTGCCCCTCCCCCTGCCTGTGCTCTCCCTCTATCAAATAAATAAATAAAACCTTTAAAAAAAATGAAATACTGTTTAGCACATATATAATGTGTTGGGCATTTGGAAAGGTTTAGATATAATCCACTTCCCCGTATTCTTCCAATATACACTTACGTATAATGTATATTTATCGTGCACCTACCACTTAGAAGACCCAGTGCCAGGCATTATGGAAGACAGAAAGATAAACAAAACAGACAACACATTTCAGTGCTTCTGAAACTTGCTGGTAAGGGAAGAAGAGAGGAGATGAGAAACAAACAGAAATAACACTACTATTAGGTAGGGTAAGTAATATGAAAGAAGTTCAAACAGATAGCTACCAGTCAGAGAAGGAGGAAAAAACTTGTTTCTGTGATGAAAACAAGTTTCATAAAAGAAACT
Organism: Lutra lutra; assembly: GCF_902655055.1. Lineage (NCBI taxonomy): Eukaryota > Metazoa > Chordata > Mammalia > Carnivora > Mustelidae > Lutra > Lutra lutra. The sequence goes on along the minus strand of NC_062292.1, from coordinate 41,819,858 downwards.
TCATAAGAGAAGCGATTTGAACTGGGCTTTGAAATATTAGGAAAACTTCAACTGGCAGAAATGACCAGGGAAGCTTGTTGGAACCATTTGGCTTCTGCCTCCATCAGGCTACAGAAACTGCTGAGATTACCAGACTCCCTAAATGCCGTCTATTTCTTGACCTCTCCCTTCCCACTCTTACCCTGGGTTTTCTTTCTTTCTTTCTTTTTTAAGCTTTTATTTAATTATTTGAGAGAGAGGGAGAGAGCATGCACAAGCAGGGGGAACAGAAGGCAAAGGGAGAGGGAGACAGAGGGAGAGGGAGAAGCAGGCTCCCCCGTGACCAAGGAGCCTGACATGAGGCTCGATCCCAGGACCCCGGGATCATGACCTGAACTGAAGGCAGCTGCTTAACTGAATGAGTCACACAGGCATCCCCTTACCCTGGCTTTCCTGATGCAGAAACACATATCCTGGTTATCCTCAACCTCTCTGACCATACCTTCTTTGCCTCCTAAACACAGCATGCCCCATGACTCTTTCTTGAACATCTTTTCTCTACAATCTCTCCCTTGGGAAATCTCCTCCTTTCCCGTACCTTTAGCTTCCACCTTTTAGGCAGATGATTTCCACATTTCACTCTGCCTCTGCGACTCTGAGGAGTCCCAGATCAAAGTCAGGATCTCATGCAACATGGGGGGTCGAGGGGGTAGGAGAAGAGTAAATGAAACAAGATGGGATTGGGAGGGAGACAAACAATAAGTGACTCTTAATCTCACAAAACAAACTGAGGGTTGATGGGGGGAGGGGGTTGGGAGAGGGGGTGGGGTTATGGATATCGGGGAGGGTATGTGCTATGGTGAGTGTTGTGAAGTGTGTAAACCTGGCGATTCACAGACCTGTACCCCTGGGGATAAAAATATATGTTTATAAAGCTGTAAAAAAAAAAAAAAAAGAAAGGATGAATCCCCAAGTTTTGTAGCAACATGGACGGGACTGGAAGAGATTATGCTGAGTGAAATAAGTCAAGCAGAGAGAGTCAATTATCATATGGTTTCACTTATTTGTGGAGCATAACAAATAGCATGGAGGACAAGGGGAGATGGAGAGGAGAAGGGAGTTGAGGGAAATTGGAAGGGGAGGTGAACCATGAGAGACTATGGACTCTGAAAAACGATCTGAGAATTTTGAAGGGGTGGGGGGTGGGAGGTTGGGGGCACCAGGTGGTGGGTATTGTAGAGGGCACGGATTGCATGGAGCACTGGGTGTGGTGCAAAAATAATGAATACTGTTATGCTGAAAAAAAATAAAAAAAAAATTAAAACCTGAAAAAAAAAAAAAAAAAAAGTCAGGATCTCAGGCACACGACTTGCCAGCTATGAGACCCAATTTTCCTCACCCCTTACAGGGTCAATTTCCCACTCTAAAACATGGTGATAATACAGCCCTCCGGGTGTGGCTGTAAGTACACTGCAGAGTAAAAAGCACTACCCAAATGTTGTTATAATCCCCCAAACTAAATATAATCTCTCTTACTAGTGAATACCATTGACAACATTTATATCTCTCATGTGACATGTATTTTATTCATGTACATGCCCTTCTATTCCCCTGTATGTCCTAGATGTATCCAACAAAAAGCATTTATGTAATGAACATGGATGCCTGTCCTGTGTCAGGCGTCATGCAGAGACTTAGGAGTAAATGATAAACCTGGAGTTCCCAGCCAGAATGATGAGTGCTACAACAGAGGTAAGTATGAAGTGCTAGAGGGATACAAACAGGGGAGCAATTATCATGGGGTGGGAGAACAGTGAAGCAATCCACTCCTTTTCAGTTTTTTATATAGAAAAACCTAAAGAAGGGCTCTTCATTCCAGTAAATCCTATAGCTTGTAACAGAAATCAGTCAATAAACATTTGATAGTCAGAAATGAATTCTAAGGTGCAAATAAATGTTTAGGGGTAGGAAAACTAAGGGCATGTTTGGGGAAATCAAGAAATCCAGCTTGGCTAGTAGATGACACTGCCTATGGATAGCACTGGAAAGCTTAGCTAGAGATAGATTATGAAAGATCTTGAAGGTCAGGCTACAGGACTTGGGATTTACTCTACAAGCAAAGATGGGAGTAGCGAAGGAGGTCGTAGATGGTTTCTGGACAGGGCTGTAATATAATCAAAGGGAGCTGAGGGTGTTTTACTCCAACCACAATGCAGAGATGGGCCAGAGACCTGAAGCATGGGAACATATCACGAAGCAATTACAGTAGTTCAGGGAGCTCCCTCCCATTCTTCAAATACCTTGGTAGCTAACAAAGTGATCTAGCATAGAGCAAGACCAGATAGTAATTAATTCCTGAAGCTTAAGACATGTAAGTCCTCAATAAATAATAAAAACATAAAAAAGATGAACATATACAAATGTTGGTAGGTACTAGACTAGCATTTCCAGATTAAGTTGTGCTTGCTTAATAATAGAAATTCAAGGCTCCATGAGTAAAAAGTCATCTCCTATGCTATAAACTTAGTTGGTATCTATCTTCTCTAATACAATCAATGATCTTTAATTTCCTTTGGTAACATTCAGTGAGCTTATACTATATACTAATATAAATCAGTGAGTGCAGGACACATGTACTATAAAACTTCAGTTATCATTGGGGCGCCTGGGTGGCTCAGTGGCTTAAGCCTCTGCCTTCGGCTAGGGTCATGATCTTGGGGTCCTGGGATCAAGCCCTGCATCGGGTTCTCTGCTCAGCAGGGAGCCTGCTTCCCCCCCCCACCCCCGCCTCTCTGCCTACTAGTGATCTCTGTCTGTCAAATAAATAAATAAAATTTTAAAAACAAAACAAAACCTTAGTATTGTTAACTTCCAGTTATCCATGAGAGCTATTCTGTTGCCGTTGAACCTCTATTCAGTAAAACCCAGTATCTCGGGGCGCCTGGGTGGCTCAGTGGGTTAAGCCGCTGCCTTCGGCTCAGGTCATGATCTCAGGGTCCTGGGATCGAGTCCCGCATTGGGCTCTCTGCTCAGCAGGGAGCCTGCTTCCCTCTCTCTCTCTCTGCCTGCCTCTCTGTCTACTTGTGATCTCTCTCTGTCAAATAAATAAATAAAATCTTAAAAAAAAAAAAACAACCCAGTATCTCTTTTCTCAATGTCTGCCTGACTATATATCAAAACCAATGGGTACTTCTGCAACTTGTGGATCTAACCATGTTCAGCACCTCACTCTCACTGTTGGGCTTCCATATGATAACCTTAAGAAATGCCATATGAATAATAATATCAATAAGAGTCATAAAGGTAAATATGATTTTGTTCCTTCTTCAATCCCCAACTCAGGAACTGAAGGAGCTTCACATAATCAGAAGGAAAATGAAAAGATCTTGGGATTCTGTATAGGGAATCAGAGGAACCTGAAAACTAAATGCAAATTTTCACCAGCTGGTTAAAGATACTTGACCAAATATGAAGATCTCACCTTCTCAGCCTACTGCATATCTAGTCTCTATACCCTACCAACCTGAGGTCAGAGAGTTGGCTCCTTTACACAAGAATTTTGATGCGCAGGAGGGAGGTGGGTTGTGGCACACCTGGGTGGCTTAGTCAGTTGAGCCTCTGACTCTTGATTTCCTCTGGGGTCATGGCCTCAGGGTCACGGGATCAAGAGCCCTCTTGGGCTCCACTCTCAATGCTGAGTGGGCTTGAGATCCTCTCCCTCTCCCCCTCCCTGCCTGCTCGCAAGCACATGCTTGGGTGCTGACTCATTCTCTCTCTCTCTCAAATAAATAAGTAAATAAATAAATAAATAAAACTTTTTTTAAAAAAGGAATTTTTGTGCATGCCTTGTCATATGGCTACATAGAAACTAATACACATATTCTAACCTAGCTCACTGGCTTTTACAACCAAGTTTTCACTTAAAATTTGGTATCTTATCTTGGAAAACTAAACTTAAAGAACTTAAAGTCCTCTAAGGCCTCCTAGCTCTGATAAGCAGTTATCTCTCTGCATTATGGAAACAGAAGACCTTTGCTACCAACATCTTTACATTACCTGCTTCCTTCTCAGTTTCTGACTCAGAAGCTTCATCTTCACCTTCCTCCTCCTCTGAGCTGGAGCTGCTGGACTCTTTGCTTTCTTCCTCCATTTCTTGGGACTTGGGTACTTCTTCTTCATACAGCATCTTCTCTTTGCTAATTAGAGATGACGATTTGAGTGTAACTCAGAAATGGCAAACTATTTAGGTTCATTGACAATCAAACATAAGGAAAACAAATCCATAAACTTCTGTGTAAAAGCAATAACAGAAATACATCAAATCCTTCTTCACATTCTTCTGAATCCTTGGGTTTTTGCAGACTAAGGTTCATACTTTCGAATATGACTGAAGTAGATCTAGCCTGCTCAACACACAGGAAAAAGGAGGGCTATGAATCTTGACGGTGATGAAGCAGGTAAATGTTTTTAAAAAGTCACTTAACAAATGTTTACTGAGTGCTCATTACCTGCCAGGAACCAAGCTGGTTACAGTGATAAACAAAACACACATGTCCCTGAGTTCAGAGCACTTACAGTTAAGGATGTAGCTAGGACTAAGAACTCCTAAGTTGGGGGGGGAAATATGTTGTACACTGTCTCAATTAATTTCTAAATTTAAAACATCATCACCGGGACGCCTGGGTGGCTCAGTTGGTTAAGCGGCTGCCTTCGGCTCAGGTCATGATCCCAGTGTTCTGGGATCGAGTCCCACATCGGGCTCCTTGAGCCTGCTTCTCCCTCTGCCTCTGCCTGCCTCTCTGTCTGCCTGTGCTCACTCTCTCTGACAAATAAATAAATAAATAAAATCTTTAAAAAATAAAAAATAAAACATCATCACCTGGGGCACCTGGGTGGCTTAGTTGGTTGAGTGTCTGCCTTTGGCTCAGGTTGTGATCTCAGGGTCCTGGGATCAAGCCCCATATCCCTTGTGTTGGGCTCCCTGATCATCAGGAAGTCTGCTTTTTCCTCCCTTTCTGCCCCTCTCCCTGCTCACGCTTGCACTCTTGCTCTCAAATAAATAAAATCTTTAAAAAAATAAATTAAAACAACAACAACAACAACACATTCATCCATCCTCAGTGTCTCCCTCATGTATCAATGCCAGCTCTTTTGCCCCTCAAACTTCCCACATGTTTAAAGATCATTTGGTTTAAATTGAACACAGTTTCCTTCCTGTATAAATTCTCAAGCTAAGTATGTCACACACACATATGCACCCAAACACAGCAAAGCTCATTGCATTTCTCAAGCCCCGAATGTCTTACTTCTTAAAGAGTCCACTCTGCAGCTTGCTGTTCAGGTCTGACTCAATGAGCTTATTCCGTGTCTCTTTTTCACTTCGAAGCTGGAAATTGAGAAAACAGAGAGGAAAGGGAAGAAGCTGACTATTGGTAAAATCAGCAGCAATGAGAAGAACTCAAAATGGTACTGTCATTCTGCAGAAGACAGGACTAACACCAAAAGGGGAAGAAAGAACTGAGAAAGAGAGAAACCCATCAGTTGGGTCTCCTTCGAAGAAAATGACAGACAAAAATCCTCATCCAAGGTTAGAGAAAAACCATGGTGTTAGAGCTTCAATAAAACTGTCTGTATCAAATATCCAAACTCAATCTTCAAAAAAACCCTGGCTTCTAGGGGAGGCTGGCTGGCTCTGTCAGAAGACCATGCGACTCTTGATCTGGGGTTTGTGACTTTAAGCCCCATGGTGGATGTAGAGAGATTACTAAAATAAAATAAAATAAACTTTAAAAAGAAAAAAAAAAGCCTGGCTTCTGATGGATTTAAAAAAAAAAAAAAAAAAAAAAAAAAAAGGAGGAGGACTACCCTATGACCCAGCGATTGCACTACTGGGTATATGTCCTAAAGATACAAACGTGGTGCTCCAAAGGGGCACATGCACCTGAATGTTTATAGCAGCAATGTCCACAATAGCCAAACTATGGAAAGAACCTAGATGTCCATCAACAGATGAATGGATAAAGAAGAGGTGGTATATATATACAATGGAATACTATGCAGCCATCAAAAGAAATGAAATCTTGCCATTTGCGACGACGTGGATAGAACTAGAGAGTATTATGCTTAGCGAAATAAGTCAATCGGAGAAAGACAACTATCATATGATCTCCCTGATATGAGGAAGTGGAGATGCAGTGTGGGGGGGGTATGGGGGGTAGGAAAAGAAAAAATGAAAGAAGATGGGATCAGGAGGGAGACAAACCATAAAGGACTCAATCTCAAAAAACAGACTGAGGGTTGCTGGCGGGGGGGGGGGGGGGGGGGGAGGGTGGTGGGGATATGGACATTGGGGAGGGTATGTGCTATGATGAGTGCTGTGAAATGTGTAAACCTGGCGATCCACAGACCTGTACCCCTGGGGATAAAAATACATGATATGTTTATTAAAAAAAAAAAAGAAAGAAAGAAAAAAAAGGAGGAACTTTGAAAGAATTCTTTATGACCATATCCTGAATTAGGCTGGCAATAGTTCTCAAGGTAAAAAACAGGTACCAAAGGGGAAATCACTCTTTAGAATCAATTATCTGGTATTTAGATACATGCTCTAGACAAAATGAGTCTATATCCCTGGACCCCAAAGTTATGCAGGGAGCAAAGAGAAGCAGAAATGTTATTTAGTGAAAATATCATTTATGTTCAAAAACCAAACCATGCTGGGTAACGAATACATTGAAACTCTCTATTATTTTCATAATTTCTATGTGGTTCTAAAAATTATTTCAGAATAAAAAGTTTAAGAAAACAACAAAAACTTAACTAAAAAAAGTATACAACTTAGGAAGGCTGATTCTGCAAGATAACAGCCCAGATAGTGTGTGGTAAGTCCCAAGTTTTAGCCTAGGTTCCACAGCTTACCAAAGAAAACAAAATGAACTATTAAGTTGTGTTTGTCTGAGCTTTATGTATGCAACTGTCCCACTCAGCCTTGAAGTAACAAGGATCTTCCCTCTACCAGTCCAGACGTGGTGCTGTACATGTGTGAGGTGGAATACAGTTGACCTGTGCCACCAGGGAACTCCATAGTTATTTTTTTCAGGACTGCTCTAAGCTTCTCTCCTTTGTCCTAAACTTGAGTTCACACGCCCTAGTCACAACTCATGCAAAGGAAAACACAAAGGAAAGCTAGTGATTTTTTTCTGTCCTACTCTGTTCAGACATCAGCCCTGATGATCGTCAGTAGCTGATCTTTATTCTCTTTGCCCAAAATTACTCATCTCACTTACAGGTAGAAAATGTGAATTATTTACTGTTTTTTTAGATATTGGGTGGGTTTTTTCCTTCCGCAGTCTGTACATGAGTACGATACTTAGGTAGTTCTCTTGTATAGCACTAAGCAACGTAACGGTACATATAAGCAAACAATAGAAGATTTAGAATGAGAAGGGAGAGGATTGAATTCTGGATATCTGATGAATCCTAAATATGAATCACTGACCAATTATTGTCCAATACAAAAAGACAGGTTTAGTTTTTTTTTTAATTTTTATTTATTTATTTTTTATTTCTTCTCAGTGTTCCAGAATTCATTGTTTATGCACCACACCCAGTGCTCCATGCAATACATGCCCTCCATAATACCTACCACCAGGCTCACCCAAACTCTTTAAGAAAGAAATATATTTCTGTCTGTAATGAATTTGCTTTAAATAAATGTGTCCTTTCAGTCAATAAGGGGAGAAAAAAGTTATAAGATGTCCTCTACTCTATCTAGTACTCCCTATTTGGAAAAAACTTTGAATATACCACATTCACTTCCTAGAACTCAAGGGTAATTATTAGTTTGCTGTTCTCATCATTTTTGACTTTGAGCTGCTTGAAGGCTAGCTTATAATGAGTAAACTTTAACAACAATGGTTTCTGGGATATTTTCTAACAGACTGTTGTTAGTCCCTGAAGGGAACAGTTGTTATCTCTGAAATGTAGATATGTCCATTTCAACTCTCAGCAGACATAACTGAAACAAGGTATGAGATACCTGCACTGTTATAAAAGCTTTAAAGCATTAACCAAAGACTTACCACATTCTGCTTCTTCTGGAGCATCTCCAAGTGCTCCACAACACCCTCATCAGCAACATCAAATGGTGTCTGGCCCTGGTACAGAAAAGGGGGTGCCATGATCAAAAGAAAACAGAAGTAGTGATGTTGTGACTTTATCAGAGAACTATTCAATACTCACTTTATGCCTTTGTTCCAGTGATAGCTACTTCCTTAACTTATCTACTCTACATTATAATAATGCCTTCATCTATCACAGAGGAAACTTAACAAGAAACAGCAAGTCTGCTGGGGAACCTGGGTAGCTCAGTTGGTTAAGCGTCTCTTGATTTTGGTTCAGGTCATGTTCTGTGCGTGGAACCCACTTAGGATTCTGCAGCTCCTCACACACACACACACCTTCACCCACGCATACTCTCTTCCTCTAAACCAAACCAAAACAAAAAAAACCACATCAAATCCTTTAAATACATGTTTTTACATTTTTTTAAAACAGGATTGAGGAAATCACCAAATTATCTCTAATGCTTACTGCACCTCGGCATATAATCAATTGAAATCTCTATTTGTACCTGTTCTCAAATGGTCTTACTTAATATATATGATAAATTCAATAAGGGGCTTTTAAAAGCCTCAGAAGGGGGTCCAGGGCTCATGTGCACTAAAGATTAAGTCACAGCAGTCATGTCCCTTTAAGTGAGAGAAGGGTATCTCTTTTAGGACACATTGGCGCAGTTCAGGACCCTAACCCATAATCTGGGGGTGAAAGCTGGGTTCAGGAGAGATGTGAAGCAGGTAGAACAGCTACGAAGTAAAAAGACTGTCTCTGTATTCCTAGAAAATCACTAGATGTAGGGATAGGAGTTCTAAGGCCTCTAAAGTTCCTTTGGTGAGGCTGAGTAACTATTTTCAGCCAGACTCGAGGACCTTTGTCATTATAATGATTTTTTTTTTGATGACTAGATGAGAGTAGAGCTCAGCGATCAAAGTCCTTGAATTAAAAATAAAATAAAATCCTTCATAATGCCACCATAGACAGTAACCTTAGGATTTCCCAGAGCTCATTTTGGTCAAGGGCAAAAATTTCTTTTCCAATTGATTTTAGGGCCTTCAATATAAATAGAATCAGAACGCTGATCAGTAGAGTTTTATTTTACATAGCTAACACTACTGTGTTGGTAATGGGGCAGGGGGGAAGGAGAAGGGTGCAGGGAAGAGAGCCAATAGCTACTTGGGATACGTATTTCCCTAGATAGGAAGCCCGGCCATTTAACTGAAACTTTGAGCCTTTCGTTCTGGAGACCCAGCCACCAATTTTACTCCCTTTTAGAGGGTCAGGCATACTAACCAGTTTGTTCCTGATATCCATGTCACAGAGTGCTTCTGCCAAGATGGAGCAAGCCTCCTTCACTCCCCAGTGTGCAGCAGCATGGAGGGGAGTCCAACCATCATAATCCTGAACATTGAGTTCATAGCCAGCCTGGATTAAAAGTCTAAGAAGAAAACCCCAAACAAGACACTTACACTCTCTATATTACAGTTTTCTGCCAAATAAACTAACACCTAATTGATATTCAGACTTCGGCCCTGAACCACTGGGAAATTGTGATTACTTCTGGCCTCTAAGGCACAGCTCAGGCTTCATGGTTCCTACACTGAGAACCAACCACAGACAGCAGTTATCAACCACCCTGAAAGGTCATAAGGTATTTCCCAGGCATATCCATGTTATACCACACAAGCGTAGTGTTGAGAAAGGTGTATCCCTTTGAGAGTCACCAAAGCCTGATTAAATTTGCCAAATCACAATTCTGTTACAAGGTATGTTTTCCATTTCCCAGTATGGGGAGGAAAGAACATCTAGAATGAGAGCTCAATTCTCCTCCGGGCTTTTTACTTACTAACTTTCTAGTTAGTATTTGCAGGATCCCATATATTTACTGCAGACTCTCAAACTCCCAACTCTGTGAAGTATTTGCCTGGACTTCTTGCTAACTATCAAAATCTGTGTGCATGGAGGAAGAAAGGTATGATTCCTGAGACCCCAAAATGCATTGGCCTGACTTGAGGTCACCCATATCATGGGCCTCCAGACACCTTCTAAGAAATGACCAGAATATGAATGTCACTCTCAGGCAGAAACAGTACACTGACGTATTGCCACACCCATTAGAAACCCCATATTCAGTGGAAAGCGAAGCACTGGAAGATTCTGGCAATGACCACACACACAATGCTATCAGCTGCGAGCATCCGGGAAAGCCTGTCAACCTGTAAGGATCAAAAGCTACATAAAGCATGTACGGACAAGGAAAAAATGGAACAGGCAGAGTAGCAGAATCCAAATCCCCTCTTATCAGTTTAACTACTCCACTCTAACTGGACACTGCACATTCAAGATCTGTACCCTTAATCCAAAGAGCCCAGAGAAATTAGCTCTGTCCAAAAAGGACCCAAATCACAAGTCTGTCCTGTATTACATGTCACCAGGGGAGGAGACTGCTGGGATAGTAACGATAAGTCATAGCACTGGAAGAGATCATGTAAGGTCATCTTCTAGGCCAGTACACCTCATCTGTTTCTTAGTGAGAAGCTAGAGTGACAGTAGGAGGGTGGGAGACCAGCTATGGGTTATTATCAACAAAATATAAGAAAAGACTGCGTGATTAGAGAGGAAAACAATAAGGAAACATGTTGTAGTTGAAAATCTAATTCACCCCCTGCTTCCAAACCCCAGCTCATCTTCTCCTAGTCTGGCAAACTCCTGAATGACATAAATGGACGATACCTGAGGACCTCTGAGTAGCCTTTGGCAGCAGCCACATGGAGGGCTGTGGCCCCGGAGCGAGGCTGCCTTACGTCCTCAATTTTCCCGCTGTTGAGCCACTGGCGGGCATCCTGTAACATCTGTTGTTCCTCTTCTTTTCTTGACTGCTCTAGATCAACTCCTGCAGAAACCAGACAGCCAGCATTACTCAGGGTCCATTTAAATCTGACGGGGTATTTTCCTTAGATTCTAAACACATCATAAATAAAACCACAAATAACGGTTTAAGTCATCAAGTTGGGTATTCATTAAATTTATTCTTTATTTAGAAGAACAATGACATTTATACACACATTAGTAGTTTTATCAGGGTTAAAGCATCATTTTAAATACGCTGTGATGGCAGATCCATTAAAGTAACATGCTTAAAATGGTTTTCAGTTTTAAGAACATAAAGACCGAAGTGGACTTTGAGTTTTGTGTTATAGTATTTATACAATGCTCTACATTTCAAAGACCTTTTACATGTTTTACCATTTTAGTTTCCTAACAATCCTTTGAGGTAAATGTAACAGATATCACTATCACCATTTAACAGATGAGAAAATAACATAGAAAGGTGCCTCGCTCAAGACCACAAAACACATTAGCGCTGTCATTAGAAACCTGGCACCCTAGGTCCCTGTCGTTCTTTTCCACTTACTAGTCCATAAGCCTGGTATCAAAAAATCTTAGATTCAGGTATGATATACTTTAAAAAATAATCTACCTCTAATGTTCATTTCCACATGTAGGGAAATATACTGACTTGAAGCCATATAATCTAGAGCAGCTGAGTAGGTCACGTGCAGTTAAAGCTTCTAAGGGAATGTAGCTTTTGTTTCGCTTTAAAACATTATAGAGGAACTCCAAAAAGTTCCTCTCTTTAGCCAGAAACTCTCCAACATTTGTGTGCCACTGAAAAGGGGCTGCGATGGGGCATTCCCCCTTCCATAAAATAATGACATGATCATTGTACAGAAATCAGTTGCATTTCTATACACCAACAGTGAGACAGAAGAAAGAGAAATTAAGGACTTGATCTCATTAACAAATGCACCCAAACCATCAGATACCTAGGAATCAACCTAACCAAAGAGGCAAAGGATCTGTACTCAGAAAACTATAGAATACTCATGAAAGAAACTGTGGAAGACACAAAGAAATGGAAAAATGTTCCAAGCTCGTGGATTGGAAGAAAAAATATTGTTAAAATGTCTAAGCCACCTAGAGCAATCTACACACTCAACGCAATCCCTATCAAAATACAATCAACTTTTTTCACAGAGCTGGAACAAATAATCCTAAAATTTGTATGGAACCAGAAAAGACCCTGAATAACCAAAGGAATGTTGAAAAAGAAAACCAAATCTGGTGGCATCACTCTTCTGGACTTCAAACTCTATTACAAAGTTGTAATCATCAAGACAGTATGGTACAGGCCAAAAACAGACACATAGATCAATGGAACAGAATAAAGAGGCCAGAATTGGACCCTCAACTCTATGGTCACTGATCTTTGACAAAGCAGGAAAGAATATACACTAGAAAAAAAACCAGTCTCTTCAACAAATGGTGTTGGGAAAATTGGACAGTCACATGCAGGAGAATGAACCTGGACCATTTCCTTATACCGTACACAAAAATAGACTCAAAATGGATGAAAGACCTAAATGTGAAACAGGAATCCAACAAAATCCTTGAGGAGAAGACGGGCAGCAACCACCTTGACTTTGGCTGCAGCAACTTCTTGCTAAACACGTCTCCAAAGGGAAGGGAAAAACAAAGGCAAAAATGAACTACTGGGACTTCATCAAGATAAAAAGCTTTTGCACAGCAAAGGAAATAGTCCACAAAACCAAAGACAAGACAGAATGGGAGAAGATATTTGCAAATGACATATCAGATAAAGGGCTAGTATCAAAAATCTATAAAGAACTTATCAAACTCAACACCCAAATAATAAATAATCCAATCAAGAAATGGGCAGAAGACAGGAACAGATATTTCTGCAAAGAAAACATCCAAATAGCCAACAAACACACGAAAAAAGTGCTCAATACCACTCCGCATTAGGGAAATACAAACCAGAACCACAATGAGATACCACCTCACACCGTCAGAGTGGCTAAAATTAACAAGTCTGGAAACTACAGATGTTGGCAAGGATGCAGAAAAAGGGGAACGCTTCTACACTGTTGGTGGGAATGCAAGCTGGTGCAGCCACTCTGGAAAACAGCATGGAGATTCCTCAAAAAAGTTGAAAATAGGGCTACCCTATGCCCCAGTATTTGCACTACTGGGTATTTACCCCAAAGGTACAAATGTAGTGATCTGAAGGAGCAAGTGCACCCGAATGTTTATAGCATCCATGTCCACAATGGCCAAACTATGGAAAAAGCCCAGATGTTCACTGGCAGATGAGTGGATAAAGAAGATTTGGTATCTATATACACTGGAATATTATGTAGCCATCAAAAATTGAAATTGTGTCATTTGCAATGATGTGGCTGGAACTAGAGGGTATTATGTTAAGTGAAATAAGTCAATCAGAGAAAGACAATTATCATATAATCTCACTAAAATGTGGAATTTAAGAAACAAGGCAGAGGATCATAGTGGAAGAGAGGAAAAAATGAAAAAAGATGAAATCAGAGAGGGAGACAAATCATAAGAAACTCTTAGGAAACAAACAGGGTTGCTGGAGGGGAGGGAGTTGGGGGAATGGGGTAACTGGGTAATGAACATTGGGAAGGGTATGTTTTGTAATGAGCACTATGTATTATATAAGACTGATGAGTCACAGACCTGTGCCCCTGAAACAAATGATACATTATATGTTAATAAAAAAATACCAAAAAATTACCAAAAAAATGGCATGTCCCAAATACAAACATACCCATCCAAAGAGTTCTATACTCATGAGCAGGCTTTATCTGAGCTTGGTCTACTCCCAACTAATTTCCTAAATGAAAACCTGTGAACTACCCTAAGGATTATCTGCCTGATTTGGAGAGACAGATGGGGTGAAAGGGTAAGCAATTTATTTCTTTTTTCCCCCAGCATCACTGAGATACAATAGACATAAAACACTGTGTAAGCTAAATTTGTTCATGTTGTTTTGATACTCACATATTGCAGAATGATCACTACAATAAAGTTAATTAATAACAATATCATCTCACATAATTATTTCTTTTTTGTGCTGGGAGCATTTAAAATCACTTGGCAACTTTCAAGTTCATAATATAATACTGTTAATTAAAGTTACCATGCTGTACATTAGATCCATGGAACTTATTTTATAACCAGAAGTCTGTACCCTTTGACCAATATCTCCCCATTTATCCCCATCCCTGGCCCCTGGAAACCACCATTCTACGCTCTTTGTTTCTTCTTCTGTCTTATTTCATTTAGCATAATGCCCTCAAGGTCCACCCACGTTGTTGTACATAGCAATATTTCCTTCTTTCTTTTTTCTCATGGGTGAATAATATTCATACACACACACACACACACACACACACACACACATACATATGTATATATGTGCATATATGCACATATATACATATGTATGTGTGTGTGTGTGTGTGTGTGTGTGTGTGTATCTATCTTTATCCATTCATCCATAGACTGACACTTAGGTTGCTTCTGTATCTTGGCTATTGTGAATAATGATGCACTGAAAAGAGGAATACAGATATCCCTTTGAGTTTTTTTTTTTTTTAAGATTTATTTATTTTAGTGGGGAGGGGCAGAGGGAGAGGGAATCAAGTAGACTCCCTGCTGAGCAAGGAAACTGACTGTGAGGCTCAATCCCAGGACCCTGAGATCATGACCTGAGTTGAAGTCAAGAGTCAGCCGCATAAACAACCGAGCCACCCAGGCACCCCTCTCTTTGAGATTTTAGTTTCATTGCCTTTGGATATATACCTTGAAGTGGGACTGCTGGGTCGTATAGTAGTAGTATTTTTAATTTTTTGAGGAAATTCCATGCAGTTTTCCATAGCTGCTATACCAATTTACATACATACCAACTGTGTACAAGAGTTCCCTTTTCTCCACAGCCTTGCCAACACTTCCTATTTCTTGTCTTTTTGATGACAGCCATTTGAACAGGTATGAGGTGATCTCTCCCAGAGGTTTTGATTTCCCTGATGATTAGTGATGCTGAACATCTTTGCATGAACCTGTTGGCTATTTGTACATCTTCTTTGAAAAAAACGCCCATTTTTTTCTTTTTTTTACTATTGAGTTGTATGAATTCCTTCTGTATTTATCAAACATATGATTTGCAGATATTTTTCCCCATTCTATAGAATGTCTTAATTTTGTTGATTGTTTCTTTTGCAGTGCAGAAACTTCCAGTTTGATGTGGTCCTGCTTATTATTTTTGCTTTTATTGCTTGTGCTTTTGGTTTCATATCCCGAAAATTATTGTCAAGACCAATGTAAAAAGGAGGTTTTTCCCCATGTTTTCTTCTAGGAGTTTTATAGCTTCAGGTCATATGCATTAGTCTTAACTCCATTTTGAGTTAATTTCTGTGAGTGTTTTAAGATAGGGGTCTCATTTCATTTTCTGCATGTGATTATATTCAGTTTTCCCAAACACCATTTATTGAAGAGACTAGCCCTTCCCTATTGAGTCTTCTTGGCTCTCTTGTTCAAATAGTAGTTAACCATGAAATGAGGGTTTAATTTTGGGCTCTCCATTCTGTTCCACTGGTTATGTATCTATATTTATGCCAGTACCACAACTGTTTTGATTACTATAGCCTGGTAGTATAATTTATCATCAGGAAGTATGATGCCTCCATCTTTGTTCTTTTTCAGGATTGCTTTGGCAATTAGAGGTCTTTTTGTGATTCCATACAAATTTTAGGATTTTTTTTCTATTTCTGTGAAAAATTGCCTCTGAAATTTTGATAGGGATTGCACTGAACTATAGATGGCTTTGGACATTTAAACAATATTAATTCTTTCAATCCATGAACATGGGTGGATTTCCATTTATATGTGTCTTCTTCAATTTCTTTCTTTTCAGATCTTTTGCCTCTTTGGTTAAATTTATTCCCAACCAATTTATTGCTTTTGATGCTAACAGCTTTTTGGTAGTCTTCAGGATTTCTGTATCTGAGATCATAATCATCTGCAAACAAAATTTTAGTTCTTCCTTTCTGATTTACATGCCTTTTATTTCTTTATCTTGCTTGACTACTCTGGCTAGGACTTCTAGTAATATGTTGAAAAGAAGTGATGAGAGTGGCTACCCTTGTTTTATTCCTGACCATAGAGGAAAAGCTTTCAACTTTTCACCATTGAGTATGATGTTAACTGTGGGCTTGTCATATATGGACTTTATTATGTTGAGATAATTTCTTCTATATGCAATTTGTTCAGAATCTTTACTATGAAAGGTTGTTGCATTTTGTCAAATGCTTTTTCTGCATCTGTTGAGATGATAATTTTTACCCTTCATTCTATTAATGCTGTGTATCATATTTATCGATTTATGTAGCTGAACCACCCTTTCATCTTAGAGATAAACTCCACTTGATCATAGTGTCTGATCTTTCTTTTGTGCTGCTGAATTTGGTTTGCTAATATTTTGTTGTGAATTTTTGTACCTATATTCAGCACGGATATTGGCCTACAGTTTCCTTTTCTTATACTGTCCTTATCTGGCTTTGGTATCAGGGTAATGCTGGCTTCATAAAATGAGTTTGAGAGTGTTCTCTCCTCTTTGTTTGAAAGAATTTGAGAAGGAATGGTATTAATTCTTTAAATGTTTGGTAGAATTCACCAAAGAAACCATCTGGTCCTGGGCTTTTCTTATTGTTTGATTACTGACTCAATCTCCTTATTTGTTATCAGTCTGTTCAGATTTTCTATTTCTTCCTGATTCAGTCTTGGTAGGTGGTAAATTTCTGGGAATTTATCTATTTTGTCTAGGTTATCCAATTTGTGGGCATATAGTTGTTCACAGTAGTCTCTTACCATACTTTGTATTTCTGTGATATCAGTTGTAATGCCTCTCCTTTCATTTGGTTTTATTTTAGTCTTCTCTTTTCTTCTTAGTCTAACTGAAGGTTTGTCAATTTTATTTATTTAAAAAAAAAAAAAAGCAGCTCTTAGTTTCATTGATCTTTTTTCTTTTTTTGTCCTGGTCTCTGTTTCATTTATTTCTGTTCTGATCTTTGTTATTTCCCTTCCTTCTGTTAATTTTGGGCTTAGTTTTGTCCTTTTTCTATTCCTCTGAAATGTAAAGGTGAGTTGTTATTTGAGATACTTATTTTTTCCTAATGGAAGCATGTCACTATAAACTTTCTTCTAAGAACTACTTTTGCTGCATTCCATAAGTTTTAGCATGCTGTGTTTCCATTTTGTGTGTTTCAAGATATTTTTAAATTCTTCTTTTGATTTATCTTTGACCCACCGGGGTGTTTAGTAGCAGGTTGTTTAATATCCACATACTTATGAATTTCCCAGTTTTCCTCTTGTTATTGATGGAATATTCTATATATGTCTATTAGGTCCATAGGGTCTAGAGTATAGTTCAAGTCCATGTTTCCTTGTTGGTTTTCTGTTCAGATGACCTATCCATTTTGCAAGTGGTGTACTGAAGTCCCCTTCTATTACTGTATTATCATCTATTTTTCCCTTCAGATCTGTCAGTATTTAATATATTTAGGTGTTCAAAAGTTGGGTACATATGTATTTATGACTTATATCTTGATGAATTGAAAGAGGTATCTGACTGAGAACATACCAGAATTCCACACAGAGAACAGTGCTACAAAGTTAAGCATACATTTGAACACCTCTTCCAACATAGCATATTCCTTAACTGAAGAGTCAGAAATCAAAATAGAAAAGTTGGTTTCTTGGAACACCTGAGTGGCTCAGTCAGTTGTCTGGCTGGTGATTTAGGCTCAGGTCCTGATCTCATGGGTGGTGAGAGCAAGTCCCACTGGGCTCTGCACTTAGTGGGGAATCTACTTGAGATTCTCTCCCTCTGCCCTCCCCCTTCTCTCCCTCAAATAAATAATTTTTTTTTTAACACAAGAAAAGTTGGTTTTCTAAATCAAAGCTATCTTAAAAAACTGTTTGTTTTAAAAAAAAAGTATTTGTAAATTGTGATGTCTATCTTAGCATAAGGCCGAGTGGGACTGAATGGTAAACTAAGTATAAAGTTCTTTAATTCAAAGGGCACAAAAATTATACACAGGAAGTCAGTAAAAACAAGTATTTACTACACTAGAACATCATTATTTTAAGGCACTGGCATACTTTCCATAAAAAGCCAGATCTTAAATATTTTCCGCTTTGTGGGCCATTCTGTCTGTTCAACTCTGCTGTGGTAGTGCAAACGCAGCTTTCAGTAATATGTGAACAAATGGATGTAGCCAGCCTCGGCCTGCCTACTCTAAAGGTTCGTATCAGGAAAGGCCACTGGAGCTTAATCTTCTGGAATAAACTGCAGACCGTAGGTAAACTAGTTTAACAGAAAGACTAAATAAACATCGCCACAAATCATGTCCACAAAGTTTTTTGATGGTTCTAGCAAACTTCCAAAAACCTGTTCTCCTTGCCATCTGACCATTTGCAATAAAAGAACCCAGAGACTTCAGGAAAATCCTGACTTACTCTCTGATATGGATTCTTCTGAAAATTAAAATAAGTTATTTATAGAGTTTATTCTTCTCTAAATAAACAAACTACAGAATAATTGTCATGGTCAGTATGGTTAAGGATCATTCAGAGGTTATAATACTTTTATAGCACCACTTTTTAGTCTCATCAAGAGAAAGATACAAAGTCATCAACGGAATTTGACCAATACTCCAATTTACACTATATATCATCCTTTCTTTAGACTTCACAATGTGTAGCAAAAATCCAGTATCATGTCCACACAGTGGATAAACTTCATGCTCCTCATCAGTCTGATTTATATTATCAAAGAATACTCAGGTCACTCCCAACTATTCAATGCGTATACACCCTTGGGTACGGCAAAAACAAGGAACCACCGGTCATCCTTTTGACATCTGGCCTATTCTTGCGTGAGTTATTAAGAGGACACATGATTTTGGTGATTGATAGTCAAGATACCCAATGCTGTGGAGACAGATCTAATCCTCTCATAATATGATAATGAAAAACTCTACACAGCAAATGGATTATTTTCTAAGTAGCAATGTTTGAGAGTCTCTCCTGGCCTCCTGGAATCACTTAGGTTACCTTGCTTCTTCACTTGCTCCAGAAGAAGATCCTTCATGGCAGGCTCTTCGGCAAGGTCCGAGGGGACTTCACCTTCACTATTCACAATACCCACGCTGGCTCCATGGTTAATGAAATACCTGCGTAGACAAGATCCAGGATCTACATTATCTCGGTCAGTCTAATATTGATTTATACTTGTGCATATCGTCTTCTATGCAGAGCAAGGCCACTGTTTTGGGGTCTTAAATATGGTCCCAGATAACATGTTCCATTGTTATTTTCTAACTCCATTAGCCTTCAATAGTTAGGACTGGAAGCTTCTCTATTTCATGATGAGCAATACCAACAAGCAAGATTTCTTTCACACTCATATTCCTAACTTCCGTCCTCTCACTCCTGTTGGATAGCAAGAGATTTTCTAAATACTTTAAGGAAGACATGCAGCCATAAAAACTCACCCACCATCTCTGAGGTCCAAAGACAGATTCCCAAAAGGATTTATACACTTGAATATTGGCAGTAAGAGCCCTCAGAAGATATATAAGGAAGTAATTCTCACAAAAACTTTCTCAATGCCGCATTAGAGTATATTAAGTAGTGCTGGGTATGAAAACAGAAAAGTAATGAAATAAAATGTGCATGAATCTGCCTAAATTATGCCTCTACAAAACTTTCCCTTCAACCAGCCATCTACATGAAAACTTCTACACTCTAAGAGGAAACTAACTTACTTAGGAAATAAATAGTTAGGGGTGCCTGGGTGGCTCAGTGGGTTAAAGCCTCTGCCTTCAGCTCAGGTCATGATCCCGGGGTCCTGGGATCGAGCCCGCATCGGGCTCTCTGCTCTGCGGAGAGCCTGCTTCCCCTCCTCTCTCTGCCCTGCCTCCCTGCCTACTTATGATCTCTCTCTCTCTCTCTGTGTCAAATAAATAAATAAAATCTTAAAAAAAAAAAAAAAGAGGGGCGCCTGGGTGCTCAGTGGGTTAGGCCGCTGCCTTCGGCTCAGGTCATGATCCCAGGTCCTGGGTTCGAGCCCCGCATGGGGCTTTCTGCTCAGCGGGGAGCCTGCTTCCTCCTCTCTCTCTGCCTGCCTCTCTGCTTACTTGTGATTTCTCTCTGTCAAATAAATAAATAAAATCTTAAAAAAAAAAAAGAAATAGTTAAATTCTAAACAATTAGATTCTATATTGAAATACAATAGTCAATCCTGAAGAAGAAGGTTTGATCATTTTAATATCCTAAATGGATCCTTTTTGATTTTCAAAGTGCTTTCACATAAAATTACATAATGTGTCAGGCAATTTTAAGAAGTAGACAATATGGGAAGTACCATCAGCACAAGAAATTGAGACTCATACATGTTATTTTCCTAAAATCATGGAAGTGGCAAACGACAAAGGTAATGGCCCAAGCCTCCCATCTTCAGGTCTAGTTCATCTGTTCACTAGATCAAGTTGCTTTTGGGCCAGTGAGAATCCCAGTAATGCTGGGAACACTACCAAATACTCAGAGTATTTAAAGGGGGGAAAGAAATACTATTTAAATCAATTTCAACAAAGCGGTGAGCATTTATTGGTCGCCTACTATGTTTAAGGCACATTTCAGATATCATAGATTTGCAAAAGATAATCAAGACTGTCACTATACTCAAAGAGTTGGCAAAAGAGAATCAACAAAGACTATATTGAAGGGGCGCCTGGGTGGCTCAGTGGGTTAAAGCCTCTGCCTTCGGTTCAGGTCATGATCCCAGGGTCCTGGGATTGAGCCCCACATCGGGCTGTCTGCTCCGCAGGGAGCCTGCTTCCTCTTCTCTCTCTCTCTGCCTACTTGTGATCTCTGTCTGTCAAATAAATAAATAAAATCTTAAAAAAAAAAAAGACTATATTGAAATCGTGTTTTTGCTTTCTCAGTGCCTAGTACCTGGTATAATGGAGCCTCAATAAATGTGAATTTCTGGATTAACTGCGCATATATAAAGTGCAAAAGCACTCACAATTCATCTAATTTTCAGCTCTCCCTGTCCTTCCCTCACAGTCTCAGAGGATGAGACTTTTTTCAATTCAAAGGTTAATTCCCTGTATCTGCTTTCTTAATTCTATCAAGTACCAGTCCTCTGTTCATCAATTACTCCTTCACTTCCACATATTCAATAGTTTCTCTCTTCTGGTTCCTCAACTTCAGGTCAAAGAAACATTTAATTATACCTCCCCCACCCTGAAAAATCAAAATGGAAATAATCTACAGAGTAAGCACTCAGTAAATGCTTTTTGGGATGGGGCGCCTGGGTGGCTCAGTCGTTAAGTGTCTGCCTTTGGCTGAGGTCATGATCAAGCCCTGCATCAGGCTCCCTGCTCAGCGGGAAGCCTGCTTCTCCCTCTCCCACTCTCCCTGCTTGTGTTCCCTCTCTAGCTGTGTCTCTCTCTGTCAAATAAATAAAATCTTTAAAAAAAAAATGCTTTTTGGATCAAGCTGTACCCTACACTTTAATCAAACTGAACTACTTGATGTTCCCCCAAACATCCCACTCTCACCCAGCTCTCTTCCACAGCTCAAACAGTTTCCTCCAACTGGATGAAACACCCTCCCTTATCATTTTCCTTCTAGAAATTTCGTATTTCAATGTCCATTTGAAATGTTTTTGCCTTCATGCAGCCTTTGCTTGTTTTCACCAACTGAATTTTCTGTTTGCTTCCTTTAACTCCACCCTCCCCCACAGTCCTCCCCATTACCAATTCTGGACCTCTGCCAAGACACTACTGACGCAACTGTCCAATTAGGCTGAAAGCTAGTTGAGGGCAAGAACTGTATCTTCCTTACTGTTATCATTGCTATGACATTCTGATAGCATCTCTACTCTCTCGGCACTACATAAACATTACCTGAAATAAATGAAACATCTTAACCACTCTGCTCTGACATTTACTCCATCCCTTACTAGATCAGGCACTGTATAACGGCCCCTGTTTTTCCTTTTCCGACATGCTCTTACGCTCATGATCAAGAAGACTCATTTCTAGAAAGCAATCTGGTTCACCATGAATCAGAGATTATGGTTAATCAAATCTACCTTTCTAGACCATTTTTAGGAAAAAAAGAAGTAAAAACCTGTTTAGTTTCCCACTTTTACCTGAGAAAGAATAAATATCAATCTATAAAGTAATATTTACTTTACCCTTGAGAATCTTTATAGTTATCCAGAGGCTCAGAAATACCCATTAGCTCAATAAATACATCCTTAGAAAATAAAGCCCTTCTAGTGTCTTCCTAACTCATGATTGATATATTTTTACTACTATCTAAAGGAGGAAGAAAGAAAATTTAATGTGTTTAAAAACTGAGAATAAATTAGCATCCCAATAAGCTATAAAGTCAAACTAAATGCTGTACCCTTGGCTCTATCTGTTGCTTCTAAGTTAAACACTTATTGGTAATAAAAATATAAAATATCCAGCTAACTAACAATAAGCCTGGACTCAAATTAAAATGAGAAAAATAACATCCTCTAAACCTCTTTTTAAAAATATACCATACTGAGTTCAAATATGAGACAAAAAGGTAATGGAATATGAAATAGAATGCATTTCTTTCTTTTGGTTTTTTTAAGATTTTATTTATTTATTTGAGAGAGAGCGAGAGTGAGAGAGAGCATGAGCAGGGTCGAGGGAGCCAGACCGAGAGGGATAAGCAGACTCCCTGCTGAGCAGTAAGCCTGACACAGGGCTCAATCCCAGGACCCCAGGATCATGACCTGAGCCAAAGGCAAAGGCTTAACCAACTGAGCCACCCAGGTGCCCCTTAGATTCTTCCTAGAAAGCTAGTTTGCCTTTTGTTTCCACTCCCTTGAAATTTAGAATTCCTATGATTCAGAGCATACGGGTGTAAAACTTAAGATCTTTAAAATTAAAAAAAAAAAAAAGAAAGAAAAAAATGACCAAGGGCTAATCTTATCTAAAACACTGTTCATAGGACCTAAGGTAAGGTAACCAAAATGAATTACATAAACAGTGGTGTTCTTTTCCATTGTACAGAAAATAATCACAAATAAGTAAATAACGACAAGGTCAAAACCTGTCTAATAATGATATGCATAACGAAAGATAAATTAAAGAAGGCCATCCCTAACCATCACCCCATCTATACAATACAGTCTAGTCTAGATCATCACTCTCCTGATCAGACTTTGTCTAATGAGTAATAATTTATATGAGGAAATAGTAACTCTTACCGATTCCTTTCACTCAAGGTAATATTTATTTGGGCAGGAGACTGTTAAATTTTGAACTTATTTCCAAAGGAATCGTGTTCATCCAGAGAGATGAATTAAAGAAATCACTGTAAAAAAGCATTTACAATCATTTTCTGTACTCAGCTTCACAAAAAGAAGTGAAAGAAAGAGACCCCTTGGACAATGCCAGCACAAGTGATCCTAATTCCAAGCATGAGCTCTGCTTGTTACCTTCCAAGAGAAAAAAAGTGGAATTCTTGAATGTAATGAGATTCGGTAACTTAAAAATCACCAACAAGCTACCTGAACAAACAATAAAATATAAAAAATGAGGTGCTAGAATGTTCTATAACTGTTTCTTAAATAAATTTTTTAAAGTAAAAAACAAAATCTATGAGGAAGCCACCACAACTCTTAGACATCAGAATGCTGGCATTAGTGGTAAGGCTGAGTAAGAATCAGTGCCTTTCCTATGAGACTCTGAAAAGCGGGCAGGCTAAGGGATGAAGAGATGACTGATTTTTACTAAATTAGAACAGGGAGAAGAACTGAGACTAAAGAAAACGGCATTGTTCGTTTCTGTTGGCTTTGGGACCAGTCCCGTTGTCCACTTTTTAGAACAAGCAGCCCAAACACCAGCACCACTGCCTAGTGTTTCTCTGGCTCTGACTCTTCCATTGTTTAACTTCTCCCACCAAGCATCCCCGGCTCAAAAGCAAAACTGAGACACAGGCTCTCCCCCAGGAAACCTGGGCAAATGAGATTGTGTGGGAAGCCATTTCCAGGCCTCCACAGAGCTGCCAACAGAATCCTCCCTGCTGTTTGCTGGATAAGAGAAATATAATAGAGCTCTAATTATATGGAAAAGTGCCTTAAAACAAGCATCTGATTTGCAAAGGATCACAGAATATCATGATTTTATTTAGTGAATTTACCTTATCAACCTAAATCTACTCTTATCTAGAATATACTCAACCATCTCATTTTAAAGATGTTTTAACTGCTAAGCCTCTTTCCTATTTATTTATTTATATATATATTTTTAAAATTTTATTTATTTATTTGACAGAGATCACAAGTAGGCAGAGAGGCAGGCAGAGAGAGAGAGGAGGAAGCAGGCTTCCTGGGGAGCAGAGAGCCTGATGCAGGGCTCCATCCCAGGACCCTGGGATCATGACTTGAGCCAAAGGCAGAGGCTTTAACCCACTGAGCCTCCCAGGCACCCCAGCCTCTTTCCTATTTAAAAAAAAAAAAAAAAACAAACCTTCGGAGGTGCCTGAGTGGCTCAGCTGGTTCAGTGTCTATCAGTTTCTGCTCAGGGCAGGAGATCAGGGTCATGAGAGGTGCTGCAACTCAGCAGGGAGTCTGCTTGAGATTCTCTCCCTCTGTCCCTCCCCCAACTCACAGGCACACTCACTCTTGCTCTCTCTATCTCAAGAATAAATAAATAAATCTTAAAAAAAAAACAACAAACCTTCAAGGGTGCTTGGCTAGCTCAGTTGGTGGAGCCTATGACTCTTGATCTTTGGGTTGTGAGTTTAAACCCCACCTGAACGTAGAGATTATGTAAAAAGAAATAAACAGAGGTGTCTGCGTGGGTCACTTGGTTAAGTGGCCAGCACCTGATTTCGGCTCAGGTCTTGATCTCAGTGTAGTGAGACTGAGCCCCATGTTGGGCTCCATGCTCAGTATGGAACCTGCTTGAGATTCTCTCTCTTTGCCTCTGCCTCTGTCCCTCCTCCTACTTGCATGTGTATTCTCTCTCTCAAAGTAAGTGAAATCTTTAAAAAATAAATTAAAATTTAAAAATAAATACGTAATATAAAAATAACAATAACCTTCATTCCTTCATTCAACATTTATTTAGTACCCCTTGTATACCAGACATGATATGGCTAGGATTCTTCTGCCCAAAACAGGGACAAGTGGTTGTCATGGAGGTCAGGAGCTATCTATGTGTCTTAATAAACATACCCATTCCACTAATGTGGAGAACATATGCCAAACCCTACCCTTCCTTTGTTCCATGTTTAGGCTCATTCTTCTGCTATTAACTGTATGGGTATTGTGATCAGTATGCAGGAATTCTCCACCTTCATTTGTACTGAGCACTGATTTTTTTTTTCTTAAACAATAAAACAAGTTTACAAAGAAGTCCAGAAAAAATCTCTAGGCCTGCCCACATATTTGTGACCCAGAGAGTTCAACAGAAGCCACCTCCTAATAGCTCAGCAAGTATGAATTACCGGAGAATAGAAACAAACAAAAAATTTCAACTACAAAACTGTGGATTTGGGGCACTTGGTTGGTCAGTTGGTTAAGCAGATGACTCCTGGTTTGGGTTCCGGTCATGATCTCATGGGTCATGAGATGGAGCCCCATGCTGGGCTCTGTGCTCAGCGGGGAGTCCACCTGAAGATTCTCTCCCTCTGTCCTTCCCCTGATTTGCACTGTCTTTCTTTCTCTCTCTCTAAAATAAATAAATAAATCTTAAAAAAAAAAATTGTGGATTTAGCAGGTATATAAAAACACAGTATCAATTATTTCTTAAAAAATTATTCAACCTCCCACTTTTATAATTTGTAATATAAATGATAACTATTTATGAATTCAAGTTTTTAAGAGCAGAAGAGAAAGGAAGGCTATTCCTACAAATAATCCAAACCCAAACAGAGACTCACTCTGCTATGTTGAGATAGCCACAGGAAGCTGCTGCATGAAGAGGTGTCCAGCCCTCGTTGTCCTGCTGGTTTACATTGGCCCTGTTCTCCACCAGAAACTTCACCATGTCCAAATTTTCATCAATACAGGCCTGAAAAGAAAAGTCCATTCATTGACTCAACAAGTACTTACTGAGTTCTACTATGTGCCAGACACCGCTCTGGGTATTGACAATATGGCAGCTGTAATAGCATATTAATTTCTATTTCTTGCATGCTGACAGAAGTGTCCAGAGGATGACTTCTAAGCTTTGTGATTTTATACAAACCCCTGAATTGTCTGGGTGCCTCAATATCTCAGCTGTAGGGATGCCTGGGTGGCTCAGCTGGTTGAGTGCCCAACTTTTGGTTTTGGCTCAGGTCATAGTCTTGGGGTCATGGGATCAAACCCTGCATCAGGCTCCGTGCTCAGTGGGGAGTCTGCTGGAATTCTCTTTCTCCCTCCCTCTCACTCATGGGTGCACATGAATGCACTCTCTAATAAATAAATATTTAAAAAAAAAAACACCTCAGCTGTGAAATAGGTAGAACGATACTTAATTTTATTTACAGTACTATTAGGATTAATTATGAAGTGATTTCCAAAGTACTATAAATAGATGAGCTGTTTCATCATCATAATATAAAAAAAGGACATGCTAGAAACCACTCATCTGCTTATGAATTTCAAAATAAAACAGTCACACAGAATCAAATGCAATTTTCTCAGTAGGAAGCTATAGTTTTAAGATTCTAGGGTTGCCACACAATCCCCACTTTGGTGAGGAAGGATGAGGTGATCATTTCAAAGCGAAGAAATGTACTTTCTTTTCATGTATTTTTTGAATGGCTCCAAACAATATGGCAAAGTCCATGTGTCTTGTCGTTATGGATGGTTAAGGATCCTCAGCTGCCCATCTCACAGCAACAATTAGGAGAAAGCAGAGGAGCTCTTTGAATAGAAACTTTAGGCCTACCATAAGCCTAAAAGAACCAATAGCAAATAGCAATGAGATCTGTAGACCAAAAGGCTGTCTTAACTTATCTATAGAACAAAAAGGAGGAGGTAAAATGTCCACATTGATAAAGGCAGTCATTATCAAGACTTTGATGGTTCTAAAACAGCTGGAATAATTCAGGACCTAGAAACAAATGAGACTCTTTTTTTTTTTTTTTTTTAAGATTTTATTTATTTACTTGACAGAGTTCACAAGTAGGCAGAGATCCCAGGACTCTGGGATCATGACCTGAGCCGAAGGCAGAGGCTTTAACCCACTGAGCCACCCAGGTGCACCGAAATTCCTTTTTTAAAAAAAAACTTGTCTTTAAATCCCCTCTGTGGGGGTTGGGTGGATGTGTGGTGGGAGTTAAAACTCCAGCTGAGAAGCTATTATCAGATCAAAATGATTTTTCTA
Source organism: Lutra lutra (assembly GCF_902655055.1). Lineage (NCBI taxonomy): Eukaryota > Metazoa > Chordata > Mammalia > Carnivora > Mustelidae > Lutra > Lutra lutra. The sequence goes on along the minus strand of NC_062292.1, from coordinate 41,792,448 downwards.
TAACAATATTAAGACATTATTTGCCCTTTTCACTGTGCTGACATTTACACTAAGGATACAAAAGGTATTATGGGTAAAACTACTGATGCCTTAATATGAATCAAGACAGTACCATCAAAGGATACTAGTACTCACTGTATTCTTCCCTATCACGCACTCACAGTTTAAAACAAAACAGTTTCATTTAAGAATGACCTTGATGGGGTCACCTGGGTCCCTCAGTTGGTTAAGTGTCTGCCTTGGGCTCAGGTCATTATCACAGGGTCCTGGGATTGAGCCCCACTTCGGGCTCCCTGCTCAGTGGGGAGTCTGCTTCTCCCTCTCCCTCTGCCCCCAACCCCTGCTCATGCTCTCTCTCTGTCTCTCTCACCTTCTCTCTCTCTCTCTCTCCCTCAAATACATAAATAAAATCTTAAAAAAAAAAAAGAATAACCTTGGTAAAGCAGTAAAATATTATTAATTTCATTAAATCTCAATCCTTGGCTATAAGTCTTTTAAATATTTGTGTGACATAGGAGGTACACATAAAGCACTTCTGCTGCATCCCAAAGCATGATGGTTGTCTCCAAGAAAAAAGCACTTGTGGGATATCTGGGTGCCTCAGTCATTGAGCATTTGCCTTCGGCTCAGTTCATGATCCCAGGACCCTGGATCGAGCCCTGAATCGGGCTCCTTGCTCAGTGGGAAGCTTGCTTCTCCCTCTCTCACTCCCCCTACCTGTGTTCCCCCTCTTCCTGTGTCTCTCTCTGTCAAATAAAAAATAGAATCTTTTAGAAAGGAAGAAAGAAAGAAAGGAAGGAAGAAAGAAAGAAAGAAGCACTTGTGGATCTATTGTGAGATGAAAAAGCCACTTTTTCATGTAATGCTATTTTTACTCAAAAGAACAACTGATGTGCAAATTATGGTTTAAGACTTGAAAATGAACAAGGTGAGCCTGTCACTTCAAAGAAAATAACTAGCATTTATTGCCAGTGATAAAATTTGACCATCCAAAAGAACTTGGAATTTGGGAAACATACCACTCCCACGAGTTTGACAGCTTCCTAATACTTTTCTGATGAGATCATTCGGACTATTCACAAACATATAAGAAAATGCATTAACATTTGGAAAATCTGCATAACACAATGAACCCTTATTTTCCAAGTCCTAATGAAATACATGGTATTAGATAATCATGCATGGGTAAAAGATTCAGTGGGTTAAGCCTCTGCCTTTGGCTCGGGTCATGATCCCAGGGTCCTAGGATGGAGCCCCGTGTCGGGCTCTCTGAGCAGGGAGCCTGCTTCCCAACCCCCACCCCCGCCTGCCTCTCTGCCTACTTGTGATCTCTGACTGTCAAATAAATAAATAAAATCTTTAAAAAAAAAGTGTAAGTCAGACCACTCAATTTTGATGTCAAAAAGTAAGAAAAACCCACCGACATAGTTTCAGATTCTGCACTGCAACTAATATTTAAGAAACTCCTACTTGCTGGACTTTTAGTATAATAGCTAAGAAAAGTATCCACAATTGTCTATACAGGCTATTAAAATACTCTTCTTTCGAAGCTTATCTATCTATGGGGCTTAAGTAATACATATCTTACTCAAAGAACTTAAAGGAACTTAAGTTATCTCCAGAGATAAACCTCACATCAACCCTGCCTAGAAGCAGGGGCATGCATGAACAAAGACTGATTCAATTTGGATGAAAATTTAATTAGGTAACCCTGGTTACAAAAAGCATCTTTGTTCATTTTTCCCAAACCTTTTGATACTCTCTTTACAAATACTGGGATTAGCTAACATATCAGCCTAGATTTGATTTGATGCAATATAACATATTCCTCTAACCTGACCTTTGGAAGCCAGATGACTCTTATTGCCAAAATTCATATTGGTCTCTTTTTCAACAAGCAGCTCCAAAAATTACATTTCTTCTACGACGTTCTCTTAGGTTTATCAATTTCTACAAGCATTCCTCACTTACTCTTTACTTCTTTACCACGTAAAATACTTCATAGCTATTATTCTCACAAAATTTCAGAAATATTGAATGTCTGCCAGTCTGTAAGCCCCATCAGGTAAGATTTGGCTAACTCACTGCTGAGTACCTTGCAAAAAACTGTTTGTAAAGACTTTCAAGTGAAAGGATGGAAGGGAATACTTTTCAAAAAGGCACTAAAGTCTAAGGAGAAGAAAATGCTTTGCTCATGTAATAATAAACTCCTGTATCATGAAGATCAGATGTGCCATCTTAACCTGTGTTAAGCAGCTGGGTCAACTGCTTCCTGCTCGGTTGCAAAATTTCTTTGGCTCAACAATCTAAAAACTTAGCTCCAATGACCATACCACCACCCGGCAGACTTTTGGAAGCCAAGGTTTTCAAGATCATTCTTTGTCCCTTGAAGATGAGAGCAGCCAAATCCCAGAGGGCTTAAAATAAGCCTAGTGAGTCCAGGTATCAAACAGGAGAAAACTTCTCCTTCCGTCCCCCTTACTTCTCTCCCTTCCTTTTCTTAATCTCCTTCACCCTATCACCACTTCAGTTCTCTTCCTTTTCAGTTTTGTGACATTTTTATCTTTGAATCTCAAACTTATACAGTATTTTTAGTATTTTTAGACATCGTGAGGATGTTTGAGAAGACAACAGCAAAAAGCTAGCCTAATCTGCAATGTACTTTGGCAGATCATCGGTCTCCAAAGAATCATCTCAGAGAAAATAAAGTAGGTCAACAGTTAAATTAGTCCCCACGCCCTCCACAAAGTGAAGAACATTATATTGTTAAAAACATCAGCTTTGAAGTCACACAGACCCAGGGTTGCATACCAGCTCTGCCAGTATGTGTAACCTGGAGTGAAGTTTGTAACCTGAGGATCAGTGTACTCATTTTTTTTTTTAAAGATTTTATTTATTTATTTGAGAGAGAGAGAGCATAAGCCAGGGGGAGAGGCAGAAGCAAACTCCCCACTGAGCAGGGAGCCCAATGCAGGGCTCGATTCCAGGACCCTGGGATCTTGAGCTGAGCTGAAGGCAGATGCTTAACCGACTGAGCCACCCAGGCGCCCTCACTGTCCCCAACTACAGCATGAGAATACCACCTACCTTATAGGATTCTGTGAGGATTCAAGGAGCTAAACCCTGGCATTGTTGTTTTTAAGCCACCAGTTTAAGAAATAGCAAGCAACTTGCCCAGGAAAAAGCACAAAATGTACTAAGTCTTCACCACCACTGCTCTCCCCCACATCCCGGATCTTAGAGGAGGAAGGCAATTTGGTTTAAAAAATGTCTTTGAACTATCAAGATTTTAGAGCTTGTTTATTAAGTCTGATTCCAAAAAATTCCTTCTCTAGTGTCCAGGATTCTGCCCATTAGGTTTAGGAATCTAAACCTGAATTTAGGTTCCTAAATTAAGGAGCTGTGTGAATAAATAGTGTGTATCATGGTTCAACTGAAAGAGAATCATCCTCGGATATAATCGACAGAGTTGTGCTCATGAAATATCTTGGACTGACCATTCTCCATTCTTTTTGTTTCTGTCTCCAGAAGAAGGAATATGACTAAAGCCATGAAGGAGAGACAAATAGTCACTGAAAACCTTCTCGAGTGAATAATGACTAAATTTAGATGCCCTTCTGCCCACTCCATCTGCAGCTGGTGCTGCTGACTCATTCACGACGAAGCGTGTTGGATGAGCAGATCTGTCCGTCTATCAAACCTTGTCCAGGGGCACGGACTCCAACATGACGTCCTCTACATAGTGCCATAATGAACCTTCCAGATAGATGAGTCTTTCCTTTCCTTGAATAAGCAAAGGATGGTAAAGACATTTCTGATGTTACTTATGACATCAGTGGGAATATTCTTTGCCATTTAACCCTATTCCTTCTGCTGTGGCTTATGTCATTTCCTTCCGCTTTTCGTTCCTAAGGACACACAGAACATTACTAAAATAAGTAGTCCTAAGCTCCTTTAACGAAAGGAGATATCATTTAATTATTGGTCCAGAGAAATATTGGGAAAATTGCCAGGTAATAATTTAAAGCTTCCTAAAATCAGCATGTCACATTTCCTTGGCAGTGATAAGTTATCTCCAAGGAAAAACACTTGATTTTACCAATAAAATGATAAAAGAGCACTATGATCTCTCTGCTGTACCTAATACTGCTCTCTCTATATCAAAGACAAAAGTGGCTGATGGCTGATCAGTGCCAGAGTTAAATCTGGGAGTGCAGAGAAAGCCTTACAAAACAAAGCCTCCTCCATTCCCAAAATAGCTGCAACTGTCGCCACCACCAAGTGCTGCTGGCTCAAAGAGCTGACCTTGCTCTCGTGTCTCAGAATACTGCTAAAACTACCTGCCTTAGCCCCAGAACAACTCTCTTCCCCACAAAACCCAGCTCCAGATGCCAGGCCAGATGACACTTAGAAGCTGGGCTTTATGCAGCGTACCACCTGTGTGTTTGGACATCTCAGCTCACATTGCTTGATTCCAACAAATCATGCTGACAAACATGTTGAGAGATGATGACGTTTGTAATATATCCCCATTCCATCCATTTCACTGTTTTGTCCTTCAGCCTCCCAAGATTTATATAATTCAATAATAATAATAATAATAATTTACATATAAGGTATACAATTCAAAATTTATATAACCCCCCAAATTATATAATTTCAACTTTATGCTGGAAACTCTAAATGCTTGAAGATAAGACAAAGAGCACCATTTCTTTCACACAAACATTAATCAGGCAAGCAGTACATTTCTGAATCACCTATATGAATACCTCAAGTCATTCCCACCAAAGCTAGAATATAAATTCCACAAGGGCTACTTGTCCACTGATGTATCCCAAACACCCGGAGCAGCACTTGGCACAGAAGAGGACCTCATTAGATATTTGTTAAGTGGAAGAATAAATGCCCAAATGTATAGAAAGTCACATTTTCTGTTCATTCAGCTGATTCTCAGATATCTAGAATCACCCAAAGACTTCTCTCTGGCTCCCCAAGGTGATTCCATCAAAATCATACAGCACATCCATGCATGGAGTAGGGCCAGGTCAAGGATGTTGTACATTGCTACCTACCACCCATTTTGTACTGTCCATGTGTCTCCTTTTCAATGGTGCAGTGTGTTGAATGGTGGCCCCCCAAAAGACATGTCCGTGTCCTATTCCCTGAAACCTGTGAATGTACCTTACCTGGAAGAGGAGTCTCTGTAGATATAATTAAGGATGTTGAGATAACATGATCATCTTGAATTACCAAAGTGGGCCCTGACTCCAATGACAAGTGTTATTATAAGAGATAGACAGGGGGTGCCTGGGTGGTATCGCTGGTTAAGTATCTGACTCTTGGTCTTGGCTGAGGTTGTAATCTCAGGTTGTGGTACTGAGCCCCGCGTGGAGTGTGCTCAAGGATTCTCTCCCTTTCCCTCTCCCCTCCCCCTGCTCACACACATACACATACTCTCTCTCTCTCAAAGCAAATAAATCTTTAAAAAAGAGAGAAAGAGAGAGCGGCAGGGGGAGATTTGAAACAGACCGAAGAGGAGGAGGCAATGTGACCGCAGAGGCAGAGACTGAGCTGATACTGCCACAAGCCAAGGCATGCTGACAGTCACCAGAAGCTGAAGAGGCAAAGACCAAACATTCCCCTGCAGCCTACAGGAGTGCAGCCTTATCAACACCTGGGCTTCAGGCTTCTAGCCTTCAGGTAATACAACCTAGCCTGTGCAATAATAAATTTCTGTTGTTTTAAGCCACCATGTTTCTGGTAATTTGTTATTGAACCCAGAGAAAACGCAGCTGGCAGAAAACAGGAAACCAGACCCTGAAGAGTCTGCCACATCCTTATTCCTTGGTATTCATGAAAATCACAGCAGTGAGTCATCCTTTGCCAGATCTAAAATGGTCAAAACATTAATTATACCACTTTTTGAAAGATGACTACATTTAATAGAAAATTTTCGAAGGCTTTTTTTTCTAGTCGTTAGCCCTAATAGCAAATGCCTTGAAAGACCTGCCCATGGTTCTTCCACTAGGTATTTTGCTGGAAGTGCTCTGGCTGAGGACTGAAACTGAAACTAGGGGGCAGGACTGATTGAGGAGTTTGCTGTGAAACCCAACATTTCAAAGCTCAAAGTCCCCCTGCTCGAACGAGGAAGCCTCAGTACAGAACAAGAATGTATGCCAGCAAATTAAATGTGATAAAGGAATCAGTAAATTTGGAAAACGTCACCATCAGCAGATTATCACTACAAGTAGGCTTTAACATATTGGTAGTTAAGATTGACTGATCCAACGTTTGAGTCACTCCTTCCAAGTACCTGTCTCCCTATTGCAATCATGATATAGTAGAACTACTACTCGAGTGAAAATCAGAATAGCATTCTGCTCCAACATGACAGGTGACTCCAGCAACTGTCAGCCCTGGGTGAAAGACTCACAACCCCACTGGCATAGACAGTTTGGCTCCCAGATGGTGAGAACTATATCTGATTATGTACTCAGTGATCAGACAGGCTCTGGACACTGATTTGTTGTAGCCTTTCGGGAGAGACAGCCAAGAGATACAGCAGAAGCAAAGAATTTTCCATGGAGTGTCACACTGACTAAGATTTTATTCTCAGTAAACTGGCATATAGACCGCAAGACTGTAAACGTTTATAATTTGGGACCAGAAAACACTTTCCTTCAGTTAAGAGCAAGTATCAGACTAAGGGTTGACGATATTTAGATATCAAAAATGTGTTAATTCTGGATTCTACTAAGGCCTCCTTTAAATGCCCCAAGCCCAAACCCTTTAAATAATGCTTCCTTCAGTCTTCTCCATTCCCCATGCATTTATCCACTTAAATGAAGAAGCGCCGATTAGATTGTCCTGCAGGTATTACTTTGGCAACTTTTGTGCCATACAAGGCTACACACATTTGACCTGCCTGTTGTTAGGTCCAGACAGCTTTTTAGAAAGTTGAGAAGAAGAAAGAATAAAGGGCCCATCTTTTTAAAGCTCATGGTTATTCTTCAAACAGAACTTTGACAGTCCCAGTGTCCAAATCTCTGCGTCACAATTCACCGATAACCCTGACTTTGAGGACCAATACAGGAGGCCCTAGTAATAATGTAAAAATCCCAAGTATGAATTCCTCTCAGGTCAGAAGACTGTACACAGCTGAGTTACTCGGACACTTGTATAGAAATAAGAAAGCCCTTCTTGAAGTTATTTCCTTACAAACTCTGCACATAAGAGCTGAAGCACACTAATGGGATGATTCATCTTTACAGACGTGAGCAAAAGAGCAGACTTGATTTATCTTTACACACTTGGGAAAAGTGTGTTACAACAAAGATGCAAACGAAGGAAAGAACATGGTAGCTAGCACAATAAGCACTACGATTTTTCACGTTGCACGTGGCGAAACTAGTCCCGAGAAAGTTAAGTGACTTGCTTAAGGTCACAGATGCAGTTCACCTAAATGTTTCTACCTACCAATTTAGAGTTATCCAAAATAGAGTTCATGGGCCAGTCTCCAGATACCACTTGGCTCATGGGACATTTTTAATACCTGATACTATCTTCCTAAAAATAACTTTGCTTTAGCATATATAGGGTAAACTGATATTAGTCAACTCAAATAATTTCATATGAGGAATGTGGCCAATTGGTTGATCTGAGTTGGTCACTCCTGGCTAGACGACATGCAAAACACTAAAGTGCTTTGGTTACCACTCTGTTTATTAGCATGAGTCTGGATTAGAAACCTCCCTCATATCTTGGCTACCTGTCTTAACCACAGCCCCCCAAAGGTCTACATGCTGCCAACTTGGCATGTAGAATAAATTGCTGTCCCAGGGAGAGGGATTTTTCTATTTAACTCCAGATCACTCCGTGCCCATAAACAAGTGTTTCATAAGCTGCAAGAGTACGGCCTGAAAGCTATGGCATGGGCAAGGATCCATGGCTGTCAAGTAAGCCTTGTGAAAAGAAGGAAGGCAATTCTGGGATCTGAGTTGGGTAAGGAGTAAAAGCCACAAAAATTACAGGAAGACCGAATTCTCAGAAAGTACAAATCAGTACAGCAAATTTTTATCCCTAAAAGGAGATATTATAACAAGAGGTAACTCTTTTCCCAGCACATTTTCATCAAGAGTTTTACACGGGCAAAGCTAGTCATATGGTAGACCACACCACTTACTGAATGTCTCCCCACATGTAGGGTCCTCTGTGGTAGAGAATACTAAAGAAAACCCCCACCCAGAACAGTGTACTGGTTAAGAGTACAGACTATGGAATAAGACTTCGTGGGTTCAAATCCCAGGTCTACTAAACTTTGTGTTCTTAGAACAAGTTATTCTGTATGTTCCAGTTTCCTCACCTATAAAATTATCACACCAATTATGGTACCTACTTCATGGGGTTACAAATGAGCTAACGTACATAAAAATACTTAATGTCCAGCATATAGTTAAAGCCACACGTTGACTGCTGCTAGCATTATTATTACTACTACTGCTTCCCCCTCCCTTATCTCTAAGAGTTAGCAAGAACAATCCTTTCCACACCAGAAAGGGTAAAAAAATATATATACTTAAACATAAATATAGCATAAACTCTCTGTAAGTTCTAGTAGATGCCAACAGATCACAGTCAGGTTCTAGGAACAAGAGAAGGAAGTAAATTAGAAGATCAGAGGAAAGGGAAGACAATTAAGCCAGGAGTTGACAAATGACTTTCCTCCGGCTGGTAAAGGAAGTTCAGGGGCTGCATGCTGGGTTTTGCCATAACCAAAATTCATCTGAGTCCCTGGCTACAGAGGGGTCCATCAAATCTATTGTTAGAACAGGCAGAAAATCTGAGAACACAGATTTAAGTTCCGGATCGGACACTGACTCACATTACCAAAGAACAGGTTAAGAACTTATCTTAGTAATACATTCCTTGACTGTAAAGTGCCTTTCCATTTATTCATGTAACAAACATTTACTGAGGCCTATATGCTGCCAGACATGATCCTAAGGGGGAGATGCAGGAATCAAAAATGAGTAAGTCTTTACTGTTTAGAAGTAGAAAGAGATATGCAAATGATACATGCAACAGAAATCATACTCTAATATAAAATGAGTGATATGTATAAAGTATTAAAATGCAGAGTAAGAAGTCACTGACTTTGTCTGGGGGTAACAGGGAACACTTTGCAGCATGGATATTATTCTCCTGAGTTATAAAGAAGGAGTTAGCCAGTTTAAAAAGCAGAAATAAAAATAAAATGAAATGAAATGAAACGAAATGAAATGCAGGGATGAAGAACATCAGAGGCAAAGAGAACAATAATACAAAGGTCTGGAGAAAAGAAAAAAAAAGAAAGTCTTTTGGAATGGTGAGAAGTTTGGTGTGTTTGTACTCAGATGGTGGGGGCACACATGAAAATCTGAACAGGGCTTCATCTGCCATACTGAAGAATCTGAATTTCACCCTACAGGTTCATGAGAAATGGAAGGAAAAGAGGCTGGTAGGATAGGTTGGCAGCAATAAAGGTCCATGTATCTCATGATAAAGAGTTTAACCTTTATCCTGAAGGCAACAGGGAGGTACTGTCTTTTAAACCAGGGAGTGATATTACCAGAATGGTAAGTGTAGTGGGAATATGAAGATTGAACTGCTTCCAGGAGAAATTCACAACAGAGAGACAACCACTGAGAAATAATCAAGGCTAGAGAGGACGAGATCTTGAAGTAGATACTGGCAGTGAAGACGTGGAGGGGAAGGATTTGAGAAGCATCCCCGGGGTAGAACGGACAGCACAGCTGATCAGAATGAAAGAGGCTAATAACACAGAGACTGTTAAGAGCTTAGGACCCTGGGTAGACTGGGACACCACGTAGTCAGAACAGGGAATATAAGGAAGTCTCAGAAGTCTTTTCTGTTGCTGATTCCCACCGAGTGCTAATTTCTGTTAAAGCCTAAGTGACTTATATCCAGGAACTACCTCTGAGCAGCAAACTAGCACGTACTACTCGCTGCCCTTTCCCTATTAAATAATCCTAAAGTGAGCCCAGGAAAATCGATGCCAACCAGCCCAGTCTCACAGCTGTTCCCAGCCCCACAGCAAAGCCCTGGTTGGGTCAGTGTCATGAATACGGCAGCCTGGCCCTGGCAAAGTATTACTGTACAACAGCCCACAGAACAGGGGAACTGAGGTTATGGCAGAAGGTCTCTGCTACTGCTGAGATCTCTTCAAAGTCACATGTTAGTGATAACAATGGTGACTTTACAACTCAAATGGACACCTCCAATTTTTCCTCTAAAATTGAAATCTTTGGGGCAGAAAAATGTTGGCAAATTAAAGCATTTTGTTTGGCCCATGTGACATTTTTAAAATAAAGATTTTTCACATTAAAAAATTCTACATTCGAGAGATACGTTCGTTAGATTACTCCTTTCTGCCCGTGGACGCCGCCGAGTAAGCATCGTTAAAGTCTCCCCTCCCACCGCCGTCATGTCTAAGTCAGAGTCTCCCAAAGAGCCTGAACAGCTGCGGAAGCTCTTCATCGGAGGTCTGAGCTTTGAAACTACCGATGAGAGTCAGAGGAGCCATTTTGAGCAATGGGGAACACTTACGGACTGTGTGGTAATGAGAGACCCAAACACCAAGCGCTCCAGAGGCTTTGGGTTTGTCACATATGCCACTGTGGAGGAGGTGGATGCAGCCATGAATGCAAGGCCACACAAGGTGGATGGAAGAGTTGTGGAACCAAAGAGGGCTGTCTCAAGAGAAGATTCTCAAAGACCTGGTGCCCACTTAACTGTGAAAAAGATTTTTGTTGGTGGCATTAAAGAAGACACTGAAGAACATCATCTAAGAGATTATTTCGAACAGTATGGGAAAATCGAAGTGATTGAGATCATGACTGACCGAGGCAGTGGCAAAAAGAGGGGTTTTGCTTTTGTAACATTTGATGACCATGATTCTGTAGACAAGATTGTCATTCAAAAATACCATACTGTGAATGGCCACAACTGTGAAGTAAGGAAAGCGCTCTCTAAGCAAGAGATGGCTAGTGCTTCATCCAGCCAAAGAGGTCGAAGTGGTTCTGGAAACTTTGGTGGTGGTCGTGGAGGTGGTTTTGGTGGGAATGACAACTTTGGTCGCAGAGGAAACTTCAGTGGTCGAGGTGGCTTTGGTGGCAGTCGAGGTGGTGGTGGATATGGTGGCAGTGGGGATGGCTATAACGGATTTGGTAACGATGGAAGCAACTTTGGAGGTGGCGGAAGCTATAATGATTTTGGCAATTACAACAATCAATCCTCAAATTTTGGACCCATGAAAGGAGGCAATTTTGGAGGCAGAAGCTCTGGCCCTTATGGTGGTGGAGGCCAATACTTCGCCAAACCACGAAACCAAGGTGGCTATGGTGGTTCCAGCAGCAGCAGCAGCTACGGCAGTGGCAGAAGGTTTTAATTACTGCCAGGAAACAAAGCTTAGCAGGAGAGGAGAGCCAGAGAAGTGACAGGGAAGCTACAGGTTACAACAGATTTGTGAACTCAGCCAAGCACAGTGGTGGCAGGGCCTAGCTGCTACAAAGAAGACATGTTTTAGACAATACTCATGTGTATGGGCAAAAAAACTCGAGGACTGTATTTGTGACTAATTGTATAACAGGTTATTTTAGTTTCTGTTCTGTGGAAAGTGTAAAGCATTCCAACAAAGGGTTTTAATGTAGATTTTTTTTTTTGCACCCATACTGTTGATTGCTAAATGTAATAGTCTGATCATGACGCTGAATAAATGTGTCTTTTAAAAAAAAAAATTCTACATTCGAGATTTTTTAAAAATTAGAATATCTGGCAATGCAAAGGAACAATTAGTCCAAGGTGAATGGCAGCTGCTTTCTCTACGCAGAGAATGATATCTGGTGGCCCACGCCCCACCATTCTCTACTATCTTATACTTAGCCTATTTTATTAAGTTACACTACATGCCTATCCTTTTTAGACATTTCCTCCAAATATTTTATTATGAAAATGTTCAGACATAGAAAAGTTTAAAGAATTTCACAGTGAATATCCATTTACCTTCACATGACCTGTAGTCCGCCATTAACACTGCGCTGCACTTACTCTATCACATGCCCATCCCTTCACTCATTCATCTCATTTCAGACATTCATCATAATTTCCCCAAACATGTCACATGCACATTTTTAGCAAAAGTTCAGGGGCGCCTGGGTGGCTCAGTGGTTTAAGCCTCTGCCTTCGGCTCAGGTCATGATCTCGGGGTCCTGGGATACAGCCCTGCATGGAGCTCTCTGCTCAGCAGGGAGCCTGCTTCCCGCCCCCCCCATCCCCGTCTCTGCCTGCCTCTCTACCTACTTGTGATCTCTGTCTGCCAAATAAATAAATAAAATCTTAAAAAAAAGAGTTCAAAACTTGTTTAGAGTATTATTTTTCTTTTGAAGTTAAATTTACATATAGTGAAAAGCACAGATCTTCAGTACACATTTACTGAGTTTTGACAAATGTATACCCTTATAATAATCCATCACTTTAGGCATTTCAGCATCCCTGAGGTGTCTGACCCCTGGGACAGAGAAAATGTTTACTACATTGCTCTGACCTCAGCACTGTCAGTGGCTAAGAAAAGGCTGACCGTCAGTGGAAATGTAGTTGACCTCTCTTAAGGTACCATCTTGTTTCTGATGGGCCTTAACAGACCAAATCTGGGTATAATAAATTTTGCTAATAATATGAATTTACCACTTGGGCTGAAAGAGCAGACTGCAGTGGTTAAGGCTTTGGAAATCTGAATGACTTGTTTTTTCCTGAAAGCATCAAGCTTAATAATATAAGAAATGTGGCTTATAGTTCAATCCTCAGACTGCTATGTCCTAGAGGTAGGAGAGTGCAATGAATAATAAAAAGCAATAGATAACACAAACACCCCTTGTAGTCACATATAAGAGTTAGACTTCACTCTCCCTGACTAGCTTGGTGGTAGTGCCAAGATAACCAGGGAAATTCCTTTACTTAAGAGGCAGCATTCCTAAGCTCAGAAAAGACCTGGTATAGCAAAAAAGTAGAAATCTCATGCTCCACAGGCAGAATAATGGACAAGGGAAAGCCTAAAAAAAAAAAAAAAAGATTCAAAATTTACTGTTAAGTCAAAGACTTTCCACATAGTCCACCAGTGCAATGGCATCCTTCATGGAAATGAAAACGAGAAATGCCCCGTCTCCTTTGACCATAAGTGCTTACTTATCTGAAATCAGATACAAGCCTCCTGGAGCACTTCACTGGTAGTGTGCTCCCAATAGGTCGAACCTTGCCAAGACAGAGAATCTCAGTCACTGTTGCAGAGGTGCTGAAGGTTAAGGAAAGAGTGTTGTTACCTTGCTCTTTCAATCTATCCCAACTGTCTGATTTATGGAGTGGCCCTGAGCCCAAGCTCTGAGCAACTGTGTATCTAAGACAGAGGTAGAAGGCAAATTTTAGAACAGAGTGCAGGATATTACAAGACACTGTATAGGAAAAACAGTCCAACTTCAATGTCACAGCCCATCCCAATCTTCCCACAATTAGGTTTCCTAGCTGTAAGACATAAAGTACCAAATTTAACCTTCCTTTAATTTCAGGGCTGATGTGAGGACACATAAGATAACAAATATGAAAACAGATTTTTAAAAAGATAAGTAGTGGAGCGCCTGGGTGGCTCAGTGGGTTAAAGCCTCTGCCTTCAGCTCAGGTCATGATCCCAGAGTCCTGGGATCGAGCCCCACATAGGGCTCTCTGCTTAGCAGGGAGCCTGCTTCCCCCTCTCTCTCTGCCTGCCTGTCTGCCTACCTGTATCTCTGTCTGTCAAATAAATAAAATCTTAAAAAAAAAAAAGGTAAGTAGTACATAAAGCCAACTATTGCTATTAACACACACTCTGTGTTATTTTAGCCGACAAAATATACGATGAGGCAATCTAGTAATTGTTTTAGAGCAAGGGTCGGCAAACTTTCTCTGTAAAGAGACCATAAGTATTTTAGGCTTTGCAAATCATATAGTCTCTTGCAGATCCTCAACTCTGCCAATTGCAGTGTGAAAGCAGCCATCACAATCCTAAACCAATGAGTGTAGCTGTGTTTCAAGAAAATTTTATGGATACTGAAATGTTAATTTCATATATGTCTCACATGTCACAAAATATTATTCTTCTTTTGCTTTTTGCAACTAATTAAAAATGCAAAAACCATTTTTAGCTTGTAGGCTGTACAAAACCAGGCAGTGTGCTGGATTTGGCCTGTGGGCTATAGTTTGCTGACACCCAATTTAGAGCACTGGCCAAAAAATGTGAGTTCAAATGCTAGCTGTGAAATTGAATGGCTATAAGACCATAGGTAAGTTACTTAATTTCTCTCTGCCTCAGTTACCCCATCTTTAAAATGGGAATAACAATTAATAGTTTTCTTAGAGTGTCTTGTAAGGACTACATTATTTACTATTGTACATGTTAAGTATGTGCCTGGCACAATGTGACTGCTCATACATATTGCTACTAGCTGTCACAGACCATTCCCGTAACAATTCTCCAAATGTACCATACTTTAATATGCCTCTGAACATTTATACATGCCATCTCCTCAGCCTAGAATATACTTCTCTGCTTGGAGATTCTCTGTGGTCTCAAAGAGTTAGTTGACTTAGACTAAAAGCCTGCCTTGACTGTCCTTCCCACCCTAGCAGAGTTAGTCACCACCACCTGTGTTCCTGAGGGCCTATTATAGTACATTGCATTCTACTGTACTTATCTTTGTCAACTTACCAACCAGACTATGAACTCTTTCTATGCAGACTATGAATTACTAATTGTATCCCTAGGGCCCAGAATAGTGCTAAACAAAGAGAAAGCATTCAATATTTATTTGCTTAATGGTATTATTAACAATACAGAACAGAACCTAACATATTAAGTGTAAGTAGGATAGAAATCTCCTAGTTAAATGACAAACCTATGACTATAACTAAGTATGAAAATAATTTCAAATATCCTATTTTTAACATAATCAATCAGGTTACTATTCATTCCTGTGCATACCCAGTGAGAAACCAGTTTGTCCTGGCACTGTTAGCTGGTAGCAGACATCTCAGAATCCACACAATGAAAATCACAATACTAGCTTTTAGTGATACAAAAATCCATCTCTCACCTCAATGAATACAAAATGATCTGTGTTTGGTAGTGGGTGAAGGAGGGGAACTAAACAGTGAAATTTGAAAATTCCACCAACATAACACTGCACATGGCAAGAAGTATGAATAGGAGCCCTTTTCTGATCCTGCCCTTAAATTCTGAAGGAAATAGTCAACGATCAAAAGGTTTCACCAAGGCCACTGAAAGGGGTATGTTTTCTCAGCCGGTTAGGATCCTCACTGAAACAGAGTTACTTGGGCAACCCAAGGCACCACCCTTCCCACTCTCAGCCTGCCAGGGGTGTTCTGGCTCTCTGTTTAGAGGTCTGCCAGGCAAGCTATGATCCTGTGCCCAGTTGATTCTGCGCCAGACACAACATTCCCTCTGACAAAAGACTCCTTGTGTCTGGTAATATGGGGCTATAACCAGTATACCTGGCACACAACCTCTTAAAAATCAAACAGGGGCACCTGGTGGCTCAGTCATTGGGGGTCTGCCTTTGGCTCAGGTCATGATCCCAGGGTCCTGGGATTCAGCCCTGCATCGCACGGAAAGCTGTGTTTCTGTCAAATAAATAAATAAAATCTTTAAAAACAAACAAACAAACAAACAAACAAACAAAACTTTGTCAAACAATAGCACTTAGCTGATTCTCAATTATTCAGTGCCTTAAATGTGCCAAAAATCAAAGAAAGTCAACAGATTGTATAAATATACAGGAACCTATAATACATACTCAGACTTACACGTACATTTCTGAAGTTAGCCATTCTTAAAGTTGCAGACCTTATCACCACAGTGTTTTCCCTATTGCAAATATCCCCCTTCCCCTATAACCACACTCCCTTCCTACCTTGCAATAATCCTTTTTTTTTTTTAAAGATTTTATTTATTTATTTGACAGAGAGAAATCACAAGTAGGCAGAGAGGCAGGCAGAGAGAGAGGAGGAAGCAGGCTCCCTGCTGAGCAGAAAGCCCGATGCGGGGCTCGAACCCAGGACCTGGGATCATGACCTGAGCCGAAGGCAGCGGCTTAACCCACTGAGCCATCCAGGCGCCCCGCAATAATCCTTTTTAATAAAGACTCTCCTCACTGGGAGAAAAAAAAAAAGTTCTTGGAATAATCGTAATTATTTAAACCATAACACTAACCAGAGGGAAAGGCGGCAATTATTGTATGATTGAAATGGAAAATATATCAAAAGGATCTAAGTTTCTTTTTCTATGTGTTCAGCCAGAATTTTGCCATTAAAAAAAAAATCTAGGGCCACCTGGGTGGCTCAGACACCAAGCATCTGCCTTTGGCTCAGGTCGTAATTTCAGGTTCTGGGATGAAGCCCGACACTGGGCTTCCTGCTTGTCGGGAAGCCTGTTTCTCCCTCTACCCCTTTCCCTGCTTGTGTTCCCTCCTCCCTATGTCTCCTGTCAAGTAAATTTAAAAAAATCTTTTTTTTAAAAGATTTTATTTATTTATCTGACAGACAGAGATCACAAGTAGGCAGAGAGGCAGACAGAGAGAGAGGGGTGGGGGGAAGCAGCACCCCCGCCGAGCAGAGAGCCCGATGCGGCACTCGATCCCAGGACCCTGGGATCACGACCTGAGCCGAAGGCAGAGTCTTTAACCCACTGAGCCACCCAGGAGCCCCAATAAATAAAATCTTAAAAAAAAAATCTAGGGGCTCATAGCTGGCTTAGTCAGTAGAGAGCAAGCGATTCTTGATCTCGGGGTTGTGAGTTCAAGCCCCATGTTGGGTGTAGAGATTACTTAAAAATAAAATCCTAAAAAAATAAAAATAAAAACAAAAAAACAACAAAAAAACTCTACTACAACATGAAAAACTTCTACTATAGGGTTGCCTGGGTGGCTCAGTGGGTTAAGCCTCTACCTTAGGCTCAGGTCATGATCTCAGGGTCCTTGGATCCTGGGATCAAGGCCGCATTAGGCTCTCTGTTCACTGGGAAGCCTGCTTTCCCCCCATCTCTCTGTCTGCCTCTCTGCCGACTTGTGATCCCTCTCTCTGTCAAATAAATAAATAAAATCTTAAAAAAAAAAAGAAAAGAAAAACTTTTACTATAAAGAAACTGCAGAGGGATATGGTGGGACAGAAGAGGCAGTGGAAAAAATGTATAGTGTCTAGATAATTTATAAACTAAAAAATCCAAATATGGTTTGCTGAGATGCAGTTGTCTGATGCTAAGGAAGGTTTTTGATAATGGACCTGTCCAATCTCTCCCTGATTTCATAAACTTTGTATGATGTTAGTCATGCACCAACCTCAAATATCAAGCAATATGCCAAGTACTTGGGCCTTAATATTTTATAGCTAATCACTAAGAAATCTGTAGCAATAGTCAATAGGCATTTACGAATAGCATCACACTGTTGGCACTGTCTGAGAATAGTAGGCAATTGATTTGAGAACATCAGTTTTGAGCTGCCAAGTCAATGACACAAAAAATCTGACAAAATGAAAAAAAAATCTGACAAAATGAGAATGTGGAGCTATAGGAAGTTTCACACACAGTTGGAGGCAATGCAAATTGGTACAGCCAAGAATTCAGAACAGCACTATCTGGTAAAGATGCACGAACATTTGATCTTTCATATAACCCTTAGAAAAACTGTAACACATGTACACATGGGACAAGGAACAAGCATGCTCACGGTAGCATTATGAGTTTTTTGTTTTTATAATATCTTCATTGAGATGTAATTTACATACCATAAAAACTTAACTCTTTTAAAGCATACAATTTGGCAGTTTTTAGTATATTCACAGAATTGTGCAACTATCACCAGCATCTAATTTCAGGACATTTCATTACCCCAGAAAGAAACCCCATATCCACTAGTCAACACTCCCCAGTGCTCCCTCTCTTTAGCCCTTGGCACCTACTAACTTACATTCTCTCTCTGTCTTTGCCTATTCTAGACAGTTCATACAAATGGAATCAATACATTGTCTTTTGCATCTGGTTTCTTTCGCTTAGTATAATGTTCTCACGGTTCACCCACACTGTCGCATACACTAGTACTTCATTCCTTCTTATGGCCAATCATACTCCATTGTATGGATACAGCGCATTCTGTTTATCCATTCATGAGCTAGCGGACATTTGAGTTTTTTTCCAATTTTTGGTTATTAGGAATAATGCTGCTATAAACATTCATGAACCAGTTTTTGCGTGGACATACGTGGTAACTTTGCATTTAATATTTTGGGGAACTACCAAGCCTGTTTCCCAAGGTGGGTATGGCACTTTACAATCCCACAAGCAATGTATGAGGTTCCAATTTCTTCACATTGTCACAAATATTTGTTAATGTCCATCTTTTTTATTAAAACCATCCATATGATCTCACTGGTATGAGGAATTTGAGAAATAAGACACGAGCATCATAGGTGAAGGGAGAAAAAAATGAAACAAGAGAAAACCAGAGAGGGAAACAAACCATAAGAGACTCTTAATCCCAGGAAACAAACTGAGGGTTGCTGGAAGGAAAGGGGGTGGGAGGGATAGGGTAGCTGGGTGATGGACATTGGGATGGTATGTGCTATGGTGAATGCTCTGAATTGTCTAAGACCGATGAATCACAGAAATGTACCCCTGAAACTAATAATACATTATATGTTAATTAAAAAACAAACATCCAAGTGGGTGGGAAGTATTATCTTTGTGGTTTTGATTCTCATTTCAACATTGTTTTAATAGCAAAATGAACATCACCATCCTAAAAACAATGTAAATATCCATCAGCAGAAGATAATAAATTTTAGTACAATCATATAGTGGGCTACCATAGGATAATGTGAAAATGAGAAAGTATCCCGTGTATCAATGTAAAAATGAATAAACTAATGCTATGATAACAAATCTTACAAATATAATATTAAACTGTAAAAAGCACATAGCAAAAGAATATGTAGAATATGCCATTTACATATATTTTTTAAGATTTTATTTATTTATTTATTTATTTATTTAACAGAGAGAGAGAGAGAGAGAGATCACAAGTAGGCAGAAAGGCAGGCAGAGAGAGAGGGTGAAGCAGGCTCCCTGCTGAGCAGAGAGCCCAATGTGGGGCTCGACCCCAGGACCCTGAGATCATAATCTGAGCTGAAGGCAGAGGCTTAACCCACTGAACCACCCGGGTGCCCCACCATTTACATATTTTAAAAACGTAAAACAACATACATTATACAGGGATTCATTCATATGAAGTAAAAATATAAAGATATGTTCAACTGTATTGCTAATAGTCTATCTCTTAAGCTAGCTGGCAGCTACACGAGTATTTGTTACATCATTCTCTGCAAGGTTTCAAAGAGTTTATTGAAAATAATAAGTCAATGAGAGAAAAAGTCTGGCCATCACATCTAGTACTTCTGTGCGCTTTACACTGCTAGCAAGTATACAACCAAAGTTAAAGGCTGGGAAACAACTCAACAGTTAGATGGCATCTCATAAGACTTCTCAGTTTAAATCTGAGTAAGATCTATGAATTGTACCAATGTCCATTTCTTGGTTTTGATAACATACTACAGTTATATAAGACATTACTAGTGGGAGAAAACTGGATGAAGGATTAACAGGACTTCTCTGTGTAAGTTTCTATGAATCTACAACTGTTTCAAAATAAAAGGGTAAAAAAAAAAATTTCCTGGGATCTAACATGAGCTACTGAGACAATAATTTGCCTATATCTCTCTGAGCTCTGCATGAGACTCCTTTACCCAGACATTTTCAGTTCCAGGGGTTGGCTTACAGATGTCCCACTTTCTTTGTTTCTCCTCCTGACTTGCCACTGTCTAATAATTCTGGCCTTTAAACTACTTATTAGTCCACGAGAGGGTGAAGAGAGGCGAAATTCTAATAATTTTAATATGCTACATATTAACAGAGACCATAAGAAGAGGGTTTAGAATTACTAGATTTCCTTTTCTTATGCCATTCCCAGAAACCACAGAAAATGTAATACTAACTTTCCTACCAGAAAGAAGTCTTCGAGCTGGTCCAAAAGCACAGAGCAGGATACACTGGCAGCTAGATGTAATCCCCTATTAGCTTAGGAAAAACAGTGATGGAATTCACAAGTCATAACTGAAAGCTTAGACAAGCAGTAATGTGGCTAGAGAGCACTGTTCCTTGAGTCATGGTTGAGGCTGCAGCAGGCAGTGGAGGGATAAGAAACACATACACACTCATACGCACAACCACAACAAAGCTCACCAAAAGCACTCCAATACTCTTTAACGCAAAGCGTCAATAGTCAGATAATCTAGATCAGGTCAGACCAAAAGATGTGTTTTCCCCCCTTTTCTTAAGAGTAAGATAGGTGATCAGAAGGGATTTCTGCCCCCACTAAAGTTTAGAAGAGAAACAATAACATTCTTACACTGAGTAATTGCAGATACCATCAGAGCCCCTTGGGGCTTTAAAAACCTGAAAAGCATGTAAGTATGTATGTATGTATGTATATGCATGTGAAACTAGTGAAATCTGCATAAGGGGAATGGTATTAAGAAACAATTTATGTCGGGGCGCCTGGGTGGCTCAGTGGGTTAAGCTGCTGCCTTCGGCTCAGGTCATGATCCCAGGTCCTGGGTTCGAGCCCCGCATCGGGCTTTCTGCTCAGCGGGGAGCCTGCTTCCTCCTCTCTCTCTGCCTGCCTCTCTGCTTACTTGTGATTTCTCTCTGTCAAATAAATAAATAAAATCTTAAAAAAAAAAAAAAAAGAAACAATTTATGTATATATCAATAAAAGACAGCAATCTATGAATAAGATAAAGAAAGAAGAACAGTCATTAGTAAAGCAAGTTAACCGCTTTACAAAGCCTAATGCTCTCAGTGCAATCCAATCACTCCCTAAATAACCACGGGAAACCCTGATAAAAGGTGAGACAGTGACTTTCAAAGACCACAGATAGTAGAGACCTTAGTCCTTCAAGTGTTATAACAGAACATGACTCAAACATGAAGAATTCAAAAGGAATATGCGTAATCCTTTCTTTGGAGAAGTAAGAGGTCCTAAATGGGATAAACTCAAGTTCAGAGAAATAATCAGGACAAGCAGATTTTATACTGTATCAGTAACCAAAGCAGGCCTACAGCAAAGCAGAGAGAAGGTCTCTACTGACACTGTCAAGAGATGGCCAGGAAGGACAGAACCAAG
This sequence comes from Lutra lutra, assembly GCF_902655055.1. Taxonomy (NCBI): domain Eukaryota; kingdom Metazoa; phylum Chordata; class Mammalia; order Carnivora; family Mustelidae; genus Lutra; species Lutra lutra. The sequence goes on along the minus strand of NC_062292.1, from coordinate 41,771,110 downwards.
GGGGAAGGCAGGCTTAAGAGCATAAATCTTCAGGGCTCTGTTGTTAGGGGATGAGGCAGGTGTATCCCCTCTCTAGAGTGGATAGAAAGCACCATAGCCCGAAGTTCCACTTATGTTCATAGATTTTGTTGGAAATACATTTTCCTCCTTACTCACAGGTCATCATATCAAAACCGTTTGATAAATCTCTCCACTGGGGCAACAGTAGCCCTAGGCTGGAAACAGTAGGTAAATAATGAAACTGCTTTGGCTCCTGAGTCTTCCACCTGCCACAGCATGACTTGCTCAAAAAGATTTGATGGATAGTCTGCGAAGTCTGAAGCTACTATATGCCTCCAAATGTCAACTGTTTGGTCATTGACCACAGTTTGCAATAATAAAATTTATGCATTTGGATGCTGACTTGGAGTCCTGGCCTAAATTTTTTTCCCACTGTTTAAAACAAAACATTTTTGATTTTAGCAGGAACAAATAAGATTTAAGAAAGGCACAATCCAGGCAATAAATTGTTGCTGTTAGCCACGGGCCAGATGGAACCTAATAAAATTGCTTGAGGATAGGGCTAAACAGAAACAAAACAGGAACCTTGTAGAGGCATTACTAGAACCTCATTAAAAGCAGAAATCATACAGGAGACATGGGACTCCTCACCCTTGTCCAACAAGTAATCATGAAAATGTAACAACCAGTCAAGATGTCCAATCATGGCATAGTCAGAGTTCTACCAGCACACGACTATTGGATCTGGAAACGGAAAAGGTATTTCATCAAGTTGCTCTTATGATTTAGAGCCCCTACAGGAGGGAGTGAGACAATTCCCTCTGCCCAATGTGTTCAGAAAAACTAGTTGAGGGGCGCCTGGGTGGCTCAGTGGGTTAAAGCCTCTGCCTTCGGCTCAGGTCATGGTCCCAGGGTCCTGGGATCGAGCCCCGCATCGGGCTCTCTGCTCAGCGGGGAGCCTGCTTCCTCCTCTCTCTCTCTGCCTGCCTCTCCGCCTACTTGTGATCTCTGTCTGTCAAATAAATAAATAAAATCTTTAAAAAAAAAAAAAAAAAGAAAAAGAAAAACTAGTTGAGATGTTCGTCTCAGACCAGCTAAACTTTTCTTAAATGAGTTGGTTGCTTTCCCAGGAATCTCACCAGAAAAAAAAAAAAGGTTTCTCAGATTAAAGGGAAAAAAAGATTTTATCCCTGCGCTTTCATGTAAGATTAACAGTTTATTCCAAATAATTAAGAAGGTCTGACTCCTCACAATCTTTTAGAAAATTCAGTTTTGGAAACTGGGGTATAACTTTCTCGAACCTACAACTAACTGGACTTTACTAGCTGGACATTTACTTAGGGAATGATGGAAAATAACTAACTGGACATTTACTTAGGGAACGATGGAAAATAACAGACTTGAGCTTCTGTGGGGCCCGGCATTCATGGGCTAGTGTGACAGTTACACATTGATCTTCTGTCCTCTAAAAGACAGAGATAACTGACTTAATAGTATAGAAAGAAACCTCAACTATAAACCTCATTAAGATAAAATCAAGTTTTTAAAAAAGATTTTGATGTTTCTATTTTTCTATTTTATTTTATTTAAAATCAATTTTTAAAAGATTTTATTTATTTATTTGACAGAGAGAGATCACAAGTAGATGGAGAGGCAGGCAGAGAGAGAGAGAGAGGGAAGCAGGCTTCTTGCTGAGCAGAGAGCCCGATGTGGGACTCGATCCCAGGACCCTGAGATCATGACCTGAGCCGAAGGCAGTGGCTTAACCCACTGAGCCACCCAGGCGCCCCTATTTTTCTATTTTAGATGCAAATACACATCCAAGTTCTCTGCAGCAAGTAATATCCCTCATTACCCAGAATAATGCCTGACAGATAGTAAATGCTCAATAAATACATATGTATTTAGTAAACAGCTGGATGAAGGAGCCATTAAATGGTATCTCTTGAGGCTTCCTTAGCTTCCTTGATAACTAACTAGTTCTTCAGTTTTCTGTATGATCACTCCTTCTCTTCTGAAACATGTAAATTTCTGAAGGGTCAGACCTCGGTCTCCTCTTCCTGACAATAACAGAGTTCCTCTTCTTTCAGAACTGTAGTGGACACTGATTCATTCATTTAAGGAGTATACTGGGCACTAAGGAGAAAAAGATGGTTGAAACACGCTTCCTCTTATCAGGAACTCTCAGTCTAGCGTAAGAAAAGTTTAAATATGAATTTGTGTAAGATGATTTCACAGGTAGTTGATAAACTATCATGAAGAACAAGTGTATGAGGACAAGAAGGAAGGACAAATAAATTCTGACAAGATAAACTTTGGAGAGAAGGTAACATCTAAACAGAACCTTGAAAGATTTAGGGGGGCTCTACCAAGTACAGAAGGGCAGGGAGGGCAATGTAAGCAAGGAGAACAACATGAGCATATGTTCACGAGGAGTGCTCAGGAAATGGCAAGTAATAAACGTGCAGGTTATGTGAATATGGTTGAGCAGTCGTGGGGAAAGAAACTGGTAAGATGGGTTAAAAAATTTCCATGCCATGGAAACAACCTTTTTACTCTCCATGTCAATAGTTCCAAAATGTAAAGCTGCATCAGAATAACCTGAGATCCATGGAAAAAAATACAGATTCCTGGGCTCTACACCAGAGCTACTGAACTGGAATTTCCAGAGATAGGGCTGAGACATGTGTATTTGAATGAGTATCCTAATGTGTAATAAAATTTGGTAACCATTGATAGATTTTTTTAAGGAAACTTTTATTATTAGATTGATATTTTAAAGATAACTCTGAAGGTTCCATTAAAAATGGACAGTAGTGTGTGCAAAACTAGAAAAAGAGAGACCTACAGCAGACTATGGCAATGACGCATTCATTTATTCAACAGCCATTTAAATAAATAAGTGCCTACTGGTTCACATGAGAGATGACAGCCTGAACTAGGGTACCAGCCATGTAAATGGGAGACAAGAAGACAGAGTCAAGACACAAAAAAGATAGAACTGACAAGTCTTGATGATTCAACAGGTCATAGGGGAAGGAAGGAAGGGAGCAAATTCCAGTTTTCATCAGTGATTCCCAAATTTGGATGAGCATCAGAGTAAAGGGTTCCTGGGTCCTACCCCAGACCTACTGAGTCAGGTTCTTTGGAGGGTAGGACTAAGAGTTTCTATTTTTAACATGTGCCCTCTGCAGTTAGCTGAGCATCAACGGTGGGACTGACAAATGAGAATTAATGTCTTAGATGACTGAATGGTTTATGAAGAAAAGATGAGAAGAGAAGGAGGAGGAGCAACAGGATGAAAAAAACAGTTTTGCTCCAGAAATACTGAGACTGCTACAAATCTGTAAGACATGTAGATCAAGATGTGTAGTAGATGACTAGGAAATGCAAATCTGGAGTCCAGAGAAAACATAAAGTTTGGAGAGGTCAGAGCTGGATAGATCAGGACATCATGGGTATGTACGCACTAGATGAGGCCATGGGAGTGGGTAAAGTTACAAATGGAGAAACGGCAAGAGAGAAAAGTGGGCTGGAGATGGAAGTCTGGAAAAAGAGTGGGCAGAGGAGGACCCGGAAAAAAAAGCAATGTTTTAGAAGCCAAGGGTTGAGTTTTTAATTAATAAAAGGGATCAAGCAGACAAAATATCATAAAATTGTCCCAAAGGAAAAGAACTAAGAAGGTATGGAAGGTATTTAGGAAGTCTGTAGTGACCTACAAGAAAGCAGTATCAGTAGAATGACAGGAATCTAAGTGGGTAAACACCACTCCCTAGAGAATCCGAGGAGAAAGGACAGAAAGATAAGTCAGTAGTTCGAAAGCAAGAGTTAAGACAAAAAGTGATTTTGGGGGGCGCCTGGGTGGCTCAGTGGGTTAGGCCTCTGCCTTCGGCTCAGGTGGTGATCCCAGGGTCCTGGGATCGGGCCCCACATCGGGCTCTCTGCTCTGCGGGGAGCCTGCTTCCTCCTCTCTCTCTCTGCCTACTAGTGATCTCTGTCTGTCAAATAAATAAATAAAAATCTTTTAAAAAAAAAGTGATTTTGGTAGTAATTTTTATCTGTGTATTTTTTTATTGAGGTATAATCGATATAACATTATAGTAGTTTCAGGTATACAATATGATTTGATATTTGTATATATTGCAAAATGAGCATCACAATAAGTCCAGTTAAGGTCAATTTTTTTTCTTTTTTCTTTTCTTTTCTTTTTTTTTTTTTTTTGGTAGAGAGCGAGAGCACAAGTGGGAGGTGGGGGGAAAGGGCACAGGGAGAAGGAAAGAGAATCCTAAACAGGGCCCAGCGTAGCCCAAGGTGGAGCTTGATTCCATGACCCTAAGATCATGACTTGAGCCAAAATCAAGAGTTGGACACTTGACCGAATGAACCACCCGGGCACCCCATGTCATTTTTATTTCTAAGAACGGAGACATTTTATTTTATTTATTTATTTATTCATTCATTCATTTATTTACTTTTAAGATTCTTTTTTAAAAAATTTTATTTGAGAGAGAAAGAGCAAGAGCGCATAAGCAGGGGGAGAGGCAGAGGGAGAAGCAGTCTCCACACTGAGCACGGAGCCCGAAGTGGGGCTCTATCTCAAGACCCTGGGGTCATGACCTAAGCCAAAGGCAGACACTTAACTGACTAAGCCAGCCAGGCACCCCAACTTGAGGGATTTTAAAGAAAAGAAGGAGAAAGGAGAGGAGAAGAAAGTAAAGACACAAATGAAGACATAACTGATCTAGTAATATCATGGAAGAGGTGGGGAAGGAGGATACTAGCCCCTGAAAGGAGGGGAGAAGAAATGACAACAGAGACAGTTTGGAGGTGGAGAAGAGCATACTGAATGTGGGTTTTTTTGTTTTGCTTTGTTTTTTGTTTTGTTTTGTTTGTTGAGTAGATGATGATTAGGTCAGGTCTTAAGAGGAAAGAAAGGAAAGATGTGGTTAGATATGGAGCCACTAGAGATGATTAAAACATTGGTAGGTGGTAATGAGGGCCCAAATGCGGGCGTTTCAATTTATTTACTTAACAAATACATATACAAGCACTCTGTGTGCTGAGGCAGTGTTCTGAGCACTTTACATAGATTAGCTCAATTATCCCTCATACCAACTCTATGAGTTTCACACTCTTATGGTTCTCATTGCGTGTGTGATGGAACTGAGACACAGAGAGATGAAGTGACTTGTGTAAGCTAGCAAATGACACAACCAAGACTCAAATCCAGATTGTCTGGCTCCAAAGTTGTGCTTTGAACCACTCTACTGTGCTGCTTCTTTAATACAAAAATCAGTATGTCTGTCATGTAGCCAATAAGAAATATTCTAAAATTTCACCTAGCACTGCTGAGCAGTATAGGAGAGAGAGAAGTAGACTAGGAAGAGGCAGGGTAAGGACTGTGAACTTGACAAACCATAAGGAAAGTAGAGGGCACTTACAAAAGGACAGTTGTGATGACTAGTGTCCTGGGAGCCCAGCTGGTTCTAACTTCATAATCTATCTCACAGATCCTAAACTCTTCTCTAAATTCCAACTGTTCAGTGCACATTAGCGGTTCGATATCTTATCCGAAATTAATAACCTAAGACTAAGCTCTACTCTTGCTCCAAATCAGCTTCCTTTCTTGCCTTCCCCATTTCAATTTACAATTTAGTGCAGAATGAAAGAGGACTGTCTTTCTTATCATTTTTTCTCAGCGCCTAGTTCAGTATGTGGTAAGGAATGGATGCTTAATAAATATTTGTTGAATTTCAGTATTATTCTTAAAATTTAAAATTGTTTTTTACTTCTCCTTCTCCTATTTTCTATATCCAGTAATTTCCAATATCCTGTATTCTTCCTAAATGCCTTTTCACATCTTACTGTTCTCTTCAACCCCTTTCACTATTGCCATAGAGTCTATGATCATAAGCTATTACACATCTTATGTTTCTCCCTCCTCAAATCAATTTATTCAATACAATTTTGTCAAATTAATCACTTAAAATACTACTCTTTTCACATTACTTCTTTGCTCCAAAATATCCAGTCTGTTCAATACTCAGTTACGAGATGCCAACCTGCCAGAAACAGTGCCTTTCCCATTGACAGTAACCCCTATTTCTTCAAAACCTCTGTACTAATTATCCAGTCTAATCATTCTATAATTATTCTACCTTAAACACCTTGTTTTGTTGCTGTTGGTTTTTTTCATGTAACTATGTCTTATCGTACCAAATAGTATAAAAAGTCCTTGAAGGAAGAAAAGGTTTCTTTTACTTTTTTTTTTTATCCTGCTGAGACTGCAAGCATAGTGCAGTGCACAAAAGTATCTACCATCCTTGACCAACAGTTTCCCAACAACCATAACAAGAGAAGCGCCAGGTTGAAGTCCCTGGTGAACTTTGGTTTGGTTTATTATCCTACTACGTTATTTAATATTTATATTATATTGAAAAAAACTTTAAAGATCCTTTCCACACTCCTTTACTACAAATAACAACTTCCAGTATAATTTTTATATCAAATAAATGACAGACTAATTTTATTTAATTCATTATAATTTCTAAAAGGATGCAATTCTTAGCTTTATGGACAACACTGCATTTATATACCAATCCCCAAACAATGCTAAAGATTTCTTTTTATTTTTACTACAATGCTTGCATTTCTACCAATCCATTCGATTTAGTGTTTTGATTTGCCTTCAGCTGATTTCCAAAGCTGTAAGACTTACGACATAGCAGACTGTCTGAACTTGGCAAAAACTTTCTATATCAGAGATGCTTATTCCTAACAGTTGTACAACTCTCATCATACTGACACACGGCCTGAAGGTCAAGGCTCTAAATTCTGCAATATTTTTAGCATCCAAAATCCTGGTTTATGTTTTCCTTCTTGTTGTCTTGGTCTTCAAAAGATGTAAGAACATGATATCCAATTCCTAATTCCCTCTAAGTCTTAACCAACCAAAGTTTAAGTGATTAAAAAAATCCAAAACAGAAAATGAATTACCGAGAAAAAAACATACACTTTGAGGAAAAGACTTGAAATATGAACCCTAATTCCAATTCTGATTATTCTCATTAAATTATTGGCTGGAACAACTCACTGCTCCTCCCTTGCTACCATCCCCTATCCCTAATTAGTTTATTCACTGAACAAATATTTATTCCCAGTGCCTAAAATTTAATAGATATTGTGGTAGATGCAGTTAACACAATGGCTAATAAGGTAGGCATAGTCCCTGCCCTCCCAGAGCTTGAAGTCTAGTTAGGGGAAGACAGCCAAAGAAATGAGAAACTAGAAAACTATATGACAAGTGCTATGACACGTACGCTATCAGAGACCAAGGGGAAAATGCAGGAGAAGAACCTACCATGGGAAAAAAAAACATAGTATGGGTAAGCTATGGGGAGGTTCCTTGGAGATAATGATGTTGAACCTGAGACCTGAAAAATGGGTAAGCAAACAGAGACAATAGGCATCAGAGAAGTAGAAGGAGATGTACAAAAAACAGAACACAAACTGAGTAAATGAAATATTGTTGAAGCGCAGAATTCGAAGTTGGGAATGGCAAGAAGTGAGAATGGACTTCTCAGTTCTCAAAACAGGGCAATGACAAACATCGCAGGATTTTAAGGAAAGCATAAAATGTTCCGCTGTTCCTGGCTCGAGTACAGGAAATGGTTGGGAAAGGCAAAGGACAAGCCGGGAAACTACTCAGCAGACTATTTCTGTAACCCAGGTGAAAGATAATGACTTGGACTACAGTAATGGTGAGGGGAACAAACGAAAGCAGAGACTTCAGAGACACTCAGGAGGTGCTATCCACAGGATATGGTGGTGTAAGCTCATGAAAATACCATGTCTGTTTTGTTACTTATTACCTCCTCAGTGCTAATAAGTATCTAGCCCATAGTAAGTGCTAGATAAACACTGCTGAACAAATCAGTCAAGAAAGGAAGGAGTCACAGATGTTACTCAGATTTCACATAACAACTGGGTAGAGAGAGGGAGGTACCATTTACTAAGACAGGAAACACCGGAAGAGAAGCATAAATACGTTGACTTTGAAGTACCCGTGAGCCATCCAAGGACAGATAATGAGAACACAGACGGATATCAATTACAAAGCACAGGAGAAAATCAGACCCTCCTGGAAATGTAAAATAATGGCAGCTTCAGTGCCTCAATTAAAGCTACAGTTGATAACTGGCACTTTTAAAGGATACTGTCTATGATATCACTCCAATAATCCCTTTAAACTTCCCAAGGTTATTAACTAATGGTTTTAATGTCAGAAGTATTAAAAAATTAATACCCATTCCTGTTCTTTAAATCATTAGCAAATCTTTAATTTCTTGACCGAGGTAGTGGTAATTCAAGCCTTTGCTTTACAAAACTCCACTAATTTGTATATTTATATTTTATGCACACTTTTCTATATGCATACTACATTTTGCAATATAAAACGGTTTTTAAAAACCTTAACAGGGGGGCACCTGGGAGCTCAGTGGGTTAAGCCTCTACCTTCGGCTCAGGTCGTGATCTCAGGGTCCTGGGATCAAACCCCACATCTGGACCTGCTCAGCAGGGAGCCTGCTTCCCCCCTTCTCTGACTGCTTCTCTACCTATTTGTGATCTCTCTCTCTGTCAAATAAATAAATAAAATCTTAAAAAAAACAAAAACAAAAACGACCAAAAAAACCTTAACAGGGGCACGTGGGTGCCTCAGTTGGTTAAGCATCTGACTCTTGATTTCAGCTCAGGTCATGATCTCAGGGTTGTGAGATTGAGCCCTGTGTCAGGTTCTGCTTGAGATTCTCTCCCTATGTCCCTCCCACTGCTTGAGTGTGCTTACTCTCTAAAATAAATAAATAAATCTTAAAGGAAAAAAAAACCTTAACAAACCAGAAACAAGCATTTATTATATCAATAACTTCTGCCTGTAACATAGGGCTCAAACTCACCATCCTAAGATCAAGAGTCACACGCTCTTTCAAGCAAGCCAGCTGGGCATCCCTAATATGGTAAGTTTAACTCACTCTTTATATCTTCACTTCATTTCCGTGAAGGCCTGCGTGCACATAAATATTCAAACATTCAAGGGGCACCTGGGTGGCTCAGTCATTAAGCATCTGCCTTAGGCTCAGGTCATGATCACAGGGTCTTGGGATGGAGCCCCACATTGGGTTCCCTGCTCGGCGGGAAGCCTGCTTCTTCCCTCTTCCACTCCCCCTGCTTGTATTCCCTCTCTGGCTGTGTCTCTCTCTGTCAAATCAATAAATAAAATCTTAAAAAAAAAAAAAAAGACTTCTACAAATGAATAATAAAAGGACCAAAAAATACTTTTTTAAGTGCAAAAGATTTAAATCAGACACCACACACACACACATACATACTCCAAATGATCAGTAAGTACATGAGGTGTTCAACATCATTTGTCATGCCAAATTAAAACCTTAGTGAGAGGGGTGCCTGGGTGGCTCAGTCACCTAGGCGTCCAACTCTTAATTTTTGGCTCAGGTCATGATCTTGGGGTCCTGGGACTGAGCCCTCTGGGCTTAGCCAGGAGTCTGCTTGGGATTTTCTCTCCCTGTCTTTCTGCCACGCCCCTCACTCATGCTCTCTCTCTCAAAGAAATAAAATCTTAAAAAAAAAAAAAATTGAAAACAAAAAACCTCAATCAGAGAGCAATATACAAACACTCAAATGGCTAGTATTAAGAAGATTTAACAACAAGAACAAAAAGACTGACAAAATCAAAAATTAAGAAGGAAGTAGAGCAAACAACTATCATTCATGACTAGTAGTAGTGTAAAATGGTACCACCACATTGGAAAGCTGAAGTTATTAATAAAGTTAAAATTTCACATACTCTACAACCCAGCAATTTCATCTCTAGGTATTTACCCAAGAGAAAGGAAAACATATATCTACAAAAAGACTTGTACAGTAGAAAAATAGTCACAGCAGCTTTATTCATAATAGAAGGAAGAGGAAGAAAAGAAAAAAGGAAAGAAAGAACCAGAAGTCAATCTACAGGAGGATAAACAAATTACAAAAATTCACAAAATGGAGTAGCTACTCAGCCATAAAAAGAATGAACTACTGATACATCAAAAAATGGATAAACTTCAAAAACATGTTCAGTTCAAGAAATCAAACATAAAGAAGCATATACTAGTCCATTTTAAGAACAGTCAAACTAACCTAGAATGACAAAAATCACAGTAGTGATTGCCTGGGAGAGCTCAAATGTAACTGTCAAGGGTGATGAAAATGTCCTGTTTCTTGATTTGGGTGATAGTTATATGGTAATATACACTGTCAAAAACCCATTAATCTGTACACTTAAGATCTATGCATTTTACTAAATGCAATATATACCTCAATTTTTAAAAAATAAGAAAATGAGAGGGGCACCCGGGTGGCTCAGTGCGTTAAGTCTCTGCCTTCAGCTCGGGTCATGATCTCAGGGCCCTGGGGATCCAGCCCTGCATCCTGCTCTCTGCTCATCAGGGGGGCCTGCTTCCCCCAACCTCTCTCTGCCTGCCTACTTGTGATCTCTCTCTGTCAAATAAATAAATAAAATCTTTTTAAAAAAATAAGAAAATGAGGAAAGTTCATCTGAAATTTTTAGACCGGTGACCAGGGAGTGCTTTGCTGCAAAGGTAACATTTGAGTAAAGATCTGTTGAAAGTCAAAAAGCAAGGCAGGCGGATTATCTGATCAAGCAGCCTTCTAGGCAGAAGGGGTAACAGATACAAGGTCCTTTAGCAGAAACAGCAACGGGAGTTTTTCAGAAACAGGGCAGAGGCCAGTGTGGCTGGAGTGGAATGAACAAGAAGAAAAATGAGTTCAGGTAGATAAGCAAATAGTGATAGAGATCAGATCATATAGTGCCTGATGGGTCACAGAAGGCCTCCTTAAAGATTCTGGTCTTCATCTCAAGACTAATGGAAAAATCACCTACATGCCTATTAGCAATCAGCACTGCTCAGCAGCTTACATAATAAAGCTTAGTAAGAAGCAAAGCCAGGATTAGAACCCAGGTATATTTTAACCATAATCTTAACCATTTTGTTATAGTAACTCAATATAATAATAAGAGTCAATATTTACTAAGTGCTAACTATTAAATGTTTGATCTAAAGGGCTTTTTTTTTTTTTTTTTTTAATCTAAAGGACTTTCTATTAGGTCTTTCCAATCAAATATTGTACTACAAATGTGTCACAAGTATGGGACGCCTGGGTGGCTTAGTTGGTTAAGCCGCTGCCTTCGGCTCAGGTCATGATCCCAGAGTCCTGGGATCGAGTCCCACATCAGGCTCCTTGTTCTGTGGGGAGCTTGCTTCTCCCTCTGCCTCTGCCTGCCACTCTGTCTGCCTGTGCTCACTCTCTCTCTCTCTCTCTCTGACAAATAAATAAAATCTTAAAAAAAAAAATGTGTCACAAGTATGATGCAAAGATCTTTTTGAATGGAATTTTGTAATACTATTAAAAAATCTTTTGTAGCCAATCAAAATTTAAAATAGGTAAAGTTATATTTAGTTTTTATGTCTACCTCTATAAACTTGCTAAATTTAGAAATAAGAATTTTGGTATATAAAACTCCATTGCCAGTGAGTTTGCTATAGTGACTCCATAAAATAGCCCTTTCCTTGATCTTCCTATTGAATCATTTTCGCCTATGTTTTAATTTTAGTCTCCACTGTTTAACACTAGTGAAGTTCTATGTTTTAAATGCACATGTAAAATATATTGTTTTTCTATTTAATTTGCTCCAATTTTTCCACCATATTTCTTTTTTTTTTTTTAAGATTGTATTTATTTATTTGATAGAGAGAGAGACAAGAGAGAGAGGGAACAGAAGCAGGGGGAGTGGGAGAGGGAGAAGCAGGCCTCCCACCAAGCAGGGAGCCTGATGCGGGGCTCGATCCCAGGAGGCTGGGATCATGACCTGAGCCAAAGGCAGATGCCCAACGACTGAGCCACCCAGGCGCCCCTCCACAATATTTCTAACTAGAAGGTGGGTATGTCATAATTATCACCATGACCAACATAGTCATTATGTGGTATTAATAGGTGTTTCTAAATAAGATTTAATTTATTTTATTCATTTCTTGACTTACTTCTTGGTCTACTTATTTTTTATTTTTTAAACAGTGATTTTCCTTTAAAAAAATTTTTTTAAGATTTTATTCTTAAGTAGTCTACACACCCAAGGTGGAGCTGGCACTGACAATCACAGGACTAAGAGTCACAAGCTCCACCAACTGAACCATCAAGGCGCCCCATTTATTAATAATAGATTTTTTTTTAAGATTTTATTTATTTGACAGACAGAGATCACAAGTAGGCAGAGAGGCAGGCAGAGAGAGAAAGGAGGAAGCAGGCTCCCTGCTGAGCAGAGAGCCCGATGTGGGGCTCGGTCCCAGGATTCTGGAATCATGACCTGAGCCCAAAGGCAGAGGCTTTAACCCACTGAGCCACCCAGGCGCCCCTTAATAATAGATTTTAATGCTAACAATTAACCAAAGTTTAATTTTTTAATAGATTTTCTCATGATATGTTAGGGAAATACAATGCACTTTTATATAAAACTCCCACGGCTTCCAAGTGTGCTATACAAATAATGTCATTTTCTGCGCGCCATGACATGAAAGAGGTAGGGAAGCCGTGCATCATCTCACAGAGTTGAGATGTAAATTCTGACAATGTAAAAAATCAAAGGAGCAACAGAATGCAAAAAAGGAAATCTTCCCCCTTTGCCCCAAAATGGTACGAATCTAAAGGATCTAAGAGGCCTTTTAAAAGTAAACAGAAGGGCTAAGGATACCTGGCTTTCTCAGTTGGTGGAACATGTGTCTCTCAGTTTTGGGGTGGTGAGTTCAGGCCCCATGTGGGGGGCATAGAGCCTACTTTAAAAAAACAAATAAATAAAGTTAATATTAGTTCTAAAAGGAGAGGTGGACCAGAACTGTCAGAAAAGCAGCATGGGGTCCTCTGCCCCTCCTCCTCCTCATGTGTGCACAGGCACACTCTCTCTTTCTCTGTTCCTCAAATAAAAAAAAAAAAATCTTTAAAAAAAAAGAAAATAAAAGCAATAAAACCTAGACAGAAAACTTGAAGCTTCTGAGTCAGACAGACCTAGATTCAATGAGACCTAGGTAAGGGCAAATTGCCTTCTCTGATTCTACTTCCTTGTTATTAAATGAAATAAAACCGCTTACTTGGTAGAGTTGTTGATGTAAAAATAATTTTAAAAGCAAAATGCATAATGCAACACTTGGTACACAGTGGGCACTCAGTAAATAGTACTTGCTATAATCAAGACACACTGATTTCTACCATGGTAAAACATTTGTAAAAATTAATAGCCTGGGGGGGAAAAAACAAAGAAAAATGAAAAAAGTTCATTGTTATGGTGTTATTTGTACTAGTGAATTGTTTTTTCTTTTATATAATTTTGTTTTTTGAGTTTTTTTTTTTAAGATTTTATTTATTTATTTGACAGACAGAGATCACAAGTAGGCAGAGAGGCAGGCAGAGGGAGAGGGAGAAGCAGGCTTCCCACTGAGCAGAGAGCCCGATAAAGGGCTCGATCCCAAGACCCTGGGATCATGACCTGAGCTGAAGGCAGAGGCTTTATCCCACTAAGCCACCCAGGCGCCCCTATATAATTTTGTTGTAATGTTATGATGATACTTAACAGTAAATACAGAGATGACTTAATTAAATGTGAAACCAGCACTTTAAAAGAACTCTGAGATTAATTCTCTTGAAATGTGAATAATTATAACATGAAGATTCTATCATATTGAGGCTTACAAAAGAGAAATACACTAGAGGGTATTATCCTTCTTCAAAAGTTCTTAAAAGAATTTAGAGAATATTTTACTTTTTCCCAAACTTATCTTTCATAGATAGAAAAGAATATCAAGCAGATATTGGATCATTTGGTTTATAAGTAAAAACATTTCATTATATTTTATTTCTGTTTCATGCTTATGGCATTCTTTTAGCTTCTTTCTAGAACTCAGATTTCTCATTCATCAACTGACAGAGGTGGATCAGATGTTGTCCTCTAATGTTCTTTTTGCTATAATGTCCTGGAATTTGATAATCCTGTAACAAAACAAATACATAATGGCTAGTCCTAAAACTCTACTTTCAAGTGGCCCTATAATAGTGTTCTCCCAGGGCTGAAGCCATTACTGACTCTTATCACTGAGCCCAAAGAGAGCTTGAGAGCTTAAAAATCCACAGTAGAGATAGCAAATGATTAATGATTTGGAAATTGATATTAAATTAAATTAAATTAAACAGATGGTCATGTTCATTAGATTAGAGAAGGCTAAGGACTGAACTACACAAGGCTGAAGACCAACACTTGATAATCTAAAAAACATAGAAAGGCAAACTATGGATAACAATCAATACCCTTTTTTCTTTTACTATGAACAGGATAATAGGAAATGGATTCAATGATAAATGGGAGCAATATGAACCAGACTATATCTTTAAAACTATGAGTTTCCCAGTAACTGCAGAATCCCTAAGGGCAGAGACTTTGCCATCGCTGTATCCCAGCATCTACTGAAAGATCTGGCATCTAGAAGTACACAATAAATATCTGACCAAAAACAATTAATAAAGGGATTTTTAAAGATCCAACCACAGAAGCACATTATAAGAACAGGAATTCTCTCTTCTCTTGATATTTAAAAAAAATGAAGATAAGAGCCTTCTTAATTTAGATACTTACTAGAAACAGAGAGATAAAAATCATTATATTTCAAAGTTATTCCCCTATGAAAACTTTTGAGTCTTGGTAATCCTGCTAAAGCACAGAAAGAACTGAATCAAGGCAAACAAGTCTCCACTCTCACCTGAAAATGGATGCCAATAAAAAATATGTTGCCTATCGGAGAAAGACAACTATCATATGATCTCCCTGATATGAGGGAGAGGAGATGCAACATGGGGGGTTAAGGGGGTAGGAGAAGAATAAATGTAACAAGATGGGATTGGGAGGGAGACAAACCATAAGTGACTCTTAATCTCACAAAACAAACTGAGGGTTGATGGGGGGAGGGGGGTGGGGAGAGGGGGGTTATGGACATTGGGGAGGGTATGTGCTATGGTGAGTGCTGTGAAGTGTGAAAACCTGGCGATTCGCAGACCTGTACCCCTGGGGATAAAAATATATGTTTATAAAAAATAAAATTTAAAATAGATACTTTAAAAAAAAAAATATGTTGCCTATTTAAAAAATCTACTAAGCACTTAAAAGAGTTCCAGCAGGAACATTCTGCTGATACTAGCCCAGTATAGCACTTGGTGAGACCGGAATGGAGGGACCTTTTCACTCGGGTCTGTGCAGCAGGAGCTCTCCAACAGTGATTGTCAACAGATGGGACATAGCTCGGTCATCCTTCAAATCATTTTCCATTACCTCTAGTGATTTATAATGAAGTGAGTCATTCTTTTGACCTCATTTTTCATGCTATTTACTGTCAAAGGGAAACAATCTAAACATGGGGAAGAAAATCAATACAAGAGTCGTGATCATACAACACTGAAACTGCATCCAAAAACCCAAACACAATCCGCCTTGGCACTTCGCAGCCATATCTCATAGTGAGGCCAAATGACTTAAAAAATAAGTAAATGAACAAAAACAGCTAACCAAAATAAGAAAGCTGGCAAAAAGGTTGCAGAGAAGCAGAAAGAAAGTAAACCTGTTTCCCATGAAATGCCCCATATAAATAAAACATAATTCATAAAACCATATACTCTACTGTGAAGTTCACATTCAATTAGAAGGGCAGATCTCTCCTCTGCCTCAAAGGGCACAACACAAAATCTGCCAGCCCAACCTCCATAAGAATATTCCAAATGTCACCCCCATTTTCTAAGGCGAGCACATCATTTGCCTACAAAACTGTGGCACTTATAATGAGCAGCCTTCTCTTCCTATCGTCTCCCCTATAAGGCCAGATGCCTATTAAGAAGGTCTCTCCTGTACAGCCAATTTACTCTTTTTTTTTTTTTTTTAGTTTTCTTTGGAGGCTTTCAAGTTTTTTTTGTTTTGGGGTTTTTTTTTTTTAATTATTTATTTATCTTAGAGAGAGAGAGAGAGAAAGAACCCGCGTGTGTGCAGGGAAGTCCCAACCAGACTCTTGGCTGAGCGCAGAGCCCAACACATGGCTCTATCTCAGGACCCTGAGATCACAACCTGAGCCAAAATCAAGAGTTCGAGCTCAACTGACTGTACCACCCAGGTGCCCCTCAAGTTTTCTTTTCTAATAAAGCTCAAGGGCTGGTGGTGATCTTAGGGGACAAGAAATCATATTACTGAACTGGACTTTGGACACTATTTCAAAATAAGGGGAACTTCAGTTGAGAGTTAAAGGAACTGATACGAAGAGGTGATAGAGAAAGTTTACTCCATTGTCGTCATCACTGACAAATATTTACACATGAAGGGTACGGATCTAAATTTGCTAGTACCATGTCCAGCCTTCCAACAGTCAATACGCTATACCTATATTAACCATTTTATTCACAGTGTTCACAATTTTTTTAGTTGATCACTGGTATCCCACTTAGAGGGTCAACACAAGAAAATGTAATAACAATTATAAAAATGAACTAATTACGGGCTCCCTGCTCAGCGGGAGCCTGTTTCTCCCTCTCCTACTCTCCTTGCTTATGTTCCCTCTCTCACTGTCCCTCTCTCTGTCAAGTAAACAAATAAAATCTTTTAAAAAATGAATTAATCAGGGGTGCCTGGGTGGCTCAGTGGGTTAAGGCCTCTGCCTTCGGTTCAGGTCATGATCCCGGGGTCCTGGGATCGAGTCCCGCGTCGGGCTCTCTGCTCAGCGGGGAGCCTGCTTCCCTTCCTCTCTCTCTGCCTGCCTCTCTGCCTACTTGTGATCTCTGTCTGTCAAATAAATAAATAAAATCTTAAAAAAAAAAAGAATTAATCGCTAAAATTCAGGTCTAGTCATGTCTGTCTTGAAGTGTCAAAATTCTGTTAGGCCATCAATGCCATTAAAGCACAACGAGAGATCATTATATGCTATATGCCTCCCAAGAGAAACATACACCACCGCCTATGATGAATTCTTGCTAAAAACTTCAAATCTGAATCAGATCAAATCTCTAGATCTGACTACCAGTTTATAGAAAATATAGGAGACAAATGAACATGTTAGCAGTACAATCATGCAGTCAGCAAAATCCAGATTGTGGGAAACAACAGTACAAACAACCCTTATTTTTAAACAAATACGATGCAGAGAAAAAAAGTGAGGAGGAAAATATAAATTAACAGAATCTTAAGATATATATGAACCCATGCAGACCTTACATGAATTCTAATTTAAATAAAACAATTATAAAAAAAACTCCATGGGGGCACCTGGGTGGCCTCTGCCTTCGGCTCAGGTCATGATCCCAGGGTCCTGGGATCAAGCCCTACATCGGGATCAAGCCCTACATCGGGCTCCCTGCTCAGCGGGAAGCCTGCTTCCTCCTCTCTCTCTGCCTGCCTGTCTGCCTACTTGTGATCTCTGTCTGTCAAATAAATAAATAAAATCTTAAAAAAAAAAAAAAACAACTCCATGACCTATCAGGGAAATTTAAACACTGCTGAATATTTTATAATTTAGGGAGTTAAGTGTTCAATATTTAGGTGTAATAATGAGATTGTAATTGTTTTTATTACACTTCCATCTTTTAGAAATGCATATTGAAATATTTACAAATAAAAGTATGTTACATCTAGGATTGGTTGTAAAATAATCCAGTAGATTGGGTATGAGGAGAAAAGGACCTACCTAGGCATGAAACAAAACTGGCCATGAGTTGGTAAGTTTTGAGAATTCATTTATACTATTCTCTTTACTTTTGTACTTTGTATTTTTAAATATTCTACAATAAAAAGGTTTATAAAAATTAAAGAAAGTGGGTCACTAGACCAAAAATTCCTAAGTAACGGCCAGGTTGTATACCATATATATCATGGGTATTCCAAGCATGGAATTGTAAAATACTTTCCCAAAATTGCATCAAAATATGATTCAAAAGATTGTCACAATATGACAACGTTTAAGATGCAAAGTACAGGGGCGCCTGAGTGGCTCAGTGGGTTAAAACCTCTGCCTTTGGCTCAGGTCATGATCCCAGGGTCCTGGGATGGAGCCCCACATCGCATCGGGTTCTCTGCTCAGCAGGGAGCCTGCTTCCCCCTCTCTCTCTGCCTACTTGTGATCTCGTCAAATTAATTAATTAATTAATTAAAAAAAAGAAACCACATGCAGATCAATTTTCAATATTAAGAAATAAGGATTCAGTTTTCTAATTACATCGACCCATGAAATGAATATAAACTCATTGCTGCCTGATAAAACTTCAAGTCTCCCAAATTTATTCTAACTGGTTACAATCTAAAATCCAAGATTTAAGAAACAATTTTTTATTTTATTTTTTAAAAGATTTTATTTTTAAGTAATGTCTACACCCAATGCAGGGCTTGAACTTAACAACCCTGAAATCAAGAGTCACATGCTCTATCAACCAGGCACTCCTAAGAAACGATTTTTCAAATTACACTTCAAAAGTAGGGGAGAAATCCCCAATGCATTCAAAGCCTCCTGCCCCAAGTCAACAAATTGAGCAAGTTTTCCTTGCCCTATATAAAATTCTGGGTCAAGATCTTTCATCTGGATTTATTACTACTGTTGAAACACTAAAACTTTATTCCAAATTTCCATTTTTCACCATCTTTAGGTATAAAAGTATAAATCCACAAGCACAGATAAAAATAATCACAAATATTGATGAATACAAGATTCTCCCTCCAATCCCCAAGAGATATGATGCTAAAATAGAAAATTACTACGTAGCCAATTTCCTATTATAAATGATAATAGGAACCAGCTATTCTGGAAAGCATTCCCAAAATCCTAGTTCATTTCTAAAATATATGAATTGCTAAGTAACAACAAGAAGCACAGAGTCAGGCATAAAGTAGACATTCAATAAATGAGTTTGAAAGAATAAATGGCAGCAGAAACTCTTTATTGGTCCTAACCTTCCTATCACTATTCCCCTAAGGCTACCCTCCAGTGACAGTGCTAATGAGTGGGAAATGGGCCAAACCAGAACTGGGAAATAAAATAATCTCAACTAGCTAATTAGCCCTTCAGTAATAGGACTATAACCTTTTTGTTCCCAGAGTCAAGTTTAATATTCTATAATATTCTTAACTCATAAATAATGAAACCATTTTCATTATTTTGAATTAGCCAAAAGCCAGCTTTTTAGGAGTCTTCCCACATATTTTGGGTCCTTATTTACATTGAGAATCATACTGATGGCAGATCTATTTTTTTTCTTTCCAAAAATCAACAGAAAGGTTAACTTACCCTTAATAAGAAAAAACTTCAAATAATCTCCACAAAAGCCCTCAAAAACATCTTTCAATCGAACTTTTCTTTCCAAGATTATAAATGACCAAGTCCAACGGGTTTTGGTTTTGGGTTTGTTTTTTTTTTTTTAGGTCTTCCCCTCAATTTCCCTTTACATTATCAACCATCCATTTCTCGAAACTCCTCCCTAGTTTCACTGTGCTTTTTTGGTTCTCCTCTCTATTAGCTTCCGTTGCTACTGCAACAAATCACTACAAACTTAGTAGCTTAAAACAGCACATACTTACTACCTTACAGATCTGGAGATCTGAAGTCTGAACTCAGTCTCACTGGGCTAAAGTCAAATTTTTGGCAGGGCCAAATGGGCAGAGGCCCATTTCCTTGCCTCTTCCAGCCTCTAAAGTTTGTTTTTTTTTTTTTAAAGGTTTTATTTATTTATTTGACAGAGAGAGATCACAGGTAGGCAGAGAGTCAGGCAGAGACAGAGAGAGGGGGAAGCAGGCTCCCTGCGGACCAGAGAGCCCAATGCGGGACTCGATCCCAGGACCCTGAGATCATGACTCCAGCAGAAGGCAGTGGCTTAACCCACTGAGCCACCCAGGTGCCCCTCTTCCGGCCTCTAAAGGCTGCCTGCATTTCTTGGCTCACAGCCCCCTCCTCAGATCACTCCCTTGCTTGCTTCTATCAGCACATCTGTCACTGACTCTGCTCTCCTGCCTGCTCCCCTCCCATAAAGACCCTTCTGATTATACTGGACTCCCTCTGGATAATCCAAAATAATCTTCCACTTCAAGATCCTAAACTTAATCATATCTGCAAAGTTTTTTTACCATACAAGGTAACATATTTACAGGTTCTGGGGATTAGGATATGGACATCTTTGAGGGGGCCTTTGTCAGCCCACCACGTACTCCTATGGCCCTAATGGGAACTTCTGCATCCTCTGCCTACCACTTAATTGTGGGTTTTTTTGTTCTTTTCTTTTATAGTCTCTCCTCCTCCATATTCATTTCTTCAACTCTCACCTTTATGGTAATCGCCAACCCTCATTTAAATATGAGGAAACTGGTAGGGAAGTGGTAGGAAGCCTAGATAGGGAAGTGGTGATCAGCTTTGAATCATAGATGCCTACAGGGTATATCTACTTGGATGTCTTCAGAGCTCCTCGGTCCAAAATCAGACTGATTCCTATATCCACTGGAGTAACAAAATTCTTTCAGACT
Organism: Lutra lutra; assembly: GCF_902655055.1. Classification (NCBI taxonomy): domain Eukaryota; kingdom Metazoa; phylum Chordata; class Mammalia; order Carnivora; family Mustelidae; genus Lutra; species Lutra lutra. The sequence continues at coordinate 41,750,460 of NC_062292.1, read as the reverse complement.
CACAGTACAGAACTGTATTATACTTTCCTTTCTTATCTGCATTCTCTCGGCTGGTTCTTTCATCTGCGTCTTTCTATTCACTCTGAAATCCAAATGCAGTCTCATATTCCTTAATGCTGCTTTGGTTGGGTTAACTTCCCTGCCGAAACCCACAAAAGTCTTCTGCTAAGAACTCCATCAAGCATTCTTGGCCTGGTGTTTGATGCTCAAAGTCTTCTAGGATGTCATCCTCACCCATTTCCTAACCCTCCAAATGCATCCATTAGGACTCCTCCACTGAGTCCCCTCTGCCCGCACACCACACCTCTTCCTATCTCTCTGCCCACACTGTTCCATCATCATGGACCATCTTCCTTCGTCCCTCCACTTAGGAAAGCATCTTTCCCTGTCGTCATAGAAATTATCACTCTAAAAGTAACTGTTTTTGATTTATCTATCTCCAAACCAGACTGTGAGTTTCTTTAGGGAAGAAACTATATCTATCAACAAACATACACTTTAACACAGACTTAGAATCTGTTATTAGGCATTCAATATTAGCAGTAAATTGAACAATCTAATAAAACCTTTAACAAGGAAGATAATATAGTAAAGCATATCAAATACTATTCAAATGTCAAAAACTTTACTTTCAAAGCACATTTAATGATATAAGAAAACAATTACAAGGAAAGTTAAGTGAAAAAATCAGAAGACAGTATATAATACCAACTTTGTAAATATGCTCTTATACCCATACATATGAACCCAGTATAATGTTAAAAAATAAAAACCCTGAAAGGAATACACTAAAATGTTAGTAGTATATATCTCTGAGTAGCCTGATTTTAAATTACTTTCAACTTTTTTTTTATAATTTCACTTTCTAATTTTTTTAGAATGAGAAGTAATTTAGTCCAGTAAGAGGCAATATAAAGTTAAGAACACGGATTCTCCGGTCAGACTGCTGGGCGTAAATTCTCGCTCTGCCATTTATTATCTGTGTGACCAGGGGCAGTGTCTCAGTTTCCCTATCTCTATAAACTCCAGACAATAATAAAAGTACCTTATTCATGAGTTGTTTTGAGTATTCCACACAAGTTAATATATTAGAAGAACTTAGAAGAGTCCTTGGCTCAGAGTAAATACCGTAGAAGTACCCCATATCTACCACAGCTGCTGTTACTACTATTCTTACTACTGTAATTAAAAACAACTTATCACGATGTAACTATTAGAATAGCTTAAATAAAATGATAATACAAGGTAAAGGCTGCAAAGCAGCTAGAACTCATGCATTGCTAGGTGGAATGCAAAATGGTAGAGCCACTCTGGAAAACAGTTTGGCAGTTTCTTTTAAAGTTAAGCATTCTCTGGGGCACTCCGGTGGCTCAGTCGGTTAAGCATCGACTGAGGTTATGATCTCTGGGTCATGGGATGGAGCCCCGCCCCAGGCTCTTTGCTGAGCACAGAGTCTGCATGTCCCTCTCCCTCTACTCTTACCCCTCTCTCCCTCTCTCTCAAGTAAATAAACAAATAAAAATATTTTTAAAAAGTGTTAAACATTCATTGCAACAGAACTCAGTTATCCCACTGCTAGGAATTTGACCAAAGTGAAACAAAACATGCCCACACCAACAATGTGTACACAAATGTTTCTAGCAGCTTTATTCATTATTACCAAAAACTAAAATTAATCCAAATGTCCTTCAACTGGTGAATGGATAAACAAACTGTAGTACTTCCATATGCTGGAATACCACTCAGCAATAAAGGCCAGTGAGCTACTGACACATGCGACAAAATGGATGGATGTCACTGCATTACAGCAAATGAAAGCAGCCAGATTCAAAAGGTTTCATGCTGTACGATTCATCTATAGGGCATTGTGGTTATGGGAACAGAACATTGATGAATGGCTGCCAGGGGCTGGGGGTGGGAGGAGGAAGCAGCTACAAGGAGGACAAAGAAATCATGGAGATAATGATAATATTCTATATGTTGATTTGCAATAGTGGCTACACAATTGCATGTACTTGTCAGAACTCACAGAACCCTACATGCAAAAAGGTGAATTTTATTGTATATATAGTATACTTTTTTTTTTTTTTAAGATTTTATTTATTTGACAGAGAGAGAAAGCAAGCACAAGCAAGGGGAGCTGCAGAGAGAGAGAGAGAAGCAGACTCCCTGCTAAGCAGGGAGCCCGACTTGGAGCTTGATCCCAGAACCTGGGGACCATGACCTAAGCAAAGGCAGACATTTAACCGACTGAGCCATCCAGGCATCCTAATAAAGTGTACTTTAATTTAAAAATACTTTAAAATAAAAATAAGCAAACAATGACTTAATTTTAATTTAGCAACAAGACCCATCCAACCTTCTACCTTTAGCAGAATTATGCTTAAACCAAACACACTGACAGCTTGCCTATTTAAAAATATTCACAGAGAAGATTCTATAAGCCCAAATGATAGTATACTGCTACTCTACAGGACTTTAAGAATGGGCAACAAAAATCTGGCTAGGGAACAAATAAAAGTAACTTGCTTCTATACTCAAAACCAAAACAGAACAAAACAAAACAAAAAAATACCCCACCATAAAAATAAGCCTATTTTTCAAATCTGGCTTTGAGGTCCATTATAGCATGGAAACTTGGGACTAATACTCATAAGGCAAGGAGCCAGGTGCCTGACATAGTCTGATGCATCATAACCGACTGAAAGAGGTAAACTACTAAATGACTCAGGATGACTGTTCTAGATCCACAATAACGAAGCCAACAGGATCTTCTTAATCCCATATTGCCCCGGGTCCTGACACTGAACTGAATTCATCAATATACACGGGTGAGGTAAAGCATCTCACAAGCAGAACTACAAGGGAAATAAGTAACGAACTTGCAATAAAAGAGAAAGGGTTAAGAACACAAGTTTTAGGGGCACCTGGCTGGCTCAGTAGATGAGCAAGACTCTTGATCTTGGGGTTATGGGTTTGAGACCCACATCGGACAGAGAGATTACTTAAAAACAAACTACAAAGAATACAAAGTTTTATTTCACCACCCCTGTTGGCACATATACATACTATTTTGTACTGAACTGAACACATTACCATCCTAGTATTCTTCTGTCTTACTCTGTCTTACTCTGAATATAAATTGCTCTGCCTTTCCTCCTTCCCTCATCTGTTTCTGTCTTCTAGAGAGATAGATCATTTTAATCTCCCTGAAGCTACAGGGTCAGATGGAGGCAGCTGTAGAATAATAGAAAATACTAGGAGTTGAATTCCAGGCTGGGATGTCCCCAAACTTGGACTCTGAGACCACTACAAAACTGACCTGAGTTTCTGAATCAAGTACAGAATCATCCTCATCTCTGTGTGGACTGACATTAGAATCCATTACACCCAACACAGATACGTGCCAATAAAATATGTTTTGAAGAAATACTCAGGCACTCATTCTAACAAATCCCAGAAAATCTCCTTTCTGAAAGCAAGCACTTGCCTCTTACAGCAGCCCAACAACTTGACAGATATAGTTTTAAGAGCCTGTATCTACACCTAGAGCACCCGAGATTGTAATACTAAGGATACCAAAATAGGGGATAACAATCAACCTTGCAAAATAAAAAAATAAAAATAAATTTTAAGAAGTACCACCTTACACAGAACTATATTAACCCATATGTCATGACTGATAGTGTATATAAATAAATGAAATGGGAATTCCTCTGTGAGCAAACAAATACTTTCACGGCTTAGAGAATCAGAGTAATGCCTAATTTCCATTGTTAGCTCTGGGATACTAAGGGCATATACAATTTACTCACCCAAGTTTAGTTAGTCTGCATCAGTTTCCAAGGCTTTCATCAGAGGTCTAACCTTTGAGATATTTCTTACCTCAGCCTATTTCAAGTATTATTAATAGGCCCCCTGGAGCTTATCATTGACTCAAGCACCTCCTGGTCTTAGCAAAGGCTGCCAAGAAAGAAAGGTCTCTAAGTCAAAAGTAGCATCAAGGCACCACAACCTGAAGTGTAAATCATTTACTGTGACCTTGTTGGGGGAGGAGAAAAATCAACCACCCCTATCACCTGGGGGTTTCTTCCAACATGCCAAGATGGTCATTCACAGTTGGTCAAGAGGCCTTGGCCAAACAGAAGGGAGAAAGAAAGCAATTATCTTGATAATTCATACTGTGTTTATATAACTGATGGATATTTTAACTAAATAATTCAGATAATTGTACCACTCTCCATTTCACAGAAGGACAATCAGTCACAAAGTAAGCTGTTCAGCTCCTGGCAGCTCCAGTCTCACATTTTGAATATAACCTTTTATGTACCTTAAGAGCTCTTCAGAGCATGGAGAAACATACTGTCACTCCACGGAAACTGACTTGTAAAAGAGTTCCTGAGCCAATAAAGGCCCCTTGTCTGGATTCAAACAAAGAGATAGTTTCTCAACAGAAGGTTTGTTTGGCTCCAAATCTTGAAGCAGCTTAATCTTCGGTTGAATTTGTCTAGTATTAAGTATACCTATTCAATTCAACTCACTGCCAGACCCATAAACGGGGACAAATCCCTACATTGCCTATGCAGGTGTCATTGTTTTTAAAAATCTCATAGCTGTCCTTCCTCTCTTGTTTCAAGAGATAACTGAATGTGAACAGCATATAAAGTGAGAGAAGTTGTATTTCACAACTTGGGACGGTAGTTAAGACAGAAGGAAAGGCACCAAGAAAGTCAGTCTCAGAAGGGATCAGAAGAGTGGTTACCTTGTATGAGAAGGAGCTCTACCAGAGTGACCTCAAAGCACGTGCTTTTCTCAGGGCATTACTAAAATGTATACAGTAAGAACCAGATTCAGGTAGCAGAGTCGCCTTAGAAGAAACAGGGCTCCTGAGTTGCACTAAGAAAACTGTGCTTTGATAGAATGGGGACTCAGTAAAGGAGCACATGGACCAGAAAGCTGGATGCTATTTCTCTACCATCTATGAGCCCAAGAAACGGTTCCTTCCAGAATCCAGATCTCCATCTCCTTAACATTCCAAATATATTTGAAAAATAAATATTCACCTTCTCAAAGAATCCAGAAACTTAAAATAATGCATATGGCCCTCTTAGCATCTAGCTTATTTATATTCAGTTCCTTATCAGGTGAGATATAAAGCTCTGGAATTTAAGTCTGAAAAATCAATGCCTAAGGGCAACTTGTTTCTTTTCTAATCTTGCACAAGTAACAATTTTCCAAGCTTCAGATTCCTCATCTGTAAAATGGGAGTTACAACACTACTTGCCACACCTCCTTCAAGAATCACTGCTGAGATCCACATAGGGGAAGACATACATAAGAATTTTTAAACAGCAAAGGACTATACAAATGTTGCTTGCTAATTAGGTGGGCCACTCTTATAAGCAGGGAAAAAAAAAAAAAACCCAGATACAAACAGAATGAAAAGAAGAGAAGGTTCTTCCATCTGAAAGAGAAGGGTTGCAAACACGGTAAGGGATAATTTTAGGCTATTGGCTAATACATTCAGTAAGTGGTATGACACAAAATGGAATTATTATTTAGAAGTGGATTCTCATGCCAACACATTTACTTTGTACACACGGCAGGGAAAAAAAAATAAGAAAGATTAGGAGTGGGTGACCAGCTCTCAGCTCACCAAAATAAGGAGTGAAGTTCTGTTAGGGGAGGGAAGGGGGAGTTAGTTATGACAGTCAGAATGTATTGAACATTACTGCATAAGTAAGAATACTGTTGCATAAGTTGAGGGCACTAAGAGTGTTATTACTAAGCACACCACTGTTAAGTTATAGCCACAACCCATATACTATAGGTATATATAGGGCATATGATTTTTATAAAAAGCTTTGAGAAAAAAGAAAAGAAAAAGACTATTCCACAAGTATCAAACAAACATAAGTGATTCAGTAGGTATTCAGAAGTATTCAGCTTCTCCATAGGAAGCTCTTAGGGAGGTAATACTCCTAAAAAGACACACGTAACAATGAGGTCAGAGGTGTTCTCGGAGCCTGTGGGAGACACAAGCTGTTTATGAATCATTACAAACCAGCAAAACAAGAGGTATGGTTTCAGAAGATCTGCTTGCTTTAACCTAATATAGGGGTTTACTCTCTGAATGATCTAAGATAACAGGGCCACACAGAAAACTGAATTTTCTGAAAAGGCATCAGATGACATTGACGATGCCTATACGAGTGACATGGTGTACAGGCACACCAACTAGAGAGTGAAGATGACTAATCTATAGGGATAACACCAGCGACCAAATCATCAGTAACCATGACAACTCAAGTAGGTGGAGGGAAATACAAACACTGACCAGGCAGCGGGGTGACACTACTCCTTCAGGTAGAGACCCTGGGGTCGGAAAAAGACTTGATTAGTGGAGCAAGCTGTACGAGAATGAAACCGACTAGCCCCAAAGGACCAGTGTGCGTGCAGGAGAGCTAGGTGGTGACACTAACACTCCCCATGGGCGGCCCGCAGGGGTCACAGTCTCATCTGTAGGAGACTGGACGCCTATCCGACCGAAAAGGGAGTTACCTGGTGCAGGGCTGTCAAGCCGTCCACGTTGACCGTGTTGATGTCCGCACCTCTGGCCAGAAGCTTTTTCACCTCGTCGGTGTCCCCGCTAGAGCAAGCGGCCAGGAAAACAGCACCGTCCTCGAAGCGGACCCTGGGGCTCCCGCGACGAGTCTGCGGCTGCCGCCCCGCGCCTCGTCGCTCCGCGGGTTCCTGCTCTGTCAGCGAGCCCCGCCAGCGCCGAAGCTGCTCAGCCCGCCGCATTCGCGCGGACTCTGCCCGCTTCCCGCCCAGGTGCTCCAGCTCCGCCATTGCTCCGACCTCCGCAGCTGCTGCTGAAACTCACCACCCCTGGATTGCTATTGCTGCCCCAGTTGCCGCCGCAGCTTCCCTCAGAGCGATTCAGCCCGGAGCAGAAGGCGGAGACCCCAGCACCGCCATCTTTACTCCTCCCGCCAGTAGCACCGCCCGCACGGTTCCCTTGGCTTCAACACGCAGGCGCTGCCCGCGCCTCTGGTCATCACGGGACTTGTAGTGAGAGACCGGCCCTAACGGCAGATCATGGCCTTGAGGGAACTACAAATCCCTGGATGCCTCAGGGAAGAGGCGAGGACTGGCTGCTCCCTACTCGGCCGCGGGAGCCAGAAGGGTCACCTTTGCCCTAAAGCTGGAACGGTGTCCCGGACCGGCGTCAGCCTCTTTGAGCCTTTCGGGAATTGTAGTTTATTCCTGTTGTGACTAATCTTGGCTCCCTAATTATCACATCAGTCCTTTGAAGTGGAAAAGAAGCAGTAATTATCCCTATTTTCTGTTGGGGGAAACTAGGCATAAAGTACTCTAAAAACTCAAATCTATGCCCTGGTTCTAAATCTAAATTTTATTTACATTATAGCGTGTAATACATTACCATATATTATTCACAGTAAATGTAAAGGTGCATGGGGAGGAGGAGCATGGATACATATATTGTCATAATATGTCATATATTATGCATTAATTCTTTCAATGAGTCACTTATATTTTGGGCCCTTAAAAGATCCAGAAAAGGATGCATCCAACCATGGTGGAAAGAACACGAAAGCTTTCAACTCAAATTGAATTCACATCCCTAAACAAGTTACTTGCTTTCCTTGATCCTGTTTCCTGATTTGTAAAATGGGAATAGTAATATCTCACAGAATAGTCCTGTGGATTAAATAATACATGCAAAGCTACCTAGTACTATATTTGGCACATTATCAGCTCATTAATATACTAGTTAATACTAATTTCCCTTCTTACTCCCTCCTCCTCCTCTACTCCTTTCATGGATCTTAAATTCTTAGGAGACAGAGTGGATACCTGGTCTTTTGGGAATATTCCCCCAAAGTTACAAAAAGACAACAATGGGCATACTAAACTCCTACGGCAGCAGGCAGGACATTTTCATATTTACAGTGAACTTTGTTATAAAACCCATACAATTGATTTAATACCTATACCCACTCCCACAGCCTTAGCCCTGGACAAAATATAATTAAATGTGCTGTCCATAGTGAAAGAGAGCATATACAATTATTAGGTTCTGTAAGTTTTCAAATAGTCTTCTCTGTGTTTAAAATTTTTCATTAAAAATTATTACAAGAGTGGGACGCCTGGGTGGCTCAGTGGTTAAGCCTCTGCCTTCAGCTCAGGTCATGATCTCAGGGTCCTGGGATCGAGTCCCACGTTGGGCTCTCTGCTCAGCGGAGAACCGGCTTCCTCCTCTCTCTCTCTCTCTCTCTCTCTCTCTCTCTCTCTCTGCCTACTTGTGATCTCTGTCAAATAAATAAATAAAATCTTCTTTAAAAAAAATTATTACAAGAGTGATTAGGACATTCTAAAGGGAAACTTTATTATATTCCATTGTGAACATTTGTGGGTGCCTCAACTTCCCCTGAGATGAACTGAGAATTAAATGAAAAATGACATGCACATGCAAAATATTATGTTTAAGAATACTGTGTCTGTCCAAAATATGTTTTAATTAGGTATTCTTAAATACTTTGTAACTATTAATTTTCTTACTATAGAGTCTTTATAAACAGTGAATAACAATGTGTAATAAAACAATCAAGATGTGGGGGTGCCTGGGTGGCTTAGTCTGTTAAGCGACTCCCTTCAATTCAGCTCAGGTCATGATTGGGCTCCCTGCTCAGTGGGGAGTCTGCTTCTCCCTTTCCCCCTTCTTTGTCCCTCCCCCTGCTCATGCACTCTCTCTCAAATAAATAAATAAAATCTTTTTAAAAAAATAAATACTTTGTTTATTTGACACAGTGAGTGAGTGAAAGAGCACAAGCAGTGGGAAAGGCAGAGGGAGAGTGAGAAGCAGGCTCCCTGCTTGATCCCAGGACGCTGGGATCACGACCTGTACTAAAGGCAGATACTGACTGAGCCACCCAGGCGCCCCAACATAATGTTTTGTAATAACAATTCTTAACAGGGGTAAAATTTTCTTTTTTTTTTTTTTTTAAAGATTTTATTTATTTATTTAACAGAGAGAGACACAAGTAGGCAGAGAGGCAGGCAGAGAGAGGAGGAAGCAGGCTTCCGGCTGAGCAGAGGACGCAGGACTGGATCCCAGGACCCTGAGATCATGACCTGAGCTGAAGGCAGAGGCTAAACCCACTGAGCCACCCAGGCGCCCCCAGGGGTAAAATTTTCAAGGATCAATAATGTTATATTTCTTTTGGTTATACTATTTTCACATTCAGAATCAGGGAAGAAGAACTATATGGCTCCAGTTGTATAAATATGCTAAAATTGGCCAAGTTCAAGTTAAATCCTTCTATTCTTAAGAGGTAAACTTAAATTTCAACAGGAAGAATTCAATCTCAATATTAGAAAGTTCCAGGAAATACTTCCTTACTATATTTAATTTATTTACTTATTTTTTCCCCCTGAGGTTGTTAGAGTATATAATACCCTCTTTGGAGCTTGTCCTAAATTCCTTGGATAATTTAAGTGCATCCCTACCTGGAAGGAGAGGAATGTATCTTCAGCTACATGATTACAAAAAGCAAGTAATAATTAGTATAAATAAAAGTATTTTAGCATAAATGAAAGTAATAATTATTATAATCTAATTTAACTGGCTCAACCAAAAAAAAAGTTATGCCACAAACCCCCCCCCCAAATTTATCTGTGTATAATGGATCAAAAAGGTTTTCAAAATTAAAATCACATTAGCTTTTTTTCCTGTAACATCTTCCTCCAGGACTTTCTAAGAGTAAACTTATATAACCAGCCCATTAAACAAACATAATAGTTTAGATTTACTATATATATAGTAAGTATATATAGTATATATTTATAGTAATATATATAGTAATAATAAAAATAATAAATAGTAAATACATATATAGCAAATATATAACAAACTATTATATATGCATATATATAATAGTTTAGATGCATATATATAATAGTTTAGATTTAGAAATACTCTATACTAAAGAAAATTTTTTATACAAAAGTGATAAATCCTGGCAAATAATCCTGTGTATAAATAAAATATAATTTTTGTGCTTTTAAATGTACTGAGCCAGCTATGATACATCTATATTCTTGTGTGAAGAAACTTTTGTTAAATAACTTCCCACACATACACTTAAGAAATAAATCATAATATTAAAATACTCCCTTTTTAAAAGCAATGACACCCTACACAGGTAAGGAAAAATTTCCAGCCTGGCCTCTAGTCTCACCAATTAACATACCTCCCTCTGGTGGACAAATGGAAACTGTACATTTAGCCTGTGGAGTTCTTTTTACCTTTTTCCTTTTATTCAATCCTTTGAGTTTAGTTGCCAAAATTATTGGCATTTGCTTGTTTTATGATACCATCTCTTCTCTCCACCAGACTCAACACAGTTCCTGCTTTTTCTAAGAGACATTTTAAAGACTAATTTCTCAGAGAACCACCTTGATCTCAGAGATCAAGGAAGTGATCGGTTTCAGTTCTGGAGACAGAACTGTAGTTACATTTGGGGTAGGAAGAAAATAAAGAAAACATTGAAAAGGGGAACCTGGGTGGCTCAGTCGTTAAGCATCTGCCTTCAGCTCAGGTCATGATTCCACGGTCCTGGGATCCAGCCCCCCATCCTGCATTGGGCTCCCTGTGGGCAGGAAGCCTGCTACTTCCTCTCCCACTCCCCTTTCTTGTGTCCCCTCTCTCCCTGTCTCTGTCTCTGTCTAGTAAGTAAATAAAATCTTAAAAAAAAAAGAAAAGACATTGAAGGAATTAAAACAAAGTATCAGTAGTAAAATAAGCATCCAATTCCAGATTTATGACAGAACACACTTGACTACAATGACTAAATATTAACAATAAATGCAAAACCCCAGCAGCTAACTGGAAATTAGACTGGACAGTCCCAGGATTCCTTATGCTTGTAATTCATAAGCTATTTTAGTTGATTCATTCTTACAACCAGTGTGAGGATCTCCAGGGTAGAATCACGGACAGTGATTGTATGCCAGTGAATGTATGGGTCTCTGGAGAAGAGGTAACATGCCTGCAATGGACTCGGGGAAGCACGAGCTACTTAACACCAGTTTGGACGAAACGCAGAAATCACGGAAGTGGCCAGAATTATATTGGTTTGCAAGTTTAGAAAGACTGGGCGTTAAGCCACACAATGAGCTGAAAGCAGTGAGAGGAGGGTTTGGCGCATGTTACGTGTTGCTGGTGTTTTTCCACCCCCAGTATCCCCAAAGGCTAGTCAAGTTCCAGCCGCGTCCTTAGATTCAGGTCAATCCGAGTCACCCATGAACGCTCACGGAGCCCAGAAACTTCGAAAGTCAAGGCTGGCTTAGCCATAAACAGGTACTTCCTTCGTCAGATAGCACCACACTTTTAGAGTTGGAAGAAGGCCTCGAAGCCATCTATTCTCAGCTTCCACCAAAGGCGGGGATCCCCCTTTGCACTCTCCCTCATCAACTTCCACTCGAGCCCTTGCAGTGATGAAAGAGTTCACTGCGGCCCAAGGTGACCGGTTCTGTTCTTCAGGGATCTCATTGCTAGAATGCTTTACTGGGCTACACTCTGCATCCCTTTAACTTTCATCCGCTAGCCTTAGATGCATCCTCTGACGCGGTAAAAGTTTCCTCGCGAAGACGTATCACGCAGTCGCTACTCCAGTCCAAATATCTCCGGTTCCCTTCACTGTTCCTCCTATGAGGCGATTTCCAGCTCCTTCCCCGCTCTGACAAAGACAGTTGACCTCGTCACCAAACTTGTCACCACACGGGCCACACCAAGTCCTGAAGCCAGCCGGAACCTCTGAGCGCCTCCACCCTGATAGACAGCTCCGCCTACGAGGCGAAGAGACTGCGTCCTACGCGCGCTCTAATTTGAAAGCGGCGTGAGCGGAAACCAGACTCAGAGCGCTGGCCAATAGGGAGCTGAGCTCCTCTCCCGGGCCTTGCCGCGGACCAATCGCAAGCCCTCGTGGCGGGAGGCGGAGCGACGCCAACAGACTGGGCATGCGCCGGAGTGGATAGCCGCTCGTCCGCGCCTGGAGGTTGTGAGGGGGAGGCGCACAGGTAAGAGGGCTGTTTTCTGGTTCCCCGACGGAGAGAAGGCATCCTGGCGGCGGTGCCTGTGAGTCTTAGGGACCAGCGTCCTGTTTCTGCCTAATGTGGGAGATTCTTGAAGCAGCTCCTGAGCGGAGGCTCTGGGGGAATCTCCGCAGCCCGGCGGCGGCCAGAGCTGCCCGAGCCACCCCTGCCCGGCAGGGAGGGGTGTGCCCCGGGGCAAGAGACGCCGCCGCGCCGCGCTCGCTGAGAGCCGCGCGCAAGCCGTTTTGCCTTCCTCACCATCTGGTCCCCAAGCCACGTTTCCTCCGCTAGTTATTCAAACTTACTAACAGGCTGCATAGTCGTGGCATTGCTGACTTAGAAATTAAAATACGGTGACTACACCCGTCCTCTAGGGATTTTTGCCGCACGAGAAGAAGCTGTCAGAGATGATTCCCGGTGCACGTTGGTGTGGAAGCACAGAGAGGGTGACAGTTGAAAGGAGTGAATGATTGGGATGCATTACTAGAGAAAGGCAAGAAGTGATCATTTCATGTGTAATATCTGTAGGTGTGAAGGAGAATGAGACTCTTAGTGGGCAGCAAAAAGAAGTCGGTGTTGGTGTGGCTCAGTGGGTTAAAGCCTCTGCCTTCGGCTCAGGTCATGATCCCAGTGTCCTGGGATCGAGCCCCGCATCGGGCTCTCTGCTCAGCAGGGAGCCTGCTTCCCTTTCTCTCTGCCTGCCTCTGTCTACTTGTGATCTTTGTCTGTCAAATAAATAAATAAAATCTTAAAAAGAAAAGGAAGTCGGTGTGGCTGAAGCCTAAGTTTGTGGGGAGTAGTTACAGGATATGAAGTTGGGGTTTGGTTGTAAAGAACCTGTGTGCCCAGAGAATACTCAGTAATTGATGGCTTTTGAGCCAAGGAGTGTCATATACCAATTTGTGTTAATATAGTGAGGCTGGGGTCTGCTTGCCCCCATTAGAGAAACTGTCTTGCTTAAAATTCCTCAACCCTGTTCTAATCCCTTTCCCCTGGGTTCTCATTTTATATAAAGGTACCCTCTGTTTCTTGTGGATTCTTGTCTTATTGTGGTCGCTTTCTCAGCATCTGCTTCCTGAGAAAAGTAGTAAGGGTCTGTATATAAAATGAGAGATTAATTATCCAATGGAATTAATTAATTCAATTATCCAATGAAATACTTGCCTCCAAAAGATGGTCTTATGAGGGTCTAAGGAAATTTGAAAATACTTTAAAGAATAATTTATATGAAAGACTTGTCCTGTAATTCTGTTTGACAATTTAATTCACCTGTTGTATTATTCTCATTTAAATATTTCTGGAAGAGTTTTTGAGTTGTGGAGGAGCAGCAAGCCTGGAGATTAGAAAAGGAAGGTCCAAAGGGCCATTTTGTCTGCAGCACAATTCAAGAGAATGTCTTTACCTAACCAATACACAAAGTTAGTCTCCTTTAAACATGCCGGTGGTGGAGGTAGATGGCCTCAATCTAAGTGCATGATTATCATAACAACCATCTAATAATGACAATCTGTGCCCACCAGGTAATCTTCTGGTTATAATTAGTTTTCCAAATAGAAATAGCTTAAGGAGGGAATGGGATTAAAATTAAAAATTGTATCATAGTTGTACAAATTAATAAATTGACCTTTTAACATTTAAGCCTTTGTGAGTAAGCCCTACCAAATCTAGATTTACTGCCAAGTCCGGTTTTCAGTTTACAAAACTGAGAACCAGATCCTGAGATGTATATATGTGTGGACTTATATGAGGTGATTCTAAAACTCACATGGAAGAGCAGAGGATCAAGAATAACCAAGATAGGGGCACCTGGGTGGCTCAGCGGGTGAAAGCCTCTGCCTCCGGCTCAGGTCATGATCCCAGGGTCCTGGGATCGAGCCCCGCATCGGACTCTCTGCTCAGCAGGGAGCCTGCTTCCCCCCTCTCTCTGCCTGCTTGTGATCTCTGTCTGTCAAATAAATAAATAAAATCTTAAAAAAAAAGAATAACCAAGACATTCCTGAAGAAAAAGAACAGGTGGAGGAACCCAACTTGCTCTATGTCAAGTCTTATTAATAAGCTACAGTAATTAAAACAGGTATTGGCTCAAAGATAATCCAGTTGATCAGTGGAACAAACTGAAAAATCCCAAAACAGATCCACACATATATGCAAATTTAGTTTATGACCATATCAGCAGGGAAATGGTGGACTTTCCAATAAAAAGGACTAGGACAATTGGTTCTTCATATGGAGGAAAAGATCCAAAATTGGACCTTTGCCTCACATTATACACAAAAATCAATTCCTATTGGATTAAAGACTTAAATGTGAAAGCAAAACTGTAAAACACTTAGAAGATTTAGACAAACATCTAAGTTTGGGGATAAGGAAAAATTTAATACATGAAAGGGTAAGTGTACAGGAAAATGTTTTAAAATTGATTATGTTAAAGTTAATAGTTGTGTGACTATCAAAAGACATGAATAAAGTGGAAAGACATGCCACAAACTGGGAGATAGTATATGTAACTCATAATATCAAAAGATCGGTATCCTTTGGCAGCTGAAGGGAGAACTAGAGTTAGAAGGGGTGTTGAGTGTGTCTAGGTGTGGGTGTTTGTTTTAGATGAGAGAGATTTTGAGCATATTTGAATGTTGATGGGAAAAAAGATTGGAAATACTGAAGAATTGGGAGGATGTGGCATCCAGAATACATGGAGAAAGCCTCACACATTTAAGCATTCGCTTACAAATATCTCAGAGAGAGACTATCTCCATCATCATCATTCCTTGCTCTCCTTACAAAGCATATATAGACTTCCTCCCACAGCTAATATTTGTCAAGCCTTTTCTATGCCAGGTATACTGAGGATGTAGTGGGGGGCAAAATTAGACCTAGGCTCTACCTCATAAGTTTATAATTTATCAGTGGAAACATGTTAATTGAAAACTTGTGTTTTTGTTGTTTGTAGAATGCTTCGCATTTTTAATCTTTATTTTTAAATTTTTAAAATTTATTTTATTTTTAAAGATTTTATTTATTTATTTGACAGACAGAGATCACAAGTAGGCAGAGAAGCAGGCATAGAGAGAGAGGGGGAAGCAGGCTCTCGGCTGAGCCGAGAGCCCGATGCAGGGCTTGATCCCAGGACCCTGAGATCATGACCTGAGCCAAAGGCAGAGGCTTTAATCCACTGAGCCACCCAGGGGCCCCTTTAATCTTTATTTTTTAAATGTGCTTGAATAGATAACAGGAAGGAAATGGAAGAAACTCAGATTCCTTTCTTAGAATAGAGATTAAAATGAAGAATTTGTTTTGCTTTTCACTAAACTGAAGCCATGTGCTAAAAACTCGAGTCACCTTTGCGGACTGTTTCATAGTTGCCCCTTTTCTCCCTAGTGAATCCCAGCCAGCTTCTAGTGTGGTGCAGTGAACCGTGTACAGTTCCTTCCACTTGGGAACCATGCAGAGAGCTTCACGTCTAAAGAGAGAACTGAACTTGTTAGCCACAGAGCCACCCCCAGGCATCACTTGCTGGCAAGATAAGGACAAAATGGATGATCTTCAAGCTCGTAGGTATCACGTCATGCCTATGACGACCCTATTGAAGATTGTGCTGAAATCTGAACATTTGTATATTCTAAAGTAGAGAACAGTGGCAAGGTCAAAGTACCTTACCAGCGTTCTAAACCTAATTTGTTTACATGTATAAGAGGTTTGCTTGACATTTCTTCTTTGGCCTTTTATTATACCTTTTGCTGATTCATAGCCAAGATCTGGGCATTAGCTCTGAAGCAGTGTTTAGACCAAACCTCACCATCTCAAATATCTGTGAGGTCAGACAGGAAACATAAATAATTAGAATACTGCAGTACAGACAAAACAAAACTGCGGCTTATGTTTGATCTGTGGTCAGTACTGTCCAACTTCTGTTTGATCTTCTGTCTGTCCTTTGTTTGACGCCATCAACATTTTGGGTACATTGGTGCATTGCATGAGAAGCTTGTTAAAGCCCTAAGAGAGAATTACTGTCCTAGACCCAGCTTTTGTGATTGTTCAAATCATCTGATTACCTCTTAATTTTATTTTCTTTAAAGAAATATTAGGTGCAGCTGACACACCTTATGAAAAAGGTGTTTTCAAGCTGGAAGTTACCATTCCCGAGAGGTTAGTGTGAATTAGATTTTTGTTGTTGTTGTTTTTTTGAGAGTAAGCACATGCAGAGTGGGCTAAGGGCAGAGGGAGAGAGAGAATATCTTAAGCAGGCTCCACACCCAATGTGAGGCTCAATCTCACGACCCTGACCTGAGATCATGACCTGAGCCAAAATCAAGAGTTGGACGCCTAACTGACTGAGCCACCCAGTGGTTGAATGCCCAGGGTGCCCAGGGTGAATTAGATTCTAAACTTATAGGGTAGAGTATGGTTATTGAAAGATAGGGTAATGTAGTAGAGTGTTAAGTGTAGAAGTTAAAGTTCGTAGGTTTTAATCCTAGTCTTATGATATAATATGACTTTGGGCAAGTTATTTTATCTCTGGAGTTCAAATTCCTTCTCTAAAAATGGGCTGGATCATATCTAAGGCCCCTCTTTTCTTCATTGTGCTAAAATATACATAACATAAAATTGATTAAGCCATTTTAACTGTTTGGTTTGTGGCATTAAGTATATTCACATTATTAATCACCTATTACCATCATCCACCTCCAAAACCTTTTCATTTTCCCAGACTGACACTCCATACCCATTCAACAGTAACTTGCCAGCTCCTCCTCCCCCCGGCACCTGGCAACCACCATTCTACTTTCTGTCTTTACGTTAAGGCCTCTCTTAATTCAGGTCTCCTTTAAGGTTCTCATCGGGTGAGGTGTAGTTGTAGTTTTGTGCGGAATGGGGAAGAGAAGAAATGAATGTCTAACTATTGACATGTAGATGTCTTTTCACTAGATCAGATCCTGGCTAAACTTGTTAATGTCCTGAGAGAAGTAGCTTGATAATCATGTGATATATCAGTTCTAAAAATCGGCTGGGAATTTTCCAAGGTTTGTGTCTCACTAAAAAGGCATAAAAACCAAATGCAATGGGGACACCTGGATGGCTCAGTTAAGTGTCTGACTCTTGATTTTGGCTCAGGTCATGATCCCAGGGTTGTGGTATTGAGCCCTGTGTTTGGGCTCTGTGCTCAGTGGGGAGTCTGCTTGAGATTCTCCCTCTCCCTCTACTCCTTCCCCCTGCCCCACACGCTCGCTCTCATGTGTGTGCTCTTTCAAATGAACGAATCTTTAAAAAAAAAAAAAAAAACAAACGCAATGTATGAATTTTTTTTTTATTCTGTTTTTTAAAACTTCACTGTAAAAAAACGGGGGGGTGGCAATTGAGGAAATCAGAATAGTAGATGATATTGGGGAATATATTTTTAATTTTTTTATAGATATATTGATAGTATTGCAGTTATGTAGGAGAACAGCCTTATTCTTGGGAGATATGTGCTGAAGCATTCACAGGATAAAGTGGCTTGATGTAGGTGGTGGGTACAGGAATGTTTGTAATGCTATTATTTCAACTTTTCTATTGTTTGTAAGTTTTCATAATAAAATTTTGAGGAGAAAAAAGGTTTGCCTCTCAAAGGCAACCCTGATGAGTCACCAGGAAGCTCTTTATAATATATGTTTATAAAGAAACAAGTACTTTAATAAAAATTCTCTATTGTCCTGTGCTTTCAAAGGTACCCCTTTGAACCTCCTCAGATCCGATTTCTGACTCCGATCTATCATCCAAACATTGATTCTGCTGGAAGGATTTGTTTAGATGTCCTCAAATTGCCACCAAAAGTGAGTGGTGGGTAAACGGTGGACACAACATTCTGTGGTTCTCATCTATAAAACTTGAATTAGAGTATCACACTCTTAGGAATACAAAAGCAGCTGCCTGTCTGTCTGTGTATAGGGTGCCTGGAGACCATCCCTCAACATTGCAACTGTACTGACTTCTATTCAGCTGCTCATGTCTGAACCCAACCCTGATGACCCACTCATGGCCGACATAGTAAGTATCCTTTTTGCCTCTGCAGCACACGTCCTACTTTCTTCATACCTCTGACTTTTCATTTATGGCAGCTGCAGCTTAATCACTACAGATCATTTTTCTCTCCATTGACTTGTCTTTGATTTTGTCTCAGTCCTCTGAATTTAAATACAATAAGCCAGTCTTCCTCAAGAATGCCAGGCAGTGGACAGAGAAGCATGCAAAACAGAAACAGAAGGTATGATGATTGTACAGTTCTGATTCTGCTTCTGTTGTTAACCCGTTAAAAGTGTATTTATCTGTAAATGCATAAGTGGTTATTACTTTGCCAAATTTGTACCGTATTCTAGAGTAGCTAATTGATCTTTTCTCCTATTACAACTTTCTTTTTGTTGTTGTTGTTTAAAGATTTTATTTATTTGACAGATAGAGATCACAAGTAGGCAGAGAGGCAGGCAGAGAGGGAGAGAGGAGGAAGCAGGCTCGCCACTGAGCAGAGAGCAGAAAGCCCAATGTGGGGCTCGATCCCAGGACTCTGAGATCATGATCTGAGCCGAAGGCAAAGGCTTTAACCCACTGAGCCACCCAGGCGCCCCCCCATTACAACTTTCTAAATAGGTATTCAACAAAATAGCCTAGTAGCTCAACCAACAGTATATTTTTCCTAACATCTTTGACAACACTAGAGGGCAGGCAGCATCTGCTTAATTTTTTTTATATTCTTGGAGGTAGCAAGGATAAATAGAGATGACCGATTCTTTTTTTGAAGTTTTCTAATACAAGAAAGGACTATTGCAGGAATCAGGAAGGAGTGAGAGAGAAATAGGAAAGAGGGGAAAATTAACATTTCTTACAGGACCATTGATAGAAGGGAGAAGGAAAATTTCCCCAGTTTAAGTTGATAGAACTTCCTCATTTAACAATATAAATTGTAGGAACACAAAGATTTGCATATTCTGGTTCTTGCTGAGTTAGAACATCCTTCAGATTCTGTTAAGTAACAGTTACTTGTGAAAAGAAATAAAAACTTAAAACATACAAAAGACTGAGAAAGATGCATTTGAAGGAAATAATCATATACAAGAAGCCACAAAGAAGTACTTGGTAATAATATTACAGCACTTCATTGTTCTCCATCCTGGTTCCTGGTGTGAACCTCACATTTTACCTTATTTGCTCCTTCTCAGGCTGATGAGGGAGAGATGCCTGATGATCTTCCAGAGGCTGGTGACTCAGAAGTATGCAATACAACGCAGAAAAGAAAAGGCAGGCAGCTGGGAGGCATAGAAAAGAAATTTTGCTCTGACCTTTAGGGGTTTGTCCTGGTCCTAGTTAATATATTCTTTGTTAAGATGGTCTAATCTGCCTACCTCTCTCTTGGATGTTTTTCTTTGTATTTGATGACGTTATCATCTTTCCTGTCCTATAAAACAGACCTTGTGTATTTATGGATTCTGCTCTACAGTGATTCTCTGAGACTAGTTTGTTTTATTTAGCTTGTACATACATAGTTTGAAACCTTTTAAACCTGAAAAATAAATAACCACTTAATGTTGAGTGTGTGTTTATCCTGAATGTGTGTCTGGGAGCAAACTGTCCAGAAAGCTATATAATAAGAATGTTAAAATATTTGGAATTGTTGTCTTTTATTTTGCCAACTTACCAACATCACTAGGGACGCCGAATGTTTGACGTAGATGTAAAATCGCTGTTGGAAACAATTCAGTTACCACCAGGCTTTCAAGGATTCTAGGTTTTCAGAAGTCTTAACAGAATGTGGGAATAAGGTAATGGACCCTTTTGTTAATTTTTTTGCGGTTTTTCACTTTTTGTGATTTACACAGCTGGTCAGAATTACCATGGTAATAAATATTTATTGAATACCTGCTGTGTACCAAATATTGTGCACGTGTTTTAGAATATAACAGTGGAAAAAAATCAGACATGAGATTAACCAAGTAATCATACAAATTTAAATAAATATTTTTGTGATCACTTTCTGTCCCTAGCTTCATTTTATGGCAGGTACTACTCTGAACAGATAGATGCCAAACTTGAATCCCTTACTCATGATTTTATAATCTACTTAGACTTTAGTATTCTATTGAGATGCAGAGAAAATGGACTTGAGCAGAAATCAGCTGAAGCGGAAAGAGGCTGCCCATGCTGAGTGAAGGGCTTTCTGAAGAATGTAGGTATTAGGAGTCCTAGTAGAAAATAAAGACCGTAATGTCCCTGTCCACATCCCAGTGCAGCAGTTCTATCCCGGAGCAGTGATTTTATACCTTGGCTAGGCACTGTGCACGTAAAACGGCGCTTCTCGGAAGAGGCATTACTGTGTGTCCTCACCCAGCACAGCCTGCCACATGACGTGTGGTGCTGGACTCAAGGCAAACAAGACAGGAAGTGTGAATTTTTTAATCCGTTAATGACAAATGATGGCATAAACTGAAAATATGAATTTCTTTTGTATCCCCCACTTCATCAATTTCCCACTTCTCTAGAATTCTTAAACCTACTTCTCAAAATTAATTCTTCTTAAAGCCCAGAAATTATTTTATTCCAGGTTTTTCTCTATATTCATGCATATTTAAGCCAGATCTGGGGTTCCTAGGTAACATTAGTATATCAGTTTGGCCACTTGCAGCTGTGAGTGAAATCCGACTCAGACTGGTGACGATGCAACACGAGAAGTTCTAACAGAATAAATGGAAAGTCCAGGAGTAAGGTGAGCGTCTGGACTGATGTGTTCAGAGGCTCAACAATACCAAGATTTCAGTCTCTTTCCACCTGGCATCCAGAGTAAAAACTTTGTCTTCGCTTCCTGCTCCTTAAACATAGTCCCCTTTCAGAGCGACTCCTAGCCACACTCAGGGCCAGGTACTTTGTAATTCACACCCAGCAGGCCGTGGAGCAAGAAAGTTCCTCTGATGGGACCACCCTGAAACCAGTCGCTTTGGTCAGGGAAATGCCATGTGCTGACTGAGCAGGGTGAAACCAGATGTGAAATGTAAGCTGGACTTAGGGAAGAGTTGTAGGAAAGGAGCCCCTCCTATGGGACAAACCCCCTCCACAACTGATCACTAGGTCTGGTCAGTTCTACCAGTCACTTGTCCCTCCCTCTTCTAACACTAATTTAAGCCATTCTCATCTCACGTTTACTGAAGTCACCTGACCATGTCTCCTTGCCTCCAGCCTTGACCCTCAACAGTCCATGCTTCTCAGATCAGCAAGAATAATCTTTAAATGATGTCAAAGCCAGATTTTACTTCCCTGCTTGAAACACTCCAAGTGGCTTCCTTTTGCCACTTGGGGAGCAGGGTGGAAAATCCAGTCTCCTTCCCTGGGCCAGAAGATCCTGATCTAGCATCTGCTTGCTTTATCTGTCCATCCTTGTGGCATACCCTCTATCCCTATACACTACACTCCAGCAATATGAGCCACTTCCAATCTCTTGAACAGACCTAGCTCATTCCTTCTTCAGGGATTTCTACATCGTCCATGATAGTCTCAGCTAAATATAGCTGCCCCAGAAAGTCTTTGTCTGTCCCATCTAAAGGAGCACCTTAAGTCCCAGGCACTCTAGCATATAGCCCATTACCCTCATTGACTTAATTCATGGCATTTGTACCTATCACAAAATGTGTCCATTGTGTGTACACTGTCTGGTTCCAAGTGCTGGGGATATAGTGGCAACAAGAAACTTCTCTCTCTAATGCAAGAAAAACAATGCCAAAAATGATTAGAAGTCATCTATCCAACTCTCTGACATAGCGAGTACAGAAGACCTGGGCTAGAGAACAGAAATAAAAGAAAATGAGAGTGAGAAAAGTCCAGGTCCTTACCCCACCCAAGGAACGATGCAAAAGTATTAAAAGCATGGTTACTGGGGTCAAGGTGACCCCAGCCCAGTCCCGGCTGCACTGCTTACCAACTGTGTGCCCTCAGTATGCTATTCAATCCTTCTGTGCTTTGGGGTTCTCCCACAGAACAGGGAGATAATGATAGTAGCTAACTCTTGAGGTTGTTTTACAGATTGACTAAGATAATGCACATAAAGGGTCCAGTACAGGGCCTGGCACAGTACTGACGTTTACCGAGTGCTTAGCTGGAGACTGGATGGAGACAAGATAGTGGTCCAACCTCAACTGGGCCCCAAAGAGATGTTGTGCCCCTTGCCTACTTGCCAGTCTGCTCTGCTCCTAGGACAAGCAAGCTGAGCGAAGTTTCCCAGCTCCAAACCCCTAATTAAAGAGGAGAGATGACCTCCGTGACTGATCATATAAACATTGTAGATTCCAAGCTCCCCTCTCCTGCTGCCCCCACTCCCTCTCCCCATTTCTCCCCAAAAGCTATCTAAATAAGAACAGATTTTACCACCCACCTTGTGGGCAGTCTCTAAGCTAAGGCTGGGGACTAGCTATTTATCCTTCAGCTGCTGTGGGAATTCAACACACACAAATAAAGCTCCTTTTCCAGCTAAGTGTGTATTTTTCCAACAGCGTGTGGCCCCCCTGCCCAGGTTGTCTTGTTTAGGTTGGGGCGGCCTGAGGGAGGGAAGAACGGGACGGGGGATGGGTAGGGTGCTGTGGTTTCAGAACACGATCTCCAGGATGGCAGGCTGCAGGGCAGCTTGGAGTCCCACACAAGGCTGCCAGTGAAGCCTGGGAGAGGCTGGGCTGAGCCTGGGGTGATGGACGCAGATGTGCTATGCCCAGAAAGAGCACGTTCCATTTTCTCCTTGGCAGGTTGCCCTGGCTCCTACCATGACTCCCAGCGAGCACCCATCCTTTTCTCCAACTCTCCGTTCCCATCAAGGATGATAGCTTCTCCAGTGTCTCTCCCACCTCCCCCCACTTCCCACCCCCACTCCAGTATTTATCCCTTTGTGAGTTTCCTCTGCTTGCCTTTCCCCATGATCCCACAGGGTGGTTAAGGTGAGTTTTTATTTATTTACTAGGTTCTCTCCAGATCTGGGAGTTATGTCTGGGAACTGCCTAACAGGGTCAGGTGGTGATGGGGTTCCTTTTGGGGGAATGTCTAGGTTTCCCTCCTCTGTTGGCCCATGACCTCCAAGGTGTCTCCTAGTGCTGATACCTGGCAATTCTGTGATTCTCAAACTACCTGTGGGATCCAAGGCCAGAGCCTGTGGGGCCAGGCTCAGCGATGAAATAAATGAGTTTGGTCTCAGCTACCTTCTCATCTGCCCTTTTCATTCTCCCCACTCCTCCAGCACTCTCTGGCCCTGTATTACCCCCTGGGGCCTCCCCCCAGCCTCCCACTATCCCCACCTGACAGTCTAGCCTGACAATCCTCCTTGCTTCCTTATTCCCATTCTGTAACTGCCCTCTCCAGCCTAAGAGTTGGTAAGAGCTCAATGAGTTTACTCCTGGGCCATGGAGAGGCGGTGATCAGAGAGGGGTGTGTCCAAGAAACCTATTTACAAGTGACAGACCTTGTTTCACAAACTGAGAAGTCCCAATGTACCGTCAGGCAAGTCTTTACAAGGACTTGAGATGGGAGCCCATCCTTGGACCAGTCGCTGTGGCCAGGCATAGAATACACTGAAAAGACTGCCTCACATCCCACCTCTGGAACCTAGAGAGGAGTCAACCCCACCGAACCAGAGGCATTAAGGAGCAGTGGGGACAACTGCCTTTAGAAAAGCCAAGCTAGTGCTCGTGGAAGAAGGGAAGCGGTGACTGGGCAGGCTGAAGCCCCAGGCAGAGGACCTAAGCTGGAGGAATGAGGAACAATGATGGTGGCATTTCAACCGCTGTGCTAGCCAAGGGAGGAGCTGTCACAGAGAAGGGGGTCAGGGAACTTGATGGCCCTTCAAATCTCACCACAGAAATAGCTGCGCACTCTGCTTCCTTAGAAAGAGAAAGGACATGCCCGAAGGGCCTGACACGGAGCTACTGAATGGAGTGCCAGTTCTCAGGAACATAAATGTAGTTCACACAAGAAGCTGTCTGTTGTTCTGTGTTATTGGCATCTTCTGGCCAGATGTCCCCATTAGGCTGGGAAATAGAATTTTTAGGGACTACTTACATATGTTAATTTTTAAATTTTTTTTCCCAGCAGAAATTAATTGAGCATCTTTTTGTTCAAGGCCCTGTGGAAAGGACGGAGGACACAACAGCGGTTAGACACCAACACAGCCCCTGCACTTGTGGAATCTTCCTGTGACGCCAGTTGTCCATTCTGGGAGAAGGAGCCCACAGCCATGCTCCAGGGGCGGCTCTAAGGCCGCACATTTTGTCCCACGGGATCCCACATAAACATGTGCTACAATTTAGTGGCCTGGGACAGGCACCTGGACTGAGTGGTCAGTGCATTGGTTGACACTGACCTGTGATTTGACCTAGTGTAGGAAAGGAAGCTGGGCTAGTCAGATTCTCCCTCAGTCTCTAGGAAATACCAAAAGAAAGCAAGGCAATTAGCCAGGAATGGAAGCCGAAAGAAAGGATGCCTAGAGGAGCGCTTAAGGAAGAACAGGTTATCGTGAGGCCCACGTAAGCAAAAGTTATGAACAAACGTAGACTATGAGTTAAAAGAAAAAACGAGTTAAAGGAAAGATGCTATTAACTAAAACTCTTGTTTAAAAAAAACAAAACCCTTTGCTTTTGTGACTCACTCCCATCAGGGGCATGATGCCGGGCCGGATCCAAGCCTCACCCGGGCTCATCTCGGCCCCTCTGAGGCACTGGCCCCATCGAGCCTGCCCCCCCTCCTGCCAGACCCATGGCCCAGAACACCCTACATCCAGGAGGCTGGCCGGGCGGCCGGGAGCACAGCAGGCCTGAGAGGTGCCTCTTAGAGGGAGCAGAGGCCGGGTTCACGCGGCACCGCCGCCCCCCCCCCCAGCTGGAGCAGTGAGGACACGTGCCTCCCGGAGTCCCACACCCCGGGGACACAGTGCGCCCGCCCAGAGTGCACTACCGCCCACACACGCGTGCGGCTCCACGGCTTCAGGAACAAGATCTAGAACCCTCTTTTGACCCAGCAATTCCACGTCTGGGACTGTGTCTTACAGATATGCCTACACGTGTGCTAAATGACATTTGTCCGGTGTTACTTGATGCCGTGTTTGTAGAAGCAAAAGATTAAGCAACCACATTTCCATAAGAAGGAAATAAAATTCAGGATACATCTATATAAAGTAAGATACTGTTTAAAAAAAATGGGAAAGCATTTTGGTAAGGCAAGATCTTTGAGCTCTCTTAATACATGAAAAATTCTGCAGAAGCGGAATTGTGGTATTGCTACCTTGGGCAGAAAGGAGAAGTAAGAATATATATGCATTTTGTTTGTTATGCGTGAAGTAAGTCTGGAAGGATATAGAAGAAACAACAGGGGCGACCAGCGAGGGAATTGCAAATGGCAAATGGGGACAGTTAAACAGATGGGTTTTATTCGAACCATGCACGGGTACTACTTACTCCAGGTAAAAAGGGGGTGAGGAGGAGCAGTGGACTGTGGTGAGAGGCGGACAGATACCTGGGCAGGCCTAGAGAGGGCAGCTTTGCTTGGTGCTGGTGGGCTCCCAGACCACAGACTCCCACCGGCTGGATCTCAGAATGGCCTCTCATCCAGAATGGCCCATTGCCGCCATGCTGGTCTTCGATTTCCTGAGATTCTGCCTCCCTTCCTGCTCCCCACAGACCCTGTTAGGGAACATGTACTTACTTACTTAGCCCCTGTGTCTCCGTCTCTGTCCAGTCCAGCGGGAGCAGCAGAATGGCCTTCCCGGTAGTTGGGCCACAAGGATGGATGGGGTTTGGGATTCTAACTTCAGTAAGGGTGGAAGAAGGGTGCTCCTGAAGGCACCGTCTGGCCTCTTGGAAGTCGGGCGCTAGGTCAGTAAGGCCCTGTCGGGCTCACATCCTTCCCACGAATGTGGGATTTTACTCAACCCACTCTCTTTCCCTTACCTCTAGAAGAGGCCTACCTGCTTGTCTCGGGAACATCATCCCACCCTGGGTCAAGGCTTCAGGGAGAAGATTTTCAAGGCAGAGACTGGGTGAAGAAGGTCGCCCAAGTAGAGGGAAGGAAGCTGATAGGTTCTTTGGGATTCACAGAATCGGGAAACCCCAGGAATAGGCTTTGGGTCTGAGAGGATGCTCGGGGCTGGGTAACAGCAAGTCTACCATGTTGCCTGCTTTCTCTAGACTGTTTTCCACCTAACCCAGGTCCAGCCCCCAAAGGCCACTTAAACACGGGTGAGCCAAATTGATTCTGATCCCTCTGAACTTCCAACCTGAGCCTCCTTGGCTGTGCCCCCGATGCCCCAGAACTCAGGGGACGGGGTGAGGAAGAGCCTTGACTCTCTGGTCACTCCTCTCTCAAGGCAGCCCCACGTCTGGCGGAGCCCCCCACAGAGCTATCGGCGGCAGCAGAAAAGCGTCGAGGGACACACGCGATACCTCACTGGTGCTTTATTGTACAGAAGAATCCAAATATTTACATCTCGACAATTCTTACACTTCACACAGCTGGAGAGGGCACGGGGTGGGGACCCAGAAGTGATGTGAGGGATACAGGGTGGGTGGGAGGACTTGCTACACCAGAGCAGAGGTAGTTAGAGGAGATGGTGCCAGACAGGATCAAGGATTCTAGCTACTTCCCGTCATCCTCACTCATTCAGGCCCTACTAATTGTTGGAAACTCTTCTTTCCCCTCCCTCAATCCTCAAACCTTTTATTCTTCTTGGAAGAGGAAAATTCGGAAGGAGGTTGAGGAACCAGAGGTAGGGAGAGGAAGGCTAAGAGAAAGCGTAACCAGAGGCTCTGTTAATCCACAGTCTTCAAATCTCAGCACTGAATTAAGGAGTTTTCCTCTTGATATGTGCAGAGGTGCTTTAAAAACCTTGGTCGAATATAGAAAGTTCTCCGCAAGTTGGTCTGAGAAGAAGAGACTGTGGTAGGCACTGTTTGCCAAGGCACAATGCAAGGAGGCCAGGGGAGGACATCCCAAGTCAGCAGCTCCCAACATTTCTACCACCACGGCCCTTTGGATGGATTCATCCCCATGGACACCATTTTGGAAGATTTCACATGCACTGAGTTATTTGGTTTTTGATTTTGGGTTTCATCAAAGACATATAAAACCTTATAGTCTTCTAGTGATTATAATGGAGATAACCAAAAGAGTAAAATACTGACTTGCTAGAAAGTCTGTCAGAAACAAAGAAACTACTTCGCCGCCTTATTTTGGGTAAATGTACAGCATCGACTAGGCTTTCTGAATAAGGAAGATAGTTCATGGTAAATGCCTCCACTCCCTTCCCCTACACCTTTCCTCTGCCCAGAAGGGCCAGACTTGGCACATGCCCAGATCTTTGGGAGTAAATGATAAGAGGACAGTGGCGCTACCCGAGAGCTTGCAGCCAAAAAACACTGACGCCCTTTTCACAGAAGAGGCCACCTGTAGGGGACTGTTCCCATGACTCCTAAACCTCCAACACGTGGCCACTTCACTCCACATTCCACTCAACACTGGCTCCCTGGCCCCAAGGGGAAAAGTGATCACATGGGGTGGGGGTAGCTGTGAGGAAGGGCCTGAAGGACTTCCTAAAAGTCCAGGCTCCCCCAAATCTCACCTACTTTGACATCCCTGGGGCACCTCTGAGAAACGTTCCACATAACAGTCACCAACTCCCAGTACCCAAAGGAGAGCAAATTCCTCCCATAAAAGGCTCTTCGTCAGCCCTAGAAAACAGGAGCCAAGGGTTCTTAACCAATTGCTGAATGAATTCCCCATCATCCAGTGAGTGCCTACTCTGAGGTTCACCCTATGCTAGGAGCCACAGGGTGGATGGGTGATCACAAGGTCAGCACATTTAGCTCCAGAGCCTGTAAGAGTCCAGGCAACTTGCTGGTCAAATGAGGTTTAGAAATACGCCAAGTTCCACTCACGGTCTCTGCCTCATCCCTTCATCCCCAGCCTAGTCAGCCTTGGGGACATGCATCAGCATTTCCACTGGGCACCAGGGGCAGTGGGGAGATAGACGAGAAGATAAACTGCAGGCTAGGAAGGACCTTCTCAGAGTTGTCTTAATAGTAGAACCTCTTTTCTGAGCCTTGGGTTCCCTTTTTGTGTCTCCAAGAATGTCCTAGCTCTTACCTCCTCATCCTGAGATCGAATGCGTGTGTGTTTGGGGTGGGGAGTGCTAGAATGCTCAGAAGCACCTGGTAAACCATAAGGTAGGAAGGTTATGATGGGAGGGGCAGAAGCATCATGCTTCTTTGGGGCATCCAGGGACCCCAGATTCCTATAATGCTTCCTACAAAACAACACATACAATGCAAACATCCCTCTAGTTTGCTGGCCAGGGGCTCCCTGTCCCACAGAGAAGGCAGGACCTGGGATGCAAAGAAACTAGGCTTGTGGCCGGAGTTGGCAAGAGGCTTATGGTGGAGAACCACAGGAAGGCAAGTCAGAGCCAGAAGGAAGCCAAGCAATCATTGACTTCCCTGTGTGTACCCTGCCAGGATCCGGGGACGCACTCTCTTACTAAGGGCAGAAGTTGCACTGGTGGTTAGGCTTTGGGAAGACGGGGGACCCCGTGCGGGATCTCTTTATCCCTGCCCCAGTGAGCGGGGCCAAAGGCAGCCTCTCCCCCATCCTTCCCAGAGCAAAGCAAGAAGGATGGGAAAGTAGTGTGGAGAGTCTTCTCCGGTTGGTGGAATCATCTTTGCCCCAGGTGAAACTCCTACAATAGGGGTTTTCTAGGATCGGTGGCACTTGTGAGGTCACTGGGGAACACTAGGTGGTGTAGACATGAGGGGCCCCAGGAGAGAGCAGTGTTACATTCTGTGAGATGTTAACGGATAGTCCATGAAAACCAACCAAACAAAAACCTGTTGTCAAATATTTTGGGGAAGTGGGTTAAACAAAGTTCAACAGACTTTACCGCTGTGGGAATTCTGGCAGCCGTTACCGTGCTAATATGCACTGTGACTCTCTGAGAAAGGGACACAATGTGTCGTATCTTCTAAAACTGATTTGAACAGAGTCTTTTTGCATGTCCTATCTTGAGATTAACAGGACACAGAATACATTTCGTGTCCAATCCGCAAGTCAAAGGGCAGATGCCCGGATGCCTTTGGCTGCCCCCTTATTGGTCTTTCCCTGTGAGGCCCCCCTGCCCATTGTACCCTGATCCTTGACCTGCTCGATTCCCCATCGCAGTCACTCCTTTGTGCTTCCCTCATCCCTCATTCTCCTCAGCCAGACAGGTGTCCAGATCTCTGGTCCACAGCTTCAGATGTGAGAGGAAAGAGGCCCAGAGGAAGGCCAAGGGGAGGACCCCAGGCCAAGAAGCACATGTTGGTGATGGCCATGGGAGAGAGGAGACCAGTGGAGCCCAGGGCCCCGGGACTGGGCCGTCCTGCTGTGGATCACACTGTGGAGTTTTGGTTGGATTTATTTTACAAGCAGCCATCATTCATGGAGTGGGAGGAGAGGGGAGGGAAGACATGGGAAGAAAAGAGTGAGAAGGGCCATTTATAAGTGTGAGGCAAAGACAGAGCCAGAGGGCTGGAAGGCCCTGCCCACTGACAGGCTCCCACCAGCTGACATGGCTCCCTCTGCCCTGAGCAGCAGTTCTCCATCCATGGAGGGTGGTGGGTTCCCAAAGTGAGTTCCCTCTGGCTCTACAAAATGGCTGCCCTCCAACCTGGGGCCCCCCGGCTGCTGACAGGAGATGAGGGTCACTGAGGGGAAGCCATAGGTCTCCAGCCCGGGAGGCCGCCCTGCCTCAGAAGCTTCCAGAATGAGATCCACATCAGAGAAGGCCACCAGGGCCTGGGTAGAATCGCAGGAGCTCTTCTCCAGCTCGCTGGCAGCAGCATAGGCTAGGGGACCTGGGGTCCCTGGGCAGGGCCAGAGGCGCCGCAAGTCATCCCGGAAGTGGGGGTTGAAGAGCAGGTAGAGCAGCGGGTTGAGGCAGGCAGGCAGGGGTAGTACCACCAGTAGGACAGACTTGACGGCCTCTGGGGTGACAGGGAAGAGCCCCAGCATGGAGGCGAAGCTGAGGAAGGCCACAGGGCAGTAGAGGAGCCCGTCGGCAAAGATGAGCCAGGCCACGTGCCGCACCATGGCGCAGTCCCACACGGCCTCGAAGCCGCCCCGAGGCAGGTGGCAGTAGAGTCTGATGTAGGCAGCGGCCACGGCCAGGAAGCACAAGGAGTTCATCATCACCAGGGCCACGGCAAAGCCCAGCGCAGCCGGCCGGCCCTCGGGCGCGGCGTAGGGCAGGCAGAGCGGGGACGCCCCGTACTCTCCCACCGAGGCGAGGGGCAGGGCCGCGGCCAGCCCGGCCAGCAGCAGGCAGCCCAGGGCCCCCGCTCGGACGGTGCTCAGGGAGGGGGCCTTCCCGTAGGCCCGGACGCAGGAGACGGAGACGCTACACTGCACGGCGGCCAGAGTGAGGAGCAGCACGGAAGCCTCGGACCCCAGGACGGCCAGGAAGCCTGTGGCCTGGCAGCCCAGCCCCATCTCCCAGCGGGCTCCATACTGTGCGAACTGGCCAAAGGTCAGGGCGTCCACGGATGCTAAGAGGCCACAGGATATGCCGGTTAGGGCATTAGCACCCGCGATGGCACCGATGATGAACTTGACTGGGGGCAGAGGGCCAGGCCCGCCTGTGAAGACACTCAGCAGCACCAGCCCGTTACAGAGCACAGAGAGCAGCACGATGGCCCACACAGCCAGCCGGATGCCCCAGCTCTCGAAGAGGTGCTCGCAGGGCTTGAAGGGGCCTGCGGGAGAGGGGATGAGACATTACCCCTAGGTCCAAGGCTGCTGGGCCTACGTGCTGGGGATGAGGCTGGGGAGGCTGACACAGCCTCTGTCCCCAGAGAACTCCTGGGCTGACAGGAGCTGACTTGGTCTCTGAGGACTGTCAGGTGGGGTGGGGGATAGGGGGCAGTGGGCACATATACGCAGCTCTTCTTCCAAGGAGCTGCAAATGCAGGGAACACTCACCCAATACATGCAGAAATAGAAACACGTAATAAACAAATTTGTACACAAAGTACACAGCGCAAACCCAGGCATTGAGGAAACGTTCAGCAAAGCAGACTTTCCAAAGCATTTCGGAGCAAGGAAGGGGTGAGACAGCATACAGGAGTGTGCCATAAAACGGGGGCATCTGAACTGGGATATGGCTGAGCTGGAGACACAGAGGTGTTGGGGGCTGCCCGGAGAGTGACCAGTCCGCATCCCAAGGCTCTGCTTCTCCCAGTCAGTGCCCAGGGATCCGATAAAGACCCCACCGTGGATGAGGTGTTGTACCTGGCTGGCTCTCCCTTGCTCTGTGGCGGGGAGAGAGATCACAGTTGGTACTCACAGAGTCCATCGGTATTCAGAAAGAAAAGCATAATAAGTAAATGAAAACACAGATGATTCTGGGTTTTTCCAACCTGGTTTTGTGCAAATGGTTGTGATGGTGGTGTTTTCCATCTCTCCCCTCAGGTTCTGTCCTTAAATCACCCTGTAACTTTGGACATGTTATGTCTTCATTTCTTTTGGCTTCAGACTCCTCTTCTGCAATGTATTTCTAGTAGCTTGGGAATTTGAGAGGCTTTTGTGGGAACTATTTTTTAAACATATTTTTTTCCCGACTACCATATAATAGATGGTCATTGCAGAAAGTTTGGAAAATAAAACATGGAAAAATTAAAACTGCTTATCATTCCACCTCTCCAAAAGAACTCATCGTTTTGGTATGTCTCCTCCCATTTTTTAAAAGATACATACAAACATATATGTTTTTATGAGACTGACGCGCTACCTACTGCGCTAACGAGGCACCTAAAACATATATGTTTTTAAACTAAACTGGGATTTTCCACATATAGGCTTTAATTCCCTTTCTTAAGTTAAAATTTTATTATGCACACTTTCCCAAATCTTTATCTTCCTCCAAAATGTTTTCCATGTCCGCGTAGTAAATACTTGCCCATATGGATGTACCATAATTTATCTGACCACTTGTACGATCTATCTTCAAAGCAAGTTCAAGCTGGACTTTGCCTTTTGGAGCCTCCTCTTTTACCTCAACACTGCTGATTATTGGTTTTCAGAGGCGAAATTTCTATGGCAGTGTGAAGCCTGTGGGTTTCCAAGTCAGGAAGAAAACACCACCTGTTTCCTCCAGACTGCGTTGGTGTTCTTGCTCTGGGATGACACTAGAGGGCGTGCTATAGCCACTGAGTGCTGCGAGCAGGTGCTGGCAGTCCTTGAGCACTGTTTTAGCTCAGAGAAAGCAAGAGAGGTGGCCAAGGGACACGAACCAAAGACAGAGAGAAAACGGGAAAATGGAGGGGAGATGAAATAGAGAAGCACACTGTTCAAGAAAGAGAGCAGAGAGGGATGGAGAAGGCAACCTTTCGGAGGCCCATCTGACTCTAGGATTCTGTGACTCTTAGACTGAGGGGGTGCTCAGAAGCAGCGCCACACACCACCCAGAACAATGGGGTCAAGACATTCTTCACTGCTTCTCTCTTCAGTGAGAGACACTTTCTCTCGGATGTTTAACTTATTGGCTGATCTTTGCTTTGACTTCCCTCTCCCCGCAGTCGCCCCTCCCCTACTGTTGTTCCAAATGGCCACCCAAGGGAAGAACTCTAGCTCCTTCCCCAAGAATCACCAGAAGAGGTTGTCTTCCCCTCAGAATGTTGGCTTTTAGGCAGAGAAGGCGCCTGAAGTATGGTTATAAACATGCCACGCTGAATGGGCATCTCATCTAAATACTTGGGTACTCCTCCCCCAGTCCTGCCCCCAACCCCGTACCAAGGCACCCATCTCACCTGGAATGGGGCTGCACTGGACACTAGGGTGTGGCTTTGTGTCCTCCATCTCCAGCTGGAGCTCGTCCAGATCCAGGTCATCTGAGAGATGAGACCAGAAGGTGGCTTGGGGGCCAGGTCTTGGTGACAATCAAGCCCCATCTTTCTCCAAATGCCCACCTCTTTAAGCTGCCATCCCCAGCTCATTCTGCTCGGCACAGGTCATCCCAGCAGCCCTGCACATCTGTTCTACTCTTGGGTGAAAAGAGTCTGTTCCTATTATTTACATGTGGATTATTTGCATTGTCTGCTCTTTACGGCAAATTTTCATCTGAGACTTGCTTGTCTTATCCTGTAACTGAGCACGCGCGTCCCCTCCAGGCAGCCTAGTTATTTTTGCTAGGTTAGCACGTGTTAGAGTTACCGTGTTAGAGTTAGGGTGGAGGCTGCCTTAAAAATGGGAGCTGGTAATCAAACAGTTCTCCACACTGGCCAGTCCCCCACTGTAATTCCCTGTCCAGTTGTGAACACCATGTGCAAGAAAGAAAATCTTTCTACTTTTATTTTTTTTTATCTTTGGAGAAAGAGAGAGATAGAACACCCAAGTTCAGGGTTGAGGGGCAGAGGGAGAGGGAGAGACAGAATCTTTATTTTTTTTTAAGATTTTATTTATTTATTTGACAGAGAGACAGAGAGAGAGCAGAAGTAGGCAGAACAGCAGACAGAAGAGGGAGAAGCAGGCTCTTCGCTGAGCAGGGAGCCCCATGCAGGGATCTATCCCAGGACCTTGGGATCATGACCTGAGCTGAAGGCAGATGCTTAACCAACTGAGCCACCCAGGAGCCCTGAGAAAGAGAATCTTAAGCAGGATCCATGCCCAGCACAGAGCCCAAAACGGGGCTTGATCCCATGATCCTGAGATCACTACCTGAGCCGAAATCAAGAGTCAGACACCCAGGTGCCCCAGGAAGGACATCTTCTTAAGACAGAGTAGTGAGCTGGACTATATTCAGAGGAGGTGAACCAGGGAGAGTGAACGAGTAGAAGCCACACACTTGAGAAATGGTCAAAGCCACTGGGGGATTAACTTAGGCAAGGCAAGACTCAGTGGGAAGACTGTGGCTGTCCTCCAGGAGCTGAAGTCCCATCAGGCATAAAGGAACTGTGCTCATACATGCTGTGTTGGTGCAGAGGATAGAATCAGGAAGGGTCATAGAAGGAGGTGACTTAACAATTCAAATGAGCTTTCCTTGTCACTAACACAAATAAGCTCCCACACTTAGAGCTGACAGAGAGGTGGGCCTGAGGTCCCAGGGGCCGCATGCCATGCCTGCCATCTGCTGGGCTTCGGGCAAGGGCAGAGCAACTTGGGGATGAGGAAGACACGGTCCTGGTCTCAGGGAGCTCATGGAGACAGAAGAGGATCCGGCAGTCACGGCAGTGTGAACCGTGTCAACTAACAGATATGTGTGCCAGTGAGGCTAAGAGTCTCTGAGCTCCTGTACCAGCTCCACACAGCGAGCCGTGGTCTTCACGGTCTCATTAACCTTTCCGGTGGCCGCATGTGGCAGGTGTCCTTTGACCTCATTTGACAGATGAGAACACTGAGGCTCATGGAAGCGAAGGCACTTGCCCCAGGTCTCCCAGTCGGTGTGCAGCAGGGCGGAAGTCTGACCTGGTCTGTCTCACTACAGAGCCCAGGTACTTAACTGTTATGCTTTCCTGTTGGAGGGGGGCAGCCTGGAAGGAATGTGGGGACAGCTTTACAGATGCACGAGCTGGGCATCATTTGTCCCCAGAGGTGCTGGAACAGAAAGTCCCAGATAAGAGAAAGGGCACTTCTAAGCGGGGTGAGAGGCAGGACTAGATCATCTTTACCAATCCTTCCCATTCTAAATCTAGACCCTGCGGTTCCTTAGCCTGAGAAAATAGGATTACAAAGATAAATCCATTGTTAAAGAAACTCTGTAACTTGTTTGAATCAAGTAGGAGTTTTTTTTCTCCTCTTAGTCACTATGGCAGGGTTTCTTAAACCAGAGCCTATGAACTCCAGGGGTGTTAGGGATACCTTGGGAGTCCAGAAATTCTACAAGAATTTTGAAATGATCATCTTAAACATCTTATCATTTATAAAGACAAAACGCTTGTTTGCAGCAATAATTCATCACCGAAAGACTATTTTTTAAGAATAAGACTTCAGGAGCACCTGGGTGGCTCAGTGGGTTGGGCCGCTGCCTTTGGCTCGGGTCATGATCTCAGGGTCCAGGGATCGAGTCCCGCATCGGGCTCTTTGCTCAGCGGGGAGCCTGCTTCCCTCTCTCTCTCTCTCTCTCTCTGCCTGCCTCTCCATCTGCTTGTGATCTCTCTCTGTCAAATAAATAAATAAAATCTTTAAAAAAAAAAAAAAGAATAAGACTTCAGTTTCTCTAGTGAGACTAGGCAAGGTGTCTGAGGCCCCGAGTGGTAGGAGAGCCCTGCTTCTCTTCTGAAGGACGCCTGTAAGGCACCGGGCTTCAATGACAGTGCCCCGTGGGCTCGTCCTCCACCACACACTAACAAGGGGTGACTCTGTGTCATGCTTGTCCCCATCTTTGACTCATGTGGTTTGTTTCCTTCCTCCCCACTTAAAGGGTAAACACCTTCAGTTGGACATTTTCCCAGGAGGCAGGAAGGCTCTGTGGAGCTGCCCTTGGCCCAGACACCATCAGGGCGGGGAGGAGGCCGAGGTGTGCCCACAGAGTGCTGGCATTTCCTCTCCTCTCTACCTTTTATTCCCTGCCACCCCGGCTCTCCAGAAAGGAGCTCAGCAATTCTTTGAAATCAGAACGCATGAATGAAATGCACAGGCTGAGGCCCGCGGACTCCGTCTGAGGCTGGGAAAGTCACAGCCAAGGTGTTAAGTAACCACTCTTGAAACGAGGAGGAAATCAAATCTGGCTGCAGCCGAAGCTCCTGGCTTTCTTCCTCAAGGCTTATTAGCTCCCACAGGAAGTGGGGGGCCCTGCCCCAGCTCCCGTTACCAGCGGCAGGCAGCCCACGATTCTGACGCCCTGTGGCTCTCCAAGACCTAAGCCTGGTGGAAAGTTTCACCTTGAGGAAGGAAAGTTTCCATTCCTCCTTCCAGCCCCCTGAGGGAGTGTACAGCAGACAGACATCCGGGAATGTCCCCTGGGGACAGCTGTCTGCCGGCCCAGAGCCAGCCTGGCCTCTGGGCTCTTCAAGGGGTCCTGACGCCCTCCCCGGGGAGGGGTCTGGGAGAGAGACCCCAGAGACCCCTTAACTGCTTGTGGAATACTGGCCTCCATAAGCTGTGTTCCAAACTACACAACACGCCGTTCCTCCTCACATACACGGGGAGGCCCCCGCCCCTGTTCCCAGTAGTAAGAGTGGCAGGTAGTACCAGGGGTCATGCTTTGCTCCCTATGACCTGTGAGATATGTAGTATAGTTCTCACTGTACAGATTAAAAAAAAAAAAAACAAAAACAAAAAACAAGGCTCAGTAAGGTTGAAGAGCTTGTCCTGGGCAACACAACTGGTAAACGGTGTCATTGGGTTTAGAACCCAGGTCTGTCTACACCACCATAAGATGCTTTTCTTACATGTTTTCGTTCTGACTTTTCTGTTTCGCTTCTCCATGGACATACTGTGGAGAGGGGGTTAGAGACTGAAAACGAAATTCAAATATCAGGGGCCCTTTTTTGCTTCCTCCTGATTCTACCTGTGTTCTGTCACATGGAGTGACGGTGAGGGGGACAGAAGCCCTCCCCGCTGCCCTCTATCTAAGACACCGTTGGCAGATGGTCTCTCGGAGCCCCCTCAGCTGCCTACTTCCACCCTTCCTTCTTTTACAACTGTTCTAGAAAGAGACCCATGTGGCCCTTCTCAGCAAGGTCCTCTTGCAGCCAGTGGCCTCTGAGGGACAGGAGGACTTGGGAGAGTGATAATCTCCCACGCTGTTCCACTTGGCTCTAGGACATATAGTGAGGGGACTTTTTTTTTTTTTTTTAAACGGAGGTTTAATTTAATTGACTTAATTCAATCCTGCTTGGCTCAGGTTGATTTAGAAAATGGGTGTCCTCTCTGAGAATGAAATCACAGGGCCCATGTAGCCAGGAGGCAGCCATGGAGAAGGAACGTGTGAACCACGAGGGCAAGAGTGCTCCACAAGATGCAGCTTGGGAAGCACCTTGGGGACCAAGAAGGGCGTGACAAATATGGAAACATTACTACTGTCCTTGTCATCATCTTCTCCCCAAGCACCTTTGGGCTACGTTCTTAGACAAGATGCAAACAGAGGTCACCTCCCAGGTCACCCTTGGGGTTTGCCTCCGCAGCCCCTGCCAGACCCCTCTCAGGGTCCCCCGGGCCTCCTCCCTAACTTCTTCTCCACGGCCACCTACCCGCCCTGCCCAGGAGCCCCATCACTCACAGTGGTTCTCAGCTTGTCCGGCAAGAAGGCCTGGGGGTCTCTTGGGAGCCTCCTCCTCCTCAAGGTGAAAGTCCTCAGCCTCCCACTGTCCAGAGGCCTTGAAGAAGCTGGCACAGACGCCATAGGCACAGCACTGGTAGGCATAGGGTACCTCCAGGATCCTGGGGGCCGAGGGGGCACAGGGGTAAAATGAGCTGTCTGAGGAATGGTTAGGCGGCCCACCCAGGGACCCAGCACTCAGCACCGGCCTTTCAACCCCAAAGCGCCCCGATGACAGTGCAGGCGGCCCTCTGGGCTTTCTTTGTACGGATCCTACAGCCTGGCTCCTGCCTCTGAAGGGCTCTGAGCATCTGCCAATCTTTTCCTCACTCATCTTGAGAATGAGATGGGAAGATAAACTTTCTGTCCTTTATGGGGTCCCCTCAGTAGGCTCAGGGATGGGACCAGCTCACCCAAGATCACACAGCACTCCAGTGCTCTGCTCCCCTCCCAGCCAGCAACTCTTTTTTTGAGATCTCAGGAGACAGGGATTCTCATAGTGACTCTTGCTTCACCCTTGCCCTGTCCCCCAGCCCCACCCCTGGGCAGAGCAGAGCTGAATCTGGTGCCCTCTGAAGGCGAGGGCTGATGCCCCAAGGCAGCTCGTTAGCTGGCAGTAGGGGCGGCCTGGGCCACACAGGCTGTGCTGCCGCTGCAGGCAGAAGGCCTGGATGTCATTAGCACCAGGGACCGGTCGGGCGGCTTGTTTTCCACTCCTCGGTGCCCTGGGCTCGGCCCTCACCGCAGGGGCCCAGATGCTGCTCAAGTGAGGACAGGCAGTCTGTGTGCCCCGAAGGGGACAAGGAGCAAGGAGGTCCGGGGGCCTGCACCTCATCTTCCTCCTGTCCTCACAGGAGGTCTCAGCAGCCTCAGGGCTGCTGCTTGGGACAGAAAGAAAAGCTGTGAATGAGATGAGGAAGGGGAGGCACGAGCCCTTCCCACTGAGCAGTGACCAAACCCTATGCCTCTGGGCCATCAGGTTTTTCTCAAGGTGAAGCCCCATGGCTTTGCTCTCTCTGTCCCTCCTTGGCCTCCCCAGCTACTCCGGGGCAAAACTATCTGGGAGTGGGGGAAAGCCAGACCCTCACCTCAGTTTTGGGAAACTGTCCTTGGAGAAGGCCTGGGAGAGAGCCAGGTTCCCTTTTAGCTTCAGATGCATCAGGCCCCCAAGTCCAGACAGGGGCAGTGTGGCCAGCTGGTTGTCCGTCAGGTCCCTAGGACAGTGCATGGTCAGGGTTATTGGCAGTCAGTGGGAATGATGAGGGGGCAGGGCTGTGCTGAGGGTGTGACCAGGGTGCCTGGGATGGAAGCAAGAGGAGAGGAGCAGAGGACAGAAGATCAGCAAAGAGAGACAAAGACACGAAATGCTGGAGCAGGAGGATGGTCAGGGATTGCTAGAGGCACCACCCCTAACTCACTCACTCATTCATTCATTCCTTCATCAAATACTGGGGGCCAACTATATACTAGGGATTGCTCTAAGGTAATGTCAAGCCATCCCAACTCATAGGTCACAGAGTTCCTTAACCACAGCTCCTATGCCCAGTTCCCAGTCCCATCCGAGGGTCCCTGTCCACCCCCCTAGGGCATCTGCCTGTACTTGCCTCCCCCTATTCCCCCACTTTTCTGACGACATGAGAGGCCAGAGTCAAGGATTGGACAGAGCTGGCCTCTGACTACAAGCAGGGGTTTGGTCATCTGTTCTGTTTTGGGGGCTGGCTTTGTAGCCAGAGATGAGGACATGCACGGTCTTCTACTGGAGACACATTACAGGGAACCAGTACTCCAAACCAAACAGCAGCACCACAGACTGTGCGTCGTGGAAACAGCCTGGACTGGAAGGTAGGAAACCTGGCGCTGTCACCGACTCCCTGCATAACCAAGGGGAATCACAAATTTGCCTGAGTTTCAATGTCCTCATCTTTCAAGGGGATAAAAATATCCACCCTACCTATCTGGCAGGAGCAGAGCAAACAGGAGAGGGAAGACCGAGGTGTGAGTTTTGCAAGTCTCTGGCCCAGAGCCTAGAGAGTGGCAGACAGGAGGGGCACTGTGAACCTCCTGGAAGGCTTGCATTCTGGCCTTGCTTTGAGCGGGCTTCTCCCCTGGGCCTGGAGGCCTCTCCTGTGAAGTAAGGGATTGGGCTAGATGATCTCCAAGGCCAGGACTAGAGCTAGCCCGTGGAGTCTGGGTGTTAATCAGAAAAGGGTCCTATTAGGATGGACACATCTTTGGGACATGGATGGAAGCAGCCAGTCAGTTCCCTCTTGGGTGGGAGCCCTTGTGCAGTACACAACCTGCACCACAGTGTGTGACAGTCCCACCAGAGGTCCCTTCCAGCTCTGACCTATTGACCATGCAGCCAGCACTATATGCTCCCTGTTTGCAGCCTGTGTAATTTAGGGAACCTGTGAGCCTCTGCCTCTCTGCAGAATGGCAGCCCTCTAGTGTTACTGCTCATGTGGGGGACTGTTGAGCTGAGACCCTGGCTCCCACACCTGCTGCCACTGTCCCAGGTTGTGAAGGAGTTTTGGGCTCTAACCTCCTCTCTGTTGGCACATGTAGAGGCTGGGGGAGGGCCTGAGACCAGAGGGGGTGGGGGCACAGGGCACTGAGGCCACTAAGATGTTGCCAAATGTTAGCAGATGAGGTTCCAGAGCTTGCAGGAGTTTATCAGGACCCATGGCTTGTCAAACGGACCGTCAGAATGACTGATGAGGCTGGGATGTGCGGTCAGACATTCGTGCATGTCCCCACTCTGGGGTGGGTCCTCCCACCCCTGCCCACCCCCACCCTCCGCTAGCCTAGGGTCCCCACTGGTCTCCATCCAGCGGGAGGAGGGTGCAGAATGCACTTACAGCTTGACTAGGGAGCGTAGGGTCACGAAGGCCTCAGGGTGGATGGACCGGATGGAGTTACAGCTCAGGTCCCTGTGCACAGAGAGGGGATTACAGGTGAGACCCAGGACATGTGCAGGGCTCGCCGTTCCCCTCCTGAGTTCTCCTTCTCACACTCCCCATCTGAGCTGCCCCCAGGAGCAGAACCCTCAGCCTTTCAGGGAAGGTACCTGCTGCCTGGCTGGGGCCACAGAAAAGGGGATTTGGCAGATTGGCCTCAGAATCTCATCAGCCCCTGGGCACCAGCTGGAGAAGTGGCTTCAGAAGCCATCTGGAAGGGGAGGCACCTCTCCTGGTATATGTGTGTGTGTATGCGTGTGTGCGCGTGCGCTGGGGGCAGGGATACCGAGCAGGGAAGACTTGTGCCTGCCACTGCCACGTACACTGTGGGTATGGAGTGTGCCCGAGAGAGGGGCACAGTGGGCCCCCATAGGGTCCAGTCTGGGATGCTGCAGGATACTCACAGGGCTCTCAGGGAGCTCAGCTGGCTGAAGGTGTCTGCTCCGATCTCCCAGATGCGGTTGTGCTGGAGGCCTCTAGGGCAACAAGAGAGACTAGATGAGCCAATAGGCTCAAACCCTGGCCCCGTTCCACGCCCCCCGCGCACTATGAGGAAGAAAGGAGAGCCCCCCACTTCTCCTGGCACGGGAAGAAAGGGCCCGCGGAAGTCACCAGAATTAAAGGGAGCACAAGGGGATCCGGTTGCCTTGGGTAAGTGGGTCAGAAGACAAAGCCACAAAACCATCCCTGTGGCCCAGAAGGGAGTCAGTTTCCACGGTTCCCACCGGGGCTGGCTCCCAGCCCAGGCAACCTCGCTCCTGCGTTCTTCAGACCTTAGTCCAGCAGCAGAGCACTGCCCCGCCCTTGGATGACCCAGTGACTGGCCCAAGCTGGGGGGTGGAGCTCAGTGGACTGCTTGTCTGAATGGGAGATGGAGCGTGTCCCTCTGTAATGCTGAAGACCCTCTTTCCTTGGGCATCTAGACAAACAGGACAGACCCTCACACCCCTATCCTGCCTGGGCCCCAAAAGGCATTGCCCTACCTGGGGTCAAGGGACAGACAGGGAGGCTCAGGAGACCCACCAGGCTTGAAAAAAACCCAAAACAAACAAACAAACAAAAAAAAACAAAAACAGAAGCTGAGTGAAAAGAGTTTAGAGAATTTTTTAGGTGATTTTTTTCCTTGTCAAATTTGAATCCTGGGATTCTTCTCCTATGTGTGAGTGTGTCCCACCTCCTAGTGCTGATGTGATTCTGGCCCTCCATTGGCCCTAATCACTACTACCTTTCATTGTTGTGGCTGACCCCCAATGAGCCACCTTGAGACTGACGGGGTGGGTCCATCGTCGGTGGTCCCTGGAGGCCTTGTCTAGGCCTCTGCTGAGCTCCCAGCCCTAACCCTTGGGAGGGTCAACCAACTCAGAGAAGGGAGAAATGTCCGAGTGTGCTCCCTGCCCACCCCCCTCCCCTCAGACTTGTCCCGAGTCTGGCTTGCATGCCTTCACCTCGCTCCCACACCCCCAACTCACATTTCCTCTAGTTTCTGACACCTGTGCAGGCTGGGCAGCTCCTCGATTTGATTATGAGACAATTCCCTGGGGGAAGAGAGAGCGAGAGAGAGAGAGAGAGAGAGAGAGCAAGACCGGGTGAGGCTGGGGGCCAGGAGAAGCAGCCCCGCCAGGATGTGCCTTCCTGTCAAGCAGCTGAGGGCTGGGAGGACTCTGCAGGGATGTGGCTGTTGACACGCCTCCCAGCAAGGGGACTTCCCTTCCTCCTGCTGAGTCC
This sequence comes from Lutra lutra, assembly GCF_902655055.1. Classification (NCBI taxonomy): domain Eukaryota; kingdom Metazoa; phylum Chordata; class Mammalia; order Carnivora; family Mustelidae; genus Lutra; species Lutra lutra. The sequence continues at coordinate 41,708,391 of NC_062292.1, read as the reverse complement.
CAAGGCCTAGGGGACCCTAGGAGGGTCCTGGGGGAAGGGAGACAGGAAGTGAGAGGGGCACAGAGATGAGAAAAGGAATAGAGGATGCCGGGGCTCTGCGACAGCCAGCAGGGACCATATCAGGCCTTACTGGGCAAGCCAGTCACCACCAACCCAAGAAACATCCCCGTAGTCCCCACGCACAGAGTCCCGAGGTGGGGGAGGGGGGGTAAGCCTGGGCCTGTGGAGATCATCTGGCTCAACCCCTTCATTAACAGATGAGGACTCTGAGGCACAGGGAAGGGACAGAATCTGCCAAGGACACACTGCCAGTCAGTGGCAAGGCTGGAAGCTGAGCCCACGTCTCCAGACACCCAGGCTAGCACAGCTGCGGACACAGTGTCTCCTGGGTCAGCCTCCCCATCCTGAGCTGTGGGTCCATGTGGAGAAGCCTCACATTCTGAACGGATTCAGGAGGGAGAACAAAACTCCCCTTGACTTCATAGGCCACTTAAATGCCTCCATGCTTCCGGAAGACCTTAATGTTCTTACTAGATAAGCAATGCCACTGGCTGAGCAGCTTTTACGTGCTAGCACTCTGTGCTGTGTGCTGGACAGACATTTTTTTCAACCCTCACACATTTATCCATATTTTACTGATGAGGCATTGAAGCCGTGAGACGTTAGAGAGTGAGTCCAAATTCATACAGCTACTAAGGGGCAAAGCTGGGCCTTAAACCCTGGTCAGACTCCAAAGGCTATTGTCCCTTTGCCCCGAGCAAGAGAGGACAGCCCAGTCCCTCCCGAGCAGGTACTCCGCAGACTGTCCCATTCTCCAGCAAAAGAAGTAACCCAGAGGGACAGAAGCAGGAGGGGCCTCTGCTCCAGCCCATGGGAGCAAGGGCACAATGCCAAGACTGGGGAATACTTGTGAGCCACTCACAGCACTCGGAGCCTGGGCAGCTGCTGGCACATCCCTGGTGGGAGCAGCCGGATGCCTGCACGGGTCAGAGTCCTGCAGAGAGAGCAGAGACAGAGCTGGCACCAGGCCCTGCCATCCCTGGCCGCTGCCTCCAGCTGTGGGCCTGATGCTGACATGGAGCACAGAGCTGACAGAAGAGAAGTGGCAGAAGGCACAGGGCAGGGGTGGGGCTATAGGGAGAGAAAGGAGCAAGTCTGGCATCTGAGCACAGAGCTCCCCTGGGACTGGAGGCGGGTGGGGGTGGGCAACAGAGAGAGACACAGCCCAGGGGCTCTCTGCTTGGCGGACAGTTCCTGCTTGCGCAGCCCACACCCCACCCACCCATCGGGTCCCCACCCATTGTCCCAGAGAGGTCTCCGGCAACACGGGGTATGTAGGACAGGAACTAGAATCTCGTCTGCCCTCCTTAGAGAGGGGGGGCATAGCCATGGGCAGGGAGTAGATAGGAAAAATGAAACAAAACAACCCCAGTGGAGCCATGGGAACCTTGCACAGAGTCTGCTCCCCGTGCCCCAGGGAAGGGGGAAGGGGTGGGAAAGAAGGGAAGGACCTGGGGCTGGGACAGAGAGGGCTGTGGGGCAGTTTTGGCTAGGGACAGGGTGTCCCAAGAAATACCCAAGGCCAAGGTCATTCTTGGGGAACTATTACTTCCCTCATGGAAAATTTTCCAGATGCCAGCAAATCTCGGGGAAGACAACAGAGGCACAGAGGAGAGAGAGTTCCTGTCTGGGCCATGCCATGAATGAGCTGTGTGATGGGGGGCAGGGCAGTTGGCTTCCTAACACTCACTCTGGGTGTTTGCTTGATTGTTCCATTCATCCTCTTAAATGTGTTGAGGTCCTACTGTGTTCTGGTACCCCTCCCCCACTCCACAGGATATAATAATAGAACATATGAGGAAGTCCTTGTTGAAATCGTGATTCAGAAAGGCAAAGGAGATGTGTTTCCACAACTCTTCTCCCCTGTCACGGGTCTTCAGGATGCTCACAGCTTGGGGTTAGGAACTCCGAAGGCATGCCTGAAAAATCCAAGCATGGTCAGGAGAAGACCAGCCTCCTCACCCCAAACCATCTGCTACCCCTGGCCTTGCCTGGCAGTGCCACATCAGGAGATGGCCATGGATCCCTGGGGCTGAGCCAGGTGACCTCTGGGCCAGGCTGGAGCCAGCAGCAGAAGCAGGCCAGATAAGGGCCAAGCAAAGGATCCTTCCAGCAGCCTTCCACGGGACAGCTCCTGGGGGTGGAGCAGGGGCATGGATGAGGTGGAGGGTGAGGGTCCCCACTCACAGGATCTCCAGGCTGGTGGTCCCTTTGAGATCTGGGAACTCCTGGATGTCCGTGGCACCATTCAGGGATCTGGAAGCAGACGCGACACACTCTGAAGGGTGGGGTCAGAGCATCTCGATATCTGGGCTCCCCACCATCACTGATCTCCCCTGGAGAGAAGCTACCTTTTGGGAAAATGTCATCCTTCACCCGGCCTCAAAAATACCCCAGCTACTCAGGGCCTGTAGGGGAGGGGCTTTGCTCAGCAGGGTCCAAACCGCTATTTCCTTAAGTTGGCCCAGCCCCCTAGAGCCCCGGCAGAGCCCCCAAACTGGCATCTGGGTCCCAGCATGCAAAACACAACAAATGCACAAACAAAAAAAATATAGGCAAGGGACATGGGAATGGACTCTAAAAGGCTCCAAGGTGGGTGCTTCTGAAAAAGTTCTTGGCTACAGGGGTTTGCTTATTAGAGTCTGAGAAAGGGTCTCCCCTAAATCGTCATCCGCTAAAGCGTTGTCACCACCTCCCCACTGGCTCTCTCCCAGACAGCTTTAGACAGATGGCTTTTCCCCTCCCCGCCATCCCCTGCCGGTGAGGACAGGGCTGAGGACAGGGACCCAACCAGAGCACAGCAAAAACGGGTCCTGCCAGACCACAAGGAGGCAGTGTAGGGTCCAGAAAGGAGCCTCTCGGAGCTGGAGACCAGGGGCCTAGCTCACGGCAGAGCAGAACCCCGGGAACCTCGAGATCCATCCACAAAATGTGCTAACACCACCTGCCTCATGTGGTTAGAAGGGCAGTGAAACGTGATAATGGACATGAAGGGGAAGGGTGCACTTGAAAAGGCTAGTTATGCTCCTGGGATGCCCTATGTCATGTGTCAGCCGTGGAAGATTTTTGAAGAAGTGGGACTTGGGCTGGGAATGAAAAGAATGGGAGAAAGGAAACAAGGGAATGCCGTCGGGCCCAAAGTAATAAAGGTGGTATGGCAAAGGGCCGAGGGGTCCATGCTCCAAGGTCATTGGAGAAGCAGACCCTTATCCCAGTTGTTGGTTTCTGAAGCAAAAGTTTCTGGAACAGCTCTGTCGAGCAGGACCCTGAAGACACCAGATCAGACTCCTGGGCTCTGGAGGAGGGCCCTCTTTCACTCATCTGGGATCCGGGAAGAAGCCACAGGGAGCTAACTAGAGGCTGATTAGAGCAGCCGGGTCCAGGAATAGTCCTGAGCCGAGCAGAGGCCGCAGCGTCGGAGACCAGGCCTCGCAGTGGGGGCAGCACCCTGCTGGTGTGACACCTGCAGAAGGGAGGCCAGAGGCAGCGGGAAGGAGGGAGGCCTGGGGGAGGTCCAACTTACAGTGTGTGCAGTTTAGGCAGGTACTGGAACGCTGACCTCCCCACAAACTGGATTGGGTTATCATAAAAGTGTCTGGAAGAAAAAGACCCAAACATCGAATTTAGTTACTTGGCCCTTTGAGCTGAGACCCCGGCCGATCTCTGCTTTGTCCAGGAAAGCAGACCAGGAAAGAACACACCAGGGAAGGCCCCCCCTCACAGAGTCCTGCCTCCCCAGGCCCTGGCCCCTCTCCCAAAAAAGGCACAGCACCAAGGGACAGAGAAGTGAGGACTCACATTGTCTGCAGCAGAGGGTTCCCCATGAAGGCCTTTTCTGGGATGGCCTTGATGTTGTTGTTATGGAACCCCCTGGAAGACAACACCACGAGTCAGTAAAGACTTGGAGAAAGGTGTGGAGAGGGAGAAACAGAATTCCATGAAGCTTCCAGAAAGCTGATTAGAAGGGCCATAATACCAAAGAGATGGCAGCCCGAGATTCCAGGTTCACCTCTGCCTGGGATGTGTCTGCTTCATTCCATCACACACCCGTCCTTTTCTCTGACATTTGTGAAAAGTAGAGCCTTAGGGAGCAGAAGGGTGGGGGAGCAACTTGGGGGCAGTAGGCTGAGTTCAGACCCCAGGACATGCGTCCTCTCCTCAGTCCCATGTGGCAGGAAACCCACAGGGTCCCCAAGAGGTAGCTGAGGGTGTGTGAGAAAAACAGAGCTTCTGGGGGTTGCAGGAACGAGAGATGTCCCCCAAATGGAGGCTGGCTTGGTCTTCAGGCCCGGAGACTAAGGAATCTAGAAGGACAACACCACAGAATGGGGGAGAGGCAGCGGGTGTTGAGGGACTGGGTGGCCTCATGAGGAGGTGAGAAGGGAGGGACCCTCTCCAGGACCTGCTCCAGGTCCCAATGTCCAGGGCTCTGGAAGCCAGGAATTACAAGTTTGGTTAGTTGGGGGGAACATTACAAGATAAAAGTTGGACTGAGAAACACATGATCCAGGCTGAGCAGACCCCTCTCAGCCACCCTCTTTTTCATGGGAGATTTCTAGTGTCTCCTCATGCCTTCCTTGCCTCCACTCCTCTCTCTCCTCCCTCCCCTCCCCTTATTATTTCCACTTTCATGCTCTCCCCACAGGTCCCCGCAGACACCCCCAGCCCATGCGACCCACCTAGGCTGCTCCCCCAACTCTCTCATTTCTTTGTTAACTCACTCGTTATACGTTCTTGGACTCCTCCTTTGTGCCTAATGCTGAGCTAAGCTAAGCTCTGAGAGATTTAGAAGTTTAGAGGCCTTGTCCTCAAGCAGCCTTCTCTCAATAAACAGAGAGATACAGAGACAGACAGACAGACAGGCAGGCAGACAGACAGACACACACATACACAGGCACACTCTTATACGCATTGGCGATTCATCGGCAGAGGAGGACTTCCAGTAGTTTCTCACCCCGACCCTTCCCCCCGAGGTGGTCCAGTTGCTCCTTCTCGGCTACACACATCTGGCATTTACACCTTCCAACCTTGCATGGGGTGGGAATGGTGGGTGGCATGGGGTTGGTCCTGAAGGTCTCAGGTGGTAGTTTGAGTAAAGATACGAGGCTACTTAAAAGTGTGGGGCGCTGCTCAGAAATGTCAGGCTCGGGATGCCTGGGTGGCTCAGTCGTTCAGCGTCTGCCTTCGGCTCAGGTCATGATCCCAGGGTCCTGGGATCGAGCCCCACATAGGGGTCCCTGCTCAGCCAGAAGCCTGCTTCTCCCTCTCCCACTCCCCTTGCTTGTGTTCCCTCTCTGTGTCTTTCTCTGTCAAATAAATAAAATCTTAAAAAAAAAAAAAGAAAAAAGAAAAGAAAAGAAATGTCAGGCTCCCTTAATCTGGTCCCACTTTACTAACAATAGATCACCTACTGTTTGCCAAGAGCCTCTCCCCCAGTAAGGCTGGCCTCTCCTGCAGTCATCTCTCGGCCCATGCAACTTCCAATCTCCGCCTGCCTACTCTGTTCTTCTGTCTGAAACGCCTCCTCCCCTCTCCTGCCACGGCCACCTAAATCCCATCCATCCTGTAAAGCTAATCTCAGATGTGTTCGTCCACAGTGTTCTTTCCAAGTCACTCTGGATTCCCAGTCATTTTAGCTACTACTGTTCCATTAGAGCTGGAATTATATACCCACCCGAAGCTGCTCTGTCCTGCTCCCTGACAGACCTAAAGATCCCTAGGGACAGCCCAGGACTATCTGACTCCCGGACTGTCTTTAGCAGGGAGCATAGTGCTTCGCACAGTTGGTGCTAAAACTGAGTAACAAGAAGTGGTGTCTACAAGGACCCACAGCCGGTTTCTCATCTCCTCCCTGGAATCAGGTGCTGGAGCAGTGACCCCGCTACCCAGCCCCCAGCTCCTCTCTTCATTTGTCTCTGGACACATCCCAACCCAGGTGGGGGCAGTGCTGGGCCCAGCGACCGAGAGGTGTCGTGTGCCATGTGTCCCTCCAGGCTGGAAGAGCCCACAGCCATTTCTGCTGGTGGCACGCCACTTGGAGACGCTCCGTGCCAAACTAAGGAGGTCTGTGACTATTCAGACCCGCACGGGGGGCCGGGGAGGGCACGCGGCTACGGTTCCCACAAGGACCACAGGATAGGAGGATGTGAGGGAAGCCCAGGGCCGGCGGCTTCAGCCCCTGCCCCTGGGAGAAGAGAGAAGAGGACCCCCCAGAAAGCAGCAGAAGAGCTTACAGTTCCTGTAGTCTGCCCAGCGTCCGGACGGCGGCGGGGAACTCCTGCAGCTCATTATAGTTCAGGTCTCTGGAATGGAAAGCAGAGCCGTCATTAGACGGGTGGCTTAACAGGGCATGTCAGGGCCCCGGAGAAACACAAACTTGGCTCTGGGACTGGCCGGAGAGATGCGTTTTCCAATTTGTCAGATCCAGCTGTCAGTGCCTGGAACCACATTTTTGGAATGTTCGTATTCCATTCCTACTCCACAAATCCTCAGGCTTGAAGGCTTCCTGGCAGTGGAACTGTTTTCAGGAGACCCATGAGGGATATGGATACCTGGAATGGACTCCTTCAGGAACAGTCCCCACTGGCTGAGGAAAATACCTCAAGCCTCTGGAGACATCAGTGGCTGGGGAAGGGACAGAGAAGAGAATGAGGCCATCTTTACCACCTTGTTACCAGCACTAGGGATTCCAGAAGGTTCCATCAGGTGATTACTTTGGCTAGCTGTGGCCTCTGCCATCTCTAAGACCAACGCTTTTTATCTTTGGGTGGTGGCAGGACAGCTAGCTTTTATTTCTCTTAGTTTTTCTTCATTTCCTGATTTTTTATTTTATTTTATTTTTTTACAATGAACATGTGTCACACATACAATCAGCAAACAACGGAGGCAATGAAAGTAGTGGCAACTAGGGATGCCTGGGTCAGTGAAGCGTCTGACTTCAGCTCAGGTCCTGGGATTGAGACCGGTGCCAGCAGCTTCTTGCTTAGCGGACAGTCTGCTTTTCCCTCTCCCTCTGCCCCTCCTCCCGCTCGTACTCTCTCTCTTCTCTCAAATAAATAAATAAAATCTTAAAAGAGAAAGTGGGAGCAACCCACATTGGAAAGGGAGCAGGGAAACATGCATTCTAATACATGATTCGCCAGAGATTAAATGTGCATCATCTCTTAGACATAATTCAACAGTATCTTTTCAGATTCAAAGATTCATACCTAGTCACCCCAAGTCCAGGAATTCATCCTACAGAAAAGTCTAGCCCTGGGTGTGAAGGTATATGCAGGAGGACGCTTGGCACAGTGTTGTTTAGGCATCAGCGCCCAGACTGTTGGCCCATACGTGATCACAGGTTTGCTCCTTCTACCCTCTTAAGTGGTCTTCTGGGTTTGTGCCCTTATGGCAATGACAGGGTAATGGGAGAGAGGAGCAAGGCATGAGACCAAGGGCCAATCGGATTCTCATTAGAGAAGATTTGGAGCTGCCTGTGACAAAGGAGCTCCAACGGCAGGGGGGACCCTGCCGAAAGAGAGGGATGCTTGCTTGCATTGTGGGGAAGACAGTGCAAGGTGATTGGGGAGTAGGAAGCAAGAGCTGCAGAAGACTTTCTGCGAGTTTTGCTCTACATTATGTGATGGGATTCTCTCCCCTAGCCTTCCTACGAGAGAGACTTCAGAAGAGATCATCAATCTTCAAGATTTTTAAAAACTTTTTACTTTTTTTAAAAAGATTTTTAATTTCAAGTAATCTCTATACACAATGTGGGGCTCGAACTCATAACCCTGAGATCAGGAATTGTATGCTCCTCTGACTGAGCCAGCCAGATGTCCCTCAACCTTCAAGATTTCATTTGTTTTTTCATTAATATTTTTTTAACCTTCAAGATTTTAAAGTTGACTTTTGTTTCCCTCAGTGGCTAATGAGTTAGCTCCATGTGGAAATGTGCCTGATTGTGCGAGGGTTGACTCGGCGTCTCCAAATTCCCGTGGCCAGAGTCTGTGGTACAGTCTCAGGTACAGGGTCCCTCTTGACCGCCCCCAGGATGACCCCAGCCCAACTTCTCTCAGTCTTTTCCAGCCCTCCCTGCCCTGACCACGCTCATGAGAGGACTATCCAATGCCAGGGCAGGGGACCATGCCAAGGCCCTTTAATCACAGAGTGACTTGGCAGATTCTATGGGTAAATACTATGTTAACACAGAGATAATGACAGGTTCCCCTACATGACAAGGTCATTACACTTAATAGTCCACAGGTAGAGCCAGGAACCCAGCCCAAGGGTCAGAAGAGCAGTGACAACCGTCTGGCAGCCGGTGAGCCGGGTAATTGCACTCCCTCACCTCCCTTACCCCCCCAAAACACACTAATTACCCGATTACACTCAGACTCCCATGGTGATCTTGGCTAATTACAGCCTAAACCCTCCCACTTTGCTCTGCTCTGCCCCGTTCCTTTGTGAATCCTACACCTATCCCTCCAACGACTCAGAACTTGATCCTCTCAGAGGGGCTATGTCTGGTCTTAGATTTTATAAAGGATTCACCCTCACATCTCGGTGTCTCCAAATCAAGGGTCCCCCTTTTAACTCCGCTCAGCCCTTTCAGGAATTCTCTACTGTCGCGCAGGGAGAGCTGGGTAAGTAACAGAAGAGCACTTTCTCTTAAAGCCTTCATATTGTGGTGTTATCATAAAATGCAAAGAATTGCAGCTGCCCGAACTCAGAGCTTTAGCTTGCCCTTCCATCTGCCTGCAACACTGTAGCGGTTTGCATGGCTTATGCCCCTACTTCATTCAGGTCTCTCTCTACCCAAAGAGCACCTTATGAGAGGACTCGTCTGACGGCTCTATTTAACACAGCATCACTTGTGTTCCCTTACCCTGTGTGGTAGACTGAAAGTGGTCACACGTCTTCTCCTATTGCAATACATGTGTATGAGATCAGCAGCCTGTATGCCTTCAACTTACACAGTATGTCAATGACACCTCAATAAAGCTGGAGAAGAAAAGGTGGCACAAATCCTTTGTGGCTTCTCCAATCAAGGAGTGGCCTCTACCTCCCCACTCCTGAGACGGGGCTGGCTTGGAACTGGCCCTGACAGTCTCATTCTACAGAATGAGTCAGAGAGGCCACGGTGTGAGCTGGTCCTAAGTCACGAGAGGCCTCACAGCCTGCGCCTTCCTTTGGAACGCTCCTGCTACCACACAAGGAAGCCAGGGCTAGCCCCCCGTGGAGGAGCCATGTGGGGAGGACCGGCCAACAGCCAGCACCAAGGCTGCCCTCTCGGACTTGTGAATGAGGCTTCTCAGAGCCTTTAGCTGTCGTTGAACCTCTGGCCAACTGCGGCCTCATGAGTGAGCCCAGGGGAAGGTTCCAACAGCAAAGGTCCCAAAGGTCCCAATCCACAGAGGTATGAGAAAGGCCCTGATGTTTTGAGCTGATCTGTTATGTAGCAGTAGACAAGGAGAGATTCTGCTTTCCTTTTTCTCATAGGACATACTGAGAGCTGATACATATGTGTCTATTTTCTTCCCACCCTACTAGAAATGAAAGTTCCTTGAAAACAGAAACTCTGTTTCATCTTCTAAACACCAAATACTGGCATAGAACAGTGGCTCAACAAATATTTGTTGAATGAATACATGAGACAGTCTAGATAAATTGATTGATGAAAAGCATTAATGGACTCTTAAGAGTATCTAGAATATTTGGCAGAACTTCCTTAAGACTCTGAGGCACTTAGAGAATCCTGAGGGGCACTGTGAGGCTTGCGCAGGGCCCCAGGGCCCAGGGACAGGTCCCATGTGATTTTGCTATCACCGACCCCTTCTACAGGTCACTGGACTCATGTCCAGGAAGCCAAACTGAGTAGTTCCAGTCTTCCTTGGCAGCTTCTGGACAGGAATTCTGCCAGGAATGGCCTTCCAGACAGTGGGAAAAGATACAGAGTAAAAGGCATGTGAACTAAATGGCCTTGTGTGTGTGTGTGTGTGTGTGTGTGTAATGTGGAGAATAAAAACTGTGCAAATGTTAAAAGAAATACTGCAAACACACCGGGGGGGGGGGGGTGGCCTGAATGTTCCCGTTTGGACACCTACACACATTCAATGACCTGGGTAAGTAGCAAAGCCCTGCTACATTTGGGGCCCGGTAGATGTGACTTCGGGTTCTAACTGTCCAGGGAACACGTCTTTGCGACTCTCTCTGCCCTTGATGGATTCAATTCAGTGCAATGGATGTTTTTTACCTGCTCAAAATATGCAGAGAATTCTCCTGGGGAAAGTGGAAGATGTAGAGATGGGCGAGAAACAGCTCAGTCAGGACAAATGCACGAGACAATCAGATGAGTGGCCTTGGCACGATGTGGCAGATACTGAACCTTCAGAGATCACACAGAGTTGGGAAGACCAGGAGGGCTTTGTGGAGACATGGCATAACTCCAGGACTAACCGGAGTCCCCACCTCCAAGTCATCCACAGGATAACCTTGGTTGAGTGCTGGTTATGTGCCGGGCACTTAGTGCTATGCCTGAATGATCTCATAACCCTCATGACAGCCCAAGAGGTAGATATCACTATCATACCCACTTTACAGTTGAGGAAAGTCAGACACAGAGATGTTAAAAATGTTGCCCAATCACACAGCCATTAAACTGCTGTGCCAGAAACCACTATCTCTCCACCGAAATCCACTCCTTTCTCTACAGCCCCACAACCCAATACCATAGCCACCAGCCATGTGCAGCTGTTTAAATGTAAATTAATTACAAGTTAGTATGATTCAAAAGTTCAGCTCTCAGTTTCACTAGGGATACTTCAAGGGCTCAAAATATCATGGGGCAAGTGGCTACCGTATTGGAAGCCCAGAGTTAGAACATTTCCCTCATCACATAAAGTTCTGTTGGACATCGCCATCCTGGAGTAATTGCAGGAACAGCCAGGAATGGGACTAGAGTATTTTCCAGCCTTCTTCGTGGTAGGTGTGCTCTCCCATGGAAGGTGGGCGGAAGTGATCTGTCCCACATTTAGTGCAGGACTTTTACTTTTAAAAAATTTTTAAAAATTTTTATTTTATTCAAATTCAATTAATTAACATATAGTGTATTGTTAGTTTCAGAGGTAGAGTTCAGTGGTTGATCAGTCATGTACAATACCCGGTGCTCATTCCGTCACGTGCCCTCCTTAATGCCCATCACCCAGTTACCCCAACCCCTGACTCCTAGTGCAGGATTTTTAAATAGCCAGACTGTCTCCATGGTCTCTCCATGGTCTCTCTATCCTTCCACTAGCTAGATACCAAACACAGTGAGGCTATGGGGATGGTGAGATCCTAAGAAGGCAAGTCCGGTTTCTTAGTCACCACATGGAGGAGGGCCACTTGCCAAGAAGAAACACCCACTTCAGGCTGTTATATGATCCAGAAATAAACTTCTACTATGTTTGAGCCGTCATACATGTTTTGGCCTATTTGCCACACAATTTAGCCTACCTTAACTAATTCAGTCAGCATCGCAGCCGGGATTTGAACCCTGGCAGTGTGAGTCCAGAGTCCACATTCTTAGCTGCTACACATCTGCCAGAAAGACCATTTTAAAATGCCAGGCTGCCTGTGTCACTCTCCTGCTGAGAAATCTGAAAAGGCCTCCTCATTACTTACAGCACAAAGTTCAAGTTTCTCAGTGGGCTGTGATGCCATATGCAACCTTCAGCTCCATCTACCATCTCGGCCCCATGCATCTTCCCAGCCTTGGGTGCTTCCTGGTGCCCCTCATATGCTCGCAGCCTGGGACACCCTTCCCCCTCCCCCCACTTAGCTGTCGAAATCCTAGCCCCCTTTGAAGTCAATACCCCTTCCTTTGCACACCTTACCCCATGCCTGCAGTCAGAATGAATCACTTACTCTCTTGATGCTTTTCTGATGTTTTCTCCAGAAACATGCATACCATTAGACTGGTAATAATGGCGGTGGTGGTAATAATGATGATAATAATGATAGTAATTACTATGGAACAGTCACGATTCTGGGTGATTTATATAAAGATATTAATTCATTTCTTTCCCATGCCAACGCTTTGAGGTAGATACTACTACCTTCTTCATTTTGCATGTGAGAGACTGAGGCACAGAGAGAGGCAATCTGGGCACAGGACGGAAGAGCCGGGACTGAAGCCCAGGCAGCTTGAGTCCAGCATGGGCTTATCTGCATACGTAGTGTCTTCCCCGTGAGACAGGAAGCTTATTGCCATCAAGAAGCACGTGGGTTCCCATTGGGTCTCCTGAAGCCCAGGCACAGGGCCACATATGTGAATAGTCATTGTCAAGGATGACCATATTGTCAAGACCTGGAGATGGAGGCTGCTTTGGCCTTTGTGGCTGGCCGCATTCGGGCACTGTTTCAGCCCTTGGGGTTAGAAGCTATCATGCAGCCTCTTGGCAATCGCATCGCAGGAAGGACCTTTCCTGGCACAACCTCATTTGGTCTGACTCCTGCATTGCAGGGCGGTGTAGGATGCCCTAAACTTCAGCTAGACAACTCATCCATGGCTTTATAGTCTTTTATCTTTAATAGTCCGGAATCAGCCAGAAGCCCAGGAAGAGTTCATTGTTCTGTATGCTGTTCCCAGGAGCTGGGAGCAGGCAGGGAAGGGCTGAGGTTAAAGAAAAACCATTTTCAGTTCCAGCCAGAATTCAGTCCAGAGGCTGCAGCTGTCCACGGCTAATAGCCCCCTTCATCTGCTCAGCCGCTTCCAGGCAAACCTAATCAAAACTGATGGTAGACCCACACCCTCCGTAAAAGTAGCTAAAGAGGTGACCCAAGCCCCAAACTGTTCAAGGATCCACATCCCCAATTTTCTCCTTCCCATCTGGCTGCGCAGAAATGGCCAACTCCTGAGCTCTCTGGGGAGCCTCACCATGGCCTTCGAGCAGAGACAGCAGGATTTAAGAGTCATTTTGTCCAGAGTCTTCTTTTTATCGATAAGGACATGGAGGCTCAGAGAGAGGAGGTAAATCACGGCAAATCCCACAGCCTGGATTTGAAGTTCGGCCTGTTGGCTCTTGGTTTAATATCTTTTCTATAGACCACCGGAGGTGCATCCCAGCTAGACTCCAAGTAGCAGGGCTGAGAAAAAAGATTTTAGGGAGACTGGGAAGGAGGATAAGTGGAAGGGGAGGACCAGGCTTCCCCCCAGGGGAAGAAACTCCTGTGGCAGTCTCTTTGGGTGCCACCATGCTGTCAAAGCCTGTTGGTTACAAGGCTAGATGTCCATTTGTGTGATACCAGTTTTAGAGTAGAAGGAGCTTTGTCCTCTGTGTACCAACAGGATCACCTTGAAGCAGGCACTTAACTTTGGTCGGTCTGTTCCTCATCTATACGTTAGGAATGCCCATTACATAAGGCTGCTCTGTTCACCAGGTCCAGAGCCTGCACAAAGTAGTTATTCAAATAATTCCGATTCGTGATGCCTGGGTGGCTCGTCGGTTAAAGGTCTGCTCAAGTCATGATCCCCGGGGTCTTGGGATCAAGTCCCACATCGGGCTCTCTGCTCAGCGTGGAGCCTGCTTCCCCCTCTGCCTGCCACTCCCCCTGCTTGTGCTCTCTCTCTCTGACAAAGAAAGAAAGAAAGAAAGAAAGAAAGAAAGAAAGAAAGAAAGAAAAGAAAAGAAAAAAATAATGCCAATTCTTTCCCTCTCTTCCTTTTACTAGACACGAGACACCAGAACAGATGCTTCTATTCATCAGACACTGCAACAGCAGATACACAAGTTGGTCTCTCTACTCTTCACAACAATAAAGGAGGATTAATATAATTAATTGGTCTTCCGCTTACACTTTTATTCTCAAGGCTAATATTTGTGTTTCTTAAATCAGATCACAGATAAGGGCACATGGAGGAATGCAGGTGAGCCTAGCTCCCCCGTGTGAAACACAAAACACAGACGTTCCTGATTGTAAACTCTGAGCCATTTTTATCTCCCAAAGGCCTGTAACAAAGACGAGCAACAAATCCGTGGCTTAATTGCTCTTCCCGTCTTGCAGACTGAGCCTTTATCTCCATCTGACTCCGCATGCTTCGGGGCAGATGACCTGGCAAGCCAGGAACCAACAAAGACTTTATGACTAACAGCATTGTTTTACCTTCTAAACAACCTACATAAAAGGCCACCCATTAATAAATGCAGCAATTAGTAAAATTGTCCTCAGTTTCTATTGAGAGACACAGACACACCTTCCTCCTAACCTCTTGCCACCCACACTCACTTCCCTGCCAGAAAGAAAACTGAGAAAATACCCGAAGCCATAGCAGCCCCAGTTGGAATGAAAGTTGCCGGCCCCCGGCCCCTGCCATCACTTGCTGCCGCACCTTCATGAAGCACCTGGGATCAGAGAAGCCCAGCCCTGGAAGGGAGGCATGGAACAGTCCAATCTGCTCCCGAGCGGGACTCCTCTGTGAGATTCCAAGTGGACAGGGATTCAGTTTCTGCCTGGACCGTGCAAATGGCAGGGCCCACTGTCCAGGCTGGGTGTCCGGGGCGCCACAGTGGGGCTGCTCGGAAGATTAAGGAACAGTTCCTCACCCTGAGCTCGAGCACCCCCTTTCCTTCCTCCCTTAGTCCATGTCCTGTCAGCTGGAAGACCATGCGTAACCGTCTTCCAAAGACGATTGCCATATTCCACCAAAGACTTCTCCCTCATGTAAACCAGGCACGTGGATATTTCATGTTCTCATCACTCTCCCCAGAAAAGTCCTAGCCACATGGAGGAATGGTACAACGGAACTGCATCCTCTAGATGTGGGTGGACCCTGGGGCAGCACACCCCTCACCTGGAGGTCATGGGCCCATTAAGGCAGGGGACCTGACAGCTTTTTTTTTTTTTTTTTTAGATTTTATTTATTTATTTATTTGACAGAGAGATCACAAGTAGGCAGAGAGGCAGGCAGAGGGGTGGGGGGAAGCAGGCTCCCCGCCGAGCAGAGAGCCCGATGAGGGACTTGATCCCAGGATCCTGGGATCATGACCTGAGCCAAAGGCAGAGGCTTTAACCCACTGAGCCACCCAGGCGCCCAATGACCTGACAGCTTTGAGACTGCCCTGGTCCCAGCAGGATGCGGCCTGAGGATTTGTGCTAGTGACTTCAGTTCATTGGTCTAATGTCAGGGTCCTGGGCTTCAACCACAGGGCTTACGGGGAATGAAGGGGGTGACCTATCCCTATGGCAAGGATAAGGGACCATCCCAGTGGGTTCAGCCCATGTTCGGGGCTTCTGTTTCTCCATCTGTTTCTCTGGGTTTGGGCTGGAGACCTCACACCGCACTAAGTATGGATGACCAGAGCCAGGCTGAACCCTACAGACTGGGGAATCCACTGCCCTCACAGCACAGGTGAAGAAACTGAAGCTCAGAGAGGAACAGGGACTTGCCAAAGGCCATAAACCCATTAATATATTCAACAAGTATTTATTGAGTACCTTCCCCATGCCAGGCACAATGTCAGGGGCTACAAAACTCATGGAGTGGGTGTCTGGGTGGCTCAGTCGGTTAAGGGTCTGCCTTCGGCTCAGGTCGTGATCCCAGGGTCCTGGGATCAAGTCCCACATTGGGCTCTCTACTTGGTGGGAAACCTGCTTCTCCCTGTCCCTCTGCCTGCCGCTCCCCCTGCTGTGTTCTCTCTCTCTGTCAAACAAATAAATAAAGTTAAAAAAAAAAAACCCTCATGGAGAGGAGGGAGACAGACAACCAACAAACAACCTAAATAGATAGATAGATAGATAAAATTGGTATCAGATCGGTGAGCTCCATAGAGAAACTCAAGTAGGAAAAGGAGATGGAGAGTAATAGGAAATGTTGCAAAATAGTGATCAGAGAGGACCTAGCTAAAAAGGTAACATGTGGGAAAAGACCTGAAACATGTGGATAACTGTAGGAAGAACATTCCAGACAAAGAAAGAGTCAGTGCAAAGGTCCTGAGACAGGAGCATGTCCATCTGGTATATCCAAGAAAGCCACTGTGACTGGAGTAGATTGAGGAAGGGGTGAGAACAGAGAGGTAGCAGGGTGTCACATCACCTGAGACCTTGCGGAACCTGTAGGCTTTTGTCCAGAACTTTGTAGAACTTTGGCTTCTTTCCAGAGGATGTTGGGGAGCCACCGGAGGGTTTTGAATAGAAGAGTAACATGATCTAATTTGTATTTTAAAAGAATCCTTCTGGCTGTTGTGTTGAAAAGAGATTGTAAGGATGAAGGCAGAAGGACCAGGTGAGAGAAGGGTGTTGGCTTGGGCCGGCATGGTAGCAGTCGAAGGGTGAGTAGTCAGATTCTGGGGAGCTAGGGTGATGAGGTCAGAATGCTGGCAACAGTACATGAGTAATAAGTTAAAAAGAAGTCAGGACTCCTGATCTAGAACCCTTAGTCTCTGTGATAGCAGGGGCTGCAATTTTCTTGTTCATAAGTCCTTCCCTAGTGCTCATGTGACAGCTCAGCACATACTATCAGCTCAATAAATGTTTATGGAATGAGCAAATCCAAAGAAACAGAAAAGAGAGCAGTAATTATTGTTTCTTTAAAAAAAAAAAAGATTTACTTATTTATTTGCGAGAAAGAGAGCAGGGGGAAGGGCAGAGGGAGAGAATCCCAAGCAGATTCCCCACGAAGTGCTGAGCCCAACATGAGGCTCCACCTCACAACCCTAAGATCATGACCTGAGCTGAAATCAAAGGTCAGACGCTTAACTGACTGAGCCTCCCAGGTGCCCCTGGTAATTATTCATTCTTACCAGCTCCTCTTTCCCACAGATATTAAGGGCCAGCCCTGAACTTGTTTCCTCTCCATGGTGTCTACCAGAGAACCTGTTGCTAAGTGGTTCCAACACGGTGCCACCAGCGCCCCACTCCCCACCCGCCCCCTTAAACTCCTATTCCCCACCCCCCAACTGCAAACCAGCTGGCCAGGGTGCCTGTGGGAGCAGCAGAAGTTGAGAGTAGAAGCTTTGGCCCCATTGCCAGTGACAAGAATGGTGACCTTGGTCACCCCAAGCACGAGGGTGATGGGCATGGGAACGCGGTACCGGGAAGAACCAATGATAACATGTCACAGTATGAGAACACGACACAAACTCACTGGGCAGCTCGATTTTCTGCCTCTGAGAAGTCATTAGTGCTTCTGCGGGGAAAGCCAGAAAAAAAGTTTTATATGGAACAATAAATTCCTCTATAAGCCACAAAACCCCATAAATTTGCAGCTAATAAACCCACAAATGTAAGATGATTAAGAACTGGCAAGGAAAGAGGTCCTTGGTTCTTACAGGGTTAGCCTGGAGAAGTAGTGTGGTCTGATGGGCTGAAGCTGTGCCAAGGACAGAGAAACTCAGGTTCAAGTCCCGGCTTTTAATGAAATGAGTGAGTCAAACCCTCTCTGCCTCAGTTTCCTCACCTCTAACACAAAGGATACGTTAATTCCTGCCTTGTTTTCCTCAACAAGTGGTTGCCGGGCGGGGTGGGCGTGGGGATAAGGGAGCTCTGAGGTGCAACAGCCTTTACAAAACTATTTTTGATTCTCTTAACTGCAGGGAATTATCGTGGGATGATCAGCAGTGTCTTAAGATTAGAAAGAAAATTGAGGGGTGCCTGGGAGGCTCAGTGGTTAAGCCTCTGCCTTCGGCTCAGGTCATGGTCTCAGGGCCCTGGGATGGAGCCCCGCATCGGGCTCTCTGCTCAGCAGGGAGCCTGCTTCCCTTCCCCTCTCTCTCTCTGTCTGCTTCTCTGCCTACTTGTGATCTCTGTCTGTCAAATAAATAAATAAAATCTTTAAAAAAAAAAAAAAGAAAGAAAATTGACAAGATTCATCTGAACCTCTGCCCCACCCATGCTTTTGCCCAAGAGAGCCCGGCCTCAGAGGTAGCTGCGGTGGATTGAACTGTAGCTCCCTCAAAAATATGACCCAGTCCTAAGCCCTGGAACCTGTGACTATGACTTTATTGGGAAAAAGGGCCTTTGTCGATGTAAGGATCTTCAAGTATGATCATTCTGGATGAACAGGATGGCCCTAAATCCAATGACAAGTGTCCTTATAAGAAGAAACAAGGAGAAGGCCATGTGAGGACAGAGGCAGAGTCTGGAGGGACGGAGGCATCTGTAAGCCAGGGAATGCCAAGGGTTGCCAGCAGCCACCAAAAGTGAGAGGGAGGCCTGGAACAGATTCTGCCTCAAACTTCCACAAGGAACCAACCCTGCCAGCACCTGGATTTTGGACTTCTGGCCTCTTCCAGAACTGTGGGAGAATACATTTCTGGGTTTTGTTTTTAAGCCACAAAATTTGTGGTGATTTGTTACAGCAGCCACAGGAAACTATATAGTAGCCATGCTCTGACTCCTGGGAACTTCTACCCACCCTCTAGAGGGGATGAGTCACCCGTGGACTGCTACGAAGGGACACCTCTGGGCAATTCCCTCCCTGCCACCCTAAGACCCAAGGTCAAATGAAGGAGGAGGAGGAAGAGAGGGGGAGAAAGAGAGGGAGGGAGAAAGACAGGAAGGAAAGAAGGAAGGAAGAAAGGAAAGAAAGAAAAGTTATTTAATTAGTTAATTTGGGGGGGTGGCACATTGCTATCTGTCCAGCATTAAATGGGAGGACAAGAAAGAGAACACCAACATAAATGAAGCACGTACAGTGTTCCAGGCACTGTAAATACTGCTTATGAATGGTAAAATATCATCCCCATTTTCTCTGATGGCAACTGAGTCTCCTGAGAGGTCAGAGGACTTGCACAGATCACGCACTGGTGGCATGTGGATCTCAAAGCAGGTGTTCTAACTCTAGTCCAGTCCTTGTTCGACTCTAGAATGTCCCCGAGCCCTGGAAAAGCCTCCAGTGGAGACCTGTCTGGTTGTTCCGCCCAGGCCAAAGGCTAATCATCAGGCCCAGGGTTGAGAGGTGGCCAGATCCTCTCAGGACCAAGTTAGAGCAAAATCTGTTGGTGGGGGTGGTTTCAATGACATGGAGACAGAGGAACACTTTGCAGCCACAGCTGCCGCTGAAATAAAATATTCTGTAGAAGCAGCTCACTGGGGCATCTGGCACCAAAGGAGGATTCCATGGGATGCACGATCTTATATTATAAGGCAGAATTCTGTAAGTTCCTGCTTTGCTCTCCTCTCCTCCCAGACCCTTGAATGCTGCTACTGATTTGTACAGGAGGTTTCTGTTCCTACTATGACCCCAAGTTCCCCTCCAAAGGCAGAAAGGTCTAGCCAGCACAGGAGCTCCAATAGGGTCTGATATGTTCAATGAGGTTCTAACAGGGCCCAGATATCGTTGCCCAGGAATAAGGGCAGAGAGGCACGTTGTCCCCAGATCCTTCCTAGGCCTTGCCCCTCTGAGTTCTACCTAAGATACAGACATCAGATTCCCAGATCTAGGGAGTGGGGGCGGGCCTGTGGGCTGTAATTGCATTTGCCAGGCTGTATATATGTATGTATGTATGTATGTATGTATGTATATGTACGTATTTAGCACAGATTTTATTGGTAGGTATGGCTGGGGATTCAAGGATCATGACGTGACAGCCCCTGACTAGCATCCTGTGGCCTCTGAGCGTGGATCTCCAGGCAACTGACCTAAGGGCACGAGGGCCTGGTTTCAAGTCCCTGGGATCTCCTGGGAGAACCTTCCCAGAACTGTTCCTGGTCATGCTTTCTCTTATTTCTCAGTCTGGGAAGTCCTGTAATTAATCTGACCTCACAGAAGCTAGGGTTATGTGGAGCAATGTATTAGGAAGCAAGAGGTTTGGATTCTAGTGGTTTACCATCACTTACAAACTGCAGAAATCTGGGCAACTCGTCCCAAATCTCTGGATTTGGTCTGATCTGGAAAGTAGAAGAAAAAGGTATTTCAAGGGTTCAGGGCTGGCTCTTCTCTGATTCTGAAATTCCCAGCAGGGGTGGGACATCCTCACTGTGGAAGCAGAAAGGAGCTGTGGGGGCAGGACAGAGTTCATCCTGTCTCCCACCCGCTAGGATTTCTTGGCAAGGTCAGGAATGATGATGAAGGCATCAGGAAAAATGGGATCCAGGTCCCAGAGCTTCTCGCTTTGTAGTAAGGCTTTTGCCTGGGGCCTGTGGAGTCTGCATGCTTTGCTCTGCTCACCCAGACCCTGGGCCCTGCCCAAATCACTTGGATCAGCTTGGTTCTTTTGGAATAAATGAGAATACAGGGCCTGTTTATTTCACTCACTCCTTAGGCTTGGAGGCAGCCCATTGTGCAGACAGGGGCATCGAGGCTCACAGAGGTGTGGCTTCTTGCCCTGGCTGACCCAGCTTGCAGAAGTGGAACCAGGGGTGGGACCCAGGCGGCCTGACCTCCAGAGCGGAGAGCATAGGCGAGACTGTGTTGCCCTGGGCATGTTTACACCAGGTATCTGTGTGCTGTGCGGAGGTGTGAGGTGGGAGTGCTGCACTGTGCGGTGAAGAAAGTGGAGGGCCCGAGCCGCACGGGCACGTGGTGGCGCGTGCACTGTGCATGTGCATCACCCGCAGCGTGCGGTAGGGGATGGCTGTGTGACCATGCATGCGCCGGCCCATACCTGGCCCCTCCTCCCCAGGTGGAAGGACTGGGAGCCGCTCTCCCCCAAAAAAGCCTGCAGACAGAGCCAAACCACAGCTCCGGCTAGGGGGGTTTGATCTTCCCCTGCTGCGGAGATGAGAGAGGTCTAAGTGGCAGAGATTTATGGGGCCCGAGGGACAAATACCCTTCCAATGAAGACGCTCACATGAAAAGCTCCAAAGTAATAACCGAGGCTGCAAAGTGTGCCAATTATGCAACAATTAAAAGGTTTCACTATCTTTCTTTCTCCTTTTATTCTCCCGGCCACTCCTCCCCCTTTTCACATCTGGCTGCCCCGGCAGGCTCCCCCAGCAAATGCTGGGGGGTGGGGGGGGGATAGAGGATAAAGAACACACTTTTCCCCTTTTTAATTGGAGATCAAAAGTTGGAAGAAGAGCTTATCCCTCAAGGGCAGGGAGGGAAGCTGTGTTGTGGAGATTGAGGCCCTCAGAGGAGCGGGTGGGGATGAGAAAGGAGTGCAGGGTAGGTTCCTAACATGGATTCCCAGGCTCTGTACGGACAGACATCGTACACACATCAGCTCATTTAATCCACACATCAACCCATTAGATCAGGTATTACACTCCAGATTAGAAAACTAAGAACTCATGAAGGCAAATGCCTCGACCAAGGTCCCACAGCTGGTAGAACTGGCATGAGCCCCAGGTATCAGATGCTAAGGGCCACAGACTTTGCGATAAGGCTTTCTCCTATCTCTTCGCCTTGCCTTTACGTCTGGGCAGTGGGTGCACGCCCTGGGCTCTGTGTGACGGAGCCAAGCACTCTCACAGATGAAAGGTACAGTGGGCACTTAGCGGCAGGATCGCTCTGTAATTAAGCCAGCACCAGCTGAGCCAAATGCCCTGCGCAGCAATCCAGCAGCTAATTGAGAAAGAATTAGGCAGTGTGCCCCAAAAGTGAAGAAAGAGCTGCTAGGTGGCTTTTTAGAGGTGCCAACCCACACCCAGTATGTGTGCCCCCTCCCCACTGGAGTTCCCGGCAGAACTAACAGCCCTCACACCCCAGGGCAGATAACACTGGGCTCCTTGCCACTCTGCTGATGCCCAGCAGCTCCAAACTCCGCCCCCCGCCTCCCGTATCTCCTGAGGGGGGGTGGTGTTGGTGGCATGGGCCTTAAGAGGTCCCTGGCCACCCCTGACCCCAAACACCTAGCCGTAGTAGACTTGCACAATTCACAGTCGACTCAGATGGCTGAGGGGCGCAGGGCACCAAGCTAGGAGCTTCCATGGGCATTTTCTCAGTTAACACATCCCAGATCTGCTCTGTCCTGAACCGAGGGAGTAACTCTGGGCGTGCCATGCCACTTCCCTGGACCTCGGGTTGCTAGTGTGTTGGTGGAGTGGGCTACAGTGTCCGGCTTTCACTGGCCGGCTGTCTGTGGAGGCTAGAGAAGGGAACACAGAGCCCAAGTCACACACAGTGGTGGGGAGAGGTTCCAACTTTCCTGACTCCAGGCTGGGGCACATCCCCCCATCCCCCACTCCCAGGCACTTGGTCAGCGGCAGAGTGAGGGCACAGGGAAAGCCAGGCCCAGCTCTGCCATTTCTCCTGCTCCAGGCTGAGCCCAAGAGAACAACTGGGCTTCTGGGTCTCCTGCCCACCGGAAAGAGGAGCAGAGCATTGGTCTCAGCCTCCCTATTCCCTTCCCCTCCACAACCACAAACGCAGACAGCCCAGACCTCCTGGGCTAGACTTGCCAAATGGTTTTCCCCAAACCACTGCCTCCTTGGGTCACAGCTTGTCTCCCGGCATTTTCTCCCAGGCTGCTTTGGGTTCTTGAAAAATCCCTCACTTTGGGAGCTTGGGTGCATGTCTGGGTGTTGGGCGGGGAGGGAAGAGGTGGAGGAGGGAAGGCAAAAGGCACCGTGACCGTGATCATGCCCCTGACACGTGAGCCCTGCCCCAACCTTAATGGCTCACTCTCAGTGACCAGGGGCGGGGGCGGGGCTGGGGGGGGGCTCCCTCTCTCCCTGGCGCTGGTGGCCTGCACCAGGTGGCTGTGGCAGCCAGCTCCCTTGTGGGAACTGCGGGACCTCAGCTGGCATGGCCAGCATACTTAGAGAGCCCAGCCAGTTGTCTGCTCAAATGGGGCCCACTCAGCCCACTCTGTGGGGGCTGGCGGGACTCCAGAGGAAATGATGGGAGGGTTTGGGTGCGTTCTGACCTTAACTGAATTCCAGGATGATGATGTGTGAATAATATGGCTTTTTGAGAGTCAACAACTTGGGTGCTTTTTATAGTCAGGCTGGACTGCTGAATGGGCCATCTCCCCATTAATCATTTGGCTAGTTAGATCGACTGGCCAACCATGCCGGCATGAGTCCATGGTATTACCCTCCCTTCCGTCAGCAGCCACCCTGAAACACATGCCAAAACTGCCATGAAGTCCGCCCATCCCCATCCCCAAGCCTTACAGTCCCCAGCCTCAAGATCCTCGTTCTTTTGGCTTTCCTATCTGGAATGTTCATTATTTCGGTGGTCTCTGCTGGCAGGAATCCTAGATTCTCCCTCTCTGGGCCACCCTGAACTCCCAGAGGGCACATTCCACCCACCTGAAGGATGAAGGAATGTATTCAGAGAGGCATCCTAGAGAGAACGCCAGGGAGGGCCATGTGGGTGAGCAGGCCTAGAGCCAGTGCCCAGCACCCCAGTCCCGCTGGCTTCTCCCTCTGCCAGCCTCCCCCCGGCCTCCAGGCATTCAGGCTTTCCTCACCAGGACAGGGCCCCACCACAACCCCAGCACTCACAGTGTCTCCAGATTGTGCAGCCCCTCGAAGCTGTGGGTCCCCAGATGCTGGATGCGGTTGTTATGAAGATGCCTGTGTGGGAAGGAAAGGCACGTCAGAACGGGTGCCCACAGCATCGGGCTCAGGGTGGGGGCAGAAAGCAGACGATGGCTTAAGTCGGAAGGTGGAGGCAGAAGCATGAACACACTGACCCCAGTGGTCCAGCCCTTTGTCTCCAGGGATAAAATGATTAGCCAAGACTGATTTCTGAAGTTACAATCCCCACGGCTGAATCAACCATGGGCTACATGGTTTTCACTTCCTACTGAAGGAAAACACAAGAGGAATGCCCAAGACCAAGGCTAAGGCAGGCTCCCACTAAGCTCTTGGAGAGAGTCCTGATGTCAGGGGGACTCCATTCTGAGGCTTCTTCTATGGTCCTGCTCCCCAGGACCCAGCCCGCCTGACTCAGTGGCCAGACGCGCTTATGGGAGCCAACAGCAAACCGCGGTAGACAACATATAATTAAAGGCTAAGCTTTTTGTTATAGCTGGAGAGAGCTGTAGACAGGCTCAGAGATGGGAGACTGGTAAGACCAGAGGAGTTAGGGAAGGTTTTACAGAGGTGGTAATCCAGAGCAGAGCCTTGAAGCATAGGTGATCTGGACAAGCAGAGGGAAGGGCATTCCAGGCAGAGGTAACAGGGGGATAGAGGAGGGGAGGTGGGAATGAGCACGTGTGTCTGTGCTGGATGGTGAAGCGCCTGGCCAGAGCGCATGTAGGTCGGGGAGAGGTGGGAGATCAGCTCGGAAGAAATTTCCAAAGTAAAGAGCTAACTGAAAGCGAATGACAGAATGATCTTCTCCCAATTCCTAACGAAATAAGCAAAAATAGCAAAAACAAGAACCCCGACTCCGGCCCAAATATTACAAGTAGCAGCAAAGCAAGGACAGAGACATAACCCAATGTAAACAAACTGCACAGACTGGTGACTGAGGTGAAACTCTGGAACTCCTAACTAGTCCTGCTTTCTCCAAGAACTGAGCTGGCAAGAAAACGAAACCCTGAGAATTTCCCCTAAAACCCCAAATCTAAAGAGAGGCAGCTCTATGGAAAAGGTTTGTTTCCCTTCCCCACGTCTGGCTTCCAGAGGAAACAGGTGACACTGGGGAGTAAAATAAAGGTTCCAAGCTACTCACTGACTTGAGGAAATGACTCGAAGCCCGAGGGAATTCTTGGGTGGAGGGAGTGAACTCACACATTTAACACACTCTGAACCTGTAGATACAGCAGAGCCCCGGCTGCCTGACAAAGGCTGGGCTCCCCCTCAGAGCACATTCCCCCTACCTTCACCCCACTGCCCGGGCACAGAAAAGCAGATGGAATCTCAATTACCCACAATAGCCCACAAATGACAGCTAGAAGGGGAAAACCAGGGGCTCCCCAGATGACACAGCTAGAACAAGGAGACAGCTTTCCATGCATAAGCCAGAACAAAGAAATCACATGGTAATTATGGATGCACCAGGGAGACCGAGGATGGGGAAAAGAGAAGGTGCAAAGGCAGGTAAAGTTTCAAGCCAAGAAAAAAAAATACAACAAATGGATGAGACACAGAAGGAAAATTACCACAATGGCCTCCTGCTACAAAACAAACTAAAAAAACAGTATTTCCAAAATGAAGTTTTAAAAACAAAAGAGAAAGGGCGCCTGGGTGGCTCAGTGGGTTAAAGCCTCTGCCTTCAGCTCAGGTCATGATCTCAGGGTTCTGGGATCGAGCCCCGCATTGGGCTCTCTGCTTGGTGGGAAGCCTGCTTCCCCCCTCTGCCTACTTGTGATCTGTCAAATAAATGAATAAAATCTTAAAAAAAAAGAAAAGAAAAAGAAAATGACATCATAGGCAACAAAAACACTGAGAACCAAAATTACACTATTGAAAACTTGAGCCAAGAAACAGGGTCAATGCTGCCTAAAATGAACTGGTATCAGAGAAAAAGCTTGAGATAATCATGGTGAACATGGCTGAATGAGACAAAAAGGTTAGAACAGAAGTGCATAGATGGAGAAGACATAAAGGTGATTCAATACAAGGGTAACTGACATGTCTGAGGGAGAGAACCCAAACACGAGACAGAAGATGTATTCAAACACAGAGTATGGAAGAAAATTCTCTAGTGGAGAAAGCATAGAATCTGCAGCTCCCAGGCATACAATGTTCCAGAAAAATCAGATACAGAATATTTTACACCATGACATATTCTAGTTAAGCTAGTAAAGTTCAAGAATTAAGAAGCCTCTTCAGACAGAAAAAGGAAATCCCTTACAAGGAGAGGAAATCACACAGGCCTCCAAGATGCTGTTCAAATACCAAGGTGACAGGAAGACCCTATCCAGCACACATGGATAGAAATAGGGGTCTTGAGAGTTGTGGGTCCTGTAGGTCTTCCCCATCCTTGTCCACCTCCCAGGTTCCACTGGGAGACAGGCCCCTGCCACAGGCAGCTTTGGATTTGACAGGGAAAATGTAGCCTTCTGGGAATATACTCTCTCCCCTAACAAGGGCTTTTGATTTCCCTTACTGCCTAATGCTTGTATCCCGACTGTCACCAAACTTAACCATTTCTTCCCGTGTCCTGTTGGACTCTCGTTTCCATTTTCCAGCCCCTTCCTCCTCCCCCAGCAACTCTGGTCTACACCATCTCAGCTCCCTAAATATCCAGCTCCAGGGTTCCGACTCCCTCTTCCAAACCACTCACTCAGCCCGGGCATCCTGGGTGCCTCTAGCAGCCCAGCCTGGGGCGGGGTGTTGGGGCTTCTAGTTCAGATGAAGAGACAAGATTTGCATGTTTGCGAGATTTGCACTTAACCCAGCCAGTTAAGTGCTGCCTCGGGGTCCCACCAACATCAGAGCAGTGGGCAAAGGAGGTCCACATGCTCATAGCAGCCCGATCAAAGCAGACTGGGTTTGGATTGCACAGAAGCCCCTTCTCCTCCACCTCACTTGTCTGTTTACGCTACCAGCCAGACTTCTACGCAGCAGTTGGGTTTAATCAAACTTTCCTACTTCCTATCATCCTCGGTCTTCCTTATCTGCCTCCTGGGTCTTTTTATACCTCATCCCATAGTCCCTGGACAGCTTCCTCCAGACTTCTCTTCCCTCCCAGGTCCCGGTGAGTTGGAGGCAGGACAGAGGAGTCATGTTTCTGGCTCTGCTCCAGGCAAAGGGACCAGTTCCCCTAGAGCTTTACTCTGCCCTGGTAGGTTTTCTTCCCTTGCCCCTCCTTTTGCCCAGTGGGGTCCCCCCGGCTCCGCCAGATATGCAGCCTGCCTAGCATTCCAATTTCCTGGTTCCCAACCAGACTTTGGAGTCATTCTTGATTCCCCTTCCTCCTGGTCTTTCCTAGATCACATTTATCCTTCCTTTAAAACATCCCTCACAGTCATGTCTTCCCTTCCACTCCTTCTCCCACCCCCTTATACTAGACCTCAGCTGATAGACGAGAGCCTTCTACCTGTCGCCTATTTCCACCCATCCTCCAAATTAGCCTTCCTGAAATATTGCCCTGCTCATCTTTACTCGAAAACCCTCAAGCTTCCCTTTCCCCTTGACTGACAAAAGCCAAAGTCCCTGCTAGGACTCTGAGTCTCCTCACCCACCTTCCCAGCCACATTCTGCAGGAGGATCCTCTGCTCACACCAAACTAGCCTATTCACTGCCACCAAACAGCCAGACTTCTATGACACTGCTTGGAACTCTGTTGGTCTTCACCTGTCTGGTTCTTCATCTTCCCAGGCCCAGGACCCACCCCAACTTCCCCATGAAGCCTTCCCCATCGGCCCAGGTTTCCGACACTGCATGAATCTGTATCTGTCACCAGCTATCTTGGCATAAGGTACAGTAAGGACATCACCAGCTGTCTTTTCCATCATTTAGTCCACTCTCTCAATTAGACTGTCAGCCCCTGCAGGGCAGCCGCTGTTTGCATCCTTCTCAGACTCTATAGCACCCCACATACGGGTTCTGGAAACACCTGTTGCTCCTCATTTGTCTGGAACCCCTCATGTGGCCCTCATTTTCCCAGTCTTGTCTCTCATGACGACGATCTGATCCCATCCCCTCAGGGTGTCACTAGGCTGTCACCAAAACAAGAATCAGTCACCTTGCTCTGTTCACCCTCTATTAATACCCCCACTGGCCCCCAGAAGCAGGGATGGAATGGCCATCCTGATAAAAGGACATGATCCATAAGAATGGTCCTCTTGGTTTTCCAGTCTTCCAGGACAGAGGATTAAACAAACAAATTGGTGCCTGAGTGTTCAGCTTTTAGATGGACCTACACCTCATCTATGCTCGGGTTTGGAAAATCACACCAGATTTCCAAGAGCAGGGGAGGCAAGTTGCCGTTTAGCAGAGTCACTAACACATATGTTCCCGCAGCAATTAGCGTGTAACCCAAAGCAATTACACATGACCTCCAAGCCCTTAGTAATTACCCTATGAACTTCCAATCACTCATAGCAATTAGCTGGGAGCTAATTTGCACTCCAAAGTTCCCACCAGGGAGGCAGAGGTAACCCCGGTCCCCAATTCCTGCCAGGGATACTATCTCCCAGGTAATTACCCTGACGGGGCTTTGCTGTCTAATTACTAGTGATGGCTTTTCTCTGCTTCTCGGAGTCTGGGAAATGAGATGAATTTATCCTATCCCTGTGTCAAAGCGTTGGCACCTGATTGTTGAATGTGGTAGAAATCGCTTAAGAGATTGTTGACTTATATTCCAATCAGCTTGGTATAGTTATTATATTATATTTGCATAGCGAGAAACTAGTAGCTTAATTCCTGTTTTCTGATCATGGTGTTCTGGCTTCTCAAAGCACTTCTACAGCTCTACTGTCATTTGGCCTCAAGATAATCCCCATGGGGTCAACAGGGGATGATTGTCCTCACTTTAAAAAGGAGAAATTGAGGCCAGAAGGTTCAGTACCATGCAGAGAAGAGCAGAGCTATCCAGACTTCCAACCCAGCTCTGGAGTAAACACGAAGCCCCAGCAGGACCCAGCTGGGAGTTGGGTCGGGGGAGCGGGCAGGGCAGCACTCACAGCACCACAAGGCTGGTGAGGTTCTGGAAGGCGTAGTCAGGGATGTGGCTGATGCGGTTGAGGGCCAGGGTCATGGCCTGCAGGGCAGGGAGGTTGTTGAGGGCCCTGACAGGGATCTCGGTGAGCGCATTGTCGTCCAACCACAGGTGGCGGAGGGAAGACAGCCCCTCAAAGCTCCTTTCCGGGACCAGGGAGATGAGGTTGGCATCTAGGCGCCTGGTGGAAGAGAGGATGGATAAGGATCAATCCCGGGCAAGATGCAGACCATGGTCTGGGACTGACCTGAGCTGGGCCAGCCCCGACCCCTGCGGGGCCTTCGAGGTACCCTAGCACTACAGCTGTGACTTCACCACCACTTAGCCTATACCCCGCCTCTTCACATTCCCCTATTTCGCCTCCATTCCAACCCATAATTCTTGATCCTTTATGCCATATGTTCCTACTTATGGCACCAGCTCTTCCTCTCAGACCCAATGTTGAATCCATAGCCCCTCTGTGGATAACCAGTATCTCCCTCACACCCCCAGACTTCTCACTCTATGCCATAGCTCCCCTCCTTTGGGTGAGGCACTATTCTTCCCAACCCTCTCCAGTGCAAGGCCATACGGTAGGGATAGTCCCACCATTTATAGAGGGAAATCTCCTCCTTCTGGACCTAGCCAAAGAGAAGGCTTCCCCAAAGATTCAAGCCACTCCCTGTCCCCTGACCCCAGCCCCGCTTGCTCCTTGTCTCTTCAAGGAGCCGGTAGTTTGATGAAGCTCCTGCCGAGGTCCTAGGGCTTCCTGCTCAATTGATTGTCCCTAATATGCTATAGTTGAAGTCCTTGCTAGGCTACTTTTCAGACAGGAAAACAGATGGTGGTGTTCCTGTCTGTGTGACAACCAGAGGTTCCCAGGTGACACGGGAACTTCTGATGCAAAATCTAGAAGACCTAGAAGTTCAGCCCAGCCAAACAGGAGATTGCCCATGTCAGCTTTTGACAGCTGTATCCCAGCCATGATGTCCTTTTTCAATACACTATTCTGCCTTCAGTGGGGGCTGAAATTGGATCACTCTAGGTAGCTGGTCCCACAGAGACCAGACAAGCTGGCCTGTGACTAGGGACCCCCTCCTGAACTTTTCTATGTTGAGGGGAGGCTCTGCCCTGAGGTATGGCTCTCCCACATGTATATGGCACCTCAGTCACTGACAACCCAGCCTTTGTCCACAAAGGCCCAAGGAATCCATAGCCCTGAACCTGAAGAACAAGTGATGTGGGCAGAGGAAGGTCCTGCTGGGCTTCTATCTCTTCCCTGAGCAAATTCACCAGTGCCTTTCTTGCCAAATGTCTTAAGGGCCACTGGGAGACACTCCCTGGCTCACCATCAAGGGGAGAGAACAGGTCAATGCTGGGACCTTAGATGGGAAAGCAAACCGACCTGGATTGTTCTTGAAAGCTGAGATTAGAAAGACCACCCACCCATATCAAACCTGGAAGGATGGGACCAAACACCCTTCAGTGAGTAGTGCCCTCTACTGGCAAGGCCTAGCACTCCAGATATGGTCCGTCCATGGTGGTCACCATACTCCTGATGGTCTGACTGGATGAAACTTTGTGAAAATACAGACTCCCAAGCTTCTCCCCAGGAGAGTGTTGTTCAGAAGGTCCAGAGGGGGCCTGGGAATCTGTTTTTGTTCTTGTTTTTGTTTCTTTTTTAAGTAGGCTCCGTGTTCTGCATGGAGCCCAATATGGGGCTTGAACTCATGGCTCTGAGATCAAGACCTGAGCCAAGATCAAGAGTCGGATGCTTCACCAACTGAGCCACCCAGGAGCCCCTGGGAATCTGTTTCTAAAGAATACCCTAGAAGTTTCTGTGCACAGACAGGTTTGGGAAATATTGGATACACATCAGCTATGAAGAAGACAATGTCCCTGTCCTTCCTGATGTAGCTTAAATCCAGTGGGCAAGTCAGACGTACTCACAGGACAGCAAAGGCAGGGGAAGCACACCTGTGTGAGCATCTGGAAAGGCCTCCAGGAGAAAGTAATGTTTACATAGAGACCTGGTGGCCAAGGAGGAACTGGTCAGGGGAGGAGATGGGGAAAAGAATCCTGAGCAGAGGGAAGGCAAGTGGGAAGGTGAGGGTACAGCAAGGTACGGGGCTGAGAACGGTCAGGTAGGGCTGCAGCAGGAGGGAGGGAAGCATGCAGGGAGAGTGCAAGGTGAGCTAGTCAGGTACAGAGCCAGAGCTCTCGGGGTCTCGTAAGCAACGCTGTGTTAAAGGAAACAGCCACTGAAGGGTTTTAAGCAAAGGAAGAACCTAGCCAGACTTCTGTTTTGAAAAGATTCCTCTGAAGACCTTATTGGTACAGGAGAAGGGCCAGACTGGAGGCAGGAAGATCAGCAAAGAGATAGTTGCTTTACACAACCTCCTCATCCGGAAAGGGACAGCCATGGCCCTAGAAGCTTGAGAAGTGAACTTGGCCACCCTGCTGTCCAGTCCCAAAAAGCATCCTCTCCTAGGGGTAGTTCTTGTTGCTCCTGACCTGGGATAGTACCGGGCTGGCCAGGCAGGCTCCCTGGAACAATAAAGTCACCCAGCAATGCCAGGAGTCTTCTTATCGTCCCATAAGAATGCCACCGCCACTTCCTTCTGCTCAGTGAGGGCAGTGTCTTGGTGGCAAGGTGGAAGGTGAGGTATCATGAGTGAAGGCCCCGAGGCAGGAGAATAGAGGGCCAGTGTGGATGGGGAAAGTGGGCACAGACTTCAGACATCCTTAGGAAGTCAAATTGATAAGGCCTAACAACCCATTGAATGTAGGGGACGAGGACAGCTGGGGTCTGGCTCGTCAGACAGGCCTGGGCCTGGGTCTCTGCAACTGCCTACCTAAAGGGGGGGATTAAGAGACTCAGGAGGCTGGAATCCCCAAGATGGGGGGTGCTCCCTTTCTCTCTAAAGCCTGGGGCTGGGAGCAACCCTATCGTGACAACCATGACACCAATAGCAGTCAACGCTTCCACATATCGAGCCCTTGTCGTATGCCAGGTGCAGAGCCAGGGACAAGTGTGTGATCTGTGCCTTGCAGCAATGCCATGAGAAATCTCTGGTTAGCTCCATTATACAGAGAGATTAAGCTGCCCGAGGTCACTTAACTAGTGACCCACAGAGCTGGGACTCCAACCCAGGTTGTCTGGGGCCCAAATTCATGTGTCTCGCCACTGTGTGATGCTGGTACTGGGGGAAGGGGGTGAGAACTTGCTGACCTATTTGACAGAGCCTGGGAAACAGGGCAGATGCCGTGACCCAAGCCCCTGGTAGGCAGTAGCCCTGCTCTGTGGACAGAGGGAAGGCGCTCTGGGGCAGACAGGAAGTGGCGCTGGGGCAGGGCAAGAGGGAAACGATCTTGTCCTCTGTGGCTGTGGAGGCACTTGGAAGCTGCCTCTTATGCACATGTGTATATGTGAGCACATACATGACCCACGCATGCACACACGCACACTTTCACATGTAACCTATGGCCCTGATTAGACCACTGCCTGCATTGTGTGCAACCCAGAGGCGGGAGGGCCAGAGAAGGGCCACTTTCCCCAGAGGCCAGGCCAAGCACAGCCCTGGCTCAGGATGACACTTTCCCAGGTGAGGGCTGGCCTGGACTAATGGCCAGGCCCCTTTCTGCTCTGTTAGAGAGAATGCCTCTCCTGCGAGGCCTTGCAGATCTCCAGGAGCAGTGTGGTGGGGCATGCCTGGGACTGTGGAAGGAAGGTGCCTACAGCCGGATTCCTGAGACCTGGGGACAGGGACACGCCAGAGGGGGAAACCAGGCAAGCTGGCAAATGAAGAAGATGGGATAAGCTCATGGAGGAAATCAGTCAGATCTGAATTTGTGTTTGGGGTGAGCAGAAGGTCCCAGGGTTTCACTCGCAGGCCAGGCAGGCTTGGGCTGGGATGTGACCCAGCAGAGGATTGCTGGGTTTAGCAAATAAAATACATGTTGCCCATTAAAATTTGAATCTTGGATAAGTAACAAATAATTGTCAGATATAATGTGTCCCACGTACTATTGGGGTGACGCCCAGTGAAATTTGAATTTCAGATATACAAGGAACAACTTTTTAAACATAAGTAGGTCCCATGCAATATTCCTGTTTTATGTGGTGACTCTGTCCCCAGAGGAGGTGGGGGAGAGCTTGGAGGACGTGTAGGCTTAGCCTCCAGAAAGATCTAGTCACAAAGGCCCTCTCTTCACATTTTCAGCTGGCTTCCTCAGCTCTGTAGTGTGACTACCTGGCCACCCAGGGACCTATTTTGAGGTTAAATGCAAATAAGAGGCCCAGCCATTAGCTTCCCTTCTAACAAGAAGGCTGGCCACGGGTGCCCTGGGGACCCAAGGGAGGAACTGGGCATCCCCCCAAAAAAGGGATTTCAGAGCAGGTATGGGTGCCTGGATAAGCCCAACTTGGGTTAGGATTTTGGCCTAGGGGCCTGGCAAGCCCGATATGCAGGTTCATGGTCCAGCTAACAAGGGGCCTTATTTGAGAACAGGACTCAGGCTTATGGGTCCTCCTGGTAGGTTTGTCCGTGAAGACAAAACACCCCCTTCAAAGTGGGCTCCGAGGGGGCCCAGAGAGGAGTGGGGAAGGCAACAGGGGAAGAAATGGAGCAGTACTTACTTTTGTATTCCCCCTTCCCCTCTTGTGAGGCATCCCCTCCCTCCCTCAGGGACCTCTGAAACTTGGGGAGCCCTGAGAAGTCCCCTGTACTCTTTTTCCACCCCACCGCAAGCAGGATCAGGTGCTCTCTGAAGAAGCTGCCTGACCCCCTTGAGTCAGGTTCAGGCTGTCCTGGGGCCCCTCTGGGGCAGATGGGCCCGGGCTCCCATGTCATCTGGGCGGGGGGGAGGGGAGCTTCCAAGCAGCCTGAATTCACCACTTGGGACTAATGGGCCCATCCACAGGTGGGAGAGTCAATCCTGACCGACTCTGGTTTGGCAGGAAGAAAAGAGCAATTATACCAATTAAGCCCTAGAATAAAATCAACAACCCCCAACAGCCCTTCTCTTTCTCCCTTGTGGGCCTGGGCTCCTTGAATGATTTCTGACTATAATTCTTACCTGCAGTAATAGGACAGATTAACAAGGACCTCACAGGCCAGTTTTGGCTTGCTTGGGCTCTGGGGAAACAGCTTAACCTCTAGAGGGCCAAAGTGCTCCTCATACACCCCCAGCCCAGGGCCCAGGCTGAGGCGGGGAAGTGGGTGGGGAGAACGTGTGTGATGGCTGGAGTGTCTTCCCTCCAGGTCCAAGTCCCATGGGAAAGGTGGTCTGAAAGTCACCTGGCCATAGGCCATTCCAGGGAGCTGGTGACATGAGAACCCGGTCCAACTGAGTTAAAATGAGATCAAGACCTAACCAGGTGCAAGTGGCTATAGCAGAGAGTCAGGTTAGACAGCAAGAAGTTGTTCACTGACAATGACCCAGAAGAACAACAGTGTCAGTGTAAACTCAGAGTCACATTATATCAGCTTGAAGGAGCCTGGCAGCCTCACTCATTTTATATAAGGAAACTGAAGCCCAGAGAGATAAAGAAAATGCCCAAAGGGAGGGGCAGGGCTGGGACTCAAACTCAGGGCTCCTTTCCATTTCTTTCTAATGCCTGGCTTCCCTAAAAGGACTGGATGACAGAAAAACATACACCTCTCTGAGCTGTAGGAAACACATTTATATTTGAAAACCAAAGTCCCTCACAGCCCACAGGGCATTTGCAGACCTAATGGGCCCTTTCTGGAATTTCCCTCTTTAATCCATCTTATTTCGTAACAGATCTGAGTCAAATATGAGACTAGGGACAGATTCAGAGCTCCTAGTGGACCACCAGCTGACCCATGGATGTCACCAGGTATTCATTTAAAAGGGATCATTCACATAAAGCTCTAAGCTAGGTAGCTGCCACCTGGTACCTGCTCCCAGGACACATGGTGACTTTGAATCTAAAGGTCAACATGTCCCTGGGCAGGACCAGGAGGACAGCAGGGAGAAAAGGGGGGTGGTTTCTATTTTATTGCACTCAGGTCAGGTGCAACTTGAGTTCTCTCTCCAGTTCTGAACCACATGATACGAGAAGACGTAGTGATTATAGGACAGGATACGTAGGAGTAGAGAGAGGCTGAAAACCAGGATCCAGGAAAACAGATGGGCTTGAAGTAGGTTCTAAGGGCTGGGGACATCTGGGGGAAGACTCTTGCTTTTCATCTATCTGGAGGCAGAGGGTATTTACAGGACCCCTACCTGATGTGGCCCCCTTTCTAAGAAAGTGTCCCCAGCCAATCTTAGGCTCCAGAGTATCCCCTTCCCTCATCAGCCCATCAGGTTTTTGCAAAGTGGGAAAGGAGGGCCAGTGTGCCATTTCCAATGCAGAAGTTCAGAGAGGGGGAACCCCGGCCACCTCTCGCCCCTGACCTGGTCACTGAATTTGGTGGCGCTCCTCTGCTCCAACTCCCACTACAACCTAGCTACCTCCTCTCCTTGAAGCTGCTCTCCGTTCCAGCCCTCCTAGGCAGGATGGGCTCTGTGAGTCGCGGAGCCTGACACAAAATGAGAATGGGAAACCCCTATTCAAAAATGATGAAGAATTTCAAGATGGCAAGAGCCAAGCACTAAACCTTCTGCGCAGAGGTCCTGAACAATGGCACAGGGCACACGCCAGGGAAGCCAGTCCTGCTCCCAAGCTCAGAAATCCTCAAAAGCTGTGGGCCACACCTTCCGCTGTCAAATCCTAATTGTGAGTGTGAGGATAAGAAAGAGGTTGGGGGTGAGGTACCTTGAGGACAAGGACTGTGCATTTGGCACCCAGTTGTCAACGGGCTGTCTTTTCACCTGGAAGCTCCCAGCCCCCTCCCCAGCACGTATAGGCACAGAGGTGACTTGCAGCAGGGCAAGGAGAAGAAAAGAGAGGATAGGGGCTGCACGGGGGCGGGGGCATCTCAGGCTGTGGTTGGGGTGGAGTACAGGCAGGGTGGAAGGGGGAGGATATTGAAAATGAAGAAAGAACAAAAAGGAGCCACTATGGAAATGGTTATTCTGTGGGGAAAATATTCTATGTGGGAACTGTTCATTGCCTGGAGGGACCAACAGCCCTGACGGAAAGCCTGCCAGGGAAGGTGAGGGCTCCAGCAGGGAGCAGGCTGGCACCTGCAGAGAGGCAAGGAGGTACCCCCAGGCCTTCCACGGGCAGGAGGCCCCAGCCTCCCGCACTGGCAGCAGTTGCCAGTGCCAGCCGCCGGCCTCCACGGGGAGGGCCATGGGGCTCTAACAGTGTGGTGGGGGCGGGGAGGGGGGCTGCTCTCCTGGGTGTAGCACACCCTGGCCCTGATTAGGGAGGGCTCATGCGTCAGTCAGACTCAACCAGCTCGGACCCCACACTCAGGTGCCTTTACCTTTGCACAAGCTGACAGCCTCCTGAGCTCCCTTTGTGGAGACCACAGCCTGATTCCTGTGAAGGCCCTTTGCAGTTTCCTGAGGATTCCATAAAGTCTCCACTGCCCCCAAATATCTCCCCACTACCCATCAGGTTGCCTGAAATGCCCCCTCATTACTTTAGCCTCAACTCAATCACCAAGTGTCATTCCTTTGGTCTAGAATTCAATCGGATTGGATTTAGTTCAATCAAAAAGGATTAAAAAATTCAATCCGGTGGATTGGATTAAATCCACTAAACATTCACTGAATACTTACGCTAGGCCAGCATTGTGCTCAGTGCTGGGATTCAAACATGCCTAACACAGAGTCCCTCTTCAGAGAAGCTCTCAGACTATTTACTTTATTATTTAATAAGACAGGATAAAAACTTCAGCTAACATCTACTGGGAGCTAGCTGATTGCCAGGTGTGCTCAGCACTTTACATATATTTTTATATTTAACCTCCATCCCAGTCCGATGGAGTAGGAATCTTATTATCCCCATTTTACAGGTAGAAAAGGAAGAACACAGAGGTGAAGCCAATGTCTGTGGCTTTAAACTCACAATTATACATACTTCAGTTAAGTGAATGGAAAATATTCTGGAAGCTGGATCCCACTCTTTCCTCCTTGGGAAATCCAGAAGACCTCACAGAGGAGGTGACATTTGAGCTGGCTCCCAAGAGGGGAGTAGGAGTTTTCTGAAGAGGCAGTATTAGAGAAAGAGACACAAGGCAAAAAAGAACAACACAAGAGAAACCACAGAGGCGGCAAGGTGGGGGTACCTCACCATCACTGAACATAGTCAATGATGTCAAAGTAAGCGAGGAAGGTCCAGAGACCAGACAGTCAAAACTGGAAAGGGGCAGATGACAGTGGTTCTCAGGTTAAAATGGCATTTTCGGAAGATCACTGAGGCTCCTGTGTTGAGACTGGATTGGGAGGGGTGGGTGAAGGCAGAGGGCAGGGCAAGAGTTGGGAGGCTAAGTACAGAAGTCAAAGATGTCTCCTTATGATAAAGGAAGGCTCCTGGAGGACAGGGCTCAGGAGAACAGAAAGAGTACGGTCAGGGAAGTGTGAGACACCAAGGAAAAGCAAGCTTAGTTTTCCCAGGCTGTCAGACCAGGAACTCACGCCCCTCAGTTGTGTAGAACAGATGATGGGTCAGCTGCATAATTCTATGAAATCTTGCCAATGACAGTCATGCGCTGGGGGGCCTCAGGCAGCCCCGTCACCCTGATCCCCCAGCTCATGGGGGCTGTGGAAGGTGACACTTTGTCTCAACCAACACCCTTTACTCCTGTCCTAGGATGGTAAAGGGTCAGGGGAGGGAAAAGTGAGAAGCTAGGCAACCTCTGACCCAAAGCTCTTCACCTTCACAAGGCCATCACTCAGTCCAGGTTCACTGATGAGGCTTCTCCTTAGCAAGACGTGAACATCAGCACTTGTCCTGAAAGGCCCTTTCTATTCTATGGAAGGAAATTTCCTAGCTAAGGAGAGCAGTCCAGTGGAGGCTCTGAGAGAGCTGACAGTTTGGGGCTGTAGCCAGGAAAGGTGTTGACAGTGTGTCTGCGCTAAAAGTAGCAACCAAGCCTTGAAGCCAAGCGATCGAACTCCAGACCCAGTTCTAGGATGTTCCCTTTACACATCTCTGTGCAAGGCAGTGACGTATGTATAGTCTGGGCAGCTAAGGTCTTCCCAGACCCGTGATTCCTCCATCCTGGGGACTGTAGGTCTCTGGTCTCTTCTAAGATAATATTGTTCAATAGGGCCTTCTGTGATGGGAGAAATGTTCAATATCCACAATGTCCAAAATGGCAGCCACTAGGCATTGAACACTCAAATGTAGCTGGTGTGGCTGAGGAACTGCATTTTTAAATTCATTTAACTTTCATCGACACACATGCTTTGTGGCTGCCATGCTGGACGACGTGGCTGTAAGAAATTAGTTAGGCTCCATGCAGGACACTAGGGAGACAGACATGGAATGAGATTTGGTTCCTGCCTGGAGGAGCTTACGGCCTAGCAATGAGGATGAATAAATAAAATACCAATTGTGATGCAGTGTGTGTGTGTGTGTGTGTGTGTGTGTGTGTGTGTGTGTATGTGTGTGTGTATGAGAAAGACGAAGAATGAGAGAGAGAGAATCCGTGTGGGGTGTGCACCAAGAGTTGGGGGAACAAGCAGAAGTGTGTGCAGAACAGTGTGAGTCACTCATCCAAGGAAGGGAAGATAGGACAGCTTTCCCAGAAGAGGTACATTTTTGCTGAGCCTTGATGAGTAACTGAATTTTCACCAAAGGGACAAGGGGACAAGCATCTCCGGCAGAGAGGGGAGTGCGTGCT
Source organism: Lutra lutra (assembly GCF_902655055.1). Lineage (NCBI taxonomy): Eukaryota > Metazoa > Chordata > Mammalia > Carnivora > Mustelidae > Lutra > Lutra lutra. The sequence continues at coordinate 41,670,120 of NC_062292.1, read as the reverse complement.
AAGGTGCTGACCCACGTACAAGTGAACTAGCTACGTGTGCCAGGAACCAGGGCTTGAGCAAGATGAGCAAGATGGGAATAAGCAGTTGGCAAGAAAACGTGCTGGTCCTTGGGGGCTCTATGAAGCTGAACTGTAACTTGTAGGCATTGAGAAGGTGTAGGCATTTCTCAGCTGAGATTGAAAAACAAAACTCTGGTTGGGGAGGGGAGAATGACAAAGGACTTGTGCGTCTGGGCGCACAGGGCTGTTGCCTTCAGACAGGTCTTCTTCCCTTCTCTGGGTTCAGTTTCTTCACCTGCGAAGGGAGGCTTAGCCTGGAGTGTCTTTCTTGCTCTGTCCTTCCGGGTGTCTACACCTTCTTTGGACAAGTCTTCTGTGTTGTATCCCTGGATACCTGAGATAAGGGGCTTACTGGGCAGGCCAACTTAGAAGCATTTGGTGTCATGCAGCAGCTTAAGGCAGCCAATCCCCACCCCCCATGACCTACAAATATTTTAAGATGACTAAAATTTTACCTATTGGACAATACTCCTTTTTAGATGTACAAGTTGCCAATTAATATATGTTTTAATCTGGCAAGTATTATTAGGTAGACTTTAAATGGAGAACAGCTTTTCTGAGAGAAACTTCTGGACATGGGACACAGACTTGGAATGCAAGGAGCTTTGGGCCAGAGAGACTTGGGAGGGATGATCAGTGTAGGTGGGAGAAAGGCTAGGGCCAACTTTGGACCTTTGAGCAAATTTACCAAGCTCCCACTTTGATCGCTTTTCTCTTCATTAGACTGGAAGACCCCTTGAGGGCATGGACTTTGTCTTCCCTTTCCCTGAGACTCGCCCACAGTGGGCATTCAATCTGTGGGGTTGTTTTTTGTTTGTTTGTTTTATGAAATCATGACTGTTTCCAGCACTGCTCAGGGAACTACCTGCTGAGAAGAGACGACCAGTCATAGAAATGAGAGCTGAAAGGGACCCCACTCAGCCAAGAGGAAAGGGGTGAGCATCCAAAGTCAGAGAGTGAATAGACAGTAGAGCCAAAGAACGTTTTTGCCGTTGAGTCCAGGGTTTACTTCTCTCCTGCCCTATTCACCTGGGGGCTGTTCATCAAGCTCTGCCCCCAGAGACAGTGCCATGGGGACAGTTTCCCAGAGATCCAGGAGGATGGCTGCACCCCTATGTTGTTGGAGTAGGTCTTATGAAGAGCTTGGTCTCCAAGAGCCATTGCCAGCAGAGTCAACATTTGGGTCCCATACTTTGGGTCCTAGCCTAGAACCCATCACCAGGCCCTCATAGGGTGGGCACAAGTTCTGACAGTCCAGAAATGAAAACTCTTGGGAGTTGGAACCAAAACAGTCTAGGAGGGATGGATGGATGGGTCCCATGGTGACAGAGAGCACGGGGAGAAGAGAACCCTGTGGAGCCACCAGAAGCTTAGAGAACCCAAGCTTCCCTGTAGGGGACGGGGTGGGGTTGATGGATCCTTCTGTTAATCTGTGTGTCCCTGCTCCTGGCTGAAGGGGGGAGGGCAGCTCCTCGCTGCAGCAAGGCTTTCCCTTCCTTCTCCCTACACAGGGGAAGGTCTGAGTTCGTTGGGGGAAAGTGATTTCATCAGTTCTGATTTATGCCACCTAATAAGATCCTTCCCCTCTCACTGTCAGGCTTGCAACAGATCAAAGGTGGGATATTAAAACGAAGGCAATTTCAACTGGTTCTCCAGGCTATGCTAATGCCCAAATCGCCTTTTCTCTCCATCTGTCAAGAGAACTGATGGACGCAGAAGAACCCCAGGAGGCAGGGAAGGTGCTTCCTTTGTATACATCAAAGGCTGATACCTGAGCATTCCTCCAAGTCATTCCTTGTGTTTTAATCTGCAGCAGTATATAGAAATAATTACCCAAGCTTCCAGGATGGAGGCAGGGACAAGGCTCTGTGTATAGACTTTATGAGCTTCCCCTGAAGACACAGACCTAGAGATCTGGGCAGAGGGCCAGCTGTGTGGGTGACGATCCCGGAATCCTCGGGGTGGGGACTACAAAAAGCCATCTCGTCCATCCCCCAGCCTCTAGCCATTGGATTCCAGACATCAGGCTGGCTTCTGGGGACCTTCCTGGGCTGTCTGGGATGGGTTTGAGAGCTGGGTCCTGCGGTTCCTTGGGGCCTGGATGCCTGCCCTTGGCAAAAGGCAGCTGTGGTTGGTGGAGGAAGAGGCAGATGGGGATTTTCCCAACTTGTCTCTCCAGAGAGGCGATGTCACAGGTTTAGGGAATATAGGCAACATGGCAGCACTTTAAAGACACTTAAAGGCCCTCCCAGCAGACTCTGCAGTGGGCAGTACCATGGGAGACCAGGCCACGCATTAATACTTCTGCATGGACCATGGTAAGTGGAGGAGAAGGAGGAAAGGAAAAAGTCTGTATCAGATCTGGCCTCCTTAACACAGGGTTCCAGTCTTTCCCAGACCGTTTTCTCCTTCCTTATTTCTAGTGGCTCCCAGGCTCCCTGTGGACCAGTATGAGAACTAGGGAGGTTACAGATATGTGGTATCGGTCCTCTCCTTCCCAACCTCTCCACCTCCCATCAGTCTATCCATCCATCAACCCATCCATCTGTCCACCTATCCATCCACCCATCCATCTGTCCATCCATCTATCCATTTATTCACACAGACTAGAGAACCCCTCCCCTGACCATATTGTGATCTTGTCTCTCTCTTAATCACAGTCATCCGTGGTTTCCAGTAAACTCCAAACCCTTAAGCTTGGGTTTCAAGATTCCTTTCCTGAAATAACTCTCTTGCTATCTGCATTTCTCCGAAGGTCCCCCCATTTCCATTTCATCTGGGAAATATGCCTTTCTGACTCCCTCTTTGTTTCAGAGTTCATGGTTTACTGATCTCTGTACCTTTGAAAGGTTGGTGCCATGGTTAGAAACATGTTTCTCCCTCCTCTCTTCAAAGCTTAAAACTACCCTCCTTCAGGAGCGTCCTGACCGAACTCCACATGGTGCTGGTCCTTCCAATACTCATCATCTCAGTCCTTCCTGATTGATCCGTAAGTACTCACTGTACCCCCAACTCCATACTAAAATCACTGACACAAGGAGACTAGCCATAATCCCTCTCCTCTGGCCTAGGCGGGAAATGAAAGAAAGAAGCAAGACACACTCAAGTTGTTTTCAGTTCGAATGGAAGAAAACTCAGCCACCTTCTCACTAAAACACCTGTGAAGACATAGAAAAAAGATGAAAACTTAGACCCTGACCAAAAGCAATACTTAACCAGGATCTGCTGCCTCTGCTATCTAGGAGGTCCATGAAACCAAGTCCTCCTTCCCCATCTATCTATTCTGAACCAGAATCCAGAAAATTGGACAGCCCTGTTCCTATTCTGTACAAATGATGCTTGCCGAGGCTGCAAACATATTCTCCACCGTCACCACCATAACTCCTATTTCTGGATTTACCTAGAGATTTTAGCTCCCTGAAAACAACATGGCAGGAAGGTGGAGAGAAGGATTGGAAGTGACACTTTCATCCTGGGAGGTGAGTGTCCCCAAAGCCGAGGACCATCCTGGGGCAGAGAGAGGGCAGCCTTAGTGGTCACACGTCTTGAGACAGAGCTCCACGGGAGCATCACCTACGGGGCTGCCTAGAACCACAGTGACTGGGCCTATCCCTCAAATTTTGGAGTCCACTTGTTCAGGGTGGGGCATAAAAATAGTATCACTTTAAATTTCCTCCAGAGGTTCTAATGTTCAGCCAGGGTAGCAAACCACTGGTGTAGGCTTTCCTAGAGGCCTTGGTGGAGCAGATCAGAGAATTCTTCCCTGGGTGAGGAGCAAGATCCCACCACAGGACGCCCAAGCTGCACCCGATGAGCATTTGCGGAGACGCTGAAAACTGGCCTGGGAATTGTACACGCCAACTTCTTCCATCTGTGTATCTGAGAAGTTGATTGAACTGGCACCAGGAGGCTAGAAAGCAAAACAGTGTAACTCACATGACCTCCCTAATGACTATTACTGTAGCTAGATAAAATTTGCTGTATTCAAAGATTAGGAGGAAAAAGCACAAACTCCAGATTTGTTAGCCCATGTTCACAGCATCATTCACAAGAGCCAAAAGGTGAAGCAATCCAAGCATCTATTGACGAATGAATGGATGAATAAATATGGTATATGCGTATACACATACAACGAAATACCATTCAGTTGTAAAATGCAAGGAAATTCTGACCCACTCTACACCATAAACGAACATTGGAGACATTCTGCTATGTAAAATAGAGCAGTCACACTTGCATGAGAGCTACCTAGAGCAATAAATTCATGGACAGGAAGTAGAGTGGTGGTTGCCAGGGATGGGGTGGGGGATGGAGGAAACGTGCAGTTAGTGTTTAATGGGCACAGAGTTTCAGTTTTGCAAGATGAAAAGAGGTCTGTGGATGGATGCTGGTGATGGTTACATAGCCATATGAATGTACTTCATGCCACTTATCTATATACTTAAATACGGTAAAGATGATAAATTTTATGTCATATGTATTTTGCCACATTCCTTTAAATACATTTTTTTCAAAAGATAAAGAAAAATTTTAAAGCACTTTAAAAAAAATTCTGAAAAATAAAAAAGTGCTAATAGCATCTCAAAACCCAGAAAAAGATCAAATCTCTGAAAATAATTGACTAGCAGAATGAGAAAAGAAAAAGTAGAAGCTTTTTTGGCATCCTCAATAACGTACAAAAAATTATGACCTCTGTGAAATAAGAGCAAAAATCCGAAGGGAAAAAAAAAAAAAAGATGAGACAGAAGAACAGCATAAAATGGGAAAACAATAAAGGTAAATCTGGAAGACAAGCTGAAATGCAAAGGGAACTGGGTGGGATATATAAGAATGTGTCCAGGAACGTAAAGTTGAAAGAGTAAAATTCAGATTTGCATTGTAGGTAATAAAAATAGAATTGGCACCAAAGAAAACTAAATCAGCAATAGGGAGAATAAACATGAGACCCGACCTTTGAAGTCAGAGTAAAAGCCTACTTGTGCTCTCTCTCTCTCTCTCTGTAAAAGATGAAAGTTATGAAAATAAGGAGAGATAAATAGGAGAGAGAATTGAATTTGAGCTTAAGAACTATAGGTGTTCCCGAGGATTAAAGACAAAGTGAATGGAGCGGAAGACAAGATAGCGCTACCTGGGGGGAAGAAACAAAATGAAACACTTTGAGCTGAAAAGATACATTGTTAAAAAGTGTTTATCGTGTTCCAGGTAAACTGAATGAGAAGAAATTCATAACAAGTCACATTCTGGCAAAATATTTAATAGTAAAGAAGAAATTAGGAACATTATCAAAGAATTTACTTCTATAACACAGGTCTGGGACCAGACAATTTATCAGTGAGTTCTTCCAAACTTGCAAGTAAAAAATAACTTTGATGCTTTATAAACAGTGGCAGGAATAAAAAAAAGTTGGAATGATACTCAATTCACTCTTCAAACTTAGTTTAACCTAATAGCAAAAGTTATCAGTGGAAGCACAGAAAATAAAATATAGCTCATTCTCATTTATGAATATTTTATTAGGATATAAATATTCTAATATAACACTGGCAACAGAATAATACAATAAGAATAATTCTACCAACGACCACCATGAGGATAGGGTAATTCCAAGAATACTATAATAATTAAAATAATGAATTCTATTACAGTATAATGGGTTCAGTATATATAATCTCAATATATACTGAAAAGTCACTCCGAAACATCCCCAAATCCTAATTTTTAAGACTTAAAATATTGAAATAGAGGAATGCTTTCTCAAAATGATAAGTTCTACTTATGTTAAAAAAATATCAAGCATCATAGTCTATGGGAAAATCTTAGAGATTTTCCTATTATTATGCAGAACAAGGGGCACCTGGGTGGCTCAGTGGGTTAAGCCTCTGCCTTCGGCTCAGGTCATGATCTCAGAGTCCTGTGATCGAGCCCCACATTGGGCTCTCTGTTCAGCGGGGAGCCTGCTTTCCCCTCTCTCTCTGCCTGCCTCTCTGCCTACTTGTGCTCTCTCTCTCTCTCTCTGTCAAATAAATAAATAAAATCTTAAAAAAAAAATCCAGAACAAGATAAATATGTTCATTGTCATAATTATTAATAATCATAGTCATTCTTCTGAAAATTCTAATTAATTCATAAGGCAGAAAAGAGAAATAAAGTCTATCTATACTTATTATTTGTAAAGAGCATTAGATAGCTCCAAATCCAAGAGAACCAATGCTAAAACCCTTAAGATTAATGAATTCAATAAAGTGACCAGATACAAATGGATGGATATTCTGCAATATTTTCCTGAATTCCAAAAACAAACAGGAGATAATGCTGAAAACATCTCCTTTACATTACTAATAACCTCTAAAACAAAGCTCATGAACAGAAGCACCAGGGTGGTTCAGTCACTGAAACATCTGACTTCAGTTCAGGTCATGATCTTGGGATCCTGCGATCAAGACCTGCAATTGAGCCCCTCCCCCCCACATCAGGCTCTCCACTCAGAAGCCCCTCCCCCAACTTGTGTGCAAGCTCTCTCTCTAATAAATACATAAAATCTTTAAAAAAAAAAAAACCTCATGAACAAACAAAACACAATAAATATTGTGGAATAATTCTAGCAAGAAATACATAGGTCTTTAATGAAAAAAATTGCAAAATATTACTGAGATGTATAAAAGATGTTTTGAAATAAGAGAAATAAGTCCCGTATGAGAATAAATTTTATAAATATATAAGAATAAATTTTATAAATATATAAACTGTCTATAATTCAACTTATAGATTTAATGTCTTTCCAACTAAGATCCCAATGGGATTTTTTTGGTGGGGGTTGAGGGTGCCTTCGCAAAATAAAACTGAAATTCATGTCATAAAATAAATAGATGAGAAAAATATAACCAAAAAATAGACTAGAACTTCTATCAAACATTAAAATATCTAATAAGTAGGGACGCCTGGGTGGCTCAGTTGGTTGGACGACTGCCTTCGGCTCAGGTCATGATCCTGGAGTCTCGGGATCGAGTCCCGCATCGGGCTCCCAGCTCCGCGGGGAGTCTGCTTCTCTCTCTGACCTTCTCCTAGCTCATGCTCTCTCTCACTGTCTCTCTCTCAAATAAATAATAAATAAAATCTTTAAAAAAAATAAAAAAATAAAAATAAAATATCTAATAAGCTGTTAGAACTAATTAGAATAATGAGCATAACAAGATTGCAGTTTATAAGATCAATATATGAAAATCCATTGTATTTCTACAAACTTACAATGAGCAATCAAAAACTGAAATTAAGAAAATTCCATTTACATTAGTATCAACAAGAATAAAATACTTAGGAATAAATCGAACAAAAACTACCAGATCTATACTCTGAAAACTGTAAAACACTGTTAAAAGAAACTAAAGAATACAAATAAATGGAAAAATATCTCATATTCATGGGTTGGAAGACTTCATATTGTTCAGATGGCATTACTCTGAAAATTAATCTACAGACCAATGTAATCCCTACTAAATGCACAATGTCTTTTTTTTTTCCCAGAAATTGCCAAGCTGAGGGGCACCTAGGTGGCTTAGTTGTTTAAATGGTTGATTCTTGATTTCAGCTTTGGTCATGATCTTGGGTTGTGAGATTGAGCCCCCATCAGGCTCTGTGCTGGGTGGAGGAGCCTGCTTGGGATTCTCTCTCTCCCTCTCCCCCTGCCTTTCTCCTCTCCCCACTCTCTTAAAAAAAAAAAAAGAAAAGGGGCGCCTGGGTGGCTCAGTGGGTTGAGCTGCTGCCTTCAGCTCAGGTCATGATCTCAGAGTCCTGGGATCGAGTCCGGCGTCGGGCTCTCTGCTCAGCGGGGAGCCTGCTTCCTCCTGTCTCTCTGCCTGCCTCTCTGCCTGCTTGTGATCTCTGTCTGTCAAATAAATAAATAAAATCTTAAAAAAAAAAAAGAAAGAAAGAAAGAAAAGAAGTTGATAATCTGATCTTAAAATTCATATGGAAATGCAAGGGAGCCAGAATATCCAAAGCGATCTCTAAAAAGAAGAACAAAATTGAAGAACTCACACTTCCCAATTTCAAAATTTACTAAAAGCTATAGTGATCAGGACTGTATAGTACTGGCATTAGGACAGACATACAGATCAACTGAATAAAATTTAAAGTCCAAAAATAAATTCATGTTTTAATGGACAGTTGTTATCAACAAGGGTGCTAAGACAGTTCAACAGCAGAAAGAATAAGTCTTTTCAAAGAATAGTCTTTCGGTTGATGAAAATGTTGTGTTGGAACAACTGTCTTTCTACATGCAAAAAAATAAAGTTGGACCTCTACCTCACACCATATATATAAATTAACTCAAAACAGATCAAAGACCTAAAATTCTATAAAACTCTTAGAAGGAAACATACACATAAATCTTCCTGACTTTGGACTAGGCAATAGTCTCTTAAATATGACACCAAAAGAATAAGAAACAAGAATAAACAGACAACTTTGACTTCATCAAAATGAAAAGATTTTGTTCTTCAAAGGACACTATCAAGAGAATGAAGGGGAGTCTGGGTGGTTCAGTCGGACAGCATCCAACTCTTGATTTCAGCTCAGGTCATGATCTCAGGGTTGTGAGATGGAGCCCCACTCAGCAGGGAGTTTGCTTGAGATTTCCTTTCTCCCTCTACCTCTTCCCCTCCCCCATCCTTGCATGCTCTCTCTCTAAAATAAATAAATAAAGCTTTTTTCAAAAAGAAAATGGAAAGACGAGCCACAGAACAGGGGAAAATATTTGCAAATTACAGATATGATAAGGGACTTATATCTAGAATATATAAAGAACAGTTACAGCTCAACAATTAAAAAAAAAGACAACACAACAAAAAATGGGCCCAGGATCTGAGTAGCCTTTTCTCTAAATAAGATAAACAAATTGCCAATAAGCACATGAAAAAATACCTAATCTCATTAGTCACTATGGAAATGTAAATCAAAACCACAATGAAACACTGCCTCACTCATGAGGATGACCATAATCGAAAAGACAGTAACAAGTGTTGACAAGGATGTAGAGAAATCAGAACGCTCATACCATGCTGGGGGGGAACGTAAGACGGTGTAGCCACTTCAGAAAATAGCCTGTCAGTTCTTCAAAACATTGTACGTAGAGTCACCATATAACCCAGCAATTGCACTCCTAAATACTCAAAATAACTGAAAACATATGTCTACACAACGTTTAGAGCTGCATTATTCACGATTACCAAGCCGTAACAGAAACAATCCAGTGTCCATCGGCTTGATGAATAGGTAAACAAAATGTGGTATATCCATACGATGGAATATTTTTCAGCCACAAAAAGACATGAAGCATTGGTTACATGCCTGGATATAAGGATGGATGAGTCCTGGAAACATCATGAGAACTGAAAGAAGCCAGACCCAAAAAGCAACCTATTGTATGATTCCATTTATATGTGTCCAGAACTGACAAATCCAGAGAGATAGAAAGTGGATTAGCGCTCATCAGGGGATGGGGGGAGGGGAGATGGGGAAAAAACTGCTAAAAAATGCCTTGGAATTTGATCATGCGATAGAGGCGCAAGTTCACCAATATGCTAAAACCCACCGAACTGTCCACTTCATAAGGGTGAATTTAATGCTACATGAACTATATTTCAATTTTTTTCTCTAAAGATTTTATTTATTTATTTGACAGAGAGAGACACAGTGAAAGAGGGAACACAAGCAGGGGGAGTGGGAGAGGGAGACGCACGCTTGCTGCTGAGCAGGGAGTCCGATGCGGGGCTCGATCCCAGGACCCTGGGATTGTGACCTGAGCCAAAGGGAGATGCCTAACAACTGAGCCACCCAGGTGCCCCATATCTCAATTTTCAAAACCATCTAAACCTAAAATAATTACACTGGTGCTCTATTAGTACAATCTTGAAGAAAAAACAAAAGATCCTAAATAACTTGTAAAGATTTAATGTATCATAAAAGAAGCATGTCTGTTTATAAGAACATGTGTGTTCATAGAGAAGTACACAGAAATGTTAAAAAGCATTGTGTCTGGGTGGTAGACTTGTGGGTGACTTTTATTTCCTTCTTTTTATTTTTTGTGTTTTCTAAATTTTCTACAATGAGTCAGAACCAAAATAAACATGTTTTTTTAAAAACAAAGTGCGTCAGTGTATAATTAAGTCCCAGGCTCTGGAGTGCTGAGATGAAGGAGGCCAGCAAGGGAGCTCTCCGCGCGGAGCCGGCTTGGGGAAGGGCTCGAGGGAAGGAAAGCTTGGAGAGCCAGCAATGGAAGGAAACTCACAGCATCGCATCTTATCACCTCTGTGCCCCACCCTTCCCTGGATCTTCTACCCAAGCCATCACCAGGCCCCGGCAAAGGAACCTCAAGGCTGTGCCCCCTCCTCTTGAGCCCAGGGTCCCTGCTGTAGCTGAGGCCCTATCCTGCTGCGGCCTCGTAACTGGCCTCACTGTCCCTATTTCAGCGAGGTCCACTGTGCCCTCTCAAAGGCAAAGGTTTGTCTCCGTGAAAAGCCTGCAGTGACCTGCGTTGCCTCTGAGAGAGTCCCTGGCTGGTTGTTGAAAGCTCCAGGTCTTCTCACAGGCAAGACGGGGTATGGTGCTGCCAGCGAGGGTGGCTAGGCCCATCCCAAGCAAAGCTGCAGTTCCCCGACCCCACCCCCCACCCCCACTGGGGTTGCCTTGGATCTCCTGCCTCCACATTGCTCAGGCCCCTCCCCTCCCAGCAAAAGCTGTCCTCTGACCTCCACCTGTCCCCCTTTTAGTCTCCCTTCAATACCCAACATAAGCGTGGTCTCTCGCACGGGGTCTCCTGACCCTCCCAGCCACAGCGCATCCCCCACACCAAAAGCCTCCCCTCTCATCTCAGAAGCTGGATTGTCAGGCTCCTGTGACTACCAGCACTGGGACTCCAGGTGACCTGATGGCCACAAATAGAGTCAGATGATGTGGGTTTTCTAAAGCCCTAAAAGCTTGGGGGAAAATGCTACAGTTCTGGGCTTCTGTATTTATAGGCCCTTTATGCCCAGCATTTCCTTCCTGCCCTTGCTCTAGGTTCTGTGCAGAGCTGCACATCTGAGCTACCAGCACAGGGACGCCCCCCACTTTGATGGGAGAGGGAGCCAAGGACTGTGTTCTTTGTGTGTTCAACCTCCCTGACAAGACTGACCCAAAAAGATCTCGGTAGCTTCTCATTTTATGAAAGACCCCAGCTTAGCTGGACCACGTGGAGATGACCATGACCTCAGAGGATGAATCTGGGCTTGAAATTCCTGAGACGGATGTGGAAAACTTCAGGTGTCCACAGGAAATGGCAGATTACACTGCAGATCAGAAAGCTGCCTATGCGTAAGGTAGCAGACGCTCCCCACCCCCTCCCCGCCCTCCTTTCCTTTTACTGACGGAAAACTCAGATAGCACTGTTCAGGGTCTGGAAGAGAGAATGCATTTTGGCACCACTGCTGCCTTGCACTACCATTGTTCTGTTGGACTTGTATTTAAGTTATCTAAGTTTTTGCCCTTCAAAGGTAAGTACAATAAAACCAAAAAAGAAAAATAAGAAACTAGGTTGTCAGACTTCTCGCCTCTGCAGAGTAGTAGGAAGTTGGATGTTAGATACAGATTTGAGATCTCAGCTCTGATGCTCGGTGCTGAGAGGTACTTGGCACAGCAGCTGACACTGCAGGAGCCCAGCAGGTGTTAGCTGCCCCCTGCCCACTGCACTCTGGAAGCATGGACCAGCCGTAGCCTGTTATGTATGTTTGTGAATACGCCCTCTACGCCCCGACTATGAACTCACTGAGGAAGGTGCTCACCATGGATCCACATTTTGAAAGGGATATGGAATGGATGAGACTCACTCACTCACTGAGGGGTGACTGACCCCCTAAAAGACCACTCCTGGGGGCAGGGTTTGGGGGAGAACCCCATCCCTCTCAGGGTCATCTAATTTTGCGGCAGAGCCTGGTGGGGGGTGGAAGGACCATAGTCCTAGCCCCCTGAGTCTGTCTTGCTCAGTTCCTCCCAGCCAGGGTTTCTCTGAGCCGCCCAAAATCATCTTCCTCAAGTCCCCTCACTAGTGTAAAATGGTGACAACCGTGGGAGGACAATTCTGGAGTTTAGCCTAATGATAGGGCCACCACCATTTATTGTGTCCTTAGGATATCCCTAGTTGTAGATTCTAAGCAGTATCTATACATTACCCATGAATCTTCCTAACAATCACTTTCTCATCCCCACTTTACAGATCACCAAACCAAGGCTCAGAACAATTCACCCATGATCCTTAACCTAGAAGATGGGCAGAGCTGGCTTCCAAAGAACAGAGCAGCTAGTTCCAGAGAAAGACCCTCAAATCACAAGCCACGCTTTGAGCCGAAAGGAGACAGATTCTCTGGGCCACCACAATCTAGAGCCCCAGACTGAGCCAAGACTTGAAGAATGCTAGACCTGTGCCAGGGTCTTCCCAGGCTGGGTTTGTGAGGGTTTTGATTAAGGGGTCGTGTGAGAGAGCCCAGGTCTGTGTCTGGCACAGCACCAGGCACTCAGCAAACACTCTCTAAGACTTAATTTCCTTCTGCCTTCTCACTGTCCAGACTCAGAGCAGCCTGTGCCCAGTGAGATTTAGGATACTTGTCAGGTCATACTAAGGAGATGAACCAAGAAGGGTGGCCACCTGCCCTGGGCTAGGCATGGAGCCCTTACTCAGAGCTTTCCAGACTTGCCAGAAGGTGACCACTGAGTGTCCCAGCAATCCCCCCACCTCTGCCCCAGTTCTGAAACCAGATCTCTAGACAGTACCTAAGGAGTATTTATTGTTTGTACCCACACCCTGCCCCTCTCTACTAATCTGAATTCTGATCAGCTTCTTCTCTAGGTCTTGCAAAGACAAGAGTTCTGCTCAATCTTCCTTCTCTCCTCTGGCCAGGGCCTCTCATTCTGCCCCTCCTGGTTATGAAGACTGAGAACCCCTGCTTCTGGGCTCAGAGTCAGATGGAATCGTCTAGGAGGACTTCCTGGAGGAGATGAATGTTGTATTGATATAGGGAGTAGAGAGGGAAGGCTTGGCCAAAAGGAAGAGGAAAAGCATCCTAGGCCGAGAAAGAACTTAAGCCAAAGCTTAGAGGTAGAAGAGGACAGGTTTGGGGAGCCAGGGAGGTAAGGGTCAGTGACTTTGCTGGAGTGTGTGGAAAGCAGGGACACCAACGTGAAAGCAGATGGAACTCAAATGAAGATTTGCCCCTAGCTAGTCCTTGGGGGTCTGTGGGTGGTTTCCAATCAGAGGAGGAAGATTACTTCTGTGGTGCCATCTGATAACTTGTGGGCACCTTAGGCCCCGCCCTTCACCACGCCCCCTCTGACCCATTCTGCCTCAACAACACACAATAGAACCCAGGGACTACTTAGTTCCTTCCAGCCTCCCCACAACCTCCCCCTACTCCACACACCAGATTATGCTCTCCCATTCAGTCCCCTCTCCCACCTCCTCTCTCCTCCAGGTGGGCCCCTCCCCTGCACTCCAGATGTTCCGAAGGGGTTTTTACTGTAAGACCCTTCAGGCCGCAGGTTAGCAGATGTGCAGCTGAAAGGCAGGTTAATGGGGGCCAAGGGAGCTCACAGGGGCTGAGGCGGGGGAGGGGGGGGGCGAGGCAGCTGCGTTGGCCCAGAAGGCCTGATGGCTCCCTGGGGAGGCCTAGCAGCCTCATTCCTGTCAGCTGCAGCTGACAGAGCAGGAAGGAAAGTGAATGGGTTGGGGGGACTGTCCCAGCTGGGGAAAAAGAGCCTTCCCAGCTCCCTGGCTGGGATGAATCTGGGGTTTCCTCTTCATCCCCACCCCCCACCCCAAGCTGGAGCTCCAGAAATTATGAATGCCCCGCCCCCCAGGGTAGTCAGCCTGAGGCAGTGCTTCCCCAGCCCCTGCTGCTTTATTTCACTAAGAGCTCCGCGCCCCACTAGGGCTAAGCGCTGTTGGGACAGAGATCGACCCTAAGTAGCAGGTAGTTCTAAATGATGTTATTCTTGGCTTTGGAAGGTATGACATGGGTTTTTAAAAAATAAGTTTATTTCCCATTTCTGTTTTATTTAGGTTGATACAGTAACGCACAGTCCCTGACTGCTCCACCTGATGGTGGGGGTGCCTACAGTCCCCCTCACACCTTCTCTCTGTGAACACACAGCTGGGAGACCCCCCAAGCATAGCCCAAGCCACAGCACTCATCGGTGTCAGGCAGCAATCTGCGTTCCTCTCACTTTGAACCCCTTGGGTCACCTCCACACCCTCACTCCTTTCTTAGCTCTGTCTGCTTATCCTAACCTCCCCTAAAAGTGGCAGTGGAGGGCAGGAAGGGCCCTGGTCCCCTGGACTTCCCGCCTTGCTCAGAGCTGCTCCCAAATTCTCGATACTCTTGGGAAGCACCCACGGGCAGGTGGGAGGTGGTGAGCCCTGGTAGAAAGTGGGGGCATCAGAATCAGACACCCCCGAGCTTCAATCCAGCCCTCGGTCACACCAACTGTGTGTTACTGAGCAAATTCCTTCACCTCTCTGACCCTGTGTCCTCATTTGTTCATTTGTGCACTCACGAGCAAAGACCTCTAGGTGCCTACTACGTGCCAGGCACTGTACTAGGTGCGGGCAACCCTGAATAACAACAACAACAACAAAAGGATGCAGTGTCAGCCTCATAGAACTCAGAGTATAGAAGGAGACGTTGACAATGAAACAGGGTGGGAAGAGGACTGCAGGCCGCTCTGTGAGAGCATCACAGGGGTACCTGGATGGATGGGGGGGTGCTCAGAAAAGGCCTCCCCCAGGAGGAGACATTTAAGCTAAGGCCTGTGGGTGAGGCGGACTTGGGTGGGCGAGCAGGAGAAGTAGGATCGAGTGTTTCAGGAACACGGGCTGCAGGTCCAGGAGAGCCCGAGCCGCACCTTCCGACGGCAGGAGAGTGAACTGGGGGGAGGAAGTCAGAAGCCAGGTGGCACTCTGTAGCTGAGCCCAGGGGTTTGGGCTTTGTCTTGGAGGCAGTGGGGAGCCCCTGAAGAATTTTAAGTCGGGGAGTGACATAATCAGATTTCTGTTTTAAGACCCATGTAACTGCAACGTGGGGATAGATTAAGGTGACTTTGGAACAGAAGCAGGGGACCATTCAGAGGCTGCTGTAGCAAGCCACGCAAGGGCTGGTGGCCGGCAGGTGACGGTTGGTGTGCAGGGGAGAAGGCAGGAGGGCTTATTCCCAAGCAATGTGGACGTGCAGTCACTGGGACTTGACCGATGAGATGTCACTCTGGTGACAGAGTCAAGGAAGACTGCCAAGTCCCTGGACGAGGGACTGAAATGCACGGTGGTGCCATTTCTTCTTGGGACAGTGATGGGAGAAGGACTGTCCACAGGAGGGAAGATGATGCACATTTGGGGAACTGTTCTGTTTGAGGTACTGTTGGCTCATCCACGTGGAGAGTCCAACGGGTAACTCACATGCCAGTCTGGGCTGGCGAGGCCTTCCCAGGGCCGTCAGTGTGGAGGGTAAGGGAGCCCATAGGCAGGTAAGAAACTGCCTAGGGACAAATTGAGGAGCACACAGAACAGAGTGACAAGGAAAGAGCCCCCACAAAATTCTGCCATTTATAGGGTGGGCAGAGGGAGAGCCACCTGTGAAGAAATTGAGGAGAAGGGTAGGGGAGAAGCAAGAGGCTGAGTTCTGTGCACACAAGCCATGGGAGGAGAGGACTTGGAAGAGAGTGGCCCACACTACTGGCACATACTGCTAGAAGATAAGGCCTAGAAAGAGCCTGTTGGGCTGAGCGAAGGTCCAGTGACCTTGGCAAGAACCATTTGATGGTCTGAGAGGCCCAGAGAAGCCGGACTGAAGGTGACAAAATGGAGGCAACTGGTGGGACTGAAAGGAGGGGAGAGGAGAGGTGGCAACTGGAAGTGGCCTAGGGCAGAGTCCTCGTGGTACCAGCAGGCCAGCTGCTGACAGCACTGGTGTGATGCCTGGCACATGGGAGATGCTCTGGGGAAGATTCCTCCATCTCCTGCCTTCTCTCCTACTCTTCCCTGAGTCTTGTCCCATACTGTTGCCTTCGCACTGAGGAGAGGCATGGGGCCAAGGTCACCTCTGCCGGATGGTCCTCTGTGGCCCCCAACCCCACAGGCTGGCTATATTCCCCGCTTCCAAGGTGATCAAGGCAGGGCACCGTGAAAAAGCGCCCAGAGAAAGAGGCAATTTCTCCAGCAGACATGGGAAAGGGGAAAGAGCTGGGATGGCCAAGCTGGCCCTTTTTCCTCAGGGAAGAGATTGCTTTGCAGGGGACAGAAGTGACCTCCTCTCCAGGGCCTGCTAGAACCCCCGGAAGCTCAGCATCCTTTCAAGGGCCACCAACCCAGAGCAGCTCACCCCCACCAAGCCCTGTGGGCCTTCTCTGCTCCCTCCCTGGCACCCAGGCCCCTCCAAGGTTCCCAAGGTCCTCCTGACCAGCTCATTGTCGGAGTTGTTTTATTTAAGGGTGACGGGGGAAGGAACTGGCTACCAATCCAAAACAGGTGTAGGGCCAGCAAGGGAGGAGGAAGCCACCTTGGTGACAGAGTCCCTGAGGGGGCGTATTCCAGAACAACCGCTCTTAGAGCCATCTGGTGGGAGAGGGTCACAGAGGCTCATAAATAGATCGTCTCCTTTCAGAACCAAAAAAGCATCTGCTGGCCTGACCTGGGCTCCAGCGAGCTGCAGCCCCCACCACTAACTTGCTGGATGACTCGGGGAGAGACACTTCCCCTCTCTGCTGCCTGGTCTCCTCACCTGTGGAAGAGGCACTTGGACTGAGTGACCCCCGCTGTGCCTTCCAGCTGGGTATTCTAAGGTCCTGTGGTCTGGGGTGGGCAGCCTCCACCCACACAGCCCCTGCTGGTGGCCAGAGCAGGAGCCCGGCGCATTCACAGCCTTTTCCGGTTGGTGTGTGGATTTCCACACTCCAGCAAGCGGCTGGCAGCCACTTTGGCTCCACAGGCTCATAAACGGGTGGAAAATTACTCATAGACTCTCGGAAAAGACCACACTTTCCCAGCCCCTGACAGTCTTCTCTCACAGGGATGGTGGGTGGCAGCAAGCTCGGGAGCGGGAAGGGGGGTGCGCGGAGCGGGTGGCCCGGTGTCAGGGGTACAGCCAGGGAAGGCTGGCTGCAGGCACACAGGCGCTCTCTCCACCTCTTCCTGGCTGCGATCTGAGCCTTCTCCTACCTCCTCTCTGGACTACTCTAAGGCTTCTGAGGCACAGAACTGACAAGATGTTGTGAGCGCCCTGAAAATGTCAATCCATTGAATGGATTGAAGGAGTGAGATGGGGTCACTTCCCGTTCCCCGGCCAGATATGGGGAGTGTGATTCCAGAGGACTTTCAGAAGAAGTGCTCTAGGCTTTCCCCTTCCCTGTGGTTTTAGGCTGCTGGGAAGTTCTTCCCAGAGTCTAACCATTATGTCTCCACCTCCATCCTCCAAGAGATCATCTTGGAGGTGGGTCCACAACCAAACCAATCCAAACCTCAAATTTCCACCCTACAGGTGCAACTGATGATGCAAAAAAAGAGCTTTAAGGCTTGAGGACTTTGCATAGAAAGTCCTTAGCACCTAGGAGATGAGGGCAGGGGTGAACAGACGTGGATGGATGGGAATGATTGAGGGCCATCTTCACTGAGGCTGGGAGAGGGGCAGGGTGCCCCCAGAAGCTCCCAGACAAAAGAACAGTGATTCTCAAATTGTAACTGCGCACCAATATCCCGGAAGGGAAAAGGGTGGGTCTTGTTAAAATGCAGATTCAGAATCCCCAGAGCTTGAGAGAGGGCAATGCTGACCTGCTCCCACTACCCCGAGACACAAGGGCTGCTGGCCTGCGAGCCACGCTTGGAGGACTGAGGGTCAGAATGCTGGCTCCCAAATCTGGCTCTGCCTCAGAAACCACCTGGCAGGGCTCTTCCTCATCTGGGGTCCTGAGCCTCAGCCTTCAAGATTCCTAGTCAGGTGGTCTGAGAAATGGCCTGGGCATCCGCACTTTGTAAACTTCCCTAAGTGCCATGAGGCAGATGACCATGGGGACCAGACCTAGTGGGTTCCTCCTAGCTACGGACCTCATCTGCATAGGGGCAGATAGGGGCTTGGAATTCAGATGAACCATTTTTATCAATTCTGCGATCAACTCCCCAAACCTTAATTTTCTCTTCTATGAAACGGAAATCATAGTACCTCCTACAGAGATTTTGTCACGAGGAACTAAGGTGCTATTTGCGAAGCATCAGCCTAGGGTCGGTGCCACAGTGAGCATTCAGCAAACGTTAACTACCGGGATTCTTACCACACCCCTACTGGGCTTCGCCTGGTTTTCAACATTCTGGTCAACTCCCATTTTGCTCTTGTACACTAATTTTATATCATGTTCACCTGCACTGACTTTCCTCCCATAATGTATGGGAGGGGCGGAGTGAAGATGGGTGTCTGGGTGTGTGTGATACCCCCACATTAAACCACAAGCTGCTGAAAGACAGGCCCTTGTTTTATGATTCATCTCGGTAACTTTTCTGCTGGGCATTCCAGGCACTGAGCAAAGCTTGAACAAATAGGCCAATGGATTGAAGGAAGGATGGAAGGATGGATGGATGGACAGACACCAGGGGCTGGATCTCCTCTTTCCTCCGGACATACCCAGAACCCAGGCCAGAGCTCTGCCCTGATGTCAGCTGCTCAGAGAGGGCATTGATACAGGGGGAAGGAAACTTGCCTCTGTTGGGGAGGGGAGGGGGGTCACCCAGTTCTTGGTTCTACCTGGGGCCCACGTGCACCTACACTACATCTGAGTCATCAGCTCCCACATCCCAATCTGGGGCGCTCCTGCCTCTCTCAGATCTCTCAGGCCTAAGCCTGGAAGAGCTCCAGGGGACTCAGGGGGCAGGAGGGTGGGGAGACCCACAAATCTGGACTGAGGTGTTCCTCATGGGGCTGAGACACCACACTGCTCCTGGGTGGCCCTGCTTGGGCTGACTCTATCTCAGACCAGCATTTACAGCTGAAAAAAACCCCCACAGGATCCCAGGGCCCAGCCCACCACGGACACTCTCCTAGAATCTCCAGGAGCCAAATTACCCACGTCCAGAGCTTCATCATATGCAGGGGGCTGCCCGCGTGCCCGCCCACCCACCCTCCCACCTCAGAGCAGCCTCTGCCCCAGACAAATGTAGTAATCAACTCCCGGAACCTTGGGGAGATCCAAATATGGTAGCATATAATCACGGAGCCCAAAATAGCTGTGACAGGGAGGCCATCTGCCACCTCGGGCGTCCCCGGGGACCCCTCAGCTGGGCCCCACAGCATGGCTGGGCCTCAGGGCCCTTTCTGGCAGGCAGGCAAGTTTGGGTGGCACTGACAAGAACTTGGGAGAGAAGGGCAGGGGTGAATGGACATGGACGGCTGGGAATGATGAGATTCCCTGGATCACCTGAAGGGTTCAGGGGCACCCTGGGCGGGCTCCTCCATGGCAAAGTGGACATCTTCAGGATGGGACGCGGATCAGAACTGCACGGCCCTCGGGGCCTTCTTCTCCCCTGGCCTGCCTGCCTTGGGCCCTACTTTGCCAGGTGCCCGCACAGCTGGCTCCTGGTCTACGGCTCTCTGTAAGCCTCCTCTCCTCATTCTGACACGACCGACTCTCAGCTCTCCACCCCATGTGCTCTCCTGGAGGCTGCAGGCTCACTCGCCCTTCTCCACTATCCACCTTACTCCTTGGGGCCTGCTGGAGAGGGGCTCCCTATAGATAAGACCCTAATAGATAATAGACATTATCTATAATAGATAATAGACCCTTTTATAGATAATAGACCCTTATCCCTAATAGATAAGACCATGACCCGCTTCCCAGAACCCGTGAAGGAGACCTTATTTGGCACAAAGGTCTTTGTGGATGGCATTAAGTCAAGGTTCTCGAGGTGAGATCATCTGGATTATCTGGGCGGGCCCTGGATCTAACGACAAGCGTCCTGACAGGAGGCCACAGAGAGACGCAGAGAGAAGAGCAGGCCACGTGAAGACGGAAGGCCAAGTTTGGATGGTGCAGCCACAGGGAACGCTGGCCACCAAGGGAAGCTGTAGGAGACCCTGTCGACACCTTGATTTCCAACTTCTGGGCTCCAGAACTATGACTGAATGAATCGCTGTTGTTTTAAGCTGCCCAATGTGCTGTGGCAGCCCAAGGAAACAAATAGATCTCGGTTCTCCCGGCCCGATTCTTCATCTTCAGCGTGCATGGAATCCCCTGTAGGGCTTCTTAAAGCACAGACTGCTGGTCTCTTTGGTCCACAGTTTCTGATTCGGTAGGTCCAAGGTGGGGCCTGAGAATTTGCATTTCTGACAGATTTCCAGGTAATGCCGATGCTGCTGGCCCCGGGACCACACTTTGAGAACCACTATTCTATAAGTCCTATTCATGACTGTCTTGGCCCATTCTCTCCCCCAAAGGAACCTTCCTTGTCCCCCACCCAGTAATGTCCTCCTCCTGGCCACAGTGCTCAGGACAGCTGAGAATTCCCTCCTTGAGGGAATTCCCTAATCTCATGCATCATTGGCTCTTTCTCTTGAAATCACCCAGGCCTTCCACTGGGGCTTCTCAGAGATTTGCTTCAGGGAGGCTGCAGGTGGTGAGGTAAGTCATGGTTGGGCTCTTCTGCCCTCACCACAAGAAGGTCCTACTTAGTTCCCCTCCTGGCTCCATCTCTAACTCATTGGGGAATCTTGAGCAGAGGACCTCCCCTCTGTACCTTCCCTCTCAGGTGGGTCTATAAAATGGGCTATAAATGTTGGTGCAATTCCTTGCAAGGGTAAAATAGAAAAGCTGTTCCAAGGGCGCTTAGGTGGGTCAGTCGGTTAGGCGTTCAACTCTTGATTTCGGCTCAGGTCATGATCTCATGGTCATGGGATCAAGCCCCTCTTTGGGCTCCATGCTTAGCAGGGAATCTGCTTGAGATTCCCTCTCTCTCCTTCTGCCTCTGTCCCTCCCCATTGCTTGTGCTTTCGCTCTCTCTACAATAAATAAATAAATCTTAAAAAAGAAAAGCTGTTTCTCATGAAAAGTTTCTAGAAAGATCTTAATGCTCTTCACAAGTAGATGGTTATTAGGGACAACCAGCCTCAGGCCCTCTCTCTTTGGGGTTATGATCAAAGCCAGTAGTCTTTAGGGATCAATGCTCATGCCACAGTGTCAGCAGCCCTAGCTCTCCAGGCAATCAATACTCTCTCCTTGTTATGGACTGAAATGTGAGGGGTTTATAAGATGAGGCCTTTGGGAGGTGATTAGGATTAGGTGAGGTCACAAGTATGGAGCCCATGTGAATGGGATTAGTGCCCTTGTAAGAGTCAGGACAGAGCCTGCTTCCTATCTCTGCTATTCCAGACAAGAGGGTGAAATCGGAAGCCAGCAGTCTGCCACTCAGGAAAGGACCCTCACCCTTCTACTCAACCGAGTTGGCCAGCTGATCTCAGACTTCCAGCCTCCAAAACTGTTAGAAATTTCTCCTGGTTATGCGCCACACAGTCTATGGTACTTGGTGAGAGCAACCCAGACTGGCTCCATTCAAGCTTGGGACAGCCAGAGTAAGGACAGAGACAGCCCAGTCCGGGCTCCTCCAGCATCCCCCAGCAGGGTGCACCCCCCAAAGTCAGCCCTGGGAGCAGGTGCTCTGGAAACACCTTGGTCTCCAGAGCCCCAGTGATGACCCCTCCTCAGGGCTTGTCATTGGCTCACTCAGCAGCCTCAGAATGCTGATGAGAGGCAGCCCAGCACTACGGCTATATGCATAGACTCTGGGCCAGGCTGCCTGAGTTTTGGGCCACGGCCCTGCTATATACTCCCTGTAATAACTTCCATCAAGTCACATCACCCTCCCTGTGCCTCAGTGGTGTGCTCATCTGTAAAATGGTGTGATGAGACTATGAGCACTAAGTGTCCCAGAGGAGAACTGCAAGGAGTAAGATAGGTAAGAAGAACGAATGCCTCACACATGGAAAGGGACATCTAAGGACTGGTTATTATTGGTCTGGCAGTGGTCATCCATCCAGGGGGACAACTGTCCCTTGGAGGGGGGGGTCAGATGTACAGGAGAGGGGGAACTGCTCAAAAGCCCCTTGCTTTCACTTTTTCTGATCCTCGTCCTCATGGAACTGGCCTCTGGCACTGGCCAGAACGGTTTCTCCATTTTCTCCTGGAAAAGTCTGAGTCTTTCCTCCTCATCCCCACTCCCAGATTCCCAGGAGACTGAAATAGTTCAATGAAGATGCTCTCTATTGCACAGAGAGAGAAACTGAGACCCAGAGAGAGCAAACACACAGCAATCATAAGTGACAGAGAACAGGGCCAGTAACCCCATTAGGACATTCCTTGTATCTGGAGCATGACATCCTTTCTCTTGGGACACCTTCTGTCAACCATCTCATTTGACCTACCCACTTTAGAGATAGGGAAACTTGGGCTCAGAAAGGGAAGATTGCCCATGGCCTCACTGCTAGTCAGTGACAGAGCCAGGACTTAAATCCAGGTCTCTGGATCCTAAAGCATTGTGTCTTAAAGGAAGTGCTAAGAGATAGAGTCATGGTATTTTGGGGGCACCTGGGTGGCTCAGTCAGTTAAGCATCTGACTCTTTTTTTTTTTTTTTTAAGCATCTGACTCTTGACTCTGACTCAGGTCATGATCTCAGGGTGATGAGCTTGAGCCCCCAATGGGCTCCACATTGGCCATGGAGCCTGCTTAAGATTCTCTCTCCCCTACTGTCTCTGCCCCTTCCCCTCTGTCCTCTCCCCCTATGTACACATGCCCACACACTTTCTCTTTATCTCCAAAAGGGGAAAAAAAAAAAAAAAAGGAAAGAAAGAAAGAACATAGTACTTTGGAATTAGAGCTAAAATAGAATGCCAGCTCAGTTACATCCTAGCTGTGAGATCTTGGTCAAGTTGTTGAACTTCTCTGGCCTTTAGTTGCCCCTTCTACAAAATGGTCTTCTATCCCAAAATGGGATTTCAGGATTAAATGAGATATGAATGTGCTTAGCATTTCGAAGTATGATAAGTGGGAGCCACTACTCACTTCCCACATCACCCTAAGCCCAGTTGCCTTCCCATGCACACAGGTATACCCCCGCCCCACACAGGCCTCCATCCTGGACTCCTCTAACGCTTCCCCCTCAGCTGCACACAGCCAATGTGTTTTAGATTGGCTGGCTTGTGCTAAGAGAGTTGTGGTGGTTCTAACTTGGGTTTCAGTTTGGAGTCCGGCACCACTGTTAATTAATTTCCCCAGCTCGGCACAACGCTAGCCAGTTTCATGTGGCTATCCTTTGCAATTATGCATTTCTCCCCTCAGGGTGTCCAGGATTGGGCTGTTTTCCTGTTTTCTCCCCTTTATTCCTGCCACTGTGCTTTTCTGATTCTTCTCCAGGGACCAGCCAGCCTGCACTTCTCGGGCCCCACCCCAGCCCCATCTTGAGGTCTTTCTGGGCTGTTTTTCTGCTTTTCCATGCACTCTCCCCCTGGCCCTGCCTCACCCCCACCCAGTTTCTATTTTCCCCCAGGCTCCACTGGCTTCCCGTGGTTTCTCTTGGCCTTGGCTCAAGCCTGGTGTGACACATCTGGCATTGCCATCCTCTCCCTCCCACACTGGTCGGGGAAGAAGCAAGTGTATCCAGGGAAAGGGTACTGTGGAGCTGGGTGCTACCCACCCAGGTGCCAAGACAAACAGCCTGTGTATCATGCCCAACTGGTCACTTAGGGCCCCATCCCCTAAATGTGGCCCTACTTCTGACTAATCCAAACCCACTTTCTACTCCCCAGTGTCTGGTTCTAGCTGGTAGAGGTGAACCACAGGACTGAACCTTCACTGAGGTTCCAAGAATGTCCACAAGAGTTTGTGAAGGAACCCTGCCTTTTGGAGGCAAGGAACAGCCTTTCCCAGGGACCTGAACCCCTGGGTGGGTCTGGCTTGCTCCAGGGAGATGGTACCACCCCCAGGAATGACATGGGCAGAGATGCGTCTCCTATATACAGCCTCCCTGATCCATGGACTTCCTACAGAAAGGAGGAGATTTCTATCAGTTGGTATTTGCCAGGAAAGAGGGAGGGCAACCCAGTGATGGCCACCAAAAGTGACTGGCCCTTGCAGCCATGATGGAAAGGGCACAGCAACAACACTGGGGTATAGCCCTGTCTTCCCCACTCACTAGCTCTTACCTTGGAATAGTCCCTGAACTTATCTGAGCCTCTATTTTCTCATCTGCCAACAGAGGAGGCAACTATGAAGGAGTTTTGGCAAGAATGAAGTCAGATCATGCATATTAAACATCTCCGGTAGCACTGGCACACAGAGGGGATCCCCAAATTGTCATTTGCACCCACCCTCTCCTTTCAGCCTACCAACCTGGGCTGGTTTTATTGTCTCTATCTGAGATGGAGGAACCTGAGTTAGTAGGACAGAGCCTCATACAGAGGTCCCCAGCTGCCCAAAGCTCAGGATATAACACCTGCCAAACAGAACATTCCAGTTAGGTTATGCACCCCCTCTTCTCCCCAGCACAGACACACATACACAAGCACACACTGATGTCCTGCAGGTGGGGCGACCCCCTTTCCAGTTTGTCTACGATGCTTGTCTACGATGCTTGGTCACCCTACCCACAGGTACCTCACACTCAGTAGGTCTCCCTGTGCCCCTCCCAGAGCGCTCATCCCCTGCGGGTCACTACCCACATTCTTACTGTGTTCTCACCATGTGCCAGGCTCGCTGTGACCAGCCTGTCTGTCCGTCCACCCAGATGTGGAAGCCAGAGACATGCCCATCCACTTGACTCCTCCTCCCCTTCAATTCCCACCTTCAGTCCATACCACGGCTACTGGTAATAACTGTAGTAGTAGCAACAAAAAATACTGTTTTTTCAGGTATTTTAATTCATTTCATTTTATCCTATCGAGGTACATAGACACCACCTCCATTTTACCCCTAAACAAATGAAAGCGGAGAGGTTAACTAATCTGCTCAAGGTCCTACAGGTAGTAAGTGAAGGAGCCAACCCAGGACATCTATCCAGAGTCCTGACGACATAGCATCTTGATACTTCTGTGCTGCCTTTCTTCAGTTGCCATTAAGCTCCCTGGGTTCACCAGTCCCTTACTGGCTCCACGCCTCCAGGCTGTCCTCCGTAACTACTGCCAAAGTAATCTTTCAGTGATGCAAACTTGATCACACTGCTCTCCTGCTACAAATTCTCCTGTGGCTCGTGAGTGTTCAAATTCTTACCAAGGTCCATACCTACTCATTAGGCATTACCTCTTGCTAATTCCAGATCGCTCTCCAGCACTGCCCTTCTCACCAGTCCCTCAACACACACACACAGTTCAGCCAAACTCACTTCCTTGTAAAGTCTTCAGAATTTACTGGGTTCCTCATCTTTGTGCCTTTGCATGTGCTATTTCCTCTGCCTGGAATGTCTTTCCCTGATTCTTCACCCAGCTGACACTTACTGTTCCTTCAAGATGCAAGTCAGGTTTTGTCTCCCCAGCAAAGTCTAAAAGATATGCGTAAAATAAATAGATCAATGACTAGTTAAGTGAATAATGTCATAATAGCGTCACCACACATCGCAGCTGTGTGGAGTCTTCTTTCTACAAATTCCTCTCCTGTTTACTATATATTTGGTCTTCCTGATAACCCTGTGAGATAGGCCACCTTCCAGCTTGAAGGTGGAAAAACTGAGGCACAGAGAGGGTAAGTGACAAAGTAGCCAGGATCAGAGCCAGGACCTGAAGCCAAGTTTTCTGCTTCACAGGCCAGTGCTCTCCTCACCAAACTGCAAAAGGCAAAACCTATTCAGCTGCCTTAAGACTGTGGAAGTGGGGGGCTGGCATCTGTGCCCTGCCCTGACCCACCCAGACAACAGGGAGTAATAGGGCTGCAGAGGGAAGCTAATTACCTAGGTCCCCCAGCCACAGGGGCTGCCCATCTCTCAGAAAGTACAGAAGAAATGGCCTGAGAGCCCCAAAGTCTCATGCCTGGTCTGAAACACAAGACCTTTGGAACCCCTAAACAGGCAAAAGATGTGAATCACAACTAAAACAAACAAAACTTAACCTTAAAATAAGTGTGAAGTCCAGCAAAATTCTATTTTTCCCCCTTATGAATACCTCTTTGATCCTTTGGATGAAATGTCAAATTCTGCACACACGTACCCCTCCATTTTTGGCTGCCCCTGCTCTGCTGGTGCCCTAAGCAAATGTTTAGTCTGCACTCAGAGGTGGAGATCAAGCATAGGATTTTCTGGCCTTTGATCTTCTGATGTTGGCCTCTAGGGAAATGCTGGGTTGCCTGCCCCATTCAGTGGTGACCTGGATGGAGGGAGAAAAAGTGTCTGGGACCAGAGGCCCAGCACTTATTGGGATGAAGGGTGAGCAGGTAAGAGAGTGCTTGGAGGCAGGGGCCGGCCAGTCAGGCAGCTGGGGGCGCTGGGGTGCTGACACAGAAGGAAGAGGGTAGGAGATGACCAGGGCAGGGGTAGGAGAGGCAAGTCCGGACCATGGATGGGTGTGGCACAGACAGCTGGCCAGGGCCACCACGGCTGGACCCCTCTATTTATGGTGCAGTGGGGC
This sequence comes from Lutra lutra, assembly GCF_902655055.1. Taxonomy (NCBI): domain Eukaryota; kingdom Metazoa; phylum Chordata; class Mammalia; order Carnivora; family Mustelidae; genus Lutra; species Lutra lutra. Next base: position 41,643,402 of record NC_062292.1, on the reverse strand, counting down.
CTGAATACAGGTTATAGGAAGGAAAGCCACTTTTCTACCTCCTTCACCCTTCCACCTGGGGAGAATCAGGACAGTTTAGAATCAGACACATCTGACTGGGCAGGGACTACGGAAGAACCCACAGGCTGAGGATGCCAGAGGCCTTCGTCCTAACACAGTGTGTGTTACCTGCGCCTCAGTTTCCACCATGGTTAAATGTTATGGCCAGGCCTGTCTCTCAACTTTGATATCCCCCAAAACATCTATTTACTCTCCCATCAGATGCAGATGCACTTGGAAATTCAAAAGCGGGCCTGTACTAGGCACCTGCTAGGACCCAGGCCCCGAGATGGGCTCTGCGTGAATAAAATGAAAAAAACACAGCTCCTGGCCCAGAGGATCCCAGCTGGCGGGCTTACATCACTAGATAGCACCTGTTTCTGCTTCCTCCTTTGGACTCAGTCTTGCCTCCATGATGCCCCTATTGGGCAAGAAAGGAACTGCAGGGCTCCTTGAAGAGATGGTTCTGTCCTGGGTGGCCAGTGAGTCCCTGAATAGAGTCCCACCCACAAGCAGAGGAGATGGGTGTCTGAGCCTGCCCCCCCCCACACACCGCAAGCCCTGGGGGCTAGAGCAGACTAGGTGGGGGAGATAGCTCCTTCATGACACTTCTTTGGGGTAGCAGTCTCCAAACTCTGCCCCAGGCTCCATGGCAGAATGCCAGACAGCCCAGGACCGCTGCCCTGGTGGCCCCACCTAGGGAGGTCCCATTCCCACAGTCCTCGGGTCCGGGCTTAGGGCCTTCCTTCCCAAATACACACACAAGTGTACACATACACACACTGATGACAACAACCCCCGAAAAAACCAAAGCCTGGAGCGGCATGCTGTCTGGAACACGGAGTGAGAAAGGGGGGCCCGCAGAAAGGAGGGGAAGCCGAGGCAGGGGGCCCAGAGCTGTGAGTCAGGCCCCAGGAAGCTGGCTCCCCAGCCCAGCCCTCCAGTGACTCACAGAGACTGCAGGCTCGGCAGCTCCCACAGCGCCTCTGCGGGGATTCCTCCCAGCTGGTTGTTCTGCAGCATCCTGTAAGGGGAGGGAAGGGCTTGGAGGACCCACACAGCGTGTGCAGCTGGGGGGTCCTCCCTCGACCCCCTGAGCCACACCAGACCCCTCCCTCTCGCCCCAGCTTCCGAGCCCCAGAGTCCCAGTCCAGCGCCCTGTCCTATCAGGGGGGTCCAGAGGTTGCCGAGGAATTGCGAGCTGTGTGTGGGGCCAGAGCGGGGCTCAGGAGGGCTTCTGGGATGAGGCAGGGCTGAAGAGGACCATGGAGAAGCAGAAGGGCTGGAAGTCAGAACACTTGCAATTCTGCCATAGTTTGGTCAGGAAGGACGCGGAGAAATGCAGGTTTTTCTCCCCAGGCTTGAGTCCCTGTCTGTGCCACTGAAAGGCTGGAAGTGTCTTTGGGGAAGGGGAGGATGTGGATGAGGGCAAGACCCCCACCCCTTGGGTGGCAGGATCCCAGCAAATATGTTGTTGTGGAAGCCATGTCTAAAGAGACAACGTGGGGCGCCTGGGTGGCTCAGTGGTTTAAGCCTCTGCCTTTGGCTCAGGTCTCAAGGTCCTGGGATCCAACCCCACATCGGGCTCTCTGCTCGGTGGGAAGCCTGCTTCCCACCACCCCCCTCTCTTGCCTGCCTCTCTGCCTACTTGTGATCTCTGTCTGTCAAATAAATAAATAATAAAATCTAAAAAAAAAACAAAAAAAAAAACTTTAAAGAGACAACGTGAGGCACCCCAGATCAGCATGCGAGCACTATTCCAATGGCCGCATCTCATGGTCCCACAGAAGAAATGTGCCAGCCAGTGGACCTGATCCACTCGGCAGGCTGCTCTTCTGGAACTGGCCCGGCCACAGGACCCCAGCACTACCCCACAGATAGGAGTCCTGGAGCTCTTCTGGGCACCTGGGAAACCTGACGCGCAGGGCAGAGGGTCAGAGAGCACACAGAGGGGAGACATGGAGGCCTGGGCTGTCCCTCTGGGTGGCTTTGCTGGCCCCAGGCATCACAGCTGGCCTCAGACATGTTTGAACAAGGTACTCCAAAGCACACGGACTCTAAGACGTAGGGCCCTGAGCAAGGATTCCTGACCAAGTGAAGAAAGGATAGGAAAGCCCGCGGGTGGCACTACCATCCAAATATTCTTTACAGGGACGCCTGGAGAGCTGGGTCCCAGCAATGGAGAGGAGGAGGGCACATGGGGTGTGGGCACTCTGGAGTCCAGAGAATAGCTAGAGAGTCAGGAAGGACCAGTGTCCAGTGCCCCCCACAGAGCGAGTGGGCCCTCCCCCAACCCAGCCTGCCTGCACCGCACTGCACCCCATCCAGCGACCCCCGGGGCCACACACGGCCCCAGAGACGAGGGGTGCATCCGGACGTGCCAGGTGCCTCAGGAACCAGGAGCAGAGGAGCACTCAGGGAGTCCCACTGTGTGCCAGGTACAGCATCTGTCCTCTCCTTAAGGCAGCCTGTCAATCTTTCAGAGGGGAAAGCTCAGCAGAGATGGGCATCTCACTCGGGATTGCGCACGGAAGGCTGCTGTACTTCGGGAAGAATAGCTCCTTTCCTAATCTTTAAGTTGAAAACAGTAGCAGCTGACATGCCTGGTCATAGAGCTTTACACGTTTTAACTCAAACTTATCCCAGAGGGTTTGGTCCCAGAGTCCAAATACCTAACCATCATATACCTGGCCTCCATCAGCATGGCAGGGGACAGCGAGGGCCCCAAAATGCGGAGCGGGATGATAATGCACCGAGTAGTTACCCATACCTCCTATATGACTGTCCTGGTCAGAGCCACCCCTGTTACCTCTCCTAAAACCCCTTTATAGATACATAAGAATCCCAAAGAGGAACCAAACCACAGCACCACAAGAACAAAAGAACGTTGGCCTCACTGTGGGCCTGGAGACTGAGAGGAGCGCTTGATGCCGGTCAACTGAGGAAGGAGGAGGGAGGGCCAGACGCTGAGGAGTGCAGAGAACTGGGGCTTTGAGCTTGGGGTCCTCCCCTGCCCCTGTCCCTGAGGCTGACTGAGCGCAGCATGAAGTGAAGGGTCAGGCTACAGGAAGAGGCAGTGCCCAGGGTCCCCTCCTGCTCATACTTTGTGCTCCTACAGGACCACACTCCCTGGGCCCCTCCGAGCCAGGCTCCACACAGCCCAGGATGGGGCTTTTCCAACTACAGTTTTGCTTCAAAGGTAGAAATTAGGGGCATGAGGGTGGCTCAGCTGGTTAGGTGTCTGACTCTTGATTTCAGCTCAGGTCGTGATCTCAGGGTTGTGAGATCGAATCCCAAGTTGGGCTCTGCACTGGGCTCCTTCTCTCTCTCCCTCTGCCACTCCCCACTTAAAAATAAATAATTAATTAATTAAAAATCAACTTTAAAAAAAAAAAAAGGTAGAATTTAAAACTGAGCCTCCCAGACTTCCTCAAAGTGTAGCAGTTTTCTCTCGGCAGGCTCTGAAGTCAGGCAGCCCTGGATTTGGCTCCTGAGCTCTGCCTCTGTCCAGCTGTGTGAGGCCTGCAAGCTCCTACGTAAACTCTGTGGCCCTCAGTTTCCTCATCTGTAAACTGGGGATGATGATAATGACCTTGTGCACTGATTAAACGGCAGAGGAGGCACTAAGCCTGCCAGCTGATGTATTCTGATGAAATTTTATCGCGTGCTGGACGACTTGAGTAGGTTACTCCCCCTCTCTGGGCCTCAATATTCTCATCTTTCAAAGGAAGAGGCTGCCAGATGATGCAAAATCCCTTGCTCGGTTACAACATTCAGGGACCCAAGACATTTCCTGCTTTTCACCCTGCTTAGTACTTCTATCCTTCTAGACACATCAACATCTTGCATCTCAAGAGTGGGAACTTCACTTGGGGACCTCAGGGGGCTGCCTTGATTCTCGTCCAGAGACTTCACAGTGCTTGGAGCAAGGAGACAGAGAAATGATGGCTGGCAAACAGGAAGGGACACAATCTGCTCAGGCCACCTCACAGGCCCCCACCCCACCAAGGGCCCCTGAGGCTGCATCCAGTCATTCTGCAGGCAGAAGCCCACCTCCCCTGAGCATCGCAATGCATCTCTACCCCATCAACTGCTCAGATCCCCTTACTCGTTCCTCTGTCAAATCCCCGATCTAGACAGAACTTTATGGTCTCCGAATTGTACCACTCTCCCAACAAAGATGCTGTAGCACCTGTGCAGAGCACAATCATCCTTCCGGTGCCAGGGAAGTCAGTGCTGTCCCAGAAAACTCATCCCATGCCAGGCAGTCTGATCTGTTTGTCAAGAAAGACCTTGCTTTCATGGAATCAAAACCCACTAACCTGAAGGACAGCATGGCAGTTGGCTTTGGGCCTGGCGCTGTCCCCCGCCCCTTGCTGTTCCTGGCCTCCTTTCCCAACCATCACTCCTTTACTGAAACACAACTGGGTCATCAAAGCTGGAAGTACCTTTAGAAGGGAAGAGCCCCCTTGTTTTCCCAATGAGGAGATTGGAGCTCAGGAAGGGGAAGTGACCTGCCCTCAATTACAAAGCAAACTAATGGCGGAATCAGGACTAAGACCCAATTCCGTCTCCTAGGTCACTGCTTTGGTGACCACATTTCCCTGCTCCTCTCGCTGGCCCTGGTTCTCCCTGGTGAGCCAGAGTCTGTCCAGTGCACTGGGTCTCAACGCCGGCTACATGTTAGAACCACCTGGGAAGATTTTTTTTTTTAATCCCAACGTGCAGACGACACGGCAGCCCAGTTAATCTCTGGGGCCAAATCTCTGGGCAGGGGATTTTAGGCAAACTCCCAGGTACTCTAATGCGCAGCTCCTAGGCTAGGTGAAGCCTCACCGCCTCACCCCTAGGCTAGGGGACGTCTCCCCTGGTTACCCGTGAAGCTCCGCTGGGGAGTCTCTCTCTGTTTAGAGAGGCATTTGGGGGCAGGAACCATGAGCACTAATAGCTAGAAGGTTCCAGAGAGGCGATCCACCCATGGCTGACAAAGGTCCTTCCTTTGGTTTTGTGGAGAGGCCTTGGGGGTCACTGGGGTGGGTGGGTTAGATGGGGCCTGGAGGCTGCCCACCCCCTCATCCACTGTGACCAGAGAAATCCTCCCTCATCTATTTTATATATTGGGACTTCTGCAAGAGGTGTTTGGGTTTTAAGTTTTTGCAGTTAAAATGTTGAAAATGTATTCCAGTGTCCCCATTTTAAAGGTAAGAAAACGGAGGGAGGGGGCGCCTGGGTGGCTCAGTGGTTAAAGCCTCTGCCTTAGGCTCAGGTCATGGTCTCAGGGTCCTGGGATCGAGCTCCGCATCAGGCTCTCTGCTCAGCAAAGAGCCTGCCTCCCACCCCATCCTTTCTGCCTGCCTCTCTGCCTACTTGTGATCTCTGTCTGTCAAATAAATAAATAAAATCTTTTAAAAATAAATAAATAAATAAATAAATAAAAGAGAGAAAGAAAGAAAGAAAACGGAGGAAGTCTGAGTGTCCTTCGTGTTCTGGGATCTGCTGCACCGGAGACCCACTTCCTGACATCCAGTCATTTGACAGGACCAGGGCGGTAGGCTCCACCTCCTGGAGAAGAACAGCTCAGAGGATCTCCCTGGGCTCCTACAGCTTCTAGCATCCTTCTCCCAAGAGCCAGGCAGGAAGGCCCCACTCTAAAACAGTTCACAAGTCTCTCCTCCCTAGGTCAGTCCAATTCATTTCATCAATACCAGTGGAAGCCCAACTCTGGGCCACGCATGGCTGCTGTCCAGCCAGGGGGAGAGTAAACACAGTCCATGTCAATCGAAGACTGTCCAGTCCAGAGTGAAGAGGGCAACACTAGAGGACAGCCAAGGGAGATTTTCTCAGGGATGGGGCCGGAGAGGGACTTAACGCTGCCCACCCCTTGGTGGCCTCAGGGCAGGGCTTCGGATGGGATCAGCCACAGCTCCCGACGCAGCCGGCTGCCCTTTGTGAGACTCAGGCTTCACCAAGGCAGCATGAGCTAGGAACCCCAAACCACGGCCTCCCAGAGATTTGGGGCTCAAACCAGGCATAGGTAGTCTGGGGAAAATCTCTTGCCCAGCCTCCTGGGGGCATGAACGGGAAGCAAGTCCTTGACCCGTCAACCCCCATTTCCCAGATCTAGGTCTGGGGAGAAACAACTGAGGCCCATCAAGAGTCTTTCCAGATGAGCCAGACCCGCCTGACATAGGTAAGGTGGCGGCCTTGGCAGGAAAGGCACCAAGGCTCAGACCTCACGCAGCTGAGGAGACGGAGGCAGCTGTGAGGAGGGAAGAGGTGGCTGGGGCACACACACTCTCTCTATCCCTCTCCTCTCTGTCCTGCTCTCCCACCCCATTCTCCCTCTCTCCCTCTGTCTGCCCCTTCTTCCTCCTCTGTGCCATTTAGAGCAGGACAGCTCCCTCACAGGCCAGCTCCTCGCCCTCAGGCTGTGGGTCAGGATGCAGGAGCTCCAGCCTCTGCCATCCCCTCACCCTGACAGGGCACACACGTTAGGAGCCCTCCGAGGGCCAGGCTCTTTCCCACACAGCAGCAGCCCCAAGAACTGTGCTTCCCTTAGGACAGTTCTGACGGTGGCAATGGGCAGGGACAGGGCAGTGAACCCAGGGCCTCAACTACCCGACTCTAGAGGACAGACATTCCTACCTACAGTCTGGAGAAAAGGCATGAGACTGGAAATCCCCTGCAGGGCTGGCTCTCCCCACAGGAGCCTGGCCAGAGCCTGTGGGCTCCAAGACTTGGAAAAGCAGCAGAGGAAGGAGAGGATCCAAGAGTAACACCTCCAGGGCAGGCGTGGGGCAAGCGTCGGGCTGCCATGGGAAGGACGGAGGGAGGGGTCTGCCACCGGCACTTAGAAGATCAGAGAGGGAATCCCCCCTTCTTTGTCCTTTGCTTCCGAGAGGAAAGAGGCAAAGTGTCCTATAGGGACAGTCAGGCCTCCGAGAAAGGAAGATGCAGTTCCCGAAGAGTCTCAGACCTTGAGAAGACAGGGAAGTAGCTAAAGGGACAGTTTCCTGGTACAAAAAGAGGTTATTATGCAGATAGTGGGCTTGATGGCTCTGTTTTTGTTGTTGTTGTTATTGTTGTTTTTGTAAGTCACCAAGGCTTACAAAAGGCTTGTAAGCTCTTTCATTTTATTCATTTTGAGAGAGACAGCAAAAGCAGGAGCAGGAGGGAGGGGCAGAGGAAGAGGGAGAGGCAGGCTCCCCACTGAGCAGGGAGTCCGACCTGGGGCTCCATCCCAGGACCCTGGGATCATAACCTGAGCCCAAGGCAGATGCTTCACCAATCGAGCCACCCAGGGGCCCCTTACTGCTCTATTTTTCTTGCAGTGCTGAACACTGAGCACGGAAGGACAAGGCGGCAAGAGAACCCACATGAGACATCTGAAAGTCCTTCTTGCCCAGATGCAGGAGGAGGAATCCTCTGCTTTGAAGCACTTGAGTTAGAGCCTAAGCTCCCAAGACCACCCAACTCATCTCTCAAGTAGAGAACTCTGCAGGCAAAGAACTGACACGAAGGCTTTGGGGGACCAGGCTTTGGGGTCTCGGAGGATGGGGCAACGTGGGGGTCAATGGCAGAGTGGGGAGTGGGAGTCCAGCTGTCCTTGGCTCCAACCAGCTGCCTCTCCTGGCTGCCCAGCTCCCAGAGCCAAGGGCGCCGTTTGCAGAAAGGGGGCGGGAGGCTTGCGGTTTCTCGGAGGCTTTGATTTATTGCCTAATGCAGGCAAAGAAAAAGAGGAGGCTCATCTCTAAGCCAGAGTCTTAGGAATGGGACAGGAGTCTCACATCTTCTGAAGGCCCAGCAAGCAGAGCCCGCGCTCTAATCCCAGCTGCAGGCCTGAGCCTGCCACTGGGCACAGACACGCCACCAAGCAGGCTGCCTGTGCTCTGTGTCTGGCTTGGGATGCCTCCCCACACCCCAGGGCAGTGATGTTGATGGGGATCAAGACAGACCAAGAGGAGAACCAGGAAGGAGAAGTGAGAGGTGGGGCACAGAGGGGCAAAGGGACGGAAAGCAAGAGCTGGGAGACAGAGAAGGGGAAGACGGGAGAGACCCGGAGACCAAGGCTAGAGAGAACCCACAGGACCCGTGGGGACTGCAGAAGCAGAGGGAAGGACAAGAGACTGGAACAGCCTGGGAGTCAGACTTGGAGGCAAAAGATCCAGAGAGAGGCAAAGGGCCAGAGGGGTTCTAAGACCAGGAACATGAAAAGGAAGAAAGTGCTTAGCCATGGACCATGGACTGCTGACCCCCTAAGAGACTGAATCTCACAGGCCAAGGGGCCAAGGCCATTGGTAGCCCATAAACAACTCTGAGCACATTCGAAAAAGATATTCCTTTCTAGGTGGCTAGAGACGAGACCCGAGCCAGGCATAGGACTGGATTTCAGCCTCTCCGTACCCATTCAGCCCGATGTTCTTGTGCAGTAAACCACTTGCTCAACCATACAAAGAAGATCTGCAGGTCAAGTGAGTGAGGACTCAGGGAGCGGCAGAGCTGGGGAATGGCTCACCAGTTTAGGGAAGCTCCAAACACTCATTCTATTGCTCCAGGATCAGCTGTCAAGATCCTCATTTTCTTATCAAGTCCATTTCTGTGGTGAGGTGCTTTCCCCAGGAACCTCTCCTATCCACTTTCAGACCCCATGCATCCACTTTCCCCTATGGCCTTTTATCCTCACTCCTCATCAGAACATTATAGAAGCCTCGGGGGAGACAGTCTTGGTTGAAACAAAGTGAGCCATGGATGGGGATGGAAGGAAATGGTGCCTCAGTTTCCCCTTCTCTAAAATGGGCCATCAGTTCAATAACAAGTGGGTAAGTTAGTGCACTAACACAAGGTCCTCTCCAATTCTCACTTTCCTTTTGCTTTAAAGGAAAGATAAAGGAAGCTGGATGACGAAGCCTGGAAACAGAGGGCAGTGAAATATTTACCGTGGGAATGGGGACTCAGGGACGTAGGTACAGGGACTAAGATTGGGTCTCAGGAGGAAAAATGGCCAAGGAAATCCAATCTGGATTCCTCCTCTCCTGGCCCAAGATGTCTCATGAGGGGAGAGCGAAGACCTGCCTCTCTGGTCATTATTCACATTATGGAAAAAAAAAAAAATAAAGATACTTGACTTCCATGGAGGGTTGCCATATCAGCTGCAATGAAATGTTCACAAGTCAGAATGTCTGTTATAGAAAACGTGAAGACAAAGAAATGCAAATCACAATTAAAATGAAAAGTAAAGATGAGGGAATAAGCAAGCCAGTGACAAACCAAGACCTGGCTTACAAATGCTTGACCTGCCCACAGTTCTCGGGGTTGCACCTCTGGGGAAAACAGGGAAGATGTACTTACAGGATTTTCAGGCTGTAGAGGCCAGAGAACGCTTGTCCCGGGATGTGTGAGAGATGGTTCCCCGAGAGACGCCTGTGAACCAAGGAAAAATGTCAGTGATGTCAGCAGGGAACCCAAATAGGAGGAGTGGGGGACCCCCGCCCCCGCCCGCTTACTCAGCATCTTGGGATCTGGGAGGGAGGATGGGGTGATAACCACCATTTACTGATATCGCCAATGCGTTCATTGCTTCATGCCCATTTCCACTTAACTCGTACAATAACCCTGTCTAGTGCCTAGAATTCTCTCCAAATTTCAAAGGAGGAATCGGAGGCTCCGAGAGAAGGTCAAGTCACTTCCCCTACCCGTGACAGAGACAGGCAGTGGCCGAGCCTGGTGTTGTCAGCTAGACCTGATCCACTTCTAGGCTCTGGTCCGCCCTGCAGCGCCACATCCTCTCCCTGGCTAACCTGGATGACTCAAGTGCTGCCCTCAGCTGTCGAGCTGCTCTGCATCCTGTCACCGGGGGTGGGGGGGGTGGGGGGGTGGGGGGGGGTGGTACACACAGGGTGGGACCATGCCTCCCCATGCCCTCAATGACACAGCTAACCCCCGCTAATCCAGGAGGGTTAGGAAATGGGCTTTTAGAATTAGTTCAACATCCGGGTCTAATGAAGCGTCTCCACGCTTGTCATGGGGTGACTGCCAGTTCTAAAGGGGAGCAAATGTGACAGAATATCCTTAATGCCCCAACCAGAATGAGTGGCGTCGAACGATGGCTGATGCAGAAGGCACTCGGGATCTCCCAAGTCGCCCACATTATGGTGTCCTTCCGTTCCTACTGGGAGGCTGTGGGTGTACAGGCTGGGCTGACACACCTCAGAAGCTGTTGTTCCTTCTTTCTTTCTTTCCCTCTCTCTTTTTAAGATTTTATTTATTTATTTGACAGAGAGAGACACAGTGAGAGAGGGAACACAAGCAGGGGGAGTGGGAGAAGGAGAAGCAGGCTTCCCGCCGAGCAGAGAGCCCAATGCCGGGGTCAAGCCCAGGACTCTGGGACCATGACCTTAGCCGAAGGCAGTCGCTTAACGCCTGAACCACCCAGGCACCCCAAGTTGTTTTCGTTTTAAAAAATCTATCTTTAGGGGCACCTGGGTGGCTCCGTGGGTTAAAGCCTCTGCCTTCAGCTCAGGTCGTGATCCCAGGGTCCTGGGATCGAGCCCCGCATCGGGCTCTCTGCTCAGCGGGGAGCCTGCTTCCTCTCTCTCTCTCTCTGCCTGCCTCTCTGTCTAGTTGAGATCTCTGACTGTCAAATAAATAAAATCTTTTTAAAAAATCTATCTTGAATAAGAATCTTTCCATTTGCCATGGAAAGATCCTTTAGATGGAATATTTAAAAGCGCCCAGCCCCTCTCAGGGACAGAAGATGAAAGCTGAGCCTTCCGTCCTCAGACTGCGCCGTGGGTGTCATGTGCTCCAGCGTCTCAGCCTTCCCACCTGTTTCTACTCGCACCCACACTGTGGCACCTCCACCTCAGAGGGCCCCTTGCTGCCTCCAATTCTGTCACTTCCTCTGAGCACTGGCTTAACACTCCTCCTCCAGGAAGGATTCCCTGTCCACAGGCTAGAGCTCCCCCACCCCTGCATCCTGACCACTTCCTAACACAGATTCCCCTGCTCACCTGTTGGGGCACAGCTCTAATGCCTCACCTAGAAGCTCCCTAGATTTCTATCTTGTTTCCCCCCCAGAGCACCTTGAGCTTGTCTTTCACACAGAGGGGGAGCTGAGTAAGTATGGAGTCTAGAAAACCCAGCCATGGCCCTGGTGGTTGACCGAATCCTAACTCCAGCAGGGGCAGGCTGACCACATCTTGGGGTTGCACTGTCTAGAGTGGAGATGGGTAATCAGTTAGGGCAGCAGCAGGGCCAGGGGTGGGGTGGAATAGTGAATGTTCTCAGGGCCAGGAGTCCACGCTTTGTGCAGTTAAGCAAACCTTGGTAGAACCCTGAGTATCCATAGAGGTAGAAAACCAAGAAAAAGCAGGCTGGGGACAAGGGCTGGAGGACAGAAACAGGGCTGGGACAAATGCAAGGATTGGGAGCAGAGCGACTCTAACCGAAGAGGTCACTGATTCATGAGCACCCGTGGAGTCTGAGGCCAGCCCCCAAGGACCGCAGAGGGAGAGCAACAGCCATTATGGGAAGGCATTAACCGGGGAGGACTTGGTGGAGGTAGTAGCGGGCCTATGTATTCGCCAGTGATAGAGGAATGGTTTGTGCCTGAGAAGATGGACACTGGTTGGAGGGGAAGTCTCTGAAACCAGAATAGTAAATATGACTGGCCTCAGTGGGGCAAAGCTGACCAGGTAGGTTTAGGCCAGGCTGGGAGAGGCCTTAGGAGTGAATCTTTGGGGGGGTGGCACCTGGGTGGCTCAGTTGCTAAGCATCTGCCTTTGGCTCGGGTCATGGTCCCAGGGTCCTGGGATCGAGCCCCCGCACTGGGCTCCCTGCCCAGCGCCCGCTTGTGTTGCCTCTCTCACTCGGTCTCTCTCTGTCAAATAAATAAATAAAATATTTTTTAAAAAAGAAGAAGCAGAAGAAGAAGTGGATCCTTTGGGCACTGGGGACCCAGAGAAGGTTCTCGAGCTGGGGAGATGCCCCCCGATGATGGCAGAGTATATTTGAGAGGAGGCTGGTGCAGTGGGAATAGGGATGCAAGGCGTGGAGGTAAGAGACACTGCAGAGAAAGAACCACCGGGACAGGGGGTTGCGGGGTGGCTGGTAGCTGGACGCAGGGATGGGAGCAGGTCAAAGATGACCTTCAGGAAGAGAAGGCACCATTGACAGAGGGGAAGCTGCAGGTAAGAGCTGGCCTCAGGGAGGACCAAGAGCCAGATTTCAGAGTCCTATAGCACGTGGTCCCACACAGCACCTGGGATTCACAGCTGGCTAGTAGGGTACCAGCAAGAACAGCTTACCACTCCCTTCCCTTTGAGTTCCAGCCCTCCTCCTGGGGAGCCCTAGCTCCTACAGCTACCAGTGGTCCCGCAGCTTTGCCTCTGAATCCCATGAAGCATCTACTCACAGCTCCTCCAGGAAGCGCAGGTGGTGGAAGAGGCCAGGCTGCAGCTCTGTGAGGTTGTTCATGCTCAGGTCTCTGCATGGAGAGAAAACAGGAAGGGAGCTGTGAGCCGCCCATTAGTCCCAACCCGTGCTGTCCAGGTCCAGACACCCACAGAGAGCTCCAGCCGTTCCCGCAGCACATCCCACACACATACACACTGTGCCATCGAATTCCCAAGCCAGCCCAGCAGGAGCAGGTGCAGTCTCTAAGAGTGAGCACTGGGCTGGGAGTCAGGCTTTCCAGGTCCATATGTGTGCATTCCCTCCATGGTTTCCAACTTTGCCCTCTGCCTTTCTCCTCCCTCGGCCAGACTCCCCCAAGAATGACTGTGGTTGGGACTATGAAGGAGGCTGACCTCCCTATAATGGGAGAAACTAGAGAATCATCCGCAGAGTTTCAGAGCACGAGGGGAGGGGTCACTTAATACATGTGATGCCTCATGCATTCTTTTAACCAAAGGGGAATCTGAAGCCTAGAGATTACTGCCATTATGCTCTGTGGAGCCAGTTCGTGCATATCCAGGCACTGGTGTGCCCATCCCCGCAATGGCCATGTGGGATCATCCTATTACTCAATCCCAGAACCAGCGGGGTTTCGCTGCCCTCTGTGTTCTCTGCCAGTTGCTTTCCTGTTGGCTTTCCTCCCGTACTCTCCTGCTACCAGAAGACCTCCAGCATGTCCCCAAAGATGCCTAGCTTCTCGATGCACATCCTGATTCCTCCAAGGACTCCTACTTTGGATCATTCCAACCTTCCCATATCCCGTGAGAGACCCACTGGGTCTCTGTCCCAGGGTCCCTGTTTCAGGGTCACTGTCCTCTAAAGATACCTCAACACAAAAGAACCACAATATTAACAGCTGACACAAGGCCTACTGTGTCAGTCACTGGCTAATCTTTAACCAAATAATTCCATGTAATTCTCACACCACCCCCAAGGTAGATTCCTTAGTCCTCTCCATCTCACGTGCAAGAAAACAAAAAGGAAAAAACATTGGGCTTTGGAGTCAAAAGGCCCTGAGGTCAACTCTGTCTTCTACTCACTTATCAGACCTTGGGCTCTTAACCACTGTGACCTCAGTATCCTCAGTATCCTCATCCATAAAAATGGGATGAATAACACCAAACTCCTAAGGGCTTTATAAATGAGCCAGTGCTTACAGACTGCCTAACAAATAGTATACACGGTATTTGCTTTCTTCCTGCCACCCGCCCCTCGGTGACCTGTGGGCAAGTGTCCTAGCCCAATAGGCCCGGGAGCTCAGTGGGCAGGAGTTGGGGCTTTCACTGCTTGGTCACGTACTGTGCTAGTATTTCCTTCTCTGCTTGTGTCTGGGTGAGCAATGACGTCTCAAGATTTCATGTGTGTGCCTCTCACACATTTGGGTTCCATCCTATTTCAAACTCTTAACAGCTGCTTCCTGCCTCTGCCAGCACCCTCCCTGAGGGGTATAGAGGTGGGTCCAAACCAGACCACCAGATGGCTGGGCACCACCCCCAGGCCGGCCTACAGCTTTCTCCCTTCCTTAGGAATGCACTTTTGCTGTCAAATCTGAGTGTCTCCCTTTTCCCCCAAGAAATGAGTGTGCTTTACGTGGATGCTCAGAAAGGCAGGCTAGAGATGATGGGGAAATGTGTGCTTGGGAGCCCAGTTCCAATCTATAAAAAGACTGTTTAGTCTCAAATGTTTTATCTTTGATAAAGCTTAGACTCTAGACGCCATGTCCTCTAAAGAAGGAAGACATTCCGTTCAGAGAGGAGCCAAGGAACTGGCCTGCTGAACTCAGGGATGCTTCTTGTCCACAGCTCCCTCTCTGCTCCATGTGGGGACAGGAGGGCCATCCCTGGGCCTGTCCCATCCAGAAGAGGGCTAGGCAGAAGAGGGGGTGGAGGGGGCTGGTGTGCTGATGGCCATGGTTTAAGGAGCATAACTAAGAGAGTTCACTGATGGATTTTATGTCAGCGTTTGGTTCTCGGGCCTTATCTAGGCTCCACTGGCCTGGGCTTCCGGTGGAGAGGTGAAGACGCGAGGGTGCATAGAACAGTGGCAGGGGAAGGAATGTCAAGGCCCACAGAACCTGCCTCTGACTGGACTCCTCCCCTTTGAGTCCTGGGCCTGGCTCATTCTCAGCCAGGCAGGGAGGCACAAGGTGCCCCAAAAACGATTACCTCTAAATATTTACCCTGTGCATTTCTGGACGTGTCTCCACAGGAACGGCAGCAGGAGTTCAAGGAGCACACGGGGCATGTGACTCAGACCTCATCACTCAGCTGTCCCTCCAGGGGCCGCACCTCAGAGGCTCTGATGTGGCTCCATGCCCCCACCCCATTCCCTCCGCCCCCCCACCCTAACTAGCGGCCTCATTGTTCTCCCCTGGGGAGGAAGGGGCCTGGACCCCCCAGCCCGCCCCCACATCCTGCCCAAGACAACACACAGCCCAGCTGCAAGGCTCAGTAAGGAGGGGCACCGGAGGGTGGATTTCCAGTGTTGGGGGTGGGGAGCCCCATTCAGACCTGGCCCTCTCAAAAAAGGCGAGGGGTAGGGCTCGTGCCCAGAAAAGGGAGAGGAAGAGGAATGCGTAGAGCCGAGAGAGGGAGGTGCAGGGCAGGTTTCAGAGCTGAGATCCTCCAAGTTGATGCCACAGGCCCTGGGAACAGCGGAGGGCCCTGGCAAGAAGCACCAGGCCCTGCTTGGGGGCGAGGTGCGCCTGGGCAGTCTCTGGCAGGCAGGGGAGCCGCATGCAGGCACTGTGAACACAGGGATCATCCTGGGAAGTGGTGGTTCTGAGACAGTACGTCCCTTGGTGGGGGGTGGGGCGGGGGCGAGGTCAGTTGTCCTTGTGCAAGCCAGCGAGCACGTTCAGGCCATGCTTGGACCCAGGACAAAGAAGAGGGCATCCAATCCTGGGAGGTAGGGGAGGATGCTGGGGTTTGCTTGTGGTCGTATCTGCTTGGCTGTATGAACTTGTCAGTATCTACAAGGTGGGGGAGGCCTGTATTGGGGTATACGGGCTCTTGGGTGTGCCTGTCTTGTAGGGTGCTGGGCACGCATGTGCCATGTGTGAGGACATGTGCATATCTAGAATGTGCACATTGGACTAGCGTACTGTTAAAAGTCATAAACGTTCTCAGAGCATCACATGTTAAAAGATAGAAATTCTTTGGGAGAAACAAACAGCCTCACCCAAGTCTCACTCCTGGGGCTGGAAAGCTTTTCTGGCTGTGTGACCTCTGGCAAGCCGGGTTCCTTCTCTTGGCTTCCAGGCTCCTCTCCGGCCTATCTCCTGGCCCCAGGAAGGGGCACAGGTCCCTCAGTGACCCTGTCTGGGGGTCCAACTTGTGGCTGGATTAGACACACGATGCCTGAACCGAAACAAACCCTCCTCTACGATTGCTCCCGGGCCACTGCGAATACACACATGCGCACGTATGCGTATTCACATGCACGCGCACGCACGACAGGTCGCCTGACCAACTTCCTGGGCATGAGAGCTGGCCGGTGTAGTTATACACACACACACACTCAGAAGGGTCCGGCTTCGTTCCGTCTCTGCTGTTGTCGGTTTGAAATCCTTAACAAATTCTGAACAGGAGGCACCACATTTTCATGTTGTACTGAGCCCTGCAAATTGCTTCTCTCAATCAAACTGCGGGGGGATCGAGGGGATGGGTTGCAACCCCATTCTGAAGTTTTCTTGCACTCAGAGGGGCTATATGTTCTTCTAGCTGGACACAACCATAGTTGCGGGGGGGCGGCAGGAGAGGGTCAGTGGGGCGAGGCTGGCAGGAGGGGAAGGAGGGGAGGGAGGCGAGTGAAGAGAGGGGCAGCCCTGGGCACAGGAAGTGGAAGTTTCTGGCTGCACATTAGGAAAATGTTCTCAGAGTTTTACCCTGTGAGGCAACCAGACCACCCAAGGAAGCTGGGTGAGGCAGTAGTGTCACCATGGAGACGAGGAACAGGGTTTGATAAGAGGGAGGATGCTGGGGAACTAAGGGGACAGACAGCAGCAAGACCCGAAACTGGAGGGGGGTGAGGCAGTAGGGGACCCCACCCCCTGGCAATCTGGCTGATACCCAAGGGTGCTGGTGAAGTTGTTCTGTTTGCATTTTTCCTCTGGGAGAAGAAACAGAGAAAAGCGAAGCCCCTGGGCTCTGCTGGGACAGGCCTGGGAGGACTGTCCTCACCTGGCTGGAGAAGAAGCCCGGGAAACAGGGCCCTTTCGACACTGTCTCCGCCTCGAGCTAAGATTGCCCATCTCTGCAGCCAGGTGAAGGGCAGTTAGAGTGAGTAGGAGATAAGCCCCTGTCCCCAGGCATGACTCCCCAAGGTCACCTCCTCCACGAGGCCCTGCCCAGCCCCTGGAGGCAGAGCTGGTGTGGTGTCCTCTGGGTACCTACAATATTCTGTACACGCTCCCTCAGCGATGATGGCTGAGCTCCTGCTATGTATCTAGTGCTGTACCCACCTTCATTATTACACCAGCACAAGGCTAATTAGCGGCATGACTCTGGTCATGCCACTTGACATTAAGGCTCCATTTTCCCATCTGTAAAATAGGGATGATAATAACAGTACTTACCTCACGCTAGTTGTAGCAATAATTACACGAGTTACATTTATGTAAAATAAACATAGTGCTTAATAGATCTTATTAATATTATACTCATCTAACTAAATTATAATGATTAGTATGTAATGACCCATACGACTATGAGCTCAAGGTGAGGACTTCATCTTAGACCTCTCTGTATCCTCTAATCCTAGCGGGATACCTGGCAAATAGGGGTGTGCAGTAGACATGCAAATGAATGTATTACTGGAGATCGATGATCCTGCCTTGGCTTCTCTTCCTGCGGCTGACAACCTTGCTCCTAGAAAGTTCTTCCTGTTGTCTAATTTGAGTTTCTCCCAATGATATGTTAAGGGCGTAAACCTCTGTAAAGAACCTAGTCAGTGCTTAGTTCCAGTCTGGTGCACAACCCATGGGGCCTGTTGATAACAATGTTCACTCGTCTCTCCATCTAGCATCGTCTAGAGAAGGTAAAAGTGAGGTCATCCTCTGAAGGATCTCTTGAAGCACCTACCGTGAACCTTCAGGTTTCTTTTTGGGCTTTTCCTCTGAGGGCAACAGTCTCTGGTTAGGGCCTAATGTGCTGCCACAACATTCCTTCCTCACAAGGGCCAGGCCAGGCCTGGTGCGTTTCCTGCTATGATGGGAGACAGCTTGGGGGTTGACGGGGAACAGGATAAGCCAGGGTAGAAATTGTCCAGTGAGGGGGATGGGGAAGTCCCTCCCACTGAAAAGGGCCAGTAGACAAGCTGGCTGCCCCAGGAACCATCTGGCACTCAGGAAACACTTGCTGAATTCCTCGGTCAACAAGAGAAGCAGGTGACAGGGGAAAGGGGAAAGAATGTGGAATCTGGAATCAGGGAAGCTGGTTCAGTGAAGCCAATACCAAGGTTCTCCCCTGACCCACAATCCCTACAGATCATTCTTTCCTGACTGGCTTCAGTGTGCCTAGCATAAGGCTAGGCATCCTGGAAGGGAGACAAAGCACAGGGAAGGGTCTGGGCCCTCCAAGAGTTTATAGTGTTGCTGGGGAAGGATTGTTTACTCACAGAGTAGCAACGAAAACCCACATATGTATTCTGCTTTGTGGTTTACAAGTGACTCCCTCAACCACTATCCCAATTAAGTTCTGAGCTGTGTGTCTAGACTCAAGACTAAAACAGAGGCTCAGAAGGGGGAAAGGGTAAACCAGCATGGCTTCCTGGGACAGAAATGAGGGTGGGATGTTTATGAGACATGAGTAGCTTACAGAACTGAGTTCGGAGTGGAAAGCACCCAGAGAACACCCCATGTTACGCAGTGGGGGAGGAGGTTCGTCGGCACAGTGGACGGGGCTGGCCATTCACCGCAAGGCTGTTAGCAACCCTGAGCTTGCTCCTTGGTGCTGGTAGCATCTCCTCGTTGTTGTGACCATCCAAAACACCCCATGCATTTCCAAACACCCCTGAAGGAAAGGTGCTTTCCTCTTCCTGCACTCAATCAGTTTACAAGCAAGGAAACAGATCCAAAGCTGGACAAAGTGATCTAACGTCACATAGCAAGTTGATGGCAGTGAGAATGAGGTCTCCTAAACCCCAGGGCAATGCTCTTGCCACCCCATCACATTGATCTTGGGTTTTCTAAAGCAGCTTCCCCTTGCCCAGCTGATTCCCCTATAGGTGGCACGACCTTAGAAATGACGTGATACCAGCTGTCTTCTTTGAGATTCTAAACCCACTAGTTGACACAAAGTTCTCTTGGGTTTCTGCAATTTTCCCAGATTTCCAAACAAGGGAGAGTACTGCAATCAGGATAAAATGTATCCGTCTTCACAAGGCAGCGGGGACACATTCTCTTAGGCTTTGCCCAAAGTCTTACGTGAGAACAATGCTGTAGTTTTCAATACAAGTACTGTTGCTTCATTGTTTTATGTCTCAGCTCCCCTGTTTGTAATAAGCACAGCACGTTTTCCAGCCTGCCTGGAGACGCAAGAGGGTGTGGAATGGAGGGAACGTAGCGGACAGCATACGAGAAGCTGGAGGGGTGGCCGGGGTAGGCATGGCCCCCTAGACTTGGGGTTCATTTGTAAAGGGAAAGAAAATCCCCAGTAGTTGCTCCCCAAATCTGAGGCTTGCACAAGGAAGAGAACCAGGGAGAGCCAGGACACCCAGATCATTCTCAGGTGACCCAATTTATTAAGGCAGGGCAGAGAGGGTGAGGGAAGGAGACATTCTTATAAGTCAGGTGAAAGAAAAGTACAAGGTGTTTTTGGTTTTTTTTTTTAAGCCCTGGGTTAAAAGACCACAGAAGTCAGGGAAAGTCACTCCTGGGTATCATGATACTTCATCTGTGTGGTGTGGGTCTCAAGTTCTGATGGCAGAGAAAGAAGGCCAAGAAGGGAAGAGGCCCAAGAGAGGTCCCTCCCATTCAAAGATGCTAGATCTGGGAAAACGCGTTTTGGGGCGATCAGAACCAACCTCAAACCAAACTCTATGGCTCTGACTTCTTCTTGTTGAACAAAGGAGGGGGAAATCTGACAGCAATAGCATGTCAAAGGTGTGGGTGCCTGGGCAGAGCAAAGAAGGGGACAGGCACTGGGGATAGATTTGGAGTTCTGGGCTGAGCTCTGACCCTCAGTTCTGCAGGGGAATCCCTTTGTGAGGGAGTCAGGCTCATCCCAGGCTAAGGGATATCTCTGGCTCTGTGGGGCAAAGTGGCTAAGCTGGGGTAGCTCCCAGCGTCCCTGAATTCCTGTCAGAAGTGTTACAACAGGTCAGGTGCAAGTCCTCCTTCCACCCCAGGTGATTAGTCATGACCCTCAGAGAACTTGCACTGGACAGTCAAGAGTTGGGCTGGTGGGAGCTGATTCTCATACATGCCCAGAGCCAGGCAAAGGCCCTCATGAGCGAAGTATGGCCCAGGGATTGCATAATGTGTGTATGCATGTGCTTCTCCCCCACGGCCAAGCCATGCCACCCACAAGTGGAGAAGTTAAAAGGGACCCAGGCGTCCTAGGCCCAGGCAGGGTGGTCTGAGAACAGCCCGTGAACATGAAGGGACAGAGCCTCTGGAAGCTGGGGAGGACGGTCTCTGGACTCCCTTCTCTCATCTCTTTCTCCTGAGAGGCAGCATAAACCTCCACGGTCCAGTGCAGTAGCCATCACCCATGTATGACTATTTCAATTTAAGTTCACTAAAATGAAGTCCAATTAAAAATTGAGTTCCTCAGGGCGCCTGGGTGGCTCAGTGGGTTAAAGCCTCTGCCTTCGGCTCGGGTCATGATCCTGGGGTCCTGGGATCGAGCCCCACGTCGGGCTCTCTGCTCTGCGGGGAGCCTGTTTTCTCCTCTCTCTCTCTCTCTCTCTGCCTGCCTCTCTGCCTACTTGTGATCTCTGTCTGTCAAATAAATAAATAAAATCTTAAAAAAAATTGAGTTCCTCAACTCCACTAGGCACAGTTCAAGGATCAATAGCCACACATGGCTAGTGGCTGCCACAATGGACAGCGCAGATCTAGAGCACGTCCTTCATCACAGGGATGTTGGACAGCACCAGTAACAGCCTCTGGAGGTGAACCTGTGTTTGCTTCCCAGTTCTGCCACTTACCAGCTGTGTGATTTTAAGCAAATTACTTCATCTCTCTCTGCCTCAGTTTTCCCACTGGTAAAGTGCTCAGCCAGTGCCTGGCACAGAGTAAATAAGCAACCAGTACGACCCGCGAGCACCTCTGCCTGCCTCTACCATTCACTGAGACCCAGCTCAAGTGCCTCCTCCTACAGGAAGCCTCCAGTCTTCATCCACACATTTCTTTATCCAGTCATGTGTCATTCAACCAACATTTGCTGAGCACCCACTATATACCAGGCACTGGGCTTGCTAGGTGGTGAAGCTACAAAGTCCAATAATGTATGATCCCTCCCCTCAAGGAACCCAGTCCAGTGGGGACATTGACAAGAGTGGACAATTACAAGCCTGAGTGACAAGTGCTGGGACCAAGAGGCTTGAGTGTCACAAGGCCACCTCATCAAGCTCTGGTCTCCCCTGACCTGCCAGCATCTTTTCCAGCCCTCATTCCCACCTCTAACTCCACCTAGAAGGGTACCATTTCTGTGCACGGAGGTGTATGGGTGTGAACTGGCTGCTCTCTCAGACTTGGAGCATCTCAGAGGACGGTGCTGTCCCATTGGGAGAAACCTCCCCAAGGGGAAGAACTATGTGTCTCTCCTCAGACTGGGGAAATCCCTGAGGGGCTGAGTGGGGTGGGGAGCCGAGGGGGCACAGGTGGGAAGGACTAGGGCCGCATGAGAGCTGCAGGTGGGGCCCACTTTGTGCACAGACCACAGCCCGGAGCCCTGTTTGTTTAGCTGAGGCTCCTGGTCCTGCTGCCTTTAGCCTTTATTTCACTGGATAAAGGGACAGGGTGTGTCTGGGTGGAAAATGGAAGAAACACCCCTCTATTCAGAGTCACATACCTCCTACCCCCACATCCCAGATGGAAGGTTTCCTCTCACATCAGGATCCCTTCCCCTTCCCCACCCAGCAACTCCACTTATCTCCATGGACAAACACATGAGGGAGCCCCGATTGCCACTTACTCCTACCCCAGCCAGGGGCAGCACCCAGACCCCCAGCGAAAAGGTTTTCAAACTTGGACCTGGTCCCGGCTTCTACCTGAATCCAGTGGGAAAGAGCAGAAGCTGGAAGTTCAGAGCATGTAATAAGAGCTTCTGCCGAGGCAGATACTGCTTTACAAAGGCTTTATAGACCCATTTTACAGAGGAGACTCAGCAAAACCAAGGTCCCTCTGATGCCAAAGTCCCAAATCGTGTCCAACCCACCCCTCTGCCTCTCCAGTTCATAGAGTTCTGGTGCATCCTTGGTATCATTTAATTTGATGCTTTTATCAAGCCAGGGAGTGAAGCATTATTTATTCCCATTTTAAGTGAAGAAACGGAGGCTGGGAAATACCGAGCTACCTCACATCTACTCACAGTTAATAAGTGGCAGAGCCAAAGGCCTACCGGCTTGCTCTGTTGAACCCAGCTGCACACTGGAGCCGAGTGGGGAGTGGGGAGCTGGAAGCCCGTGAGCAGGCGGCAGCGTGGCAACTCAGTCCCTGAGGGCACCAGGTTGTGAGGCTGGCCCTGGGGCTGAAGGGCCTGGAAGCCAGGGAGGCAGTGGGTCATTTGCATCTCCGGGAACAATGCAGGGGAATTAGGGCCTGCGGGGAGAGCCCCACCCATCTCATCCATCGTCAGGTTCTGAGTCCTGCTCTCAGGGGACCCTGGGAACTAGTGGAACTTTCCAGAACTCAGCTCCCTTCCTCCAAGCCCAGCTGGGCACGCCTCTGGGCCACGGGGAGGTCCTGCCACACCCATGTCAGCAGGCTGCTGAGGTCCCCGATGACTGGTGCCCCAGAGACTCCTGTCTTCTCCCTGACGAATCTCTCCAGTCCTCCTGCTGCCTCCATCCCACCCCCTGGCTGGTGCCCCAATGACCTACCCCCTTCCCTAACTCCCTACCTATTGGGTTCATCAGATTCGTACAAAGACTAGATGCAAGATCTAGATCTAACATCCCTGCCCAGTGAGAAGTTCTTCCTGAAGTCTAGCCTCACTTCCTCATGCTGCAGTTGGGCTGTACAGAGTTCTGGGCCTTCCGTTAGCGTGTCGTAGCTTGTGGGCTCCGTGTCAGACTGCCCAGAGTTTCTATCTTGGCCCCACTACTTACCAGTTGTTTGACATTGGGCAAGTTACCTTTCCTCTTTGGGCTTTAGTTTCTGCATCTCTAACAGGTTATGTAATGGTTCCTCTTACGGGAATTGTTGAGGGTTACGTGGGACAATTCTTGTGTGTCGGGGGTCATGGCTGGGCCCCCCAAGTGGCGTGAATGCCAGTTAACATCCCTCCCCTCCCCTGCATTCAACCCCTAGAGCCCCTCCTGGAGAAGCAGCACAGTAGGGTCACAATGGAAATGGGGTAGGGAGGCAGAGGGGAAGGGAAGAGAAGGGAGGGGAGGGCGTTCTGGGTCAGCCCTGCCCTTAGGAGGCACCAGCTGCTACTTCTCTCTGCTGCTTCCAAGTGAGTGCCACCTGCCCCAGCCCTGATCTTCGCATCCTTTGATCTTCTGATCTCTGGCCAGGGTCCCCCAGCCAAAGGCATTCCTGTCTCCCAGGCCTCCTCCAAGGAAGAGCAAAGGGCTGGGCTCCTGCCCCTTCTCCCAGGCTCCTCCCTCCTCCCTGTGGGATGTGTGTGTGTGTGTGTGTGTGTGTGTGTGTAACCAGGACTGCCACAGAAGCCCTGGACAAGGTAACAGTCAGGTTCCCTTTGAGGTACTGGTGTCTGGGGGCGAGGGACATAGAGAAAGGCTGGTCACTGGACTGCCAGTGGGCATAGTGGCCTGGGCTGAGCCAGGCAGAGGCACCTCCTGGAATGGTGCCTGCAGCCTCAGTTCCTTGTTCCGAGTGCCCTTGCGTGCCGAGTCTCGCTGAGAACTGGAGGAGGCATATGTGTGCCCGTGTATACAGACAGGGAGGGCCTGTCTGATACATACCTGTATCCCTGGGGCAAATAATACATTACATGTTAATAAAAAAAAAAGATAAGTCTACATCTTAATCTCTGGATATTGTGAATGTGACCATACTTAAGACAAGGGTCACTGCGGTTATAATTAAGAGAAGGATCTTGAAATGAGGAGAGCGTCTTGGTTTATCTGAATGGGCCCTAAGTCCAATGACAAGTGCCCTTATGAGACATACACAGAGAACAAAGTGATGTGCTTTTGTTTTGCACTATGAGACAGAGGCAGAGATTGGAGTGACGTGGCCACAAGCTAGAAGAGATGCATGGTGGATTCTTCCCTAGAACCTCTGTATTGAGAGGAGCCCTGCCGCCATCTTGATTTTGGATTCCGGCCTCCAGCACAATTCTCCAGAGAATCAATTCCTGTTGTTTTAAGTCACCCAGTTCACGCTACTTCGTAATAGGAGCCACGGGAAAGTATACAGTAAATAGTCCGATGGGTCTCAGCATACTGAGGGTCCTTGAGGCCCTGTGGCAGGCTCCCCCTGCCCCAGCCCTCTCCTTACCCTCTGCCACTGGCCCCCCAACCTGAGATGATCAGACCAAGCTGATGAGCCATCCCACATTCAGCTAGGAAACTCATTCTCCCCCTGGAGACTCCCCCCAGATCTATGACCCAGCAATTGCACTCCTGGATGTATAACCAACAGAAACACACCCAGACGCTCACCAAACGTACAAAACTCCCCACGTCAGTACTACCCACAATGCCCCCAAACTGGGATGTGTCCAAGGCTCGTCAGCAGTAGAATGGATAGATTGTTCTATGTTCTCCTGAAGTGAGTCTGCGCAGCAATGAGCAAGAGTGAGCCATGGCTGCCCCCAAGGGCGTAGTATGGACATTTACTTCAACACAGCGAGGGAAAGAAGCCATACATAAAATAGCACCCCATTTATATAAAGTGCAAAACAAAGGCAAAATGTACCTATGTTGTTAGAAATCATGAGAGTGGTTACCCTTGTGGGGGGCGGGCGGGTGGGAGGTAGTGCCTAGAAGAAGGCATGATGTGTGGAGAATTTCTAGGAAGCTGCAGACATTCTGTTTCTTAGTCTGGTGCTGACGATGTCAGTGTACACAGCTTGTAAAAATGTAGCCGGTGACAGGTAGTCTTTTCTGTGACGTATATTATTCTCAAATAAAAAGTTAATTTAAAAAAAAAGAGAGATTCATTCCAATAATCTTCCATGAACCTCAAGCTGGCTAAGGGTTCTGGCTCTAACCCTGACTAAGGGTTCCTTCTAGATTCCCATGGCATCTTGCCAATACTTCCCAACTTTTCACCTCATTGAATTGAAATCGGAAGTTCAGTCCATGACTCAATATCATCTCATTAATCTCTGTACCCCCAGGACATTGCGACAGGCTCTGGCAAGTAGTAGGTGCTCAAGAAACACTTACTGACATCTGTTAGCCTGGCCAAAGGCTTTGGTGTTCTCAGACTCCTTCCCAGAGTTCCCTGGCCATTGGCCCCAGCACTCCAGACTGCCGCAGGATTCCACGAGGGGACCCACTCCTCCCCACTGCTGCCCTCTGCCTCCCGAGTACCCCCACGACCAGCCTGTACCTGTCCTCATCCAAGCACTTACAAGATGGTAACCTTCCGACCCACGAGCCTGAGATCTCTCTTAGCACAGACCACAGGACTCACTCATCTTGGACCTTCAGAGCTCAGGCAAGACCCAGACACTCAATGGAGACTGAGGAACCAGCAACCTCAAGTCGCTGGAGCCCTTTCTCCATCCAAGCCTAGAGGCAAGCACATACCTTTGTTCGTCTCATCTTGTTTGAAACTGGATGGAAATTTTCAAAAGTAGTGTCCTTTAAAAGAAAAAGCAGTAAAAGGAATGGATAGGAAAGGCAAAAGCTTCTAAGTAGAAGGGTTTCTAGAACAGATGTCTCACTCTAATGAAACCCAAGCCTGGCCACGAGCTGGCAAACTGGCAGCTTAAGAGGCTCCCCAGCATGGCTCCAGGCTCACCGCAGCCGTCTGGGTTGGATGCCACACCTCCAGCCCAGGGCGCAGCCAGGTGAGGGCCACCACCAAGTCTGGAGACAGTGGTGCTCCCTCCCAGCATCCCGGCACTCACTCTCAGGTGAGCACATGTGCTTTGACCGAAGCTGGTTTCTGCTCTGTGCCTCCTGCCTCTGGCCATTCCTTACTGTATTCTTCCTTTCGTTCTTTTCTTCACTCATTCCACCAACACTTTGGAGCACCCCCGTGCAAGGGGCTGGGGCCAGCACCAAGGATACCAGGGTGTGTCGGTGGCTGGAGCCCTGCGTTTCTAGGCTTCCCAGCCTAGTTTGGGAAACAGACAAGTAACCAAAGGCTAGAACCCCAGGGGATGAGCCCTGGGGTCAAGCAGGCACACAGAGGGGAGCCCTCTCCCAGGGCTGAGGGATTAGGGAAGGCTTTCCTGAAGAAGAGTTATCTCAGTCAGCCCCTTGTATCTGAAATCAAGCTGATGCTTCCCTTGCTTCCCCTGAAGACTGGCCCCCAGAGCTGCAGGCTTCTTGTCTGAGCCCATTTCTTAACCACATCCTTGCAGTAAAATCACAGTGATGTCCAGAAGGCTCTTTCTGAGTGCCCTAGATATAAATCAATGGGGCATCACCTAAGTATAAATGAGATTAAAGCAATTCTGGGTGGGAGGGTATGGGGGAGGGGAGGTGGCTGGCCAGAGACTCAGCTGATGGTCTGACTTATTGTAAGGATAAGCTTTGGGGCAGTGCGTGGCACACTCTGCAATGCACATTCTGGGGCACCTGGGTGGCTCAGTGGGTTAGAGCCTCTACCTTTGGCTTAGGTCATGATCCCAGGGTCCTGAGATCAAGCCCCGCATCGGGATCTCTGCTCAGCAGGGAGCCTGCTTCCTCTTCTCTCTCTACCTGCCTTTCTGCCTACTTGTGATCTTTGTCTGTCAAATAAATAAATAAAATCTTAAAAAAAAAAAAAAAAGAAATGCACTTTCTGACTCAGTAGGCCTGGGGTGGGGCCCGAGCTTCTGCACACTTTAACAGTGCCCAGGGCCGACACTGCTAGTCTGCAGCCCATACCTGGAATGAAAAGACTTTGGGAGATCCAAAGGACTAGATAGAATAAGTCTTCTTCAAGCAACCCCTCATAAATACTTTTCCAATCACTTTTTTGCTAAGTATTGACCAGACTGACTCACAGAGATGTCCAGTTGTGGCCCGACTTGGACAAGGCCAAGCAGAGGCTGAAATCTGGTCCTTGCTCTACTCACCAACTCTGTGCCCTTCCCGCATGGTGAGTGGGCTGGTGGCAGCCCCAGGGGGTTGTGGGGCAGGGAGCTGCAGGGCTATGCAGTGCAGAGACACTATGCTAGGCAGAGACACTCAGGAGCCCCTCCAGGATCCCTGGGCACTGCGCCCCATCTCTGCCTCCTGCCTCTGAGCTTGCCTCCGTAGGGTTGGCTCACTTCCTCTTGGAGAAAGTGAAGTGAAACCCAGTCCACCCCCCAGTGCGTTTGAAGCTAACGAAGCAGGGGTAGCTGCTGGCTCTCTCCCCTCTGACCAGAACAGGAAGGAAACTCAGGGATATTACAACAGGAAGGATGAGGGACACCAGGAAGAACTTCCCAGGGATCACATTTTGAAGGGCCACGCTAAAGCAAGTGGTGGGGGGTGAAGGACTTGGTCTGCCTGTGCAGGGGTTCTAGCTTGGGTTAGGGCCAAACCTCAGGAGGGCCCCCAGGGCAAGCTTCTGAGTCTCCAAACCTTTCCCCTTTGCTACACTCTTTACCCCCTGCCCCCTACGGGCTCCAGGGCTGTCCATCAGTGCCGGGCACACCAGGGTTCTAGGGGTTAGCCCAGGTATTTCCTGACCCCAAGCCCCACCCCAGCGGGTCCCCCGGGCCCCGCAGCATGGTGCCTCTGCACCCCCATGCCAATCTGGAGGATGAGGCTAATACTTTCTGGCAGGTAGAGGCAGGACAGGCAGAGGGGGAGGCGGCACCCTGGGCTTCTGCATTCAGATCAGGGGAGCCAGCAATGAAGCGAGGGTTGGCGTGGCGTCGGCTGGCGGGGGGGTGGGCATTCCTCTTTCCGCTGGCTGCACATAGTTAATGGGGGGCCTTGTTCTGGCTGGGCACGCAGCCCTGGAGGTGCTGGTGATGGCCGTGCCTTGTCCCAGCCCCCAGGATCTCAAGTCTCACTGAGTGAAATCGCAAATCTCTGGGGATCCCGACACCTCCCTCAATCCCGTCTCAACATGGCCTCACTCATGCTCCTTCTCTTCCCTCTCCTTCTTCATTTATACACGATCATTTATCTTTATAATATCCTGGGATCAGGAACTGCCAGCCCGACAGGAGACAGGCCCAGAGAGATCAGAAAACTTGCCCAAAGGTCCTAGGCACGTTGGTGGCAAAGACAGAATTCTAGCCCAGGGTCTCCTGGTTCCTGTTCCACTGAACAGAGAGCAGACCTCCAGCTCAGATGGGCCCTGTGCCCACGGAGTCTCCGACAGAATTGGAGGAGGGGACCTATTGACATTCCCCTCTCCCCATTCTTCCAGAATGAGCGGCCCCTCACTGCATGGTAGCCAGAGAGTGGGAGAGCGGAGCTAGCAGGTTTCTGCAGGTGGGTGGGAAGATCTTGGGAGGGGCTTCCACAGGGCACGAAATCTTTGTCTCTCAGCCTGGACCAGCCAACTGTGGCTGTTATGTGGAAGAAAACTGTTGTTATAATACAGCATGCCAAGCACAGCTGTGTCTGTGAGGGAGTACACGCTCGGTAAAAGTCAATCAGTTGAGTAAATGAATGAATAATAATAGTTAACAGCCGTCAAGGTTACTATGCGTCAGACACTGTTCTAAGCCTTTTCTATATAGTAACTCATTCAGCCCTCCCAACAGCCCTGGGAGGGGGCTCTCATTATGGTCCCTGTCATTTCCAGGTGAGGAAATTAAGGCACCAAAGAGTAAATCCCTCCCCAAAGATTGATGAAAGGCCCAGCCAGGATCAGAGCCCTGGAGGGGCAGATCCAGAGCTCGTGCACTTAACCGCTCTGCTGTTCTCGGGAAAACTGGAATGGGACACAACTCACACAGAGGCCCTCCCATTCAAGCAAAGACCTTGCCCCCCAGAGTTACCCCAAGATTCAGGTGTGCCCCTTGCCTCACCTTGGCACAGCGCACCCCATAACCCTTGTCCTCTCCGGATGTTATGCTTAGGCGAAGGAGCGCCCC
The DNA here is from genome assembly GCF_902655055.1 of Lutra lutra. Classification (NCBI taxonomy): domain Eukaryota; kingdom Metazoa; phylum Chordata; class Mammalia; order Carnivora; family Mustelidae; genus Lutra; species Lutra lutra. The sequence continues at coordinate 41,614,570 of NC_062292.1, read as the reverse complement.
CAGCCCAGTGATACCAGTGTTCCTTCCAGCCCCAGGGCCACATCAGGCACATCTGGACACAAGCTGCCTCTTCTACCCTCTGCCATCTCTCAGGAGACCCCTCCTCCTCCCATCCGTGGCTGCCCTTGTCCCCCTCTAGCAGAACTGTCAGAACAGAAGCCACGTAACTGCCATGTTAGGAATCAGAGGACAGAGCACAGAGAAGGGGTCTCATTTGAATCTGTGACCACTCAAAATGGGAGATGGGAGGCCGGTCAAGAGGTTTCCTCATTCTACAAACCAGAAATACAAGGCTCAGAGAGGTGAAGAGCCGGGCAATTTACAAGACCCAGAGCAAAACAAAAATGTGAGGCCACTCGTTTAAAAGTGATAAGAATTGTCAGACGGCAAGAGCAGACAGCAATCACCCAAGCACGGGGCCCGCGTGGAGGCAGAGGTGGCACGTCTGTGAAGGAGGTCTAAGGGGTGAGCCCAAGCCACCCAGTTCACAAGGGCAGAAGCTGGTCACCGTGCTGGGAGAGCTGGGGTCTAGTCCCGGCTGAGAAGCGAGCTGGCTCCCGGCTCGGGGCTCTCCCGGGTCTGCCCCCAGGTAGATGAGGGCGGGAGCCCAGGCCCTGTCCCAATTCTTGTTCTCTCTTGCTTTTGTCCTAAACAATAGTCCCCTTCCTTTCTTCTCTCCTCCCAGCCTCCTAATCGGCTCTGTCCACCACAAAGGCAGGGGATTAGTTTACGGCCCCTTCCTGCCTCAACCTTCACAATCCCTGGACACTCGATCCACTTCCCCTTCCTCAGACACCCCCACCCTTGGGCTGCCCCAGATCTGGAGCCGAGGGGGAGGGAGAAAGACTGAATGCATAGTCCTCTGGTGTTGGTGGCCCTGTTCAGAGTGCCCCCTGCAGGCAGAGGCTGGTACGTGTGTGTGTGTGTGTGTGTGTGTGTGTGTGTGTGTGTGTGTGTGTGTACACAAACACACGTGCCCATGTGTTTGAAGTTGGCGGGGGGAGGGGGGGGCGTCTAATGAGGTCCTAAAAAGACGGGAACCCAGAGCACAGATCCTGCCTTCAGGAAGCTCCCAGTCTGAAGCCTTAGTTCTGGCCTTTCTCCTGGGAGCTCTGACTTCTAATGCAAAGAGGCACCACTCCTGCCCCCAGTCTGAATCTGATGAGGCTGGTGGACAGACAGGTGGACACACCCACACCCTCAACAGACATGGGTATGCAGTCCTACTTGATATTTCTGCAGCAGCGGAGCAGCTGTGGGTAATGGAAATAACATCCTCTATGTGCTAAGCATTCATCCAAGTGGGACCTTGCATTTCATCCGGGAGAGATGATGATTCTGTTTTGCAAGTGAGTGTCCATCTAGAGCTTCTAGCACCCACTCCCATGGTTTTTCCCTTGCCTCTCCAGGGGTTTCTGCATTGGTGGCATCAGTTAGCATGAGCTCTCCTTCCTCCAAGCGCCTGCCCCCCCCGCCATTCCTCATCTAGAGCTGCCTGGTACACGTCACACTCTCTGCAAAGTGTCACCATTCTTTGTGTGCTTGTCTTATCTCCCTCTCCGAGCCCCCGGGGACAGAGGAAAGAGCATGGGCTTCGGAGTGCCCAAGCTTATCTCTAACCTTGGCTGTCCCCCTGCACTGGGTGTCCCTCTCCCCATCTGAGACGGGGAGGAAGGATGGGACGGTGCCCGTCCATGAGTGTGGACACAGGAGAAAGGCTTTAGCACGGTGCTCTCAAACAGATGTTTGCTCCCCACACAGCTCGGGAGTTTAAGTGGCATGATCGCTGGCCATTCACAAAGGGGAAGGGGAGAGCGCTGCATGAGCTGGGAGGAGAGGTGTTATCAGGATGCTAACAGCGCCTTATAGCAACTGCCCTTGAATCCGGGGTTAAACACACTCTACCCCCCAGAGCTATCCCCACTGAACAGCATGATCCTATATGCCAAGGAACATGAAGCAAATTGGGACAGACCCCGGGACCTGGGGGAAAAAATCCTTAGTCTGGGTCAACTTAAGGGAAGGCTTCCTTCCTACAGGAGGTGTTAAAAGCCCCTTAGCGGCTGCTGGGTTGGCCTGTTTCCCAGGAGTCAGTGGTGACTCAGGTCGGGGGACCATTCAAACTAGCCAATCACACAGGGAGGTGGAATAAAGCTCAGACAGTCTTGATCCTCTGTGGGCCATCAGAGCAAGCACCCCCTCCCTGCCCTGCAGTGACTCTGGCATGTACGGGGCTGGGGTGGTAGATGGGGATGGTGATGGCACCTTCTTTGCACCACCACTCCTCCCCTCTTCCCCCTTCAGTAGTCCATCTGCCTTGGCTTTGGGCCTAGGGACCATGTCCAAATCCCTAACACGAGTGCAATGAAAGGCACTCAACACCGTCCTCCCATCTGCCTTTTTGGACACTCTCAGGGACACCCCCACCTCCTCCAGTGCCTCCAAGGGCAAAGAGGAGGGGACAGTGGCACGAATGGGTAAGGATGAGAGCTGTGTTCTAGATCCAACCCTCTGGGTTCACTCCCAGCTCAGCCCTAGACTGGCGGACTTGCATCGGTAAGATGCAGGGCCTCTTTGTGCTTGCCTCAGTTTCTCCTTGCAAGTGCTTCTCCTTCCAAGGAAGACCAGAGTTAGTAATGACCATAGCCCCCATGGATCGGGCATGTGCCAGGTGCCAAGCACGCTGCCAGATTGCAAACGTCCTTCAAAGAGTTTGATATTCTTATGCCCATTTTGAAGCTAAGGCAGTAGAGGCTCAGAGAGGTAAAGAATCTGGGAGGGCCATCCAGCGAGTTGGTGCTGGAGTTGAGATCTGAACCTTTGCAGTCAGGCTGCAAACTCGAGCCTCTTCCTCTGAAAGACAGCTTCCAGGTGTGGCCAGGAGATAGACAGATAGAGATAGAGAGGGAGAGACAGAGAGAGGGTCTCAGGCCCTGGGGGTCCGGATGCTGCCGGGGTTGGCTAGCTGCCTTTGGCTGGGAGCAGCCTAGCTGATTTATCCCAGCTGCTAAACACCTTGAATCTGTTTTTATTTTTTAAATGTGTGGCCTGAGGTGAAAAAGGCCGAGAGCCTGCTCTGGCATATCCTGCCTCGAGGAGTGAGACGGAAAGACTGTGGTGAGGAAGGAACAGAGCCCCAGTGTGCTCTGTGTTCGAGACTCCTGCTTTCCCTTCTCCTGGAGGGCCTTCCCTGTCTGCTCCCTGTCTGAATCCCCTGGTCCTTCAGGACTCAGGACAGGGTCTCCCCTGACCAGCACGTTCCTCCCTGTCCTCAAAGTGCTCCTGACCTTATTGCTGGTCCTCCGGGGATACTCCCCATGACCATCTGGTATGGTGAGCCAACTCTTCCTGTCTCCTCAGACATCCCCCTCCCCATCCTGACTGCCTCGCAGGAGACCCTGCACCATCCCTTCAGCCACCCCCACGGAGGAGCTCCCAGAGACCCTGCTGGCTGATGCGATAGATATGAAACCATTGACACTTCTCGAGAAAGACAAGAAACTGGAAACAGACTTAAAGGGACTGCTCTGCCTGGGGGTTTAATGTGCCCAGAGTCTTGTCCATTTGCTCAGAGCTCCAAATCCCCAGCTCTGACCCCCCTGAGTGGCAGTGGTTGGGGTAAAATCCGGCTACTGGCTGGCGGCCTCAGGTCAGACCCTTAATATCTAAAAACCTTAGTTTCCTCATCCATAGGATGCGGATAACACCAGTCCCCCTCTCCCGGGGTTGCTGCGAGAGGCTGTGAGGAGAGTTACCCAAATGTAGTCACTGCTAGCTAGTACCCACTGCAGGTTAAGGCAGGGAGGCCCTCGCAATGGCCTTTTCCTGGGTATGTCTGTTGGGCCCCAAGGATGACCTTCTTGACAATCCGGTTTCTTCCTTGAAGAAAATCTATGGTCCCAGGAATGAAAATGTCAACCAGGAAGGCATCCCCACCGTGCGCGAGAGCAGACAGGAAAGGTAGGAAACTGGGCGTGAGGTGCTTCCCTGGCCCCAGCCTTAGATTTTGTATCTCAAACGATTCATCAGAGGGAGCCCTGATGGCCCCAGGGCTGAGGAAAGTCAAGATACAGGCCTTCCTTCTTAGCCCCGGAGGACTTATCTTCCTTCTTAGCTCCCAGATGACGCCTCAGTGGCTCTGGAGGTGCCCTGTCTCGGAGGAGCCGGGCCCAGCCCCCACCTGCCCGCTGCCAGCCTGCCGGTGGCCTGCTCTGGCATGGCTCCGGGGGGCCCAGTGCCAATCCCTGAGCCCTTCCCGCTACCCTCCCCCCATGTCCTTTCGCTGCTTCCAAAATAACTCTGCTCCCTGCCCAAGTTTGGCTTCTTGGGTGTTTTTCTTCTCCTGAGACCTGTTCTCCCATGTCTGAAGGGCGGGAGGAAAGACCTGAATTGTCATTAGAAATTGGAGACCACCCCCCTTTTTTTTTTTTAGCAAGGAACTAGTTAGCACAAAGGGGCTCCCGCAACCCTGAAAGCCCCTGAGTCAATGAGCCCGTTTCATTTTGGCTAAAAGAAGGCATCATTACCCACATGAAAAAAGAGAATTGGAAATTTCTCCCACACCCCCGTCTCTTATACCTTCCCAAATCCCCAGTGGGACTCCTTGCCTTGGCCTTGCACCCAACGGAGTGAGTTACTAGCCTAAGGTCACACAGCCCATTAGGGATGGACTCAGAGGAGAATCCTTATGGACCCCTAAGGGCATGTCCCCAGGCAGAAATCCCAGGGGGGGGCCCACCCCCACTCTCCCCAGGCAGAAATCCCAGGGGGTGGGGGGGGCCCACCCCCACCCCCACCTCGCACACCTTCTTTTCCTCAGGCTGTACCAGAGAAGGCTCTAGTTCCACAGAACTCCTGCTTCTGGGGAGAAGCTGGACTCTGCAGACAGGAGTGACTTGAAAACCTCGACTTCGCCTCTGGGGAAGTCTTGCGCCAGATGTCAGGCCAGGGCTCATCTCCTCACAAGTGGGGAGGATCGCTTCCTCCATCCTCCCGGGGGCTGGGAGCTCAGGAGCTGACTGCGCTCTGTGAAAGGCCCAAGTCCCTGAAGGGCAGCGGGAGGGGGCGTTATTAGTACGGAAGGAGGGAGTGGGGGAGGCAGGTGGCCAGGTGATCTGAGAGGGCTCTAGAAGATCACACAGGCACCTTACATCCCCACCCTGTCCCAAGTGGCTCTGTTCTTCTCTTTCTGGGCCTCAGCAGATCATTTGCATGTGAAAAGATGGAAAATAGCCATAAAAAATCGTCACCATATGAAAGTGGGTCTGAACAGGAAAGACACCTGTGCTCCCCTTTGTCTCATGAGCTGCCCCCTCCCCTTCGGAGTAAATACTGTTCCCGCTTCCAGGTTCAAGATGAAGAAGCGACTGTGGAGAGGTTAAGTAACTAGTTCAAAGACGCACAGCCCCTAGCCATGGGGGCGGAGACTGGAGGCCACAGCCGGAGTCCCCCTGGCCTCTGGGGCAGGGACTCCGCACGCAGCGCCCGGTCCCGGGTCCCGTCCGTCCCTTGGCCTGGTGGGCACGGGGCAGTCGGGAAGCAGGCATCCCTTGGCCTGATGGGCACGGGGCAGTCGGGAAGCGGGCTGCGGCTCATGCAGGGCCATCAAGGTTGAGAGCCCATGGCACGCGGGAAGGCAGGATTGAGCAGGGGGTGGGCTGGGGGCCAACTCTGCTCAGAGCCAGGCCTTCTCCTCCGCCAGCCGCCCCACCCGGCCTCGCCCAGCACCCGCTGCTGCCAGAGCCCAGAGGTTTCCTTTTTCTTTTGCCTAGGGTTGTTTCCTGCCTTTCCTTTGAACTGGGGTGTTGGCTCTCACCCTCCTCCAGCGACCCCCCAGGACTGCCCTCTGATGGCCCCGTCCCCCCGGGCTGCCCTTTGGAGGAAGGCTGGCACCCCGTTTCCTGGAATCACTCTCCCCGGCTTTGCCCTCCTCCTCTCTGTCCTGGTCTGGGCACCGTCCGGATCCTCCCCCTTCCCTCAGTCCCTTCCTCTACTGCCCACCTCCGCCATGCAGTTCTCCCTGGAGGCTTTCTCCATCCTGCCTCACGGGAGCAGGCTCGGGACTGATTTCCCCCTGTCTCTCCCACTCCAGTTTTTCCATGAAATGTGTAGACACTGAGGTCCAGAAAAGTATGGGAGCTCGCCTCACAGCAACGGAGGGACCGAGGATTAGAACTCACAGACTCCGAGTTCCAGGAAGGCAGAGATGCTCAGGCTCTTCGAATCTACCAGAAAGGGAAACTGAGGCCTAAGCCAGGAAGGGTAGCCTTGGAGGTGAGACAGGAGACCAGGCACACTGAGCTCCCGGGTTCATCCTGCCCAAGGCCAGCTCTCATCCACTGAAGCGACTTGTTCATGCTTCATGTTGGGAGCAGCCTGACTAGGACTGCCCAGAACGGCTGCCCCTCTCTTAGCCCCTGAAGCAGTGGGTGATGGAGACAGATGCTCAAGGCCAAGTACAAGTGTAGGAGTCTCAGGCCTTTTACAACTTGCCTCCCAAAAAGGCTTTTCTCCCACCACCCACTCCTGATACGGCTGGACATTGGGAACAAAATGAGGAACACAGAGTAACTACCTGGATTCTCCCACTGGGGGAAACCTCTGAGACTTAGCCAACCAGTATTTGCTGTCTGGGCATTCCTGTCCCTTCACTGTGTGTATGTGGGGTAGAATACAGCAAGAGGCATCATGTCTTTGTGTCACCATCAGACTGGGATGCCCCAGAGCTCTACCTCCTCCAGATGGGTTCCCAGGACACCCTACTCAAGAAGAAGGTCCAAACCCCAGGGAACCTCATGGCAACTCAGTTTGGGAGAACACTTCAAAAAATGAGAGACATTTGAAAATTGTGGGTATTTCAAATCTGACCTCCCAAGCTTGATCAAACAGAGCTGGCATTGGGCCCCAAAAGAATCATAATTTTTGGACTTAGGTGTCAAAGCAAAGGTAGCAGTTGGGTATAAAGAAGACTTTCCGGTCTTTGCTAGAACCAAGATGGAGGAAGGTAGAGGTGTGTGCACCATGAGAGGTCACTGGCTAGAAGGACGGAGCCTCACCTTCCCAGGGTGAGGAGGCAGATGTGAAGTAATTTTGATTGGGGTGGGTCTAGGACCGCCAGGTATCTTCTGGAGTCCATAGTTCGTTGGTGCCTCCTATGGTTCAATCTACGGCCCCTTCTAAGAATCTTCAGGTACCCTCAGGCCTGCCACTTCCTGTACACCCAAGTGCTTTAATCTTATCTTTCACTTTCTCCACCCAGTGTCAGGAAGATGTAAGTGTCCCCTCCCCTCTCATCCCCATCCCTACTGTCAACCAACACCTTGGACCCCAGAGACCCCGAAAAACCAAGCATTGACCAAGACCAGCACCTGCAGATTACTTCCGAGCACACACCTCTCTTCTTCCTGCCACATACCATTCCCTTTGGATTCATTTTATTTGAATATTTTATTTATTTATTTATTTGAGAGAGAGAGTTGGTGGAGGTGGGGAGAAACAGAGGAAGAAGGACACACCGACTCCATGCTGAGTGCAGAGCCCAGTGTGGGGCCCGAGATCATGACCTGAGCCAAAATTAGGAGTTGGACCCTCAACTGACTGAGCCAGCCGGGTGCCCCACCCTCGAGTTCTATACCCACCCGTGGACTCAATTTCCCTCCTGTGTGAAGTGTCCTGGGGGCTTGTTCCCACCTCCACTGCACACCCAACAGCAGGCATGATAATAATAGTCGCTATTTCTACATCACCCCTTGTGTGTCAGGCACTGTTCTGGGGACTTCTTACAGACATATTATCTCACTTAATCCTCCCTGCTACCTGCTTGTCTCTGTACACAAATGATGAGCCCAAGGCTCAGAGGAGTTCAGTGACTCAGTAGGTGGCAAAGCTGGGAAGGAACCAGGGTTTGGGGGCCCAGAAAGAGAAGCCCTGCTGGTTCCATCATCAGTCTGCAACGTCCTTCACTAGGGCTGGGCTCCTCGAGGCGGGGCCAGACTGGGCATTGCCGGACATTGCTGAGAAGGAAGGGAGCTCCATGACCTCCCTGCCCTCACTCTTCTCAGTGACAAACCCTCCCTCCTGAGAGGCAAAGGAAGAAGGCTCATTCTATGAGCCACCCTCAGGCCAGCTACCCCCAGCAGAGACCCCTTCATCCACTACCCACATGGGACCCATCCGCAGCCCAGGGCAGCAGCCGTGGTTCTCTACCACCTCCCTCCAGTATTCCAGAGCCCATCACTAAATCCCCCACATTGCCTCAGGACCCTACTCCGTCTCCTCCCCTCTCCCACAGGTCTGAGTCTTTTTTTTTTTTTTTATTCATTTATTTGACAGAGAGAGATCACAAGCAGGCAGAGAGGCAGGCAGAGAGAGAGGAGGAAGCAGGCTCCCTGCTGAGCAGAGAGCCGGAAGCGGGGCTCGATCCCAGGACCCTGAGATCATGACCTGAGCCGAAGGCAGTGGCTTAACCCACTGAGCCACCCAGGCGCCCCCACAGGTCTGAGTCTTGGGAGAGAAAGCCTTCCTCTATTTCCACGGTCCCATAAGACAAATTCAGAAGGTGCCACCTCCACTGGACCCAGATGCAGACCTCACAGCCCCAGGGAACTGTGACAAGGCAGTGGAAAACCTTCCATCAGCATAGATGCTGGGATGCTTGGATTCCCAAGGTGGCATCGTACCTCTCTTACCCCTAGTTCTTCCAGAAAAAGGGTCCGTCTGGAAAGACAGGTCCTGAGAAAGGAGGTTGGAGCACCCAATTTCTGGAAGGCCCCATTCCCCACCCCCCATGCAACCCAGAAAAAAGCCCTTCCTTCTGCTCCCCTGGAGAAAGACAGATGCCATTGCCAAATGCTTTCTAGCCTCAGAACCCTGTCTTCAAATGAAGCAATGTCATATACCCCCAAGATATAAAATGGCTAAAAGTGGGGCTGCCCTAGCTGTTGCAGACATGGGGGCCAGGGCCAGTCCTCCTCTGGCAGCTGTGGGGACACCCTCCTAGCCCCTTAAAGGACTCACAGGGTTTACCCCTGCCTTCACCTCCTGGGCTCTGCAGGTTTCAGTTTGCCCTTTTGGAATATGAACACTATTTTCTCCTCTCACTCTCTGCCCTGGTCCCCAGCCTGTGCCTCTTGAAGTCAAGAGGGACATCCAGCTAGGGACAGAAGGACTGGGAGGGGAGCTCCATGAAGGATTGCAATTCAGGGCCCTCCACAGGCCTCCAGGACAGCCCCACAGCTGATTGCGCTGATCCCATCTAGCTCAACAGACACCTGCCGGACTCCTGTGAAAACTAGCCCAGCCCCTCTTCCTCAGGGCTCCCAGGTCCTGGAGCCCCAGAGCCTGTCCCTGGGACAGATGGTCCCAGACTTTCCCACCTGAACTTCTCTGAGAAAAGGTGAAGGAGCCTAGGCAGGGCTGGGGCCGGGGGTGGGGGTGGGGGGCGCAGATTTCCTCCACAGAGCTGAGGTGGGGGTGGGGTTAGGTGGTCTGTAATGCGCTGTCACACCCTCCTCTTGCCCAGGTGGGAGCAGGGAGTGCTTCCAGCCCTCAGGCTCTGAGGGGGAAGCTCCTCTGAGCCTTCCTTGGGACAGCTGTCCCCAATAGGGTCCCCTCACAAGTCCATCTCACCCCAACTCAGCTCTAAAAATGGTTCTCTGGTTTTCAGCCTCGGCGCCTGCCCACAAATTAGTGTCTCCAACACAGCCTCTTGGGACATGACTTCAGGGAGGCCCCTGGGGGAGCTGGGAGGCCTCAGCAGAGGGAGATGGTGCTGGCAGGGGCGCTTTTGGAGAAGCCAGGAGTGATCAAGGCCCCTCTCTCAGCTTCTGGGATAACCCCCACCACCACCAACCAGGCCACCCAGCCTCTGTGTGACAGCTCTGCTCTCCTTGCCATGCAGAGGAACAGACAATCTCTGCACCCCACTGGAGGCCCTCCTCTCTCCTCTGTCACCAAATCAGTCAGCTTCACGCTCAGCCCCGGTCCTGGGCACTGCTGCGTTGGGGAGAAAGCAGCAAGAGGAGGGCAGGCCAGTCCCGGGGCCCTCCAGCTTCAGGGTCCAGACACCCACCTCTTACCAAGTCCGAGCTCCCACAGTGAACCCACAGACAGGGGCCACTGAGAAACCAAGGGAAGCCCAGCCTCACCACTTGTCTGATCCGCAGTCTCAGATTCTCCCTCCCCCCACCCGGCCCGCCTGACCGCTGTCCTGCTGCAGTCCCCTTGGAAGAGGACGAGCCCTCCCCGGATGCCCATGCCTCCTGGCAGCAGCCTGGCAGGTGCCCTAGCCGGAGGCCGGGGCTGGGCGCTAGCGGGCGGCCAGGCGGGAGCAGGGAGGGACGTGCGGGCTAGTACTCACAGGTAAGCCGTCAGGGGGTCCAGGTCCCCGGGCACGGCGGAGAGCCCAAGCTCCGAGCAGTCGGCCGACAGCATGATGCCGTCCTCCTGGCAGTGGCAGGGGGCCGGGCAGGCGGCGGACGCGGGGCCCGGCTGGGGGGCGCCGCCAGCGCACGGGGAGGCGCACAGCGCGGCGCACAGCCACAGCGTCCGCAGTCCGGGCGGGCTGGGCATCTTGGCGGCCGGAGCACCTGGCGGACCGACCGGCGGACGGGCGAGCGCTCCGGCGCGGTGGCGGCCGCTGCTCGCCTCTGGGTCCCGCGGCCGGGCCGGCGGGCTGCGCCGTCGGTGGGGACCGCCCCGCGGGCTCTGCTGGGTGTCGGCGGCGGCGGCGCGGGGACCGTGCAGTCAGAGAGGGGCAGGCATTGTTGAGTGATCTTCGTTATTCAGTTTTACAGGCTGGGCTTGGCAAGGGAGGGAGACACAGGCGGAGGAGGAGTCAAGGAAACTTTCTGCGCTGTGGCTCGCTCCCCTTCCCTCCTTCCTTCCGAGCTGGCAGGAATTTCATCCAGGAAAGAAAAAAAGAAAGAAAGAAAAAAAAAAAGGCAAAGAGAGACTCTAAGAGAGTGAGCAGAGATGGCATGTTAGGGACCTGCTCTTGCACTTGTTTGGAAACCATGGGATGTCCCAGGACCTAGGCTTGCGGGCTGGGGACCCTCTTGCCTGCGGGGTCAGCCACGGTCCCAGGGACTTGGAGGAGCCTCTCTGGAAGCAACCTTAAGAGTTCCCATGAGCCCCCAACCCCTCTACCACATTTTCCACGGAGACCCAAGAGGGAAGTGATTTGTTCAACGTCACATGGCTTGGGGAGGAGGGGGATCCCCAAAACTGGAATTCAGGGCCTGTCCTTGTCGTCGTATCTCCTGGAGGAGGGAAGTAAGGAGTCGTCCTGAAAGGGGTCAGGTGGTGAAAGGTTCCACCTTATGCAAGGAGGGGTCAGTGGGCAAAAAGGAAGGGCCTTCTCACTGAGCCCATCGAGCCCTGCCACCAAAGAAAGTGCGGATTTCCACCCAATGAATGTACTTTGCATGCATGCAACCCCACTCAGGTCCAAGGCCCTGGGATCAACTGGATCCTGTCCTGGGGACCAAACTAGGTAGACACTAAGCTGGGCTGGTTTATCAGAGGCTTCCTGAAAGTCCGCGGATGGGCGCCACCTGGAGTCCAGCGCAGTAACTGCAGCCCAGTCTCCCTGAGGCTGAGCTGGGGGCGAGGGGCGGGGTCTTCTGGTGGGTCCCAGGGCCTTGACAGGCAGGGCAGATGGTGGCTAAGGGGTGCATGAAGTATCTGCTCTCTTCTTAGACCAGACTGAGCTGGCCGTGCTTCCTTCACGTAGCCTTTTGCTTTCTCTGTTCTCTTCCACGCTGAACCAGACCCCAGTACAGAGCTAGAGCCTGCCCTCTCATTTGGGCTCTACCTTCCTGTGGCCCAACCAGAGAGTATTCCCCAACGCTTGGAGACTCAGAGGCAGCCATTATTCCTTCTACCCCATACCTCCAGACCCCTTCATACCTCACATCAACCACTCCCCACCCAGTCCCGTTCTCTGCCTCTGCTGTTAACCCCCAAGGTCCCCAGGTCAGCCATCAGATCCTGACCCCAGGCTCCAGTTGGGGCCATGGCCCTGAATGGGGCTGAGCCCCCTAGGAAGGCCAGAGAAGGTCCTGCACGGATGGTCCTGGCTCTCATTACCAGAAAAGACCCAGAAATGCAAGCCGCCCCTGCCTTCCCAGATCAGCCTCTGTTTCCGGCCTCACTCATCCATAGCTTGGCTCCATTCCCCTGCCTGTTTGCAGCTCCCGCTGCTGCAGTGTGAGGGGCCCAGACTGGAAAAACCATGCTTGAGCCCTGTTTCAACCTCAGCAGCAGCCCTTCATGGCGGGTTTTGGGGGGCTCAGAGCTAGTCTCCAGCCCGCCAATTTAAGGGTCATGATGGCCATGACCTCCATTCCTCCTGGGGAGCACCGGAGCCTAACCTCATCCTGGGAAGGGTCCTGATGGAGCAGAGAGCCCTTCCTCTGTTCCCCTTCTCCAACCAGGCCTGAGAAAGTCCCTCTCTCACCGCTGACCCCTCGTACTTTACTAGGAACTCAGGTTGGCCAGTGAGAGCTCTGCCTCCTCTTCCATTTGGGGATCTAACTGCATCTCAGGGCCTCCCACTCTGATTTGTCCAGGCTCTCTCTGTGCCCCGACCCCCATCCCAGGGCCTTCCACCAGGGACAACTGATGCTGAGTATCGGGCACCTCACTGTTCAAAATTGTACGGTCTAGTCTGGGAGTCAGACAGGAACTCATGAGGCCATATCATGTCATGTGGTGTGCAGTCCAGTCCTACAGGGTGGGACAGACTGCTTTCTCCCAGGTCCTCAACCCCACCCTATTTTCTGTTTCTCCTCCTGGTTTTCCTCCCTTCCAAAATTCCCTCCCTGCTTTCTCTCCTCCCTCCCTCCTATGGCGCAGGGGAGGAAGGAGGGAGCGAAGGAGCAGAGAAAACTTGGCCACTCTGGCCTGAGCAGCAGCATCCCATGAAGCAGCAAAGCCCCCAGCTCCTGCCTTCTTCGTACGTAGGTGAGGCTGCGGTGCCTGCGCCCTGGGGGCAGCAGAGAGGGGTTGAGGGCCACCCTGTGGACACTGGCAGGTAGAGATGGCTGGGGATGGCGGGAGAAGGCAAGCAAACGCAAGAAGGAAACACCATTGGTCCTACTGCATACAGGGGTGGGAGGTGGGGCAGGAGAACCCTGAGTAACCAGGGCTCTGAATCTGGGGCACCCCAAGACTCTAGAGACTCAAGTCTAAGGCCACTGGAAAGCTGGAAGATGAGGCAGCAGGGTCTGCTCCCCAGGAAAAGCCATCAGCATGCAGGGGGCATGTCAGACCCTTCAGCCAGACCCTACCCTGCTCAGGGTTGCCCACCAGGCCCTCCCATTGGGCCCCATGTTGCACAAGTCTTAGAGACCATTCCTTTCCTCTATGGAGGGTGGACGGACAGAACACATTCAGTCTCAGGCTTGACCACATTCTTTATTCCTCAACTCTGCCCGTCACAACACAAGAAGCCAGGCCCCAGCGGGTGTGCTGAGGCTGCTGGTCCCTGCCTGGCAGGGCCCAGACCTCTTCTGTTCCCACATAAGCACGATGACCAGTGCTGACTCAAGGCAGCCCGTCCATGAGTGCGCTGTTCAGACAGTTGTAGAAGTATATATACTGCTCCTGGGGGCAGACGTGGGGGAAGGAGCTTCACCCTGCCTGCCACATCTGGGGCAGAAAGTCTCCCTTGCATCTCCCAACCCTTAGGCTTCCATCTCAGAGCATCGTGGTCCCCAGCACCACCTAGTGGCTGCCCAAAGCACGCTGCCTAAAGACGGCTCCTGGAACCTTCCCTGCTCCCTCACCCCTTCCCACAGCTGATCCCTGGGGGCCTCTCACCAATGTTGGGGTCATGAGGCCACAGGCCAGTGACTGCTGCAAGGCCATGTTAAAGATGTCCACGGTGCACTCAGCCCCCGCCTGCTGTAGCAGCTGGTCCATGGCCAGGAAGGTGCCCAGCTGGGCCACACCCTTGCTGCAATTGACCTCTGGTCAGATGGGGTCCGGGGCGGGGGGAGGGGCAGAGAACACTGGGCTATCCAGGTATATGGGGAACCCCACCTGGGCCTGGGGACTGGGAAGGGACCCCTGGGCACCTAGTGGGCCAGCAGGCCGGGGCCTGAGCCAGGAGGGGGTAAATTCTTAAAAGATGTCATACTCCCCAGAGATATCAGGGCAGAGTAAGGAGATAGGAGCACTGGGAAAGTGTGCCCTTTTGACCCATGACCCAAGTCATGGGATGAGATGTGAGGACCTGCTGCAGAGGCAGTGAGGGGGTTTGGGCACCCACTCCCACACCCCCCCTCCCAGCCCTTTCTTTGTCCAGCAGCACCTGGAGTGGCTGAGCAGCGTGCCTGGCTTTGTCTTGTCCCGAGAGCAGCACCGGCCCACGGCAGCCAAGAAGGGCAGCAGGGTGGTGGCCGGGAGCTCCCGCCCTGGCTCCCAGCACGGGAACAGCAGTCTTTGCACCTGCCTCTCCTTCCTGCTCTTCCCCTGGGGGCAAAGCCATTGGCACCAGCCCAGGGAGGAGCAGAGGAAAACCAGCACAAGCCTCTTCCCCACACAGCCCAGCACCCCTCAGCCTGTGGGCCCGATACCTACATGTGTGACCCTCAGGAGGGTACAGGGCCAGCCTGCCATGCTGCTCTCGGCCACCCAGTGCACGGTCACCATGTCTGTGACAATAGGCCTCATCTCCGTTGGCCAGAACTCCTGTGACCGGGGACCAAGTCAGAGCCGCTCAGGTGGCTTCCCAAGCTCTCTGCCCACCCCTGGTCATAGGCCCCGCCATGAGCTCCCCCAGCCCTGCCCCAACACTGAGGCTTCCCCCCACCATCGTCTCTCTGCACCCCCTCACCTTTTCCCAGGTGTCAGGCGGGCACAGGGAGACCAGCACGTGGGCCCTGTGCTCCCACACCAGCTCCCAGAACTCCCGGGGCCCGGCAGGGCCAGTCAGCACAACGTGGTCATGGCCCGAAGGCCCACCCTGTAGAGCACACGACATTGGCTCCCAGGGATGGAGGGCACTCCCTGTCCATCACAGCTCTAGGGAGCCCCCAGAAACCCCAGCTCTAGCCCAAGAAGCACAAATGACCAGAGAGGGCAAGGGATAGGGCATCATCTCACAGAGAAAAGACAGGCTTCGAGCATCTCATTAGGGGGGCTGTCCTCCACTGGAGAAAACCGCACTTGATAGTCGTCGTCTGAGGGGAGATGGAGAGGGTGAGGGTGCCAAAAGCCCTCCACCCACGCCCGTTGCGGGGGGCCCACCCAGTGGGACCACAGGCACTCACAGGAGCCCGTGCTGTCCTGCTCATAGCCAGGAGGGGGTGCAGAAGAGTCAGCCACGTCGTTGATGGCCTGGAGCAGGAGCTGGCGCCACAGAGAAGGGCCTTAGGAGGCTCAGCGGGACAGAGCCCACAGAAGGGCCGGTTGGGCAGGGACAGCCCCCGCCCTGGTTGCCAGCCCCCTAGTCTGAAACACACCTTGTACTCCTTCAAGAAGCCAGCGTTGCCATTGGCCGCCCTCTTGGCGCAGGCCTGTGCAAAGTTTGTCACCAAGATGGGCTGGGACCTGGGGGAGGGGTGGACAGGGGACAAGGCACACGGGGTTCCCCAGCTCCCGCTTCTAGTCTTCTCAGCTCTGCCCATGGACAGGATCGGGGGCCTATTAGTGTGAGGGGGCACAGGTTCCCTGTGCCCCCTCACACCACAAGGGCCCCAAAGGAGCTACGACTCACTCGAAGGTGGCAGAGGGCCCTTCTAGAATCTTGTTCAGGAGGCAGCTGTGCAGGAAGATGTACTGGCTCTGGCAGGAGAAGGAGAACTGAGTCAGCTGAGGGAGCAGGGCCCAGTGCGGGAGATTTTCCAGCCTCCCACCAGCAAGGCAGGGATGGGGTGAGGAAGGCGGACGTCTGGGAACCTTCCCCACGCTGCCGCAAGGGGTTAAAGCTTGCAGGGGACTGTCCCACCTCCCCTCTGACAGAAAGGGAGACAGATAGGGTGGCTACCTGTTCGAACCCCCCCCCGCCAGGTCCCCTGTGTGTCCCTGAGATTCCTTTCCTGCCACCCCCCCCCCCCGCCCCCCAGACCGCTGTGGCCCCGGGGCCACTCACGTCCCGCCCACTCCTTCAGGTCCCTGTGGAGCCCTCACCGGGGTCTGGATCATAAGGGGCCGGTACAGCCGCAGCGCATACACAGCGTTGAACACGTCCACCGTCTGCTCCTCCTCCAGCTGCCGCAGCAGCCTTGACAGGGCCACAAAGGTGCCTGTGCGGCCCACACCCGCACTGTGGGGACAACCCGGGCTGAGTGGGTGGAGGGGGGTCCCCCCACCCCAAGGCCCCGAGCCCCGCCCCCCAGGCCCGCCTGCCCTCACCTGCAGTGCACCAGGATGGGGCCGGTGCCCTGGGTGGCCCTCGCCTGCTCCCGTACCAGCTCCACAAAGGTGAGCAGGGAGCGGGGGGCCTCAGGGACGCTGTGGTCTGGCCAGGTGGTGAACTGCAGCTGCTTCACCCTCCGCTGCTGTTGCTGGACAACCTGACGGGGGTGGGGGGCGTCAAGGTGGGGGAGCCTAACCCTGGGCTCCCTCTGCTCCCCCCTCAGCTTTCTTCACCAGATCCCTGAGGGTAGGGTGGCTGATGCCTGCCCCTCAGATTTGATGCTTCCCTTGCCCCCTTCCTTCCCCAGCCTCCTGGGTAGTCTCTGCCTCTGAGGGTGCCCAGGCAGAGGGGTGATGACGGTCCCTGGCTTTCCTGCCCTGGTCTGCCCTTGTCACAGCCTGGCAAGGCACATGAGCACGAGGGGTGTGGGGTGAGGCAGGAAGCCCTGAGCTCCACCTCTCACTGTGCAGCTTTGGAGAAAACTTTAACCTTCCTGTGCCTCCCTCTCCCCTCCCTAGCCAACTTCCCTGGACGGTGCCCATCCGCCCTGTACCCTGGGGCACGCACATGCTGCAGCTGGAATTCCCGCTTCGTCCACTCATCCTCAGGCTCCTCGGCCAGCAGGTGGACCATGATGTGACCGTGGGTGATGGGGGTAGGGTCTGCTGGCCAGTAATGCTCACACAGCACCTAGGGTCAGAGGGTCAGAGCAGAGGGGGTGGCTGTGGCTTTATCCAGATGACCCTTCCCACCCATCTTTCTGGTCACTGTCCCCCTGCTGAAATTCTGCTCTCTGTACCAACCCAGCTCCATGGCTACCTCGTCCAGAAGCCACTCTCCTCTGGCTGGCCTCTGGCACCATCACCCCCACACCTCTCATATGACCCTTAGGACTTCAGGGCAGCTGCTGGGGTCCTTTGCAAAACTAGGTGGCTTTATTTAGGGCTGTCTGGCCTTGCCTCACCGCGCCAGCTGGAGGATGGACCCAGCAGGCATTCTCTCTGTCCCAGGGCCCTGCATTGAGCAGTGCACGGAGGACACATCCACTGGGATTCTTGGAAGAAAGGATGCAGAATGCCCTATTTTTGATGCCCACCCTGGAGCCATCTGTACCCCATTCTCTCTCCTAACTTCTATGCCCTTCTCTGCCTAGAGCAAGAGGAAGTGGAGAAACTGAGAAACAGCAGAGGTCAGAAGAAACGGAGTCAACCTGGGAGCTTAAGTACCTAGTCCTTCCTCCCACCTCCCTCTTCTGGATGGCCCTGGGGACCCCGCACCAACCTCTAGGCCTAACTGGCTTCACTCCTGCCTGACCCACATTCCCAGACCTAAGGCTGAGACAGCAGGAGGGCCATTCCTGTAAGGAGAACGTTTGCCACCTGGTGGCCGTTCCTGGAAACTGCAGGGCATGCTCACCCTCCCATTCTCCATGCCCACAGTCAGCATGACAATGATGTGAACTTGCTGCTCCCCACACAAGCCGCCAGAAGTCCTCCAGAGTTTTCTTGAGAGGCCCTTGGGTGGCAATAAATTCCTGAGGGTCGGTGTAACCCTGTGGCGGTGGAAGACAGGAACGTGTTCCTCGGTAACCCCTTGGTCCCCCAGGCCCCAGCGAGCACACAGCAGTAAATGTCCTAGGTAAGATCTCCAGGAGGGAGATACTGAACACACGTGCGCACCAATAATTCAGATCAGGAGGGGTGGCTTCAGAGACCCTGCCACTACCGCCCTAGCATGACCTTTAAGGGGCCAGAACAACCCACATGAAAATAACAAGGTCCTCACGTGCCAGAAATAGTGTCCCCAGTCCAACCTCTTCACCAGCCCCTTTCTCAAACCAAACTCATGTTTCTTCCATGCTCAAAATTTTCCATAGCTCCCCATTGCCCAAGTAAAATCCAGAGCCCTTAACTTAACATTCAAGCCCCTCCTTCATCCAGACCCAATGTGCCTTTCCCGTCTCGTGTGCCACCACCAAGCAACCTCAGCGCCACACACCACCTGTACGCTCCCACTCAGCTCTTCTCTGGCTGTTCCTGCCAGCCGGAATGCCCTTCCCCTCTTTTATCTCTTATCAAAATTCTACTCATCCTTCAAGCAAGTACATGTCCCCTCCTCCAGGAAGCCTTTCTTGATTCCTCAGGTAGACTTAATTTCTTCTTCTATGTGCTTTGAGTACCATGTTTGTTCCCTTAACACAGCACTTGTCACACTGAGTGGTAGAGGTGACACACTCACGCAATGCACACGTGTGCAGGCACACGCACACACACGTGCAGACAGTGTGCTCCTTTGAAGCCGAGACTACAGGTAGCCAGCTCTGCCCCCGGCAGGCCCAGTACAGTGTCTGGCACACAGTAGGCCCTCAACAAATACCCGCTGGCCTGACTAGAGGAATACAAGCTGGTGATCTTCGAGGACAACTGCTGGAGCTAGGGTGGGACAGTGTGTCCTGCAAAGGCGCCCGTCTCCAAGCAGACACCCCCCACAGACAGCCCTGCAGGTGGCCCTTACTGGGACAAAGTTGGCATTGATGTAGTCGGAGTGGGGCTCTCCTTCCAGCTGGGTCAGCCTGACCCGGGAGTGGTCATCTGCAGACAGGAAAACTTGAGTGTCCGGGGCCGGGTGGACACACGGCCCCCTCCCCGTGCCCACTGCCCTGCTCCGGCCCTCACAGGGTAGCACGTGTGGGTAACGGTTCTTCGTGGCATTGGCCGGGTGCTCCGCCTCCAGTCTGGGCTGCTCCTTGCCCACCTCCTTCAGCTCCTGCAGAGGTTGGGAAGCAGGCCGTGGCTGCTGAAGAGGACCCATCTCACCCCACCCCCAGAGAGGGATGGAGGCGGGGGTGCACAGCTGGGAGCAGGTCCAGCCTGAGTGAGGGGCCTCAGGTCCTCTCTGCTCTGAGCCCGAGGGTGCTAGCGGCCTTACCTCGAACTCCTGAAAGAAAGCCTGGTGAGCATGTGCACTCTTGGACTCATAGCTCTGCCGGAAGCTTTGAATTGGGATGGGCCGGTGGGTCCGCCTGGTGGGAAGGGGAGAGGGTAGGCCGACAGCGGAGCCCCACCCTGAGCTCAGTGGGTGGTGGGAACAGAGCCACCAACCGACCTCAGTCCTGGCAGCTCAACCTGGTCACATGGGAGCATGCGTGGACAGACAGACCTGGACCCCACCTCGGGGCTGCCAACCCCCAATGCAAAGAGACAGACAAGGGGAAGGGGGGAGGAGGGCAGGGCAGTCAGGCTCCACACAGGAAGGCGCCCGCCAATCTTGCAGACCCCGTCCCTGGTGCTGAGGAGGGCTTCTGTGCACAGCCGCCGCTCCCTGATGTCAGTTCAAGGTGAGGTCAATGTCAGGGAGCGCAGGAAGGACAGAGCGTAGAGGGACAGATCTCACATCCCCCGAGAAGGAAAGGAGAGAAAGGTATTCAGCCCCACACCTCGCAGGTGGTTTGTCAGGGTCAAGGGCAGCACCTGAGAAGGAGGCTGAAAGAGCAGAGAGGAGCCAGAGAGCTCTGGGTGGGACACCTTTGCGAAGGTGTGACAAAGGTATGAAGAGACCAGGAAGGGATGTTGGCCCAAAGGGCAGGCTGCCGGGGACAGCGGGGGCAGTGGCCTTGTGGCCGGCGCAGGGCAGGCCCTCACTGCCCAGCACGCCACGAAGAGAGACGGGAAGACGCCCTCACCGCAGGTTGTAAGCTGTCAGCTCTTGGGAAAACCGAGTCTTATCTGCCCTGCGAAGGATGGAGAGGCGCATGGGAGTGAGCCCAAGGGAGCAGGGGCGTGGGGAGCATGGGGGGGGGGGAAGAAGCCCCTCCTCCCCCAGCCATGCTGGCTCCACCCACCCTTGCACTCACCTGTGCCCCTTCACCCTCCTCCAGCACAGCAGGCCCAGCACGGTACAGACGGTGAGGACACAGCCCCCCATGATGGCCACTGCTGCGGGGAGGGGCATGGCTGCCCCAGAGATGCTGGCCCGGGGCTCTAGGAAGGGCGAAGGAAAGGGTGGAATGGAGTAGCCCTTGTCCCCCTGTGGTGACAGGCCAACCTCTCCTGGACTTGAAACCTCGGGATGGAGGGCACGGTGACAACCCGCCTCTGAAGTCCCAAATTCCAGCCCAAGGCCAGAGATGGCTATCGGCGGGACCGTCCTGCACGGGGACCCAGGAAGCCCAGCCAGCTCTCCCTGCCCCTGGCTTCTGAGCATGCCCCAAAGACTCTCCACCCCTCTATGACCCTCTCAAAGAAAAGAGGGTGAGGACCTGGCTTCCTAGACCTTCTAGAACCGCACTGTCCAGTATGGTAGCTAGGGGTCCACGTGGAGCTATTGAGCGCTTGAAATACGGCTGCTCCAAATTAAGATTTGTTCTAAGTATAAATACACATGGGGGGGGCGCCTGGGTGGCTCAGTGGGTTAAGCCACTGCCTTCGGCTCAGGTCATGATCTCAGGGTCCTGGGATCGAGTCCCGCATCGGGCTCTCTGCTCAGCAGGGAGCCTGCTTCCCTCTCTCTCTCTCTCTGCCTGCCTCTCCATCTACTTGTGATCTCTCTCTCCTCAAATAAATAAATAAATAAATAAAATCTTTAGAAAAAAAATACACATAGGATTTCAAAGACTTAGTAATAGAAAAAAGAGTGTAAAATATCTCATTAATAATTTTTAAACTGATCCCATGTGGCTATAATAATTTTTTAATATCTTGGTTTAAATAAAATGTTACTAAAATTAGTTTCACCTGTTTGTTCTTACCTGTCTCATGTAGCTATGGAGGAATATTGAGTGACATATATGGCTCACACTTGGGGCCTGCTTTCTGTCTCTATCGGACCGTTCTAGACTGTTGGACTGTTCTAGAACCTCGATGATCTGGGAGAAGCAGCACAGAGAAGGGCAGTGCTGGAAGGTAGTTGGATCGTGGGGAGTGACACACTGTTTCACTAATGTCCCTGCCTCCTCTACTCGCCCCCTCAGCCCACCCAGGCCAAGTCTGGTGCCAGGAGCACCTGTATGCCTGGCTCTGGGTCTCCCAGCTCTGCTGGGTAGGACATTGCTCTCTCTCTGGAGTCTACGCTCAATCCCTCCTCCAGCCTCAGAAGAGACGGGGGAGAGGGGTCCCCAGCACTCTTTCCCTCCCCTGGGGCCCAGCTGGAACCGTAGCCAGGTGCCCACCCTACCTGAAAAGGCTGAGAAGGAGATAATGGTCTCAGGAGGGCTGTGTCTGGTAAAAGCCACAACACTGAACCTGGGGTAGAGAAATAGGACCTTCTGTTGGGGAGGGGCAAAGAGGGCAGAGCCCTTTCCAGAAAATAGAGTTATGAGCAGTAGACACTCAGAAAGTGAGAGGCCCCCTCACCTGCTAACAGGCTATGTGTCACGTGGCAAGTTTAGAACAAGCCACCCCTAATTGCGCTTCCATCTCCCCTACCCTATTCTCACAGCAAGAAGCCTTAGAAATAAGTGTTTGCACACCCTTGGCAAGCTGAAACAGAATTCATCCCCCTCCCGTTTCTGTTTCGTTTTTTTTTTTTTTTTTTTTTCTGAAAAAAAGAACCACGTAACAGATGGGTGTTCCCTTTTTTGCCTCGCCTGCCAGGAGGCCCAGTCAAAATAACTCCCTGGGCCCTTACGGACCAGCAAATGCTTTCTCTTTGTAAGTCAGTCCAGATCTTTTATGGAGAAAATGTGCAAATAACCCGTAAGTGAAACTCACTTATGAAACGGGCTCCCCCCTCCCTTCAGTCTCAGCCCTCACCGGTACTGGGAGCCCGCCTTGAGTTGCCCATTACATATCTCCTGGGTCTGGCCACAGTCCTCTGTACCCATAGGCACCATCCAGGATCTCGGCACAGCCCAGGGCCCGGGGTAGAAGGGGTTGGGAATCAGGATGGCCAGGTAGGAGTCACGTCCTCCATAGTAGTGGTCGTACCACGTGTGGTTGATGGCTTCCTGCGGGGGCCGAACCACTGCAGAGGAACAGGAAAGGGGCAGAGCAGAGTCAGCCGTGGGGCTGAAGCCACTCTCCCCACCACAAAGCAGCTACCCCATTTCTCTCACATATTCCCACCACGCACAGCACAACAGCAGCCCTATCCATAAGAATGTTCTGGGTCTCCCTTCCTGCTCCAGTGCTCACGCCAGCCTCGGATGTTGCATTTTCCAGCCCAGGGTCTGGAGCCCCCTCGCCCGTCCCATGCTAGGCAGGGGCCAGGCACTCCCCATCCCCTCCAGGGCCAGGACTCACGTGACATGTTGGTAGTAGCAATGATGCCGTACCACTGAATCTGCCCATCGTCCTTGCCAAACATACCCCGTGTGATCATCACTCCTGTCCCTGCCTCTGGCTCCAGCTGGGGGGCTGCAGCTAAGTCTGGGGGGTGCCAGCCTGGGGATGGCGAGGGGAAGAGTGAGGTCCTAACTAGGTGCCAGAGCCAAGGGCATGGGCCATGCAGTCATGTCCCTGGCACCTCTTTTAATGCCTGGCAACTAGTATCAGATGCGCACAACTAAATAAAGACTAGGACACCCCCCACCCCCGGGCGAGGGGGCCGGACAGGAGCTCAAGAGCTTATGGTATGTGGATCAGGGCCAAAGAAAGCCCTGGGGGCTGGGGAACAGGGAGAGCCCCCGGCAGGGAGAGCCAGGGCAGGGAGAACCTCTGTGGGCAATGCTGGAGGGGAGCTAAGGGAGCAGAGGGGGCTCCCCAGGTCATGGGAAGCACTTACCCTCTGCAGAGGTGGCGCACACCAGGGTGACCACACGACTCCACAGGCCGTTCCTGCCCAGCACGGTGAGGCTGAGGCGGTAGGAAGTGGCAGGCATGAGGCTGGGCACGAGGAGCGCATCCCCCGAGGTGTTGGCCTGAAAGACGAGGTATGCGTCCCCTCCCGTGGCCAGCTGCTCCGCCACCACCAGACAGACGTCCACGTCCCCCGAGGGCACCATCCAGTTCAGGGCCAGGTGAGTAGCCTCGGGCTGACACCGAACGTCCTCCACAGGGCCAGGCTCTGCAGGAAGCAAAGGGCTGGTGTTGTGTGGGCGTCGGGACACCCCAAGAGGCTGGCGTCTGGCTCAGCAGCTCTCAAAGCCAGCAGATACAAAGGGACTGGGACCGGGCGTTTATGTCCTTCTCCCCCGACAGACACCGACATACCAACAGGCAGCACCACGGGGTGAGTGGACGCCCGGAGCGGCCCCGCCTGGCACAGGATGGACAGGGAGAGATTACGTCCGGGTGTGAGGTCCCTTAGAATGAGGCGGGCCTGGCCGAGCCCCAGGCGCTGCTCCCAGGAGAGGCGGCCAGCCTCTGAGAGTCGGGCATGGCACAGCCCGTGCCCCCGGGACCGCTGGCCCAGGCCAGGCTGATTACGGCGCTGCTCGCCTGCATGGACACCAGCAGCTCACTGGGCGTGAGCGGGGCTGTGGAGGGAAGGAGAGCGGGTGAGGCCGGCTGCTGAGGGCCCAGCGCATGAGGCCACAGGCCCGCTGACCCCAGGTGGGGCCCTCGGGTGTGGAGTTTCAGAAATGGAACTAATGTGGGGGCTCAGGGACTATCGAGAAAAGAATCCAGGGGTCTCAGAGGCAGCCCTGCCCACCTCTCCAGCCCCCACTCACAGGTCCAGCCGGAGGCGTTGACAGCTGCCGTGCGGAGGGGCCCAGCCTTCGAGACAATCTCCACCTCGTACTGGGTGCCTGGGGTCAGAGCTGAGAAGCTCGTGCTGTCCACCTCAGCTCCCACGGTGCTGGCCCCTGCCTGGGCCCCTGCCTGGTACAGAGTCACCTGGTAGCCATCTCGTGACCCAGGAGCATGGACCCAGGATGCCCGGAGCTGGGTGGGACCTTCAGGGGTCACATTTACCAGAGGAGGGGCGAGGGGGGCTGTGGGGAGAGCAAAATATGGGAAGGTTGATGAGAAGAGGGGTGTTATGGGCCAAACCACATCCCCCCCAAAATTCATGTTGAGGTCCTAATCCCCAAGACCTCAGAATATAACCGTTTTTTTTGGGGGGGGGGGGATAAGGTCTTCAGAGAGATCATTAAGTAAAATGAGATCACAACAGGACCCATGTCCTCATAAGAAGAGGAAATTCAGACACACCCACACGCAGAGGGGAGACCAGGTGAAGACACAGGGACAAGATGGTCATTTGCAAACCAAGGAGAGAGGTCGGGGACCCATCCTTCCCTCAGGGCCCTCAGAAGAAACCAATCTTGCCAACACTTTGATCTCAGAATTCCTGCCTCCAGAACTGGGAGACAATACATTTCTGCTCCTGGAGCCCCAGTCCCACCCCCACCGCCCAACCTGGGGTGCTCTGTGATGGCAGCTCTGGCAAATGAATGCAGGAGAAAGCAAACCAAACCTCTGGCTCCCCGCTCCCCTGAGTGTCCCCCCCATCCTCCCCAGTCAGGAAACAGCAGCTCAGTGTGCTCAAGTGAGCCCTAGCATCTCCCCAACAGAAGCGGCCGCACATCACAGCTCACAGTTCGTCCCTGACAGCCGCATTCAAGCTCACCCAGAGTGCACGAATGAATCAGGCCCTCTCCCTACCAAAGCACCACTCCCGGATTCAGGGCTGGACTGGACAGCCCCAGGATTAAATCAGGTGCTTTTTCCAAGCTCTAGACCCTGTACCCAAGCAGCTTTTAAAGACCCCCACGTGACTGTGCAGGTTCTCGAGGACAGGCAATGCCTGGGGGCCCAAGCAGCACCCCTTCACCCTCAGCTGGAGCCCAGGCCCCGGAGTCACATAAGCCTGGCCCAGTCACCTAGTCAGCACCTCCTTTGCAACTGGGGGAAACTGAGGCTCAGAGAGGAACAAGGTTTGCTCTGGGGATGGAGCCCCAGCTAGCACCCAGGTCTCCTGCCTCCTAGGCCAGAGCTCTTTCCAGCTTCTTCTCAGGCCTATCTAAGGTCACATGGTCCCTGGGAGGGACAAAGACATCGAGGAGAACACATAGTTTCTGGGGAATCCAGCCGGCAAGGGTGGCCAGGGAGAAAGGGGTGTGCGGGTGGCACTCACGCGTCCAGCCTATGGCATTGGCTTTGCTGCTCTCATCTGGCCCCCGCAGGGTGGCCAGCTGAACCAGGAACTCGGTGCCTGGGGGCAGCCGGGCCCAGGAGAAGTTCTGAGCTTCCGGAGGCAGAGTCTCCCTGCTTTCCAGAGTCAGGGGCTGCAAGCGGTAAAGCCACAGCTGGAAGCCATCCCTGTCCCCGGGTGGGGGGCTCCAGGAGGCCGTCAGGGCAGGAGGCTGGGAGGCGAGGCCCAGGCTCAGGTTGGCAGGAGGAGCAGGGACTGCAAGGTGAAGGAAGAAACAGCATTGGAATGACCCAAATGCCTTACCATTGTCTCTTTCCCCTCCCCCTTCCCACTACCTGCACCCTTTTCCTGGGTCTCCACAAGAGCCCCAAACATGGCCAGCCTACAAATCCAGCTTCTGTGGGGCTCCAAGCACGCTCAATTTTCTTTCCAAGAAAAGGGCACCTGGGTGGCTCAGCTGGTTAAGCCTCTGACTCCTGATTTCAGCTCAGGTCATGATCTCAGGGTCGTGAGATCCAGCCCTGCATCTGGCTCTACGCTGAGCCAGTCTGCTTGAGATTCTCTCTCCCCCTCCCCCAGGCCCCTCCCCACTTCTCTCAAATAGCTAAATAAATCTGAAAGAAAGAAAGAGGGAAAGAAAGGAAGGATGGAAGAAAGGAAGGAAGGAAGGAAGGAAGGAAGGAAGGAAGGAAGGAAGGAAGGAAGGAAGGAAGGAAACCACTTGAAAAACATGGATCTCTGCCCTGTCTGCTCCCCTACCTCCTCCCCACACTGTCAGTTCCTTGAGGGTGTGATGTCTGGCTCACAGGGTCCCCACAAGACCCAGCACCCACCTCTTTAACCCCCTAGGGCCCTGGTCAGCTCACCTGCTGACATTCAGTTCCCAGAAGCTCATTCTCTCTCTCTCTCTCCCTCTTTCTCCTTTTCTCTCTCACCCTCCTCCCTCCCCACACCACCTCTCCTGAGGGCCCTGGTGCGTGCTTAGCCTCTCCAGAAAGCCCTTGTCTGTCTGACTCAGACCGTAGCCTTCTCAGCTCACTCTCCTCCTCCTCCTCCAAGAAGCCTTCCCTGACTCCCTAAGAGGTTTCCCTTTTGTGAGTCCTAAAAGATTAGACTGAACCACCTAAAATCCCTGATAGTCATCAATTTTCACCTGTAAGAAGACAGTCTGCATATGGTTTGAAATACATCGTGCATATCCCTATCCCATGTTTACGTTTGCGATCTGATACATAAAATAGCATAGAATATGTGTGTGCATGTGTGTATACACGTATATATACTCTTCTGTTTACTTGTCAGTCTTCCTTTTTAGATTGTCTTATTCATGAGTTTTAACCTCAGCACCTAGCCCCATACCTAAAACATGGGAAACACTAAATATTTGTTGGCTAGATGGATGGATGGATGGCCGACCCGAGGGTAGGAAGTAGAAAATACTTGCAAACAGATTCACCAAAAGTCCCTCTTGGATGGGCACGTGACCCTCCAAATCCAGAATGTGCACACAGAAGAGCAGGCAGTAAAGGAAGCCAGGACCCCAGCCCCACGGTCCTGGGCCAGCCTCCCGAAAGCTGCAGCCCAGGAAATCATGGGGGCAGGCATGCGTCCTCACAATGCTGGAGCTGGGGTTCCCTGCCCAGGTCCACACTGACACAATGTAGCGGGAGCCGGGCATTAGAGACCTGGGAGTCAGGCTGCAACTCTCTGGTCCCAAGGCAACAAGACTGCCCCATGACCTCTGGCTGCCCTCCTGATGCCAGGTGGCCCTGGAGCCTTCCTGCTGCCCCTGCTATACTGGGGCCCAACCCACAGCCAGGTCAGAGGGGCTGTTCCTGCCAGTGACCTCCAGGGACTGGGGCACCAGGGGCTCTGAAGGGAGGTGCAGTTTGGTCAGGGGGCCATATAGTGTCTGTGGCCCTGAGAAGCCCCTTCCCAGCTTTCCTGAGCTTCCCCCCCTACCCAGAGGTCCCTCCCCAAGGAAAGGCCTCACCCCGGGGTAAGGGGACACAGTAGCTGGCACTCACTGGTATGGTCTGTGAGGCTCTGGGTCGTGCTCCGGGTGGTGGCAGGTGGCACAGAGGTGTTTCCAAGGAGGCCTGGGGCTCCCTCATCATAGAGCTGTGCCTCCCTCCTGGGCTCCCCAGTGGCCGCCCGCCCATCCAGCTGTAACTTGGTCCCGTTGCTCTGTCTGGGCTGGGCAGCAGAATCTGCAGAGGATGCTGTTTCTGGGGAATGAGGACCCAGCTGCTTCTCCTCACAGGTGCCCCAGGGCAGGACCCCAGCCTGTTCCCCACCAGCCCAGACTCACCACGCAGCCAGGCACTAGCCCAGGCGCAGGCACTGTAGGGCCCAGCCAGAGCCCTCAGCTCCAGAATGTAGTGTCCAGCGGGCAGGGGCCCCGGGAATGTGGCGTTGAGGGCTCCAGGGCCCCGAGTGCTGTTCTTTTCCACTTGCCCGCTCAGCCTGAGCAGGTAGCCATCGCGGGCACCCGGCCCTGCCTTCCAGCTTGCCCAGAGTGCAGAGGGCAGGGGAATGAGCACCAGGTCCAGAGGGGCAGAGGGATCTAGGGGGGCAAAGAGCAAAGATGTGCAGAAAAACCCAAATGGTGGACGAGAGCCATCTTCCCCTCCTCGTGCCAGCTTCCACCTGTTTGCACCAGAAAGTGTCTTGTCCAGAGGCAGGCAGACGCCATTTGCCATTCTGGGTGAATTCTGGGATCTGGCCACGGACAACGGTCACAGAAATAACGACACATCCGGTGACCAGGGGTATCTATGTCAGCGGGGCTCTTAGTAACCCCATGCACTGCCTCACGTGGACGCCCCACCGGCCAGCAGGAGGGGTGTTCCCTGCGAGCCTCACCCCTTCCCCGTGGAATCCAAAGCCACCCGCCTCCACCTGTTGTATCCCTCTTTCTTCACCCCCTCTGCCAGAGAAGAGCTGAGGAGCCTCTGCTGTGTCCCCCAGATGCCCCCCAAAGCACTCACAGGTCCACTCGGTGGCATTGGGCCCCGCCACCTGCTGGGGCCCGGCCACAGCACTGAGCGTCAGCTCATAGCGGGTGCCTGGAGAGAGGTGCAGGAAGGTGTGATTGGAGACCCCGCGTCTGACCACCGTGGTCAGGTTGGTGCCACCCAGGAGGTCCGTGAGCATGAGGCGGAGCCAGGCAGCCCCCTCGGAGCTGTTCCAGGAGGCTTGTAGGGCACTGGTGCCCAGGGACCGCAGCACCAGCTTGGGAGGAGACACGGGGGCTGGAAGAAGGATGGCGAGAACAAAGCCAGGCTTGAGAAAGAGGCCCGGAGTCGGACTCTGACGCCAGCCCAGGCCGTCCCAGTGTCAACCAGCTGTGTGGCGACAGGGTTGCCCGTGAGGCTCTGATGGCCTCTATCGCTCCCAGATCGGCTACCATCCGTGCCCTGCCAGGTGCCTGCCTTACCTGTCCACTGGTGGACGCTGGTCTTTGCCTGGAGGTTGCCAGCCCAGGTAGTAACCTCCAGAACATACTCACTACCTGCTAGGAGGTGGCTGAAATTATAGGACAGGGTGCCCAGTGGCATGGAGATATTGTGCACCAGCGTCTGGGATTCTGGGTGGTAGAGGAGAAGTTGGTAGCCATCCTGCTCCCCGGGGGCAGCCCCCCAAGAGGCCTCAAGGCTGGATGGGCTCCCAGGGCTGTAGAACCGCAAATTACAGACAGTCGATGGGGCTGCGTCAGAGGTGGAGAGAAGCACCAAGGTCAGGGCCAAAGGGGTATCAACCCTGTTCTTCTAGTGCTTCTACATGGGTCACTGGACCAGGCATGGTCCTCAGAGAAGTTGCCCTCCTTAGCCAACCCTCCAGGACAGCTATCTCCTGCTCGGACCCTGGGTGATGCCGGCCCACCCCTGGCCCCCCTAGCCTGTGGATCACACACCAGTGTGGGCGGTGATGGTGATGGTGGTGTTCTGTCCACAGGCTTGCAGGGCAGTCACCTCTAGCAGGTAGCGACTTCCTGGCACCAGGTCCTGGAACTCAAAGCTGGATGTGTTGGTGTGGGCCTGGAGCGGTTGCCCTTCTGGAGAGCCCAGGGGACTCAGGTGGGTGAGGCGGAGGGCATGGCTCAGCTTGTCTGGCCCTGGGGCTGCCCAGCTCAGAAAGAGGCTAGTAGGCCTGCCCTGGCTGCTCACGTTGACTTTCAGAGGTGGTCCTGGGGAAAGAGGGTGCACTCAGAGTCTCCCAAAGCCCTTTCTCCTCTAAAAAAGGACGGAAGGAAAAAGAAAAGGAGGGTGTGCAGAGTAGAGGCCAAGTCTGGCATGGAGAAACTGAGCCTGCCCCCACTCCCTACCTCCCAGACCTCCCTCCCCTGTTGAAGACACCTACCTCCACTCTCTCCGTCCGGGCTCCTGGCCAGGGAATGACACTCATCTCCCTGTGGGAAGGAAGGGAGGAGGGGAGAGGAGACCCCAGAACTCTAAGCCTCTGTGAAAGCCACTGGGGGACAGGGCCAGGATCAGAGAGAAGGCTGTCCTCTTGTCCAGCCCTACCCCAGACAGGGCCAAAAGGACATCACCCCCTTCTGAGATGGCTTGGGAGGCAGCCCCGGGCAGGCAGAAGCAATTCGTTCTTGCCGTGCTCAGAGCCAGCAGCTAGGAAGGAGCAGCCTCTGCTCTGCCTAATGTAGACCAGCTGTGGGGCCCTGCAGAGAGGTGGGAGCCTGGACAGACCCCGGAGGACAGGGCCCTATCCGCCCACCTGCCCCCAGCACCCACCATACCTTGGCCAAGAAACCCTGGAGCCAGAGGAAGGCAGCAAACAGCATTGAGAGCCTCATCCCGACGTCTGTAAAGGAAAGACAAGATGCAGCAGGGGAGGAGCCAGTCCCCCCAGCCCTCCCCTTGCCCCGCTGGCTGGCGGGCAGGCGGGCGGGCAGGCTGGCGGGTGGATGGGCAGGCGGGCAAGGTTGGGAAGGCCGAGTTCCAGGCAGATGGCAGGCAGCAGGAAGCCAAAGAGCGAGGGGCTGCCTCTCAGCCCAGACCCTAACCGCTCACTGCACCCAGTGCAGCAGCAGAAACTTGGCAAGTTTCCGTGAGGGGAGAAAGACCCCAGGGCCCAGGAGGTAGAAGGGGACGGCACCTGTCAGGCTTCAGACAAGCCCACCTCTCCCGCTGCCTCCCCTGCCTCCACCCCTCCTCCAGAGCTTGACTTTCCAGGGAGGCCTCTGGAAAGACCAAGACAAGAGATGGCCTTGCCAGTAGACACACAGAGCAGAAGCAGCTGGCTCCCCGCTCCCTGACCCCAGGGGACGAGTGTGATTCTGTTGACTCTATCAATACGTGGGAGATAGGCTGTTTGGGATCTGTTGTGGGGGGAGGGGTGGATCCTGGTGACACCACATGGATGTGTGTCGCTGTGGAGTGGAGGGACCCGCTGGGAGTCTGTGTCCCCTTCTGGGCATCCATGTGGCACCATGCCTTTGTGGACAGAGGCACAGGAGCACATTCTAAAGGCTGTGAGTCACAGGAATTATAGATCTAGAAGAGCCCACCTGGCCCTTGGGACCAATCTGTTCCCATATCCTCACCGCCCAGATGAGGAAGCTGATTTCCAGAGAGGGTAGTGCCCAGCCCCAGAAGGCAAATCCTGGTCCTCGTCCCCAAATTGGGGTCCCCTCAGCTTGAACCCCTCTGAGGAGCTACTTAAATCTCTAGGACATCTGCTTTCCTTCCCCCACCCACCTAGATCAGTGATGCCCACCCATCCCCCTGCCACCTCCCACCTCTCCCCCACCCAGGCCCCACCAGGCTGCAGGCAGGTGAAGGCCCAGGGGAGCTTCCCTGAGGCTTGGCCTAAAAGCAAGAGGGCTTCACCTGGGCCTAAATCCAGCTCCTCACCTGGAACTGCTCACCCATGTGTCCCCACCCCAAGACAGCTGATGGTCCCCACCGTCAGCTGTCTTGGGGTGGGAAGGGAGAACAAAAGGGGAAGAAATGGCTCTGGGCCCCGGGAAAGAGGCCCAGGACTCAGACGCTAACTCAGGAAACGGGGAGGGGGAATAGGCAGAAAACAGGCAGGTATAGAAACCTAACACCGAGACCCCTTGGTGGGAGCCAGGCTCTCAGGGGCCAGCCCCAGCAGGAAGGACAGGCCTGCATGGAGACCTGCTCAGTCTCCCTCTGGCTCAGTTCAGAACCAGGGGCTGCCTGCCCTTCCCCCACTCCACCCAGCCCCAAACCTCAGAGCCACCCACCCGGCCTCTGGACAGGGGCCTGGAAACTGAGCACTGCAAAATCATCAGATTTTCCAGGCAGCGTGTGTGTGTGTGTGTGTGTGTGTGTGTGTGTGTGTGTGTGTGTCTATATCCATGCACGCATGTGTTCTTTCAAAGGGGAGCAGTGGGGAGGCACAAAGAGCAACTGGGGAAGCTGATACCAAAGACAAGATCCCGGTCTGGCCAAGAGGTCCATCCCACCTCCCCTGGGTCACCTCACTCTACTCTTTCTAGCAGAGTGTCCATCAGCAGCAGCACAGGGGAGAAGAGGAGGGAGGGTGGAAATATCCTAATTCAGAATCTAAGTAGAAGAGCTGTGGCAGGACGCGGTTGTGGGGGGGTGGTCAGGTCTTAGACCCTGCCTGAGAGTCTCCCCACAAAAGAGGGGCTTGTTGAAAACACCCAGGACTCCATAGCCGGTCTTGTGGACATTCCCAGAGAAGGCACCCAGCCACAGAAGGCACACCTGTCAGGCCCCTGGATGGAAGAGGGGCTCCAGAGAGGGGGTAGAAAGGATCTGACAGATAAGATGCCACCTCCCCAGCCCAAGCCTCTCCATTCAGCAAAAAAAAGTATCACAAGGGCTGAGTCTTCTGCCCGGCAACCCCTCCCACAGACAAACCCACATCCTCTCCCTAGAGAACCCCTGGGGTCCTCCTAAGGTCTCAAAGCACCTTACTGATTCCTTCTGGAGAAAACCACCTGGGAGGCAGAAGAGGGCAAGAGACAGGTCCAGGCATCTTGATTCCCAACTGTGAGCCAGCCCCAGCTCTCCCTGCAGCTGTCCCACACGGCTCCCTTCCGGCCCTCCCCCTCCTCTCCCATGGCCTAAAGCCCGGCCTTGGGCATCCCCCTCGCTAGGGGAAGATAATCACCGGGCAGGGGAGGAGTAGATGGATCCGGACAGCCAAGTCTCCCACTCTTCCTCCCACGTCCTGGGGAAGGTCACCGGGGAGGGAGGAGGCCTCTGGCCAGGCTGTGGGAAGGCAGCAAGGGGCAGGAGGCTGCAGATCAGTGAGGCGGGTGCATGGAGAGCAGGCAGCCTGGGCACGAGTGTGG
The DNA here is from genome assembly GCF_902655055.1 of Lutra lutra. Classification (NCBI taxonomy): domain Eukaryota; kingdom Metazoa; phylum Chordata; class Mammalia; order Carnivora; family Mustelidae; genus Lutra; species Lutra lutra. The sequence goes on along the minus strand of NC_062292.1, from coordinate 41,581,862 downwards.
AGGGACACACTCTGTGCGTGTGTGTGTGTGCATGCATGAGCCGCGAGGGTGCACACACCTATCTGGATGAACTTCCTCATGTGGGCGTCTGTGTGTACATGGGGGTGTCCAAGGACATCGTGGAGGGGGAGAGGGACAGGAGGGTCCCTGGGAGGAAGGACCCTGTTGTACAACAGATGTCCATTTCACCAGCTCTGGACTTGGGAGAGAGGGAGGGACTCTCTTCCGTCCTAGAGTCCTCCAACAAGGGACCTGAGTTACAGCAAGTGGGCCAAGAATGGGACATTTTCCTGGATCTCCAGGCAGGTTGGCCTTGGCTCCCCAGGTGCTGAGCTGGCCTGACTCACTGGTCCTTCGGCGGGGGTTGGGGTATGGGAAAGTCCCCTTCACCAAGGGTCCCCAAAAGGTGTCAAGGAAAGTGGGTCGGGCGGGGGATGAGCTTCCGGGATGGCTGGAACAAAGGTAGGGCCCTGGGTCTCCCTCTTCCTTCAGACTTCACACCAGCGGGCCCAGATCACAGCCACACGGCCTAACAGCGACAGTCTGCCCCACTCACCCAGGGTCTCTCCTCCAGGGCCTCCCCGCTTCTGTAGGATGAGGTCTCCCGGCTCCTAGCTCTCTGCATTTCCGTCTCCCCCACACAGCCAGGGCAAGCAGGAGCCTGCAGCACTGGGGCGGAGGCAGGCCTCGGCTGGCCCAGGATTTGGGGGCGATGTGGGGGAGGAGCTATGATCCTAGGGCTTCTGGAGAGAGGCATGAAAAGGGCTAGGGAGGGGAACAAGACAGGTGGAGTAGGTGGGGGCCCGGAGTCCTGGCGCCCCAGCAGCAGGTCCAGTACCCAAGATCCTTCCCCTCTGGAATTTTACAGGGTGGCAGGCTTTGACTCCGGAGCTGGTGGCCGCCTGGCCTGTTCCCCAGGTGCTGCCAGAGAGCAAGGAACCTCTGGGAAGGACACAGCTGCCCCTCCAAAGGACTTCTGACACTGGGGACAGCAAGTTGTGGCTGGCAGCCCTGGGACTGGGGAATGGAGAGGGGGATGCTGAGCCGGGGGGCGGGAGGCATGGGCCCAGACTGCTCTGTCCCTGCAGACTGGCTGGAGGAAGGGAGCAGTCTGGAGGAAGGGGGTCTGGGAGAGAGGAGACATGGATCTTCCCACCAGATATTCCTCTCCTGGACCCCTCCCCAGGCCTGCTGCCCCCCCCCCCCCCACAGCTCCTGAGCCCTTCAGAGGCCCAGCGCCATTTGATGGATCAGAGAGAAGCCAGGATCCTCCGCATGGGAAGGGAGAAGCCTGATAGCCTGATGTGGAGACTGAGCCTCCGAGAGGTTCAGTAACTCACCCAGGGTCACACAGCTAATGTGGCACAGTTTCGAGTCATTGCATGTGACACAATCTGGCTTTCAACGATCTCTGTATTTTCTTTGGGGTCAAGGGATGGCTGGGACCTAAACCCCAGCTCTGGAAGGCAAATCAGCTCCTGGAGAGATGAGGTTTGAGAGCTGTCTGGGGCTGTTCCACCCCAGGAACGAGGAAGGTTCTGGGGGCGGAGGAGTCTCTCTGAGGGAACACCAGGCCTTCCCCCATTCCAGCAGCCTGGCTGGTCTGGGGAGGAGCTGCTGCAGGGCACCTTGTCCTCTCTGAGGCTCGTGGGTGGTGCGCTCACGCCTCCTGAGCTCTAGCCACACACTGCCATGAGCAGGAGCAGAAGCAGAAGGGAGAGCGAGGACAGGTGGCAAGGAGTGACTATCCCCCCAACCCCAAACACACCCAAAGGGAACTGAGAGATCCTCAGGGTCTTGCCCAATGCCATTGCCCCCACCCCCAACTCCCTCTCCCACCTCCTGGCCCCCAGCTTCCTTGCTCTTCCCCGGAGAGCTCAGCTTCCAGCTCCTCAAACCGCTGCTGGGCCCAGCTTTGGGAGGGTAGAGGGTGTGCTCACGGCTCACCACGGGGCTGACCCTGGAAACTTGGTAGAAACCTGGAGGTACTGGTGGACCAGTGGGGGGAAGGCTTTGCCTGCTTCCTCCTCCCCACCCCTGTGGTATCCTAGCTTCCTGTTCTTGATAACAATCAACAGCCTGGCCCCAGGGGGGTGGACCTCTTTGTGATCCCCTCCTGCCCCCTTTTTTGATCCCCAAGGTTTGGGGAGCAGTTGAGGAGAGAAGTCAGCTTCGGGTCACTTCCCACAGATTTACCAGGGATTCCCAGGCTCTCCTGCCCCCGCCCCTACCCTGTCCTTGATACCAGGACTGACTGCCACTCTGGCCCCTCCTTTCAGGGAAACCACCCACTCCCCAGAGTGAAGAAGGGTCCAAGACCAGCTGGCCCTGGAGGGGCTCAGAAAGGAGCCAGTGCCTGGTCCCCCACCCCCACCCCTTCCAGGAGCAACAGGCACTAGGAGGCCTCCCGAGCTCCAAAGGGTCATTCTGGTCTTTGTCCCCCCCAACCCCTATGGGCCAGCAGCAGAGGCCAGCCCCCTCCCCACCATCCTTCCTGTGTGTGCACCCCCTGTGTCTACTGTAAATCATTTCTTTTTTGCTGTCACCATTTGACAGCTGAATCAGAGAAGTGGGAGGAAGAGAGAGGATGGGGATTGCGCGTGTTGGGGCCAGGAAGGGAAGGGTGTTTGGAATGTTACAAGGTAGAAGAAGCCGTGCAGCGAGCGTGAACTGGCTGGGCTGCTGGCCAGCAAGGGGCCTGCCAAGGCGAGGCAGGGGTGGGGGGCAGTGGAGTCTTGGACGCGGGGGCCACTTCCTAAGCCCCAGTCATCCAGGCGCCCCAGAAGCGAAGAAGACACGGGAGTCCCCCTGGTGTGAAGGCCAGAGACTGTCAACTCTCTGTAAGTCTTCTAATAGATGTCAGGATTCTGGGAGGAAGCCTGGAGGGGCTGGGGGCAGAGAGAAAGCCCCCCAGACTCTCCTACAAACTGTCTCTCCTCTCTACTTCCTGGCCAGCTGGTCTATCTCCAGCCACCGGTAGCTGACAGCTGGGGTGTGGCTCGAATCCTGGGGATGACCCTTCTGGTCCAGCCTGGGCCTTTCTTCCCCAGAGTGGAGCAAGGAGTCCTGCCTCCTTCCTCACCTCCCAGCCCACCTCAAGTCCATACCCAGCTCTGCTTTGAGAAGGTACAACGTGTACCCGACCATGAACTCACAGGACTTGAAGGGGCAAGGGCTTCCGGGACGGGGGCTTTGAGGCAGAAGCAGATAGAAGTCAGTCTCTGGACAGGGCCAGCTTGAGCAGGAAAAACTTGGGGTTTCTGTGTGGGCCAGCGTGGCGCTGGGGATCAGCTGAGTTCCGCCTAGGAAGCGGGCAGGGACTGGATGTGACAAAGGCCCAGAGGACAAGCAGTCCAGGGAGCAAGGGGGTTTGGCAGCTAGGGGACCAGGGTGGTTAGGAATGGGCCGGCCCCTCCCTCTCCATCCCCACGGAGCAGGGCCTTAGGCCCGTGACAGAAGTGCCAGGCCACAGCCAGCCCACCCCCAGAGGGGCACAGGCAAGAGGCACCCGACCCCTGGTGGTGGCAGCGGGCGCAGGAGGGCAGCACACAGCTGGGGTGTGCGTGGGTGGCAACAAGGAGGGGCAGAGGGAGGAAGCCGGCTTCCTGAAGCCTCCTCAGCCCTCAAAGACCGACCAACAGACAGACAGACAGCTGGCAAGAGGCAGCCTGGGAGACACAGCTGCTTCAGTAAGTACCTGAATGGGGGGAGGAGGGGCCCTGTGGTCCGGGGTGGGGGGGTGAGTCCCAGGGGGGCGGGCGGGTGGGCATCTCCAAGGCCCGTGTGAGTAAGGTTGCATTGGGAACTACAGTGCCCGGCTGGGGAATGGGCGCTGACCTAGCTGATATCCCCGAGGAGCACGGGGCAGGGGAGCCACGGGGCGGAGATGCATGGAGAGCAGAGGTCAACAACCCCCTGCGTGCTTTGGGAGAGCTTCTCTCTACCACACACATCTGAGCCGGGCCCACCCTGTCCCCTCACCTCTGTGCCTGTGGGCTTAGCGACTCTCACACCGCCACCACCCCTCGGAAGCTATGACCTGGCTCTGGAAGCTGGGGACCGTCCCCCAAGAGGAGAGGGGCCCCACCACCTCCATGTCCCCCTCTTGTGCCCCAGCTGTCGCCTCACCATGCACTGCCGCTCAAGGGCTTGGTGAGGCCATTTCCTGTGACGGTTACAGAGGCGGGAGATGGGGGGATGGGCAGAGGAAGAAGGAAACACCCCCCCACCATAGTCAACCTCCCTGGACAGAGACCCCAGAAGCCAGAATGAACTTGGGAACTGCCAGCAGTTAGGACAGGGTCTACAAGGGTCCCCAACTGGCTCCAGGGGTGCGGGAGGCCTCAACCCTCTCATTTCAGAGAAGGCCTGGACTAGAGGTGGTTTCTGTGAGCTTTCTCTCTCCCTTCTACACAGAACACATCGTTTCTGTTTCCTCCCTCGCCTTCTCTGATGCTGGGGCCCCAGCTTTGAGCCCTCTGTACTCTGGCCTCAGGCAGCCTCTTATCCCCTCTCACCCTCCTTCTGGAGTCTTTCCTGCCCTTCCCCTCCCGTCACAATCTCTGTGCCTTGTCTGGTCCCTACCCCAATCCCAGACTGCCCACCACCCTGGGTCCCCCTGTAGAGATCCCGGCCTTCCTGCAGTGATAATGACAGAACTGCTCAGGGAACAGAGGACACCCCAGTGAAAACAGGGGTGCCAGAAAGCAGGCAGCTGGCCTGGGCATGGGAGTCTTCCTCCTGGCCAGGTGGACAGGCCAGAGGTCAACAGCTGAGGGGCCCTGTGTTTCAGGTGAAACTCATGGCTGAGTGAGGCCCAGCACACCCTTCCCCCCAGCATGGTCCAGGACCGTGGGGGGTGCTCCCGAGCACAGCTGCTGGCCTGGTCTTCGGAGGCAGCCATGACCCAGCCTCCACCCACCAAGGCACCGGTCAAGAAGCATGTGAGGCTTCAGGAGAGGTGAGATCTTGCCTGGGAGAAGGGTCTCTTCCCAGCCCTGGGACCCCGCCCGGTTCCCTCCATCGGCCCCTCCAGCTCTGACAGCCGGGTCCAGAGGGCCCTCAGCTGTTGACTCCAATCAGGAAAGGAAACCCGATGTGTTCATTTGCGTGTCGTTTGCATGTCATTTTCATGTCTGGGATATAACATTTCATGTCAACCCTGCGCCTGCTCCCCAAACCCTAAGTTGGGCCGAGGAGCCCCTGGAGCAGGGTATAGAGCAGATCTGGATATAGGTCTGAGCTTTAGGAGCCTGCAAGGAACTGGCAGGGGTGGGCAGCTGGAGGTTCAAGGCTGCCTTGATCTGAGAGACAAATAAAAGGGATACGGGGGGGCCCTGAACCCTGGAATCTCCTGGGGATCTGGGTAAGAATGGCTAAAGCAGCCCTTGTTCCTGGGCGCTCACAAGGCGCTGGTCGCCTACGTCTGCAGGCGGGGCTCCAATGTTGCTCTGATGCTCGATGTGCGGTCCCTGGGGACTGTGGAACCCATCTGCTCGGTGAACACACCCCGGGAGGTCACCCTACACTTTCTGCGCACAGCTGGACACCCCCTCACCCGCTGGGCCCTGCAGCACCAGCCACCCAGCCCCAAGCAGCTGGAAGAGGAATTCTTGGTAAGAACTTAGGGTCCCCTCCCAGTCACTCTGCCCTTCTGAATCAGAGACAGCCAGCCGGCACCGTACTATCTCAGGCACTGCAGGTATGTCTCCTCTTTGGGCCCTCCAGAACAACGAGAACCCCAGTGCTGAGGGAGAAAACCACCCCCTGCTCCCTCTTTCTGCCCTCCACCCCACACAGACCTAAAGCCAGGAGGGGCCAGCCAGGACCAGCTCCACTAGATCAGGGTGCGGAACGTGGGGGAGGGGAAGGAGGCTGGGAAGAGGTATGGGCTATTCACTCTTTTCCTCCCTCTGCCAGAAGATCCCCTCAAACTTTGTCAACCCTGAAGAACTGGATATTCCTGGCCATGCCTCCAAGGACCGATATAAGACCATCTTGCCAAGTAAGAACTGTGACAGCCATTAAGGGAGGTAGTGCTGTCCCTGAAGCTGCAAGGTTCAGAAGGAAAGACACACAGCCTCAGCTGGGGAAGAGCTCCCTCACAGGGGCACCTGCTTTCCGCAGGGAAATCCCAGTACCTGCCCTGGCTGGGGGAAGAAGGAGTGAGAACCCTAACCACAGTTAGAACACGGCCACTCATAGTAGATGCTTACTGAGGGCCTGGCAGTGCTGGAAGCCCCTTCTCAAGATGACCCCATGAAGTTGATGCCCCCCCTTTTACAAACGAGGCAACAGAGTCTCAGAAAGGTTGCATAACTTGCCCAAGATCAGGGCTTCTTTCTGCTTTTCCTCCACTGTGGGAAACACCCAGCAGAGGTAGTGGGAAAGGCACAATCAGGAGGGCTCCCAGAGAGAGGGCTTTGAGCAGCTCAGATGCAGGGAAGCGAGCGAGCGGGGACAGATTTGGAGATGGGAGTCCAGGTGCTGTAAGGGGTTGTCCCCGCAAGCTCGAAGGACCCAGGGATCAGCACCTCCCACTTTTCAGAGGCAAGCATGAGACCCTCGAAGACTCTCTCCCTCCCCCACTCAGAGCAGCCTTGTCTGGCCAACCCACCTCCAGCAACTCCCAGTCTCGAGCCCTTAGCTCACCACCAGCTCCTGTGGTTCCAACCCTCTGCCCGCAGGGGTGGGCCGGCATCCATCTGAGTGAGGGGGAGGGAGCAGCCCTTGTTCTTGGCCCAAGTCTAAGCAGCCTGCAGCCTTGAGAGAGGGGAGAGGTCCCTCTGCCTGAAATCCCGCTCTGTCCAGAACCAGGCCCGCACCAGCACCGAGAGAGCTAGTCTCCTTTCCTCACAAGCTAGGTTCTCTGTTCCTGCTTGGATTGGATTTGGAGAAAGCCTTCCCTCTTCAAGGGAGAGGCTGACACACCCAGTAGCGGAATGAAGCGGAAGTTCTGTCCCGCTTCCCCACTTTGGGATTTTAGGCAAGTCACTCATCCAAATCCCATATTCACCATCAGAAAAAGCTCTTTCTCCAGGGCATCTCTTTTTCTGTTCCTGTTGGTACTGTCCTGCTCCACACCCCTCCCAATCTCAGGGCTAGAATAACTCACTCACCACCCATTTGGCCCTGCTCCGTTCCCTTTCCTTAATAGTCTGTCCTACAGGGCACCACCCAGTTAACCTTCCCTAGTTACTCCTTTGATCATGTCACTCCACTGCTCTGAAACCTTCTGTGGCTCCCTATTGTCCGCATGTAAAATAATTTAGTGGGTCTCTGGCCACCTGCTATGCCAGAGATACTGTGATAAGCACAGGAACTCACCTCTTCCTGACCCTGCTGGCATGTGCATTCGTTGGTCCCCTTTTGACCCCTGACCTCTGCTGATTTTTACTTCCTAGATCCCCAGAGCCGGGTCTGTCTAGGCCGGGCACAGAGCCAAGAAGACGGAGACTACATCAACGCCAACTACATCCGAGTGAGTAGTATGAGTGGCCTGGCTGTGGCTGCCCTGCAGGGAGTAGGGGTGTTGGGGCTGGCGGGGGCAGGGGGGAGCAGAGAACATCTTCCAACTGTGGGTTCCTGCTTCAAATCACGGCCGCCAAGCAGGGGCAGACCCTGAAGAGGCCCCAAGCCACCAACCAAGAAGACAGAGGAGATGTTACACTGAGAAGAAACCACCCAGCCTCCACACACCCGATCACTTCATCCCTGCCCACCCTCTACGCAGGGAGGAAGTTGCATTGTTGAACCTACTCCCACCTATCCCCAGGGCTCGACCCTCTTAGCTCTGCTTGGGAGGTGCTTGCACAAACAGAAGCTCTGAGCTGTCTCTCTTTTCTCTCTCTCTCTAGCCTTAACTACTCTCCAAAGCAGCCCCTCCTTTGTGGGGATGATTTAACATCAAACTATAGGAGCCAGGGAGGCAAGGTGGCCTCTCTACTCCAGCACCCCCAACTCTAGAGCCCTAAGTAGCTGTAAAAGCATCGCCCCCTAGTGACTCAAAGTGGGTAAGACAGCGCTCCGAGGTGCCAAGAGATGGAAAGCTGTTAGCCAGGGTCCCCTGAAGAAAGGAGACCTCCCATTTGTCCTGGAAACTTGGTGAATGGTCGTCTGTTTGGATTTCGTCATCTTGAGAAGCTGAAAGGGAGAGGAAGGGCCCAGCAAGAGTGTGCTACATCTGGCTACTAAATATATAAAAGTAATACATAGAAGTGAAACATTCACTCTAGCAATGTTGAACATGGTTTTCTTATTTTGTGCTAGTAGAAAGCAGCAGGGGAGGAAGGGGGGGGGCACTCATTGACAAAGGATCTGGTATGTGCTAGCCTCGTCATATGCTTTGTGGGATGTAATCTGTACTCTATGCCTGCAAGTTAGATATTATACCCAATTGATAGATGAGAAAGCTGAGGCTTAAGGAGGCTAGGTAACCTGCTTATGGTGGCATAGCCAGGGAGCATAGAACAAGGATTTGAACCCACATGTTCTTCCCTCTGGAACCTGTGTCCTCTCCACCACGTGGCTTCCAGTGCACACAAGTGTGTGTTTGTGTGTGCACGTCCAATGGCTTAGGCCTGATCCCAGGACCTGCAGAGTCCCCAGCGAGCTAACGCTCACTGCTTCCCACTCTTCCTTTTGTTCCTCCACCTCCCCAGGGCTATGATGGACAGGAGAAGGTCTACATCGCGACCCAGGGCCCCATGCCCAACACCGTGTCAGACTTCTGGGAGATGGTGTGGCAGGAAGAAGTGTCACTCATCGTCATGCTCACTCAGCTCCGAGAGGGCAAGGAGGTAGGAGCCATGGTCCTTAGTGAACCCAGAAAGGGCTACATCTTACCCCACCACACATGCCCCTACTCAGGGCACCTCAGGACTAGGGGCTCCCTGGGAACTGACAATAGCTATTGTCGGGCCCAGCTTGCACGTCTTAGGAAAGTTTCTGAGCTATATGCCATGGGGGCTTTCCACAGCCATAATGGGGAATGGGATGAGCACTTCCTCTGCACAGTGCCAAGCTCAGGAGAGCCTGCCCCAGGTGCTGACCCAGGCAGTAGCAGCCCCTCCAACAGGGGTGGGAGATGGGGAGAGGCCCCACTCCCCTTTCTGCTGTCCTGGCCCCTGCATGGGCTGACAGACACTTCCCCCTTCTGACTCCCAGCTCCCTCCCTCCTAGAAATGTGTCCACTACTGGCCCACAGAAGAGGAAACCTATGGACCCTTCCGGCTCCGCATCCAAGACACGAAAGAGTGTCCGGAGTACACCGTGCGACAGCTTACCATCCAGGTACGGGAAGGTCAGGCCATCTCTGGCTTTTCTGAAACTCAGGCCCCGCCTTCCCTGGGATCCCAGGGTTGGCTCATGTAAACCTTCTTGAACACAAATCTAAAAGAAGAGCTTGAGGCACAGAAGAAAGAGAAACATGGGTACCACCCTGGTCTAATAGGGCAGAGCCAACAAATCCAGCAGGAGCTGCTGGGAAGGCCCATCCACCCGTACTGAATGGGTCGGGAAAGGAGAGGTGGGGTCCCGGAGTCATGCTAAAGGAGCCCCAGGAAGTCCAGAGAGATGGATGATGACACATGCGAAGTGCTTTAAATGCCTTCTATTATCGTAGAGCATTTTATACTTTTCAAAGCATTTCTCTATCAACCCCTTATCCTCCAAGCATCCAGAGAAGTAAGCCAACCAGCTATCACTGTCTTTTTCTAAGCGAAGAGAATGAGGTTAAGGGATTTTGCTCAAAGTCATGTGCTAGTTAGAGGCAGAGCCAGAGGCAGGACTTGAACTTGGGTCTTTCCCCCCATCCCTGAACAGCATTCCTTCCAGCCTTTCAGGAGAGGGAATTGTGAATTCCGATGGGCAGGAGAAGGGAGTGCTGACCTTGCCTGCTCAGGGTCCCTGACTGTGCCATGGAGTCATTCTAGCCCTTGACCTCTGGGCACCAGAAAAGGCTGGCAGCGGCCCCTCCCCGACCCTGGTTCTCATGCCCTGTCGCTCTGCCAGCACCAGGAGGAGTGTCGGGGAGTGAAGCATGTCCTCTTCTCTGCCTGGCCTGACCACCAGACCCCAGAGTCGGCTGGGCCCCTGCTGCGCCTGGTAGCCGAGGTGGAAGAGAGCCCAGAGACAGCTGCCAACACTGGGCCCATCGTGGTCCACTGCAGGTACGCGCCCTCTCCCCCCACGGCGAGCCTGGACACAGGCCCCCCCTTCCCTTGTTGTTGGGTCTCTCCTTAGAATGCATTCAGGAAGGACAGCATCAGTCAGGCCCAATTCTTCCCAGGATGGGACTCTCTTGATCATTCAGCAAAGTGCCCTGTGTTTATTCTCTCCTTCATGAAAAACCTGCCATGTGGGCAGGACATTCAGGCACAAGCCAGAGAGGGGACAGAGTATCAGAAAGCTTTGCAGTCTGTTCAGGGCAGGGTTGGGGCAGGGGGAGATCAACATGGTTGACATGCTGAGAAACTCACTTATTCTGCAAATGCATACTGAAAACCTGTTATCATGAGGCACAGTGATAGACGTGAAGGAGACAGCTCGGCCTCTGCCCTGACAGGCTTACATCTGGAGATGACGTGAAGCTGCCCTGCACAGTGTGGCGAGGGCTCTGAGGGCAGTGTCCAGGAGCACAAGACCAAGTCGCCCATCCCAGACTTGGGCCAGAGAAGGTTTTCCAGGAAAAAGGACACTTAAACTAACTGAAAACCTGAGCGGTGAATTAGCCAAGTGAAGAGTGGAAAGGGGAAGCGTTCCAGAGAGATGGAACAGAATGTACAAAGGCCCCTCGATGACATTTTTATTTCTTTATTTATTTTGGTTTTTTTTTTTAAGATTTTATTTATTTATTTGACAGACAGAGATCATAAGTAGGCAGAGAAGCAGGCAGAGGAGGGGTGGGGAAGCGGGCTCCTGGACCCTGAGACCATGACCTGAGCTGAAAGCAGAGGCTTTAACCCACGGAGCCACTCAGGCGCCCTGACATTTAAAAAATTTTTAAAGATCTTGTTTATTTATCTGACAGAGAGAGAGAGTGAGTACAGGCAGGGGGAGCAGTAGGCAGAGGGAGAGGGAGAAGCAGGCTCCTCACTGAGCAGGGAGCCCAGTGCAGGCTTGATCCCAGGACTCTGGGATCATGACCTGAGCTGAAGACAGACACTTAACTGACTGAGTCACCCAGTGCCCTAGACGACATTTCTAAATGGACACATTGCTGAGAGTGGAGTTAGAGGATGGGGGCCTGGAGGTCATGTGGGAGAAGGGAGGAGAGGGGTAAAAGATAAGTCTAAAAGGCCAGGGACCTCAGAGGACTGGCTAAGAAACTTGGATTTAGCCAAAGGCTACAGCTACTTTGGCTACAGAATAAGAATCTGATTGGGATGGAGTCACGGGTAACACAGGGGATAAGCTTATAATAATGAAACCATTCGGGAGTGCATGCCCTAAATAGAACATAGTCGCAGAAATACAGAGGTGGGATGCCTGGGTGGCTCAGTGGGTTCAGGTTATGATCCCGGGGTCCTGGGATCGAGCCCCACATTGGGCTCCCTGCTCAGTGGGAAGGCTGCTTCTCCCTCTGCATCTCTCTCTCTCTGTCCACCCCTTCTCTGACAAATAAATAATTAAATCTTAAAAAAAAAAAAAAAAGTACAGACCGAGGGGACTCATGAGCCCCCTCCCCACAGGTGACACCTGGACCTTAAGTGCTGGGAAGTCCTGAGTGGCTTCTATCAGGGGTCCAGACGAGAAGCCGTCCCAAAAAGGGGGGCCAGGCGGGTTTTGAAATAAAGAGCAAGACAGAGCAGAGTGGAGGGCCAGCTGTGGGAAGGACACAAGGCTGGGAAAGGGAGCTGAGTGTCAGCCGCTATGGGGATGAGGTCATGGTAGAAGGCGGACCCAGGAGCTCAGCAGGCCCAGCGTGAGCACTGACAGCTGGAAACTGCTGCTACTTTGCGGCTGCGCAGAAGACGGCTCCTTGGAATGTCCACAGGGACTGGAGGGGGACCCGGGATAGGTTTACAGTGGGGCTAGTAAAAAATGTAAACTCCTCTAACACCCGCTGTCATCTGCGAAGATCCTGCTGCCTTCATCCTTCCGCAGGTCCCCACCCCCTAAAACAGAGGCCCTAAGTGCCTGTGGCTTTTCTCTGCAGTTTAAGGCACAGCCCCCATGTTCCCTGGTCACCTGTCTCCCATGTTCCCTCACTCACCTGGCCCCCATGTTCCCTGGCCTCCTGTGACCTCCCTGTCGCCTCCCTGGTTGTGTCCAGTGCAGGGATTGGCCGGACTGGCTGCTTCATTGCCATCCGAATTGGCTGTCAGCAACTGAAGGCCCGCGGGGAAGTGGACATTCTGGGCATCGTGTGCCAGCTGCGGCTGGACAGGTGGGTCTGTGGATGAGGACGGGACCGACAATGTTAAGGTGTAGCCTTCCTGCTTCCTGGGCCCCAGAAGCACTCAGAGGCACGTCCCCCTCGAGCACCTCCCTCGAGAAAGGAAGGGGCCCTTGGCTTAAAGAGCTGTTTCTTTTGCCACTAACACCCAGGAATGCCACTCTGCGGATAGCTGAGCCTTGTCTCTGTTTTGGTGTTGTATTTCCAGATTCCCTACTCAGGGAAAGGTGGAGGAAGAGGGGACACGAACGCAGACACAGAGAAGGCACAGAAGCCCCCAGATCTGGGGACAGGGAACCGAGGTGCAGACTCTGCCTTGTACCTCACTGAGCTGTCATGATATTTCTCTGGGCCTCCATGTCTTTATCTAGAGAGAAATAATGGCTCCTTTCCTCAGAGAGCTGAGAGAATTACCATGTTTACCAAATAGGGAATTACCATTTTTACTTCACAGGTGGGGAGGAGGAAACTTGGAGGCTCAGGAATATTCCTGGCCCAGCCCGAGGAATCAGGGACCTGGTTCTGCCCCAGGAGGCTGACGAGTCAGAGAGTTCCAGTGTGGGGTGTCTCCTCCTTGACACAGCCGGCTGAGGGGCTTAGCTCCAGGTGTGGGGCCAAGGGACTGTCCTTGTGGGGAAGGTGTGAGGAGCGGCAAGCAGGAGTAGGAAGCCCAGAGGAGGACTATATGGAGTAGTTGACGGGTTCTTTGAGAGAACCTCCCTGGTGAATGATGAAGATGTTTGGCCTGACCCTCCTCCTCCACTCATGACCTGTATGCTTCCCTCACAGGGGTGGAATGATCCAGACCACGGAGCAGTACCAGTTCTTACATCACACGCTGGCCCTGTATGCAGCCCAGCTCCCTGATGAGCCCTGCCCCTGAGCCCTGGCGCCCTCTACCAGCCCCGGAGCCAAAGTCCCCCAGGCCTGGGTAGAGGGGTCGGGCAGATTAGGCCTCTGGATCTGAGGGACCCCTTGGATGGGCCTGGGGAAGGGGTGTCTCCTCGGGGGGCACACACAGTCACTGGGAGCTGCATCAGCAAGGACTGAGACTGGACTACAGGTCTTTAAGATGGGCCGCTCTTCTGCTTCCTCGACTAGCCCCAGACGGACACTTGGGGGGACCTCCCATGTCTCTCTGACTTGCGAGCCAGGAGCCGGCATTGACTGACCACAGAGCTGAGGAAGGAGCCCAGGAGTCCTGCTCTTGTCTAAAGTGCTCTGTGAGCTTCATCTCTCTGTCTAGGACACAGACATTGGGTGTTTTGCTCGCATAGTTAAAAGCAATCACAGAAGTTCCTAGAAGCCGCTCCACCTAGATCCCCTTCCTGGGGCTGGCAAGACAGTGATCCCCAGATCTTCCGCCTGGGGCCTGCCCAAGAATAGGCCAGATGCCAGAGCTGGGAAAAGTCTGATCCTGACCATGGCCAAGATCTCGACATCCCACCAGTGACTCTGCTTCTTCACCCCCCATCCATGAGGTGGGCCAGACACCCCGCCCAAGAGAACAAGACCCAGATGACCCCTGTGCCCACACTTGAGTTCTGGGTTCAGGCTACACAGGTGACCAGGCCAGGCAGTTGAAACCTCTGGAAGAGGGAAAGTGTGGGGACCCCTCAGAGGTCCAGAGGGCTACCCCTGCCAGCCACTCACTCCAGTTACTCCCTAGGGAGGCCCAGCATCCTCTGTCTTCCTTCCATGGCCTCGGAAGATCCCTGGGTAGCAGGAGGTACAAAAGAAGAAGGAGTGAGGGAGAAACATAGAGCTTGGCCTGACTTTAGAAAACCAGTCCCCCGCCATTCACCCCTTGCATTTGCAGAATGCACCTGGAGAGCCTGGCTGAGTCCACAAACGATCAGGGTGAACGCATTCCATGCAGACCTGCGGGCTCAGACGAACTCGGGGTCCCTCACGGTCTATTCCAGAGAACGAACTCCCTTCAGCATCTCCGTAGCAACACAAGTTCCAGGGCACCCCACATCTGTCTGAGGCCTCACTTCCACACCGCCGAGAAGAACTCCAAATCCTTTGTCCTTGGATCCAAGATGGGCTGCCTATGGGGATGAAGGAAGGCAGCATCTCTCCAGGAACTCAGCCCTTGGGTCTGCTTCGGCTGATGCCAGTTCTCTGAGGAACCCCCTGAGGGACTGGGTCCTGGAGAACAGCTGAGCCGCCTCATTCATGACATCTCTTCGGAAGAACCTGCAATGTTGAAACTGGGGTTAATTTTCTTAACGCTTCTGCTTGGTCTTACAATGGAATTCCTCCTTCCTTACAGCCCCGGGAGTGGGCTCTCCTGCACCCACAACTTGTCTAAACCCTGTGCGAGGCACGCACAGCCTGGGCCCGTGAAACTGGGCAAGGAGTTCACACCCATGTACGAGCATGGGCCCAGAGGCTCCCCTCCCTGGCACTGTCGCCCTGATCCCGTTCTAGAACTTAGAGAAGTACAAGCTCTGGAAAAGGAACCAAGTGGGAGAATAAAGGCTTTTGGGATGACTGATTCATTTTTTCTTTCCATCTTTTTCTCGGGCCCCTGGAGCCTCTTTATAGCAATAGAGTAAGAATCCATACATCAGGAAGAGGCTGCAGATCCTTGTCCCAGGACATGCACATTTCTAGAACTTCCTGAGACACATCAAAGTGCCACTGGGGTCACTTTAGGAAATGGGGCACAGGTGTACCCTTAGGAGCTAGATAGGGACTTATAAGGGGCAGAAGCTAGAAAGATGATATTGTGTCTGATCATTGAGGGTCATCTTGGGTACTTTTTTTTTTTAAGATTTTATTTATTTATTTGACAGACAGAGATCACAAGTAGGCAGAGAGGCAGGCAGAGAGAGAGAGGAGGAAGCAGGCTCCCTGCAGAGCAGAGGGCCTGATGTGGGACTCGAACCCAGGACCCTGAGATCATGACCTGAGCGGAAGGCAGAGGCTTAACCCACTGAGCCACTCAGGTGCCCAATCTTGGGCACTTTTGACAGATCCTGTTTGGGTTGATAATTTATGAATTTTTTTTTTAAAGATTTTATTTTTTATTTGACAGACAGAAATCACAAGTAGGCAGAGAGGCAGGCACAGAGAGAGGGGGAGGCAGGCTCCCTGCTGAGCAGAAAGCCCAATTCCCAATGCGGGGCTCCATCCCAGGACCCCAGGATCATGACCTGAGCCAAAGGCAGAGGCTTTAACACACTGAGCCCCCCAGGCGCCCCAATTTATGTGCTTTTAACTACAACAATAGACTACATGTAAGTTTGAAAACCAGATACTGGGGGCGCCTGGGTGGCTCAGTGGGTTAAGCCGCTGCCTTCGGCTCAGGTCATGATCTCAGCGTCCTGGGATCGAGTCCCGCATCGGGTTCTCTGCTCGGCAGAGATCCTGCTTCCCTCTCTCTCTCTCTCTGCCTGCCTCTCCATCTACTTGTGATCTCTCTCTGTCAAATAAATAAATAAAATCTTTAAAAAAAAAAAAAAAAAAAAAACAAAAACAGATACTGGGGCGCCTGGGTGGCTCAGTCCGATAAACATCTGCTTTCCATTGGGGTCATGATCTCAGGGTCCTGTGATGAAGCTCCACATTGGGGGTGGGGGGTGGCAACCCTGGTCAGCCAGAAGTCTGCTTCTCCCTCTCCCTGTGCCCCTCCACCCCATGCTTTCTCTTTCAAATAAATAGATAATATCTTAGAAAGAAATAAAACCAATAAAACTAAGGAGCACTCATCCTAGGTCTGTGACTGTCCTGAAGCCTGGGACCATGGGGGAACAGCCAGCCCTGGGAGGCCCTGTGGCTCTAACCTCTGAAGCCTGGGGCCTGTGGGCCGGCCCTCCACCTCCCACCGACAGCTGTCCTCCTGAAGGAAACTTTGGCTTTCACCAAAACAGGCCAACTTTTTCACTGGAATTCCCAGCCCCCAAGCAGGATTTTATCTGTGAATTACGGTGATACTAGGGAAAATCAGCATCGGCCTCAAACACCTCTTGATTTCACTTGGGGCCAGAGGCTTCCTAAACAAGCAGTTCGGGTAAACTGTGGTTAGCGAAACAAGACGGAGCATTAACACGCTCGAACCCGGCTGTTACTCTCCGCGGGTTAGGTTTGGAGAGGGTAACGCTCAGTCCCCCGAGATGTTCAAGAGGCAAGGACTCGGGGAACAAAAAGCCTCCATTCGCCTGCCCTTTACAGAGATCTCATCTCCGGGTCCTGGAAAGTGGGTGGCCCGTGTTCCTCCACCCCGCTTAAAGGAGACCTCACCCACCTCGGCCCTTTAGGGAGGAAGGGGGTGCCACCCAGGGCGCGGCAGCCCGGGAAGGAGGGAAAATAGCCTGGACCTCTTTCCCCGAGTGCCCGCGGACGCCAGCAGGCTCAGGCCATACCCCGGAGGCACGAGGGCCCACCGCGCACCCCACCCGCCCGCTGGGCTTGGGGCGAGGGAGGGGCGCGCGCTCGGGTGCGAGCCGGACACGGCCCGGCAGCGGCGGGGCGGGAGGGCGGCGGCGGCGGCGGCGGCGGAGGAGGAGGGCGCTGAAGCCACACCCATCGGCGAGCGGATCCGGGGGCAGCGAGTCGTCGGCCGCTGCGCTCGAGCCTCCGCCCGCACCGAGCCGCGGGACCCGGGCCGCACCGGGGAGGGGCCGCTCCGGGCCGCAGCGCGTGGGCAGCGAGGGGCGGCGGGCAGCCGGCACCGGGCGGGGCCGGCGGCAGCGACCATGATCGCTTTGTTCAACAAGCTGCTGGACTGGTTCAAGGCCCTGTTCTGGAAGGAGGAGATGGAGCTCACACTGGTCGGGCTGCAGTACTCGGGCAAGACCACCTTCGTCAACGTGATCGCGGTACGGGGGCGCGGGGCGCCGGCCGAGGGTCGGCCCTGTCTCGGCCTGCGCCGCGCCCTGGGGAGCCGGGGTCGCCGCCTGGCATGGCCGGGCACCGCTGGGCGCCGGGCGGGGGAGGAGCGGGCCAGGGCGCTTGGGGCCTAGTACGGCCCGTGGGGGACCCGGGTGGCGCGCGACCCGCTCTCCCGCCCGGGCCGGGATGGCACGGTTGGGGGCGGGGAAGGGGGACGAGGACACGGACTGGGGCCCTGGGACTGGTGGCCCCAAGGGGTCACGAGGCAGGAGGGAACCAGCGCCTGCAGAGACAGGCCCCCTCCGGTCCCCGCGCAGGGGGCCATGACGGGGCGAAAGTGCCCGGGCCTTCCCGCCCTGCGTGCGGAGGGTCGTGGGACCCGGCAGCGGGAGCGGCTTGGGGAGGGGGCTTGGGCGAGCCCAGCCCCACCCCGGGGCTTTAACCCCTCTCTGCCGGATTAGGAAGCCCCGCGCTATTGAGGGGGAGGGGACGTACCCCCTGGGGGTAGTGGAATCAGCTGAGGCCTTCGGCTCCAGCCCAGACTCCTCCTCTCCAGGAACCCGCGGCGACTTAGCCGGGGGTCCGGGGAGGACGGCGTCGTAAAGGGAGTTTGGAGTCCCCGCTTGGCTCAGAAGTTGCAGCTGGAGGTATCTTGGCCCGGAGGAAGAGTTGGAGGGGCGCTGCCCACTCTGGGGACAGGGGAGAGAGTGGCTCTGAGGGCTTTGGGTAGTCAGGTCCGAGGTGGGCAATTTTCTGTCTTTTGCCGCCAGGGAGTGGTGGGGAAGGAGTTAAAATCTATCTCAAAAAAAGGGAAGACGAGCTCCACGGGTGTGTGAGCTAAGGCTGCAGTAATGGCTGCGGCCTGCATGGAGGAGTCTGGCAGGACTGGGCGTGTGGGCTTGAGGGAGGCTTGGGGCAGGGGGCGCTGGGGTTATCGCCGTCCCCATACTAGGGTTTCTGAGAATTGCAGATTGGCCTCGTACTGGCCCAAACAGCGCACCGTAAGAGAGGTGGTCAAAGAAGTATGGCCAGTCAGCCTAGGTACCTCCCTGCGCCTGTGTTGCTGCCCATCCTGAAGAAGAGAGCCCCTGCCGTATCTCAGCATCCCGGAAGGAACGCTGCCTGAGGCAGGAGGGCAGAGGGAAGGCTGTGGGTACCCCATGGCCACATGTTTGGGCACCAGCTTCCTTTTCCAAACATGCGTTGCAGATGCCCTCTGCCCCTTTCTCCACCGCATGGCTCCTGGCTCCTCGTCTGACAGGGCAGGACCTTCAGGCCCATGCAGGTGTTTTGGCATGAGATGTTTCCTGGCCAGCAGGTGCCCCTGAGCTCCCGTGTGCCCAGGCTCTGGGCCTGGAGTCTGGCCGCCTAGTTAAATCAGGCATTGACTCGGCCTCTTGGGCCCCTAGGGCCCCTTGGGCAGGAGCATAATGCCTGGACTCTGATCCTGCAGGCCTGGGTGGCTTGGCTTCTAGGCATTTCGATCTGGGAGGTGTCTCCAGGGTAAGGCCAAGAGGAAGAACAACTTGCTGCGGCTCTAATGGCTTAGCCTCGGTGTTACCTCCAGTCCCCAGGGGAACTCTCCTCATGGAGCATTTATGAAAGCCATGCTCCTGGCCAGAGACCCACAGGTCCCCTGGGGGGTTCCACTTCCTGGTCAGGAGGGCCTCTCCTAGACGTGCGTCATGTCCAAAACAGGAACAGAACGCAGGAGTCACAGATGACATTGCCAGGAGCAGAGTTGCTGGAAGGAACAGGAACGTGCCCCGCTCCTAAGCCATGCGTTCCCCTTTTTGATAGTCAGTTTGCCACTTGGGCTTGCACATCCTAAAAGTGCAAGCAAAATTTCCCTTTAAAGAGGCTTCCAAGAAAAACCACCCCTTGTGGACTTCAGTGGGAGTTCTAGCATCAGGGGAATTGGTGTTCTAGGGTCCTCCTGGGCACCTGCACTGGCATTTCTGCCCACTTTGTGTATGCCCACGGTAGAGTGTCTTTCAGAAAGAGATGAAGAATTGGGACCCGTGGGCTCTGTTCCTGTACCCGCTAGTGACTCTCTGAATCACCTTTGCCTGCTCATTTGGCATCTGTTTGTCTCAACTTTTCCCCCATTTGGCTTTGTCTGCTGGCTCTATGAGGTCTGACGGTAAATAGAAATTGAGTTGATGTGTCTAACCACTCAGAGCCTAATGTGAACTGGAAAAAAAAAAATTATATAGAGACTTCACAGTGCTTCTAAGAACCTAAAACTGATCTTTTGAGTTCTTCTGAAGAAGTCGCGATGTACAAAGAAGGAGATGTTTTGCCTGAGGGAATCAAGGGAGCCGTTTTCAAATATTTCAAGCCATTTAATTATGTAAAAGGCTATCCTGTGGAAGAACTAGTCTCAGGGTACCCAAGCCTTTGGAACAAGGGGTGCGAGTCACAGGAAGATGGATTTTTGACTCAGTATGAAGAACTCTCAGAGAGGTGGAGCCCACCCAAGACCAGAGATTAGACCACATGACTTTGGGGTTACTTCCAACGTTAAATGAAGAGCTTGTGAGATCAGGAGGCATTAGCAGGGAAATGAAGTCATAACCTGGTTCCATCTTAGCATTGGTTCACAGCTGCACTGGAAATATGGGTGCCGGGGAGCCTGGGTCCCTGGGGGTCCTCCTACCCAAGAACACATTCAGCCGGGCTAGGCTTTTCCTTTATATGGGAGCCTGTAGGGCTTCAAGTTTCCGGAGATGCCAGATGGGTCCTTATGCTATATCCATGCCATTTCCAAGCACTCCATGAGCCTTATTTGCCAGTCTCTATGAAACGAGAACCTTTCTCCCCGTTTCACAGACGGAAACCGAGGCCCACAGAGGTTAAAGGGCCTTGTCCAAGCTCCTCCATGATGAGTGATTAACAAAAACTGGGCTTTCTTCTTCAGACCCTTAGGTTCTTCATGAGCTCAGATGGAGAGGAATGGGCTTTGGTCCAGCAGGTGACCCCATCCCCACCTTGGCACCCTGCTGGGGTTTGGCGCTTAGACCGCATATGGTTAGGGTCTCCATCCTTAGCGAGAAGAGAAGCCGTCCTCCATCAGGGCATTCCTTTCTCTCAGTGATTCCTAACCTCTAGGGCTCTCGGGCCCTTTTGATAGCTGATAAAAATACGAGACCCTTGGGACGCCTGGATGGCTCAGTCGGTTAAACGTCCGACTCTTGGTTTCGGCTCGGGTGATGATCTCATCTTGTGAGATCGAGCCCTTGCATCAGGCTCCACACTGGGCATGGAGCCAGCTTAAGAGTCTCTCCCTCCCTCTGCTCCCCTACCCCCTGCTCACTCACTCTCCCTCTCTAAAAAAAACCAAGACACAGAGAAATATCCTATACACATTCTGCAGAGGAGTGTCCATACAAACAGAAATTTTGCATATGCAGATTAGGTGCAATTTCAGGGGGTTTGGACACTCTCTGAAGTCAGTCTGTGGCCCACAGGTTAGGAACTCTTGGTCCGCATTATAACAAGCATCCATCGTGGGGGCTCACTTCTCTCTTCCACGGGCCTTGGTGATTCCTGCAGATGAAAGGGAATCGGTCACTCTCATTCAGATGGGACCTCGGGAGTCTTCCCTCAGGCCTACAGGCTCTGAATAAGAAATCATTGTCTCCTACACCTTGGCTAATGGTCAGAGCCCCCGACTTCTGTATGTGACAGGCAAATTACTCCTGCTACCTAGCAGAAGAAAATGGCATGGTACAGAGACAAGGCTGTCACCCTCAGAAGATTCAAGGTTAAATAAAGTCCCATCTCCTGCATGTGGGGAAGGAGAGCGGTAAGCAGAAGTGTCCTACCTACAAACATGGAGATGACCTTGGAAGGAGTTTGGGGCTTCAGGCCTGGGGCTAGTTTAGAGCAATCTAGACATCCTGGAGATAATTCAGAGGGGAAGACAGGAAGATCATTAGAATTTGAAAATGGGTTCCAGGATATGGAATTAGGGTCAACTCCTAATTATTCAGCAAACATTTGCTAGCGTTGTTGTTAACGGGGGCATGGCTCCCCTCCCCAGGAAACTCTCAGTCTAGTGGGAGACCCGTGAGTCAACAGGGAATGTGGGGTGGGGGTTATCCGTCCTCACAAACAGAGTATAGTGCAGATAAATCAGAAGCATGGATAATCCAGAAATTTCTTGGTGTACAGGTGCATTTTGGGGTGGCCTAATTACCTTCCCTCAAAATTTTACTGCTTGTTTGAAGATATGTCTGCTTCCTTGAGATCCCCCCTGACTGTTTGCCGTGGCTTGTCTGAAGTCCTTTTGCTGGCAGTTAATTGTTCTTCTGCTCCACTGGAGACTCGGTTCAGTAAAGGGGCTTCTACTCCAATGGAGAGATGTTGGTTAGACCTTAGCAAGAATTTTTTCTCAGTCTAGGCTGAGAGACTTTGAGGGGGCCTGGAAAAGACGTGGCCTCTTGTTCACAGGAGAGCCGTGCGGTGTGGGGTGGACGCCTGAGTTGTTTATGGCCGTCCTGCCTGAAAGCAAGGGACACTCAGGAGATGCCCCTGTGCCCCTTGCAAAGGGATGCCTGTGACACTGCTTTATTCTTGCGGCCTTGTGGCTGTGGCTGCCAGGGACGGCACAGCCGGGTTCTGTCGATTTCTACCCCTTTGCCAATTCCGACTCTTCCTTCCCAGTCAGGACAGTTCAATGAGGATATGATCCCCACTGTGGGTTTCAACATGCGCAAAATCACCAAAGGGAATGTGACCATCAAGGTGAGTGTCAGGAAGCCAAAACTCTGGGCACAAGCTCTCAGGGCCAGAGAAGCGCACCTGCGTGCCTGCTGGGGCCGGGCACCCACAAGGAAGGAGTTAGGGAGGGTATCTGAGACCCTGGAAGAAGCTGGAGGGGAGCAGGGGCTTGGAGAGGTGGGAAAGAGCATAAGACTTCTAAGTCACTCTGAGGGGTGTAGGCGCAGGAGGGATGGACAACAGACCCATCCCTGGCAATCTGGGGGGGGGGGGGGCGGATTGGAGCCATTGGATTTGGTTGCCTGCCTCCTGCTGAGACCATGTCGCCCTCTTCTCACTTAGCTCTGGGACATTGGGGGACAGCCCCGATTCCGCAGCATGTGGGAGCGCTACTGCCGAGGAGTGAGTGCCATCGTGTAAGTGTAGGGCTGGGCGGGAGTTGGGGGCTCCCCTGGCTTCCCCCCACCCCGCCCCCAACCTCACTACCTGTAGGGACCCCTCCCTGGCTTTCCCCCCAGCCTCACTGCCTGCGGGGGACCACAGGCGCAGAACGGGGTTAGTCACCATCCTTGGTTCAGGATTCACTGTCCTGTCCATACGAAGCCTGCCTTTAGTTCCCAGGCTGTGTGTTTCTTATCTGCGAAACCGCTCCGAGCTCGCTGTGCCCAACCTTAGAGCCTGACAGCATCAATCCGCCCCAAGTCCCTGTGTCCCCCTGCGTCCCCAGCCTAGAGTCACCATTCTTCCAGATTCTGTATTATTTAAATGGTTTGTTCCCTTGCTTTTTAAAAATAATTTTATCCTACATATATATGCCCAACAAAAGATTGTTTTGTTTTCATTGTTTTAACCTCATTTTTTAGAAGTATCTCGCTGCAAAATAATCTGGGGCTGCCTTTGCTTTTTTCACTCAACCAGGGCTATTCTTCCCATACAGACCTAAGGGGTCTGTAAGGGGGTCATTTCGGGAGGGATTTACACCTAATCTTAAAGGGCCAAGCTTCCCCCACTCCACCGCGCCCCCACGTGACACCTTGTCCAAAGGGGACTTTCGGATGACAGGATAATGGCCCATGATGGAGGAGAACCAGGTGGCCCATAGATCCAGAGGTGACTAAACCCCAGTAAGATGTTTCCTGCTGCAAGCACAGCTCCCCTTCCTACCTCTCAGCCTGTAATGTCAACATGCTTGTCCCCACCCACTGTCCCCCAGGTACATGGTGGACGCCGCTGACCAGGAGAAGATTGAGGCCTCCAAGAATGAGTTGCATAACCTACTGGACAAACCCCAGCTGCAGGGCATCCCGGTCAGCAGCCTAGTGGAGCAGCAGGGGAGGGAGCGCTCTGGGAAGTGGCCCAGGGAAGGGCGGGAGGCAGGTGAAGGCCAGGCATGGGGGAGGGGAAATGGACAAGCTGGCACAGCGGCCCTTGACCTAGTCCCTGTTCTCCCTTCTCTGTAGGTCTTAGTCCTGGGTAACAAGAGGGACCTCCCAGGAGCGTTGGATGAGAAGGAGCTGATTGAGAAAATGTGAGTTTGGTTACTCTTCTCTGTCCTTCCTCCTCGCTCCCTGAATTTTCCAGGCGCCAGAGAGACAGCTTGCTGCTGGTCTCAGTACCTGCCACACGGTGGCAGCAGAGCCCACCTCTCCAGGAGCCTCGCCCTCACCGTTGTAGCTCCTTTAGCAAGAAAAGGTCTCTGTTGCCCCCAGCCCCAGGCCCCCTGGGCAGTCCTAGCCTCAGCAGGTTCTGCTCTGGTTTCCCCCCAGGAATCTTTCTGCCATCCAGGACCGAGAGATCTGCTGCTACTCCATCTCTTGCAAAGAAAAGGACAACATTGGTGCGCGTGGGTATGGGGGAGTTGCTGGCATTCTGGGAACAGACAGGGCGAGGGGAGGGGCAGAGAGGCCCTCCTGGGTGTTCTAGAACAGTGGCTCTCAAAGCCTTTCCCTGCACAACTTTCCTTGAAGACCAAAGCTCGAACCTTCTGGGATAGGACAGTGTCCAGAAAACTCGGTATCTGAGCATTACCCCTGCTCTGCCCTCGACTGGTTTTGTGATCTTAGGCAAATCACTCCCTTCTGTGGGCCTCACTTCCCCCACTATACATTACAGGGTTGGACCAGGCGATTCCCAGGCCTCTTCTGTCTGTGGCACCCCACGGCTCTTGGCTTTTGGTGCCCTTAGAGTTGATCCCCAGTTACAGTTTCGGAAGCCCTGGGCTGGGTATTTGCTCACTGTGTCCCCAGTCGGCCCAGCACGGGAAGGCCTCTAACCTT
The DNA here is from genome assembly GCF_902655055.1 of Lutra lutra. Taxonomy (NCBI): domain Eukaryota; kingdom Metazoa; phylum Chordata; class Mammalia; order Carnivora; family Mustelidae; genus Lutra; species Lutra lutra. Next base: position 41,557,622 of record NC_062292.1, on the reverse strand, counting down.
CTCTGTTGTCCCCCACCCAGACATCACCTTACAGTGGCTTATTCAACACTCAAAGTCACGGAGAAGCTGAGACTGCAGTCCTTCCCCCTCGGACCAGGGACCTGCTGTCATCCAAACCCGAAGTCGCACTCCCCTCCCACCCCACCATCTCCCGTAAGCCCGCCGCTCCTCACTCACCGTGGGGAGGGGCCCTCTGGGGATCCCAGAGTCCTGTTCTGCTGAGGTTTGAACTCCTGATTTTATTGTAAAATAAACTGCTCCCATTCTGGGCCCCCTAACCTCTGGCCCTCTCCACTTCTCTCTGCCCTTTGCCCCCCCTGCTTCCGTTCCCTTAACAGCCCAGGCCCCACAGCCCCTGCCCTCCTCTCTCCCGTGTCCCGCCCCTACGCTGCCCTTTTCAGCACTCTTCTGTTATTGTCCTGTGTGTACAGTATATATATGTATATATATTTTAATTTAAGCAAAGACTAAAATCAACCATTTGATGCTGCAGGGGCCCGTCAGGCTCTGGGAGGGGGGCGGTGTGGGAAGAAGGCAAGAGAGGCAGGGCTGGCTCCGGGCAGGTCGAGATTGGGAAGGCGAGAGCTAGCATCTGGGGCAGGTGCCAGCCTGGGCACTGGTGACCGTCCCCATGTCCCGTTTGTTTCCACTTCCCAGTCTGGTTTATCCCTGCCGTGCTTGAATGTCACAGGCCGACAGGAGCCTCCAGAGGCGCCCCTCTCTGCCCCCAGTCTCAGTAGGGCCACTGGGCATACCCAAGTGCCGGAGAGATCACCGGCCAACCGGAAGCCAGCGTCCACATGACCCCGGGAGCACGTCCCCACCTGCTCCCGGCTCCAGCTCCTGCCCCTCCCTAGGGCCCGAAACTCCATGGGCCACCTCATTTTCTGTTCTCGTTTTGCAGAGTTGCACAAGGAGAGAACTCAGCATGGGGGGTTGGTTCTTTGGGTTTTGTTTTCTGTTTGTTTATTTGTTTAATTTAATGATTTGTAAAGTGATGTTCCTCTTCCTTTTTTACACTTTTAGCTCATATTTAACCTCTGTTTGGAAAATGATTCTTGTAATTGTACATTTTTTTGCCTCCTAACAACAAGAATAAAATGACCAGTTTTGTGTTGGGGAGGTGTCCGGGGCTGGTTATTTGTCCGCAGACCCTGCGGGATGACTGGTGGGCCCGCATGCTGGGGCACAAACACCACAGAGAGCGAGGCACGTGCTCACACTGGGCACACAATGGCACTTCACAAAGCAGCCTCCCGCACGTGTGCCGGGGCCTCGCCCGGCCGCCTCCTCCCTCCCTTGTCAGACTCGCACGCGGTCCCAGCTTTCTGCTTGCAGCTGCCAAGGGGAGCCCAGCGAGTCCGTGGGCTGGGGACAGCGTGGCGGGGGTGTGGAGCTGCGTCCCCGAGTGTGCGGGCCTGAGCCTCTGGTTCCCGAGAGTCCATTCAGAGCCCCACCTGCAGCCAGAGCTGGGCCGAAGCCAGAACTCAGTCCCCCCCCAACGATGAGCTAGTCAGTCACTCGGTTTCCAGGGCCACTGCTGGGCCTTCAGACCCTGGTAGCGTCCCTCCTTCCCTGCTCCCTTGCTGCTGTCGGTGCTCCTGGTTTTCTGGGAGAGGCTGTCCCCTTATCGTTCTGCCCAGTCCCAGTCCTCTCCCCACTTGACCCCAACCTCCAGAGCTGGTCACCCTCCCCTCCTCGCCCACAGCTGCTGCCTGAGAGCCTTGTGGGACCTGTTTACCCAAATGCGGGGCCATCTTGACCCAGTTTTGCAGCAAGCCCCGCCTCCCCCCTGCTCCGCCCCTCCTCAGCCTCCCTTCCCTCTGGAAAATGGAGCAGGCCCCTACAGCACCCCCCCCATGCCCTCTTGTCCTGCCTCTGTAGGAAAAAGGAGCCACAGGGTTCACCAAGATCTGGGAGCAGGGATCCCAGGGCTCAGGGTCCCGAGCCTGACTTGTTTACTCTGAACTTCACCAGCCCTTTCTTGGGGCCCAGGGCTTCCTCCTAGAGGCACTTTACTAGTCAGAAATGACTCGCCTGGAGAGGTAGCTCCCACCGGAGTCTGAGGAAATAGGCAGGTAGAATTTGGCAAAGAGAACAAAAAGATTTGAAGGTGTCTTCCAGGTCTGGGGAATAGGAAACGTGGCCCTGCTTATGGAGGTCAAAGCTGGGGCCAGGGTCTGCCTGTGGATTCCTGGCTGCAGAGGCTGCCCCTGGCCTGGGAGGCTGGAAGGGGCCTGTCACTCATACGGGGGTGGGGGGGTGGGCAGGACAGGGCAGGGGTCAGGGTTGACCTGCCTTCCCCGGTCCTGAATCCCCTGATGAAGGGTGAGATTGGAGATTAGAGAGGATGAGCTGGTGACCAGCAAGCAGCCTCCTGCCATTGGGCCTGCAGGCAGCAGATGCCTAATAGGACCTAAAGAACTTGGGAAACTTGGACAGGGAGCGGACTGTGCGTACATATGTAAATCCTCGTGCTTGGGGCCCTTCAAGGTGCCAAAAGCCTGGATGAGTTCTGGGAGCACCCTGGCCAAGCCTACTCTGTAGTACTAGAGAATTCAGTCCCCAAAAGGAAGAAAGAAAAGGTGCCAGGCGTCCTGCCAGATGCTTTATATATCTTGTCCCATTTAATGACTGTAGTCCTCCGGGAGAGAGGGGTTGTTCCCGTTTTACAGATGAGGAAACTGAGAGGCTCATAACCGCGTCCAGTCTGGTCAGAGGGAGGCGACTCTCCCCGCGAAGTGCACGTGCTCTCTGCTCCCCACTCCCAGCTGAGGGGAGAGGCTAGGTGGGCTACATCAGGGTCTGGGAGCTGGCCTAAAGCCTGGGGTGGGAGAATGTCCGCCCTGCCCCTGAGCATCCCAGCTCAAATCCACCGCCCACTGCTGTGCCAACCTGCCCCCCCCATTCCAAGCCTGGGACCCCTAAGCAACAAATGCCACATTGTTCCCCCAGCTGGCCCAGGCTGGAGGGACAGTGGCTCTTTCCCAAGGCCCTGCTGGGCTGCTGACTGATCTTGCAAGCCATTCACGTTGGCAGGCATGGGAGGCGCGGTGGTGGCAGGGCCTCGGAGACACCATCCCCCCCTTCAGCTCTGAGCTGGCCAACCAGCAGGAGGGAGAGGCAGGGGTGTGGGGGGTGCCCTCTGTGGAAAAGGCCTCCACAAACAGGATGCTGAGGCGCCCCCCCCCCCTCAGGCTTCCATCCTCAGGCCTCTCCCAGTACCAGACTTCACCTCAGTTCACCCTGCCCCCCCTCATCCCATAGGAAGCTCCTGGAGTGTCTAGGACTGGGGGTGGGAGTGGGGCAGAGAGGGAGGTGGGGGTGTGGGGGAGATGGCCCCGGTAACCTCAGTGGCATAAGCCTGGCCCCCTCTCCAGCCTGCCCCCCACCCACCCATCTCAAGTTTCTCCCGACAAAGCTGAAGGCTTCAGTCACTGTGGCAACAGGTCTGCTGAGAAATGGGTGGGTGTCATTCCCCAGCACAAAGAGTGTGCGCATGGCAGCCTCATCACTTAGCAACGGCCTCCTTCTCTCTTGGCGTCACCCGTCCTGGGGGTGGGTGCCAGGAAGAGAGAACAAGGCCATTAAGATCCCCAAGAGAGGGGAGGGGGAAGGAGGCTTGGGTCCGGGCTGGACTGAGGCCAAGGGGTGTGGGTGGGGTGGACAGAGAAGAATGGGGCCCAGTGCCCTCAGCAACCACTGTCCCTCATCATGCCGGGTCCCTGGGACCCTTCCGAGGCCCCCTGCAGAGGTTCTAGGTAGACCTGGCAGGCAGAAGTTGCCAGTGGGACCCAGAGCCGCGCTTTGCACTTCTGAAGGAAGCTGGGCTCAGGAGGCAGAAGGCAGGGGTGATTAGGCCGAGGTGCCCCTTCTGGTTGACCTTGGGCCTGCTTCTCTGGGCTCAGACAGGGTTAAGGGGGCATTTGGAAGGTCCCCAGAGGGGGAACCCGGCGGAAGTGGGACACCCGGGGCCGGACTGGCAGGAGGACCTGGAGGGCCTCTGGGGGCACAGGATGGAGCTCTGGCTGCCAGGAAGGGGATGCGATGGGGGCAGGGTGGGGGCAGATGGGGAACAAGCAGCTGGGCCGTCTACAGGCGAAACAGTCTGTTCTAAGAAACTGAATGAGAGCAGCTCTCAGAGTCAGAGGCTGGACCCCCGGGGCTCAGGGAAGGAGGGCTGCGGGGTTCTCTAAAATGGGGACTTGGTGGAGAGCCAGGAGCAGAGGGCAGGGCTTCAGAAGAGACAAGTTTGCAGCCTTTTGACTTCCCAAAGATGCTCGGGTTTGTGTCAGGATGAAGACTTGGTCTCCACTTCCCAAGCCCTCCCTCCACTCTGCCCTCAAAAGCCATAAAGCTGTAGGGCTGGAGAGGATATCAGCCACAGGCCAGACAGGGTCAAAGGGGCCAGGAGGAATCCCGCTAGGGTCCCACCTGTCCTGGAGAAGGGCAGATGCCTCCGGGCACTGTCAGGGTGTGGTACAAGAAACTGTAGTGGGCACAGGGGTAGTTCTGCCTCGTTTATTGTTTGTGACGGAGGGCCTGCTATGGGGGGGGCTACCCAGGGAGGTGGGGGGCAGCACAACCCAGGATAGGTCAAAGGAGGAAGAGGAAGGAGAGAGAAATCCTCTGGGAGGCGGGGGGGTGTGTGTGTGGGTAGTTGACAGGAGGGAGAGGAGGTGTCCAAGGCTAGGGAGATCTGGTCCAGAGAAGACCCAGGTAGGCCTGGCCCCCAAAGGCCCCATATTCTAGGATGGATGAGTGTCAGGGCGACAATACTTAGGGCCTAACTAAAGTCTAGCAGATTCCACGACAGAGACAGGTGAAGTTCTGGCTCCCAGCTGGTGGGGGACTAAGAGTTTCTAGACATTTCTAAGGACCTGGAAGCATCACCACCCACCCGCTGCGAGCACAGGGTTTGGAAGCCCCCAGAGAGTGACAGGGAAGATCCTGCTGGGGGAGGGGGCTTTGCCATGCCTGAAACCGAACCCCCAGCAAGAGGAACCAAGTCCACCTCTAGACAGCAAGACGGCCGAGAAGCAAGACCTCTGGGGACAGAAACACCAGACCCAGGCTGTGGGGGGGGGCACCCTTCTTGCCCCTCCGTGCCCCTGCTCCCATCCTCCCCCCAGCTGGAGCCTGGCCTCAGCAAGGTGTGCCCAGGGGCAGGAGCGGGGGCGACTCCCTGGGCTTGTGGAAGTAGATGGAGGAGGGCATCTCGGACTTGAGCTTGCTGTCCGAGCCGCCAGCGGCTGAGGCCTCTGGGCCGCCGCACTGCCCACAGCAGCAGCAGCAGCAGCCCAGGAAGGCCCGGCCCAGCGGCCTGCAGAGGCACAGCAGGAGCACGGGCGTGATGGCTCCCTTGAAGAAAGTGGAGAACTGGTTGATGAGGCCCAGGAGGTCCAGGGTCTGGCGCGTCAGCTCCGTGGACAGGTAGGCCACCACGATGTTGCAGACGTTCTCGGGGAGCGTGCAGAGGGCGTAGACCACTGTCAGGCCCACCAAGGTACTGCTGAGCTGGCTCTCGCACTGCTCGTGCTTGCCGGCCCGGCACTCGGGCTTCCTCCCCGGAGGGCCCCGCACCCGCCACGTCACCAGCTGGCAGGTGACGGTGAAGAGAATGGGCAGGCAGAAGTAGCAGCCAAAGTACCACCACATGCGGGCGTTCTGGTAGGTCATCACCAGCGAGTAGAGCGACTCCGGCAGGCTGGCCGACGGCTTCATGATGCACGAGTCCAGCGTGCCCGCGGTGGGGGAGGGCTCCTGTGACAGCTGCCACAGCAGGAGCTCGGGCACAGCCAGGATCATGGAGCCCACCCAGATGACGGCCAGCTTGGCCAGGATGGACTGGCACCGCTCGATGGGCCTCACCTTGGGCAGAGTGCTGGTGGCTACGTGGAAGCGGTCAATGCCCAGGGCGCAGAGGCTGAAGGTGGTGACTCCCAGTGAGGTGACCTGGGGGCAAAGGCATGGAGGAAAGGAGCACGTGGTCAAACCCAGGGGGCCCTGGGGCGGCGGGCCGTGCCTGGTCTCCAGCCTAGACGGGGGGGGGGGGGGGGGGGGGGGCTGAGTGGCAAGTGTAGAAATGAGAGGAATGATATTTAGTGAGCATTTCTCACACGTTAGTGAACAGGCATTTCACACCCGTCACCCAATCCTTGCAGCCAACCATCCCACACGGGAAGAAACTAGCTGAGGCAGGACGAGTGACTCTGTCAATGGCAGAGTTGAGGTCCACGTGCAGACTGGCCCGACCCTTTCCAGCCTGCTTCTTTGCCTCTTGGGTGAGGGAATGGACGGCCTGGGTCCCACAGACCCTTGTGCTCTCTGAGACCTTGGAAAATCATCCCTACTGAAGCATCCAGACAAAGACATAGAAGTTCTGGGTCTTTGCAGGCCCTTCCATTCCCACATCCCATTATGTGCATCAAGTGAAAGGTTTTCAAAACATGGCTGAGATACACGCACACGCACACGCACACACATTCACATACACACTCACTCTCCCCATCCTACCCAGAAAAGCCCAGGGCCTGGCTGTAAGGGGAAGCAGCCTCCCTCCAAAAGAGCCTGTGCCCACCCTCCCCAATGCTATTCATTGAGCACTGAGGAAAATCACCCTGGGAGCCAAGAGAAAGAAGCCAGAGCAGCAGGGGAAGAAAGTGCCAGAGAGAAGAGAGGAAAAGGAGAACCCTCCCGGGCTGCTGGGTGGTGCTCGACCACACTCACGGATTGTGCTCAGATCCCCCCTTCTGTCCAAATTCTTTCCTCTTCGGGCTCATTAACATTGCCACCGAGTGATCTCTGTGAGAACCCGTGCCCCTCCCATGGCAGGGAACCCCAGGCCTGAGGAGGAGCAGACTTTGGGGCTTGGACAAAACCAAAAAACCCAAATTCCAAGTTGCCTTCTCCTGCTCCCTCCTGGGGACCATCCTCAGATCCTCCCTATAAAAGGGTTCCAGAACAGGTTATTTTAACTCCTACTCCATCACTTGGCCTAACAGGAGGGTCTATCAGCTCATGATATCTCCATCCTCGAGGAGGATGGAGGCCACAGTCTGGGTATTAGGAATGCTGAGACCCACAGTCAGGCAGGGCCAGGCTTCCATGCAGACAAGAGTTCCCATCCGTCTACCCTCCTCCTCTCCTGGCAAAACCCAACACTTACTGAATTATGTTAATTCTAAGGACTTTGTAACTAGTGCCCACTTAATCCTTCAAGAATTCATTCAGATAGTTTTAATTATTATTATCCCCAGCTTACAGAGGGCAAAACTGAGGTATAGACAGGTTAGGTCACTTACCTAAGTCACTCAGCTAGAGAGGGCCAAACCCCAGTTCCTGATCTAGTCCTTGTATCCAACCTCTCACAAGGCCCCTGCGCTCTGTACCCTCCGTGCTAACTAAGAGGCCAAGGATAGCCCCAGTGGCAGGATCTTCTCTGAGGTTTGAGTACCTTTGGGTCCCGGGTAGGTGGTCTCCCTGGGCTGGGAAGGACACAAAGGACTACACTGACTGCTGAGCCTCAGGCTGTCCAAATATGAAATCATTGCTAAATGCACAGGGAACTGGGAACAGAGTAGGAAATAGGGCCCAGACACCTGATCCTGGCTCCTTCTCTGCCCTGGCAAGTCACCCACGTCCCATAGCACCCTCCACTCTCAGGAAGAGCAGCAGCCTTCATGGGGAAGCCACTCACTAAAAGGCCGTTTGCCTATTTTGTGCCCCTAGACAGACACAGTGGCCTGACTCGCTGGGTCTTACCTAAACGCACATAGATTGGTATATTTTTGTAAGGTTTTGATTAAGCTGTCTGTGTATGGTCACACCTCCATCATCACCCATGCACCTGTCTTAAGGTGGAAGTCCCCAAAGGTGAGGATGATGGTTTACTTTGGAACTGTGGAAGGAACCTGCCAGAGGGGCCATCTGGTCTACCCTGTGGTTGGGAGCTAAGCAAACAAGACGGGAAATGTGCCCTGCCCAGGGATACCCAGTGTGTCAGAGACAGAGCTGATACTGAACCCCCTGCCCCCGGACTCCAGCACCCTTTCAGAGAGCAACGACCATCATAGTAGGGAAGAGACTTTCTTTCTGGCATTTGCATTCATGGGGATTAGACACTGGCTTGATTTTGGGGGAGCTGCAGGAAACTGGGATCTCCCTTCACTCGTCGCTTGCAGAAGCAGGATATTCAGAAGTGAAGAAGGGCAGGGCAGCGGCAGTGGCAAAGAGGGAGGAAAAGGAGACAAACGGCGGACAGAGCGATTTCCTGGGTGGACAAATGGAGGGGGGTTAAGGTGGAGGAGGGGGCAGCTCAGAGGAAAGAGAAATGGGAGAGATGCTCCTTGAGGCTGCTCCGGAAGCAAGAGCCCAGGCTGGGTCTGAACCCCAGGGCTCCTGCTCAATTCCCTGCTCCCCTCAGCTGGCCACGGTTACTTGAGAGCTACCAGGAACCAACGCAACATCTGTTTCCTTGCCCAAACCGGAGGAGAAATGACATAGAGCTCCAGGCCCCTGGGCTCCTGCGCACCCACAGAGCTCACTTCCGCCAGCCCCGGGCCGAGCTCCAGTGTCCGCACACTCACCTCCATGAAGGGCACGGCCCGGCAAGAGGCGTCGCCCAGCAACCTCTGCTTGGTGAGCTCATTGAAGATGACCACAGGGAGGCAGAAAAAGAGGACCAGAAAATCCCAGAGGGCCATGCTGGCCAGGATGGAGTTCCAGGCGCTCTTCAGGTAGTAGCTGTGCCACACGACGCACATGACCGACAGGTTTCCCACGATGCCCACGGCGAACACCACCAGGGCCAGGAGCATGATGGCGTATGCCCCGTAGGAGCTCTCGGTTACCGGGTACAGTGGGTTCTGAATCTGCAGCCTCTGGCCCGGCATCCCTGTCAGATTGGCCCGAGGCTCCTGGCCGCTGCCTGCCGTGCCCCCATCCTTGTCTGGGTCGGGGCTGGTGGCCACCAAGGGCTTGGTGGGCTGCAGGCCAGCAGGGTGCATGGGCCGGGGGTACTCGGCCCACTCCTCGGGCACATATTGCTGTACCCCCTTGGCCTCATCGTCCTCTGTGCCTCTCTTGGACCGGTTCTGCGGCTCCTGGGCCTCGGCACCCCCGGAGACCCTGATCAGCCCCGCGGCCAGTACCACGGTGAGAGAAATGGCCAGCGACCACAGCTGCTGCATGGCCAGAGGCGCAGGAGGCAGCTGCCCCCCGAGGAGCAGGTGAGGGCGCCGAACCCAAGTGCGGGGCTGACCGGGGAGAGAGAGAGAGAGAGACAGCTGGCCTCTTGGTCCGCCTCCTGTCAGGCGTCTGGCATCACCAGCCTGCTCCAGTAGACTCCAGCGGCTCCCTCCCACCCCGCCGGCCATGGGCTGGGCAGGGCCCTCTGCTGGGCATACAGCACTCTGGGCTGCCCTCGCCTGTCTCACCCTCCAGGACGCTCCTCCCTCTCCTCCTCCTCCTCCTCCTCCTCTTCCTCCTCCTCCTCCTCCTCCTCCTCCTCCTCCTCCTCCTCCTCCTCCTCAGAGCCCCACAGGGTAGCAGCAGATCAGACCTTCGGAGCCCCTGGAGGCTACCTGCTCCTGCCATGGGAGCCAGAGAGGGAATGTGGCTGGCCTAGGGTCCCACGGTGCACAGAGACCGAGCCGGGACCGAAACAGGAGCCGGACCGAAACAAGGGGCCTCCAGCCTTGGCCTCAGGACACACTTCTCAGGCGGCTCCTTCCACTTGAAACCTGCCGATGACACTCGCTGTCCTTGATCCTAGCCCCGCACAGACTTCCCCATTAATGCTCACAACTGCTCGACTGCGCAAATGCTACCATCGCCATTTCTCAGGCTTGCAGATGTCAGTGACTTAGGACACAGCTTACCTGTGCTGGAGCCCGGCCCAGGACCCGGGTCCGATTCAGAGCTTGTAACTCAACAGGCACTGGTCCACCCGCCTGCCTCTTCAGCACATGAACTCCTCTCGGGAAGCAGCAAAATCAAAACTTTAAAACCACATTCTGGGGCGCTTGGATGGTTCAGTTGTTAGGCGTCTGCCTTCAGCTCAGGTCATGATCCCGGGGTCCTGGGATCGAGCCCCACATCGGGATCCCTGCTCAGCGGAAACCCTGCTTCTCCCTCTCCCACGCGCCCTGCTTGTGTTCGCTCTCTCTCTGCGTCTCTCTCTGTCAAATAAATAAATAAAAATCTTAAAAAGAAAAAATAAAACCACTTTCTGATCCAGGCACGCAATGGATGGACATTCACAATAACCAATATTTACTGAGCACCTGCTATGCCCAGACAGTCAGAAAACAGAAGTATAAAAGACCTCTGCCACCAAGCAGCTTTCTCTCTGGAGGGGAAAGGAACATGTCAATAAATAATTATAATTCAGTGTGATAGATGTTGTGAAAGGCAAAGGACAAGTTGCTGAGGGAACCCACAGGGGACTGGAGGGATCTGGAAGGCCTCCCAGACGAGCAGGCATTTGAATGGTGCCTGAGATGTGACTGAGTCTGCCACACAGATGATGGGGAAGGCAGTGCTCTGGGCGGAAGATACAGCAGGGCAATGGCTCAGAGATGCGACAGGGGCAACGCACCTGAGAGCCAGCAGGTATGTCAAGGAGACAGGGATGCAGGAGGCTGTGGGAGAGAGCCTGGGAGCTTGGGGAACCCGGACAGGTCAGAACTGCAGGTTCCGGGAAGGACTGTGTCTGCCAGGCCAGGGGGTTTCCATTTAGCCCAAAGGCCGTGGAGAGTGCTGCAGGCTGCTGAGCAGACGAACAGTGACTCCAGTGGGTTTATTCCAGGGCTCCCTGATGGCCACCTGGGGTCATGGCAGGTAGCCGGGGGCTGGAGGGTGGGGGATGCAGGAGGACGGGATGCAGGGGCACCCTTGTGGGAGGCAGCAGTCTGGAGGGTGGCAAAGAACAGAGCACAGGAAAACCGCCAGTGTTGGGGGCTCTGGCTGATCCCTGGGCGTGGGGTGGACCGGGAGACACTCATCTGTGTGGGGGAGAACATGGTGTGAGGGTGGGAGAAAGCCTTGGCTTTGTGCTTTTGGAACTGCATGGGCCACAGTCATTTGGGTCAAGATCTAGGCTAGAGCTGGATGTGGGATAGGAGGGTGGAGTTGTGGGTAAGGGGGCCAGAGATAGTGCGAGCACACCGAGGGGAGGGTGCGGGGTGAGGCCTGAGGGCCCCCTCACCCACAGGCAGCCCGAGGAAGGGGCGCAGGAAGAAAATGGACAAAAAACAAGGAGAGGGCAGGCTGCTGTGTCCCATGCCTCCCAGCCAGAGCAAGACAAGAGCGGCTAGACGTCTGGGGCCTGAGCTGCAGGTCACTTGAGCTCTCAGCAAACATTAACCAGGGCCTCCCAGGAGCATAGCATCTTGGAAGGGACTTTCCTGGAAGACTTCCTGACCAGCAAAGCCTCCACACCCACAGGGGCCCCGACCTGCTGCGTGAAAATAGGAATCACAAGAAAAAAAATGAAGAGGTGGAGGAGAAGAAAAGAGAAACACTGACATACACTCAGACAAGGTCAGGGAAGAGTCTTTGGACTTTTCAACACTTGTCTTTCTGGCTTCTTACTGGTCATCCTTTTCATGGGGACAAGAGGCCCAGGTGGCTGCAAGACTGACCTTGTCTGGGGTTCAGAAGTCAGGTCAGCCAAGGACTCTGCTGTCCCCTTTGTTGCCAGCAGCCCCCTGGCAGCCCCCCACCCCCAGCAGAGCAGAGCAGCCAGGACTCAAGGTCACATCTGGAGAAGGGTGGAGGAGGCACTGGAGGAGATGCACCAGGGGCCCAGCCCTCATCCCCAGCATCATGGGGTCCCCCCTTGGAATTGTGCTTTCTCAGTCCCACTGGAGAACTGACCCCTGGACCTGCCCCCGAGTGAGCCAGCTCCTTCCAAATGCCCATGACACTTGGGGCGTTGTTGTTCAAATGACCTTCTACCTTGTGGTGTGGCTCTTTTGGTAAACAGAGTCACCACCCACATCATCACCACTGTTCACTGAGCACTCACCAAGTGCCGGGCCCTGTACTGAACACTTGATATAATTTTCACACTTAATCTTGATATTAGTAGTCCAGGCTCAGAGAGGTAAAGTAACTTGCCCAGGGGCACACAGCTCGTGAACACCAGCTGGAATCCAAATGCAGGTTTGTCCAACTCTGAAGCTAAAACCCTCAACCACTCCTTTGTGTAGCCTTACAGAATTTTTATCCAGGAGGAGACCCTAAGGATGATGTACACCAGCCCCCTCACTTTTCAGAAGTGGAAACTGAAATCCAGAGAAGTCAAGGCGAGACTCTGATACCCAGTGCTCTGTGTCAGGCGTGTGCAAACACAGTGTCGCCCGTAGACCAAGACTGGCACGGGGTGAGCCAGGAAAACGTTAGCCCCCTCCTTCTTCTTTATACTTATGGATACGCCCCCATTGCACTGCAGAGTATGCCTGGCATGGAGCAGGTGCTCCAGAAACAACCATTGGCTGAAAGGGCACCCCCTCCGCAGGTCCTGAGCTTCCTGGGTGCAGCTAGGGCTGTTGGAACGTCAGAGGCCACTAGATGGAACCAGATGTTCAGTGATGGAAGTTAAGGGCATCCTGTCTCCCCTCCTACCCACCCCACCCTGCCCAAGACCTGGTCCTGTCTCCCCTCCTACCCACCCCACCCTGCCCAAGACCTGTCCTCAGACTCTCCGCAGCTGTCCGAGGGGGCAGTCTGGAGATGTGACAGGGTGTGTTCCCAGGGGCCAATAGCCCGGGGTGCGGGGGGGGGGCAGGGGTGGTGGTTCACTTATCCCCTACCTACCGTTTCACGCCACCCTTCCTGAGGGCACCCAGAACAAGTCCCCCAGAGGTGCTCTTCTCCTATCCCTGCCAGCTTCTTCTTTGGGGAGTCCTCTCCCTGGGCCAGCTGTGAGCGCCTCCCTCATTCAGCAAGCACACCAAGCAGAAGGCAGAGGCTTCCCTAGCCCTTAGGAACGTCTCTCCCGGATCTCAGGAATTCCCCATTCCTCTCCCTGGGAATTTCCCCAGAGCTGGCAGAACAGGTAGTGAGGTGGGACAGGGTGGGAGAGAGCCTGGGACTGTCCCCTGGCACTGAGCAAGGTGAGGGTGTCTGGACCGTGGTGGCAGTGCCTTCTGGAATCGTCGGAGCTAGCGTTTCCTGGAGCAGGCTCTGCGCATGCGCTCTCCGGCGGAGTGCGCACTCTGAAACTAGCCTGTCCAGATGTAACTGCTCAATGGCTCTGCCCTGACTGGGTGTGTGTGTGTGTGTGTGTGAGAGAGAGAGAGAGAGAGAGAGAGAGAGAGAGACTTTGGCCAAGCACTTAACCTCTCTGTGCCTCAGTTTCTCCATCTATAACTTGGGGATAACAGCAGGCTTGCTGTGAAGGTGAAATGAGCTCAGGTAGGTAAATCACTAGCACAACATCTGGCACACAGTAAGCAAAGCGCTCGCGGCCGTGACAGCTCACTGAATTGCCGCAGCAACCTTCTGAAGCAGGGGCTCCTATCCTCATGTCACAGATTGGGAAACCGAAGTCCAGAGAGGCAGGAGAGGAATGCAGAGCCAGGTTTCCCCCTGCCAGGTTCTCAGCCTGAACAGGGACGGCAGCTGGCACCAGACGAGGGCGGGGGCAAGGGGAAGTGTAGACACCTCTGACCCCATTGGATCCCCCTAGGCCAACTCTCCATACTCTGGGCTCCCAGGCCCAACAGGCACTGGAGTCCCGCTCTGGAGGACAGGCAAAGGGCCTCAAACGGGACAGCGCGTTTCTAAAAGTCAAGGCATCTGACAGCTGGTTCCAACTCTGCTGCTAGCCTGCCTGTAATCTCAGTAATCACTCATTCATTTATTTAACACATACTTACTGAGCATCTACCATGTGCCTGACATAATCTTAGATACTCAGGAAACAGTAGACAATACAGGCATGACCGCTGCCCTCCTCAGATTCACATTCACGTGAAGGGAAGGAGGCAGCCACTGAAGAAACTAACCACCAAACAACATGCGGACGAAGTGTGGAGACACGGAGGGTAAGAGGATGGTGCCCTGGGGTCGCAGAACCTCTCTGTCCTCCCGTTTTCTCCGTGAAAGGTAAGGAGCATCATCTCGGCCCGGAGGTCTCCTGAGGATGCTATTGCAATGAAATGTGGGTGTTTGTGAAGGCATTTGCCAAAGGAAAGACGGCCACGGTACTGTATGGCAGGGGTTCACCAACATCTGGAAACTTAGTGGAAATGCATATTCTCAGGCCCCTCCCGACCCGCTCCATCAGAAGCTCTGGAGGCAGGCACAGGGACCCATGTTTCAGCAGACGCTGCGGAGGACTGCAATGCGTGCTGCACTTGAGAAGCCGCGTGTAAGGAATTCCAGTGGCGGTGGGTGGGAGTGTCTCTGCAGACCCCTCTGGGCTGTGCTGGTGGATGGGGCAGAAGGAAGAAACTGGCCCTGGGAGCTCCCAGAACACCGACTCACGGAGCTCTGGTATCTTCCCGTCAGTTTCCTCTGTCCTTGGCATTGTGGACGCTTGATATATGTGTTTAAGGAAAAAAAAAAAAGACACAGAAAGAGAGAGAACAAATAAACGGTAAGTAGAGTCATAAAACGACTCACCAAATCTTACTTGTTTTGTGATACCCAAGTCCCCTCACTGGGGAGGAAACCCCTGGCTTTCTCAACAAAAGGAAGACTTACCACGGTCAAGGTAGTCAGTGGGAAGACGTCCATACCGGGGCGTCTCTCATGAGAGCTCTTGCCCAGGCGTGGCCACACCCCTAAGCACCCCACCCCCTCCCAGAATGCCATGTTCCAGACACATCTCCCCTTTCCCCAGCCCTCTGCAGTACAGCTGAACCAAGGCAGGAATGTTCAGACTTGGGGAAAGGTTCGGGTTGCCTCGTCGATCTAAGCATAGCTCGCTACAAGGAAACTGACAGTGTGGCCAACAAGGTGTCATTCTACCTTCCAGATCCCTGAGCACCTCCACTGTGGTTCCCAGCAAGCAGCCAGCACCAGGAGCTCGGTATAGGCACTACTCGCCTCCAGGGGTGACCAGAGTCCTCTCTTGCCCACCTAGACTACCCTCTGGGTTAAGGTTCCCCCATCAAGATGCTTTAAAGATCACCCTAACTTTCAGGACCCAACTGATTGGCTCCATCAGCACAAAATCCCAAATTTTTACATACTGTAGGAAGGGAGTGGGTCATGCTGGATGTGTTTAACAAATGTTTATTGAAAGCCTACTATGTGCCAGACACATACTTAATGTTCAAAAGCATTTGTCACGGAGTGCCTGGGTGGCTCAGTGGGTTAAAGCCTCTGCCTTCGGCTCAGGTCATGATCCCACGGTCCTGGGATCGAGCCCCGCATCGGGCTCTCTGCTCAGCAGGGAGCCTGCTTCCTCCTCTCTCTCTCTGCCTTCCTCTCTGCCTACTTGTGATCTCTGTCTGTCAAATAAATAAATAAAATCTTAAAAAAAAATTAAAAAAAAAAGCATTTGTCACTAATGAGCAACAAGCCATTCTTTGAAACCCTTTCTGGACAGAGAGGTCACTACCATTTGAGGCAGCCCATTCCCATTTTAGATGCTATAATAATGTGGAAGTTGCTCCTTTATTAGAAATGTGACTCCAGGAAGACCCACCCATTGGTTCTGGATCTGTTCCCTAGAGAAGACAGAAAACACACACACACACACACACACATACACACACACACACCATCTAGTGTAAGATACTCATCGGACCCAAAATCAATTCCATAAGGAGTAGGACTGGCCCCAGCAATGGGCAGAGGTGTGTATAGGACACTAGCAGGACAAGAGTGAGGGCCAACAGCAGGGCTTCAATGAGTCAAAGAAGGCTTCCTAGAGAGAAGTCTCACAGGGGATTTCTTCTGGAGCAGAGTCTGGATGGAAGTGAGGGAGCTGGTTTGGCAGAAAGGAGGTGGGGCAAAATTTCCTGGCAGGGAGGTGAGGAGGAAGGTTTGATTCCAGGCAGATCCAGCCTGTTGGGTGAAGCGGAGTGTCACCCAGCCCGAGGAGCGAGCCTGGCCCCGGAGTCACAACAGCAGGCCCGTGAAGAGCTGGGCGGCAGTGGGGTGAGGCTGAAGGCGTCTGGGAAACGCACGGAGGGCCGTCCTCTGTCCTCTCCTGTCTGGTCCTCCCCGGGTGCTCCCTAGCACGAGGCCACCTAAGTCCCTGACATACTGGGTTGTTCCCTAGGACACCTCTACTGGATTCTCGTCCCCAGGAGCAGGTTGGAGGGCTCTCTAAAGGTGGGACCTGGTTGGGATAAATCCGGGGGAGAGCCAAGCCCCAGCCTGTGACTATCAGAGGTGTGGCTGCAGCCATGGGGACGTGGAGAAAGCCACTGAAGTTTCTGTTTAAGCAGTGACAGCCTGGGAGATGAAGCAAGTTCCAGACACAGTGTTGTTCCCCGGTCCTGCCCCGACACCACCCCTCACTGCCTCCCTGAGCTCCCCGCCCCCACAGCCCCTTGCCCTCAGGTGCTGGCGCTGGAGGCCATCTCTCCTCCCCAGCCCGCACAGCACAGCCTTGGGGCAGCCCAGCCAGGACAAGCAGATTATTCATTGCCAGGTGCCCTGGCCATGTCCTTTCTGCTTTCTTGCCCTGATGTCCTGACTTGAGCTGCCAGCAGGGGCTCAGCACAAAAGAATGCAGTGTGGAGCCAAGGAGGAGGGCTTAACCCTTGCCTGGGTGGCATTCAGGGCGCAGGTAGGGTCGGGCCTGCGGGAACAGACAGCTGAACTTCTACTTTGTCTTTCTTTTTCTTTTATTTCTTTTTTTTGTAAAGTAGGCTCCAGGCCCAATGCAGGGCTCAAACTCACCACCCCGAGATCACACGCTCTCCCATCTGAGCCAGCCAGGCGCCCCTGAACTTCTCTACTCTTGAGTCCTTTTGAGCCCAAGAGCGGCACCGGCTTGCTCTCTTTCTCTGGAGTTGGTGGAACGTCCTAGACACAGCATGAAGTTAGATTCACATAGACCACTCTTTCCGTAGTTCCTGCCTGTAGCCTTGGGCAAGTCACTTAACCTCCCTGACCCTCAGGATTCCTGACGGTAAATGAGAACAGTAATACAAACTTCAGAGGATGGTTCTGAACCTTAAATTATACAACTTAAGTGACATTCCTGACCAAAGCAGGTTTTTTATAAATATCAATTCATTGTCAATTCCCTTCCTGTCTCCCTGTAGTCCTACCCCATCCATGACACCAGTCCGCATTCCTCTGGTCCCACGAGAAGCACAATGTTCTGCCCCAGGATTCTCCACATTGTGAGGCCTCTGGACCTGCTGTCCAGCTGGCCTGGCCATGCAGCCCAACTCGGTTTGCTGATGGGACCTCATGCCATGTTGCCAAGATCCCGGGACTCTGAGGGACCCTGGAATGAGTTCGAGGGTCTTCTCTGCTTCTCCTAGGGGGATAGCTTTCATCTATGCCCACCTTGATCATTGCCCCAGACTGGGGTGGAGAAGGAGAAGACGCTCCAAAGGGAGGGGAACTAAAAGACCCTGGCTGCAGCCCCCTGTAGGACCCATGGAGGAGACTCCCCCGTATGCAAAGGAGGCTAACAATAGACTCAGAGACCCCACCCCGGGTTGGGCTTCTCTAGCCCTGGAATCCCAGCCCAGCCCATTCCCCGGAATTAGCAGAGCCAAGCCAGCTGTCCAAGGTCTCGAGTGAGACTTGACCCCATGGGTGGACAGAACGATTTCTGGCCCCAGGCAAAACTCCTCCCACTTCTGGCTCGCCTTGGTGGCAGAGGTCAGATCTTCCCCTTCTGAATCCTCTGGGATTCCGGAGTTTTCTTTTCTGTCTAAACCAGCCCCAAAGTCCCGCCGGTCTCCTTGCAGACTCGTTTGTGGTTTTGCCTGACTTTGAATCCTGTGACCATGGGAACCGGGAAGGGAAGGCCTTTGCTGAAGCTACCTGATGAGGGTATGGATGGCAGGGAGACAGGTGCCTGGTTAGCTGCTGCACCCCGGCGCCCAGCGGGGCTCCTGGCATTAAGTCCGCACTTCATATGTACTCATCGTTTTTGTTCTTAGCAGGGCTGTGCAGTCCAGACCATGCAGAGAAGCTCACCACTTGCAGCAAAGGCACCCAGCCTTGGGAGGACTTAGAATGTGTGGATTTCTTCCGAACCCTCCTCCTGGGTTACCCTGTGGCAGGCTGTCCCCATCTCCCTCTGTTGAGGTCCCTCTAGCCCACAGCCCTGAGCTGTGGCTCCCACGAACTTACCACAACTCCGGCCATTTGTCCATCGGAAATGACAGGAAATCCCAGACTTCTCAACACTTGGGCAGGCTCCAGGGTAAGAAGGTTGGGAAGACAATACATTGTCCCTTTCCCATGTCTTCCCCACATGTGGGCATGTCTGACCCACCACTGCCACTTCGGGAGTCCCCACTCAGGACATCCCCCAGATGGGCCCATGTAGCCAAAGTCTGACCTGGCTTCTAGGACTTTGGCAAGATGCCCTTGCCAACAATAAGGAGCACTGTGCCTTCCTTTGGGTAGAGAATTCCCCTGCTGGGACCCAGCCATCACCTATAAATGTAGGCTTTAGTAGAAGAACTCTCAGTCCCCTTCAAAGTCAGTATTCACAGTGGAACGTCAATGAATGACACCTAGTTGATATTTTTGTCTGTTTGCTTTTGTTTCTTGGGTGAGGAATCGTTCATAGAAAGCTGGCACCGGACGGTGGAGAGACATATTCAAGTCTGTTTTGCAATCCCCTGGACTTTTTCTCTTTTGCTGATTCTAACCCAGGCGGATGGCATCGTGTATGTGTCTGAGGTCGATTCGATCGGCGTGCATCTCCCTCCATGTTAGAGTTACAGAGCTCTCCGAAGGCAACTATACACAGAGATTTACATTTCTTTCTGGAATGGTTGGGGCAGGGGTGTGGTCCAACAGATGGCGAGCAGGTTACAGGTGTGTCTGGCTGAAAAAGGTCTCTGGCTCAGCGCCTTCTGATTGGCTGTCCATGAGTCACTGGAGCTGGGTTCCTTGGGCAGAGCTAATTGGCTGTCATGGAGTCAGGTTCATGCCCTGCCTTATCTTTAGAGCCTTCCCTGGCCAGCCCAGACGGACGATGTTCCCGTATCGGCAATGACGCTTTCAGGCTGCTGACTGCAGGTCAGTGGGACATGCCCCTTGGGTAGCTTTCCCAGCAGTCCGTGGTTTCACCTTGACCTTGCTACACCCCGACACTTCAAGCCTTCTGTGCCCAATGGCACCCACCCTGGAAGTGATTCGAGGGGACTGTTCGCTGGCCGGCTGTAGCCTGGCAGAGCCACAAAGGAGTTTCCTCAAGTCTGAAAGCCTCACCTGAACTGACTGACAACATAAAATGTTTGTGGGTAAACATTCTAGAAAGTAATTCCAGATTCTGGGAAAGGCCTCCAGGGAGCCGGGCAGGGAAATGTGGCCATGGTAACTCAGCAATTTCTGAGGGTCTAATAAAGAGGAGGAGAGAGGTGGGAGAAAGGGTCCTCTGCCCTGCCTTTTCAGACCCAAGACACCCCCAGACACACAGGCTGTGGGAAGTGCGTTGTGTCCCAGTCTCAGGCCGCACGTACACACAGAGCTTCTCCCTTTCCCTAGGCCCTCTGCGGGTGTGGCTTCATGCCCCCCGCCTCCCCAGCCTGTGAGGGATGGGCCCACACGTCTATCCCCATGTTTGAAATGGGACAGAGTAAGGCCTTGACAGGGATACACAGGGCCTAGGTCACAGGATGGAGACCAGCAGCCAGTGGGAGCGGACATAGGGACATCTGCCCCCAGCAGTACTTCTCGAAGCTCTCTTCCTGCCTGGCCACAGCAGCAGCTGCCACCCTCAGTCCTCCCTTTGCATCCAGGGACCACTCGGCATGGACACTGGAGCTGGCGCACTGTCGTCTTGAATGAGGGCTGCGACTTCTGAGAAGCTCCGGGATTTCAACAAACAACCACGAGCTTCCCTATCCCTCCTCCCTCTGCCTACCTGAGCAGAATACAAGTTTTGTGTCTGGGCAGTGGGGCAGGATGGAGCTGAAAGGACTTGGCGGGCCCCTGGCCAGCTTCTCGTGGCTGCCAAGCTGTTCAGGAGTCCCCTGGACACCCAGCCCCTGCCCACCCAGACTGGCACAGATGCCGTCTAGGGCACCTAGGCAGAATGCCAGAGGGAATTTTCCACCTGCCTGGCTTTGTTGTCCACTCTGTGGTCTGGAGCCTGGGCCTGGGGAGGGGCAGGCCTCCTCAGGTACGTGGAGGAGAGCCCCTAGGTTGTCTTGGGTGACCTCACACAAGACTAACCAACTCTTGTTTTGTTCCATGGCCGCTGACAGGGTCTCGCCTTTCCTCTGTAGAGAGATGTGGGAGCTTAAGTTGTCACTGGGCTGTGAAGCCCACATGGGTGCCCAACAGAGCACCAGGGTTAGAAGGAGTCTTGGCTCACCCAAGGCTCACCCTGCCTTGTAGAGATGGGGCTATGAGGCACCTAGAGAGCAATGGGTATGCCCCAGGTTACAGAGGGAGGTGGTGGCCAAGCCAGGACTCAAATCCAGGTTTCCAGACTCACATTCCAGTGTCTTTGACCACACCTTCTAGTCGTCCCCCAGAGCTCTCTTCTCCTCCAGCCTCGCTCCTCCATCTCACATTAACTTGGGGTGCCCATCTCCCAGCCCTGCTCTCCTTACACACCTGTCCTTTCTCCTTTCCTTTCTCCTTCTCCTTCTTCCTCTTTTAAAGACTTTTAATTTATTTATTTGGGAGAGAGAGAGGACAAGTGGGTGGAGGGGCAGAGGGAGAGGAACAAGCTCACGCCCCACTGAGCACAGAGCCTGAGGTGGGACCCCGAGATCATGACCCAAGCCGAAGTCAGATGCTTAACCCACTAAGCCTCCGAGGAGCCCCTTGTCCTCTCTTTTTGGCACAGGGTTTGTGGGGCCCGCCTCCCCTCCACACCTCCTCAATGCGAGAAGCAGCTCTGGGAGGCTCACCACCTTCGGGGTGCTCCCCCGGCCCTGCCCCCTGCCCAAGCTGAGCACTCCCTGGGGGGGCTTTGGGGTCAAGGGTGGGGCCAGAGTTGCTCTAGGAGTAGCTCCTGAATGACGAATACTGAAACCACCATGACCAGGGGAGCCTGGAAGACTCCAGGGGAAGAGATTAGAGGCAGATAGCTGAGGACTCAGCAGCTGGTGGGGAGTGGAAGGGGGGGTGTCTGAAACCTAGAGCCTCTGGGAGTGGCAGAGCCTGTGGTGGGGGCAGGAAGGGGCTTTCTAGGCCACTCAAATCTCTCCACTGGCTTGGGAGCCCCAAGACCCCATCCTGGCCTTGGGCCACCTGTGGGGGTATGGAGTTAGACAGAGCCCCTGGTGTCTCCAGGCCCCATCTCCCTCCCACCGTGAAATGACCCAGGTGCATCTGCTCCTGGGAGTAAACAGCAAATGCAGGGCCCACGGCAGGGGCGGGGCAAGGCTGAAACTGGGTGCCGGGAGCCAGATGACTCACGTTCTCACTCTGAGGCCACCAGGGATGAGACGGGGAGTGGAGGATGGGGGAAGGACAGATGGGGCCACAACACAGGCTGACGCAGGTTCCACACACCCCTCCTCTGGGACTTCTGAAAGTGTCCTCGGAAATCTCTTTTCTGACCTCTTTATTTTATTGAGTTAGGGGACTGAGCCCTATAGAAGCCCCAGGGATGACAAGTGACTTATCTAGAAACACAGGACATATCGCTGGTCTTGGGACTTCTGAGCTGTGGGTTTGAATCCCAGAGCCAGGAACTGAACTCCCAGCAGGCTTGCCCTGCCCAGAGTCAGACCCCACAGTCTACCGGGAAGGAGTCCGGAGAGAGATTTGTAATTGTAACCATTGCTAAAGAAGCGGACAAGTCCCAAAGCTACCCTGGGGACAGGGGAGACGTGGGTGCGCGCGCGTGCGTGGGGCCCTGCCGCATCCCTGCCCTTGCCATTAGTGGTCAGCAGGGTGTCACCAATCCCCAGAAGCCCTGCCCAATGACGTGACGTCATGGGGCTGGACCTGCTCTGCTGGAAAGAACGGTTCCACCCTGGTGAGGGGGTTGCGGAAGGATCCAGGTCTGGCTTTGTGTCAGCGGCCAGAGCCAGCTCTTCCTACCCGCTACCCCGCAGGAGGCAGTAAACGCAGAGAAGGCAGCAAACCCACAAACCCACGGGGGGGGGGGGGGGGGGGGGGGGGGGCGAAACTCCCCATGTTCTTCCTGCTGCCCACCTCCCTCCCCCTGAAACCCAGGACCCTCTGGGTGCTGCACCCAGCGCTGACTGAGTCAGTCATCTGGGGCCAAGCTATATATAACAAAGTCCAGCCTCCCCTGAGTACGTGTGCTACTGCGATTAGGAGGGGGGGAGTTTAGCGACATGAGAGGAGCAGGTCATGCTGGCAAATCTCACTTGTCAGGTCCGGTCCGTGGAGACCGAGGCAGGTTTCTGGCCTCACTGAGCCTCTTCTGTGACGCCAAGATGAGAACGTCTACCTCGCGGAACTGTTGTGGACAACTGAAGGAGCGACCCGAGTATAAAAATCCGGGGCAAGTTCTGGCATATCACAATAGGGGTTTGATTTCCAGAAGCTAAAAGTAGTAGAGAAGAGGACTCTACTTTGCCCCGAGTTTTTAACAGAGACGAATAGTGTGGACTCTTTGTCTTTCCTGTATGCCACACTTTTCTGAAAGTCATTGAGGAGGTGCCTGTGGCCACCATGGCTAATGGAGTTAATGTGGGGCCCCTCCTCCAGAAGCAGAGCTCCAGGATCTCGCTGAGAGGAAGGCCAGAGAACAGCAGGAGTGTTCTGGCTACTGCACACATCCGTGCATCCTCTCCTCTCTGTGCTTGCGGGGGGTCTGTGTTTTCTGACTAGAACTCTTCACTGTTCACTCTCAACCTCTTCGCTACCAGTTCATTTCTACTCCTCCCTCAAAGCCCCCAGAGAGGCTGACACAGAGCAACAACCCCCCTCTCTGAGGGGGTGGTTGCCCTCCCACAGGCACCCACAACAGCCGCGCTTCCTTTCTTGCCATTTGTCACCGTGCCTATCCAAGCATTCCTCACTCTCCAATGAGTTGTCATCTCAACTGGAAGCTTCCCTAGGCCAGAGACCTCTTGCTATCTTGAATTCCCAGTAAAGATAAGAGCAAACGTTTGCCCCATGAATGCATGGACCGCACAGGCTCTCTCCGTGACCTGTTTCTCCGGTCTGTGTAGGGGGAAGGGCCTGACGGATTGTCCATCTCAGAGCGCCCTGGACAGTCACAGTGTAGGCTGCTGTCCCATAGGATTGTTCATTGCGCCCCCCCTTCACGTCCCGGGGTGTCCAGTTTAAAACGTGACAGTCAGTCACCCCAGGCCTGAGAACCCTGGACAGGAGACACGGTCTTGCCAACCAAAGATTTCGTGTTAGTCTTCTCCGTTGTTTCCTTCTTGTCACTCCTTTGTTCGGTTTCCCAGATGTGCTGTGGGTCACTGGTAGAATGCTCTATCTGGGCCTGGGCCGGGGTTGTAGGGGACAGGGGACAATGAAGACACCTGTGGGGCAGACGGACCAGAGTGAAGTGCCTCCCAGCAGAAAAGTTCCTCTCCTCACACTCTGGGGCTTATTGAATTAAGGAAGCCAAAACTAAAAGACAGTGAATTTCCAGAGAATTCAGTAGGCCCAGGATAAATATGTAAAGAGGAAATTACCTTACAATCAAGCTCTTTTTGTTGCTAAAGCTGCAAGAGTTCTGGGGGGGGCAGCTCCCCCCTAGAGGGAGTGAGTGTCCAGCCCCAAAGTGCCCAGGGGAAAGGTGAGGAGACTTGGGACCCCTCCTCCCAAATACACACCAGTGTGGACCCTCTTCTCCCATGCTCGGCTGAACGACCTCTCAGGCGAAGGGCTTGAGGGGGCATGGAGAGATGCCTCAGTTTCTCCACGTCCACCAGCTCACACGGAAAGACCTTTTCTGTTTCCTTTGTATTTCAGTGCAGGAGGGGAAGAGGGGAAAGGTTGGGGGGGATGCGGACCGGGAGGGGAGAGGGGAGGGGAGAGTGGGAGGGAGGAAGGGGGTTAGGGAGAATAAATGAGTAACCACAGCAACCAATCCATAAATGAAGATCCATCAAGTCTGGAAGAGACCTTGAGGAGGCATCTAGCCAGTACCTCATTCAATTTATTCAGCAAACATTGATTTAGCTTTATGGGGTGCCAAGCACTGGGCTAGGCCCTGGGGATACAGAAATGAAAAAACAGTCCCGCCCTGTGAAAGGCGGCAAGCTTCCGGAGGGGAGGAGACCAAGAAGCAAGCTGGCTGGGATGTCGGGATGGAGGGAAGCCAGGTTGGTGGCAGAGCCCAGAAAGTCCCCAAACCCAGAAACTGGGGGAAATGGGGGATAGGGGGGATATGTCAGAGACAGGACATCTGACCTCAGGTCTGAAGGAGGAAGCGAGACAGCTAGCTGAGAGGAGACAGGCCCCCTACCCCAAAGAGACCTGGAAGAGCGGGGTATTTCTAGAACCTGGAGGATTTTAATATGCCTTCTTTTCCTTTGAAGATGTAATTGGCCTTATTAAGCCATTCACAAATTGGACAGCATCCCATCCAGTAAGTAAAGAGATGCTCCTTTTAATATTCCTTCTTAAGAAAAATTACCCCCAAACTGGGAATAAGGCAAGGGATGACTGCGTGATCTTTCAGAAATACCCTACGGCATTAACAAGCCCATGTAAGGATGCCCAGATGCTTTAGGGAAGATAGCTCGGTTTGACTTACTATTCATGACTGAGTAAGGTCCCATAGGGCTGTCTAAATGTAGATACTGGGGCAACTGGGTGGCTCAGTTGTTAAGCATCTGCCTTTGGCTCAGGTTGTGATCCCGGGGTCCTGGGATCAAGCCCCACATCGGGCTCCCTGTTTGGCGGGAAGCCCTCTTCTCCCTCTCCCACTCTCCCCCTGCTTGTGTTTCCTCTCTCACTGTGTCTCTCTCAGTCAAATAAATAAATAAAATCTTTTTAAAAAAATGTAGATGCTAACTTGCAGGAAACTGATAAGTGGCAAGTAATTTTTAACTGGTAGAAAAATATCCTATCAAAGAGTGGGTATTATTGTCTTATAAGACAACAACCAACTTCGTATCTAACTCTACCATCTTCTTCCAGTATTCTGCTTCCCACTGACTAGATACATGGGGTCTCTCGTACTCATTGCTGAACCTGCTTCACACTTAAACTGAAGCTTTGATGGATGCTTACTATTCATAGGAATTCATGTTTTTCATGTTCTGAAAGCAATACTTTTGTTTTTTAAGATTTTTATTTATTTATTTGACAGACAGAGAGCCCAAGCAGGCGGAGAGGCAGGCAGAGAGAGAGGAAGGGAGGCAGGCTCCCCACTGAGCAGAGAGCCTGATGCGAGCCTTGATCCCAGGACCCTGGGATCATGACCTGAGCTGAAGGAAGAGGCTTTAACCACTGAGCCACCCAGGTGCCCTTGAAAGCAGTACTTTGATGGCGTGCATGCAAAGTCACTGTGGGAAAGGAGAGCTGTGTATGTCACGTTCAAATAGAGGTAAGTGGATGTTTGACTTAATAGTACACTAGCAGACTGTTCGGGTGGTTTCTTATGAACGTACCCTTATCATACAACCTGGTAATGCCATTCCTAGTGTCTACCCAAGAGAAATGAAAGCGTATGTCCACACAATGCCACGTCCAGGAATGTCCACAGCAGCATCATTCATACTAGCCAAAAACTGGAATCGATCCGGTGTTCAGCAACAATGGAACCGATAAACATATTCTGGTATATCGCACAGTGGAACACTGCTCAGCAACACTAAGGAATAAACTGCTGGTATAGAAAACATCCCGTGCAGACCTCAGAAACATGATTCTGCTTAGAAGCGGCCAGACACAAATGAGTACAGACTGCAGGATTCCATGTCTATTCTAGAAGAAGCGAAACTATAGCGAGGGAAAGAAGACTGATGATTTGTCTGGGGCTGGGGAAGGAAGGAGGAGACATACGGCAAAGGAGCTCCAGGGGGACTCAGGGGGAGATGGAAACGCCTAAGGCTGGTAGTGATAGTGGTGGTTGATACAGGATTGCGTGCGTGAGCCAAACTCATCAGGAGGATATGTGAAATGAGTGTATTTTGTTTGGAACTGGTATCTCCAGTAAGTTGCTCTTAAAAAAAAAAAAAAAAAAAAAAGCAAGGGAGAAGGGAAAGGTCCCTGGGAGCCTTGGAGGAAGGGTTAGGAAAGCAGGGAAAGAGGGTGTTCCTCTTCTGCTGAGAAGGGTGGGAAGGAGATAACAGGGCTGGAATCCGCAGGTGTCTGCAGGTGGGAGCAGGCTTTGTTGGGGCAGGTCCCCAGCTCTGTGCGAGAGTGGAAAGCACTCTGCTTGGTGTTGGAGCCTTCCATCTCCTGCATGATGCAAATCACGATACTGTTTCAGAAAGGACACCAGACAGGCCCTAGAGGTCTGCCTTCTTATCTTGGCTCTATCTTTTCCACCCATGGCTAATTCCTGGAAGTTCTCCAAGTCTCAGTTTCTTCATTTGGAAAGATGGATATTAATCCTTTCCCCTGCCTAGCATCACAAGATTATTGGGAGGATAAAATCTGAAAATGCACATAAAAACACTTTACTGCAGGGGCCATAAATGGGAAAGGTGAGAGAAGATCCCAGAGGTCTTATCTACTTCCCCCCCCCCCACTTCCTCTGGCCCGTGCATGGCGTGTTTGGTTGTGAACTCTTTGAAGACGGGGACCTCATGTCTATTTCTGGATTCCTCGTGGTCCCTGTGGAAGTTATCCTGCAAAAGGTACGATAGCTGTTGCTGATGCTTGGAGATTTTATTTTTTTATTTTATTTATTTATTTTTTAAGATTTTATTTATTTTTTGACAGAGATCACAGAGAGGCAGGCAGAGAGAGAGAGGGGAAGCAGGCTCCCCGCTGAGCAGAGAGCCCGATGCGGGGCTCGATCCCAGGACCCCGGGATCATGACCTGAGCTGAAGCCAGAGGCTCAACCCACTTGAGCCACCCAGGCACCCCTGGAGGTTTTAAAATAAAAGATTTAAAACTTGAGGGCTCTTCTTGGTGCCATTTTCTGCTTTTCTGTACTGTTTGACCTGCTGTTTGCTGCTACTACCAAGGATGATAAGGTAGAGGAAGAAAAACTTTTTCTCTTCCCTCTTAGGTTCAGGGACTAGGATATGCAAATAAAACTAATAAAAAACAAATTAACAGGAGAAAAGGCATACAAGTATGAACACTTATTTGATGTGAATGTTTTAATATTTATCTGCACGTAGGCCTCCAGAGAAATGAAGTGAAGATACAGAGTGAGTTAAACGTACCATTTTAGGGGCGCCCAGCGGCTGGCTTGGAAGAGTGTGTGACTCTTGATCTCAGGGTGGTGAGTTTGAGCCCCATGTTACGGGCAGAGGTTATTTATATAATAAATGCTTTTAAAAAAAGCTTATTATTTTAACAGGGAAAAACTGTAGGCATTAGAAGACAAAGGAAAAGGGGTTTGGGCTTCTAGGGGTGGTAAATTGTAGGAAGGGAACTATATATGGGAAACTAATGGAAGATAAGGATTATTTAGTAAGATTTAGTTTATGCAGATTCATCTCTGGTAATAAGGATTGTTCTTCTTTTCCTAGTACCAGAGTGGGGGGACAGCTTCACAAGGGAGAATTATGCCCTGCTTTTAGGCTGCTAGGGGAAGGGCAGAGAGCTTTTCTGTGTCTGCTTTTTCTCAGTTGCCTTCAGTTCAAAAGAATCTTTATGCCAAAGTGGCATGTTTTGGGGAGACATATTCTGATCCCCTCCTTATATTTATGGGGCACTTTTCATGTGTCAGGCACTGTTGTAAATATTTTCCATGCATTAACTGGTTCAATCCTCAAAAATCTTTTCTGGTAAGCACCATTAGAATCATCCCCATTTTGAACCCTCCTACACTGTTGGTGGGAATGCAAGCTGGTACAACCACTCTGGAAAACAGTATGGAGGTCCCTCAAAAAGCTGAAAATAGAGCTTCCCTATGACCCAGCAATTGCACTACTGAATATTTACCCCAAAGATACAGATGTGGTGAAAAGAAGGGGTATATACACACACACACACACACACACACACACACACACACACACACACATATATATATATATATATATATATATATATATATATATATATATAATGCAGCCATCAAAAAAACTTGCCATTTACAATGGTTTGGATGGAACTACAAGGTATTATGCTAAGTGAATTAAGTCAATCAGAGAAAGACAATGATCACATGATCTCACAGTATGTGGAATGTGAGAAACAAGGCATAGGATCATGGAGGAAGAGAGGAAAAAATGACATGGGATGAGGGGTCCCTAGGTGGCTAAGATGGTTAAGCATCTGCCTTTGGCTTGAGTAGTGATCTCAGGGTCCTGGGATGGAGCCCTGCATCTGGCTCCCTGCTCGGCGGGAAACCTGCTTCTCCCTCACCTAATGCCCCTGCTTGTGTTCCCTCTCGCACTCTGTCTCCCTCTGTCAAATACATAAAATTTTAAAAAAAGAAAAGAAAAAAAACAACCCTGAGAACCAGATTGTCCTGACTTATTCAGAGAAGCAGAATGGCATGAAGGAAAATGACAGATCTGGGTTTGTCTGACACCTCCTAGCTATGTGAGCTTGGGGCATTTGCTAATTAATGAATTAAGTATTCATTCGTTCATTTCACATGCATTGACTGTCACCAAATTCTACTAGCTGTTGGCCTGAAGCAGGAAACAAGGCACAATCCTGCCAGGAGTTTACAGTCTGGTTGGGAGACAGATAATGACGAAACAGAGTGGCACAGTGCTCTGCAGAATAACCAGAAGGGGAAATTAATTTGGGGAGGGGGGTATTGAGGGCGGCATGTGTGATCCAGGAATGCTTCCTGGAAAAGGTGCCATCTAAGCTATGGCCTCCTTAGGAAGAGGGTGAGAGTGAGTCAGGCAAGGATAGGAAAGATGAGTTTTCCCAGCTGAGGAAATAAAATTGCAAAATCCTGGAGACATGGAGAGGGGTTTGGCAAGCCCACAGTGGAATAGAGTTTGGGGGAGGGGGAAGGGATGCCGAGAGAGACCTGTAGTCGGACCAGGATAGACCTTGTCCTGGCTTCATCCTGTGGCCAATGGAGAGCCACAGAAGGAATTAAATAAGAGTTTTGAGGTCAGAGGTATACTTCAGAAAGATTTCTTGATTGCACAATAGAGAATAAATTGGAGGTGGGGGGCGGTTGGGGAGCGGGCACCAGGCTGACGGCAGGAAAACCCATCTGCAGGCTGTTAGAGTGGACCAGGCAATAGGCGTTGGTGTCTGCATGAAAGCCAAGGTTGACGGTGGGCCGTCAATTTCAATTTTGTAATTAAAACCAATTTCAGTTTCGAAATTGGTTTTAATTACGAAAGAAATGCGTGTTCTTCAAAATATTTAAAGCAAAGACTAAAGGCCACTTCTACTCCCAACATGGTGGAGTAGACCCCTAATAGATTGGCATTGGCTGGTGGGAATCACCGCAGAGGGGCAGGTGTGAGCCATCCGGCAAGGTGGGAATGGCCCCCTGCTCCCCCATCCCCCAGTACAGACCTGGCATTAGCACAGGGGCAGCCTAATGCTGTGATGTGTTCTGGGGCGTTTTTTTCCGGAAGCTCAGCCTAGATTCTGTGTGCTGAGCCCTTCCAACAATTCTGGAAGCTAGTCTTATGCTTTAAAAAAATGTTCCCTGTTGCTTAAAATAGAATGCTTTCTATTGTTTGCAATCGAGTGCACTTAAAACTGTTGCAAAAGAATAACTAAGGAGCAAGGGGGCTAAAAAGGGATTAGAGCGACAGGCTGAGGTCTGAATTGGATTTGTAGCGAACAAAAGCAGAAAGTATCTGATGGATTTAGGAATAAGGTGGAAGTGCCGTGGGGACTGGAGGTTTCAAAATTCTTTATTATGGAGACTAGGAGAGCTGTAGAGGGGAAGAGGAGGTCATGGGATATTTGAATTTAAGATTGAAGTCGTAGGGCAGTTCTAACTGATGACAAAATACAGGACATGGTCACAGAGATAGACGGCTGGGAGAGGGAAGGGAAGATCTTTGGGGTTGAGGTCAAGAAACAAAGAGGTTATGGGAGTGGATGGTGTCTCCAGGGACTTTGAAACCACCCAGAATAATAGCAGGATGAGGAGACACACCCACACACGTCTCCCATCCATAAAGAGGCCAAGTGACCAGCAGGTGGTAGAAAAGAGTGACAAAGGGGGGATAGATAGCAAAGCCAGAGGGAAGGGGCCTCATCAGAACCCCTGAAAGTGACACTAGTAGGCAAGGTCTGCCTTCAGCGCCTGGAAGGTAGGAGAGTCACAGCTGCCCTGGGATGCTGCTGGGAAGCGGGGGCCTCAGAGGAGCCAGGTGTCTGTTGAGGCCATAGGTGCTGGGAATAATCCATCAAAGGGCTGAGTGGAGCATGTAGAGAATTTTCATGGGTCAAGACTTTTAGATGGTGGGGCGCCTGGGTGGCTCTGTGGGTTAAAGCCTCTGCCTTCAGCTCAGGTCATGATCCCAGGGTCCTGGGATCAAGCCCCGCATGGAGCTCTCTGCTCGGCGGGGAGCCTGCTTTCCTCTCTCTCTCTGCCTGCTTCTCTGCCTACTTGTGATCTCTGTCTGTCAAATGAATAAATAAAATCGTAAAAAAAAAAAAAAAAGACTTTTAGATGGCAAAATGGAAAAGTCTAGAGCAAAAGGAAATAGTGGAAGGCTTGGTCTGGAGAGAGGACGCTCAGGCCAGCAAGGGGATGAGCCTATGGGGAGTGAATCTGTGTGCAAAGATTTAATCTGCAAGCCTGATGGGGAGGCTGGGGCTCGGTGGCTGTGTGGCCTGCCTCTGGGGAAGACAGCCTCCACAGAAAGCTGGCCATGAGTATGGGTTGGTGTCTGGGGCAGGGATCAGACCTAGACAAAACTGAGGTGCTTTGAAGGAATCCTAGGGATTCCTGAGTGGCACAGTAGGGTGAGTGTCTGACTCTTTGTTTTCGCTCAGGTCATGATCTCGGGGTCATGGGATTGAACCCCATATCTGGCTCCACGCTCTGTGTGGACTCTCTTAGGACTCTCTCTCTCCCTCTGCCCCTCTCCCCCACACACTCTGTCTTTGTCTCTCTCTCTAAAATAAATAAATCTTAAAAAAATTAATAATAAAAGGAATCCTAGACCAAGTGAGAAAGTGATTTAACCTCTCTGGGACTCAGTTTCCTTACTTGTAAAATGGGTATAAGAATACCTAACTTGCCAGGTTGTTGCAAATTTTAGGAATAAAATTGGAAAAAAAAAAGAAATAAAATTAGAATAAGTCACTTAACCAAGTGTCTGGCCAAAGGTATGTTTTTAGTGAACGATAGTTGCTCTTACTTTTCTTATTGTTATAGTTAAGTCCCTTTGGGAAGGCTGAGAGGCATGGATGAGAGATGATATGGGGCTGAGATCATAGGGTGTGAGAAACCTAGGGGTCCCAGTCCATGTCTTCCTCTCTTCCTGGCCCTGCCCGCCCCTCCTCAAGAAAGATGGCTCTTGGCTTCTCATAGGACCCAGGCTTTCTCTTTATTGAAAATAGAGTCTGTCATTACCAGACAGAAGCCTCCACTGGGTAGACAAACCATCCCTCGCATCCCATTGTCCGCCGGAACCCAGGGCACCCACCTGACTCCTCCTAACAGCGTCTCAGACCCCCTAGCAGGGTCTTCGTGCTCACTGCCACCCCACCTCTCAGCCTGCAGCAAGGCGCAGTCTTGTCCGGAGGACTAGCCAGGGGCGGCGGAGGCAGGAGATAGAGTCCTTGGCCGGCTGTCCCCATCACCAGACGACCACACTCTCCCCAGCTCTGCACTGTCGGAGTTCTTTGTCCTTCACTGGCTCCCTTAAGGCCCCATTCCACCTGCTCTCATCTCTCTGAGGAAAGGGACAGTAGGCAGAAGGTTATTTTCAAACTTCAGAACGCTATTAGTTTTGCACACATATATGCGTGCCCCTGTGTACACTTGTACACACGCATTCTATCTGCCTACCCCCCCAAACCCTTCTTCCCTGTCTCTGGTCCTGCCCACCCCTCTGAACGGACTCCTCTTTCCCTCACTCCTCTCACTGTTCTTCCCACATCTGTGTCTGCCTGTCACCTTGTCCCTTCAGCCAAGACAGGAGTGATCTGAGCTCCCCTCTTGGCTTCCACGGGAACGACATCCTGGAGAGCACAGGGGGTGCTGTCAAGTGGCACCGCAGAGAGGTGGCCTTGGAAGCCACAGGAACTTGACTATGACTTCCATCCCAGTCTGTCCAAAGCACTGAAGCTCTCTGTGCTTCTGTTTCTTTTTTTCTTTTCTTTTCTTTTTTTTTTTTTTTTTTTTTTTTTTTTTGAGGGAGAGCAAGTGCGCAGGGAGGGGCAGAGGGAGAAGGAACGAGAGAAGCCTAAACAGGATCCACGCTTGGCTCAGGGCCCCATGTGTGGCTCCGCGGCTCCATCTCACCACCCTGAGATCGGGACCTGAGCTGAAACCAAGAGTCAGATGCTCAACTGACTGAGCCACCTGGGCACCCCAACACCTCTGTTTCTTTATTCATAATTTTTTTTAAAAGATTTGATTTATTTATTTGGCAGAAAGAGACACAGCAAGAGAGGAAACACAAGCAGGGGAAGTGGGGGAGGGAAAGCGACATCACGGGACTCGATCCCGGGGCTCGATCCCGGGACCCCAGGATCATGATCTGAGCCAAAGGCAGACGCTTATCGACTGAGCTACCCAGACGCCCCCATAAATGCCTTGTTGTGACAAGTGAGGAATGTGTCCCTACATTTCAGCTCATTGTAGATGCACTCACCGTTAGAAGAACTTCATAGGACACCAGCTGGTATCCCCACTGCCCTTCTCTCTCCTCCCCCTGCCTTGTCTGCTCAGATATTCAGTCTGAAACCAAAAAGAAGCCTCTCATTCCAGTTCTGATGTCCCCCAGCTCTGGCCTCAGTCAGCAGGGCCCCAGGACCCCCTCCCACCCCCGACCCCCCCCCCCCATCTCACCCCCTGGGCAGCTGCCCCGCCACGCCTCCCCTTGGGCTTCCATTGCCAGGACCGCCGCCTGCCCCAGCCGGCCCGAGCAGGATGGGTTGGGAACATCTCCAGCTCCCGCAGGGCCCAGTGTCAGTTTCAGGCCCTTCTGGGGTAGAAGCAGACTTAGGGCTGCCAAAGTCAACACAGCCTGCCTCAATGGGCAGGGACTGGTTTGGCACCTGCAGCCCACATAGTTGGGTCTTGGCCTCTTCTGGGGTCAGCTGGAGTTCCTTCTCAACCCGCCCCACCCAACTTCTCCAGGTATAAAACTTCTCTGTCTCCATCAGTCCGGTCCCCACTCTTTAGGACCATAGCACCGTCAGCCACTCAACTACAAACCCCCAACAAGCCCCTAGAGAATTCACCCTCCCCACTTCCACCTAAGACAGAGACTACCGGGGCGCCTGGGTGGCTCAGTGGGTTAAAGCCTCTGCTTTCGGCTCAGGTCATCATCCCAGGGTCCTGGGATCGAGCCCCACATCGGGCTCTCTGCTCAGCAGGAGGCCTGCTTCTCTTCCTCTCTCTCTCTCTCTCTCTGCCTACTTGTGATCTCTGTCTGTCAAATAAATGAATAAAATCTTTAAAAAAAAAAAAGACAGAACTACCTATCTACACAACTTTACATGACTTTTTAAATATGACTTTACTGTCCCATTGTCTCCAGTAGCATAACCTTACTAATTCCAGGTAAAAAGCCTTGTCCTTTACAATAGGACCTGCTGGGAAAGACTTCGACAGTCTGCTCCCTTAAATTCGTTAAATCTTCTGCTTCAGAAATGCTCGCTTTGCTGTTTCTATCAATCCCTGACTGCTGTTTTGGGACGAACTCCCAATTCTCAAAACATCTGGACCTTGCTGTCCCTGCTCTAGAGGCTGCCAAACCCCTGCTGGGATGGCTCGTCCCTCATCAAGGTGAAGGGTGAACTGGGCTTTGTGTTATCAGTAGGCTGTGCTGGTAATATTCGGAGAGTAGACATTCAACACTCTTGTTATCTTCTCCCTGAGATGAATCATTCTGGCCTCTGCAGGGCAGCCCTAATAAGACCCCAAACCTGTCTGCAGCCCCCCTGAACAGTATGTCTCCTGAGTTCCTTGAGGCCAAACCCACCTCCCTGCCCTACAGCTGCCCCACTACCCCAGGGGGCCAGTCCAGAGCCAGGCCCAGCCCTGTACCACCCCCCACCTTGCCCCCACCTCTTGTCCCCTGCAGACAGAAGAGGTGGAAGGGAGGGAAGGGGTTGGATTTAACTAACAAATGGGTGAGGGGTCCAACTGGGGGTGGACAGAATCCCCACCAATCCAGACTTCTCTCCCTTGTGTTGGAAGGAGAGCAAAACCCCACCCCCTCCAACAGCCTGATTTGTTTTGCAAAATCTGAGGATATTCTATACCTGGGCCCCAGGGAAGCCACCAGAGCAGGTGGGGAAGAGCAGGAAGAAGCTCCAGCTGGACCCATTCCACTGCACGAAGAGTTACCGCCTCCCCCCAAATGTCCGCTTCTTCCCTTCTACTTCCAAACCTTCTCCCAATTCTCCTGACCCCCAGATACTCTTACTCCCCATCGCTCACTCTCTACCCTGATACCTGTGTGCTCAGGTGGGGGAAACTGGGCACACGGAGGAGCCAGCTCTTCCCTCCAACAGAGGGGAACAGCCGAATCCCCCCAACGCCAGCCCTCACGGGGATAGAGGCTGTGTGCATGCTGAGTCCAAGGCTGGAGCAATTCAGACAGGAGCCCCCATCCACCCCATCCAGGCCTGGGCGTGCCCCTCAGGCAGGTCGCGGACGTCACTAATGCCCTTTGCCCATCAGGGGCAGGCTGAGTGGGAGCCTCACCCAGCCCTCCCCGCCCCCCTGCATTGCCACCTCAGGGTGGGGCTGTCCTTCCTCTCCCCCAGCGGCTCCCCGGGCTCTCTCTCGGGTCCCAGGGCTGTACAAAGAGTCCTTTGTCTGGGTTGGAAACAATTGTTCTCCCCTTTATGGAAACATGGGCTGTGTCTCATAATCAAGCTTTCAGAGGCCGGATCAAAGGGCACGGCAGTGCGTGGCGCTGGGGATTATGGAGCCGTCCTCAGCCTGGCTGACAAGCTGTCGTGAGCCCCTAATCCGACCCGTCCTGAGCCCACTGAAAACACACTTTCTTCCCTGGGCTGGGCCTGTGGGAACCTCGGAGTGGAAGGGAGTTGGGGGAGATCGAGGAGGACAGGGCAGGTCCCCGGCGCCCCTCCTGCCACCTCCCCCAGCACCGGGGGCTCAATTTACAGCCCTTGCCAGCACAGCGTTGGGTGTGAACGTGCAGAGAGGCACTACTTGGTGAGAAAGGGTGGTGCCTGGTTTGGCCCAGGGCCACCCCCATCTCCCAGATCCTCAGTCAAGGGGGCGGGCAATGCCTCAGACTCTCAGGGACCTCTTTTCGCATTTGCAGGGTGAGTCTCTATCCCAAGACACAGGGGCCCAGGTTCCCTGTTCTGCCCCAGCTCTGCAGCCCTCTTCCGGTCGCCACCTCCAACCCCTGCCTCCTCCCAGTTCCTAGCCCCGTTCTACCTCACCTTGTGGCCCTTCACCCCTTCCCTGCATCTCCCACGTGGGAACAACTCTCAGCCAGCATCTGGGGGGCCTCCCTTCTCCATCACCCCCAGTGTACAGGGGAGGAGACTAAGGACACAGGCTCTGGACCACAAACTTCTCTGCCTCCACGAAAGATCCCATGTACCTTTTTAAAGAAACCAACAAAAATAAGTCCTCTATCACATGGAGGTCAAAATCAGTCCGTCCCTCAAGGTTGGAGCCCCCACCCCGACCCAGTGTTACAATGAGAGCACCAAAAAATCACATTCTCGGAATTGGATGAGGCCTCAGGGACGAATCTAGAAGCTTGTTAGCCCGCCCCTCCCCATCACAGGCCTTTGGATGTATCTATTCGTTATTCTAGGGAGAACCACAGATTTTGTTGAAATTTCAAAATAATGTAAGAATCACTGACGTCGCCCAGTCCACACCACTTTACATACGGGGAAACTGAGTGGGGAAGTCACTCAGCAAGGTTAGTGGCAAATGTCCCCTAACTCCCAGGTTACTGATGTGAGTCGCTGCTCTTCCCTCTGTATGGCTGTCTCCCAGCCAACAGCCACCCCCAGGGGTGTATGACCTTTTGCAAAGTCAAGATTGATTCAGATGTCAGGGAGACCCAGTCCCTCCCCTAAGGAAGCTTACAGTCAAGCAGAGATGGGACAGATAAGAGCTGACCGATGGGGACATGAGTAAACACACGGTTATTATAATGCACGAGATTACATCAAAACCATGCCTACCACGGGGAACATGAAACCTTGTACCTGGAGGGAGGCTGGCCTGCATGGCTATGATGCCATGCCGCCTGGCCAGGCATCACGACCATGCAGGCTGGGGACAGCAAATCCACACCTCCATTGCCTGACGGGGACACTAGTCAGGCATTCTGGGTGAGTCCCAGTTGAGGTACCTGAGGGACCCCCGCGGGGGTCAAGGACAGCAGCCCAGCAAGGCAGGCAGCCAGGAGACCATTCGTGAACTGAGCCCCTGACTGGGTCCGTGTGTGTGGCCTGGACTCTGGAGAGAGAGGAAGGAGGCAGGGATCCTACTCAAAGACACGTTCTATTCTCTTGAGAGAGGTCCCCACGGGCTAGTCCCCACACAGCAGCCAGGTCATCCAGCGGCCCCGCATCTTACTTAAATTGAAAGCCAAAGCCCTACAAAGACCCTACAAGATCTGCTCCCACTCTGGACGCCATCTCCTCCCACCCTCTGCTTTGTCCCAGCCGCACACGTCTTTTCACAGTAGCCTCACTCTGTGGCCTCAGGCACCCAGGCAGTGCTCTCTGCTCGGATCCGCTTTTCCACGGTGGCCCCATGGCTGGCGTGCTCGGGTCCCTGGTCACACACTCCTTTCACCAGGAGCCCACACTTTCGCCCCCGCTTCAGCTGGGTCCCTTGGCCCTGCTTTATTCTTCTTCAGGGGACATGCCGACACGTGACATAACCATTTGCTTATTGATGGGTCATTACATTTTTATTGTCAGTCGCCCCAAGTGGAATGCTGGCCTCCCGAAGGGGTTTTTTTGGGTCAGTTTTGTTCGACTCGGTGCTGTGTCTCCAGTACCTAAAATAGCACACAGTGGGAGCTCCATAAGTATTTGAAGGACGATTGCTGAAGGAATCCAGGGAGAGGAGTGCTAGGTAAATCACGCAGCCCTGGTCTCCCGACATGGAAGACGGGAGGGGATGAGACCGGATCTCTAGGATTCCGTGGGTCTGTGGGTGCCAGACAGGTGGTGCGGGATGGCTTCAGGGGGGCTGTGAGGGCCAGCTCACTTCCAGGTCCTGAGGAGAACCAGGCCGTGCATCACCAGGTGAGGCAGGGTGTGCAGGGAGTGGCGGGAGGTGGACCTTGGTAAGGGCCTATCCAGAACATTTCAGACTTCCCGGGAATGAGATACGGCCTAAGTGAGGGCAGCCTCAGGTTAGGGCAAGGGACCCTTCAAGCGGCAAGCAGTGCTTCAGTAAAGAACCACCCTCTCTTTACCATGAAGCCAAAGCCCCAGGGGTCTTCTGGATTCCTTTCTTTTCCCTCAGTCCTCACATCAGCTTTCAAACCCCCATGTCTTCCCAGTCCTCCTGCCAGAAAGCCACCTTTCTAAACATGAGCTCGCTGGGCACTTTCCACAGGCCGGGGCCTGTTCCTGGCCGCTGTTTAATCCTTCCGGCCCTGGCCCGGGAGCTGTTGTCACCTTCCCTCAAGCCCCTTCCCTCCTCAGGCCCTTCACTGCTTGGAGGCCCTTCCAGGAGCAGGTGGGTTTCGGACTGGGCTGAATGTCACCTCCTCCAGCCACCTTTAAGGCCACACCCAGTCACCTTCCAAGTTTTAATTCCCCACAAAGCACCGGGGCCTCCTCGCTGGCTTTCTGCTTCCACATCTGACTTCCCCATTAGAATGCAAGCCCCACGTCAGCTGGGTCCTGGCCTGGTTCACCCCCGCATGAGCCAGCAGAACAGCATCCGAGCACAGGGGCCACTCCATTAAAACAGGCTGAAGAGGGGTGCCTGGGTGGGTCAGTGGGTTAAAGCCTCTGCATTCAGCTCATCAGGGTCCTGGGATCGAGCCCCGCATCGGGCTCTCTGCTCAGCAGGGAGCCTACTTCCCCCTCTCTCTCTCTCTGCCTGCCTCTCTGCCTACTTGTGATCTCTGTCTCTCAAATAAATAAATAAAATCTTTAAAAAA
Organism: Lutra lutra; assembly: GCF_902655055.1. Classification (NCBI taxonomy): domain Eukaryota; kingdom Metazoa; phylum Chordata; class Mammalia; order Carnivora; family Mustelidae; genus Lutra; species Lutra lutra. The sequence continues at coordinate 41,519,183 of NC_062292.1, read as the reverse complement.
CAAACAAACAAACAAACAAACAAAAACAGGCTGAAGAAAGCCCGTTTTCAGCCTATGAAAACAGAGGCACAGAGAGGTGAAGTGACTGGCCCGGCGTCCAAAAGAAAATGAGTGGCAGAGCCAGGATTCATAGAGCCACTCTGTGCTTTCTGTTATCAAGCCTGTCCCTTCCATCCTGTCTCCATGCAGCCACGAAAATGAAATTTTTGAGATGTGTATCAGCTTTCCACGGCTTCCCATTGTGCATGTAACCATCTCCAAACTTCGTACGCGGGCCTGTCTGGCTGCCTTCACTCAGCGCCTATCCTTTGCTACCACACTTGTCCCCCATCCTGCTTCTGCTTCTCCCCCAGACAGATCACACTCCCTCTGATCCCGGGGCCTTTGCACTTTCTCTCTCCAGAGAGGTTTTCCCTTGGCCCCTTTGCATCCTCCAGGTCTCCTTAGAAAGGCCATCTGAACCAATCTATCTCAAAGCCTCCAGCTGCTGCACCCCTGTTAGCCTCCACAACCTGCTCCCCATTTCCTCCACGGCACTCACCACTCACTGTCATTACTCCTTCATGGTCTGTCCCCAGCCGCCCCCGCCACCCCCCACAGAGCATCAACTCCCATGAGAGCAGAGACTGTGCCTGGTGGGCTCCCTGGATCTCTGAGGCTCAGAACAGTGCCCGGCATGAAGTGGGCACTCATAAAATATTTGTTAAATGAATGAACAAATATATGAGTGAATGCATTTGGGAAGCAAATGCATTTCTTTGCTGCACTGGGCAACAAAGAAGTGAGGTCGGGAAGGCAGAGCTCGCTGCCAACAGGCATCCATAGGACCAGAGCAGAGGCCTGCGGGTCCAAAGATGGACTCCAGGACACCAGGGGAGAGGCACAGGAGACCGGGGCCACGGAGGCTCCTGGCGGTGCTGCAGGAGCTGACTCGGGAGTAGATCATTGGCACTGGGACTGGCAAAAGGCAAGCAGGCCAGACAGGGGCCTAACCCTGTGCATCTCACTCCTCTTATCAACTTTCTCTGAAGTTCTTATCTCTCTGGACTTCAAACAGCTGCCCCTTATCTTCAGCCCAGCCCATGCAGTTATTAGGTTGTAGAATAACAGCTTTCCAGGCTGCTAGGAGCCCAGCGCCAGGTCTCTAGCCTGGCGTGGGGAAGGCTGCTATGTGCCTGCCCTCCCTTCACTCATCAGGGCCCCATATTCTCAGCCCCACGGTCCTGATCACTGTCTAGGGAAAGACAGGGGACAGGCTGAATCTCCAGGAAGCCCCCTCAGGTGGGATCAGAGCTAAAAGCTGTAGCCAGAGGTCCATCTGGAGTCATCACTAACCTGCTCAGGGACAGGTCCTAGGCCTCCTCTTACAACCTGAGCCATGGGACCTCAAAACCTGCCCTGGATATTAGGCTTCTTCTAAGAATATTCCGGTGTGCAACATTCTTTGGAAGGAAGAGAAGTTTGCCAGGGAGAACTAGGGCAGGGTGTGCTGGTCTACCCTCCCCCAGGAAATCACCTCCCACCTGCCCAAGTCACCATTATGCCTCTGACGCCCAGTGAGCAAGGGGGAGACTGGGTCACACTGCTGCAGAGACCAGGCCCTTGGATTCTATCTCCTCACCATCCCCAGCAGAACACCGACTCCCCCACGAAGCTCAAACAAAGTCCAGAAGGCCAAGGCTGACAGCTGCCTCACCTTATTTCACACCAGGTGGTGCCTTGGCCCAGGCCCCATTGAGATAGGAGAGCCAGGGCCCTGACTCTCCCTACAGCTCGGAGCAGGGGCAGGAGAGGGGACGGGAGAGAGGGCACAGCATTGCATGCCCCGAAGGACTTGTGCAACTGCCTTCCACGGCTGCCCTCCTTCCATTAGCTATAGGCTCGTGTGACATCTGCAGAAGTCGGCCAGACCCCTCCCTTCCTTGTACCCTTCCACTGTGAAGCAGGCGAATGCCAACCAAGAAAAGGAGAACGTAAGGAGACTTAGGAACACCTCGTCAAAACCAATACAGAGCAGCTTATCAGCAAAGAAAGGCCAGTGGGACTGGAGCAGAGAGAGGGAAAGGCACAAGGCTAGAGAGATGGGCACATCTCAGGTCTGCTGAGCCGGGGTAAGGAGCATAGACTGGACCCTAGGGACAAAGGAAAGCTGCCAAAGATTTTCTGTGGGCGCTAGACAGGACCAGATCTGCAGCTTTGAGAGGTCCTTTGGCTGCTGAGAGTGGGGGAGGGCACTCCGAGGGGAGAGACTCAGACTTGCAGGAAAGACTCTGGAGCCAGCACAGGGGGGGAAAAGACACTTTGAGAAATGGCACAAGTGCATGTGTCTTTCTTCGTCTAAAGATACCGGAAGCTGAACTCCTAGGACGTAGAGGGTCCTTAGAAATTTTTAAACTGTTTTTTTTTTTTTTTTTTTCAAAAGGGTCTTCACATCCCAAAAGGCTGGGTGAGCGTGTGGTTACGGGGTAAAAGGCAAACCCCTTACGTAGACCGCCCAGTCTTCTATGATGTGGCTGCAAGCCCATCTGTCTCCTTCTCTTCACCTCTTCCTCCCCTGTCCAGGGGACCACAGTGCCCCCCGCCTCCACACCACGGTGCGGCTGCTGTCCCCTCTGTCTAGGGGCGTTGCTGTCCCTCTTGGGTCCTTGTTTGACTCCCAGCACAGTGCCTGGCACGTGGCAACCCCTCCATCAGTGTGTGTGTTTGATGCCCTGCAGAATTAATCGCCCCCTCTTTTACCTCCCACAATGTGGAGTGCACCCCTCTAAGGTAGCAGGCAGGTGGTCCTGCCGTAACCTGGGTGTTTCAACCTCCACCAGCTGCACACTCACGCCCTGAGGGCTCGTCCTGGGTCCTCTTCATTTCGGTGTCCTCAGTGCCGCGCACACAGTAAGTGCTTAAAAGGTGCTTGTGGAGTGAACGATCGGCCCTGTCCGAGCCCTTGAGGAACCACAGGACACACATGCTCACTTCTGAGTCTCCCCCACACACTCTGTTGCAGCCAAGGGCTCACCCAGGGACCTCAGACGAATCCAGGTCCAAATCCTGGCTGCAGGATGTCAAGAGGACCTGGGACACCCCCTCGGTTTCAGTTTCCACTCGGGGAAAGGAAGGCGGGAATAGGACGTATCATTAGGGGGATGGATGAAGGCAATCAGGCAATGCATGGTTTGGCAAAGGTCAAATCAATAACTTTGTTAGTCTGGCCTCACCCACAATGTTCGCACTCCCGGAATCCGAAAGGCGGCCATTTTGCACTAATTAGGAAGATAAGATGCCCTTGGTGTCACTGAGATTCAAAGTGAAGATAACATTTTTTTCAATTTATAGAACCAAGGGATGAGAAAACCAAAAACGAAAAGGAAGGCTGGTGTGGCACCCGAAATGGCTCAGTTGGTTAAGAGTTGGGCAGTTGGTTTGGGCTCAGGGCTTGGTCTCAGGACCCTGAGATCATGACCCAAGCCCTCTGTTGAACCCCCACATCAGGCTCCGTACTCAGTGGGGAGTCTGCTGGGGATTCTCTCTCTCCCTTTCCCTCTGACCCTCCCCCTGCTCTCTCTCAAATAAATAAATATTTAAAAAAAAAAAAGGGGAAGGCAGGTCAGGGTGGTGACAGCAGTGGGAGGGACCTCGAGACTGCTGGGGAGTGCCCGTGTGCATTGGTGTGGCACAGCCAACCGTCAGGGGCCCGCCACCAGCCTGCCCAGCAGCCAGGTCCTGGGAGCCTCAGCTGGCCCAGGCTGGATGGGAACACTTGCCCCTACCCCTCCAGGGTCCGCCTTCTCCTGCCTCCCCAACAAACCTGCCCTGAATTTTCTGGAGTTGATCTCCAATGAGGGATGGGAGCCCTTGGAAGTAAAGGACAGAACTGTCACCGGGAATTCAGACAGACCCGCTGGCAGACGATCACATTCCCCAGGCCTCACCATTCTTTATCTGCACATTGGGATCGCAACATCTAGCTCATAGGATGTCAATGATTAAATCAGAAAATGTTAAGGTGACCATATAATTTATTATCCAAGCTGGGATACATCGGAGAATGACAGGGGCCCGCTGTTAACAATAACGCTGGAACAACAGACAAATCCAGACAGTCCCGGGCACACGGGGAAGTAAGGTCACCCTAGGTTCTGTATACAAGCACCTCGAACCAGGAGTAACTGTCAGAGCCGGCATTCACCGGCTCTTCCTGTGAGCTGGAAGGTTCTAGATGCTTTACCTCATATGATCCTCACAGGAAATAGATTTACCTATTCTACAGGTGGAGAGCCACCATTTTACAGGTGAGCAAACCAAAGCCCAGAGTGGCTAGGTAATGTGTCTTAAGCCACCCAGATGGTAGTGATGGAAGCAGAAGGTGTCCATGTGCTGTATTTTATACCGTCTCAGCCTTGGTGAAAGCTATTATCTTTCCTTTTTTTTTTGAGAGAGAGAGAGTGTGCCTGCAGACAGGGGTGGGGACAGAAGAAGAGGGAGAGAGAGAATCTTAAGCAGACCCCACATCAGTGCAAGAGCGCAGAGCCCAACGTGAGGCTTGATCCCATGACCCTGAGATCATGACCTGAACCTAAACCAAGAGTATGGAGGCTTAACAGACTGAGCCACCCAGGAGACCCTATTACCCTTTATTCTAAGCCATCCCACACCGATCCCCAAGAGTCAGTGGGCCTGAGCCCCATCTGGAGCAGTCTTATTTCTCGAAGTATCCCTTGCTGGCATCTCTTCCTTCTTCTAGAAGGCATGGCAATCCTCCACCCCACCCCACCCGTGAGCCCTCTCCTCGCATCTGAGTCCCTTCCCTGAGTCCTTGGTCGCACACCCTCTGCTACCCAGTGAGGTCTCCTGAACCCAGGCTTCTCTGCCCAACTCCAAACCAGCAAACTCAGGGGCTCCCAGGCATGTCCAGTGTCCCTTCTCATCACCCATAGTGCCCTAGAAGGGGCTGAGACAACCTTTGGCAGGGTCCCAGGTACTCCAGGGAAGACCACCTAGACTAGAGGAATAGATGAACCCATCGGTCCCGAAGACGATCTCTCACGGAGCTCCCGAGAGCCGCCGAGCAGCTACGCAGAGAGACTGTCTCCTGACGGTCCCTGGGCCCGCGTGTCATTGCTTGGGTTCTTAAGAAGCAGCCGCTGAGTCACAGTTTGGGATGCAACATGGTTCCCACGAACGGCAGGGGAGGAACAACAGAACCAGGCAGAGGGAGAGGCTGAACAGCAGTGTGGGTCCAGTAAGGCCTCTGCCAACCTTGCACGGAGTTCAGGAGTGTCGCCTCTCAGGCTTGTCCGACACAGGGCTGAGATTGCCAGGACTTTATATCCCGCCACTGTCCTCGTTGACCCGATGTGGGTACCCAGGAAGAGCCCGAAAGAGGTCACAACTGGAGGCTGGCTGCTGATTGCAGCCGGCCCGCCCTCCCCCACCCCCCATGACAGCAGAGCGACAAGTCCCTCCTGGAAGGGGACTGGAGCCCTGTGTCTTCACATCCGGGGCAGCCTGTCCTCCTGGTGCTCTGGTTCACATCTCCATGTCTGTCTGGGCCACAGCTCTGGGATCCTGGAGGACCTCGCTTCTATTTTTTTTTTTTTAAGACTTTATTTATTTGAGAGAGAGCACGAGTGTGGGGGGCATATGGAGACGGGGGAAGCAGGCTCCCCGCTGATCAAGGAGACTGATACAGGGCTCCATCCCAGGACTGTGAAATCATGACCTGAGCCAGAGGCAGACACTTAACCAACTGAGCCACCCAGGTGCCCTGGACCTTGCTTCCTGCTGGGGAGCTTGGCGGGGGCGGGGGGACACCCGACACTTTCAGGGCTGCCTCTGGTCTCTGGTCAGCCATAAACGCTCGCCTTCTCCGCCTTCCAACATCCATTCCAGAGTCGCTCACCTCCAGCCCGCTGGAGGCCTCAGGAGCTGGCTCACCAGGTGTGGCTCCCAGGGCTCCCTGAGCCACTGGTCATCACGCCCTTTGCAGAGTGGGGTTGTTGTACTTAACATTTACAGTCACCCTTGCCCCCCTGAACAGCACATTCCCGTGGTCTTGGTCAAAGGTGTGTCCTTAGGGCTTTCCATGGAACCTAAGCGCCAGGTGGGTCTTTTGATAGGACCTAGTATATCCGTGTCAGTCGTCCCCCTGACCCACTCCCCTCATCCTTTCCTCCCCGTCGGCACAGTAATACTCCTACTGCAACATCACGCCCTGTGGACGGCCACTTTTCCCATGCTTCCAGAAGCTATCACCGTAGCAAGGTCACACTATCTCCTGGCGTCCTCACCGGGGTACTAAATCCTGTGTCTCAGGATGACTCCAGAAGTCAGTACATTCTTTTTATTCCATTTTCTGTCCCAGCCCCTCAATGTGGCATCCTCAGGATCCGGTTCTGGGCAGACTCCCCTGGCTCAGCTCTCTCACTGGTTCTTGCTGCTCATTTGGAATATGGTCCCTTGGCTCTGGCACGAGGCCCAGACCTTCCCCAGCTGGGTTACGTTAAGACTCAAAGGCCAAGTAGCCAGGATAAGAGGTGGGGGTGGGTCCTGATGGGGTGCATGTTGTATGGTGGGGGAGAGGCCTCGTCCCTGACTTCAGGTGGGTGGGGGGTGGTGGGGGGGAAGGACAGTGCTAGCTCTAAATATGGAGGGCCGGACCACATCTGCAGACTTGGGGCATCAACATCTTAGGTGCTCACTCACAGGTCTCCATCCACAGACATCTGCATCCCATGTGTCAGGGTCCCAGAAGTTTCTAACTAGGTCTCTGACTCTGGTATAATAGACTTGTCCTAATTGACTATTTAAGCTTTGAAATCCAGTTGTTCTGACTTTTAAATCCTAGGCCTGGGCTTCAGTTTTCTGGGCCTTCCCATTGCAGTGTTCCTCTGTGTCCAACCAAAGAGGCCCTCGGGACTTCGACCTCTGACTTTCAGTTGCCTGCTATTCCCCTCAGTTGTCCTTACTTTTCTGTACAGCATCAGTATCTTAGCAGTGGCCTTCAATATCCTTCTCCTCACAGATGCCGTTTCTCTGACATCTATCAGACTCCAAGCTCGTCAGAGCCTCTAGTACATTCTCTCCCGCGGACACCCCATCCCGATTTACCATCGGCTGAAGTTTCAGTGCTGCACCTCAAGCTATGGGGTGCTGTGTGATCTGCTGACCACAGCCATGGGGTCTCCACTGACCGCCAGGCAGGGAGGCATCCAGCCCCCAAACCCACCTCCCTACCTGCTTTCTTGGACCACTCCCCACTGGGTTCTCTAGAAGCAGACGCTGAGACAGAGCTGGAGTATAAGAAATGTATGAAGGACCGACACTTCTGGAAGGACAGGGAGAACAGGACTGGACAGAGGAATAGAAGTGCCATGAAAGCCGGGGTTGAGCAGCAGGGAGTTCAGGAGGGAGTACTGGCTACAGGGTTGGCCTGTGCTGGGGCAAGATGGCGGGTGTTCTCTTGCTCAGCTCACGGGGTCTGGATCCAGGCTGTCCTGGAACTGGGAGTTTCTGGTGACGTCACTCCCTACTCCACACAGCAAGATCTTCCCTAAAGGGGATCCAGGCATCGTCTGTCTGTAACTACCAAGGGTGCAAGTCAACATGCACCCATTCAACGTACACGGTCTACCAAGCACTGTTCTGGTCCCCAGACACAGAAGGGTGGGGACAAAGCTTGCCTCTCTCTCTCTTTCATGGAGCCCTGTGACTTAACATTCTGTTCAACTAGGGGCAACATTCTTCTACTGATTGTTATAGGTCTGTTTTTATGTGTGAAGAATGAGGAATCGAAGCCCCAAAGTTACACTCTGTGTAGCATGGCCTTAACCATCATATTTCTAAACAGCTTTACTGAGATATAATTCACCTACTATACAATTCAGCCAGTTAGAGTACACAGTTCAATGGTTTGCAGTATATTCACAGTTATGCAACCTTTACCACAATTTTATTTTTTCATTGTTTAATTTAAATTCAGCTAATGAACATAATGATGTATTATTGGTGTCTGAGATAGAAGTCAATGATTCATCAGTCTTATATAACACCCAGTGCTCATTACATCACGGGTCCTCCTTAATGTCCATCACCCAGTTACCCCATCACCCTCCCGCCCTCCCTTCCAGAAACCCTCAGCTTGTTTCCTATGGTCAAGAGTCTCTTATGGTTTGTCTCCCTCTCTGATTTCATCTTGTTTTATTTTTTCCTCTCTTCTCCTATGATTCTCTGTTTTGTTTCTTGAATTCCACGTATCAGTGAGATCATATGGTAGTTATCTTTCTCTGACTTATTTTGCTCAGCATAATACCCTCTAGTTCTATCCACGTCATTGCAAATGGCAAGATTGCATTGTTGATGGCTATATAGTATTCCATTGTATGTATACACCACATCTTCTTTATCCATTCATCTGTCAATGGACATCTGGGCTCTTCCCATAGTTTGGCTATTGTGGACATTGCTGCCATAAAACCACCACAATCAATTTTAGAACATTTTCATCACTCCCAAAGGAAACCCCACAGAAGTTAACAGTTGCTCCCCATTCTTCCCACACCCCCTAGCCCTACGCAACCAGGAATCTACCTTGTATTCTGGCCATTTCATATAAATGGGATAATACAACATGTGGTCTCTTGTGACTGGTTCTTTCCCTTAGTGCCATGTTTTCAAGGTTCCTCCACATAGTGTATCAGTCCTCCGTTCATTTTCATGGCTGAATAATATTCCTCTGAGGGATCCACATCATTTTGTGTATTCATTTACCAGTTGAAGAATTTTTACCTTTGACCAATAATGCTGCTGTGAACATTTGTGTGTAAGTTTTCTGTGAACATCTGTTTTCAGTTCTCTGGCCTGGGAGTGAATTGCTAAGTCATGAGATAACTCTATGTTTGATATTTTGAGGAACTGCTAGATTGCTTTTCCAAAGTGACTGCGCCATTTTACAGTGCTGCCCACAGTATAGGAGAGTTCTAGTTTCTTCCCGTCCTTGCCAACACCTGTGATTGTCTATCTTTTTTATTACAGTCCCCCTTGGGGATGTCTCATTGTGGTTTTGATTTGCAGTTCCCTAGTGCCTAATGATGTTAGCATCTAATCATGTGGTTATTGCTAGCCTCAATACTTTTAGCTTGGAATTAAAATGTTCCCTTTTAGGGTTTTTCACACTTGCTTGAGACTTAGAATTCCTTTTTCAGAGGAGAGTTTACAGGAAAGTCTAATACACAAGACACAGAACTGCGGCTTAGGGTTGGTGGAAAGGTGGTGGGATCTAAGGCTTAAGCTCTCACTCTGTCCGGTGTCTTCCCCAAAGCCTACCCCTAATGATGAAAGTTCCTGAAACTACCAGAACTTCGTAAAGTGTAGTTTGAAATTACTAATGAGGGCAACATCACAAAATAACTGACAAGACAAAGCAATAAATCATAGGGATGGGATTGATCAGTCTAAATGAATGGTATTTAGCCATCATGGGTATTTTTTTTTTTTAAAGATTTTATTTATTTATTTGACAGAGAGAGATCACAAGTAGACGGAGAGGCAGGCAGAGAGAGAGAGAGAGAGAGAGGGAGGGAAGCAGGCTCCCCGCTGAGCAGAGAGCCCGATGTGGGGCTCGATCCCAGGACCCTGAGATCATGACCTGAGCCGAAGGCAGCGGCTTAACCCACTGAGCCACCCAGGCGCCCCTAGCCATCATATTTTGATAACCAAACCAGAGTTGCAGAATCTGACAACAGAATATTTGAACCTGAAATATCTCTTGAAGATCCTGCCTTTATTTATTATTTTTAAAGATTTTATGTTTACGTAATCTGTACACCCAACATGGGGCTTGAACTTACAACCCTGCGATCAAGAGTCGCATACTCCACTGACTAAGCCAGCCAGGTGTCCCAATTCTGCCCTTATTGAACAAATACTCAGTACCTTTTACATGCCAAATTTTCCACATTCTGGGGATTAAAGCAGCACAAAAGACAGACAGGGTCCTACTCTCCTGGCATTTGCATTCCCACAGATGGAGACAGACCACAGAAAAACAACTAACCAAGGAAAACATCAGAAGGTAATCAGGGCTTTGCAGTGACAGAGCTGGTTCCAAGAGACCAGAAACTGCTTTAGATTAGGAGGTCGCCCCCTCCCCCAGAAGGTGACATTTCGACCGAGAGCAAAAAGACCGGAAGTCAGAAGAAACTGCCAATGCAAAAGTTCTCTGCTGGGACCCAGCATGACCTGCTCAAGGAGCCCCAAGAAAACTGAAGCAGACTGGCTCAGGGATGGTGGGAAATGAGACTGGAAATGTTGCCAGTAGCCAGATTTTGTTAACCTCTATGGGCCAGGAGAAGGGATTTGGATTTTACTTCAAGAGTGATAGAAAGGGGCGCCTGGGTGGCTCAGTGGGTTAAAGCCTCTGCCTTCGGCTCAGGTCATGATCCCAGGGTCCTGGGATCGAGCCCCGCATCGGGCTCTCTCCTCAGTGGGAAGCCTGCTTCTCCCTCTCTCTCTCTGCCTGCCTCTCTGCCTACTTGTGATTTCTGTCTGTCAAATAAATAAATAAAATCTTTAAAAAAAAAAAGAGTGATAGAAAGTCACTGGAAATTAAGCAGGCAAGTGACATACCTGGTTTATAGCTCTCTTTTGAGAATAAACTTTTTATTTTATTTTATTTTTTAAAAGATTTTATTTATTGGGGCACCTTGGTGGCTCAGTGGGTTAAGCCTCTGCCTTCGGCTCAGGTCATGATCCCAGAGTCCTGGAATCGAGCCCTGCATCAGGCTCTCTGCTCAGCAGGGACCCTGCTTCCCCCTCTCTCTCTGTCTGCTGCTCTGTCTACTTGTGGTTTCTCTCAGTCAAATAAATAAATAAAATATATATATATTTAAGATTTTATTTATTTATTTGACAGACAGAGATCACAGGTAGGCAGAGAAGCAGGCAGAGAGAGGAAGGGAAGCAGGCTCCCTGCTGAGCAGAGAGCCCGATGTGGGGCTCGATCCCAGGACCCTGGGATCACGACCTGAGCCAAAGGCAGAGGCTTAACCCACTGAGCCACCCAGGCGCCCCTAAATAAAATCTTAAAAAAAAAAAGATTTTATTTATTTATTTGACACAGACAGAGAGACAGTGAGAGAGGGAATACAAGCAGGGGAAGCAGGAGAGGGAGAAGCAGGCTTCCCATGGAGCAGGGAGCAGAGCCCCCCGGGCACCTCTAAACTTTTAATTTTAGACTAATTTTTAATTTCTGGAAAAATTGAGAAAATACCAAGAGTTCCCATATACCCCACATGCAGTGTCCCTTATTATTAACATCTTACTTTAGTATGGTACATTGGACACAATTAAGGTAATGATACTGATACAGTGTTATTTTTAATAAAGATTTTATTTATTTAGTTGACAGAGAGACAGCACAAGTAGGCAGAGAGGCAGGCAGAGGAAGAAGCTGGCTCCCCACTGAGCAGAGAGCCCGACGCGGGGCTTGATCCCAGGACCCTGGGATCATGACCTGAGCTGAAGGCAGAGGCTTTAACCCACTGAGCCACCCAGGCTCCCCCTGATACAGTATTCTTAACCAAATTCCATACCGTGTAGTAATCTCTCTTTATCTGCTGAGGGTGTGTTCCCCCCCAGTGGATGCCTGAAACCACCCACAGTACTGAACCCCATATATATTGTTTTTCCTATACATACCTACCTGTGATAAAGTTTAATTTCTAAATTAGGCACAGTAAGAGATTAACAACGATAACTAATAATAAAATACAATAATTATAACAACAGATTGTAATCAAAGTTATGTGAATGTGGTTTCTCTCTCATAACCTCTTACTATACTGGACTCACCGTTCCTGTGATGGTGTGAGATGATAAAATGCCTATGCAATGAGCCGCGGTGTGGGGAATGACGCAGGCGCTGTGACGTCGCATGAGGCTGCTGTGACCTTCTGAGGACTCTTCAGAAGGCGAGTCATCTGCTTCCTGCATGCGACTGACGGAGGAAAAGGAGACCACAGACGAAGGGGCACTGCTGTAGTGTAGTTAGGTTTCCTTAGGTTTTTTTTTTTTTTTTAGATTTTATTTATTTATTTGATAGACAGAGATCACAAGCAGGCAGAGAGGCAGGCAGAGAGAGAGGAGGAAGCAGTATCCCTGCTGAGCAGAGAGCCCGACGGCGGGGCTCGATCCCAGGACCCTGGGATGATGACCTGAGCCAAAGGCAGAGGCTTTAACCCACTGAGCCACCCAGGCGCCCCAGGTTTCCTTAGTTTTTACCTAATGTCCTTCTTCTGTTCCAAGATCCCACCCAGGATGCCAGATTAAAGTTAGTTGTCATATCTCCTTGGACGCTCCTTGGCCACAACAGTTTCTTAGGCTTTCCCTGTTTTTGATGACTGTCAAAATTTTGAAGACTCCTGGTCAGATATTTTGGGAAATGCCCCTCAAATGAGATTTGTCTTTGTTTTTCTCAAGATCAAAAATGGGGTTGGAAGGACACCTGGGTGGCTCAGTGGGTTAAAGCCTCTGCCTTTGGCTCAGGTCATGATCTCAGGGTCCTGGAATCGAGCCCCACATCGGGCTCTCTGCTCATCAGGGAGCCTGCTTTCCCCTCTCTTTCTCTGCCTGCCTCTGCCTGCTTGTGATTTCTGTCTGTCAAATAAATCAATAAACTCTTTAAAAAAAAATGGGGTTGGAAAGGCAAAAGCTGGATACCAAGAGCCATCCAGTAGGACAAGCATTTATTTATAATGGTACGGGTGTCCGGACATTTACCTGACGTGCTTGGTTATAGCCCAATACCACTTTGTTCACTTTGTTGTTCAGATTGTTCCAGCTTTGACCACTGGCACCTGTGTCACGTTGACACACCGAATCCTAAGACGGTAGTGGGAAAGGCCAGAGACAACTCCATTTATAAGAATAGAACGTGAGTAAATGGACACTCTGGTCCCCTCAAGCGTCCAGCCAACATCTTGACTGAAGTCTTTTGGGAGATTCTGACCCAGAACCCACCCAGCAAGCCCCTCCAGAATTTCTGACCCAAAGAAATTGTGAGACAATAGAGGTTTACTATTGATCTCAATCTCTGAGTTTTGGAGTAATGTGCTATGTAGCAACGGAACACAAATGTGCAAGAAAAGAATTCTATGAAAGCGATAGAAAATAGTTGGAAAATGAAATTGAGAAAGTCTTGGGGCACCTGGGTGGCTCAGCCAGTTAAGCGTCTGCCTTCAGCTCAGGTCATGGTCCCAGGGTCCTGGGATGGAGCCCCACATTGAGCTCCCTGCTCAGCGGGGAGCCTGCTTTCTCCCTTTCTCTCTGCCTCTCCCCCTGTTTGTGCTCCCTCACAAGCTCTTTCTCTCTCTCTCTTAAATAAATAAATAAATAAATAAATAAATAAAATCTTTTTAAAAAATTGACGAAGTCTTCCAGAAGACAGACCTACAAGGCAACGAGATTAAAAATAAGAGTGAATAGATGAGAAAATTAATGAGTCCCAGAGAGTTAAACTTCTGAAAATTAGGGGTTCTTGGAAGAGAGAAAACAGGAGTAAGAAAATCATCCCTGAAATAGTCTAAGAAAATTTCCCCAAACTGAACTGAAATATCCTTCAATTTCCAAGTTCAAAGGGCAGCAAGTACCCAGGACAATGTTTGAAAATAGAAATATACTAAGACACATCACAGTTACCTTTTAGAACTCCAGGAATAGAGCAAGAGGTCCTACAAGCTTATATAATTGGCCAGAGACAGACAGAGAGAGTGTATCCAAATATGATCAAGAATCAAAATTGTTTCAGACCCTCATTTTAGTGAGGTACACCTCCCAGTAGCTTTCTGAGAAAGAATGTAAGGAAGGTAACTTTATTGAGATTATTAATAGCTGAAAACGTCCATTCCACTCTCACACTTGGACAATAGTTTAGCTCAGTGAAGAATTCTGAGTAGGAAACGTTTTTTCTTCAGAAGAGTTTCTAAAACCCGTTTTGACTAATCTGTGGAGAATGTTTGCAGGAGGTCAAGGATGGAAACAAGGAGACCAGTTGAGGGGCTTTTGTAGTAAGTAGCCCAAGTGGGAGATGACCATGGCTAAACCTAGGATCTGAGGGGTGAAGATAGGGAGAATTGAATAAGTCTAAAATACTTTTAAAGTTTGATAGAGGGCGCCTGGGTGGCTCAGTGGGTTAAGCCTCTGCCTTCTGCTCAGGTTATGGTCTCAGGGTCCTGGGATAGAGTCCCTCATCGGGCTCTCTTCTCAGCAGGGGACCTGCTTCCCCCTATCTCTCTGCCTGCCTCTCTGCCTCTCTCTCTCTCTGTTAAATAAGTAAATTAATTAATTAATTAATGTTTATTGAGCAACCACTATGCTCTAGACTCTGAGATTTAATAGTAAGCAATAAAGACACAAAACTTCTCTCTCTCTCTCTTTTTTTTTTTTTTTAAAGATTCTTTATATATTTGACAGAGAGAGAAATCACAGTAGGCAGAGAGGCAGGCAGACAGAGAGGGAGAAGCAGGCTCCCTGCTGAGCAGAGAGCCTGATGTGGGGCTCGATTCCAGGACCCTGGGATCATGACCTGAGCTGAAGGCAGAGGTTTAACCCACTGAGCCACCCAGGCGCCCCACAAAACCTCTCTTAAGGCACTTATCTCAGATTATGTCATATTATAGTCAATCATACATTTATTTACTTAATCAACAAACTTTTTTTTTTAAAGATTTTATTTATTTATTTATTTGACAGAGAGAGAGATCACAAGTAAGCAGAGCAGCAGGCGTGGGGGGGCGGAGCAGGCTCCCTGCTGAGAAGAGAGCCCGATGCAGGGCTCGATCCCAGGACCCTGAGATCATGACCTGAGCCGAAGGCAGAGGCTTAACCCACTGAGCCACCCAGGCGCCCCTTAATCAACAAACTTCTACTGAGGACCTTCAAAGTGCCAGATTTTGTAGTAAGTGCTGAGTACAAAATAGTGCCCAAGACACCATCCCTGATTAGTTTGGGTGAGGGAGACAGGCAGGTCCACCAACTGAGATAAAACAATGTGATAAGGGCTCTGATAAGCGGATGGATGGATGGATGGACAGACGGATGGACGGACGGATGGACGGAGAGATGGATGGACGGAGAGATGGATGGACGGATGGATGGATGGATGAGGGGAGAGAGGAGAGGGAAGACATAGAAATGAGAGGAAAGTAGGCACAGGATAAGGAATTTACATCCATGGCTTAGCTTCACTAGATTTTAAGCTCCACAGGCACAGAACCCTTGCTTCATTCAGCTTTGTCTTACACATAAATAAGTGCTCCACGGGTGTTTATTGAATTAATATGAAATTGTCCCCTCGTTGTGGCCAGATGACGCTGGGTCTCCCATCCCGCCAGCTGGCAGATCAGACAAGTGGGCTCCACTCTTCCTTTCTTTCCGTTCCTGAAACCAGAAAAGGCAGTTTGGCGAGCTCCCCACCTGCCTTCCTTTCCCCGGGATATGTTTCCAGTGAGGGCCACAGGATCCCCCAGGCCACCCACTCAGCTCATTTGTCTGCCCTCAAGAGGATACCCCTCACCTGAGCACAGCAAGGACACTCTGGTCAGCACGGTGTGACCAGCCCCACCCTCTGCTGTCATATTTGCCCTCTGTGCCGAGATGACAACCCGGCTCAGTGTTTTGTTGGGTTCGTGACTCGAGTCTATTTGCAGAGTACTGGCACCTGGCTCAGCTGGCCAACAGGTCTGACGCTTAGCTTAGTTCTTTGGCCCCAGGCCCACGCGGCCACACCCGCCCGCACACCAGTGAGACCAGCTCAGGTTACATCGGTGTGTCTATGGTTACAAGGGAGGCCAAGGACTGGGCAGGCAGGAGGGCCTCACCCCAGCCCCCACGTAGCCTGGGTGCTTGAGGAACCCAGCAGGACTTTCTCTGAGGTCTCCTGGAGAACAGTTAGGACGTGCTGCGACCTTGGTTGTCATAGATACCAGAATCTTGGGGCAGCTTCATTTCCTTTTCTAGGATTCACGGTTTGGGGCCTCATCAAGCCACATGGGGCTTGTCCATACTTGCCCTGCACACCTAAGTCTAGCCTCTGTGCCAGTCCTAGCCTCTCCCTGTCTTGACCCCATGAGGTCTGGGAAAAGAGTTCAGATCAGAGCAGCAGTCACAGCAACCTTTTGTCATCTGGGCCCGGCCCCACTGCAGCATTACCATCCCCTAAGCAAACGCCTTGACACCCTTGTTGGTTCCTCTGTCTCTCGTGCATACACAAATCCATCAACAAACCCTTTCCATTCCACCAGCAAAGTATAATCCCAATCTGCCCATTTTCCACATCCCCACTCCAGTACACACACCACCGCCTGCGCCCAGGACCGTGACAATGGCCTCCTGACCGGTGTCCCACCTCCAGGCTTGCACCCACCTGCGTTCTCCATGTGGTCCCCAGAGTGAGCTTTTGCAAGCAGAGATTGGATTGGGTTACTCCTCAGCATACAGCTATGGCATCCTGTTTCCCTTGGAATGCCACCCAACTCTTGACTCTGGGCCACAAGACCCTGTGCATTCTGGCCCTCCAAGTCTACCTCTCCGGTCTTTTCTGGTACCCCATGCGTTGACTGGCCTGAACACACAGCATTGCTGCTTCTTAAAAACACCCAGCTTGGCCCGGTCTCAGGGCCTCCTCTGTTTCCTCACTTGCCGTCACACAAGTCGTAGCTTCATCTCATCTCTTCAGAGAAGCCTTCACCCAACACCCAACCAAAGACAGACTTTCTTCCCAACTCCACCCCGTCTCTCTAACATGTCGTCCTGTCCTCTCGTCTTCAGAGTACTTACAATCTCCTGAAATTATTCAGCGACTTTCCTTACTTGGTTATCATCTGTCCCTGATCGACTTGAATATAAGGCACCTAAGGGCCCAGATCTTTCTCGTCACACTCACACGTGTATCTCCGGTGTTTCAGAGGAGAGATGCTCAACAGAAGCGTTTCTGAGAAACGAGCTATGCTAACAACTTAGACAGTTTCTCATTTCTGTGCCACACTCAGGGCCTACCGGGTCTTTTTTAAAGTATTGTAATAGTAATAAGTAGTTGAGATAGTATTCAGTAACAAAGAGGAAAGAAGTACCGTCGGTTGATCCTTGAGTACCCTGAAGTTGGGGACCGGCCCGCTACAGAGTCAAAAATCCATATATAACTTTCAACTCTCCAAAAACTTAACTACCAATGGCTTGTTGTTGACTGGAGGCCCTTTTGGTAACCTAAACAGTGGATTGACACGTATTTTGTACGCTATATGTATTTACACTGTATTTATTTGACAGAGAGAGAGAGATAGAGCGAGAGCACAAGCATGGGGAATGGGAGAGCGAGAAGCAGGCTCCCCACTGAGCAAGGAGCCCGATGTGGGGCTTGATCCCAGGATCCCGGGATCATGACCCGAACAGAAGGCAGATGCTTAATGTACTGAGCCACCTGGGTGCCCCATACCGCATTTTTACAATAAAATAAGCTAGAGGGAAGAAAACATTAGGAAGAAGATCATAAGGAAGAGGAAATGCATGCACAGACAGCACTGGGCCGTAGAAAACACGCGTCCAGGTGGACCCCACCGTCCACACCTGTGCGGCTCAAGAGCCCACTGTGCAGGCACCAACACGGATGAACCTTGAAGTCCTTGTGCCGAATCCAAGAAGCCAGTCACAGAGACCACATATCGTATGATCCCATTAAGAGGAAGTGTCCGAAAAGGCAAATCCATAGAAACAGAAGGTAGATTTGCGATCGCCGGGGACTGGGGGGAGGGACCCTCGTCCACGGTGTGAACACTGCAGGATCTACTTAAAGCTTCCATCTCTTCTAGGAAGTCTTTGGGGCCAAGCCAAGCCAGCGTGAACACTCCCACCAGCTCTCCAAGTCCCCCCCCCCCACCCTGGTTTTGCACCCTGCCCCCACCCCCTGGGGTACAGAACCCACCGAGCAAGGGCACTCTGGAAGGCGGGGCTTGCGTCTTGCTGCCTCCATTGCCTCCCCTGGACTCCAGCAGGGAGCCTCCAGGATGAAGAATGAAAACACAATGAATTAATACATAAACTGAGTAGTTAAATTAAAGAGTAAATTTGACCCCGGAGCAGCTCTCCAAAAGGTCTCGAAGGTTGTGAAGAGTCAGATCAGAAACCATCTCCCCCTGCCCTGGGGTAATTTTAGAATTTATAAAACATCTCCTGGGCCTCAGTTCCTTTGTGTTTTCCTAAACGTCTATTGAATGTCAATAGATAAGAAGGCCTCATCCACCCCATTTTTGCATTGAATAAACAAAGGTCCAGAGGAGTCCAAAGTCTTCCCCCAGGCTTTGAAATGTGAGCCCCTCTAGTGTCTCCAAGACTGTGCTTTCTCCAGGGAGGTTAAGAGGCTACCTCTGGCGGGCTTCCCGGAGGAGCTGGCCACCATCAACGAGTCCTGATTACCCACTGTCCAGCCATCCCACCCAGAAACTGAAGAAGTCCCTATTTTTTTTTTTTTTTAAATCCTGCCATTACCAGTGATATTACCCTCTGGAATCCAAAGGCTGCTTTCTCTCCAAGCCTCCCCCTCCCCCACCCCCCCACCCCTACCTGCCAGGTCCTGTCCCTGAGGACGGGTCACCCAGATCCTCTTCAGACAGCATGTGACTGCCCCACAGACCTGAGCCAGCCCAAGTTTAAACATTTTTACAACAATCCGGGGGTATAATTTTGTATCTGCTGCTAGAACAACAACAAAAAAGGGGCTCACACTTTGTGAAACTTTTTTTTCCCTTTTCTTTTGTGTAATTATTCATTTTGATTGCCTCTTGCAACAGTATTTGATTGAAAAATCAAAACAAACCCAAACCAAACTGTCCTTTCACTACAAACAGTTTGAGAGACTCTAGTGAGGGAGACTGGGCTGGTGTCCAGGCTCCCCGCTGCTGGGTGCTGACACTTTGGCCTTAGGTGACCTGGCTGTCCCGTGAGGCTCTCCAGGTCCTCATCAGTACATGCAGGATCCTAGTACTTACCTCACGGGGCTCCTGTTGGATGGGGATGAGACCACATATGGAAGCCGCTCACATATGGGAGACGCAGCTGCTCCCGCACCCCCCGGCCCCTTCCTCCCATCCCTTCTGCGGAGTCTGGGACATATGTTCTAAGGGACAGGAGAAACCTCGTGACAGACAAACAGATGGAGCAATCATGGCTGGAGACAGGCAGAATCACTGCTCTGAAGAGCCAGAGAGGTAGCAAGCAGAGCTGCAGAGTCCCTTGTGGAGGGACCAAGAGCCAGGCAGAGGTGCTCGGCCTCCCGGGGTGGGGGGGCTGTCTCCCTTAGACCCTGTGCCCCTTGGGGGCAGAGGTCCCAGCTGCAGGCAGCTCCTCAGCCTGGTCCTTAGTTGGCCAGCCGTTGGCACCCTGGCGTCCCCTGTGGGCAGCCTGCCACCGCTCAGGGACCACCAGGCCTACTGAGGTACCCAGTGGGGCCCATGGGGAAAAGGTGTGGGAGCCTGGCGGCTTGGAGTAGAGTCAGTGGGCTGTGAATCCAGCAGCGGGTAGACCGCAGCCTGCCATGCGGGGGACTGCAGGGGCAGGAACAGGCTGCTGGCCCACGTCTGCGGACATGCTCTCCCCCAGACTGGGCCACTGCAGGCTTGGGAGAAGTGGCCGTGGGCTTTGGCCTTGGGGGACACAAACTGGGTGGCGAAAGCAGGAACGAGGAGCTGGGAGATGATGTGGGCAGAGACCTGGGGATACAGCTCCTGACACTTCCCGGGTGGTGGGAACCAGGAAATCTCTGGTCTCCGGCTCCCCAGAGCCTCGTCTTGGGGCCGCCATGGAGGAAAGGAGACAAGTTCACTCCCGGAGGCCTGCTGTGACACCCCAGCATCAGGTACTGTCTTCGACAAAGAGCAGGTGAAAATGAAATCCAAGAAATTGTGTCCGGGACTTAGAGGGGGTTGCAGGCCTTGCCACGGGCATCCTAATACAGCGGGCAGCTGGCCACGTGGGGCCAACTACCCGCACAGCAGGGTCCCCTGAAGTAGGACCCCTGAGGCTCTTCGGGCAGAGCTTCTGTGTGCTGACCACCACCCCCCATCCTGAGAGGAAGCCCCTGCAAAGAGGGCGGAGATGGCACCCCCCCACCCCACTGGGAAAGAAGGTGGTGTGGGTGCAGATTCGATGGGGCAGGAAACCAAAGGGTGTCCTGTCAGATTTCCTAACTATTCTGATGAAGGAAACAGCAAGACCATTTGGGGAGGGGAAATGAGGAGGTTGGGTTACAGGAACTGGAAAAGAGGACTGGGGGTGTTGTGGGAGTGGGAGGGGGCGCTGACTGGGACAGCTCTGACCGATGGGGTGCAGGGATGGGATAGACACCAATGTACACAGAGCCAGCGATCGGATGCCAACAAAGCGCTGAGCGGGTATTGGGCAGTCAGTACCTACTGGGTGACTGAGTGGCCTGTCATCAACCTCGAGAGACAGAAGCGACCATGGGGAAACACACGTTACATGAACTTGGTCAGTTAATCATTCCCTGTGGAGGAGGAAATTTCTCCCCACTGAGTCACACCCCCTCAAGTCCCAGCCTTACCTAGACCTGCAGGAAATAAGCTTGGGGGTTGGCCCACCCCCCGCCATCTTCCCTCTTTTGGGATAGAGATTCAACCTCCTAAGTCTCCCCCAGATGGGCCTCACCTGACACTTTTGGTACCCCCATCCACCCCTTCCCCCACCTGCCTTCTCCTCCTGTTCTCTCCACAGGCATGAACTCCAGGTTCACCCTCACTGGCTCCACTGACCCCACAAAGCCCAGAGAGGGAGGGCCTTGCCTGGTTCCAAGGTGGGACTGAGCCCAGCCCCATGGCAGCCGCCTCACCCAGGGTACAGCGGGGTCTCTCATCGAGATGTCCAGTGGGTCAAGCATGGCTCTTATTGCAAACTCTACACTCTCTCTCCCTCGACCTCACTTTCCCTCTAGGATATGCCCACTGAGAAGAGAGTTGCTGGTCCTCCAGCCTCTGGCAACTTGGCCATGACTTCCTGGTGTTCCCTGGGCAAGGGAGGCCCCCCCACCCGCCGCCCCGGAGACATCTCATCCTCTTGGAGTTGGCTAAGAATCCCTGGCCCAAGGCGGCAAGCCTGGCCCCAATGGTGCTAGGGAAAGGAGCAGAGCTCACTCCCCAAGGGCCCAAGTCACCTGCCAGCCTGGCTGCCGGCTCCCCACCCCCAGGAGCTCTGCCCAACCTGTCCTACAGGTGTGTCTGGCTGGCAGCCAGCGGGGCCCAGTGCCCAACTCATTTACAGGAAGGAAGGATGTAAACAGAGGACAAGGGGCGGGCCGGAGGACAAAGGCGACTCGAGTCTTTTGTTTGCACCTCACTCGGCCCAGAGGCTGCTCACATCACACCGCAGGGGGGCTGACACCCACAGACCTGGGGACTGGACCACTGAGGGGCAGCATGCAGGGCCAGAGCCGTCTGTGCTTTCCCTCCACGGGTCCCCCTTCCCCTCTCCTGGGGCTGCCCTTGGCCCACCTGTCCTCTCTCACAGCCGGGGTCTCAGCCTCAGGTAAGGTCCTAGCCCGCAGCCTCTCTCCAGGACACAGCTAGAGAGCGACAGGGGCTGAGTCACCGGTTTGCCAGGTGGCCTGCCCTGAGCAAGGACGCACTTTTGGCTTCAGCTCCCCATTTCAAGGAGTTGAGAGGAGGTGGCAGACAGAAGGCTGAGGACATCTAGAAGGGCCTCGGCAAGAATCAGCTAGGAACCCAGACAGAAAGAGGAGAGCACTGCTCCCTGCCTCCCAAGGGTGGTCCATCTCAGATGCTCATGAGTACCCAGGAGACATAGGAAATTCAGAAAAATGCCACGCACTCAGCAGACATTTGCTGACTACCTACCATGGTCAAGAACTCTCCTAGGTGCCAGGATCCACCAGTGGACAAAACAAAGACCCTACCTGTCCACATTAGTGTCCACTCTAGTGGGACGGGAGACATTCAAGAGAAATCCATCAATGCACTGTGCATGAAAACACAGCAAGTGAGGAGGAGAATGATGAAGCAGAGAGCTGGGGGAGGGGCGGCCGGGACAGCCTCCCCCAGAGGTTGAGTAAGGACGAGGCAGCTGTCCTGCCGAATCTTGAAGGGAGAGCATGGGGGCAGAGCAAAGAGGCCACCTGAGGTCTTGAAGGGTGAACTTGTATGGCATGACATGGGGGCTTGGAGGTGGGGGAGCTGGTGGGCTGACCCTAATGAGGGACTGGAAGCCGACTGCTCCTACAGGCACCCCCACCAACCTGCTAACCATCCCTCGTCTGTTGAATCTGTGTTGTTCGCCGAGCACGCACACCTGCCACCTTGCCAGAGTGACAGAGCCACCCGCCGAACATTTCCCTAAAGCGACTGGCTGTCCTAGTGCCAGCTCACTGTAGACACCCCATGAGCCACTATGCTAGAGACTTACCCCTAACGGCTACTGGATACAAATGTGGTGATGGCGACATTCCTAAGGAGTCAGGGAGCGCACGGGAGTATGTCCCTAACCTGGTCCAGGGTAGTGGAGGAGGGTGTCAGTGAAGGTTTCCAAGGTTTCCACCCAAAGCTGACCAAATATTGTTCCTTCCTTTGCCCCGTTATAACTCTAGTAGTAGAGGCTTAGGAGAGATGCCATGCTACTCTGCACGCTTTACCTGCGTTACGCCAACGGATCTTATCGCTGATTTCAGGAGGCAGAAACTCTTAGCATCCCCATTTGACAGCTAAGAAAATTAAGGCTCAGAGAGGTCAGCCACTTGCTCAAGGTTACATAGCTTAAATGTGGCAGTGGCAGGAGGGGATCCAAGGTCTGCCTGACCTCCTCAGTGGGTGCTTGCTTGTACCCTATCGCAAGGTGTGGGCAAGTGTACTGCTGATGATTCAAGGGGTACAAGGACAAACATTTCTAAAAACTCAGTAGATGTGCATTCGTTTTAATGCATACCAGGAAAATGGTCACTAGCATGTCAAACCCTTGATGAGAAATAGAAAGGTGAAGTTTCTTTTTGAATTAGATTTATTTACGTAAAAGGGGGAGCTTTTTTTTGAAGGTCGCAGTCCCCTTCTAATTAGACTTTTCTAGGTATCACATAAAAATGTTATGTTTAGGGTGCCTGGGTGGCTCAGTTGGTTAAGCAATTGCCTTCTGCTCAGGTCATGACCCCGGGGTCCTGGGATTGAGCCCCACTTGGGCTCCCTGCTCAGCGGAGAGCCTGCTTCTCCCTCTCTCTGCCTGCCTCTCTGCCTACTTGTGATCTATGTCTGTCAAATAAATAAATAACATCTTTTTTTTTTAAAGGGTTAGGGTTAGGGTTAGATGTTATTTATTTATTTGACAGAGATATAGAGAAAGAGCACAAGTAGGCAGAGAGGCAGGCAGAGAGAGAGGAAGGGAAGCAGGCATCCCGCTGAGCAGAGAGCCCGACGCGGGGCTTGATCCCAGGACCCTGAGACCATGACCTGAGCTGAAGGCAGAGGCTTAACCCACTGAGCCACCCAGGCGCCCCTAAATAACATCTTTTTTAAAAATGTTGTGTGTTGATAAACTAGGGTTTTTTTCTTAATTTCGGTAAAATATACAAACAAAAATTGACCATTCTACCATTTTTAAAAGATTTATTTCTTTATTTGAGAGAGCACACATGCAGGAGGGTGGGGGACAGAAGGAGAATGAGAGAGAGTCTTAAGCAGACTCTGCACCAATGTGGCTCAATCTCATGACCCTGAAACCAGGGCCTGTGCCAAAATCCAGAGTCGGGCGCTTAACCGACTGACCACCCAGGCGCCCCATCCGTTCTATCATTTGTAAGTGTAAAGTTCAGTGGCACAAAGTATGCTCACATTAGTGTGCAATCATCACCCTACCCGACTCTAGAACTTCATCGTCCCAACTGAAACTCTGTCCCCACTAAACAGTGACTCCCCATCCTCCCACCCCCCAGCCCCCACTTACCATCATCTGACCTTCTGTCTCTATGCCCTTGACTATTCTGGGTAACTCATATAGGTGGGGTCATTCAGTCTTTGTCCTTTTCTGTCTGGGTTATTTCACTTATACTATCAAGGGAAGCCTATTTAAAATAGAGGAGGGTGCCAGGTGGCTCAGTCGGTTAAGCATCTGACTCTGGATTTCAGCTCAGGTCGTGATCCCATGAGTTGTGAGGGGGAGCCCTGAGTCGGGCTCCCCACTCAGGAGGGAGTCTGCTTGAGATTCTCTCTCCCTTCCCTCCTGCTCTCCTGCTCACTTGTGTGCTCTCTCTTTCTCAAATAAATAAATAAATAAATAATCTTTAAAATAGAGGAGAACAGGAGGACTGGGTGGCTCAGACTGAAGCGTCTGCCTTCAGCTCAGGTCATGATCTCAGGGTCCTGGGATCGAGCCCCGCATTGGGCTCCCTGCTCAGTGGGAAGCCTGCTTCTTCTTCTTCCCCCCCCCTGTTTGTGTTCCCTCTCTCGCTGTGTCTCTCTCTGTCTAATAAATAAATAAAATCTTTATAAAAAATAAAATTAAAGCAAAATAAAAGAGGAGAATAGCAGAATAAATAAATAGCTTAGTTGGTCTGCAGATGTGGCAATGGCATGGGGGTGAATAAGATGGGGAATTGTCAGGCTGTGAGAGCTGAGGACTTTCCACCCCTCCTGTCTTCAGAGGACAAGCCAGAACTCCATCTGCTATGCCCGGCTGTGTGGGAAACATGTCAGGGACACGAGAAAAAGGAGGCAGTGAAGGAGGCAGAGAAGGAGCCAAGCATAAATTCCTCATGTGAAGAATTAACTGGGCTATTCTGGGAGACTTTGCACTCCCAGAGCCTGGGGATTGGCTGTCCACTCTGTGAATGCCTGATGGGCAGCTGATAGATGGCCCAATCTACAGGCTACATCTGGTTCCACTCCAAGCCTTCTGGTACCATTTTTTTTCACCCATATAACCGGGCAAGACCCAAGCGATAGCATCCAAGGGACTTCGAGCTGGTGCTAACCCAGGTATGTCCAAGACACCAAGTGGAAACCAATGACCGGGAGTCACATAGCTCAAGGATCTGAATTAGTAGGGAGATAATAATCCTTCAGGCAGGAACCAAGCAGACAGAAGACGGGCTGGAAAATCCCCAGGGACTAAGCTCCAGAGATTGCAACAAATGAAAGCATTTTCAGAATAGAGAGGGAGGCCAGATCTTCCCTGAGGGTTGGGGTCCTGGCAGAGTCCGGACCCAAGGTCAGAGTAGGCAAACTCCTAGCACCATGCCCGAGTGAACCAGAAATGTCAGGATGTATGATTTCTCTCTGAGAAACACATTCTTTGTCTGGAATTTTCTAAAAAATGTCATGTACCCTCCACAAGGTGCTTTGTGCTGAGTGGGTGAGTGCCCTTGGGTCTGTGGGAGGGACTACCGCCGTGTCTGTGGTGCGGACCCCTCAGAGCAGTCTCGCCTGGCAGGATCAGTTAGTTTCTGACTCAGGTCAGCTCTAACTAGCAGCCAGACCTCCCCTAGCTGTGCAGCTGTAGGATATCATTCTTTTTTTTTTTTTTAAGATTTTATTTATTTATTTGACAGATCACATGTAGGCAGAGAGGCAGGTAGAGAGAGAGGGGAAGCAGGCTCCCTGATGAGCAGAGAGCCCAATGCGGGGCTCGATCCCAGGACCCTGAGATCATGCCCTGAGCCGAAGGCAGAGGCTTAGCCCACTGAGCCACCCAGGCGCCCAGGATATCTTTCTTTAATTGCACAGACTGGAAAGCCTTGAGAGAAGAGATAAGCCCTGTTCTCTTCCCCCACGGTATCCTCTTTCTAGCACAGGACTCAATGTATCTACCGAGGTGACGTAGCTCATGAAAATCTGTGGGATGAGTCAATGTACACATGATCATCAGCTCTGATATCTTCTATTGAATTTGCATCTTTCTTTACTGTTCTTTTAAAAATATGTGATATTAACATATATGATATGTAAAGATATACAGTGTAAGTACATGCATGTATGTATGTAAAGTATGTGTGTTTGTGTAAACATATAATTTTTAGCTTTATATATCTAGCTTTGTAAACATCTAGATTCTTTTTTTTTTTTTTAAGATTTTATTTATTTATTTGACAGAGACAGAGAGAAAAGGAACACAAGCAGGGGGAGTGGAAGAGGGGGAAGCAGGCCTACTGCTGAGCAGGGAGCCCGATGTGGGGCTCCATCCCAGGACCCTGGGATCATGACCTGAGCCGGAGGCAGACGCTTAACAACTGAGCCACCCAGAAGCCCCAACATCTAGATTCTTGAGAAATTTCTTGAGAAAAAAATTCGCTTTCTAAAATATAATTTGCATCTGCACTGCTGGGACAGATTCTAAGAATCAGCACTTGTCTACCTCAGAAAACGGAACAGCTACACAACAGCCACAGTGTCTCAGAAAGTAGTTTCTCTTTTAAAAATTATAGGAATCCTGAGAAATCTTCTTTTTGAAAGAGGACTCAATTCAGACGTGAATGGAGTTTTCATGGGTGAGGAAAAGAACTCCAGTCAAAGTCCTTTTTATACAACGTTCCCCTTGGGGGAACAACAATTCTTCATGAGAGGAATTCCATGTTTGTCCCCAGTCAAGAACTTTCTGTTCCAAGTTGCTGATCCCATTTCAATATTCTATTTCAATCTCGGGTCTCCTTCTGGGGCGGAAGTACTTTTGGTGTCATGGAGAATCTGAAGAATGATGAAGGGAAGAGAGATGACGTGGAGATCTTAAGTGGTAGAGAGTATGTGTTTTAAGATTTATTTATTTATTTATTGGGCTGGGGAGGGACAGAGGGAGAGGGAGAGAGAATCTCCAGCAGACTCTGTGTTGGGCCCGCTGGGCTCGACCTCACGACCCTGAGATCACAGCCCCAGCCGAAACCGAGATTTGGACTGCCCCACTGAGGTGCCCCATTAAGTGTTAAAAGGTATTTTAAAAATAAATACTCTACATGGTTTAGATATAAATACATGCTTTTTGACAATACTGAATGAATAAAGAACCACCTGAGCCTATGCAAAATGTAAAATATGGTTTGCCATTAGGAAACCTTCCACATCATGTATGTATTTATATATACTGTGGTCACATGTGGTCAAATTACAATGCTCATAAGCAGTAATGCAGGTAAAGAATTTTTTAAAGATTTTATTTATTAGTCAGAGGGAGAGCACAAGTACAGGGAGTAGTGGGTGGAGGGAGAAGGAGGCTCCCTACTGAGCAAGAAGCCTGATGCAGGACTTGATCCCAGGACCCTGGAATCATGATCTAAGCCAATGGCAGACACTTAACTGACTGAGCCACCCTGGCATCCCAGCAATAACACAGATAGTAAAGCAGGGACTGTCGTGTACCCAGCTCTGGCCAAGGGGTTTCCTCTGTCTTGTGCCCTGTGGACGTGCCCTCCGCCAAGCCAGGTCTTTAAGGCTCTGTGCACCCTGGCTGCCGGCCCCCTGGTGCCATTTGCATCTGGTTAACCATTTGCTCTGCTCCAGGGTGAGGTAATCCCGGCTCACTAGGGAGAGGTAATTCCTGCAGCAAACCAGCCCAGCCTGCATCGTGAGGCTGATGTCACCCTGACCCTTCCCGAGGCCGCTACCCTGGCCAGGCCTCGAGTGGGTGGGGAACAGGGGGTGCTTTCTTGAACTAAGGGCGCATTCCAGACTAAAGTCACCCTTTCCCCACCCTAGCTGTCTCGTGGAACCCCCTCCCATAAACCCAGCCCCAGCTCCCAGCACAGCAAGAGGAAGGTCAGAGAGAGAATCTTGGGGCACCTGGGTGGCCCAGTCGGTTAAGTGTCTGCCTTTGGCTCAGGTCATGGTCCTGGGATGGAGCTCTGAGTCTGCTGTCTGCTCGGTGGGGGTCGGCTTCTCCCTCTGCCCCTCCCCCTCCCGCTCATGTTCAGTCTCAAACAAATAAATAAAATCTTAAAAATTTAATTAAATTTAAAAAAAGGAAGGGGGCACCTGGGTGGCTCAGGTCATGATCTCGGAGTCCTGGGATCGAGCCCCCCATCAGGCTCCCTGCTCGGCGGGGAGCCTGCTTCCCCCTCTCTCTCTGCCTGTTGCTCTACCTACTTGTGATCTCTCTCTCTCTGTCAAATAAATAAATAAAAATCTTAAAAATAAATAAATAAAATTAAAAAAGGAAAGGGAATCTGGAAGAGTCCTTCCACCTAATTTGAGGGGACCTGGTGGTGGGGGCAGGCCGTGTGGCAAGGCAAGAGAAGAAACATTTGGACACAATCCGGGAACTGAGGACAGAGCCCTGCATTGGGAGTCTGTAGACCTTAGTCCTGGCTCTGCCATGACCCCAAGCCCCCATCCTTACTCCCCAATAAGGACAGACCAGAAGCTCCTTGGCCTCCTGTCTCTGCTGGTAAGGCCCTAAGTTATGTCAGGTGCTTTACACCAATGACCCTGTTTAATCCTCAGAACGGTCCCAGGAGACGGATATGAGAATTAGCCTTATTTCAGAGGCAGGGAAGCTAGAACCTGCCCCAGGACCACGCAGCAGCAAGGCCGACTGAGGACTCTGCCCCATGCAGGTTGGCTCTGAGGCTCTGAACCACAGCACCATCTTGCCTGCTGTTCCCCCGGTGGCCCTCCCCTCCCTCTGGTCCCCCAGCTTGGCCTCCACACCCTACTCTCCCTCCCTCTGCCTTTTCATACTAATTCCTGGCAAACCCCAGGCCCTGTCAGTTCTGAGAGGAAGGCCTGTGATGAGCTCATTCACACAGTTTCCTCATCCCTCCCAAAACCCCGACAAAGAAAAGGCCACGGTAGCAAAGAGGCCAATCTTTTATCTGTTGATTAGAGCTAAAGGTCCTCAGCCTTGCCAGAGGTCACCAGTGAGGAGGGGGCAAAGACGATAACTAATGGTGATTAATTTCTGTAGGAAGTATGAAGTGGGTCCACTCATTTATTCAATACAATATTTATTTAATGTCTTGTCCACACTGCGGCCTTGTGACAAAATGGGCAAAAAGCCACAGCCTCGAGAAGCATACAGATTCATGGGAGAGAAGGTCAATTGACAAAAAGAAAGAAAGAGACCTGGATATGGTGTGTCTGATCATGATTAATGCAATGGAGAAAGCGACAGAAACGAGAGCAGAGGATGAGGAGTGCCGGCAGGGCAGAAGTGCAGGACGGGTTGCCATTTTAATCAGGGAGATCGGGGGACTTCGCAGAGGAGGTCACATTTATTTATTTATTTATTTAAAGATTTTATTTATTTATTTGACAGACAGAGATCACAAGTAGGCACAGAGGCAGGCAGAGAGAGAGGGAGGGAAGCAGGCTCCCTGCTGAGCAGAGAGCCCAATGTGGGACTCAATCCCAGGACCCTGGGATCATGACCCTAGCCGAAAGCAGAGGCTTTAAACCACTGAGCCCCCCAGGTGCCCCAGGAGGTCACATTTAAATAAAGACTCACAAGAAGTGAGACAGTAAAGCATCTGGGTCTGGAGAGGACTCCAGGCAGTAAGAAGAGGAGGTTGAAAACTCTGAGGCGACAGCATGTTCCAGAGCCATGAGGTCTGAGTGTCTAGCAGAACAGAAAGCAGTCAATGCGATCAGAAAGGTGAGGCCACAGTGGGAGTCTGGCCTCACCTACCCCTGGCAGGACTTCAGCTTCTCCTCCAATGGGGAGGGAAGCTTCAGATTGAGCCAAGGATCCACTTGCTCTCAAGGCTGGAACAATTAGGAGGCTTTGGTGTTAAGAGATCTGGTTGGCAGCAGAGGAGATGGGTGAAGTGGTTGGATTCTTGATGTATTTTGAATGTAAAGACAACAGGATTGCGTCCAGATAGGATATGACCCATGAGAGAAAGAGAGGAGTCAAGGATGATGCTAAGGTCTTTGGCTTGAATAACAAAAAGAAGTTTGCATTTATTATGGAAGAGGTGTTTAAGAGGGAGGTTGCAAGTTGGGTTTGAGCATATGGGGTTGGAGTGGCAAGTAGAGATATCATGGAGGCAGCTGGACATGGGAGTCTGGACGTCAGGGGAAGTCAGGCGTAGATGGCGTTTAATACCATGCACTAAGTAATGTCACTGTGACAGGAAGTAGAGATAGAAAAGAGCAAGCACTGACCTCTGGGCACTCCAACACTGACATTAGGGAGACGAAGATGCACCAGGAAAGGAGTCTGAGAAGGACAGTCCCTGAGGTGGTGTCCAAATCAAGCCTGGTGAAGACAGTGTCTCAAGGAGGAGGACGTGATCAGTGGTGTCATGTCCACTGCTAGATCAGAGAGATCAGGACTAAGACTTGGATTTAACATGACGAAGGTCGCTGAGGCACATTGGTTAGAGCATTGTCAGTGGGGACACCAAAGCCTGACTGAGTTTAGGACACCACTAAGACAGACAGCTCTTTGCCATTAAGGGGAGTAGAGAAATGGGCAGTAGCTAGATGGGAATGTGGGTCAAAAGAGAGTTTTGTGTTGTTGGTGGTATAAGATGGAAGAAAGAAAAGCACACTTACATGGCAATGGGGATAATCAAGAAAAGAGGAACATTTTGAGGAGGGGAGGAAGGATTTGCTGGAGTAAGGGAGAGGGGAGGGGAGATGGGAGGGAATTTAGGGCATGAATGGAGGGGTTGGCTGCAGCCAGGAGCACAGACAGTCCATCTGAAATGGTAAAGGAGAAAGGTAAAGGGTCCAGGCGTGGAGGGTGCTAAGGGGGAGCAGGCAGTGAGAGGTGTCAGCGGTTCTCTTCTGATTGTTTCCATTCTGTTGGCAAAATAGGGAAAAGGGTCCTCAAATAAGAGCAAAGAATGGGAAAGGAGGTGGAGGTGTGACATGACTGAGGACGTGAGATGATCCCCTGAGAGAACAGGAGAATGAGCCAACCAGGGAAAGGCAGAGTAATTGTCGACCCCAAGGCCCCCTTGGGATGCATGATCAGTGATCAAGGCTAGAGTTTCTCATCTCAGCATTACTGACATTTTAGCCTCAATAAGTCTGCTGTGGGGCACTGTCCCGCCTTTAACTAGATACTTAGCATACTTGGCCTCTCCCCTTAGATGCCAGGGCACCTCTCCCCAGTTGTGACAATCAGTGTGCCTCCAGACATTGCCAAATGTTCCCAGATGTGGTGGCAAAATTGGCCCCATGAAGAACCACAGACAGAGACTGAGGACAGAGTGGCTGTTAATCAGCACAGATGCTGATTTGGAGGGACTGAGAGTTGAATTAGATCAAGATGGTGGTTTTGCCAAGTAAGGGGAATGAAGTCAAAGGAGACAAAAGAATTTGCAACATCATGGATGGAACTAGAGGGTATTATGCCAAGCGAAATAAGTCAATCAAAGAAACAATTATTATATGATCTCACTGATATGAGGAATTTGAGAAACAAGACAGAGGATCATAGGGGAGGGCAGGGGAAAATGAAACAAGACAAACCATAAGAGACTCTTAATCTCAGGAAACAAACCGAGGGTTGCTGGAGGGGAGGAAGGTGGGAGGGATAGGGTGGCTGGGTGATGGACATTGGGGAGGGTATGTGTTATGGTGAGTGCTGTGAAGTGTGTAAACCTGATGATTCACAGACCTGTACCCCTAAAGCAAATAATACATTATATGTTCGTTTTAAAAAAAAAGGAGGCAAGAGAGTGCAGGTTCTCTGAAGGAGAGTGATGATAATGACTGAATATGGAATTTAATCTGGGTAAAGCGGGGGAGAGAGAACAGCCCCCACCAGGATTGTCAGGCTACAGACTCCTCAATACTTAGCCTCTTCAACATCCTTTCAGCTTCTACCCACCACCTGTTCCTAAAGCCAACAGCCTGTGTTTTAGGGTTGTTGTCTGTTTTCACAATAGCATCACACCTCTTATTCTGTTCTAGTCCTCTATTGCTGATGGGAAATCACCTCACATCTTAGTGACTTAAAACAACAACCACTTTAGTATTATTATCTTTCATGGTTCTTGGGGCTAACTGAGCTCAGCGAGGTGGCTCTCACTGAGGGCATCTCATACAGTCTTAAGCATATGGTGGCTGCGGCTGAAGTCATCTTGAACTCTTCCTTATACGTCTGGCATTTGATGCTGGTCATCATCTGGGACCTCAGATGGGGCTACTGGACAGAACAGCTCCTTATTTCCTCCCTGTGTGGCTTGGGCTTTCTCACAGCATGGTGGCTGGGTCCTGGGAGCAAGTGTCCAAGAGAATGAACCAGATGGAAACTATATTGCCTTATGTGATCCAGCATCGAGAAGACACAAAGTCTTTCCACGGCATTCTATCCACTGGAGTTACCAAGACCTGACTGTATTCAAGAGGAGGGAAACTACACATGTTTTCAAGTAATTGCACCTAGACTCTCCCTTCACTGAGAAAGCCATCAGAAGAGAAGACCCTCCACTTCCTACATCTACACCCTTCCCTCCAGCCACAGTCAGAGAGGGGATACCTCCCTCCCATCCCACAGCTCGGCCTCCATCGGTGGCTGACTTGGTGTGCTCGCTTGCTCATGGAGTCCTGATCTGTCAGCCATTCTTTACCCTCTCTCTCCCCTGAAAGACCAGGTCCTCATGACATTCATGATTGGGAGCTAAGACTCTGATCTCTGGAGTCAGGATCCTTGGGAGCCGGGTCCTGTCGCATACTTGGCTTTGTTGACACCAGGTGATTATTTAACCTACCTGGGCTTCACTTTCTCATTTGTAAACATGAATGGTGGTCATCCCAGCTTCATAAGATTGCTGAGGTTTAAGATTTTTTATTTATTTATTTGCGCCCCCTCAAGCCCTTAGTTCTAACAAGTGCAGGGTCAGATCACTGCCTATCTCAGCCCATTGGGTTTTTCTCCTGAAGAATGGCAGCCCGAGTCACCCGTCGTTGAGGCAGATCCTGTCTGTTATCCTGCCCCTTAGACATCTTTGCCCATTAGACATCCTGGGATCTCCTGACCCCTTGCGCCTCCCCAAGCCTGTCTCCGCCACCATCACCATCACTCTGGTCTTCACCCCATCAATCTACACCCTCTGCCGCCCTCACCGTCCTCAACCCCCTTTGCGGAATGTTTCCCTAAAGCAATTACGACTCTGTCATTCCATTACCAATACCTCAACCCCTTCCGTGGGTACCATTACCCTCAGGACCTGACAAAGCATTTTATGGTCTACAAACCCTTGGCCTCAATTTTTTTTGCCACCACTGCCCGGAATGCTATGCTCACCCTCCTACTCAATCTCCTACTATTCTCTGTACAAACGGGACCACTTTGTGCATCTTTACCTTTGGACATGATGTTCTCTCAGCCTGGATGAGCCCCATCTCTGTGCCCTGGCAAGTTCCCACCCACACCTCATTCCAGATTCCCTGCTCTGCTCTTTGGTTTCAATATCACTTGGTAACTACTTTCATCACATGAGGAATCCCAGTGTGTGGTAAACACCTGCTTACTCATACGACTTCGTGACGGGAGGAGAGCACCGACCTTGTCTTTCCTTCCTTCCTATCATCAATGTCTGGCACACAGCAGAGTCTTCAGTGAATCATCATTTTTAATGGAAGCGTAATATTCTAGATTGTAAATAGATGAGTCATACTTTAGTTAACTTATTCCAAATATGAGAGGTATTGTTTGTTTTACTTTTTTTTTCAGTTACTAATGTTTATTTTTCAAAATAGAAAAGGCATCTGTCTACTTTTTAAAGAGCACTACAAGGGGCGCCTGGGTGGCTCAGTGGGTTAAAGCCTCTGCCTTCAGCTCAGGTCATGATCCCAGGGTCCTGGGATGGAACCCCACATCGGGCTCTTTGCTCAGCGGGGAGCCTGCTTCCTCCTCTCTCTCTGCCTGCCTCTCTGCCTACCTGTGATCTCTGTCAAAAAAAAAAATAATAATAATAATAAAGAGCATTACAAGGTTATTGTAAAAGAAAATTCAAAAACAAACAAACAAAATTTAGGTGGTACAGAAAGGCATGGAAACAAAAGGAAAAATCATACCTAATCTAAACATCCATAGATGGCCTTGGTTACCAGGCTCCTGCACATCTTTCCAAGCTGTTTTCTACGCATACATACCCTACAGTTATCTACATTTAAAAACCAAATTCGAGGGGCGCCTGGGTGGTTCAGTGGGTTAAGCCTCTGCCTTCAGCTCGGGTCATGATCCCGGGGTTGTGGGATCGAGCCCCACATTGGGCTCTCTGCTCGGCGGGAGCCTGCTTCCCCCTCCCTCTTTGCCTGCCTCTCTGCCTACTTGTGATCTCTCTCTCTGTGTCAAATAAATAAATAAAATCTTAAAAAAATAAAATAAAAACCAAATTCAAGACATACTGTCCATACTATTTTATAATGAAGTTTCTTTTTTTAAATGATTTTATTAATTTATTTGACAGAGAGAGCACAAGAAGGGGGAGCAACAGAGAGAGGGTGTGAGGGAGAAGTAGACTCCCCAGTGAGTAGGGAGCTCAATGCAGGGTTCGACCCCAGGACCCTGGGACCATGACCTGAGGCAAAGGCAGATGCTTAACTGACTGAGCCACCCAGACACCATTATAATGAACCTTCTTAACAGTCGAACACGAGCAAAATGAACAAAATTCCACATTGTTAAATAGTCATATATCATTTTTGATGACTGCGTAGTGTTTCATTGTATGCCTATGGCAATTTATTTAACAAATTCCCTCTCTTTGGACATTTTGGTTGTTATCAAGATGCCATGAACCTCCTTGTAGAAACATCTTTGAACACTTATCTGAGGATTTGCTTAAAACATATTCCTTGAAGTTAAATTGTTGTTTGTACATTTTTAATGTCTTGGCCCGACTGTTCTCCAGGAGGACTGCACAATGTTGTACTTCAACATACAACTGCTATGTATGGGGATGCCAATCTCCATACCCTGGCCAACAGTGCAGATTACTGTAAGTTTTCTCTATGTTAACCTGGGATGAGGGGAGAAATGTTTATGTATCTATTCTCTTTGAGAATATTAATCAGCTTTGAAGCCAGGAAATCCCCCAGATAATCACATTGAAGGTGCTCAGTAGGTATTTTAGGATGAAGGAATGGGTGAGTGAAGACAGAGGCATGGAGATAATACCATACAAGATAAGCTCTGGACTTGGGTCCAACACATGGGTTCAAATCCTGGTTCTGTTACCCAATATTTGTATAATCACAGACTGGTTACTTAGCTTTATTAGATCTTGGTTTAGTCAATTGTGAATTGGAAATCATAATTCCTACTTTGTACGACTACTGTAAGGTTAATGAGATACTGTGTTTTAAAATGATGCTAAAGGGTGCCTCGCTAGCTCAGTCAGAACAACACATGACTCTTGATCTTTGGTCATGAGTTCAAGCTCCATGTTGGGTGTAGAGATCACTAAAAACAAAATAAACAAAAACAGTGCTAAACACAAAACACTTATATACAATAATGTATTCAAATTGTGCTCAAGAGTACTCAAAAGTATTCAATAGTACTCAGTTTTATTTGAGACTTATAAAAAGTCTACTTCTCATCCACACTGAGTCCCATTCCTATTCTGGAAGTAACACAAGTTACTGGTTCATTTTCTGTCCTTCTAGAGATTCTTTCTGTCATTCTTTCTTTCTTGCCACCCCCCCCCCACATGTCCGCACATGTGATAACAAATTATACACATTCCTATTATCCGCTTTTTCCATGTAACCTGTTTTGGAGATTGGTCTACATAAATTTATGCATTCTTTTTAATTCAATTGAGATTATCCAACCAGTACTCTATTACCAGACATTCGCACGTGCTTAAGAGCAACAGCTCCGGAATCGATTGCATGGGTTTGAGCACTAGTTTCAAACTGACTGGCTGTGAAACCTCATAATGGGCCTTTAAGCTCTGCAAGTCTTCTCATCAGTAAACTGGGGGATGATGTAGACCCACTTCAAAAGGTGGTCGTGAAGATGGAGAGTTTGCACGTGTAGAACACTAACAACACCTGACACGTAATAACCCACTCAGGAAAGCAACTTATTTTTTTCTTTCCAGCATTTTGTTATTCTCCCCCAAATTCTGCAGTGGTTACCCCTGTACCAACATGAACATTTTTTCTGGAGGATGAGTCATTAGAAATGGGATAAAGATGCTCTTGGGCCTGGAGAAAGATTCATTGGGAGGCAAAATTACACACATGTGTGCATTTGGGGGTGGGGTCAGGGGAAGGATTTTTTTTCCTGAAAGCACTCAAAGAAATCTAGAACTCCCCCTCAAAGAACCAATATGCACAGCGTCTGAGAGAGGGCCAGCTCCATGTGGATAAAGAATGAGTGGAGGTTACGTTTCCACTCAGGATGTAGCAAACTGAAAAGGGCGTCACTCCCACCCTAGTAACAGTCAGATAATCTATAAGATCAGAGCTTTCCTTGAGCTTATCAGAGAGCTGGGGGCATGGGGCAACCAAGTAACACAGAACCCGAGGACAGACAGGCCCGTCCAAGGAGAGGTGGGATGCAGGAACAGGCTGGCCCAAGGCAAGGCAAGCGGGGAGCACTCAGTAGGCCATACCGGTAAGGAAGAGCTTTGTTGATGTTTTTAACAAATTGCTGAAGGCTGAGTGAGGGCTGGAGTGACAGAATGACAGAGTGACAGAGCTGCACATTCACAGGTGGACTCTTCTCGGACCTCCTAGGGGCTCAGAGGCAAGAGTGGGGGCAGGCAGGAGACGGCAGAGAGCCTCCCTTGGTGGTGGGAGGAAGCCTGTTAAAGCAGCCATTCTGGGGATGGGGAATTTTGCCTCCCAGGGGACATTTGCTAAGTCTAGAGACAGTTTTGGTTGTCACAGCTGGGGGAAAAGGATGTGCTATGGATATTTGGTAGGTAGAGGTCCGAGATGCTGCTGAACATCTTACAACGCCCAAGACCAGCCCCATCAGCAAAGAATTATCCAGTTTACAATGTCAATAGTGTCAACTTGAAGTGGGGTTACTGGTGGGGGTTACAGGTCTCCCACAGCTGAAAGAGCGGCAGGAAACTCTTCCCCATACAGGGTCTGCCATAGACACAAGGCAGTTTGACTCCCACAGGAAGGAGAGTCACGATCATTGAAAAATTCCCACCTTCGAGACCCAAACACACAGGGCCTGCCTAAAATGGAGTCTGGACCAGAATAACAGAACCCTCCTGACCCAAGGCCCTGTGCCACCAGGCTAACAAGCCTGACATAACCAGCAATAGCCGTCCACCCATAGGGGTGATAGGAGAGCACGGAGAGAACCCTCCTGGGCACAGGCACATAGGGGAGGCTGGAAGCGGAGGGCGGAGCAGGAGCAGTGAGAAAACCCAGCACCGAGCCCAAGGTGATGCTGTAGGAACAGGAAGCCAGAGGCACCCTGAAGACTCCCAACCACAGCAACAGCAAAGCTGAAGCTAAACCAGGCTCCTCACCAGACTGGCTCCATGTCCCTAGACAGACAGACAGAAAGACACACACACCCTAATGACCTAGCAGAGAAGGAATACCCATTTCCAGCCATATGTACTATTTATCTCAATCATTACTCTTCTACACAGATGTCCAGCATTTAATAAAAAATTAGGAGACGGGGTGCCTGGGTGGCTCAGTCGGTTGGGTGTCCAACTCTTGATTTTGGTTCAGGTCGTGATCTCAGGGTCCTTGGATCGGGCCCGGAGTCAGGCTCTGTGCTCAGCATGGAGTCTGCTTGTCCTTTTGCCTCCCCCTGCTTGTGCTCTCTCTTTCTCTCTCTCTCTCTCCTTTTCAAATAAATAAATAATCTTTAAAAAATAATTAAGTGAAAATTATGAGACATACAAAAATAATCAAAGGGGAAAAAAAGCCCCACTGCCAAGAAACAATGTAACCAGTAGAACGAGAGTCATAATGACCCAAATGTTAAAGGCTCTAGCAGAAAAGGTAGACGACATGCAGGAACACACAGGGAATTTTAGCAGAGGCAGGAAAATTGTAAGAATCAAAGAGGAATGCTGGAATTGAAAAATGGACACAGAGATGAAGAATGGCTTCAACGGGCTCATCAGAAGACAATATAGCTGAGGAAAGAAAAAATCAATAAAAGAGCACCATAATGTGCTGCGAATCTCTGGACAGTCTTAATCTCTCAGAGCCAAAGTTTTCTCAACATATCGTATGGAATCACTCTTGCTTCTGAGTGACTGAAAGGAAGAAACACCCTGGAGACTTTTTTTTTAAGATTCTATGTATTTGAGAAAGAGGGAGCAGAGGGTGAGAGAGAAGCAGAATCCTGCTGAGAAGGGGGCCTGACCAATGAACTGTGGAGCTCAATCCCAGGACCCTGGGATCATGACCTGAGCCACCCGCAGGCGCCCACCACCCTCCCCCACCCTGAGACCTTTTATTTTATTTTATTTTATTTTATTTTTTTTTTTTAAAGATTTTATTTATTTATTTGACAGAGAGAGATCACAAGCAGGCAGAGAGGCAGGCAGAGAGACAGGAGGAAGCAGGCTCCCTTCTGAGCAGAGAGCCCGATGCGGGACTCGATCCCAGAACTCTGAGATCATGACCTGAGCCGAAGGCAGCGGCTTAACCCA
Organism: Lutra lutra; assembly: GCF_902655055.1. Taxonomy (NCBI): domain Eukaryota; kingdom Metazoa; phylum Chordata; class Mammalia; order Carnivora; family Mustelidae; genus Lutra; species Lutra lutra. The sequence continues at coordinate 41,480,596 of NC_062292.1, read as the reverse complement.
CTGAGCCACCCAGGCGCCCCTGACCTTTTTTTTTAAATGTCTAGAGAGATGTAAATAACAGCCCCTGAATTCTTTTTCCAATCCCATTGATACCTAAATTTCTTTTTCAAAAGGAGAAATGGTTTAATTTCCTTCATAGCAATATATATATAATCTAACTTTTTTCAGAAAACATGAAGTGATTTCTCATCATGCCACCCAGAGAGAGCTATAACATTTTACAAAGGTGAGATCACTCTGTACACGATGAATGTAAACCTGCCTCTCCCCGCTTCACTTCATAATATATCCTGGACAAGTCTATATATCTATAATTATAGCTCTGAAATATCACTTTAATGGCTGTCTAGTATTTGAATAAATCTCTCTCCTGCTGTTAATTTCACCGGTCCTCTTTCGAGTGACACTTGGGTCACTGTTGTCTGTCTGCAATTATGACACCATGAGAGTCCTTGTACATATATATCTTTGTGAACCTATCCAGCTATTTTCTTTGGAAAAATTCTCAGACATGAAATTGCTGTGTGAAGTGGGTATGCATGTTTTTTTAAGGCTTTTAGACAATTTGTCAAATTGCTCTTCAGAAAGTGTCTCCTAATTCACACCTAGACCAACAGTTCATGGCATGTTTGAGTTTATCTTTACATTGTCCACAGCTCTAGACACCAGGAATGTTATTATTCTTTTTCCAGTTTGCTATGTGAAAGGTAGTGTCTCCCATGGTTGTAAGTTTCTCATATCAAACCATCGTAGAGAAGTATAGATGCTTCTGTCTGCATTCTCCATAGAGATTTCAGTTTTCTGAACCTCAGTATTGGCCCTGCCTGGAGCATTTTGTCTGGCTAGACATCAGCCAAGAACCCAAGCTTGTGCTATAAGGACTCTAAACCCCAGCATGCTTTGCAAACCCCTGGGATAGGTGAGGGATGGACCAAAGGATGCTGGGACTTTCCCCTCAGTGTTGAGGCCTGGGTCACTGAGGTTGGCGCAGGTGTAGAGGTGGGCAGGTGAGGCTGAGTCATGCGGGACACTGGGCATGGTTTCCTGGATCAGTTCCAGAGTTGACACAAAGGTTCCAGTAACGGGCAGCTGAGCCGGGCTAGTTGCTGCTGCTGCCGCCCCAGCCCAGCCCTTCGTGTAGGAGGAGAGGGAGGAGGGGCCCAAGGGAGGAGGAGGAGGAGAGGGAGGAGGGGCACAGCACTCCCAAGGGATGGCCCCATGAGGATCTCAAAAACTAAAAACTCACTCTCCATCCTTCCCGTAGGATCAGGAAGTCCCTGAAAAGCATTTCTAGGTGAATCCACGCACCCCCTCATCCCAGGTGGGTTTGTAGATTGTAGAGCCCTTTCAAAGCATGCATCTAATGGTGGGATTTCAGGCACTGGTCAGCGACATCGGCGTTGCTTGGTGCCTCTCAAAACAGAGTCGGTTGCAGGGTTGAGAGAAAGTCAGGAAGCCAGGGTTCAAATTCTGATCTCTTCAACTTACTGGCTCTGGAAACTTGAGCTGTTTCTGAATCTCTCTAAAGCCTCAGTTTCTCTTCTATGAAACGAGGGGCTCATCCTACCTTGCAGACTTGCTGGGAGGCTCATGTCCATGACTTTGGAATTTCTCGGGCTCCAGACCAGGCTCTCTACAATCCCTGGGTGACCTCTTCCCAGCCAGGTCCCCTGCACCCTGCATGGAGCCAGGCACTCAGCAGACGCTCCTTGAACACTCACTGAGAGCATAAATGAATGTGGTACATTAAGCACTCACTTGGCATATGGCTTGGGGCCCTTGTCGACATTAATCTCAGGTTCTGCACTGTCATGCTGTGTGACTTCGAGCAAGTCACCTTCCTTCTCTGAGCCTCCGCTTCCTCACCTATAAAATGTGCTTGTTCGTCTGGATCTTGCGCTCTATTTTACAAATCACTGGGAGATGGTTATGATGTAGGGACTAAGGGCACTGTTCTTCCTGAAAAGAGGTGGGTTGAGGGAAGAAATACTAGAGGGAGAGCTATTGCATAGTAATAGATAGGCATAATAATAGAGCTATTGCATAGATGAATGAGGTCATGCCAACTCTCCTTCCCACTCAGCAGGGAGAGAGCTACCTAGATGGGCCAAGGTTGCTGAGCAGACCTGGTATCTTTGGGCACTCTGGGTTAAGCAGCCGTGCCCAGCACAGAAGGCCATAGCTGACACTCCAGTGTGCACGAGTGCCCATTATATCCATGCGCTAAACTGGACTTTAAAAAAATGTTCTTGGGACGCCTGGATGGCTCAGTTGGTTAAGCAGATGCCTTCGGTTCAGGTCATGATCCCAGCGTCCTGGGATCGAGTCCCACATCGGGCTCCTTGCTCGGCAGGGCGCCTGCCTCTCCCTCTGACTCTGCCTGCCACTCTGTCTGCCTTTGCTCCCTCTCTCGCTCTCTCTCTCTGACACACACACACACACACACAAAAGAAAAAAGAAAAAAAAATGTTCTTGGAGGTAAGAAAATGTGAGACTTCTAGTGAGTATCAGAGGACTCTGTTCCCCATCCCAGACCCTTATAGTAGAAGGAGCTGGCTGGGTTTCTATATTATTTTTGTTTTTAAAGATTTTATTTATTTATTTTGGGAGAGAGAGAGAGAGAGTGAGTGTTGGTGGGGGGAAGGGGCAGAGGCAGAGGGAGAGCAAGAATCCTCAAGCAGACTCCTTGCTGAGTGCAGAGCCCAATGCAGGGGCTCTATCTCACGACCCTGAGATCATGACCTGAGCTGAAATCAAGAGTTGGATGCCCAACCAACTGAGCCACCCAGGTGTCCTGGGTTTCCACACCTGTGAGCACGACTATTGCTTGTGCTCACCCCTTCCCCCCACACCACACTGCCGTCATGCATTTACTTACTGACATCCTCAACAACCATCATTTTGCTGGGTGGAGGGGTACACAGTGAGCTCCCAGTCTGGGAGCAGCAGGTAGGGGGTTAGGTGTAGATATTTTCAACCAGCGGTTGAAGGGGTTGAAGACTTCCTGCCTCTGAGGCTACCCAGATTTTTTGTGGCGGCTGTATGGTGGACTGGGGAATATACAGGGGACAGCCGGATCTTGCTTCTGCAGACTGCGGTCCAGTGGGAGAGCTGACTCAGTTCTGCCAGATCTTCTGATTTCTGTTTCTTTTTTTCAAAGATTTTATTTATTTATTTATTTGAGAGAAAGAGAGAGCATCCCCGCTGAGCAGGGAGCCTGACGCAGGGCTTGATCCCAGGACCTGAGACCATGACCTGAGTTGAAGGCAGACACTTCACCGACTGAGCCACCCAGACACCCCAGCAAGGGTCCAAGTTTTCATTTTGCACGGGCCCTGCAAATTATGCAACTGGCCCTGAGTGGAGGGAAAGTCTGAGCCCATCTGGTGAGGAGAAAGGGCAGAGCAGAGGGCAGGAAATGCTTCAGAAAGGGGGTCACCTGGGGAGCCTGGGTGGCTCAGTCAGTCAAGCATCTGACTCTTGATTTCAGCTGAAGTCATGAGATCAAGCCCCAAGTTATGCTCGGAGCTGGGCGTTGGGCCTGCTTAAGATCTCCCCTCCCCTGTGAGCTCCCTCTCTCCCTCTCTTAAGGAAAATGGGGGAGGGGCACCTGGGTGGCTCAGTAGGTTAAAGCCTCTGCCTTCAGCTCAGGTCATGAACCCATGGTCCTGGGATCAAGCCCTGCATCAGGCTCTCTGCTCAGCAGAGAGCCTGCTTCTCCCTCTCTCTCTGCCTGTCTCTCTGCCTACTTGTGATCTCTCTCTCTGTCAAATAAATAAATAAAATCTTAAAAAAAAAAAAAGGAAAGTGGGGGAGGGGGTCAGTTGTTCCAGAGGGAAGAGGTGAGCAGTGTGACAGCAGGGCTCAGGCAGGGTGAGCCTGGGGGTTTAATCCACTGGGGGGGATGTTGAGGCTGTGGGTATGAGTGTGACTATGACGTGTGTGGGAGTGTGTGTGTAGTGGACATGTGTCAGTATGAGTGTGACTAATGTGTGTGTGACTGTGATGTGCTGTGATGTGTGTGGGAGAGAGTGTGTGTGCAGTTGACATATGTCAGCGTGACTAATGTGTGAGTGTGTGTGACTGTGATGTGTGAGTGTATGTGATGTGTGAGAGAGTGTGACTGATATGCAACAGTGGGTGTGGGTGTTACTGGGATATGTGAGTGTGCACGTATGTGGGGTATGGGAGTGGTGTGGCTGTGTGAGACCGCGGTGTGTGTGAGAATGTGTGTGGGGCGTGGGGTGTGCAACTGTGTATGAGTGTGTGTGAGAATGTGTGTGACGTCTGTGAGTGTGGGTGTGAGTGTGTATGTATGTGTGAGTATGTGACAGTGTGTGCCTAGGGGGAGGTGGTGGCCGGGCAGGGAGAGGCAGGTAGAGTCACCGGGCAGTTTAACAAATATTTATTGAGCACTTTCTGTGTGCCAGGTGCTGTGCAAGGTGCTGAGATGAGTAAGCCTGGCCCCTGCCTGGAGGCCCTGTCAGCCCCACAGGGGAGAAAGACTTGGAAACAGGTAAGTGGAGTAAAAGAACAGACTGAAATAAATCCTTCACAAAACTACAACAAGTTTACCCAATTCACCCAGGAGGGCAGGGAAAATTAGATTTCCCCAGAACTGGGGGAGGGGTAGGCTGTGGGGAGAATCCGGGAACTCTCTCAGGGAGGCCCAGGGCCAAAGCCTGCCCCCCCCACCTGCCCCCAGCAGACACACCCAAACACGGGAGGGGTGACCTCCCTCCGACCTGCCCTGCAGCACACCCGGTTGCAGAAGCAGATAAGAGGTGACCAGCAGCCCTGGGGCAGGACCTAAACAGCCCAGCCCCACCCAAGGAGCCGCACACCCCTGGGCAGAGACGGGGCCCATCTCTGGAGTGGGTGGGTCAACTCTGGTTTCAAGTGGCTCCTGAGCTGGTGAGAGTTGGGGGTATGGGGGGGGCTGACACCTGATGGAGAGGACAGCAAGGAGGGGGAATGAGAAAGGCCAGGCCTGGGGTCTGTGTCTGGGCTCTGCAGTGTCCTGAGACCTGAGAGGGAAGAGGGTGGAGAGCGATGCTGGGGCAAAAGACATCTTGAATAAGAAACATGTCCCTCAAAAAAAAAAAAAAAAAGAAGTCCCTTACAGGGAGCAGCGGAGCCCTCTGTGCCTCCCCAACGCCAGGGCTGCCCAGGCGGCCTCCCAGTTCCCCTCCCAGCGCCGCAGCATGGAGCTACTGCCATCCGGGCCCCCACAGAGGCAGGAGCCCTCAGATCTGGCTCACCTGGCGGGGAGGGTGACCTTGGACCAGCCACTAGCCTCAACAGGGACACAGGGATGCCCAGTCTCCTCAAAGGGCTATGGTGTGGATAAAATGAGATAATGGGATGAGGAAAGCACCTCATAAACAGAAAATGGCAGGACAAAGGTCGAAGTGTAGTGCTGGGCCCAGAGCCATCTCCCAGCCCTTCGGCAGAGGGTGAAGGGGCCCCGGCCCCAGGGTCCCAGCTCCTCTCCCCCTCAGACCCTCTGGTGCACACCCAGGGCTGGCGACTCCGTTTTAAAACTGAAGACACTGACAATCGGGGCAGTGTTCTCTGAGTCCCTAAGGTTCGGCTGGCACTCCTGGCTAGGCAACTTCAGGCGACCAGGGTTACCTCTCTTTAGGGTGTAAGACCCCCCAAAATAACATGGGCTGAGAAATTAGCACAGTGCCTAGCATGTCTTCATTTCCAAGAAATGAGGTCATTCTGAGGCTAAGTCGCCGAAGGCTCCCCAGCTGAGAGGTGGCCTGACGGGCCTGGACGCCAGGGCTATTTGAGGCTAACCCCTCCCCTTACTCTCCTCAACTAACTTGCCAGTACAGCTATAGGAACACTTTGCCCAAAATGGCTCCAGAAGATTCCAGCATCTGGATGGTGACCCCACCATCCTCTCCAACTTCCCTACTTTCCTTTTTGCCAGTGTTTCTCCAGAGCAAGCCCATCTTCCACACGTCTGGTTTTCTAAGCTCCCTTCCTTACCCGCGACCTTCAGCGAATAATCTGGTATTTCTAAGACAACTAAAGAGCATTCCAAACTTACAACATGCCTTTTTAATGTGCTCTCTGGAATCTGAAGCCTTAAACTTAAGGAGCTTTCCAATGGAAGATACCCTTCATGAGGAACCAGACACCCCCTGTTAGCAAAACGTCCTCTCCAAGAACCTGTCTGCAGGGTCACTGGGGAGACAGAGTAACACAGTTCTGGAATGTACTGAGGATTAAGTCGGAAGAGCCCTAACCCTGGGGACACCCTCAGGGGAAAAGCTACTGAGCACCAAGGTGCTGTCCTGGCAGCCTTGGGGGAGTCACTGGCCCTGTTGAACCTCACTCACCTTCTGCATCTGTAGAATGGGAGGGATAAACCTCCCTCTCCCTTTTTGGGAGAAGAGGAGGTGGGCTGAGCGGCGGTCTAGCACAGTGCCTGGCGTACACTAGGCTGGCAAACATCTATCCCATCCCCCCTTCTTTCTCACCAAGTACTCATCTCTGTTTTGTTTTCTCCGTTTATGGCCAACACGGCTGGAATCCAAGGTGTCTATTCCGCAAGGTTGGGTAGCTAATTCTAGACTTCTTAGAGAGCATCGGCTCCAAACCCCAGCCTTACAGCACGGAAGCAGGCTGGGAGGGCTGACCTGACCAAGGTCACCGAGCCAATGTCTGGCGGGAGCAGCCGGGCCGGCCTGGTGTCCGGCTCATGCCCTTGCTTGCACAGAGCCTGGGACACTTTCTCAGTCTCACCTTGTTTCCTTTGCTTGCCCTCCAGCCCCCGGGGCGGCTTGTCTGTAGAGCCAGCTCTCCTGCTCTAGGACACCTGTCCCTACCCTGCAAGCTGGCCTCTGCCTTCCCCTCCAGCCGGGTAACCCGCCTGCTCTGGCCCCTTCCTCCAACCCCGCGGCCTCATCCAATCTGGAGATCCAAATCTCAGTACACAGGGAGCAAAGACGAAGGTTAGAAAAAACCCCAAAGACTCTTTATTGGAGGTCTCTGCCTCCATTCACAGGAGAGAGGAGCCAGGAGCCCCATCCTGAGGGTCATGGCATCTCCCTGCCCCTCACCGGCCCTGCCGAGGGCCTAGAACAGTCTGACCACGAACACGTGGTGGGAGAGGAACAGGGAGGGGAATGTCTTAGAAAAAAATAGATCTCTATGTACATCTGACATATTTATAGCACATAAATTAGGGAGTGCTCCGACCCCTGCCTGCGGAGTCCAAGCACTGAGGTGGAAGCCAGTCCAAAAGCCGGAGGCAGGAGGACCCTGCCCAGCCCCCTCTCTCACGGCGCCCCTGTTGCTTCCCTGGGCCTCCGTGGCTCAGTGCAGGCCTCTGGAGGTGGAGGGCATCGTCTGCAGCTGCTGTCTGGGTGGGGTCTGAGGAGGCACCAGGTAAGGGGAGTGATGCTGGCCCCTGTGGTCAGCCGACAAGTCACCTCAAACCCCAGGGCTCGTTATTCCAAGAGCAGGGCGGAGAGGAGAGGCCACAAGCCTCGGATCCCAGGATGATGGCTGAACAAGGTACCAGAACCTCAGCTTCTCTCTGTGGCCCGGCCCCAGTATGCCCGAATGGTGAGGGCCTGGTGGTCGTCCCAGGAGGGGCTGCAGGCCTCAAGTCCGTGGGTTCAGTCCTGGGTCCCGTTAGGACCCTCAGTTCCGACTCCCAGCAACCTCCTCCTCCTTCCAGCCGCTGGAGTTTTTGCCAAACTTGTAGACCAGCCGCCGGCCATCCACCCGCTCCAGGATCTCCCGTTTGTAGTAGTACCTGCGTGCGGACAGGGGTGGTCAGAAGTGCCCAGGTACGGGGCATCCGGGACTGCTGATGCCCTCCCCCTACCCCAGGCCCGTTATCCTCGCAGGGCCTGGCCCACTGGGGTCCAGCCTGAGCCTGACCCACTTCCGGCAGCTTTCCTCTTCTTTCCTCCCGCCGTCCTTCCGCCCGTCATGGCACCCTGGCCTAGAAGGTGTCCACGGTCCCTGATGCCACCCATGCTTCTGTGGCTCTTATGGCTCTGCCCTGGGGCTTGATCATGAAACCAAGTGGTTTTAGGGCTGGAAGTGACCTTAGTGATCGTTCAGGGGGACACTGAGGTCAGACATGCAATTGAATCGACTCAAGAGGGGGAGAGCCAGGTTCGGTGGAGGCCTTGGCTTACGCTCTTTTCACCACAGAGAACTTTTCTCAGGACAAGCCTTGCAGATAATGCAAAGGAATGTTGTCAGAGGGTCCCCTGTGTTTGCCCTGCCAGCCTACTGCTCTCTCCGTGTCATACTTTAACCCACGAAGTAGGCAGCCACTGTTCTCAGCAGACAGGACTCAAACCCGTCAGGAGGGCGGCGGTCAGAGGGTGCCGGGGGAGCGGGGACAAGCCATCCCGGCAGCTCCCGCGGGGGCCGGGCGCCCACTCACCTCATGGCCCTGCTCAGCTTCTCGTAGGTCATGCTGCTGTTCTTCTTCTTTTGGCCCCAAAGCTGGGCCACCGCCTCTGACCGCAGGAACTTGAAGACGCCCTCTTGCCGGTTCTCCCACTTCATGAGGCCTTCATTGAGCTCCGGGTGGATGAGGATGTCCCGGATAAACTCCCACAGGTGGGTGCCTCTGGGGGCTGCAAGGCCGGAGACTTTGGTCAGAGGCCAGGGTGGCCACTCTCTCCTCCAAAGGTGGTGGGGCCCCCGCTGGGCCCAGCACGCGGCCCATGCACGGGTGGCTGTGCCGCACCAGGCCTGCTCCCCTCCCGCCTCCCCCACCAGATGGGGACTGCCCCTCACACAGCACAGCTATTTTATGCTCAAATATTGATCCTGTGTCTGGCTGGACTGGACAGTGACTGAGACACATGACTGCCTGAAGGAGCCCACTGTTCGGTGGGTGCCACCATGAGAAAACAGACACACCCATAGGTGGTGAGAGCTTGGCAAGTATGGGACCAGAGAGCTGGCCCTGGCCTGGGGGACGAGGGGACAGCTTTCTGGAAAAAAGAGTCCCCTGAAGATAAGAAGCAGCCAGGCCCAGTGTTGGGGAGAAGGGAGACTGCCAGCACAAAACGGAGGCAAGGAGCCGCTCAGGGTCACATCACCTGGCGGTTCCTGGCAGTTCCTGGCGGTTCCCAGCATCTGGCTGGTGCGCACTGGGGCCTGAGGCCTGCCGCGGGGGCACGGTCCTCTGCCCAAGCCCCTGTGGCCCCGCAGGCCCTCCCAGCACCCACCAGCTGCCCCCTCACACCACTGAGGGTGTCCCGGCAGGCAAGACAGAGCAAGTGCAGAGAGAACTAGAGTGGGTGGGCTGGGCACCTGGGCTCTAGTCCCTCGGGCCTTCTTCCAGGGTCCTCAGTTTCCCCTCATCTCCAGGACCACCGACCCAGGCTCTGCAAGGAGGTGGTGACCAGTACCACACAGCCTCAGGCCCTGTGCACAGCCATGATGGCGGGAGGGAGGAGCAGTGTGGACAGCCAGCGAACACAGGAGGAGAAAGCATCAGCGGCACCCCCAGGAACCCGCCCGGCCTCAGAGTAAAGGGGGTGACCCCAGGAGCTCACCATGTTTGCTCTTCTTGCCCTCCAGACACTCCCGAGACTCTTTGCTCAGCTTTCGGGGCCGACCCCGTTTCCGCTTCCCATGCTTAGGATCTCCCTTCTTATAGTCGGGAAAGCAATCTAAGACAGGGGAGGGGCAAGGTCAGGAGGGGAAGGAATGGGGCGGGGGGGACTCAAGGGGTAGCTCTTACCCAGGAGGAAAACCCTGCAGGGGAGCAGGGATGAGGGGAAGGACCAGCGCCATGGACACTGCCCACTGGGACACCCCACGGGACCAGGAGGCTCCCTGCACTCACCCCTAGAGAAGAGTTTGCTGTCACTGGAATCCAGGTCCACGTCACTTCCACCGGAGTCTGAGGAGTGGGGGCTCTGGGAAGTACCGGTCCCTAGGGGAGGTGGGGTCCGAGTGAGTCCCCCTGCCAACCCACACCTTCTGGGGGATTGGCTGCTGGGAGTCTCAGGACACACTGCCCAGCCTGCTCCTGTTCCTCCCAGAAAGCCTGGGCTCTCGTGCAGGGAACCAAGAGCTGCGGGGCATTTGTGGGGGAAGGGAGGCTGTGGTCCAGAAGAGGGATCTCACCTGCTGTGGAGACATCAGAGCTGCCGGGGGAGGGGGCTCCTGGGCCGTAGCTGCCCGGGAAGTAGGGGCTGGCCTGCCGGCACTCCTCCAGCATCTCCTGGCTGAAGGGGCTTCCCTGGTCTGGGAAGAGGAGGTAAGGGTTCAGAGAGGGCTCAGAGGAACAGGCAGGGACACTAGGCTCCCCAGAGGGCCAGTGACCTGCTGTTTTTCCAGTTGGGGGAAAGTCTGGAGACAGAGAGTCAGCTCTAGTGCTCTGGGGAGAGGCAGAGATGGGATAGGACAAGCTAGGGAATGATGGAGAAAATGAATTCTCACCAAAGGAGCCGAGGGGCTCCTGGAAGGCCGTACTGTCCTTCTCAAGCAGCTCAATGATCCAGCTGAGTTCATCAGGAAAGCTGGAAGCTGATTAGGAATCGAGGAGGGGTCAGAGCCCTGGCAGGCATCCCACTGCCCCCTCCCCTCAGGGCTTCTTTCTCTGTCTGTGCTCATTGGCCTGGGGCTCCAGGTCCTTCCCACAGCTGTGCTGGCCTCGGCCAGGGGTGTGGGCCGGTTCCTAGGCCAGCCACCCTAACTGAGCGGGAGACAGGCAGGAGGCAGGCCTCCCCCTCCAAGTCCTGGGCTCCCAGGGGCGCTGGACTCACTGAGGTCCCACAGCTGGGAATAGAGTTGGTCCCCCAGAGGCCCGAAGACCAGCCGCAGGTCCTCGGGGGCACAGTTGCAGAGCGTGGCCCCGTCCATGTCACACCGTGAGAAGTCGATGGAGCTTGCGTCGTATTTGTTCTTCTCCACTTGGTAGCTGATCCAGTCCAGAACCTGGGCCTTTGACCAGAACTGGGGTTGCTTCCCTGACCAGCTGGCCTTCTCTGCAAGGGACCGCGCAAGCGTCAGTTCAGCCGGAGCCACCCGGACCCTCGCTGCCCATCTGGGCTTCCGTGTGCATCCCCCCTGCCCCCACCAGCCCAAGTCTCAGAGACCCTGCCCAGCAGGGGGAGCAGGGGTGGCAGTCACAGCGCCCTCGCCCAGCACCTCACGGTCGCTCACTGCCCCTCAGCCTCAGTACCTCAGCCTCTTACAAGTCACCCCAGCCCCTAGTGCTGGAATTTGCTGCGGGGGGGTGGAGGGGACCCTCGTCCCTGCCTGACTTCCCCATTTATCTAACAGGCTCCTAGAGGGCTGTCTTTCCCTTCCCCAAACACCCCGCCCCACCTGCCAAGACCCACCTGTGCCCTCCAGTGGCATCTGAGGGTTGCCCAGGGTCAGCACCAGGTCATCAGCCCCAAAGGTGGCAGCAGGGGGGACAGAAGCCAGAGCGGGGTCCTCTGCGCTGTACATAGTACTGAAGTAGTTGCTGAAGACGTTGCTGATCTCACAGGCTGCAGCCATGAGGCTACCTGGGGACAGAGGCCAAGGCTGGTGAGGGCCAGGGTCCTCCCCTCATCCTCCAGCTCTTCTGTTCCAGCCAAACCTGGGCCAGGAGGAGCCTCAAGGGGTGGGGGCGGGGCGCATGGTGAAGGTCAATATCTCTTTGGATACCCCCTCTTCATGAAGGGCTCCAAGACCGCAGAGCCTGCTATGGGCACCAGGTCTCCTGCTGGGCCCCCTCCTCAGTACCCCCCATCCCTGGCCCTTTGAGTCAGACTGGCAGAGTCAGGGCCACTCTGTCCCTCCCTGACACCATGCCTCTGCGACCTTCAGGGCACTCCCACCGCCCGACACTCCTGCTCAGGGGCCCTACAGGCGGAGCCGCTGCAGGTGGGTTAAGAGCTATACGTCCCCTCGACCCCTCTCCGGCTTCCCAGGGCCCAGGCTGGGCAGTACGACAGGTGGTGGTCCTACCTGAGGGGCGGAGTGTGGGTGTGGCAGGCAGGCAGGACTAAGGGACAGCAGGCAGGCGAGAAATCCAGGAGGCAAAGAGCTGCGCCAGGTAGCCACTCTGAGGAGTCTAGCCCGCACTCCCCTCCCGCCCTAAATAGAGGCCTGTGGGAGCTCCTCCCCTAGCCCAGGCCTTTATAGCGCGCCTGGCGGTAACCGGAGCTGGTGGCTCATTGGACAGAGGGGATTTCCTGGCCTTTAGACTGGGCTTCTGGCCCCAGGTGATTTGCATATTTTGTGCCACTTGGCCCGGATCCTGGCAGGCGGTGCTGGGAAATCAGGCCCGGCTGGTTTAATGATTGTCAGAGTCTGTCATCCCGCACCCTCTGGGGTTGGGCACAGGGCACTGGCCTGGGCGGGTGGCAGGAGTCGCGGGGGTAGGCATCTGTACTTTCGGCCACCCTCTGGTGCAGGAAATTCCTCTGGGGGGCCAGGCCTGGGATGGGCTGGAAGGGGGGAGGGAATGGGGTAGAAGCGGGGAGGAGGACTGCTAGTCCCCAAAAAGGTCTGAGGACAAGGGGGCCTAGCAGGGAGAGCAGATAGTGGGGTTGAGGGAATTTTCCTACACGCTCAGGATTCCTGCTGGAAGGCTCTCCGGACACTAGGCAATATTCATGGGCTTATATGGTCTAGCCTCGGGGCCCCGGTGTCCCCATTGTCCCCAGTGTCCTCTGTAGCCTGCTTGCTGGCATCTACTTCGGTGGTAGTCTTGACACGCTTTGCCTGCCCAGACCCCATGCAACCTGCAGCCGCTTCTGGAGAGACCTGGCTCTTCCTCTGCCCCAGCCGGAGCCCTAGGACCCTGGTGGCAGCTGCAGGTGCTGGGATCCACATGGCGGTGTTTGTCTCCCCTAGTCTCCCTGCCCTCGGCCTAGTTGACCTGTACCTGTCTGCTACCCTCTAGTGGCCAGAAGCCCGACTCCCTGGGTCCTGGCATTCCACGTAGAAAATGGAACGCTCAGTGTTCACCAGGCACATGTAACATAGTCTCCAAAACAAAACACTGTAAGGAATGTGTGATTGTCCCCATTTTTTTATTATTATTTTTTTAAAGATTATTTATTTGACAGAGATCACAAACAGGCAGAGAGGCAGACAGCGAGAGAGGAGGAAGCAGGCTCCCTGCCAAGCAGAGAGCCCAATGCGGTACTCGATCCCAGAACCCTGAGATCATGACCTGAGCCAAAGGCAGAGGCTCAACCCCCTGAGCCACCCAGGCGCCCCAATTGTCCCCATTTTAAAACTGAGAACATCCTAGCTCAGGTTGGGGTGGGGTGGGGGGGTTACATGACTTGCCCAGGCCACCGGAGCTGGTTAAATTGGTTAAGTGGCGGGGCTGGGGCTCTTTCCTGATAGCGGGCGTGTCCTGGCTTCAGGGTCCTCCCGCTCAGCGGCTCCGCCAGCCCCGAGCCCTCCCCTTGGGCACAGTGAGTCCTTTGTGTGTGAACAGAGACCCCACTGGAGACAGGCAGCCGAGGACGGGAAGAGGAGGCGGGAGACCTGTGTTCAGGTGACTCCCCAGCTACGTGATTCTGCTTTTTTCCCCATGGGTAAAAACAAGGTTGTTTGGACCTAATATCCCTAAGGTCTATTCCAGATCTAGTTTTTTATGCATCTAAGATGTAGGATCTGAGTGTCTCCTTCCGCACCTCCTTTGTTAATGCCACAACCCTGGGTGGTTCGTGGCCAAGCTTAGCCTCGGTGGGTGAAATGGCTCCAAATCAAACAAAACAAAATGACTCCCCCTCCAGAGCTGCCCCTTCTTTATCCTCTAGAGCCAGATGACTAAGAAGACCATCTCCCGGAACCTTCTCTTTGTCCCTGAAAGTGCTGGGCACCTAAGAGCGGGGCCCAGGGTCAGGGGCCCCTCCACTGGGCCAGGGGTGGCCGAAGAGCCTGGGGCTCTGGCGGTAGGATTTTCCCCAGCCCTTCAGGGGGCCTCCCCCAAGGAGCCTGAGGCGGGCACACCCTCCACCCAGTCACTCACCCTGGAATGTGGGAGAACCGGCTTCTAGCCCCAGGACGGCTCACATGCTCCCCTGCCCTGGGGGACACCTGGCTCAGGCTCCAGAGGGTGGGATGAGAAGGATGTTTGCCTTCACGGGGCTTCACCAAAGAAATGGGGCTGAGATAAGGAATCCCTATATGGGGGCGCCTGGGTGGCTCAGTGGGTTAAGCCTCTGCCTTCGGCTCAGGTCATGGTCTCAGGGTCCTGGGATCGAGCCCGGCATTGGGCTCTCTGCTCGGCAGTGAGTCTGCTTCCCCCTCTCTCTGCCTGCCTCTCTGCCTACTTGTGATCTCTGTCTGTCAAATAAATAAATAAAATCTTTAAAAAAAAAAAAAAAAGGAATCCCTATATGCTAGCGCCTTATCTCCAAATATTAAGGTCTTCAATAGCCCAGTAATGGGCGATTTTATGGAGGGTAAGCGGGAAAGATGACAGTCTGAGGTCAGTACCTTGGAGGTGGAGTGGGGAGAAGGTTCTAGGATAGCGGTAGAAGAGCTGTGGAGTAAGCCTCCCCAATACCCTGCCAACGGCAGGAAAGCCCGTCGGCCCTCCCCATGAAGCTTGCTCAGACAATGGCACAGCCTCATCCCTGGGATATGGGATGGCAAGAGCACTGTCTCCCAAACCTATAAAGGGACAGGCACACCCAGCGGGACTGTTGGGTGGCAAAGGTGGTGAGCAGGACAGGCACCACAACTGCAGATACCCAGGCTGTGCACAGTGAGAGGTCCCAAAGTTAGTGGGCTCCGAGAGTGGCGGCCAGAGGAAGAGCTTCCATGGTGACCCTGTGCCGTCACTGTGACGATTATACCATAGGTTTTTGTGCAAACAAGGCAAGACAGCCCCTGGTGTCAGAGCTGATAAGCCAGACACCGAGTTGGGGAGTAGGCGAGGCATCTGGGTAGCCCTAAAATCAGCCTTGCCTACAGCATATTGACAAAAACATCCCTGAAAGATCTATGGAGACAGTCTGCCATCGAATTGCAAGAGGAGATCCTACAACCCTGAATCCCTCTCCTCAGACCCCAAGTTCCCTCGCTGCTAGTGAAGCTCCTGGTATAGCAGGGGACGGAGGTCCTCACCAGCCTGCCACCTGCTCAACGGCCGTTCCCTCTCCTCAGACCCCAAGTTCCCTCGCTGCTAGTGAAGCTCCTGGTATAGCAGGGGACGGAGGTCCTCACCAGCCTGCCACCTGCTCAACGGCCGTTCCCTAACTCTTGCGAAGTAAGAGCGAGAACAGATCTCTCGAAGCCCCGGTGCATGGAAGGCAGGAGGCCTGAATGCATAACCTCAAAGCCAAGGACATGGCCACACATGGAGACTTGGTCGGGAGTGCCTTGTACTGAAGAGAGGCAACTTAAATATATTTAAATATTTCTTGGTGACCCTTCCCTCAAATCCAAGCTGCTAACTGCTGAGATTCCCATGCTGAAACCAGGAAATCAGAATGCAGTGCCAAGTTCTAAACCCACTCTATTCCTTATCCAGGATCAAAGTAGGTGGGGCCCAGTGAAGGATGGTGAGAAGGGCAGAGAAAAAAACATTAAAATACCATTTTTTAAGCAATGGAACACATGAAGAGGAATGGCACTACAGGCAGGGAACATAGCTGCCTTCACAGAAAACTGGAATGAGGTTCATTTGCTATAAGTGGGCTTCGACAATACTGCCCTGTATTTTCCCATCTGTAGGTGTGGGACCCCCATCTCCTATGTCTGGGAGTTCCCTGCAGACAGAGAAGCACTGTCAGCCTCTGGGGTGACCCCCCCCTTGTAACCTTCTTAGAACATCTGTCCGCACAGAGGACACGTGTAGAAGTGGAAATTTCATGGCCACTCAGGTCGTAACTCCAACTTAAATACTTTTCACTTAAAAATATTTATTAAAATAAAGATTAAACCTGAAAAACATGAGTTACCAGAATACAGCCCTTTGCATAGTACTTCAAGAATCAGAGAAGGGGAAGAAAGGGGAGGGGAGGAAAGGGGAGGGGAAGGAAGAGTAGGAGAGGGAAGGGGAGGAAAGGGGAGGGAAGAGATAAGAAAATCCTCTCTGCTCTTCCCAGAGAACTGGGAGGAGGGAGAAGACTGTTCGCCTTCACCAAAGCCGGCAGCCTACACTGAGAGAGCTGTGGAAGGTTCTCCGGTCACAGGACTTACTGATCCAGAGAAGTTTCCACCAGAGCAGAGGCCCAAGAGTCACAGACACCAAGCCCTGAGAACAGATTTTCCGAAGGGTGTGTAAACTTCAGGAATTTGATTGGAGAACTGGAATTTGGGAACAGTATTCTGAAAGCCTGAAAAGTCAGAAGAGGCAGAAGCCATGCCCAGGAGCCTCTAACTGCCCTTAGGCGCCACAATCTGCTGGACGTAGCTGACAACATTGCTGTGGAGCTGGGGGGCAGTGGCCGCGAAGGTCTCCTTGGCAAGGGTCTGGGCTACCTTGCTGCCAGCCATCATCGCGTGGTACAGTGGAAGAGTGTACTTCTGCTTCCCCTGCAAGAGACACACATACCCACGGCCTGAGCGGCCTGCTCAGTGAGTCGGCACAGCCCCAACCCCAGGGTCACCCTAATAGCCGGCCTGCTCAGGAGCCAAAGGGGATGTGGCTATCAGGGCTGGAACGAGGAGGGTCCCAGGCAGGCATGCTCTTACTCTGGTATCTTCTTGGGGGCCAAAGATCCCTGTAGGTAGGTCTTGGTATCCACTCCAATCCATGCTAGCACAGGGGTGTCTACACTCTTTTTTTTTTTTTAAGTAGGCTCCTTAGAGTGGAGCCCAGCACAGGGTCTGAACTCACGACTGAGATCAAGACCTGAGCTGATAGCACATTAAAACGGAGGGCCGCGTAAGGCCCAACTGCAGGCAAGCACCAGAAAACCCACAATTGTCAAATTTGCACCAATGTGAGAATGCCATGTCACAAAGCTCCTCAAGTCCAGAGACTTGGAGAAGCCTAAGGAGGGCTCAGAACTCCTCCAGACAGGAACGCAGCTCCCAGCGCCAATAGAGGGGGGCATCTGAGTGCTGCTTTGGACCCAGCCCCGTCCTGCCCCAGGCTCGGAGGCACTCCAGCCCTTCCCCAGCAGGACCACTGCTGGCCTCGGAGCCCTCCCGGGTGGTGGGCTTCCCTAGGAAGCAGGCACCTATGGCCTTACCCTCCACTCACCTCTCTTGTCCTTGGGCCCCTCCTTCCAAGACCAGCCCTCAAGTCCCGCTTTACCCTTCTTCCCAGTGTGGGGTTAGCTCTGACCAGCTTGGGGCCTTCAGGCCTCACCAGGTCATCTGCAAAACACTTCCAACCCTGGAGGCTTCTCCCCGCCATGGCAATCCCTCCCCTGGCCACACTCAGGAATAAGACTGCTGAGTGGGGTCCTCTCCCTTCCCCTCCGCCCACAGGACTATGCCTTACCGGTGAGGCGGCCCACTGTGTGGGCCTGAAGGGGTCGAAGAGTTGGGGGTTCCCTACCTGGCTCTGCAGGAATTCCTTCACCTTCCAGAAATCCTCCTGGTAGTCATTCTTAAGGACGATGTGGCCCCATCGTAGCCGGAGCTCTGCATTCTGGGAGTTTGAGATCTTTGGGTACGTCTCTCCAAGTTTTTTCACATTCCCTGAAAAAAGAAAATGGGTTTTTAAAGGCTGTGTCATCAGAGCCACGACCGCGTGGCTACAGGCCTACAGGCCCTCCCGAAAGCCCCTGCGATAACGTCAGGGAGGTTCCCGACCCCCCACTTTACACTCCTCCTGCTCATCTTATGCTCCGGGAGGGAACTACTGCCTGACCCTCAAGCTCACCTTCACGTCTAAGGCTCTTCCACAAAACTTCCCTTAATGTGATTACAGACCTTCTGTCATCATCCCACTTACCTTTCAGGTAATCTCCCTAAAACAGCTGTGACCGCCCAGCTGCTGAGAACTATCTGGGCTCTCACTTTTTCTCTTTCCAGCACCCCTGGAGGAAGGTTATTCCTGCCTGAGCGGCCACACGGCAGTAGTGGTTGAGACCATCCCGATCCCAAGCCCGCCACCCACTGGCTCTAGGACCTATTTCATCTCCTGTTACCTTCAGGGTCACCGTCACAGCCCCCAGGCATGAGCGGTTAGGAGGACTCAAGACTTCAGAATCACGTGCAGAGCCGGAGGGCGCAGTGAGCACTGGGCTGCAGGAGTCCCTTCCCCCCACCCGTGTGTGGGACTCCCAGCAGCCTTCGAGGTGCTCCCTGTGACGTGCTTGTGACCACCTGCCAACACCCGGCAGTCGCCTGGGGGTGAGCATTGCAACGGCCTTCCTCTGGGTCTCCCTCTTGCCCCTGACATCAAGCTCTGTACACACGGAACCTTGATATGCTGCGTTCATTTGCCCCACTTTTTCTTACCAGCGGGGAGAGGGGATTTCTGGAGGATCTTATCGAGGAAATAGACCAGCTGGTATGTCTTCCAGGTGGAAATGGCCACAGCTTCAATGGCCTTCATGTCCAGCTCCTCGGTCTCCCACAGCTGGGCCAGCTCTTCAGCGGGCTTCATAAGTGAGTCGCCAGGGGAAAGGTCAGGGAGGTAGGGGGGCCAGCCTGGGACATTCAACCACCGATCAAACTCAAAACCTGTTTGGTAGAAGGAGAGAGGGGGCCATCGGAATTCTCTGGCAACGTCAAGGTCAACTTGGCTCCAGCAACACCCATACCTCAAGCTCCTGTCTGCCTCTCTCGATCCCAAACTGCTTCTCTGATTTTAACATCACTTTCCCACGCGACTACCTGCTCCAGCCAGGTCCCACTTCCATGGAGGCCCACAGACTGTTAACAAGGGCCCGGCCCCTTTTCCTACTGTGACACTAGATCTCAGTCAATTAACACTGTGCTACCAGAACCAAGTGGATAAAGGCTTTCCTAGCTTCAGTCAAGTTCACGTTCTCCTTCAGATGAGCAGAACAGCGTGGCGTCAGGGCTCCTGGGCCCTGGGACTGGGCTACCCGGGTTCCTATCCCAGCCCTGCCATTAACTAGCTGGGAGGCCACTGGCACATTACTTCGCCTCTCCGCGCCTCCCTTTTATCTGTAAAATGATAAAAGGCAGGGTGAGAGGCCCTGCATTTGTTGGCAGTGGTGAGGATTAAGTAAGCAAATACACAGTGTGAGTTTAGCAGGCTGCCTGGTGCGAAGGGAGCACTCAGTAATTATTAACTTCCATCAGCCACGGAGTCTCATGACCTTGAAGTGGGAGCCTCCAAGCAGAGAGTAGGTGCTCCGGGCCTGACCAGCCCCGGCTGTCAGGGGAAGTGACTTTACCAGACCAACCGTGGCCTGACTCAGAGTGCCCAGCACGGGTGGGGTATCTCCAGCAGGCAGCCTCGTCCACGACAGGCCACTGTCTACTCATAGGGAGCGGGGCCTCCCAAGCTGAAATCAGGGCAGCCACTGGGCTTCTCCTGTACTCCGAAGGCCACAGAGGCAACTCCACGCTTGCAAGCTGGGGCGGCTGCTGGTCCTGCGGCCCTGGGTCATAGCTGGGGCGGCTGCAGCTCCCGGGGCAGAAGTGGGGGTTTGGTCATGTGTGTGTAGGTTTGAGGAAAATGGAGACAGAGAGGAGACACTGAGGGGAGAACAGTGGAGAAAAGGAGGCTGGGAGGAGCTGAGAGAAATCATTCTTGTGGAACAAGGCCTGGGACCCTGGGCGGGTCTGCGCCCCTAGGTGCCACTTACTGGAGGACTCAGATTTCACGTTTCCGGCCCCGATCTTCGTCTTCCTGGATGGAAATTAGACATAATTCTCTACTATCTCCTAGTAGCCTGTAGGCCAGCTCCTCTGCTCACCTGGAATGGACTCCACTCTCCTTTTCTTCAGCTCAGGGAAGTATTCCAAGTAGAATTCTAGAAAGTCCTCAGCTACGATACTTTGGAATTTGAATTCATTAACATAGGCCTGCAGGGAGGGAGGTACTTTTCAGTCATTCTGGATCCTCTGGGGAGAACAGTCCCTCGGTGCCTTGGGTTCTCCTCCAACCCCCTGTCCCTTCCACCCCTGCCTCTACCCCTGGACTCTGGCCCAGCTGGCTTCTCTGCTCCGCCTCCTTCCCCCCTCATCTCTGAGTTGACTATACCTTGAGAAAATTGTCAAACTGATCCTGATCACCCACCAAGTGGGCCAGGTATGAGACAAAGCAGAAGCCTTTCTCGTAGGGGGTCTCGTTATAGGTATCATCCGGGTCGACACCTAGCAGAGAAAGCAGACACTTGTAACTTGTCACTGTCATTGTTCCTCTCCAGCTCCAGATTCTACAAGTAATTAGGGAAGAGATCAGACTTCAGCTTCCTTGGGTTTGGCAAAGGCCAGGAAAGTCTCCAGATCGACCACGGCCTCTCTCAAGCGACTTCAAAGTTGATCTTAAAGGGTCATTAACTATGGCCCTAATAAGAGGACAAAGAACCAGCCTTCCAGGGGAACTGGCAAGTTTCCTTATTCCTGGGGTTGCTTTGCTCCATTGGGTTCCATGGACTCTTAGGACTGAGCACAGGGCTTGGTGCCTCTTCTAGGCCAGTCGGTCACCACCTACACTCAACTGCCCCTCCCAGAACAACTGGTTGTTTCTACGAATGGTCTAGACCAAAATAAACTAATGACCAGGCTACAAGAAGTTCATTTTCATGGTCATTGGCATCAAGGAACGTAAGCTTAAATCACACAGACAGGTTTTAGATTAGTCATACATGGAAATAAAGAAAAATGTCAGAAAATAAAAACACATGACCTTGGACAAGTCATTTGACTTGTTGGGCGCTCACTCACGTCTTCTGTAAAATAAGGCTCAGGCTCGAGCTACACGACTACAGTTCTCACTTGATAGAAAAATCACGGCAAAGAGCCCTGGAAAACGACAGGGGCCCGTACATAAAACTGGAAGGAACTCCTAACAGACTGGAATGGCTTCGGTTGAGTCTGCCTAGAGGTCAGGGAATGGCTGAAAAGGGCTCTGGAGGGCTGCTGCTTCCCAAGGAGAGTAGTCAGGGAGTACACTGATTAACATGAAGCTCAAATAACTTGGGCCTCCAAGCTCAGTGCTGGGAAGTGGGTAGTAGGACAGAGGAGTTTCCCGGACCTGGTTCGATCTTCACGCGGAGCTTGTTGAGTGGGTTCTCCTCGCCAGTGATGTCCATGTGTTGCCGAAGCAGAGCCCGCCCAGTCGCAGCTTCCAAGCATGTATAAGCAGAGCCTGGGGCAAAAAGAATCAATAGGCCTCAACTCAAGAACACCACCCCCAAGAATAATTTCCGGACGAAAGAGGGTGTGCTGCCCCCTTGTGGCCACAAGAACCATGACAGATAGCTGAAGATTCAACTCCTCACCCCCCTGGGGACGCCAGGGCAACCTGGCCACAGAGAGCCCGACTCAGCCCCTAGCTTCTGGTTGCTCCGGACTACAAATGACTCACTTTGCTCTGGCTGTCGGTCTCGCCCAGACATGATGAGGGAATCTCACCTTTTCCCATGACTGTTATCTTTCCCTATCTGTATATTTTTATTTTTAGAGATAGTAATTTGATCTATAAAAGCAAACTATTTTTCATTTGATCGTTCCAGTCAGACAAGAGAAACTGTCACCCCCAATTTTTCTAGTGGTCTCTACATCTCATTCTGGCTCTAAAAATGACCAAGGGAATGGTGGAGGGAAGGGGGCCAGGTTTTGAACCAGCCACCTCTGCTGCTCACAGGGTGTTCTGCCTCTGGGTGAGGTACTCAATCTCTCTCAGCCTCAACTTCTTCATCTGCATAGTGGGCTGACAACATCTGCTTGGAGGATTCTTAGTGGCTGGGTAAGATATCCACAAACAATCTCTTATTCCATATACTCTGGATGAAAGCATACATTTGTACCAACTTTCTGGGAGGCAATGGACAATGTGTGCTAAAAAACCTTTAAAATGTTCAGATCCAGAAATTACATTTCTAGGAATTTATCTTCCCTAAGATTGTCTTAGATATGCATGAACATTTATATGTAAAAATATTTGTCAAAACATTCTTTGATTAGAAAACTGAAAATAGGGTGCCTGGGTGGCTCAGTGGGTTAAGCCGCTGCCTTCGGCTCAGGTCATGATCTCGGGGTCCTGGGATCGAGTCCCGCATCGGGCTCTCTGCTCAGCAGGGAGCCTGCTTCCCTCTCTCTCTCTCTCTCTGCCTGCCTCTCCGTCTACTTGTGATCTCTCTCTGTCAAATAAATAAATAAAATCTTTAAAAAAAAAAAAAGAAAAGAAAACTGAAAATAACGGGGGCGCCTGAGTGGCTCAGTTGGTTAAGCATCCGACTCCTGATTCCGGATCAGGTCATGATCTCAGGGTCATGAGATGGAGCCCCCTGTTGGGCTCCACGCTGAGCATCGAGCAGGGAGTCTGCTTGAGATTCTCTCTCCCTCTCCCTTAGCCCCTTCCCCTGCTCACACATTCTCTCTCTAAAAAAAAAAAAAAGAAAAGAAAAACTGAAGATAACCTAACAACTAGAAACTGAATATGTTAAGAAACATCCGTACTATGCAGCTATAGAAGAAAATTTAATGACTTGGGAAAATGTTCATTAACTTCATTAGGTTTTAAAAAAAAAAAAGGCAGCTGGAAGGTTTGATGATTCACACACACATAGGAAAATGTCTGAAAGGACAGGCGTCGATGATCTCTGAACAATGAGACTGTGGATAAACCTACTGTGTGTTCTTTCTCATAGAAATCAAAATAGATTTTCATGTGAGAAATAATAAAAATAATACATGTTATATTTTTAAAGACCTGATATATAGCAGGTTTTCAATGACACAATGTTGAGAAAATATTTTAAAAGCACACCTGGGCTCCATGTGGGGTTCTGTCCCCACCTGCTAAGTGGCTTGGGCAAATTTCTTATGCTTTTTGAGTCACGGTGAACTCATACATAAAATGGAAATCCTATCTGTTTCATAGGGCTACTGAGAAATTGTTAAATGAGGTATTTTTAATAAGGTGCCTGTACAAAGCTGGTAGGTAGGTGTTCAAGAGAAGGTAATGATTATAATGATCTTATGATTCACTTGTAAAATTAACTAGCCATGTGGGTGAATGACCCTGGGCAGCTCTCCCCGAGGGGTTGCCTGGCTGAGCACCGAGTGAGGTTTCAGCTTAGCTGAGGGGTCCTTTCACTCTCGGGCCCCTTATCAGTTCATGCCACCAACACGCAGTTTCTGGGACACTCCCCCCCCGCTGCCACTCACCACCAATGACTCAGTGCCATGTCACGCCGTGGGGCTCATCCACTCAGAAGGGACTCTTGTCTAGAGTTGGTCCTCGCTGGCCTTTCACCAGAGCTTTCTGCACCACTGCCCCTCCCTTCATGCTCGCATGTGTCCTGAAACCCCGAAGGAGACCACACAGCCTCGCAGATGAAAGAATGAGACGCGGGGTCCCTAGGAGAAGGCCGGCACCGGAGAGCTGGCTTACCAAAGAGGACAGTGGAGATCCTCCTCTGGGCATACATGGTGAAACCTTCATTGAGCCAGAATTCACCCCAGTTGGCATTAGTGACCAGGTTCCCGAACCAACTGTGGGAGATCTCGTGGATGATGACGTCGGCCAAGGAGCGGTCCCCTGCCAGCAGGCAGGGGGTGACAAAGGTCAGACAAGGGTTCTCCATTCCTCCAAATGGAAAGGATGGTGGCATGAAGAGCAGGTCATACCTGCCAAGAGAGCAAGAGGTCACAGACAAGTCTCGGCTCCCCAGGGCAGAGACCCTGCCTCACTTCCTCAGGCAGGGCCCTCAGCCCTGAGAGACACAGCCACCGAAGAGGTGGCACCCAACCCTGGGCCCAGCGCTGAAATGACACCCAGCCTTCTCCATCCTCCAGCCAGGTTGCTGGGACCTCCTTTTCACCAGGTTTTGCTCTCTTGGAGGTGGCTCTCGGGAAGCTGCTCCCTGTTTTCCTTCCAAGCAGGGTATGGCCGTATCATC
The DNA here is from genome assembly GCF_902655055.1 of Lutra lutra. Taxonomy (NCBI): domain Eukaryota; kingdom Metazoa; phylum Chordata; class Mammalia; order Carnivora; family Mustelidae; genus Lutra; species Lutra lutra. The sequence continues at coordinate 41,456,627 of NC_062292.1, read as the reverse complement.
AGCTTTGTCACGGTTAGCTCACTGATGGCTCGCTTGGGGTCACAAAGATCTAACAGACCCTCTGATCCGAGGAGGCTAACATGGGAGTGTGTGGCTGCGTCCAGCAATCAGAAAAGGTAAGTCACAAATGTCCCCTGACAGCGTTTCCCCATCTCCACACTCAGCAGCTAGAAGGCCCATTTTTAACACTTCAAGAACCTTCTCTCAGGGTCCCCTCCTCAGCAACAATGAAGGAGGCCTGGCTTCACCCTTCCTCTTCCCCTTCCTCCTCTCCTCTACTTCTGGGATTGGGGAACTTGGCTCTAGGAGACAGAGGAGGAGAAGCAACACCAGAAGGAAGAAGAGGAGGAAACCAGGGACTCAGCTTAGCAAAAGACATTGGAGTCAATGTGATACCACACCTTCCCCAAACGTAGGGTCCGAAAAGTTTCTCTCCTGTGGCCAGAAATTCTTCTATCACCCCGTTGTACTCCTCCTTGGCAGCCTCAATCAGGCAGGGCTCGGCCCACACCCGGCTCCTAAAGGCAAGAGCACAGAAAAAGCAGACTGGTCTTTGGAGACCTATTGTGGAGACCTGATCCCAAAAGCACCTGGAGAAATGTGGCGGTCTCATATTCGAGCCACATGAATGTGACGGCGTGGCCAGCCACAGAAACAGGAGGTGCGAGGTCAGGTCGCCTGCGCGGGTCTGAGGCTGCTTGCCACACCTGATGAATGAGATCCCGGCGCCGTGTTGTGGCGGAGCTGGCTCCCGTGCACAGCAGGCTCTAACTCACAGCACTGTCCTGTTCTGTCTCCAGCAATGAATGTGACCTTGCAAAAGTCACTGACCTGAGCCTCAGTGTGCCCATCTGTAAAGTGGGTGGGGAAGATGAAAGAAGACTGCATGTAAGACAGCAAAGGGGATGGGTTCCGGGTGAGGAGGAGGGAAGGCTTCCTCTCTGCCCCTGTGGAAGCTCAGGAAATATTCTAGCAGGAGAAGGAGCAGGTACTCCCCAAGGAGCAGAAGCAGGGGCCTCGGAGTAGAAACTGTACACGCAGGGGAGGAACCACCAAGAGTCTGGACTACTGGCGCGCTCACCGTCAGATCAGGGCTGGGGGCGGGGAGGCAAGGGCGGGTACAGAGCCCTCGACACTCCAGTCACAAAGGGCCCGATATGCCACGTGACACAGCTGGCCCTTCAGAGCCATGACAGTATTTTATTTATTTTAAGATTTTTATTTATTTATTTGACAAATAGAGAGACACAGCGAGAGCGGGAACACAAGCAGGGGGAGTGGGAGAGGGAGAAGCAGGCTTCCTGCCCACAGGGAGCCTGATGCGGGGCTCGATCCCAGGACCCTGGGACCACAACCCGAGTCGAAGGCAGGCGCCTAATGACTGAGCCACCCACGTGCCCCACAACAGCATTTTAAACCAGTAAGTGGTGGGCGCCTAGGTGGCTCAGTGGGTTAAGCATTTGCCTTCAGCTCAGGTCATGATTCCAGTCTCCTGGGATCGAGTCTCACATTGGGCTCCTTGCTCATCAGGGAGTCTGCTTCTCCCTCTCTCTCTGCCCCTCCCCCCTGCTCGTGCTCTCTCTTTCTCAAATAAATAAGTAAACCACTAAGCGGTATTATCAGAGTGAGTCCTGAGAGATCACTCTAGCTGTCGTACCAGAAGGTACCTTTAAATTACAAAAGTGAGTGCATATCCCCAAGAAAAGTACGGAGGAGAGGAGAATGGGCCCAAAACAGAGTCCTGGACAGCACCAGCACATGGGGGCTGCTGGGCAGAGAAAAGCCCACAAAGGAGACCAGAGAGGACGAGCCAGGGGGTCCTGGAACCAGGACAGAATTGTGTCATGGAAGCCAGAGGAGGGTCGAGAGGCAGAAGGAAAGTGCAGAACACCAAAACAAGGATGGAGGAGAAGGCAACGTGCTACACAAGTTGAGGCCAGTGGCTCTCTCACTGCAGGAGTTTCTGTGGCACAACGGGGAGAGGTGCTGGGTTCCCACAGGTCCAAGCAGTACATGGAGGGTGGGCAGGAGAAATGCTACTCTTGTAAGAAACTCAGCTAAGTAGGGAAGCAGAAGGTCATGTGCTAGGAGGGAGCATGGAGTCAATGAGCATGTTTTCTGCTTTGTTTTTGAGCTACGAGAGACTGAAACATGGTTAGGGTTGGAAGGAAAGAGCCAACGGGGGAGAAGGCTGCACATTTGAAGAGTGAGGGGTAAACAACAAGACAAAGCCCCACCAGATTTGGGGAGGGACCGAACCAATGATGGCTCAAAGGCAGAGATGTGGTTCCAACAGAAGCATGGACATCCCTCTTTGGAGTTCAGAGGGAGAAAGGGAAGGACGACAGCCGATGAAGATGACGTTTTACATGGAAAACAGGAAGCTGACATAAGTGTATCTGACAAATTAAACATTCTCAATAAAGTAGGAGACAAGATCTTCTGCTTGGAGGGAGGGTCTGGTGTCTGAATAGGAAATTTGAAGGCAAAAGTCTTCCTTTAAGGAGAGGGAGCCAGGAAGATCAATGAAACGACTGGTGACCAACACTGAAGGCGACCAATACTGAAGGCGTATCTGTAGTTGAAGACAACCTTTGTTCGTCCCACTGAGCCACCCAGGCGCTCCAAGCTACTTTAGCTTGCTACAACTAGAAGGCAAAGCCTAGGCTAGACAGATGGCATCCAAGATACTTCCTCTAGCACAGAGATTTCTGTCAAAAGAAACTGGGATATTCTCAGGCAAGCTGGAATTTTATCACCAGCAGTCTAGCACGATAAGGACTGGATGTGCAATGGAAATGCCCGGGTTGGCGTTCCAGCTCTGCCAGCAACGTGACTTTGTACAAGCAATGCCACCAGAAGCCTCAGTTTGCTTATCTGCGACAAGGAGACAACAGTAACCCCCTCAGTGAGGTTATGTGAGGGTTAGAAGAGATTATACATAAATCAGGACTAGAACATGCCCACTAGCTCTTGTACCCGGGATTTTCCTCCTGTGTTAACAGGGACTGGGATTGGTGGCCAAGTTTGCCAGAAGAGCCTCTCATCTAACACAGCTTCACAAGATCCTAAGATGTTCCCTGCGAGGCAAGGACTATCTACCTGGGAAGAGAGGGAAGACGTCATCACCAGTTAAATAATTCTATCGCTTGGACTAGTATACTGTATTGTCTTTTTATTACAGAAGGCTCAGAAAAAAATCAGTATTCTCTGGTGCATTTAGAATATTTTTTTTCTTTCATTTCTCATTAATAGGTCACACTCTTGGGCATCTGGGTGGCTCAATTGGTTAAGCATCTGCCTTCGGCTCAGGTCATGATCCCGGGGTCCTGGGATTGAGTCCCGCATCAGACTCCCTGCTTCTCCCTCTGCCCCTCCCCCTGCTTGTGATCTCTCTCTCTCTCTCTCAAATAAAAAAAAAAATAAATAAAATAAATAGTTCATACTCTTATTAACAGAACCTTAGTAAGAGTAAATACTCTAAAATAACCTTCCTTTACTTATCTATTTTCCAGTCAACCGCAACAATGACGCTCCTCTGCTTACCTACTACCCTATCAGAAAGACTGACCTTCATGACAGGAGAGGTCTTTCAGGACAGGTACCATTCTGAGTGTGTGTGCTGGAGGCAGATGCCAGTGGCATCCCATCTCTCATTCTCGATGAAGCCCAGGAACGAAGATTCATGATCTGAGCAGGGCTACTGAGCCCAGCTATGAGGTCTGATACTCGTAACCAATGCGGTCAAGGTCAGCACCGCCTCCAGGACTGGAGAGCAGGGTGGCAGCGACAGAGCCGGGCAAAGTGCCACAGCTTTACTGCCCAGCCTTTGGGCATTTTACCACAGGATTACACTGTACCGGCAGATCGTAAGAGAGCCAGGAGAAACCGATACTCCCGGTCAAGTTTCTGTTTGCAGGAAACCTTACAAAATCCTTATTCATCTCCATTAAACTCATCTAACTTCATGGAGGTATCTCTGCCACCATGGGTTCAGGTGTACATATCTGCAGAGGAGAAGGAACTCCCACTCTCCTCTCTAGAGGCCAACAATGAGATCAAAGTGTACATTTCCGGGAACTATGTGCTAGAGAAAATGGGGCGATTTGGTACAAAGATTAAAAAGCAAATATAATTGCTAGAGGGGAATTCAGAACTAAAAGATCCTAACAAAGATGAGTCTTCTAGAACTGCTGCCTCGGTGCCAACCACAGGCTACAAGGTGGCCCAGGACAGGAGCTCCTGCCACTCGCAGGACTGATTACCTCATTCCAGACAGCAGGATGAGAACTGGAGTGGGGCAGAGGGGGGAGAGCCCATCCTCCCTCTGTACTCATGCCACATGCTTCTGGGCTGCGAACAGGCTGTCCATTCAGAGAAGTTTCGAGAGTGTCCCAAGAACCATCCCAGCTGGGCCAGTGGTCAGAGGCCTCCTTGCCTTGAGGTCAGTCTGACCTTGCCTGTAGGGGTCTTTGTCTCCTACCTGGGTCCAACTTCCGCCGACACCAGATCTCCAATGGCCAAAGCTATCAGATAGGAGGGGATGGGATGACACATCTCAAAGAAGAACTTATTCGGACCTTTCTTCTCCCAGGTGTTAGCACTCATCACAGCTGTGAAGCCATCTGGAACCTGACAACAGAGGAAGCTTAGAGGAGATTTTTATCCAGAGAGAGTGTCCTTTTGATTCGCTGGAAGAACAGCATGGCTGGCAACCTGCATGGTGACAGCCACCACTAGGAGCCTGTCTTGGAGGACACAAAGGTTTCAAGAGACTGAACTTGTGCTAGGCTGATGGGATTTAGCAAAGATAAAATATTTGTAGATGGAGGAATTTTGCAGATGTACCACTGGATGGATGTTAACAACTGAGCAGCTGAAATGTGAAGAGATAGATCTAAAATTTTCAATCCCAAGGGCAGGTTCTCTTAACCTTAATCCTCTTACCTCAACAAGAGCTGAATATGTGCATTTCACTGCAGGAGTGTCGAAGCAAGGGAAGAAGGCCCGGTTCAGCACAGCCTGACCCTGGGTGTAGACAAAAGGCTTCTTCTTTCCTGCGGTCTGCTCAGGAGCCAACCAGCAAACCTAAGAGAACAGAACATTTCAAAACTGACACCCCCTACTTGAGCTCAGTCCAGCCAGAGAAAAGGAGTTGGCTGGCCGGGGAGAATGTTAGGTAATCTTTACGATCCTGCCAGCAATTTGGTCCTGACTAGGAAGTTCTCTCCTACTGTGTATTTAATCCACCCTGAAACCCATGCCAAGGTATTGACATCCACCTCCCATGGTAGAAACACCACAAAGGCTCCATCTCTCACTGTATCCCACTGGGTATCTTAAGAATTCCAGACACAGCCTCTGACCCTGGCATCCTCTCTTCCTCCCCTGAGTCCTTCACGGTATAGTAGTTTCTCATTAAAAATCAAACAAGGGGCGCCTGGGTGGCTCAGTGGGTTAAAGCCTCTGCCTTCTCAGAGTCCTGGGATCGAGCCCCACATCGGGCTCTCTGCTCAGCAGGGAGCCTACTTCCTCCTCTCTGCCTGCCTCTCTGCCTACTTGTAATCTCTGTCTGTCAAATAAATAAACAAAATCTTAAAAAAAAATTTTTTTTAAATAAAAATCAAACAAGAACCAACTGAGCAGCAGCTGTATTTGAACTTGAGATAAGAGCCACAGAAAAGCAGAAGGAAAGTGGGAGGAGTCTCCATTCTGAACAACGTTCTCCATTCCTGAAACTTACCCTTTCAGAATAAATGTATTTTTCCATCATAGGCATTGGCTATATATTATTTAAATTTCTTTTTTTTTTATTATTTAAATTTCTTTGGAAGATTTTATTCTTCAGCAATCTCTACTCCCAACATGGGGCTCAAACTTACAACTCCAAGATCAAGAGTTGCATGCTCTACCGACTGCGCCAGCTGAGTCCCCCAAACTATACATACTTCCTACATCGCTCTATCTTGAGGGAGCAGAGGCTATGTCAGCACCAAATGCCACTTAGAATTTAGAAAAGGATTTGCTAATTCTGGCAAGGTTTTAGAGGGGAACCAAAACTTTCTGGTTTAAAGGTGAGTAGGATCGAGATGGTCAAAAAGGAAAGGAGAAGACATTTTCAAGGAGGTAGACAGCAACATGAAGAAGGGAATGGATGGGCGATCCCTGGGAACTGGAGGTATTTCGGATACAGAGGTGGGAGGCATGCCTTGGCAGGTGGACTGAAAGGCTTTGAACATGGGTATTGGAGACCTACTTTTAAGAGGCATAAGGACGCCACGTGGAGATGTTGGGTTTTTCTTTGCTTGAGTTTCTTTTGTGTGTGTGTGAAAATTTAATGAGCCTCCTTCCAAAGGGCATAGTACAGATGGAAAGGAGGAGAACGGAATACCACAGTGGAAAAAGCAGCACTACTTCAGCCAGATGAGTGAGGTCATCATGAAACAGTCACAAATCATGTTGATACCATATACTCGGAATGCAATGCAAAGATAGCACTTTACCTTTGTGACATTCCACTAAATTTTGCGGTGAACCTAAAGCTGCTGTAAAAAACAAACTTTTAAAAAAAATTTTTAATAACTCGAGTCTGATCATGGGGGAAAAAAGACAAATTCCAATAGAGAGGCATCCTATACAATACTCCTCAAAACTGCCAAGGTCACCAAAAAGAAGGAAAGTCTGAGAAATTGTCATAGCCAAGGGGAGCCTTAGGATATATGAAAGCTAAATACTGTAGTATTCTGGATGGGATCCTGGAACAGAAAATGATACTAAGTAAAGCCTAGGAAGAAACTGAAAACAAACAAACAAAAAACTATGAACTTCAGGGGCGCCTGGGTAGCTCAGTTGGCTCAGGTCACGATCCCAAGGTCCTGGGATCAAGTCCCGGATCAGGCTTCCTGCTTAGTGGAGGGCCTGCTTCTCCCTCTGAAGCTACTCTCTTTTTCTCTCTGTCAAATACAAAAAATTCTTAAAACAAACAAACAAACAAAAAACCCAACTATGAACTTTAGTTAATAATACTGTATCAGTATTGGTTCATTAATTGTAACAGATTGTATCATACTTACAAAATGCCAATAGAGCAATCTGTGTATGGAAGGGTATAGGAAAACTCCATTACTATCTGCTCACTTTTCTTGTTAATCTAAATTATTTTTAATTTAGATTAAATTTGCAGGGGGAGGGGCAGAGGGAGAGGATGAGAAAGAATCTCAAGCAGGCTCCACGTCCAGCACGGAGCCCAGTGCGGGAGCAGGGCTCAATCTCACAACTCTGAGATCATGACCTAAGCTGAAATCAAGAGTCAGCCACTTAGCGGACTAAACCACCCAGCACCCCTAAACTGCCTTTAATCCTATTATTGAAAGAAATTTAACGTGTTAACAGTAAGACTAACACAGTATTCACTAGGTACTAGGCACTATATTAGGCACTTCTATAAAGAAAATTCATTTAACTTTTGTCAAGTTCATAAGTACTGGTCATCCCCTCTAGTGTACCGTAATTCCTTATTCTTCATCTTTGAGGGTTTTGGGGGGGTTTTGTTTATAATGACATAGAGGAGAGAATGAAGGAGCCTGGTAATACAAGTATTTCCACTATATAAGAAAGAGTCTCAACTCAGGGTGAGGCTGTAATGTATAGTGATTAAGGTGAGTGCCCTCCCTCGGGATGTTGGCAATGAGAAGAAGGAATAAATGCGGGTTTCTTTAATGTAGATCTTCACAGTGCAAAGTGCAGGTGTCTGCTCTTACGTCTCTAATGAAAGCTATTTAGTCTATTTGAGGTGCCATTTTCAGTAGGTGATTTCAGAGACGGCTTGAAATTTCCATTTCCCCTGTTCAATTCCTAGTTCCTGCCCCAAACCAGAAGCTAGCACATAACAGGGCAACCAAATCCATTTACCGATGCTATGTTATCCCCAGGGGGCACTGGGTTTTTCCTTTGCCTTAGAGGTCAATTTACATTGCTTTGAACTTTTCATTTTTGAAACAAGTTCTATCCTGGGTTCCTTTATTCCCTGAATAAAGACGGAAACAGAACTGTCCTTTTAGCCAGCTCTAAGAGTGAAAGGAACTGCTAGCTAGATAAGTAAACTTTGATTGTAGGCATGCAGCCTACCCCTGGAACTTGTAACTCACTCTGCCTGAGACATGACTTGCAACCACGGCCTCAGGACTCTTTATGAAGGAGTTCCAAACTCTTACAACTGTAGGCCACATAACCACCCATCCTTTTAGTTCCAGTATTTGTCCCACCCCCCCAAAAAATTAATATTTAAGAGTCGATCAATATTTAAGAATCAACCAAGAATAAGAACAGGACCAACTTACTACAAAGCCTAGAACACCCTAATTCCAGTTCTCATTTTTACTCAAATTCTTCCATTAGACCGATCTAGTACTTCGCAGAAGAAAACAAAGTAACTCTCCGGGGTTCAGAGTTACTTCAGCCTGTGGCACCGCAAGAGCACGCGGACAAAGGGCTGAGTCAGCACCCAGGGCTAATTAACCGGCTTTGTCCCTACTGCTAGAAAGGAAAAACGAAGTAGCTCATTATCAGGCACCTAGGCCCCAAAGCCCTGTGACACGTTAAATTCGATTTATAAAGAGCCGGTGATCCAGAAAGCCGCACAGGATAGGGTTTCCTCTGCAGGCAGAACCGGCAACCAGACAGGGCGGTGTGTGAGAAGGAAGCAGAACCGTTGGGGAGGCAGGAAGGGCGGAAAAGACGGAGGGTGCACAGCTCGGAGGCTGGCCCGAAGCCAGAAGACGGAGAGCGGGGCAGCCGGGGAGGAAGAGAGGGCGCAGAAGGTGGGAGGGCGAGGGGCGTGCACCGAAGAGCTTCGGGACCCCTCCCAGCAACAGCGGAAGCATCTTCTCTCTGAGGATGGGCGTGAGTGCGGATCCGGGGACCAGCAACGCGGGGGGAGGGCGGGCAGGAAGGGGCCGAGTGAGGCCGCGGCGGGGCAGGGACCCGGGGTCGAACTCACCCCGGGTCCCTCCCCGACGCGGTAGGTGAGCAGAACCTGGAAGCGCTCGCCGGCCAGGCAGGGCTGCGGGAGGCCCACGCACAGGGCATGGCCGTAGTGCGAGAAGGGCTGCGTGTGGAAGGGCACGGGCTCCGCGGGCGGCTCCTCAGAGCCGGGCCGCTGTCGCCGCAGCGCCGCCGCCGTCACCTCGAGGCACGGGTGCGAGTCGAGCCGCAGCTCGGTGGCGCCCTCGGGCACCAGGCAGCGCAGCTCCAGGACCGCGGTGCCGCTCAAGCCCCGACTCCCGGGGCCCGGCCCCGGAGGCCCGAACTCGGCCCGCAGATCCAGGTGCAAGTGCAGTATCTGGAAGGCCCGGAAATTGGAGGCCGAGGCCACGTCCACCGCCTGCGCCGAGTGCAGCGGCCGCGGGGGCACGCAGCCGTCGCTCGGAGGCCCGTCGCTCCCCATTATCCTGCAGCGCCGCCGTTGAACTACTGTGCTGGAAGCCCACCAGCTCGCGGACTGCCGCGGGGAAGCCACGCCCCGAGCGCGCCGGGCAGTCTCAGGCCAGGCCCCGCCCCGCCCCGCCCCGCCGGTCACGCCCCCCAGAGAGGCCCTAGCTGGGTCGCGAACCCTCTCCCAAAACCTGAGACTTGACCACACCTCTCCATTGCTCTCCAGGTCACCCAATTTCCAGCTTTATACGAAGTACCTCAGGACCTTGGACAAAAAGGTATTTTGTGGGATACTTTGGTCCACATTTGTCCCTACTCATCCTACTGGGATGCTTCAGTACTCCGAGTGGTGCACCTTTCTCTGCTGACGTTGCGTTCCCTAATCTTGCAGGAAGGTAGCAGGATGTAGATTGAGCCCTGAATTGGAAGTGTCTGAGTTCGGGATCTCACATTCTGCGCTGAACCAATCAGTAGGACTGTGTGTGTCCTTGGGCATATCACCTCCAACAAAGATGGATCTCTCCAAACCCCTTTCTGCACCTGTAAGGTAGGAGTAATATCTCACGAGTTAATTGTGATAACTCAATCGGGTAATTTGTCTAAACACACTTGGTAAACACAGAGTTCCACACCAGACCAAGGTTCATCCATTCCCAGGGGCTCCAAACACACTTATCTTTCCGTTTTTCTGCCAAGGAATAGTCAGCACAGTGAAGAGTAACGCTAGGCTGTCGGTTGCGTGTGTTTTGTTTACCACAAAGCCTATCGAGCTAGGGGCACCTCTACCTTATACTTTTTTTCTGTATGAATAGGTTTGCAATAGCCCTTCCGTGAATAAGGAGCCAGTCAATGATACTTTCACTGATCAGGTGGGAAATGAGATTTTTAAAAAGATAACGTAGGGAGTCTTTCACAAAAGAGAATAGTATTCTATCATGTGTCACCTACTTTTACAGTGTTAAAATTTTATGAAATTGCTTATGGTAGTTTTTCTTAAGATTTTATTTATTCATTTGAGATAGATACAAAGAGAGAGCATGAGCAGGGGGAAAGGCAGAAGCAGACACCCTATCCTCGCTGGAGGCTGGATCCCAGGACCGAAGTTCATGACCCCAGCAGAAGGCAGTCACTTAACCATCTGAGCCAACCAGGCACCCTGATATGGTAGTTTTAAAAAATTCCATAAAGAGGGGCACCTGGGTGGCTCAGTGGGTTAAAGCCTCTGCCTTTGGCTCAGGTCATGATCCCAGGGTCCTGGGATCCAGCCCCGCATCGGACTCTCTGCTGCTCAGTGGGGAGCCTGCTTCCTCCTCTCTCTCTCTGCCTGCCTCTCTGCCTACTTGTGATCTGTCTAATAAATAAATAAATAAATCTTAAAAAAATAATAAATAAAAATTAAAAATTCCATAAAGGATCAATGTTTTAACTTGTTAGTGAAATCCAAAAACTGGAAAAGCACTTTTCTGTGGCATTCAACACAAAAAGGTTAACTGTTAGACAGTCAGTACATCTGCCTCCAAATTATTCATTCTCTGAAGCAATGCATTTTTATTGGGCATCTACTATACACCAGCCATTAGGCTGGGTGCTAGGGATACGATTTTAACAAATCTGGCATAGTATTGTCCTGGTGGTATTCGCAGTCTAGTTTATATTTTAACTTACAGCAAAACAAAACAGGTCAGGACAATTCCATGTGCTGTGCTACTCTCTGGGAAGAACAGTATGCTATGGGAACACAAGGGAGACATATACCGCCTGATATTTCCAGTTAAATATTGCTGGATTGAGAAGATCTATTGACTGTGGGAGAAAACATTCATGAAGTTGGGTTTCTCCTTTTAGCTTTAACTGCTTCCTAGGAATATTCCCATCATTCCCATTTCTGCTTCCCTGCATGCCTGCCAGTGTCTGGTTTACCTCTAGCTGGTATTTGTAACAACTCATAGCAGAGTAGGTAGGCCTTCTACTCTGTAGAACGATTCTGCAGACACAAACCACCTCTCTCCCAAACTGCTTCCATTGTTTATTTATTTATTTTGTAATGTTTAGAATGCAACATAGCTTGCATATTTCAAAATAATAGCTTAAAAATCTTCTAAAATTAATGAAAAATGTGGTTTTATAGGTTTAAAGGTCACAATAAGCCCCAAACAAATTTAAAAAAATCTACATATAGATGTATTTTTAGTAAAGTTGAGTAAGTCCAAGACATAAAGGAGATCTTAAGATCTGTTAAGATCTTGGGCGCCTGGGTGGCTCAGTGGGGTAAGCCGCTGCCTGCTTCCCCCTCTCTCTCTGCCTGCCTCTCTGCCTACTTGTGATCTCTGTCAAATAAATAAATAAAATCTTTAAAAAAAAAAACCTGTTAAGATCTGTTAAGGCTGTTAAGAACAGCCAAAGAAAAAAGACCGATTACTTATAAAAAAAATGATGATTAGAAATTGGACGAATAGCAGGGCTTTCATTAGTAACAATGGAAGCCAGAGCTATTATCTTCAAAATAATGAGAAAAAAACAACTGTCAACTGAGAATTGTTGACTAAATTACTCGGAAGAAAGAAAATAATCATACAAGGAAGGAATGAGATACAGAATCACAGGCAAAAAATGTGGGTGAACTTAAACAAACACTATGTAAAACAATAATATATTAATAATGTTTGCATGAGAGAATCAAAACAAAACAAGGATATTAGCAGAAAAGAACATAAGAACAGAAGCAGTGGTTGGAGTTAAAGCATTCCAAGCCGCTTGTATTATTGGGAGGAGAGGTTTGTTTTGTTTTGTTTTTTTGAAACTTTTTTTTTTTAATTTATTTGACAGAGAGAGTGAGAGACAGATAAAGAGTACAAGCAGGGGGAACAAACAGCAGGCAGGGAGAGAGAGAAGCAGGGTCCCTACTGAGCAGGGAGCCCTATGTGGGGCTCGATCCTAGGACCCTGTGATCATGACCTGAGCCAAAGGCAGACGCTTAACCAACTGAGCCACCCAGGCACCCCAAGAGTAGATTTTTAAAAAATATTTTATTTAGGGGCGCCTGGGTGGCTCAGTGGGTTAAGCCGCTGCCTTCGGCTCGGGTCATGATCTCAGAGTCCTGGGATCGAGCCCCCGCATCGGGCTCTCTGCTCAGCAGGGAGCCTGCTTCCTCCTCTCTCTCTGCCTGCCTCTCTGCCTGCTTGTGATCTCTCTCTGTCAAATAAATAAATAAAATCTTTTAAAAATATATATATATATATATATTTTATTTATTTATTTGACACACGAGAAAGAGAGAGAGAATGCGCGAGAGCGCCCAAGCCAGGCAAGAGGGAGAAACAGGCTCCCTGCTGAGCAGGGCGCTGGGATCATGACCTGAGCTGAAAGCAGATGCTTAACTGACTGAGCCACCCAGGTGCCCCAGAAGGAGAGTAGGTTTAAGGATAAATATGGGATTTTCTTAAGTACACGTGTTAAGAATTGAAAGGAAACAATCTAAAGAATAAAATTCAAATATAACTCATGAAGCAACAAATGGGGGAAATAATATTAAAAAAAAATTAGGGAAAAAGTAAAAAGAGCAGGACAGGACAGTAGCTATCCCAGTTGGAGGAGGCAGAGGCCAGGACGGGGAAGAGCTCACAAACACCTGAAGTAAATTACCTGTCAGTGTTCTAGCTCTCGAATTGGGGGATGTACCTACTAATATAGCCTCAAAATATATAATACAAAATCAACAGAATTACAAGAGGAAATGGACAAATTTGCAACAGAAAGGGCTTACATACCTCTCTTAGTAATTAGCAGCTCAAACAGAGAAGTTGTATAGGCACAAAAGATCTATATGGAATTGTCATGATCTTGACCTGATCAACATACACCAAACTTTGCACCTAACAATTAGAGAAAACACACTGTCTTCAAGCACATATAAGACAATTACAAAAACTAAGTCTCAACAAGTGAACAAGTCTCAACAAATCAAATAATCCATTGCATATGGAGCGTTCCTCTAACCACAGTGCCATTAAGTTAAAACCAATGTTGGGAGACAAAGGTTATCCATGGATCACATGCATTTCCTCACATCTTGCAAAAGGAGGCACTGACTGCTCTTTGTTCTAGACTATCTTTTAAAGATTTTATAGCGAACTTTGCAAGATAGCGACTCCCTCTGGAGCCAAGGGTAAGTTTGCTTACCATAGTAGTTCTCAAGTCGGGGCGGGTTTGCCCACCAGAAGATATTTGACAATGTCCAGAGACAAACTTAGTGAACGCAGCTGAGAGGAGAGGAACTACTGGCATGCAGTGGGCAAAGGCCAAGGATCTTCCAAAAGTAAGGACAGACATGTAACCACAAAGAAGCTCAAAGACCACCAAGAAGGATAAATGCCAGACAAATAAAGAACACCTCAGCATATCGTATTTTTAAAAACATGAAGAGAAAATCTTAAAGACAGAGAATAAAAGGCATGCAGGGGAACAAAGATAATTAGTTAACTTCTAGTCAGAAATGATATAAGCCAGGGGTGCCTGAGTGGCTCAGTGGATTAAGCCTGCTGCCTTCGGCTTGGGTCGTGGTCTCAGGGTCTTGGGATCGAGTCCTGCATCAGGCTCTCTGCTCTGCGGGAGTCTGCTTCCCCCTCTCTCTCTGCCTTCCTCTCTGCCGACTTGTGATCTCTCTCTCTCTGTCAAATAAATAAATAAAAATCTTTTAAAAAAAATGATAGAAAGAAATTATACAAGCCAGACACCAATGAAGTGCCTAAAGCACTAAAAGAAAAAAACAAAGAAACCTATTAACCTACAGAAAATATTTTTTTTAATGAAGAGGAAATAAAGACTTTCTCAGACAAAAACTGAGGGAATTAAGGGCTAGCCGATTTAGTCTATTAAAAAAAAGCTGAAGGAAGTTCTTCAGACAGAAGGAATATGGTATCAGACAGAAACCTGGGTTCGCACAAAGAGCAGTGCTAGAAATAGAATAACTGTAGGTAAAATAAAATTAACCTCTTTCTTATTTTTAATTGCTCTAAAGCAGAGGGTGGCAAAAAAATTTTTTCTGTAAAAGGCAAATATTTTAGGCTTTGCAGGCCTTATGGTCTCTGCTGCAACCACTTAACTGACTTTAAGTATGAAAGCAGACATTGGCAAAACATAAAGAAATGATTGTAGCTATATTCCTGTAAAACTTTATTTGGGGGCACTGAAATTTCAGTTTCATGTAATTCTCACATGTCATGATTTTTTTCTTTTGATTTTTTCCAACCATTAAAAAATTTTAAAAACTATTCCTCATTTGCAGGCCATACAAAAAGAGGTGGCAGGGTGAGTTTGGCCAATGGGCCTTGGTTTGCTGACTTCTGCTCTGAAAGTCTGCTGAACAAAGTGAAAGCAGCCACAATGTGCTGTGGGTCTCTGACATGTATAAAAGCAACTGTAGGGCACCTGGGTGGCTCAGTGGGTTAAGCTTCTGCCTTCGGCTCAAGTCATGGTCCCAGGGTCCTGGGTTCAAGTCCCGCATCCTCAGCAGGGAGCCTGCTTCCCCTTCTCTCTCTGCTTGCCTCTCTGCCTACTTGGGATCTCTCTCTTTGTGTCAAACAAATAAATAAAATCCTAAAAAAAAAAAAAGCAACTGTAGGACAATAGCAATAGGATGGGAAGAAGGAATTGAGACTATACTTTTCTAAGGTCCTTATCCTACATGTGAAGTGATACCTTATTATTTTAAGGTGGACTCTAATTACAGATGTATATTGTAAACCCTAGGTCTACTATTACTATTCTTTTTGAAAAAATTTTAAATACATATAAATAATAAGTTCACAGAAAAGATAAACTGGGATTGTTAAAATGTTTGGGTAACATACATGAGATGGAAAAAGAAGAAAAAAGTAAACAAAAAATGAAACAAATAGAAAACAGTGTACAAGATAGTATATTTTAATCCAACACAGCAATAATCACATTCAGTGTGAATAAACTTTAGAAGAAGTTGTTAGATTGACTGACAGAGCAAGAAACCAACTATATTGTCTAAAAGAATCTCACTTTAAATATAAAGAGATAGGGGTACCTGGGGGGCTCAGTTGGTTAAGCCACTGCCTTCAGCTCAGGTCATGATCCCGGAGTCCCGGGATCAAGTCCCGCATCGGGCTCCCAGCTCTGTGGACAGTCTGCTTCTACCTCTGACCTTCTCCCTGCTCATGCTCTCTCTCACTCTCTCTCAAATAAATAAATAAAATCTTTTTTAAAAAAAGATTAAAAGGGGCGCCTGGGTGGCTCAGTCAGTTGAGCCTCTGCCTTCGGCTCTGGTCGTGGTCTCGGGGTCCTGGGATCGAACCCCGCGTCAGGCTCTCTGCTCAGCAGGGAGCCTGCTTCCCCCTCCCTCTCTCTGCCTCTCTGCTACTTGTGATCTCTGTCTCTGCCAAATAAATAAATAAAATCTTAAAAAAAAAAGATTAAAAAATATAAAGACAAATGAGTTAAAAGTAAAAGGATGAAAAAAGATACAAAACTAAGCAAACACAAAGCAAAAGTTAGAGTAGCTATATTAATGTCAAAGTAAACTTCAGAATAAGGAATATTGGGGCGCCTGGGTGGCTCAGTGGGTTGGGCCGCTGCCTTCGGCTCAGGTCATGATCTCAGGGTCCTGGGATCGAGTCCCACATCGGGCTCTCTGCTCAGCAAGAAGCCTGCTTCCCTCTCTCTCTCTCTCTCTGCCTGCCTCTCCGTCTACTTGTGATCTCTCTCTGTCAAATAAATAAATAAAATCTTTGAAAAAAAAAAAAGAATAAGGAATATTGTCAGGAATAAAGAAGAATTCTACATAATGATAAAGGGGTCAGTTCCCCAAACATGCAGTCCTAAAGGTGTATTGAGCTTCCAACAGAGCTTCAAAACACATGAGGCAAAAACTGATAGACTTGAGAGGGGAAATAGATGAATCCACAACCAAAACTGGAGATTTCACTACTCATCTCAGTAATTTATAGAACACGTGGACAGATAGTCATTAAGGATATGTAAAGTCTGAACAACACTATCAATCCACCAACTGGCATTCATAGAACAGTATCAGAGTATACATCCTTTTCAAGAACACATGGAATATTCACCAAATAGACCCTAGTCTGGGCCATAAAACAAACCTTCACATATTAAAAAGAACAGAAATCATACAAAGTGTTTTTAAACAGTATTAAATTAGAAATCAGTTAACAGAAAGATATCTGAAAAATACCCATTGATTTGAAAATTGAAAAACACACTTTTAGATAGTCCATGGTTCAAAGAGGATGGGTCAATGGAAATTTAAAATTATTCTGAACTAGGGGCACCTGGGTGCCTCATTCAGTTAAGTATCCATCTCTTGAGCTCAGGTTTTGATCTCAGGGTCATGAGTTCAAGCCCTGTATTGGGCTCCATGCTGGATGTGGAGACTATAAATAAATAAATAAATAAATAAATAATAAAATAAAAATATTTGAAATTTATATTAAATGATTATATTAGAAAAGAAGTTTTTCAAATCAATCATCTAAGCTTCATTCTTTTTAAAATTTTTTATTTTTATGTATTTTTTAAAAAGATTTTATTTATTTATTTGACAGACAGAGATCACAGGTAGGCAGAGAGACAGGCAGAGAGAGAGGAGGAAGGCAAGCAGGCTCCCTGCTGAGCAGAGGGCCTGATGCAGGGCTCAATCCCAGGACCCTGGGACTATGACCGGAGCCGAAGGCAGAGGCCCAACCCACCGAGCCATCCAGACGCCCCTCTAAGCTTCATTCTTAAGAAACTAGATAGGAGTAGATTAAACTCAAAGCAAGCAGAATAATGAAAGCATAAATCAATGAACCTGAAAACAAAAACAACAGAGAAAATAATTGAAACCAAAAGTTGTTCTTTGGAGAAAATCAATGCAATTGATAAACATCTATCTAAACTGACCAATGAAAAAGAGAAAAGACACAAACTGTATCAAGAACAAAAGAAGGTATCCGTATGGATCTCCTGAACATTAAAAAGGACGACAAAAAGAAATACTACAGACAACACTATGTTCATAAATTTGACAACACAGGGGTGCCTGGGTGGCTCAGTGGGTTAAAGCCTCTGCCTTCCGCTCAGGTCATGATCTCAGGGTCCTGGGATCAAGCCCTGCATCGGGCTCTCTGCTCAGCAGGGAGCCTGCTTCCTCCTCTCTCTCTCTGCCTGACTCTCTGCCTACTTGTGATCTCTGTCTATCAAATACATAAATAAAATCTTAAAAAAAATTTTTGACAACACAGATGAAATAGATCAAGTCTTCAAATGACACAAACTACCAAGTCACCCAAGAAGGAATTTTTAATCTAAAAGTCCTGTATCTAGTAAAGAAATTGAATTTGGGGGCGCCTGGGTGGCTCAGTGGGTTAAGCCTCTGCCTTCGGCTCAGGTCATGATCTCAGGATCCTGGGATTGAGCCCTGTGTTGGGCTCTCCGCTCAGCGGGGAGCCTGCTTTCCCCTCTGTCTCTGCCTGCTGCTCTGCCTACTTGTGATCTCTCTCTCTGTCAAATAAATAAATAAAATCTTAAAAAAAAAAGAAAGAAAGAAATTGAATTTGTAGTTTAAAAACCTTCCACCAGGGGCGCCTGAGTGGCTCCGTAGGTTAAGCTTCCGACTCTTGATTTCTGCTCAGCATATCATGATCTCAGGGTCATAGGCTTGAACCTGGGACAGAGCCTGGCATTGGGTTCTGCACTCAGCACAGAGACATCTGGGGATGCTTTCTCTCCTAGCTCTGTCCCTTTCCCCACTCACACGGGGTCTCTTTCTCTCTCTCTCTAAATAGATAAATAAAATCACTAAAACAAACAAAACCTTCCAACAAAGAAAACTCCAGGACCAGATGGTTTCTATCAAATGTCTGAATTCTATCAAACATTTAAGGGAAAAAAATACCAATTCTACACAATGTCTTTCAGAAAACAGAAAAGGTAGAAATAATTCCGAACTCATTTTCAGATCCCCATTACTCTAATGCCAAATCCAGACAAAGGCATCATGGAAAAAATAATAGACCAATATTCCTCATGAATATCAATGTAAAACTCATCACCTAAACATTAGCAAATCAATCCAGAAATACATAAAAAAGGATAATACACCATAGCTTAGTAGGGTTTATCTTGGCAGTGTAAACCTGGTTCACATTTGAAAATTAATCAATGTAATCCACTATAATAAGAAACTAAAGAGAAGCCATGTGATCATCTCAGTGGATGCAGAAAAAACGTTTGACAAAATCCATTCATGACCAAAACAGAGAAGCAAACAAAAACTCAGCAAACTAGGAATAGAAAGGAACTTCCTTAACCTTACAAAAAGAATCACAAAAATTCTACTGAATGCTTCTCCTCCAAGATGGGGAATAAGGCAAGATGTGCTCTCTTACTACTACTATCCAATATTATACTGTGCAGTAAGAAAAAAAAAAAAAGCGAGAGAGAGATAAAAAAGCCACACAGATGGAAAATACACAACTGCTTCTATTCCAGACAACATGACTGTTTACAGAAAAAATCTCAAAGAATCTACAAAAAGGATCTTGAACTACTAACAGTTCATCATGTTTATAGGACACAAGGTCAATACATAAAAATCAACTGTATTTCTACTGCTAGTAATGAATGATGGAATTTGAAATTTTAAAAACAATACCATTTAAATAACATTCCCAAAATGAAATGGTTAGGTTTTTTAAAAAAATTTTTTACTAACATATAATGTATTATTAGCCCCAGGGGTACAGGTCTGTGAATCGCCAGGTTTACACACTTCACAGCACTCACCATAGCACACACCTTCTCCAATGTCCATAAGCCCCCCAACTTCTCCCTAACCCCCTCCCCCAAAATGGTTAGGTTTAAATCTAACAAAATCTATGCAGGATCTGTATGCTTAAAATTACAGAACACTAATGAAACTCAATCCCAATAAACATTCTAGCAGGGGTTTTTGTAGATATCAACAAGCTCACTGTAAAATGTATAGGGATAAGTAAAAGAACTAGAATAGCCAAAGCAATTTTGAGAAGGATGAACAAAGCTGGGGGACTCACACTATCCAATTTCTAAACTTAATATAAAGCTGTTGTGTAATACCAGTGGAAGGTAGAGACGTAGAAGAATGAAACAGAACAGAGAACCCAGAAACAGATCCACAAAACTAATTTTTGACAAAGGTGCAAAAAACACTTACAAATACAATGTCTGACAAAGGGCTTGTATCCACAATATAGAAAGAACACTCAAAACCAAATAATAAGAAAAATAATAGGTGGAGATTTGAACCACTTTTCTAAAAAGATACAAAGATGGCAAATAAACATATAAAAAGCTGCCCAACACCTTTGTCATGAGAGAAATGCAAATTAAAACAAGATGTACCTAGAATTGCTAAACTGAAAAAACAAGAACAAAAATTGGTACTGCCAAGTGCTGGTGAGGATGCAGAACAACCAGAACTCTCCTATGTTCCTGGTGCATGTACAAAATGGTAGTCAGGGGGCGCCTGGGTGGCTCAGTGGGTTATGCCCGCTACCTTCGGCTCAGGTCATGATCTCAGGGTCCTGGGATGGAGCCCCACATTGGGCTCTCTGCTCAGCAGGGAGCCTGCTTCCCTCTCTCTCTCTCTTCTTCTCTCTCGCTGCCTACTTGTGATCTCTGTCAAATAAATAAATAAAATCTTTAAACAAAAGAAAACAAAACAAAATGGTAGTCAGTTTGGAAAACATTTTGGGAATTTCTTGTAAATTTAAATATATACCTACCTTATGACGAAGTAATCCTAGGTGTTTACCAAAAGAATGAAAACATGTTCACATAAAAATCAGTAAGCAAATTTTTACAGCACTCTTATTCATAATCACTAAACAAAAGGAAACCACCCAATGTCCTTCAGCTAGTAAATAAATGAACAATGGTACATCTGCACAATGGAATACTACTCAGCGATAAAAAGGAGCAAACTTGATTCACCCATCATGGACAAATCTTCAGTGCCCTTCAGTAAATGAAAGAAACCAGACCCAAAGAACTACATATTGTAGAATTCCATTTATACGAAACTCTTGAAAAGAAAAACTCAGAGACAGAAAACATATGAGCAGTTGCCATGGGTTGGAGGGAATGCTTAACAACAAAAGGACAGCATGAGAAAATTTGGGGATGATGTAACTGTCGTATGTCAAACTGTGGCAGTGCATACCTGTCAACATTTGTCAAAACCACAGAACTGCACACCACAAAGAGTGAATTCTACTGTATGTAGATGTAATGTAAATTTAAAACAAACAAAGAAAAAATCCACCAGGATGTGAAAGATGAAACGCATATACAACAAATATGACTATGTTACCAATGAATCACATGGCCACACTGAAGAAGGTGGGTAAGAAAGAAGTGGACCTAAATAGCTTTGGAAAATGTCTTGAATAAATACTGAACACTAAAAAGAACTGTGAACAAATGCTGTACTCTAGTTGGCAAATTTGTTTCTCACAGAGGTATTGGTTAAGCCATTCTGAAATCACCTTATAGGTAGCTAGGATTGAATAAGCAAGTGATTGTGGATAATAAGAGTCAGGTTTCTTGCTGTTAGAAATACAGAGAGAAGGCTAGAATGAATCCTATGATGCTGGACTGGAGTTGGAAAGACTCACGGTTTTTGTTTTATGGATGTGAAATAAAGATGTGCAATGTGCATTGGTTAGTATACTTCATACATTTCCTAGCTTTTTTGTTCTGAAAGAAACTAACAGCAGTAACATCCAAGTAGCAATGAGCACACCTACCAACCAGAAGTTTGGTTTCTAAATACCATTATCCAGTGACGGGAACTAGAGCTCCTTGGGAAAAAAAGGTTAATTCCAGGGCTTGGGCAAGGAAACAGAAGATGAACCTGGAGCATCTTGTAGTGCTAGGAAGTAATTAAGGACTAACTAACAAACAAACAAACAAAAAAACCAAAAATCAGTGTTCAAAGGGCCTAAGAGCCAACATGAAAGAGCTCCCAAGGGCCAAAGTTAGAACAACCTCAGCAAATAAATAATAATACTGCATTATAGCCCCCAAATAAGACCCATGAATCTATACTAACATAAATAACTAAATAAATAGACAAATAAATGAGAGAAAAGAGGCAGCTCTTACAGCAGACTTCCAATTAAGATATGTGGAAGGTAAGAGAAAAGCAGAAAATCACTACTACATGGCAAAGTTAGTGGGCAAATGCTTAAAAAAAAATGACATTTGTAAAACATGACATATGCAAAGTATCCGCCCCCGAGACATTTATTGCAAAGGGAAAAATGGTAATTTTGCAGTGGAGGAAGCCAGCAGATACCACCTTAATCAAGTGATCAAGGTCAACATCATCAGTAATAAGTATAGACATCACCTACCCCCGATATGATATACTGAGAAGGGCAGATCTGTGTGTTGTCCTTTCCAATAATGCAGAACTTTTTTTTTTTTTAAGATTTTTATTTATTTATTTGACAGACAGATCACAAGTAGGCAGAGAGGCAGGCAGAGAGAGAGAGAGGAGGAAGCAGGCTTCCCACTGAGCAGAGAGCCCAATGTGGGGCTCGATCCCAGGACCCTGGGATCATGACCTGAGCCGGAGGCAGAGGCTTTAACCCACTGAGCCACCCAGGTGCCCCAATAATGCAGAACTTTGAAAAAGCACTGGACAAACCCAAACTGGGGTTCCTTCAAAATTACAGACTATTACTCCTCAAAAGTATCAAGGTCACAAACAAGGAAAGACTGAGATATTGTCACAAATTGCAAGAGATTAAGGAGACTTGACAACTAATAGAATTTGGGATTGTGTATTTGATCCTCAAACAGGAAAAGGGTATTACAGGAAAAACTCAGAGATTCAAATTAAGTCTGTAATTTAGTTAATATAAGCAACATGAATGTCTTAGTTTTGATCATTATTTTATGGTTATGCAAGATGCTAACATAAAGCAAAGCTGCCTGAAAGGTATACTGAAACTATTTTTGCATTTTTTCTGTAAATCTAAAATTATCTCAAATTAAAATGGCCAATTAAAAATAAGAGATGCCTGGGTGGCTCAGTTGATTAAGTGTCTGCCTTTGGCTCAGGCCATGTTCCCAGGGTCCTAGGATTGAGCCCCGCATTGGGCTCCCTGCTCAGCAGGGTGTCTGCTTCTCCCTCTGCACCTCCCCCTCTACCCGCTCATGCTTGCACTCGTGATCTTTTTCTCTCTGAAATAAAATCTTTTTATAAATAAATACATACATTCATACATACATACATGGCGGGGCGCCTGGGTGGCTCAGTCAGTTAAGCATCTATCTTCAGCTCAGGTCATGATCCCAGTGTCCTGGGATCAAGGCCCACAAAGGGCTTCCTGCTCAGTAGGGAGCCCGCTTCTCCTTCTCCCTTTGCCACCTTCCCACCCCAGCTTGTGCTCTAATAAATAAAATCTTAAATACATACATACAAACATAGATACCTGGCAATGCAAAGAATCAAATTCAGGATCACAGCTAATTCTTGTGCAGAGGCAAGTGAATGAAATCCAGGAGCTATGCTCAAGAGACTTCAACTGTTTGAGGCAGGTTTCTTTCTTCGGCTATGTGGATGGCACATGGATATTTTTAAAATTACGTTTGTATGCCTGAAATAGCTTATAACTTCTTTAAAATGTTTCAGACTTTTAAATTGGGTACAGACACATCTGCTTATAATTAATTCACTCACTCAATATTTAACACGTACCTATTATAAAATGTATTCCTGTCCTCAAATCCAATTTCAACATCTACTGAGACTCAATCCTGCTTCTCCTGTGCTGGTTGTAGGCCAGTCTTTCTTACAACTACTCTAGTCTGCTATTGTAGCAAGAAAGCAGCCAAAGGAGCACCTGGGTGGCTCAGTGGGTTAAAGCCTCTGCCTTCGGCTCAGGTCTGGGATCAACCCCAAATCGGGCTCTCTGCTCAGCAGGGAGCGTGCTTCCCCCTCTCTCTCTCTGCCTGCCTCTCTTGTGATCTCTGTCAAATAAATAAATTTAAAAAAAGAAAAATGCTTAAAAAAAGAAAGCAGCCACAGACAGCACATACATGAAAGGATGTGTCTGTGTTCCAACGAGCTATTTACAAACATAAGCTACATGTAGCTTGCTGACCCATAATTAACAGACTGAGAATTTAGACAGCTTTAACCCAAACACACCACAGGGTGGAGCTATGCCCATGCTTTCAGAGTTTGCAGACATTTCATATATGAAAACAGATGCACTTTCAATGGTAGATGCAGCCGTACCCACACGTCTTCCAATCTCCTGACTCAGAAATGATTACGTGCCAATTTCACACCAAGTGTCAGACGCTCATCAAAAACAGGAGAAGCAGATGGGATCTTTCAGATGGGCATTTCAACCTTGAAACTGAGCAACTCACTCCACTATTCCAGGAAAGACCTAGGAAAAACCTCCTGTCTGCTTGTTCCTCCAATTATTTGTTAAAACAATTTGCTTATTTTAGCTTTCATATTCTGGGCTCTATTTTGTTATACCAAAAATTAGTTTTAAAATACTTATTACAAACTTCAAGTCAGTTTTTAAGAAGACGTTTATTAAAATCTAAACCACCTTTTCTCTTATTTGCTAAACTTGGAAAAAAAAAATAACAGAAACTAGGCGGCAGGTGTATGGGTGTTCCCTGTAAAACTCCGCTGACAATCACCTCCTGTTGTGCTGGTGTGACGACAGATGGGCAAAGAAGACCTGGCTCAGTCCAAGCACTCCCGGCGGGCTACAGAGAAGCCATCTGAGCTGGGTCTTCGAAGACTACCAGGAATGACCCAGCAAAGATGAGGGCAGGCGGAGGAAACAGCACAGAAGCTCCTGGTTGTTAGGAAACACCTGTGAAGGGACGCCTGGGTGGCTCAGTCGTTAAGTGTCTGCCTTCAGCTCAGGTCATGATCTCAGGGTTCTGGGACTGGCCCCACGTGGGGCTCCCTGCTCAGTGGGAAGTCTGCTTCTCCCTCTCCCACTCCCCCTGCTTACTTTCCTCTCTCACTGTGTCTCTGTCAAATAAAATCGTTTAAAAAAAAAAAAAAAAGAAAAAGAAAAAAACCACCTGTGAAAACACCTGTGCCAGGACAGCACACATGCTCCACATGGTTTCCAGAAGAAACATAAAAGAATAGTTGGTTTTCCCCCTTTTACACCTTCTTCCTCTAGCTCCCATCTCTAGGTAAGTTTGAACCACTGCCTGCAAGCTGGCTCTAGCATTAAAGGTAGAAAGCCTTTCCGTAAGAGCAAAGCCTCACCTGGGCGGCTCAGTGGGTTAAGCCTCTGCCTTCAGCTCAGGTCATGATCTCAGGGTCCTGGCACCAAGCTCTCTGCTCAGCGGAGAGTCTGCTTCCCACTCTCTCCGCCTGCCTCTCTTCCTACTTGTGATCTCTCTCTGTCAAATACATAAATCTTGAAGGAAAAAAAAAAAAAAGAGCGAAGCCTCTCCTAACTGCACGATGTAAACAGTAAGGAGACTATCAACCAAGTAGGAGAGGCAGGAAGCCTGGGAAACATGCTGGCAAGGTTTTTTTTTTTTTTTTTTTTTTAAGATTTTATTTATTTATTTGACAGAGAGATCACAAGTAGGCAGAGAGGCAGGCAGAGAGAGAGGGAAGCAGGCTCCCCACTGAGCAGAGAGCCCGAGGCGGGGCTCCATCCCAAGACGCTGAGATCATAACCTGAGCCGAAGGCAGAGGCTTAACCCACTGAACCACCCAGGCGCCCTGCAAGGTTTTATTCTATCAGGTGTCCTGCATATGGTGGAAATTTAAAATTCTTCTCTTTGGGGCGCCTGGATAGCTCAGTCAGTTAAGTGTCCAACCCCTGATTTCTGCTCAGGTCACGATCTCCAGGTCATGAGATCAGGCCCTGCATTGGGCTCTGTGTTGGGTGTGGAACCAGCTTAAGATTCTCCCTCTGCCCCTCCCCATTCTAAAAATAGTAATACAAATACCATTTAAAAAGAACTGGTTTTCCATCTTTTTCAAACTTTTTCTCTTCTATTCTACTCCTAATTCCAGAAATCTCATCTGTAACCAAGGATTGCTTCAGATATGCTGAGTTTAAGATACCAGAGTTAACCAATAAAATGGCAAAAACACCGGGGGCCTGAGTGGCTCAGTGGGCTAAAGCCTCTGCCTTCGGCTCAGGTCATGATCCCAGGGTCCTGGGATAGGGCCCTGCATCAGGCTCTCTGCTCAGCGGGGAGCCTGCTTCCTCCTCTCCCTCTCTGCCTGCCTCTCTACTTGTGATCTCTGTCAGATAAATAAAAAAAAAATATTTTTTAAAAATAAAAAAAATAAAATGGCAAAAACATACCAATATCACATAATACCCAATCTTTAAAGAATCAGAACTCATAAGAAAGGAACTTACTTTCCAAACTGATATACCATTTAAGAGAAGAAATTCAGATCTTGAGAACTGTATGCAATTAAACATTTTCTCAGCTTTGAACTGCTCTTCCAATAGAAGAGCAGCCTTGTGTTTGTGGCTGAAAGTTAGAGTTCTAGACTTAAGAACAAATCTCAAAAGATGACACACAAATGGCTAATAAGCACGGTATCATTTGTCATTAGGAGAATGTATTTTTTTTTTTATTTGACAGAGATCACAAGTAGGCAGAGAGGCTGGCAGAGGGGAGGAAGCAGGCTCCCCGTTGAGCAGAGCCCAATATGGGGCTTGATCCCAGGACTCTGGGATCATGACCTGAGCCAAAGGCAGAGGCTTTAACCCACTGAGCCACCCAAACGCCCCGTCATTAGGAGAATGTAAATCAAACCCATGAGATAACACCTTAACACTTACTAGAATGACTATAATTTTTTTAAAAAGGAAAATAATTGGGGTAAGGGAGGATGTGGAGAAATTGGAACCCTTGTGCACTGCTGGGGGAGCATAAAATGGTGCAGCTGCTGTGGAGAAGTTTGGCGGTTCCTCATGAAGTTAAACATAGAACTACCACAAGCCCCAGTATCTGCTCCCAGGTATGTATCCTAAAGAACGGTAAGCAGGGATGCAAGCAAGGACTAACCTACGCTCACAGCAGCATTCTTCACAATAATCAAAAGGTGAAAGTGACCCAAGTATCCGTCAGTGGATGAATGTATAAATAAAATGTGGTATATACATACAATGGAATATTTAATCAGCTATTAAAAGAAATGAAATATTGGTATATGTGACAAAATAGATGGAGCCTCGGGACGCCTGGGTGGCTCAGTCAGTTAAGCATCTGCCTTCCGCTCGGGTCACAATCCCGGGGTCCTGGGATGAAGTCCTGTGCTGGGCTCCCAGCTCTGCGGGGAGTCTGCTTCTTCTCCTTCTGCCCCTCCTCCCACTCGTTCTCTCAAATAAATAAATAAAATCTTTAAAAAGAAAAACCAGATGGACCTTCAAACACTATGCTAAATGAAATAAGACAAAGGACAAACACTGTATGATTCCACTTATAGAGGTACCTCATAGGCTTGTTCAGAGACAGGAAGTAGTGCTGTGGTTACGGGGACGGGGGGAAGCACAGGGATGGGAAGTTATTGTTCAATGGGTACAGAATTGATGTTGGTGATAATGAGAAGTTTTGGATATACATAATTGTGATGATTATGCAACACTGGACTATATTTCAATGCCAGTGAACTCTACACTTACAAATGGTTAAAATGATAAACAGTATTTTATATATATCCTACCAAGCAGAAAAAAGTTGAAACCACAATTCGTAATTAAATGCTTACTATGTGTATGGCATTGGGCCAAGAGAACTATGTGTTCGCCATAGCCACACGGCTTTGTTCTCCATCTCGCACAGATGTAGGAAAATGAGTAACAGCATCATGCCTTCTGTAAGGCCACATGTCATTTCCAATATTAACAGTAAAATGGCCTATTCTGAAATGCTAATCCATTTTCCAGGCTCAATGAGACCCCAAAATACACCCTTTATGAAGATTAGCTTCAGGGGACTTGGAACACATTAAAACCAGCATACATTTTATTTTCAAGCACACAGTAAACACCGAACTTTTCCAGGGCTACTATACCCTGCATGAATTCTTCTTGTATAGAATTACGTAAAATTGGAAGGAAGTTGTTTTTGGTGAGGCTACTGATTATCAAGAATCAAGACACAGCAGGGGCACCTGGGTGACTCAGTCAGTTGAGCATCTGACTCTTGATACCAGCTTGGGCCATGATCTCAGGGTCCTGGGATCAAGCTCCAAGTCGGGCTTCATGCTCAGCGTGGATTCGACTTGGGATTCTCTTTCCTTCTGCTCCTCACCCCATCCCCCCAACCCCGCTCTAAATAAATAAAAATCTTTATATTTAAAAAAAAAAGAATCAAGACACAGGAGCCTCAAAGGTAAAGAAAGTTTTACATCTGAATCTTTAAAACCAAAAAATCGCATATTTTACTTTGAAAGTAAAGGATATTTTATCTCAGCCTTCAATCCACAGTGTCCACTGTGAGACGATCCGTGTTAATTCTGCATAATTCTTCTCATACATAATTTACTTCAAGTGAGATGAGAGCCTAACTATAAAACATGCAATTTTCAACACAATTTGCATTATCTGAAGTGTTCGAGGTTGAAAAGTAGAACTCTACAACTTATCTTAAAAGAAAGAGTGAATTCCAGGATTTTTTTATCGTTTGGCTGACAGAACACCCAAAACCAGGCAGAGAAATCCCCGAAGAAATGATGGTCACGTCTCACTGTTGTTTGTCCCGTGGGTCCTTCATCTTCTAAGCATTTATTATATTTTCTTTTAAAGATATTAGACATTTATTTTGATCACAAATGCAATCCAACTGTGAATAAATAAATGGATTATCTTTTAATGTCTGCGCCCCACCCCTGCAATGTTCCCTTGAATAGAAAAAAGAGCTGAATGTCTCTTCAAAGCCTATTTGGCCGTAGCTATCCCACCTGTGGTTTTAAAAGCAGACTCTAACTTATCTTCTGAAATTCCTTCTTGAACTACAGCTCATTCTGTTACAGAAATCCTGGGAAAGAAGTCCTACTGATATTGCCGATAGTCTCCAAAAGGTGAGGATGGTAACTGGGCTGAAGGCAGCTGAGAAGGGTCTTCAGCAAACTGAGGACCTGCAGTTAAGAAAGAAAAGAATCTGAAAAACTACCTGACTATTACACAATTAAAAAGAACAAGTCTCTGTAGAGAACAAATCAATCAACTCAGTAAAAATAACGTGCTACCTTAGAGCTGTCCTCTGAATTTCTACTGCCTAATTTTCATGAGAGTGCCTCCAAATGTGGTAAAACACGACAGCCTGGCTTCCCTTATGCTCCAGAATGAACAGCTCTCAACGGGTACGCCAGGAAAGTCCGATGGGTTAATTATAGCAAGAAGTGAATTTAAGTTTTTAAAGCAATTGCTGTAACAGGCTGCTATAAAGATGGCAAAGATCTCACACGTCTTGACATATTTTTCAGTAGCTATTTAAAATTATTTTCACAAAGTTTAAGTATCTTAGTCATGTTTTAAGAGCAATCAGTAACGCGGTTTATACAACTAGTTAGAGAATGAGTTCCGAAATGGGAAGACATCGCCTAGTCTGCTGTAGAACAAAGTCTTGCAATATTTAGTTTTCAAAGGATGGGAGGGCCTGTGAACTGAGGGCAAAAAGTGTTTTGTTTTCTTTAAGATTTATTTGAGAGAGAAAGAGCAAGCGTGAAGGGTGTGAGTTGGGGAGGTGGGGGGGCAGCAGAGGCAAAGGGAGAGGGAGAGAGAAATGTAAGCCTGAGCTGGGCACGCAGATGGACACAGGCTCAATATTACCCTGAGATCAAGACCAGAGCCAAAACCAAAGTCAGATGCTTAACAGGATGAGCCACCCAATGCACCCCCAAAAAATGCAGTTCTAAAAAAAAAAAAAGACTTTTATGGGCATAATCACAATTATTTTCCTCAGGGAAACTAAAGCAGACTAAAACATAACTGTACAGAAGAGAGAAAGAGGGCAGTGGTAAAATTCCCTGAAGCTTTCCAATGCTTCAATCCAATGATACATTTTTTCCCCACTATAAAAGCATTATCTGTTCATTTCAGAAAACTAGAGAAACAGATAAACCAAAGATAACCATTATTACTTAGATACAGTTTTACTTCATTTTTTTCCCACTGTTTTAAAAACTTTTCCACATCAGTTAATTCAAAAAATATGATTAACTCTTCAAAGATTTCCCAACACAGCTTTTCAGAAACGCATCTCCTATCTCAAATAAAATACAGTTCTTTTAAGGATTTCCTCTGAGGAAAAAAGGCTAAAGCAAAGTAACCTAGACTAATTTTTATAACACAATGTAACTTGGGACACCTGGCTGGCTCAGTCAGTAGAGCATGAGACTCTTGATCTGAGTCATGAGTTTGAGCCCCCAGGGTGAAGAACCTACTTAAAAAAACAAAAAAACAACATAACTGACGTTTTTGTTACATGTTTCTGAATTTCTGAAAAAAAGTAAACTTTTCTGATGTTTTATGTGAAGCCTTTCACACCAAAGTGATAAAAACAAACTAAGAAGCAAAATTAGAATGTGTCCATCAAAACAGATTAACTCAGAAGTAATGATTAAAAAGCAGGAACAGGAGGTGAGAGGATCGAGGAGGTCCCTAGAACATCCCTGGCATCTACTGAGCAGTGTTTACCAACGGTGCCAAAGAGACACTGAATCCCTTGCTAGGCACCTCAGGGAAATCAAATCAAACTGGGAACTATGATCTATTCCTAACTCTATGCTGAATCTTTTCCAGGCTCCAAAAATAATTTTCAACATGTGTCGCTATTCTGTATATTTCCTTCCCCAAATGCCAGGTCAAATTTTTCCTATTAAAACCCTCACGATTATCTTTATTCTTCCTTCCAATGTCAACGAACATTGGCCCTTTACAGACAACTGAAGTTTTCTGCGGTTATCAGAAGGTACACAATTTAACAGCTGAGCAAATACTACGTGACCATGTAATGATCACTCAGCCCATGATTTAACTTTTCCCTATATTATCAGATAAAAGGAACAATCAGCAACAAATTATTTTACCAACCTCTCAAAAAAATTTCCCCTGCCAACCGTTAAGTGACCCTCCCAAACATAGCTACTTTCTACCGCTCTATTTCATCCTCTTCAAAGCAAGCAAAACAATCAAATCTCATTTATCTGTTAACATGTTAGCTGGTCTCCTCCCACCTGAATGTAAGTGCTTGGTTCCCACTACATCCCAGCATCTAGAACAGTGCCTGGCACATACATACGTGTACAGTAAGAGGCTGTGGATGGACTACCATTACTGTCACACATCTGCAAGGACCTTTCTTCAAACACCTCTAAAATGACTGGCAATTTCTTAGAAATATGTACACAAGCACTGACAAAACCTGAGAACTATTAAGAAGGATCAACAGCAAACCATCTAACCAAAGCATTTTGGTTACTGTGGTTAAACACAATAACTACAGCCACATCTACCATTTCAAATAGAACCAAGGCCTATTATCGTAACCCTCATGAACAATGGCAAATGTAGAAATCACAAACTACCATATTTTAGAAGACAGGTTCGCTCTAAGTATCAAGAGGCCATTCCAGCGTCTGAGCTATGGTAGTAAGCAAGAAGAAGACTCACCATTGGGAAACTGGGCAGAGGCAAATCTTGTCAACAAGATACCAGCTCCTTCAATTAAAGCTAGGAGAATGCCACCCATCGCTGCTGACCCAACCATGGCCACTGGTCCATCTGGATACATTAATAACAAAGAGATTACTTTAATAGAAAACTAGTTTAATATAAGACTCAGTAAAGGAAAGAGCTGTCCGTAGAGTTCATGCTACCCTCATTCCCAACCCTCCTTTCTCACTGGCTAAAAACCAGGTGTCAACAAACCAAGGTCCATAGGTCAAATCCAGTTCATTGCCTGTTTATGTAAAGTTTTATTGGCACAGTCATGCTCATTCATTTAAAGATCATCCATGGCTGTTTTCATGTTATTATCATAGAGCTAAGCATCTGTTGGCAAAGACCTCACAGCCCTACCAGGTCTAAAGTATTTACCATCTGGCTCTGTACAGAAGAGTTTACTGGCCCTTGCCTAAAACACAACACCCCCACCCCCAAATTCTGTATTTGCTTTCTGACCCAAAGATCCAGAAGATGGTTCTAAGCTCCTCATTCATAACAATACTATGTGGCAGGTATGATTATTAACTCCAGAATACCAATGAGGAAACTATGGTTGTCACAAAAAGTTTGGCAAAATGCCCAGTCACACGTTACTAAATGGCAGAACTGGAACTTGAACTGCTCTTAACCACGGCATAGGTTAGAACCCCATGCTCTCATTCTTAAACGTTCCAAATAAATACTCTTAATTTTCTTCCCCAAAATTGCCAGATACATTCATGCTATGCTAAGTTAAGCAATGCTTTTTGATTTATTAGAGATCACTAAATTAAGACAGATAAGGTTTTCCAAAAAGTCTGGCTTTTACGAGTGTGTCTGTAATGACGGCTTACTTTTCCTTCTTTTTTAGATAATGATTGCTTACTTCTCGCTGCCAGTATGGCTCCTGTTAAGGCACCGCTTGTGATGGAGTTCCAGGGATCTTCTTTCCCCCTGACTTGAACCATACTGCAGTCAATCATGGAAAACAAACCTCCCCAAACTGCAAAGCTACCTGTTTTATTTAAAAACAGAAGAAATTTCGTTTTTTCATCTTATATTTAAAATATTACAGTCGAAAATAACTTTAAATAACAACACTATATTCTTAAAAACTCTCACACTCCAAACAAATATGCAAACACAAGCTTGGCTAAGCACTGAACCAACAGTCCCAGTACTTATCTTTTCAACAAAGCGTGGGTTGTATGGTATCAGCTTGAAAATTAGCAATGGCCCAAAGCCTAAAAGAAATAAGCCAAGCCCAGAAGAGTCAGGCTAAACACATTCAAATCTTCCTTTCAGAACCAAGTATCTCTGTTTAAAAAGCAATAAACACAACAAAGCCACCCTGCTTCTTCCTTCTTTCTCCTTTTATAGCTCTACCTTACTTCTGTTTTTTCTTTTCTTCAGTAAGTATCACTGAGCATATGTAATACTCTAAAAAAAATCACCAACAGAGATACAAAAGAACTCCAGCTATCCTGGAATGTATTAGAGGTGTAGGCCAATACATGCTAAAGTGGCTAATGGATGATACAAATAGTTAGAATTATGGAACATCAAGGGGAGAGAAATTACCTATCCTCTCTCCTTTCTATCCTTTATTCCTCGAGCATGAAACTAAAAACCACACCAAATCAAATTACTTGGCACTTAAACTCTTCCTAAACGCAGTTAACGATTTTGTCAAATAAAAAACAAATACCCACACATACACATATACAAGTACACAAAAAACTTTAGACAACACAAAGATTTTAACTGTCAGCATCTCTGGGTGACATGACACATGACTTCATTTCTTCATGCCTGCCCAACATCCTAATTCTCTATCATGAGTGCACATGACTTGCACTATATAAAGAGTGGTTATATTTATTATGATTAAAGAAGAAAAACTGCCCAAAAGGGACCTAGTCAATTTATTTTTTACCCTCTGAAATCTCAAATAGTAGGGATATGTTAGTAAGGGCAACACACTGGGTTCCTCCAAATGTCAGAACCAGATCGTCACCAGAATCCTTTTTCGGTTTTCACATTATCCATTAAATCTAGTAGATAACCAGTTTCAGTATACCATAAGCCCTCATTTCTGGTCCAATACTAGATACCACATACTACATAAAAATAAACTAATAAACTAGTTCTTTCCTCTTACTCAGTAATTCTACGTCCTGGGAGAGATCTGATGCCTCGGTATATTAGAATTACCTCACTAAATTCCTCAAACAAGGCTCTCCCAACCCCTCACAAGAGTCTAAAACCTGCCCATCCTCCAAAAATAATTGCCAGAATAAGCTATGGTTAACTGATGAGAATAAGACTGAGTGCAAGCAGGGTGAGAAGGCTGTCTACCAGAAGGCTGGCCCAGTGTGAGGAGCCAGAGCCAAAGCAGGATAAGGTAGGGTCCGCAGCCGGGCATGGAGTTGCATGTATCCATGTGGAAGGGCGGCCTGGTGTGGGGTGCCACCACCCAGGCAGGACAAAGATGGAGGTATTCATATAAAAATGGAGAAAGTAGAATAAACCTTATGCGGCTGGATTGGAACTGAGGTCCTGGTGTGAAGTCATGATTTTCAACATGTATGTACAAATATAGATATATATTTGGGTATATATATTTGTGTTGTGTGTGTTTACATATTTACATATACACTCCCAAGTTCTATTACAAAGAAGCCTGGGAACAGCAACCCCCCAATAAGCAATGATGCACTTCGTACCCAGATTTTGGCTTCTAAACACCATTCTCAACTAAAAGGAACCCGAGCTTTGTGGCAGAATGGCTGACTCTATGGCTAGGGGAGGGAAAATACAAGACCAGCCTGGGGTATCTTGTTCCAAAATGTAAAAGATTCTTGATGAATAACAGGATGTGTCAAAAGCCCCCATGAAATTTCCTCTATGAAAATATAAGTCTTGGGGCGACTGGGTGGCTCAGTGGGTTAAAGCCTCTGCCTTCGGCTCAGGTCATGATCCCAGGGTTCTGGGATCAAGCCCCGCATCGGGCTCTCTGCTCAGTAGAGCCAACTTCCTCCTCTCTCTCTGCCTGCCTCTCTGCCTACTTGTGACAAATACATAAGTAAAATATTTTAAAAAGAGAAAAAGAAAATATAAGTCTCTTCAGGACACAACTGTGATTTTTCCATGTTGCTTGTCCCCTGGATTTTGACTAGAAAAACTCAGTAGAGCACCTGGGTGGCTCAGTGGGTTGAGCCTCTGCCTTTGGCTCGGGTCATGATCTCGGGGTCCTGGAATCGAGCCCCAAGTTGGTCTCTCTGCTCGGCGGGGAGCCTGCTACCCTTCTCTCTCTGCCTGCCTCTCTGCCTACTTGTGAAAATGTCACCCCAGTATTTTTTTTTTAAGATTTTATTTATTTGACAGAGAGTGATCACAAGTAGGCAGAGAGGCAGGCAGGGCAGGGGCAGGGAGCAGGCTCCCTACTAAACAGAGAGCCTATGCGAGGCTCGATCCCCTGAGATCATGACTTGAGCTGAAGGCAGAGGCTTTACCCACTGAACCACCCAGGCGCCCATGTCATCCTAGTATTTTTAAAAAGCAAAACACCATAAAGATTTCTCAATAGTTTCCTTAAAAAAAAAAAAAAAAAGCCAATCTCGGGGATCTGAAATAAACAATCCCAATTCACTCATACCACAACTTAGTCTTTTTCTATTTCACTGTTAAATCTTAAAAAGTTTTAGAGTCACAGAAAAGTTGTGAAAACAGCACAGAATTCCCATATATCCCACATTCAGTTTCCCCAATTTCTAACATCTTACATTTCCATGATGCATCTGCACAATTAATGACGCAATATCAACACAATGTTAAGTCCACATTTAACTCAGATTTCTTTAGTTTTTATGTCCTTCTGTTCCAGGATCCCACATTACATTTAGTGGTCAGGTGTCCTTAAGTTCCCTCTTGGCTATAACCTTTCCTGATTGTTTTTTTATCCATTGAAAAAGCATAATATGATAAAAGCAGCCTCTTAAAAGACATACAAAAATCTGTATGACTTCTGCATACATTGGGAGTTCAGGGTTGGTGTGTGCTTTAATACTACTTACCCTTCTTGACAACATAAGTAACCATTAAAGCAAAGGAAAATCAGTCACTATTTACTTTCCAAAGGGTATCATTTTACAGAGAAAAGAAAAGGAAAAAGATATATCATCACTTCAGCCTCAATTTCCTCATCTGGAAAATGGGGATAATTATACTTACCTCTTGTGGTGTTGTGAGGATTAAAATAATGCCGTAGGAGAGTGCTTAGCACACAGCAAGCACCCAATAAATGGCAGCTCTTAGCCAGTCTTTCCAAAGAAAAATATGCTAAAAACAAAGACAGGACTATTTCTTCTGTCACACAAAATTACTTAGGAATGACTAAAAGTATTTAAGTCTTTTTCATGTGTTCCACATGGTCTCCTCAACCTGACTCTATCTTTGTAAATGAATACAGCCTCCAAGCTTTTATTTATTTATTTATTAGAGAGAGGGAGAGAGAGCATGAGATGGGGGAGGCTCTGAGGGAGAAGCAGACGTCCCCCTCAGCAGGGAGCGGGATGTGGGGCTCATTCCTGGGACTCCAGGATCATGACCTGAGATGAAGGCAGATGCTTCACTGACTGAGCAACCCAAGTGTCCCGCTCCAGCTTTTTTTATCATCTCTCTTCTCCCAACTTCTGAATAACCAAGTTTAAAAAGGGTAATGAATTCTTTTCACATTCTGCATTGACCTCTGCACGACATCCAAAACCTAACCTTGGAGAGGAGCCGGAGCAGCATCATCACTCTCTCTCTCATGAAACCCAATCCTTCCGATCACATTCTCTTCTGCTTTCTATTACCCCAGAAGCTATCACTCCTGACTCACAAACCTAAGCTTTACACACATAGTCTTCCTTTTGGATAAGAGGAAAAAACCCCAAAATACCGAAACCAAAATACCACACTGGTCGTTTGAAGGACAGAGACAAAATTTTCCAATGAATGGATGCAGCAATTCCAGTTAATTTTCTGAATAAACTGTAAATCCAGAAGAACTTACAGAGACAGTAATTCCTAATAAGCTGTAAGGCTGAACTAAGCTTCATCTTCAACCGAACAAGAAAAGATATTGTGAAGTACAAATGGAAAATTCTGCTTACCTCCCAACTGCGGAGCCCTGGTTTTAATAGCCGTCAAACTCCCTCGTAGTCTGTGGTTTACGCCCTATAAGAAGCAACCAAAAATACAGCAGAAATACAAGACATTTCCAGCCTACCGACAGGGCCACCAGTGATATTAGCAAATCCAGATTTTAAGTGATGATAAAATAAGACCATTCACCTACTTACCACTGGAGAATTTCGAAAACCTTTTATTGCCTGAAAGACACCACCGCCTATGGTACCCATCGTAAAGGCCCCACCGCAATCATCGACAATTCGCCAAGGGCTAAGAACAGGGGGGAAGAAAAGATGATTGTATTTCTCCTTCATAAACCATAAAAGCTTTCTTTCCTAACACAGTAAGGGATGCAACAGATTCCAATGCAGGGCCCACCACAACCAGTGAAATAAACATTTAGACAAAAGAATGCTGAACATATCTGCATCTATTCAGCTCCAAGCCATAGGGAATGGTACCGGCTTTAACCCCCTATTGTTAGCAGTGCTTCATTCTCATTTAATAATCAGCACATCTATGAACAGCTGGGCACTGAGCAACAGTGACTCAACAACTATGTAGGAAATTACATCATATTCAATGCTGATCCAATCTCCGAGGGATCGAAGTAAGCGCTCCAGCTGCAACAGAAGTTAAAGTTGAGACCCCCCAAAATGAATATTCAACAGGGGCAGAGGGAAACCAATTTAAACAGTTTTTAAAGTTTGAAATTCTTTCTGGGTTCACTGAGTCGCATTAGCACTTGGAACTTTGGTCTGTATTACATCCACTTAACACACCAGAATACTCTCATCTCCAGTATTTAGAGGTTATATTTGTAAACCCAGTTTCCAAATGCAGCGACCTAACTTATACAACACGATGAAACCTGAATAATGTAATCAGAACAGAACTACTATTCTAGGGATCTGGCTTATAAAAAAGTCTGTGAATGGTTAAATTCAGTTTTAAAAAAATATTTTATTTATTTATTGGTCAGAGGGAAAGAACAAGCAGGAAGAGCAGCAGGCAGAGGGAGAAGCAGGCTCCCAGATGAGCAAGGAGCCCGCTGTGGAACTTGACCTGAGGTGATCTGAGCCAAAGGCAGATGCTTAACCAACTGAGCCACTCAGACGTCCCTGGTTAAATTCATTTTAGGGGCGCCTGGGTGGCTCAGAGGGTTAAAGCCTCTGCCTTTGGCTCAGGTCGTGATCCCACAGTCCTGGGGTCAAGCCCCACATCAGGCTCTCTGCTCAGCAGGGAGCCTGCTTCCTCCTCTCTCTCTGCCTGCCTCTCTGCCTACTTGTGATCTGTCAAATAAATAAAACTTTTAAAAAAATTCATTTTAGACTCACTGTAAATAAAAGCAATTTCTTTGATCTAGTTTTAAGGGTCAAATGCTACATAATGAACCTATGGGCAATCACCTTTGCTCAAGTAAACTTGTGAATTGAGAGTGGTTGCTCCCGGAGAATTTGAATGAGTAATTTATGCCTTTGGTGGAATACAAAACCTTGCAATCAAAACATCTTATTCTTTTTCAAGTATAATACAAATCAGGACCTTGTACAGAATGACTCTCATGCAGGACATACTCCAACTGTCAGCAGGATGCTTCCGGCCTTGCTAACCAAGGCTTGCTTTTGTGATCCTAAAAGCAAAATCAGCAACACCTGGGAATTTGTCAGATGTGCAGACTCTCAAAACTTTACTCAGGACCTACTGAATCAGAGTCTACAGTTCAACATGATCCCAGTTGACCTGGTTTCACTTTAATAGTTTAAGAAGCAGTGCTTGAGACTAAAAAGGATTAGGA
Organism: Lutra lutra; assembly: GCF_902655055.1. Lineage (NCBI taxonomy): Eukaryota > Metazoa > Chordata > Mammalia > Carnivora > Mustelidae > Lutra > Lutra lutra. The sequence goes on along the minus strand of NC_062292.1, from coordinate 41,418,467 downwards.
GATTGTGTTAAAATGGTAGAAAGACTAATAGAAAGTATAGAGAAAAGACAAAGGAGAATGAATTAGTGGCTCCCTCAGAGTGGTATGCCAGTAACTTTAAAAAGAACTAGTCCAGGGACGCCTGGGTGACTCAGTTGGTTAAGCAGCTGCCTTCGGCTCGGGTCATGTTCCCAGCATCCTGGGATCGAGTCCCACATTGGGCTCCTTGCTCATCGGGGAGCCTGCTTCTCCCTCTGCCTCTGCCTGCCATTCTGTCTGCCTGTGTTTGCTCTCTCTCCCTCTCTCTCTTTGACAAATAAATAAATAAAATCTTTAAAAAAAAAAAAAAAAGGGGCGCCTGGGTGGCTCAGTGCGTTGGGCCGCTGCCTTCGGCTCAGGTCATGATCTCGGGGTCCTGGGATCGGGTCCTGCATCGGGCTCTCTGCTCGGCGGGGAGCCTGCTTCTCTCTCTCTCTCTCTCTCTCTGCCTGCCTCTCTGTCTGCTTGTGGTCTCTCTCTGTCAAGTAGATAAATAGAATCTTAAAAAAAAAAAAAAAAGAACTAGTCCAAATGATCTTATTAGTTGAGGATTAAAAAAATCAGTAAAGAACAGCAGGGTTCAGGGGCGCCTGGGTGGCTCAGTGGGTTAAGCCGCTGCCTTCGGCTCGGGTCATGATCTCAGGGTCCTGGGATCGAGTCCCACATCGGGCTCTCTGCTCAGCAAGAAGCCTGCTTCCCTCTCTCTCTCTCTGCCTGCCTCTCCATCTACTTGTGATCTCTCTCTGTCAAATAAATAAATAAAATCTTTAAAAAAAAAAAAAAAAAAAAAAAAAGAACAGCAGGGTTCAGATCAGAGAGCAGCCAGAGTATTCCAGGAGAGATATATAAAACAAAGGTAAGATGGAAATAGTTTCTGAACTCTGGCTAAATCAAAATATTCCTACAGAGAAGTGATGGGCTACACAGAAGGAAAGTTGAAGCCAGACTCTAAAATAATGGAAATACTAGACAAATGCAGGGGACAGAGAAAAAGTAACATAACACGATTAAGTTATCATTTGCTAAGTATCAACTATGTTTTAGATGTCTTCGATGCAAATAAGACCTATGATTTTCAAGAAAGGTTATTCTCCAATAGAATTTCTAAGCTTTTAACTTCGTGAAGAAGAGTATTCCTGTCTCCTCTCCATTTTACGGTGGACGGAGGCTCAGACAGAGATTAAGTAATCTGCCCAAGATCATATAGGTTGTAACCAGTACAATTCAAATACAAAAGCTAGGACTCCAAAGCTCTGAATCCTTTCCATTATATCACAGGGACTATAGGTTTTCGAAAAGAAACATATGGTAAAATGAAGGATTTAGGATAATTAAGTTCATATGATGTATTAAAGTGGGCTGTATTAATGGGATTGTATTAATGAGATTTATTAATGAGGGCAATTAAGAAGCTGTTGCAAAAGGCGTTAAGGATGCCACGTAAGATTGTGATAATAGGCATGGAAAGGCAGAGTTATGAAAGAATTCAGACAGCATATGGTGTATATGTTTGGAGGTGGGGTGGTGTGGAGGGAAGAAGAAGATTCTTATAGTTTGAGGTTGGAGGATTTGAGAAAATGCTCTTACCAAACAGGGTAATACTGAAGATCAAAAGCAGGTCTGACTACAAAACCAACTAGACAACTGATTGTATTGCTTCAGGACATATGCACTAAGAGAGAGAAAGCAAAGGGACCACCTCATCAAGTAGTAGATAAAAACTCATTATTCTTATATCTTTAATTCAACAAAGTTAAAAAAAATTACCCTCCTGCCAGCCTGTGTCATTATACTACACCCAACAGCAGCTGATTAACAGTCTACAATGTGCTGAATTCTGCACACTTTAGAAAGGGGGATAATTACATTTGATAATTTTAAAGAGCCAGGAGGTGCTGAAACATGCCCCGTATCCCATTTGAGTGAGTTTAAAAAAAAAAAAAGAAAGAAAGAAAAGGCACAAAGCAGGTAACATGGCTACTGCTGGCAAGGTAAAAATATAAAATCGTAGGCATTTTCACAAGTTGAGGATGACACTGGCTTTTGTTCTAACCCAATAAACAGGTGATTAACGCAGTAACGAGATCTGATTTCCCTCTTAACACCCCCAGAAGCCTTAAATTTAGGCGATCTGAGACCGGACAGCAATTAACCTGTTTTATAACTATGTATGTGCCTGATTTATTCATGCTGTTACTCTCTGAACCTGTAGAGGTGCGCACAGAGACCTCACTCAAATACTGAATACATGAATTTCTGTTCATGGTTTCTCAAAGAACACATGCTACTATCTCTATTTTCCAGATAATCCCTGTCTCCCTTCTCCCTTAAGACAAAATTCAAAGGGTGAAAACGAGGCTCCTGTCTACAGGAGCTTACCCAGGCCCTTTAGGTAAAATCTCTGTTCCATACACTTGAAAATGCTTCGCCCTGCGGACACAGGTCACGATACAAATAATGCCTTAAGAATGGCATCCCTTTCAGCGGCCTCCTGCCCATTCCTCAACACAGGAACTGAGCAAAGCGAGACATGGGGACGCGTCCAAGGTCACCTCAGCAGACAGAGGGGATTTATTACGGACCCCGCCCAAGATCGACTACGCCCGGGGTTGGGAGCTCCGAGGCTCCGTCAAGCCTAAGCGTGGGCCTCCTCATCCAATGCAAGGTCATCGGGGTGCCGGGTTGTTGGAGGCGAGGCTGCCACACGCGGCCCGGGGAGTACAGGGCTGAGAAGCTGGCTGGCTGCTCTAGACGGCGCTGCCTACGTTTATCAAACCCAGGTCAACAAGCCCGCGACTGAGTTCAATTTGCACCTCCGGGCACTGGACAAGAGAGGACGAGGACCGTGGGCAGAGGGGCAGGAGGAAAGCAGTAACAGTGGTAAAGCTCACCAAGGTTCTCGCGCGTACTCCTCCATCTTGACTCCACCTGCGCGAGTGATGCCGGGCAACTTGGGTGGAGCCTGACCCTAGAGGCGGAAGTGATCTCGAGAGGAGGGCGTTAAGGTCTATGTGGATTGGTTCACCTTTTCCTCCCGCAACCAATGGGAGCCTGGACTTCAGGGCAGCGTGGGGGCGGGGCAGAGGCGCTGCGTAGCAGCCGTGGCCCCGCCCAGGTCCTCGAAGGCTGCAAGTCTGGGTTACGTGGACTGGTAGCTTCTCAATCGCGAGGAGTTCAAGTTACACGGTTACTGAAGGTTCCGTGGACTGAGATAAACCTGGCCTTATTCCGCTAGGGTTCACCAAATTTCCTAAATACATTTCTTTGTTTGTTTGTTTTTAGTACCTTGGCTGCTACTTGGGAATTAATGTTAGCTAAATCGCGATGGTTTGTGAAACTCAACCAACTGTAAGGAGCAGGAGCAGGGTTAGGACCGACAGTGTCATAGTCCTTATAATTACAGTGCTTGGAATGTGATAGATGTTCCATAAATGCGTTTGAAGTGAACTTACCTGGGCCATCTTGAGTGTTGTGACCAATTTGGGGACCTCAAATGAAGGGACAACAGAACCTCGTCCAGTCCACCCTCCAAAAGATCACCAGATGTGAGGGGTGTTTAGCTCAAAAAAGAGGAGACCAAAAGGATGGGAACCCATTGACCTCTTTTAGCTTACAGTCAACAAAACCTCAGTCATGTGATGTCTGTTAAAGGAACACTTCTCCATTCCTTTTGAGATTGACTTTAAAATAGTATATAGGGGCACCTGGGGGGGGGCGGGGCTCAGTTGGTTAAGCGTCTGCCTTTGGCTCAGGTCATGATCACAGGGTCCTGGGATTGAGCCCCACGTTGGGCTTCCTCCTCAGCAGAAAGTCTGCTTCTCCCTCTACCCCTCTGCCCTGCTCAAGATCTCTTAAATAATTTTTAAAAATATGTGGAAATTTTATGGAAAAAATTAGTGCAGTTCATAGAGAACTGCAGTGAAGAGTGAGGTATGCACCAAATCTTGAAAATAAGGTAAGCAGATAAACTGAACACTCCACAGAACTGGAGATTGTCAGCAACGTGTATCTTTATGTGAAAAGAACAGTTCACACTAGTCATCTGATTATATATAAAGACCAAGAAGTCTTTTTTTGAAATGTGACTATAATTAAGAACCTTTAAGTCTAATTAATTGCACAAGCTGAAGAGAGAATGTGGGAGATGGGCAACAAGAGGAGCCAGAGAGCAAGAATTTGATATTTGCTCAGCACCCCAGACCTAGTGGGTATGAATATTTCAGTAACTAAAGACTGGCATTCTCATGGGGCAAGGATATTTTTTTCTGTTCTCATCAGGACCCAAGTGAAATATTCCTTAGGTCTAACTACCTCCCCTTGCTCTTATGCATTTTTCTGATTGTTATTTGGTTTCTGAATAGATTTTCCTTTAGGAAAGAATTCCCTGGATTGTGCTCAAAACTATTCTTGTGTACTTGGTAGTTATACTAGCTTATGCATCTGCCTCTTGTGAACCGGGTTCTTTTGAATCAAGTCAATTACCAGGGATGGTGATAATATTAAGTTTGTGAGTTTACAAAACAGAGGGCCAGACTCTTGGCTGTGGTTACCCAGCTCACTCCATTCCAACAGTCCCTATCCAAAAGAACCTTACTGTTCTGGGAGGCCCTTCTCAAATGGCCAACAAGTATTCTTAGACTTCTCACTCTTTGCTTTCTTTTAACTGCAACAGATAATAGGGTGTAACAGGACATTTTTGGCTGGGTAGGGCCTTGTACTTAGCCTTTGTTGGCTAGAGGAGGAAGATGTCACCCCTCCTTCAAAAATATCCATTTTCATCTGAGTGCAGAAATGTCTCAGAAGAAAAGAACTAGCACTTTAATCTCCTCCTAGCGAGTCTGAAAGAAGTCTAAGGAACTGTCGTGGCCCTCACTGAAAGGATGGCCAAAGACATGGAGGAACGATGGAAGAAAGGAGTGGGGGTCCTTGGGAGAAAAGTTACAGTAAAGGTGAGGGGAGTTTGAACTGGTGATTCAAGACAGCAGGGTGTATTGGTGAAAGGTAGTGTTCTGGGCCATGTTGGAGACTACTGCTGGAACCCCCTGTGATCCAAGTCCTTTGCGTATTGCTTTGGGGAAAATAGCTCCATGTGTGAACTAAAAGAACTGTGACTCTGGGGCTTGTTTTGCTGTGAGAATTCCCTAGAAGGGGAAAGGATGGTGAGATCAAGGTGAGGAAGAAGGTGAAGAAAGGAAGATCATCCTCAGGGAACCACCTGGATTGTTGAGCTCTATGAAGTAGCCAAGTCTGGCAATGGCACTGGTGTCTTCTTCCCCACTCTGAAGCCATTATCCACCCCTGCCATGCCCCCCCCCCCATTAGCTTTTATTCATCTTCCACTCTTGGAAGGTGAATGGAAGGAATGGTGGTCATCTTCCACCATTCTTGGGGAAGGGGTCACTGACAAGGCCTAAGATTGGAGAGAGATGACCATTTGATAGATATCAAGGGTGCACAGGTAATGCTGAACCAAGAGAGAGCCTAGAGGGAGTATAATCCAAGTCAATTATAAGACCCTTACTGGGTACTCAGGATTGTCCTTAGTTTTAGGATTAGGGTGGAAAGAGTACAAAAAATATTGGTACAGTTGCTACCCTCAGGGTCCTCAAAATGTGCGTGGAGAGAACAAATGCACTCTTGAGAAATAGTTGGGTCAACTATATAAAATTGCCAAAATGTGTGACTTAGAACATGGTAAGTGCTAGAGGCCCTGAGAGGAGAGAGGGAGACCTGGGGGCCTGAGTGTGCTCACAAAATGTGTGTGATAAACGCATTTAAGCCACAGTTTGAAGAGTGGTCAGATTTTGATCGGTGGAGAGGAGAAAGGTATTCTAAGTAGAGGGAATGATAGCATAAAAGTGTGGGCAGGAAAGAACATGGTGTTGTCACTGGATAGATTGCTGGTCCTACAGGAGGATAGAAAGACTAAAGCAGCTAGAGCAAAGCTATATCAAGTGATAAAGTTCTAGGGCAGAAGATGTGGAGAATGACCAACAAGCAAGACTGGAACAATCAGCTGTGTTAGGAGGATCTCTCCTGTATCTACGCATTTAAGCATGAAGAAATAACTTCCTTCCAGTTCTCCAGAATGTTTCTGGAAGCCAAATGACCTTGGATGGGATGATCTTGGATAGGCCCAGTCAGTTAAGTGTCTGCCTTTGGCTCAGGTTGTGATCCCAGGGTCGTGTAATTGAGGCCTGCATCAGGCTCCTTGTTCAGCAGGCTCCTTGCTCAGTGGGGAAACTTCTTCTTCTCCCTCTGCCTGCTGCTTCCCCTGGTTGTGTTCTCTCTCTTTCTCTCTGACAAATAAATAAAATCTTTTTAAAAAGAAGAAGAAGAAGAGGAAGAAGAAGGAGGAGGAGGAGAAGGGGGAGGAGGAGGAGGAAGGGAAAGAGGAAGAAGAAGAAGCCAATGACCTTGGGAAGCTAGAGAGAGGGACTTCCTTCCCTAGAACAGATTTAATTACAGGATAGTAAAGGCAGAGATGTCTCCCTTCTCTCCTTGGACCAGATTGGTTTCCTTTCCAGGGTAATGAAGACATATTAGAGTTTTATCTCCTATATTAATATAGCTAAAGGAGTTCATTCTAGAAAGATACAGAGAGGTCATAGGGTAAGGAGGAGGCCTGAAATAGCTTCTGTGGGGAGTGAGCAAGAGAATAAACCACAAATGAGTAAAAGAAGCAGGAATGCTTCTTTTTATGCAGACCCAACCTATGGAGGAAGTGAAATGGCCATTTTCAGAATCTGCCCCTTCCAACCACTCAGTACCTTCAAGGGTCCCAGACCTATGTAGGTTGAGCTCTGTTGAGCCAGAGGCTGTGGGAGTCCTTAAAGAGCTTTGTCTACCAAGAGGTCACAGGCATGTATGAGGCTCCAAATCCCCCAGTCCTGCCTGGTCCAGTCCCTGAGACACTCACATTGGCATGGACAAGTGAGGCCCTCACCAGAGCCGACCTTGGGTCTGGGGAACCAGTCTGTGCCTAGTACCTTTTTGGTGGGCAGAGACGTTTTAGTCAGGGTGAGGGTGTGGGAGGCAATCTGTTGTGTCTACCCTCTTGCTCTCCCCCTTGCTCTCCTTCCAGGGGGTCCATTAGTCTGGCATGTGCTGTCTTGGAGCTCCCCTCTACCCATGTCCACTCACCTCAGGAGTGCTGGGCCAGGCCCGTGGCTTGCTTCCAGAGACAAAGTCTGCTGCTCTCGAGAAACTTCCAGTTTCCCCCCCACCCCCCAACAAGAAGAGAACCAGTGTGATTCTATATGGACAAACAGTATATTGAGGGCTGACCGTGGGTCTGATGCTGTGATGCACTTAGCACACATTATCCTATTTAATCTTATTTTACGACTCCTTATTTAATAATTCCATAACCCTGTGCAGACCTAGTGGGTACTTTTTTTTTTTTTCCCCTTCGGGTGGGTACTTCTAATGCCCTCATATTCCGCTTGGGGCCCATACGGCTCAGAGAGGACAAATAACTTACTCAAGGTCACACATCTCAGATTTGAGCCCACATCATTTGACTCTAGAGCCTGTGATCTTATCTGCTATCCTATCCTGTCACCCTAGCTTCCTGAAAATGTGCCTTTCCTGCTCATCCAGCCTAAGTGAGAGCCACCCCTAAGCGTCAGTTAAATCGGTTCCAGTTCCCTATGCCCACTGCCCCCGCCACCATGTATTTGGCTATGAAACCGGAGGTCTCTCTTCCTTTCTCTCCCTTTTATTCTAGCACAATAGTACTTGTTTTTCTCTGGGACTGGAGAATCCCCTGACTCTCAAGATGTGTGTTTCGAGTGGAAGTGGATTCTGAACTTGGATAATTAATGCCCCTACAGAGTCGGGGGCCAGTGGTCCCTCATTGCAGGGGCTGGAGGAGACTGTACTCATGGACTCTGTGTTTCTGAATCTTCGGCCCCCACTGTGATGACTTTCAAGGGAAGACTTTCAGAGTCTGTGAGCCCACAGTCTCTGGGGCCTTAGGTAGTGAAAAGCTTTAGACTGAGTCATATCAGAAGAGCCGGCTACTTGGAATGATAGGACCCGAGGCAGAGAAGACTCAGTGGTTTGTGGGTAGAAACATTGGTTAGGAGGCCACAAGTCCTGCCTTGAAGTTTGGAAGCTGTGGACTTATTCTCGGAGTGTGTTCCTTAAGCAGAGACCACTGGACCCGGAGAGAAGGCCATTGAGACCAGGTAGTACAAAGGCTGCCCCTGGGCCTGGAGGAGTGGACATCATTGGTAAAAAGCCTAAGAAGGAAAAATCCTTGGAGGCCGGAGAGAGAGCTGCTTTTGGCGGACTGGGGGCTCAAGGTTGGTCATGGTGGCTCCAGAGCCAGAGATTCCTGGACATAATGCCTCTTCCAGAAATCTCCTTCGAGGCAAGAGCGAGAGTAGAGACTGAGTGACCCAAGGCGGGGCCGGAGTAGGGGTGGGGTTGGGCTAGAGGCTCCTTGTCAGTGCAGGAAGCGTCCTTTCCACCCAACAGATGAAACTAAAGCCCACCTCAGGCTAGCTCAAGCCCTTCGTTATACCCTCTGGGCTGCTCACCCTGACTGCTTCCTACAAAATTATTGTGTCTTCAGTCGGACTTTTCACAATTGCTTCCACCTGTCTTGTTTTACTTTGCCTTATAGTATAATTAGGTTTTGCCCCCCAACGTATACATTTTTAAAGAGAATAAGCGGGTTGTAGTTATTTTTGTATCTCTCACCCTATAGTGCCTGGTAGACACATAGTCAGCGCTCCATAAATACATGCTTCCCGACTCACCAACAGAATGATGACTGCCTTTTAAAAATGACAACCCCCAGGATTCTCTAAGCCCGTCTTCCACCCTGCCTCTCAGGTCTACCTGCCTCACCTCTGCACTCCAGTCCCTCCCGTCAGTCCTGGCCCCAACTCAGCCTTAACCTAAAGCTGGACTAGTAGACTTTAAACGCAGGGCCAACTTTTTGACCCAGACGATCCCTGGACTCAGCAAATGCTGATCAGGTGACTGTCTCTCTCTGGCTTGGGATGGAAAGAGGCCAGGAAAGATCGAAGCATCTACCCCGATGGGTTACACCAGGGCTTCTAGAAGGGATTTGGTGGCAGGAGGCGGGGGGAGCAGGAGATTGAGTGTCTCTGTGACTTGCGCAGGCAGCATGATGGATGAGCAGTGGAAAGCCCTTTTATGAAACATGCCAGGCCTGCTGCAATAGTATCCCTCCCAACAGCCCAGAATTATATTTCCCTGAAGACACACTCAATCTTGCTTTGGATTTGCATGTGGATGGCAACCCCCAGGCTCCTGCTGGGCCCTCCTGAAGGAGGTCTGTCTACAGGTGCCCCTGCAGAGGAAGAAGCAGATGAGAGTGGAGGGGGGTTTGAACCCTCTTCCCAAAAGCCTTGGCGCTTCCTAGAAATGGACAGTCCTTTAAGAGTTCTCTGACTTATGTGGGTCATACTCCCCCCACCACCACCGAACAGCCTACCAGTTTTCAGTTTGGGTACACAGTGAAGATTTATTTCCTCTCTCTCTCTCTCTCTCTTTCTCTCTCTCTCAAGTAGTGGCTAAGCCTCTGATGCTTGGCACACAGGTTCTCCTGGGCAGAGAGAATGGGTGGGCGGGTAGTTGGGGGTATCTGGAGTCACCTATCTTTCCTGTGGCTGGAAACAGCCGGGAGTCCCCCAGCACATTACCAAATACAGTAGAAAGGAGTCAGGGGACCACGCACCGATCACGACAACAGCCAGCCGGATGCAGACGTCAGATATGTGCTTGAGCCCGGCGTGCCTGGGGCTGGCCTGTTCCTGACCCGCCCCCGCCCCCCCCGCCCCCCCCCCCCGCCCTCCATGGCCCGGTCTCTGCTTTTCTGGCTCTCCTGTGGCTCTGATCAGTTTCTGCCAGCCTCTGCATTTTTGTATCTTTTTCTCATTGCGTGGCCCCCTTGTCTTTAAAAGGCTAAATGCTCTGTACTAAATTTGGTCACACAGAGCTCCAAGATTCCCTGGAATGTCCTCAAGTTTCAAACGGCTCTGACAGCGAGGCGGGACCCGCCCCCTGCGTGGGGATTGGCTTCTCCTTTCAGGGCTGGGCAGTTGTCAAGTCTTATTGGCCCCCTGCGAGACCAGCCCGGGTCCACTAGCCCGGGGCTTCCCAGCGAGCTTGCAGTTAACGCTTGGGCACCTGTGGCACTGCGGGGCAGGGCGGAAGAGCCACGTCCTCAATCAGTTGGGGGTCTGCTCCCAAGCCCACTCTGCGCATCCAGACCAGCTTGTGCCTCCCCCTCACGGCCCCCCGCCCCCAGGACCCCCCTAGCTTTCCCCCAACACTCCGCAAGAACCACAGCCCACTTTGCCAAGATGTCCAAGGTAGCCAAGTATCGCCGGCAGGTGAGTGAAGACCCTGACATCGACAGCCTGCTGTCCACCCTGTCTCCCGAGGAGATGGAGGAGCTGGAGAAGGAGCTGGACGTGGTGGACCCCGACGGGAGCATCCCCGTGGGCCTGCGGCAGAGAAACCAGACCGAGAAGCAGTCCGTGGGCACGTACAACCGGGAAGCCATGCTCAACTTCTGTGAAAAGGAGACCAAGAAGCTTATTCAGAGGGAGCTGTCCATGGACGTGAGTGAGCAATATGCGGGAGGGAAGGGGGGAGGGAAGGGGGGAGGGCGGGGAGGGCAGGGGGACCCGCACTCGTGACTGGGATGCTTCTCTCCTCGGAGGAAAAGGTCTCGTTGGCAAAAGATGGAACTGCTTCAGAACCGATTACCATCTGCTGAGCGCTCAGCGTGAACCTCTTACCCCTAATTTCTTTTATAAAGCACAAGTTGGCTCTGTTGGGAGAACTCAGCATCCCACAGTGGCAGATAGAGCTGCTGGTAGGACGGGAGCTGGAGAACGTCCTTGAAGCGTTCATTGTCAAGTTGATTCCATCCTTGTCCCCCTGCACATTCACTCTACCCGTTGTGGGGGAGAAGGCAGGGGATAGAATGATGCGTGCTGTCTCTTGGCAGTCACCCCAGAAAAGAAAGTCAGGCCTCCTTGCAGAACTGCTTGTCTTCAAGCCCTCTGGCCCCATGGGCAACTCGTGGCACATGGATGATTTGAGGAAGCTCAGGGGCACGTGAGCTTCCCAAAGCAATGGTCAGGAGTCAGGGGCAAGGGTCGGGGGTCTGTGAGGTGGGAAATGCTCTTCACCTGGTGGCTTCAGTTACCCTCGCAGGGAAGCTGGGTTTGTACTTCCTAGAGGAACATCTTGAGGGAACATCCCTTCCTTTTAGTCGTAAGTCCTTTTACAAGCCAGCAAGTCCCCTTTTCCGGGGGATAAAGATAGTTCCCGGCAGGGCTGTGCCTTGAGGAGGGGACAGTGGAAGGGCAAGGGCAAAGAGGGCCATTTTGGAAACATCTGCTGATGTCTAGGATGGGCTTAAGCAAAACCTGTTTTTGTTTTCCCAGCTTGGCCTGGAGGGGTTCTTTGTTTGCCATGTGTTTGAGTTTTCTTGGGACAAACTAGACTAGCCTCCACCTGAGTGTGACTCATAGAGCCCCTCATCTGCTGTAGAGAGGCGTTCGTGGGGAAACTGTCTTCTCTCTGTGAGCTGGTTCTTACTGGCCACGTCTCTTGTCCTTGTGGATTCTTACATGAGAAAGTTCAGTCTCAGTTCTTGTTTTACTTCTATGGAAACCAAGACCCAGAGGTTCACATGATATGTTCATTCTCCCAAAGGGAATGAGAAAGGCAACAGTATCTCCCGGAACTTCTGTGACATGTCTGGCTGGGTAGGAGTTTGTGCCGGACACTAGTCACAGAGCACGTTTGCGGACAGAGCCCTGGCTCCTTGAGTGTAGGGATGGGGGAGGGAGGGATGAGGGAAAATGAGATAGGGGAACTGGACCTCTCTCTCTGTCCCTACCACCTTGGGCCCATGTTTAAGGCTTCACTAAGAAGCTAGGAGCGAGGGGAGTCAGAAGGCTCAGAAATTCATTACCCTGTGGACAAGGGGATTATATTTGATGCTTGCCACTCAGATAATGATGAACAAATACTAGAACATTCATGGAAAGGATGAGAGGATATAGGGGACTACCTGTGAGGGCCTGGTACTTCAAGACAGCTATCGGGGCATGTAGGGAAAGCCAGGCAGCACACCCAAGGCTTTGGCCTCTCTGTAAATCCCCCACTTGGACCCCTGACTTCCACTCTGGAGCCCGACCCTCCTCTTCCCTCCCTCCTAGTCCCCAGACTCTGTGCCCAGTGGCTTCTGGTATACAGAAAGATACTCCTGAGGCTAAAGTCAAATGCAGAACATTCTTAATCCCAAAGCAGGATGCTTAGGCTATGGAGAGTGTGAGGGGCTCTCGGGCTCCTGGAAATTGCATTTGCAAAAGGCTTTTTTTCCTTTTGCAAATGCAATTTGCTGAAAGCCTGGCGAACCTCACCTCCCCAGCCCCACCTCCCTCGCCCCTGCCAGTGGTACCCTTGTTTCTGCAAACAGAGTCCGAGTCAAGGAATGGAGGGTGGTGTGTGTGTGTGTGTGTGTGTGTGTGTGTGTGTGTGTATCTTCAGTATGGGAAGATGGCTTCGGGTCCATTTTTCCCTTGGAGGGAGAGGCTGTCTCCATTCTTCCTCATCCAGTCCAAAGGCTTGTGTCACCAGAGTGGCTGAGTGGAGTTCTGGGTGCATCATGAGCCATGAGCAGAAGTCATCTCTGTAAGTCGGGATGAATGGCAATGAACCCGAGCAAGTGACTTCTTCAGCACCATTAGCAAGCTAATAAGTGCGGGCTTAAGAACTTGGATTTAGGTGCCAGAAAAGCCTGGTTTGAGTACCAACCTCTCTTCCTAAGAGCATAACTAAGTAACTTACAAGTTATCCAGTCCGCAGCCCTCCCCTCAGCTACACAGTATCCAGCCTGCAGGATTGTTGTAAGAACTGAGAGGACAATGGTGGAAAGCACTTAGCACAGAGCTTGGCGTATAATAAGTGTGTGATAAATGACAGCTATGCAATTATTAATTCACTGATGTCTACCCCTGCCCAGCCCCTCCCTTCCGTTAAAGCCAAGTCGGACTGCTCAGCTAGGGGCCAAAGTAAGCAATAAACAAGCAAGTCCCAGGTGGGTGCTCGGGCTGGGGGGCCTTGGACGGCGCAGACACAGAGCGGCTCCCGGTTGGGCTCCAGGCTGCTGGACTGACTGTAGCTCTCCCTGCTAGTGGCCTTTGCTCCCGTAAGGAACTGACTGGAAGTTAGTCAAAATAGAGTAACTTGCCTCTAGGAAGTGCAGCAAAGTGAGCATTTACTTACTGAGGATCTTCAACAGGCGAAGCATCTTCACCTTTTCCTTTATTTAAGCCTCGCACTTCTTGGGAGATAGGTACGTTCATCCTCATGATACAGATCAGAAAATTGAGGCTCAGAGAAGCTGAGTAACGGCCCTAAGTTCACACAGCAACAAGTACCCAGCCGTGCTTCCTTCTCTCTCCCTCACCCGGGTACAAAAAAGGGCAATCATGCCAGCCCCTGTCCTGAGGAATTTATCATCTAATTAGGATCACAACACACACATACAGAACCCCACAGCGGCGTGACAGGGCTTAGACTACCAATTCACATGGTGTTGTGGGAGCCCAGGGTCTCGTCTGGCTGAATGCTCATCCCTGCCCCCAGGACTGGGAACATAAACAGTAAAACCAAGTGTGGCCTCCCGATTCAAAGTGTTAGAACCGAGTGTGGGTTAGGGAAGTAAATCCTGCCTAGATATTGGATGGCATTAGGAATTTTTGTTAATTCCTTTTAGATGGGATAATGGTATTATGGATACACTTTTTATTTTTTATTTTTATTTTTTTAAGATTTATTTATTTATTTATTTGACAGATAGATCACAAGTAGGCAGAGAAGGAGGCAGAGAGAGAGAGGGGGAAGCAAGCTTCACGCTGAAGAGAGAGCCCAATGTAGGGCTCGATCCCAGGACCCTGAGATCATGACCTGAGCCGAAGGCAGCAGCTTAACCCACTGAGCCACCCAGGCGCCCCAGGATCTTTGCCTTTTAAAGACACAAATCCTGAAATATTTATAGGAAAAACTGATAGGATTAGGGCATTTGCTTTAAAGTAATGTGGGCAAGGGGAGTGGGTAGGGGTGGGGTGAACTGATATTGCCCATCAGTTAGTTGATAACGTTGGATGCTGGGTGACGGGTCCACATGCCTGCCCATTACACGGCTCTCTCTACTTTCATATGCTGGACATTTTCCGTAACAAAAGGTTGGTTTGTTTTTTTTTTAGACAGACACTGAGAGTGGAAGCCTGGCCCAGTTTGGGTCTTAAGTTTTGGTGTCTCCAGGGGAAGAGGAGGCCCAAGATTCATACTCCGACTATACTGTTGGGTGGGTGTAGACTGTGGCTTCTCGGGTGGTGTCTCAGGCAGGCTTCTCCTTCAGTGGATAGACTACTCCAGGGCTGTCCTGGGTTGGTTTACTCCCTGCTTCATCAATACTCTTCTCTCTACCCCACCGCTGTGCCTCCTTCGGGTCTCAGGCACCACTTCCTCCAGGGAGTCTTCCCTGACTGCCAGGCAGGCAAGTGTCAGCGTCATGTCTGATCTGAGCACTTCGGGCCGCTCGGGACCAAAGCCATCCTGTTTTCTTATCTCTCTTCCTCACCGGCTTGTGTGATTCTGGTGGACAAGGGCTAACACTGGGCCCGGCATAGAGGTGGGCCCTCAACCTCTGTTTATTGAATGAATGTTAGGAGGGGGAGGTGGGGCTTGGCAGAGCTGACCCCTGGCTTGCCTCCCTCCCTTTAAAAGGACAGACCTCTCAGCCTGTGCGTTCTCCCCTAGTCCTTCTGGGGGGCTCGCCTTCTGTCCAGGTGGAAGACAAAACCCCTGGGCAGGTGTGTGGCCAAGAGCTCAGGGAAACCCGTGTGCTTGGCTCAGGTTTCAGGAACCTGATCCCAGCAGGTCAACTCATGTGTTCTCTTTCCTTCCCAAGTGGGAAAGAAAATCTCCAGCCTGCCTCCCCTGTCCTTCTCCCTGTCGTTACCAGGGAATGGGGATTAGCACCTGCACCCAGCCAGGAGCAGAGGCAGCTGAACTGGGGGGTGGAGGAAGCTCTTTCAGGTTCTTCCTTGAGAAGCTAACCAGAAGCACCCCACTAGCCAGTCGCCCAGCCTTCCGACCTTCCCGGCGGATCTCTGGCTCACACAGCCTAGCGGTTCCCCTCCCCTACCAGGCCCAGTTCATGGCCCAGTGTCCATGGCTTCTCTATAGGGATGGGGATGCCAGGAAGGCCGGAGGCCGGCAGCACAACCCTCAGATTGCCCTTTGCAGAGGGCTGAGCCCTATCAAGACTGCCCTGGGCAGCACGGCTCAACGATTAAGGAGATTAACCCTGACTGGTACACACCCAAAATAGCCCTGGGGTGGAGAGGGCAGAAGAGGTGAAGGGGGCCTGTGGACCTGGGGAGGCGACCACAGGCACCCAGGGAGGGTTAGACAAGTTGAAATCTCTCTCCCTGGAGTCTGAAAGGTGTCTCCTTCCAGTTTGAAAAAGTAGTTACTCAATTTCTGAGACTGGGTGGTAGGACCCCCAGGTGTTTGTTTTCATTGTTGTTCCTACTCATAGTTGATACATTTTCTTCTTCATGTATAGACTCTCTGATTGATGGATTTTAAGCTGTAAAGCCCCAGCACCTGGTCCACACACAGTCTCCCCACCCCTGTTGCTCACCTTTTCTCAGCAGGACCGCAGAGAGAAGAGCTTGGGAGGATAGGACACGTGGCAGGAGGGAGGCAGGCCAGGCAGGATGGAGGAGGAGATGTAAACATGAAACATGAGCGGAGAGATGCAGATGGTCACGGGAGGGGGATGAGCCCCACTGACCAAGGGCATCCGATAGTCTGGGGGCTTTGGGTCCCCACATCGAGGAAGGAAGAGGCAGATGTGAGCAGACACCCAGAGTGGAGACAAAATCCTCATGTAACCTGGCTACCCTCCCTTGGCCTCTCTTTCTCCCCCAAGAGACTCTGGAGTACCTGTAGGGGACCGTGTCAGCCTACCAGAGCTGGCTCATGGCACGCAAAGCCCAGGTGAAGTGCACTGGGAGACCTATAGAAGACAGAGGGGTCAAGGGCGCTGTCCTTGGAGATCCAGTCCGCCCGCATGAAGTCTATACACACACACACACACACACACACACACACACACACTGCAGTCACTGCAACAAAGCACAATGACTGGGGGGGGGGGGAGAAGTTGATATTCCTCTCTCTGCCAAGTTGGATAAACAAGAATATCCTGGATGTACTACACAGTCCTTTCCAGATCAGGCTGTGCTTTCTTGTTTATTGGATCTCTTTTGGCATAACCAGCAAGGAAAGAAGGAGTTTCAGAGCCTCATTTCCCCTAAAGGGCCCCCTTAGCCCGGGGCAGTGTGGGGAATAGAAAGCCGATGGGGGTTTGGAACCAGATGGGACCAGGTGTGATTCTGCTTCCGCCCCACACACCCCCACCATCACTCATGACCTGAGGAAGAGCCTCAACTTTCCTGAGTACCTTCTAGGCTCAGAGGTGTTATTAATGCTATTTCATTAACATGTAGCTGTTGGAGGCCCATTGCTTTACTGTCAAGAGGGAGGATGATATCAGTCTGGAAGGGTTATCGTGAGGATTAAATTGGCTAAGGCACCGAAAGTGTCTGGTGGGTGAGCTGGTGAGCGACTTCTCCTCCCCTAAATTCCTCAGACTTTATACCCATGTGTGCCAAATCAACCTTTGTTTTGTTAATCTCTCATGAGATTAAAAGACAAACTGTCAGCAGGAGGGAGGGAAGGGCAGAAAGGGAGAACTGGAGGCAGAGAGGCAAGGAGCTAGCTTAAGGAAAAAGGCAAGCTTACTTAACGACTTCCTGCCTGGCCCCCTTCTCTCCAGGTCTTTGAGCCTAATTTATTTTATGCCCCAGGCTCAAGGGCCTGCACTGGGTGGCTGGGTTGGAAACAGGGCAGACGCAGGGTAAATGGGCACTGGTGGGAAAGGCTGGGGACTAGTGAATTCTTGTCTGCAACTTCCGGGAGCTCAGAAAAGCCTAGGCTGTTTTGGAACAGTTTGGCTTCACTTGTGTCTGGGGTCTGCTGTTGAAACGACCAGCGGGTTTGGCAGGGGGCTGCTTAGGAGAGAATAAGGTGGGGCTGCTCCCACATACCTCTACCCCCTCACCTGCCTTCCCTCAAGGGAAGGACTCGCGGGGTGATCACATCCTCAGCCCTGACTTCCAGATCAGGTCAGCAGCCTCCCTCCTCCCCACCGATGCAAGACTGTGGAGGAACCCCCTCCCCAGGTGGAACACCTGGGGGCAGAACTTCCGTGAAGCCCTGGGTATAGGATGTATTGAGTTCCTGTTGAGCTTAGCGTCTTCAGAGTCTGGCTAGACCTGGAAGCAGGTCCTCTCTGCTGGCGGCTGGCTGTGTGGCCCAAACAAATTACTTTACCTCTCTGAGCCTGAGTTTCCCCATCTTTAAAATGGAAACAACACCTAGTCATAGGATAGTTGTGAGGTTTAAAGCAAAATAACAGGGGGGGCACCTGGGTGGCTCAGTGGGTTAAAGCCTCAGCCTTCAGCTCAGGTCATGATCCCAGGGTCCTGGGATCGAGCCCCATATCAGGCTCTCTGCTCAGCGGGAAGCCTGCTTCCCCCTCTTTCTCTCTGCCTGCCTCTCTGCCTACTTGTGATCTCTGTCTGTCAAATAAATAAATAAAATCTTTTAAAAAAATAAAGCAAAATAATATTCATAAAGCTGGGACAGAGTGCTAGGTTGGAAACTTGGTAGTGAGGGCTAAACCCTGAACTTGAGTTTCCTCTCCTGCCTTCACTGCTCTTCCCTCCACCCTTTCCAGGTCTCAGCATCCTTTTCCAAGGCAGGATTTAAGAATTCTGTTTTGTATCTACCAAGAGGGAGGATGACTCCATATAATCATTAATTCTCCAACTATTTAGGAAGTTTCTGTTATATTAGGTGCTTCTGAAGGCTGGCATAGAGTACGGAGTCAGACAGACCAGGTCCCTGCTCTTGGGGTGCTTCTAATGGGTGAGACAGAGAATACACGTTCTTCAATATACAGATCTCATAGAACATATGCACATTCCATAGAGCATATATATGGCACATACACGTAAAGGAGAAGAATGCACTTTCAGGAAAGGGTCTGTGATGATATCCTTTAGTGGTCAGGGAAGACACCGCCTAGGACCAAGGAGTCAGCCAACGGGAAGGTCTGGAGAAAGCTTTCCAAGTGGAGGGAACGGCACCTAGAAAGACTTGGGTAGGGGAGGAGGTTTAGTATGTTCAAGGAAAAGCCAGGCCAGTGTAACTGGGCCAGGGCGAGCAAGTGGTGGGGTCAGGGGCTTGGAGGAGATAAAGCCCCAGAAGTCAGCAGGATTCACATAATGCAGGACCTTACAGCTCAGCAGAGGGATTTTTGGATTTTTATTCCAAGGGTGGTGAGACGTCATTGGAGGGTTTGGAGCAAGGGAGAGATGTAATCTGATCTAGGTTTTTTTTTGGTTTGGTTTGGTTTTTTAAAGATTTTATTTATTTATTTGACAGAGATCACAAGTAGGCAGAGGGGCAGTCAGAGAGAGAGAGGAAGGGAAGCAGGCTCCCTGCTGAGCAGAGAGCCTGATGCGGGGCTGGATCCCAGGACCCTGAGACCATGACCTGAGCCGAAGGCAGAGGCCCAACCCACTGAGCCACCCAGGCACCCCCGATCTAGGTTTTTAAAAGGCTCTGTCACTCTGCCAGCTTTCAGATAGACGGTAGGAAGGCAAGCCTGGGGGAGAAGGGAGCCCCGCTAGAAAGGTGTGCAGTAGCTCAGGCAAGAGGCCTAGGATGCCTGGAGGAGAAGTGGTCAGATTCAGGAAACACCTCAAAGGTAGCACAGACAGGACTGGCTAACTCACTGGGGCAAAGAGAGGGGTGGGGGGCCCAGGCCTGCCTGAGCTCTGGGCTAGGTTTGATGCCATTTACTGAGGTAGGAAACAATGGAAGAGGAGTGGTTTGGGGGAGATCAAGAACTCTGATCTGAATGAGTTAAGTTCATGGCGCTTGGTAGATGTCGAAGAGCAAGCATTAGGTTGGCTGAACACGTACCAGTCTGGAGCTCAGTGGCGCGGTGGGGCTGAAGTCTCCATCTGGGGCCATTAGCGTCTAGATGACACTATAAACCACGAGCGTGGAAGAGGCCACGTGGGGAGGACGTGTGGATGAAGAGCTGAGGGCCAAGGACCATGCCCTCCGTTACCCCAACATTTAGGCACTGGAAGTGGAGAAGGGGCCCATGAAGGAAGGAGACTGAGAGAGGTGGGCGGGAGCTCAGAGCAGCTTCACAAAAGCAACTGGACAGGGGGCTTCTAGGAGGAGCCTCTACTATATCCGTTCTTGCTGAGAGGTCTAATAAGATGAGAACAGAGAATTGACTGTTGTAACTGGAAAGATGGAAGCCACTGAGACCTTGACAAGATGGGGGGGTCACTGCAGCGAAGCGTGGGCTCGAGAGAGACAATGGTCAGTGAGGACTAGAGATAAAGAATACAGACCAGTCTCTTCGATTTGTTCCCCCAGTTTTTTTCTAATGGGAAACAGTGAAGTAGGGTGGCCGTGGGAAGTAAATGTGGAGTTAAAGGGGGATTTTTTTTCTTTTTAAGACGGAATACAATAGCATGTTTATATGCTAGGGGGGTTGGTTCAGTAGAGCGGGGACCCTCAATGGTGCTGGAAAAGGCTGGAAAAGGGATGGAGTGCACTGGAGTGGAGGAGTTGGCCTTGGCAGCGGGCAGTCACCTTTTCTGTGGGGAGGGAAGGCAGCGGAGACCAGCAAGGAGGGAGGCAGGGTGCTAAGTGGTCAGGGAGCGATGAGGTTGGTCTGCTCTGTGGGGACGCAGGCAAGGTGCTGCTCTGGGAGGGACCCCCTGGCGGCTGGACACAGGCTGGACCGAAGCGGGGAGAAACTGACGAGGCCGTGACAGTAGTCAGAGGTTAAATGTCAGGTCACAAGAAAAATGCTCAGTGCTCCCTGGGTGGGGTAGAGAAAACACCGAAACACTTCCAGATCTGACATCTGGCACGTGACCATTCAACAGACAGCAGCCAGCTCCAGAGCGGCCTGAAAATCCAGCAGATTTTCACCTCCAATGCCTCCACCTTCTGTCCCCAAGGCCACCCGTGCCCAAGGAGAAGGAAGGAGCACACGGGTCCCTTCCCAGCACACAGCTGACAGCCCTGGGTTTGCAAGGCAAGCCGGGGTGGGGGGGGAGGGTCTGGGGCTCACTCCCGGCTTGACTGTCTCCTAGCTACGTGGCCTCAGACAAGCACTGAACTTGTCTAAGCTTTACTTTCTTTTCATTGTATTCTTTAATGGCTTTTCTGTGTCTCATTTTATATTTGACAATAGCGGATTTTTTCTAACACTTTGTTTTTATTGAAATATAAAACACATATAGAAAAGTATCCAAAACACAAATGTAGAGTGTCATGAATTCTCACAAAGGCAATAAGAAGGAGAACATAGCTGGCCCTGCGGGACCCCCACCCACCCTTTGCTTCCTCTCTGGCTCTACCCTCTTCCTCCCTGCCATAGGAACCTCTATCCTGACTCTCCAATCTCATAGGTTAGTCTTGCCGGTTTTTAATTTTATCTATATACACACACACATATATATGTATATATTTATAAAAATTTACATTACATATATAACATCCATACACGTATATAATCATACAGTAGGTGTTCTTTTGTATTCTGCTTTAAAAAAAAAAATAAGATTTTGGGCGCCTGGGTGGCTCAGTTGGTTGGGCGACTGCCTTCGGCTCAGGTCATGATCCCGGACTTCTGGGATCGAGTCCCGCATCAGGCTCCCAGCTCTTTGGGGGAGTCTGCTTCTCCCTCTGACCTTCTTCTCTCTCATGCTCTCTCTCACTCATTCTCTCTCAAATGAATAAATAAAATCTTTTAAAAAAAATAAGATTTTAATTATTTGACAGAGAGATATTGAGAGAGAGTGTGAGTGGGGGGAGTGGCAGGCAGAGGAAGAGGGAGAAGCAGGCTCCCTGCTGAGCAGAGAGCCCCATGTGGGACTTGATCCCAGCTCCCTGAGATCATGACCTGAGCTGAAGGCAGACGCTTAACCGTCTGAGCCACCCAGGCTCCCCCGTATTCTGCTTCTTTTTTCTTTTCTTTTTTTTTTTTTTAAGATTTTATTTATTTATTTGACAGAGAGAGATAGATCACAAGCAGGCAGAGAGGCAGGCTTCTGGGGAGGGGGAAGCAGGCTCCCTGCCGAGCAGAGAGCCCGATGCGGGGCTTGATCCCAGGACCCTGAGATCATAATGCGAGCCAAAGGCAAATGCTTATCCTGCTGAGCCACCCACGCACCTGTATTCTGCTTCTTTCAAGGAGCATTATGTTAGTGACATTGTGTTGTCTGCAGCCTTTTTCCCGATCTCACTGCTGTAGAGTATTCCCATGTGTGTTTCATTGTATGGACGTGCATCATCTGTGTATTCATTTCACTGTTAATGGACATTTAGGTTGTTTTATGGTTTGGGGCTATTACAAACAATGCTCCTGTGAACTTTTTTGTACATCTTTTGAGGGCACTTATGACTTCATTTGTGCTGGATATATACCTAGGTGTAGAATTGCTGGGTCATAGAAAAAATGCCCAGTGAAATTTTAATCTCCTCACCTGTAAATAACAATGATGCTACCTCATCTGAAGAGCATGAAAGTTTGAGGAAGTGAATGACAGTGATTTGCAAACAGTGGGCACTTAATAAAGTGGGAGCCACCATCATGTTTTCTAACGGCGTCCATCTTTGAGAGCAACTGGAGTGTTGTCGAGTCCTTTGGCCACGTCCTGCCTGCTGTTTCTTGAACCCTACTATTACGATTTGCATTCGGGGTCTCTGGGTGCCTCAGTGGGTGAAGCATCTGACTTCAGCTCAGGTCATGATCCCCGGGTCCTGGGATAGGGCCCCACACCTGCTCCCTGCTCAGCGGGGAGCCCTTCTCTCCAGGCTATGCCCCCCACCCACTTTTCTCTCCTGTCTCCACAGGGACCTTTGCTCCTTCAATCATCTGTTTTCTCTCAACCTCTCTCTCTCTCTCTCTCTGTCGCTCCCCTCCAACATTCCTTCCCACGGGCTCTTTCTCTCCAGTTCCCTGGCTTTTCTCTCCTTTCCTTCACAGCCAAGCTGTAAGAAATCGTATCTACACTCACTCTCACACGCCCCACCCCTGCGCTGACCTCAGTCCTGGTAAGGTCTCCACAGGCCTCCTTGTTGCTCACCCAGGGGATGCTTTCTTAGTCCTTACCCTGTTTGTTTACTCTGTGGTATTCCACTACTCTCTCCTTCTCAAAATACTTCCCTTGGGGCCAAGACACACCATGCTCGCACACCTGGCTTCCTTTTTCTCTCTCTAGCTGTTCCTTCCTTGTCTCCTCTGAGAGCAGCCTTTCCTTCGAACGCCTCGCTATTATTTCCAGGGCCCTGCCCTCCTGAGGCCGTCTCCGTGGGTACCCTCAGCCAACCCCACGGGTTCAGCTACCACCCAGGTGCTCTGTCTCGATCTCTGGCCTAGATCTCTATTTTGAGTTCTAGATCATTCACTTGCTTCTTGGACTCCTCAAATGTCTCAGATTCAACTAGTCTAAAAATAAATTAATCATAGTCACCTCACCCCACCTCGCAGCCTGCCTTTCCTCCTGCACTCTACAGTGGGGTAGAACTAGGTAGACCTAGGCACACCAGGTCAGAACTCTGGGGCCTCTCAGTGTTCTCAAACTCTCCCAGTGACAGAACCCTATTGCTTCTACCTGGGCCACCTCCCTCGCCTCCAGTCCTCCTCTCTGTGGCGCTTCTGCTTTCCCCCGTATCACTTATCAGCCGTAAGAATGGCGTGACCTCCCAAGGGAGCTCCCTGTCTCTCTTCTCCCCCCATTGCAATCCATCCTCCCCGCAGCTGACAGTGTCTTATTATAAAATAGAATCATGATCTTGACACTCTCCTGCGTAAAAGCTTTCAAGTTGCTTAACATAGCTTCCATGATCAAATTCACACGCCTTGGTGTGGCTTAGGAGGCCCCTGGCAGCCCAACGCCTCTCTATCTCTGTAGCTACTAATATTCTTCTCCTTGACTTTTACCCTTTGCTACAGTTAAACTTGACCACTGGTTCTCCAACGGTGCCACGCTTTGTCTTGCTTCCTCTGTGCCTTTGCACCAGCCGTCGCCTCTCACTGGGATGCTGGCCCCACCCTGGGCCTACTAACCTGGATTCTTTCAAGGCTCTGCTCAGGTGACACCTTTCTACTTCCCCCAATCCCTCCAGCCTGGGCTGTGTGCTCCACCCCTGCAGTCACAAAGCACCCTCTGTGTGCTGTTCCTGTCACTTTGGGGAACACACATACCCCAACACCTTTGTTTCAGCACTTGTCTGTTTCTCTGCCTTCTTTTTTTTTTTTTTTAAGATTTTATTTGTTTATTTGACAGAGAGAGAGATCACAAGTAGGCAGAGAGGCAGGCAGAGAGAGAGAGGGAAGCAGGCTCCGTGCTGAGCAGAGAGCGCGATGCGGGGCTCGATCCCAGGACCCTGGGATCATGACCTGAGCCAAAGGCAGAGGCTTAACCCACTGAGCCACCCAGGTGCCCCCTTCCCCGACTTCTTAAGAGCAAGGCCTGACTCTTACTCGTCTCTATGTCCCCAGCAGTGAGCACGTTGCCTGGCTGCACGAACGAGGGGCAAATGGTTTGCAAATTCCATTCTTGTCACACCTGATTGAATCTGCAGGAGTTAGGAATTCATCTAGGAATTCATCATTCATCTGAGACAATTTGAAAATACGGTGTTGGGGGTGCCTGGCTGGCTTGGTTGGTAGAACATACAACTCTCGATTTTGGGTCATGAGTTCAAGCCCCATGTTGGGTGTAGAGCTTACTTTAAAAAAATAATAATAATAATAAAAAGAAAATATGATTTTTATGTCCAAATCATCAAATGAAAAGCAATTTGGCAGGGATTCTTTTTTCCCAGTTTCTGTAAACAAGCAATTAAATCAGTCCAAAAGTTTACACTCTGGAATCTGAGTTGTTGGGATGGGTCATTGCCATATTTTCCTTTTAGTGTGTTCTGGACAGAACGAGCCTCAAGGCCTCATTTTTAACTTTTTCCATTTTTTTTTTCCTTTCTTGCTCTTCTCGTTCCCAGCTCTCTAGGGATCTGAGATTATAGGCTGACATTTTTAGCTTGACCCAATCAAGTTTGCCCATGATCTCTGGGGCCACAGATATACCCTACAGAGGACAGTAGACTTGGTCTGCGTACAGCTAGCCTAGGCTGGCAGCTCCCATTATCTGAGTGCTTCCCTAGACTATCTGGGGAAGTTCAACCTCTTTGCCTCTAGATCTAGAAAAAGGTAATATGGCTTCTCTAGAGAACTTGCTATAAGCAGATTATCTCTTTGGATCCCACACATGTCTTGGGATTCATAGAGTCTGCCCTTTTGGGAGGCCCAATGTTTGGATATGTGGATATGATGACCCTGGATATATTAGTTCCATGGCCATGTAGACGCAGCCTTCCCCTACTGAAGCCAGAACTGCAAGGCTGGACCAGAGGTGGAACAGACCTGGGACTGGGTCCTTGTAGACAAACAATCGGCTTTTCTCAGCCAGGGTTTGTTTTTGTTTTTAATTAATTTATTTTTAAAAAAGAATTTGTTTATTTATTTGACAGAGAGAGATCATAAGTAGGCAGAGAGGCAGGCAGAAAAAGAGAGGAGGAAGCAGGCTCCAGAGAGCCAGATGTGGGACTTGATCCCAGGACCCTGGAATCATGACCTGAGCTGAAGGTAGAGGCTTAACCCACTGAGCCACCCAGGCGCCCTGCATAGAGTTGCTATTTCTAGATGACTTTCTTCAAAAAATAACTTATACAAAACTTATACAAAAAATAATGGGTTTCCCCCACTATCAGAAAGCAGGGCTTTCCTATGAAAACTTTGGCAAGCAGAAATGGCATAAAACAAAGACGAATTTATATGGGCAATTTTTTGAGTATTCCCAGACCCCCAAAATAACCTTTCTTAGGCTTTTCTGATACCCCAAGACACATCTGTGCTATTGAATGCACAGAATAAATGGGGATATAGCGCCGATGCTCACAGACACTGTTCAAGGCTCTGGCGGTTGGACGCTGAGGGGCTGAGTGTAGTTGGGGTGAGGGAAGGAGCTTCGGGGACTGCAGGGGGCCCCTCCTCTTGCTGCCACTCGGGGTGCGCTCTTCTTCTGTGAGGGCTCCCACAAAACCAACGCTGAGCATTATTTTTGCTTTTCCCCTTTTTTTTGGTAGAAGCAGAAATCCAGTTCAGATTTCTTTTAGTGAAAACAGTCGTCCCGTCGGTCCTGTGAAAGCAAAGTTGCGCCAATGCACCCTTTCGTGAAGGGAGGGGTACCTGTATAATGTACTAAGACTCTTTATAGAAAATATACAAAACATAGGGAAAAAATAACCAATAATTCTGTTTCATTAATTCTGTTTCATAGTAGGCACTGGCTGTTTTGGGGGGTGTATGCATCTGTGTGTACTTTTCCTTTTGTGGTTGAGGTCACTGTGTACACTTACACACAGGCACATAAATTGTGTTTGGCTTTTTTATTTTTTCCTAGTGTAGACATTTTCCCACATCCCTAAAAATTCTTCCTAAACACCATTTTCAGTGGATGTTAGCACAGTCCATCGTATGGCCGGGTTGAGCCACATGTCTATATTTGGACATTTATTTACATGGTTTCTAATAAATATATTTTCCAAGGGCCCAAACAGATCCCCAGAGCACAGGCTCCTTCCTTTGGCCCTTGGCCCCCATGGTGTCTGTCGCCAGCCAAACAGGATGATATATAGAACCGTTCACACACTGTCCCTCAGCCGAAACTCACAGACAGCTGGGGAAACAAAACTCAGAAAGGAGAGGAGAGACTCCCTGGATGCCGGAAAGGAGGACACCGATGGTCACTCCCAGGACATACTCCACAGCCTGGGCGAACATGAGGCTACACACACTGTTTTCTAGAGGGTCAAGTTCCTGATGTTGGGATATCTGCTGAATGGGGCAAACCTCCAGGTTCTCCTCACTGTGGCTCCCAGGAATGGATCCGTTCCTATGCACTGTGTGCCTGGCTTCCTTTTGTCTTGGAACGAAGGAATTGTTACCACTTAAAAAGAGAATCAAGCCTTGAGCCTTGGAAAATTCCAGATATAGGGAAGATGTCAAGGAGGGAAGTACAGTGAGTCCCTCCTCCTGCTTCTGGGGGAACCTGCCCCAAAGCCGCTCGAAAGTACCATAGCTAAAACCTAGTACCTGGTCATGAGACAGTCACTTTCCCTTCCCAGAAGAAATCAAAGAGTCTCGTACACCAAGTAGCCTGTAGGTAGGCACTCAGCTGTTTCCATCCACACTATCTCACTTCATCCCACCCCCAGCCTCTTTAAAGTAGGCTTTGACCTGTCTGACAGATGAAGAAATTAAGACTTAAAGAGGTTTCCCAGCTGGCGACTGAGGAAGGTCATGAACTTTCTTCTAATTTTAGGTTGCAACAAACTGCGTAACTTAGAGGGAAAAAAAAAAATCTGTGTTTTGGGCTTTCCTTTTGAACCTCCACTTGAATAGGAGATGCATTTATTCCCTCCACATTGATGAAACACGTCCCATGCGCCCCTTGCCAGGATAGGTTCAGTCCCGGTGGCCGTCTTGGCGGCAGCTTTCTTGCTACTCTGTTTCATACTGCAAACACGGCCAGCAGAGCTTCCCTGCCCTCAGGGAGACCTCAGGGAAGGCGGTCAGGAAGCACTCCTGGCTGTTCTGGGGTGATTCCTTCTCCTGCTGCAGGACCCTTGTTCTCCGGTTTCCTTCACCCTTCTGCCCAGTGCAGAACCTTCCTTGAGGTTCTTCTCCCCAAGCCTGACCATGGAAGAGGCTGTGGTCTTCCCGGCTTGCCTCTTCCTAATGACTCTGGTGCCAGTCACACAAACCCTTTACTATTTAAGTTTTTTTTAAATTGCTCATCATAGGGGTGCCTGGGTGGCTCAGTGGGTTAAAGCCTCTGCCTTCGCTCGGGTCATGATCCCAGGGACCTGGGATCGAGACCCACATCGGGCTCTCTGCTCAGCAGGGAGCCTGCTTCCTCCTCTCTCTGCCTACTTGTGATCTCTGTCAAATACATAAATAAAATCTTTTTAAAAAATTGCTCATCATACATGCAAATATGCAGAGGTAAATACAACTGGCCAAATGAGAAGTGACAACTATTCTAGATCTGACCTGTCCAATAGGGTACCATTTGCTACGTGTGGCTCTCAAGCACTCGAACGGGGACCAGTCCGAATTGGGGTGTGCTGGACGTGTAAAATGCACATCAGAGTTTAGAGTTAGCAAGAAGGAAAGAATGTAAAATCTTATAAATAATTTTATATTAATTATGTGTTGAAAAGATATTTTGTATGTCTTCAAAACTTTGAAGTTAGTTTCACTTGTTTCTTTTTACTTTAGAACGTTTAAAATTGCATATACAGCTCACGTTATATTTCCACTGGATAGTGCTGGTCTGCAATGTAGTGTGTCTGGCGCATAGGTTTTGGGGGACTTTTTTGTTTTTCTTTTTGTACTTTCAATTCTTTATTTAATCGTTATCCTTTAGAAAGTAAAGCAAGAGAAGATAAGCATAATATGTAAAATAAGATTTTGTTTAGTATAACTCTTCTATCATTCATTGTACAATTGAGACCAAAATCTCCCTTCATTATCTTTAAGTTGTTTATATTAAGATATAATTCACATGCCACAAAATTGACCCTTTTATTTTTTTAATATTTATTTATTTTTAAAAGATTTTATTTATTTGACAGGGAGATAGCAAGAGGGGGAACACAAGCAGGAGTGGGGAGGGAGGAGCAGGCTTCCCGCTGAGCAAAACGCCTGATCCAGGGCTCTATCTCAGGACCCCGGGACCATGACCCAAGTGAAGGCAGAGGCCCAATGACTGAGCCACCCAGGTGCCCCAGATTCACTCTTTTAAAGTGTGCAGTTCAGGGGCTCCTGGCTGCTTCAGTCAGTGGAGCACGCGACTCTTGATCTCAGGGTCGTGAGTTCGAGCCCCACATTGGGTGTAGAGATTACTTAAAAATAAAATCTTAGGGGCGCCTGGGTGACTCAGTCAGTTAAGCGTCCGACTCTTGGTTCCGGCTCAGGTCATGATCTCATGGATCCGGAGATCGAGCCCCATAACGGGCCTGCACTCAGCAGGATGTCGGCTTGAGATTCTCTCTCTCTCTCTCTCTCTCCCCCTCTGTCCCTCCCCTCTGCACTCACTTTTTCAAAAATAAATAAATAAATCTTTAAAAAATTGCTCAAATAAAATCTTAAAAAATAATAACAATGAGGTGTGCCATTCAGTAGTTTTTTAGTGTATTCACTAAATCGTGCAATCAACACCACCACTTAATCCCAAAACATTTTCATCACCCCAAAAAGGAAACTCCATACAGGTTAGCAATTACTTCCAGTTCCTCTCCCCCTTCCCTAGGCTCTGCAACCTTGAATCCACTTTCTGTCTCTATGGTTTTCTTATTCTGGATGTTTCACAGATAGAGAGTCACGCAATATGTGGTCTTTGGGGTCTGTCTTCTTTCATATGCTATCTTTTTTTTTTTAAGATTTTATTTACTTATCTGACAGACAGAGATCACAGGTAGGCAGAGAGGCAAGCAGAGAGAGAGGAGGAAGCAGGCTCCCCGCTGAGCAGAGAGCCCAATGCGGGGCTCGATCCCAGGACCCTGGGATCATGACCTGAGCCGAAGGCAGCGGCTTAACCCACTGAGCCACCCAGGCGCCCCGGTAGCATTCTTTCTTATGGTTGAATAACATTCCTTTGTAGAGATCACATTTTGGTGACCCACTCAGCAGTTGATGGATTGTGAGTTGTTTCCACGTTTGGCTATTGTGAATAATGTTGCTGTGAACATTCATGTGTAAGTTTTGTGTAGACCCATGTGTATAGTTCTCTTGGGTATAGACATAGGTGTGAATTTCCTGGCTTGTATGAAAACTCTATATTTAACTTTTTGAGGAACTGCCACAATGTTTTTCAATATTGCTACACCATTTTGCATTCCCACCAGCAATATATGAGAGTTCCATTTTCTCCATATCCTCTCTAACATGTATTATTTTTTTAAAGATTTTATTTATTTATTTTATTTATTTGACAGACAGAAATCACAAGTAGGCAGAGAGAGAGGGAGAAGCAGGCTCCCTGCTGAGCAGAGAGCCCGATGAGGGGCTGGATCCCAGGACCCTGAGATCATGACCTGAGCCGAAGGGAGAGGCTTAACCCACTGAGCCACCCAGGCACCCCTCTAACATGTATTATTGTCTTTCTTTTTATAATAGCCAGCCTAGTTGGTATGAAGTGTCTCTCATTATGGTTTTGCTAACCTCAAAAGATAAGATATTTATTTTATTAAATAATGTGGCCGTCTCCCCCGCTCTTATTTTTTAAATCCCTTTCCTTTTCTTGATGGTTTTTGTTGTTACTTACACACCAGTGACTTCCCAACCCACAGCTCAAACTCAGATCTCTTTCCTGAGCTAAAGATGATTATTAAGGCCAACTTGTTAGCCATTTAAGTTCTGTCATGGCCCAAACAATTCATTGTCTCAATTCCCATCCTCACCTTCCATGGTCCTTGTTAAGCATCACCGTCCATCGGGTTGACCAAACTGGGAGTCTCGACAACCATCTTCCACTCTTCCTGCCATTCCTCACTTCACTGAATCATGTCCAGAAGTGTCTAGAGAATTCATCTCCTCTTCCTGGTGCTCACTGCTCAGCCTCGGTCCAGGATCTCACTATTTCTTGCCTGCACTTTTGTGTTTGTTTCCTACCTGGACTCTTTCCCTCCAGTTCCTCCCAGCCTCAACTCCATTCTCCAAACCCCTGCCAGGGCTGTCTTTCGAAACCAGAAATCTGATGGTCATGTCTCTGGTTAAAGATCTGAAGGTTTCTCCGTCGCCCACTGGGTGAAACCCACATCCTGTAGCGCGATGTATGAAATCTGTCATGATCTGGCTCAGGATCCAGTTCTGGTCTCCTCTCTCACTCCCACTTCCTCAGCCCCCCTCCAGTTACAAAAAACATCCCAACCATTCCTGGAGGTGTGGTGCTCCAGGAATCACACATTTTGCCTGTCTTATTCCTTCTGCTAAGAAAGGCTTCCCTTGTCTCCTGTGCCCAAATGTCTCCTCTGAAACTTTACTCCCATCTTCTCCCACCTCTCCCCTCCCCTTGCATATTCAGTGGGTCCTGGACTGTGCAGCAGCCACATGACAGCCCTGATTTAATGCACTGGCACCCTTATTTGCTGCCTCTTTTTCCCCCTACATCTTGACTTCCCTTTCTTTCCCCCCAGTGGAATGACCAGCCTCACCTCCCAGTTCTCCTGGAGCTTCAAGATTCAGCTTAACGCTCAGGCTATTCCCTAACTCCGACAGACTCCCCAGTGTGCTTTTTCTCTCAGCCAATAAGGGGGATCCCCCTCTCTGTGGCCTTGGCACACAGAGAACCTGGGCCTCCTCAGGCCTCAGCTGCTGGAAGGGAGATGCATTTGGGGGTTGCAGTGACCCTGTAGCACAAAAGGAGGAAGTTTCCAGAACAACGAGCCAGTGTCTGAAACCTGGAAAATGGTGGCTCAAGGTGAGTCATTTTACTAGGGTAAAAATCCCCCCAGAAAAGTCAGTAATGAGTGGAGGTAGTGTTAAAGCCAATGGTTCCCTCTCCTTTCTGCAGTCCTGTCCCCTCCGGAGACTTCAGAAGACTCTGGAAAAGACTTCTCCTAATAGCTTAGGGCCAGGATGCACAGATGTGGACTGCAAGGTGGGATGTGAGTGGTGGCTCCCTACAGGTTTCTGGCAGGGTGCTAGAGAGCTCTATCCTCCGCGATGCCCTGTCCAGTGGGCATAAAGATCTAGAAGGCACACCTTCCATGTTTGCAAATTATTTGAACCTGAGAGGGACTGAGCTTTAAGCAGCAGAACCAAGATCACCCAGAAAGTTCTAGTCAGATCAGAATGCTGTGGGCTCAGTCTAATGAATGAACTCATTTAGCCTGGAGAAGGGCAGCCTCTCCAGGAGAGAGATGCAGATCTCCCCATCTTCTGGAGAAGATTCCAGAAACTCACATACATATCCAGCACCCATACAAAGGAGAAGTGGGTAGTGTTGTTCCATAGGACCCCAGGGATATAACTGGAACCAGAAGGGCTTTCAGCATCAGCTTTTCAAAAGAAGAAGGCTTGGCTTCTTCAGGAAGAACTGAGCTCCCTGGTATGGGAAATACGCAAGTACAACCTATTTGGTAGGGACACTGGAGGGAGGACGGAAATATTTTCTTTTCATTCCAGCAAATCTTTAAGTGCAAAGCACTCTGCCAGCCAGGTTCTGGGGACAGAAATAAAGGTCTGGTCCTGGCCCTCAAGTTACTCACCATGTAGTCCAGGGACAGTTGAGGAAGCCGTGAAAAGTGCAGGGATAGTGGGCAACTCTGCCTGCAAGGGGGGAGGGCGTGTCCTAACCCAGGGCCTGGACAAGGGCCATTGAGAGGGCCCTCGTGCTGAGTGTTGGCGGGCCATGACGATGAATTACCCGTCTTCATTTTTTTGGTAACAGAATGGTATTCTAGCTTTTAAAAAAATTTTCTGTCTTTTGAGGATATGCACTGAAATATTTATGAATGAAATGACATACCCGGGATTTGCCTCCAGGTCACTGAGGATGGGAGAAATGCGGGTGGGCATATCGATGAAGCGAGACCAGCCCGATGTCGGTAACCGCGGAGGCCTGGCGATGGGTACCTTGAGACTCCTTACGCTGTTCTCCCTCGCTCTGTGTACAATTGAAGTTTCCCGTAATGAGTGACAAAGGAAGAGGAGGAAGAGGAAGGGAGGAGGAAGAGAAGAGGAACAGAGGGTTAGCCAGGCAGAGAAGATGAGCGGAGGTTCTGAGGGGCAGGAACTACATTCACGGGCGGCGAGTCGAGGGAGGCACACTTGCTCTTCCCTATGACCCCGGTGTGGGTACAGGGCACACAGGGCGCAGAGGCAGACACAGGCCAGATCCTGAAGGGCCTTGCGTGCCAGGTTAAGAAGTCTGGACTTCCTCCCGAAAGCCTGGGAGCCTCCGATCAGATTTCCATGTCGGAAAGATCTCTCTGGTTACAGTGTGCAGATGTCTTGAAGAGAGGAGTAGTAAAACGGGAGGCAAGGAAACCAGTTGCGAGGCACGAGATGGTGGTGGCCCCAGCACCGCAGGGGCAGACGGATGGGGAGGGGCTCATCAGAGATTTATTAGGAAGGTGGGATGAAGGAAATGTGGTGTGGGAGCAGGGAGAGTCTAGACCGATGTCCTGGGGCAGGGGGTGGTCTGTGGAAATGGAGGTGCCATTCCTGAACACGGTTGAAGGCAGGAAGGCAGGATCCACTCTACCCCTGACATCCTCTGCTCCTGTGTTTCTATTAGGCCCAGGACTGGCTACAGGATTTTCAAGATCTGCTGTAAAATTGAAACATAGGGCTCCTTGTTCGATAATTATTAAAACTTTCAAGATGGTGACAGCAGAGCCTTCAACAGACCAGGCTCATGAAGCCACCGTAGTCTTTTATGTTTAGAGCAGGCCAGAGGGTGGCTGTGTGCGAGCCAGGGCTGCAGCTCTTGGCCCCAGGAGCCAAGAGGACAGCATGTTCCTCTTGCTCCCCCCTGGGACCTCGGTGGGACCCAGTACTCTGGGACAAATAGCTTACATTTAAGTAGCTCTTTACAATGTTTTCCAAACTCGCTGGGGTTTCTGTCTGTGCTGGGATGAAGTAAAGAAGCAGAAAGTAGGCATTTCAGAGTGTGGAGCGCTAAAGGGCCGTGTTTGTCTCTACAAAGAGATTTCCCGGCTTCTCCAAAAATGCGGTTTGCTGCAAGCCTCCCAGTATGAGTCACCAGACCAGTTGGCAAAACACATAGGTCTGAGGGAGCACTGGATCTGGTCCTTCATCACAGAGAAGCTCCACAGTAGGGTTCCAGAAAGAAACCCAAACAGCTTCCTGTGAAGGTCTGGCCAGCACAAGCCATAAAGCAACCCCTTCACCTTGAACCCTGGCCCCCACCCTGCCTTCCCACCTCTCCCCACTGACCGTAAAATGCAGACACCCTCGGTGGGAGGAGTAAGGGTCTTGGTGAAAAGTAGACATTCTCGCCCTCCCTTGCTTGCCAGTGCCTTTTGGCACTGGACTCCTTGGGCTCCTTGGAGGGGACTAAGAACCAAAGAGCCACTCCTCACCGTCCCAGCTGCTTCTCCTATTTACTGTCCCTTTCACAAGACATCCTCACCCTTAAAGACAGAGCCGTCAAGGAGCATCATACCCTCTGGCAGAGTCTGGTGAAACGTTCAGTGCAAAAGCCCAAACACCCAGGTTTGCACATCCCTCTCTTTTCCAGAATATTCCTTCCCTCCCATTCACTTATAAGGGCAATGCAGAAACTACAATGGATGGTATTTGCTCCCCACGTGAAGCCTGGTCCTGAGCTGGACTGCATCAGAAGATGTTATTTCCCAGGTTCCCAAACACACTATCCTTTCCTTAGCCACCACTCCACTCTGCCAGAGCGCGTCCTGGGAGGTAAAAGTGAACTGTGTTTCTGTTTACACTGGAGTTGGAGGCAGTGCCTGAGACTCTTCTGGCCCTTCTGCTCGGCATAATATTTATCATAGGCTAACTTCGAAATCGCTGGAACTGAACCGGGTGAGGTCAGGCTCCATGACAGATCTTGCAACAGCCCAGCTGGGCTGCATGGGGGGGGAGTCACCACCCATCTCTCTGTCGCCTTCCATCCCTTCCATGCCTTCCTCCTGCCACTGGCCTAAGGGGTCTTGGTCTCCCTCCCTTCCTTTCCTTTCCTTTCCTTTCCTTTCCTTTCCTTTCCCTTCCTTCCTTCCTTCCCCACCTCCCCTTCTCCCTTCCCCCTCCCCCTCCTTCTTCTTATTCTTGCTATGAAATTGAATTATTTAAAGAAAATTTTCTTTTTTTTAATAAAACAACTTTTGGGGTTTTTTCATCATAAATGTAATTCAGACATTAGATATCTGTTTCAAGAACAGATTACGATCTCACATCACCCTCCAAAATAAAACCCAGATGAATTAAAGATCTAAGCTAAAACCTTTCCAGGTTAAGAATTGAGGTAAGGATTTACCAGGAGAAATGAAGGAGGACAAGCTTTCCAAGTAGAGGACATCACTGCAAACGCCCAGGAACTGGCTTGGTGCCAGAATCAAGAGCACAGAGCAGGATTGAGCCGGCAGGAAGGGTGAGACAGGGCAGTCAGCAGCCAGGTGAGGATGGGCTGGTGGGTCAGAATAGCACTGGAGAACCACTGGAAGGTTTGGGCAAGTAAGTGAAATGCCAGATCTGTGCTTCAGCAGAGTCGCTGTGGTGTGGGGATTGTCCTGGAGGAGAGCAGCAAAGCCAGCGTGAAGGGGGCTGCGGTAAAGCCCAGAGAGAGGTGACAGCTGCGGGGACGCATCGGTGAGGTCAGAGGAGGGGTTGATCAGAGCGGTGGTAAGGAGTAGCGTCATCTGTGTGTAGGAGGTAAGGGGATAAGACCATCTTTTATCAGTTAAATGGATTACACAGCCTCCCATCCCACCCCAAGCCCTTGGGTTGGAGGAGAAGGGATGCATGAGTACAGAGGGGTCCACATTGCCTCTCCCCACATGCTCCTTCTATCCTCTTCCCAGCAGGATTTCTGATCTGAGCCACCACCAAGACAGGGAACGGAGCAGGAGTGGGCATGGTGGTGGGAAGACGGGAGGGGGTGGGGAGCTCAGTTTTTGAGACCCGTGGGGACACACACACCAGGATGTTTGAAGACAGTTGGATACAAGGGTCTGAGCGTCCACCGTGGTGTCCAGCCCAGGAAAACAGCTTCCGGCAATAGCGTAACACAGAACACAACTCATGCCCTCGGAGTGGATCAGGTCACCCCAAGAGTGGGTCTAAAAATGAAAGCAAAGGAGGCTTCAAAGACCATGAAAGCACCCACATTTAAGAGGCATGCAATTCCCAAGCATTCCCAAGCAATTAGGCAGGATGAAGAATACAAGATACAAATCTGATTTAGCAATTTAGTCAGTAATGATCTGGATGAAACTAATTTCCATGGAATGTTGTGGCTGAGGTGAGATTGTGTTAGATCTGGGAATGAGTAGGGATTTTACAAGAACTCTTTGGGGGAAGTTTGGGTATAAAAGGCTATTGGGCACCTGGTGGCTCAGCTGGTTAAGTGTCTGCCTTTGGCTCAAGTCAGTATCTCAGCGTCCTGGGATTGAGTCCTGTGTTGGGCTCCCTGCTCGTGGGGGAGTCTGCTTCTCCCTCTCGCTCTGCCCCTCTCCCCATCCCGCTCATGCGCTTGGTCTCTCACTCTCTCTCTCTTTTTTTCTCTCTCTCTCTCTCATGCTTTCCCTATCTCTCTTAAATAAATAAAATCTTAAAAAAAAAAAAAAAAGGCTATCAACAGCATAGCACCCAGAGGCACTGTGGGGTCAAGGCACAGATTTGATTGACCTGGGAGAGATGTGGGCATGTGAGGGCCATGGAAGAGAGTGTGGGAGCCAGAACCCATATCAGGGTGAGCCTGGGACAGAACAAGAGGTGCCTCATCCTTCCTGGGACTGGGGTGAGGGAGACGGGGGAGAGGGGAAGAGGTAAACATGGTGGTGAGATGGTAGGAGGGTTGGTGGGAAGTTGAATTCCCACGGTTGGTTTCTGTTGATTCCAGGGAAGGAAGTAGGGAAGATGGTCTGCTGAGAATGGGGTAGAGTGGGGTGAGAACTGAGAGCTTCAAATGGATGCTATGGGAGAACCAAGACAGAGCTGTAACTCAGGGAAACTAGACCATGACAGCTAACTTTTACTGCAAACTTCCAGCACATTCGGCACTGCTGCAAATACCTCCCACATAGCACTTCACTGGAGGTTCAGAACCTTGAGAAGGGTTATCATCCCCACGTCCCACATCCTTTGCGTAAAAGCAAAGACTAGAACCTTGGCCTTCTAACTCTAGAATGAGGGCTCGGCATTGATGTCACCCAGGAGGCAAGGCTGCGGGAGTGGAGGGCAGTGGTCTGCTCTGGGGGAGGGGAGTGGTGGGCTGCTTGCCATGCGTGGCCCAGCAGCCTGTGAAGTGGTGTGGCATGGGCATGGAATTGGTCAAGTTCAACGCTGGGGCTTTGGCCAGTGGGTGTGACCCTGGTGAAGGATTTGCAAGAATGTGGTTAACACGCCGGATAGGACCAGAGGTGAAGCAGCCAAGGTAGATGGTGCAGAGAAGTCAGAATTTGGGTCACATTCCAACAATGTCACTTCTGGTTAGAGACCCAAGAGAACTGAAAGCCTGGACTTGAGCAGATATTGGCACATACATGTTCATAGCAGTGTTGTGCAGAATCGCAAAAAAGGTGGGAATACTTCCAGTGCCTCTCCATGGCTGAATAAATAAACCAAATGTGGTATATAGCTACAACGGAGTATTATTCAGCCTTGAAAAGGGAGGAAATTCTGAATTTAAATTTTTTTGGTGTTCCCCCTCCCCGCTTAGTAGGTAACATTTAGCAGCTGTGAAGTCTCACTCTTGCTCAGCAGCAAGGGGCTCAGCAGTGGGTCTGGACGAGAACTGAGTTATTAAGGGGATTCTAGCCTTGTCCTGAAAGATCGGGTTTCCAGTAGTGGCCCAGAGAGGTCACTAAGGAAACTAGCTAATGGATGACAGTTCTGAGGGCGAGCTCCTTGGCCTAAAGCGAGCACATCTCCGGTTTGGTAAAACAAACTTGACCTCTCCCCGGCTGCCCCATCCTTTGGGATAAAGTGGTGAAGATGAAGAAGAAAATGGCTGTCACTGCTCTCCACTCCCACCCCTAGCCTCCCACCTCTGGCCCCGTGGGGCTGGGCTTCTGCTTGTTTACTGCATTCCTTTAAGGAATGTCACTGGCGGGCAGGCCCTGGGTGCTGGCCTGGCTGGCCTAACTGCCTCTCGGCTCCTACCTCCTTCCCCTCCAGCTCTGGATATCCTCAAGGCTGCAAGGCCAAGGCAGCTGCAGATCCAAGAGGCCTTCCGGGTGTGGACTCCAGGAAGTGTAACATACACAGGGGTGCGCCCAATGGTCAAACCTGGCTTTGGGCCGGCCTGATCCGGACCCAGTGCCAGGAGGGAAGGGACAGGGAGCCAGAAGAGCCACAAGCAGAGGATGCAGACTGAACAGAGGGCAATGCAGCCATGGGGACTGACCAAGAACCTGTCTCAGTCCTGGCCTCCTAGGATATGATATGAGTAGTCTCAAAATGCTCTACAGCTATCCCTGCTGAGTGGCAGGGCCCTGGGTTGCCTTTCCAGAAGTTGGGGGGGAATCACATGCATTCACTGTCCCAGTACCCCAGCCCCTTGTCGGACTCAGCCCGCTCTGGGCCTCGGAACAGGTCCTCTGCTCAAGGAGGCCCTCCTCCCCCCACACCCCAGTACTGGGATACAGGGTTGGGGATATGTAACAAATCCGGACCAGGCTGAGAAGGCGGACATTCAGGGCTCTCCAACCTGGCCAGACTGGAGGCTGAGCCCACTAGCATTTCAGCCTTGGAATCTGTCTCTGCCGGTGTGAGTGGTGGGAACGCCCCCTCTTCACCTCCAACATCAACCTCAGTGGCATTTGTTCTCACCACTTCTGTAACTTGTGCTCAGCTCCTCATTCCACAAGCTTTCTAGATCTTCATCCTTCCAAAACTAACATTTGGCTCCCTTTGGTGGCCTCATTTACTCATCCGCTCGTTCATTCCACAGCTCTGTTCCAAACATCTACTGGGCTCCATGCTATCTGTGGGGGACCCAGTGGCTAAGAAGGCCCACTTCCTGGCTGCAGTCCTGTAGGAGAGACGGACAAAGGGACAGAGTGATAGCAGCCAAGACCAGGAGTTGGGGCTGGGGCTGGGGCACCTGGGGTGACTTCCCAGAGCAGAGCACGTGGTGTGCTTCATTGTTTCAGAGGTGAACCAGCTGAGAATGGGGTGTGGAACCTCAGTGAAGGATCCAAGCTGGAGGATGGGGCTTGGGAGGCAGGGCAGAGCGGGTGAGGTTGCAGAAGGGAGCGGAGCCTCTTCCTTGGGCTGCAAGTCTCCTTCCCTGCTTCGAAAACTCCTCCTCCTCCTCCTTCAGGAGCAGCTCGGGTGTCTGTCTCCTGGCATAGGGAAGCTTCCTTGGTGCGACGGCCTGGCTCTGCGGTCCACATGCATTCCCTTGCCGTGAGGACTTGCTCAGACCTCGTGCTCATCTCTGTCGGCAAAGCCCGGTGGCTCCTTATCCCATGCAGCCAGCCCTCCTCTAGCCCTCCTCCCAGGCTTCTAGTCATCGCCACCTTCCTCGTACCCTTTGGGTTTCTTCTTCCAATCCTGACCGATGGTTTCCCCATCTCGGCACCTTGATTGTTATTCTCATGAAGCTGTCTTCCCCTTAACTCTGCCTTAGTGAGAGCCATGGGCCCTTCCTGTCCACTGGCCCCTCCTTCTAGCCTGGACATGAAATCCAAGAGAATGCCAGGTGCCTTTCCAGCTCTGGGAGATGCCTGCCCAGCCATCTCTGCGTCCCCAGAGCTGAGCCCAGCACCTGGCAGAGTTGTCACTCTTCAAGCGTGCATAGGACCCAATGATCAGATGGCCAGGGGGCAAACTCCAGGTCTGTGTCATATGCTTTTCCAGGGGCACCTGGCAGGAGCCTGGCATTCATTCATTCTTTAGTGTCTGACTGTAGGGAGTGTAACATGGGAGTTAAGAGCATGATCTCTTTAGAACCCAGGAGATCTAAGCTTGAACTCCAGTAACTTGTTTAAGAATGACACCATCTGCAAAATGGAGAAAACGTTACCACTGACCCCCAGAAGCCTTAACTGCTCCTGAGCAACACCGTCCAAAAGTGGGTGAATTTTCTGTGGTGTATTTCTAGGATGCTAACATAATGTTATGGTCACGAAGACCGTGAGCAAAGCTCTTCGAGAACAGTGGGAAAGGAAGACCTTTCTGATTATGAGGGCTCCGGCTCCTACCCGCCAGCTAGACGAGAGTCCCCACCCCTGCCAGGCTTCCCCCATGCTTCCTCCCCAGAAGGCTGAGATCTCTCCAAGCCGTGCCCTCCTCTGGTGGCAGTGCAGAGGAGTGAATTCGATGGGTGACTTAGGTCAAGCACTTAGCACAGCATCTCCCACCTTATAAACGCTAAATAAATGGTGGCCGCGGTTATTGTTATTTATGTTATTTCGGTGCGGGGCTATCTCTGCACGAGGCATCTGGCTGAAAGAATGCCTCGGCGTGCAGCCCACTCACGCACCACGGGGGAATATAGACGTAAGTTCAGACTCTAGAACCCGAGTCCTTGCTTCCTTGCGTAATAGCCGTGTGATCTTGGGCTTGCGTTTCTTCTCCTGCGAACCAGGGATCTGATGGCAGCTCAAGTGCAGAGCGGCACAGGACTGCGGGAATTCTGAACTCCGTGGGAAGCATGGCCAATAGCACGTCGATGAGCCCGAATTACTACAGCGATGGCTTTGCTGGAGAGGAAAGCTGTTGTGAGCTAAGGATTTGGGGAAGAGGACTGAACTTGACTAGGATTGAACTTGACTTCTCCAGCGGACTGGCCGCCAGGGGTGGGGAACATGCCCTTTAGAAATCAAGAGCTCAAAACCATGAAGCAAGCTCCTTCGGTGTTGGGAGTGTAGTTTCTTCACTGGGTAAAGGGATAGCCCGAGTTTGCCTTGCCCTTCCCCAGCAAGCTTGCTGCCATTCCCAGACCCTTGGTGCAACCAGCTGTGAGCACCCTGCTAGGGGGTCTGGAGTCTGTCCAATACCCTGAGAGTTGATTCACATGCCCCCAGCAGGCTGGTCCTGGAGAGTTGGGCAAGCCAGAGAGAGAGACCAAGCAGGGTGGGGACAAGGAAGCAAGGGGCATCTGGGATGCCTGCAGGGAACAGCTTTTCTTAGCTCTGTGACTACATGAGCCTGGGCTTCTCAGCTCAGAGCTAGCCAGGTGCTCACGTTCCCCTAGGGAGGTGCCCTAGATGACCCTTCTGGAGCCCTGGTCAGGTTGGAGGCTCTTTTTGGCCCACATTCTTTTGGGGGACCAAGGGGTCCAAGCCTCCAACATTGCTTGCCAGGTCAATTAGGTGTAGATTAGCTCTCACACTATCAAGCCACAGGACTTCAGGCTGGGAGCAGAAGAGGGCTGAGCCATCTGCTGGTCCCTGGTATTGAGGGGTCCGACCAGGGTCACCTGGAGGGGTTCTCCCCAAGCCTGACACCTGCCCGTTTCTGCTGTCCTCCTGGCAGTTTATTTGGGACTGGTCTACTCTGTTCTCATCTCAACAAGCACTTACAGAGGCGCCTGTGATGGGCAGGCCCCCAGGCTGGGCATTGTCACCCTCCCTCCTGCCCTGCTCAGGGGCTGAGGCCTCCAGACATGCAGTCATCAGAGTCCCGGAAGGCCTGGTGAGAAGACGGCTCTGCAGCCCCCATATTAGATGGTCTAACCCTCACCCTAAAATTAGGAATTTCATTTGGGGGGGAGTTTTGTTTTAAATATTTTATTTATTTATTTATTTATTAGAGAGAGAGAGAGCACAGGCAGAGGGAGTGGCAGGCAGAGGGAGAAGCAGGCTCCCTGCTGAGCAAGGAGCCCGATGTGGTACTGATCCTAGGACCCTGGGATCATGATCTGAGTCGAAGGCAGACCCTGACTGAGCCACCCAGATGTCCCCTTAGGGGATTAACTATACTCCAGTTACGGGCAGGAACTGATTGTACACATGGATCTTTGTGTATAAAGCCTTGAACACCCCCAAATTATGTTCCCAGAGGTGTGAACCCAAGGAGATGAGGTTAAAGCCCTACTCTGCCCCATTCCCCATTGTCTTCCTCCTTCTTGAGCTCATCCTCTGGGGTCCCAGTCTCCCCACAGACCCCTGAACAGCTACAAGGGATGAATAGAAGGGGATTCCTCGAAGCGCATTCGGCAAGGGCCAGAGGAGACAATGTTTCCCTACACTGGGGGCTTTGAAATAGGGGAAGCAGACCTGGAATGATCTGAAAAGGGCCAGGGCTGGGATAACCAAAAAAGGGGGTTTCTGGGAGATGCCAAGACCTTGTCCCTGAGCCATGGCCAGAACAGGAGCCAGGGAACTTCAGTCTGGGAATGGTTGAGAAAGGGGCTGTCAGGCCTTTTTAGGGAGGCTGCAGCTTCAGCCTGAAGGGATGGTGTCAGCTGAAGCAGTAACTCTCTGCCATCAGGGTCCCCTGCCTCAGCACCATCTGCCCAAGCACGTTGACATCAGATCGTCGCCCTGCCTGCCATCCCTCTAAGCTGTGTGGGCGGGACTGGCTTCTGTAGCATCTGTCCCCAAGATGGCGGTGACCTACACCTCCTGATGGGTGAAGTCAGGACGGCTAAATGAGTGAGGTCACAGGAGGAGTTTGGAGGGGCTGGCTCTTGAGAACCCCCAGGCCCACACAGGCCCCAATGCTTGTAGGACCCTGGTGCTAGTGGTCCCCTGTGGGGTTGGGAACACCTGTCCCCAGGCCACTCCACCCCTACCTCTGTCACCATGGGATTGCGGGGAGGCGTTGGGGAGAACTCCCCAAGCGACCTGGTCCCTTCCCAGCTTCTAGCTCTCCAGGGTTTGAGACATGGTCATTTCACTTCCAACGGAGAAGTACGAAATGCAGTGCCACTGACCACTGGGTGAGTGCTTCATCTCGCCCTTCTAAATAACACAAAGATACTAAGCAAGGAGGCTGGGGGCAGGACGAGCCCTCCTGCCTGCCGTGGGGCTTAAGCACTTCTCACAGCGAGAGCTGGGCTTCCCCGCAGCTGATCTCCGCTTCAAGCCCTTCTCGGGACCAGGCAGGCACCTTGTGGAAGTCTCCTTGCACCACTT
Organism: Lutra lutra; assembly: GCF_902655055.1. NCBI lineage: Eukaryota > Metazoa > Chordata > Mammalia > Carnivora > Mustelidae > Lutra > Lutra lutra. The sequence continues at coordinate 41,376,347 of NC_062292.1, read as the reverse complement.
GCAAGCTAATGACGAGCTCCAGATGGGTCAGTTTCATGCAGCATATGAGACGACAGGTTCGCAGGAGGTCTGTAACCCGCCCAAGACCACGCAGCTAGTCGAGGGCAGGGTTGGGATTTGCACACAGGCCAGCTGCCTGCAGAGCCCATCAATTCCCCCACCACCATAGGGAGGACGCGTTAGGAGGAATCCCAGCTTTCCGGACAGCTCCGGTGGGAACCTGCAGCTCTCGGGGTAGTCTCAGTGGTTTCAGGATCCGGCGCTCTACTGCGTAACGTACAGAATTGTCAAACCGCCGTGTGTGCATCGGGAGCTGATGTAACATCGTGTGTGTACTAGGCTTCGATTAAAACAAAGAAGGAAGGAAGACCAGGGGAGCCTGGTTGGCTCAGTCAGCAGAGCATGTGACTCTTGACCTCGGGGTCATGAATTCAAGCCCTACATTGGGCATAGAGCCTACTCAAAAAAACAAAACAAAACAAAAGGACAACAAAAAAAACCCTGAAGCTCTGTTTCAGGAGCTGGCTTAAGCCCCCAGGGAATGACTCCTGGCCCGCAGACCACCAAGGGAAATGGGCCTTGCTGTCCTTCCCCAGGACTGCCAGCTCCAGGAATGATACTTCCCCCCAAATGGCAGCTGCTCTTCCTGAAACTTCCTGTCAGGACAATCTAGAATCTTTCTTCTTGGGGGAGAGTTACAAAAGAGTTGCTGTTCCAGGCGGAATGAGCAGGAGGCTACAGGGAGGGAAGCTTCTTGGTCCCCACAAGCCCTAGGCCCCCGCTACCTGCTACCTGCCCTGCCCTTGACCCCAGCCACGTCAGGGTCTGTTCTCTCAGGGGACCTCTGGCTCACTCTCAGGCCTGCGGCCAGCCCCTCCGTACCCTCCTCTTGCAGACGGATGACCCTGGAAGCTGTGGTGCCTGATACCAGGTCTCCAGATGGCTGGAGTGAGTGGGGCCAGGGCCCCAGAGCCCTACGGGGCCAGCTTCGTGGGAGAAGCAGGGGAACACGATCTTGGGCTTGGAGGCAGGCTGAGGGCTGGTGGGGAGCACTGGCGCAGGACCAGGAGGGAGATACAGTGGGAAGTTGGAACACTGGGGGGACTAGGAAGCACCGCAGATTTTCCCCATGCTCTCCTATGAAATATAAGCTGATCCACGGGAGACAAGAGGCAGGCTGCTGATCAGAGCCAAGTGAAAAATGCCGGTTCTCATGAACTTGGACCCTGAGGCCTCTGTGTCCTCAGGACTTCAGCTCAGGCCTGGAAAAGAGTCTACTGAAAGCAGAGCTACAGACCCCAGAGTCCCTGCCCTGAGCCCTGAGCCCAGAGCCTGAGCTGCTGCACTGTCGATGCTTCCAGACGGAAGGTCTGAGGCTGTCTGTCTCATCTGAATTGACATCACCTCGGACTTGCTTTGGGGGTGGAGCAGATATGCTGGATCCATGGCAGTGGGGTCAATGTGAGGGGCGCAGCCACTGCCAGTCACCCCTGCCCTCCTTGGCTCTGCCCCCGCCTGGGCCAGGGGCTGGAGCGAACTCGACAGACCCAGGCCTTTCCGTGTCCCGTTTGAGAAGTTTTCCCCCAGGTTCATCTGGTCTTGGTGCTGGGCCCCAGGGAGGTCTGCAGACTCCCCCCTTTGCATCGGCCTCAGGCAGGGTCACCCTGCAGGCGGTGCGTCAGAGGAAGGAAAGATAGGGCCTCGGTGGTGGTCTAATGAGCTAATAGGCACCAGTGGGCCGAGGGCTCAGCGCGGCACACACAGGGGGTTTGGCCTTCCCTCGGCAAGTTCTCATTTTCTAGGGACTTCCCTATAGACAAATCTTTTCCTCTCCCCCTTTGGCGATGAAGGTGGTAAAATGTTCTCTTCTCTGGTCAATCGACGAGACTTCTAGGGGAAGTTGTACCTGAAGGCCCAAGGTAAGGGAGATGACGCCATGTTGAACCTGTCAAAGGCATTTAACTGGGATCCCAACCCAAGTGGCCGACAGAGCAACACCATGAGGCCACAGATCTGGAGCAGATGGGGGGAGAGAGATGCTTCTCACTGCTGAGTCTGATTGCTAGGTCCCTGCAAAGTCTCACAGGTTGTTAGAGGTTTTCAGATGTTATCCTCTCCACTCCCCTGCCTCTGTGAAGGATTACGAAATCACCCCTGGGCCTTCCCCTAACCCTAAAGCTTTTCCCAAAGGGGAAAACAATTATTTTTTTTTAAAGACTTTATTTATTTATTTGACAGACAGAGATCACAGGTAGGCAGAGAGGCAGGCAGAGAGAGAGGAGGAAGCAGGCTCCCCGCCGAGCAGAGAGCCCGATGTGGGGCTCGATCCCAGGACCCTGAGATCATGACCTGGGCCGAAGGCAGAGGCTTTAACCCACTGAGCCACCCAGGCATCCTGGGGAAAACAATTATTGCTGCTTAGATCTCTCACCTGTGGACCTTTGCTCTATGGAAGTTCTTTGTTATATCTAACCTAAACCCCTCCCGCTATAAGGGATGAACAGAGGCCTAGAGACGAAAGACAAGGAAAAATAACCTCAGGAGATCGCCAGGAGGCACCACCAGTTCTAGAAGCAAAAGAAGTTGGCTTGGACTCACTTTCAGATAAGCAAGAAGGAGGCAGCTCTGCTATGTGCTGGGAGCTCGCTCACCAGAAATCTCAGCCCTGGGAGGACGCTGGGCTCCTTCTCCTTTTAAGGCAACGTCTGAGCTCTCATGGCTGCACAAGCAGCAGCAAGCCCCAGCCCCACTCATTCCTGGCTATTTGGAGGAAACCCATGATTAATCAGCTCTCCCCCCCTCCCCCACCCAGCCTGTTTTTCATTAGGTTCTTTTTAAAGTGCTGGAACACCTCCTTAAGAACAGACATATGACAGATCCAAGCCAACTAGGACCCAAGGGTAGGGGGAGTGGAGAGTAGTCCTGGATGAAGACCAAGGGTGTAGGTCAGAATCTAGGGTGTCAGGGCAGAGAGAGGCTTAAAATGCTGGAAAAGGAGTCCTGATGGGAGAGCAGAGGAAGGCTCTGAATGGGAGCCCTGGTCAGAAAGCTGGATGGGTTTGATGAGGAGAGGAAGGAGCTGCTGAGCGAGGCTGGGGGCAGCAGGGCTGCCCAGGCACACCTGGAGGGCTGCTGGGCAGGCGGAGAGGAGCGCCTTGCCCCTAATGGGCAAGGTTGGAGAAGGTTGCATTGACTTGGCCGCTGCTGGCGAGATGGTCAGACCTGAAACCCAGTTTTTCCTGAACTTGCTGGTTAGTGTCTCTCTGGTTAGTGTCTCCCTGGTTAGTGTCTCTACAGTTTCCCTGTAAGTAAGGCCGGTGGGAGGCATGGGATCTGTGCAGAGGGCAGCTGGGCGCTGCACAGTAGGCACTGAGAAATCCCCAAGGGCATGTGCATTTGGAAGGGGAGGGCAGGAGTCTGAAGCATGGGCTGGACTCCTGGAGAGGCCACAGCACCCAGTTCTTACTTCCATGCTCCCGAAGTGGCTAGAATTTGAGATGAAACCACTGTGAGCTGGGGTGGGCTGGAATTTCCTGGCTGGGCTATGGACAGATGTTAGGAGTGTCCTAAAGGGGCTGACCCATTGGATCTCCCCGTTTACCTTCTGTTTGCCTACTCCAAGCTTCCTCTTCCTTTCAAATCAAGGTACAGTAAAGTCACCATCAGTGACAGGGTGATACGAAGGATCACATCCAGAGAAAGTGTGAGAGGGCATTCTCCAGCCCTTGCCCCACCACTGAAGCCCCAGGGTGCTCGCCCCCGCACAACTACCCCCACAGGGCAGGAGGAGAGAAGGGGCACATTCCTCGGCCCTGCCTCACTGGGCCCTGTGCCCCTTGGCTGTGTGTTGTGATTCTAGCAGAGAAGCCAAGGACTTTTGCTGCTAAATAAACCCTAGGGCTGGTCCCCGGTGGCATGTGTTTGTGGCGCAGGTACAAACTGTTTCCATAGGACTAACCAGCTCCCCATTCCGTCCAGGCAGGGTGGGGGTGCACTCTTGAAAGAAAGAAAACCTTTCCTAATAATCAGGGCATAGCCTCTTCCTCTTAAAAACAAAACGAAACCTTTAGGAAGGACATTCCTTGAGGTCCCAGTTGCTCCGGCGTATCTATCATAGTCAAACAGTTTTAATATCTAATCGTAGGCAATCCTGATGCCTTTTTAGCCCTCCTGAAGGGAGTAGGAAGCAAGTACTCTCAAAATAAGGCTCAGACTTTCTGCAACTTCATGGAAGTAGACACATGGCCCCGTGGAAGTACGGGTGGCCCATGCTGTGTGTACAACTCAAGCCTTTCATGCATCTCAGCTGACTCCCTTCCAGGCCCCCTGAACAATTTCTCCTTGTCTATGTGGTCCACGCTGAGTCAAGGAATCCTAGATCTGGAATCTGGCAGAGTCCTCCTGAGGTCAGCTCACTCAGCGGACTCCAGGACCCCTTACAGAGAGCTGCTGGTCCTTAGCAAAGTTTTTTCTAAAAAAATAAGGACAATACTGTGGGCTCTTGGAAAAGCTACACATACCTGACGTAAACGTATGGGCTTTATTCTGTTAATGTCTGCCTTCTTTATCATAGGCTCCTTTTTATTTTAGTGAGAGAATGATGGGAGATCAAATTTATAAATATCTTTAATTGGTAAGATAAAATGTTAGGAACCCTATGTTGGTCACTCCAACTTTTTTATTCCTTTGAAAAGGCATTAGCTGTGGGGCGCCTGGGTGGCTCAGTGGGTTAAAGCCTCTGCCTTCGGCTAGGGTCATGATCCCAGGCAGGGAGCCTGCTTCCCTTCCTCTCTCTCTGCCTGCTTCTCTGCCTACTTGTGATCTCTGTCTGTCAAATAAATAAATAAAATCTTAAAAAAAAAAAAAAAAGAAAAGGCATTAGCTGTGAAATTACAGCATCTGAGGACCACCGACCCATCTCCCTTTGGAAGCAGGGTCAACGCTGGGGTGAGGCACGCCAGGCACTAGCCGAGCCCAGAGAATGCAAGGGGGCTCCCAAAAGCGCAGTGAGCTGATATTTTTAAAATTGAATTTAATGCCAAAAAAAAAAAATCCATGACAACCAAAAATTCAAAATTTTAAATAAAGGCAGGAGCAGCATAAGTGATTTTTCCTTTTGCCTCGGGTTCCAACATGGCTCAGCAAAGCACCACTTGGAAAGATTCTTGCTAAATCACCCATGACAGAAAAGGGCAGCTCTGGGTTTGAGAAGCCTCCCGGGGAAGGACCTGCCACAACGTCCTCAGGTCTTCCTCTAGGCCCCTAGCAACCCTGAGGTTTGCTTGAGTCTGATGTAAGCCTGTTCTCTGCAGCTCGAATCCCAGACCTTCTCAGGGTGTTCTCAATGGACTTTGCCCTTTGGACGCTCCAGGGCAGTTATATAAATGGCCCCCGCACTTGTCCCCATACTCTCTCCTCTCCCTCTGCAGCCAGATCTTCATGTTTCTTTTTCTTTTCTGAATTCTTAGGAAAGCAAGCAAGTGGAGACCAAGACAGATGCCAAGAACGGAGAGGAAAGGGGCAGAGATGCCAGCAAAAAAACCCTGGGCCCCAGAAGGGACTCAGACCTGGGGAAGGAGCCAAAGAAGGGTGGTTTAAAGAAAAGCTTCTCAAGAGACAAAGAGGAAGCTGATGGCAAAGGCGGAGAGAAGCCCAAGGAGGAGAAGCTCATCAGGGGCATTGACAAGGGCCGGGTCAGGGCTGCTGTGGACAAGAAGGAGGCAGGGAAGGATGCGAAGGGAGAGGAGAAGGCAGCAGCCCCGAGGAAGGAGGACGAGAAGAAAGGCAGTGACAGGAGCACAGTGTCGAGCAGAGACAAGGACAAGAAGAGAGAGGAGAAGGAGATAAGCAAGAGAGAGGACGACGGGAAGGGAAAAGGGGAGAGTAGGAAGGCAGATAGCAAGAAGGAAGACGAGCGAGTGAAAAGAGGAAGCGGGAGCATAGACACAAAAAGGGAGGACGAGAAAGTGAAAAAAGATGAGTCCGTCAGTGAAAAAGAACCCAAAAAAGAGAACAAGACCCAAGCGCGGGAGAAACCAGCCCCAGCTTGCCCCACCAAGCCCTCTGAAGGGCCTGCCAAGGTGGAGGAGGAGGCGGCCCCCAGCATATTTGATGAGCCCCTGGAGAGGGTGAAGAACAATGACCCAGAGATGACCGAGGTGAACGTCAACAACTCAGACTGTATCACAAATGAGATCTTGGTCCGGTTCACCGAGGCCCTGGAGTTCAACACGGTGGTGAAGGTGTTTGCCCTGGCCAACACACGCGCGGATGACCATGTGGCCTTTGCCATCGCCATCATGCTCAAGGCCAACAAGACCATCACCAGCCTGAACCTGGACTCTAACCACATCACGGGCAAAGGCATCCTGGCCATCTTCCGGGCCCTCCTCCAGAACAACACACTGACGGAACTCCGCTTCCACAACCAGCGGCACATCTGTGGCGGCAAGACCGAGATGGAGATCGCCAAGCTGCTCAAGGAGAACACCACCCTGCTCAAGCTGGGCTACCATTTCGAGCTGGCCGGGCCCCGGATGACAGTCACCAACCTGCTCAGCCGCAACATGGACAAACAGCGGCAAAAGCGGCTCCAGGAGCAGAGGCAGGCACAGGAGGCCAGCGGCGAGAAGAAGGATCTGCTGGAGGTGCCCAAGTTCGGGGCCCTGGCCAAGGGGTCCCCCAAACCCTCCCCCCAGCCATCTCCAAAGGCCTCGCCCAAGAACTCGCCCAAGAAAGGGGGCACCCCAGCTGCTCCGCCGCCGCCTCCGCCTCCCTTGGCCCCGCCCCTTATCATGGAGAACCTGAAGAACTCATTGTCCCCAGCCACCCAGAGGAAGATGGGAGACAAAGTCCTGCCCGTCCAGGAGAAGAACTCCCGCGACCAGCTACTGGCCGCCATTCGCTCCAGCAACCTCAAGCAGCTCAAGAAGGCAAGTAGTTGCAGGCCTGGGCCCGAAGGGCTGGAGGGGAGGGCGAGCCTGCCCAGGGAACGGGGACAGAGCAGGCTGTCAGGCTGCTGTGCCTGTGCCGCACCTCCGGCCATCGCAGCTATCCCCCTGCCTCTGGACAGGCCACAGTGTCTCCCTTAGAGGGGGACTCCCTCTTTCCTGTAAGGAGCTTCCTTTAGCCTCTCACTCTGTGCCTCCAACTTTGCTACCCTGCAGCTTAACCAGGGTCTCCCGGAAATGGAGAAACAGTCTCTACCTAGTAGTTCCACTTCGGGTCCTGCATTAAGTCTTCTCTCCTTCCTTCGCAAAACAAAAATGATCTCCCTTTTACAAATTTCCTCTCAGGACCAGCCAAGTCCTACTGATCAGTGTATCCCAAAGGTCTTTGGGAGATTCAGCCCTCGGAGGGTCTCCCCTGTGACTAACCAGTGCCACAGACACATGAGCCATCCCTAGAGACCACCCTGCTCCTCCAGGTTTCACCTTCCTGCACTTCAGGCGACAGAGGCCACGGCCACGTGCTGATCTGACGGGATGGCGGCAGCGAACCCTAGCCCCACAGCATCATCGGGGGCTAGGCACCAAGACAGAAAGGACAACCTCAGCTGTGATGCTAGTGGTCACTGGATGACATCCAGTTTTTACAGACAGGGAAAATGCTCACTTACTCATTCCACAGACACCTGTGGGGGGGCTCTGGTTGCCAGAAGGAAGGAGGCCAGATGAATTCTAGAGGCTCCTCTGCTGAGCTCCTTTCTCTAAACGGTCTCTGCTTTGCCCTTACAGGTGGAGGTGCCCAAACTGCTTCAGTAAGACCAGACTGCCAGGGGGCACTGTCTGCCGATGCCAAGACTGCCCTGGCCTCGCCTCCCAGGGCTGCACAGACCCCGCCCCACACCCCACGCCCTGCTGCCCTGCTGTGGATATCCCTACTCTGCCATGGGAGAGCATGAGGCCTGGCCACACTCCAGGAAGGATGCCTTCTCTCTTCTCACTTTCCTTTTCTTGTCTCTGAGGCTCTCCAAACATTTCTTTTATACCTGGAGCTGAGGTTGCTGGACAAGAAGAGTCCTTTTAGAGTGTCACCGAGAAGATGGCATGGCTGGGGCCCAAGCAGCTGCAAGTTGCGAAAGGCCTGTGATCCAGGAAAGATGTCCCACCAGGACCACATAACCAGCCCAGTCCCACTGCCCTCCAGGGCCAGGATTCAGGCCTCTGAGGAGCCCTTGGGGCAAAGCTGCTGGGCCCGTGGCCCTCTGTGTGGGACAATGGCAGAAGATTGAGAAGGGCACGAGGGCCCAAGGGAAGAAGGAGGAGGGGCCGAGGATACCCTCAGACCCCTCCTGGGCTGATCAGAGGACATGGCAGGGGCAGCTGGCCTGGTGGGAAGTGGGCTCCAGCTGGGAGGAGAGGGACAGACAGCAGCTGGTCCTGAAGGTTTGATGCCAAAGCAGACATTTCCCTCACACCCACCTGCTGTTGTATAAATAGCCGTGTATCTGTTTTTCCATAAGATTTTGATAATATATACAAACCTTTAGTTGTGAATGACCGTGCCCCACCCCTGTACTGTCCTGAGGGGTCCTGATGCTCACCTTAGGCCCCATGGAGGACTCTAGAGGCTCCGGGTCCCTGACATGCCAGCCCAGGTTGACCATGTAACAGGTTCATATCTGCAGAAAGTCCAGTGCGAGGGAAAGACTCAAGCCGGGGTCGAGGGCTCCCCACTGACTGGGTTGACCAGGCCAAGGAAACTAGGCCTTAGCCGGGGTCTGCTCCTGACCATTGCTGCTGCCTGGAATCATTAGCCAGAGCCGCTTTCAGGGGTGACGGGGCAGAGTGGAGCACAGGGCCCTAGGATGGCTATATTAGGCATGTTCAGGGAATGCTCATTCCATGACTCTTCCTCACTGTGGGCTTGGGGCCAGCTCCTCACAGCAGTCACAAGCCCAGGAAGGCAGCCATCTCTGAGCAGGCAGAGAAGTGAATGACCATTTGGGGAGCAGCCGCCACACCAGTGTGCCCAGTGACCCATCTCACCCCCCACTCCAGCTGCAGGCTGCTCTCCTGACCTAACTGCGCCCCTGTGCCCTCCATCACGTATATCAAAAGCATCTTCCTGATTTGATTGACTTACAGGCGCTGGCACCCCTTGACACTGTGGAAGAGCCTCTTTGGGTCTGGGTCACTGGCAGTTTTCTCTGTCTCGGTGTTTTGTCCCACAGCAGGGAGCACAGTAGTGTCATCATCTTTGGGGTGAAGGAGGGGGCGTCCCTGCTAGGAAGAAGGATTGCTGTGCTAGGCCTGACCAAACACAGAGGCAGGCTAGTTGTGGGAGCAAAAAGCTTGGATCCCAGGGGACACTCTGCACCCCCTTCCCCTCTACCCACTTGCCCGTCCACCCCAACAACCAAAACAAGGGCTGGGCCCAGGAGATGGCAGGTAGACACCTGCTGACTCTCAGAGGGCCTCAGAGGGTGTTAGCCGGAGCTGAGGGCAGCCGGTACTTCCATGTACCCTGTGTCTGCGGTTGCCAGGCCTCAGCAAGACGCTGCAGGCTGCTTCAGGTGCTCTTGCAATTCTGAAGGTTTCCATTTTGCAGGTCAAGTTCAGCCCCGAGAGGTTACCTACAGGTCCATGATCATACAGCTGATAAAAAGAGAGCTCAGATCTCCTGCTCTTAGAGCTCCTTCTGATGAGAGATCTCCCTCCTTCCTTTCCTGACATGAGACCGGTCCAAACCCAAATAACGGATCTCCAAATCTTAAAGTTCCAATGACCAGACACAGACACGCACACACACACTCTCTCTCTCTCTATATTGTCCTCTTGGGGATTTGGGGGGTGTAATGTCCGGACTGATGAGGTCATCCTTCCTCCGGTGCCTTCGAACCTGATGCGGGACCGTAGCGCCATCTGCAGGCAGGTCGCGTCCGGCTTCTCCGGCCGCACGAGGGGCGCCCCGGAGCTACGCGGGGTGGGGCAGGGAAGGTGGGCAGATGAGACGCAGCGCCGGGTCTGGGGGGCGCCTTCCGCCGCCTGGGAGGGACGGGGGGGGAGCGCCAGGCACCGAGCGGCCGCGTGTTCCGGGTCGGCCGAGCGCGGGAAGCGGGCCACGCTCGCGGGGCCAGTTTCTGCGGAGTAGTGCACCCACCCTGTCCCACCTGCCCCGTCCGCCTCCGCGGACGGCCGTCTGCAGGGTTTCCCATCCTGAAAGCCAGGCTGCAAGAGCCGGAAAGGATCTGTCTTCGTCCGGATCCCGCCTTTTCCAGGGAAGATAATGAGAGTCAAAGGCAGCAAATGACTTGAACAAGCTGATGCACACGTACGCAAACCACGTCTCTCGTCGCCGGCTGCATCCTACCGACCTGGGCCAAGCAGTCTCCCCCTACTTCCGCCACGGCTGGCCCCTTTTTGTTTCCAGGGGCCACATCCTGGGTCTCCATTCCCCCAACGGAGGGCGTCTTCGCATCTGGCTGCCCCGTCCCTCGCGGGGCCCGCCGCCAACACCCACTGTTGCACAGGCTTCCTACCTCCGGGCCCTGCCGCCGCAGGCCTTAGGGGATGCCGGGCTAGGTAGGACTGAGGCCCTGTCACTGGCCATGGGGGGATGGCGGCCGCCTACTCGCCCCACTTCCTGTCGCGGGAACTTAACCAGTGAGCCAGGGGCTGTTGGCTGTAGCTGTGAGTTGGGACCATGGCCACTCACACGGGCCTAAGAAGCTTAAGAAAGATCTGGACGCGAGTCACCCACCGAGGGTGGCTTCTGGACCACCAAGATCACCAAGCCTGTTGTGTCACATGCTCCCCGCCCCTCTGCAGGCCACTCTCAAGCCTGGGGCCCAGCTACCCCTTATGCCACTTCTTGTGCAGGTGGCCACTGCTGTCCTGGGAGTCCAGGCCTGGTGAACCACCCCCTCCCACCCCCCTGCCCTGTGTTCTACCTGCTCTGCCTGGCCCGTGCACCTTTTCCAGGCCTCTAACTCCTCTTCCTTTATCCCACCTACCCTCCCTCACTCCTTGCCTCAAGTGTCAGCTGCCCCAATTCCATTCCTCTCCCCTCACTGTGCTCCCCTTTCCTTTTTGGGGGGCCCCCATTGTTATTCCCATTCACCTCTGCTCCAGCTCTCTCCCTGCATCTGAACCCTTGCCTTCCCCCTTTGAGCTCAGCCTCCCCCTCCCCTGCCTGAGGCACCCAAGGAAGAGGAGTACTTGCTTTTGCTCCTCTCCGTCTGTGCCTCCCAGACCTCCCCTTAGGGGTCCTGAGTGTGCCCTCGCAACTCAGGACCCCACTTACACCACTGGAGTGTAAATCCTTGAGCGTCACCGCTCCTCCTGCCCTCTATCTTCCTCTCATCTGTAGGGTGCCTACCTGGTTTTCAGGGGTGCTAGCTGCTGAACAAGAAGATGGGGAGGGGCAGCTACAGCTCTGTGCTCCTGCTGGCCCTCTTCCCCTGGTGGTAAGCAGATGAGATGGGCTCATAGATGGAGAGCTTTGGGAAAGATTCAGGGGGACTGCCCTATTAACAGAGCTAGAGGATGTGAGAGGCGCCTTCTCTCCGCTTGGGGCATGCGAAAGCCCCACTCTGTCGTAGTTATCCCCTTTTCCTTAGAATTCTCAGTGTAGAGTGAATTGCCTGGAAATGCTGGGGAGGGGAGACGGCACCTCCTGGGAGGCAGCTATGACTGGGATAAACCTACCTTCCACTCCAGTCAACAAAGCAATTTTTAATTGGCCCCAGATTGTGGATTTAAGGATAATTAATTCAGCTGGGCATGGCCATGCATTCATTTACACCTCTTTTCTTAGGGAAACTCAGAAACCTTATCCTGCCAATGTCTTCCACCTCTCAGCTTCAGGAGGGAGAGGGAGAGCGAGAGAGCGAGAAAACTAACTGGGTTCCAACCCTTGAGATGAGCTGGTGACCCCCTCCTGAAGTGTGAATGAAGGCAGAATTTGCAGACCAGAAGCCAGGACTCTGTGTGACCACAGCTCCCACCACTTGCTCTCACCCTCAGAGAGGAGGTGGATTTGTAGCTCTGGCCCCAGCTCTGCCTGCCCCTCAGCATTAACTTTCCCTCTCTGTCTGGTCAGGTCCAGGGGCAGACTCCTGGGCCCCCTGAAATTTTAATGAGGATGGGAGGAAGCTGTGACTCCCTGGACGGAGGCTCTGCCCATAGCTGTTACTAGCTTTGCTTACAGCTGTCTCTGACGCTGGCCGAGGAGCCCCCCACTTCCAGCCTGTGTGACGAGAGCCTCCCTGACACTCTGTGGGCACCAGAGGGCATGGTTAGCATAGTGGCCATATGCAGAACTCAGCTGGAGGACAAGGCTGTGGGGCTGGAGGAAGCCTGGGGGAGGGGAGGAGGGGCTGAGCATATGGGTATTGGGGAAAGGAGACTGTTGGTTGGAGGTGGTGTTGCCAAGCCACGCTGGCACTTTTCCCACTTGAATTAAAAACTGTAAAACTTCTTTCCCTAGATCTGTCACCAGACAAGTCCTGAGAGCACGAGGACCCAGGTCCTCAGGGAACAAGGCAAGGGAAGAGGGTAGAGCTTGGTACCCAAGCATCTCCAAGGGTGGGGGCATCTGCCTGGCTCAGTGGGGGTTTAATGTCTTAGTCCGGATGATCCAAGGCAGCCGACAGGAACACCTCGCACCAACCTCTTGGGCGGCCCAATCCCTCCGCTTGGCTCCTAGAACCCTTCAGATCAGGAAGGACAGACAGCGGTCACAATTTCATGTACATATTTCACCCTCACGACAGCCCTGAGGCATCATTTCCATGGGATAGCTGAGAAAACTGTTCTCAGAGACACACCCAAGGTCAGCCAGTGTCGGGACCCACACATGAAGCTAAGTGTCCCCGGAAAGGGGAAAGTGCCTTTGTACAAATGTGCAGTGCCTTCCATGTCACGGGGGCCTGACCCCTAGTGGGCAATCTCTGTAATGCAAATAAGCCCCCTCTTCCCAGCTGTGGCAAAATCCACCTCACTGGCTTTGGGAACCAGCTCAAGGAGCCCTCAGCCTGGGCGTGGCTCTGCTGGCGGAAGCAGGTGAGGGGGGATGCTGGGCTCCAGCCCTGGCGCCTGCCTTCCCAGCCTGGAGGATGTGGCACTGGCAGCACTCAGGGCCCAGCTGCAGGCAGAGCTCCTGGAAGGTGTGGACGGGCCCAATGAGGCAACTGACATGAGTTACAGCTTTACAGCTTTAATCCAGCAGTTGGAGCCCTGTGGCCAGTGGGGCAGCCGGGAGCAGGGCTTCCGCCCACTATTGATGGAGCCCTCTCCCTGCTCTGCCCCGGCCCACAGTGAGCAAACAGGGAGGGCCCCAACGTTCCTGGCTGGGATCTTGGAAGTTGATGGACTCTGAGAAAGCAGGGGTCTTGACCCAGGCTTTCATGTCCTTCTCTTGTCCCAGGTAAAAATAGTCCAGTGATCCCAAGCCCTCCCCACCTACCCCTCATTCACAGCCAAGTTCCAGCTCAGCTCCTGGTCTACTTCCCTGGGGCTCCATCACCAGCAAGACCCAGGGCTTGGCTTGGTCTTGGGCCTGAGGAGTAGAGGACCCTCGCCCACCCCCACGGCCAGATGCAGATACAGAAGAAGGGCATCACTGAAGGGGCAGCAGAGATACAGCTGGTTCCTCAGGCTCCTGGGTAGGACGGCTGTGGTGGCATATAGGGGGGAGGAGCTGAAAGCCAAGGAGACAGGATGAGGGTAGGGGGGCATGGGAGGTTGGGAAGTGACCCCCAATTCCAGAGGCATGAAGGATCCATGGGGAAGAGGTAGCCGGGATGTTTCCAGCTGAGGCAGAAGTCTGGGAGAGGGACTCAGGGTAAGAAAAGAGCAGCGGAGGTCCCAGCACAGAGGTAGGGGGCAGGCGGGAGCAAGAGACTCCAGATTGCTCACTTACCTGCAGGGTTGTAGATAGGGGGCCCAGCCGGGTAGAGTGGATACTGGGGAGCAGGACCACTAGGAGGGTACATGTAGCCAGGCTGTGGGGGTGCGGGGCCAGCTTTGGGGTCCTGGGGGTATGGGTACACTGGCTGCACTGGGATGCCGGTCATTGGAATCTCCTGGCCTAGGTGGGGGACAAGGATCAGCATCAAAACTCCACATCCATGGCAAAACCTCCTCCTCCTGCCCCGGAAACCAAGGTAAGCACCCCTGGGCCTCTGCTGTCTGTTCTGGCGGCTCCAGGCTGGCCACCTGCTGCCTCTGCCTCTCAGACATTGCCTGGCAGAGTTGAGCGGGGAGCTTTGCACGTGGTCCCCGAGAGTCAGTCTGTGTTTAGCAGGTTTGCTCCCCTCAGCAGGTTTCAGAGGCCTCACGAGCCAGACAACAGAGCCCGGGGAATGTCCCACTTAGGCAAGGATAGGGCAGCTCGAGAGTCTGGTATCTTGTTATCTAGCACAGCTGCCACTCAGGGGGTCCGCCTTCAGCCTTTTCCTCCCATTCTGATCCCCCGTGCGGCGTCACCACTCCCACACCCAACAGGGTTGGGTGAATGTGTGGTCACATGTCAGCACTCAGGCATACATTCATTCCACTGTACACTAGGGTTCATGCAATTAATGCTCACGGCTACAGACCCCATCCCGTGTCCTTTCCAAGAGTCACGTGCATGCCTGTGCCCATGCACACACACCACTGTTGACAGACGGCCTGCCACGCACATCTGAATATTCCCATGCACGCATGTCCGCGGACACAAAGTCTGCTGGTTCACATAGAGCCCTGGCCACGTTTTTATTTCTGGGGTTACCGGCTGGCAGGTGTATGTACACAGAAGCACACTCGCTGCTACACAGTTCACACACGCTTGAACTCTCTGGTGTCCACCACGGGGGTCGGACCAGCCTATCGGATTCATCTCGCCCGTTACTGTACATACCTTCAAATGGGCTCTGCAGATGCTGGCGCCGGCGGTACAGGTAGCAGCAGGAACAGAGGAAGCAGCAGATGGTGGTGGCCACCACAGCCACAAAGAGGATCACAGCTGAGGCGATGCCTGCTATGGTCTTGGGACTTAGACAAAGAACAGTCCCCTCACCTTCCAACACTCATAGGAGGGACTCCTCATTATGGTGACCATAACACTGTGCTCCAACTCCTGGCCAGCAGGGGGCCACAGCAAGCTGAGATTTGGGGTTCCTTGAGGGGCTCTGCCCAGTCCCTGTGGAGGAGATCTTAGGGGACCTCCATGTCCCAGAAGACCATGCTGCCTGGCTGCCTAGTGTGAGGCATGCCGGGATTTGTAGTGTGCTCCCCACTTCGTTGCTCCTACGTCTACAACTTAATTGGTTAGACTTTGAACATGTTAGCACTGAAAGGCACCTTAGAAATAATCTAGAGCCCCTTTCTATCAACCCTCCAACATGCAGTCTCCTTACACCTTTTCTATATTAGCAGTTCCCTGCAAAAAGTTTGAAACCACTAGTTTGGCAACCCCTGCATTTCGTGAAGAGGAAATAATGACCCAGGAGAGGACGAGCCTTCCCCAGAATGACACGGTTAAGGAGAAGTGGACCTGGGAATCAAACCCACGTCTCCTGCCTTCTTGCCAGAGCTTCTCCCACAGAGCTGCCCCATGTACCCACCCTCCACCAAGCGCAAGTCGGTTAATACGCCTTTCCTAGAGCTTCCAGGCCCCAGCACCAACACCCACTCTGTCACCAGGCTGCGTCCTAGGTCTGGGCTGAGGCTGTGGAGGTGGACATGGAGAGGGACAGGAAGGAGACAGGGAGGAGGGGAGGCCAGGGGAGGCCTCCTGAGAGGAGGCTGGAGGGGGCGGGGGAGGAGGCGGGGGCCCACCTGAAGGCCAGGCAGTGCTTCTGCTGCCTCTCGGTGATAAGCAAGGTCAGGTCTCTGCAGCAGTACCGCTGGTAGCAGGTCCCGCAGCAGAAGGTGAAGAACTCGCAGTTAAAGCCTGGATGCCAGGAGCCATTCCGGTCCAGGTACCACAGGCAGTCCTCGCCGGCCAGCGCTGCGGGCAGGTTGGGGTGGGGGGCCCATGGCCATCGGGCCAGCTTTCCGTCCGCCCTTAGCCCCGCTCCCCCAGGCTCCCGGCCCGCCGTCTCCCGGGTCTCGGGAGCTGCCCCTCGTCGCCACCCCGAGGGGCTCCGCCCCTGAGACCCGGCGGCCTCCCTCCGCGGCTGACTCCGCGCCCCGGGTCAGCTTCCCATGGCCCAGCCTCCCCGCCGGGTCTCCTCCCGCTCCCTGCGGGCCAGCAGCACCCAGCGGAGCCCCGCGCCCACCCCGCCACCTCGCCGCCCAACCCCTTACCCAGGGGAGCCCCCAGCACCAGGAGGGCGGCCGCGGCCAGCGGCGCGGCCCCGCAGAGCCCCGGGGGCCGCATGGCGGGGCTTGGGCGCGGCCGAGCTCGGCCGCCGGGAGCGTGGAGCGCAGGACGAAGCCGGCCGGCGGGAGCTGCTGCGGGGCCCAGCCCGCCGCCAGGCTCGGTTTCCTCTCCCGCCTCCTGCGAGGGCGGGACTAAGGCCCGGGCCGCGGTAACCCTGCCCCCCACGTTCCGCGCCCGGCCCAGGGGGCCACCCACCGGCGACGCCCACCCAGCCCGGGGCTCGGGAGCTGGGCGCCCCTCTCCCAGCCGGGTGCTACCCTGCACCCCGCCCCCGGCTCCACCGTGGCTCCTGCTGCCCGAGCCACGGAGGCCACAGCGGGGCCGCTGGACTCTGCAGCCAGGGAGGCCTGGCCGTGCCCTGGGCCCGCCCCCGCGGCCTGGGCCCAATCAGTATCCCGGACCCCAGAAGCTCCGATCCTGGTGCTGTCTCCGAGTGCCCAGGCACATGGGCCAACCCTAGAAGGGCAGGGCTGGACCTTTCCCTGTGCAGGACCTCCTCTGCCCCAGTGTCCAGTCCAGGACGTCCTCCGGCGGGGGGGGGGGGAGGGAAGAGCCTGAGAGCACCCCGCCCCCACTCCCAGAACACAGGCACCCATTGAGAGGCAGCTCAGAGCGGCTTTGTCCCCGGCGGTGCCCACAGGCCTGGACTCTGCCAGCTGCACTGGTTTCCTAAGATGGCCCCTTCCCCCTCTGAGTGGACAGAGCTGGCATGCACCAGCCTATGGCCTCATCAGTCGGGATGACAGGCTGGGGCCACCTGGAGCCCATCCAGCTAGACACCCTTCAAAAACTCCTTTTTTCATAAAGCAGTCCTGCAGAAATACTGCATAGGCTAGGGGAGCACAGGGAGGGCAAGAGTTAATTACAGTGGAGACAGTGGTTTTGGTGGAAGGGGGGAGCCAGTTAATCCCCTTACAAATTTATACTGTCAGTATGTGACATATATGTCACTATGCCCGCTGCTACCTGGGCTACCCTGACCAGGACCTGCTGTCACTCCAGGGACCAAACTGAAAGCCTACCTCAAGCCGTGGCCTTGGTGCAGTCCCTTACAAAGCACTTTGACAGGTAGCTCATGAGAGGGTTTCCACAACTCGGTGAGCTCAGTGAAGCTGACAGGTGACAGGTGTTCTCATCGATCCTATCGTACAGATGGAGAAAGTAGGACTCAAGGGAGTTGTAGGACTTGCCAGAGATAGTACAGCCCACGAGAGGCAGAGGCAACAACAGCAGGACCCAAGTCTTCTAAATCCAGGTGGGTTCCCCTTCCTGACAGCAGAGGGTGTGCAGTGAGTCTCTCCGTATTTGGAGGTTAGGGAACCCGGGCAGAGCAGGGGAGGTCCCGCAGAGCCAAATAAGTTAGGAAGGGTGTCCAGAAGAGGAGCCCATGTGTGTGCTAGCACACCCAACCTGAGAGCTGGAGTAAGAGAGGAGCTAAGAGCTGGAGTAAGAAGAGGACTGGTTCCTGCCTCAGGTAGTTGCTGGTAGTCTGATGGGGGAATGGGGGGGGGGGGGCAAGTGATTGTAAGTACCCATGCAGGACCCAGTCAGAAACACAGCAGCAGAGGGGTGAAGAGAGACGTCTCGCCCTTGACCACCCCCTAGACAGTGTGCCCTTTGCCATCCAAGTGCGCAAGCTCCACGAGTGTGCGACCCTGTGGCCGTTGTGCTCACTGCTGTCACCCAGCCCTTGCCATTGGTAATGATTGTAGGTAGCCTGACGCGCAGAGCGAGGGCTGTCTCTCTTCCTGTCCAAGGCTGATCCTCCCACGTGTACTCTAGACCCCCTCTGATCTCTCCGCCTTCTCTCTTTTCTTCTGGGTCCTTAGTTTCTCCTTTCTTATCAGCTTCTTTCCTCAGAGCAAAACGGAAATCTCAAGTCTCTCCTGGTAAAACAAAACAAAACAAGACCAAACAGAACCAAGCCACAGGCTTCCTGAAACTCATCCTTTTCTAGCTACTTTCTTGCTTTTCTCCTTTTCCCCTTTTCTCTCCAACGGGTCCTCCTCAAACCTCGCCCTGGTTGAGGCTTCCAGCTGGCCACGACACCCAGTTCTCACAACACCATCAGTGATTTTCTAACTGTAAAATTCTAGGGAAACTTTTCAGTCCGCAGGATGGGAGTGTTGAGACTGAGACAGAGGGTGGGGAAGGGCTGGAGGTGGGCCCGGCGGGGAATGGGCAGGGTTGGGAGAGCCTGGAGATGGGTTGAGGCTAACTCTGTCCTGATGATGGACCTGAGTCCTGGCGGAGGCCATGGAACTGGGCAGGAGTGGGAAGAGGCTGGGTGGGAGCACTGGAGAGGGACTGGGGGCGCTGAGAAGGGGGTTGTCCAAATCTTTTAGGCCTGAAGGGGCTTTACTGCACCTCATCCACTCAGGGCACCTGGGAGACTCTTCCCCTCATCACGCCAGTCTCCTAGGCCCCAATGAGGGGCAGAGGCACTTTCCTGGAAAAGGAGAGGAAAACAGTAATTAATCTCTGAACAGATGAGACAAAATATGAACTTTGCCAGTAGCAGGCTCTCCCCAGTGGGCCTGGAATATGATCATAGTGCTGCTAGCAGCTAATACTGCAGATGAATTTGCCCCTTGTACAGGGGCCGGAAGTGAATTTTCCCAGCTTGCCCGGCTGGGATTTGAAGGTGAGCTTCTGTGACTTCTAAGTCCAGGCTCTCGCAGTCCACCGCCTGCCTCTCCTGGAACATGTCTAAAGTGCTCTGCGCTATGCTTGGCATACAGAGCACGTACCTGGGGAAACTTTGATAGCCAGCCCTTATCCCCAGCAGGAGTCTATGTGGGAAGAGAGCGGGATATTTAGAGTGGGGAAGGGAGGCGGAAGCCGGGCAGTGAGGAGGGCCTAGGACGATGCCTGTGACCCAGTTTGGGCTTTGCCTGGGGCTGTGGTACCCGAGCGAGCGAGCAAGCGAGCGAGCAAGCAAGCGTGCTGCTGAGTCATCTCACCGCTGGGCTGAATGACCAGCCCAGGGCTCCTCCCCACCCCCCTCTTGCTCCTCTTCAAATCAGAGCCAACTGAGTAGGCCTGGGCTCTCCCAGGACCTTCCTGCCTTCCCAGGACCACAGCCCTGGAGCCTCCATTTCAGAGGCTTCTGCCCCACCCAGCTGTCTGGCTCAGGGGGATTCTGGGCCATTGTGAGATAAGGGAAGCTCCCTTCCTCTCCCCTACTTGCCTCCAGGTTAGTCCCAGGCTTTCTCCTGTCCTCCAGCTCCCAGCTGTCCTCTGGCACAGTCACCTCCTGCAGGTAGGTAATTACGCTTTCCTTTCTTCCCAAGGACCCTGAGCCCTTTCTTCATTGATTTAATCTCATTACACTCTGGGGTGTCAAACACACACTGGTTCTTCCTTGCAACCCAGGGCTAGGGAGAGCAAGACCCAGGAGAGCCCCAGAAACTTGGCCAAGATCTCATGGCTTAGCTGGGCACTGAAGGAACCAGATCTCCTGGCTGTCACTGTCCCCAAATAAACATCTCTCTTGCAACTTAAGGTCTTCCCTGGTGTCTAGCTTTATTCTCTCTCAGTGCGAATGGAAGACTGTGACTCCCAAGTTTGTCCTCTTGGTGGGAGGGGTCTGCGGGTGGGCGAAGGATAGTGGGGATCAGCCTCGCTGCAGGCCAGCCAGCTCCTGGTAGGAAGGAGCACTATTTAACAATGCCTTTGCAGGGTTACCTGTCCCCAGAATACCAGGCTTCTGCTTCTTTACAGAGGCCCAGGGCACCTGGGCAGAACTTCTACAGCCTGGGCCTCAGGAAAGGAGGGGTTAGCTGGGCTTCTTTGGGTGGCAGCTGTGAACAGCCTGCCCTGGGGGGCTGTGGGAGCAGCAGCAGTTCCAGGCAGCCAGTGCCTGGCCTGAGGCGCCCAGCCCAACCAGTGGGGCAGACGGGGAGGGCCAGGTTATCTTTAAATGGCACCTTACTCAGACTGCACCTCTGCCAGCTGGGCAGGGTGGGGGCAGACAAGTGTTATTTTGGGATCTGAGGATAAGGAAGGAAGACGGTTCTGTTTACAGCTCTTTCCTTTATCCCCACTCCCTCTCCTGGGAAGGATTTGGGGACGTGGGCCTCAGCTGGTCCTTTCCACCCTGGGTCTCTGTCTTCAGCCTAGTCCTTTTAATCAACGGCACAGGGGGGATCTCTCAGACCGACAGAGGCACAGGGCCTTTGCTGGTGTGACAGGCTCTACAAGGACAAGTTTGGGTAGTGAGAGTTGCTTTGAGCTTGGAATTGGACCAATGGCTGCTATGACTACTCACTATGAGGCAGCACTCCACAGTGCTTAGTACTGTGTTGAGTTTAATCCTCAGAATGAGTCCCTAATGCAGATACTAATATTACACCTGTTCTGTGGATGAGGAAATGAAGGTACAGATAATTTAAGAAGCTTGCCCAAAGTCGCCCAGCTGGTGGATGGCAGAGCCAGGATCCGAACCTAAGCAGTCTGGCTCCAGAATTCACGCTCTGAACCCCTAACCAGAGCGTGGGTCCTTCCCTGTGTCTTACTTGCTCTGCAAACTTGGACAAGCCACCTAAACCCTCTGGGCTGGGCTTCCTTGTTTATAATGGGCTATGGTTCAGTCAAACCCACTAGAATCCTCAAATCAGCTGGCAGAGGCCCTCTGGCCCATTGTCTCTCCCTGTTCAATGGAAAAAGAATTTACTCAGGGTCATATAACAGGTCACTAGCAGAGCTTGGGCAGGAGCCCAACCCTCTTGCCTCCACATATATTTCTGTGCTCTTGCTAGGGACGCTCTGTGAGTCAGGGATGAGGCAAGGGAGCCAAGCCAGTGAGGGATGGGAGATCAGGTGTTGATCCGCAATCTCAAGGCCAGGTGTAAGAGAAACGCCGCATTGCTTTTCTTTCCCTCCAGTTAGATCAGACCAAGTCTCTACCCTGACCTGTAGAGGGGAATTATCAGTCCCCCTTCTGGGATCATGAAAAGGTCCTGGGATCTCACACAATGCAAAGTGCTGAGGGTGGGCGCTGCAGGCCTTGTCCTCTGCCATTCAGGGGTGGGCAAGTCCAGCAGTCCTGGCCTGGGGGTCGCAGACACAGACACCATTCCCTGGAGCCCTGGCACCCAGCAGCCTGCCTCCCCAGGGACTCCGTGCAGCCTCTTCTTCCTTAGAAGTCCTCCTGTCCCCAAGTGCTCTGCCAGGATCCGGGCAGGGTCTCCACCATTCAGGCCCCATGGACTTCTGCTCCTTCTTCTCTTCTGGGACCCCCTCCCCTTTCTTTCTCCCTGCTTCTTCCTCTGTGACCCTGTGCAATGAAGCTGCTACAGAGGCTCCAGAAGCATGGCTGTCCTCAAGCAGCTCTGCTTTCCACTCTGCAAAAGCAACTAAGGCAAGGACATGCAAAAAATTTGGCTACGTTCTTGGAATAAGCAGAGGGGAAAAAACCTAAGGAAAGCAAGCCAATACAGCGATAACATAATATCATGCGGCTCATCACAGAAAAAGCACGTAGCAGGTGGAAGGTAGGAGCTGCAGCCACCACCTGTTTCTATCCTGTTCCCAGGCAGGATGGCAGTGCTGCGGTTCTTCCTCACGGAGCTGGCCTCCCGGAGGCTCACTGAGACCCTAATTTAGCAGCAGCATCTGTGAAACTGAACTGAGTCATTCTAATCCAGTGAGTCAGGGAGACGAAGCCAAACATAGCTCCCAGCTTCTGGAGGGCGGGGGGGACACAGAGAGAAGCACTCTCTCCCATTTGAAGTGCTTTAATGAAGTCATCTTTAATTCTAACTACAACCCTGAGGTAGGTATTAGTTCTCCATTTTACAAATATGGAAACCAAGGATCAGAGGGGATCTCATTTGCTGCAGCTTCCTCCTCACCTTCCAGCTAGGCAAGCATGCAGCGTTGGAGCCACTCGAGCCCCGAGAGACTTCCTAGGCCTTCCAGTCAGGCCTGCGTTCCTCCTTTTCTCTTCCTGCAGCATACTGCCATTAAGTCATGGGTACCATACAGGTCTAAAGGATCCGGTGTAATTTGCAATTTTAGGAAAACAACAGTCATGTCACTCACTAAAAACGAAACTTAACAGAATAAGCCCCCAAACAAAAATCCCCAACACAAACGAAAGGAGTGTGAGGGTCCTTCCTAGCTAGCTGCTGAACCTGTACCAGTCTGGCAGAGAAAGATAAATCATTCCCAAATGGTAGAATTTTATTAACGGTCACTTTAGGCTGGCCACTTTGCTACTTGAATCCTGCCCCCATCAGCTGTCGCTTTTGGAAGACCTTTCTCTACCCGCCATCAGGGCCCATGGACTCTCCCTTGTCAACCTTTCACTGCCTGATGTCTTCTGCTCCATCTCCTCCTGACACTCGGGCCTCTCAACTGCACTCCCTCCTCCGGTCTCCCCTTCTAGTCAAGTTTAGACAGACATCAGAATGCTTTCCAAAATGCAAACCGGATCCTGCCCCATCCCTGCCTAAAATTCGTAAGTGCTCATCCATTCCTGGAAGAGGGCAAGGCCTGTAGGATCCCTCCTTGTCTGGCCGACACTCATCCCCCAGCTGATTTCTGGCCAAGAGCCCTGTGAACCATAGATTCCAATACTTTAAGCCCGTGTACAAGCTGTGAAAATGCAGTTGTATTCTGTGAGGGTCTTAAAGATTCTTTTCTCTGCGGTGTCCTACCCCACCCTCGTCTGCCTGGCAAATGCACGGGGGAGATGACAGAAAACTGTCAAAAAGTGCTAAACCTACTTGGATCAGAATCACACACCTTGCTGTGTGACTTTTGGCAGGTAACATTTAATGACTCTGCTGCAGTTCCATCAGTCTGTAGACAGGGTGAACAAAAAAGCCTGCACTTGGTAGTGACTAGATGGTCTACGTGAGATAATGCAAGTAACTCTTTGGAACAGTCACTGGCTGTTTGGTGCTTCTGGACCCTGAGCAGTTGGAGCCACCTCGCAAGTGCTCAGTTTAAGGGTCACCTTCCCCATGTAACCCTGCATGCCTTCTTCTCCCAGTTACCATTGATCAGGGGATGGACCCCAGTACTTCTCTTAGTACTGCCCACATCTGTTGCATTATTTCTGACCTCCTACTGGACTAGCTTCTTGAGGGAAGGGGCCAAGCCTCTCCAGTGTCTAGCACTGGCCTTGCATGGAAAAAAAGTTTAGTATTTGCTGAGCAGAATGAACACGTAGTGGTCAGAACCTGGCTTTGAGTTTATCATCTGCTTATTGGTCGTACGTCTGCCTGGCTGGGGTGAGAAGTATAGTCTTTCCCCGAACAGCCCTTTCATTTTCCAAAGCGGTGTCCTGTTTCCCCTGTCTTCTCAGCTCCTTCAAGCTTCTTCCCCCCAACACAGATTTGGTCCTCCAGGGCTTGGTTTTCCTCTTGCAGATGGGCTCACCGTCTGTCGGGGAGCCTCCTGTTTGAGCACCATAATGGAACAGAGCTCTCTAGGATTGCTGACAGACACAGAGGACTGAAACGATCTTACACAATCTGTGTCTGCTACCCCAGCCAGGACGACACGGGAGTTTAGTAAGGACATGTTAACAGTTCCTGACATCATAAACACTTATTACCACCACACAGAATTGCTAACAAGAGCACAGTGCTCTGTAATCCTTAACTCTCTTCATACTCATCAGTTTTGAAAAACAACCTTACCTTTAAATTCTGCCTATTTTAAAGCTTATAGAGGTATTTGCTTGAATCCTAAACTGTCATCCTTCCCAGGGGTTTCTGTTGTCTAAAATTCTGATCAGCCCTGGAGCCTGGGTGGCCCAGTCGGTTAAACATTCGACTCTTGATTTCTGCTCAGGTCCTGACCCCAGGGTTGAAAGATGAACCCCCCTCATCCCCCCAACCTGCTTGGGATTCTGTCTAACCCCTCCCCTATCTAAAAAAATCCGATCAGCCCCTCTCCTATCTAGTGCTGTTTCATTTGTAAAAGGCCTTCATATCCTCTTTTGGAATGGATAAGGCATTAAAAAGCCCCCTCATCTGTCATTAATATCAAATAAGGGGACAAGGACAGAACCCAGGGGCACAGCATAAACCATTCCACAATAAGCTGGTTTGTCATCTGAGAGTTGGAGGCCAGTAACCAACTTCCCCATTCCCTAATGCTTTGATTTTACCGTGTCCAGATTTTATCTGTTAATGAAATCAGACTATGAGTCTAGTTTGGCATCCCTTGCTCTGAATTCATAATGAACATCTATTAAACCCCAGTGGTTACAACATTCTTATTTATCAGCTTGCATCATCTGTCTGTATTCCCTGATCAATGTCACAGATCAGGCAGGGACTTAGAATCCGCTTCCTTCCGTTCTTTCCACTAAGAGCCCAGCCCACTGCTGGGAAAGCCCTTGGTGTCCTAGCTGTTACTCACCAGGCTCTGGAGACCTGGAGTTACTTTAACACAGCCCAGAACTCTCTCAGTCCCTTATTTTTGTTTTGTTTTGTTTTTGTTTATCTTGAGCTTCAACTCCTTGCAACCAGTTGGCCCTAATCTTTTCAGACCCAAGGTAGCTCTTTGGCCAAAAGAAGAGATAGTAGGAGCTCGAGTTCCTTTCTGTCGGTAGTACTGGACTCCAGCAGATCATTTTTCTCCATGCCGATGCTGGGTGTAGTCCCTGAACTCTTCCTCGTCGATAGAATGGGAATATTATCCGTGTACCTGCTGTAAAGGTTAAATGGGATGATGTCGAAATGCTGTGGGAGCACAGGAAGTACCTGCACACCAGTGTAAGACCCTCTGCTCTCATCCACAACAGCATGTCTGTTGGGCACGGGTGGCCCCCCAGATGATACAAAGATGCTTTCCTTTAGGACTCAAGCTTTCCAGTCCTCCCCAAAAATCAGCGAGAGGACCTCTGTCAAGAGACCATTTTTGGCACTAGATACAGACTTTTTTTTTTCCCCTAATCATCAGGCCTAGAAGGGGCCCATATCATTCTATGTATGGGAGCCCCAAGTCTTCCCAAACTCAGCAATTCAACGCCAATGGCACGAGACCAGTCTTTTGTGCCACAATCATGAGTTGATTTGACCTTGTGAACCCTTCAGCACTGAAACCAACTGGCACTGCCTTGAGATCAATTATGGAGTGAGTTTCTAAGACTGACTGTGGTTTTCCTGAGCAACAACTGGCCAGACCTTCTATCATCTCCCCAGTATGAACGACACTCCCAACTCAAGGGGGAGAAACAGCAGGGGCAGTTACTAGTTTCAGAATCTGCCGGGCAGCAGACCACGCGGTGCACATACCCTGGAACTTTTCAAAGACAGTAACCTTAACACTTTCCCCAGCTCAGTCAGACGGGGGAATTATACACCAGGGACACCTAGTGGTGTGAAGTCACTATTGGCTGCAAAATCCTTAGCTTCCATTACAGTCCTGTATAGTAAATGTCCCACAACTGGGGCCCTTTCCTCAAGAACAGAGACTTAAATTCACCTTATATTCTATTTCTTGTCTGCAAGACTGGCAACCTAAAGAATCTTCTATAGCTACTAAAACTCGGGCACCAGGCATGGGCACTATCAAAAAAGGAAATGCTGGGGTTTGCCTCCTTCCGTTTATTATCCTCATTCACTTCTTGAACCAAGGGACCGCCCATAAAAACACTTGATTGGGGTCACCTGGGTGGCTCAGTCGTTAAGCGTCTGCCTTCAGCTCAGCTCATGATCCCGATCGATCTCCTGCTCCATGGGAAGCCGCTTCTCCCTCCCCCACTCCCCCTGCTTGTGCTCCCTCTCTCGCTGTGTCGAATAAAAAAATAAATAAAAAGTGGCAAAATTAAAAGAATATTTGATTGGATGATACTAGTTCTCTAAGAATCATTTTGAGCTAGGTTAGCTAAAACACACTATGGTGTCTACATGGCTCTGCCTATTCCTTTTTCCCTAATTTTTATTTTCCTACTAAAAGGGACAGAAGGCAGATATGCTGGGACACCTTATACCATGCGGACTAAATTCATTTGTAAAGATTACTTTACTCTCCTAGAAAAATACACATTGCAAATTTGAGGGCTACAACTTATCCACTTTAAGAGGATTCCTGAGGGAGAGGAGGGGTAACCTTTGAACATCAGACTGTGTGGTGATGTGTGGGAGAGGAATATTAAATATGGTTGGGTCAGGAGGACTTTTAAAAAATGTTTTTCCCATTTTTTTTTTTTTTTCTCTAAAAAAGGAAAACAACGTGCCATCTGTCTGGCTTATTTTGTGGTGCGCAAGTATTCACAGGGATAGGTTGGGGGGAGGGGTTGTGTCATGCAATGAGGCAAAAACAAGATGACTTCCTCTGAGAGGGGAGCCTTAGTGTTGTAGGAGGGAGACAAGGAGAGGTCACTGAAGAGGGCTCAGAATGTAGTTGCTCCCTCTTGTTCCTATGGAGAACCCAGAGCATCTGTGGTGAAGGGCAGAAAGCAGAATCATCCCTCAAGGGTATTCCTATCTGAACACATCAGATGTCCTATGAAAGTAAACAGGTCTGTTTTAGAATATAAATGGTCATGGCTTCCTGTGCTCCTGAGGTGGGGCAAAATAATCCATGAACACAAAATCCTTCTGGGCAATATGTTTCTGGAGTGGCCAGCAGAGGGCTCTAGGAACAGAGGTGAGGGCACATGGGGAGAAAGGTTTCTAGAGATGGAGTCTCTTCAGGGGGTCTCTGAGAAATGTCCTTTTTTCCAGTATTCCTAAGTGACAGCACTGGTGAGCTTGGTCTGAATTGTCAGTGTCACTCTGCAAAGGCCAAGGGCCAAGAGTCAGGAGGCCACTCTAGGTTGAAAAGAAAGTACATCTTGAGGCCAGTTAAGGGCTGCAAAATGGTTTGTGGCTGGGCCAGGAGGAGAAGATGTAGAAAGTCTCCGTTTTTTTAGATGCCAATGGTCTGCAGAACCCGCCTCTCGTTGTCATTAAGGTGGCCTGAGAACATTATGTAGCAGGGCTGCTGAGCGAACTGGCAGAGGAAGTCTGTGAGATATGCCTGGGGGGAAGAAAAAGAGTAGCATTACTGAGGGTTTCCAGGCTCACCAAGAACCCCAAGTGGTACAGGAAACACTGGCTTTTTGACAAATGCCACCATGCTGAGGGGTGGCTTTCTATATTCTTGGATCTGGTGCAGGCTTAATCCAGAGACTAAATTCCATAAGGAAATGAAATTTTCCCAACAGGTCTCATATTTCACCCAAGGACTTTCACAAGATAGCCGGGTTGCAAGAAATTGGACCGCCATATTGGCAGGTATAATGCTAAGGTACTTCCAGCCCACCCAGAGCCCTTGACTACTCAGCAAGATAGGAACTCTCTGCCCTGAAGCTCCCAGAATGAACTATGAATGGGTTTGAAGCCATATTCCTGTTTCCAGGGCTTGGGACATTGTCACTTGCAAGACATCGGTCTCTGGAAATGCTCACCTGCAGGTCGATCTGATAGAGAGGATCCTTCAGGGCATCAGGGTCATCTTCCTCGTCATCCTCGTAGTAATCCTCCTCTGTTAGACACAGCCAACACAGAGAGGGGTCAGGGCCGAGGCCCCTTCCTGCACCCCAAGCAGGGAGGCATCACCACACAGCTGGGATAGAAGGGCTAAAGAAGCCCAAAGAACATCCCTTGTGGGCCCACCTCTCCCCTTTGGCACCCCGTTCTTGGTGCCAGCGCACAGAAAAGGTATTTAGCATGGCTGTCCTGTCCTCTTCTCAAACCGCTTACCATATTTGCTTGTAGCGAGAATGTCAGATAAGAGTTGGCCAGCTAAACCATCCTCTTCCTCCTCTTCGTCCTCCTCCTGGTCCTCCCACATATCATTGGAGTCATCTACTTGGAGATGAAAAGCAGCTGGAGAATGCTCACACATTTTCCCTTCCCAAATGCAAACAGGCCAGAACAGAAGGGTCCCAAGGGTTTCTGCAATGTGGCCTGTGGCCAAGCCCTCCCAAAATGTTTAAATGGAAGAACCGAGGGTGTTCTGGTGGGTAGAGAAAAGGTTGAGAAACTCCTGAGAAAAACCGAACAGAAAGGGGTAAGCAGCTTGCCTCCTGGCTGCCTCCCACCCCAGCCTCTGCAGAGATTTCACAACGCAGACCTCAGGAGCAGCTCATCACGTGTGTAGCAACGCTAGCTAGCCACGTGATGGGCATGCACGAAACATTAAAAAAAAAAACCCGTGATTCAATAAGCCAAACTGATAATTTGAACATCTGTAACTTGATCTGCCAGGCTGAAAGTCTACTGAGAGTAAGAGCCTGGTGCACCTTGACCCCACTCTGCAGGAGTGGCCTGGCGCGCGGCATTGGCCTCCATGACGTTGGAGAGCTCATTGATGATCAGCTTCAGGATCTTGACCAGTAAAGGAATGTTTGTCCAGCGCTCAGGGTCTGGAAAGGAAAGGCAAGGCTTTTAACAGACTGTCCGTGGGCTCCCTTCTGGCAGTGCTCCCCACCCTCCTGCGGCATTGCTCAGCAGACACAGTTCACCAACCCTCAGGCTTTCCACCATCTCAGACCATATCCACTTGCCACAGAAGGATTTAAAGTTAAAGAACTTCATTCTGCTTGGTGTTCTCAGAGTTCAGAAGTTAGGACAGGTAAGAGTTTAGGAATTAGGAGATAGGTTTTGGCTGGTAATACGGCTTAGACACAAGTAACTGTACAGTGCGCATTACTCCAGTCCCCATGACTTGCAGTTTGAGAAACAGCATAGGTGATTATAAACCTACAGCTGAAGAGTGCAGCTTTGCACTCGCTGCCTCCAAATCACTGACGTCATAGGACAAAAGCAATCTGGTAACAAAGACATGCTCAAATGCTTATCAGAGCCCTGAATGAAGCTGGAAGTTGGGGTCCCTGAGATTGTTTTTGCCAATTTTCAGCAGTAAGAAGGAACCATATGTTCTGATCTGTTGTTTACCTATAGCTTTCTGTTTCTTTTTATCAAAGCCATCACTAACAGCTGTATTTTAAAAATCGAGATCACAGTGCATCCCTACCTCCCCGCCCCGCCACTTAGCCCCTAGGGAGGAGACTGGAGGGGCAGCAGCATCACCCACTTTTGGCTGACTTAGAGCGGGTGCGGATGCCCTCATCCATGCTGTAGATCTCCTCTCCCTTCACGCGGATATCCTGTAGCCGTTTGTCATCTGCATTGATGCCATGCTGGAGCAGTTTACACAGTGCCACAGAGCTAGCAAGGAAGAGCCAAAAAAGGGTCAATCGGCAACCCATCTGGAGTTCACTCCAAGGAGATCAGCAATTATGTTCTAAGACTCTTCTCTGGGTTGGTGAAAATTCTGTTCACAACAAATTAGGAGAGATGAGAGAACTGAAAATGGAATTTAGTGTTCATGAGGATGGGCTAATGAGAACTTTTGAACTTCTTGAACAAAGCTAAGGTGGACAAGGATCGCAATAGCTGGCCACACTGGAAAGTGCAATGGGGTGATGGGAACCAGTGGGAGGCAAGTCTAGGACAGGAAGTTAGCAAGCCAGGGTTAGAAGGCTTGGCTTTATAAAGGAGAATAAGCCACTAGCAGTACTTGGCTAGGTGAAGTCTATGGCAGTGGAGGATCTCTAGCCAGCAGAGAGGGGGGAAAAAAAAAACGGTGTACTCGTGTTGATTGTGTTTTAGAAATTTCAAGATGACAGCTATTCAAAGACACTGATTAACAATAAAGAAATAGAGGAAAAAGGGAATACAAGGGGGCAGTTTCACATGTTGAACAAAAATCAGTGAAGCAAGTCAGGGAAAGCAGAAATGCAAGGAGAGGACAGAATGCCCACAGAAGAAATATGGGCCCTACCTGACTTTGCCCTCATACTGGCCATAGAACAGATGCTGTCGGCTCGTCCACTCAGCCATTACAAACTCCAGGGCAGGTTTGCCAGTAGGTCCTGGGAGGCTGCACAGGAACTCCAAGAGGGGTTCCAGCTGAGTGTGCACCAGATGAGCGAACACCATGATCAGAGACTAGGAGGTAACAAGAAGGACATCTACTTTAGGGAAACCAATTTCAGAGAGTTGGAGATGAGAGGGAATGGGGTTGGCCAGTCAAGAAACAGAACACGGAGAGTTCCTTGTCAGCATTTCTTGGGCCAGAATAGACAGATTTTACTTAACTGCAAGGATTGTAAGACAAAGTAAAATACCTCCAGGCCTGTATATCGATTTCCATCTCTACCACCTGAAGGTTGGCAAAGCCCTGCTCCCCACTGTCCTCTTACCTGCATGACACTGAGCGTTTCTGCCTGCTGCATCTTACTGAGGATGGCACGAAGAATCTGGTCCAGATTCTCCCCCAGCTCCCGCCCTGCCTTGGAGATGAGGGTGGAGACGAGGCGACCCACAAAGGCCGCAGTGAATTCGGAGGTACGGGGGTCCAGGAGCTGGCTCACCACTTGCATCACATACCACAGCCCATTGTGGCCCTGCTCATCGTGCCACTGGGCCACCTGCTCCAGTGTCACTGACACGTAAGCCCGCAAGCACTCTCCACCATTCTGGGGAGACAAAGGTGGCAAATGAGATTAGCAACAGGGGAACAGATATCAGGAGGCCTTCGGTCTATATGGGCAAATGTTTTTCTTAGAGGCCTATGTCTCATAAAAGTGACGAGCCTACAGGGTGTGTGGTGGGCACATACAGTTGGAGTCAGGAATTAATTGTTACAGATATAGCCATGCAATATACAATCCTTGCTTTACCGAATCAGCTATCTCAAAAATCTTAGTTCTGATCACAAGGGATCATGGCCAAGTAAACTAAGTTTTAGCCATGAAGATCTACCTATGGTAGAAGTTTAAGATGTAAGCAGTGATTATGGACACTATAGGTGTTTATGAGAATAAAGACAGACAAACATATGAACCACTATCTGCCCAGAGATTTCCAAAGGCCTGTTACTTTGCTGATTTTACTGAGTCAGGAAAGACTTTCTTAGAGCTTCAAGTCTGTAGGTCTGTAATCTCATCCACAGTAGCAATACCCAGATACAGACGGACAGGATGTCTGGCATCCATACTCTCTAAGATCATAACAGATTCCAAAGCACAGAATGCTTGGCTTCTGCAGCCTAGACCCTTCCTGGGTCCAGGCTGGATTTAAGAGACCTGTATCTCTAAAGCAGGAGACGGTGTCAGCTTTCTCAGGCTACTGTAAGCCTATGGCCGGGGAGCTACCTTCCCTCTTCTAGTCACCACAGCTTTGATACCTGCATGGTGGCGTTGTCATCTGTGTGAAGGGTGCACTGTGCCACAGCAGGGAAAGCTTGGCAGATGAGTAGCTGGGAAAGGGGAGGCTTTGTATTCCGTACTACTGTGGTCAGGATATCAATGGCCGTCTGAAGGAGAGAAGAGGGGGAGAAAAAAAAAAAATCAGAACCGCTCCTAGGGTGGGGGTCGAGGGTGCCCAACATCCAAGATCCTTATTGCATGGACACAACACAGCAACCCAAAGAAAGCGCATTAACTTTCACCAAGTAAAGTTTCTGAAGGAAAGGAGTAATTAGCTAGTGGATAGTGCTCTCAGCCTCCTCCCGCTAGCTCGCTGCTTGCTTAGATATGGGGGTGGGCGGTGTATGGTGGTGGAGTGGACAGACAGTCTGGTGACATACTCAGTGGCACTGTCTAATAACAGCACTGTTCAATTCACCAAGGGCAACTCGGGAACAAGAAGAGCCAGGTCCCCAAAGCCTCAAGAATTAGGACAGCCCCCCACTGTCCTGTGGGCAAAGTAGCCCAGGGAAATCACCCTACGAATCTCTATTGCCACCGGCTTCCTGTCAGCTGGGTGGGATGTACAGGTGACATGGGAAGAGCGTGAGTCCGCTCTTTTTCTTAAATCTCCACCCACATCGGTGCCCTGTAAGCACTTACCGCACACAGCCCTGCAGGGATCTTGTCTGCTGGGGCCTGCATTATGCTCACGAGAGTGGGAATCAGCCTCATCTGCATTGGGCCCTGACACGCTTCAATCTGGGACAGCTCCTTGAAGATATCCTGGGCCAGCGAGGCGACGACAGGATCTGAAGTGGATAAGGCACACAGAATCCCCCCCGCCCAATGGTCTGCATGTGCTTCTGGCTTAATGATGCCTGTTGCTTGGCCCTCACCTAAGTTAACAACTTCTGCTCTGCTTACACATCATATACCTGGGAGCTAGTAAGGACGTATGAATACCGTGAAATAGGAGAGACGCTAGCTCTCCAAGAGCCAGAGGATACATGGTTTCATTAAGTCAGAAATTGGCCTGGAATAGCTACTCCTAAAATGAAACCCAGCTTTTTTCTGGGGCAAATCTTTAATGACTTTTATTCTTGTGAAACCTGGATTATGAAACCAAACGCTTAAGGAAAAAAAAAATCCCCACTGATACTTTGTTAAGAAGACCATGAAACTTTCAAAGATTGCCAAAACACTCATTGCCAGGTTCTCCTGTGTTGAAGAGGAATCATATACATCTCCCAGGGGTTAGTCATGAGAAAAAAAAGAACTTCCAAAGCATTTCCAAAGCAAAAGGCAAAATCCTCACAAGGCAGAGCCTTGTGAAGAAATGAAACTTTGGCTTGACCTACTTCACCTATTTAAGAAACATTTCCTCCTGTATCGAGCAAGAAAAAATAGAAAGTATCACTGCAGCATTGCTTTGAAAAAAAACTGCGAACATTCTAGATGTGCATTAACAGAACCAGCAGATTATGCTATAGCCATTTTAGGGAATATTACATGACGGCTAAGAAGAATGAGAGGTATCTAGGAGTGCAACATGGAAACCTCTTCAGGACACCTTTTTTTTTTTTTTAAAGAGTTTGTTTATTTATTTTGTCAGAGAAAGAGCAGAAGCAGGGGGAGTGAAAGGCAGAGGGAGAAGCAAGCTCTCTGCTGAGCAAGGACCCCAATGCTGCAGGACTCGATCCCAGAACCTGGGATTATGACCTGAGCCAAAGGCAGATACTTAACTGACTGAGCCACCCAGGTGTCCCTTCAAGACACATTTTAAGTGAAAAAGCCAATCAAATAAAACGTTTAGTATATCATATTATGTAACTCCTACCTCTATATATCCTGTATTTCAATATTGGCACTCCCTCTATAAAAACAAATATCCTCAATATTTTTTCTGGTAATGAAGCATTACACAACCGAAGTGCTGTTAATAATGCACACTCACTATTGAAAAAGTCAAAATGTAGGAAAGTATTCAAGGAAAGAAAACACCTGGAATTCCACCACCTAGAGAGACCTACCTTAACACTTTGATGTATTTTCTTCTGGTACTTTTTCTATGTACATATCTATAAATTAATTCTTGTCTAAAACAAACCCAAAACTTGGGGTTATACTCTATGCAGTTTGGAAAACCTCCTATTCTCTTCTTAGAATGTGAGCACTTTCCCACGGCTTTAACTATTCCTTTCAAGTTTGATGTTTAGAGGCTGCACGGTATTTCACTTTACGGATATAATAAATATAACTAATTTTTTTTTATTACTTCTAAATTTTTGCTACTACAAAAGCCATGTGACGACCTCCATTGTTCATAACCCTTTGCATGGGTCTTTCTTCAGTATCTCATTTTCTACGTGATAGCTGTAGGCCCCCTTTTTTAAGGAACATTTTGATGTAATCACTGGATTTCCCACTTAATTGTTAAAGTTCTGAACTGTACCTCTTGCCTGCTAACCCTTTACTTGTCTTTTTCCCCAGTTCTGACTGCAGGTGAGAGTGACAGAACACCTCCACTTTTTGGTGTTCCTCTAGCTCCAGTACGGGCTCTCCTCTTTGCTGAGTGAAAGCCTTTCTTTGCTTACAATGCTTAAGACCACGAGACCCAGGGAAAAGTTTCACCTAAATTGACCAGCCACCACCTTTCCTTTGGTGTCCCTCATCCGCACACAGTCCCAGGGGCATACCGTTACTGTACTTCAGGAAAATGGCGATGGTGAAGGGGCAGATTTTGCTTTCCATGCTTGCTGTGAACTCTGGGTCTACTGTACAGACGATGCACAGGGTCTCCATCACCAGGTTGAGGACCTCTGAGCTGAACTGGGCTGCTAGGTGAATTAAGCCATCTAGGATACTGGGGAGGAAAGGCTGAAGCACGTGGGTACTCTCTGAGACTTTTAGTTGGTCACAATAACTACAGGGAGAGAGAGAAAGAGAGAGAGAAGCAAGCATTACTCACAAGTGGAACTTTTAATTCCTGGTTTTTCTAGTTGGTATCACAGATTACAGCATTAGTACGTGTAGCTTTATGAAGCTACTTGCAGAGTTAGTTTTCACACCTTTCTGGGGCATATTTTGTGAACATCAGCACCGCCGTCTCTAAGTGAATTTATTTCTGCTTTGATTTTTTGCTGTTTTAAACTTTCATCCCTCTCCCACTCTGTCATATCATTATATTCAAATTAGTAAGATGTTAACTAAATGCTTTATAATTCCTTGGATTACTGCTATAATCACATCCTTCTGATTTTGATATATATTCCTGTTATTTTTCAAATAGTTAACAGTTTGGTTTTTTTTTTAAGATTTTAAAAACTTGTTTATTTGAGAGAGAGTGTGTGTGGGGGGAAGAGCAGAGGGACAAGGAGAAGCAGACTTCCTGCTGAGCAGAGTCTAATGAAGGGCTCGATCCCATGACCCTGAGATCATGACCTGAGCCAAAATCAAGAGTCTGATGTCATTTTTATTTATTTGATAGACAGAGATCACAAGTAGGCAGAGAGACAGGCAGAGAGAGAGAGAGAGGGGGAAGCAGGCTCCCTGCTGAGCAGAGAGCCCGATGCAGGGCTCAATCCCAGGACCCTGGGATCATGACCTGAGCTGAAGGCAGAGGCTTTAACCCACTGAGCCACCCAGGCGCCTCAAGAGTCTGATGTCATTTAAAAATTTTTTTTTTATTTTTTAAAAGATTTTACTTATTTATTTGACAGACAGAAATCACAAGGAGGCAGAGAAGCAGGCAGAGAGAGAGAGAGGAAAGGAAGTAGGCTCCCTGCTGAGCAGAGCGCCCGATGTGGGGATCGATCCCGGGACCCTAGGATCATGACCTGAGCAGAAGGCAGAGGCTTTAACCCACTGAGCCACCCAGATGCCCCTGATGTCATTTTTTTAAAAAAAGATTTTATTTATTTATTTGACAGAGAGAGAGAGAGATCACAAGCAGGCAGAGAGGCAGGCAGAGAGAGAGGGAAGCAGACTCGCCACTGAGCAGAGAGCCCCATGTGGGGCTCGATCCCAGGACCCTGAGACCATGACCTGAGCTGAAGGCAGAGGTTTAACCCTCTGAGCCACCCAGGTGCCCCAAGAGTCTTAAATAAATCTTAAAAAAAACCAAACAAAACAAAAACAGGTTTGGGGAAAGGCTCTGAGTGGCTCAGTCGGTTGAGCGTCTGACTCCCTGATTTTAGCTCAGCTAGTGATCTCAGGGGCATGAGATCGGGCCCTGCACTGGGCTCTGCGCAAAATCACTTTGGATTCTCTATCCGTCTGGCCCTCCCATTTGTGCTTTTTCTCTCCAACAAATAAATAAATAAATCTTTGAGTCGGGGTGCCTCAGGGGCTCATCGGTTAAGCACGTGCCTTCTGCTCAGGTCATGGTCCCAGGGTCCTGGAATTAAGCCCGCCCCACTTCGGCTCTCTGCTTGGTGCTACGTCTCCTTCTCTCTTTCCTCTGCCTGCTTGTGCTGTCAGATAAATAAAATCTTTCAAAAAAAAAAAAAAAAAAAAAAAAAGCTCAACTAAGCCACCCAGGTGCCCCCAAATAGTCACAGGGTTTTTTTGTTTTGTTTTGTTTTAAAGATTTTATTTGTTTATTTGTCCGAGAGAGAGAGCACAGGGAGGGGGAGTGGCAGGCAGAGGGAGAAGCAGGATCCCTGAGGAGCAAGGAGCCTGATGCAGGACTTGATCGCAGGACTCTGGGATCATGATCTGAGCCGTAGGCAGATGCTTAACTGACTGAGCTACCCAAGCATCCCAATAGTTAGACAGTTTTTAACATCTTTTCTAGCACAACTGTTAATCAGTAGAATATTTAACTTTCATGTTATACAAATTCTGTACTTTTTGGAGTATTTTGCATCTTAAAATGAGATCAATTTGTATAGCCATTCTATGCAATAATAAATTTGTGTAGTATCTGTGTACAACAGAAAATTGTGTACTAAAATTTGTAAACTACCTGTAGGGTTTAAAGTTTTCTATACATAGTTTTAACTTACCTCTTATTCAATATTTACTGAATGCTGCTTACCACGTCCAATGGAATATAATTATACTGTTTAAGTCTGTACTTTTTTTTTTTATCTTCAGAATGGCAATAAAAGTCAATAAAAACGCTGCTTCTCTATGTTAAAAGAATCTAGTACAGAAACAAGGTGCTCTGCAGGTACTCAATACATGGTTTTTCCTAATTTTTTTTTTTAAAGATTTTATTTACTTATTTGACAGAGAGAAACCACAAGTAGGCAGAGAGGCAGGCAGAGAGAGAGGAGGAAGCAGGTTCCCCGCCGAGCAGAAAGCCCGATGTGGGGCTCGAACCCAGGACCCGGGATCATGACCTGAGCCGAAGGCAGCGGCTTAACCCACTGAGCCACCCAGGCGCCCCTCCTAATTTTTTTTAAGTGGCTTATAACCATGTTACTTGTGTCTGATGCTGGGTTCAAAGGTCCATAATGAACAGTGAAACTGTGGGCTTTGATCTCTCAGATTTGTCCATAGACTTTAAAAAAAATATTTACTTATTTGAGAGAGAAAAAGAGAGAGACAGAGAGAGAGTGGAGGGAGGAACAGAGGGAGAGGAACAAGCAGATCCCACAACCCATGAGATCATGACCTGAGCAGAAATCACGAGTTGGACACTTAACCAAGTGAGCCACCCAGGAGCCCCATACTTTCTGTTTTTTGGTGCATAACATCTTGATTTTCAATTCTACCTTGCTCTGGATCTGACTTTTCCTTAAGAGCTAAACGGTCATCTGGCCTTGGTAAGCTCTCAATGCCTTAGACTAGGCTTTGCACCCTTCTCTCTACTGGTACTCAACTCTGTTCTGCCTACTTCCCTCTGCTTCTCCACTCTAAGGATTTACAGTTAACTGCTCTTCTGATGAACCTGAAACCATACAGTCTGATAGATCACAGAGATCACATCATCTGCTTAGATCATACGGGATCTTGTATGCCACACTAAAGAAGGTGAGACTATTCTGGAAGCCAGTTTATCTCAAACCTTTTTTTTTTAAACAAATGATTCCTAATACCTTCTTTGCCCTCCCCAAAAGTCTTCAAGCAACACTGAAACCCCAGGAAGATGCCAGAGATTTATTTATACTGTGGCTTCATGTGTCACCTGGCATACCAGGATCCCTGAATCTCAGTTTGAAGAGCACAACTGGGACCATGAGAATTTCACTTACAGGAGCAGAAATATCAGGTTTCTGTTTTATTATTTTTTTAAATGAAGATTTTATTTATTTATCACAAGTAGGCAGAGAGACAGGCAGAGAGAGAGAAGGAAGCAGGCTCCCTGCTGAGCAGAGAGCCCGATGTAGGGCTCGATCCCAGGACCCTGGGATCATGACCTGAGCCGAAGGCAGAGGCTTTAACCCACTGAGCCACCCAGGCGCCCCTCAGGTTTCTGTTTTAGAAAACAGTTATACAGCTAAAATTCTACAGATCGTTGGAATAGAGGCTGGAGCAGAGACATCAATTAGGAAGCGACGACAGAGATTTAGGCACAAGAAGTTGAGAATACAAGCTAGGCTAGTAGTAGCAGGAGAGAAGAGATGAAGGCGAAGGAACCAAGACCTGAAAGGGAGAGATCTGGGATCTCTACTTTTACTAAAACAGGGGATACAAAATCTCTTTGAGCATAAGATCTAAAGGTACCAATTCCTTAAAAAAAAAAAAAAAAAGGTCCCGATTTCTTCTACTAAAACAGAGAATACAGGTAGGGCAGGCTTGGAGGGGGTCAACAGTAAGCTCAGTAGCAGAAGTGTTTATTTTTAGATACTTAAAGATACATCCGCCCTGGTATTGATAAGTAGCAGATACATTAATTTAGAGCTCGGGAGAAAAGCTGGCATAACTGTGATTTGAGAAATGTGACAGAAGTAGGAGTATCTGTTGACCAGTATCTTATTTCAGAAATGATTTTGGGCACTTTGCAACGATACATTAATTATGACATGGAAGAATACATTAAAACCAGGACAAAAGAAAAGCAAAGTGGTGTGATGGCCATAAAAGTCTGCTAGTGACATCAGAAAGAAGTTTCAGTAATGTGATAAGGATAGAAGCCAGATTGCAACTGGTTGGGAAACTGAATAGGGAAATGATCAACTGGAAAATCTTGGCTGTGAAGGAAAGACTAGCTAGGATCCCTTCATAGACGGTTTCTAACCTGGGATCCACAGATGTGGTCAAGGGATCCAGCCCTTGATACATTATATAACATTCTATAAACATGTGTAAGTGTCCTTTCCCGGGTGTGCAAAGCTTTTGTCACCTTTTCAGAAGTTTGCTTCATCTTTCAAGTAACTTACTGCCCATGTAGTCAGAGACTTAACATTATTTTTTTAAGTTTTCTTCACATTTTTTTTTAATTTTTTTTTAATTTTTTTATTTTTTTCAGCATAACAGTATTCATTATTTTTGCACCACACCCAGTGCTCCATGCAATCCGTGCCCTCTACAATACCCACCACCTGGTGCCCCCAACCTCCCACCCCCCACCCCTTCAAAATTCTCAGATCGTTTTTCAGAGTCCATAGTCTCTCATGGTTCACCTAGTTTTCTTCACATTTTTTTTCTGGTTATAAAATGTAACTTCACAAACAAATCAACTTAAATTTTTAACTTGATTTTTTTCAGCTTTATTGAGGTATAAGTACATATACCATTGTAAGATATTTAAAGTGTACACTGCAGTCATATGGTATTGATGTACACCTACACTGTTTAAGTTCCTCCTCATCTCATTTGTTAACGCATCCAACACATCATACATTTTTGTGTGTGTGAGAAATTTAGGTTCTATTCTCTTAGAAACTTTCAGTTATACAACAGTGTTATCAACTATGTTTTGTATTAGATCCTCTGATCTCATAGAGTATGTGTATCCTTTTATCAACCTCCCTCTACAGCCCCACACTCTTAACAGCCACTTTTTTAAAGATTTTATTTATTTGAGACAGAGAGAGAGACAGAATGAGCATGAGTGGTTGGAGAAGCAGAGTGAGAGGGAAATGCAGACTCTGCACTAAGCCCAAAGCCCGTAACAGGGCTCGATCCCAAGACCCTGAGATCATGACCTGAACTGAAATCAAGAGTCTGACACTCAACTGACTAAGCCACCCGGTAACCCCACTGCTTTCTTTTTAAATGAGAATGATTTCTATTTTTACTTCTAGATATAAATGATACCATGCAGTATTTGTCTGTGTGGCTTTTTTCATTTTGCATGATGCCTTTATGATCCATTCCTGCTGCTGTAAATGGCAGGAGTTCCTTCCTTCTCACAGCTAAATAATATTCCATTGCATATGTACACCACATCTCTATCCCTTCATCTGCTGACACACGCTTAGGTTGTTCCCATATGTTGGCTACTACTAAATAACAAGCAATGAACACGGGAGTGTGATCTCTTTTAGATCCTGTTTTCAAGCCCTTTGGATATTTACCCAAAAGTGGGATTCTTACAAGAAATGGTAGTTCCATTTAAAATTTTTGAGGAAACCCCATACTGCTTTTCATATACTGCTTTACCAATCAATATACATTCCCACCAACAGTGTACAAGGGTTCCTTTTTCTCCACATCCTTATCAACACTTGTTATTTTCGATAACAATACACTTGTTGTTTTGGATGACAGCCATTCTAACATGTGTGAGGTGTTATCTCATTGTGGTTTCGATTTGCATTTCCCTGATAATTGGAGATGTTAAGCACCTTTTCACTTACCTGTTGGCCACTTACAGGTCTTCTCTGGTAAAGTCTGTATTCAGTTCCTGTGCCATTTTTTAACTTGATTGTTTCATTTGCTATTGAGTTTTAAATATTTTCTCCCATTTTGATGGTTGCCTTTCATTTTGTAGATGGCTTCCTTTGCTGTGCAAAAGCTTTTCAGCTCGATGTAGTCCCGCTTATTTATTTTTTGCTTTTGTTGCCTTTGTTCTTAGTGTCAAACTCAAAAAGCCACTGCCAAAACCAATACCACAGATCTTAAACTTCTATGTTTTTTTCTAGAAGTTTCATGGTTTTAGGTCTTGTGTTCAAATTTTTAATCCATTCTGAGTTAGCTTTGGTGTATGATATAAGAATAAGGGTTCAGGGGGTGCCTGGGTGGCTCAGTGAGTTAAAGCCTCTGCTTTCGGCTCGGGTCACGATCCCGGGGTCCTGGGATCGAGCCCCACATCGGGCTCTCTGCTCAGTGGGGAGCCTGCTTCCCCCCTCTCTCTGGCTGCCTCTCTGCCTACTTGTGATCTCTGTCAAATGAATAAACAAAATCTTAAAAAAAAAAAAAAGGTTCAGTTTCACTCTTTTGCATATGGCTGACCAGTTTTCCCAACACCATTCATTGAAGAGACTACTTTTTCCCCACTATATACTTTTGGCTCCTTTGCTGTAAATTAATTGACCATTTATGTGTGGGTTTATTTCCAGGCTCTGCATTCTGTTCCACCGATCTATGTATCTATTTTATGCCAATACCATACTGTTTTGATTACTACTATTTTGTAATATAGTTTGAAATCAGGGAGTATGAAGCCTCCAATTTTGTTTTTTCTCAAGACTGCTTCGACCATTCGAGGTCTTTTCTGATTCCATACAAATTTTAAGACTGTCTGCCACTGGGAGTTTTAATAGGAATTGCACTGAATCTGTAGATTGTTTTCAGGAGTGAAAATTTTAATAACATTAATTCTTCTAATGCATGAACATGGAATTAACTTTCCATCTTATTAGTGTTTTCTTTAATTTCTTTCTTCAGTATCTTATACAGTGTACAGATATCAATATCAGTGTACAGATCTTTTTTTTTTTTTTTTTAAACAATTTTAAGCTACTAAAGGTGGGGTAGGAGTTGTTGCTTTTTTTTTTTTTTTAGATTTTATTTATTTATTTGACAGAGAGAGATCACAAGTCAGCAGAGAGGCAGGCAGAGAGAGAGAGGAGGAAGCAGGCTACCTGCTGAGCAGAGAGCCAGATGCGGGGCTCGGATCCCACAACCCTGAGATTATGACCTGAGCTGAAGGCAGAGGCTTTAACCCAGTGAGCCACCCAGGTGCCCCCAGATCTTTTTTTTTAAATAAAAGATTTCATTATTTCAGAGAGAGAGTGTATGCACATGCATGCATGAGTGGGGGGAGGGGCAAAAGGAGAGGGATAAGCACGCTCCTTGTTTAGCCCCAGGACCTTGAGATCATGAGCCAAGCTGAAGTCAGATGTTTAATTGACTGAGCCACCCAGGGACCTCTTCAGTGTACAGAGCTTTCACCTACTTGGTTAAGTTTATTCTTGGTATTTTATTGTTCTTGATGCAATTATAAATAGTATTGTTTTAATAATTTTCTCAAAGTTCATTATTAGAACTACAACTGACTTTTGTGTATCTTGTATCCTGTAAATTTACTGAAATAGTTCTAGCAATGTTTCAGTGGAGATTTTAAGGTTTTTCTATATATAATACCATGTCAACTGCAAAGAGACAAGTTTATGTCTTCCTTTCCAATCTGGAAACTTCCATTACTATGTGGAATAGGAATGGTGAGAGTGGACAACCTTGTCTTATTCTTGGTCTTTTTTTTTTTTTATTTTAAGATTTTATTTATTTATTTAACAAACAGCGATCACAAGTAGGCAGAGAGATAGGCGGAGAGAGAAGAAGGGAAGCAGGCTCCCCGCTGAGCAGAGAGCCCAAAGCGGAGCTTGATCCCAGGACTCTGGGATCACGACCTCAGCAGAAGGCAGAGGTTTTAACCCACTGAGCCACCCAGGTACCCCTTATTCTTGGTCTTAAATGAAAAACGTGATGTTAGCTGTGGGTCTATCATAGTTGGTCTCTATTGTGTTAAGGTGTGTTCCCACTATACTCACTGTATTTATCAGGAATGGATACTGAATTCTGTCAAATGCTTTTACTGAATCTACTGATATAATAATCCTATCATTTTTATCTTTCATTTTATTAACTGGTATATCACACTGATTGGTTTACATAAGCTGAACCATCCTTGTATTTAAGGGATAAATCCCACTTGATCACAGCTGTGATCCTTTAAATTACAGTTGAATTTGGTTTTCTCATATTTTGCTGAGGATTTCTGCATCTATATTCATCAGGGATATTGGCCTGTAGTTTTCTTTTCTTGTACTGTCTTTGTCTGGTTTTGGTATCAGGTAAATGCTGGCTTCATAAAATGAGTTTGGCAGTGCTCCTTTAGTTTTTTGGGGAAAGTCTGAGCAAGGATTTGTATTAGTTCTTTAAATGTTTGGTAGAATTCACAGTGAAATCATCTGGTCCTGGACTTTTCTTTTATGGGAAGTTTTTGATTACTGATCCAATATCCTTACTTGTTAATGTCTGTTCAGATTATCTATTTCTTCACAATTCAGTCTTAATAGGCTGTATACAGTTTCTAGGAATTTCTTCTAGGTTATCCAATTTGTTGGCATTCATAGTAGTCTCTTATGATCCTTTGCATTTTTGTGATATCAATTATAATGTCTCCTCTTTCATTTCTGGTTTTTAAAAAACATTTATTTATTTATTTTAGAGAGAGAGAGGGCGCACACATATGTGTAAGCAGGGCCTTGAGGGGCAGAGGGAGGGGGACAGAGAGAATCCTCAAGCAGACTCCCCTGATGAGCAAAGAGTCCAACTTGGGTCTCAATCTCATGACCCTGAGATCATGATCTGAGCTAAAACCAAGAGTCAGAGGCTTAACTGACTGAGCCATCCTGGTGCCCCTCATTTCTGATTTTTTTTTTTTTTAAGATTTTATTTATTTGACAGACAGAGATCACAAGCAGGCAGAGAGGCAGGCAGAGAGAGAGGGGGAAGCAGACTTCCCGCTGAGCAGAGAGCCCAATGTGGGGCTCGATCCCAGGACCCTGGGATCATGACCAGAGCTGAAGGCAGAAGCGTTAACCCACTGAGCCACCCAGGCACCCTGTCATTTCTGATTTTATATTTGAGTCTTCTCTCATATCTTTTTAGCCTAACTAGTTTGTCAGTTTTGTGTTTTCAAAACATGGAGCTCTTAGGTTAGTTGTTTTTTTCCATGGTTTTCCTGGTCTCTATTTATTTTTGCTCAATCTTCATATTATTAACTTTGGGCTTAATTTATTGTTCTTCTTCTAGTTCCTGAGATGTAAAGTTAAGTTG
Source organism: Lutra lutra (assembly GCF_902655055.1). Lineage (NCBI taxonomy): Eukaryota > Metazoa > Chordata > Mammalia > Carnivora > Mustelidae > Lutra > Lutra lutra. The sequence goes on along the minus strand of NC_062292.1, from coordinate 41,332,648 downwards.
TTTGAGATCTTTTTTTTTTTCTTTTCTTAATTTAAGTAGAGACTTATCTCTCTATATAAACTTCTCTCCTAAAACTGGTTTTGCTGAGCGGGGGTGGTGAGAAAAAAAATAAAAATTAAAAATTAAAAAAATAAAATAAAACTGGTATTTGCTGCATCCCTTAAGTCTTGGTATGTTATGTTTCCATTTTTATTTCAAGATATTTTTCTGTTTTTCTTTTCATTTCTTTTTCCATTGATTATTTAGGAGTTTGTTAATTTTAACATATTTGTGTATTTTCTAGTTCTCCTCCTATAAATTTCTAGTGTTATTTCACTGTGTTTGGAAAAGATAGTTGGTATGATTTCAATCTTAAGTTTGCTAGGACTTGTTTTGTGACCTAACACATGACCTTTCCGGGAGGATGTTCTGCGCATGCTTGAGAAGATCTATTCTGGTGCTGTTGGATAAGATGTTCTTTCTATGTCTATTAGATCCATTTAGTCAAAAGTATAGTTCAAGTCCGGTATATGCTTACTGATTTCTGTTTGGATAACCTATCCATTGTTGAAAGTGGGTTATTAAAGTCCCCTAGTATTACTGTATTATTGTTTATTTTTCCCTTCAGATGTCAGTATTTGCTTAATATACTTAGGTGTTTCAATGTCAAATGTATATATATTTACAAATGCTGTAACTTTTTGTTGAATTGACCCCTTTATCATTAAACAATGACCTTCTTTCTGTCTCTTGTACAGCTTTTGAGCTAAAGTCTATTTTATCTGATGAAAACATAGCTACCCTTGTTCTGTTCTGGTTTCTACTTGCATGGAATAGCTCTTCCATCACCTCACTTTGAGCATGTGTCCTGAAGAGAGGCTCTTAAAGGCAGCACATAAGTTGGGTCTTTTTAAAAAATCAATTTGGCTACTCTTGACTTTTGATTAGAGATTTTTTAAAATAAAGATTTTATTTATTTATTTGAGAGAGAGAGCATAAGGGGGGGCAGAGGGAGAGAGAGAAGCAGACTCCCTACTGAGCAGGGAGCCCGAAGCTGATGCCAGGCTTGATCCCAGGATCCTGGGATCATGACCTAAGCTGAAAGCAAGATGCTTAACCAGCTGAGTCACCTAGGTGTCCCTTGATTAGAGATTTAAATCCATTTACACTTAAAGTAATTTTCGAGAGGCACCTGGATGGTTCGGTCAGTTAAGCCTAGGACTCTTTATCTCTGCTTAGGTTTTGATCTCAGGGTTATGAGTTCAAGCAGTGCACTGGGCTGGCTCCATACTGGGCATGGAGCCTACCCACCCCCCCACCCCCCCCAAAAAAATTTAAAAAAATTTTTTTGGTCAGTAAGGACTTATTAATGCCACCTTACTGTTTTCTGGCTCTTCTGTAGTTCCCTTGTTCCTTTTTTCCTTTCTTGCTCTCTTTGTGAATTTATGATTTCCCATAGTGGAACACTTTGATTCTGTTGTCTATTACAGATTTTTGCTCTGTGGTTACTGTGAGGCTTACATAAAACATTTACAGATGTAACAGTTTATTTCACACTGATAACTTTGTATACAAAAGCTCTACTCTTTATTCACTCTCTTATGTTTTTGATGTCACAATTTAACTTTTTATATTGTATATTCATTAACAAATTATTTAGCTAATTATTTTCAACACTTTCGTGCCTTAACCTTTAGCGTTAAGTGGTTACCACACTGCCAGATAACAGTATTAAAGTATTCTGACTTTTATTACACACTTATCTTTACCTGTATTGTATATTTGATATTATTAATTTCAGTTCAGTTTGAAGAATTCCTTTCAGCACTTCTTGTAAGGTAGATCTAGTGGTGAAGAATTCCCTCAGCTTTGCTGGAGAGACTTTGTCTTGCCTTCATTCTTGAAGGACATCTTTGCTGCATACTCTTGGTTGACAGTTCTATTTCAGCATTCTCTCCTGGCCTGCAAGGTTTCTGCTGCAAAGTCAGCTCATATAAATGAGAGAAATATTTTTCTCTTGCTGCTTTAAAAGCCATCTAATTTTAGACAGTTTTTTTTTTTTAAACTAATGGATAGTTTTATTATAACAGATGTTGGAAAAGATAACTTTGAATTGAAATTTTAGCTTCATTAACTTGGATGTACAATCTCTCTTCAGATTTGGGACGTTCTCAGACATTATTTCTTTTAATTAAGCTTTCTGCCTTTTAACTAATAAGCCTTCTACCTCTCTTCTCCTTCTGGAGCTCCAATAAATCAGATGGTTTCTCCTAATGGTATCCTCAAGTTCACACAGGTTTTCTTCATTCCTTTTCATTCCTTATTCTTTGTCCTCCTTGAGTGGAAAATTTCAAAGGTCCTGTCTTCTAGTTCACAGGTTTTTTTTCTTCCTCTTGAGTTGTTCTGTTTTCGATGGTCTCTGTTGCTTTTTAAAATTTCATTCATTGTATTCTTCATCTCTAGGATTTCCGCTTGGTTCTTTTTCATGATTTCTTTTTTTTTTTTTTTTTTTTTTAAAGATTTTATTTATTTATTTGACAGAGAGAAACCACAAGTAAGCAGAGAGGCAGGCAGAGAGAGAGGAGGAAGCAGGCTCCCTGCTGAGCAGAAAGCCCGATATGGGGCTCGAACCCAGGACCTGGGATCATGACCTGAGCCGAAGGCAGCGGCTTAACCCACTGAGCCACCCAGGCGCCCCTTTTTCATGATTTCTATTTCTCTGTTGAACTTCTCATTTTGTTTATGCATTGTTTTTCTGATTTCACTGAATGTTTTTTTGTGTTTTCTTATAGCTGAGCTCCTTAAAACAGCTATTTGGATTCTTTATCAGGTATATCACACGTCTCTGTGTTTGGGGTCAGTTACTGGAAAATTTTTTCATTTCCAAAATTACATTTTTTTCATTTCCAAAATTACACCTTTTTTGGTGTCACGCTTCCTTGATTTTTCATGTTCCTTGAAGTCTTTCTTGCATTGTGGTCTTCATATTTGAAGTAACGGTTGCTTCTCGCAATCTTTAAAAGTGTCTAGTCTTGGACTGCTTTGGCTCCAGGGCTGTGCTGGAAATCTCTCTGCTGGACTCCTGGACTGCCACAAAGGCTCTCTCATCCTTGCGTGATTGTCTAAATCTGTGTTCTCCAGGGGGCCCTGGACCACAGCTGAGACTGTGGTGGAGCCAGTTCATGGACTACTTCAGGGTCTGTACTTCTAATACAACCCTAGCTGCAGCTAGGTCTGTACTTCTAATCTCCAACACATTGCTGGGTAAGATCCTCCCAGGTACTTGATGTGTGGTGCTGGTGATAGAATCCAAGCCAAATGGGGCTGGAGCCAACCCTTAAGGACATGGAGCTGTGTCTGGGGCTACAGCCAGGACTAGGGTTGATACATCAGCCGCTGGGTGTGAGCCTGACTTCTCAAAATGGCTCTCCTTGTTCTTGGACAGCACTGGGGTTTCAGGCTCCTCTCTGGATCTCACAGCTTCCACAAAGGCACTGTTGTCCATCAGTAGATGCCAAGTTATTGTTGAGGGAGGGAGACAAGTGAGGGGCATCTTATTCAGCCATCCTGCATACATTATTTCCCCTCAATGTTTTCTAAAGACATACATAATAATGCCCAGCATCTGCATATCTGTTTCAAAAGAGATTATCTGTTTCAGAAGAGAGTAGCAGTAGGTAGAAGATGAGTTTTATATTTTTAGGATTTTAGGTTGTTTTTAGGATTCAACTGAGACTTAAGTTTGGACATTAAAATATTTCTTAAAACAACAATACTCCCTCTGATCTTGGTAGGAATACAAATAAATGACTAGTTGAGTCACTAGTATTATTAGCTGTGAAAAGGGGACGTAAAACTGGGAAAAAACAAGCAGTGTTTCTAAGCCTTGTTATCCCAAATTTAGTCTCTAAAACAAAGAAATCAATCAACAAAATGACCTGAGGCTCTAATCCTGCTTCTATAATTCCTTTTCTTTTTCTTTTTTTTCAAGATTTTATTTATTTATTTGACAGAGAGAGACCCAGCGAGAGAGGGAACACAAACAGGGGGAGTGGGAGAGGGAGAAGCAGGCTTCCAGCTGAGCAGGGAGCCTGACGTGGGGCTCGATCCCAGGACCCTAGGACTATGACCCGAGCCGAAGGCAGACGCTTAACAGAGACACCCAGGCGCCAGTGTTTCTGTAATTCTTCACTGTACCATCCTATGCAAGTTATTTATCTCTCAAGTCTTTACCTTTCTAAGAAAGGGAGTTGATCTAGATGTTTCCAGAGCTGGAATGAACTTTCAAGGAATGAGGAATGAAAGGGAAGAAGATCTACTGGGACTCAAAGAAGCCATTTTCTTTTTTTTTCTGTTTTCTCTTTTCACTGTGTGACCCACTTCAGTGCCTGCAGCCTATGGCACAGAGGCCAGGCAATGGTTCAGGGCCACAGTTTGCTCTGGCATGGGGCACTATGAGAGGCCCAGGGGGGACGAGCCTACCATAAATCCAAACCCATGCGTAGAAGCCATGTTCTTGATATGTTTTTTTGATATGATTCGTTTGCCATTTGGTAGGAGATTTTCATCAGAAATTTCCAAGCAACATAATCCACTGGCCAAATGCTGTTTGGGACTTCTACTCTGAGTAATTTTCTCTTATCACCCTAAGGTGGTGTACTCACCCCCAGATGGCTCTCACGGCAGAAATTCGAACTGATGGGGGTTGTGTCTCATGAAGACCACTAACTGTTGCCTGTAGAAACTGCTGGATCAATTCAGGGGACATAGCAACAGTGAACCGACTGGCAGCCCAAAGTGCCCGGCCCAAGAGAAAAGGAGACACTGGGAGGAAGAGAGAGCAATTAGGGGTTGGACAATGAAAGTTTCTGTTATTTGCCCTTCCTCCTTTTCCACCTCCATCCTCAACTTGTTACAGTAACTGGATACTACATAATATACACAACTTAAATAAGGAAAAAGGATGATCTTATCAGATAAAAGCAAATGTTCGACCTGTGGTACAGAATGCATTTTCCCAGTTTTGCTTTTCACTATTTGTTGCAAAGCAGATCTTGAATATTCTTAGGCCAAAAAGACTTACCTCCTTCATTCCCCTCCCTGCCTCTCATTATCCTTTACAGCACCACTAGTTAGTCCTCTAAATGTCTCCATTGCCAGTTTTTCCTACTCCTGGAACACTACTGAAACAATATAAATTATAGCTATCATTGTTTTACTTAGTACCTGTCAATAAATTCCATAGTCTACCAAATAAAGACCATTTTAGTTAAGCATTATAGTTAAGGCCCCCTATGATCAGTAGCTTTAGCATTATCGATGATTTCCTTTTATGGACTCTGTACTCAAGCACATACCCATCCCAGCAACTCGCATGTTCCCTTGCCATTTCTGTGTCTTGTATATAGGCCAACACATTCACCTCTACTTGCATCATACAACTGATCTCTTAGGCTGAAGTAATCCTAACTATCTCTGTGCTAGTCTTTAGCTTTCTTATATATTCTTACATATTTTGTTGGTTATTCTAGCCACCAGTGTGAGGATGTCTACCCTCTGCCTACTATAAGCTGCTTGAAGACAGAGTCTGTACTTAATCAGCTTATCACAGGGCCTACCTTAGTCACTCGTAAACATGTAGTTGTTGAGAATTATTGAACAGAACATAACAACCTTTGCCAGTCAGATAATCACATACAAATTTCCATCATACAGAAGTACTCAAAGTATGGCCCAGGGACTCCTGGGAGTCCCAAAGTTGAAACTTTCATAGTGATACCAAGTTATGATCCATCTTTTTCATTCTCGTTCTTTCTTAAGTATACAGTGGAATTTTGCAGAGGTGATCTGATGTGCACACCATGGCTCTGACAGCTAATGAAATGTATGTTAGCATTTCCTATATTTTACAAACTTCTCAGATTTATTTATTTACTCATTTTAGAGTGGGGGAGGCAGAGGGAGAGGGAGAGAATCTTAAGCAGACTCCACACCCAGTGCAGAGCCCGATTTGGGGCTTAGTTTCACGACCTGAGATCATGACCTCAGCCAAAATCAAAAGTCAGATGTTAACCATCTGAGCCACCCAGGTGCCCCAAAACTTCTCAGTTTCAATTTCCAATATGCTAAATATTGACACATAAAATTCACAGTAAAACTCTTTCGGACCACTAGTAATTTTTAAGTGTAAAGGGGTCCTGACACCAGAAAGTTTGAGAATGGCTGATGCAGAAAAGCTTCGAGCTATTGGCAGGATAATAAATGCTATATATTAAACTTTGCCCCAGTCTCAATTACAAATATTCTCAAGTTTCCATGAATTTTTGAAGGTTCTTTACTAGGGTAAATTCTACAAAAAATATATTGATGGGCTTAAGAAATTTCAACACTTTCATTCAACACATAATTATGAAATGCCTATTACATGCAAGGCACTGTGGGATACAAGCATCATGATTTCTACCTTCAGAAACCTTACAGTCTAGTATGAGAAAGAAAACATTCATCAGCATAAGTGCAGAGTGAAAAAGGATATTCCCAATGGGCCTGAGCTCTGGATGTTCAACCATTTTAATTTTGTGAGTCAGAGAATGGAAGTGACATTGTGAGATAGTCTATAACAGATTACCTCTTTAAAGTCAGATTTTATTTATTTACTTGACAGAGAGATCACAAGTAGGCAGAGAGGAAGGCAGAGAGAGAGGGGGAAGCAGGCTCCCTGCCTAGCAGAGAGCCTGATGTGGGGCTCGATCCCAGGACCCCAAGATCATGACCTGAGCTGAAGGCAGAGGCTTAACCCACCGAGCCACCCAGGTGCCCCAGAGTAGAATGTTTTCAAATGGCTTCGGCTATTCGAAGGGCTAGTCTATGAGTGAGAGGCATGTGAATGGATTGGGAATGGAGCAAATAATGCCAAATGTCCCATGATTTATGTACTTGGAGAAAGCAAAGATGGCCTTTTGTAATGAGGGTGGGGGTAGGTGGGTCTACAGAAGAGAATAAGGCATAGCATGGGCAGAAGCAACATAGCCGAAGATGTCAAATAGAGAGATGGTAATTCTTAGCTACTGTTCTGCATTGCTGGAGAAATCCGAGTCTAATATAGTAGAGCCAACTTTTTTTTTTTTTTTAAGGCAAGTAATTAACATGGACTTGAGAATGGAACATTTTAATCATTTGGATATTAGCCAAGAATAAAGTCTGAGAAAAATGACAGGAAACAAACAGGAAGAATGAGCCTGACACAAACCACCTGAAGGTATTTTGGACTTAATAATGACAAAACTCAAGCCAAAGTTCTCAAGGTACAGTAAAACCCAAATGTGCATCCTATTCAAATGCTAAAACCAGCCATAAATATAAGCAGTGACTTGGAAGGAAACGTGAACAGAGTGGAAAAATTATGAATGCGGCAATATTTCTTAGTTGGTAAAGCTGAGTCAAGGTCTCTAGGCTGTTTTAGTGGTTCAGATGAGTTCAAGCTCTAGTGTAGAAAGACTTTTTACCCAAAGGACACATGAATACCTGGTTTACCTATCTAAGTGAACAATGTAACCGAGATGATGACAGGTTTAAGTATCTTCGAGAATCCTGGCATTGTGCTGAAACATACCTGAAAGGTTGAGGTCTGCAAGGATGACATTGGTCAGGAACCCATGCATGTCAAAATGGATCCTGCCATTCTTCACACTGTCCGTGATGATGGACTTCACTGAGCCAAGGGCAAGCATACATGCCTCGTGTATCTTCCACCTGAGAAAGCGATACCACAGTCTGGTAAAACAAACTACACTGTCAAAATGATAAACACCTGAGGGAAAGAGAAACCTGAAAGGGCATTCCAGCACGATCTGACCCAAAAAGTCCATTTTCTGTCCTTCCTACCTGAATCTAGAGCTGAAAACAGTGACATTTAGATAAACAGATTTCTCTAATTAAAAACAAAGTTAAAGTCCTTCCCTCCAAGGCTTTTAAAATTAAAGGGTAAAATAAAAGCATTGTAACCAATTATTGAAGTTTGGGAAGAACTGCTTTAGAACACATGATTCAAAGCGAGGATTTGATTGTCTCAGATCTGATGCCCAGAATATGTTCCTAAGTTAAGTATCTGCTGCTCACTCTTACCAGTGTTCGGTACCGCTGTTTTGGGTTTGCTCAGCTTCTTGTAAATGCCGAGCGGCTGCAGCAGCCAGGGCCGCCGCACTCTCATTCTGGAAATCAGTGGCCACAGCCTAGGGAGAGAGGGGAAGGGCTAATAAACCTGTTTGTGCAAATTAAACCCACTTCTTTTTTTTTTTTAAGATCTTATTTATTTGCCAGAGAGAGGGAGAGAGAGAGCGAGCAAGCGAGCGAACATGTGTGCAAAAGCGGGGGGAGTGGCAGGCAGAGGGAGAAGCAGGCTCCGGGTGAGCAAGGAGCAGATGTAGGACTTGATCCCAGCACTCTGGGATCATGACCTTAGCCGTAGGCAGACACTTAACCAACTGAGCCACTCAGGTGTCCTGAATTAAACGCATTTTAATTGCAAACTGAAAACTTAACTGCAAACTCAGTGGTTCAAACTCTTTCACGTATACATTCTAAACTCTGAGGAGGTGTATTAAAAATACACCCCCTCTGAGTTCAGGATCTTTAACGGAATTAGAGTAATATTTATATTTCTGCAGTGCCTAGGCATTGGAAAACTAACAAAATGTAAAGCTCCCCATGGCTAGATTGAGTAGAGTGTAAGTGAGCTGTAACAGACTCAGCTTCGGATGATAACAGTCAGATTATTTATTCTCTCGGAGTGTGACTGTAGGAAAAATAAGGCTAATCTACAAATGGGAACTTAATGTGATCTTTCCTAGGTGTCTTAGAAATACTGAAGGACAATAAGAAATGTTCACTAATAATGAGAACAAACCTCCGACCCAACACAGCAAGAGGCAGCTTCTTTACAGAACTTAAGCCTAGAGAAAATTCTATGCTCTAGTCAGGGCCAAAGAAAACCACAGATGTTTGGATGTTCTTCTCTCAGCAATCTAATTTTTTTTTCAAGTTTGCCAACATCTGGTTTGTGCTACAAATTCTGGCTGAAGAGTGGGCTAAACTGAGTGTTCCTGATTCAACTACCCTTACTCATTAGAACACTTTATCCTTTGTACAATTTTTACATCTATTATTTCCTTATAAACCAAAACCAGTAGCAATGATTTTGGAATTCCCGAGTCTCAAACTTCATTTGAAATTTTCTTTTGTTATCGTTAAAGAACTCTGAGATGCAGTCACTCAGTAACACTGATCAACTTGGGTTAGATGCCTAGGAAGAAGAGGGAACAGTCAAGGGACTGATTACGGTTTTCTGGTTAAGTATCAAGGGGACCCACTTACCAGCAATAGGTCTTGAGCCGCAATCCTAACTGTATAGGAGAAAGTGTCATCATCCTCATCTTCTACAAACTGTTGGGGGTTGGCTGTCCATACTTTAATCTGAAAGGATGATGAGGTTAGGTCTTTGTGAGGCTACCAATCTAGTTCCTATGTTCTCTTTTTTCATCCACACACAGTGGAAGATTTCAACCTTTTGTTTTTATCTTGAACGGAACTCTAGCCTCAAAGTCTTTTCTTTTTGATGTAGACAAGCAAATCCTTTATCAAGGTAAGTGGCAAAAGTTATTCCTCTCTAATAGACACTATTTTAGAATGTGGCTGATTACTAGTTCTCTGCTACCTTTCATCAGCTGTTATTTCTGACAGATCAACTTTCTGAATATATTAGGTCTTATGGAATATTTAATGTGGAAATTACACTGATTCTTGTACTGTTTATATAAGAGAGGAAACATTATCTTTTTTTTTTTTAATGCTCTATTCTGGTCTAATGATCCACCAACCAAGCTAATGATCTCTGTCTATGTGTCAGTATTTACAGAAAAGGAATAAGTTCTTCTAGAGACCAGAGTCTTTGGTTAGTGGTACTATGGAGGTGAAAGTATTCTCAGAGTCTAACTACCTGATATCAGAGTTAATAAAACCACAACACCCAGAAATTCTGGCAATAAAATGGTATCAAAGCTTTCCCAGAACTTCACATGAAGTTACTCTTCTAGTGTCTATTTTTAGAAATAAAAATTGTTCCCTTGACCTAGATTTCACATTCAAGTTGCACTTTCCCAAAACAAGCTAGTAACTGTCCCCCAAATATCATTTACCTGCTCCTCAGTGATCTGCATATACAGGATTATATAGTAAATCAACTCAGGCAAGGCTTTCTTAACAGTGCTTTTGAATTTGCTATTTTCTAGGAGAGCATGGACAAACTCAAAAATGCTAAAGACGAGATTTTCAAAGCCCAGGACTTCACCTACAGGAAATACACAAGAGAAGATTTCAATGACAAGAAGGCAAAAGGAAAGCACGTCTGCTAGAAATGAACTACATTATCTTTGTAAATTAATGAATATTTCAAGTACTTGCTGATTATTATTCCCAAGGGAACAGAAGAGGGGGAGCTAAGGAGTCAAAGAAAGGAACTTTGAGAATATTAAATATTCTTTGGTTTTTCAAGTAAAAGAATCAGAAACACTGAATATATTTTCCAGCAAGTCTATTTTTTATTTGAAAAACTAAAAATATTAAAACAGAAATGAAAGTTTCATCATTTGCCAGAAAGAAGTAGGCTGGATGAGATGGCCCTTGAGGTGGGTCTTCCAACTCAGAAATTCTATTTTATGAGATTTATGCAAATGCCTTGAGGAACAGATTAAAGATTTTCAGTGTCCCATTTTCCCACATCTAATACACTAAAAGGAAACTCAATTAGAAAACTCACTTAAGAGAGCGAAGCCTCTAGGTTACTGTTTTTCACTTTTTCCTTTCCTAGATCCCTTTCTTCCCTATGTGGCATATCTGTCAAGATCAGATAAACTACATACCATCAGAATCCACAGGATCTTCAACTTCCTCTGTGTAATTTACTTCTGTCCTCACATAAGTATGATGAAGAGTAAAGAAACAGAATTTGGAGTCTGCTTTACATGTATTCTACAAGGGAATGCATAACATTCCAACCCTAAGAGTAGATACTTTAAAAAACTCATTTAAAAAAAATGGAACCACATGAATGCAAGACCTAATGCTAGATTCCCGATTACGGGTGGTAGCAGGTCCCTGAAGCTTTCTGAAAAGGATATAAAGCTGCACTCTCAGTTAAGGTGTTCCAAACAATAGGCAGAATCTGCTGCATGGAGGACACCATGTGCTTTGGGAAGTTTTTCACCAGGGCTGTCACTGCCTGAGAAATTACAAAGAAAAAGATCTAAGAGTTACACGTGATATAGGAGAAAAACCAAGGATTTCAGACCACCTTCTGAAAGTCCAAGTATCTCAATGGTAGTAAATGTTTACCTTTAGGACTTCCATCTTAAACCCACTGTCGGATGTGGGGCCATCTGGTATCTGGAGGGCCTGAACAAAGGCCTCTGTGAACTGCTGTACCACAGGAAAGATCAGAACTTTGGCTGCACCCTGAAAACAGAAACCAAAGTCAGTACTGGACATACCACTAATCAATGGTTTCAATACACATATCAAACTCCGAAACACAGATCTGAGGCATCTAAATATTTCTTCCAGCTCGGATTCCAATCAGAAGAGCGCAGCCATTAAGGCACTGGAGGTGTTACCCAAGATTTCAGGTTTCCATCTCCAACACCTGCAGTTCCTCACCACGGCCTCCTTAAAAGCCATTATATGTAAGACTAACTTTTTTTTTTTCTTAAAGATTTTATTTATTTATTTGACAGAGACATAGTGAGAGAGGGAACACAAGCAGGGGGAGTGGGTGAGGGAGAAGCAGGCTTCCCGCTGAGCAGGGAGCCTGATGAGGGGCTTGATCCCAGGACCTTGAGATCATGATCTGAGCCAAAGGCAGATGCTTAACGAGTAAGCCACCCAGGCACCCCAAGACTAACTTCAAAACTGCTTCTGAATGACAGGGTTGGCATTTTTCAGCTAGCTCTGTCTCACGTGAGAGGGCCGTAAGGGAGTAGTGAAGTTCTGAGAGATGGCTCATATGAAAAGATGCAGGATGTGGTTAAGAAAGAAGGCTCACACACACACACACACACACACACACAAAAAGAAATAAGGCTCACACAAAAGGAAACTAAACTATATACAAATGAAAAATGTAATCAAAATGCTAAATGCATCCACAACTCTGATTAAATCAGGGTGCACTGTGGTTCTACTGAAATGAAGTTAGTCACTGCTATGCCTCTGATGGAAGGCACAGAGATTTTTTTTTTTTTTTTTAAAGATTTTATTTATTTATTTTACAGAGAGAGATCACAAGTAGGCAGAGAGGCAGGCAGAGAGAGAGAGAGAGAGAGAGAGAGGAGGAAGCAGGCTCTCTGCTGAGCAGAGAGCCCGATGCGGGACTCGATCCCAGGACCCTGAGATCATGACCTGAGCCGAAGGCAGCGGCCCAACCCACTGAGCCACCCAGGCGCCCCGGCACAGAGATTTTTAAGCATGAAGTCTGTTACTGAACCCAAAGGCCTCCTTACCTTTTCCAGTTCCTCCATGTTACAGATCATGTGGGCACAAGTGGTAAAAATCTCCACAGCTCGGGAACGGGTTCGAATACCATACACCTGTGAAAAGTTACAGCGTAGCCATGAGATAGATGTGTCTGTGTCTGCATATCTGTGACTAGAAGAAAAACTATGACTTCTCAGTGCTGACATGGGACTGGATTCCCTAGAGAAGGGTAACATCATCTACTCATACCCAGGACAGACTTGTTCTCTAATCCAGAGAATAAAAGCCAGCAGAATGTTAGAACTCAGTGGGATTGGCCTTATATGTAGGCTTCTGTGGGCTATTTGATTAAAAATATTAGAATGGGTGCTACTTGAAATCTCAACACAGTCAATGTATTTCTTTCAAAAGACAGACTCTTGGCTAGTGGCAGAGAGAGTAGGGAGGTTAAAACATTACCCATTAGGTACTCAGAGTTTACTTATACTGCATATAGGGCAGGAAATATGTGAGGAAACAGTGCAGATGCTATTTCATTCTCTCATCAAAGGCGGGCCCTCACAATTTAAGTGAAAGATCTAAGGTTAATCCAGATTCAGACCTCTGTCAGTTCTGGTCTTGAGGTTCGGGGAAAGGCAGCAAACACAACAGTTTCCCACATGAGATGTGGAGGCTGACCAGAACCTGAGCAGCTCTTATTCGCTGTGATCTTGGAGCTGAGATTTCATACCTCGGCCATCGTGAAGATCTTAAACATCTCTGGAAGAATGACTGGAGCAACAAGTGGCATCTGTGTGTCTGTGACTTCTCGAGTGAATTCTACAAAGGAAAAAAAAGTACTGTAAAAAAACAAACAAACAGTGCTTTATGAAGATATAAGTGGGAAAATTTTTGAACTGCTCCCAGCAGAGAGCATACAGGTAAAGACACTGGCCTGGTGGTCTTATCCTGGAGAAGGAAAAGGTGCAAGTAACTATTATTTGTTAGAAGGGAGAAGAGAAGAGCCCAAAGATAAAGAAAAATACATAAGAGTGAGGAAAAAAACTTTACATAAATATTGAAAGAAAGAAACAAACACACTGCAAGAAAATCTGTAAGAGCTGTGTCAAAGTCCTTGCAAGGTCACCTTAGGGAAATCCTGTATTAATCCAATTCATACCCGATTGTCAACATCCAGGTGCACCTTGAGGTGTCTTACCTTTGGTTCCATTTTCAATACTCTCCCTTGGTGAGTTGTTCTGATGCACATAATAAAATATATGCAGACTTACTAGGCTCTAAGTCCACTCTGTTTATGTTACTCTTCTCAGTGAATGACATTTATTGACCTAGAAATCAGAGGATACTGCTCACTGGAACAGAAGGGATTACCATATGAATGTGGCAAAAAGGAACCTATTAATGAAAGAGACTTGAAGAAGGTGAAGGAAACAAGGGTCGTGTCTTTCTTTTCACTTTCCACACAAGCACTAAGACAGCATGAAGGACCCTGGGGTTCATTTTACTAATCTGTGGAATACAAGCCCTTGAGTTCGTGTCTGTTCACTTTATCTACTGCTTTTACTGGCAATCCCACATGATCACTACGGAAATGGAGCTCATCACCTGGGACATTTTTCAGGAGGATCTACAAGAAATCCATGTCAGCACTTTCAAGATTAATATAACCCACAAATTTTGGGCATTATCAATCACCAGAAGTCAAATGAAGATCAGATATTCAGGACTGAGTCTTCTTTACTAACTTGGGTTCCTCCTGAAGAATAAATTCTGAACTCTGAATAAAATGAGTGTTTCTTGGGGCACCTGGGTGGCTCAGTGGGTTGAGCCTCTGCCTTCAACTCGGGTCATGATCTCAGGGTCCTGGGATCAAGTCCCGCATCCGGCTCTCTGCTAGGTAGGGAGCCTGCTTCCTCCTCTCTCTCTTTCTCTCTGCCTACTTGTGACCTCTCTCTGTCAAATAAATAAAACCTTAAAAAAAAAAGTGTTTCTTATTTCATTCAGAAAGTCAAAGAAATTAGTCCAAACAAATGTGATGAAGAGCATATTAATGAAAACAAGTTTTATAAAAAATAGTTTAGCTTAATTCTACTAATGAAGTGCTTAACCACATTTTTTTGCTCTCCTATATTCATTCCTAATAGTCCCGATTTATTAACACTTTATAAGCTCAAGTCCAAAATAAGTTTTCTGAGGTCACTCAGCAAGTCAGAAAAGGCATGAGGCACTGGAAATATCTCAATCTCCAAACTTCTTGAAACTAAAAAAAGCTATACCTGTGGTCAAATATTTCAGTCCTCAGCTACTATGTTTGCATTTCCTTCACACCATTGGTGTTAGTTAGTTCTCACTTACAAACAGATAAGCTTAACGGAAGGCTTACTAAAGGCTTAAAAAAGTATATGGTATCTTAAAAAAAGCCCCAAAGACAATCAGTCCCATTCTCCTAATGGGCTCCCATCCATACACCCGTCCTGCCATCTTCAAGCACGCCTGAGTTGCTGTTGTGAGAGCACCGTCTATCCTCATCTGAAAGCACGGGAAGCAGCTATCTGGGAATGGAGGCTGGCAGCTATCCACCCCGTGTCTGCTGACTCCAATATAAAACCGTACCCGCTTCCCCCAGAGTTCTCTCCCCGTGGCTGACAGGAAAGTGATCTCACTTAACAGTGATTTCCTTAGTCAAGCACAATGATGGTTCTACAATATTCCAAGTATGATGAATGTAAACTGCCTTTCTCCTTCAGGGTTTGTTTTTTTTTTTTTAAAGATTTTATTTATTTATTTGACAGAGAGAGATCATAAGTAGGCAGAGAGACAGGCAGAGAGAGAGAGGAGGAAGCAGGCTGCTTGCCAAGCAGAGAGCCCGATGTGGGGCTCGATCCCAGGATCCTGAGATCATGACCTGAGCTGAAGGCAGCGGCTTAACCCGCTGAGCCACCCAGGTGCCCCTCTCCTTCAGGTTTTTAAAAAAGCCAAACTCTGTGCTGGAAGACTCGAGGGGAACATGCTTCTTTTCCTTGGAAGAAACGTATCTGCTAACTGATCTTCGGGCACCATCAAGTTGTAAACAAAGAATCCTGGACGGCTGATTCCACAGAGAGGGCATACGAAACTACCTGAACAATGAGTCATGCAAGGGAAGTAATCAGCAGGAAGGTGAAAATCTGAACACGGAACATTTGCTCTTTGGTAAGTCTGCTCTGTATCCCAAGCACCCATCAAAGGTAATAGGAATAAAGCGGATAGTTCAAAAAGGCAGCCAGGACACGGGAAGAGGAGGTTGAAAACAAAAGGAGATGGGGAGTTTGCTTTTGGACAGAGAACTGATGCCATCTACCATCAATAGAACATGGATAAGTAAAACTGGGACCAAATGCCAAGTTCAATAAACAGAGTAAAAAAAAAGAAAAGAAAAGAAAGAAATGGCATTCGTAACTAGGTAGGAATACATTTCAGGTAAGCTAGCAGGGCACAGAGAAAGAGATAAGACATAGGCAGACATTTCACAAATCTGTATGAACTGAGGGGAAATACAATTTCTAAAAGATCAACAGAAGATGGCTAATATCCAGGTAAAGATTCCTTGAAGGCAAAACAGTAGTGACTTCACCTAGAGGACTGGGAAATTCAAGTTCTGCGTTCTCTGTTCTGTGAGGGATTAATAGATTACTCAAGCTTAGACGAGACATCCACCAAATCTCCTTAGACTAAAAGCATTTTTCCGTAAATATTTTTGTCACCTTCTTAGAACAGAAAGAAAAGATACCAAATGCTACGTTCTCTAAGCTGACCAAATTAAGGTAAGAATTACATAGCTACACTGTTTTTATCTTCTTTTATTCCTATAAAAATTTTATTTCACTGTTCTGAAATTTGCCTTGGTTGAACTAAGAAGAAAATTAATTTAATAATGATAATTATCATAATGGCTAAAATTTCAAGAGTGTTTACCTCATGTTAGTTATTATGCTAAACAATTTATATAGATTTAGCTTATTTAAACCTACCAAAAGACCCCTTCAGGTAAACACTATCATTATCTTCATTTTATATACAAGGAGACTCAAGCTCAAAAGATTAAGTAACTTGGCTTAATGTAAAATCTGAATATGAATTGAAATCTGAGTCCTTAACTACTTGCAATTACTCTATCCTTAAGTGGTTGAGGTTTCATAGTAGTAGAAATACTATACCAACTTAATTCCCTGGAAAGAGTCAATGGAGCGAGTCAATGGAGTGAGAGGATAGATGTGGAGATAAAAACTAGAAAGGAGGAGCCACTCCATCATAGAGCCTCTCGTAAGTGTTCTTGGGATTCAAGTACCAACGCCAGGGAAAAACTTCTGATACCTGTCAGCACTCGCATGGCTCCATGGACTGCATTTAAATCTCCGCTCACCAACATCTCCATGAGCAGGTTGAAGAGCTGGGGCCAGGCTTCAGGCCAGTCCCAGTGGGCAATGGCAGACACTGCATAGGCCACACTGGAGCGCACCTTACTTATTGATTCTCTCAACCCGTTGGGCAACAGCTCCCGGATAACAATTTTTGCCTGCAGAGGAGAAATGCCACCGGCCATTAGACCAGGTTGTAAGTGACTGGAAGAGTCCTATCCAATTTATGCACTGGAAAAGCAAAGCGCGTTAAGATACTGTGTAACTCAAAAAACAACAACAACAACAACAACAACAACAAAAAAAACCTCAAAAAACTCCAATACACAAACTTGACAAATCATTCATTCAGAGAGTTCATCTGTGATCCCTAAATTATCTGTCCATTACAGCAGCCACCTGTGGTCCTTTAAATTTAAATTATTAGAATGAGATCGAATAAAAAATTCAGTTTTTCAGTTTCATCAGCCATATTTTAAGTGCTCAACACCCATATGTAGCCTGTAGCCACTACACCAGAAAGCACAGATACGGAATATTTCCACAGCTGCAGAAAGTTCCAATGGACAGTGCTGCCCTATATAAACCTTCTATTTCAAAATTTCTCAGGGGCCCAGGATGGTTGCATAGTGCTATACTAAGTAGCAACATTATTTCATTTAATCCTCAAACAACTCTTTGGAGTTGAAATTTTAATTCTAATTTTAGATATTTAGGGAATTGAAATAGAAGTTAAAATACTTTTCTAATATTTTCATAGCTAGTGAAAGGCAGTAAAAGGAATCTGAACACAGGTCAGCCTCATACTGGAGCTCTCTTACTTCCAGCATGTTGCCCATGATGTCAGCTATCAATCAATCTTTCACGCCTAGTGTTTTGATTGCCCCATGCTGTGTAACAATGGTGACAGCTCAATCTCTTAAGGTGGGCCCTCAAATCTCTGTAAGAAGACTAATCAAATAATTCTCCTTACCCTTTCTGTAGTTTCAGGAGGCCTAAACTTCTCTGACTGGGCACACCAGTGAGTCTCCACATATTGTTTCAAAATGACTGATGCCAGCTGCAAAGAGAGTAAGCCAAGTAGTACAGCAAGAAAAAGACAGTTTTCATATATAACAATCATGTACATACACATGGCCTAATGTGTGAATGTATGTGTACTCAATGTATTTGTACTAAATCTAGTACAAAATCCTAGGTTATTTGTAAACTGGTGTTCTTTCTTTTTCCAATAAGAAAGTTTCATTACCACGTAAAAAGAGAAATTACTTATAAATTGGGCCAATCAGTCTGGACTTACCTGACGGATTGCCAGTGCTCCTTGGGGATCTACAGTCAGCTCTGCCAGGTGAACACCAAATTCTGAAAGAGAAAATTTTATTGTGAGTAAAAGCACCCAGGAAAGCCATAGGAATATATTGAGCTTTAACCCTGATGCCAACAAGAAAAATTTCAGAAAGGAGATTGATTTATTGCTTTTAAAAGTGCTGAAAACTGCTACGATTGGTTGTTTTAAGAGAAACAGGTTGGCCCACAGGACATGGCTGCTCACGGTGAATAGTTCAGCGCTCTCGTTTTCTCCCGTCACTGCATAGCATCTTCCAGGCATCTTCTCTTCCAAGATGGCAACACCTTCCTCTTAGCTAACCAGTACTATCTAGCCCCAAAGAAATTAAAAGGTGAGATTTCAGGAGTTGCTCTGATATTCACTACCAGATAAGAGATGATTAAGTCTAAGAAAATCTGGCTTTAACAGGTTTAGTCCTAAAAATAAAACTGTTAGAAGCAAACAGCTTCCAATAAGCAATGTGAACAGTAAACGTGAAATGCATATTGAGAGACTTACAAACAACTCTTACTCCCACATTAAAATTTAGATCCTTCGGAGCAATCCATGTAAAAATCTCAATGATGTTTCTTTGCAGCAGCAGAAACTTCTCCCAAAATTCATATGGAATCTCAAGGGACTGCAAATAGCCAAGATAATCTTTTTTTTCTTTTTAAGATTTTATTTACATATTTGACAGAGAGAGAGAGCAAGCACAAGCATTATTCACAACAGCCAAAAGATGGAAGCAACTCAAGAGTCCACCCACAGATAAGCAGATAAAATGTGGTAATTACACATACAACTGAGTATCATTCAGCCTTCAAAAGGAAGGATATTTTGCAATACGCTACAACTGCTAAAACAGGTGAACCTTGAGGACATAATGCTAAAAAAATATATTTGTCACAAAAGGACAAATACTGTATGAGTCTATTGATAGGAGGTACTTAGAGTAGTCCAAGTCATAAATATAGAAAGTGTAACAGAGGTTGCAAGGGGTGGGGGAGGGGAAAACCGGAGTTATTATTTAATAGGTTTAGAGTTTCACTTTTACGAGATGAACAGAATTATGGGAATGGATGGTGGTGATGGCTGTACAACAATGTGAATGTATTAAATGTCACTGAACTGTGTGCACTTAAAGATGATTAAAATGGTAAATTTTATGTTAAGCATATTTTACTACAAAATTAAAAAAAATTAGATCTAGTTTACACTTGCAAAGGCATCTATTGTCAAATGAGGAAGAAGAATGTAAGACCAGAAGTGCATCATAATAGTCACACTTCACATTCTAGGGGTGTGCTATCCAACACAGCAGCTATCATCTCCAAGTGGCTACATGCTACCTGAAATGTGGCTAAAGAGGGCTGACATGTGCTATAAATGTAAAATACACACCAACCTGCAAACTTAGTATGAAAACAAAATAACGCAACACTGATTACATATTGAAATACTTTACATACATTAGGTTAAATGAATACAGTTTTTAAAATTATTTTTACCTATTTTTTACCTTTTCAATACAGCTCTTAGAAAATTTAAAATCTCACATGTGACTCACATTATATTTCTATTGGACAGCACTGTTCGAGAGAACGAATGGTAGGTTTTCAGATGTGTTTGGGTTTGGTAGGTGAATAGGTTACAAAAGGTGCATCATTCCCTTTCAGAAGGAGCTACAGATCAGTGAGGTTAAGGGCATGGGTTCTGGAATTAGGCAATTTTAGACTCAAATCCTGAAATTATTATGACCGAATTTAGGCAAGTTATATTTTCTAAGCCCCCATTTCCTCATCTACAAGATAAGGACAACAGAATCAAGTTACCAAGCAATCCTGTGAGAACAATACATGGCACACAGTAAAAACTTTAAAAATCAGTTATTGTGGCAATCCCTATCAAAACTCCAATGGCAGGGGCACCTGGGTAGCTCAGTGGGTTAAAGCCTCTGCCTTTGGCTCAGGTCATGATCTCAGGGTCCTAGGACTGAGACCCGTATTGGGCTCTCTGCTCGGTGGGGAGCCTGCTTCTTCCTTTCTCTCTGCCTACCTGCCACTCTGCTTACTTGTGATCTCTGTCTGTCAAATAAATAAATAAAATCTTGAAAAAAAAAAAAAACAAAAAAAAACCCTTGGGCGCCTGGGTGGCTCAGTGGGTTAAGCCGCTGCCTTCGGCTCAGGTCATGATCTCAGGGTCCTGGGATCGAGTCCCACATCGGGCTCTCTGCTCAGCGAGAAGCCTGCTTCCCTCTCTCTCTCTCTCTGCCTGCCTCTCCGTCTACTTGTGATCTCTCTCTGTCAAATAAATAAATAAAATCTTTAAAAAAAAAACAAAAAAAAAAAACAAAAAAAAAACCAAACAAAACTCCAATGGCATTCACAGAAATAGAACAAACAATCCTTAAATTTCTAACTATGAGAAACCCCAAAGAGCCAAAGCAATACTGAGCAAGAACAATGCAGGAGGCATCCCTGATTTCAAATTAACTCACAAAGCTATAGTAATCAAAACTATATGTAACTGGCATAAAGGTAATAGATTAATGGAACAGAAGAGAGCCCCGAAATAAACCTATGGTCAATTAATTTATGAAAAAGGAGTCAAGAATATACAATGGGGAAAAGGACACTTTCTTCAATAAATAGTGTTCACAAAACTAGACAGCCACTTGTGAAAGAACGAGACTGGATCCCATATACATATACAAAGACTAATTCAAAATAGCTTAAAAGACTTGAATGTAAGACCTGAAACCAGAGACACCTAGGTGGCTCAGTCAGTTAAGCTGATGCCTTCTGCTCACGTCATGATCCCAAGGTTCTGGGATTGAGTCCTGCATCAGGCTCCTTGTTGGCAGGCAGCCTGCTTCTCTCTCTAGCCTCTGCCTGCTTGTGTGCTCTCTCTCTCTCTGACAAATAAATAAATAAATAAATAAATAAATAAAATCTTTAAAAAACAAACAAAAAAACACCAAAACCAACCCCCCCCCAAACCCCAAAACCTGAAACCATAAAACTTCTAGAAGAAAACATAGGTGGTAAGTCCCCTGACATCAGTCTTAGCAATGGTTTTCTGGATTTGGCACCAAAAGCAAAGGCAACAAAAGCAAAAACAAGTATGTGACTATAGGTATACCTTGTTTTATTGCCCCTTGCTTTACTATACTATGTAGCTACTGAGTTTTTTTTTTTTACCAAGTGAAGGTCTGGGGCCACCCTATGTTGAGCAAGTTTACCAGTGCCATTTTTTTTTTTTTAAAGATTTTATTTATTTATTTGAGAGAGAGAGATCACAAGTAGACGGAGAGGCAGGCAGAGAGAGAGAGAGAGAGGGAAGCAGGCACCCTGCTGAGCAGAGAGCCTGATGTGGGACTCGATCCCAGGACCCTGAGATCATGACCTGAGCCGAAGGCAGCGGCTTAATCCACTGAGCCACCCAGGCGCCCACCAGTGCCATTTTTCAATAGCATTTGTTCACTTTGTGTCTCTGTGTCACTTTTTGGTAATTCTCACAATATTTTAAACTTTTTCGTAATTATTACATTTGTTATAGTGATCTGTGATCAGTGATCTTTGATGTTACTGTTGTAACTGTTTTTGCAGCAACACGAACTGTGTCCATATAAGACAGTGAACTTGATATGCTATGTTATGACTGCTCTACTAACTGGCTGTTTCCCCTTCTTTCTCCCTTTCTTTGGGCATCCCTAGTCCTGAGACACAATAATACTGAAATTAGGCTAATTAATAACCATACAATAACTTCTAAGTGTTCAAGTGAAAGGAAGAGGTAGGTACATGTCTCACACTTCACAGAGGTTGGTGAGGAAGCCACGTCCAAAACCAGAGAGGCTAAAAGCTAGGCCTCCTGTGCCAGTTAGCCAAGTTGTGAGTACAAAGATTAAGTTCTAGAATGAAATTAAAAGTGCTACTCTAGGGAACACACAAATGGTAAGAAACCAAAACAGTCTTACTTCAGATAGGGAGAAAGTTTTAGTGGTCCGGACAGATCAAACGAGCCATAACATTCCCTAAAGCCAAAGCCTGATCCAAAGCAAGGCCCTGACTCTTCAATTTTATGATGGCTGAGAGAAATGAAGAAGCTGCAGAAGAAAACCTTGAAGCAGCAGAGGCTGGGTCATGAGGTTTAAGGGAAGAAGCCGCCTCCATGATATAAAAGTGCGGGCCGAAGCAGCAAGTGCTGATGGAGAAGCCGCGGCAAGTGATCCAGAAGGTCTAGCTAAGATCATTCACCGAGGCGGCTACACTCAACAACAGATTGTCAATGTAGATGCAACAGCCTCGTACTGGAAGGTGGCATCTAGAACCCTCACATCTGGAGAGAAGTCAGTGCCTGGCTTCAAAGCTCCACAGGACAGGCTGGCTTGCTTGTTAGGGGCTCATGTAGCTGGTGACTTTAAACTGAAACCAGTGCTCATTTACTATTCTGAAAATCCTATAGCCCTTAAGAATCACGCTAAATCTACTTTGCTCGTGCTCTACAAATGAACAACAAAACCTGGAAGACGGCACATCTGTTTATAACTTGGTTTACTGAATATTTTAAGCACACAGTTCAGACCTATTGCTCAGAAAAAAAGATTTCTTTCAAAATGCGACTGCTCACTGACAATGCACCCGGTTACCTAAGAGCTCTGGTGGAGATGCCCAATGAAATTAATGTTTCATGCCTGGTAACACAACATCCAGTCTGTAGCACAAGAATCGGAGAGTAATTTTGACTTTCAAATCTTATTTCTTTAAGATTTTGTACATTCCACATTTTGTAGGGGCACCTGGGTGGCTCAGTCAATTAAGTGTCTGTATTTGGCTCCGGCAATGCCCCATATTGGTCTCCCTGCTCAGCAGAGTCTGCTTCTCCTTCTGCCCCTCCCCCTACTCATGCTCTCTCCCTCTCTTGCTAATAAATAAATAAAAAAAAAAATCTATTAAAAAAAAAAAAGAAACACATTTTGTAAAGCTGTAGCTGCCATACATAGTGATTGCTGTGATGAATCTGGGCAAACCACAAAGCTTCTGGAAAGGATTCATCATTCTAGATGCCATTAAGAACATGCATGATTCATGGGAAGAGATCAAAATATCAACATTAACAGGGGTTTAGAAGAAGTTGATTCCAACTCTCATGGATGACTTTGAAGGGCTTAAGACTTCATAGGAGGAAGTAACTACAGATGTGGTGAAAACAGTGAGAACTAGAATTTGAAGTGGAGCTTAAAGATATGACTGAATTGCTACAATCTCATGATAAATTTTATTGGATGAGGGGTTACTTCTTATGGATGAATAAAGAATGTGGATTCCTTTTTTTTTTTTAAAGATTTTATTTATTTATTTGACAGAGAGAGACAGTGAGAGAGGGAACACAAGCAGGGTGAGTGGGAGAGGGAGAAGCAGGCTTCCCTCTGAGCAGGGAGCCCGATGCAGGGCTCGGATCCCAGGACCCTGAGATCATGACCTGAACTGAAGGTAGACAGTTAATGACTAAGCCACCCAGGCACCCCAGAAATTGGATTCTTGAGATGGAAAATACTGGTAAAGATGCTGTGAAGATCTCTGAAATGACAACGAAGGATTAAGAATAATATACAGAGTTAATAAAGCATGGGCAGGGTTTGAGAGGATTGGCTCCAATTTTGAAAGAAGTTCTACTATGGGTAAAATACTATCAGCATCGCATGGTACAGTGCAATTATCTGGGAAAGGAAGAATCAATTGATGTGACACACTTTACTGTAGTCTTATTTTAAGAAATTGCCATAGCTGCCCCAACCTTCAGTAACCACTGCCCTGATCAGTCAGCAGCCATCAACATCAAGGCAAGACCCTCTACCAGCAAAAAGATTATGACTTGCTAAAAGCTCAGATGATGATCAGCACTTTTTAGCAATAAAGTATTTTTAATTAAGATATGGACACTGTCTTTCAGACATACTACTACTGCACACTTTAACAGAATACAGTATAAACATGACTTTTTTTTTTTAAAGATTTTATTTATTTATTTGACAGAGAGAGATCACAAGTAGACAGAGAGGCAGGCAGAGAGAGAGAGAGAGAGGGAAGCAGGCACCCTGCTGAGCAGAGAGCCCGATGCGGGACTCGATCCCAGGACCCTGAGATCATGACCTGAGCCGAAGGCAGCGGCTTAATCCACTGAGCCACCCAGGCGCCCCTAAACATGACTTTTATATGCACTGGGAATCCAAAAAATTCATCTGACTTGCTTCACCGCAATACCCGCTTTATTGCTGTTGTCTGGAACCGCACCCACGTGTTTCCAGAGTATGCCTGTACATCTAAAAAGCTGATGCACAGCAAAGGGAAGCAACAAAATGAAAAGGCAACCTACTGAATAGGAGAAAATCCTATTTGTAAATCCTGTGTCTGAGAGGGGTTAATATCCAGTATATAAAGAACACGGACAGCCCAACAACAAGAGAACAATCCAATTAAAAACTGAGTGGGGCATCTGAACAGGTATTTTTCCGAAGAAGACATACAGATGACCCACAGGTACATGAAAAGATGCTCAACATCACTGACTACCAGGGAAATGCAAATCAAAACCACAATGAAGTATCATCTCACATCTGCTAGGATACTATTATATTGTCAAAAAAACAAGAAATAACAAGTGTTGGCAAGGATGTGGAGAGAAAGGAACCCTTGGTACACTGTTGGTGGGAATGTAAATTGGTACAGTGACTATGGAAGACAGTATGGAGGTTGGCCCCCAAATTAGAAATAGAACTACATGATCCAGCATTTTCACTTCTGGGTCAAACAAAAACACTAACTTGAAAAGATATACGCACCCCCAAGTCCACTGTAGCATTATTTACAACAGCCAAAATAATGGAAACCAACCAAATGTTCACTGACTAAAGAATAGATAAAGAAAATGGTGTGTGTATGTGTGTGTGTGTGTGTGTGTTGTCTGTCTGTCTGTCTGTGGTTGCCAGAGATGATGGGGGGGAGGGTGTGGGTGGAGAGTAGAGGGCCAAAATGGATGGAATCAAAAGGGACAAACTTATACAATTATAAGTTATACAATAAGTCAGCCACAGGGAAGTAATATACAACGTATCAGCTATAGTTAATAATACCATATTGTATATTTGAAAGTTGCTAAGAAAATAGATCTTAAAAGTTCTTTCCATAAGAAAAATAAAAATTCTATAACTGGGACACCTGGGTGGCTCAGCTGGTTGAGCTGAGCTGGTTGAGCAAATAAATAAAATCTTTTAAAAATTCTTTGACTAAAATAAAATCATATATTGTGCTATATTTTTATTGCCCACCATGAGTACATTGTAAAAACTCAGTTATTGTGCTGTTATTATTTTTATTGCTCATAATGAGTACATTGTTTGGCTTTCCTATCTCTGTAACTAAAGTTATCTTCTTTTTTAATTTATAATTTTTTTAAAGTTTTATTTATTTATTTGTCAGAGAGAATGAGAGTGCGCACAAGAGTTAGAAGCTTAATGAACCAAGCGACCCAGGCACCCCATTATCTATGTATTTTTTAAAAATGTTTTATTGTGAAATAATTCCTAGACTTAAAGAAAAGGTGACAAATAGTACATAGTATATGGAGTTCATGGATATTCTTTATCCACATTCCTCTGATATTAACAACTTATACAACTGTAGTTCAATGATCAAAACCAAGAAACATGGCTATAATACTGTAACTACACACCTGATTAGGATTTCACCAGTTTTTTGCCCTTACTGTCCCTTTTCTGTTTCAGGATCCAATCCAAGATCCCACAATGTACTTGGTTATCATGTATCAGTTTCCTCCAATGCATGACATTCTCTCATTCTCTCCTTGTCTTTTATGACCACAACACTTCTGATGAGAAATGATCAGTTACTTTGTAGAATGTGTCTCAATGTGTATTTGACCCTACTTTCCTCAAGACCACATTGAGGTTATTCATTTTCGGCAAAAATATCTGAGAAGTGACCCTGTGTCAGCAGTATATCCTATCAGGAATACATAGTGTTGAAAAATTACTGGAAATGTTAACCATGATCACTTAGTAATGTAGGGCTTAACTTACTGTTTTTCCCTTTACAGTTGATAAGAATCTTGGGAAAGATACTTTGAAATTATGCTAATATCCTGTTTCTTTTTAAACTTTGACATTGATTTTACTACCCACCTGTAGATCCTGTCTGCAATATTACCAATGGCATTTTTATGTTTTATTCTCTTCACTCTTATATGTTGCAATTCTTTTCTAATGAAGAATTGTCTCTTCTTTCTTTATTCAATTATTTCTTTATACCAGTGTAGACTCATGTTATTTTATTCTATAGTTTTTTTCTTAAGATTTTTACTTATTTATTTGAGAGACAGTGAGAGAGTGAGAGAGAGAGAGAGAGCGAGCATGAGGGGGGGAGGATCAGAGGGAGAAGCAGACTCCCTGCTGAGCGGGGGAGTTTGATTCAGGACCCAATCCCGGGACTGCAGGATCATGACCTGAGGGGAAGGCAGTCGCTTAACCAACTGAGCTTAGGTTCCCTATTCTATAGTTTTAATCCAGTACTATCATTATTTATTTTGTTTCCCAAATTGTTCTACTTTGGCCATTGGCACTCCTTTCATTTGGCTCCTATATAGATCTATACACTTCCATCCTTTTAACAGCATTGCCTTTTTTTCTGATATCACAAAAATCCAGGCTTATATTGTATTTTCCCTGCCTAAGCCCTGGAATCAACTTTTTCTCCAAGGATCCGTGGGGCTTATTTTATTGGAAAATGCTATTTCAAAACCAGATCTGGATGCTAGGTATGCTCATTGCTACTGAGGTATTCACTGCTCCTCAGCCCTCTCAGAGAACGGCACGAGGAAATACATGTATATGTGTGAACGTATGCCTATCCATCCCTCCATCCATATACTGACACCTGAGATGCCAATCCAATGCCTCAAAGTTCATAAATTTTCTTCTTTTCCTGGTATAACTTTCTCCCACCATTGATAAATCTGGGTCTCTCTCTCTCTTTTTTTTAAGTTTTTTTTTTTTTTTTTTTTTTTTTTAAATTTGCTATCTTTCCCATTACCTCTCCTAAAAGACCAACCCTCTGAGTGCACGATTCAGAAAGATGGCTGGATCCAGTCAGTTCACAACAGCGGCAGACTCACAGAGATACAGGTATCATTTTTGCGTAAACATGCATCTGTGACATGCTAGGCCCCAACAGATAACCATACCAAACATGCTCCACGGACTCCAAATAATTAAGTTAGTTCACCCTGTCTAGGCCCAGGGATTTCTGGGGGCTGCCATCCATACCTTGGGCCTCTCAGGGAACCAGGGCTCCTCTGCCAGTCTGCCCAGAGGAGAAAAATCCAGCCCTCTCCTCAGAGAGAAGAGTGAGCATCAGGAGCTCTTCTTGGCAGTGCCCTGAAGCAGCAACAGTGCAAAGGGCGAGGAAGAAGACTTCACTGAACATCCCCCCACCCCGCGTGACGTCCCTGTACCAGTCTCAGCACCCAGAAAGGTTTCTGCTTGTTGCTTCTTAACCACAAATAATGGCATAAAGGTCTTCCAGAGGGGCTGGTATACTGGTCTTTTAGGGATACCCTTTGACTCAATCCTTGGGGCAGGGCCATCAGGAGGGGCAGGGGACTCAAGGTATCTCAGGCTCCTCAAATGGATCCAGTTGAGCAGGACCTTGACCTTGTTCCAGTAGGAGAAATTCTGCTTGTGTCCCTGGAAGGACGGAAAGATGTAAGCCAGCTCTGCAGGGTCCTCTAACAGCCTGGGAGGGTTGGCACTAGGCACCCCTATCTTCAGGGTTAGGAAGCTGTCTCCAGTGTGTGGCTGAGCAGTTGGTGCACCTCACTGCCTGGGGCACAAGAAGGTGGAGATGAAGGGCAGGGCTGTCTCCTTCCTCCCTCTGCTTCACAATCCCCTGGGGGCCTCTGGGTCTGCAGCTGCACGCTGAGTTACTAGAGCCTTGCCATCTGCTCTAGCACTAGGCACAGTGTTCTAGGTATTGGAGACTCTGCCCTAGGAGACAGGCCTAGTTTAGGCCCCAGGTACCACACCACCCCTGCTGCTTCCATGGCTGCCTCTAACTCAATTTCTGCTTCAGTGGCTTCCTGTTCTCTTGCTCCAAAAAGGAGAACTTTACATTCAGGCTCACTTGGTGGCTTCAGGGAGCGGTAGTGTTGTGACATGCTGGCAGGGGAAGTGGGGAGCTGGTGGGACTGTTCTAGCACCTTCTCCAGCTTAAGTTGGTCAGGAGCCTGCCTAGGTGGGCAGGGGGTTCCATGGCAGGAAGGGTCAGGGGCTCAGGTTGGCTGTCCCCAACCACCATCTCTACTCTGAGTCCT
The DNA here is from genome assembly GCF_902655055.1 of Lutra lutra. Classification (NCBI taxonomy): domain Eukaryota; kingdom Metazoa; phylum Chordata; class Mammalia; order Carnivora; family Mustelidae; genus Lutra; species Lutra lutra. The sequence goes on along the minus strand of NC_062292.1, from coordinate 41,304,028 downwards.
GGGAGGCCTGTTCGAGAAGTGGTTCCTGCCTCCTAAGACCTCTCAGTTCGCCACCTCCTCCATTCCAGGAATCCAGTGAGCAACACTGAGCAGCATCCAGGATCTGTCTTAGGTGCTGCTGACTCCAGGTACTACACAGCTGCATGTCAGGTCCTTCCTTGTCAATCCCATCTGCCATCCCTTAACACCTTGATTTTCAGGCCAAGCCCTTCCCTGCTAGCCATAGGTCGTCTAGGCTGCTGCCTCCTAACCCCATCCTCCTAGACAGCATCCCCACACCATTCTTCTTTCCCAGATAAAGACAGGGAAACACAGTCCTCAGGTTGTTTTTTTTCAGAGCCTACAATTTTATAAGAGTTCTTTATATACTAAGAATATTATCCTTTTGTCTGTGTATATGTTGTGAAACATTTCTCCCAGTTTTTCAGCTGTCTTTTGACTTCTATATGGTGCTTTTTGTCATGCAAATGAAAATATTTTATGTAGTCAAATTTATCAATCTTTTATGATAGCCTCTGAATTTTGTGTCATAGTCAGAAAGCCTTTCCTTATGCCAAGGTTAAAGAAAAATTCATCCATATCTTCTTCTAGAACTTATCCGGCTTCTTTTTTTAAGTATTTAGATTCCTATTCCATTTGGAGTTTACGTTTTGTGTGGTATGAAATACTAATGTAATTCTAAAGAGCTACCCAGTTGTCCCAGTACCCTTTATTAAAAAGTCCATCTTGGGGCGCCTGGGTGGCTCAGTGGGTTAAAGCCTCTGCCTTCGGTTCAGGTCATGATCCCAGGGTCCTGGGATGGAGCCCTGAATCGGGCTCTTTGCTCAGCAGGGAGCCTGCTTCCTCCTCTCTCTCTGCCTGCCTCTCTGCCTACTTATGATCGCTCTCTCTCTGTCAAATAAATAAATAAATCTTTAAACAAATAAATAAAAATAAAAAGTCCATCTTAATGGATAAAGAAGATGGGGTATATATAACAATGGAATACTATGCAGCCACCAAAACCCCAAAATCTTGCCATCTGCAATGACGTGAATGAACTAGAGGGTGTTATGCTAAGTGAAATAAGTCAATCAGAGAAAGACAATTATCACATGATCTCTCTGATATGAGGAACTACAGAGGCAGGGTGGGGAACCATGGGGGGTAGGGAGGGAAAAATTGGGAAACAAGATGGGACCGGGGAGGGAGACAAACCATAAGAGACTCTTATTCCCAGGAAACAAACTGAGGAGTGCTGGGGGGTGGGAGGGGAGGGACAGGGTGGCTGGGTTATGGACATTGGGAAGGGTATCTGCTATGGTGAGTGCTATAAATTATGTAAGACTGATGATTCAGACCTGTACCCCTGGGGCAAATAACACATTATATGTTAATAATAAAAAAAAAGTCCATCTTTACCCCAATGATTTGAGATGCTACCTTTATCTATACTAAATTTCTGTAGTTACTTGTGTCTATTTCTATTCTATTCCACAGTTTTACTTGTATATTCATGCACAAGTGCCATGCTGTTTGTTTTAATTATAGAGGCTTTATATAATATTTTATCATCTGGTAAAACCAGTTCCTCCTCAAAGTTTTCCCTTTCAGCGTTTTTGGAGCTATTCTTTCATGTTTGTTTTCCTGTGAAATTTAGAATCCACTTGTATACTCCTCTATAATGCTGAGTTGTTCTATCCAAGGATAGCATATGTCTTTCATTTGTTCAAGTCTACCTTTTCCCCCATTTTTCTATAAATACTTTAATACATATCTCTGAAAGATAATTTTTCAATTGAGGTAAAATTCATATAAAATTAACCATTTTAAAATGAAAAATTCAGTGGCATTCAGTATCATTCACAATGCTGTACAACCACCACCTCTACCTAATTCTAAAACATTTCCATCATCCTAAAATAAAACGCATAGCCACTAAGCAGTTATGTTCAACTCTATTTTTAAAAAAATGTTATTTTGGGGGCGCCTGGGTGGTTCAGTGGGTTAAAGCCTCTGCCTTCAGCTCAGGTCATGATCCTGGGGTCCTGGGATCGAGCCCCACATCGGGCTCTCTGCTCAGCAGGGAGGCTGCTTCCCTTTCTCACCCTGCCTGCCTCTCTGTCTACTTGTGATCTCTGTCAAATAAATAAATAAAATCTTTTAAAAAATATTATTTTGTTAAAGATTTTATTTATTTATTGGAGGGAGAGAGACAGAGATAGTGAGAGAAGGCAGGAGCAGGGAGGAGAGGGAGAAGCGTGCTACCAGCTGAGCAGGGAGCCCAATGCGACGATTCCAGGACTCTGAGATCATGGCCTGAGCCAAAGGCAGTCGCTTAACCAACTGAGCCACCTAGGTGCCCTCAAGTCTACTTTTTAAGTCTTTCAGGAATGTTTAAATTGTTTCCCCCAATAGGTTCTTGTACATTTCCTGTTAATTTTATCCCTAAGTATGTAATCTCCTTCGTTGTTATTGTAAATGGACTTTAAAAAAAAACACCATTATGTCCTCTAGCCTTTTATCGTTTGTTTATATGAAGGCTATTGACTATTGGATTTTATGCCCCGCCTCTTTACCAAATCCTTAGACTCTCTTTTTCTTAAAAGATTTTATTTATTTATTTGACAGACAGAGATCACAAGTAGGCAGAGAGGCAGGCAGAGAGAGAGAGGGGAAGAGAAGTAGGCTCCCTGATGAGCAGAGACCCTGATGTGGGCTTGATCCCAGGACCCTGGGATCATGACCTGAGCCAAAGGCAGAGGCTTTAACCCACTGAGCCAGCCAGGCGCCTCTAGACTTAACTCATTTTTATTATACCCTTATTTAAAGCTGCAGTTAAAAAAAAAAAATTTTTTTTTTTTGGTTAAAGATTTTATTTATTTGACAGAGAGAGAAACAGCTAGAGCAGGAACACAAGCAGGGGCAGTGAGAGAGGGAAAGCAAGTTTCCTGTAGAGCAAGGGAGCCCAATGTGGGGCTAGATCCCAGGGTCCCGGGATCATGACCTGAGCCAAGGGCAGACGCCTAATGACTGAGCCACCCAGGCGCCTGATTTTTTTTAAAATTTTATTATTTATTTAAAGAGAGAACGAGAGCATGAGCGGGGAAGGGGGGGTGGCAAAGGGAGAGGGAGAGAGAAAATCCCAGCAGACTCCCTGCTGAGCAGGGAGTCCCACATGAGGCATGATTTCGTAACCTGTGAGATCAAGAAATGAGACGAAATCAAGAGTTAGACACTTAACTGACTGACCCACCCAATCACCCCTAAACTACAGTTTTTGATATAACCTTATGGTACTTATCTTTTCACCCAGGAAAGAAGAATTTTTGCAAGAGCACCACAAAAGAAGTCACAATCTTTCCAAAGCATTTAGTTAAGTGATTAAATCACAAGCAAACACTTTAAACCTGTACAATCACCTCTAAAAATACTGAAATCCATTCTAATTCTTGGGATTAGTTTGGCTAGCCCAGACTCTGGTTAAGTCTTTTATAAATTAACAGAAAAAAACAGTAGCTGTCTACAACCCAAGGATATGGGAGTTAACTTTCAGAATGGACTAAAACACTTATGAGTAAGATGTAATTCTGGAAGACCTCCGGGATACCAACCAATGTTCAAGTTTAATGGAAAAAAGGTCTCTAAAATGCCTGTGTGAAATTCAATTAAAGGAGAAAGAGCACTTATAAAGGTACCCACCCCCACTTCCTTTGACTTCAGATACTTCATGTGATGATAGATGTTAACTTTATAGCCCTAAGTCTGTTGAGAAGTCACTGTCTACCCAAGTTTAACTTCCTTGGATACAGTCAATCAATTCTGTGACAATTCTGCAATATCTTTCAGGATGATCCATACATATTCATAAATCACATGGGCCATACAGTATTTTCTTTTTAAGTACTTTCAATTTTTGCATAGACCACTGTGATATGGGTTTTAATGTTCCTGGCAAGAGTACAATTTATGATCATTATTACAGGGACAAACTAAAATGGGATCAAGATGAACAAAATTTTTAGTCATATGATGTGAAAAAGATACTGAGGTATAAAAATCAGAGTTTCTGAGAAGGTTTGAAACTTAAGGCATGGCTATAAAGCTTAAATGACTCTGAATAATTCTTTTTTTTTTTAAAGATTTTATTTATTTATTTGACAGAGATCACAAATAGGCAGAGAGGCAGGCAGAGGGATAGAGAGGGGGAAGCAGGCTCCCCGCTGAGCAGAGAGCCCTGAGCGGGGCTCCATCCCAGGACCCTGGGATCACAACCTGAGCGGAAGACAGGGGCTTTAATCCACTGAGCCACCCAGGTGTCCCTGAATAATTACCTGTTGTAAGGTAACACTAAGGCTCACAGAAGGGAAAAAGAACCACCCACTTCCCATCAGTCAACACTGGCATCACTTAGAAGAACTGTTAAAGCAGGAAGACCAAGCAAACTCTACACACAGGTCCTGTCACATTCGGAGGGTCCTTTCTCATTTAACCTAAGAATATCAAGTCTACTCTCTTTAAAGAAAAGCTGAGTGAGAATACACTTTTTTTCATACCAATGCCAGAGGAGGTAGTACTCTGGTAATGATCACAATAGCTAGGAGCTCTCCCCTCTAACACAAGCTTTAAACCAATCTTGTCTACGACTGATATCATCAAAGGTCACACCCCAATTTCCACTAATCACTTTGCTTCAGATACTGCTGAGATTGCAAGGGATGGTGAGAGTAAGAGGCTATCAGAAGATTAAGACCCATGTGGGACCAAGAAACCTGAGTCAACTAGGGGGTGTACCTACAACAAGCATTATAAGATGGATTTCTCTGAAGGTTTATTTCCTTCAGATAGGAAAGAAGAGGCTTGAAAGTTCAAGTAATAGGACGCTCTGCTCAAAAGCATTAATGGGAAAGAAAATCTTCAGATCAGGTAATATAATCGCCATTAACTAAGGACAAATTTTAAGAAGAGGCTGGATAAACAATAGATTTTCTTTTCTACAGGCTCCCAGAGTTTCAAAACCAGTGGCCACGTGATCAGCTCTGGTTTGGAAATCGCAAAATTTCGAAGACCAAGAACTCACCTGCATTAGGTTATAAGGGATGTGTGGGAAAATCTAATTATTATTTATTTAATCCAATTTATTCTAGACTACATCCCAACTAGAACTACAGGGGTATCAGGCACCACAGAAGAAGAGTGTCATACCATAAAACTTAAGTTTATTTAGAAGCTATATAAAGAATTGTTTACAAGGAATGATAGTGGCGGTATGGTGATGGGTGAACTCTGCTTTTAAACTAACACACAGAAGGAAAAGCCAGAAAAAAATCCTCAAGTTCTCTGACTTGTTTTAAACCATCAACAATGCTGTTCCTATCCAGTGCTGATTTCTGCTAAGTAGTAAAAATTCTATTCACAGACACTTACTTAACAGAGACCATACATTTTTTTGGAAGAAATACAACTAAGTGTATCTGTAAAGAAAAGGTACTTTTACTTTATTTTTGTGTATTGGGGGATTTCCAGTTTTGCTGATTGATGTCTTTAACATAATTTCTTTAGAAAGCATTAGAAAGAACAGCTGAATAACTTGCTTTGGGATGATTAAGGCAGAAAAGTACCACAGACAACACAGATATACAGAGCTGTTTTATTTTGTCTTGCTTGAAAAGGACGATTCAGATTAAAACTAAGATTCAATCTACAATCAATTAAGCCAAAGGGGGACCATTCAAATGAGTTGTATGAAGTTAGCTTTCCAATGCTGTTTTTGTTAGATTTAATTTCTCTAGTTCCTTTTCCCAAGGTGAAGTTAAGATAGACCCAGTCTGTCAATCTGGGTTTTAACCCTGACTGTAGATTCTTGAGTACTTTTATCCAGCCCAAAATGGTATCCTCTGACATCCTTCCTAAGAAAGCTTTTGCCCTCCTCCCTTAACTCATTCTCTGGTGTTTTAGACTTTTGTTCTGCTCTCTCATTATCCTTGTTCCCCTTTCACTCCACCTTGCAAAAACATTATCTGTCGAAAACTTGGCTTAGAAGGGAAGATCCAAAGGAGAGCATGGAGGATAAAGGATAAGTTAAGAAACATATGCTATTGGTTTTAAGGGTCTACTAAAGAGACATGAGACTTGGTAGTGCTTTGATAGTCAGGGAAGCTACTACTAGGAAGAACTGTGAATAGAGTTTGGTTGGGAAAGGAGGTAGTTCTCAGTAAAGCTCTGGAGAAGCCCCCCCTTTTCTCATGGGGGTTGGTAAGCACCACAAAATCACAGCTGAAAGGAAAAAGAAAACTCCACCACTGGCCTTTTTCCGAGCGTGGCCGCCTTCCGCTCGGCTCAGTGCCCGCCACATGCCCAGGAGTGCGTCTGGATCCTTGAGGGGCTCCCTTCGCAGGTGACAGTGCTTACGCTATACTGTAAGAGAGCCAGAAAAGTGCCCATGAGAACCAGAAAGCAAACTTCCAGCTAGCAGGAACATCTCTCTAGGCATCTAAGATGGGGGAATCAACACAGATATCTGGGCAGCATCTGAATGCCAGGAAAAGTGAGGGAGAGGTTATTCCCCCCCTTCCCCAGTTCAATATAATGGTGATGGAAAAAAGTATTTTATGTGATGTATCTGCTGGGAAAAAGACGGAAAAGACTAAGTTAAAGCCAAATGGTGGGGGAAAAATGTCTTCACTTCCAACAGATGGAAAGAAATAACTAAGAGAAGAAAATGACCTAGGGTCTAAATTTGGTTACAGAAGAAAGTCTGCTATGCTGGCTTGGAGAATTAGAGCTTATGAATGAAAGCAACTCATTCTACCACTTGGGTGATGCTGTTCTTAAAGGAAAGTAGAGACAGAAGGAAAACCTCCATTCTAAGATATAAAAAACTAAGCATAAATACACCAAAAATATTCTCAAAAGTCATGATCTCATAAGTCAGACAAAAAGAAAAACTCCATAGGCAATATTAGACTTTGATGTAAGAGATCTCCACCAGTTCATAACCTTTCCAATCTTTTTTACTTACTATGTTTATAAAATGCTCGATATGACTCTCCCTATTAAGTAAAACAAGAATTAGAAGAATGCTTTAACAGATCAAAAGACTTTTATTTTTACTCTTTTGAGGCAGAACTCAATTCCTGCAAACTCTGCTGGCCAAACTCAAAATCTCAGTCTTCCTAAGAAAAAAAGAAAGGGTATCATTTCTCTTCTGGAATACTGTAATAGCAGGGGCACTTCCAGACTTTCAAGTAATATGGTTCTCAATTCTGGATGGGAGTGTGTCTGAAGAAGGTGGTTTGTGGCACCTTCTCCTTCTCTAATGAACCATTGTTAATAGGCTTTCTATTCAGAAAGGTATGTTGGGTTTCCCTCAGATTCCAAGTGATTGAGGAAAATGGAAAGCACAGGAACTCAAGAAAATCATTCCAGGACACCAGGCTGACGTTATCTCAATCCTTTTGAAATCAAGCCAGTATCAAAGATGGACCTCTCACATATATACACTTCCTTGGCTTAGACTTAAGAGCGCAGGTTCCCATTCTGGAAAACACGGTAACTAATTATTTCTTGGAAAATATCAGTTGGCCGACTAAATGACCAGAATGTACTCTGGGCTCCAGCAAACTCAATTTTCTAGGATAAAATGCTTTTTAAAATGTCATCTTCCCAAGAATCTGGTCAGAGCATGTCAACCTCTCGTTTGTCCATTTAACAGAAGGTTAACAAATGATCTGTGTCCTTTCCCTCAAAATTAGAAATTCTTCCACTTAAGCCCCAACACTAGGACCTGGCAACCAAGGATGGTGGTACAGCTCTTTGTCAAAGGGAGCAGACTGGTTAATCTTTAAAATTACCTGGGACCAGTCTTCCATGTGAGGCAATAATAAATGGCTCACAAAGACAGTGTGGTAATTTGAGGGGACAAAGGGACTAGAAACAACCAGATTTGGTTGTCACCTGACATTGGGCCCCAGGAACCAAAAAGAGCATAAGATTAGCAGAACACAAATAATAAACACCAACTCTCAGATTTCTCATTAACTCCAAGTTTAAAGGACGTGTTTTCTAGGACCAGAAAAAGCAAGGTTCTTCCACTAGAATAAAACTAAAATGTGAAGAAACTCCAAAAGAATGGACAATGATCTGTTCATTCATTTACAAGAATGGTTCCTACCTTGGCCTGCAGGGTGTTCTAATGTAATAGGAAGGGCAGTGTCCCACCAGTCTCATCAGGACAAATAGTTGGCTAAATCCTGGCTGGGAAGCCAAGTGCTATATTTTCATGTAAAGGAAGGCAATGGCTAGTGGGAAAGAAATTAGTGACTATGTTAAGAAACCATTTGAGATTCAGACAGAATATAGACAGGAGGTGCTCTGGACCCAATGGCAAATTGCGTCATACGAAGAGCCATGAGAAGAGAAAGTAAAGGCCATAAGAAGAGAAAAGGAGTGAAGCAAGGTACTACATCTGAGGAATGGATCATCAATCTCCATCTAAAAAGAGGTAACTGAAAAGGGGTCAATTTTTATCACTTTTAAATAAACGTAAGGAATTGGATTATTTAAAAATGCAAATAGCCTCCAAAGGGTCCAAGACACTGCAATTAACTCGAGAGACCTGGCCCAACTCTGTACGTCACAACCAAACCCTGTGAGTCATACGTCTTAGTACTAGACCATCAATATCAGGTCACTGTATTATAGCCTTTTCATGTAGCACAGCATGCCTGATGGCACATTACCAGTAAGTTAAGGTGTGTGTGTTTCAGTCTATTCCCGTCAGCAGCCTAAATCAAAGGCAAAATTCTGCACTTCTGTTTAATTTTAGATTTCAAGACCCCAAAAGATGAAGAAAATGAGAGACTAGAACTTCAAAAAGATCTCAAGAAGTTTATCCAATAATAGACCATGCCTAGATGAGAACATGGCATTGGCTAGAGAGGGATCAGAGCCCAAGTGGATCTGTTAAAACATGCACCAGGGTTCACCTTTTGTAGGAAGGTGCCAGACATACATCTGGGCACCAGGAACACTGGGTATGATTCAGGGAAGGCATCAGACCCTCAACTTTATTCAAGTAGTAACTTGAATGTGATGAGGTTCCTTTGCTTTGTCACTCTTCCTCCTTCATATCCAAGGGAGGCAGAGACAATATGAATAACAATTTTTTATCTGGGAGACTATAATAACTACAATCAATCTACGCATGGTTCTCAAATAGCTCTTAACCAGTGGCTGCTCCTATTGTAGTGTCTGACACTTTACAGAACAATGACAATTACAATTAGGTCTTCAAAATGGTCCTTAACCTATTATATCCCAAATCTCAATGTATTTTCAACAGAAGGAAATTCATTTTCAACGGGCATCTCATATTACCAGAGAACATAAAATTAAAGGGAGATTTGTCCAAAGTTCTTTTTCAGTAAAAATCCTAAGCCCGGTAGGAGAGCAAACTTAAGGTTTTGAGGGTGACTGGTTAGTCCATGGTCAATTTCCCCTATCTCAGAAGAGGTCTCTAAGAGGTGGCTGAGCTGGGGGGAAATTCTAAAGATTTGCAGTTCTTCCAGTGAAGCCCTGACAGACAAATATATTTCTTACATAAAGACCAAGAGGATTTTCCCTCCTCCTGTTTTAGGATCAAATTGTTCTTTGTAAAGTGGCTACACTGGGCTTGGTGAAAGGCCCACTCAGTAGGAAATTGACAGACAATCTCAAACCAATGGTTTATTTTTTTCTCCATCACTTTAAAGCATATAATAGGAGTACGGGGACAAAGAGTCAAAGACAAAGGATCAGTTCCTTCAAATAGAAAGGCACACAAAGGTATGTGATAAGTGAAAATTATTTTGAAAATTAACGGGGAGTACGATCAGGGAGGTGAATCATCTGCATATGCACTAATTTGATTTCTGGAAAAACATTAAGAGGTAAAACGACCAGCTAAGCTTACAACTCAGAGGCAGAAACTTGTTTGATATGTACCAAGATTTGATAACCGCGTTCTCAAGGCTCTGGCCTCTCACCACTTCTACTAACTCCCCTTACTCTTATCCCAGTACAACCAAGCTGGCAAAGTGGACAGCAAAAGACCCTGGTCTAAACTCAAAAATGTTTCCCAGAGCGCGCGACTTCCTTCAACAGCAGCAGGTCTAGCTCCATCTCTGAGCTCTGCAGATCCCAGGCTCCATCTAGCTTTTCTAGTCTCCACCCTCCCCCTCCCCTTCGAGACTCCACCTCCCCCGACCCTCTCCTCCAGGCGCGCCTCCCCTCTCCCGGACTTTCACAGCCACTGGGGACATCGTCCTCTGGCTTCCTACCCCACTCCTGCCTGCTGGGCCTCGGCGCCCAGATATCCATTGGCTCAGGCTCCCCTTGCCCCCGGCCGGTCCGGAGCTGCGGCCAGCGGATAGTACGGCCGGCCCAGGTCCGATCCATCCTCGTGACGGTCCCGCCTCACTCACCCTCTGTCACCTCGAGCACCTTAATCTGTTCCTCGGCAGCGGCTCGCACCTCCTGCACTGGGGAGAGGATCCCGGTGAGCGTATCCACTAACGCCTCCTTCAGTCCTTGTGCCACTGGACCGGGCAGCCCAGAGGCCGCACCACCCGCTGCCGCTGCCGCCATCTTTCTTCCTTTCAGCCCGCCAGCCCCGCGGCCGGGACCCGCCACTAGATGACGGCTCCCGCGCGCGGCCAATCCGCGAAGCCGCGCCTGCGCACCAGAGCCGGGCGGGAGCGGGAAGGGGGCGGGGAATGGGTTAAGCCTCCAGAGACAGCGCCTCCTGTCGTATGGACGGAAAGTGCACCTTTTCCCGCAAGAATCATTTCGCATTTATGTGAAAACTGAGGTTAGGGGGATTTTCAAAGTGGAACAGCAAGTTAGCAAACTCACTGGGAACAAACGCCATGATATAGGACTTTAAGTTCATGGATCTTTCAGGTATAAGAGACTTTGTTAGGAGAGAGGAAGTGAAATGGGAATGGGTGTAGATGGCTTTAAGGAGAGAGGTCTGGGTCAGAAATAGTGATTTTTTAAATCAGTCTTTTCCCCCACCCTAAACACTGAAAGAAAAAAAAAAACCGTTGGCTAAAGGGAGCCTCTTCATTTCAGCCTCCAGAATTCAAAGGTGGGGGAAAGAAACTGAAGTGGACTGGACAGTGGGGAGTGGTCACCTGCAAAAGACCCAGTCCCTTGATTTTCCAGCCTAGTTGAGCCCAACTTCAAAATTGTGGAGTGTCTGGCCAGGAGAGGGCACCTGCGTGGGGAAGGACATTTCCTGCAGAGTAAGCACTTGAATGACTTTGAGAATGAATCCTGTTCACTGAGAACCTATACATTTTTTTTTGCCCAGAGAAATTGTGGCTGGACGTTTACGGGATGAGGGAGTGAGAGTAGTTTAACATGGATATCTTAGGGCTGGTTGTGGGAAATGGCTGAAGGAATAGAGATAGTGCTAAATCCTGTGCAAGTGGAGAGGATTATCCAGAGGGGTTAAAAATACAGGGCAGAATGTAAATAAAATACACTTCAAATAAAAAAAAATGCAGGGCGGGCTGCAAGCACGTAGTGGCAGAGGGACAGAATGGCATGTTGGTGGAGTGGGAGGCTCTAGAGCAAGAGGAACAGGTAATTTTTAGCAAGCTATTCAGGTTAAGTAACTTAAAATGGTTTCTAGGAACTCTGACTCTCATTCCCAAGTGGCAGAGGAAACCAGATGGCAATTCCTAGCCTAGTTCTAAGACTACAACTGCTAAATTGGTAGTGATCTGGGGTTGTCATTTCATCTGAGTATTCTTCCTAAAAATTGATTCCTTGCTTTGAGGACAGCTCTAAACACATTTGTCATTTCCCATGTTAGAGGACAGGTGGGTTGTGTTACCACAATTTCATAGGAAAAAGATTGCTTCTTGGACCTTGAAATTCCACAGTAGGGAATAGTAGGACTTCTTTTCCTTCTTTCCTTGTTCCATTAGAGCAGCTTCTTTTTTCCTGGGTTAAATTCACTTTTACCCCTGGAAGAGAACAGGAAAGTCCAGAGGGTGGTAGATTTTCAAACTGTGGAGTGGATGGAGAACTCAAGAGCTCTGAATTTTGGTTTGCTGAAGGATGCTATGTCCACAGTGTGCAAGTAGGGAACCCCCGCTCCCTGCTTTCCCCAACCAAAGGGTTTCAGAGCTCCTGCTTAGGATTGAGGATCAGACATTTCCAGGCAGATGAGGTTTACCCCTTGGTTAAGCAAATGACCACAAGCAGTCTCACCTTGCAGATCAAGGAATGGGCCACAAGATAAATGGAGACAGAAACCAGACAGAGAGGGAACTAGAGAGAACCAGTGGACAATACAGGAGATAACTTTATTGAAACGCAAATGGCATCAAACAGATGAATCTTGCTGGGAGGAGCATGCCTGATGGAACAGAGGGCCCAGAGGAGAGGGGCCTCTGGCAGTGATGGAGGAAGGCCTCTTCAGCTGGCCTGGCATGGATTTAATTTTCAACCAATTTGTTAACTTAAAACAAATTACTGGGGGGGGACAGCTCAGCTCTCTTCATGATTGTTACTGCAACTATATACAACGGTTTGCTTTCCAGATTCAAATTTGCTTTCTCTACATTAGATATAAAAGGGGGTAGACTGAAAGAGAGGGTCAAATGAGAAAAAAACATAAACACATAGACATACACATATCCTGGTTTGGAGCTTTATGTCCAATAAATTAAAAAAAACAAACAAACCCAAACCTGGTGCAAAAATTCTTGTCCACTTTCCACCTGAGGATTGCCATGCATTTGAGAAACACAGAGTCCATCCACATAAACAGTGCTGCCTAAAACAGGATGGGGGTGGGTGGGGAAGGGAAGGAAAGGAATCTAGTAGGGGTTGGAATTCATTTTAAAAAAGGATTGTTCTGTTAAAAAAGACAACACAAAAAACGACAGTAACAAAAGCCATTAAGTGGGAGGCTCTGCACAGCAGTAGCCCAGACACTGGCAGGGATATGGGAGCTCTTGGCTTATTATCCAACATCTTCAGTCTCCGAGGAATGGCAGGGAAGCAGGAAGAGCCCACAGGAGATGACCAAAGGCCTGTCATCAGCCTTTGGGGGGACCGAAGAGGTGACTTTAGTGCAATTTGTTTTACACTTGTCTTCTTCCAGTCTAAGTTCCTCCCCAGATGCTTGGTCCTAGATTTCAAGGGACCTAGTACTAGCACATCACTTTGTCCTTTACCCATAAGCTCCCTGGCAGGGAAAACTGACAAACGAAACAAAAGCAGTTGTCCACAGCTTCATCTACCCCATGGCCCCATCAGCTAGAATCTGTGAATCTGGAAAGATAAGAAGCTCCTCTCAGATTTCTTTTTTCTTTTTTTGTTGTTGAAGGATTTTATTCTGTCACTGTGGCTGAGTCATTCTGTACCCTAGGCCTGGTATGGGGAAGGGAAAGGATGAGCCCAGGGGTTTAGCTGCCCCTGTTCTGCATCTTTCTTGTGCTTCAGTCCCTCCTGTGAGCCAAGCAGAGCACAGAGATGGGGCCTTCTTGGGGGGTACCGGAGTCCCCCAGCAGCCTTGGGGAAGGAGGTTCTGGCCAGGTTTCTCAGACCCAGCAGTGCCCTTTAGAACTCAACTACAGGAGGGGGGATGTTGCTAAGAGGACAAGTTGCCATGGAAATACAAATGAGATTTTTTGACTTTTCTCATCGTATTATATAATCAGGAAAATGCTCAGAGTAGATGCAATCCAGCAGAAGAGCGGTCTGGAAGAGACCTCCAACTGCTTTCTTCTGCTACCGCCCTTTCGTTTCCCAAGGAAAAATTTCAGAGGCAGGAGATAGTTCTCCAAAGATTGTGTTCAACTTGAAGAGATGCCAGCATTCCCCCTCACGTCTGCCCAAAGGCACACGCACCTTTTCTTTCTGTGTTAAATAAAAGGAAAAACAGAAACAAGGAAGCATGGGAAAGATAACTTTGAAATTAATGTAAAGCCCCGAAATGTAACCTTCTTATTTTTTAGGACCTTCTTATTTTTTAGTCCTAAAGCCCCTCAGTGTGGGGACTCTGCTACTTGCTTTTCCCTTAAAAAAAAAAAAAAAAAAAAAAAAAAAAAAGTGACTTTCACACTGAAGCGTGCATCAGAATTACCAAGAGGGTTTGTTAAAACACAAATGGCTGGGCCCTCTCCCTAGTTTCTGATTTAGTAGGTCTGAGATGGGGGCCTGAGAATTTCATTTTTAACAAGTTCCCAGATGTTGCTGCTGCTGCTGCTGCTGGCTGGAAACATAGGTTGAAAAACAGTATTCTAAGAAATGAAAGAGTTTAATCAAGGGACCAAATGTCCACTTACTTCTATGACCACTCTTGTCAATAGAAAATTCTCCGTGACATAATCATTCAGAAAAATAGCCAGAACATCAAACTGGGAGGATCCAGGATACTTAGGTTTAATTTTCAACTCTAATGCTCTCTGTGCACCCTCCATATTTCTACCAGGGTCCTCATCCTCCAGCTTACTCCAGTTTCCCAGTCTCTGGCTGGCAGCGCTTGCCTCCAGGACTGGGCTGAGCACACACCCACACACACACATGGATCCTCAGCAATGGGGAGAGCCCAGCTGGTGGCCCCATATATCCCTGATCAGGTTGGTTGAGGACTCATGAATATATAAAGCTGATTCAAGTATAAAGGGCAGTATCTTCAGGCGTTGGCCTTTGGGAACACAGTGTCCCTAAGACCATTTTATTACTTATGGCCTCCCTAGTGGAGCCATGAACCACTAGTAGCCAGAACTTGCTGGTAGTTCCTCATCATAAAAGTATACCAGCATTGAATTAGTATATCCATTAGTAAACCCTCTGGAAAAACACATTTCATCCCATCAGTGGGGTTGACTTATAGTCTACTTATTAGCATCAGCTTAGCTAAGGTCAAAGAAAAAGAAAAAAAAAGTATGCTGAGGAGTTACATTTGGTGATCTGGATTAATTTAACACTTGAACCCTGTGTTAGACCTGCGATTAGGACAAGAACAGCCTCCTTTCCTAAACACCCTGCAATCAAGAATCCTTAAGAGTCTCCTGTAGGTCTCCTAATGCTGGTTTGTAGGACCAAGTCCCACCCAGTCTGGCAAATTTCACCTTCTAAGCAGGGTTTCTGTATATGGGTGTCCTCACAGGCAATGTTGTGAGGTGTTTGGGAGAAAGATCAGGTTGTTTTCTTCCTACTCTTTTGGAAACCTACAGGAACGAGTTCCCTCCGAGACTGGAAGGTAATGTCCCTCTGAATAGTGTGACCCTCATGGTCAGAGAGCTAGAAGTGGAGACGTGGTGAGATTAGGTCCATTGGGAGTCTTGCAAACCAGGAAAACCAAAGAGCCAGAAATGAAATGAAGAAAAAAAAAATAAAAAACAAAAACCCACCATTTCTTCTGAAATCCTTAAGGAGTATGAATAGATTAGTTAGAAGACTGGTAATTTAAGACTAAAATGTAGCATGCCAATCAATAAGGACTTCATTGTGGGGTCTGTCCACGGACAGCAAATCTTTGTTTCCTGTTAGCCTCTAGCTTCCCAATGGTCAGACTACACGAAAAAGATGTTGGTATAAGGATTCACACAAAGACAGAGATAAGCACCGTAGAGCTGCCACAAAGCATAGATCTTTAAAGAATATTCTGAAGCCTCAGAAGTTGGGAAACAGCAACAGCAAAGTGCTCTTAGAGAGAGAGAGGGAGGGAGAGACACACAAAGACATCAAGTCCTGTATTAGCCTCCAATTACCTAGTATTTTATTTTTAATGCCTAGGCAGGGATTGAGAAACACATACACTGGACAAAATGTGTTGGTCGTCTTCATCCAGAAATGAGAGGGAGTCTGCGTAGGGACTTCTCCTGGAGTCGTGGCTCTCCCCAGAAGTTGATGTTGGGTACTGAACCATGTCGTCTGCTAGCCCACTTTGGTGAGGAATGGAGTTGAGGGTCTGGAGAGGAAGGGGAGAGCACACATCCCAGTCCTACATAGGCTGGGTTCTTCTGAAGGTGCCCGGGGGCTGAGAAGTTAGCTGCGGGACCCGGTTTTCATTTTCGGAGGGATCCCAGTAGTCTCAACTAAGAAGCAGATGCGTAGGTAGGAGAGAATGCTGTGGATTCGCTCTTGCCATTAATTCTAGGGCAGTGAGGGGGAGCTCAGGTTTTCTGCTTCAGAGAAGTCTGGATGAGCACCCCAAGGGGTTATAGCACCATGAGGAGGCTCAACCTTCTGCAGTTGCCATGTAAGCATGATTCCTTGGTGAGACGACACATCCCCATGATGCGGGGCCCAAGTGTGCGACTGTAAACAGGGTCCCAGGCTCCAGAGGGAAAGCTGAGGCTGCAGTGCCACCTCATTAGATGGGAACGCACTTTTTGGAGGAAAGCAACTAGAGACCTGGGCTAAATGCAGCAGTCAACTCAGAGTAGAGGGTGGTGGGTCCCAGAAATAGAGAGTAAAATTCGTAACACGAGAGGCCTCCAGAATCAACCTTCTGAGGATCCAAGTAAAATTCATGGTGGTATCCATGGTTTCTACGGAGCCAAGAATCCCTTTGGAGGTCTGAGGCAGTTGGAATGGAGGAAGGGGTTCCCCTCGTTCCTTTTTCTCAAGTAGCCAGTAACATCCATGATAGAAGGCACTGGCTGGGCAGCACCAGAAAGTAGTGAGTTAAGGGCTCAACCACCCGATCAAGATGGCATTGAAAGTCTGAGCCTTGCCATGGGACTGGAGCTAAGGACAGGGTTCAGAAGAGGCCTCGGTCCAAAGTAGGCCCATCCCGGTCTTCCCTTCCATCCACGTGAGAACACCCAGCTCTGAGGCCTCCTCATTCTGCACAGCAGAGACCTTAAGGCAGTGATATCAGCACCATCCTTGAACAAACAGCCTCTTCCCACCACGGAATTGCATATTTTACAGCTGAGTTGGTTGGGGATCTTCACAGCTCATGGACTTAGCAGCAAAAGCAGTAAAAAGTCTCCAGCATAGAGCGCCCTGTCATCCATGAAAGCAACCAGGCGAAGGCAGAAGCTTTCTTGGGGAGCAACCTGAACCATCTGTTGGACCTAAATGGAAAGATTCTGATATGAAGAGTCAGATGCATGTACTCCTTGGTTGGGTGGGACAGAACAGTCCAGGTGAGTACGCCTGTAGATTCAGATAAGGTCTTGTGCTACATGGGAATCTGAAGAATGCACACTTGGGCCCGGGCTCACCCTGCGTCTTTGATCTGCAGAGCCCTGAAACTTCATCCTCGCCAGGCAGTTCAGGCTGGATCTCATCCCACAGTGGCTTCCAGAAATGCCAGGAAAAGGACGTGTCCACTTGAGATAAGCAAGTTTCCATAGTCCTTCAGGGTCCATCTAATGGATCCCAGATCTTCTGCCCTTCCTGTATTAGACATCTAATCAAAGGCTTCTTTCTAGATGGCACCTTGGGTTTTGGCTACATTTCTTAGATGATCCTGAGGGTCTAGATAAGCAGGGGATGTGTACTTAATGGAGATTAAGATTTCCTACTAGACTGTGAACACAATGGCTCAAGTCTTGCCTTTTTTTTTTTTTTTTTTTAAACCTGGCAACTGGTAGACAGTAAGTACTCAGTGTTTGCTGAGTAAAGGCATATAGACTGCCGGGCCTTCGGGGCAACTTCTGGTGAAGGTGGATCCCTTTAGAAGGCACATCTTTGCCACCAAATCAAATTCCTTGAAACTTACATTCTGATTGTGAGTATTTCCTATGGATGTCCGGTCTCCTAGAAGTGAGTATTTACTTGTCAAGAACAAACAGTAAATGCCAGTTACAGATTTTGGATTCAGTCGAGCAGAGCGGCCACCATCAGAATAGCGCAGTGAGGGGCCCAAAAGGCCACAACACAAAGGAATATTCCCGGGTTCCTGGTTTTCCTCCAGTCCTGTGTGGAGCTCAGAGTAGATCTTCTATCAGCATGAGGGGACACACTCTCAGGCTGGAGGCTGGCAGCTAAGCTCCAGGCAGAACGTGCACTCTCTCAATAGCGAAGTCAAGGTTATTCTACTAACTTTTGTCTGAATCAATGCTTCTGGTCTCCTGTAAGTCCCAAGGATGCCAAAGATAGTGGTATGGCAGGCATCTAGCTAGTGCCAATTAGATGGCATCAGATTCTCCGAAGAAAACCCACTTGGAAAAGCCAAACTAGCCCCAGTAAAAGCAACCCAAGTATTTTGTGGACATGAGAGGAAATGGGGGAAAAAAAAAGAGAAAGAAAGAAAGAAAGAAGGAAAAGGAAAATAAATAGGCAGGTGGGAGGGGGAAAAAGAAACAAAACAAAAAGCAAAAATAAAAAAGAAAGTAGGGTTTATTGACTCTCATGCATGTTAAATTAGAGGGTATAAGACAGAGCTAGCAGTCTTTCTCTGAAGGCTGGAATGCTATTGTTGTGGTTTGGTGACTTCCAAGATAGGCAGCCATCTGGTCGTGGTCCCCTACATCATCCAGGGATGGGTAGCATGCTCTCTACCTTGGCAACTGCTTCCTCTCTCCAGCGTCATCTTTTCTTTTTCTTTCTTTTTTTTTTTTAAATACCTTTTACAGATTGATTTTTTAAACATTTTTTAAACCACATGCTGCTTTTTCTGGGCTCCAGCCAGATCTCTGGGGGAAGAGTTATTGGCAGTGGCGACGGAACTCGGAAGGGTCTGCGAGAAATTCTGGGGAGCTTCCGCCTCCCTTAGATGTCCCCACACAGGGCTGTCTCTCCCAGAGCTGTTCATGAGAATCAGTTAGGAACTGCTGCAGGATTTTCTGATGTCTTCTGAACCCCTCCCCAGAAAGCCTAGGAGTCTGTAATTGAGACACGAAATCAAGGAAAAAAGACCCAGAATCATCTTTTCCCCAAAGTCATGAGAGGAGGCCAGTAAATGTATCTAGGGGACACAAGTTTCCAAGCTCCATCCCACCAGTCCTTACTAGGAAGTTCTCAATCAAGGTGCAGCACCAAGAACCTGCCCTCTTCCTTTCCTCCTCCTCCCCCTCCTGTTCTCTTGGGCCGGAGAACCAGTGCTCTGGAAGAAGAGAGGGGAGAGGAGGAGAGAACGTTGCTGATGCCAGCATTCTGCTGTCTGGGGTGACAGTGACGCTAGACCCTCAAAGCGTGGCCTGGAGGTTTGGGTCCAGGATGGTTTCTCGATCTGGAGACTCAATGTAACTGGCAGCTTCTTGAAGTTTCAGCAGCATGGCCATCTAAAGAGGGGCAAAAGGATGGATTCGTGAGAGTCGGGACTCAGGGTCCTTGCCCACAGAAGGGAAACATAAAGCCATCTAGATCATAGGTCTGGAAGGTTCTCCTTTGGAAGTGATGAAGGGCCCGAGGGTTTATAGGTGGCTCACTGGCTCAAGAAAAGGCAATAAGGGTTACTTCAACCCTGTCTGTAAGCATGGGCACGTGCTGCTGGAGAGTGTCTCGTCTATATGATGTCCAAACAAGGCAGCCTCTGCCTCCAAAGCGTTCACACGCAGGAGAAGACAGAAGGCCTGGACATACCGGTTAATACCAGGAGGGATGTGCGAAGCGGCCGTAAGAACACCTGTGTGTGTCAACTTCTTCCAAATAGATCATAACCGAACAAACTCAGTGTTCTCACGAGCCAGTCCTGCGCCCCCAACACACAGCCTAGTGCTTCGTGTCAGGTCTAAACACTATGGTGCATTCACCTCCTTCCTCCTGCACTCTTTACCTCTCCCGCTCCCATGCTTCTTCAAGACTGTCACCCTCCATTTCAGCTACATACACCTGGCTGGTTCTCTCCCGAATCCGCTCTTCACCCTTCTATATTTACATGCCTGTTAACAGTCTTCCATTTTAATGGCTTTTTTTTTTTTTTTACACAGGTAACACCTGTTTTTAACAAAGTCAAAATTTAAAATGTATTACGACTGAAGTAGAAGAATTTCTTACTTGCCACGTCAAACTGCAAGGTCACAGGAGTGGGGCACGTTACATTTTAACACAAACTGCCAAGTTCTCTTTCAAAAGGCTTTGCTAACAAACACTCCCATCAGCTGAGTGTGAAGTCTGTGCTTCCAGACACACTATGTCTGCCAATGTGAAATGGTTTTCTCCTTGTTTTGATGTTGCATTTCCACGATTATTAGGGAAGTTAAGGATCTTTATATATACATATATATATATATGTATATATATATATATATATTTAGAGATTTTATTTATTTATTTGACAGAGATCACAAGTAGGCAGAGAAGCAGGCAGAGAGAGAAGGGGAAGCAGGCTCTCTGCGGGGCTCAATCCCAGGACCTTCTCAGATCATGACCTGAGCCGAAGGCAGAGGTTTAACCCACTGAGCCACCCAGGGGCCCCTCTTTTTATATTTTTATTGGTTATTTGCCTTCCTCTAGTCAAATGCCTATCCATATCCTTTGTCCATTCTTCCAGTTGGAAATTTTATGGGAAGTCTTATATATTCTAGGTACCAATCCTCTTTTGGTTACAAGCCTTGCAAATATTTGTGCCCAGCTGGTCCCTTGTCTCAGACTACTTTTCACAGTGGTTCGTGAAATCCACTGAACCGAAGCAATCCTCAGGATAATACCAATGTATGGGGAGAGGTAGCGACAGAGTATATATGTGTCCCACTGCTCTCTTTTTTGGTTAATCGTCCTAACTGGGATCTGCCTGAGACGTGGATCTCTACGAGCTTGCATCTTGCTAGCAAGCATTATTATTTAGCTTAGGCTAGGCTGTAGGCCTATGAGCTTCATAACCCAAGATTCTGATGGCTGAGCTCCTCGCTGACCTCATTCTAGTCCTAGCCTTGCTGAAACCCTCAAGCCTCCATCAGGGTATGCATGAAAAGTTCAATTCCAGGGGCACCTGGGTGGCTCAGTCGGTTGAGCATCTGACTCTTGATTTTGGCTCAGGTGATGATCTCGGGATCATGGAATCGAGCTCTGCAGTGGGCTCTGTGCGCAGTGCAGAGCCTACTTGTCCCTCTCCCTCTGCTACTTCCCCAGCTCATGTACACACACACACATGCTCTCTCAAATAAATAAATAAAATCTTAAGGAAAAAAGTTCAGTTCCATAATACTCTTACTTTCACGTTAGAATGGCTTCTACTCACCAGAGGGTCTGAGTCCAGAGAACTTGGGGTGCTGTCTTTGACAGTCCTATCCTCAGGAGGTGAGGCAATGCTATGAGGGCCCACGGTGGGAGGGGGCAGGTGGTACAGCTTCGATTGGTCTTGTTGGGCTGATGGCCAGGGAAGAGTGTCCCGTACCCACTCTACTGGGTCCTCCCAAGCGGCTTTCTGTCCGTGGACCTGGATAGAAGGGGAAATGTGGTTATTGGCAGAGGGATCCACAGATAGAGACTTGCTCATAGTGTCTCCTGATGGCCATATGCATTTCCTCCAATGGAAAGCCTTGAGACTCACCCCCATGAGTTGGGACTCAACTCCTTTGAGTTTCCCCACAAAAGAAGTAAGTTGGTATAAACAGGTAAAACTATTCTGGAGGATAACTTGGCAGGCCGTGTGAAAACTTAACATGTACATGGGGTGCCTGGGTAGCTCGATGGGTTAAGCGTCAGACTCTTGATTTTGGCTCAGGTAATGATCTCAGGGTTGTGAGATAGAGCCCTATGTTGGGCTCTGTACTGGGTGTAGAGCCTGCTTAAGATTCTTGCTCTCCAGACACAGCGCCTCCCCATGCCCCAGGACTGCTGCTGAGACCTCTATGCATCCCACTTAAGGAAATGCCTTTACTCAGGGAGCCTCCCGCTACTCAGTGCAGAAGGAAGAGCTGGTCTCCCCTTGGCCAACGCCAGGAGCCCAGAAATACTGCACCGGGGAGCAGGCGCCCAGGCTGGACCTGCCCCCTCCCTGCAACGTGTGTGTTCAAAAGTGAACAATAAACGTGCATCTCTGAAAGGATGCAGAGAACCGGGGGAAAAAAAAAAAAAAGATTCTCGCTCTCCTTCTGCCCCTTCCCACCACTCCCCTCTCTAAAAACAAAAACAACCCCCAAAACAAAAACAAAAACCATAAAAAACACTTAATATGTACTCGTCTTATGCCCCATAATTTTAGTAGAAAATTCTTCCACTTTAGTAATCATATCATTTTTTTTAACTTTTTTTCTTTTTTCTTTTTAAGTAGGCTCCATGCCCAGCGTGGGGCTTGAACTCATGACTCCAAGATCAAGAGCTGCACACTCTACCAACTGAGCCAGCTGGGCACCCCAGTAATCCTGTCTTTTAAAAGAATTTTGACTCTGTTGAAAACAGATGTTCTCTGTGTAAAAACACTTTGAAGTTGGAAAACTGTTAATAAGAATGCAAACTTTGGGGCACCTGGGTGACTCAGCTGGTTAGGTGTCTGATTTTGGCTCAGGTCATGATCTCAGGGTATTAGGATTGGATCAGGCCTGGGCTGGGCTCCCCACTCAGCCGGGAGTGTGCTTGTCCCTCTGCCCCTCCCCCTGTTTATGCTCTTTCTCTCTCAAATAAATAAATAAATAAATATAATCAAAATTAAATGAAATAATGATTTAGGGCACTCATCTGATAGATAGCATCTCTAGAAACTTATCCCATCATCACAGGATATCTGCTGCAATGACAAATTACTTTTATGGAAAATACATGGCCGATAGGGTCCAGCCACTGCACTGTAGTCCACTAGTGCTGGAATGGACACTAGTGAACGTTATGCCCTAATTCACAGGTTAAAAAAAAAAAACAACTAGGGAGGCTTTAATAAAATGACATCTCTCTTTTGCATAAGTTCTTATTCTAGCTTCTAAAAATCTTTCCACGTATATCATGTCTTCAAAACAACCCAGTGATTCAGGCAGAGCACATTTTATTATCTCCCTTCTTATATATAAGGCTATTAAAAAAAGATTATGTAACTTGGTCAAAGTAACATTTTTAGTAGTAGTTAGTAATTAGCTAAGGCTGTAATAGGGTTTTACTTCATTTTTAGCTCGATGATTTCTCTATCGGCTCTGATTCTTTTTTTTTTTTAAAGATTTATTTTTTATTTTTTATTTTTTTATTTGACAGAGAGAAATCACAAGTAGGCAGAGAGGCAGGCAGAGAGAGAGGAGGAAGCAGGCTCCCCACTGAGCAGAAAGCCCGACTCGGGGCTCGAACCCAGGACCTGGGATCATGACCTGAGCCGAAGGCAGGGGCTTAACCCACTGAGCCACCCAGGTGCCCCTATCGGCTCTGATTCTTTTTTTTTTTTTTTTTAAGATTTTATTTGTTTATTTGACAGAGAGAGATCACAAGTAGACAGAGAGGCAGGCAGAGAGAGAGAGAGAGAGAGAGAGAGAGGGAAGCAGGCTCCCCGCTGAGCAGAGAGCCCGATGTGGAACTCGATCCCAGGTCCCTGAGATCATGACCTGAGCTGAAGGCAGTGGCTTAAGAGAGATTCTTAAGAGAGAGGACTGTGTTTGGCACAGAACCAGAAGGCCCAGGACTGGAGACAGGCCCTAGAGCCCGTGATCCTGTAGCCATTAGCTGAATGGTGGCTGGACACTGGGCCTTACTCGACTTCTTAGCAAAAGACCCTGACAACCCTTAGTAGCCTCATGTCTAACAGGGAAGAGATGTTTCTGCTTTGTTAAGTGGGACAGGCTGACCTTGGAGACTAAGTGGAATCAGAGGGTAGGGCTCACCTTGATCCCGTCCTTTGCTCCTTCCTGTAGGTAGGGAATGATAGAATTGTTCCACAGGTCAATGAACCAGGTCCGGAAGTCCTCAATGCCAATGGGGCAGGACAGAAAGAAGCAAGGGCCTATGGGGAAAGGACGGGGCCAGTAAGATGGCTGAGCACCCAGGTCTCCCCAGTCATTTGTCTCTTTTATTCCTTAATACCAGGCAGAGGGGTCTGATAACCCAAAGAGGAAAGGAAATTTAGAGTGGGGCTGTCCTGGGACCAGTGGGAGTGGCTACCTGCTGCCAGTCTCATCAACAATGCTTCTTCACAAGGTGGATGTGATTTGTGAGGGAGTGAGGGGAAGTTTTCCAATTCCCTCAATACTTTGCTTTCCTTTCCCCATTAATTGTGGGAAAAATGAGGGCGCGGGGTTAGCTTTCTGCTCTTTGAAGAGATTTGCCCAAATCATGGTGCTCACTGTGAGGGGAATGCTTGGTACGTAATTAAGCAGCCCCGGGGCTTGCCACTCCTTTCCACGCTGAAGACTCCAGAAAGAAATAGGAACATCCCACTGGGTGGGAAAGGAGGAGAGGAAAGCCACCTTCTGACCCCAAAGGGGAAGCTGCATCCCCGTACCGATGAGGAAGTCTGAGGTGCTGTGCTTCTCAAGGAAGGTGTGGAGATGGTACCACAGCTTGGGCACCCAGTCGAGCACCCGAAGCAGTTCTTCCTTGTTGGCATTGATGTCGCTGTCCGACTCCACCAGCTTCCTCCTCAGGTAACGAACCAGGAAGCCATTGGCTGGCTCCACGTTGTTGGAGAAGGTCAGCATCCTGCAGACAAGAGTGGGGAGAGGGGTCAGTGTGGCCACTGTCGGTGTCCATCCCCCACCAGTGTGTCCCTCCTGCTAATTCCCACCGGGCTTCTTCTCAAGTAACAGTGGAGCTGACGGAAGTCAGGGCAGCAGCCCTGGGCAGGCAGAGCTGATTCTCAAACCAGGGACCCTCCTCAGATAGCCGTCTGACTGCACTGACCCGGATGAGGGAGGGGGGGGTGTGGGCAGAGAATGTGAGTAACAGCATCTGAGCTGCAGCTCTCTTAGTTTTGTAGTTCTTTCCTCTTCTCGAAGGTTCTCTCCCACCCTTGTAACTGACATGGCACATATCCCTGCTCTCTCTTCCCAGCCCAGAGGCCCTGCCTAGTTCCCCTTCCTGCTGCTGTCTACTGCCCCTCTGGCTGGATCCTGGGATTTAACTAGTTTACAGAACCCTGGATAGGGTTGGAAGGTTTATCCATGGTCCCCGTTCTTACCTGAAGCTCAAGTGCAAGCCGTGATTAGGTGTCATTTTTACAGGCTGATTGGTGGTACCTATGATATAAGGACTGTGGGAAGAAGGAGGAAAAAGGTTTACTTAGACTTAACCCTTGCTTTCCGCTACGTACGCCCAGTACGCCCAGTGGAAAGCTCATGGGTTGGACTGCACTGGGCTCTCCTTCTCCCCACTGTGGGGAGCGGGTCCTGACCCCGGCTCACCCCGGCTCACCATTTGTGGTACTTGCAGGTGAGGGCCCCATTGACCAGCTCACTGATGGAACCCGCTTCACTCAGGTCATCCAGCAGGATCACCAGCGGGACGTCCCCGATTCCTGTTTCCCGGTCTATCTGGTTGGCCAGGTTGGAGAGATACAGTTGCAGATCCTGAAACAAAAGAAGGAAGTGGGTCAGCACTCAGGAGCAGGGAGCACTTGGACCAGCACTTGGGAGGAAGGGTTGTGGGGAAGGTATGCTAGTTCCAGATTCTCCTGGAGGCTTTGGTTCCTGTTCAATGCGTCTGAACATTTGGCTTTAGAACCAGACTACTGTGGACTGATAAATAGTGATCCCAAAGGCTCTAAGGCAACTGTTTCTTGTTTGTTTGTTTTTTAAAGATTTTATATATTTATTTGAGAGAGACAGAGAGAGAGTGAGAGAGAGTATAAGCCAGAGGGAGAGGCAGAAGCAAACTCCCCACTGAACAGGAAGCCCAATTCGGGGCTTGATCTCAGGACCCTGGGATCATGACCTGAGCCAAAGGCAGATACTTAACTGACCCAGGCACCCTAAGGGAACGGTCTTAAGCAGCGGCTCCTAAATCCCTGAAGGATGGGGACCATATCCTATTTCTTAAAGGGATTTTCACTGGGCTGGTACCATGAACCACTCCAACGGATAAGCCTCCCTCTACTGGGGCAACCCCAGAGTGCCAGGGTGTGCTCAAGAAACATCCAGATTTGGCAGGGGACAGCAGAATGTGTCACATGTGGGGCGCCTGGGTGGCTCAGTGGGTCAAAGCCTCTGCCTTCACCTCGTCATGATCCCAGGGTCCTGGAATCGAGCCCCCCATCGGGCTCTCTGCTCAGTGGGGAGCCTGCTTCTCCCTCTCTCTCTGCCTGCCTCTCTGCCTACTTGTGATCTCTGTCTGTCAAATAAATAAATAAAATCTTAAAAAAAAAAAAGAAAAAGGTGTCACATATAATTCTGAGTTCTTCTCCTCCGAAAGCCCAAAGTCAGAGTAATACTGAAAAGAAAGGTAGAGGGAAGAAGTGAACAAAGGGACGGGATTTTCAGGGTCAGCAGAAAGTGAGTTGGAAACGAGAATGTCTTTCAGTCAATGATCAGGATAAGGGAAAGGCATATAGCAGAGGCAAGGGGAAGTGTGGAGAAAGAAGGGAAAGGAAAAGTCTGGAAAGAATCTGGAGGCAGCGGAGGGACTGGAAAAGGGAAATGCAATGGGGAGGGGAGGAAAGGGAACAGAAGGGGCGGAGAGGGGCCTGGGGAAGGCCTTGGGGGAGCTGAGGCCTGAGCCAGGGCTGGCGGGGGTGTCAGGAGGCAGCCACCTTGCAAGACTGCTGGTGCATGTTGAAGGTGCTGACGATGCCCTCGGTGACCTCGCGGCCGGAGCGCTCCACCAAGTACTCAGCCAGCCGGTTGGTCAGGTAGGTCTTGCCCGTGCCGCTGGGGCCCGAGAGGACGAGGCGCCGGTGCTTGAGCAGAAGGCTTATGTAGTGCTGCATCATCGGCTTGGGGACCAGTGTCTCGAACACCAGGCTGTCGACGCACTTCTCCTTCAGACCTGAACCCCCAGCCCCAGAGAGCATGAGCCACGACCGGGGCCCTGAGCATGGCCCTAGGTGCCCACTGGAAGAACTAGGGCCACGTGCCCCGTGGTTCCATAGGAATCCTCTAACTCCTAGTTTTGAAAACATAGATCTTATTTTTAGGGATGCGTTTGGAGTTACAGGTGTGTGGGTGGAGTGAGAAACCCAGGCTTTCTAGAAATTTCCCTGGCAATGAAATGACCCTAGGAACAGAAGTTAGGACTGGGTCTTACTCATCTTTGTAAATCTCACCTTACTTAAGTACAGTGAGCTGCACAGCATAGCTTCTGAGTAAGCCCTTGTTGAATGAATGGGTGATGGACTGTCTGTTGTGCCTCTCCCTCCCTCACCCCATACCGCTGCACCCCAAGAGACAAAGACTGACCTTTGAGGGAGACCGATATGTTGTTGACACCTCGGCGGCAGGGAGGCATGTCTGGAGGCTCCGCGTCCAACACCCGCTTCACGTGGCTGATGCTGTAGCCATGGATGGACTCGGTGCTCAGTCCCAGGGTGGAGGCTGGGTCCATCTTAGAAATGTAGTCCTGATAGAAAAGAAGGGAAAGGATAGAGAGGAACACCAAGGTGATGCAAACCCAGAGGTACAAGCCACAGATTTCAGAGGAAAGAGAAGTCGATGGAGAAACTACGTTTTTCCTACTTAGCATTTCTCTAGGAAGCATCAAAGATCCCCAAGATCCCAATGCCTGGACGGCTCCATGTCCCATGAAAGGATGAACAACCTTTGGGAGGTACATGTATCCCTTTACCTTGAACACTTGGAAAACAGCTTCGTCTAGCATCTTCCAGTCCACTTTTCCACTGACCTTGCTACAGCCCAGGAAGAATTCCTGCTGTTTCAAGTCCTACATGGCCAGGCAGAAAGAAGTGTGTGAGCCTCAGTGAGGTTCCTCCAAGAAAGGGGTGTTGGTCCTAAAAAGCCTTAGTGGTGGGATATTCTGGTTTTGGGGCTGTTCAGAGCCCAGATGTTCTTGGATAAAAATAATAGTGTTGCGAGGCTCCTGGAGGTTCCTTACCCCTTTGATGATGTGCTGGGGGGGCATCCGTACCACCACCCGAAGGGTCACTTCCTCCTTTGGACCACAGGTGCTGATGCCATCCATGGGTGACAGGTCTGTCGGCAATGAAAACAACTATTGGCTTTAGGGGCACCCATAGACTTTCCTGAACCTTCCAGTCACCATCTCTTCCAAATGACTATTGACTACCAAGATGAAACTGAAACTCCAAAACCAAAAAAGCCATTAGAACAATGCTGTGTATTGTGACATGGGGGGTGCACTTGGTTTAGCCACCGTTAACCTCCGTGACCCGAGAGGGGTGTCCCCTGAGCGAGCACAGTGGTGTACCAGGGACCCAAACCCTCTTCCTCCTGCCACCCTTATTTTTCTCCCAAACAGGTACCTGTGTCGGTGAGACTTGGGCTGGAGGAATGGGTGAGGGCAAGGCCCAGGGAGCGGCGAGGGGAGGCTAATGCAGAAGATCCGGGGACCTGCCCTGGAGTGGAGCCCGAGGAGGGGCCTGGGGCGACCTTCAGCCGGTCGTTCTCGGCTTTCAGCAGGTCCACCTCCAGCTGCGGCGAGAACAGACGGGGGCGGGACCGCAGAGTTGGACGAATCCCGGGGCTCGGTCTTCCCTCTGCTCAGCTCTCCGCCCAGATACGCACCTGCATATTGTGCATGGTCTCCCGAAGCTGGTCCAGCTGGTGGGCGGAGTTGAGGGCTTCCAAGCGGATGTCTGTAAGCTTCATCTCCTTCTCCCACAGCTCGGAACGCAGTTCTGACACCTCCTTCTTCTCCGGCTCCTCCTCCTCGTTGCCATGGAACAGCCTAGTGTGGGGGCCCGGGTGAGCGGGGGCCCTGGGAGAAAGTGAGAGTGAAGCCAGGCCGCGTGGGGCAGCTCTAGAGTTACGGGGGCACACGAAGACCCTTGGTCGCTAGTCTCAGAGATAATCAGTGGTGGGAGGGAAGATCTCAGAGGTCCCAGGAGAGACTATAGCGTGGTGTTGTTCATCCAGAGCCAAACTGCCACCCCCAGCCAGTGGCGCATCCTCGTCCCAGGTTGGGTGGCCGGCAGACAGCACTTACTCGGTGACATCTACGCCCACAGAGGAGGAGTTGGAGGACTTGATAGAGGGCGATGCGGTCTCCGTGGAGCCATGCTGTAGTTTAGGGGACGATGGGGCGGAGGAGTCCGGGGTGGCGATCTCCTCAATGTCAGAGTAGGAGGAAGCGGACTTGGGTCCCTTTTTTATGCTGAAGGCTTTGTTGAAGGAACTTCGAAGCTAGAAAAAAGCAGATTCAAGTGGAGAGACGTCAGGGCTCCGCTCTGGGGACTGGGGGAGCACTGGTTTGGGACTTCTGAGACGGAGAGGTATACGGGCAGGGTATTTGCTTGCTGTCATTAAGCCTCCTTCTTAAGGCTTCACTCGATTCATAGAATATGGACAGAAGAGTTGCCTAGAAATTAGGGCTGAGAGAAGGTGAACTGTTCTGGCTAGCCGTTGCTGTAGTCTACGGGAACTTTTTGGGTCTGCTCTCTCCCACAGGGGGAACTATGCCCCTGAGGGGGCAGAGAGAAGCCCCCAGAGGTCACAGGGTGGCCAATCTCTCAATGATTCAATCCCACCTTCTCCAGCAGACCAATGACTGCTCAGTCTAGAGCCTTGCTCACTTTGGGTCTCAGGACCCACCCCAACCATGGCTCATCCGATCAGAATCCATTTACCTATTTACCTACTAACCAGAAACTGGCAAGATGAGTCTGTGGAAATCAACGGAAGGGACTGGTATCAAGTTTTTTTTTTTAGTGTCTCTTATGCTCAGCACATCCCAGAATGGTGAAAATAATCAGACACAAGTGCTTTCTCCTGTTCCCACTCACATGTTCTAGAATAAGGACTATTTCCCAGCATCTCCTCAGAATACTTGGGAGGCTATAATGCGACCGTAGGTTGTTTGACCTGTGGTGATGAGCTCGGGTGTTAGGGCTGTGAGCTAGAGATGCAAACCAAGGTCCTGGCCCGCCCGTTCTCATGCATCCATATAGCATGCACACACACACAGGGACACAGATATGGAACGGCAGCCAGAGACAGAGAGTAAAGGAGGGGTCGAAGGCTGGAGGGAACAAAAGCAATCCAGATCTTTGGGACGGTGAGAGAAAAGAAAGGAAAACTGGAGGGTACTCTTTCCAAGTGTCTCTTCTGGAACACAGGAAGGCTGTTAGGTAAGTGAGGAGAGCTGATGGTGGTGTGTGTTGGGGTGTCTACTAGGCAGGACATAAAGGAGGACCAATCTGGCTGCGATGGGGACAGGAGAAAGAGGGTATGGGTGCAGTTAGCTAGTGTGTGTGTGCAGGGGATAGAGTATCATGGAAGGTGAAAAGTTGACTTGCTGAAAATTGTAGAGTTCCAGTCCAGGCCTGGGACTAGAACTCATGCTTCCTAATTTTCAACCCAGTGGTGTTCTCTGCACTGCTGCCTCACGGAAGGTGGGTGTATATGAGACAGACAGAGAAAGAGAGTGTGTGTGCGCGCACAGCAAGAGATCCTATGACCACAATCTGCCCCAAGCACACATCCTGTAAGATCACAAAGACGCTGAGGGAGAGACAGCAGTGTTCTCTGTGTTGTTCCGGGTTCCCAAGGCACAGCTGTTTGCAGATGTTCACTGGTGTTATGTGGTGAAGGATTCCCTGAGTTCGGGAAACAGTGAATCAAGCAAGATGAAACAGACTCCACTGAGGGGCATTTCAGAACGTTCCTACGTGGTTGTGCACTGTAGAAAGGCAGGGCTTCTCAGATTTGATGATGGCATCCCTGTTTTAAGGAGCATCGCCATGCGTGGCCTTGTACCCAACACATGCTGGGAAAGGCCAACCTAAAGAATCAAGTTTAAATAATTACCCTGGCATTACAGGCCCTTCCTATCTGCGACCGCTCTCCTTAGAGCTCCAGCTACACTGACTTTGTCCCTGCAGAGAGCATCTCCGCACACTCTCCTAGCACAGTCCCGTCTCAGTTTAGCTTTCCTCTCCCTTGTGGGGTCTCCCCGGCCTCCTGTAATTAGTTTCATCTACGAGCTCCTCTAGCACTCACTGGCTGAATTAAGCATTTTGGCACCTCTGGATTGTCATCAGTCTCACAGGTACCATATTGGTTTTTGTCTCCCCAGCAATTCTGCAGGCTTCTGGATGATTCCGATTACAGACTCCACTTTTCACATCCTTCATAACACCTGGAGCAATGCTGGGCTAGGTTAGTGGACCTCAGATGTCTGGTCTGTAATGGAAACTCGGGGTTCACTTTCTGCTTGTCTGAGACTCTACTCTAATCCCTGAAATGTCTTTGGAAACTCCATGGAGGCTCAGAGGGCTTCGGGTTTTTGGGTGGTTTGAGGGTGTCCTGGATTGGATAATAGCCTCTTCTATTTCTGGTTCGTCTCCCTAGAGAGCTAAATCTTCCAGCGAGACCCTAACTGCACTGGTCTCTGGGGACTGTGGTCAAAATACTGTTCGTCCTATGATTCTCTTCCATTTGGGGATTCTAGGGTTTGAAGGAACAACGACAAAAAAAATCAGAAAGCTCATTTTCTGGACAGGAGGAACTCCAAGTGACTGTTTTTTACAACAGGCTGATTTTGTAACAAGGGGAAGACAGGAGGGAATAGATCAGAATTTTGTTTAACTTTTCCATTTGGCCCCCAACCAGACCACTCCTCTGTCCTCATGTGGAGGCAGCCGCGGATGGACCATGCAGTGGAGTGAGTTAGGAACTCTGGGGTGGTTGTTACGGTTAGTTTTATGAGTGGCCACTCTTTCTTCAGGGGGAGGGGGTTGCTCTGGAAATGGGGAAGGTATGGCAAAAGGAAAGAGAAAACAAGGAGAGAGGAACTGGGTCTCTTACCTCATAGACCTGGAAAAAAATAGGGATTTGAAGTCAGCATTTTGAAGGGAAAAAAAAAAAAAAAGCAACACTTAATCACTCATTTCATATAGCTGGGACCCATCTGGGCTATACAAAGGTTTGGGGGCCAGTCTTATTGGAAAGGGGACATAGTAGCAAGAAGTCTCCATTTTGGGATCCTCTCGTTACCACAGGTAGTACAGAGGCTAAAAGTGTTTTAGATCTGTCTATAGAACTTCAGAAAAGGTCATCCAAAGTCAATTTCAGGCCATCGGGAGCCAGCCGTTGTGGGGAGAGGGGATTGGGGAAGGGGGAGGTACTCTCTTTGGACTAGTCAACGGTAATATAATGGTTCCTTCTGAAGTCATATGGAAAGTTCCACAAATACCTCTCCAAAAAATTCCAAGAAACGGCCTGTAGGAGTATCTAGAATGAACGGCTTTGTTCAGAAAAAGAAAGAGAATGGGGAGGGGTGGGCAAGAGGCTTGATAGGACGTTCCCTTCTGGATATTCCTTCTGTTGCCAAATACACTTGACCTAATCCAAGGCATGGGGAGCCCAAGGAAAGCGGGTGTGCACAGGGTTGGAGGGACGGCCTCAGTGCAGGTGGGTTTAGCAGAACTTGCTCTGAGCTGATGCCTGGGGCTTTGTATTCATCCGAAGGCACCCTATCTTGGTTAATTCTGGAAGGAGCTGGTCCCTATGCTGAAGTGGAGGTGACCCACCATGGTTCTACATAGTTCCTGCCCCCCAAACTTTACCTACCCAGCTCTTTTTTTTCT
Organism: Lutra lutra; assembly: GCF_902655055.1. Lineage (NCBI taxonomy): Eukaryota > Metazoa > Chordata > Mammalia > Carnivora > Mustelidae > Lutra > Lutra lutra. The sequence goes on along the minus strand of NC_062292.1, from coordinate 41,271,519 downwards.
TCTTTTTTGCATCAGCATCCTTGCTGCTTCCAATGCTGGAATGGCTGGTGATGCTGTTGAGGCTTGAGATGCTGTCCGAAGAATTCTGTCTCTTGATCCGGAGTTCTAGGGGCCAAGTACAAGTGGGAAGAACACACACAGGGTAGATTTGAAGAAGACGTGGGACTTAGGGCCGGTGTAGCTGCAGAAGGCGGAGCAGAAGGGCACCAACAACTCCTCCGTCCACATTATTCATTTTCTGGATCATTCTTTCAACATTTATTGAGGGCCAATCACGTTTCAACATTAAAAAAATGGTAACAGTAAAAAAATAAGAAATGACTGCTGTTCTCAAGAAGCTTCCAGTCTAACAGGATAAACAGCAGTATACAAACTAATGAACTCAGCCTGAATAGGTCTGAGAAGGGCTTAATGAGAGCTGACTCTGAATACTTTGATGGAGACATCAACCTATCATTTTTTTTTAAAGTAAACTCTACCCCCAGTGTGGGACTCATCACCCCCTAGATCACGAGCTGCACACTCCACCAACTGAGCCAGCCAGGCACCCCTCAAGCTACCATTTTTCATTATTTTCCCCAGCAATACTTGGGTGCCTGGTACTCTAAGGCCAAGTATAACTAGCCATGTGTCCTGCATTTAACCTGAATGAGCTTTTATTGTCTCATCTGACAGGTCAAATATCTTTTCAGCACCCTGAGAAGGTTTGGAATGGTACAAAAGATGATCCAGTTTTCCAGCATAGGGAAGGAAAGAATTAACCAGGGAGGAGATGTTTCAGTCTTGAAAGAACAGATAGGACGATCTGGGCTAAAGGAAAAGTACATGCAAAGGCCCTGTGCAGGGCTCTGGCTCTGCTTTGGGGAACTTCGGGCAGACTGGAATGGGAGAAGTACAAGGAGCATACCCCAAGAGGTGAGGGTGAGAGTGGAGGGTAGGCTCAAGCCAGATCAGGAGAGCCCTGAAAGCCTTTTAAAGGAAATCTGCGTTTGTGCCGTAGGTAATGAGCAGGAGCAGTAAGATTCTGGAGCAAAGGCGGACTATAATCAGATTTTTAAAAAAAGATTTTATTTATTTATTTGACAGAGAGATTGGGAAAGAGCACAAGTAGGCAGAGAGGCAGGCAGAGGGGAGAGAGAGAAGCAGGCTCTCCACTGAGCAGGGAGCTGGATGTGGGACTGGATCCCATGACCCTGGAATCATGACCTGAGCCGAAGATAGACGCCTAACCGACTGAGCCATCCAGGTGCCCCAGATTTTTTTTTTTCTTTTTTGAGAGAGAGAGAGAGAGCGAGAGCAAGCAGTGAGGGGAAGGGCAGAGGGAGAGGGAGAGAGAGAAAATCCTCAGGCAGGATCCCCACTGGGTGCAAAGCCCAACTCAGGATACGATCCCAGGACCCTGAGATCATGACCTGAGCTGAAATCAAGAGTTGGATGCTTAACCGACTGAGAAAACCCAGGCGCCCCAATATAAAATCAGATTTATAAAACCTTTTAATTTTGAAATAATTACAGACTCACATAAAGTTACAAAGAAATATACAGGGAAGTCCTGTGTACCTTTCGGCTAGTCTCCTCCAATATCAGCGTCTTGCCTAATTGTAGGACAAAGTCAGAAGATTGCTTTTTTCATAGAGCTTACTGTGTTAACATGCAGAAAGAGGAAGTGGAGGGAAACCAGATTTAGAGGTAGGGGACCAGTGAGGTGGCTATTTGCCATTGTCCTCCTAGAAACAAGAGCTGTTCAGTGAAGATATGGGTAGCTCCTGGTTATTGTCTCATTCTCTCCATGACCAAGAAGGCATTGTTAAACTCTAATCTTCCTTTCATATTGCTGGGAAAACCAGAACACCAACGCTCACAAAGCACATGGACAACACTTCGTTCAAAGATTATCAAACCAAGTTTATAATACTATAGAGTAATTCCAGTTATTTTAAAGGTGTGGGGCACCTGGGTGGCTCAGTGGGTTAAGCCTCTGCCTTTGGCTCAGGTCATGATTCCAGGGTCCTGGGATCGAGCCCCGCATGGGGCTCTCTCCTCGGCGGGGAGCCTGCTTCCCCACCTCTCTCTGCCTGCCTCTCTGCCTACTTGTGATCTCTCTCTGTGTGTGTCAAATAAATAAATAAAATCTTTAAAAAAAAAAAAGGTGTGGAAAACTCTCAGGAGAACATGCTGTTTGAAGTAAAGAAATTTCCATTTGTATAAAACACACACACACACACACATATATTTTACATGTAGAAAATTATTTTTGGGAAGATTCACAAGAAACTATTAACAGCAGTTCTCTCTGGGGAGTGAGATTTCCGGGGGGGTGGCGTTCAGGGAGAGGGATTTTTATATTTTACCAGTACCCTTTTGTATAGTTTACACATCAGGGGCTGACACACTGTCACTGTAAAGGGCCAGACAGTAAATATTTCAGGCTTTGCAGCCACATGGTCTCTGTTATACCTAGTCAGCAATGCTGCTGTTGCATTAAAGCAGCCATAAATAATAAGTAAATAATGAGTATGACTGTGCTCTAGTAAAACCTTATTTAAAAAAATAGAGGGTGAGGACCACTTGGATGGCTCAGTTTGGTTAAGCTTCTGACTCTTGATTTCAGTTCAGGTCATGATCTCAGGGTCATGAGATCAAGCCCTGCATCTGGATCTGCATTCAGCGCAGAGTCTGCTTGTGACTTTCTCTCCACCTCTGCCCCTCCCCCACCTCTATCTCTCTTTCTCTCTCCAATAAATAAATAAACCTTTAAAAAACAAAACAAAACAGGTAGTGAGGCAGATTTGGCCAATAGGCCATGGCTTATTAACCCCTAATTTACATTTTCCTCAGAATATGTATTGCTTTTATTATTTATTTATTTATTTATTTTTCAAGATTTTATTTATTTATTTGACAGTCAGAGATCACAAGTAGGCAGAGAGGCAGGCAGAGAGAGAGGGGGAAGCAGACTCCCTGCTGAGCAGAGAGCCCGATGCGGGGCTCCATCCCACGACCCTGGGATCATGACCTGAGACGAAGGCAGAGGCCTCAACCCACCGAGCCACCCAGGCGCCCCTAAAAAATATGTTATATACTACTTTTAGAAGCAAAGGATGTTCTAGAATCAAATAATTTTCAGAAAGTTAGGAACTCTTTTGTGCACTTTTAATTTTGTGCTACATACATTTACCACCTTTTCACAAATAAAATAAGGGTAGGTATCATGACTTTGAGCATTAGCTTGTTGAATGGTCCTAGAAATCCTCCTAACCAAGTTGAGTCTAGGTCACCCTGAACTGAGGAAAACATGCAAACTCATCACAAAAGACAGAATTCATTTATTCACTTAACAAATCCATATCTAAAGAGTAAGATGCACTTGGGAAATCAGAAATAGCTTAATATTCCAGATTTATCACTTATGAGCTGTGTTTTTCCAAGGGACTTCTTTTCCCTCTTATTCTCAACTATAAAATGTACTTTATAGGGCTATTACCTGGATAAATTAATCAATACAAGTACAATCCTTAGAAAAGTACCTAGCATATGCAAAGTGCTCAGTAAGTAAGTTTTTTACTAGTGCCATGGCTGGGATACAGGGTGCAAGAGAGGGGTAGAAGATGAAGCTGGCGAGAAATGTTTGTTTTGGATCAGGAAAAGGATAGGATGCCATACTAATGGGTTTGGAGCATAGTCTCTTTCCCTTTAACTTGTTCTTCTGAAATGTTTCAAGCACACAGAAATACTTAAAAGCATAGTACAATGGACACCCGTATGCCCCTCCACCTAATTTAACAGTTGTTAATATTTTGTTCCATTTACACTTGTGCATGCTCTTTCTTCCCCTACAAACAAGTGCGCACACACACGTACAGATATTTTCTTGAGTAATCTGAAAAGAGGTGGCAGGCAACATGACACTTTGCCACTAAGTGCTTCAGATGCATCTTCTAAGAATAAGGACATTATCCCACATCATCATCATCACACCTAAAAAACTAACAGTAGTTCTTTTAAATTAGTATCTAGTCCATACTGAAGTTGGAATTATTTCTGATCTCAACTGACATGATTGGATGACACTGGTGCGGGGTGGGGATGGGGGCTCATGAAAGAAGGACTGTAGCCATGCAAGACTAGTTAGGAGATTATTGTAATAATCCAGAAGAAGAGTGATGAAAACCAGAGCCAGGGTAATGACAAGGCAGAGGAGAGAGAGAGAACTGAGTATGTATCTATCTGCATGAATTATATATATAACTCAATGGTTTTATATGGTGAACCAGTGAGACATAAAAGATGACTTTTGTATTAGTGGGTTGGGTGACCAGGCAGATGGTAATACCTGAAATGGGTCAAACTGCAGAAGGGAAAGTGTTGGTTTGTGTATATTTGTAAGGGAGGTGGAGGGAGTGCCTTTTAATGGTGGACATGTTGAGTTAGGGACACCTATCAGGTGATCTAAGTGGGAATGTCCAAAAGTATTTGGAAATAGACGTACAATATTCAGGACAGGGGTACATGTTAAGAAGACAGAGATACACATTTAGAGGAGGTTGAAAAATTTGCTGAGCTAGTAAATAAACTCAGCAAGTTTGCAGGATACAAAATCAATATATTAAAAAAACCTATTGTATGTCCATATACCAGTAATGAATAATCTGAAAAGGAAATTAAGAAAAACAGTTCTATTTACAATAGTATCAAAAACAAATTTAACAAAAGAAATGTAAGACTTAGATACTGAAAACAGCCAAATACCACTGAAAGAAATTAAAGAATAAATAAATGGAAAGGCATGCCACTCTTTGCCTTCTATCTTATAAAAGACCTTGACCCAGGGGTGCCTGGGTGGCTCAGTCAGTTAAGCACCTGACTTTTGATTTTGGCTCAGGTCATGCATGATCTCAAGGTTGTGGCGTCGAGCCGCGTTGGGCTCCAGGCTGAACGTGGAAACTGCTTAAGATTCTCTCTTTCCCTCTCCCTCTCCCACTGCCCCTCCCTTCGTCCCTCTCTCTCTTTCTCTCTCTCTCACTCTTCAAAAACAAACAAAAAAGCTGTGGCCGGAGCTTTGGGAGCCCAGTCCCTGAAGACGAAGTGGAAGGAAGAAATGGGTTCTGTGGAGCAGTCAGAGGTGGTAGGACAAGGCCAAGATGGGAATGATGACTCAGAAGCTATGGGGAGAATTTAAAGAAGAAAAGGAGAACTTAACAGGGCCAAATCTTAGAAATCTTGGGATATTATCTATGTGACTGTGTGTGTGTGTGTGTGAGAGAGAGAGAGAGAGAGAGAGAGAGAGAGAGGTTATTTTGAGCCCCTATCAAATGCCTGGCACCATGGTGAATGCTCACATAACTCTTCTGATCTGACCCCACAAACTTCTGGTTAGGTATCATGTCTATTTCACATAAGCCAAGTAAACTAAGTACTAACAATTACTAGTTATGTTTTGGAAAAATGGGGGTCCCTGGTGATTTCAGTGAAAGCAGTTTTGGTAGGGTGACAGCAGTGGAAGCAAATTATGGTGGGGTTAGGGGGGTAAGGGAAGTGGAAGGTAAGTTTGTGAAGGAAGGAAAGAGATAAGATTATAATTAGAAAGAGTAGTGGAGGGACGCCTGGGTGGCTCAGTCAGTTAAACATCTGCCCTTCTGCTCAGGTCATGATTCCAGAGTCCTGGGATCAAGTCACACATCGGCATCCACGCCATCAGCCTTTGCCTCTCTGTCTCTCTACCTCTCATGAATAAATAAATAAATTCTTAAAAAAAAAAAAAAAGGATGTGGTACATCTTTTGTCGTCTTTAAAGATAGAAGAGGCTTTAGCAGCATTATAAGGAAAAGGGAAGGAGTGAATGGAGGGTAAGAGATCAAAGATGTAGGGTGTGTGTGTGTGTGTGTGTGTGTGTACATGCACACGGGATGGGTATCAACGCCAGAGGGAGCATCCCAAAGCATTAGATAAGGGAGCCCTCTTGGCCAGAAAGGACAGTCCCTTTCAACAAAATGGGAGAAAAGTAAGTAAGGATCAGATGAATATAGATTGATGGGAGTGTAGAAGTCAATGGAGTTCTTACTTGAAAATGTTTATTTGTTTTTGCTTTTTTAAAGATTTTTATTTATTTATTTAACAGAACAAGAGAGCACAAGCAGGCAGAGCAGCAGAGGGAAAGGGAGAAGCAGGCTCCCCACTGAACAGGGAGCCCAATGTGGGGCTCAATCCCAGGACCCTGAGACCATGACCTGAGCCTAAGGCAGAGGCCCAACCCACCAGGCCCCACAAAACCTCCGTGATCTTCACCTCATTTGAAGAGTGGACTGCACCCCCTTGGAGAACTGACATAAGGATTAAATAACTATGATTATAGGTGTATGTGTGTGTAAAAATGTAAAGTGCTAATTTTTTAGACTATTTTGTAGAGCAGTTTTAGGTTCTCAGCCAAAATTCAAAGGAAGGTACAAAGGGTTCCCATATCCTCCTGTCACCTCTACATGCACAGCGTCCCCCACTATCAGCACACCCCCTAGAGGGGAGCAAGTTACAACTGATGACTCTGCGCCGACACCCCATTATCAGCTAGAGCCCATAGCTGACATTCGGGTTCGCTCTTGGTGTTATAGACATCCTATGGCTTTGAACAAATGTGTAATAACAGGTACTTACCATCATAGTATCATACAGGGTACTTTCACTGCCCTAAAAATCCTCTGTTCTCTGCTTACTCACCCTCCCCACACCACCCCACTCAGCAATCACTGATCCTTTTAGGGTCTCCATAGTTCGTCTTTTCTAGGATGTCATACAGTTAAAATCAGACAACACGTGGCCTTTTCTCATTGGCTTTTTCCACTTAGTAATGTACATTTGAGACTGCTCGCTATCTTTTCCCAACTTGATAGCTCATTTCTTTTTAATGCTGAGTAATATTTCATCGACTGGCCATAGTACAGTTCCTTGCTCCAATCACCTACTGAAGGATATCTCTCGGTTGCTCCCAAGTTTTGGCAATGATGAAGGAAACTGCTATAGACATTCAGGTTTTTCTGAAGACATGGAATTTTAACTCCTCTGGGTAAATACCAAGGAGTGCGACTGCTGGATCAAATGGTAAGAATACCTCTAGTTTTTTTAAGAATAATGTGCTGTTTTAGTGATAGTTTTTGACAGCTCTTGGGCTTTGCCCTCAAGGTTTAAGAGAGGACCCATAGGGATGACAGGTCTGCTCTACTCTCCCTCATCCCCAGGATGGTGGGGTCATGTCCCTGGCCCTGACCAGTCCAGAGCATCACACTGAAGGGCATCAAAGGGCCCTCACCTTCTAAAAATCCGGAATACTGTAGGCACAGATAAAAATCTCCAATAACCCCATTTCCATTCTCCTTCGATCTGTGGCTGGATAGCTTACCTTTGGGTGTGGTTTCTGAGGCATTAAGGGCTCCCTGAATGACGGCCTGTGCTTCAGAGTTCTTCTTCTTCAGAAAGTCTATTGTTTCTCGTAAATCCAGCAGCTCAGTGTCCTAAGAGAGACATGACAATAGTGTCATTAGCTGGCACTGGGAGCACCAACTCTGTGCTAGGCAGTGGGCTAGGCACTGGAATTCTTCCAGATTTGATAGACAAGGCAGGGAATTCTCTGAGGGGAGGATTCAGGGTGACGGGAGGGAAGGGAAAAACCCACGCTCAGGAGAGAGTAGGGGAGGCGAGCCCAGGTCTGTGCGGGAGAACTCCCAGCTCTCGTACCTTCTCCTCTGCTGTCTCCGCCAGGTGTCGGAGGCGGGATGTCATATTCACCAGGCTCTGCTCGAAAGCTGCCACTAGATTAGCCTGAAATAAACACGGAAGGAGGTTCCTAAGTTGCCTGACACTTCGGGAAAAGAAAAGACTGTTATGGGAAGTAGTTTCGCTGGTTTTCTGTGTCTGGGCACTCACCAATGCCAACAACTCTCTTGGTGATTTTTGAATATTGATCTCCCTGACCAGAAAAGGTGGAATCAAACACCTTTCTGGCCTGAGATTTTCTGGCAGGGACCAACTTTGTGAATGAGGAAGTGGTATAGGCAGCATTAGGGTGGTGGGGGGGGGGCGGGGGCGGGCAGGCTTCTGGAGGCTCTTGGACATTTGGGATTCGGCACCTATCATTACCAGAGGTGGGACTGTCCCTCTGCTCTTCAGGAGGGGCATAACCTCTGGGTCATTCCTATTGTCTTGATTTAATTCCTGCATTGTGTGGAGGGCTGGCCCCCAGGGGTCCAAATCACCTCCCACTAGAAACCATTTGGTGATTCTTTTCACCTCTGCTCTCAAGCAGCCTCCATTCTCAACTCCATCCCGCTTCTCCCAGGTCCTTGTTTCTCACGGCTGCCTTTGCCGGGCTAGAGAGAAATAGCTTAGGAAAACTTCAGGGGCCTTCCAAAATTTGGCCACTAGAGGTCCCGTGTGTTTCATGAGGAGGAGGCTGGCCAGGGAGGGTGGAGCTGAGGCGGCTGGGAGCAGGGCTAGCCCGCTAAGCTGTTCACCTGGCAGCAAGACGTATAGGAAAGGTGAAGGGAATGGGGCTAGAAAGGGGAACACGAGGGGCAGCAGAAACAGCCATCACTGGAGGATATATGGGCAAGTCAGTGGCCCTAGTGAGAAGTGACAGGTATATTTTGGGCAGATCTTTCATCCAGAGCTCGAGGATGTAGGTCTGCGACACTTGTCACTGCTTCCTGTGGGCCAGTGATTCTCTCTTCCTGTTGGCCAACTCTAGTCTCAGCCTCTGCCTTTGCAACATACCTGGAGGCTACCTTCATTTGATAGTGGCTGGTGGCAACCCGTCTGGGTCACTATGAACTGCCTCGTCCACTTGCAAGCACGCGAACCTGTCAAGGCCTGGGCTCTCCTCTGCAGACCTAGGTCATGACCCTGAGCCGCTGACTTTCACCTGCTGTACATGGAGCTCCTGTTTTCTTGGCCTCAGGGTGTCTCTTGTTCACTTCTCTATATCCCTGCCTAAATCTGTAACAGCCCAGAGTCCCTGAACATCTCCTCGTGAGGGATTCCAACAACAGTTGGCTTCCCTCCTCACTGGGGGCTCCCTCTGCTCCTGAAGGGCATTCCTCACTTTTGCTACCCATCCTCTCCCTCCTCTGAGCCTTCCCTAACCCTCAGCCTCACCAGAGGGCCTGCAGGACCTCAGGGCTGAGCAGCGGCGCCAGAGATAGGCTGGCACTTGGGAAAGGTGAAATGGCTTGCGGTCTCTCCCTGTCTGGGATGTGCCCTCCGCTTCGGGAGCTGGGAAGTTCCACGGAACATGAAAAAAGCTCCGTCAGCAATCAGGGGATCCCAGAGAGTTCTGGCATCACATCTCCTGCTTGAGGGCCAGGCTCCGACCCCCAGCAGGATCTGCCTCTAACATTCAGAACCCATCGTGTCTGGGTGTTTGGTTTGTTCTCTCTTAGCCAAAGGGAACTTCCTGTTTGAAGAAAAATCACCGTCTAAATTCATTTTCTTGGCTCTCGCCCAGCCTTGACAGCATGATGGCTGACAGATCCAGTGTCGGTGAATCAGACACACTAATGTTCTCTGCCTCCCTGGCGCCTCTCCCCTCCCTCCCACTGCATCTCCCAGATGTGAATTTCCTGGGGTGTGCAGGACGTGACCCAGGCCACCAGCCGTGGTGGGTGGGGCACAAGGGAGGGGAGATAGAGTTCTTGCTTATGTTGTAACTTTTATGGGTCCCCAAGAGTGGAAGACGGTGCGTGACATGGGCTTCCAACAAACCAGTGAGTGTGCAGCTTATGAGTGGAGGGTTTGGGCAAAGAGAAATAGAGAGAATGGTCAGCGTGGCGGTGAGGGAACTGCTGTTGAAACAGAACGGAAACATGCGAAATCTTGGTGGAGAGTCTTCTACCTGATCCCAATGAAGACCCCTGGGCCTGACAGCTGGGTCCCCCGGAGAGGAAGGGATGAGAAAAAAAACCCCAAAACTCCTGCGGAAACTGCGGACATGGTTACTTTTGTGTGCACACTTGGAAGGCTCCTGCAAATCCGGCTCAGCTGTTGTTTACAGCTTTGGGGGAAAATGGTTCTTATGTTCTCTGTTTGCAACTTGGTCACAGGGGAGAAACTACCACAGCCCAGTGAGGGGAGGCGGCCTCATTTCCCCCCATCTCACAGGGTCGAAAGACCAAGGCCCACAGAAAGAAAGAAACTCATTCTACTGGGATGGACCGAGGGCAGGCTGAGGGCAGAAACAAAGAATTCTGGCTCCCAACCTAAAGTTCAGGTAATTTCTGCCACCTGCCCAAGGAGACAGCTAAGCAAAGGAAGTTGTGAGTGAGGCAGCTGGACTGGAATGAGAGTGTGTTTCTAAGCTGTGTCATGCTTGCCAGGTAGAACGGTAATAGCTAGTTCTGTGCCTGTCCAGTTATGTGGCCTGAACAAAGACAGAAACATACCCCAGGGCAGCAGCAGACAGTTCTGACGGTTCTCTAATACGTGACTACTTGTGTCCATGGCCAATGGAAAGGTTGTTCCCACCTCCAAGCAGAACCACTGATAATCCTCGTCCCTTTCTCTAGGGAATTCAAAGACCACGGGGCATGAACTCATCCACACCTATTAATTTGGGTGGGGGCAAAAGCATTTCTCTATAAATATCAAGACTCAGAGAAGGCCAATCCCCCATTCCGCTGTCATAAAGCCACGAACAGGACCCGCTCCCTTGGAATCTAAGCCCAGCGGATACCTTATGAGAGAATTCTCCTCCTCTGGCTGAACTTATCTGACTTAGGGCCAAAAAGTAACTGCCTAGGTCTTCCCCTACTTTATGGCACTCACATTGGCGGAAAGTTGAGACGTCAGGGTGGCCACTTTTTCCTGGGATGATTCCAGTTCCCTACGAAGCTTCCGGATTTGCTGCAGAGGGGAGAGAAATACAAACTTATGGCAGCAGCAGAAGTAGGAGATCTGGAAGCAGAATGGGGCGCAGTGGTGTTAACAAGCAGAGACAAAGGCTTCGCACCCTACCTCGGATTGCATCCTCTCCTCAGCCTGAAGAAGGAGCACAGAAGGAGAGAAAGAGAGAAGGAGGTAGTTACTACGGAGGTGAGGAAGCCAGGCCCCAGTGGCAGGGCGGGGAACTTGAAGAAGCGTGACTCAGAGGTACAGAGAGCCCGAAACTCAGTGTCTTGGCCCTGGCCCCTCACAGGATGCGCTGAGACCCTATCCTTCGGTTCCAATAAAAGATTTCTCTGGGGCGCCTGGGTGGCTCAGTGGGTTAAGCCGCTGCCTTCGGCTCAGGTCATGATCTCAGGGTCCTGGGATCGAGTCCCGCATCGGGCTCTCTGCTCAGCGGGGAGCCTGCTTCCCTCTCTCTCTCTCTGCCTGCCTGTCTACTTGTGATCTCTCTCTGTCAAATAAATAAAATCTTTAAAAAAAAAAAAAAAAAAAAAAAAGATTTCTCTGGAGCTCGTCTCCAGCCAACTTTGGCATTGCCAAGAAGGCTAGGAAATGAAACTCTGGTTGATCTGAAGATGAATCCTTACTGCCACTAACTTGAAAGAATAAAGAATTAGGGGCAAAACAAATCTGAGAACAGAGTTACACCTAATGGCCAAACACAGCATGCCCAGTCCCCTGCAGGGAACACTTGGTAAATTCTGTATGCTGTTAGCATGCTGGAGTCCTGTACACCTGAAAGTTCCCAGCCCGCCTTGCCCTGAATGCTTCCCACTTCCCCTGGCACAGAATGGGTTCTATCACAAGGGGACTATCGCTTTTTCAAAGGAGGGGAACCAATGACACCAGAGATTGCTCAGGAATCGGTGGTGAGGCCAAAAAGACCACTGAGGAACTGATGCACTCAACCCAGTGCTCCAAGGTCTAGGCGCCTTCCCCCGTCCCCACCCCAGATCCACAAGGCCTAACAAACAGGTAGCAGTCCCCCTCCCCCACCCAGTTCCCCAACCAACCCAGGTTCTGGGGAGAAGGGCAACAGTATGTGAGAGGGGATGAGGGAGGAAGAGAAGTAGTGCTCTTACTGAGGAGTAAGTGGAGGAGGCACTGGAGGCCAGGGACAGCACTGAGCCATGAACTGAAAGAGAAGCAGAACACAGAGTTAACAGAGGGTTCCAGGGACAAGGGGTTCCTGGGCAGAGCCCGAAGGCAGGAGTTTGGATTCAGATTCTGGAGGGCATCTGGAGCCAACAGGAAGAACACCACAGGGGGACCCAAATGGCGTCATGACAGCCCCGAGCAGGCAGGTGTCTGCTGACGAGGCAAGGTCCTGAGCAGAGCTAGCCTCCTCCTTCAGTCTATATTCTCAGGCAGCCTGGGGATGGCGGGACCTCGCTCAGCCTGCTCCTGCTCCGCGGGGCACGAGGGTTCAGGGAGAGGGAAAGGAGATGATCGTGGACAGGCATCATCTTCTCTTCCCAGGCAGGAAAGTACTTAAGCTGCGGAAGAGGGGAGTTTCTCGTCAGAGCGGCTCGGAACAAATCCTGCCATTCGGCCTGCGCGTCCTCTTCTCGGCTCTGGGGATCATGCGGATGGCCATCGGCCTGAAGTGTAAAACCCTCCTTCTGACGCTTCACTAGCCCGACTGACAGAACCACAGCGCCCCTGCAAGGTGGCCTCCAGGCGCGGTGGCCTGAAAACACCAGCGGGAAGTCGGCTCTCCGGTGAAGCCTGGTCTTCCAGGCTCTGGCCCTTAACACCCACATCACCACAAACAACCACAGGGCCCTCCCTGAAGCTAACCCTTGGAACATTCTTGCAAGAGGAATGAGATGCCTAATTCTTTCCTGGGTTTTAAGAGCCACCCTACATCCCTGGATCTTTTCACATTTGCTGAAAGACTGTGGGGAGGAGAGGCTGCTGCTGGAAAGATGGGGAGGAGCTACAGTTCTGGGAGCACTCGGAGGGGTTCCATGTAACCCTTCCATGCTCCATTTCCCTCCCCCGGCCCCGATGGCAGGTGCTCCAGCCCAAAGCCCCAGTGCCAGACGGTGCCACCCAAAGGTTTCTGGGCCCCCAGACCCTTCAAAGGGATGGGAAGAAAGAGCTGAAATGGCCCCGACTCGATGTTCTGTGAATCATATACGTGTGTGTGGTGGTGGTGGCGGGGGTGGTGGCGGGTGAGGGGACCCAGCAGAGCTGGAATGAGCGTGAACCGCGCTGGCATGAAGTCTCACCATCGTCCGTGGGGTCTCGGAAGGATCCTGACCGAATCATCCCCTTGGGTCTCTCGGCCAGGGACAGGGTGCTCCCCATTTGGGAGCCGCTGTACAGCTCGAAGGCCGCCTCGTGGGTGGGGATGCTGTTGGAGCGGGTGATTCTTGGCGTGGTGGCCGCAGTGGGACTCACTGGAAGGACAGAGGGGAGGGGGACAGGAGAGGCAGGGGGAGGGCAGGAGAAGAGGCAGGGTCATCAGCTCTCTGGGTCCCTTGGGGAATGGAGCACCAGGAGCATGGGAGGCAAATGGTCAGGGGTGGGGGCAGGAGAGGAAGGGGTGGGGGTGGGGGGAGTGTGCAGGCAGCTGCTGGTTAGGAGTGGGGTCTCTCCCGGGGAGATCGAGCCCTAATGGAGAAGGACCCTGCTGTGGGGAATAAAGGGGTAACAGCGTTTCCTATTTTAAAAGACCTTCCCTCAGCCCTGCCTGCCCGGGAACTGTCGCTTTTGAAGGTCAGGCTGGGGGAGCCTCGAAGCTTTTCTAAAACCTTCACATCACTTGCATGTGCCAATGGAATGGGATGTTGTGGTTCCGTAGAATACAACCGGCAGCCTGGGAGGACTAAGAATTCAGACCAAGACTCAGATCTAAATGATGACAAAGAGGCAGCTAGAGAAGGAGGCCAGGCTATGGGCTCTGATGGGCTCAGCACTGCGGGAGGGACTGAGGCTCTCCCCACCAGCAGTGTCATTCTAGTCCACTGGCCGGTTCTGACGCAGCAAGAAAACACACCTTCCTGCCCAGCGTTCCCTGGCTGGAAGGTCAGATGGGTGGAGCAGGTGACAGTGTCAGGTGTGGTTCCTAGAATCTGCTTTGACCCTGGGCTCTGCTGAATCCGGGCTGACCCTGCTCCCCTTCGCCCCTCCCCCTGCTGGGGTTACAGCCTCCCTGGGTTCACACCCACAGCTCCCCTTGCCTATTCTGCCTCCACAGAGGCAGGCAGAGGTCTACTCCCTCCATAAGGACCTGTGAAGAAGATTTTACACCTGCCTTGGACCTTTCGAACACGTAAGGTGATCACGGTTTAGCCCAGCACCTTCAGCCTGCAGCATCCATGCCTTTCCTCTGGTTTGGTTCTCAGTGCAGACGGAGGACAAGCTGGCCCCGTCCCCCACCTGACGGCCCTTCAGAGAGCAGATGACCTTTCCTTACAAATCACTCCCTTCTCTAGGCAAAATGATCCTGATTCCTAGTTTTTCCTCAAATTCCCCATAGTCGTCCCATAGCCCATCCTCATGTTCCCTTACTGCGTTCCTTCACTCAGCTGAATGAGGAGGTGGATCTAGCAAGACACAGCAAAGCACACGCCTGCCCCAGGCTCTGTTCTAAAGGGGTTCGCCCTGGGCCCATCATGGCCTGCTGCTCCCTGGGGTCAGGCCTCCACCTGAAGCTTCTTCCCCTCCCTGCCTCTGAATCAGCCTTCTCGTCCTGCCTCCCTCCTTGCCAGCCTTTCTCCTCAGACTTTTGAAAGGCCAGGATGTGTCTTCAGGCGCGCTGCCTTCAGGATGAGGCTGGTCCCATCGTCTGCCATCAACAACGGTTCCCTCCTTCCTCTCCGCCAGCCCAGCCACGTAGTGTTGCTGCCTTGGGCCTGGTGGCTCCTTTCCACCGCCGACTGCCTGCTCCCTGCGCTAGTCTGATCTCCGGGCCTCGCTTGATGGCTTTCCCGCGCCATCGCTCAGACTCTCCAATGCCACAAGCACCCTACTCCTTGTGCCTGGGGGCGACTTCTCAGTTGAGGACCTTAGAGCACTCTGCCTTCAGTCTGACTTTGGATGGATAAACTGAGGCACCACGAAGTGACCCAATATAGTGGGAGTCAGAGAGGAGATGGAGCCTAAAGTCCAGCTGCCTTGCCTCACACGGCAGGGTGAGCCCTGCCTCATCCCATGCCACAGCGAGTGACCAGAAGCACTGACCTATGTTGGTAAGTTGGCCCTTTGCGCTCAAGGACATGGAGAGTGCAGGGGGGGAAGGCAGCTCTGACTGGTCGTCGGATTCGGGCAGCCCACCAATGGTATGGGAGTGTCGCCTCTCCTTGGTCTCCTCCTGGGACTGAAGCTGGTACCTGTAGGGCACAGCAGAAGGGCTCAGTCTGCGCAGCTACAAAGGGCTATCAGAGCAGAGGTCTGGCGGGTGTGGAGGTTTGGAACGCATGACAAGGAAAAGGGGGAGCGGACAGAACCATCTTAGGAGGGAGGAAGACACGTGCGGACTCAGCGTCTTCTCCCACACCATCAAGAGAGTCCCGAAGGACCGGCAGGTATCTCTATGGGATATCCTGAGGTGGGGACTGAAATGACAGGGGGCCAGGAGAGCCTCTACCCAGAAGCTCAGGACAGAGTTTTACAGCTCCATATGTGGCCTTCCCAAGGGCGGGAGTTCACCTCACTGAAGAACTCAGTGCCACAGTCCTGTGGAGGACTGGGGTGTCCTGCTCATCCCATCTGAATGGCCCCCAAGGTAGCCTATTCTCTCTCCAACTTTGAAGGAGGAAAATTACAGAGAGGACGTTGGATCAGGATTGGGCTAACATGGGCTGGGACAGGCAGGTGGAGGAGTCCCACAGGCCGACTTGTTTCTCCTCTGTCACCAAGGAAGAACACAGGCTATAAGGCCACCTCACACATCACAGCAAGCCTGGATGGGGCGCTAGGAGGTACACGCGCAGGAACCACATGCCAGTAACTCAGCTAAAGGGGACCCTGAATTCATGACTGGGACTCAGGACAGGTCAAGTCACAGTTTTTTTCATACAGACCAGGAGCCCCAGATATGGGGAATGGCAAACACATTGAAGAGTTGGTTACCTGAGCCCTTTCTTGGGAAGAGTGTTCCGATCCCGCTGATTACTGTGCAAAAAAATAAAAAGAGAGAAAAGCATGTGAGTCCATCTTAGAAACCAGAGTTTGGGACCACACGTTCGTGTGACACAACAGCTAACACAGGACATCAAACTGTGAGCCCATTTAACTCTGTGAACAAAATAGGAAGATCGCTGTAGTCCGCCTCTGGGCTCACAACTCGAGAGATTCAACGGAAACGCTAATGTCTTCCTCTGTTGGGCATCAGGATGTGGCTGGCTATTTAAAAGATCCTATTAAGGTGTGATCTAATAGAAGCCAGTGTGGCCTCAAAAGTAAACGCTTTGGATTACAGGTGAAACTAATTATGAAATCTTGGCTACCTCACTTAATTAGTCTGTGTACCAGTGCACCCCGTGTACAATCATCACAGTGATAGTAATAATAATAATGATGATGACGTATAAACATAGTCACTGAAAACCTACTTACCTCACGGCGCTGTTGTGAAGCAAACGAAATTACTTCACGTATGTGAAAAAACGTTTAAAGCCACAATGTGACAATGAAATACGGGACCGTCTTAACTGATGGCGAAAGGAGCCAGAGGCACAGCGACAGACCCAGGCTCTGAGGTGTCCCTCTCCACCCACCTGTCCAACTGCCCAGTTCTGGGGCTTCCGCTCCAGGCCAGCTCTTCTGTTTCTTCCTCTGGGGGTGCAGCGGCAGGGGCAGGTGGGGTGGGACCAGGAGTACTGCTGGGGAAGGCACTGGGCAGGCTCATTGGCATCTGGAGGGACTCCATGCTCCTGTGCAGGCCTGAGAGTTTGGGGTACATGCGGGTCTCTTTGGGGACACTGAAACCACTCATCAGCTCCAGGCCCTGGGAGAAGCTGGCTGAGTTAATATTGAGAATGGGTGCTGGACTAGGGGTGAAGCAAGAAGGAAGAGGGCTCCCACTTGCTGAACTTGTGGGATGCAGGTCTGGGACCTTGGAAGCGTGGGCATCACTCGATGATGGCAGATCCAGACTGTTGGAGTTGACCTTGTCTAGGTTGGCTAGTGAGGGTGGCTTGACAAAGCTCTTAGCTGTGGCCCTGAGGGAAGTGAAAATTAAATAAAGTATTTAGAACCACAGAGTTCCAGAAGCAAGAGGCAGATGGGACCTTAGAGGACTCCAAGTCTCATTTCCCTGTGTCTGGCTGTTCAAGCAGAGGCTTATCCCAATGCTGTCGTGAAATACGTTGGAAGGAAATCTGCTTGTGTGACTTGGGGTCCTTCAAGTCTTAGTGAGGGGGACGGCACATGCGTGTGGGAGACACAGGCCGATTTACATACAAATGGATACATGTGTGTCAGTAGACAATAGTAAAACCACTAGTACAAGCACTGAAGACAGGTTAAGGGTTGACTGGGGAGAAGCAACTTGGCATACAGGGGAGTGGGGGGCTGGGAAAAAGCCGTGCAAAGGCCCAGTGGCAAACAGTGGCCAGCCATGCCTCGCTTAGTCTCAGGAGTACACGGATATGGAAAATAAAGAGCAGACAGATGAGGAAGAAGCCGCCCAGTTTGGGTACCTGAGAGGGGTTGGTGGCAGCTCTGTCAACTTGGTGGCCGGAGGGTGGCTGGCTTGGTTCTTAGGAGTACTCTCTGGGGAGCCAATGCTCTTCAGGGAGATGTTGTCCGAGTCCAAGGCCACTGCCTTGGCTTTGGCTTTCTCCTTTTCCCGATCCGTCTGATTGACAGGGGCTGGAGTGGTCCGCCCACTGGCCACCTTGGAAGGTTCCTTTAGTCTGGAAGGGGTAAGGCCCCCCTGCTTCGTGCTGAGGAGGCTGGGGTCAATGCTGCTGCTAACAGGGCGAGGTCCGCCCCGGCCGCCAGTCACGCTCATAGAACTGGACTTGGCTGGCCGGGGCAGGCTTCGGTACTGGATGTTGGAACGGGCGCCAGGAGCCAGGAACCCAGGCTCCGCACTGTTGGACACATCTAGGCTGGTCTTGCGTCCGTTCACGGGCTTGACAGGGATGCCTGAGGACTTCTGGATCTTGCTGAGAGTGGCTGAACCACCCGTCTGCATGACGGTGGCGGTGCCTGTGGCAGGAGGCGGCTTCTTGTAGCCAAAAGATCCCGAAGTGGAGGGGCGGGCAATGCCGGAGGGAGGCTTCTTAGCATCGCTCAGGCGGTCCCGGCCGGCGTCCGACGAGGAGCGCTGCAGCCCCGTGTTCTTCACTGCAAGTTTGCCCTTGTCGGTAGCTTTGCCTTCAGGTTTGCCTACAAGAGGGCAGGAAAGGAAGTAAGGGTAGCCGAAACTGGCCAACATCACAGCAGTATCCCAGCAAGTCCTTTTCTTTCCCTCCACAGGAGAAGGGAACATTGTCAATGTACTTTGGTACACAGGTGAGTGGGCACTACGTAAGCTGATGGCATTTCTGGCCAGAGGAAGGAGACCGGGCAGGAGCAGCCTCAGGGTTTTGTTGGCTGGTTTTGCTTTTTGTTATTTTCTCCTTCTACAGCAGGATATTCCATTCTGGTTCAAATGGCAGAGGCAACCACAAAGGTTATTAAAAAAGAAGTACATCACTACTGGATATTTACCCTAAAGATACAAATGTAGTGATCTGAAGGGGCATGTGCACCTGAATGTTTATAGCAGCAATGTCCACAATAACAAAACTATGGAAAGAACCTAGATGTTCATCAACAGATGAATGGATAAAGAGAATGTGGTATATATACACAATGGAATACTATGCAGCCATCAAAAGAAAAATGAAGTCTTGCCATTTGCCACAATGTGCATGGAACTAGAGGGTATTATGCTGAGCGGAGTAAGTCAATCCAAGAAAGACAATTATCGTATGATCTCCCTGATATGAGGAATTTGAGAGGCAACAGGGGAGGTTTGAGGGGTAGGGAAGGAAAAAATGAAACAAGATGGGATCGGGAGGGAGACAAAGCATAAGAGACTCTTAATCTCACAAAACAAACTGAGGGCTGCTGGGGGGAGGAGGGGATGGAGAGGGGGGTTAGGTTATGGACATTGGGGAGGGTATGTGCTATGGTGAGTGCTGTGAAGTGTGTAAACCTGGCAATTCACAGACCTATACCCCTGGGGCTAATAATACAGTATATGTTAATAAAAAATTAAAAAAAAAAAAAAAAAAAAAGAAGTGCATCAAACAACTGGTCAAGGAAGGAAAAAAAGGAGGGGATGCAGATAGGGTATGGTCATACCGCCTTGTAAGTAGAGACTGGAGGGAAATGAGGACAAAGGCAAGAAGCTACGCAAGGGGCCAACTTTGGGGGCAACACAATTCTGATCTATTGTTTTCTTGGGACCTCCCTGGGAGGTCAAGCAAGCACCTTGTAAAGACAAGTACACCAGCCGATGGTCTTGTCAAGTGTATGAAGGCAGGTCAAACTAGTCTCTGAACATAACACACTCCGTCTTCTACCTCTTCCGAGCTGTATGATTTTGGCTCTGCCACTTTACCCTTTTGAGTTGTTATTTCTAAAGTTGTCGAGTGGAGATAGTAATATCCATCTTCCCTAACCCACAGGACTGTTGTGAAGACCAGATCATAACCATTAAAGCACTCTGCAAACATCTGCTATCATCCTGTGGGTTAAGGACCTTTAAAAAGAGGAGCAACCCAAGAAACAAGGTCTTCACCCTTGTCCCTTCCTTTCCTCGGGGCTCACCTGCGACTTTGAGGGCGCTCTGGGCTGTGTGAGTGATGGGGGACGTGACGGCCACTGGAGGGGTCTTGCCCTTCTTCAGGGAACCAGGGTGTCCCAGGCTCACAGGCTTTTTCAGTTCTCCAATCTTGGATGAATCATCACAGCTCTCGGGCCGCTCTCTCCGCCACTTCGAAGTCCCGGGTTCCATCTTTAGGCTACCACTGTCGTATTCCAGTTTTTTGGGGGTCTTCTCCTCTGACTCACTAAACCAGCTCAGCCCACTTTCGGCCAGTGAGCGCTTCTCTGAGTCTGTGCGGAGCTAAGGAAAAGACGAGAAAAAGCAGTGTGAGATGCTCACCCGGGGATGGAAAAAAGGAGGCAGAGGGGATGGATTCTGGTGGGTGGGTGGCCCCACTCTTTCCCGAGTGTTATGTCAACCCAGGGTTTCTATGTACATCTCTAGGGGGCAGGAGAAAAGACATCCAATGTGTCTCAGGGCTTTTTTTTTTTTCTTCTCTGGTTGGAATAGCTCTTATACGCATCATTCCAAGTTGGCATGGGCGCTAAATACAGGGGCTCCTAAGACAATAGCTAATGTCTTAGGTGACCACTTGGTAGCCTCAGGTTTTTTTGGACCAGCTCTGAAAGGACCTGGCAAAGGCACAAGGGAACCAATCCCAGGGAGCGGGTGGGTGTATGTGCAAATGCATCTGGCCCGTGGTTCATCTTGAGAGGGTGGCCTAGGTGTTTGCGAACTCACGTACCACTATTGTAGAGTTCCTGCGAGAGGCAGTGGGAGTCGTTGGGAGGGAGTTGAGGGAGGAGCTGGCATTGAACTCTTCTGAGCTGAGGTTGTCTGAAGCATCGCTGAGCCCACTGCTAATGGAGCTGCTTTCATCCCAGCTGTAGGACAGGAGATAAAGGTTATCAGTTAAAACAGAAGCCAAGGCAAGGAATAAAATTATCATATGGATGGAAGAACAGCTGTATTCTAATATACAGACTGGCCAAGAGGAGAAAGCCTGAAGGTTAGTCCCGAGTTTGCCAGTAACTTGAAATATGATTTGCGGCGTTCTTTTATAAAAGAGACTCTGCCTTTATCTGGCAAAGGAAGACATTACATCCCCTTAACAGAAAGGGATAGCACAAAGACAAAGTAATTCTTGGATCCGTCTAATCATACAATTTCCTCTCCCGATCAACGGTCTCCATCCTTATAGGTACCATGTCTTTGTTCATTTCTGGATGTGTTCTCCAGGTACTTCCCCAAAGTTTTTCATACTGGTAACAAGGACCAGAAAAAGATTTATCTTTTCTAGGACCCCCTGACCCCGTCGTTTCTCATTGCTCCCCCGCTTATACAATTCCCTGACCCTGGGATCAGGCTTCGCTTCCAAGCAGCATGTACTGCTTTGCTGATAAATGAACCACACTTTAGGAGCTGTGGCCAAGCAGAAGCCCCAAATTTGTGCTGAATGGTTTCCTTTTCCCGCCAACTGCTTGGAATATCAGATCTGTGGTATCTGGGAGAGACTGGTGTTGAGCGTCTGTACCTGCAAGTCTTCCTATAAAGAACCCTGGTTCGTATACTAAGTGAAATTAATGCAGCCTCCATCACTTTGGACCTTGGACTCTACAACCTCCCTCGGCTGTTCATTTTTGTGTTTAACAACTTTTGCAGTTAGAAAGTTAATTCTTACCATCTGACCTAAATAGCCTCTTCTGCCATTGATACCAACTTCCTTTGTCCTCTCCTTATTGGCTGTTGGCAAGTTTCTTCTTCACATTATTTTCTGAGTTCAAAATCTGTCTCCTAGAACCTTTCTTCAATAGTCCTGTGTTCTACGCCTTCCACCGTTTCTATTACTTCCTCCTGGACCCAAAAATGTCCTTTAGATTTCACTCAAGTTTTAGAGCCCACAACTCAAACATGGACTTCAGGAAGACCACACTATGAGAGCTTTTGTTTGTGCCTGTAGGAATCTATTCTCTAAACCCTGGCATCTGTGTTCACAGATCTGTTTGTCAGCTTTGCGTGTGTGAAGGATTAAGAGGCTGAAGATGTTTTTTGTGAATTAGCCGGTGTCTGGAAAATTTTTCCTTTTTGATTTATTTTGAGTTTCAGATCATGGAACAAAAGTCAGACATACAAGCCATCTAAGTTCTTGGCCCAGATTTCAGCTGGCCTCCCTTTAATTTATTTGCTGGGAAGAGGAAAGTGGGTGGTTTGGACATTTGGCTTGGCTGCTCTGGAGTGATTAATCCCAATACATTGAGAAACAGCAAAGAAAGGACGGGGATTAGAACACACTACAGAGTGATTTCAATTTTATTACTAAGCAATACAGCCCTTACTAAAACAAGCAACCTCTTTTTCCCTCCACCCATGCCCTATATTAATCCTGCATTTATCTTGGGCTAAGATATCACAGCCCCCATTTTGTAGAGAAAGAATACTGAGGAGGAAAAATAAATTGGCTTTATGATCCTATCAGCTCTTCTGGATCAAGATAAGATCTCTGGCAAGCAAACAAACAAACTATTCACAACATGTTCTCTTGGGTCAAAGACAGAAGAAGCCTGTAGCATTGAGCCTTCCATCTGAGATTAATTATTGGTAATGAAGGTCTTGGAATGGAGCAAAGTCTTATGAAAGGGCTCTTGCAAAAAAAAAAAAAAAAAAAAAAAAAAAAAAGCAAGGACTGCTGCAGTCCACCAGTCTAAAGGAAACCTTTCCTTTGCCCTACATTTATGGAAAGCCTCACGGTGAAGTAAGGGAGGGGAGTGCATCTTCTCAGGAAGGGTTTCAGTCCTCCTCGCCCAAAAGACATTCCTCCCAACTTACAGACTCTTTCCATAAAGTGAGAGGGTATCAGCCTAAAATTCTTGGGCAAGATTGGCTAGAAGATTTAAAGATTTCCTAGGAAAATTCCTTTGCAGATTCTGGACAAAAGAAAAATTCTGTTGTCCTTACCCAACGGTTAAGCTCTTCCACTGGAGATGCTCCCTGGGAAGGAGCCCATTTTCCTTCTTTAAGACAATATTAGGAAAATAATGGATGCTATAGTTAAGACTCAAACATTACATGAAACTATAATGGGAAAAAGGAAAAATGCCCCCTTTCTGCCCTCCCACTTTTACTTTTTAAAGAAACCACTGTTAACGGTTTCTTGTGCTTCCTTCGAGAATATTCCAACGCTTCTGCGTTCCTGCTGCTTGCTCTCTGGATCTGCAGAATAGCTGACGTTACGGGACCACACGTCATCACCTGGGTCCTCTTGACCAGGCTCCTCAGTTAGAACCTCAGTCTCCCTCTTTGCTGGTTTACTTTCTCGTTTTAGAGAAGTACCTCTCTTCTAGGAGGTTTCTGAAAGAAGAACCTTGGGAAGAAGCAAACTTGGTAAGATCTGACACACTATAAAATGTCTTTGCTCTGTTTCTTACATGTGAAATTTTGGCTAGCCACAGAATTCTAAACTGAAAGTAATCTCCTCTGAGAATGTAAAGGCATCGCTCCATTGTCTGGCCTCTCCTGTTGCCATTCTGATTTCTTGTCCCTAACACGTGACCTGTTTCTCTCTGGAAAGTTTTAGCATCTTCCCTGGTATTCTAAAGTATCATTAATGACATGCCTTGGTGTGGACTGATTTTTATTCTTTGAGTTAGACACCTTCCTGGGCCCTTTTCATCTAGAAGTTTTCAGGCATTATTTCTTTGATGACTTTCTCCTCTCCATTTTTCAGTTCTCTCTTCTAGAAGGTCTATTATGCAGATGATAGATTTCGAGGCTGATACTGTCTTCCTTATTGTCCAGCACTACCTCCATTTATTTATTTATTTATTTATTTATTTAAGATTTTATTTATTTACTTGACAGACAGAGATCACAAGTAGGCAGAGAGGCAGGCAGAGAGAGAGAAAGGGAAGCAGGCTCCCCACCGAGCAGAGAGCCTGATGTGGAGCTCGATCCCAGGACCCTGAGATTATGACCTGAGCCGAAGGCAGAGTGTTAACCCCCTGAGCCACCCAGGCACCCCTCCATCCATTTATTTTTGAACTCCACTTTTGGGGCACTGGCCGTAATTTTTACCTTCAGTTGCCTCCATTACAATTTTCATTTCTGCTATCATATTTAAAATTTTAAGGGTACTTTAAAAATAGTATATTGTTCTTTCCTTCAAGGATGCCATCCTATAACTCTCAAAGATACTCATTCACTCATTTATTCGGAGGGCCAGATTTACAATCTCTTTGTACAATTTCTGGCTCCAAGTAGCTTTTCTCTGTTTGTACTGGTGAGACTTTCAGACGACAGACCCTGCTTTCCTGTTGGGTGATCCTTGGCTGTTTGCGCAGAGTTAAGACTGGAACACCCATGACAGGTTATTCAGAAACTTTGTGTACATTGGTGGGACTTGTCAATAATGGGTTCAGTATAGGGAGATGTGATTGGACTTATTTAAGTTTTTTCTCTTGGGGGTTTCAGATTTCCTGGAGATGAATCTTCCAAACTCATGACCAGAGTTGCCTTTCCGGAAGTAGCAAAAGAGAGGATAGAGAGTTAAGTGTTTCTTATATAAATTTTAAACCAATCCTCCTGATTTTAGTTTCCTCTCTTCCCTCCACTAAGGGCACCTGGTGTCACAATTGTCAAGCTTTTTTGAGGGTTCAGAGCTGCAAACACAGTGGCTGTGCAGCTTTCCCCACCACTGGCTCAGGATTCAGCTTTAAGTTGGTTCAATCGGTTCACATGTGCCATTCCGATTTCCGGCTTCCCCCAACTTTGTGGCTATGATCTCTTCCCCCTCCTATTCTTTGTCGTTGGGGTGTTAAGACTTAAGGAACAAAGAACCACCACCCGCCCCCGCCGTCTTCCCTGCACTGGGAGCAGCTCTCCTGCCACAGCCTGTCGTCCCCTGAAAATGGATGCATGTGCCAAGTTTGTCTCTTGGTCAGAGCACCTCTCCGCTGTTGAGAGGATCATTGTCTGCGACGGTGCTAAAACCACCAGAGACACTGACGGATGAGAGCCCAACTCAGCAGCCTGGCAGCCCCTCGCCCCGACCTCACTTATTCCCACCTGCAGCTTCCTATCCAGCACCGTTCCAAGGGACATCTACACAGCAGCCAAGTTCACTGGGGCTGGGGCTGCCATGGTAGGGCTGGCTGGCTCTGGGGCCGGAATTGGGGCTGTGTTTGGGAGCCTCATCATGGGTTATGCCAAGAGGCCCTCACTGAAGCAAAAGCTGTTTTAAGCCATCTGGATTCTGCCCTCTTTGAGGCCCTGCAGCTCTTTCGCCTGATGGTGGCCTTTCTCAGTCTCTTTGCCACGGGAAGGAGCCATCTCTACCTCCCTTAGGTCTTTGTCCCGTATCTTATCTGTCTTGTATGATCTTTTTCCTGTATCTCCGCAGGCAGCCTGGGGAAAGTGGCTGGCTTTGGGTTTGACAGAGGAAAGACAAATAAATAATGTATAAAGAAAAGAAAAAAGAAAAAAGAAACCCCAAACCCTTTATAATCATTTTACTCTTGTGGTAGTTGTGAACTATATTAAACTAGTGCTGCCAGCAGGAAAACACCTCTGAATGACACTTAAACGAGCCTGCTCTTTCGGATTAGATGTTCTGATGGGGAGATTTTGAGTAGATTGAGGAGAAGACACATTAACTTTACAGTTCCGCCACCAGATCAGGAAGAGCCAGAAGGAACAATCTGGATGATGTTTTGAAGAATCAAGAGCCTGGCAGAAAAGAGGCTGGATAGATGCTGTCCCACCCAAAACATGACTGCCTAAGGGCTAATAACGGAAAGTCTCTAGAAGAATTTGCAGACTATCAGCTAATGAGCCAGACTTACTACAGGGTAACTGCCTGGTCATTCAAGTTCAGAAGGAGAAAGACAAGCAGCTTAAATATGGCACCAAGGGTGCCTGGGAGGCTTAGTTGGTTGAGCATCTGCCCTCGGCTCTGGTTCGTTGTGAACTCTAGGTTCCGGGAATGAGCCCCGCACTGGGCTCCCTGCTCAACAGGGAGTCTGCTTCTCCCTCTTAGATAAATAAATAAAATCTTTAAAAAATAAATAAATAAATATGGCACCCAAATAATAAACAAAGAGGAGGGCAGGGCTCAGAGCTCACCAAGGCTACTGCATCTGTTCTTTGGCACAAAGAAACTCTCTCAGGTCACTCTAAGCCGGGTTTTGCGATCTCCTGTTTCTCTTTAAATCTTTTTTTCGCATAGATCTCAGGGGCAGAAAAGAGGGTTGGGCAGCAACAAACTAGGTCTAAATTTAGGAGAAAAACCAAATGCAGAGAAAGTTAATATTCGTTTGTAATCCAGCCTACTTGTAAATCCAGACCACCATCACCAACAGGCAGCTGATGCAAAAGAGAAATGTTCTCTTGTATGTTTGTACCATTTATTTTGCATGGTGTGGAAGTGTTCATTCTGGGAAGGCTGTTGGAGGAATACGACACTTTACCATTTTTATCCATTCTCGGAACGGAAGAGAAAATAGGTCAGAATAAATATATGAGAGATTAAGTCAGATATAAACAAGATGATGAAAATGACTCTTGTCAAGGATATTTCTAAAGGACTAGAAAACAGGTTATGGCAGTAAATTAAAGATTTTTCTCAGCAGGATATTCATTTTCTTGTTTACTGATCGCCTCATATCCTTTAATCCTCCCTCCAAATCTCAAACGTCTCACTTCCTGTTTCCCTGAAAAGTATCACAGTTTCCCCCCTCCCCTCCGCCCCCCCGCCGTCACCTTATCAATAACTTCAGTATGGCTTTAACTCTTTTTCCTTTACTTCCCTCCTCAAGAAGTCTATAATTGTGTGACCACTTGCCTCTCAAATCTCTTTTTCCTCCACATTTCTCCTGCTTCTGCTCTGGTTCACAGCTAATATCCTCTCACTCAAACCACTGCAAAAGCCTTCTTACCGAACCCCCCTGTCTGTAAATTCTCTGTCCTTCCAACACACACTGAATATAATCAAGCCTAATCACCCAAAAGTGTAGCACTTACCTACCAAACCTTCATTAGCTCCTCACCGCTGATAATCCTAAAATCAAAATTCTAAGGCCCACTGCTCAAATTACCCACGGGCCATCATTAACATAGGGTGATGACTAAGAGCACAGATGCTGTAGCCAGACTACCTGAATTTAAGTCCATAGGACTCTGCCTAGGGTTAAATTAAATTTCAATTGGGCAAACATTCACCGGACTCCTAGTATTGACAATACGTGACAATCTCAGTTGCACGGGCATTTAAAATGAGTGATTATCAGAACGAGCTCACAGTCCAAGGGTGGAAGAAGACATACATGAAATGAATATCATATATGAAGTATAGACAACATACACAAGAGGATTCAGAGAAAGGAGTGATTTAATTTTCCAACAGAACCCAGAAATATGACTTTGCCCTGTTAGGATACAGATAAACACAATGCTCACCTCCTTTTGCCTAGTCCCACCCTGCTCCAAATTCTTATGTCCTCTAGGGTTCCCATTAGGTGATAAGCTGTCTCACCTAATTTCTTTTTGGAAGTACAGGCCTGTCTTATCATCACTGTGCAATCATCTGTGTCCCGCTGAAGATTCTGAAGTCCTGGCAATATTACGGGACTTGACAACAATGTACATAAACCCTACCTACTTTCCACGGGTTTCTCCCTAGCTCTTTCTTCAATGCCCAGATCAAACCAAATTTTCTACGATGCATTCTATGATCTTCCTCGCCAGAAGAAATCTCCTTCTTTTATGTACACTAGACTGTATTTCCCTGAGGGGCACGACTGAGTCTCCTATGTACCACTATGTACCTCTCATACAGTGTCTTGTACATAGTGGGCTTAGACACACTTGCAGACTTGAACTCCTGGCTTCTGTGTAAGTAGGAATGCATAAACTCAGGGAAAGGGTTAAGATTTTGGAACTGCTTCTTAATATTCTCCAAGAATGATTAGTAGTTTGTTTCTAAGAAATCCTTGTTTCAGAGGAAATTTATAAACATTCTTTTTTTTTTTAAAGAAATTCCAGTTCTCTGCTTAAATTCTCCATCTATTATTCAAGAACATAATCCACCTTTTCTAATAGAGCCTTAAAAAAATTTATAGAAAGCATTTTACAATGTTGTCTGTTAATTCCAACATCTGGGTCATCTGCAGGCCTACTTCTATTGACTATTTTTTCTCTCAGTTATATTTCCTGCCTCTTCATATGATAGCTTTTTATAATATGCCAGATGTATATAAACAGAGAACAGCATACATATACCTAGAAAAGGATGCACCCCTTCTGTCAGGCTGTTAGGATTCAGAGCCGAGTTGGTCTCATCTGTAGCAGAGCTAGGTCTGGGCTTTGTTGTCTCTTTGGTTAAAGTCAGTGCATCACTGGGGCGCCTGGGTGGCTCAGTAGTAAAGCCTCTGCCTTTGGCTGGGGTCATGATCTCAGAGTTCTGGGATCAAGCCCCACATCGGGCTCTCTGCTCCGCAGGGAGCCTGCTTCCTCCTCTCTCTCTGCCTGCCTTGTGATTTCTGTCTGTCAAATAAATAAATAAAATCTTTAAAAAAAAAAAGTCAGTGCATCACTGGTTTCAAATATTTTGAGGGTAGGATCAAGATTGTCTCAGTAGTGCCTGGGATCTGACCATAGTGAGACTCCAGATATCTCTCTATGTTTTATAGCCCAGGCACCAGCTTTTGGGGCTGCTTGTGGAGTTCTCTTTACTCTTGGTGGGCTGCTTCTATATACTCAGTGAAGGGCCATTGTGCTTTGAAGGGGTCTATTAATATCCTCCTGCCTTGCTCTCAAATTTCTCTGTAGTGTGTTACTCATAGGTACTCAATGAATGCTCTCTGTGCACTGGGCAGGGATGGGGGTATTGTTCTCATCTCTTTGCCCTGCCCTCCACTATTGACTTGCTGCCACTGTGTGTATTAAGCAAAGTCCTCATGGGAAAGAATGAGGGGTGGGTGGGTACAACATTTGCTCTGGGATTTAGTTTCCCAGCCAACATGTAGCCTCCAAAAGTTCTGTATGAAGCTGAGCTACCTTCTCCTCATTATCACCTATGGTAGATATGTATACTCCTCCTGCTGCTGGGTCACTGGAATGACAACAGCCATGCATTTTTTCTCTCCTAGGAAGGGCTCGTTCCTTTCTGGAATTTAGTTCAATTTGAATACTTTGTATTCTTAGATATTCAATGGTTTGTCTTCTAAGTTATTTTTGTTATTTATCCAGCTTATTCTTGTTATTTGGGTGGGAGTGCCTCTATTGTTACACTATACCATTCCTTTCAACAAATCAGCTTCTTGAGTGCTAATTCATCAAACCCCCCATCTAGGGCTATAAGAATAGCAACAGATTCCTCTTTCTGTTTTCTTGCCCACTTCCTAGCCCTGAAACCACAGTCTTAGGGACACTCTGGTGCACCCTATCTCCTCTGTAGGATGAAAAGAAGGACTGTGAGGCCAGCTCAACTGAACACTGTTCTGTTTGTGTCTCTGCTGACACATGGCAATGCACAGGGCAGGGAACACTCCTCCCCTCTGGGAAAAGCACCAACACTAACGTAGTTCTTGGCTAGGACTGGCCACCCCTCCCAGACTTCTCTCACACAGTCTGCTCCCCATATTTCAGGTCCAGCCATTCCACAGAACTTGAATAGCCAAGGGAGCCTGCGGGCAGCCAGAGGGCCAAGGGTGTGGGCTAGCTAGTGGGAAGGGTGGACTAGCTTGTGACTACATAGGAAAAAATCCTCATTGCTTCTCTAGCACAGTGTGGTTCTTAAAAGTCAGACTTGAATACTGGATCATTTCTCCATTTGTCCAGAATATATATGCCTGGTGAGTTAGTAACCAAATTTCCCAGATTACTTACCACTTAATGGGTAAGAGCTCTGTACACAGAAGCTGACTTTGTCCTCTGAAAGTGGAGAAATATCTATAATAGGCTGGTTTTAAGAAATGGGATTTAGGGGTGATTATTTTTACTTGTAGGCAGAGTTTATGGAATTGGAAGCCTAAGATTATATCCCAAAGAGATACTTAGGACTTCTTGCTCTAGGAAAGGAAGGGCAATGCTTTACCATCTAAACTAAAACAGGCTCCAAGACATCAGGAAGCTGTGTGACCACACAGTATACCCAATTTCGGAGAACTAAATCCCCAACTATTTATAAAAAGAAGCCAGAGTGAGACTTGGGAGGTTTTTCAATCCCCATCACTGTACCAACAAGGGTGACTGTATTCTATGAGACAAATGAACATCAAACGGGGAAGAGGAGGAAAGGTCGCCAACAGCCACAATTTTTGATATTGTCTCACTTGCTGAAATTGATGGACAGTGGCCTAGGTCAGCAGTTAAAAAGGAAACAATGACTAATGCTAAGACAAAATGTAGATTAGACATGAGGTCTGATGGCAATCTGACAGCCAAGGTGGGTGGGAGGCTAGCAAAGGTGATGACCCTGACTCTAGGTTCCTAAGAGTCAGATGGCTATGGATCAACACAAAAGGAATATTTTGAGAATTTAAGTGCTTGAGATAATGCTATCACTGGATGGTTCTGCAGCCAAGAGTGTTTCATAATACCTGCACCTGAAAGTGAAGTTATTCTTGGTACTTCAAGGGGACAGGGAAAAGAGTACATAAAGTTTGGTCTAGGATCAATCCAAGATAGAGTTAAATAATAAAGAGACTCCAGATGAATCTGTCCTCCTGGGTTAACTTCATGGCTAGAAATGGACTAGGCTGACTTCATTTTTTTTTTTTTTAAAGATTTTATTTATTTATTTGACAGATAGAGATCACAAGTAGGCAGAGAGAGAGAGGAGGAGGCAGGTTCCCTGCTGAGCAGAGAGCCCAATGTGGGGCTCGATCCCAGGACACTGGGACCATGACCTCAGCCGAAGGCAGAGGCTTTAACCCACTGAGCCACCCCGGGCGCCCCAGGACTAGGCTGACTTCAAAGAGTATATACTTCTATGGACCTGATACTCGCTCTCACCTTTTTATTATTTTAAAAGATTTATTTATTTGAGAGAGATAGAGAAAGAGGGAGGGAGAGGGAGAAACAGAGAGAGAGAAAGTTGGAGGAGGGGCAGAGGGAGAAGAACAGAATCTCAAGCAGACTCCCTATGGACTGGGGAGCCTGTAAGTGCAGAGCCTGACACGGGACTGGGTCCCACAATCCAGGAAATCCTGATCTGCTTGCTCTCATCTTAAAAATTTCTGTAACTTCCTTGGACTAAACCAGCAACCAGGTTAGAGTTTAGATACAGGTTTCCTTGCTTACAACCTCAAGAATACTCTTGCCTTCTAGGATGAAATGTAAGAGGTTAAACCATATGCAAGTGTCCATTTTATAGGTAAAAAATGGTTAAACATGAATACTTTCATACAGTTCAACATCACATATGTTTATGTTCACGCTTGGCCTATGTTTCAGCACTTGTCTGCTACAGAAGTGTAGTAGTGGATTGTAGACTCCTTTTTTTTTTTTTAAAGATTTTATTTATTTATTTGACAGACAGAGAGATCAGAGGGAGGCAGAGAGGCAGGCAGAGAGAGAGAGGAGGAAGCAGGCTCCCTGCTGAGCAGAGAGCCCAATGCGGGGGGTCGATCCCAGGACCCTGGGATCATGACCCAAGCCAAAAGCAGAGGCTTTAACCCACTGAGCCACCCAGGCGCCCCTGATCCTAAACTCTTAATGGGAGGAAAACCTAACAGGAAGAAATGGAGTCAAATGACAGAAAGGACGATCTGTCCCGATCTAAGCCTCCCCTGGTACATCTAAACAAGGGAACATGTTCTGAACTTGCTCTAGCCAAAGTTCCCAAGATATCCCATTCTTCGTTTGTCTTTTATACTTTCTTCAGGCCCATTCATGAAGGTGAGCCACTCAGCTGACAGCCAGCTCAGGTTTCCCCGGAGGTCACTCAGACAGCCACGGAGATGCAGGTTCCTACTGAGAGAATTAGTCAGTGATGTTCCATCTCTGGTCCCTGCAGCAGTGGATTCACTTGTTCTCCTTTGTTAACAAGGTGGTAATCTTCTAGATCTGTGTAACACGGTAGCCCGGGGCCACTTGAAACGTGGCTAGCCGAAATGGAAACATATAGTAGGACTTCAAAAGATTTAGTCCCAGATTTCAAATACTTAGTATGAAAAAAAGATTGTAATGCATCTTACTAATAACTTTATATTACATACTAAAATAACATTTTAGATATATTGGGTTAAGTAAAACTTACTGTAATTGATTTCACCTGTTTTACTTTTTAAAATGTCCCTGCTAGAAAATTTTAAATTACATATGTGACTTGCATCTTTGGAAAGCACTGTCCTAAACAGAAAACTTTTTTTTTTTGAAGATTTTTAAAATTTGTTTATTTGACAGACAGAGATCACAAATAGAGAGGTAGACAGAGAGAGAGGGTAGGCAGGTTCCCTGCTCAGCAGAGAGTCCGATGTGGGGCTCGATCCCAGGACCCTGAGATCATGACCTGAGCCGAAGGCAGAGGCTTTAACCCACTGAACCACCCAGGCGCCCCTGAACAGGAAACTTTTGGTCCATGAGAAGTAAGCTTTGAGGAGCTGGAGTTCATTAGTTGCTGCAGTGATTACATTTGAGCCGTGACCAGGGAAAGCTATGGTGTGCAGTTAAACTTCAGCTTATCTACCTCTCCATGGCACCAAATGTGGTAGACTTGCTGGAGGCATGAACTGAATTATCAGCCACAGTCCTCAGAAAGTCTTTGAGAGGCTAAGGAGGTAAGTGATTAAACAAAAGAAGAAAGAAAGAGACAATGAGAGTCGGAATGTAATTGGGCAATTCTGTGATGTTCAGTTTTGCAAATGAATCAAGACCATGTTGAGAAACCAACCTTCTACTCAAGGACCACCCCCCAAGTTCTCAAAGTCAGTCACCTCTCCTGCTCCCCACCCCCATGTGGCCTCAGAGCACTCCAAGAGCAAGGGGGAGTACAGTGCTTCATACATGTCTGTGGTTTGGCAGAGACAACAGCAAGCTAGCCGGATCTGGCCAACAGAGCCAGGCAATGGGAGGAAAGGATGAATTGCACAGAGTGAGAGATTTAGAGGAAGAGGGGGGAGGGTGGAGAAGAAGCCAACGTAAATTGTTGAGCGAAGGGTTTGCCAATTCAAGGAGAAAGATCACCTAGAAGATGGGACGCTAAAGAACAAGGTAACCAGAGTCTGATATGAAACTGGAGGATATGTACAATTAGGAAAACTTATTTGGCCTCCTTGATATTTTGACAGTAAGCTCACACCAGGATCCCAGTGCATAAGAAAACTAATGGTTTCAGCAACTTATTAAAGACACTTCCTAAATTCCAGTTGGAATCACAGAATACTCTGACAGATTTTGTTCAACTCTCAGACACCAAGGCTCATGTTGTCAATGACTATAGGCTGGGGAGCCAAAATTCAGATTTAATTCCTATAGTCTAGCTTACATGGTACTATTGGCAACATTGAAAAATCGGGAAATAGCACAACTTTTGAGCCTTAATACCACAAAGTCTGAAGATCTTGGAGATCAAAGACAGCTGATATAAAAGCCCAGGAAATTAGGCCCCAGTGCCCTACGGTACCTTGGCCATTCTGCAAAATTCAGAAATCACAGATTTCCACTGTTGTCATTTTTTTTAAAAGTCACTCAGTTCATAATTTCTACAGTGACTGCCAATGTTCTCTGTGGCATCTAGAAAGGGATACCGGAAATAAACACAAGGCCGCCATCTCACCAAGCATCTGAAACGTCAACCCGATGTGCTCACGGAGAGAGGACGTCTGTCATTCCTGATGATGCCTGATGCAACAGAGAAGTGAGAAAACTCCTGTCTGCTCCGCCCCAGTGTGAGCCCACCTCCACTCCTGCTCAAGTTGTAGCCGCTATCCGCACGTCCGCTTGAGCTCACTCTTCTTTCCTATAAGGCCTGAGGTTTTTGAGCGCTGGCAACAGGATCACAGGCCCAGTCCTAATCAGGACCCCATTTTGGTCAAAATCAAGCCATGTTTTTCTTTCATACCCTCTGCCCCAATCTGTACAGATGCCAGCTCACCTGGGGCAAGAAGGCTTTGAGAATTCGCCTACTAGCATCGAGTCCTTAACTGGTCTGGAGAACTGGATGCCCTTGCATTTACATACAAAATTCTGTGCCTATGTGTAAGTTCCTGGACTTGGATCATACTCTCGGATTCTCAAATGTCTATGGCCTAGAAAAAATTTTTTTAATCTTCTTGCCTCGGAACACTGCCTTCTTGATTCTGGCATTTAATCTTTGCTCTAAAGTTAAGAGAATTTCTTAAGCCTAGACCTTTGTTACAGACCAAATTGCGTGGGTGTTCCCCCCGCATCTTTAAAGGGAAGCCATAACTCCCAATGACTACATATAGAGATAGAGCCTTTAGGGAGGTCATTAAGGTTAGATGACATCATTAGGGCAGAGACCTAATCTGACAGGATTGGTATCCTTAGAAGAGGAAGAGGGGCGCCTGGGTGGCTCAGTGGGTTGGGCCTCTGCCTTTGTCTCTGGTCATGATCTCAGGGTCCTGGGATGGAGCCCTGTATTGGGCTCTCTGCTCAGTGGGGAGCCTGTTCCCTCCACCTCTCTCTCTGCCTGCCTCTCTGCCTACTTGTGATCTCTGTCAAATAAATAAATAAAATCTTTAAAAAAAAAAAAAGAAAGAAAGAGACACCAGAGAGCTCTTCCTGTGTGTGCACAGAGGAAAGGTCACGCAGAGATACTGAGAGACGATGGCTATCCATAGGCCACGAATAGAGGTCTGATGAGAAACCAAACCTGACAGCATTTCAAGGTTGTAATTTTAGCCTTCAGAACTGGGAGAAAATAAGTTTCTATGGTCTAAGTCTCCCAGTCTTTGGTATTTTGTTAAAACAGCCTGGGCAGACTAAGATAACCATTGAGTGATGGAAACTAACTTGTTTTTTATTAATACATCAATACCCCCAGCACCAGTAGGCGACATTGGATGCCGACCACCTCCATCACTCAGGCTGGTTTCCAGTTCAGAGATTTACTAACATTAAGCTTCTGAGCATAAGACC
Source organism: Lutra lutra (assembly GCF_902655055.1). Taxonomy (NCBI): domain Eukaryota; kingdom Metazoa; phylum Chordata; class Mammalia; order Carnivora; family Mustelidae; genus Lutra; species Lutra lutra. Next base: position 41,236,721 of record NC_062292.1, on the reverse strand, counting down.
ACAGGTCAGTACAGCTGAAATCAAATTCCCAAGTCCATCAGCTGGGCACAGGAGAAGCTACAGACTGAGAAAATCAAGGAGTCAAGCAGGGTGGAAGGAATTATTGCTTGGACTTGGCAGCAAAATGAGCCTGGAGAAATTCCCCCTTTTTATGACGCAATCAGGTTCTACGCGTGCTCCTCTAACGGCACAACGCATAGCTACTCAGCCCGGCCAACAGCTTGCATAGCACTCCGCGGAACAAAATGGATGCGACTGGATTAGGGGTATCAGTGTATTTTATTGGGATCTTAATGTGGCAAAGGGTAATTGCAGGGTAGTGGGCGAGAGACAGAAGTGAGACTAGCAGGGGAAGACATGAGAGGCTGTTTCCGAGGTGTGGTTTAGTTAAAGCTCTGCCATGTCAGCTGGCAGGGCCAGAGCAAAAGGAAAAAAAAAAACAAAAACAACAAAAAAACAGAGCAGAAAGTTGAGCTGTTTAACGGGAGTCTCCTTAATTAGGACCAACTGTGGGTGAGGAATGCTGAGTCGGCTGGCCACAATTTGTTTGCGTTTTCTCTAGTTTCAGAGATTTCCCTTTTTTGCCTGCCTCCAGCCTTTCCCCTCCTCTGCTGTTTTCACAGGGGTAGGAGTGAAAACACAAGGCACCAGCCCCTCTTTTTCAGAGGTGTCCAGATGAGGAAATTTAAATCCTCCACTGACTGAAAGGTAACTGGGAATCTTTCTCAAGAAAAGGGGAATGTTTCCAGGGGTGCCATCAAATTCACCTTCAAAGAAGGGGCAGCCCTTCGGGGGAAGGCTCTGGAACACTGAGTGAGTGCCTTTATCTCCACTGCTCTTCATCACCAAGAGTTTAACTAGTTTATCTTAGCCTCCATTTCCCCACGGATAGACAGGTAGATCAGCACCTACGAAGCAAAATGTCTGGAAAGTTGAACACCGGGGAAAATAATTTTGAGTAAAAACCTATCTTGACAAAAACGAAAAAGTCACAAAATTAAGACGTCAATGGATAAAAGCAATCTTAATTGGAGTTCCTGCAGGTTTTTCGTTTGTCTTTTTAAAGATTTTATTTATTTGACAGACAGAGATCACAAGTAGGCAGAGAAGCAGGCAGAGAGAAGGGGAAGCAGGCTCGAGCCCGATGGGGGCTCGATCCCAGGACCCTGGGATCCTGACCTGAGCCAAAGGCAGAGGCTTAACCCACTGAGCCCCCCAGGTGCCCTTCCTGCATTTTTATCAGAGAATCTGAAGGAGGCTCTTAAGAATACTCAATTGGGTACTGTTTGGAACCAACATTTCCTTTTCTGCCCCAAACTATTAGAGATGTCCCATCTTATAGATTTTTGGAAAGGGATGAAAATGATATTTGATTTAAAATTTCATAAGATACTTCCTGTTTCCTCCCCACTTCTCACCCACATTCTTCCTGAGGCCTTTCTTAGGAGTCTGTCCCACAATTCCCAAATCCCCGGCTAACTAAAAGGAAATGATACAACAGTGTTTGCATTTCTGCATTTTTCTTGAAAGCAGTTAGGGAATTAAGAGATAACTGACAATATTCTGAAAAGTTGGGAAGGTTCACGTGAAATGCCTGGAGGAAGGCTTGGCAAGTTTTTCCTGTAAAGGACCAGATAGTAAATAATTTAGGCTTTGAGGGCCATATGCTGTCTGTTGCAACAGCTCATCTCTGCCCCTGTAGCAGGAAAGCAGCCACGGGCAGTATGTGAACAAATGAAGATAGCTACGTTCCACAGTAAACTTACTTATGAACAATCAAATTTGAATTTCAGGTAATTTTCACATGTCACAAAATATTACTCTTCTTTGGGTTTTTTTCCCCCCAATCACTTGAAAATATGAAAACCATTCTCAGCTTTTCGGGCCAGGCCAAAAAAAAAAGCAGTGGACCAGATCTAGCCCGAAAAGCCAAAGTCTGTCGACCGCCAGGCTAGACCGAGCCAAAGACAAAAAGGTGAAAAGAAAAGTAAGAATTTCTGACCTGACAAGTCCCGGACCAAAAAGCAATTTTGGACTAAGATGGTACTCCAATTTTATTCCCTCCCAGTGCCCTTCTGATCTAACCTGCTCAACTTATAAGTCAAAACCAGATTTTTCTACCAGTAATACTACTGGCTAGGTTTTGACTCAGGAAATAAAAAGGGGAGAGGAGTGGGTGGGGATAGAGAGGCTGGATGGGAAAATAAAAGGAAAAAGAAAAGACCACTAGTATCCTTTGCACCTCTTTGCCAATCCCCCTCACCCCGTCCTGGAATCAGGAGGTACCTTAAAGTAAGATGGGACTAAAACATATCTGCAGCTTTTCCAGTGATTTATGAGAGACTGACAGAGGCAAAAGCCTTTTGTAGTTGGAAACGCCAATCCTGCTACACAGACAGGTTGGAAGAAGTCATACAGAGTGCCTATGCCCTGTGTCAGGTTCTGTTGCCATAGTGACCACAGAGCAAAGCCCCTGATGTTAACAAGCTGCCACTCCACTTCGGATCTCAAGCACCCTGTCAGCTTACAGTGAGAAGCAAAAAAGGTGGAAAAAGATAGGACTCAGGCCCTCAATTCAGACTCCTAGGCTAACGCATCTGCGGAACCCTGAGCAGTTTCTGGCAGCTCCAAAAGATTCAGGCCAGAATGCTGGTGTGAAATGCTGAGCTGGCAATAAACACCTCCAGCCTTGTAAGCTACTCTCTCGGCGGAATGAGGCTTCCCACCACAAACCAAATGAACTACCAGGCCTTCCCTCTGAACACATCACCCCCCCTCCCCTTTTCTTGACTTCTTTGTATCATATTCAATCTTCGCACTCCATTCCCCGGACTTCCATTATCACTTTTCCCCCCTTTGACTCTACTAAATAAAAAGTCCACTTTCCAACGTCTTCCTTAGAGTTCCACAGAAACTGAGATCATTTTTTTTTTCTATTCACCAAGTCTGGGTCAAAAATCCGGACTCAAAATCGAGGGCTAATGTGCCACCCAAACATTCTGCTTGTAATTACCTTAATACCGTCCACATTTAATCTATACGAGAAAAACAAAACAAGGAACATTAAAAAGAAAAGCTAGCAAAACAGAAATAAAAACACATTCTAAATCCTAAAACCCAGAGAGAGAGATACTGGACCCTGATTCCTCATGTCTGCCTGCTTATGTACTATCACGTTGGGACCCTTAGAGGGACCAACGTGCGACTTTAGATCCGGAGGGCGAGCTTCTAGAAGAAGAAATGCAAGGTATGTGTGACAGTATGACACTGAGTAACACACATCAAGGCAATGACGTCCCAATCCATGGATGCACCATAACCACTCTTGTTCTCCGTGTCAAAATACTGAGAAACCAACCCACCACAACCACTCCTCTCAGGGACTCATACCTTCTTGAGATCCCTCGGGAGAAACTCAGTGAACAACCCTGGATGAAGGAGGTTACACTCAGACAAGTTAGTGCAGGGTCACACAAAAGAAGGTGTTACCCCTTTGCTAAAACTAAAGGAAGAGAAATGCCCGAGGCGGCTTGGAGAGTCACAAATAAAAAGACAAAGCTGTTTCCCAAGTTACAGAAACGTTTTAATACAACCTACTTAGATCACGTTCAAGTTCCGCCTGACTTTGGCTAGATTTCTTATTCCCACAACTTCTGCAACGCCTCCTTCTGTCCCATCCTCATTTAAATTCCAAACTAAAAATGATCATGGTCTTCAATGGCAGCAGCCGTAGGGTAGAAGTACAGGGTGAGAACAGCTTTTTCTTCTCACCTGCCCACATAGAATTTGAACTTGAGGCCTCGAAGGAGCTTCAGTGTGTTGGGAGGAAGGTTTACCAATCTGTGACAGGGGGAAGCTTATCCAGTACCTCCATGGGTGCCATGGGATCAGTATTTCCTGAGAAATAGCCATGAGAAGGTACGAGAACCTAAGGGCACACTTCGTAAGTGACCATTTCTTAGTCTGTGTAGACTGAATGGTAAAAGATTTCCGTGGTAGCCAGGCCACCCATGTAGGCCTCTGAGCCTGCCTTGGGAAGAGATGCTGTTCATGGAGTCAGTGTGGGATCTGACTCGACATTAGCTATTTCTGAGACCCACCCAGTCAAGCATAACCAATGTTTGTTCTGTGTTGCTGGACAAACGTGTAGCAATGCCCTGTGCTTAAGCAGAGGAAAGTCTGAAGTTTTACTAAAGACGCACGGCTTTCTGGAAGACAACTAATTTAGGAACCTGAGGGTGCAACCAAATGAAACTAATGAACACTCACGGTCTTTGCATCGTACCCTCCAACTTCGTAAATACTGACACCCTGAGGATGGTCTTCAGTCTGTGGAATCAGCAGAGCTCTCTAGCTCATTCATTTCTTTGTTACCTGTCCATAAGCTTGCATCAAATCAAAGCACTGTCTCCACTCTTTCACTACCGAATGCACTATGGAAATCCAAACAATGTTTCTTTCTTTTCTTTTTTTTGTTTTTAGGTAGGCTCCACACTCAGCATGGAACTCAGTGTGGGTCTTGAACTCACAACCCTGAGATCAAGACCTGAGCTGAGATGGAGAGCCAGATGCTTAACGGACTGAGCCACCCAGATGCCCCTGAAACAGTGTTGCTTAAAAAGGCATCTTTAATATGCTGCGTTATATACTGATCCCATGGCACCTGCTTGTGTCTGAAGGGCACGCATTCTGTATTACTGTTTAGTGGAGATGCCAGATTTGTGCCGATCCGTGCACATACTCTAATCTTATGTTTCTTTGTGACTATCACCAAATCATTAGGAAAACAATAGTCACTGTGTGCCCACTACTTAAATATGTATACCAAGCACTTTGCTGGCATTTAATTGTCATTTACTCTTCTTATTAACCCTGAGTTAGATATTATTTCCATCTGACCTCTAGGAGAGCTAAAACTTAAGACAGGTAAGGTCACATGCCCAAGGTCCCACAGCAAGTGAAGAAAACAGAGCCAGTTTAATATCAGGATCTGTGACTCTAAAGGCTCTATTTTTTATTTTTTAAGGTTTTTTTTTATTTATTTTTTTTTAATTAATTTTTTTATTTTATTTTATATTTTTATTTTTTTAAGGTTTTATTTATGTGTCAGAGAGAGAGAGAGCACAAGCAGGGGGAGCGCAGGCAGAGGCAGAGGGGAAAGCAGGCTCCCCGCTGAGCAAGGAACCCATCTCAAGACTCTATCCCAGGACCCTGGGACCATGACCTGAGCTGAAGGCGGCCACTTAACTGACTGAGCCACCCAGGCACCCCTGAAGACTGTTTTTACCTGCTACGTATGCGATGAATACTCCCATCACGAGAGAGATAACTGAAGTTCGGGGTGGTCACAGAACAGCAAAACTAAATTAGAAATTTACTCAGCTCACGAGGGAACCCTTTGGCATTACTTCTGCAGTGCATTACTTGGCAGCTTTCCAAATGGTGTTGCACAAGAGGGCGAGGATCACTGATGCATCTCGAGGGGCAGTTTGCACAAAAAGGTGGTCTCTGGTACATTTAATCTGTGTCTGCTCCACCCGTTCTATGTCGCATCTCAGCAGTTAATGAAAGGTGGGGACTGAGAAGGGTGAAAAAGAAATGGGTTGGGTCTCCAAAGCCTGCAACCCAAAACAGAATCTGCCTGAAGGAGTGACAGGCTCCTGGTTCACTAAAAAGGGGGCTTTAGAGAAAGAGGAACGTAGGATGGTCTAACTTGACAGAAACCTTTCATATTTGCCCAAGCTGACTCCTACAGATTGCAAAGGCAAACTTCTTTAAAATGAGCACCACCAAATAAAATCGCAACACCTCGAGGCTGCAAAAGAACAGGTAAAGACAGATCGTGGTTGAGGCAGCAGCAGAATGGGAGGAAAAGCCAGCGGCGAATGATAACTGACTTAGCACTTGGTGGGTTGGGAGCTATTTCTGGACCACCCCATCCCAGTATCTAGAAAAACTCAGCCAGGACCCTACCTGTCCCTTGAAGATGAAGTTCAATCTTCTGGATGTTGTTTTGCAAAGAAAGTCTTTGTAACCCATGGGTAGGAATCATAGTGAGGAAGGGGAAATGCTGGATGGGCCTCCCAAATGGGATGCTCTATGGGGTCTTCTGGATCCAACAGGGCACCCTGTGGCCCAGGGTCGGGGGGGGGGGAGCTGCAGGGGGTGCCCTATACATGGTGCAGCCCAGGACCTTCTAAAGGACCACAGAATTGGCTGTGTCAGCCCGAGAACTCCTCTTGCACCCTCACACATCATGGCTAGGCTGGCCAAGTGGTACTATGATGCTCCCTCTTCAGACGGCTTTGTCTTCCATTTGGGGCATGGGCCAGTCTTCACAGCTTAAGTTGTCAATGTCATGGCCCCTCACAGCTTAGGCTTTGGGGTCAACAGCATCAACTGAGTGGCCCCTGCTCCCACTCCAGCAAAGGAAGTCCTCCCCACTGGCTCCCCCTCCCCTTGTCTATCAACACCCTGTGACTGCAAATGACTCTTCTTGGTGCTGAGGTCTGTGCCCCACATGGTTGCTTTCCTTTTTTTTTTTTTTTAATATTTTATTAATTTATTTGACAGACAGAGATCACAGGCAGGCAGAGAAGCAGGAAGAGAGAGAGGAAGGGAAGCAGGCTCCCTGCTGAGCAGAGAGCCCCACGTGGGGCTTGATCCCAGGACCCCGGGATCATGACCTGAGCCGAAGGCAGAGGCTTTAACCCACTGAGCCACCCTGGTGCCCCTGAAAAGAAAATCTTTAAAGAAGAGAAAGTAGATAGCAGTGGAGTAGGGCCCAGGCTAGACTTGAGTATGAGGGCATTTAGCGACCCCTGCCTTATGCAGAACAGCTTGTCAAAACCACAGACCTGCAAGCTCTGAACATCTTCAAGCTCAAGAGGACATGTTCCTCTCTCATACTCTGCTGGATGAAAATGAGTTCAGAAGTGTTTCCTACGTTAATGGCAGATGTCTTGGGTCAGCTGAGTCTGGAGAACATCATTTGATTAAGCACTGAAGATGGAATCTATACTATGAGCCAGTGTTGTGAAATCGCTATCCCAAGACAGAGGATCAAATCTAGAAACTGAAAGAAATGTCTAAAAACTCTTCCCCTTTAGAGATCTTGAGGAGGAACTGCTTTTTCAGGTGTTCAATGGACTGAATGACACGGAAGTCAAGCCCAAAGGGCAGGTTGTTGAAGATGGAGATAATGGGAATTACTTTTTTGCCTAGGACATCCCAGTGGTTAAGAACTAACAGTGTTGCATTGGTCAGTGTAACAGTGGTGATTTTATGGGGAACTCACTTCAACATCCTCTTATGCTACACCTACGACTATGATTGTCACTACGGAAGGAAACCTTTAGGGGTCAAGCAAGAATCATTCACTGATCAAGCACAAAGATCGTCAAAGTAGACAAGAGAAAAAAAGGAACCAGTTTTTCATTAGTTCCATGCCTTTTTTCAACTCCCTGGAGAAGGATTAAGTATTAAAACAAAAACAAAACCAAAAAAACTGAATGTGTTGGAAGAGAAACCTATTGTGTCTGAAGAAAGAATTTTTCTTCAGGATAAAAATGTAGAGAATTTCGACATATTCAGTCAGGTGAACGCAAACTACTAACTGAAAAACGAAGCAGCTGAAGTGGGGAAGTGGGGATTCTGGGGCATCACAAATCAGAATGTTTTAGAGTTGGCCCTGCTTGGCAGCCACCCAGGACCTCACTAGCCAGGGAGGTCAAATGTTCCGTTATCAAGCGTAGAGGCTCTTGAGATATGTCTTGGACCCTGTGTGGGGCACCTTGAAGAGAGGAAGTAATAGGAAGATCTGACAAAATGGTTTGGTTTCAGAATAAATGAGGAAGTATGAGGTGTTTGGAGAACTAGGCTTTTTAAATGCCCGAAAATGTGACTAATGTGCTTTAATTTCATTAAACTCTATAAAAACACATGAAAGCTGAAGATTTAAATACTTTCATGCAGGCTCTGCAGTAAACCCATATTTGCACATTTTCCACTTTATTTTCAGTCTGTTCCTTGGAACATCTTAACCCTGAGAGAATCAACGTTTAGCTCTTCCGAGGCTACTTTTTCATGGTGGACCTCCTCTGCCTACCCTTTACAATTAAAAAACAAATAAAACCCCCTGAAACTTTCCTTCTAGGCGATTCTTCCCCATTTCAGGCATCAGAAGTGAGCTCCCTTTAATGATTTCACCTTTCTTTTTTTTTTTTAAAGATTTTATTTATTTATTTGACAGACAGAAATCACAAGTAGGCAGAGAAGCAGGCAGAGAGAGAGAGGGAGAAGCAGGCTTCCCGCTGAGGAGAGAGCCCAATGCGGGGCTCGATCCCAGCACCCTGGGGTCATGACCTGAGCCGAAGGCAGAGGCTTTAACCCACTGAGCCACCCAGGCGCCCCATGATTTCACCTTTCAGGTACTTCCCCCACACAGAGGAACCCACAGGTCTAGTACATTAGTTGCCAAATCTCACCACGCACACCACCATGACTCTTGTGTTACAGCCTCTGAAGAAAATCAAACTAAGAATTCAAATAATTGCTGAGCCTGCATTTGATCATAGAAACCACAACTGATAGCCAATCATTACTGTCCCTTAAAAAATAACGATGAAGGACACCTGGGTGGCTCAGTTGGTTAGGTGGCTGCCTTCAGCTCGAATAGGGGTCCTGGGATCCAGTCCTGTGTTGGGTTCCCTGCTCAGTGGAGAGCCTGTTTCTCCCTCTCTGCCTGCCTCTCTGCCTGCTTGTGTTCTACCTGTCTGTCAAATTAAAAAAAAAAAAAAATTAAAACTAAGTCAAGCTAAAAAATAAGTATATCCTTTTCCATCTTGAGTTTTTTAAAATGTTTTTATGCAAAAGATTGAATTTTCATTTTACTAGGGTAAGGTTTTTTGTTTTTGTTTTCCTGTGTGTATGTCAATTCTTTCTAGTATTGCTGAAAACAACTGAAGTATGTTATGTGCAAAACGTCAACTGGGCATGGTTAAGCCGCCAACTCTTGATCTCAGCTCAGGTCTTGATCTCAGGGTTGTTAAGTTCAAGCCCTGCATTAGGCTCCATGCTGGAAATGGAGCCTACTTTAGAAAAAAAAAAAAAAAAAGGCAACTAGTCAATATGTAAGCAAGGTACTAAGTTACAGTTGTCTTTACTTTGAATTCTTATTACCAATGTCTAAAGGCATTAGTTCTTCAAAAGTTTTATCTTTAAGTACCTAATGTTATTCCTCTGTTCCTGATTGCATTTTGTTCACATTATCCCTGAAACTATAGTTTCTTCAACCTTTTGGTAAAATGACACCGTATGAAATACTATTCATAAAGGTTGTATCGCTAATTTTGAGAGTCAACTCTACATGTTCAATTATTTCCCCATCTAAAACAGTGGCCAAGTTCATGATATTGTGATGCATAGTAAGAAATATATATATTTGGTTTTTGTCCCTGTTTCTGGCACAGAGCTCCCCAAATCCTAGGAATTTCTTAAGTGCTGAAAGCAATACAGGTGTCTTTACTTATGTCAATGTGATGACTTTTGGATCCCAGCTAAGGATGGTGGCTGGTAGCCAGGGGAACCAACCACATGATTAGAGGGGAGGAACTTCCAGTCCCTGTAGGCTGAATCCGTTGGCAAAGGTCGATGATTTAATCAATCAGGCCTACATGATGAAGCCTCCATAAAAACCCCAAAAGGACAGTCTTTGGAGAGCGTCCGGGGTTGACAAACACAGCGAGATGCTGGGGCAGCCCACTCAGAGAGCAGAGAAGCTCCACGCTCCTTCCCTCATACCTTGTCCGATGTGTCTCTTCCATCTGGCTGTTCCCGAGTTGTACCCTTTTACACTAAACTGGTACTCAAGAAAGTAAATGTTTTTCTGAATTCTGTGACCTACTTGAGCCCATTAATCCAAGCCAAGGAAGGGTTTCAGGAGGGAAGCTCGGGTTGATAGCCAGGAGGTCAGAAGGCCGGTGAACACCTGGACTTGCAACTGGCATCTTAAGTGGGTGGGGAGCAGTCTCTCAAAACTGAGCCCTCCACCTGTGGGATCTGATGCTCTCCCCAAGCAGAGAGTGTCAGAATCCCGACCGACCGCAGGATGCCCAGCTGCTGTTGGAGAATCAGCATCAACACTGGAAGCGGATGTAACAGGACAAAATGAAATTGTATCCTGTGGTCTAAGTAAGTAACACAACAAATTCTAGCACAGGTAATAGGATTGAAAAGGTAAAAGCAGATCCAGCAGGAGAGGGTTCTCTTGGGTTTGATCCTGGTGCTTGCCTGCTCAGGAACCACACAGGGAGAACGTGCATTTGCAGGCTACCGCTGTCCTACCTACACTCATCATCCCCGCCTTACCTGACGCTTCCTCCTCCACTCACTGGCAACTGGACCGCACCTCCGCTGCTTCACTAAGATCTCTCCCGTCAGGGATACCAGGGCTCTCTACGTTCCTAAACCCAATCGTCTTGGGGTGCCTGGGTGGCTCAATGGGTTGAGCCTCTGCCTTCGGCTTGGGTCATGATCCCAGGGTCCTGGGATCGAGTCCCACACTGGGCTCCCCACACAGCGGGAAGCCTGCTTCTCCCTCTCCCTCTACCTGCCTCTCTGTCTCTCTACTTGTGATCTCTCTCTCTGTGTGTCAAATAAATAAATCTTTTAAAAAAAAAGAATTTTTAGTCTTGTTTTTCCTGCCTTTCAGTGGTATTTACCAATGTTAGTCACTCCTTGAAATTCCTCCCTTTGTCCGCCTCAACGGCAGCGCTCTATTCTTGTACCCCTTTATCCAGACTCTCTCTTCCTCTGCCGCCCCTTTAAATGTTGGTCTTTCATTGTAAGTGGCCCTTGTCTGACCAGTGTTCTCATTCTACCTATTTTCCCGGGAGCTTTGTCCCTAGCATAGATGTCAGCAAAGTGTCTTCCTCTACAGGGTGAGAGGAGTTGAATGGTGGGGTCTGGCACAGAGTAGATTCTCAATAAAAACCATGTTGAAGGAACAAATCAAAGGGTCATATTAAAATGTTTTTAAGGATATGGGTGAGAATCCTGCCAGGGTCCATGGTAGGAAATGAAGGTCAGATGGGAAAACAACCATTACTAAAGGTTTTCTTCAAAGCAATTTTATTCTTTTGGGAGTTCCCAGGTTTCTCCTTCCTTGGACTTTCATCGCCATCCAACTGGTAATGTACCTAGTTTTGGCAAAGAGTGTATGTAAAAGCTTCAGACTGGCTTCCTGTGGTTGGGAAGGTTACACCAGGATCTTTTTTACTCCATCTTTAGGTTAACAACAATCATCCCATACAATTACCCACCAGAGGCCAACACTTTATGTAGCCCCCAATCTATTTCTGGAAAAGCCTCCTATGTAGAGTTTGCCCAGAACAGCTTAAAAATGCAAGAAGGAAGGAGAACTGGCTGTGAAGTTGCTTCTGTATAAAATTGTTTGACTTCTCATAAAGAGAGCTCCCTGGGAACCCAAAGCCTGGTCATTTCTGTGGAAAACACTTAGCCTATCCTGGCCAATGCCAAATGCACAGCATCTGAGTGGAGCACTGTTGTTCTGAAGGAATCACTGGAGAAGCGCTAAAATGTTACCTCAATCTCTTTAACAAAAACGTTTGGGGGCGCCTGGGTGGCTCAGTGGGTTAAGCCGCTGCCTTCGGCTCAGGTCATGATCCCAGGTCCTGGAATCGAGCCCCGCGTCAGGCTCTCTGCTCAGCAGGGAGCCTGTTTCCTCCTCTCTCTCTGCCTGCCTCTCTGCTTACTTGTGATTTCTCTCTGCCAAATAAATAAATAAAATCTTAAAAAAAAAAAAAAAAACGTTTGAGAGCTACCTTCTTACACTAACTTTAACCACTCTCCAATCCCAGACAGTCGCCGAACATGAGGTCACCAAGTTTTCCGGTCAAACGCTGGATGGTAGAATTTAATAAAATAGAGGTTTTCTCCGATTACCCAATTATGGGCTGAAACTTAAATATAGCACAATTGCTTCTGCTTTTCCCATTTATGAGCTATGCTACGTAGCTCCTACAGGGGCTCATCAATTCTGTCTTCTAGGATGGACTGCAGTCCTTACACCACAGTGGTGCCTAAAGAAACAACTTTAAAAAAGCATTTAAGTTAAAAAAAAAAAGTATTTACATTATCTTCCGTGCCCCTCCTCCCCCAAATAGCCACTTCTTAGATTAAGTGAACGCTTTTCACTTGGGAAGACAGTTATAATCGACCAAGAGAACTTTCTTTGCTTGGGGGGATGTGGGTTCCCAATCGATTCTCAGATCCCGGACAGATCTGAGATACTACACAAGGTAACCTTTAATCAGAGCCTCTCCTCCCCACCCCCCAAAGCAACCCATACATTCTTTCCTAATGTAAAGATTTCCAACAACAGCACAAAACTAGCTGTTAATAATAGGTCCCAACATGTAAATTACAGCGGTCTCCAAAAATAAAGCTTCATCAGGGAAAAAAATCTGCAAGTTACCGCGGTGAGGTAGACGCAGGGAACGAACAGTTTCCTCACACCACGGACATCTGGATGTCCTCGCTCAAATGGCAGACAAGAATTCTGAACACAGTCCTTGGAAGTGATATTTTTTGTGTGTAAACCACACCATGACTTTTCCCTACCTCGCCTCTCTGTCTCCCGCCCCTTGACCAACCTTACAATTAAACACGCAAGGCTTGTTCCTGAGTCTCAGTCTTTCCTGCCGTTTCTAGAGAGCAGTGGGGAGGCGGAGGGGGGTAGGGGGGCAATGGGGTAATCTGTTACCTTCTCAGCACTTTGTCTAAGGTAATGACTGGGCCCCCATGTTACTTGTGAAGTTTTCTTTCCTGCCAACCAGCCCATGAATGCTTATAGCCTTGAGGCCCTTAGAATGAGAGTACTTGTTAAGGATTCCAAAGCAGTGTTCCCAAGAGGTCCCCTTGGTCCCTGCATTCTGAACAGCTTCCTCCCCCCACTAAGATGCTCTATTCTTCTTTGATGAATTCTACCAAGAACACTGGACAGGTTTGTCCAAAGAAATCCCAGCATTATAAAAGTCCCATGGAATGAAAAGTTTCTTTGTTGCTTTAATCTAAGTCTTAAGAAAGGTTGAGGTGTCACCCCACACCCCCACCACGGGGGGGGGAGGGAGAGGACCACTCATCTGGCCTCAGTGGGCACTGTCATTTTCACAGCCCTCTTGCCTTCATCTTTATCTCAAAATTAACCTGCCTTCTTATCTTAAGTCATTGGGTTCATGGCCTGCTTACTCTCGGTGAAATAACTTTGTTGAGAGCTCTGAAGGTTTTTCACTTCAGAGAACAGGACAGCTGAATACCACATTGTGCCTGGGGGTCAGAGGTCAGCATCACAGAGAAAACCCAGCTAATGCGTTGTGAAAGACCTTCCTTTTCACAGGCAAGACTTCCATGCATGTGAAACTAAGCACATCTCTCACCTAGCACAAAGCCTTGAACAAAAAGAATGAAAAGAAAAAGGAATCTTAATTCTTCACCAGTAAGTGGATGAAGTAAAGATCTCATTCCAGAGAAACAAAACGACACGCAGGTGTTCAGGCAAGGTAAAAAGCCGTTCGTTCTATGCCCCAGGCATGACACTCTGCCCACTGGAGGATGAAGGATACATGGAGGAAAAAATAACAGGGAACTGAAGAGATTTAAACTTCCCAAACCCTCACCTGCAAATGCCAGATATACCAAACATTTCTGTAAGGCAGCTGTCCTACCCAGTTTTCGTAGAATCGGGTATTGAAGTGTCTGGAGTGCTTCACAAGCATAAATACCTGGCCGTTTTTTTGTAACTGGTGATTGCTTTCAACACCCTGCAAGCCTGGATGGCCACATTTCCGCAGCAAATGCTTCCCAAGGCACATCCCACTCCAACAACGTTCCATCCCCTCCAAACGGTCTCCCGCTCACTGTGCAGTGTGTGCTTCTCCAAGAAGGAGAAACTGAGGCTAGAAATTTTGCCCCTGGGTTGTGAACAAGTCAGTGTCAAAGTCGGTAGGAGACTTCTGGGTGCTTCACGTCTTTCCTGTGGCATTAAACACACACTCCAGTGTTGCCTGGGTACAAAGCCCACACTTAGCACATGAACCTTTTCCCCCACTGACCTCTCTCACGTGTCCTTTACTTCTGCTTTCCTCAAAACGCCTCCTGCCACATCACCTCCCCGGGTCGAGAGGGAGAGAAGTTTTTGTTATCTAAAGATACGCATCATAGGAAAAAAATAACGATTTGGGGAACACGGGAAATGACTGGCTAGGAAACTGCTCTGGGGATTCACATGCTTTTCCTGGGCCACTGAGTTGAAATCTCTGCTCTGGGCTTTATGATCAGTCTGGGGCTTTGGCATAATCCTTAAAGAAGTCAGAAGAAAGAAGACTGAAATGAAAAGAGAAAGTTAATCAAAATCAAACGGGGTTCTGTTTCTGGGAAAGGCGCCTTCAGGCAACAGACAATAACAAAAACGTCCTGTCCTTTCTTCCATTTTGTTCTGAGGCAGGACGGATCCAGGGCTGCTTCTCAGCTTAGAAAACGGGTCTCTGCAGTTCCGTCTCACCCTCCAGACTTTCTCACGTTTGGAAGAACAAAGCCCTAACAGGGGACCCCTCGTGGGTGCCAGCCTTCTGGGCATCAACGAAGTGTTAACTTAGAGTAAATACAAAATTCATCCATTATCGCTCCAAAGGTGTCGACAATGAATGAATATAAGATCTACCTTGGGCATTAAAACTCTGTCCTCTAGGAGTGCCTGGGTGGCTCAGTCAGTTAGGTGTCTGCCTTCCGCTTGGGTCATGATCCCAGGGTCCTGGAATAGAGTCCCACATCGGGCTCCTTGTTCAGCTGGAAGCCTGCTTCTTCCTCTGCCTACCTGTGCTCTCTCTCTCTGACACATAAATAAATAAAATCTTTAAAACACACACACACACACAACTTTGTCCTCTAGTCTCTCCTGGGGAGAGCACAGTTTGGTCTCATATAGATTTGGAGAAAGAAATACACAATAATGACCTAATCAAATAGTTTGCAAGCCCCTTTTTAAGAGGAACCCTCTCTATGAACATTTTCACCCGAAATCCCCAGTGTATAAAACAGGTAATAACAGAGCTACTCTGGCTGAAAGGGCGGCAGCTGCTCAGGGTCCACTTGCCCTGCCCCACCCAGGTCCCCTCCAGCTGTTAGCGGTTTCATCTCAGCTCCTTCCTCCCCCGTTACTGTGTCCATACAAGTCATCCAGGCAGATGGTGGTTTTTCTACGTTTAAAGGCTTCCCGAAAAGGCCCTTCCACACCTTCCTTAGGGCACTCATTTCATGTCAAGTCCTCGTTACAGAGAATTAGAGACAGGAGCCAGTCAACCTATGAGATTCAAAGTCCTAGAACCAGCAGGGATCCCCCCACACACACTTCTGCTTTTCCACCTCCCCTCTGTACCCCTACACCCACAGTGCTTTATTATATCCAGTGTCAGTTTAAGGTTTTCACGACGCGGAGCAATCTGAGAGCAAAATCCTTCTAGACTTTTATAATCTCCCCCTAGGACCTTTTAAGTCCTACACTTATGTCAACAACAGTTTTACTGACAACTTGCCTTTTCAAGCTCCCCCAAGTCTCCAGTAATGTAGTTTTTATAGAAAGGATTTTTTTCTTCTTACACTCCTATTTCATCAGCTTATGTCATGATCAAGTGAAACTATGTCAACCGGCGTAAACAGGTTTGGGAACAAACAGCTCTTGGTAAGTGTTCAGCCCGACTGGTGGGAGCAGAAGGGTTCGGGCACAGCCAAGAGCAGAAGGAATGCTGGGTGTGTGGAGGACACGGAGAGCAAGTCCTGGGAGAGGGCTCTACTCTATGGGATGCCCCAGAAGCCCTGCAACAAGATGAGGGTGAAATTCACAAGGCGGAAGACACTATTACAGCTCCGCTTCGGACCTTTCCTGCTTCTCAATATGTTCCTCCTGGCTCCACCTCTGGATTTCTTCATTAAGGGTGAAGACCGGGGATGGGGGTGGGGGTGGGGGGAGATAGATAAGGAAGTGAAGTGGACTGAAATAAAAAATTCAGGTTATTTCTGAATCCTTGGGCTCCCATCAAATGATCGGCATTATTTTACTTGGATGGCATTATTTTACCGGTAGACTCATTCCGGGTTAGAGAGCGTCTCAGTTCAACTTACAAGACAGACAAGGAGTGGCTAAGAGGTTTGCCAGTGCAGATGGTGATGTGAAACCCAGAGCCAGACCCAGGAGTCCTGACTTCTTGGGGGGGGGGTCTCCTATAGGTGGCAGTGCCTCCCCAGCACAGTAAGATTTTTTCCAAGGGCTTTGGACGTGCTGGGGATCCAAGCTGCTTTCACAATGAACAGCTCTGTGCCAATTTCAAGAGTTTGTTTCTCAGATAGCAGGAAAGCTCCTGAACCAGGCTTTGCAGGAGTAAGCAGTGACTTACTCCCTCCTGCAGGAGGCATGGTTAGCTTCTGGGACCTGGGACCTGGAGTGGCCCTTTTCCCCTTAAGGGGTTGGAGGCCAGCATGGAGGTTGGTGGAAGCTCCCCACTGAGGGAAATGAAGTGGAGCAGCCTTAATCTCACTCCCTTCCTAAACACCCCATACATGCTGACCCTCTGCACCCTCGGCTTTGCCAGAGGTTTCCATACGGGGACTCCAGAAGAAAAACAAACACTTAACCAATAATGAATACGAGATTCATCTCTAGGAGATGAAAACAAACCACAGGAGAACACTGGTGTTATTCCATATACCTCCCCCTTCACATTTAATTTATAAGAGTCAGGGGAGGAGGACCCTGTTAATTGAACAGGGACAAAAGAAGAAAATTAATAAGTTAACATACTGCTCATCAGATTTCGAAGGTAATTCTAAAATGTATAAGCATGGAGAATAGTGGTCTCTACGGATTTTCCTTATTCAGAGAGCCGCCTTTTCAGGAAAAAAGGTGATTCGTAAGTCCTCCCCAGGATTAGCTCAGTGCTGGCCTAAAAGGCATCTGCAAGGCTGTTAAACTTGAACCCCATATATTAGAGCACCCACTCCTGTGAAATTGCTGTGGGGAGTTCTGAGTTCTGGAAGAAGGCTCTAAGAATAAGCACTCAGTAGCAACAGGTATGGAAATCTGGGTTGCAAATCCAGGCCTGGAAATTACAAGAACGTTCGGCGGGAATTTATGAGAGCTAGATGGGGAGAAACGGTATAAATTATGGGAACTGAACCCATACCTAACAGGAAAAAATTGGAAGAAATGGCACACATTTCCAGAACATGGAAATCCACCACAATGTAAACAAGGATCTCACTAGGGAGCTCTCTTCAGACAAGAGGCATCCATTTCCAGGGATCTGATTAACCAAAGAAGTGCTGCTTCCCAACTGCGTGTCAGAGAGAGTGAAGGAACAAGGTCTCGGATTTGTGCCACGGAACACTGCTGTTATCTCAGCCACCACCGTGTCTGGGGGGTCAAATTCCAGAAACCCTGACACCCAAGAATAATTCCGAAGTATTTATTTTCCCTGAGGGCCTTGGAACCATAATTCCACTCACTGGCAGAAATACTAGTTCTGTTTAGAGCTGTTAAAAACCTATTTTTAAAATCACACATTTGGCAGATCATCAGGACCAAAACCTGGTAGTCGAGGATAGTCTTATAGAAAAATCGAAAATAATCCATGGGAAAATGTCCCAAGCCTGAGCAACACTTTCATGCATGTGCGTGCACACACACACATTCTCTCTCTCTCTGTGCATGCGTGCACACACCAGACAACTGTCAAAAGAATGAGGGGCGAACCGGACATCAAAGATGATGGAGTGGGATGTGCCTTCTGTTCCAGTTTTCCGACATATTACCCATTGATCCCACGGCCTCATAAATTCTCTTCAAGAGAATTCATCTTGGCCCAGGGCCCTCTCCCCGTCTCCTTTCATACCTGAAAACCTTCCTCCTTCCTGAGTACCCTCTCCAGATTTCCCTGCAGTCTACACTTGAACTTTTCATGCCTGCCACACTCACTGTGCTCTTAATGCAGTGCTCCTCGGCCTGATTATAAATCTTCTTTTTTTTTTTTTAAGATTTTATTTATTTATTTGACAGACAGAGATCACAAGTAGGCAGAGAGGCAGACAGAGAGAGAGGAAGGGAAGCAGACTCCCTGCTGAGCAGAGAGCCAGATGCAGGGCTCAATCCCAGGACCCTGGGATCATGACCTGAGCCGAAGGCAGAGGCTTTAACCCGCTGAGCCACCCAGGTGCCCAAATCTTGTTATTTTCGACTTGCTTGCTCCCTGTTTCCAGCTCCAATTATTCCCAGTGTCAGAAATCAACATTCGGCTCTGTTACAGATTAATCATACCATCATGGGGACTGAAATAAGGTTGTCTTTTTCTCTCTTTGTAATGAGGAGCACAATTCTTGGCACACAGCAGGCGATTAATAAATCCTCACTGGCGGATGGCTGATCGGCTTCTATTTTCTGTAGCTGTTCTATTTCAGGAGATAGGATTTGAGCCAATCTAAAGAGCTCTAAGTGTGATGTTGCCCAGGCTAACAGTGGTATACGTAAGTCTGGACTGTTCTATCAAGCTCTTACGATAGAATCCTGTTAGCTATGTGCTGTCATTAAATTCCACATAGACACCACTTGACAAAGGGTCCCTGGCCCCTAGGAACTCATGATTAGACAAAAATACCACCATGTAACAAATGAATATGGGGAAACTATAAGCTGGAAAGCAGCTTCCCTGGAGGTTGAAAAACCTCATTAACAGCTCTCCATTTGTACAAACTAACCACCTCAGAAGGCAGCCTAGGCATTCTCAAGGTTGCGGAAAGCGCTGAGTTCCTCAGACTCACATTCAGTCCACGGCAGAATGGGCTGCAGAGCGAGCCAGAGCTGTGTTTGCATTTCTGCTCTACCACGTACTGGCTGTGACTTTGGGACAGGCATGCTCCTTCCCTGAATGCGTGCTCACATCCCCCAAAATGGCCATATCACCATCAGCTCTTCCCGGTTGCTGGGATAAACAAGGGAAAAAATAAAGCCCCCAGCTCAGCTCCCAGCAAGTAGGTAGGTACCCAACTTCCCTCTGCTCTCCTCTTTGGAATGACCCGCCCACAACTTAGATGCCGCCTGTAGCCATACAGGAACTAGGAAGACCAGTTTATGAGGGAAACTCGTATGTGCCATTCCCTCTGTAAGTCCACGGGTGACATCAAGCCTCTCGACTGTGGAAAGAGGACAGGGGCCGGGGTGTTGTGCGTGGGTATACAAGCACGTGGGCAGGGGCTTTGATATTCTTTCCCCCAATGACGTGTCAGAGTCTTCAGGGCAGAGAGGGTTTCTAAAACTTAAATGTCTAATAATATCCAAGAATTTAGTATTTCTAGGAAATTCCTGAAGCATCCCAAGAAAGGGAGGATGAGGATGAATCCTCGTATCCAACACGTTCTGCCCACGGGTAGCCCTGGACTCTGCTTTCGTGGCAAAGGCAAGGGCAGGCCATCATTCTGGCCCTGAACTTCGCCTGAGACGAAACCGAGACCAGGCTCTGGAGGAAAGAAGACCGCTGTGTTATCAAAGGCTTCTCGACAGGATTCCCGGTGGTGCCGAGCAGGGACGCTTTGATCCAGCTGTGTTTCAGGGTTCGGTCTTAGACAAGGAGTGTCTGTGATCAACGAAGCCACAGTGATGGTGGGTCTGGGCAATGAAACTGGAAGATGACATACAGTTTCTCAACTAAGGAAAACTCCCTTTCTCCTCAAATGAGCTCTGGTTCCACTGGAAAATGCACATTTTGCTCTCACGCCCAATGGAAATGCCATCTTCCCAGGAAGTCCTCCCTAACCTCTCCAACTACGGCCCCTCCCTGCTTACTTCTGCTTCCTTGACATTCCATCCGGCGTCACAGGGATGGGTACCCTGTTTCCTCCATCAGTCTGCATTCTCCTGCATTACTCCCCCTCCAATAACATAGCTATGCGCTCAATGACTTTTATTTATCTGTTTTCACTGAAAGACGATAAGCTTCCTGAGGGCAGACACTTTTATGTCTGTCTTACTGATCACTACTAGCCTTCCGGTTCCCAGCACTGGGCTTGGCCTCTCTGCCAGGGGCTTGTTACAGTTCGTTGAATAAATGAATAAACGTTAGCTCCGTAAAGGGTCAGCTCGGTGTCTCCAGCACCCAGCATAATGGCTGGCACAAAGTATCACATAGTAGAGGCTCATAAAACAAGGCTTTTTTTTTTTTTTAAACGATGACATTTTTTGAAGGGGCGATTTTTATGTAAATTGACATTAAAATAGGATATATAAATATGGCATCCTAGTTAGCATAGAATTTGGACCGAATAGAAATCTGAAGATGAGTAATTGAGAATTAGAGAAAAAAAATCAAAAATATATTCGCAGCCAGGAAGTTATTTAGTCTATTATTCCGACTGGCACCCTCATGAGGGTCCTAGCAAAACGGAAGGGAAAAAATTGAAGGGAAAAAGCAAACTTGAAGAATCTGGGAGGGACCTCCACTGCCGGCAAGGGACCTCAACTAATAAATATCACTTCTAGGTGCTCACGTGTTGTAAGCACTTTGCTCTTCCCATCAGCTCATGGTCATGACTACGTCCGGACGGGTAGACTGGTCAGGAATCAGACACATTTTATGGAGAAGGAAATGGAGGTTGGAGGCTACGCAACCTCCGTAAGGTCATAAGGCTAACTGTGATGGAGCCCTAGACCTGAATCGGGTCTGCAGACCCCCCAAGTCCAATGCTCTTCCCACCTCACTCCCACTAGACTTCCTGCCGACTGCAGACCGTGTGGAAGCCTTGAACACCTTCAACTTGTGCATCTGCAGCATCTGGTAGTCCCTGGGCCTGGATCAGTGTCCGTGAGAATGAGCTCCTTAGACAAGCGCTTCAGGGGTTGGCTTCAGAGTCAGACAGATCTAGGGGTGAGAACAAATCCCACCACTGCGATCTTGGATGTGATTACTTAACCTCCCTGTGCCTCAGTTTCTTCATTTGTGAAATGGGATGATGATAAACTATACCTCGTATAGTTTGCTATAGGGCTGCAAGAAGGGAATGTTGAATAAGCACTGAACGTAGATCGTGTTTTAGAGCATCCTGTGATGGGGGAAAGTCACTGGCTCAGATGCTGGACACAGCCCATGAAGTCTTCCTTATTATAACGCTTGCCGCTTGGTAACTCTCTCCTCCCTGCCTCTCAAGCAGAGCGCAGGGGCCTTGCAGGAAGAGGTTAAGCTGGCAAGTGTGGTTTGCCTGCATTGTTGCATGCCTAGCCCCATAAAACCCGCTAACAAGAAGCAGCTCGTTGGCTCTGCTGTCCCTCGGCATTCTGTCTTCTCACAGAGGCTGGGTTTGTGCCAAGCTGAAAGTCCCATGCCCCAGGGGGTCTCTGTGGGTTGAGTGAGGCAAGTGCTCTGAGCAGATCTTGTTCCCACTAGTCCCCAGGCTTTAGCTAAGGGCCCCTTCTAGGAGGGAATCTAGGAATGTTAAATGGGATCAATGCCTGCACCCCGGGTTTCCTGCTTAGAAGAATCTGAAGAATGGTGATTTCTGGAACAGGAAAGAGAGGGGTCTCCAGGAGAGATGGGCAAGAATGACGCTCATGGGGACAGCCTGCCATGATAGATACAGTAATGCCGGGCACCTGCTCTGAGGCGAGTGGAGCGGCCTGTGGCTCATCACAGCTCAACTCATCAAAAATTGGGTATGGAGATATTGTGGGCCAATTAAGCCATTCACCCCGATACTTCACATCCTTTCCATGCTGCCTCCTTTGGAGCTTAAGGGGAACCTGCACCCGAAGGGCAAGCATCTCTTTGATCCCTGTTGGCCCTAATCAAGTATCATTTACAGGGAAGGTTTCGAGCTGTCTCCAGGGCAAAGGCTTGGGTCAAGCTCTCCCTCTGTGGATTGCAGCTAGGCTAGTTAAATTTTACATTTGAACCCTGGTGATTTGAGGACTGACCTCCACTTTATAAAATCCCCTCTCTCCTTGCCTGCCAAGGACAATTAGCCTGAAAGTCTGGGGCTTGGGTGGAAAGGAAACTGCAGCCCAACCTCGCCCCACCCACCGTAGCAGGCAGGCGGGCGGGCTGAGTGTGTGTAATGGGACCTGCTCCTCTCCCTGGGCTGTGGCAGACAGCTCCCCACCCTGGCACACCTGCCCAGAAGTCTGTTTCTGGTAAGGAGCTAGGTGAGTACTCAGCCAACTATAGCCCCAGGATAGGCACTAAGCTCACTGTCTACAAATCCTGGGGTTCCCAGGGTGGAGCAGTGCAAGGGGGTAGGGAGATCAGCCATTCAGACGAAACGACGGCATAACCTAGAAAAGGCCATGTGCAGGAAGGAAGGAGCGATGGGCTCAGGAAAAGGAACCAACTAAAGGATTTTCATGTCTTCCAGTGATGAGGGAGGCAAAGAACAAGTGTAGAACCAGTGCAAATCTGGGTTCAGTGACCATTATAATCCTGCGTGGGCACTCCCTGTGGATCTCAAGGAGGTTCTGAACTGGGGTGGCGGTGATGGAAGTGGAGAACAAGGTCAGGGACAGCCCCTTCCTTCTACTTTCCCAGGGCCCAGAGACTCAGGACTCACCCCCAGGATCTCACCAGGAAAAAAGGATCCCCAGAGGTCCCTACGTAGATTGATTCTTTGTTCAAAACTGGTTCCTCTTAAAGATATATCCCACTAGTCATCTTAGCAAAGTCAGTCCGAGGGTCCCAAGTCCCATCCAAGAGGGGCTGCAGACTGTCCCACTGTGGTGGGGGACAAGAAGCTGGGGGCCAGCAGGACTCTGGCCTCCAAGGGCACCCAGTGCTGCAGAGGCCTCTCCCTTGTCAGGGCTTGCCTGGTTCTGTTGCTACTACCCTAGGCCCGCAAGTATGTGGGGGCACTCCCCAAGGAACCATGGGGAAGCAGAGAATGTTCCAGGGTGCAAGGCTGGGCTCTTGGGGTTGAAAGCCCTGAGGAGGTTTGGGGGTGGGGGTGGTCTCAGCATCAGGCCTCGGGCCTAACCTCCAACTTCCTTCAGCCAGCCAAGTCAAAGGGAGGCTGAGGGGAGGGAGTGTGTATATTGGGGTGGGAAGCTCCCAGAAAAACCAGAAAGCATCAGCTCTCTTTCTCAGGCTGTTGGAAATTCCTAATCCTCTCTTGGAAGTAGTTTCCAAGTCAGCTCTGAGGATCCCTGTCTGGCTGTGCTCACACTCACTTCCCCTTAGTGGGGAGCCTCTAACGGCCCCCCTCACCAGGGTTCTGTGGTCCCTAACCATGCATCTCCCAGATTCCTCTGCTGCTCATCCCTTCCCAGAGTGAGTCCCAGGCTTCATTCTTAGAGGAATCCAACCAGCTGTGGGGGTCACAAATTCACCCCCACCTCCCCACCTTAGGTCTCACCCCTCTATCTCCTTACACCCCAGAGCTTCTGGGAGACCTTCCCGCTGAAGTCCTCTCCCCTTCCACTCTCTAGGTCCCTAAGAACCTCAACACCCCCCCCCCCCCCACCATACACTGCAGCAGCAACCATCCAAGTTCAATCAAGTTGTGCCATTGTCTCAGCTTTGTCCCGGTCCCTGGGGAGCCCAAGCGCCTTGCCTTGCCTTCCCGCTTCCTTCCCCAGACCCCTCCACACACCCACCTCCAACTCCCAACGCCAACAAGCCCAAGGCTCCAGCACCGGGAGCCCGGAGCCAGAGGACTCTGGCGGTGCCCGAACTCCTCCCTCCCTCTATCAGAGAAGCAGGGCCGCCAAGACCCTCCTTCTTGCAGACCCCACACCCACTGCTGCGGTAGTAGTGTAGCCAGGGGCCGGAGCCGGGGCTGGGGCTGGGGCTCGGGCTGGGGCTGGGGCTGGGGAGCTCCCAACCCGACCCAGCACTGCGGCAGCCGGGCGCTTACCTGCGGGGGAAATTCACCGTCCTTCCGGACCTGGGCAGGGGCAGATGAAGCATCTTCCCCGGCTCAGGCGGCCATTCGCCGGGTGGGCACCCAGAGCCCTCCCCGGCAACGCGGACACCCGAAGAGGTCTGAGCCCAGGCCACGCGGAGGGCCAGACACCGAATGCTCGCCGGCCCTCCGCTCCCTTTTCTCCCCACCGCCCGGGCTCGCACTTACGGCTCCAGCTGTACTTAAAGCGACAGAGCCCCATTTCGCCGCCGCTGACTTCTGTCCCGAGCCCCGGAGACGCAGGCTGCGAGCGGGCTCTTTAACGCCCAGAGCAGGTAGACAAAGAGCCACCGCAGCCTCAGCCTTCCGGTGGCCTCGGAAGCCCGGGAGGTGCAGGAGCGGGCTGGGGGCCTCGACCTCCACCTGGGCTGCTCCGGAGTTAACCCCCGTACTGCCAGCTGCGGTCCCTTGGGCGCCCTTACTCGCGCTACAGAGGCAGAAGTGGGTGTGGGCAGCGAGCCAGGGAACGAACCGGTGTGTACCAGTGGGCACGGGTCCGGGAGGCCTGGGCTGAACCTTCCCCGGGCAGGGCTTCTTTCCAGCCCCGCTCCTGGCCCCTGTCCGGGCTCTAAAAATTAGTCAGAATAAGAGCAGGGGATTGGTACATCACCTAAAAGGAAGAGCGTGGTAGGGGAGGAAGGTCAGACCACAGGCACAAATTACCAGGGCTTTGGCTCAGAGACCTGGGGTGGGGAAGGGAGACTAGGAAGGTATGCCCTCCAGTGGTGGCGAAAACCTGGGGGGCGGGGTGGAGGGCTAACATTTTTCCAGCCTAGGGAAATAGATATGGCGAAAGGTGTGCGTGTTGGGGGAAGACTGCCAGGGAGAGAAATCGTTCACACCTTGCAAGGATCTGTGCTTTCATTCAGCAGGCATTTTTAGCTGACTAAGAAGAAAACGATCTCAAAGAGGGAGGATTTTAGTTGTAAAGTAAGAAGAACAAGAAGTGGGATCCAGTAGCAGCACCCCCTTCCACTAAGCTCCCTCAGGGGCTTCCTGAGCTCCTAACTCTCCCGCAGAGAGCAGGAGCTGCACAGATGCCCTCCTCACTGCTTCCCCGGGGTGCTCTCCTTGCTTCTGGAGGGGGCTGACTGTGTAAGGTTGGGTCCCCATCTCAGTGTGATCTGGGCAAACCGGGGAGACCATGTTTTAGAAACGGACAGATGATATCTGCCATTTCTTGAAGCAATGTAATCAACAGCAGTGATCTTTTTAAAATGCACTCCCCCCCCCACCCCCAGTACAGACCTAAGAAGTCAGTGTGCCACTGGTGCTGGGAAGCTTGGGGGTGATCCAGCTGCACATAGAGACCCTCTGGGTTCTCCTAGGCCTGTCACCTCAGCACCCTGAGCTTTCTGTGCCGGGTTTTTGCAAAAGTTAAAGCACAGGAGATTCACACTCCTGAGCTCCTTCCTGCTCTCCAGGCTTTAAGGCGGTCTGGCCATGCTTTGAGTGCTAGGGATGGCCCTTCTTCCTAAAAGCCCATCTGGCTCTGGTCCTCTGATTGCCCAGGGCCACTGACCTGGGGCTGCATCTCTAGAGGGGGGAACTACCGTTCTTGGAGTTCCCTACAGAGGGAACTCTGTCTCTGGATCCCCCAGCACTGAGTTGGAGAGGGGTCTGCTTCTGAGGTTGCAGAAAAAGCTGTGGTCAAGTTTTCCAAATACGCTTAGAGATCAAAGGGGAGTAAAGAGCTGCAGTGATCCCAGCACCAATCCCTCAGGCTCCCCCCCAGCACGGGGCGGGGAGTTGATTTTTATTCCCTTTACTCAATGCTGGGTGGTTTCGGTGGTAGGACTTAGGAAAGGTGCACCAGATCCCAGGCAGACCACCTTTGAGGGGAATCAGAGGAAGGCAGGTGGTTTTCTCCAGCGTTTTCACCCATCTCGGGCCCCAGACCAAACCCCTATCCTGGTTCCTCTGTCCTGGTCATGTCCACAGCCAGGCCATCCTCACCACCACCCCGACTGGAGGGTGAGAGTAATCAGGTTTCTCAGGAGAGTCTGCCTGTGCAGCTGTGTTGGGGCTGGCCTGGGTCATCTGGGGAACAGCTTATGGTGACACACACCATAAGGGATTCTCTTTAGCCTCAGCCAGCTTTCCTGAGTAAAATGACTTTGTCTGAGCCAGAGGAATGTCACCAGCAGGGGATGTTTTCCCCCAGATCTAGCTGTGCATTTTCCATAAGGTTTCCTCCTTTGCAGAGCCTGGAAGGAGGGGAGACCAACAGAGGTGAGGCACAGTGGCTTTATTTGGAGGGGCAGGCATATTTGGAGCAGGGACTGAGCTCTCCCAGAACATTCCTTCACAGCCTTGCAGAGCCCATGTGGCTCTATCCCTCTTCTTCACACAAGGTAGCCTGCCCATCCTCCCTCTGGCCCTCCCCCTCTGCCTGTACCGCACCCCCCCAACCCCCAACCCCCAACCCCCACCAACAGCAGGGACTAGGGATAGGGAGCAGGCGGTAAAGAAACCAACTCGAAGCCAACACCTGGGCACTGAAGAGGAGCTCTCAGCTACTGAGTTTTGTCCTTGTCCTCCTACCCCCACCCAAGGGCATTCTGGGTTAGAGGATCTCTAAACCCCTTCCTCCTGGGGTCTGATTCTTGAACTGCTAGAACCCAGTAGGAACTGAGGTTTCCCTCTACATGTTCCTCTTTCCTTGTGGATGAGGAAGGTGGGTTGTAGGGTTGTAAGGTGGGTTCTACTTACCCTTCTGCTTGGGGGTGGTTCCAGGGGCTTTTATAGGGGAAGGAGCAGGGGCCCAGAGACTTTAAGAAATAGCATGCAAATTAGCACCTGCTATTTTCAGCCAACAGGTCAAAGCACTTTGGGTAATTGGACAGCATCACTGAAGAGAAGTGCTGTCTGGGGGCTTCTGTGAAGACAGTAAAACACAACCTCCCCTGTCAGCAGACCCCACTCAGGCGCTTGAAGAGGCCCTGACCCTGCCCATCATGGGGGTGTGGCAGAGCTGGGTGTGTGTGTGTGTGTGTGTGTGGTGGCCTCGTTGCCTTGACTACAATGGCGGGGGTGGGGGGCATGCAGGGGGTGACTCTGAGCTCTTCTTCCCAGGTCCCAGGCTGCACAGTTGTAGCCTGGGGCAGAAGGAGTGAGGGAACAGCTGAGGCATGTGGTGGAGGGGGAAGACACCTGCTGATAGGGAGCTGGGAGTCAGGCACTTTTCCAGAATGAAAACCTAGCCAAAGAGGGAAAGAGGAAAAAGGCCCATCTATCTTAGATAGGCCTTCCCTGTGCAACTCTGGCTTCTCTTCAAAGAGCCCTTGGGACCCATGATCTCATTGGTCTCCTGTGCCAGCGCCATCAGAGTGGCTCTTTACAAGGGGGAAACTGAGGCATGGAAAGGCTAGGAAATGTTTAATGCAGAGGGCAGAGTCCAGGTTAATGCACATGAAGTCATTTACCCAGATTTCTGAGAGGGGTGATACCCTCCCCACAACCCCTCCAACGCCTCCACTCACACCTCAAAGGATCTCTGGAGTCACCCTGGCTCAGGCCCAAGGTCCTCCAGACCAACGTTCTATCTCCAACAGGAACATCCAGAGACAGTTAGTGGGAGGCTCTGGTTGTGGCCTTGACCATAATCTCAAAGGTTAATGGGGTTGGTGAGGGTGAGGCACAAAAAAGAGAAAGACTTGCCAGAAGGTCCCTGTGGTCCAAGTTCCAGTGTCACCTGCCTCGAGGCCTCTGGGTTCCAGTGTCCCCTGTTGGGCCTGACTACACACTTGATTCTCTGGTGAGCCCCAGAAGTGAGACCCTTGAGAAGACCAGGGTCCCAGGGTAAGCATCCACCACTCTGTCCCTTGACCTACCCTCACTTCCCCGATTTCCCATCAACAATGAAGCTATTTACTTCCTTTGCTGGAAAAGGCCCTGCCCCTCCAGAAGTCTGGGCCAGTCAGAGAAGCTCCCTAGGGGTCTATGGGGGCAAGCTGAGCCCTGAGACCCCTCCATGTCCTGGCCAGGCTGGGCTGGCAGCATTCTGGCAGAGGCAGAACAAAGAGCATTTTACCATGTGCAGAGGGGTGATAGGAACGAGGAAGAATTAAACCAGAATGCAGGGACAGGGGAAAGGACTTGGGGGAGGACCCTGGTGAGTTAACCCTGGGGCCATACTGAGGTGGGATCCCTATGCTCTCCTTGGAGAATGACCTGCCCGCTCCTCTAGCTCCAGCTTTTTGAACCTACTCCCAGATCCCCCAAGGACCCTGGTGACTCCTGGAGAAACCATCTGTCAGCACCTCGACAGAACCACCTATAAAAATCATTCCCAGCCTCAGTGGTAACACTTCCACAATTCTGATTTTATTTCCGAACAACCACATGTTCTAGCCCGAGGAAGGTGTTACTATACGCTTTGGAGCATCAAAGGTTAGGAGAGTGGCCTCAAGTAGTTTGGCCCCAGATTAGGAAAGCCATGATGACATTAGTGCCAGGCTAGGGATCATTCTCTATTAGAAATGGAATTTTATCCAGTGGATTTCTTGTCTTCTCAGGGAGGCCTGAGTTTTCAAGAGCTCCTGGCGAGCTTCTCTCTGCTCTTGACCTACTAAGGCTGGACCTTCCCTCACCAACTTCCAGGCCCTTCCTGGAGGATATGTGAGCTACCCTGGAACAGATCCACTTCACCTGGTCACATAATCCAGAATGTCAGAGTCGAAAAATTATGTACAGCTCCTCTGGTTCAAGTCCAGGGCTCAGAAAGGGCAAGCAACTTCCTCAAGGTCCTCCCACAGTACCTGGGCTTCCTGGTTCCCAGTGCAGTGTTCTTTCTAGTGGTCAGCGCTCCCCTGTCTTACCAACTGCCTCCCCAGGGCCAGTCTGAGGCTCAGATGGAAAGGTTCTGAGGGTAGGTGGGAGAGAGTTTGGGTCAGGGGCACGGGAGTCACTAGATGGACAGCAGAGTGTCCCAAAGTCCAGCACGGATCCCAGCTGAGAATTCTTTGGAGCGGCAAATGAGCCAGCCAGAGGAGAGTGTCCTGCGCCCAGCCGTGTTACTGTTCTGCAAATATTTACATGACCTCTGAGGAGACCTGCCTTTCTCACCACCCGACAGCTGGGACAGGCAGCAGAGAGGAAGCACCCCCCACCAGATCTCACATAGTGAGCTACTGTTGCGGCAGTCCTGCTTGATATCCTCCTGCCATCATCCCAAACCTTAGAGGCTCTGTGTGCTTCTGAGAACACAGGACAGAGAGGACGATGGGGGTATGGGGGACAAGTCCAGTAGGACCCGGTGGACCCTCAGCCAGCCTCCCTGGGCAGATGCGTGCTTGTGTGTATGTGTGTACGCACGCCCATATGACTTCAGAACAACCACAGCGCCCACTGTCCCAGGTTCTCCATTACTGAGGTGGAGCTCTAATCTCTGGAGAGAAATAGGAATAAAATCTCGTATGATTTGAGAAGACACTGTAAATGTGTCATCCCTTTTATCCTCAAAGCCCTGCTCACCATGTCCCCAGCCACCCCCTCCCACCCTGGTCTGAGCCGTCACTTTCTCTTGCCTACTTTACTATAGTACTCTCCTTTCCAGGCTTCTAGGTTCTCCCTGGTGTCCCTGTGGCCATGCTCCTCATAGGAGCCTGGCAGACCTTCACCAAACATGTCAGACCTCACCATTCTTCTCCCTGAAACCTTCCTGGTTTGGCTAGAAGAAAAGCTAAAGTCCTCACCCTGATGTGTAAGACCCTTTAATACCTGGCCCCTGGCTGCCTCCTGATCTCATTTTTTGATTACTCTCTCCCTTGTTTATGGTGCATGGGCCACATTGACCTCCTTACAGTTCCTTGCACACATGCCCATCCTTGCCTCAGGGCCTTTGCACATGCTCTTCTGTGCAGAGTGTGCCAGAGAAGCCTTCCCTGACCAGCAGAGCTCAAACAGCCCCCTCCCTGTTACTCTCTGCCCCTTACCCTGCTTTATTTTCCACATGGCACACAGTGACAGTGCCACATAATCTACTAGGTATTTATTTGTTTGTCATCTCTTTTTTTTTTTTTTAAGATTTTTTATTTATTTATTTGACAGAGAGAGAGAGATCACAAGTAGACGGAGAGGCAGGCAGAGAGAGAGAGAGAGAGGGAAGCAGGCTTCTTGCTGAGCAGAGAGCCCGATGCGGGACTCGATCCCAGGACCCTGAGATCATGACCTGAGCTGAAGGCAGCGGCTTAACCCACTGAGCCACCCAGGCGCCCCTTGTCATCTCTTTTTTGAACATGAGTTCAAGAACAGTGTCTATTTTTGTCCTCTTGCTGTATCCCCTCATGTCTTATACAGTAGGTGCTCTATGGATATTTATTAAATGTATGAGTAAATATCACCAAGTGGTATTATCACCTTTCAGACAATGAGAAACCATGAAGAAGCTAAGTAACTTATTCAAGGTCATGCAGGTGGTGAGTGGTAAGCATGAGAATTAAACCCAGGTCATCTGGACTCTAGAATGTTCTATCAGTGCTGCCAACCTGCCTCCAAAGAACAGAAAACTCACCACGGGGACCAGCAGAGATATAAGAGACCATATAGCCACTGCCTCCCACATGTCAGGGGCACATACTCAGAGACGGGAAGGGCAGGATCTCTTCGCTGGAGCCTCACACAAGGAGCTTTTTGCTCCTGCTCCCTCCAGAAAACAGGGATCCTCTGTGGAAAGTTCACTCCAGCAAAGGCATGGGGCAGCTGGCTCAGGAAGGGATGGCGACAGGCAGATGATAAGCTCTGTCCCTCCGTTTCTATTAACACTCGGCAGAATGTCAGCAGCCCCAGAAGTCCCTACTGCTAGAAGTCCTACCACCCAAGCCCGGCCGTGAGCCTGGCCACATGGCCGGGTACATGTAGACAGTGTCACTCCTGAATGGCCCCTTGTCATCAAACCCACAGGAGCTGAGATGGAAACCAGACACTGAAGTGAAGGATGGCTGAGACACTGAGAAAGGAGAAGCGGGCCAGGAAAGAAGATGGAAGAGAGTGGGCAGTCAGGAAAAGAGGCAGGATCGAGGCTGGAGCTGTGTCCCTGTCTTCCAGGCTGTAGATGCCCCCCTCCCCAAGAAAGAAGGGACAGAGCACGGGACAGACCCCTTTTAATACCAGCTGGACAAAGAGAGCAGAAGGGCAGGCTGGTGAGAATGGCTCGCCCTGCTTGAGCAGGCCCCCAGGCTGAGTGCACGGTCACTCACTGCTTTCTGAAGAGTCCTTCCACCTTCCAGATACCCTCTATGTCTGCCTATGACTGCTAAATGCCCCTGCCCATCGGCAGCCTCGCGTCCCCCGCCCCCTGCCACAAGCATTCGCGCGCACACAGCCTCTTTGTACCCAGCCGCCTCACACACGTGTTCGGACGGGTCTCACACAGTGTCTGTCTCTCATCCCCCCTCCTTGGCGTGCACATCACGGACGTGCTGGCTCTGTCGATCCACGGCTCGTGTCCCAGCATCAGCCTCTCCTACCTTGTCTCCCCATGACGTTGCCTTGCATAATCAGTGAATGTCGAGCTGTCTCTTCTGAAGCTACGTGCCTTGGGTCTCTCTGGGCCTGACTCTTTCCTTCTGCCAGTTTTTCAAAATCCATACTTTTCTACATCTGCCTGCGCCTGTCCCATCGCCGTCCTAACATACAGGCAAGAACAATCCAGGCCTGTTGACTCTTTAGGGCACCCCCATGCAAGCTCAGTGGGTAAGTCTGACTGCCTGGCCTGCTGGCCTTTTTTAGCTGCAGTGAATGGTCTTTTGCTGGCTGGCCAGAGACATTTGATAGCCCAGAGGCCAGAGCGGGCCCCTTGCGGACATCCTAGGACAGTTCAGCCTTTGAGCCAGAGTCAACAAGGACTTGTATTCACAGAGGCTGCTCCTTCTGCCTCTTCTGCCTGTGGTCCTGAGCTCCTGGCTGTGGCTACTTTGTGGCTCTCCAAAGAAGATCCTATCCTGGAAAACAGTGAGGTCACTTAGGGGCATCCCACATGGGGGTCTCTAACGATGATTCACTGGCCAGTCAATAGCATGACCTGAGAACATACTCTGCTGGGTGCTGAGAAAAAATAGCAAATAGGGTCTCTTTTAGGGAGCTCCTACTCCAGTGGAAGGCATGTGATCCCTGCCCCAGAAATTCTCCTAGGCTTAGGGGGCACCAGGGATGCACACAGAGGGTAAAGGCTTCATGGTATGCCCAGCCGGGCAGTGGGTATACATACCAAAAAGAACACAAGACATGGGAGTCAGAAGGCCCGGGTTTTGCTTGGTTTGGCTACTTTTAAGTACTGTGACCCTGGCAAGCCAAGTTCCAATTTCTTCACTTGCAAACTCGGCAAAAGAACATCTAATTCAGTGTTAGGATTAAATAAAGTAATGAGATCTTAGTGTTTTGTAAACCACACATGCTATGCAATTGTTAGAGAATCTAAAAAGCACGAATGACTACAGTTTAAGTTAAATGCACAAGTTCCAAGACAATCCAGAGTCAGAGAGCAGTCATAGTGCAATGGGATGGATTAGAGAAGGCTTATCAGAAGGAGGGGATGTGGCAGACCAGTGGGCAACTGGGTATCACCACCCTGGGGAAATGTTCCATTCTACAGATGGTCTTTAGGACTTTTATTGCTTTAATTTTCTAGAAGCCAAGAGAAGGGAGGGAGGTAACATTCACTGAGCCCCTGGCTGCAGACCTAGTATATTAATGCAACGTATTCCATAACACCCTTATAGGAATCTGATTCCCATGTAAGTATCCCCACTAGAATGGATTCACAGCTTTCCCAAAGCCTCAGAGCTGGGATCCAAACCCAGGCCTATCATATTTCCAGACTTACGCTCTCCCTGTAATATCAGATTGCACGGAATTTCCAGTCATTACTTGAGCCCAGCTGGCTTATCATAGAATATATAGGTTGGTGGGGAAAGGAGGATGGAGCTGACAATTAAAAGGGAGAGGCAAGTGGACAGGCAAGTGGGCAGGGCTGGAGGGAAAAGCCAAATCCCTCTCAACAGCTTCCTCAACCCCTTATCCATCCTGATTGTCGACTAAATTGTATGTCATCAAACTCCGTGAAAAGCCCAGGAGCTCAATTGTAGGTTAGTAGGACACATCAGAGGAGGGGCCGCGCCTTGGGCTGCACCAGTTGCCAGGGCAACGAGCACACATCCTGCTGCCCCTCTGGGATACCTGGCTCACTCCAATCTTCCATCAGCCCTGTTGGGTGTGAGCAGACACTGTGATCCAAGTTAACCCCACACAGCCTGTAGAGTGCTAATGCTGTTCTGTTTTAAGAACTAAGGGGTGGGGTGCCTGGGTGGCTTGGTGGGTTAAAGCCTCTGCCTTTGGCTGGGGTCATGATCCCAGGGTCCTGGGATGGAGCCCCGCCCGCATTGGGCTCTCTGCTCAGCGGGGAGCCTGCTTCCTCCTTTCTCTCTCTCTCTCTCTCTCTCTCTCTCTCTGCCTACTTGTGATCTCTATCTGTCAAATGAATAAATAAAATCTTAAAAAAAAAAAAAAAGAACTAAGGGGTGTTTCAACAGCCAGGAGCTCTCTGAAGCCACCCCCTTCTTCCATCTGGGGGCAGGAATCAGACTCCACACCCTCCTTCCCTTCCTTTCCTCTCAGCTTCCCTCTTTATAACCAATGCCGTTTGCGTCCCACCCACTCTGCAGTCACCATTCCCGTAAATGTTAACAGAAAACCAGGGCGCCTGGGGGGCTCAATTGGTTCAGTGTCTGCCTTCAGCTCAGGTCATGATCCCGGGGTCCACATCGGGCTCCCTGCTAGGCAGAAAGCCTGCTTCTCAGCTCCCTCTGCCTGCCACTCCCCCTGCTTGTGTGTCAGCACACTCTCTCTCTCTCTCTCTCTCTCTGTCAAATAAATAAATAAAATCTTAAAAAAAAAAAAAAAAGAACATTGCTGCACCTGTGCCTCAGAGCACCTGTCCTCTCACCCTGAGGGATTTCTCTCAGCCTGTGTGGAACATGCTAGAAAAGCCAGGATGCAATGTCCCTTGGAGTTGCCCACAGTCCATCATAACTGGCAGTCGAAAGGTAAATTCCCATGCTTCCGTGCCCACTATGTGGGACAGCTCTGAGCAGTGTTCCACGCAATCCCCCAGAAATCCCTAAGGGCCCGTTGCCCACTGCAGTAACCTACACTGGCTTTCTTTCTCTTCCCTGGCTCACTTCCCTGCTCCCCATCAGTGTTTTCTAGAATCATCTCCCAAATAAACCACTTGCACTCAAATAAACCACTTGTCTCAAGGTCTCCTTCTGGGGACCCCAGCACAAGACACTCTTCCTAGACTATAAACACATGTTTCTGTGCAGGAGACACACAGTTAGCAGGTCATGGTGGAAAGGGGCCATGTCCACTTGTGTGAGCATGCGTGCAATCGGCTTAGCTTTGTTGCATAACTACCTGTGGCCCAGAACTCCCATTCATGGAGGGGTGCCATTTGCCACAGGAGAACACTGTTCGAGTGGGCGTCACAGGGTCAGAACATACCCAACTTGCTTGGCAAGCCACTTAGTGTGTCAGCCTCAAATGAGGCTCAGAAATAGCCTTTTGAAGCATAAAGGTTAACAAACACTTTTCCAAATACTGTATTGTCATTTCAAATGTGCACGTGATGGCACAGGCCCGTCCATTTGCGAGGGCCTGCCATCAAAAGGCTAACAGACAAGAGCTAACGTGTAGAACACCTATTCTATATAAACGTATTAACAAATTTAATCCTCACATCAATCTCCCAGAGTAGGTCCCATAGACTGCCCATGTTTTCCAGCTAAGAAAACAGGCTGAGGGAGAATAAGCACTCACCCAACCCCACACAGCTACTAAGAAGAGCCAGGACTCAGACCCGGGAGCTGGGAGCCTTCCCGCTAAGCCACTCTGCTACCCTGTCCCTGGTACAGTGGTATGTGTAGGTGGACAAGCCTGTTCTCAGAGGTCTGTTGATTTAACTGCATGCCACAGGACTAAAAGAGTATCAAGATGGTGTTGAAAAGCAAAACAAGATCATCCTTTACCAAAGAAGTCAAAGCCCAAACTCAGAGAACTCATCTGCCAAGCTGAAGAAATCTTATCTGGGTACTCTCACAGCTTCTGATTAAGACAGAGGCCACCAGCCAAATGAACAGAACAGTAAGTTGAGATCAGAATAATATATTTCAAACCAACATCTCTTAATACGTTTCAAAGCCCTCCCACTTGTTTTTTTTTTTTTTTCTTCACCTGATCCTCACAAGGCAAAAATGGTTACCTTTTTAGAACTGAACAAATTAAGAGTCAGAGAGGCTAGGTGACTTGCTCAGGGCCACAGAGCAAACTAGAGAGGAGCTTTGGATGGAAGTCCGGATCTCCAGATGCTCCTCCCCCCCTCACCACAGAGACGTATCAAGCAAGGCTGCCTGTATGCATCTGTGGGTCAACATTGTAATTGTTAGATGCTAATCCCCAAATGGCAACAAGCACTGTTGACTCCAACTACACCTCCCTTCTTTTACCACTGACCCAGGAGGCATCCTACCTCCCCCTTTTAGATTTGAAGCCCTTCAAGGACAGAAACTAGAGTTTCCTTCTTCAGCTCCAATGTTGGGTTTTCCCCCTGAATGATCCCCTACTGCCCTCTACCCTAATTCTCGTGTTCCATGGGCAAAAGCCAGGCCTGGGCCAGCTGCCCACCAGGTGGGATACCTCCAGAATTGCCAGGAAACAGGAGAGATAAAGGGAGAAGACAAACCCACCCCCACCGTCCATTCAAATTAGAAAAGGTTCTCTTCTCTTTGTACAGACCCTATGAGCCCAGTGCCCATTCCAAGAGAATTCTTGTCACTGATGGTGGACGGGTTGGGCATTTGGGGTTTATAAGTCAGATATCAGCTGAACTGGAAAGCAGCAAATGAGGCTCCTTCTTGGGCAGGTGGCTGCAAACCGAGACTGAGGCCAGCTTCACAAGGCTGGGAAGGTGTCCCTTTAAGGCTGGGGCTCACTGCCGCTGGGAGCAGAGAGCCAGCCTGGGAGAAGGCAGGGGCCTACAGTTTATTTTAGTTGACATTTTTCAACGTCAGGACACTTCAGAGCCAAGAAGGAAACGAATCCCATCTGTTCCTGAGCCCCTAAGCACAGTTCAAGAGGACAGGCTGGGGAAGGGAGGGGAGGCAAGGAGGGAGCAAGAAGCCTGGAACATCCAGCCACACACATGGAGCAGGAAACCACCTGAGGAGAGACACAGGGCACGGCAGACAGTCGCCAAGAAATCCCGCTGTCCCTCCGACACACACCCGCAGAGCTCTTCCAAGATGGGGCCTGCTGGCTCTGCGGCCTTTGGCACAGGTCGCTGGACAGCAGTCTGCCAGGGCTGCTGATGACACAACACTATACCATGGGAATGGCGCCCACTGGAGGTGTGCAACACGGCGGTACAGCTGCCTGCTCGGCCTGGGGGTCCTTCTCCTTAACAGCCACAAAGCTCAGACACACAGCCCAGCCAAGCTGCCATTCACGTGGGCAGAAATGGAGACACTGAGAGGGCAATCCAAGTTCAAGTAGGGAGGGAATGGAGGACCTTCTGACCCCTTTCCCCTCTCGGCATACCTGCTTCCCATGCCCAGGGCCTCTATTCACCTCTGCACGGGAGCCCATCCTTGACTCCCCTCGGGTTCCAACTCTGGGTGCCAGGGACGGGAAGGACAGATGGCCGTGGAACTTATCTTCTTACTTAGATTAAATTCCAGACCTTCCTATTTTTAGAAAGACAAATTCCTGTTCTCTTTTCAAGAGGTAAAAATGTCTCTCAAACTGTCATCTAGGACAGTCCGCAGCCAACTTGAAGTTGTCTGTAGTGTCATGCTTTGGAGATCACCCTGGCAGGATGAGTGTCAGGTGGTGATTGGTCTAGGTGCCAAATTTTAAGAGGATCATTGACAACTTGAGAGCTTCCAGGCGAGAGTGACCAGGATAATAGAGATTTGAAAAACTGGGTCATTTAAGAAAGTAATGAAATAAGGTACAGACTTTTTTTTTTCTTTTGGTCTAGAGAAAAGACTATCTGAGCAATCATTAAGAACATGTTGAAATATTTGAATGAAGATTGATGCTTATTCTATTTTTCTTGGATGGTAGCATCTGAATCAATAGGCAGAAGGGAAGCAGATTTCAGGTGAATATTTAGAAACTTTCTCATAATTTTGTTCTATTTGAACTAGAATAAGCTTACTGTATCTTTGCAAGGCAGCCCCGAAAGACCAGCTGTCAGGAGTGCTATAAAGAAGATTCTTGTCCTTTATGGGAAGATAGACGAGTCCAAAATCACCGAGATGCTTTAGAAAAATATGGTTTCCTGAGTAGCAGAGAATCTGCCTCGGTAGCTCTGGAAGGAGACTTGGAATCTCTATTTTTTTTTTTTTCAAAGATTTTATTTATTTATTTGACAGAGAGAGATCACAAGTAGGCAGAGAGGCAGGCAGAGAGAGAGGAAGGGAAGCAGGCTCCCCGCTGAGCAGCGAGCCCGAGGCGGGACTCGATCCCAGGACCCTGAGATCATGACCTGAGCCGAAGGCAGCGGCTTAACCCACTGAGCCACCCAGGCGCCCTGGAATCCCTATTTTTAAAAAGACCCATTAGCTATAAAACTCTTAGAAGAAAACATGGGGGCAAAGATTCACGACATTGGATTTGACAGTGACTTCTTAGATACAACACCTAACGAACAGGGAACAAAAGAAACATTAGATACATTAGAGCTCATCAAAATGAAACATTTTTGTGCTCAGAGGACACTAATAACACAATGAAAAGGCGACCCACAGGACAGGATGGTCAGAAGGGAGGCCCCGCAGGGAACAGCCCTAACCGTTTCATGAATAGTGAAAACAAGTTTCTTCGAAACAGGACATTTTCTAAATTATAAAACCTGCATGGAAACCACAGTGAGGCTGGGAGGGCCAAGAAGGGGGCTGAGCAGGGCCCGTTCAGGACTCCTTGGTCTCTTGCTGGAATCGAGAGGATGCCCAGTCTCTAATGAAAAAGCGTAACACTTAACTGTGAAAGCACATAATTGAGGAGTGACTGTTTACATTAAAATTACTGGGGTTATAAGTGGATTCCCTTCAGCTCTGCCTTCCTTAGCACACTGAAGGGTGGGTGTGTTTCCCAGTCCTGGCGGGGAAGTCAACAACGGAGAAACCTTAAAACTATCAAGTGTTAAGAGTTCTTTCTATTTGCAGACCGTCCATGAACACCACACGTGAAATCATCAGATGCAGCTCAGTGTCAGGTCCACTTCATGGGCACCGCTGGCCAACACTTTCTTCCCCCTAGGAACTGCAGACTTCCCTGGGTTTGCACGTTCTCGTCCATGCTATCCTCTGTGAAGCCTGTTTTTTTTTTGGTTTTTTTTTTTTTTTTTTTTTTTTTTTTACAGATTCAGGAGCACACACCCTGTCTGGAGGGAAGGGGATAAAGAAAGGGTGCTAGAGGGTGGGTTAAGGGCATCGTTCCTGGCTCCCCTCTGCCTAGCATTCCTTACCCTCACACACCCAAAATCGATGTTCCCAGGATTGTCCAGCTGCCCCTACCTCTGTCCCAGAAGCTGATTCTGAATGGCACTCGGGTGAGACTGCACAGTCCCTGGGGGCAAATCTGGGACCCTCAGAGAGCAGGAGTCCTTCGTCCTCCTTCAGAATGACATTTTAACAATAACAATAATGACCAGTAACAGCAAAAACAAAACAAAACAAATCCAAAAACCAAAAACAACAACAAAAAAAGCTAACATTTACTGAGCATTTACAATGAGCCAAGGATTATTCCAAGCACTTCCTATGTATTTACGTATTCAGTCCTTACAATCATCCTGAGAGAGGTTCTATTCTCTGCATTTAGCAGAGAGACAAACTAAAGCCTGGAGAGTCTTCCTAGCTTCCCCAGGCTCACACAGCTAGGAAGTCCTCCCACCTGCCTCAGACTGGGATCTCTCCATAGGCAGGAGTCCTGTGCCTTCCATGTTTGGGAAATTTTCTGCCATGGCCATTGCGTGCACTGTGGGGGATGGCTCTCACCTCCCTCAGTGTGGGAGCTCCCTGAGGGCTGGAGCTCTGGTCCTTCCAACACATAGGGAACTTTCAGAGCTCTCTGCCTCACAGGGGTTGTGCCTCCCTTTGCCTTATACAACTGAGAGCTCTCAGAGGGCAGGGACTGGACGCTTCCTCAGAGAAGCAGCTTCCCAGCACAGGGGCTGTCCAGAGCAGCCCATCACACACCTTGGCTCTCCTTCCTGCCCAGCAAAGCCCTCTGAGCACAGGAGGAGCTGGACAGCTTTTCTTGAGTCCCAGCTCCAGGCTGGTGGATCTGAGCATGAGGCTGGGCTGGCCCCCGGGATTTATGAGTCAGTAAACAACCCCATTCATGAGTCAGTTGTTTTGTTCCAGAAGAGCCTCATCAACTGGACAGGCCCTGCCGAGTCCCTCCAAGTTTGTCCCCAGGGGTAGGGAACAGCAGATGGCCTGGAGCACAGCTCTTAGCCCTTTCCTAGGTGGGGCTACTTTTCATTCTCTTGAAGCTTGGGGTTTTTATTGGGAAGAGGTAATCCCTGAGAGGGGTAGGGGGAAGGGGTGTTGTCACTACTTGTGTGGTCCTTTGGAAAATCCCAGCAAACCAAGAAGGAAGACAGGAAGTAGCAGTGAGCTGAAAGATGCCCTGGAGAAGGTTCCAGAACCACTACAGCTCTTCAATCTCACAGCTTGGAACAGTTGGGCCAGGATCCCTCCCACCCCCGACGCTTCTTTCTTCCTATCTTTTCCTTCACTTCCCAGACTGTCGCCTGTGTCCCCGTTGCTCCACAAACCCAACCCTGCCAACTGGGGGAAGAAAAGAGAAGATGAGGGTCCCCGTGAGGCAAAGCACAGGAAGGAAGTATTTAACAGACGGGGATGGAGGCTAGGAATTTGCATTACTGGTAGAAAGTCTGCAGAGGAAAAAACCAGAGCAGCAGAAATTGAGTGCCACGAGGGAAGGCACGGGACAGAGGGTCTGGGAACCCTGGCGAGGGAAGGGGAGCCACAGTATCACTTTTCTGTTTCAGTAGTGCTTTCATTTTCTCTTTAAATTAGACTCGGAAGTAGACAGATGTAGTACCGCCATCCTCTTTTCACAAATGGGACAGCAGATGAGGTTGTCCAAGGCCCACACGGAGTTAGCAGAAGCGGGACTAACACCGTTTCCCAAAACCCCTCCCGCCAGCCTTTGGAGGGCAAAGGACCGGAGAAGAGGGCGGGGCATACCTTAGAACGACAGCCATCCGGACCAATGAGAGAGAGGGCCCTTCATTGACCAATCAGCTCCTCCGGTGGGGCCCCCACTCACCATACCAAAGCCCGTAATACACCACATCCAATCTCAGGGGCGCCACAACCAGTGTCCAAAGGCCCCGCACAGCTGCTTTTTTGTCACAGGACAGCAACCCAAACCTCTGTCGTGAGTCCCACTCCCCTCTGAAGGAATCCCGCTCCACTGGTCTTCGCCCTGCCCTCCCTAGCCCCCTTGCCCCGCGGTGCAAGGGGCCTTACCCGGTAGTGATGTCGTCGTCCTCCGTCATGGTCTTGCCCATGAGGTCGCTGTCGCTCATGTAGCCGGACTTGAGGTCCACCTCGTCCGAGTCCAGGGACTCGACCAGCTCCAGGCGGGAGATGTGGCTGAGCTTGCTGGGGCTGCGCATGGGCATGGTGTGCGAGTAGTGGGCCCGTTCCCCGTGCATGTACCAGGCCGGCGGCCCCTCCGAGCGGCATCCGCCGCCCACCGAGGGCGCGTCCCCAGCCTGCAGCCGCGGGCTGGACTGGCCATAGCGCCAGGAGAGGGGGGATGAGCGGCTGGAGAGGCTGGACACGCTGCGAGGGTTGGCGTCATCACTGTCGTAGCACGTCGTCTCCAGGGAGCTGGGCAGAGGGCAGAAGGGCACTGGTTTTCACTCTGGCAGGGCCGCTCTGGGCCCTGTCCCGGCGGACTGCACTCCAGCGACCCTTCCCCCTTCCCAGGCCCTCCCACCTCCTCTGCACCTGCCCACGTGGGCTCCACCACCTCCAGGGGCCCCTCTTCCTGTAGGGCACCCCTGTTACATGTTACCTGAGGTTGTCAGAGGGAAAGGATTCGAAGTGAGAGGGAACCAATCTCATATACTGCCTAAGGACATAGATTTTATAGTATGAGCTGGGTTTTAACCCTTTTCTACCATTTATTTGTAAGTGAGCTGGAGATGAATTAACCTTGCTAAGCCTCCATTTCCTCATCTGTAAAATGGGAATAACAGCATATTAGCTACTCCACAGAGCTATAATGATCATATCCGTAAATGTCTCACGCAGTGCCTGGTATATACAAGCTGCTCAATAAATGGGAACAGTCCAGCGAGATCTCTTGGGGGAAGTGGGTAGACCAGCTTCAAAGGCCTTGACCATTCATTGTTCAGGTGTGTCTATCACCTCTTTTTCTACTAATCAGCTGAGAGCTACTTGATTCCCAAACCAGAGTTGACAAAGTCTGGCATGAGTTACAGAGGGTACAGGCAAAGCTTTGGGAACTTGAGATGTGTGGCTGGTTCCCAGTAAGACTAGCAAAAAGGCCTAGACTGTCAGGAGAAAGAAGCAGAACCTCACCAGAGAACAGAAGCAGCCTTAACTGGAAAGAGGAGAGATCATGGGGAAATGGACAAGAGGGTAAAGACGGGATGCGCAGGGCCCTAGGCCTCAGGCTCTGCTAGGCCAGGTGAGGAAAGCAGGCCCAGGTTTGTGGATGAACTGACACAGAGGGGATCGGGGAGCTGGAGGAGGAGATGCCTTTCTCCCTCAGGGATCCCCTGCAGGTGGCTGCAGAGAGAAAGGATCCTGGGGATCTGCTTGGAGAGGTGGCCTGGATGTGGGTTCAGAGACTGATCAGCCTACTCAGCCCAGCAGCGTGCCCAGCCCAAGTCCCCCATGGATAGGGTCTCAGTGACTCCGCCTAGCTGCAGCCACGCACGGGTGAGTAACTGAAATAGAACCCATAGGCCTAGAAAGCTGGGTAGCTAAGGCAGTCTGCGGCTGCCCGGGAAATCACACAAGCAAAGAAACCCTCACTCTGTGAACACATCCATTTCTTAGTCACTTTGGGGTTAACGTAGGAGCGGGACACCGATTTTTCTATTCTTGTTTTGGTGATGCTCCTTGAAAAAAAAAAAATCTTCCCAAACTGTCTCTACCAACCCTGAGAAAACAAGGGTTGATTTTTTTTTTAAACATTTTATTTATTTATTTGAGATAGATAGAGAGAGAGAGCGCACAAACAGGGGGGAGCGGCAAGGGAAGAGGGAGAAGCAGGCCCCCCAGATGCGGGGCTGGAGCCCAGGACCCCGAGATCATGACCCCAGCTAAAGGCAGAAGCCTAACGGACTGAGCCACCTAGGGGTCCCCAAGCTTGATTTTTTTTGATCAACAGAACTGGAGGAGCCCAGATATCCTCGAACCTGGGCCCATGGATGGTCCCTACAGAAGTCCTGGGCACAAGTAGGGGTGCCCTGGCTGGGTAGGGCAACTGGTGACCGCTGCCTCTGCCCCTCTGGGGGGGGCTTCCTGGCCTGGCGCAAATCCAGCTTCTCCCCTCCAGGCCCTCCTTTGGCACTGGGCTTGCATTTCATCACACGCTATATTATTTCTGTTTCTAATTACTGTGGACCTCAGAGCCAATGGAAGTGCCCTGAAGGAGACTGTGGGCCAGTGTGACTCTGGCCGCCTCGCTCACCACTGTATGTCAGCACTTCACGCAGGGCCTGGCATGTTCTTGGGTCCAGGTACAAGAACTAGTCAATGAGGAGCAGACCCACGACGAACGTGCTGAGTTGAAGAGCGGGAAAGTTCTCGTCATCAGACTCAGTCCAGGGACGCTCGCCGTAAGGGTTTAATAAAAACAAGCTGACTGTGACAATGAGATGAGGACGGGAAAGCAAAGGATGATGATGGCCATGGTGACAGGACGCTGGAGAGCTCCAGGACGGCCCGTTTCCCTAGTCCGTCTACACCGCGGCAATAAAATTAGTACGCAGTGTGGGTTGCACGGAGCAACCAGATCCCTCAGTTCTATTCTTGGCCTACTCCTGTTCAGCTCTCCGCACTACAAGTGCCTCTCCCTTGGTTCTGCTGCTCTTTTTTACCCTTCCCACCCCAACACATCTCCAGACATCTCTAAGTCAGCGGGGGAGGATCTAGCTTCAAACGTCGGTTCTCGCCTTCCAGCCCTGCATCCGGCCCTTC
Organism: Lutra lutra; assembly: GCF_902655055.1. Lineage (NCBI taxonomy): Eukaryota > Metazoa > Chordata > Mammalia > Carnivora > Mustelidae > Lutra > Lutra lutra. Next base: position 41,193,444 of record NC_062292.1, on the reverse strand, counting down.
AGTCTTGCCTGCCTCTCTCTCTCTCTCTCTCTCTCTTGCTCGCTCTGGGGTGGGGAGAGGGCTGGGCCTGGAGCAGAGGGAGGCTTTCATTTCCTCTCCAGCCCCAGCCCCCCTGACCCAGACGCTCTCCTTGCTGGGGAAATGAGCCAGTAGAAATAGAGGAAGCAGGACAGAAATAAAGATTTCTGAAAAAAGGAACTGACTCTAGAGCTAGCTTCTAAGTTCCAGAGTGAAAATAACCCAGCCGGAAGCGCTCACTGGATGGGAAGCTCCTCATCCAGGAGGAAGCCTGTCTTTGTTCTGGGGTATGGTGCCCAGCGCTGCACCTGGCATGCTCTCTAAGCTTGCCGGACACAGAACCCCCCACCTCATCAGCCTGTGTGACTCCAGCAAGGGACCCCCTCGCCCCAGCCTTGGCTGCTGCTTCTCAAACCCAGATGATAGGAACATATCCTGCCTCTTCCCAGGGCTGAGGGAAGGGCTGGGGGATGGAAAGCACTTTAAAAAGTCAAAGAGCCCTAAAAACTCAGGGAATCATTGTTTTGGTTATCAAAGTGTCGACCAGGAAGAGCATAAATCAAAGACCAGGAGAGGAAGTAGCTCCAGGTCCACAGTAAACAGCAAAACCAGCTCAGGGCTCTTGGTTCCTTTTCCATAAAGGGAGACAGAAGTCAGAAGTCTGAGGCTCTCCCCCTCCCACCAGCTGGCTTTATGCAAAAGGTTTTTGGCCTCCCTCTTCTCCGCCGCGGACAGAAAGCCAAAAGGGGTCAGGCTGTCCTGCTTCATGGGCTGTGCTCAGTCAGTGGCCCCAGGACACGGAAGCTACAGCTTCTACCCTTCCTCTGTGGGTGAGTCATTTGGGGTGTGACCCCCTTAGCAACTAAGCGCTTTCTGGCTTCTTTGGCATGGAGCTGGCATGTGATTTGGTGCTGAGAGAGCTGTTCCAAACTCCCTGGATGGGGGAAGGAGGATGTTCAAGATTTCATCCACTGAGTCCCTGAACTAGCGAGCCAAGCTGAGCCCGGCCCGTCTCACTCGGGTCCTGCCCTGGGCTGTGAGGGAGGGAGGTTAGGGACAGGTGTAAGACAGCCTGAGCCCCAGGGCCACCAGGAGCCTCCCTCATGCACTCTTTTCATCAGATGTCCCCCACGCACACCCCTTTCAGTAGTCTGGTCCTGCTAACCCCACAGAATAGAGGCTTTGATTGAGTACTGAAAATATGTCAGCTATCTGGGAGCAAAGGGCTGTGTGTCCAACACAGAGAATGGGACAGGACTAGGCAGAGTCATGGAAGGAGGAGCAGGGCTGTTCTTAAGCAGAAGAACTACAGCCGATGAGTGAAAGCTATGAAGCCTGATTTCTGTTCCACTTCCTGGTCATGGTAATCCGGTCACGGTGCCCAGAGATGAATGACAGTTAGGGAGTTCTCTGAGCCACACACTTGGGCTCAGCAAAGCCCTTATCCTTTCGTCCTTCTGTCCCAACTTTGCTCTCATTTTCCAACCTCAGGAGATGGGGAGGAACCGAACTCCAGTCCAACTGGACAGGCCACTTAATCGCTCTCAGCCTTCCTGCTCCACAACCCCCATGATTTCCCAATCCTGGCTTTCTGCTCTCTCTCCTTCTACCCCCTGCCCAGCCTCTATCCCCCTCGGAGCTGACAGCATTAGCTCATCTGGGCAGCCCGAGGAGCCAGTGGGGGAAATTCTGAGTCACAGCAGAGGCCGTGGCCAGTGTGCCGCTCCAGGGAGAGGTGCCATGGGAGGATGGAATGGCCCACACCGCTGGAGGCAGCAAAGTCTCTGCAGGGTGGGGCGATGGGGCGCACCCCCATGGCATGGATCTGGGTCAGCCACTGGCTGAAGAGGCCAGAGGATACCCAGCCGACAGAAGAGGGAAAGAAGCTGGGTGTTGGGATGGGCACCGTTCTAGAATCCTCTAACAACAGACACTTCAGGACAGGAGAAGGACAGCAACTGTAACACATGAGGAGACCAGCATTGAAGGAGGGAAAGTGGACATGAAAGGTCAGACCCTGAATCATGGAGGAGGGGCTTCCCATCTCCCAATCTAGTGCTTTTCAACTCATTTGCTCAAAATGAAATCTCATGCCCCAAAGCAAGCAGATCCCAGGCAGAACCAAGCTTCTGTTGCCGAGATGGCCAATTCTCCTGTCCCTTCAGCGGTGGCCCGTGGGTTTCTGAAGCCCTACTCTCCAGCACGGGAGAGAGAGCCCCCTCGGCAGCTTAGACCTACCTGTGAGTCACCTGGGACCCTCGCAGACTGGACATGGTCTCTTCCAGGTTCTGTCGAAGATCCAGGACATTCTGCACTGTCCTCTTTCTCTGGGACTCTGGGTCTGGAGAGAGAAAAGAGCAGCTGGGTGAGTGGAGAACTTTCTGCTGAGAGTTGAGGGTGGCAGGGAGTGGAGACTGACCATGTCCCTAGGACACTGCTCCCCAGGCCATGCTGGTCACCCTAGACATGCGCTCTCGAACCACCTGACATCTCGACCCTGGGAGGGGGTCTGTGTTGTGCATGCCACCCAGACCCCCCGAGAAACTGCTTCTTCTGGCTTTCATTTTTGGGAGGCTTGCTTCTCAGAGTGGAGGTCCCCGGCAAGAGCCCCGTGGTTGAAGTCAACCGGAATGTCTGCCGCAAACCCCATCTCCAGGGATACGGTGATAAATGTTTAACAACAGGCCCTGAGAGGTGGGGACGCCCTGACCTGGAGCGTTTGCCAATTTCTGTGGTGTAAATTCTCCTCCCATGGCTCTTTTAAGCTACCAGCATGACGTCACTGACCGCACGGTTAGGAAGAGATGCTAGCAGGTAGCTCTGGGAAGCTGGTGGGAGCCAGTTCCAGCACATCACACTCCCTGAGCCCCAAACACTGACTGGGAGTGTCTGGAGCTGCCCCATGGGGTTAAGGGGGGATAGTGCAGATACAGCCCCCAAAAGTGAGGTGGCTGCTGGGGAGGTGGAGGGCATGAGCAGTCATTTTTCGGAGCATGGACTGAGCTCTGGGTGACAGTGTGACCCCAAGTGAGGGGGATGCATGAATAGGGCCATCGCCCTCAGAATCCTAAATGATCACAGGTCATTTTATTCAGCCTTGATTTCCAGACAGAATATTAACACGGTCAGATGAAAAGAACCTACAACAGGCAAAAAGCAGAATTTATCCCATCTCCTTCCCAAGGTGAAAATAACATCCCCAAAAGAGGAAGGGGTTCTGAGCATGAAGAACTCTAAGAACTTTCTCCAACCTTCTATTCATCCAGTAAACCTTATCAAACACATGCTTTATCCCAGGTCTCAGAAGGCCCTGAGGACACTAAAATGAAGAGGACCTGTCCCTGTCCCCTGCTTTCCTTTTGACTTCGGGATCCAAGGTCACAGAATGGACTCAAATCCCCCAATGTCTCCCTGAAAAGGCATTGCACGGAGAGTCAGGGGCCTACAGGGAGATGATGGCAAAGCAATGGAGAAACCCCAGGAGTTCTGACTCTCAGGCTACTTCCCTTTTCTCTCTATCCCAAAACCCTCTGTGTTCCTTCCCTGGTCAAAGTGCCCTCTAAGTCCCTCCCCGACCCACAGACTCAGCATAGTATGAGGTTCTTTTCACTACCAAAGGATGCATTTCTGAATCCCTTCAGAGGCACTTGTACCCCCAAGAATACACCCAGGCTGGCTGGCAGGCGGCTGCTCTGTCTCATCGGCCCCCAGGCGGGTGCTGGGGAGGGTGGGCCGGAAGCCAGGCCACACCTTTGCTGAGAACTAGCTCCACACCCCAGACCCAGGTACCTCTTCTCTCCTGCCCCCTTCTCCCCTCTCCTCTCCCTGCGGGAGCCTGCGGGAGGCTGCTGCTGCTGGTGGGCTCGCTCATGGTCAGCGTCATGTAGCCAATTCCATGCTCGTGGCAAGCCTCCATGCCAGGGGCCTGAGCTCTGTCCCACAGAAGTGTCGTCACTTCCGTGGCTGCCAATCCCTATTTATCCTGGCAAATGTCACCTTGTGAGCTGCTCAGTGGCTTTAACTGATGGCTTGGCATAGAATACAGACAGGATCAGAAAGTATATACACGTATTTTTAAGGCTTGGTTCCCAAATGCCCGTGGGGGGACTAAGAACATTGTGCCAAGATGTGGGTTCCTGGGCCAAGGCAAGTCTTTCATTGGGTTTGATAGCGATGAGGGAAAGGCATGCATAACTCTACGGGGTGTGCAGTCCCAAAGAGGAAGGTGACCCAGAGTTACTCAGACTTGTGTGCATGCCAACCCTGTGCTTGTACAAGCTTGTTGAATCCTCACGTTTACGGGAGATTTGTGATCTTGTCCCCATTTTACAGATGGGGAAAACCAAGACTCAGAAAGATGAAATAAACAGCCCAAGGCCACACACCTAGCACGCAGCACAGAGCCGAGTCAAGCTAGGGAAGAAAGTCGTATTTTTGGTGATGTATCACGGGGCATGTCTACACCATCACAGTCACGCAGTGATGGCACACAGTAGGTGCTCAACAAACATTTCAACAATAGATGGATGCTACCACAAAAAATCTGTCAAGAAATACATTTTTAAAAAGCATGGATAGGGGCACCTGGGTGGCTCAGTGGATTAAAGCCTCTGTCTTCAGCTCAGGTCATGATCCCAGGGTCCTGGGATTGAGCCCCACATCAGGCTCTCTGCTCAGCAGGGAGCCTGCTTCCCCCCGGCCCTGCCTGCCTCTCTGCCTACTTGTGATCTCTGTCTGTCAAATAAATAAATAAAATCTTTTAAAAAATAAAAATAAAAATTAAAAAATTAAAAAGGCGTGGATAAGGGTGCATGGGTGGTGGCTCTGTCGGCTGAGTGTTTGACTCTTGGTTTCGGCTTGGGTCATAGTCTTGGGCCCGCATTGGGCGTGGAGTCTGCCCGGGATTCTCTTTCCCTCGCCCTCTGCCCCTCCCTAATTCAAGCACTCTCTCCCTCTCTCAAATAAATAAAACCTCAAAAAGAAAAAAAAAAAGAATGGATAGATATATGTCCCTTTAGAAAGATCTTTTTTTAAAATCTTCTTTCTTTTTTAAGATTTTATTTATTTGGGGGCGCCTGGGTGGCTCAGTGGGTTAAAGCCTCTGCCTTCAGCTCTGGTCATGGTCCCAGGGTCCTGGGATCGAGCCCCGCATTGGGCTTTCTGCTCTGTGGGGAGCCTGCTCCCCCCACCCCCGGCCGCCTGCCTCTCTGCCTAGTGACCTCTGTCAAATAAATAAATAAAATCTTTTAAAAAAATATTTTATTTATTTATTTGAAAGAGAGAGACAAAGCAAGAGCGGAAACACAAGCAGGAGGAGTGGGAGAGGGAGAAGCAGGCTCCCTGAAGTGCAGGGAGCCCAATGCGGGGCTCAAGACCTGAGTGGAAGGCAGATGCTTAATGACTAAGCCACTCAGCGGCCCCAAACCTTTTTTTTTTTTTTTTTAAAGATTTTATTTATTTATTTGACAGAGACCACAAGTAGGCAGAGAGGCAGAGAGAGAGGGGGAAGCAGGTTCCCTACTGAGCAGAGAGCCTGATGCGGGGCTCGATCCCAGGACTCTGAGATCATGACCTGAGCCAAAGGCAGTGGCTTAACCCACTGAGCCACCCAGGTGCCCCCGCCCCAACACTTGTTTTTTTAAGGAAAAAATATTTAATCCAAAAGGTAGCCAGCCCCAGGAGGGTCCCTCTGTATTCTCTAGTGCTCCTGGCCTGGGGCAGGGGAGTGTGGGTATGGGAACCTGGATCTTAATGCTCTAGCAGTGACTGAAAAAGGGATATTTTCCTACTTGTCACTGCACTGATCACAGTGCCCTGTATCTCCTCCCTCCAAGACCACTCTATCCCCCTACCTCATTTCCATGTCGGTAGAGTGGGGTGGGAATGCCCCTAGAGTCTCATAGACTTGCCAAAAATTAGAACCACAAGTGTCCTTGGAAGTGACCCGATCCAACCTGGTCATAGGAGAGATGGGAGGCTGAGGTCCAGTGAGGGCTCAATGAGCTGGAGGTTAATGGAATGATGTCTGGTGCCAGGCCTCCCAGCAGTGTAGCCTAGAGGCATACACGGGAGTTTGGGTTGGACCCTGATTTGCTGGAGGGTGACCTGGATCCCTCCTGCAGAGGCTATCCCCCTGAGCTCCCTCCATGCCCCAGCACTGCCCCCTGGTGGTCATCCTGGGGATGCCAGCCTGCTTCTCAAAGGTTCAGCTCAGGGTAGTGGCTCCTGAGAAGTCTGACTGTGCACCCACATCTGTGGTGACAGAGACCTTCCTCGGGGTACAGCGGTAGCCCCACGATGAGAGCACTGACATGCACATACAGGGAAGGCTTCTGGAGCTCAAGAGGCTGCAGAAATTCTGGCTAGGTTGGGGGGCAATTTGATGTTCACATCCATGACCTCAAGGCAAATCTTTACACATATAACTAGTAAATATGAATAAAGTTGCATCTGCAAAAGAATTCACCCACCCCTCTCACCCTTGCCCACTCTTGACCTTCACACTATTCACCTCTGACCCCCCAACTCATATCTAAGCTTCCCCCTTTCTCATCATCTCCCATGAGGATCAGAGATGGGGTGAAGGTTGGTGAGGTACACACCATCTTGTGATGATGACCCCAAAGCTTGATGATTTGCTTTACTGGATAAGTCATGGTGTCTCAGAGGTCACCTCCATGTGTCAAAACATCTCAATGTCTACTCTGGGCCTGGAGTAGAGGCCTAGGGGACGTAAGAGAGCACAGACACGGCAGACAGGGAGGGCCTGGGAGTTCCTCTCCTCCCTCAGCACCCATCCATGTGGGATGCACTCAGGGCTCCCGGCCTATGAAGCATCTTTGTGCAGGTGAGAAAAAGGCATTCTCCAGGCCAGCTCAGCTGGGGTTTTGCTCTTGTTAGGGACCACGCTGTGGCCAGGAAAACATACCTGTCCCCTCCCTTGGATGCCCGGATCTAAACACCCCTCACAGCCCTACTCTGAGGCTCTGGGTATGCCTGCTCTTAACGCCTACAGAATAGGATCCAGTTGCAAGGATGGCAGGTGTATGCGTGCATGCGTGTGTGTGTGTGTGTATGTGTGTGTGTGTGTGTGTGTGAAGCAGGGCTGGACAAAGGCCAGCTCCATGATGACAAGGAGGTCTATGGGGGGAGCTCATGAGACTGTCCCGGGCTGCTGCTCCAAGCCTTTCCCTGCAAAAGGACCAAGCAGGGAGGATGTGTGCCGTCCTCTGGCTCAGAAGAGGGCAAGACCCTCCCCCAACCCAGCCATCACCATGGTAACTCACAGCTGCTGCCAACGTCGCCCTCCCAGAATGCACTGGGCAAGGCAGGATGGTGTTTCTACACACTGCTGTCTCATATGAGACCGCAGAGCGCATACTGCTTGTCATGAGTCTTGGGGCTAAAGGACTGGCAGTCAAACAAACCTGACACATAGACACACACACACACACACACACACACACACACACACACAAATGCAAATAATGTCCGCTACTGAAAGCTCATCACACAGTGGGCATGACCCCAAGCACTTTCCCCGTCTGTGGACTCCAAAGCTCCTGTTCTTTCCACTACAATAGACTGCCCCAAAGTACACATGCCTCCGGAGTACATACCTACTTGTGGTCCAGCCAATAGTTTGTGCAAACCATTAGAATCACAAGGAGTGGGTGTCTGGGGGGGCTCAGCCAGTTAAGTGCCTGCCTTTGGCTCAGGTCATGGTCTCAGGGTCCCGGGATCGAGCCCCGCATTGGGCTCTCTGCTTGGTGGGGAGTCTGCTTCTCCCTCTGCCCCCATGCCACTCGTGCTCTCTCTCTCTCTCCTTGTTTGCTCTCAAATAATAAAAAAAATCTTAAAAAAAAAAAAAAAGAATCACACGTGTGCAAGTCTGCGGTTCTGCAGACATGTGCACCGAGAGGTGTACGTGGAGGGACCCGTCCTCCACTGTCAGTGAGGAAGGAAAAAGATGAACGCAGCGGCACAAGGGTCGTTTAATCTGGAGAAGGGCTAGTTCATCAGGAGGAAGCCCTGTGCAGTGGGTGGCCAATCAGGAAAACAAGCTTCCTGGGGGAGGGAAGACTATGATAAACTTGAATTAGACTAGGAAGACAAGACTATGACCTTGAACTAGGCTAGGAAGGCAAGACTATGAACTTGAGCTAGACTAGGAACTAACCAAGAAATGGAGATGTGGAGGCAAGAGCGGACCGGGCAGTGTTCCAGCAAGAACATAGGTCTTCGAGTCAGAAAGACATTTGGGATCCTGCGTTGTCCTTTTCTCGCTGTGTCTGATCTTGCACAAGGCACCTCAGCTCGCTGCAGTTTTCCCCTCTGCAAAATGGGGAGAATGATGGTGCCCCTCCCCTGGGAGGGTTGTGGTGAGGGTGACGGTGCTCATTCCCGTTCGCACATGCTCCGCATGGCACTTAGCACACAGTCGGTGCTATATAAACCGAGGTTCTTGTTTGTCAGAAGGTACACAGGTGCGGGTGAACCGAGGGTGCGCAGCCGCACCGGGGCTGGGCTGGCTTTTGGGTTCTTTCGTTTGCAGGTGGGCAGTGCAGTTCCAGAGGACTCTCCACCCTCCTTGCTCGGGCCGGGGGAGGCCACCGTCCTTGAAGGCAGGGATCGGATGAGGTGGAAACGAAACCTCGTCTCCGAGTCATCAGGTCTGATGACAGCCCTACACCGACCATAGCGACGTTCCGCCTTCAACCCTGCTCCCCAGGACCCCGGCTCTGCTGTGGGAGAGGCTGGGCCCTCCCTGGCCAGCAGTCTGAAATCTGATGTAGGAAGGGATGGGGGCCTCCAACACAGGGTAATAACCCCACCAGATTTAGGGAGGAAGGGGAGGAAGGGGGACTCCAGGGAATCCATTACCCAGCAGTCAAATCTACCCAAGTTCTGTACAATTTTAATTATTAGCTGACAATTAAGTAAACTGTGATAACTGACTGCTGAAATCTTAATTACTTCCACCAAGGTTTCAGAAACCACATTAGTAGTTTTGCCCAGGGCAAAGGCCACAGAGGACTGGGTTCTTGGCTGACTTCTACACTGGCTTCTGCTGTGAGTGGCTGGGCTCCCGAGAAGCAACAGGAGAAACGGAAGTGACTCAAGGGCAAGAACATTTTCAAGTCACGGCATTTCAGAGCTCGGGAGACTCATATGCCCTCACATTTTATAGATGCAGGAAAACGACACCTCACTCAGGCCCAGAGAGGGAAAGGCGTGGCCAATATCTCCCAGGTGGGGAATGGCAGGGCAGGTGTGCCCTGGCCCGGGGCCCTTTGCACCCGAGCACTGTGTCTCCTTGCTGGGTTGTGGGCTGGGGACGAGAGGCACTGAGATGAGTCTCCAAAGGGGTTGATAGAAATGTAAATCACAATGGAGCACCTGGATGCCTTGGTCAGTTAAACATCGGACTCTTGACTTCTACTCAGGTCATGATCTCAGGGTCATGAGATCAAGTGGGGAGTCTGCTTGAGAGCCTCTCTCCCTCTTCCTCTGCCCCTTCCCCTGCTCTCACTCACTCTCCCTCTCAAAATTAATAAATAAGTTTTTAAAAACAAACAACGTAAATAACTTTTTGGAATGGTCTGGTAAGAGATACACGTAGATATCCAGGCTAGACCAAAAGACCTGCAGAAGGAAGAATCCAGCATCACACACACACTCACACACACTCCTGTCTCTCTCTCTCTCTCTCTCAATCACTCTCAAGAAGAAAACAAAAAATCTCTCCTGACCCTATTAGATCCCAAGGGCGGCGTCCAAGTCTTCTCTAAACTCAAGAACCTGGCAGCTTGGGCTCCGAGTACACATGGGTCAAATGCCATTACAATAAAAACCGTTATGAACACAAGCATTCCAGCCCTAGCCAGTGGGCCGCCTTCCCCAAACGACCACAAAGGATGCTTAGCAGTGGACCATATCACAACTAGTATCTGTGGCTGACATTTTGTGTTTCCCACAAGTCAGATGGCTTTGGCATCACATTTATCTCTGTCCTCTACTCAAGGACGCACACTTTCAAGGTCCGGCCAAAGGAGGCGACGGGGACCCACCTCCGGGGAGTCCTCAGCCCTCCAGGTCTCTACCGCCTGCTCAGAAGTTGCGCTGGGTGGGTCCTGCAGGTTCTTGCATAAGATGCGGGATGGACTCCTAATCTTGAGTGTCGGAAGGCTCCGTCCCCCAGTGCGGCTGGAGCGGGCGCGGAAGGGGACGGGTGAGCCAGCCCACTAATCTCCACTGAGCTCAGGCAGAGCAAAAGACGTCTGCTACAGTTCCACCTCCTCCCTCCACCCTGTCCTCACCATCTGATGAGCCAGAGGCCCTAGAGAGAGCACTGGACGGGCCTCCATGCAAGAGGCACCCCCCCTTCCATGGAGCAAGCAGGCGGGGGACGTTTTATTCGGTTCCTGATTCTGTCATTTCATTCATCCCCCCACGTAAGTCACAATATTGTCAGAGGCAGTTGTCACAGAACCCTGCGGCGTGACAAATCACACACTTCTGGTTACGGAGTGCTCCTGCTTCCCGGAGGAGCTCCCGGGGAGATTCATCCTTGCCCCAGAGAATCCTGAATCCTCCCAACTAGCGTGTGAACCAAGCTGAAGCCGAGTGTTTGCAACCCTCCTACAGGGAGCTGCATGGGGCAAAATACCTAGAAAGAGCCAGGACTCAGGAAATAACTTATTGGCCACATGGATGGGAGGCAAAGCAAGGCAAACCAGGAGACAGAAGAGAAATCTGGGGCCAGAGAGGAGGGCAAGTGTGGTCCAACCCTTGTCTGGGATTGCTAGGCTGGTGTCTCTCCAGATCACCTAGAGTTCTGATTTTGATTGAGTCAGAAGGCTGGGATCAGACAGCCTTGGCAATGTGTCTCTCCTGGGCACTGGGCTAAGAGGAGGGGGGAGGCAGGGGGACAGGGGAAGAAGGCAGCAGGGGCAGGCTTGCTTTCCCAAGGGCACACACTAATTAGCTGTGGGGTCTTGGATTAAATGATTTCCCCTCTCTGGGCCTCAGTTTCCTATCTATAAAATAACGGAATTGGAGGGGGGCACCTGGGAGGCTCGGTCGGTTAAGAATCTGACCTTGATTTCGGATCAGGTCATGATCTCAGGGTCCTGAGATTGAGTCCCATGTCAGCTCTGCTCTGGGTGTGAAGCCTGCTTAAGATTCTCTTTCTCCCTCAGCCTCTCCTCACCCCTCTCTAAAAAAAAAAAAATAATAATAATAAGGGAGTTGGGGTAGGGGATACCCAAGGCCCCTGACCAGCTTTGACCATCTGGTTCTATAGCTTTGTAGTTGGCTGAATCCATATAAACATCCTTTCTCCCAGAATGTGTTACAGATGCTGGTGTGAGAGTGTCATCCCTGCTGATTATGACTCAGAAGGCTGAGTTAGAGCCGGGAATCTGCGTCTTTGCAAGCCCCCAGTATGGATGATAAAGAAAGTCACAGTTCTTTTTAAAGCTTTTATTTATTGGGGCGGCTGGATGGCTCAGTCAGCTGGGTGTCTGCCTTCAGCTCAGGTCATGATCCTGGGGTCCTGGGATCAAGCCCGGTATCAGGCTCCCTGCTCAGCGGGGAGTCTGCTTCTCCTGCTCCATCGCATGACCCTGAGCTCATGACCTTAGCTGAATGAGCCCCGCAGGCGCCCCCAGAAGGTCCTATTTTGAGGAATTCTGACATCTCGTTGCACACCACCAAAATAGTATGTCCAACACAAAACGGGGCTCATTTCCTGATGCCAGGCCACTGGGCTGTGTCCTGGCCTTCAGACTAAGTTTACTCCCTGGCACACGTCCACTGTTTTCTGGGAAAGCCCACTCCTCCATCTCCAGGCCACCAAGGAGCCACCTCCATCCTGCTGCTCCGGTCGCTGCTGCGGAGAAGGGCCACAAGGGGGCGCTGCTAGCCCTCAGCCAGCCGTGGCCTTGAGGCTGCCGCAGCACTGCAGAAGGGCAGCGGTCTCTTTCTCAGGCTTTCAAGCGGCAGCCACCTGGCTGTGCAGCCGCAGGAAGGGTCTTTTCCCTCTGCATTCTGCTTAGGACACCTCCTTTCCTCCCAGGCTCTGCACTCCCAGGGCCGGCTTCCTTCCCCCAACCCCAGGGCTTGGTGCCTGGGTTGTACTAACATTCTTGGAAAAGAGCCAAGAGTTTGCAGCATCTACTTTGGGGAGCCTGTCCTGCTCATGGGGAGAGGGAGCAGTGCCTGGCCTCTGGGGTGAGCCAGTCAACCCTGGGTGTGCAGAGGGTTTGGAAGAGGTGTCTGGGAACCTGTGGGTTCTACTTGGCAAGCTCAGATCCAGAGCCAAAGTCTAAGAGAGACTCCAACGGGCCTTTCTGCTCCAATGCCCAGCAGACGAAGGGCTGCCCGTGGAGAGTGGATGAGGGTTCAGATCTGTGCTCTGGTGGTCTCCCTCCACTCCTCTGCAGTGTCCCTGAGGCGGGAAGCTTGCCTGATGAGGAGGAAGGAGAGCCACCCTCGCCATAACCACCCCCCCATGCTTGACCTGGCCCTTTCTGGGGTGGGGGCTTGGGGGATGTAGCAGCCTCTCTCTGCGGTGAGCAGGAGGGAGGAAGGGAGCCAGAGGGCAGCTCCACAAGGCTGTCGGGGTCAGGCGAGTTCAGGCTTGCTTAGCTGGTGAGCAAGTGCAGCCTTTGGAGGGGAACATGGAGAGTGAGTATTAAAGCTCCAGGGAAAAACAACACCTCGCAGCCACTTTGTACCATCTAGCCGCGATACTGCTTTAGGTAAGGACCAGTGGAGGGGAGTCAAGGCTGGGGGCCGGGGACCAAGGGGGGGGATGCCTGCCTGCACCCCTGTAGGGAAGGCGTGCTGCTGGGAGAATTCCGTCGTCTTCTCTTCCCCACCCCATGTCCCTCCGAATGTTAGGTTATGGGATCAGAGAGAAGATTTACGAACATATTCAATCTTCTCTCCTTTAGAGACTTGGATGCTGGGCTCAGCTCGCGAGGGCAGGCCTCCTACAGAAAATGAGCTGCCTGCCTCAGCAGGAGACACCTGCCTCTCCTGCCCGGTGGACCTCAAGACTTCCTGGCAATGTTTTCCAGCAGTGATGCTGCCCAGACCCTACATGGGACACCCAGCTCCAGTGAGCCGGGAGTGGTTCTTAGAGCTGCAGTTTACGCAGCAGAGAAAGCAGAGAGGGGAAAGGAAGCGAGGGAAAGGGCTGGGTGCTGGGGGCTTGGGGCTTGGGGCTAGGCCCCGGGTGGTTTCTGACTGTGAACTAGTGATATCAGTATTGCTAACTCCTCCACAGCGCTGTGTGCCACACACTGGTCTAGAAGCTTCATAAATATCAGCCCATGTAATCTCCATTACAGCCCTGGAGAGCAGTCCTGTTAGTAACTCAGTTTTGCTGTTGAGAAGCATGAAGCCCAGAGAGGTTAAGTAAGCTGCTTAAGGTGAAACAGCTGTGAATGGCGAAGCCAGAATTGGATCCGGATAATCGGACTCTTCGGCTGCGTTGTCCAAGACCGCAGCCCAAAGCCACAAATGCGTATCGAGATACACAAATACGTAGACAGAGATGTAATTCACACGACAGTCACCCCTTTCAACAATTCGGAGGCGCCTGGGTGGCTCAGTGGGTTGACCATCTGTCTTGATTTCAGCTCAGGTCATGATCTCGGGGTCCTGGGATCGAGCCCCATGTTGGGCTCCATGCTCCGTGCAGAGTCTGCTTGAGAGTCTCTCTTCCTCTGGCCCTTCCCCCCGTGCTCATTCACTCTCTCTCTCAAATAAAGGAATAAAATATCTTAAAACATAAACTAAAAAATTAAAAAATGAAGTATAGTCCACTGGTTCTTAGCACATTTGCAAAGTTGTGCAACCATCACCATCACCTATTTCCAGAATATTTTTATTAACCTCCCCTCAAAGAACCTCCATGCCTATTAGCAAGCACTCACCACACCCCCACACCCCAGCCCCAGCCCCTGGCAACTACCGATCTCTATTTTCTGTCTCCACAGATTTGCTAGTTCTGGACATCTCATATAAATCTAATCACGGACATTGGCCTTTTGTGACTGGCTTCTTAGCATGATGCTTTCAATGTTCATTCATGTTGTCCCAAGTATCACTATGTCATTCCTTTTCACGGCTGAATAACTTTCTACTGCTTGGATATACCATATTTTATTTATCCATTCATCACTTGATGGGCATTTGGGTCATTTCCACGTTTGGCCTATTTTATGAATAAAGCTACTATGAACATGCATACGCAAGTCTTTATATGGACGTACTTTTTCATTTCTCCTGGATAAATGCCCAGGAGTGCATCACTGGGTCACACGGTAACTCTGTGTTTAACATTCTGAGTATCTGCTGGACTGTTTTCCAAAGTGGCTGCCTTTGGGGCGCCTGGCTGGTTCCACAGAGATTCTTGGTCTCGGGTTGTGGGTTTGAATCTCACATTGGGTGCAGAGATTACTTAAAAATAAAATCTTAAAAAAAAAAAAATCTTAAAAAAAAAAAAACCAACAAAACAGCAACCAAAAAAACCCCAAAGCGGCTATCCCATTGCACATTCCCACCAGTCGTGTGCAGGTTCTGATCTCTCCACATACTCTCTGACACGTGTTATTATCTGTTTTTTTTTATTATTATTATTACGGCCATCCAAATGGGTGTGAAGTGTAAGTCACTGTAGATTTAATTTGCGTTTCCCTAATGACTAATGAAGTTGAGCATCTTCTATATTTAAATTAATTAAAATTAAATAAAATTTAGAATTCAGTTTGTCATTTGCCCTAGCCACATTTCAAGTGCTCAATGGCCACATCGTCACCCTGGCTCATAAGCACTAGAGACAGAGACCATTTCCATCACCTAAAAAGTTCACTGGACAGCACTGCTAGAGCCCAGGGGGCTTGGTCTATACTATTATCACAGGCTGTTTCTTTTGTTTTTCTTTTTTTCTTTTTTTTCCACTGGCTGTTCCTAAGAGGTTTTCCCTTTAATGAACTTCGTAGTCTGGCAATTCCACTGTACAGATGGGGCCCATCTTGGGTTCCTGGGGGTCCTGCAGCTGAAGACGACAGTGGGTCAGACAGAGACTTGCCAGAGCACAGGATCTGAGTTAGTGGCAGAAGAGAATCAGCAGTAAAGGGGAGGGCACACTCTGGCTCTGTGCTTTTGTCATTTAGCTCCTCCAAATCTTTGACATTCCTTCCTTTCCCAGGACCTACCAATGGCCAGGGACATGGTGCTCTGTCTCTGAAGATACTGCTCTTTTGATGGGAGACCTGCCCCTGTCCCGCCTCTGCCTGCACCAGAACTCTGGGCTGGGGCCCTCCGAAGTTCTCCCACCCAGACCCTGCCATCCTCTCTGCTCTAGAGGTGCGTCCCACCTGACTCCTCTGGAAGGAGCTGGACTTCAGCAAGGGGACAAGTCGCATGGATAGACTACCACGGCTTTTGACGCAGCTGCTGACCCTGGGAAGCCACTGGCCTCCACCTTAGCCATCCACACGGGGCCCGTTCTCTGGCAGCCCGCAGCTGGGAAGCTGCTGTGCACATGCGGGGGTCAGGTGTTGTCAGCAGTGCCCAGGGGCCTTGCTGTTCGCTGGGGACCGATTAGAAAATGGTGAAGAGGGGGTGGGCCTAGGGAAGCAGGGACAGACTCCTGGAGGAGTTGGCCAATAATCTGAAACCAAGAAACCAAATGAAGGGAAGGAGTGAGCCAGACCACGGCAACAGAGCAAGCCCCCTTCCCAAGCCCCCAGCTCAGGAGTGATGTCATCTAAGCCAAAGCCGAGCCACAAGAGAGAAAGGACTGCCTCTGGCTGTTGGATGGCAGGAGGCCACGGGCCACACAGCCAGTGTTACCCCCAACTAGCCTGTGACCTGGGGCAAGGTACTTAATCCTTGGGCCTCAGTACTCTTACCTATAAAGTGATACAATGACACATCCCACCCTGTCTCTTTCCTGTCTCTTCCCCCACTAGACAGTGACCTCTGGAAAGGCAGAGCCGTGGCCCATTCATCCTTATCTGCATACGACCCCTCAGACACAGGCCATGCTCCCCTCACTGTTTTTTTTTTTTTTTTTTAAGATTTTATTTATTTACTTGACTGAGAGATCACAAGTAGACAGAGAGGCAGGCAGAGAGAGAGAGGGGAAGCAGGTTTCCCGCCGAGCAGAGAGCCGGATGCGGGGCTTGATCCCAGGACCCTGGGACCATGACCTGAGCCGAAGGCAGAGGCTTTAACCCACTGAACCACCCAGGCGCCCCATCCCCTCACTGTTTTAAACAATATGACGGGAGAGAGGGTGTGGGTTTGGGGTGAGGGTGGCACGTGGTGGGAGACAGAGCACATGTGCAGGGCACCTGGTCTGGTCAGCCTGTGTATGTGCCCGTGTAGACTGCCCTGGCCGCAAGCCTAGAAAACGGCTGGCGTGAACACTCCTCAAACACCCGAGCAGGCCTGAGCCTCAGAGGTCGCTGAACAGAAGAAGAAACTGAGGCCCAGCAGAGTGGCAATGACTCGGTGGCGACAACACGGCTTGTTGGTTTCAGAGCCAGGCTGGGGCTGGAGGAGGTAGAGGTTGGGCTTTAAGGAATTCTTTGGCTCAGAGATGGTTTGGGACAGTGGGTGGGCGATGCAGGGCTGCCCCAGTTGGTGGGCAGAGGTCTCTCTGCCTGAGGGGGCTGCTCACACCCCCCTCTTCTCCAGCCCCACCTCTGCCTGGAGAGCATCTGCTCCCACATCTAAGACCCATTATCTGCCCCACCTGGCTGCCTCCCTGAAGGAGTCACATTTCTGGAAGCGCCTTCTATGTCACGGATGCCCTCGACCCTCTGCTGCCTCCCCCTGGGGACCCTCGGGCTCAGCCCATCTGCCGCTCGCCCGTCTCCCCACCTTCAGGATGATCCTACTACCCACTAGAAGGACCAGTCTTGGACAGAGGCCACTGCACTGCCCCCGTGGCTTGGGCACAAACGGAAGCAAGAAGGAGTAAGGTTAGCTTTAAGGACTTCCAATTAAGAAGGCAGAGAAATCCCACAGTGAAACTTAATAAAGGTTTGCGGAAGAGTTATTAAAAAGCAGGCAATTGGGACGCCTGGGTGGCTCAGTTGGTTGGGCAGCTGCCTTCGGCTCAGGTCATGATCCTGGCGTCCTGGGATCGAGTCCCACATCGGGCTCCTTGCTCATCAGGGAGCCTGCTTCTCCCTCTGCCTCTGCCTGCCATTCTGTCTGCCTGTGCTTGCTCTCTCTCCCTCTCTCTCTGACAAATAAATAAATAAAATCTTTAAAAAAAAAAAAAAGCAGGCAATGTTCTCTGAGGCGGGAGGGGAAGGGGACAATATTTACTCAGTATTTTCCATGTACCGACCATGATGCTACACACGGAACCACAGTTTCAGCTACCCACGGTCCCGAAGTCAGTGACCCTCCCAAGTACGTGAGAAGGTCAAGAGCAGCCTCACGTTGTCACAGCGCCTACGTCATTCCCTGCCCTTCACCTCAGCACGAGGGCATTTTATCATCTCGAATCATTACAAGAAGTGTGAGATGATGTTATTTTTTTTTTAAGATTTTATTTATTTATTTGAGGGAGAGGAAGAAAGTGTACCCAAGCAGGGGGAGTGGCAGGCAGAGGGAGAGGAAAAAGCAGGCTCCCCACTGAGCAGGGAGCCCGACGTGGAGCTCCATCCCAGGACCCTGGGATCATGACCTGAGCTGAAGGCAGAGGCTTAACCCACAGAGCCACCCAGGCGCCCCAGTGAAATGAGTCTCATTCACGTGACCTTCACTACAGTATATTGTTGTAACTGTTCTATTTCACTGGAAGTTATTACGGTTAATTTCTCACAGTGCTCAACTGAGCCATGGAACTCTATCCGAGGTCTGTATCCAACAGAAAAAACCTAGTGGATACAGGGATGATACTGTCTGAGTTACAGGCATCCCTGGGGGTCCTGGGTCATGTCCCCTGTGGATATGGGGGTATGACTATACATTTCATCTTTTAACACAACAGTCACGAGGGTAAATATAATTACCCCCGTTTGATAGGCGTATGGCTCAGAGAGGCCAGTTAACCTCCTAAGGTTCACAGCTCGCGTGAGCGGTACAGTTAGCATGTGAATCCACGTCTGACTCTGAAGTCCGTGCTTTTCCCCAAATACATGATAAATGACAGTCAAGACAGTATCGTCAGACCCCAGGAGGCCCTTCCTGACTGACACGCTGGACCTGCACTCCTCACACGCGCAGGAAGAGGCCCGTCCTTCGGGCTGCAGAATGAATGAGCAGCAGGACTGCCAGGAGACGGGGAGGGACGGGCGGCAGGCCAGGTCAGCGTTCCTCCGACTCCAAGCCTCGGGGCCGCCAGCCAGGCCGGGCCTCGCTGGCAGTCACTGCTCCTGCCTGACACTTCCTCGAGGGAGCCCTTTCTCCCCACTGGGCTTTGTCCCAGCTCGGGAAACTGCAGGTCTTCTGGCCTCGGAAGAACCTTCCTAGAGCATCTGGCAGGCAGGCTGTGTGGCCCGCTTGCCAAGACCAATGGCTCTGCTCGGCTGCTCCATCAGATCACTCAGAATCCTCCCCTGGCCTGCCCAACACCAGTGCAGGAGCCTGGGAACCAGCGGTGGCCACAAGCAGGGCTCCGGCACCACCCCCTCCTCCTGCCCTCCCACCCTCTCCCCTTCATGGGGAAGATATGTGGGGGACTGGAGGCTCCCATCCCACCTCCTCCTGACCCTGTCCTGCCCCTGCTAGCTGGCCTCTCACTGGAGAAGCCAAGGCCCCCGGGTCCCAGACCCAGCATGTCCTGGTGCACCTGGGAGCAAGCTGCTCAGCCCTTCTGGGCCTCAGTTTCCCCTTCTAAGAGAGAAAAAAAATCAACCCCATTCCCACACTTGCGAAAGCGGGAGAAAGGATGTGAAAAGAGAAGGGAAGTGAGCAGAGAGCTTAAGGACTGGGCATTCTTCTCCAGTGGAGTAGCGTGTCAGGGCTGGGGTCCCTCTGGAGAGTCTGGGACCCATACTGAAATGAAGCCCAGGGAGGGGCAGGATGAAGCACCCAGGCTCAGCCCTTGCCCAAGCCCAAGCCCAGCAGGGCCTGCATACATCCCACGGGCCCAGGCCCTTGGCTGCAGCCACCAAGGGACTAAGGACTGGTCACTGTTTGAATGGAGCTGAATTCCCAGGGCAAAAACATCTCCCTTGGAGATTTCCAAGTTTGACAAGCTACAAAGCCACATCTAAGTTCAGTGACAACAAATCCATCCAGTGTGGAGCTGGAGCCCCTTCCCCACCAGCCCACCTGGCCTATGTGCTAGGATCCTTAGAAGAACCCAGCACTCCTGTTTCTTCCTGCAGGAGCTCTCCGGAAGAAGGGCAGAGAAGGCACGAGAGGAAAAACTCCACTCTGCATGCAAGTGACGCCCAGCTTGGACCAGGAGCCACACACAGCGCTGGAAGGGTGAGGACGGGGAGGGCCAGCCTGCCTGCCGCAAGTTCTCGGGGCTGGAGGCAGGCCGGGCAGTGAGCTGCCTGCACTCGGGGCACAGGGGCAGTGGGGCCTGTGTGTGTGAGCCCCTGGGGAGGACAGTGCTGTAAGAATGTCCGAGGGGAGCACGGGAAAGCCAGCTGCCCTCTGCTGCTCATCTGAACACATGCAGGCTGGAGCAGGAGAGGTCTGAGCATGGAGGAGGCTGGCCTGGGGGAAATTTAGAACTGGGACTCGGCCAGGCTTCCAGGGAAAGTGGACAAGAAAAATGAGTACTTAGGGCCTGGCCGGCCTTGACTCTTGGAAATCCACAGACCCCTTTGGCTGAATGCATATCCTCTGCCCCTATCTGGAGGCAAGAAGGCAAATTAACATTTATTAAATGCCTACTGTGTGCCAGCGCTTCACACTCCTGTGTCATTTAAGCCCCGTGACACCTGGTGAGGCAGGCACTCCGAGGACCCATTTTGCAGCCGTAGAGACCGACGAGTAATTTGCCCTTGGCCTCAGCCGGGAAGCAGCAGGGCTGGGACGAGAACCCATCTTCTCTGATTGCACTTCCAGGGCTCATCTCCATGAGTCACTTGGGCGCCCATCACAGATTTTTCGATGAGAAAGCAACCTAACAGAGCAGAGCCCAGAGATAAATCGCCTGGCCATTCATGGCTCTCCTGATTAGCTTCTAACATTTGTCCAGAGGATGTACCTCTTCTTGAGGACATACTGCCAACCAAGGCGATCGTCCCGGGGTGCTGAGACCCAGCTCATCCTGCCACGACTGGCGCCAGGGCTGGGGATCCAAGACATGCTCTCCCTGCAAATGCTCCCTAGCCCATCCCGGGGAAAGAGACCCAGGCAGCTGGTGACCCCTGCCCCCAACCCTCCCAGGGGTCATCCATCTTTCATGAGACAGAGGACGCAGAGGGGGCATCCCAGCCTCAGAAGAAGGGTCAGAGAGAGATGGGGACTCAGCTGCACGTGCCTAGCTCCAGCACCCCCCAGCAGCCAGCAGCTGGTTGACAGGCGGGGTCCTCTGGCCCTCCAGGTTACTTGGCCACTGCTCCCACTCCCCATTACAGGGGGCAGCTCCCCTGGGCCCCTAGTCCTAACTGGGTGAGCCCCCAGTGATGATTCGGGAGCTGGTCTCCTCCCGCTCTGTGCTCTGCGCTGAGGGCGGTTGCCATGGGAACAGCTGGCCAAGGATGTGCTCACTCCTGGAGACCCGGATGGGCGTGCCTGGGGACAGGGGTAAGCAGACGTGACTGGATTGATGTCTGTGCGTGTTCCCTCCCCCACCAGGAAGCCAAACCAGGGGTCATGCTGGGAAGAGAATTTTGTATTGGAGTGCCAAGCCGTGGCTGGAGGCTGGGAGATGGCTCAGGTAGCTTCGGACAGACCCTTCCCCCATCCCTCAGTCCAAGGAGTACCAGGGCCTGCCATCCACACCACTGTGGGCCTCTGCGACATGAGACTTGCCTATCCCTCAGATGACATCTGAATCCCTGGTTTGCGTTCGAGGCCCTCTACCCTAATTCTTTCATCTGATCGTCATTACTTCTGTCTAGATTTCGTCCCCTTGTTCAGGCAGATCTCTGCGGCCTCCCATCACTGCACCTTTGCTTGCTCCATCCCTCCAACTGCTCCCATCGAGAGGGCCTTCCCCACTGGGGTGACTTCCACCCCATGCCTCAATGTCCACTTCAAGACCTACCTCCTCCAAGACACCTCCCCAAGCCATCCCAGTGATCACTTCTTCAGCTAACACAACATTTGGTGTCTGAGCCACTCCCGCCAAGGCACACGTCCTACTTTTGTAAAAACAACTCCCAGGGCATGCTGGTCCTGTCTCCCCCACCAGACACGACACTACGTATGTGACCCCACTTCAATCCCAACAGCACTGGACAGGACACATCAGGTGCCCGGGAAATGTCGGGCTTATGGAGTGAGCACCTTTGTCCCCTGGAGAACACGCACTTGCCTACAGCCTGGCCCCCTCCCCTCAGGTAGGAATCACTAGTCCTGTCTTGGGTCCCTGCTGGATCCTGCCACAGGTTTCTAGCACAGCCTCTGTATCCCACTACTGCCCAGACTTCTTGACACATCTATCTGCCCCTAGGGAGAACACAGTGCCTGGGATCGAGTAGGTTCTACATAAAGCCCGCTACACCAATTCATCCCCTGGGCATGCAGTCAGATGGCGCATCCTCTGTTCCACCCACCTGCCATACCTATCCTGTCTCATGGGCCTCTCGGGCTCCTAGATGGGCAAGGAGGCAACCTCTTGTCCCCACGCTATAGACTCCCCTCTCCTGCACTGCAGCCCGAGGCCACGGCTAGGCCATCGGATCTCTCCAGCTTACTCCCTGCAGGAAACTTTCATGCCATCCTCCCCACCCCAGCTCCCCAACCTACCATCTCAAGTCTTGCCTTCCGCCTTTCCAACACCAGCAGCGCCTATCTCTGCCAGTCTGTCCTGATTCTGAGTCTCTGGCCTGCCTCTCTGCATTCTTACTTCTGCAGGCACAGATCCAGGGCCCTGTGCCTGCCCCTCCATGCACGTGGCCTTTCAGACAGCCTGTGCTTCATGGTGTGCCCAGTAAACACCTGTCCAGTCACATACGCGGGCCTTTGTCTTCCTCCCTGACATCTCAGCCTCGGTTCTCCCCCGTCAGACACAAATCAGAGAGAAACGGCTCCCCTGACACCATAAATGCTTTTAATGGAGATCAGAAACTCACTCTAAAGGTTTTCCTGCATTTTCTAGGCCATTACAAACTCCTATTACCAGGGAGCCTCAGTGATTTTTCCCTGGGCAGGCAGATGTATATATTTTACTGGACACAGAACTCTTTAACACACATTGAAAAAACTATAATAAAATTTACCATCCCAGACTCGTAAAGCTGGAGTTCTCTGTCACCTCACTCCAGCTCTCAGCTTACAGAGATCCTTTTCCTAGAAGGATGCCAACAAGCCTCACTCAGCCAGCTCTTAGGCGAGTTTCCTCTGGGCTCCCAGGGCACCCCGCATCCCCCAACACAGGACATGGCACTCGCCACGCCATAATGTAGTTAGTTGCCTGGCTGCTCGGTCTATGTCCTCCCCTGGCGAGCATCTGCGACCTTTGCTGTATCTTAAATGCATGTAACCCGGGCTCCTAAAATTTTGTGAATGAATGAATAAATGCTCAAATGGCAGGAAGAAAAGAAGACACAGTCACAGAGCAGCTCTGAGAAAAAGTCGGGGGGAGTGCAGGGAAAGGAGACACAGCCTCGGAGAGTAAGTGACACACAAGTAGGATTCCCGGCCAAGAGGAGCTGGTGTGCTCCCCTGTGGGCTGGCTTCAGGCAGAACGCCATTCCCCAGTCCTGACATAAGCCCCCTGGACCACAGCCAGGGAGGGAAGAAAACAGGTGACATCTGGTGCTCCAACTCCAAAGGATGGTAGTTAACTTTTGGAGGATTGTATCCAGATATATTCCACAGTCAAGTCCAAGTTTACCAGGAAGGAGTGCTGAGATCAATTAGCAGAGGTTTTATAATTCACAGGCAGAACTGTATTTACAGCTGGCTTACCCACTTCTTTTCTTAAGGATCTCCAGAAAAGGGGATTCCATAGTTTCCTACAGCAGAGCTGCACAAGGCTGAGCCCTGTTCCTTATCCAGGAGCTAGGGACTGGGCTGCCTATGATTCCTTCGGGCTGTGCCTTGGCTCGGTGCTAGTCTTTAAGCCTGACATATCTCGTGGCCTCCCCATCCTCTGTGTGCCCCATCCTTCCTCATTCACCATTCAGTGAGCATAGTCTGATCATCTTTTTTGTACCGAACACTGGGCTAGGCTCTAGGGATAAGTGCTGGCAGGCAAGGAGGTTTGGTCCACCAGCCTTTCTCTCAAGGAACCTTCTCTGATGCCCCCACCCAGACCGAATCACTTTCCACCGGAGCCGAGCCAGTGCTTGTGCCTGTACCACAGAGGTTCTCAACTGGGGGTGACAGTACCCACCAGGATGCATATGGAAATATCTGGGGACATTGCTCATTGTCATGACCTGGGATGCGGTATTACCCGCATAGAGGCTAGGGACGTGATCCGACACGCAGCAATGCACAGGACAGCCCCCAGCAATGAGGAATGATCCAAAATGTCAGTAATGCCAAGGCTGATCCCATGGTATGCCAACCCTTTTCTGATGTATAGTATTGTTTGTTTTAAGATGTTATTTATTTGAGAGAGAGCACATGAGTGCGTGGCGGGGGTCAGGGCTGGGGGTCGGAGGGGGAAAGAACCTTCAGCAGACCCCAGGCTCTTGCAGAGCATGGAGCCCCACACGAGGCTCAATCTCAGGACCTGAGACCATGACCTGAGTCGAAACCGACAGTCTGACCCTTGCCTGTCTGAGCCACCCAGGCGGCCCTAATGGTATAGTATTGTTAAATACTGTCACTGTTAATGACTCCCTCTCCCTGCTCCCCACTCCCTAGCTTTTAAGTTCCTTGAGGGCACAATCCAAGTATTTTAATATCTGGAGCTGATTCTGCAAGGCTCCCGAGGGTCCAGGAACTCCCTGAAATTATATGCAGGATCTTGTACCCATGTGTGATGTTCATTTCTCTGGGGAGGGAGTCTGAGACCAGAAAAGCTAAGCAGCACTGAGCTGGAGCCCAGCCCTGGGATATGAACAGGCCAGGTGTACTGTACAGACCCTCGGGGCAGAACCCCCACTCACCTGTTTTGAGTTTCCAGCACACTCCCATGACCATTCATACCTCTCTCCAAATTTGGGTTGGGATTCTGATCAGAAGGGTAAGTTCAGGGGCCCCTGGGTGGCTCAGTGGGTTAAGCATCTGCCTTCGGCTCAGGTCACGATCCCAGGGTCGTGGGATCGAGCCCCAGGTCAGGCTCCCTGCTCAGCATGGAGTCTGCTTCTCTCCTCTCCCTCTGCCATGCACTCCAGCCCCACTCGTGCTCTCTCTCCCTCTCTCAAATAACTAAATAAAATCTTAAAGAAAGAAAGAAATAAAGATATGTTCAGCAGGCAGATCTCCCCTCCCTGGGCTCCACTGAGGACTCTCGCCATCAGCCCCCCTCCACTTAGCAAGTTCAAGATACTAAATTATGTAAAGTCAGTTCCAACAAAAAGGAGGAGGACTTTTGCCTTAGAATTCCTTGAGAATGCTTTCGCAGAGAAGGGCCCGTTCTTTCAGTGGGTGTGTTGGATTAACTGCTTTTGGGAAGCCCATGAAGAGACCCGGTGAACCTGTCAGATGATCCCATGACTTTAGGAATCAATTCTCCCCATGTTTCCATTGGGTAAACTGAGGCCTTCAACTCAAGGTCATAGTTAAGAAGGGGATTCATCTAGCACTCCAGGTCCCAGCCTCTGCTACTCCCCTAACCAGCCTCCTTGTTAATGGACGTAGAATTCATCAAAGCGAGAGCCACTTTCATTCCATCATGTCAGGGACAGGCAAGAGAGATAAAAGGGCATTTGACTCCCTACTGTCAGCCGGAGATGCTAATGAATCCTTTGCTTCCGAAGACGATTATCGGACAGAATAATTCATCGCTAGAGATTAATTGGACTAATTATGTTGGCTCGCAGAATCCCCTGAATAATTATTTTCTATCGGGGCGGGTGTCAGTGATAATTGTGTGATATCTGAGCCTCTTCCCTTGAGTGAAAAGCCCACAGAAAGGGTTCCCTGGTTTTGAACAGTGGGCACGATGAAAATACCGCAGGGGTTGAAGTTTTAGCTCTGGCCTGGTTCTATGGTGCTCATGTTTCATGTGGAAATCCTTTATCTGGGAAATATTACCATGTCTAACATCCCACGTCCAATGTCTAATATTATCACTTCTAATAACCTTTCTTACACCCTCATTCAGCATATTCCTCAAAAGACCTCACTTTTCCCAGAAGTCCTTGATGCCATGGGAATAGGGAGACCACAGGTTGTGTGAATTATCCCTCCTGGGAGGAAAGGGGTACCTGCCCCCCCATACCTCCCTTGCCCAGTATCCTCCAGGGCTATTGCCCCGACCGCCCTCAGCCCACCGGCAGGGCCAAGAGCCCCAAGACCAGCACTCATCCAGAGCAACTCGCTCTATTCAGAGCATCGGAAAGCTTCTCCAACAATCTCTCTTTCTTTAAATTAAGAGTCAACAACATTGCTGGGGGAACAGCTACGAAGGCTGAGCGTACAACAAAAGAATTTCGTGTTAAAATGAAACTTACAACCAAGTTGATCTGACACGAAATAATTCACATTGTCACTTTCATCTTATGTGGCAATTAGATATGAAATGGCTGGGCAGCCATTCCTTCTAATTACACACAGCCAAATGAGAAATGTTTAGGACCTCAGTGCTGGAGGTGGTCAGAGGGGAAAAAGAACCTTTGGCTCCTACCTCCCCTGACCCCCGCAGGAGGAAGGGCCAAGAAACTGGCTTTTACTCTTATTATTCTCCCCATCAGCCTCTGGTCTAAAATTAAGTCAGTTTCAGGAGAAGGTTGGGTACCAGATCAGTTAGTTTTAAGGCTCTGGTCTACTCGGAACCAATATTCAGGGTAGGTGGGTGATAGCTTTACAATCAGACAGATCTGAGTTCCAATCCTAGTTCCACCAAGAAGTACAGAAACTCAGCCAAGTGCCAAAGTCTCATTTTTATTCACCTATAAAATGAAGATATTTACTTTTACTTCTTAGGGTTTGGAGAAGATGAAGAAGAAAGTATGTTAAGGGGGCACCTGCGTGGCTCACTTGGTTAAGTGTCCGATTCTTGGTTTTGGCACAGGTCATGATCTTGTGGGTCATGATCTTGTGGGTCATGATCTTGTGGGTCATGACATCGAGCCCTAAGTCGGGCTCCAGGCTCAGCATGGGGTCTCTCCCTCTCCCTCTGCCCAACTGCTCCTGCTCTGTCTCTCTCTCTAAAGTAAATAAATAAATCTTGAAAAAGAGAGAGCACATTAAGTGCTAGTACAGTGCCTAGCCCGTGGCAGACATTCACACAGCAACAGTTACTATGATCATTATTGTTGTAAGTGGGAAAGCCTATCCCCCTTGGTCCACTCTGGTTATGAACCTCGGGGTCTCTAGAGGGTCCTCAGATTTAAGCTCTTACCAATCCTCCACCTCAATGGGGGGAATTTGCTGGGGTACAGAACACTCATTTCCAATCTCTCCACCTGAGGCTGGATACACAGAAGTATACTAGGTCAATGGGGGTATGATTTAAGAGAAGACATATCCTGTCCCACCTTCTACCCAACTTCCCCAGTGGGGGGTGGCGGGGGGGGGGGAGGCAATCTATAAAACCTTCCTGCGGTGACTGCCTGGATTCAGTCAGTGAAATATATTTAGACTCAGTGGTAAAAACCTTAGAACAAGGGTCATCGGTTAGTCATTCCCTGGTGTAATTTATATAATATTGTATATACTGGAAAAGGAGACCTTCCTAAATTCAGCTTATAAATACTTCCTAAGGTGTGTGTCAACTACACTCAAATTAAAAAATTAAGTTTAAAAAAAAAAAAAGACTTCTGAAGGGAGAAAGGAAAAGACATTTAGGATGAAGCTGGCAAGGAGCCAAAAGAGTTCTTTAATGGCTAACCATGCATATTCGCAAAATACCTTTCTCACCAGGAAGGAGCTCCTGAATTGAGTGACAAAGCAGCTGCTACGAAGCTTTTGCAAAGGCAGCAAAAGTGCACCTTCCCCAACCGGCAGTTCTCCCCGCAGGCCACAGGGAGGGGAAGGGAGTGCAGTCCGAGACTGGCAGAGGAGAGGTAGGCTGCTGGGGCTGGGCTCTTCTCCCAAAAGAAAAAGACTGCTTCCCGGAAGGCAATTTGAGGGCTCTTTCGGAGGCAAGGGGGGCAAGATTAGTAGCAAGAGAAAAGGCTACCTAAGGAAGTTCCTGAAATAAGCAAATGAACTGGGTGGGGATGGGAAGGGGGACGGAATAGGCAGATGCAGATAAACACAACCTTGCAATAAATTCACAAGATGTTCAGTGTGGTATAAAGAAACGCGGTTAGGAAAGGTTAGGAAATGTCCCGGACCCACTGAAGACAAAGTATCAGGTGCAATGAACAAGAGGGCTTGTGGATTAACAAATCTCAAAATGTTGTCCACTGAAAGCATATCCACTGTCCACCGAAAGCATCCTGTCCTAGAGTTTAATCAGACTGCTCTCCAAACACCTTGATTAAAGAAAAGAATGGAGGGGCTGATCCAGATGAGAAACACTGAGGGGGCAGGGATGAGGGCAGCAAGAAAGTGGGGGCCTGAGAGAAGTGACTTTCTGGGGGATTAGGAAGAGAGGCAGACAAAGGGGTAGGGGAGGGGTAAAGGTGATAAGGCCAAGCACCTTGATTTTACTTAAAACTAACAGGACTCCCTCCCCTCTGGGAGCACAAGGCAGCCTGGCCGTAGCTTTCCACCCCCCCATCTGCACAGCACTCCCCCCCCACCCCCGTCTCTGGTTCTAGAGCCTCAGGTGTGTGTGGCATAAAAATCAGTGAGTTGAGGACATCTTGTCCTGTCAATCTGCATAAAAGTCTCGGTCACTCTTTCCAGGGTCGTTTTGAAACCAAGCCTAGAGTGTTCAGTGGTATTTTATTTAATTTTTTATAGATTTATTTTAGAAAAAGACTGTGTGTTTGAGATGCTCAGAAGTATGGGGAAGGGACAGAGGGAAAGGAAGACAAAGCAGACTCCTGCTGAGTGGGTAACCCCACTGGGTGGGGGCTCCATCCCAGGATCCTGCGATCTAGACCTGAGCTGAATTCAAGACAGCCATCCAGGTGCCCCAAGTTCAGTGCTATTTAGTTCAGAGGGGCCTTAAAGACATGCAGCTGCGGGCTTCCCCATGCATCAGGTATTGTGATTCCAGCCCAGGACATGCAGAAGGATGGACTGGGGGCAGAGTGGATTTGAAAAGCACAAAAAGTCTGGATTCTACTTTTGCAGCTAATTGGCCTTTTCCTGGACCTGTTCCTCTTTTGTAAAATGATTTATCAGCCACTTCAAGCTGATGGACTCTGTTTAGAGACATACATGCCTTGATTGTCACTGTAGGGAAAGGAAACTGCTGGCTGCTGGGCCAAGGGGGACAGGCAGGGCTGTCACTGAAGATTCAACTATAGGCAGTAATGGATCCCAGACAGTCTGGCCTCACGCTAGGAAGTATCAGGTGTTTGGGGAACCAGATACAGGAGGAAATGAACAGAAACACCCAAACATGGGGTAATGGACACCTTGGCGAGGATTACAGGCTGTTTCCTATAGAGCATCACCTCTGGGGAAGGTGAGAGCTAATTTGCTTCATAGCCCCAGGGATGACAGATATATACAAGTCTGGAAATGCTGCACGTCTGTGCTGGGGCAGGCCTGGGCTCTTCTAAACTCAATTAGACTTAACAAACATTTGTGTGCTTGCAATACTTTTTCTCAGCCTTTGGAGTATAGTCTTCGGCTTATCCTCAGAGACTGTGATTCCGAAGAAATGGGGTCTTAAAAAGCCACATAAAGAAAGAAAGTTTAGAATGAACCATGCGGAACTAGATTGGAGTTAGAAATATCAGTATTAGCTAATGTTTATCATGTTAATTATAATTATAGCCATGTATGTACACCCATGTTAATATTTCCTAGCTCTGTCCACTGAGAGCGTCTACAAGCAATGACACCCCAGTAGCAATGAGCACACACAGCACCCAAATCTTGGTTTCTAATACCATCCTCCAATTAAAGGAGCAGGGGCTCCCTGAAGAAACAGCTGTTTCTTCAACTGAGGCAGGGAATGTGCAAGATGAGTCTGGAGCATCTTGTAGGGCCAAAAAACAAAGGGGGTATGGGGGGAAAATCAGGGTATGTCAAGGGGACACAAGTCCCAAGTGAAAGAGGTCCCCCAATAGCCAACACTGAAGTAATCTAAACAATAAAATTAGAAATGTAGTATTAGATCATAACTCTGAGTAGAAAACATCCCAAGTACATACTGATCAAAATAAATAAATGGAGAATGGAGAATATACAAATCTCCCACTCTGAGATTTTAAGAGGTCAGATGGTTAACCATCTGATTCACCCAGGTGCCCTTCACCCCTACTTTTGCATGTGGACTGTCCATACTCACTTGCTTCTAAAGAGCACAATAACAGCAAGAGGAAGAAAAGAGTAACTTTACGGGCCACCGAGGTGGCTCAGTCGGTTGGGCGCCTCTCTTCGGCCTGGGTTGTGATCCCAATGTCCTGGGGATCCAGGCCCACATTGGGCTCCCTATTCAGCAGGGAGTCTGCTTCTCCCTCTCTGGCTCCTCCTGCTTGGGCTGTCAAATAAATGGATAAAATCTTAAAAAAAAAAAAAAAAAAAAAGGTAACTTTACAAACACTACTTTAGTCTCATGATCAAGGTCAACACCAAAAATGATAAGCCATGTTTGTAATATATACCCTTCATATGATGCGATGAGAATGACACTTGACCTCTGTGGTCTTCATCCCCAAAACCCATTAAACTCATCTAATGAGGAACACATTAGACAAATCCATACTGAAGGGCATTCTACAAAATAACTGATCAGCATGCTTCAAAACTCTCCACGTTATCAAAAACAAGGAAAGCCTGAGAAACTGACATAGTCCAGCGGAGCCTAACAAGATCTGATGAGTAAATATAATGTGGTATCCTGGATGAGATCCAGAACAGAAATAGGACATTCGGTAAAGACTAAGGAAATCTTAAAATAAAGCATGGATCTGAGTTAGCAGTGACCAGCATCGGCTCATCAGTTGTGACAAACATGCCGCAGTAATGTCACGTGTCAGCAGAAGGTGAAACCGGCTGGGAGGAATATGACCACTGTCCTTGCAACTTTTCAGGTCATCGACAGCTGTTCTCAAATGTACGAGTTTCTTACAAAATAAGAAGATTCTGAGGCACAGCATCTATTAGGTAGAAGATACTGAAGAGAATTCAAGAATGAGTGACAGAGCCCTTGCCATCAAGGTGCTTAGGGTCTGAGCACGGACAGAACGGAGGACTGCCACCAGACAAGCAGACGGAAGAGCAGAAATAAACAGTTGCAACCGACGCATGCTGTCAGAAGAATTGCCACGGGCGTTCAAAACCCCCAGGGACGCCTGGGTGGCTCAGTGGGTTAAGGCCTCTGCCTTCGGCTCAGGTCATGATCCCAGGGTCCTGGGATCGAGCCCCGAGTCGGGCGCTCTGCTCGGCGGGGAGCCTGCTTCTCTCTCTCTGCCTGCTTCTCTGCCTACTTGTGATCTCTGTCAAACAAATAAATAAAATCTTAAAAAAAAAAAAAAAGACAAAAACAAACAAACAAAAAACCCAGAAGAGGTTTAAGGCTGGGGCAGGGGGACAGTCAAGATAAATATTTTTTGAAGGATGGGTAATATTTTTACAGGTGAAGACGGAGAAAAGTAGGTATTTTCAGCCTCAGGATATGGGTTAATGCAAGACACAGAGGCCAGAATACTGGGGCAGACCCCGGGAATCACAAGGAGCCCACCTTGTCCAAAGGCTGGGCAGCATTCCAGCCACGGTTCCAAGAACCACTGGCCCACAGACTACTGCGCCACAATAGGGCAAATTCTACCCATTGCCCAGTAGGGCAAATGTTAACCCATTCCTGGGGAGACACAAAGCCCACAGGTAAAGATGTGGTAAAGTCCTCCAATAAAGAAACCTGTTTAACCTTGAACCCAGACCTTCCTAGATTTATTTGACCACAGGTCTTTTATTTTTAAGGAATGTCAATTAACAGGTTTCACACAACTCCCTGGGGGTGGGGGGCGTGTGGGGAGGAATGCAGGTGGTCTAGGTCAGGAAGAGACCCCAGAAGCTAGAAAGGTAGGAATGTGCACCTGCAGGGCCTCGAATGTTCACATAAGAAATCAGAGTGTCCTATGGTGGTGGAGGTCACCGTGCTGGGGAGTGACAGGGTCTCAGCTGTGCATCAGGAAGGCATTCCCCAGAGCACTGTGTGTGGATGAACTAGAAAGAGGGGAGTCAGGAAGCTTTCTCAATGGAATGATGGTATGAATTAAGACAATGGCTGGGGGGAGAAAAGGTAAAAGAACTTTAGAAGCAAAGAGACTTGATGAGTGACTGAATTGAGGAAGGGGGTCAGGTGCAAGAGAGGGAGGGGTGAAAAGGAATGGGGGAGAACCACAGCTGGGACATCATAGTTCATGAGACAGGTCAGCCTGCGGTCTACAAAACAGAGCCCTCACCACCCTTCTCCTTTCTCCATCCCCAAAGACCCCATCTCAGACCAGAGTGACACCTCCACACCCCATAGGCAAAGGGCACAACAAAATAAAAAAAATTTAGTGTTGGATTATATCTCAGAGTATAAAACACACATCCATGAGTACATATTGATATAAATCAATGACTGAATAAATAAATGGGAGAAAAGACCAACCTCCTGTACAGAACTGCAAATCATTTTACAGATTATGATCTGTATAACGACACAGAACATGTACCCGATGTCCCACCCCCTCCTGACAGCACTCCAAAGCAAGGCCTCCCCCAAAGGCACGAGCGTAGTCTTTCTGGTCAGGAACCAGACACCTGTTCAAACTCCTTTTCTACCACTGACTAGCTGGGTGACTTTGGGCAAGTTACTCAACCTCTCTGCCTCGGGTTCCTCCTTTGCAAAAATGAGACAAAAGTAATTCCAACTTTGTAGGCTAATTATGAAGAGTTAATGCACATAACGGTGCTTAGAAGTGTCTGGTAGGACAGTAAGTATCAGTGACTATTCTGACTTGAAGTGGGGGTCAGGACGTGGGCTTTGTGAGGCAGGACAGAGTCTGTGGACCCCAGGATGGGGTTCAGGAGAGGAGGTGCACAGGGCTGGGGTCGGGAGTCTGAGGTGGAGAATCAGGACAAGGGTTTCCTTTCTCTTTCTGGGGTAGAAACTGCTCATTTGCATATGGCTGTCTCCCCTCCCAGATGCACACCGGTAATTAGAGGACTGGGGCTCTGGGGCTCGGTATCCTCCAAACACCTCCAGGCCCTCTGGGGGATGAGCTGTGAATGAAACCACAGCCCGGGCTTTGTGAAGAGAAAGGTGCAGAGTGGGCCAGCTGGCCTCCCTCTGCCTCAGTTGGCCGCTTTCTGCCCCCAGGCTCAGGAGGCTGGCTCCCTGCTACAGAGGAGGAGGGCGCCCAAAGACCCCCCCCCAACAACCTGACCACTTTCTCCCTTCTGCTGGGTCCCCCGGACCTTTGTCTCCACAGAGCCTCCCCCTCCCCAGCATCCGGTGTCTCGGCAGGAAGCAGATGGAGGGGAGGGGCTGCCAGACCTCTCCCTCTGCCCCTGGAAGTCTCAAATGGAAGTCTGGAAGACGCTTGGGCAGGGTCCTTCCTCCTCCCAGGGTTTTTGTCTGCGCTGATGCTCTTGAGTTGGGTTGGGAGGGGAGGGCAGGGAGAAGGAGGTGTGTCCTTGAGTTTGAGCTTGTGGTGGCGAGTGGGTGGTAAGAAGCAATGAATTTACAGGGATGAATGGAGCCTGGGACTTTGGAAAGCAGCCTCTTTTGTTGGAGGCTGGATGAAGTCAGAAAGCAGGGAGAAAAAATTGCTGATAAAGTTACTTCTTTTTCACGGAGTTTCTTTCTTCTTAAAGGGTGCTAAAGTCACTAGGGGACCCATTATAGGAGAAGAGTTAGGAGTTCAGGGTTCAAACTCTGGCCGTACCAGTTACCAAGTCTGTCACCCCCAGCAGAGTGTTCACCTTTTCTGTGCCTCACCTTCCCCATCTGTAAAAGGGGGGCAAGAGTACACCTCAAAGAGCTGTAGCGAACTGTAGCCTACATGTGAAGAGCTGAGCACCGGGTCCTGAACACAGGAAGTCCTCAAACACACCGGCTGTTGCCAGCTTCAGTCAGAGGCCTCCATGGTGAGTTCAGGAAGGCCTGCTCTGCCAGCAGCAGCCTGCCCTGGGAGCCAAGAGGCCTGGCTTCCTGTCCCCACATTGCCACAGCCTCATCACCACCTCAGTTCATAACACCACTCCTCCATCTGTCTGATGGGGTACTGACACTTGTCCCACGAGCTCTGTAAGGACGGTGTGAGGATAATGAGAGCGTGCGGCAGGATACACTTCTGAGATACTCTCTCTGTACTCCATTCCCCAGCAAGCCCCCCAGGTCACGGGTTATGGTAGGAGCTGAACCAGCCAGAGGATCTGGTAGAAGCTTCTGGCTATCGCAAGGGGATTTCAGAGGAAGGAACAGCTGAGAAGCAGAGAGACAGGACTCTCCTGAAGTCGACCTGAAAGGGGCCAGTGAGGCCCAGGAGCAGGAGGCCAGAGGGACTCCCATGCATAGGGCGAGGATGGAGAGGGGGGA
The DNA here is from genome assembly GCF_902655055.1 of Lutra lutra. Lineage (NCBI taxonomy): Eukaryota > Metazoa > Chordata > Mammalia > Carnivora > Mustelidae > Lutra > Lutra lutra. The sequence goes on along the minus strand of NC_062292.1, from coordinate 41,159,537 downwards.
GGCGGGGCGGGGGGCCAGCGCGTGCTCCCCCCAGCCTTGGCAGAGAGCTCATGTCCCACTGCGGCAGCACTGGAGAGATGCTGGCCTTTGTGGGCCTGGGTGCGGAGGAAGCCTGTGGGGGACCAGAGCAGGTGAGCCCTTGCCTATTTTCCGGGCCCCACTGAAGCCTTCCTGCCCTCCTCACCCTCCCCCCTGGCTCCTGGTGCGAACCTGGAAATGTGGGGAGGAGGTCCCACCACCCCAGTGTGGGGTGGGGGGTTCACAATTAGAATTAGGTTGATTTAAAGACAAGCAAGAATGGGAGGTTTCCTGAATGCCTAAGTTTGTGGGCTGACATTCGTATCTATTACACACAGATTCCAAAGTTTAAAAAGTGTGGAGTGCCAGAAACACAGTACATGACATGATTATTAATTACCTAATTATTTTGGTATAAAAATGCTTGGCAGGAGGAGAATAGGAAAGGTTCACCAGGGCCAGCAGGGGTTGTGGTTGGAGCCCCAGAGGGACTGTGCTTACCTTTCAGCAAGGGGTCACTGGGTGTGGTGGGGAGAACAGTGGAAGGTCCACCGGGAGCCCTAGCCTTGACCCCTCTGGTGAAACTATTCCTTGCAATTCAGCTTCCTTAGGCTACTTGTCACAGCGTGTGGCCTGCTTGACCTCCCTGGGGCTCCCTGGTTTCTGCAGGGAGCTCCTGCATGACCCAGCAGGAGCACTGGGGACAGACCTGGGCCTGGGCCTGGAAGCCTCCTCAGCAGCTCGGGGCAGCTGTACTTCAGTCTCGTGAAGGAGAAAGGGGAGAGAGGGGCGCCTGCGTGGCTCAGTCCTTAAGCATCTGCCTTTGGCTCAGGTCATGATCCCAGGATCCCGGGATCGAGTCCCGCATAGGGCTCCCTCTCTCACTCGCCAGGTTGTGTTCCCTCTCTTGCTGTGTCTCTGTCAAATAAATAAAATCCTAACAAAAAAAAAAAAAAAGAAAGAAAGAAAGAAAAAGAAAAAGAAAGGGGAAAGAATTAGGCAGAGTCTCTGAGCCCGGAAAGCCAGCTCAGCCTGGTTAAGTGAGAGCAGGTCGCAGGAGAGAGTCAAACTTTCTCAGAGTAAAGTTTCCTCTTAAGGGGCAGAGGGAGGGGGCAGCCCTTGGGACACCAAGGTCTGCAGAGGGTGGACCTTCTGGCCTCTCAGGGGACCTTCCTGCACCTCCTTTCTCCTCACTGGCCTGGCTTAGAGGAGGCCCCTTGGGTCTTCGATGCACCCAGGGCACCAGAGAGATGCAGCCCTATCATCTGAGAGCACCTGAGAGCAGCAGCCCTATCATCTCCCGTTGATGTAGGGGAAACTGAGGCCTGAGGTGGTGATCTGGGAATAAATTCTAACCACGAATGGCAACCCACGGGCCAGGCCACAAATTGTACTCTTTGTTACTCCCTTCTTGAAGCCGTTCCCTGCCATCTTCAGAAGGCGGTTCCAGGCAGGCAAAGCCACACTGCCCCAAGCAGAACTCTAAGCCCAAGATGGTGGGTTCAGGGTGGTGTGGGGGAATCATCAGAGCTGTAGAACATGACATGAACTTGGGCAGAACTGTGGGGATTACCTCAAATCCCACTGCTTTGTTTTAAACGCTGGCCCACCTTGAGCAAAGGTAACCGGGGAAAGCAGATGGAGGGAAAGACAGTATTTCAACATGCTGATTCCTCTGGCCTCGGTAAAACAGAAATACCTTACCAAGTGCCTCGCTCATGGTTTATCACAAGTTAAGGTGAAAGGACAGCCATGTTTAGGGAGCAGCTCCTTTGGGCAGGCCCTGGGTTTGAGCCTCGTGTCGTTCCCCAAACGCTCCACAAAGCGGGGACTCTTCTCTCCCCGTGGTGGTGCTGAGGAAGCTGAGGCTGGCTGGGCCAGCCTTGTGACAGGAAGGGTTCTGTCAGAAAGGAGACAGCAAGAGGAGCGGGGGCTGAGGCAGGGGACTCGGGGAGAGGGGACAGCCAGCGGAAGGACATCAACTTCGCTGCTTCTGTGATTCTGTCAAGGCACTGAAACACCCTGTTAGACATTCACCAGAGACATGGTGGAGGCCCTCTATGGCCATGCTTGATACCAGCCATGACGGTTCCCCAGAAGCCCTAAACCGGGTCCGGGAGAAGCCCACCCCCCACTCCCAAAGAGGACCCTGAGAAGGGCACCAATCAGACTCACCCCTGCATATGGTCCCCCGCCACCCTGCCCCTCTGCTGAAACCCCTCCCCCCAAATACTTTTTGGTTTTAGACAAGTTTCCATAGCAACCCGAGTCCCTATCAGCCAAGGGTTACCATGGAGACTTTACTTCGCTCTGCGTCCACAGCTGAGGAGGGCGCTTCCACCATATCTGTCAAGCAAGGCTCTGGGAAACCCAGTGAGGGGAGGATGGAGGCCCTGGGGGCCTGAGCTGATCCCCCACCAGGCCTGGCAGGATGGCCCTGGAGCAGTTCTGGGCACTGTCCCCCACAGGACAGAGACACGTTGGCTCTGGCTTTGCCTCCCCCTTCTTAGTTTTCCCTCCTCGGTGCTGCTGTCTGGGCTGGGTTTTCAGAGGCTGCCCCTTCACAGCTGCCGTGCCTAGGCCCTGCTCTTCCTTTTTCGAAGAATCCTTCTAGAACTCCAGCTGGCTCAAACACCCGACTCAGCATTCTTTCAGTATTTAGAATCGGTCGACACAGTGTTCCTACAACTTAGAATCAGTAGTCCCACATCTAGGCTCTGGGCAGGGATAGGGTCTGCCTGCTCTGCGCGTCACTGTGTGCCCGGGGCTGCACCCACTCCAGCTGTCTGAGCCCCACGCCTTCCCTTGCCGGTAGGTCTTGTCCTCCCATGGGACCGGAGGCTCTATGACGCATGGCCTGCTTCCTTGCTTTGGATTTCTGCGTTGGGCTTAGGTGAGGAAGCAGAGGGCCGGGAGTGGCCGATGGTGATGGGCTTGACATTTCTGGTTGTAAAAAGGAGGGGGAACATGAGGTCGATTCACACTTTTGGGGAGCTGACAATCCAGTCTATGGATAACGACCAGCTGCTATGCTGTTTCTCAATCTCCCTTGCTCTCCACCCCCCCCAGCCCCACCCTATTTCACTGCTCACCAGCTACTCTGCCAGGAGGAGAGAGCAGAAACGAAATCTGATAAGCGTGTGCCTCCCACGACCATCCCTTACAAATCAACTCTCGCTTCGCTCCTATATGTCACGGCCCGCCTGTGGGGCCCTGCCTGCCCACGTGCCGGAAGCATTGGGCTCAAATCCGAAAAGCAATCCATCAAATGCGGGGGACACATTCTTACTGCGCTAGGAAAGAAATTTCGAAGACTTTCGCTGCATTCTCACGGAGCCTAAAACAATAAATTCGCTAAGGAACAGTGAAAATGGTTAAGCTCACTTTTTTTTTTAAGCCTGCAAAAAGTGTCATGTTTAAAATTAACAGTATCTTTTTTAAAGATTTTATTTATTTATTCGACATGGAGGTAGAGCACAAGTAGGCAGAGTGGCAGGCAGAGGGAGAGGGAGAAGCAGGGTTTCCACTGAGCAGGGAGCCCCGACATGGGGCTCAATTCCAGGATCCTGGAATCGTGACCTGAGCCGAAGGCAGCTTCTTAACCGACTGAGCCACACAGACGTCCCGTATTTTTATTTTATTTTATTTATTTATTTTTAAAGATTTTATTTATTTATTTGACAGAGATCACAAGTAGACAGAAAGGCAGGTAGAGAGAGAGGGAGAAGCAGGCTCCCTGCTGAGCACAGAGCCCAGTGCGGCGGGGGGGGGGGGGGGGGGGGGGGGGTTTGACCCTGGGATCATGACCTGGGCTGAAGGCAGAGGCTTTAACCCACTGAGCCACCCAAGCGCCCCCCCAACCCTACTTTTTTTTTTAAAGACTAGAGTCAAGCTCTTCTTTCTACTCAGAAAAATCTTACTTGCTGACTGGCCAGTGGGCAGAGCTCTGCATTTGGGTCTACCAAAAGCCTTTTGGGCTTTCATCTCCTCCAGCATCTGCCCTGGTTGGTATGTGACCACAGGGCAGGCAAGCCTGGATGGGTCTGCCCAGCTGTGGATTCCCGGGACCCGCCTTCCAGAAGAACCTGAGTCTGGCTCTAGCCGCAGGGATAAGGTCTGCTGGCGTTCTTAGAGCATCGCCACTAACCCCTTGAGGGACCACCCTCCCTCTGTGGCACCTTGACCATCAGCAGAGCTCAGGCGTTGAGCACACGGCGTCTGGTTCTGTCACTTCCTATCAGTATGAACCTGGACAAGTACCTTCACCTCTCCATGCCTCAGTTTCCTGGCGCATAGAATGTGAATGATGGGACAATAATAACCACCTCTAAAAGAGGCTGTGAGGATTAGCTGAACTGTTACACATAAAGCACCTAGAACAGGGCCCGGCACAAAGGAAATGCTCTACTCTCCCAAGCCGGGGTAAAGCGTCTGGACACCCAGCTCCCAGGGACTTCTGTGCTTGGAAAGAAGATCCTTTCAGGCCAAGGCTTTCCACAGACTGCAACTATTTTGTGGATCACAGCATCAGTTTAGTGGATTGTAACCGACAATTAAGAGAGAGAGAGACCATATACAATAAAACAGAAGATCAAATATATTATGCATAGTTAGTACTGTCTCATAGAACTTTTGACTCCATATGTATATACTGGATTTGCTGGAAAACGTATTTTTTCCTAAGATTTTATTTATTTATTTGACACAGAGAGAGAGAGAGAGACAGTGTGCACAAGCACAAGCCAGGGGAGCAGCAGGCAGAGGGAGAGGGAGAAGCAGGCTCCCCAGTGAGCAGGGAACCCGATGTGGGACTCGATCCCAGGACCCTGGGATCATGACCTGAGCCGAAGACAGACGTTTAACCGACTGAGCCACCCAGTTGCCCCTGGAAAATATATTTCTAATTGGGGGTCAAGATAAAGAAATGGTTTTTTAAAAAAGTTTAAAATACCTGGCTTTAGGGTGTTGCGGGTTACTGAGAACCTCAGTGGGAGTTCCTGGTTTCGTCTGGAGAGAAAGTAGGGAAGAAGAGCTGGGAGGGCTTTGGGCAGATGGAGGAGACAGGACACGGCTCACAGGGCCGGCATGGGAAAGGGCAGGATGCAGAGGCATCAGGAGGGCGAAGACGGACTTGTCTCTCTCATTTTACTCTAAGCAGAGCCTGTTCCTCACGAAGGACTGTAAAGGCCTCCTTTAAAGAGTTTTACCTCAAGACAGCTCTACCTTACCAGGCAGAGGAAAAGGCAGGCACCCCCAATGCGCCAGGGGCACGGCTCCCATGGGAACCAGCAGACAAGGGACCCTTTGTGGGCCAGGTGTGCAGACTGGACCGCTGGGAGCCTCGGCGGGGGGAAGACACGCGCTGCCTACAGAGGCCTTGGCTCACCTCCCACCCGGCATGCCCCCAGCTCTGTGTCAGGTCTCCCAGGGTTGCCGTCTGTCACAAGGAGTTTTCATACCCATGACCTCATCCGGTCCTCCCAGCAGCTCCCTGCGCTGGAAATAGGATCCCCTATTTAGAAGCAATGAGTAAACTGAGGCCCCTGGAGGCCCAAGGATTTGCTCAAGGTCATCTGACAGTTGGCCCAGCGTGTGCAGCCTCCGTTAGTCCAGCCGAGCTCCGTCTGCCCGCGCTAACCTCTACCACCCCGACGAGGAAGCAGCTGTAGATGGGGTGGGCTAGGAGGCAGGTGAGGGAGCTGGCGTCAGCTCTGAAGAGGACACACCCCAACCTACATGGGGCTCCTCAGCTCAGTGCGTAAGAGGAAGGTATGAGAGGGGGAAACGCCGGCACAAGGAGATGGGATGAAACTTCAGCACTTGCTTAGATCAAGGAAGGTGATCAAACCCCAAAGAGCAGGGACATTTCTGTACTCCCGCCCCCATCCCACAGCACCCAGCTCGATCCTGCACGTGTTGCCTAAGGCAGTGGACAAAGTAGGCCCTTTGGAGGTCATGGGTAGCTCTCATGACTGGGCACCCTGGGGTAGAAACTACTAGCATCACAGCTGCCCTAACAGTGCCCTGGTTTGCTAACCCTGCCTCTGAGGCTGCTCGAGCCACGCCACTGGTGCCACCATCACCAAAGGCACTGCTGTCACTGCCGTCATTGCCATCATCACTGCTGCCACCAACCACATCTGCCTGCTCAGGGCACTAACTGTCCCTCTCCCTTTCCTGACTTCAGTCTGTGTTTATCTCACAGGTCCTAAGTTTGGCTGAGATGAGCTTATCGGGTTTTGGGTTTTTTTTTTTAAAGATTTTATTTATTTATTCATGAGAGACAGAGAGACAGAGGGAAAAGCAGACTCCTGGATGAGCAGGGAGCGTGATGCAGGACTCGATCCTAGGATCCCGGGGTCAGGACCTGAGCAGAAGACAGACACTTAACCGACTGAGCCACCCAGGCGCCCTGAGCTTATCTCTTTAGAAAGGCATCATTACTAAAAAACTAAAGGATTTTGTTTTTAATGTATGTGCTTTGCACCTAAGAAACTTTTGTATTTAGGCAAAATGAAGTGCCCCTGTCCCTTCCCCCAGAACCTCCCTGGTCAGTTCTTCAGCCTCTCCCCTCGGCTCCCTCCCTGGAGCCTGCAGGAGCCCCATTCACAGCCCTTCAGTGCCCGCCATCTGCACTGCCTGGTCGCTACCTCAGGCCACTGCCACGTCACCTGGACGGCTCCAACCACGGCCTTCCAGCTGGGACCCCATCACTCTCGCCTCCTCCAATTCTATTCTCCCACAGCAACCTGAGCCACTCTTGAAAAACACAAACCTGATGTCACTCCTCCCACCGAAAACCTTTCCAGTCTTTCCACTGGACGCAAGAACAAAATTCAGAATCCTGACCCTGAGCCCCAAGGCCACAGTTGGTCCAGGACCTCCTTGCACGCCCACCTTCCTCCTCAGTGACCTTGCCACTCTCCTCACACACCTGAGCCTGCTTCTATCTTAGACCACGGGGCCCAGTGGAAGGCTCACTTCCATAGGGAAGCCCTCCCTGACCAGTCACTCTCATCTAAATCATCACACCCTTTCCTTTCCCTACAGAGCACTTACACGGTGAACTAAGGATTCTCTTCTGTGATTATCCACTAAAGACCACCCTGCCCTCGCCCCCCCCCCCCCGCAAAACTCTAAGTCCACAAAGAGAAGGAACGCATCCGTTCTGCTCACTGCTGTAACCTCGGAGAGTAAAACACTGCTTGGTATACAGCACACAACCAATGCGTGTCAGGGGTCTCCAAATGTTGGTAGCGTAGGGAGGGGAGTCTGGTAAGGCTGGCAGGGTTGGCAAGGCAAGGGGACCAGGACCGTCCACAAGAGAGGCAGCTCCAAAGCCACAGCCACCCCTCCTCTCATCAGCCTTCCAAGCTGCTGGGAGAGGGGTCACGTTCACCCATCCTAGTCCCACTGCACCTCTCCCTGGAGTCTCAGTTCCCAGGGGACTTTCATGGTGGCACCCCCCCCCCTACAGGTGAGCAGTGCTGGGGCTGCTGGGAGGGGCTCGGGCACAGGCAGAGACACACCAGGTGGAAAGCCGGGCCTGGGCTCCCTGCAGAGGCTTTGCAAGGGCCCTCGAGCAAACGTCACATTTTGTCCTTAAAAAAATCACCCCATGAAGAGGCAGCAGATGCACAGCTCACTTCCATCTGAGCACGAAGCCTGCTAAAGCCATCAGAGTAGGGGTGTTGGGGGGTTTGGGGGTGGGGGATGAGGTTGGGGGAACGTGAGCCTCCTCGCTCTGGGGCTGAAATACCAAACCCTGGTCGGCCTGTTTTTTGAGTGTGGCTTGGACTTCTGCAGACATGACCTCATTCCCTTGCCTCCTGCTGTTACCAGCCTCATTTTTCTGAAGAGGGAAACTGAGGCGGCTTTCCAGATCCCAGGAACACTCAACCAGAGGAAGACATAGGCTCCACTGGTTTCAAGTGACTCGAGCTGAGACCATTGGGCCCAGAGTTTTCTGGCCTGTGAGGGCAACTCTGGTCAGTCAGACTGGCCCCTCCCATGCCTGGCAGGGGCCTCCATCCTTGCCCCTCAAGGGAATGGCATTTCCCTCCATGTGGGACATTTGCCAGAAGAGGTTCCCTCAACCAACCCTCACCACCATGGAAACCCACCTCTGACAGCCCCTCAGGTTCCACTGAGAGATTGTATGAGTCTCTGTGAGTGGGAAGAACTGTGGAGCTACTTTTAAAAGCATATTTATGAGGTTTAAAAGCCACAGGGAGAGAGAGGTGCGTTTGTTACTGGACCCTAAAACCTCAGCAGATAGTTTTAAAAAATTCATGGGTCAGGCCAACAGCAGCCATTTACTGAAGTGTGGCTGTGACAGACAACGTCCTCCTGCTCTTCCTCCCTCCGTGGGTTGACCTCCCCAAAGGAGGAGGATCATGGGAAAACAACAGAAGTTGGGAGACCCGGATTTGCGTCCTGGATCTGCCACTCACTGGTTGGGTGACCTTAGGTAAATTTTGCTTTTTGGCACCTCAGTGCTCTCAGCTGTTAAAGGGGACTGGACAATGAGGGCTGATCCCTGAGGTCCCTCCAGGTTCTGACACTCTAGGCCTTGCCTGGGGCCCCACCCCGCCGTCCTCTCAGCGGACAGCACCCACCGGCAGAGACATCTCATCCCACTCCTTCAAGTACCTGCTCGGGGAGCCCCATCAGGATGTCCTAACTTAAAGTGTGAGGAAGGGGACAGTGGGGGAAAGTGCTAGGCCAGGAGTGCGAAGAGCTTTGGGTGGCCCTATGCTGGACCTAAGGCCTCAGTTCCCTCCTCTGCGACACGAAAGGTTTGCGCTTCCTCTCCGGCTTAGACACTGTGATGCTGTGGCTTGCTGTGGAGTCAGAGGCCAGGGGATGTCCTCGGTGGTCCCTCCTAACCCCCCACACCGCCCACCAGCTGGACTGCCACTCCTGCTGAGAGAGCACTGTCTCTTGACCTTGCCTGGGAGCCTGGCTTCGCAGAGAGAGAGCTGGGTGCCCTCACCTCTATTCTTAGCTCTTGCTTTTGGATTCCATTCAGAGAAATCCTGACAAGCAACATGCCAGAGGGCCGCTGCCTGCTGGCTCTTCAAGGAAAGCCAGATGGAGCCATCTACTGCCTGGTTTCCCAGAAACCCCGGAATCCTCAAACCTGCAGGCCCTCAAAATCTCTGACCGGGAGGGAGCTGGGAATGAGAGGAGGCCAGCCCGACCCGGGGCAAATGCAGAACTTCCATCAGCCCTGCTCTGCTGCCCCTTCCTTCTCCAGGTTACAGGGCGGGCCATAACCTCCAATCGAGGACCGAGCCAAGGATTTTGGGGACCCCGAGGATGGGCATGGACAGAGATGTCACTGGCTTCCTCCACCCATCATGCCTGGGTCTCTTTATCATCAATGCAAGCTCTTAGAGTCTAACCTCAGTCCTTCTTGCTACTACCATTTTTCTCCTGATCTCTCCTCCCTGGACATAAAGGACAGTTGCTCCACCGCCCTCACACACCATCCCCCACCCCATCTGTCTTTTCTCCCAGACTTATGTTTCCTACACTCAGAGCTGCTGGAGATAATATATAATTTTTTTTTTTTGGTAGGGAGGGAGGTAAGACAAGAGTGGGTGTGGGGACAGATTCCCTTCCAATTATGTCTGGCTCAGGCTGATGCTAGTGTCAGTTTGCATTCCCTGAACACACAGGAGCCTAGAAGTGAGGAGGAAGCAAGAGATAAAGCGATGCTTGCCACCTCAGCCTTCGCCATGGGCAGACCTAAGGGGCCCGGGAGCTGGGAATGAAGGGATCAGGAAGGTGGCGTGTCTGGGAAGAGGTGGGAATCTAGAGCCTCTTTCCTCAGCTCTGCAAACGTTTCCCTCCGGCCTCAGATCCCCATTCTCATGGGACTTAACCTGTGAGGCGTGGCTTGGCCCTTTGCCTGCCCACTCAGAGCTCCCTGCTCCCTTATAGGAGTTTGAGGAACTGAAACGGATGCCAATTTTAGTCCAAAGGGATCAAAAGAAACCAGAAAAGTAAAACTGGTATCCCCAAAATCTCAAGAAGAGTAGCTCAAGGCAGATGGAATGGCTATTTTTTTTTTTTTTAAAGCTTCTGCATTGGCACAGATAATTGAGAGATGAGTGTGTTTGCAATGTTGACGGTAGAAACTCCAAAAGTTAGCAGGTTTGCTCTCAGGCTGGGAATGGGCAGGAGGCTCAGGCCATTCTGGCCTTTTAATGAAGATTCTCCCCCAGTGTGACTGCAGAAAAGAAGCCAGGAGTTCTGAGCACCCTCCTGGAGCCCCCTTGGTCTCTGAGCCAAGGAAGGAGTGATGGTGACCTGGCTGTCCTTAGGAGGGAAGGGCAAGATGGAGGGCTCATGCCCTCATCCCCTTGTCCTTCCAGAGACAGAGACTGGAGGGGAGGAGAAGGTTTTTCCAAAGCTATTCTCTGCCTGGTGGTTTCCTGCACAGGATGGTGCTGGTAACGGGCGGGAACGGAGATGCAGGGCGCACATGACCCTCCCCACTCCCCACGATGGGCCCCCCGCCACAGGCATCTGATTTCTAAGCCGGCAGCTGAACTCCTGACAATGAGCTCCAGGAACAGTGTTGCAGGCACAATGAGGACAGGCTGTACCTGGGCAAACTGTGCAGAGCTGACCCCGGGAAAGGGGCAAGAGGTGCAGAGTGTCACGCGGCTCTGTGGCAGCGGCCGAGGCTGGGAGAATGGGGGGGCGCACTTCAGAGAGGGGAAGGTCGGGAAGGAAGAACTGTGGGTGGGAGGATGCTGGCGTCTTTTAATCAAATGCAAATTTAAGGCAGACGGCATGCAAACTGACATGTCTAATTTTTGTGTCTGCAGTTTGGGCGGTGTTTGGAGAGAAACGAGCATCCTGGGGGAGAAGCTTCTTGACAACTTGCTCAGCACACACAGAAAAGACCTACAAATGAGTCATCTGGTGAACTCCGTGGGGATGAGGCGGCACGACAGAGGCGGGGCCCCAGGACCCCAAAAGGAGAAAAGGGGGCACCCTGGAGAGGATGGGCCTGGCTGCAGGGGGGAGGGGAGGAGGTGAGGCTGGAGGCAGGCTCAGGGCAAAGGGGGCAGTTGAGGGCATGCTAAGGCTCGGGAGGAAGGGCCCAGGGAAGCACTGGGATCCAAGGACAAACCTCCAGGGCCCAAGGGCTGCTCTCTCCCACCAGAAGGGAAGTTCCCTGAGGGCAATACCCATGTTTCCCCCACCTGACTGGTGGGTCCTTGAGCATAGGGCTGAGTCTCCCCCCGTAGGATGGGGGCTCCTGAGGGCAAAGCCCCTGTTTCCCCTATCAGACTAGGGGCTCCCAGAGGACAGGGGCCATGTCTCCTTCCTCTACAACCTCCTATAGTGGGGGTGGATAGGCAACAATGAAATACTGCGACTAAGCCATCATTTACTGTCTCCAAGGGCCAGGCATCATGCTCAGCGAGCGCATTACGGACATTAGCTCATTGACTCTCCGTGGCAATCTTATGAGACAGCTCTTGTGACATATTTAACAAGTGAAGAAACTGCCCCACAGAGAGGCTAAATCAGCCCGGGTCTCAAGGCTGGGTAATACAAAGGCAGGATCTGAACTCAGGGCTGACTCATACTTTGTGCATTTGGCCACTATATTCTGTGTGCTTCCTCCCAGGACCCTAAGAGAGTAAGAGTGATGGCTTAGGGTATACAGAGTTGCTGCAAACAGCTTGAGTTGAGAAGCTGGGAACTTCATGATTGTGATTCAGAGATACAGTTTCAGGAGGAAACCCAATCTCTATGCAGCCTGTGGGAAAATGGCAGAAATCCAGCCCCAGGCCGGAATGGGCTCCTCCGGCTCAGAAGCAGGGCTGGTGCCTCTGTGGCAAATCCCTTCACACCCCCCATTGGACATCCCACCCCTAAGGTAAAGCCAGGGTCCTCCCCTCACCCCAGCACCCTGGCCCCAACCTCATGCTTGTGGAAGTAATGGGTCACCATCAAACCCACCCATCTGTTCTCCCTTGAGATAAGGGAAGGAGCCGAGATGTCTTGGCCTCATCCCCCACCCCGAGATGTCCTCCCAGCTGTATATTAACCAGCCACTGGGGTGGATTTCATGCTTCAGCCCTGGAAAGACCTTTCAAGGACTACCAGTGGGGTTCTGAGCCAATGCAGGGATCGGAGACAGGGCAGGACAGTTTCCAAGGACCTGGGGTGTAGAGGGGACGTACACACCCAGGGTAAAGCTATGGGTCAGATCTGAGTCCCCTTCCCTACCCAGAGGTGAGGACATTGTCAGCTTCACCCCACTCTAGATGGAATCCAGGCCCCGAGTTAAGGACTAGGGGTGGGTAATGAACTTGAACAACCTCTGACTACGTTCTTCAAATCTGCTTCCAGTTCATAGTGTTTCTGTTTTCATCAAAGTCTATAAACAACCACCAGGCTGATGTATTACCCTAAAAACTTTGGACAAAGCCAACGTGCTTCTCCTGTCTCCTTGGGATGGGTCAGTCAGAGCCCACCCCCATGCCCCCCAGGGTAGACTGGCTGATGTCTTGGACGGGGCAGGCATGGCGCCGTGGGCATCCACACTCTACCACATGGGCGGGGGGCAGAAATGCTGGTCCACGGTACGAAAAGAGCTGAATCAGATGTGTGGTTGATCCCTGCAAGCCAGCTCTGTGTCATGTCCTATAATAAATTCCCACTTTAGCTTAAGCTGCCTCCAGGGGGCTTCCACAGGTACAACCAAGAGTCTGAATGAACATATCAGAGCTGAACTGAAACAGGGTCAGTAACAAGCCAATCCGTGAACGAAGCCACTGGAAGCCTGGGTAACACTGGAGTCTGCAGAGCCAGGGTGATTAGGACAAGGAAGGCCAGGGGATCTGGAAGCCTGCAGGGCAAGGGGCAGCAGTGCCAACCCTACTGATCATCTGTGGCATGCCAGGTGCTCCCTACTCTCTTCTGATTAATCTTCACAATCACCCCCCACGCAGGGGGTCACAAGCCCCATTCTACAGACAAGAAACAGGCTCAAAGAGTGCTAAGGACAGCCAGTTAGCAGGCATCAGAGTTTACCTGAAACCCTCCCAAGGAGGCAAGGTCCCAGAGATACGCAGGGCTCCGGGTCAGGCCACCAGAGTCTTGATGTGTATTTGTCCCCTGTCACCTGACGTGCGGGTCATTCCAGGCTGTCAGAACAGGTGTGCAGGGTGGAGGAATGAACACAGAAGGTAGTGAAGGCAAGAAAGCGTATCAACCACAGACTCTACCCACTGTCCCCAGGCTGGCAGCGAGGCCCCAAGACGGTCCAGGGAATGTGTTTGGCTCTTAGCTCCCGGAGCCACCGCTCTTTCAGAGGAGACATCAGAATGGAGAACACTTTGGAATTAAGGACCTGGGCAGCTGCCCAGGAGGGTTCGCTGGGCCTGTGGACTTTGCCAGCTGGTGTTCTCCACTAATGGGAGGCCCTGGAGGACTGTGCTTAAGATGGCAGGTGCATGTGCTCGCTTCGGTAGCACATATACTAAGATGGCAGGTGCATGAACTACACCGCTCCCCCATTCACCCAGGGGTCACACCCAGGCTCCCCCATTTCCTGGTTGTGTGATTCTGGGGAAGTCACTTAACCTCTCAGTTTCCTCATCAGTAAAATGGGATTAAAAATAGCACCTAACTCCCCAGGTTGTTCTAAGTGACTCAATGAATTAATATACGTAAAGTGCGGGGCGCCTGGGTGGCTCAGTGGGTTGGGCCTCTGCCTTCCGTCTAGGTCATGGTCTCGGGGTCTTGGGATTGAGCCCCGCATCGGGATCTCTGCTTAGCAGGGAGCCTGCTTCTCCCTCTCTCTCTCTCTGCCTGCCTCTCTGCCTACTTGCGATCTCTCTGTCAAATAAATAAAATCTTAAAAAAAAAAAAATATATATATATATATATATATATATGTAACGTGCTTAAAACAATGCCTGATACATAACATGTAATAAATGATGGATGTTATTATTAGATAGATATGATAGACATTATAGATACATAATAAATGATACGTATCAGATAGATATTATAACACAAATAAATGATAGAGTCCTTGGGTCTTCCATGTAGCCAACCCCCCACCCCCAAGAGGCAGCACTCTGGAAAATTAAATCTAGAAATCAGAGGCTATTGGACAAGGGGGAACAAGAGAGGGAAGGAGCAGCTGTGCCCTGAGATGCAGACAGGGCTGAATCTGCCAAAAGCAGCCATGGGGCGGCCCTTTCCCATCTGTGCAGCCCTCCAGGAATCCTCCCAGAGCTGGGAGCTGCGGAGCCTGAGCCCTGTGTTACAACCAAGGACCTGAGGTTGAGGCCTTGAGCAGCTTATTCAAGATCCACAGTTAAGAGTGACTGATGCAGGGGCGCCTGGGTAGCTCAGCTGGTTAAAGCCTCTGCCTTCGGCTGGGGTCATGATCCCAGAGCCTTGGGATCAAGCCCCCATGTCAGGCTCCCTGCTCAGCGGGGAGTCTGCTTCTCTCTCTCCCTCTGCCCTTCCCCCTGACTTGTGCTTGCACTCTCTCGCTCTCATTCAAATAAATAAATAAATAAATAAATAACACCTTTTTTAAAAAAGAGTGCCAGATCCAGGGTTCACACTGGGAGAGACCAGAGGAAGGGCTTATCCTAGGCTGACATTCTGAGGCCCTGATTGTTCCCGATTATTCTGGTCATCCTCAGCATGGCCACCTCAGGCCTGATCCTTCCATGTCCCGTCAGGAAGCCCTCTCCCTGCAGCTCCTGGCCACAGCCCTGGCCACAGCCCAGGCCACAAGCTGTATTACAATTGCCCGCCTGTGCTCTGCTTCCTGGACTAGACAGCGAGAGCCTCGGGCAGCAGGGGCTGGCAAACAGGTGGCACCTGAGGAATGTTTGCTGAGGCAGGAAGGAACGCATTGTTACAGACCTGGGCTCTCAGGACCACGGCAAGACTGGTTCGGCTTAAAGGTTCTAGAATGTCTGGAGTGCATGGGAAGCAAAAAGATGCTACTTCTTGTGCAAGAGGCAGTGGAGCCTATGGCGAAATGGATGAGTCTGGATCAAGCCTCATCTGACTCTTAGCTTCACCGTGAGCTTGCCAAGTGACCTCGGACAAGCCACATGGCCTCCCTTGACTCCTCTAAGTTTCCGCATACTTCAGTCTTGTGCAAGAGTTGGGTGGTCAGTCTACAGAAATGCACCAGGAGGGGCACACAGCACTGGCTGGTAAAAAACATGAAACGCTCCCATACCAGTAGGCAAAGAAAGTGCTTCCTTGGGCCCTCAGGCGCTCCTCCTGCCACCCTAATCTCGAGGTCCCTTCCTCTGGGACTTCCACATTTGGCATCAGAGTTAACATCTGGCATAGTGGAGGGCTCCCGGGATTCCTCCAGTTCTGTAGCTTGCAAGAGTTGTGAAATATTTCGCATGTGACCCTTGATTAATATCTCATTGTGAGGATGAAATGGGTTTATTTTTTTTTTAAGATTTTATTTATTTTATATATAGAGAGAGATCACAAGTAGGCGGAGAGGTAGACAGAGAGAGAGGAGTAAGCAGGGTCCCTACTGAGCAGAGAGCCCATGCGGGGCTTGATCCCAGGACCCTGGGATCATGATCTGAGCCAAAGGCAGAGGCTTTAACCCACTGAGCCACCCAGGCGCCCCTGAAATGGGTTTATACAAGCCAAGCCCTCAGCCGAGCTGGCAAACAGTAAGTGCTCAATAGACGCTTGTCACGATTTTGCTAATCTCCAGTGACTCGGGTCTGTGTATGTTCAATGGTCCACCACGGACCCTCAGGATGAAGGTTTCTGACCTTCCTGCAGAGTCCAAAGCCTCGATTAAAGTCTCAGGCACTGAGAACTTCCTTCTAGGGAGCCCAAACCCTGCAGCCAGGCCCTTGGAGGCCCCAAAACCACCAGCTTAGATGAGGGTACCAAGCGGGGCAGGCTTACCCCAGCATTCCTGGGCTTCAGGGTGGCAGCTAGAGCAGGGGCAGCCTCTCCACTCTGCCTGCTGTGAGCAAACCCCACTGGGTGGGTGGGGTGTCAGGCAGCTCAGGGACTGAGCCTTGTCCCTGCACCCAAGAAGGACACACCTCATGGTGGCTGCTGTCCTTCACGGCAGCACTGGCCTGTCTCCCTGCCCCACTGCTGCCTTCTCTGCTGCCATAACCCCTATCCAGGTGCTGCAGTAGGGGCAGGATGAGCACGGCGGCAACCCGTGGACACCACGTCAACGTCAGGGCCACAGAGCATCCACGCAGGACAGGATCTACATACACACTCAGGCAACCCCTGAATTCCAGGATCACACCTCTTGGGGATGCCCAGATTCCAGGACAAAACCAAGTCCTCTATGACAGAAAACCCTAGCTCCTGCAACAACAGAACCCCATGGCAACGTCCAGGATATGGCAACTGGAACAATCTGGCAGCATCGTGAAGAACAGAGGAAGGTGACGATTTGAGTGTAGGGTGAAGGTTCCTAAGCCTTCACCAGGGCACCCTCATTCCCTGGGGGCCCTTCTACCCTGCAATGGGGGGGGTGCTGTTCCCTTCACTCCCTGAAGGACCATCTGCTCCAAGGGCTCCCAAGCCAGCTAGTCCTAATCCAGTCCTCCCACTCCATCCAAGCAAGGCGGGATGACGGGAAAGCATCTTCCCTTGTGCCAAGCGTTTCTGATTCCTTTAAATAGCTCCCCAACTTCCAACTCCTTCAGGAAGGCATCCTGGATGGGACAAGTGAGCTAGGAGCTGAAATGTGGCCCCCACAGTACTTACGCCTACTCTCAGGGTGGGTTATACATTGGTCCTGTGTGTATAGTCTGGTTCGGGCCTTGCTGTGGGCACTCCCCAGGGCTGGGGGGGAGGGGTGCAGTGCCAATCCCTTGGTGGGCTAGGGAGCTGTACCTCGGGCCCCACCAGAGCAGCTGCTAATCAAAGGGACCACCTCTGAGCACCGAGACGTCCTCTCTCTCTGCAGAGGGAGCAAGGGCAATCTTCACTTAAGCAAACAGATTCAGAACTTGAGAAGCCCCCGGGCTGGCTGATCTCATCAATCAGCAGCCTCTCCAAAGTACCAACGGGCACTGGATTCCTTTGGGGATCCTCCGGGGCAAACCCTGACTGCTCTCCTCTGTTTAAATGTCGCCCAGAGCTTACAGTGGAGCCCCAGTGCCGTCCACTCGGGTCCGTCATGCCCCTGTCCATTTGCTCCTGGTTGCCCAGGCTCATTCCCTCTCTTACTTCCTGTGCCACCTCTCCTCCAGCAGACAGGACCCCATGATCAAACCCTTCATTCACCTCCTCCTTCTACCTTCTGTTCCCTCCCATCTCTGCTGCTGGGATCCCAACCTCTGAAACCACATCACTTCTCCAGAGCTTCCCCTCCTCGCCCGCTGCCCCAGTGCATGCACCCTTGCCCCACACACTGACTCTTGCTCCCCTTAGCCCTTCCATACTTGGTCACAGCACATGCCACCACTGCCCGGCACGGGAATGAGTGCAGTCCTTCTCGCCTCCTCATCTAACCTGTCAGAGCTAGGAGGCAGGGCCCAGAGCCTCAATCTCAGGGGCACAGAGCTTTGCCCAGAGGGAACTCTTGAGAGGTTAATTCTGAACTCACTGGAATCAAACTCAGCTGCGGGGGCCCTGGGGGTGGGGGTCTCGAGGCTCCTGGAAGCAGCAGTGTTGCAGGGGTTAAGTTCCAATCCTGGCTCTGCTGCTCACTTGCTCCACTATCTTTGGGCAGATTCCCTACAGTTCGGTGCCTCAGTTTCCTCATTAATAAGTACCAGGATTGCGGGATGATTGTGAGCACTGACTTACTGCACATCAGGAACGAGAACAATGCCTCTTATACGCCAAGTGATGGATACGTGTTACTACTGTTAGATTACTGTCCTCTCCGGGCCTACTTGCTCCCCCAGCAGAGTCGGGTCTCAGATCTCCTGGGAGGCAGCTTCTCAGCTTGGGATGGTGGGAGTCCTAGGCCCCGTGGCAGCTTCTGGAGCTTGCAGAGAAAAGCCAAGGTTTCCTGGGTGGCTGCCAGCTTCCCCAAAAGGGAAGGGCCTGTTTAGTGAGTCATCAAGGGCAAAGGGAGCCTGTGCCCAAGGAGTCCGAGGAGTCCCCAGCACTCACAGTGCCCTTCTGGGAGAGAAGCCAGGGAGACCGAAGCCCTGTAGCCTCTGCCTGGGGGTCCCTTTGAGGGAAATCATTCTGCCCTGGTCATGTCTCAGACTCTTTCAAACCTGTCCAAGTCCTGCATACACACAACACAAGCACACAAGCGTACCTTGAGTCTGTGCACATTTGCAGGAGCCCAGTGAGGGTTGCACTGGACCCCCACTAACCCCTGGGCATCCAGCATTCACACCCTGCCTCCCAACCTCACCTACGTTCTTAGCGTTAACGCTGTCTGCCATACACAGACTATGAACCCAGTTCATATATCCTATGAACCCAGTACCTCCGCACACTCACCCAAGCCTTGCTCCTTCAACACTCACTACATTCCCACCCAGCCTGAGGTCCCCATTTACAGCTGGCTCTCCATCAAAACATCTGGGACTTAGGACATCACTCCACCTCCCAGACCAGATCATGCGTGATGACACCCCAACTGGATACCCACGAGGCAACCCGGCTTCCCTGGGGACCAACATGGGCAGCACTGACAGCATCCCTTGGGTCTTCTGGGCTGTGCCTGCTTTTGGTTTCCACATCCTCAGGGCATAAGAGCGAGCACCCCAAGTCCAGAGCGAGAGCTACGGCCCAGAAATTAGAGGGCTGCGGAGAACGCGCCCACTCCAGTGGCCCTGAAGCATGTCATTGAGATGTCTAAAATAGACTCGACCACGGCCCAGGCCCAGGCCCAGCCTCTGGGGAGCCCTGGCGGCCTTGGTGAGGTTTGGCTGGAGCTGGCTTGGACAACTGTGGGTCTAACGCATGATGAACAACAGAGCTGGCAGCCAGAGCCTGGGACCTGCTGGAGCCAAAGCTTTCAGGGTGAACCTGCAGCCTGCCACTGGGCTGGGCTCCACACGCTCCCATACCCCCACCCACCACCGCAGCACTGCAATGCACCAGAGGAGTCTGGGGGCTCCAGCTGGCTCCCCATTCTCCTCCACTTTGCTCCTCACCTCTGCAATCTGCCCCTCCTCCTGCCAGAGGCGTAGGTCCTGATAAAAGATGAGAAGCCCTGACCCATCCCTTATTCCAGCCACTTGTGCTGTGCCCACACTTTGCCATGGCAGTGACCGTGCCAGACACTCCCTTGGCACAAGGCTGCTACTCCTCCCTCAGCCTCCAGCCGGGAACCAGAAACAGCTCGGGGGCGCCTTCCCAGTCTGCCCCTTGATCTCTGCTGGTCAGAAGGCAGCAGAGACCTGTGTGCACCCAACGAGGCAGAATGAAACCCTGAGGGCCCTTGTTTTGTCTCAGGAGGCCCGGTCCCCAGAAGCAACTCGAGGGAAGGTGTGGGACATGGTGTCCGCGTGGAGGGCTGACCACAGCATTCCAAGGGCTTCTATGGACAGAGCGTGCCCACTCAGGGCCAGTGAGCTGCGCCTGGGCCCCCGGCCCTTCCTGTGCAAGAGGGGGAAGGGTGCAGGCTCCAGGGACTTCAAACGCATCTGGGTAATCCAAACAGGGTGTGGGAGGAGGTCAGCCATCGCAAATCAGAACCAGGTGCCGGCCGTTTCCCCTCCGCTGGCTGGCGCAGGGATTCCAGGAGAGGAGGCTGTGGGGAGGAGGCCAGGTTGGACCCAAAGAACACTCCGCCAGGTGCTGAGATGCAGACATTAGGAGCAGGTGGGGGTGCGGTCCAGGTGGGGAGCAGGACTCCATTAGGCCCAGCAATCAGGGTGAAGGGGTTGGCTCCTCTCCCTATCAAGTCTTAATCCAAAAGGAAAGACAAATGGAAGGAGAAAGTAGGTAACAAAGGAGAAAAGATGCGCTGGAATATGGCTGGGGGGGCACCTGGGTGGCGCAGTCGGTTAAGTGTCTGCCTTTGCTTGGATCATGACTGATCTCTGGGTCCTGGGATGGAGCCCGGCATCGGGCTTCCTGATCTTTGGGGAAGAGAGAGTTTCCCTCGCTCTCTTCTCTCCCCGCCCTCTGCCCCTCCCCACCACTTGTTCTTTCTCTCTCTCTCAAATAAATAAATAAAATCTTGAGAAAAAAAGACTAGGGCTAGGTGTCTGACCTCAAATATAAGAGGAGGCCTCTGAAAGGCAGGCTAGCTTAACCTGTAAGGATCTAAATCGCGGGTCTGGACCCAGGGGTGGAAATTCTCAGAAAGAAGACTCTTAACTCTTAACTCAACAGGCTCTCCGATAATGAGTGCTTTCCAGGAAAATAAGGTAGTGAGCCCTCTGTCACTAGGAGTGTGTAAACAGAACACCCACCTGTCTCTGATGCTATAGAGGGATTAATTTCAGCTTTAGGTGTGGGTGGCTCAACTAGACATTTCCGTTCTGTGGTTCTGAGAGATCCTAGGGAAGGGTGGGGGAGGAGAAGGTTTTTCTCTCCCTGGCCATGCACGGAGACACTGTGGCGAGCTGTAGAGATGGATTGGCAGCAGTCAGGGAGCCTGGGGGCTCTGCTCCCCCTGCTCAGGACTGGCGCAACTTGAGCCCCAAGGAGCAAACTGCACCTTCAGCACTTGGGCTCAGAGGCTGTGAGGAGTGGGTGTGTGTGTGTGTGTGGAGGGACAGTTCCAGAGAGGAGAAAGACTGGAAGTTAGCAGAAGAAAATATCTGGCGTTGGCAGCCTAGGTTTGGGGACAGGTCATGGCGGCGGGGCGGCGGGGGGGTGGGCAGCTGTAGCCACAGTAGCAGATGTATGTGTGGGGGTGGGGTGTAGAAAAGGAGGGAAGTATGGGGAAACACCCCAGGATTCCAGGCGACTTAGTCCTGTTACCCACTCAATCCACATCTAGAAGGGGCCTATGGCCTGGGGTTGGAGCCACCACTGATGAGAAAGGGCATCTCCCTGAGTGGGAGATGAGAAGCAGAGAAGCTAGCTCCAGGCCCTTCAGCTCTATCTGCTTCTCCCCAGAGCAGAGGAACCGCCCCCAAGACCTACTCATGCATCCATCTCTCAGAGGCAGAGCTGTGGCTGCCGTGCGATGACCTGGATGGGGCCCGGGGAAAGCACTAAGCCTGGACAGAGAAGAAAAAGTTCTGAGCATACGAGAAAAGAAAAGTTCTCCTCAGTGCTACCCTGAGGAAGGCAGGAGGCCTTACAGACGGAAGGTTCTAGGCCAGTTTCTCCACAGGCATGCTAACCTTCAGACCCACACGCTTTGCCACAGCCCTTCCTTCTGCCTGTGACCTATGAGCATCCTCCCGTGAACTGCCTGGCCCAGGGGAAGGCTAAAGGCAAGCTTTGTCCTCCTGTTCCTGCTAGGCCTCTGGGGAACCCCTGGGAAGGCCTCAGGAGTGGCTCTGGGCATGGAGCCTCTGACCTGAGGGTCCTAGGCGAGCCTGCACGTATCACCTGTCTCCTCTGGGCATCAGCTCTTTCGGCAGAACTCACCATAACTACTCTACCCACCCAGACCCCCCAATGCTTTGAAGAAAAAGTAATTTCTTCTCTTCCCCTATTCAAACCACTCCAGAACACATTCTCTAGAGTAAACCCCCCCAACCCCCTAAAACCAACATCAACCAATTGGCTTAGAAATGGATGACTTCTGGACTTCCCTACCCTGTTCAGTTTGCCCTGAGCCTCCAAGAGCCTCACTGTTGCCATGGCAATCCCTCCCATCCGTCCAGACACCTTCTTGAAGAAGTGGGACCGGGAATTCCAGCCACCTGGGTTCCTTGACACCCTGACCTTGGGCTGCCTTAGCTGTTCCACTCTGTCCCTTTACTTAGAGGGTTGAAGAAGGGAACGCTGAATGTGTGGGGAGTCAACAAACTGATTTTCCTTTGAGAGCCTTAGGTCCAGGGCTGGTGAGGGAAGAAGAGTGTGGTTTGGAATGGTATGATGCATTGAAATGGCCTGGGGCATTTTCAAGGGCTGACCACCTTCATCTGCAGCCCCCTTCCCATCACTATAGGTAGGGAAGAGCCATGAGAGGGGTCTCTTCCATTCACAAATGCGGAAACTGGGTTCTAGAGGAGGTCGCAGAGCTCAGAACTTCCACACAGGGAACTCAGGACCGCAGCTTCACACCCTCTCCCAGGCCCAGGTCTGGTGACACTTCCTCTCGGAGCCAACTGCCTGACGTGGACCATCGGCCAGGGTCCAAAGACATCTGACTCCTGGAACTGGCCCATTCTCCCCTGGGCACTCACCCTTCAGCCTTCTAAGTTTCCAGGGTTCCCCGGTGGGACCCTAGTTATTTGGCAGCTTCCAAAGCAAGGGAAGGGGCACGGAGCCTGCCCAGACCATCTGGGTCCCAGCTGATTTCTGAGAATGGAGAGACTGAATTTCAGCTCTTCTCTTTTATTCCAGAAAAGATCTTATTTGGGGCTCCCTTACCCCCTTTCCCCAGAAATTGAGTTTTGGCAGCTTCTCGGATCTGGGATGGTACTAAGGAACGCATGAACTTTGATCCTCAGCTTCCCAGGAAGGGAGCAAATACTCTGTTTTTAGCCACCATCCTGAGGCATCAAGGCCGCCATTTTTCTCAGAGGCCACCCTGCTCTCCAGTGAAGGCCTGTCCTGACAACCTGGAACACCTTCCCAGGTTTAGAGAGACTGAGCAGCTCTATTGTCCCCTGGCTCCTCAACCCTCTACCGCAACTCTCACCTTCACATGGAAAAGAGATTTCGCCTGAGGGCACCAGCTCCCACCCCCTTCCCTCCCCACCACCCTGTGATGCCAAGCACTGTCCCCCCAGATCCTACCCACACGCCCCACCCCACCTTGGTTCTCACAGCCCCAAAGAATCTAGTATGTCTGCCAGACTTTCCACCCTTTCCCCCCAGCAGAGATCTTAGCCCCTCAGCCCCCTCTGCAGGGTCAGCGGGGCAGGTCGGCAGCCCATGTCCAGAGACATGTGCCTTGGTCAGGCCCCTCCTGACCTGCTGACTCCCCTTTCTCAACTAGGCCTCCCAGATGGAGCCAGTGACTTAGGAACACAAGCAGAACCTGGCCACCATCACTAATTCAGAGCTGGCTCTAATCAAGCCCTCGGTGCTTTTGACCTTGCATTTCCCCAACTGGGAAGTGGGGTAGGGGGGGTGTTTTCTCCTTATCTCCAAGGTTCCTGAAAGGCTGCTGCACCTCTGACTGCGCCAGACCCCAATGTGCTTTGGGAATGACAACCGCTGACCAGGAGTAAGCGACCCCAGCTCAGCTTCCCCCGACCCCATCTCCTGCCCTCCACTGCCACCCCCAGCCAGCTCTAAGACTATCTATCAGGGTTTCCGAGGTTACTGTCTCTTGAAAAACAACTAAGGAGGCAGCCAGGTCCAGGGCGGTGCTGGGTCTTGCCTGTCTGGGGACAGCCCAGATCAGCTAAGACATCCCAAAGAAGTGAAGCCCTGACCTTGAAAAGTGAGCTGTGCCCTCTAATTTTCTGAGTCCCTGACACTGCCCTCCCCTCGCCAGGACACAGTCAGACACTCAATTCCTCTCCTCTAGGACCATCCACACCCATCATATTCGCTTCCAAGTGCCTGGGGAATGTTCCTCTGCCAGCCAGCCTGCCCTGTCTTGCCCTGCCCTGTGCTTCCTCTTGCCTCCGACACAATCCAACTATCACCTCCTTAAGCTTAAAGAGCTCTCCCTTCCAGTCCTCCTCCATCACAGGGTCCCCTTCCATTTTCTCCATGGCCCTCCTGATGTCTGGAATGATTTTATTTCTTAATTCTCTTTCTGTCTCACCCCATTAGACTATAAGCTCCTTGAGGGCCACGGTTGGCAAAAGGGTGGCACTCTCCCTTTGCAGCAGGAGGCTGCCCTGTCAGCTTCTGCACCCCCGAACCCCCAATCCCGCCTTATCCCTGACGAGGCTGGGGCTTTCAGGAAGGGCTATCCTAGGGAAAAGGCTGCTCTTCCCCTCTTTGCCCTTGTCCAGTCTCCGGACCACCGCTGCAAAGCCCAAATGTGGCCTGCCAGGAAAAGCTCCCCATCAGGCTCTTGCCCTGGTCAGCGGTTCCTCATGCTGGCCGCCCCGGGGTCTGGGGGTCCGGGGATGACAGAACCAGGTCCAACCAGTCTTCTCCAGCTCTGCGTTCTCCAGGGCTGCCAGTCCAACACCCCCATTCTCTATCCACCCACCCGCCCCAGCTCCTCCGGCGGGTCCTCGGACCACAGCCCACGTCGGCCCCGCCCCTTCACACGCGCACGGACACGCCCCTTCCCAGCCCCCAGCGGGGCAGGCAGCCTGCCTGGTACCGGGGCAGCTTGGGTTCGGGTCCCTCGGCGCCGGAGGACCCACATCCCAGCCACCGCAACAAGTCCACCGAGCCTAGGAGGCCCGCTGGGGCTCCAGGCCTTGCCGCCGTCCTCCCGTGGCCCCGGCGCGACCCGTGCCGGCTCCCGAGGCGCGGCAGCCCTGCGTCCTGCACATCCCAGACCTATCCCTCTCAGGGCGAGGGCTCTCCGCGGGGAAAGCAAGCGCAGTTCCGGGGCCGCTCCGGGTTTTTTGCATAGACTCTTCAGGCTTGGAGAACAATGGAGCAGCTCTCTCTGCGCTACCTCCGCCGAGCAAGCTTTGTTCCTCCCTTCCCGCCCGCTCGGCTTCCATTAGTCAAAGGGCAAAGGCTTCCCCGTCAACCAGGAGTCTCTGCTCCAGACCCCAGACCTTTCCACACTCTGTAAAAAACCTGGGGGGTAGGGATTTGGGCCTGGGCCTTGGCCGAGGTACAGGACGAACATCCAGATGCGCACAGCTGGCTGCCCGCCCGCCCCCTGGCCCCAGACGTGTCTCCTTGCCAGAACCCCCACACCCGGGAAATCCGACTCGCGCTCCCACGGAGGATACACAGAGGAAGTGGAGCCTCAGCTCTGCTCTGGGGCCAAACAGCCCTCACATCTGCCTTCCCCACATCTGTCCTCTAGATCCGGGCTCTCACTGGACTCTCCCCTAGCCATGCTGGATGGACTCTCGCCAAGCACAGATCACAACACCACTGAGGTCTCCATCAGCCCCCGATTTTGCCATATTAGGATTCTGGGCTTTAAAATTACAGGAAGCTAATGGGCTCTATTTCTGAATATCTGTGATACCCCCCACGCCATTGTCCAGCCTCACCTCAGGCCAGAGCAGAGCCCCGGCAGCCCGGGGACATCTTTATGAAGGCGCACTTCAGCCATGCGCATCTGGAGGGAGGCCAGCCCTGCACATCTGGGCCCAATGCCCCCTCACAACCTGACCGAAATCTGGAGAGCCCCACCGGGAGGAGGAGAAAAGAGAGGGGGTTGAGCTCTCCCCACACCTTCCCTTGCAGCTGGCTAGGAGAGAGCAGGGGTGGGGCGGGGAGGCAGGACTTACCCAGCATCTGGCTGAAGAGCAGCTGCTCCAGGTCTCCCAGCACGGTCACCACGAGCTCGGGGTCCACTTTGAGGAAGGCGCGCTCCTCCTGGCCCTTGGCGGAGGGCACGGGCCCGGAGCCCTTTTGCGCCTTGGCCTTGCTAGAGAGCAGCTCGTCGTCCGACTTGCCATCGTCGCTCACGGCTGCCTCAGGAGCCTTGCTGAGCGGCTTGACCTCGGCGTAGGGGCCGCGCGGGATTCGGCTCGGCTTCCCCAGGCTGGGCGCGAGGGGAGCCAGAGGGGTCTTGGCGCCGCTCGCCGGGCTGCCCTTTGCCTGGAAGAGCGAGTGCTCCGACTTGGACAGCGTCTTGGACATAAGCGGAGCTTCGCGGCCTTTGGACCCCGCCTTGCCCAAGCCCTTGGGCGCCTTGGCCATATCGTCGCTCCACTCGGGCTCATAGAGCTGCAGCTTTTTCTCCGAGTCGGTGAGGAACGAGAGGTTGGTTAGTGACTTCTGCTTGCGCAGGTTGGAGGTGGGAGGCCCGCCGGGGACTCGGCTGTCCACGCTGCCAGACTTGAAGACCTTCAGCTCGGCCGCACTGGCCTTGGCCATGCCGCTACCGCCGCTGGGCGCCTTGGCGCGCTTGGGCAGCATGCCTCTGCCGTCCGCCGCCGCTGCCTTCCTACCGGCGCCCCGAGGCTCGTCCGCGCCCTCGTCCCCGCCGCCGCCGCCGCTCAGCTCCACCTCGGGCTGCACGCTCTTGACGCTGCTGCCCAGCATTCTGCCCGCAAGGAGCGCATGGACGATCCGCGCGTCTGCAGGCACGGCGGGGGCGGGGGGGGGGGGGGGGCGGGAGCGCCGGGAAGAGGAGGCGGGGGAGGGGAGGGGGAGAGAAAGGACGGAAGAAACCGAGGAAGGTGGGGAGAGGAGGGGAGCAGCGAGGGAGGAGGGAGACAGGCAAGCGAGGGCGCAGGGAAAAGAAACGCAAGGAAGGAAGAGGGGGAAAAGGAAAGAGCGAGGAAACCGTGGGGCGATGGGGCGGGGTCGGAGGAAAAGGGGCGGGGCGGGGAAAATACAAATTAAAATTTAGAAATCAATCAAAGGAAGAATGGAAGCCCGGCTGCTCCGCGGGCGCGCAGAGGTGCTTCGATGCCCGGGTCCCGGCCCTCTGCCTGCCCTCCTGTCTGTCCCGCTGGCCGAGCACTGCCCGGCAGCTCCCTCGCGGCACTCCGCCCGCCAGCTTGAGTAGAGGCTGCGGGCTGCAGCTCCGAGCGCAGGAAGGAGGGGAGGGGAAGGCGGAGGAGCAAACAGGAGGGGAGGAGTGTGCGCGAGGGAGGGAGGTGGGGGAGAGCGAGTGTGTGTCTATTTCTGGCTCGGGAGGGGGGGTGGTATCTGCGGCAGAGCTCCAGGGGCGGATGGGTAGGGGGTCGGGGGGGGGGGGGGATAAAGGATCCCACCAGTTTTCCTCCTAGCTTTCCACGCGGAGGCGGGACCAGTTCTCGGAGGGCACCGTGGCCCTCTGCCGCGCCCAGAGTGTGGGGGGCAGTGAAAAGGATCTGTCGTGCAGATGTGGGATGCAGGTAAAAGGGGCCGAGACAGGGCAGCTCATGACGCTGGGGGATAGGTGGGCTCGTGGGCCCGGGAGAGATGCTGGGAGAGGGGTTGGGGAAGCCCTACTATTCAGTTTGCTGGTTCCCCCACCCCCACTCCAAACCGTGGCGGTTTCCCTCCAGGAAACTCCCAGTTCATCGTACTTCAGTCTCGGAGGCTCTCGGCTGCCCTCCAGAGGTTGGGGATACTCCCCGGGGTAGGGCAAAGGGGATGGGATAGGGATGGCACAGAGAGACAGGTCCAGGGCTGACGAGGGAGGGGGCTCAGGGCATGAAGGAAAGGACCAACCGCCTGGATCAGGAGATTGGATTCCCATTCTAAATGACCTTGTCAAAGTCACTGCACCCCTTTGGCTGGCTCTCTTCTCTTAACAGTGGTTATAATACCAGCTTAATGAGTAAAAGGGCTTTGGCATTGTAAAGCGCTTTGTCAAACCTAGGAAATCAGTTGGAGGCTTAGCACAGATCCCCTGCAGGCCTGATCTAAAGTGGGACTGCAGAGCAATTTAAAAAGACAACATTTCCCCAGCCTTTCTCCCTCCTCCCACCTGGACTCAGGGAAGAAAGATGGGGGTGGAAGGGTAGAGGCCAAGAGGGATGGAGCAGTGGGCCTCTGGCTGTCTCTCTGTAGAGGGCAACACTGCCCATTCTCCCATGGCCTCCCAGGTCAGTGCCAAGTTGCCTGAGCAAATGGTTCTCAGGCAAGAAAATGAGGGACAGGAGAAAGCAGAGGGGATGTCTCTGGCAGCAAAGCTTGCTCCAGAAGAGGTGGGCCCCAGACGGAACCACACACTGTGAACTATAAAGCCCTAAGAATTCTTTTTTTTTTTTTTAAGTTTATCTATTTTTTTAGTAATCTCTACATCCAACATGGGGCTTGAACTGATGACCCTGAGATCAAGATTTGCCTGCTCTTTCAACTGAGCCAGCCAAGCACCCCAAGAACGCTTGGCTAGAATGTGCTAACCATCAGATTATCTGCCCACCCCATCCCCAACCTCCCTCTTTCTAGCTTCCTCTCTGTCTCCTTAGAATCTGAAGAACCCTGTGCCTGGGTCTCATGGCTCACCCACTTTCCTAGTGCTAATCATCACAGCCTGGCTGGTGTGAGAGGTATTGGTGTGCATGTCTGTCTCCTCCACCAGCCCTGAAGCTTTCTGGGTACACAACTGTGTCTCTCAGTGCCTCACAGGGAAAAGAGGCCTCAGCTGTGTTAGTAACATGGATTAGGAGGCCCGAGTGCTATACACCGGGTCTGTCCCCTCTATGACTCTTGCGTCCTGGTAGTGTCCCCAGCCCTCTGACTTCCATAATCCCAGGGCTGGACTGAGATACCAAAACATCTGGAAGGACAGGGATCATTACCGAGAGGATGTGCTGACCACAGCACCAAGAACACACAGTTCTCAAGCAAAGGGGTGTTCGGCAAGAAGCATGGGCCCTTGGCTGGGCTTTGGTTGATACAGAGAAAGATGGAGATTTCTGCGCTCAAGGAATTCGATGTCTGACAGGGAACATAAGATAGACAACACAGATCTGGGAAAATAATCATCCTGACTGTGAAAAAGCAACGTCACATACACCAACACACTCATCACAGAGAGACAGACACAGGTACACTCATTTCAGGAGTGACATGAGAGAGACCAAGCCCCGAAGAGTAGGGACCCTGGCCATCTCATTCACTGTCATAACCCCAGAGTCCGGCACTTCCTTACTAGGTGCTGGACATGTGGGAGCGCAGGAGTAAGACACTGTGCTGGCAGGCAGAACAGGTAGAAGAGGTCTTGAAGGTTTCCTGGAATACTCAGCAGTATAAACAGAGAAGGGTTCAGACCAGGAGAGCAGGAAGCAAGAGGTTGTTCAGCCTTGTACCCTGCTGCCTCAGAGGAGCAGAGGAAAGGGTCAGGTGCAAAAATTTTACCAGAAGGTCCAGGGGGCGCATGCAGACTGACCTCGGAGTCTGCGTCTAGCACTTAGGACACTCAGGGTTTGGAAGCAAGGCTTGAGATCTCAGGTAGGGAATGACAAGCAGTGGAGATCTGGTTAAAGGGGCGTAGACAGTATCGTGCCAGAACTTTCCCCGGGCACAGAGAGTACCCAAAGGGTGAGGCCAGTCCTGGGATTTTCTCTCTGGGCAAGCATGAGATCCTCATGCTTATGCCCAAACACAAGATCCCAGCTCAAGAAACAGACTGTCAAGTGCCAAGTGTCGGGGTAACCACGCCCTTCCTCCCCCATCCCAATGCCCCCACCTTTTTTTTTTTTTTTTAGATTTTACTTATTTATTTGAGAGAGAGAGAGAGAGAGGGAGGTCACAAGTAGACAGAGAGGCGGAAGCAGGCTCCCCACTGAGCAGAGAGCCCGATGCGGGCCTCGATCCCAGGACCCTGAGATCATGACCTGAGCCGAAGGCAGAGGCTTAACCCACTGAGCCACCTAGGCGCCCCTACAGCCCCCACCTTTAACGAAACTGCAAACAATCACTTCTCAAGTCCTCCTCCTTACTCCGAGATCATTCTCCAGTTTGCACCAGACACACCTAATTCAATCATGCGGGAACATCACCTCTCCTAAAAATAGCGATTTGAGAATCTGGGGATCCTTGTTCTCTGATTTACCAGGGTACGGTAGCTCTTGCTTATTGTCTCTATGTACCTTTCCTGTATATAAAATCATCTCCTCTTTAGCAGACGAGGAGAAATTAACTGGTTGCCATCTGGCTGAAAACTCTCATTTCCACTGCGGTCCATCCCGCCCAGTGTGTACTTCTGTAGGCAGACCCAATGCTGTCTCCCCCAGGTTTATTTGGCCTCTCGTCTCCGGTAGATTTGCAGGTTTGCTCCTGTCAAATCAATCTTCAGAATTGCTATGAGGCTTTGTTCCACTTGTTGCTCTGTCCCCTGCCCTTCCTTGTCCCTGCATGCCCACTGTCCCCAGAAGCTGACCCTCCTTTCTTCCAGCTCTCACTGGTCCCTGCACGCAAGCCCTGTCTCTCCCTCATCTTTATTCCTTTTTTTTCCCTCTGCCCCACCTCTCCAGGGATAGCCCATGCCCCAAATCCCAAGTCCTTTCCTTTCCTTTCCCAATAAACAGCTCCTGAAATTCTGCCTCCTTCGAGGAGAGAGGATGGTCCAGAAGAGAGGCACTAGCCCCTCTCCATCCCCCCCTCTAACCACCTCCTGCATGAGAGGCCTCCTGTCAGTTCATGAGATGGAGAACACCTTCCATGCTCATCTCATGAGTTAATTCAGTGCTAATCCCCTCGAGTGCTGGACTTCTCTGTTCACGTCCACTGGGTTCTGCTCATCTTCCCGCTGCCACTCTCTAAAGGGCTGTGCTGTGGCCATGTGGTGGCCTCTTTAAATAGTCATCTTGGCATTCTGGAACTTTCAGACACTCCCTAGTGCAACCTCTCCCTCTCTCTGGTTCTTTTTTGATTCCTTTCACATCCCTTGAGTTTCCCACCATGCTCTACTGCAGTGGGAGCCTCTGCTGCCGTGGCAACAGCCATTCCAGCATCAGTCGATAAAGCCAATATGTGCAGAATGTTTCCTCGAGTGATTCCTAAAAAGAGAGGGACCTGCCCTGTCACACCATCCCCAAACCTGCCCTGAGCCCCTCCCACTCTGCCACTTCCGCTTTCCCCAAGCCACAGAACAGATAGGCTGGGGATAGTCCGACCAGAGAGATCCTACATGATGAGGGAGAGGCCTGGCTGGGCAGGGAGTGGGTCCTGGTAATGTCAGTGCCCTGTGGAGGGCAACTGGGTCCTGCTCGTGTCTGAAGAGAAGGTGGGAAAGAGGCTGGCTTGATATCATGAAAGTCCCCAATTCCCAGCTCCCCAGAACCACTCACCATCCCACTCCTCTGTCTCCAAAGGCAATGGCACTTTCTGTGATGAGGTAGGGTGAGAGATTTGACCACATGTGTTGACCGAGAACTTGAAGCCCTCTGAGGAATGAAGACATAGGCACATAGCCAAGGAGAAGGCATGCTGTGTGATTTTACATTCTCACACCATGTGCTGGGAAACAGATGCAACCCAGGTTGTCTGTGGGGGGTCTGTGGGCTCCCCGCTTAGATGGGGGAACGAGGAGAACAGGAAAATGCAGAAAGGAGAGGTGGGCAGCCTCCACCCTGTTGACCTTGAAAGGTGACCTTGGGAGAAGAGGGGATCTGAGGCAGGTGAGTCCACACTGGGCTCCATCAAGGGCCAAGTCAGAGCAGGGAAGAGGGAAGAGTTTTCTGGATATCTGAGCTCACAGTCACGATCTGGAGGGCACGAGCTAGCGCCTAGTCCCATGGCTCTGCAAGCCCAGCCCACCCACCCTGGGCCAGACCAAATGAGTGACAGGCACCTTCTTTCAGCCGCCAGCCTCAGATCCCTATTATGAAATTCCTTCATCACCTCCCTAGCAGATTCTAATACCTACGCCTTTGTGGAAAGCCCTCCATACCCTTCTGCCCTTTTCTCTGCCTGGTCATTCCCCTAAGTCATGCCATCCATCAGCAGGGGCTTCTTGAGCACAGAAAATGTGCGCAAGGCCAGGCTGGAGGCTGCTGAAATGGCCGGTGCTCGGCACCGTCCGCCTCCACCCAGATGACTGGTTCCCCACTGCCCATCTCCTGTTCAGTGCCTGCTAGGTGCCAGCTATGAGGAGTGCTCAAGGACAGACACAAATCCCTGCCCTTGTGGGACTCCCAGTCTCAGGGAGACACAGACAACAAATGAGAAAGAAATGTTAGCCACGACAAAGTTCTCAGGAGTGAACAGAGCAGGAAAGGGAATATGCAATATCTAGCGGTAGGGGGTGAATTTTCAATATGGTGGCCAAAGGAAGCTTTAGTAAGAAGGTGACATCTGAGTAAAAATCTGAAGGAAGAGAGGGAGCAATTTATATGAATATCTGGGGGAAGAGTTCCAGGCAAAGGGAACAGCCCAAGCAAACGCCCTGTGGGAGAGTACGCCAGGCCCATGAAGGAGGGGACAGTGGCAGGCGATGAGGTCCCCATGGAAAGCCTTCTAGGTCATGACAAGGACGTGGCCGTTTACTCTGAGTAGGACAGGAATCACTGGTAGTTGGGAGCAGAGGAGTGACAGGACCCAGCCTCTCCCTGGAAAGGGTCACTCTGGCTGCCGTGCTAGGCTTATGGGCAGAAGAGTTGCAACAACCTAAATGAGAGAGGACGGGGGCTTGGAAGTGGGTAGTGACTCTGGTAGTGGTGCAAGGTGGTCAGACTCTAGTTATATTTTGAAGCCGTTAGAATTTGCTGATGGAATAGGTGTGGGTGTGTGGGATTGACAGAATGGGGCATACCCCAAGGATTTGGGCCTGGACAACTCTTAGACTGGACCAGCCATCAGTCAAGATAGGAAGACTTGAGGAGAAGCTGGCTTTAGGGAAAGGACTGGAATTTTCTGTTCTTCCCGGCCCTTCCTAAGGCCAAAAGGCCCTCCCCTAGGACGCCTTCCCTGACTCTCTCTACACGGTTCACTGTCACCACTTCAATAACCTCTGAACATCCAGAGCCAACATTTTTCATTCACTCATTTGTGTTTCCCAAGGATCCATCTTTGGTTGGTCTACTGATTATGAGTTTTTTCTCAAAACCCATCACGGCTCTTTGCGCATAGTGGGCTCTCAGAAATAGTTGGTGAATGACGATCAAGTAAATGAATGAATGCGTGACTGAGAACAGATGTGTGGGGATTGTAAACAGCAGTGACCTCTCAGTACCCCATGGCGAGAGACGCTGCAGCTGGTGTGCTGGAACGGGAACCAGGCTCTGGGATGAGGGCCCAGCAACAGTCTTTGCTTCCTTCTCTGCAGCCCTGGGCCACAGGGAGGCCAGCAGACCCTCTCTTTGCCCCTTTAAGGGAAGCTCCAGTTTTTCAGGGCAATGACCTGGGGACATATCACAACTGAGACCCTCTAACATCTCTATGTCTGCTCTACTTGGAGGTGTGGAGAGTTTTGCTCCACCTCTGGGAGACAGAGGCAAGAGTGGGCAAGGTGTCCTTAGAGCCCGGGCTCCCTGGCAATATGGAATCTGAGCCCCCCCTTTGCTGCCATCTGCAGAAGAAAAGGGGCCAATAGACATAGTGGTCCAACATGGACACACTAGCTTCCTCATACCTCCAAGGCCCTCATCCAGGAAGTCTTCCCAGATTGACCCAGATCTTGCTTCCTCCCAATCCACTGACTACTCTGCTTTGCCAGGACATTGGTAGAAATATGGATTCTGCAAGGCCCTGGCTCAGCCTCTCTGGTCCCAGGAGGCTCCCAAGCCCAGGGGTTGGGAATTTTTCTTCTGGGCCACAAGGTCAGCAGGGCAGGCTCAGAAGAGATTTGCTATTTGCCTGGCTGTTGCGGGGGAAATCAAGCTCAGCAAACCAAAGGCTGGGAGCGGAACCAGGGATCGTAGGCCTTAGTCTACCCTCTGGCCTAACTGTCTCAGGGAGAGCTTCTAGGAGGGTAGAAATGCTGAGACATTCTAAACTACAACCCACATCCCTCAGAGCTCACAGCAGCCTGGATGCAGGTCCTCTGAGCCTCTAGGCCAACAGGACAAGGAAGAAGCAGGATGAGCCTACCAGCGGTGAAATGGGAAGGGCAGAAAGTAGACCTTGGGAAGGCAAGAAGTCACCTCTTGTCATACAAGGACACAGGACCCGAGCCTGAAGCCCAGCACATCCAGCTGGATGCAGGTGGACAGGGTGCAGGACAGGGCTCTCTGAGTCTAATACCTGCTGGGACAGGGGCCAGTGCTGACCCCGCACAGCACTCCAGGCCTTCACGGCTCTGGCTCCACCTTGCCCTCCAGTGCTTCCTGCCTGTCCTCTGGTCCAGGCCTAATCCCAGCCCCGCTCCCTGTAACCTGGATGCCCACTGCACCTGAGCTCTGCATGGGCGTCTAGGAGTGCAGTCACGTTCAAACTGGCCCACAGGGCCCTGGAGTGGGGACAAGAACAGAGGATTGCTCCCTTGGTGAGCTACGGCACCGCCAGTCCCTTGATCACTCAGCCTCATGCCCTTTGTCCTGGGGTTCTGGTCAGGTCCAGTGGACTTGGCAGTACCAAGTACAGGACCCCTTCAGGACCTCCTTCTTCTCAAGTCTTGGAGGTCCCGGGTCTCTTCTTGACTTGCTATGTGGCCTTAAGAGAATGCTTCCCTTCTCCTGTAACGAAATGTGTTTTCTTTGGTCACGTAAGAAATTAGGCGGAAGTACGGGGTGGAGAACCCTGACTCTCACAGCTTATGTTCTTACAGCAAGGAAAGGCCGAAGGAAAACACCTAATCTAGACGACTCTGAAATTGCACTCATTTAAAATCAGATCCCTGTGCTCCTTGGGCTAATAAAGAGACCAGGATAAGAAGTCTGAGATGTTTCCCACATGTGTTTGGCTTGTATGCTGCCATGGCAACTGTCCCATACATATCCGTCAGGGTGTTCATTGCACACTGGGCTCCAGATGAGCTCTGCAACACCCAGGTCCATTGGCCTTAGACTAGGACCAGCCCAGATCCGTTGTCATGGCAACCAGAGGCCTGTGAGGCGGGGACAAACAGGAGGGTGGCCCGTGTGCGTGCAGCTGTGCCCATGTGCTGGCTGGAGACAGGCAAACGGCCTGGGTGCACGTACCCTGTGATGCGGGCAGACCCAGAATCAAATCCGACCTGTCCACGCAGAGCTGATGAGTTTCAAGGTCACTGAATCACAACACTAAGTGGAACCTCCAAGATAATACTCAACGTTCTGCTTTAGAGCAGAACCGACCCATTTGCAATAAATCCCATTATCTCACTGTGGGCCAAGGAAACCCAAAACCCTGATGAGAAAAAACAGAAGGTCCTAACCTGATGCTGTCAGGCCAACACTGTGATATTATTACAGAAGATGAGAACTTTCCAGTCTGGTTTCACAAACGGGTTTAAGAAGGTCCAGGAAACCAAGTTTTGTGTGGTGAAGAAGAGTCCGTTTGTCTGGGGAGGCACATCGTAACCCTAACCAGATTCTGAAAGAGGTTCCTGATGCTAGAAAGTTAAAAACGACTGCAAGAGCAGGGAGAAACCTTCACCCAGCTGACCCAGGACCCGCTGGGGACCCTCCACTGCCCTGGAGACAAAGACCCTCCCGTACCGCGGCTATGCCCATCCTCTCAGTACGCAGCTCTGCACTTTGTGAGAATTTTTGTTAGGTTTTTAAAGAGACCTTAAACCTAACACAGGAGAACGCCATGAATTCATAGTTCACTGAATTTTAATAGAATAATCACTGGCAATTACTTAGTGTATAAAAATTGCTCCGCAGATGTTAAGAATAGTCATGGTGTGATGGGTGGGAGTTTCAAAACCTGAGGAGAACTCTGCCATTCACCCGGCCTGGTTTCAGCCCAAGGAGCTAACCACCTCTGCGCGTCTTCCTGCCTCCATGGAAACCCAGATTATCAAGCAGGAAGGATGCAGGGAGCTTACTGGGTCAAGCTCCTGCCCCCGGACCCTGCCAGACTTCGTGTGAACTCGAAGGTTGCTCTCCCTCCACTTGTGATGGGGCTGAGCTCTCCTCCTGCTGCCAAGTTCTCTTACCTATGGGACTGTGATCATTCTCCCCACAGAACACACTCGTCGGCTTCTCCAGCCGTCTGTGGAGGTGGAATGGTTTTCTTGAGAGAAGGGATGAGTAAGACTAACCACTTCCCTGCCCTGTCCCCCTCTACCCCCGCCCCAGGGCTTGGATGACCCCACATTCGCTGACCCTCTCTCTGCCCTGAACCTTTATTATCTTCAGCTCTCTCTGAAGCACAGGGCTCCCACAGCCCGGGAGCCACACACAGGAAGGCGGGGTTTTGATTCCTTCCTCCTCTTAAAGGACTCAGGACAAGAAATATTATGACTGGGGGTAATTCTCAGCACTTAATCTTCCTGCTTATTTTGTCTATGTCGTTCACTGTCTTCAACTGCCTGTCCCCAGAGCTCCTTCCGTGGAAGCCTGCTGGGCGGCCTTATTGTTTGGGGGCGGGGAGGTCTCTCAGTGGGGGGCCCTAATCCTCTTATCAAGGGGGCAGGGGGAGTACAGGGAAGGGGGGGATGCTGGGTTCCGGTTTCTGCCCATACAGTGGTGCCAGAGGGAGGGACTAACATAACGCCTTGCTTGGAGCTGGTGCTCCTTGAGATGAAGCTGCCTGTAGGCTCTCCATCCGCCTGAGCCTTCCCAGGGAGACCCTGTTTCTCAGCAGTTGTGAAGAGGACTGGCTAGCTTTTGTCTCAACGGATGGGACAAAGACCTGTGAAGACAAGTCTTTAGGGCACCACTGAGGTGGGGTTTCTCTGGATTGGTCATGGAAGTTTCCACTGGTCATGGAAGGACAGTGGTGAACGTTTAGCAAATAGTTCAGGTTCCTTCCACTTCCCGTGGCTGAAATTTCTAGCAGCCCCAGAGCCCCCCTGGACAAAGCTCTGAAGTTGGATGGGGTAGTTGGATCTGCAGAGATTCCTAATAACCAGGCCTACCCCCTCCCAGTACGTATCCTCTTACTCAGGACCTTCCGGTGGCTCACAGGCACACACAGAACTAAACAAGAGGCCAGGGTTTCCCAGGAAGAACTAAAGCAGTTCCTCTCAGTTGGAAGAGGTGAATCTCTAGAAACCTGCCAGGAGGAAGCGGAGTCGAGGTCAGACAGGTATGGGGTACAGGGGACAATTCTCTAGGAGAACCACAGAGGAAAGTTCATTGCCTTCCTCTTCTACTCTTTCCTAGTCCTGAAGACTCGAGGTGAAGGGGGGTGGTCTGCAGACTGCGGCTGTTTATATTCTTACAGGGTGTCAGGAAACCAGAGCTTGCCCTACTCTTGGGGATGGGAGACACATTCCAGACTTGGGGCTTCTCCAGGGCTACCAAGCGGATCCCATCTAGCTGCACAGGCTGTACCCCACACTCCTCCAGACTGCTACACAGGCTCCCCAAGGGCAGAGGTCTCCCCTGTTCCATCAGGGGTGGCCCTCCGCGTGTCTAGAGCAGCACCCGGCACCTCGTAAGTACTTAACAGAAACTTCGTGGATGGGTATGAATTTCCTCTGCAGTTGGGTAGTACAAAGGCCCTGGTCTTCTCGGGTGGAGCAGGAAACAGGGAAGGAAGGCTCTGTCAGCCCTCTGCATTGCTCTGAGTATTCAGGTCATGCAGAGCCACTCGCACACCTTCTAGAGTGGGAGCAATCTCAGGAGGGAGCAGTGTGGTTAGCGGTGAGGGGGAGGGGGGCCCAACATGTCCAGACTCCTCTATTTCTGACATTCCACTAAAATGGCTCCCACTGGGTCAGATGCACTGCTTGGAGATTAATCCCATTCCCAGCCAAATGCTGTCTTGGGGAGAAGTCACTCAGCCTCCTCCCTCCCCCTTCCCCCTCCAGAGAAATAGAATCCAGATCCCTCTAGTTTCTGTTTCAAACTCCTCCAGCAGGGTACCTCAGATGACCTCACTTCTCTGGCCTCATCCTGCAGAGGCTCCTCCTAGAACTAGGCTCTGGCCTGGTGTTCATCCCACTGCCCTTCCCGGGTGGGCACCCCAGGACTTGCGACATGTTCCCCTCCGGCAAGGTCTTGGCATGTGTGGCTAAGAGCACAACCAGTGAAGGCCGGCT
Source organism: Lutra lutra (assembly GCF_902655055.1). Lineage (NCBI taxonomy): Eukaryota > Metazoa > Chordata > Mammalia > Carnivora > Mustelidae > Lutra > Lutra lutra. The sequence continues at coordinate 41,121,832 of NC_062292.1, read as the reverse complement.
CTCTGGCTTCCAATCCCGGCTGGACCACCCTGGGTATGTCACATAGCCTTTCCTCATTTCCTCATCTGTCAAATGGGTGTGTTAGTAACAGCACTCTCCTAGATAACAATCAATAACACATGTTAAACAGTTACTCTGTCCCAGGGCTCCTGAAGCACTTTATACATTGGTGTATTTGGTCCTCATCACGAAGGTACTGTCATCATCATGGAGGCACAGAGAGGTTAAATCATTTACCCAAGGCTGCCCAGCTAGCAAGTAGTAAAGCTAGGATATGAAGCTGGGGAGTTGTTCCAACTCTCACACGGTTGTGACAAGGACTGAAGGTGCTTATTGGCGGTGCCTGATTCAGAGGAAGCCACAGCAAGTATTAGCCACCACTCTGCAGTATAATGATTACCTCCCCTCCCAGCTCCTAGAAGTGGACATGGTCCCAGACGGCCACCCTGTTTATCCAAACTGGGCCTCCAGAGACCACCGAACTCCCGAGCCTCCTCTGGCCCACAGTGGCATGGAGCAGCCTGAGCCCTGACAGGAGAGCTAATAGCATTGCCCCTGAACTCGCTCTGTGTTTTCTAGTCAATTGTCTGCACGTCCCCTCTCCACGGATGGCTGGGACATCAGGCTCAGCTCAGCTTGAAAGTCCCCAGAGGGCAGGGAACACGGCAGTGTGAACTCAGCATGAAATGACACAGGTTTGGGATGACAGAGAGGCCAGCGACATCCCAGGGCTTGCTCACGGTGAGGAAGATGTCAGCAGGACTGTGGCTCACTGACCCTGTTTCCTTCCCCACCATTTGGCGGAGGTTAAGGGAGACAGTGTGCCAATGGCCCAGTGAGTGCTGGCAGCAACGGGCAGACAGGCGAGTAATGCTGGAAGGCTGGAAGGCACGACGTTTTGACAAGCCTGGATTCAAATCCTGACACAGCCCCCTAGCTGTGTGTCCCCAGAAACCTAGTTCATGTAACTTCTCTGAGCTAGAGCTTCCTCATCTATCCCACAGAATAACACTACCACCAGCCAAGGGCTGCACAAGGTGCTTATGAAGGACTTATGGGAAGATCGAGCACTGAGCCCTGCACCTAGTAGGTGTTCAATAAATGGTAGTCATGGTTACCGTTTGGTCATTTTACTGTTGGGGACATCAGAAGGCAGGGATCCTGGCTTCAGCAGCCCTGTTAATGAACCAGGCAGTCGTGAACAAGTCTGTTTCTCCCTGAGCCGCATCTCTCCCCATGGAAAATGAGACTATACGTGGATGATGTGTAACGTTCATGAGAGCTTTGACTTCCCGTGTTCATGGATGTTCCAAGTCATTGGTAGCCCTTGGATGCTTGGATTTGGCCTGGAGCTCCCGAAGAGCCAGACCAGGGCCTTGCCCCACTGTACTGGAGCTGCCTAAGAGCCCAGAACAAATTCCTCTCCCAGATAGTACAGTGGCCAGACCTCTCTTGCCCCAGCGGAGGGCACACCGGGTTTGCAAGTCTTCTCTGTAGGGGGACTCTATCCCTGATGCCAAATCCACAAAACACGAAAAACTTAATTCTGGCTTAAAGATGGAGTCAGCTCGACAAGGGAGAAGAAAGAAGAAGAAAAACAAAACAACTCCAGCATGAGGCCAAACTCTACTTGCCCCTCCTATTCTATATATATCAACCCTTGTGTGAGAAGCAAGGCAGGGAGGCGGCTCTGGCTCGTTCCCCAGCGACACATGTTATGATGCGAGAAGATCCCTTCATTATGTGTCCACTTAGCGCTCATTCAAACATGCCGCAAAGTGGAAGTAATTAAGGAATCTGTGTCACCCTTGGGGCGACCTTTCCCAGTCCTCCTGCACACAGCCTCACACATATGGGCACGCAGAAATGTCAGCACTTCCTTTGGCTTTCTAAATTAAGATCTGATGGTGGCAACCAAGGGGAGTGTTGGCCGACGGGACCAGCACGGGACCCGCACTGGCACAGTCAAGCTAGCTGAGAGTGGTACATGCAAATACCCAGGGGCCAGTGGCAGAACATCTCTGGGACACGGGAAGGCCAAATCCCAACACCGCTCGCTGTGTGGTAGCAAGTCAAGAGAACGTGGGACGTTCTCTTCCTGCTCTACAAAGCTTATCCCACCTCATTGGGACTCCATCCCCAGGCAGAGTAAGTAATAAAGTAGTATAAGACTGAGAAAGGTCTTAGTCTTCCCTGCTCCCCTCAAGACCCTTCTGTCCACCCAGATGCCTGAGAGGACCATCCTGGGAAGAGATCTGAAGAACGGCTGGTTGTTCCTCATCAGCCAGCAAGAAGGAGGCCCACAGAGGATCAACGATGCCACGCGCCCTGACCTTCGGTGCCTTATTCACCCCCTCAGTTCACCATTTCACCAGACACTGATCAGCAGGCACGGAGCCAGGTCACAGGGAGCAAGATGGATTCACAAACAAGAAGGAAGGACGTTTGAGCTACAAAAGCAAGCAGACCCGCCCCCTGTTGTCTACAAATTATATGGGAATCACATGGTCAGTAACTGTGCTGGGTTCTGTGGATGACACCAATACAGGACAGGGTATTCTGTTCTCCAGGGCACCCAAATATCCTTCTACAAATCGGGGGGCATAACACCAGGGTCCTCCTCATGCTGCAGGGCCTCATGAGGGGCGGGACTGACTGGGCTGCCCGATCAGCCCTGACAAGGGCAGGTCACTGCCAACCGATCCTCTGGGTCAGGCTTGCATGGTTGGTTCAGTGGTAGAATTCTCACCTGCCCCTGGGTCAGGCTTACTGGAGTGAATTCTCCAGACCATGAACTCCTTGAAAACAGGTCAGAGTCTTATTCATCTCTGGTTTTTTAAAACGTAAATGCCATTTTTAAATTTTTATTATTATTTTTTTAAAGTGGGCTCCATGCTCCATGTGGGGCTTGAACTCATGACCCCAAGACCAAGAGTAGCATGCTCCCCCGACTGAGCCACCAGGTGCCCCTCATTTATCTTTTACCTTAATGTTGAGCACAGTGTTTGGCACAAGGCAAACACTCATGGACGGTTTGTTGACTGAATGAAAGAAGAAATGAATGAATGAATTGTGTCGTGGTCTGAGTGGAGTTCAGAGGTAGGGGAGCAGGGCATAAAATGGAAGCCTGCCATCATCTCTCTTCTCATCTCTGTTTTCTTCAGGCTCAGAGTGCAGGCTCCCCTACAAAGCACAAGCAGACCCCAAATCTCTCCGGCCATCCAACCCATCAAAATGCTTGGCGTGTCCTTGATGAACACGGATCGCCTTGATGAACACGGATCGCTGTGATGACAAGGGAGTGGCCAAGCAGGGGCAGTGCTGAGAACCTTGTTCCTCTTCTCCAGGAGCCTTGGAAGAAGCAAGGGCTTCTCCCTTTTCTCACCACCTCCGAAGGTCCACCGGCACTCCGCCTCACGGAGGAACCCAAGCTGGGATCTCTCGGACATGCTCAGAGCTGGCTGGTAAGGATGGTCTTCCAGCTGTCGAGCCCAGGGGATTCCTAAAGCCAGGCTGTGCAGATGCTGAAAGTCCCAGGTCCTCTCTCCAACTCATCGGATAATGATTATGAACGAGTGCCTGGTTAGGTGGAAAGCACTAGACTCCAACAATGTGGCATACACATAAGGAAGCCATTACACTAACAAAACTGCAAATGTAAAAATAGAGTTCTGCATAGTTTCCTGGTTACCACATTCTAATTCTGATGGTTTTTCGGTGCCAGTGACATTTGGTTTCCTTTGTCCCCCACCATGCCATGGTTCCTCTGTGGGTGTACTTATGGTGGGAGGCAATGGTTTCCTTTCTAGATGCCCAGAGTCTACCCCTATAAACCTCCTCTACAAGGCTTGCCATGGAGGGAGTGCTGCTGCTCAGTCTTCAGAGTCACAGTGGACCCAAGATGACTGCTGGGGTCCAAGCTGGCAGAGGCTCAAAAGAGCCCAGCCCCCAGCCTAGAGGAACATCCAACCACCTGCAGAATGGGGACGAAGAAGGCAGGAATGGCATCCTACCGGGGTCCAATGACATCAGGGTCAGGCTGTGCTGTGCACCGCAGCTTTGCCCACCAGAGCCAAGCACGGACATGAAGCTAAGACAAAACCTCTGGACCATCTCAGGTTTGCCCAAAGCAAGCTCATTCTTTTCCTGGGACAAGCTCCCCTTGGAAACTAAAGGATGGACAGAGCCGGTGCCCTGCGGTGTAGAATCCTGAGTGCTTCTCCTGTGTACCATAGGCATCCTCAAGGTATATATTTTTTTAAGATTGTATTTACTTGTTTGAGAGAGAGCAAAATTGATCACAGAGGAAGAGGGATTGCAGAAGCAGAGGGAGAAGCAGATCTGTCGCTGAGCGGAGAGCCCGCTTTGCCAGGACCCCCGGATCATGACCCGAGCTGAAGGCAGACGCCCAACCAACTGAGCCACCCAGCTGTCCTGCCCCTACGTATTTTTTAATGTTGCAAGAAAATCAACACACACACACCTAAACCCCACTAAGAGTTTAGAATCTGACCAGTCTAAGACCTGACCTATGGCACACGAGCATTCACCCATCTGCTCACCTGTCATTCTCTCAGAGACAGCTGCTGAGCCCTGGCCATGGGCCAGACACTGGCCTGAGGATGCGCCTGGGGACACACAGCGTCTCTGCCCCCTACAGACCATCACTGAGCTCCAGTTTCGGGGCTCTTCTTGCTAAGCCCTCACTTTCTGGCTCCTGAGGCTCAGTCAGCAGGTGACATGCTGTGACTACAGGGTGCCGCAGGGGAGGGGACAGGTGTGGGAGTGGTGGGAGAGGCAGCAGCTGTCAGGCAGTTAGCCAAAGCGCTCTGCGCTGCCTTGCTGGTTCCTGGGGCCTCCGCTGTTCATCTGGGCTTTGCTTGGAACCTGGCTCTTGGTTCTTAGTCTCCCAGCTCATTACTTTTTTTGTCATGGCTTTGGTGACCCCCAGACCTGAGCCTTGGATAAACAGGACACCCACTGGCCACTTCCTTCTCCTCACTCTGACATGTCCCTGGATTTGATGGACCAACTCTGGGTTGAGGCAGGCGTGGCGAAAATTCCAGGTACAATCCGCAGGACAATGTATGTCTCGTTGTGAAGGGAAGGACCTGTTCAGTCAGGTTACTTCTTTCACAGGGGTGGTGAGGAGACTTCTAGTCTGGTGGCCTCCCCACCCCGGGAGGGAAGTCTTTCCTCACGGAACACTCACCTGCGCAGAAGCACTCCTCAGTCCCACCAGGGCAGCTGGAGTAGCCATCAAGGACCCAGCCAGCCTGAGGGAGGGGGCCGGGCTCCTGGTCTGTCTGAAGCCTGTGGGACAGAGAACGGATGGTCACTCATCGCAGAGGCTGTCCTGGCCTCGAAGCTTCTCCAAGGGACTAAGGGAACCCCCCTGGAGCTCGGTTCTTCTCCCCTGCTGGCGCTCCGCCTGCCTCTGGACTGGGCCTTCCCCGGTGAGCATGCGTACATTGCGCACTCAGCAGGAAGCAGGACTTGTGCAAAGTCGGGCCAGGGGTAGGGGCCACAGGGGAACTTGTGAGAGCACTGGGGCGCCTGATGCCAGTCACCCTTTGCTGTCCCACCCTTCCCAAGAACACAAATCGCCCACAGGACAAAGGAAACCCACAGTAACTCTAGGCCTTGGGTCCTGCACCCTGCCATGGTCCCTGCCCCCAGGCTGTGCCCAGAATATAGCCAAGTTCACACAGAGAGGGAAGAACTCCCTCTGAAGCCGAGTTCACTGACTCCTTATGAGAGCTTAGGGGGCACGCAGGCCTCCTTGGGCTTGCTCACAGTCCAGGCAGTGAGGGGTCAGGGAAGAAGGAGGGACAGGCTCAGCTGAGGTCACATTGACTCCCGGGAGGCTAAGTCCATGCTGGGCCAGTGTGGCAGCAGGAAGGAAGGGTGAGGTCTCCGGGCACCAGCTCCCAAATGCACGCAGACTTCTGAGCACAACCCCAACCGTACAATCGCTCCCAGGAACAAAGGCTGTGGGAGCTTTTATTATAGGCAATTACCCTGGGCTCTCAGAGCTGGCCCGCCCACCCGTCCGCCCGCTGTCTCCAGCTAAATGGACCCTTTGGCAGCTTGGCAGGAGGGGGAGGGGAGAGCTGTGCAGGCAGGAGGGAAAGTTGATGTCTGGTCCTGGGGCCGGGGGGGCTGGGCCGGCGGACCTGTGAGTCTCCAGTGCTACTGAGACTGTCTTCCTCTCCCCAGTTTTTCCCTTTTTTCAACCCAGATGGCTGGGACTCCTGGCTCAGCTCTGCTGTTAACTCGCTGTGTAATGTACAGCAAACCTCTTCTCTTCTGGGTCCCGCTTCCATCATGGGTAGAAGAGGTGACCTCCAAGGCCCAGATCAGTCTGGTAGTCCAGGGGCGCGTGAAGTGTTTGCTGCCCCTGCAGGTCTCTCCCTAAGCCACACGGGCAGTGTTGAACTCCTGTGTGTCTGCAGGCCCCCGAGCTGGGGGCTTGCGCTAGAGCAGGGTAGGGGGTGCTTAGACAAAGCAGGAGACCTCATCTTGCCCTGGTTGGTCTGATGGGGTCGCTCACCATTACTGCCAATTCGATACCAGCCTGATGTTCGAGTCTGGGGCGGGGGCAAAGAAAAACTGGAGCTGGTTGGTTTCTTGGAACAAATGAATATAGACCTGGGCATGTGAAGAGATCCAACATCCTAGTGAGAAAGCAATGGAACATTCTACTGGGGAGAGGGAGTTCTAGGTAATGTAAAGGTTTCACTCAGTAGCATCATATACGTAGAGTTAAGCACCGCCTGACCCAGCACAGACAGCAAGAAGTAGCATTAGAGATACAAAGAGCTTGGGGCACCTGGGTGGCTCAGTGGGTTAAAGCCTCTGCCTTCGGCTCAGGTCATGATCTCAGGGTCCTGGGATCGAGCCCCGCATCAGGCTCTCTGCTCAGCAGGGAGCCTGCTTCCCCCACTCTCTCTGCCTGCCTCTCTGCCTACTTGTGATCTCTGAGTGCCAAATAAATAAATAAAATCTTAAAAAAGAAATTTAAAAAAAAAAGTCAGAAGCTCTGCTTCTGTATAGAACTATATATACGAATCAACCATCCACACAGGCACAAAAATGGCTGCCTTACTTGATATTATTTAAAAAAAAAAAAAAGAAAGAAACACAAAGAGCTTGCTGTCATGCTTGTTGGTGCCATAATTATGCTGTCAGGGTGAGTGGGTGTGCACTGGCCCGGGGGCACCAAGGAAGGCAGCCTCCGTGTCTCTAACCTTAGTCGTTTCTACACTCTCATCTCTGTCTGCCTCCACCTCTCCAAACTAGGCCAGGGCCCCAGGCCTCCCCTCACTCTCCAGCCCGAATGGACAGTTTCATCTATGCCGGAAGTTGGTTAGAGGTTGAACCAGGTAGAAGAAAACCATAAGCCTACCCTCCTGACCCCACGGACTGTACCCTCCTCACTGAAGTCTGACCGATGGCCAGCCTGAGGTGGGAAGGAGAAAACTACTGGAAAAAGAGAACACCTGGTAAGTGGAAAAATGTAGCCCCAGAGCAGTGAAGCTGTAAGGGGCTCTTTTCCAGAAGAGCAGAGGAGAATGAGGTTGAAGATCGGAGGGAACCAGATGTATGAGAGCAGACGAGATGACCTAGATTGCGGACTGAGAGGCATTTATGCCTTTTCTGGGGTCCAGAGAGCAGGGGTGACCAGAGAGAGGCAGTGGCGGGTCAGAGACGAGGCAGGAGACAGGCTTCCTTGGGAAGGTCAGCACCCGGAGCCTGTGGACAAATATGGCTAAGGAGGGTAGGGCAGGGAAAGAGATGGCTGACAGATCTGGTCCCTGGAGAAGCAAGGGGGCAAGACCAGGCTGGAGACAGGAGGGAGGGGAGGAGGATAACCTCTGCTTCTATGAGCAGCTGGAACTTTGCAGAAGGCCAAGGTCTGGGCAGTGGGAGGGACAGGGGTGCAGGAGATTTCCATGGAAAGAGGATGTCTGTGCCTTCTAGGGAGCAGATGGCACCTCCTTGGCTATGCACCTTGCAAGGGTAGCCCAGCCTGGCCCTTGGCAGTGGGACCCTTGACAGCAGCTCCAGGCCCCGCAGGGTGTACTGGGCTCCCACCCACCGGCCAGCAGCACCTAGGGCTGTCCTCTCTCCAATCCGCCCTTGCCCGAACCATGATCCTCCCTGCAACCCTAACCCAGGGCCTGAAACAGGCAAAGTCTAGGAGGTGGATGGTGAAGAAAACCGCCCCTTGAGGTTGGTACAACACATTTCCATTTCTGTTTAAAATGAAAACATGCAATAAATGTTTGCGGAGTAAAGGAAATGTGGTTCTATTTAGGCTGCATTGAAATGTTCAAAGGAAGAAGTTCTGACCTCTCTGGAAAATGTCAGAGTCTAAATCTGCCAGGGGACGTGTAGGGTAGATAATGTAAAATCTTAAACAATTTAATGCCTAGATTCTTTTCCCGAAGATTGAATTCAAAATGAAGGACATTAGGTAGAAGGAAATCAGGTAGGAGAAGAAAGCCAAAAAATCACCAGGGAAACACTGTGCTGATGGGGAAAAGGCCATTCAAAAGAAGGTCAGCCCTGCATGTGTGCTTCCCTGAGTCCTTTCATCAGCTGGAGAACCTCAGCGGAGGTCACAAGGGACAGACAGACAGATGGGAGGGGCTCCTTAGGAAAAGGAACAAAAGGGCGGCTGTGTGGGCGGTCTGTCAGGCAGAAGAGACACTCCCAGAGCAGGGATCACCTAAGTGAGAACTTGCTTTGATCAGGCGACCGCTTGAATTCCTGCCGTGACGGGAAGCTCACTGCCTCAGTCATTTGTAAACCTCTCGGGTTGCTGGGAAGTTCCTCCTCCTGAGCTTCTAATCTATCTCGGGTGGACTTCTAACCTCGATGACGCCGACTCAGGGCTCTGGAGCCGTACCAAGTAAATCTAATTCATCTTACGACATGACAGCTCTTCAAATATTTGAGAACAGCCCTCAGACCCTCTCTAAGCCTCCCTTTTCCAAAGTAAACTGCTTCAGCTCCTTTAATCATTCTTCCAACGCCTTTTTTGGATCCCTCATCAACCTGTTTGTCTTTCTTGAAACGTGTTTTTGGGTACCAATGCCCTTTTAAAATGTGGTGTTCTTCACTGTGATACTCTGTAAGAGGCCTGACCACACAGCAAATAGAGTGAGACTCTTGGCTTCCTGGGCCTGGGCCCCGGATGTCTGTGGTGTAAGAGTGCCTGGAACTTTTCAGAGACCGAGTCACACTCTTGGCTTCTAGAAGTGAAAGCTCCTAGCAGTTCCCCACCCCCACCCCCCAGATGCTCTGCAGCCCCAGAGGAATGCCCCCACCCCGCGCCCCGCGCGCTGCCCCCGCCCCGCGCGCTGCCCCCGCCACCGGCCACGTCCTGGGAATGGTGTACAAGCTTCTCTAAACCCCAGATGTAAGTGGGTTTCTCCTCAGACCAGTGCAATGAAAAAGCACGTGGAAGGAAGTCAGGCTAGCCTGGGAGGTATTTAATTTGCATTTGAGCATTTCTAAATGGTGTGACACTTAGTAATTAGAATTTGGTTCATTTAATGTGGCCATTTGAGTAAAGTTACACTTATTTAAAAAAGGATATATATACTCGATGGACTGAGGTCCCCCTTCTCTTCAGGCTGGCTGCTGGGTCCCCGCTCCACACCTCCCTGCTTCCCCACCCCACCCGCCCCGCTCCCCCAGCTCACCTGTACTGGAAGGGGGCCACTGTGGCCGTGACTGGCTGACTGTGTTGGTGGGCTGAGGCGAAGCTGATGACCCCCGGGGTGGGGGAGGGGCGTTTGCTCTGCACAGGGCTGCACCCCGGGGAGGAAGCCCCGGACACTGCCCCAGCATCGGGCTCCAAAGACCTGGGGACCCCTGAACTTCTGTAGCTTGTATCTCTTTGATCCTTTCCTGGGTAGTTAGGAGGTCTTCGACCTTCAGGAGCCCCTGGTATTTGAGTTTCTCCGCGAGAGCTTGGTCGGGACGGGCTCCTGCCCCGGCTCTGGAGGACTGGAATCCCTTCTTGAGCCACCTTCTTCTTTCCCTGGGTGCCTTGTGTCTCCCCAACTCTTCTGGACCCAGCCCAGCTAGAGAGGGCTGCTTTGGGGGTTGCCCTGGGACTGCTCCATGGGGAGCTGGAAAGGCCTTCGCCACCCTCAGCTGACTCTCTCACTGTCCCAGAAGACTTCGGGGAGCCTCTCCCCCGGGAGGCCTTAGGAGAGGAGTTTCTGGAAAGGCCCCCTGCCTTGCCCAGTCTCGGCGAGGCTGCACGCTGGGGACTCAGGGCCAGGCCGGCCTGGCGTGGCCGCAGCTGGGGAGAGGCTCCCGGGGTATGAATCCTAGTCTGGGAAGCAGCTCGAGGCACAGGGATGGAGGAGGTATAGTGGGGGCGGCTGGCAGAGTTCACGTTGGCCATCCCATTCATGGTTAGCAAGCAGCCGTGAAGACTAGTGTCCTGCAGAGAGAGGAGAGAAAAGAAGATGGTTAGGCACCGTCCCAAGCTTCTGTCCCTGAGTGTGTAAAGATGATGCTGGGGTCAGGGGAGGAGGCACCGGCATCCGGGTCGGGCGTCGGGGCTCTTGGCTTCACATCCTGACTCAGCCAGGGCCTGCCTACCTGACTCTGGGCAAATCCCCATTACCCCTCTGCTCTGAAGTTCAAGTGCAAACCATATGTGAAGTGCTTTGTGAACTATGATCCTCTGTACCAAGAGAGTTAATTTAACTTTCCCTGCTTCTGCTCCCCTCCACTGATCGGGGACAGGCTCTCCTTCTCACAACCCCTCCCTCTCAGACCCTTCCTTGTAGCCTGAGTCTAGAACCCCCCCACCCACCCAACTCCCTTGTACCCTCAGCCTCTTCTCTGCATGTTCCTTCCACCTGCCACTTTATCTGATGAAAGTGTCCAGGATACCTGTCCAGTGGGATGTCATCTTCCAGATTCAACTGGGCTCAAAGGTGAGGTAGAACAATCTTAATCCTCACAAATCATAAACTTGTGAACCTCCCCCGACCCTAGGCTCCTGCCATCCGGCTCATACCATTCACTGGTCCTCATTGACACCATCTCCCCTGTCCCTCCCCATGTCCCCACCCCCTCAGTCACTGGAGATTTGGGTACTGGGCTCATAGTCTTCCTCACAGCCATTTCCTATGCACCCTCTGGCCCAGAACTCAATTCCTTCTCTCCCAGACCTTCGTCCATTAATTATCCCATCCCTCTCCTGTATCCTCAACCTCTCCTCCTCTACAGCTTCTCTTCCCCACCATGTTAATTAATGAATTAATTGCTCTATTAATCACTTCCACTTCCAAGGGAGTTTGAAGCCATTTACAAAGACACGATCCATCAATTCCAGATAGATGAAAGAGTTAAATGTAGGAAATGTAGAAAATGAAACCATAAAAGAATCTGCAGAACATATGCATAAATGTTTCCATAATTTTCTTGTGGGAAAGGCCTTTGGAAGCCCCACGTCAGAGGCAGAAATTATAAAGGAAAACACTGATAGACTTCAGTGCATAAAAATGAAAATCTCTGTATGGACACAAAAGCCCTTTTTGAAAGATTCCAGCCATCAATAAACTATGAAAATACTTGCAACCTATACGGGGGCCAAGGGAATTCTACCAAATCAATAAGAAAAAGCAAATACTCCATAGAACAAAGAGCAAAAGATTTGACAAAGGAATTCACAAAATAATACATCCAATTGGCCAAAACCTAACAAAAACAAAAGGTCTCCTTAAAATGGAAGAGATATAGATAAAATGTTATCATGTTATCATGAGGGTGGAGACAGAGGACTTGTGAGCAGAGAAAAGACCAGCATGGTATGGCTGGTCCACTGAGACCCCTGGGGTGCCCCCTTTCATACTGCAGACAAAGCTGTCAGCAACTGCGCAGGATTGGCTATGTCTCTTCTCGACCCTTCCCTGACCTTTGACTCTGCGGTCCAGGACCAGTTACAGGTTAAACTGTGAAAAATCCATGTAGACCTCTAAACATTGATGGATTAAGAGTCAGGGCTCAGAGGACTGCTCTGCTAACGAATGAAATAATTTCCTCTAGGAAGAGAAATACTATCACCCCCTCCTCCTTTCCTCTAATTTGTACGTTAGTGACTTGATGTCATTATTGGATGAACTAAAGTAGCCCCCACAGCCTCCAGAAGAGAAGGCAAAGCCATGTGTGTTCACGTACCCACAACCAGCCTGCTTCCCTTCCTCCCTGGCTGCCCATCACCTGGGCCTACAGGACCATGTTCAAGGCTTGCCTGACTCCTGCTTCCTTCCCATCTATATTGTGCCCGATGACCAGGCTGTAGACTGAAAGGACACTCTAAGTCACCCTCTGCCTGCCCACAGTCTCCCGTGCAGGGCACCCTGCCCTGTCCCCAGCCCCAACATGCCAAGGGCAGCCCCACAGGAGGGCCTGAGAAGCATTTTCGCAAAGGATCTCAGAGGCTGTCAACAGGTACTAACAGCAGTCTGCAAAATAAGTACAGGATAAAATCTAGCAACCGCAGTCAGGTGGAGAACCAGGGGGTCTTTATGATAAGGAGGAACACCATGCTTTCGAATTCTTCCCCACTAGAGGTAAGAGGAGATTTACTTTGTCATCCTTCTCCCATCCAGCCACTCCCCTAGTTATCAGCGACAAGCATCAGTGACCGTACCAAACAGGACCAGAAGGATAAGAATGGACCTGATCAAAGGTGTGTGTTGTCCCTAAGCTGCTGACCGTGGCCTCTAGCACAGAGCTAAGCCAAGCACTGGCCAACTGAACTAACCAGCTGACCACCCATGAGAAGGTCCTAGGACCACAGACCCACTACAGCCCACACCCCTGAGACTTCAGCATTCCCACAGTCAATCCCTCCACTGGCACAGTACCACACAGGCCAGTTCTGCCTCTCCCCTTACGCCTAGTCCCCATCAAACCCTAGTGTGGGGACCATGGCCATGCAGGCACCCCAACCCACCCCCTCCGGGAGCTACGCCTGTGACAGAACCCAGAACCGTCTCTTGGTGCTGCCTGCGCCTTTCATGTGAACTACTCCCCTACCCACGCTGTAGTGCCCGGGTTTCTCCCCAAGAGCCCAACTCACCTATGTTGTCCTCAAAGCATCCCCAGCTGCCCTTGGCACAGGCTCCCCTAGGCCCTACATCTAGGACTGGCCAGATTTCCACTATGAGAGCCTTAAAGCTGAGGAAGCTGCTTTGACTTCACTTGTTGATGGAGGAGATGCTGTTGCTGCTTTCCCTGGATCCTCATTTTTTCAAAAGCTCATGGGAAGAGTATTTAAAAACCTTCCTGTGGGGGTGCCTGAGTGGCTCAGTGGGTTGGAGCCTTGCCTTTGGCTCGGGTAGTGGTCCCGGGGTCCTGGGAGCGAGCCTCACATCGGGCTCTCTGTTCAGCGGGGAGCCTGCTTCCTCCTCTCTCTCTGCCTGCCTCTCTGCCTACTTGTGATCTCTGTCTGTCAAATGAATGAATAAGGTATTTAAAAAAACAAAACAGGGGCGCCTGGGTGGCTCAGTGGGTTGGGCCTCTGCCTTCAGCTCAGGTCATGATCTCAGGGTTCTGGGATCGAGTCCCGCATCGGGCTCTCTGCTCACAGGGAGCCTGCTTCCCCCTCTCTCTCTGCCTGCCTCTCTGCCTACTTGTGATCTCTCTCTGTCAAATAAATAAATAAAATCTTAAAAAACAAACACACAAAAAAACCTTCCTGTGGCAGGTTATAGGAGCTCCCCCACTCCTTCACTGTAGCTGGGGCCCTGCTCTCTCCTCCTCCTCTGAGGACAGCCCACACCTAGACACAGGAGGTGAGGACCACCATCCCAGGTGGGAGTCTGGCTGAATCAGACCACCTCTGCGGTGATGGAGGAGGGATCCCCAAACAGTGTTCTTTGAGCCTGGCAGGAAAGGGGCTCAAAGGAGCCTTCCTGGTTTGCCTTTACAGTGGGAACTCACAGGTGCCCAGGATGTTTAGAGAGATCTCAAGAGGACACCCAGCACTTCTCTCTTCCCCCAGACTGCATCAGTATCTCGCTTTCACTGAGCGATGGTTTCTGATCCTTACAACCTTCCAAAGTAGCTTTTATTATCCCTATTTGCCAGGTCAGGAAAACAAGGCTGGGAAGGTCAAGTGAGCTGCCAAAGAAGACACACAGCTAGAAAGCAGTGAAGATGTGATCCAAAAGCAGATGAGCGGGACCCTGAGGCCCAGGGATGGATTCCCCAGACCACAGCCATCAAATGCACGTCTGGCCGCAGGATGCGCTCCTCAGCCTCCATGTCAACAGTCCTTACTGTGACTGACAGCTCTGGGCCTTCCAGAGATTGTGGAAGAGTGAGGAAGGGGGTGTAAATCTGGTTCACAGGGTGGAGACCGGAAAAGAAAATCAGTCATGGGCAGCTCTGGAGGAGGTCTCCTCCTTCTCCCTTTTTCTCCCTTTTTCCCCAAAATTCCTCAGCTCTAGCCAGCTTTCCCTGTACCCTTCATATCCTGTTTGCGTTTGGCGGTACTGGGAGCCAAGATGGTCCTAGGGTATTGCCCCATAAGAGGCTGAAGGCAATGAATGGGAGTGGGGAGGGAGATAATGGGCCAAATCCAGTCTGGCCACATGCTTAATATGCCTAGTTGGTAGCAGGTGGCACATCTTGGATAGGTAGGGATTGAGGAGGAAGACTATGGAGTTCTAAGTGTCTAGCAGATGGGAGGCATGCGGGAAAGGGCAGAGAGAGTGCTCATGGGGGGCGGGGTGTCAGCTGAGACACATGGACAAAGGTGCTTCCAAAGCTCGAGGGTGAGGCCTCTGTCTGGATGATGTCTCCTGGGCCCCAACCATATACCTACTGGCTATGGCATCCAAGCTGCATTTTTAATGGACCAAATGATTTGGGAGACTCCCATGTTTGCTCTGGGGCTCAGTTTCTCCCATGAAATAAGGAGAACGCCTTTCTGCCTCCTTGCTCCCCATCTCTTCATGTCCTGAGCAGGCTGAATAAGGTGGTATCTAGAAAATGTTCAACCTCTTGGGATATTAAGAAGTATTAAAGTCACTTTCATGGTATATAACAAGGTTCACTGTAATGGTCTCCATTTCCTGGTTCTCACTGTCAGACAAAAATGTCCCAGAGAAGCAGGACAATCTATGTGTCTCTTGGACAGGGCCTGTTCAAGCCAAGGAGCTTGGCTAGCAGTACTGATCATCTTTTGTAATACCTTCACAATATACTGGGGAAGCTCATGGGCAGAAGGCTAGGAGCTGGGAGTGTTAGCAAGGAGCCTATTTCTTTCTTAGGTGGACATATATGTACAAACGTGTGTGCGCGCACTTGTGGTTTTGGGGAGCCTACCAGATCCCCTACTCCTAAACATGCTCTCTCTTCCTCCTTCTAAGTGCTCTGATTGGAAATTACACTTAACCTCAGTGGGCAGATTCAAGAAGAGGGTCGCAAGTGTCCCTTAGTTCACTCATTCCAGGGATCCCTGTCCTTAGTAAATTACATTAGAGAGTCAGTACTTCCCATTACCAAAGCTCACTGCACTTTTGAAAGGATTCACAACAGGATCCCTTTGTTCATCAATACACACCTTGGCTGAGTACCTCCCATATGCCAGGTGCTTCGCCAGATGCTGTGGCAATTGCAGTGGCTGAGACCCAGGCTCTGCTCTCAAGGAGCCAACTACCTGGTAGGGGGAAATGTGCACAGTCACCACAGGCACATATGCTGTGTGTCAAGAGAGGCAAAACAAAGTGCTATGGGGATCCGGCGTGTGTGTTAGTCTGATGATGAGGCAGAATCTAGGAAGGCTTCAAGGAAGAGGGAGCAGTGGGGCTGGGGACTGGTGGTCTGAGGTCCAAGCAGCAGTAGATTTGATAACTGAACCTCCCATGCCCACGGTCTGTCTATCAGCGCTCCAACATGTACTCTGCTCTTCGAAGAAATTCTGTGGAGTGTTAGCAGTAAGAGAATGCTCTGGAGCCCTGGTGCCTAGGTCCAAAGCTTGGCTCTGCCATTTGCTGATGATGTAATCTTGGGCAAACTGCACAAACTCTGAGTTTTCCTCATCTGTAAAATGAGGCCGACACCAGGACCTACCTCTTCATTGCTTTGAAGACTAAGTTAGTGAATAAATGTACTGCTTAGAACAGTACCTGGGACATAGTAAGGATTCAACAAGTATTGTTATTATGGTTGGTTCAGTGGATTAAAGCCTCTGCCTTCAGCTCAGGTCCATGACCCCAGGGTCCTGGGATGGAGCCCCGCATCGGGCTCTCTGCTCAGCAGCAAGCCTGCTTCCCCCCTCTCTGCCTGCCTCTTTGCCTACTTGTGATCTCTGTCTGTCAAATAAATTAAAAAAAAAAAAAGTATTGTTATTATGATCCCAAGGACAAAAAACCTTTTTTTCAAGGTTCCTCAGATGCCCAGGGATGGAGGCTGAACTGCCTGGTGTTTCTGGAGCCTCCAGCAAAGCAAGGGAGGGAGGATCAGAGTACCTGCCAGGCTCCAATCAGAAACCTATAGTAGCATCAACAGGAAAAACACTGCCTGTGCTGGCTGTGGTAACACCCAAATGCCCACCAGTGGAGAGGACAGGAAACTAGATGGTTGGAAATTTTGTAGTGGAAAGAGCAAGGCCTTTTGAATCAGGAAGACCTGGGTTCAAATCCTAGATCTGCTACTTCTTGCTATATGGCTTTAGAGCAGCTATTTTAACTTTTCTGAGCCCAAAGTCCTCATCCACAAAAAGTAGTCTTAGAGTTTTGTAACGATTCAGTGAGAGAATAAAGATGAGATACAACAGCATGGAACCTGGCACATAGCAGACGCTCAAGAAATGGCCAAAATTATGTTAAGGAGAAGAGCTGCCCTTCTTCTCAGAACAGAGGAGACAGACCGAGACACAGACTGGAATAGTCTGATGGATGGCAGGTGAGTCGAGAGGCCAGTGGCTTCCAGGGGGAAGGGGCACAGTCTCAGTCCCTGAACAACATAGCGTGCGGCCCTACCCAACACGTACCTCCCCCTTGTTCCACTCCACCTTTGCCAGTTTATAGCTGGCTGTCAATTCTCTCTCGTCCTCACCCTGGGGCTGTTTTATTTTTAAATCCAACACTTTTCAGTTGCATTTACCAAGTGCGTGCCAGGCACTGTTCTGAGTTCTTTCCCTATATTAACTTGCAATCACCCTACGATTTGGTGGTATTACATTATCATTCCCCCATCACAGGCAAGGACACCAAGGCACAGAGAGGCTAAGGAATTTGCTTGTGATCACACAGCTAGTAAATGGGAGAGACAACATTAGAGGCACAGTGGAGCCACCTGGGCCTGTTACTATCCTCTGTTGCTCAGCCTGCAGCCTCAATCCAGGCCTCTCCACTCCCAATCCCACGGACTCCCTACCACCCCCAACCTCCCTTTTTCAGCCTTGAATCATTCTGGCTTCAGGCCCCATCAGGACAAACAGAGGCGACTGGCTCCTCAATGCTCTGCAAACCCCAGAGCCAGTAAGTATTTTTGGCCTATAAATATTACTATAGCCCAGAATGTGATGAGAGGTTAAGCGCCAGCTCCCTCAGATCTGCGGGGGGCCAGAGGCGGGATGAAGGGAGGGAGGGCGGGCTCTGTATTCAGAGGTCCCTCCCAGGTTTGGAGGACTAGCCAAGCTGCGGGTTCCCAGCCAGGACTCTCCGCCGCCCTTTCTGCCCTTGAGGCTCCCGCAGCAGCGGCGGGTGGGCGGGGCCCGCGGGGCGGCGGCCATGGTGCTGATAGGACAGCTCCTCCAGCAGTGGCCCCGTTAAAGGAGCCGCGT
Organism: Lutra lutra; assembly: GCF_902655055.1. Classification (NCBI taxonomy): domain Eukaryota; kingdom Metazoa; phylum Chordata; class Mammalia; order Carnivora; family Mustelidae; genus Lutra; species Lutra lutra. Next base: position 41,103,996 of record NC_062292.1, on the reverse strand, counting down.
GTGCGCTTTGAGAATGTAGTTAGAATGTCCATTTCAGAAAGTCAGAGTATTTTAACTACAGCATCGAGAGGCTGGATATGGAAGGAAAGGGAAGAGGCAGAAGGGAAGGGAAAAGAAGGGAAGGGAAGGGAAGGGAAGGGAAGGGAAGGGAAGGGAAGGGAGGAGGAAAGGAGGGAAGAAATGTTAAAAAAAAAATGTCTGGGAGATGGGACTCTGGGTGCTGGTCAGATGATTTCATCACAGGCTGAGTAAATTTAGTCAAATTATTTCTCTTCCCTAGTGTGTTATTTCAAGACTGCAAAATAGAAAGGAGAAAGTTGTCTTCTCAAGAAGAAGGAAAGAAAAATACTGGAATAATTCACGGTAAAGGTTCGATGTGTCTCTGGACTCAAGCACTGAGGTACAGACCCTGCACAGTAGAGGGTGGTGGTTAAGAACACAGGACCTGGAGCCAGAACGACCCCCTTCCTACAGTGTCCCTCTGCATCTTCCCAACACCCCTCTTTTCCCCACCCCCAGGCACATCTAGATCCTTCCTAGCTTCTGGTCCTAAGCAAGTTATTTTAGCCTCCTTGGTCTGCTTCCTCATCTGTAAAACAGGAATAATAGTAATAATAACAGTATCTATTTTATAATGTTTTTATAAAAATTCAGTGAGGTATAGGAAAATCACTTAAGACAGTGCCTGGCTCATACAAACCCATACAAATCATTGAATAAAAGCTAGTTATTATTGACTCAAATAGACCATCAGCACAGCATGTATCTCCCTTCTCTCTGTTCTACTCAAATTTCCTACTGCTACCTTTTGTCACCCACTCCTGTCACAACAACATAAATGTTATCACTGTATGTTTCCCTCTAACCTAAATTTCTATTTCCTTAGTTGAGTATGAATAGGACAGTCAGTTTACATGGGATTAGGGTAGGGAGGATAAACAAAGTTGGAGAAGTTTCCAAAATAAACCATGGCTGGGGTTAGTGAGAGAGGTGGGGAGACATCTTTCACGGAGCCCCTTCTGAAGTCGATGTGGTCCTGAGAGCACGAGCGGGACCCAGGGGCAACCTCCTCAGAGGCAGAAGGTAGACAGAATGACTTTCAGAGATCCAGACACCACAGACCAAACTCCTGGACTCATGTAGGTCTCTTTGCAAGCTCTAATTGTGACATTGTCGTCTGCCCCTGAAAACCGGACCAGTTCCTGCCAGGGCCATACCCCAGAGAGGGGCTTGCTTCTGGTTGGAGGCGCAGGCCCATCTCTGGAGGCTGATCACCTCAGCGAACAGAGAGCTGTGTCCCCTGATGCTCCAGCGAAGAGGTGACTTGTGTTGCCTCACCTCTCAGCCAAGTACCATAGAGTGACACACTCACACTGACACACACACTTATGTTGTCTCACCTCTCAGCCAAGTACCATGTAGATAGTGACCCGCACACTCACATGTCTACACAATGAGACACATGCACACACACCCCTATCGTAGCTTCAGTCTGTCTGCTTGCTCTCCCTGTCCCTTCCCTTTGGCCCATCTCTCTCATCCAGCCCAGAGATGAGGGGTTGCTCTGTCTCCCCATCTTTTTCCATCTCAAGGGCTCTGGGCTCTCCAGCAGTATGCTCACACACTTTCCCTGGAAAAATGGCCCCCAATACACTCACTATGTGTATACAATTTTCATTTAACATTTGTGGACTATAGACTTGCTACAACTCACACGTGGAGGTCAGGATGGGGGGATATGGGCAGTTGATAACATCCCTATGCCTAGAGGAAGTAACTTGCCCCAAGTCACTCCTGAGTAATGGTAGTGCCTGGGGTGACTCCTGGTCACAGAGTCTTCCCTCCCCATAAGACCCCAAGGCTGGGCATCATGGGGAGGTCCCCAGGGCTGAAGACAGGACTGCAATGGCCCTTTACGAAATGTTTCTCCTCCTTACCCAGCCTCTTATCTCTGCTAGTCTCTCAGGACAGAGATAAAGGAAGGTCTGAGATGTGGGTACATGGTGGTGGGGCCAAAGTAGAAGAGATCTGAAGGATCCCCCTTCCCCAAGCCCTTAGCCTATAGACCCCCGGCTTTGGGCTCCAGTAAACCAGCTGAAGGCCGTGCAGCTAGGCTCGGTCCTTGGCAGAGAAGGTGATCACCCCCATCAGGACTGAGAGAGGGACAGGATGGGTGGCCAGCCGTGTTGTCTTCAGGACAAGCATGGACAGAGTGGGCAGAGCATTGGCAGGAGGCAAGGAATCGGGTCGACTGGCCAGGACTTGGCAGGCACAGGATGGGGGTTCAGTGCTCCAGCGCCCGCCTGGCTGGCTCCTGGCTCAGAATGGGGATTACGATTGTCCAAAGGAGTGGAACTCATTACTCTCTTCCCCATCTTCACCCCTGGAGCCCAGAGCTCTGCCAACACCCTCAGGAATTCCTTTAACCTTAAAATGGTAGAATGGTCTTTTTTCTGGCCAGATGGCAACATGTTCTTACAGAGGAAGATGGGACTGGCCAAGTGAATCTCAGGTAATATCAAATAGCTCAGTTTCATGGCATTTAGAGTAAATGATCACGGTGGTGCCAACGCCCTACCCTTCAGGCCCAGTCCAGCTGTGCTCGATCCCCTCTCCCAGGACATGGCTTCTAATAAACACTGTACTGCCCAGACCTGACATTCTCAGAGCCAAGTCCATCACACTCCCAAAGAGTGTTCCTTAGCCTCACGACTACTCTGGCTAAGCCCAGACCGACAGGCAGGACAGACGCGGCAGTCAGATAACCTGTGTAGGAGAGATGGTCGCTGTCCCTCCAACACTCCTCTCAGAACCTCCTGTCCCCTTCTCTCCACACTGGAAGTTCTTCCAAATGTCTAACTTCCCAGCCCTCCTGCTAAGACTCCTGGTCTTCCTGGTCCTCCAGTCTGGGGGGTGTTTCTTACAGCCTCTGGCCTTGAGAGAAAAGTGAATTTCGAGCTCCAGGGAGGGGCCCCAGAGTCGCGCAGTTGAAGACCTGCACTGTATCAGCGTATCGGTATTTGTCACTAATTTGATCCATATAGACGGCTCCACTGTCAGGCTCCTTGGTTCCTTTTCAATTAGCCAAGAGAAATGATTTAATGCTAATGAAAACCAATGGTTTAAAGCTGTCCCACAAATCACAGGGGGCTGGAGGCTTGGGTTATAAATACCTCCCAGGAAGTTGAGCTGGCATGGGGAGTACGTGCTGCCGTGAGCAGCTTTCCTCTGCTCCAGAACACCTCCTGCTGCTCACCCCTACCCCCATCCCCAGCTCCAAAAGCCCCTCTGGGTGCTCCCAGAATGTGCTGTGCTTTCCTGGAAGGCAGATGAGAACCTGGGAGTTCTCAATCACAAGAGGACCATTGCCTAGGTCCCTGGGGAGCTGCCCCAGACATCGCATTCCCCGCCCACCAACCCCTGTGTGTGTGTGTGTGTGTGTGTGTGTGTGTGTGTGTGTGTGTCTAGTTACTTCCTCTAGGCCATTGTTACAGAGCTCCGGCTTCCCAAGCAATAGCTTCCATTCCAGATGGACCCTCGAGCTAATGAATGAGGGAGGAGCAGGAGTAAGTGGAGCCTTGGGGGTGGGGGTACTCATCTCCAACAGAGAAACTGGAACCTTCGTAGACCCCCAGGCAGGGAGCCAGATGACTGCCTCTCCCACCAGACCTGTCAGCTCCATCTTTCTCACACTCACTTTATTGTTATTTTTTCGCCCAACTCAAAGCCTGCAATGTTCTTCCGTGGATGGTTTGTCCAGCCAGGCAGATGGAGGGCATATCACTCAACAAGCCTCACATACTTTCCAAGCCACAAAGTCCAGGGCCACGGGGCCGGGGCAGGGGAGGGAGGTTCCTTGGTGCTGGGGTAGGAGAGATCTGGGGGATTCTGGACCCCTCTTAAAGCCGTCCAGCCCAGAGGCCCTGCCACTTTGCCACATGGAGGCTATACCCTGGCTGGGACACCACATCCGGGCATTTGGAGAGGGCTGGACTCTCGATCTGACTGCAAACCCGTCAGTCAGACTGGGCTGAGAGGTGCAGACCAGACCTCCCGCCAAAGTGAGGTCAGCCTTAGGCTAGCTATGCTGGCAATGAGCTCTACTTTCCTCAAAGACCTCAGAATGTGGGAAGGGTGGGAGTGGGGGTAAGAGGCATGAGTGGGGAGTTGGAGGCAGACCCAAAAGTCAAGAGTAGCCCTGGAGTCAGACCACTGGACTGGATTCGAGTGCTAAGTAGCTCCCTGAATTCTTCAGACTCTAGGCCTTAACTTTACCATCTGAGAAGTGGGGCAAGCAATTCTAGCATGAAAGAGAACCCAAATTATTCCTCATTCATGAGCAGTGGAGAGGGAGAATGGGGTACCTTTGTGTCTTGAGCAGAACCGAGCATTCCTGTCCTGCTGGCCCCACCGGCTTCCCTCAGAGCCAAGCTAAAACCATGCTTGGGCTCCCATTCCTGCCAGTACAATGCTGCCAAGCCAGGACATAGCCCCCACCCCCCTTTCAGCAGCAGCACATTCGTACAGGACTCATGCACAGAGGAACGGCTAGGCCTGACCGCAGCCCAAAGCAGGGGGCCAGCCTGCAAGAGAAAAGCATCCCCTTCCTCTATAACCCCAATCATGGGGAAGTGTCTAGTGGGCTGTGAGGCTCCCACAGTGTAGCTCCCCAAGGCCCAGAATCCTGCCAGACAACAGGAGGCTAACAGGTGAGCTTATGGGGTTCCACACCCCTGAAGCTGGGAGCCTGTCTTCTGCCTCTGCTCATGCTGAGCAGACCTAGGAGCGCACCTGTCTCACCATGCCCACACCTGGGGCCTCACTCAGCTGTCATGTACCTCCCAGCACAGGGTCTCAGAGTGGGGCCACCTCCACCTGGAAAGGCGGGTCAGGTGTGACCAAGGCTGCCCAGCAAACAGAGCTGAGGCCTCAGGGCCACCTGAAGTGGGACCATTAGCATTTACACATTTAGACCAGAAACCCCACAAGCCAGCCAGATCAGCACCGCTTACCCACCCTGCCCTGAATGACCGCAGGAACCTTCTGTAACTTTTTGGGGTGGTGTTCCCAACGTGCATCTGCTATTTTATACGCTGGGTAGCTTCGGGAACGTTACTTATACTCCACAAGCTTTGATTGTTTCATTTAAAAGATACGAGTATCCATCTCACTGAGTTGCTATAAAAACAAGATGGGAGAATGGTGTGTCTTCGTCCATTTGTGCTGCTTTAACAGAGGAGCACAGACTGGGGGGCTCCTAAGCAACAGAACTTATTCACGGTTCTGGAGGCTGAGATCATGGTGCGGGCAGACTGGGTATCTGGTGAGAACCTGCTCCCGGGGCCTAGATGGCTGCCTTTGGCTGTGTCCTCGAACGGCTTAAGGGCAAGGGAGCTCTCTAGGGTCTCCTTCGTAAGGACACTGATCCCATTCGGGAGAGCCCTGCCCTGATAGCAAAATCACTTAGCAAAGACCGCACTTCCTAATACAACTACTTGGAAATTAAGATCTCAACTTAGTCGCTGGGGGCGGGGGGACGGGGACACAAACAATCTAAAGCGGAGTGAAAAATGCTTCACACAGCAGCATGTGGAAGGAGCTTAATAAAGGTTAGTTCATACAAAAATAACAAAGCAATCATCAGAAAAAACCTTGGAGGGGTGCCTGGGTGGCTCAGTGGGTTAAAGCCTCTGCCTTCGGCTCAGGTCATGATCCCAGAGTCCTGGGATCGAGCCCCGAATCGGGCTCTCTGCTCAGCAGGGAGCCTGCTTCCTCCTCTCTCTCTCTGCCTGCCTCTCTGCCTACTTGTGATCTCTGTCAGTCAAATAAGATAAATAAAATCTTTAAAAAAAAAAAAAGAAAGAAAGAAAGAAAAAAGAAAAAACCTTGGAGGGGCGCCTGGGTGGCTCAGTAGGTTAAGTTTGGCTCAAGTCATGATCTCAGGGTCTGGAGATCTCTGCTCAGCAGGGAGCCTGCTTCCCCTGCCCCGCCCCCCCCCGCCCCCGCCTCTCTGCCTACTTGTGATCTCTCTGTCAAATAAATAAATAAAAATCTCTAAAAAAATTAAAAGAAGAAAAAACTTGGAAAATTTAGAAAAATACAAAGAAGAGAAAGCCTATCGTCTACAAACCTACTAGCCTATAGTAACCTTTTTGCGTGTTTTGGTTTCTTCCAGGCATTTTACTACTCACACTCACATATATTATACATCTATAATACAGTACACATATATAGCATACATATACACATATATATTACTATAAAATTATAATTGCACTAAGCATACATGTCATGTCTCTTCACTTACTAGAAATTAAGCATTTTTACTTTTCATCTAAAAATCTTGAAATTGTTTTTTTTTTAAGATTTTATTTATTTGATAGACAGAGATCACAAGGAGGGAGGCAGACAGAGAGACGGGGGGCAGCAGGCTCCCCAACAAGCAGAGAGCCTGATGCGGGGCTCGATCCCAGGACCCTGGGATCATGACCTAAGCTGAAGGCAGAGGCTTTAACCCACTGAGCCACCCAGGCACCCCTTGAAATTGTTTTTAAAAAACATCCTTATTAAGAGATCCTAAACCATCCCTCAAGTGCAGTATACAGAAATGACTTAAGCATTCATTCCATCATTACTGGCCACTCCAGGTGTTTCCAACTTTGCACTGGTAGGTACAATGCTGTGATAAGCACACAAACAAGCTTTGCTCAAGTCTCAGCTTATTCCTTGGGCTTCTTTCTTAGAAGGGGAATTACTGGGTGCAGGCGAGCTGCTTACGGAGCCTCCCGGTCATGAACTGCAGAGAAAGATTGAATCAACGTGTTCTTCCTCCCGTGGTGCTGATTGTCTGACTCACTGCGTCCTTCCTCCGCAGCCATGAGGACCGTACATCAGAGCAGCGTAGCTCAGCAACGGGGCCGCAGCCTCTGCTGGGGGCCTGGCCCTCCATGTGGCCACACACGCCAAGAGCTTTCGCAATGTTCTTGAACAGTCAGGCCAGGCAGGGGAGCAAAGCTGGAGGCAACAATGTGTGCAGTGGCGCCGCCACCAGCAGATCCTGCTCTCCCTGCCCTCTGGACACAGAGAAGAACAAAGGAACTGCTCTCCTTGGGGGATGTAAGTGAGAGGCTAGGAGAGCACTGTCCATGAAGACGACGAAATACTGGTTCTTCTGCTTTGGGGGTCTGGAGGGGCAAAGGATGCTCAGGACGACAGGAGGAGCCTTGGCCTTATTAGCACAGAGGCTTGATATACACGACAGTACCATGGGGGAAAGTGCCAGCAAGATGAGGTGTTTGGGTGGGACTGTGGAGTCCCCACAAGGGCCAGCCACCGGGTTATAGGCGTCTTCCACACACCATCCACATTGAACAATAAGTAAGTCCAAGAAGGCCCTGCTTTGCCTGCATGAGGGTCCCTAGCTGGGCCCTGTCCACCTGCCCAGGTAGATAGGTCCTAGATGTTCTGACTGGCTTAGGCTTCCTCCCTCTATTTTCTTTTCTTTCTTTTTTTTTTTTTTATATTTTATTTATTTATTTAACAGAGAGAGAGAGAGAGAGATCACAACTGGGCAGAGAGAAAGGCAGAGAGACAGGGGGAAACAGGCTCCCCCCTGAGCAGAGAGCCTGATGCGGGGCTTGATCCCAGGACCCTGAGATCATGACTTGAGCTGAAGGCAGAGGCTTAACCCACTGAGCCACCTAGGCGCCCCTTTCTCCCTCTTTCTTCGCAGTCCTTCCTTTTTCTGAGTCCACCACGGGACCGCCATCCTAGGTGCGCCGTAACCGTCAGGGAATGTCTGTCAGGCCGGTAGCACCGTGGCTGAAGAGCCAGGGTCCCCTCTGAGAACACCAGTCTGGGCACCTGGAAATCCAGGGCTGTCCTCACTTCCTTTCCCACCTCCTCTTTCCCTCCTTTTCCCTGCAGGCTTCCTCCAGACCTCTGGAACAGGAAGACAAAGGGGCGGGGGGGGGGGGGGAGGGACGACGTTGGAAGACCAACGAGACCAACCACTGCCTGAAGCTGGGCAGACCACGAAAATCTCACAGGGTTCACACATACCCACAGTCCCTGGGCGGGAGCTTGCGTGGTTCAAGGTCTTGTTGATGACAGCCCCCACCCTCCAGCTCCTCTCCCTGGCTTTCACCTTCCCCAGACGCTGCTTGCTTCAAGCATGGCCCTGTTCAGAGATACCCCTACGTATCCCCTACTGAAAAACACTCCCCATTACCTCACTCCAGCAACGACTGAAAAACCCTTCCCTCATCCTTCCTGAACTGACCCACAGAAAGGTGATCCCGTGGCCCAGCCTCGCTCTATCTAAACACAAAACACCTGTGGCTCTCATCCTTGGCCCTCGCAGAAATGTCCCTAGGCGAGACTCTCTCTGCATGCAGACTGTCACTCTCGTGACTTCTTCTCTCAGGAGGTTTCTGTTGAAGCTATTTGTGATGTTCTCCGGGGGCCCTGAGAGCAAGCAAGTTGTGGCTGGTAAAATTCCACGGATGGGGGGCGCTTGGGCGGCTCAGTTGTGAAGCGTCTGCCATGGGCTCAGGTCATGATCCCAGGGTCCTGGGATAGAGCTATCGGGCTCTCTGCTCAGCGGGAAGCCTCCTTCTTCCACTTCCACTCCCCCTGCTTGTGTTCCCTGTGTGTGTGTGTGTGTGTGTGTGTGTGTGTGTGTGTAATAAATAAAATCTTTAAAACAAAACAAAACTGCACGAATGTCCTGAAATACAAGGTCTCACCACCTCCTCCTACCACCACCTAACTTTTCTCTCTCTCTCTCTCTCTCTCTCTCTCTTTTGGCAGTACTCGTTGTCATGGAGATGCTAACACAATGGGGCAGGTAGGAAGCCTGTTGCTTGGCAACGAGATGCTGGAGGTACAGGATTGGTTGCTGAGGTCTAAGGGAGCAGAAAGGATGATAAGGGGAAGGTGGGAAAGTAGAGAAACACCCTGGGGGGACACAAAGGCATGGAGAGAAGCAGAAGACAGGACCAGGGTGAAGAGGAAAAAATAGAAACTGGAGAAGAGAGAACGCGCAACCTCCCTAGGGCTGGGTCACCACTGTGTATTTGCTCGGGTGCCCTGGGTAAAAACAACAAAACACAACAAACATTCATATATTTTCACAGCTTCATTTACATTGTAGCATGATGAGTGGAAATTAAGACAAAAAGAAGTTCCTAAAGATCAGAGTGGGAAAATTCTACGGGGAGACTCTACCACACAGTGGAACAATGCCAGGTTTTAGATAAAACATTTGGGTTTGAATCTCCACTCTACCTATCCCTTAAAGTGAGACCCTCTCGAGCAACATGACCTCTCTGAGCTTCAGTTTTCTCATCTTCAAAATGGGAAGAGCAACATGCCCCTCACAGGCTTGTTGCAAAAGGCAGTGAGCCGATGAGTTGAGCGCTGGCACGTACTGGGTCGGCTCAGGAAGGGGTCGATCCCATGGTTACAGCTGTTGGCCTTCTGTCACCAGCCCCACATTGTTCATCTGAATCACCATGATTCGGACCAGAATGGACAGGCTGTGTGGTGGAGCGGAAAAAGCTCCGTTCCCAATGTCTAAAGACATTGGCTTCCATCCATACCAACACGCCTATGATCTGAGATGTGGGTGAACTATTAACCTTTCTAGGTCGAGTTGCTCATCTGTGAAATGGGGATAATAATCCCTCAGACAGTCATTAGGAAGATCATATTCAAGTAGGTTGGTCAAGAACTTACCCTAATCCTGAGCCCCGTGAATGTCCTAAATGCCGCGCACTCTGTCTCCTAAATGCCACCTGTCTGCAGTAGAGATCTATAGGTCTGGGCTGAGGCCACGCTCAGTCTTCCTTCAAGGAAGGGAAGGGTTCGATGGTGTCTGGGGGTTCTTCCTAGCACCCGAATCACACATGATTATGGCGAAGACACAGGAAGAGGGAACACAGACCGCAGAAGACAAAGTGAAGGCACATCCTCCAGGCTCATTTCCAAGCAAATTAATTTTGCCAAAGCAATGACTTCTGTCAGCAGGAGCAAAAGGCAGCAGGGGAGGCCTGACAGCGGTGACGGGTAAAGGCGCACAACCACCATTTCGGCCTCATTCGCAATGATGAGCATTTCCATGCTGGGACCACGTGAGGACTGCTTGTGAATGCGGAAGTCACCGCGTCCTGCAAGAAGAAGGGTTCAGGAAGGCAGGATGGAGGGACCCCATCCCCGTTACCCCGGGGCATGTGGAGCTTTGGGAAACCACTGGATGCCTCCCAAGAAAGTGACACCGTAAAAATCCTTTGGGGCCATGAAGTTCATGGAATGCTTCTTCGTGTCTAGCCTAAACCTTTTCTGCTGTCCTTTTCAGCTCAGTCTTTCTGGTTCTGTCCTCAGAGAGCAACCGAACTGGCTGGGAAGGTAACTGTCTCACCAGCTTCTAGGTTCACGCCAGGACTGGGGAGGCAGACGGGAGGGCAGTGACTCACACGGTGGCTGTTTAATTCAGCTGTCTCACTGTCTACAGTGCTTCCCGAGCTCTAGCCCCCAACACCCTACATCCCTCTGCGGTTTTGAGGCTGACTTTTCCAATAAGGCCACCAGGCACCAGAGGGATGCAGGGAGCGTTTCTGCTTGGCCTGAGCCAAGCCTGCCAGGCTGGGGGAGGCTGGGCATGGGGGCTGCGTGGGCCTGGGGAAGGCCAGGAGGAGTGTGAGCAAGGGGACTCTTTGTTCTGCTCCTCCCACTGGAGCACCCCCAGCCTACAGCAGCATCTTCGAGTGAGTCTTAGGGGGCTCAGAAAACCTGCCCCTGAGTCCCAAGCCTGAAGGACTCGAAGTGGTATCACGTACAAAAAGATAATTTAGAGGGCACCTGAGTGGCTCAGTAGGTTAAGCCTCTGCCTTCGGCTCAGGTCATGATCCCAGGGTCCTGGGATTGAGCCCCGCATCGGGCTCTCTGCTCAACGGGGAGCCTGCTTCCTCCTCTCTCTCTCTGCCTGCCTCTCTGCCTACTTGTGATCTCTCTCTATCAAATAAAATAAATAAAATCTTTTAAAAAAAGGATAATTTAGAGAAAGATTGATCACTCCTTCAGGAACACGGGATTGCTTTAGCGCTGATGGTGTCCAGTCCGTTCTCTGCACTGGGAGGAACATGGAGAAAAAAGCCTGTAATTGCAACAGCAAGAGAGATTCAGGGAAGACTTTGGGAGGATGGCCTTGTCAGTGACGGGGTGAGAGAGAACAGACCTCTGACAGACACTTGTGGCACGGGCTAAGTGTTTAGATCCGTGAGACTTCATTTCGGACCCTGAAAAGGCAGACTTTTGCAAAACCACTCATTCTCTTCGGTGGGTCAGGGGTGGGGCGAGTGTGAAGAACACACATAATGGCTCATCTTTAGGTGCCATTGGGTGGGGGGGTGGGCAGAGGCTAACTTGAGCTAAGCTGGGCTCGGTCCTTTCCAAAGGACTGCTGGAGACCGTGCTGCAGCTGCACGAGGGAATGGAAAGGGGTCTCCCCTGCTTTAACTAGCTTTGAATGCATCTGTTTTAAATCTTGGCTCTCCACGTTATAGCTAAGAGAGTCTGAACACCCCTGTAATCGAGCTGCTCCCTGGAGCTGGACGGGGGAATCAGTGACCACGACTGACTAGCTTTTGCAGAGGCCCTAGGAAAAGGCAAAACATCCCAGTAGACAGCTCTGGCTCTGAAGATGGAGGAAATGAAGCTTCTAGAACCTGACTTCAGGTAGGGAATCTGTCCAGTGCTAGAGAGTGGTTAACTCAGGATAAACTTGGTCCTAAGGGCTTTAGCTCAGGAAAGCCCTTTGCTCTTCCACTGGGATGGAGGGATCAGACACTTAAGTGCTGTAAAGCTTCACCACTCTGGAAGTTTCTGCTTCGTCTATTTTTTTGTGTCCCCCCAACTTTTTTAAAAAATGAGACTTTTATTCTGAAGGAATTTTAGATTTACAGAAAAGCTGGAAAGATGGTCGAGTTCCCATATACCCTTTGCCCAGTGTCCCCTGGCACTAACATTTTACACGACCACGCCACACCTGTCAAAACGAAGAAATTAACATGGGCACATTACCGTTAAGTTAACTAAACTTGATTCAGAGTTCATCAGCTTTTCCACTAATGTCCTTTTTTGGTTCCAGGATCCAATCCAAATTCCTCCATTGCATCTAGCTTCTCTCCCACCCCCTGACTTTAACATTTAAATTTCCTTCTGCAAACTCAGCCTCTCCCCACCATGCTCCAGGGGAAAAGAGAAGGCTCTCGGGTTCCTGTTCACCCTCGGAATGATCTGAGCGGGTAATTCTGGGCAGGGCGCAGGGAGGGAGGAAAAGGAAGAGAAAGCCTCAGAGAAAATCCTCAGGGATAAGCCAAGGGATAAGGGTCATTAGGTGGCCACCCTCCACCTACAGAATGTCTTTCCTTCTGGAGCTCTGCAGCCTCGGATCCCTCCCATACAGAGTCATTCAATGGTACAAAGGTTTTTAGGGATAACTGTGGGGTCTCTGTCCCTATGAGTCATTAGAATGAGGTAACCAGAAGCATAGATGAGCTGCCTTGCTCCAGACCCTTCCCCTCCAGGGCAGATTAACTTGGCCTGAGCTGCCCTCCTTGTTTGGAGCCCAGACCTTGGCCGGTGACTTCAGAACTCAGCCCCCATTTCTGAGCACACAGCACTTCATAATAAATAGCAGGGAAAGTGAAGCTGAGAGGAGCCTGCCTCTCAGCAGAATTGTTTCCAAATAAAGTGCTATTTTTCTCCTCTCAAGCTCTCCCTGGAGATGACTATGGCGCTTAAAAACCACTAAATATCTCTCCTTGTTTATGACACAGACACCTTCCCATCCTCCCTCTGTCCCTTAGCCTGGTCTCTTTTATAGCAATTACATGAGTGGTGCTGAATAAGAATCAGAGCAGATGCTAGCAAGCCTTCCCCTCCTAGCAAGAGGGGCTCATGGGAAAGGCTCTGATTTCCTAGAGACGCAAGATTCATGGAGAGAAGCTCCCAAGACGAGCATCAGTGTGGGCCCTAAGCCCTGGATTTGGCTGGCTGGGTGCCACAGATGCACGGCTGCCAGAAAATCCATCCTCCTGAACCAGCCATGGGTCAGGGCTGTATGAGACTTTCGGCCAATTAGCTTTGTGCTCTCTGGTCTACGACGGGTACAGGGAACTGGAACTGCATCTGGGGGAGAGGGGGGCCAGTGAGCGAGAGGTTAATAGACTGGGGTGGCTTATGCCAGAGTGAAGGTCAAGGGGACACTGGCTAATGAGCTTTACAGATATAAAGCCTTTGTTCTCCATTCCCATTGAAAACGGGGCCTTGGAAAAGGAAGTCCCCTTCTGTCCAGAAAGATTGGGATTGGGCACACGAAAATGACAAGGAGCTAGGAAATACTGCAATATGGGGTCCAAGAAGACTGTGACCTCATCCGGCCAGAAGGCCCTCTGCTGTGGGATTCTGCTTCCAGGGGTCCCAGCCTGGTTAGGCAAAGCCCAAGTGAGGAGGCCAGGAGGGTGGGTGTCTGCCAGTAGGCAGAGATCCCACCTTATCCCTCCTTGTATGCTGAGTGGGGCCAACAGAAGCCCCTGTCCCAATGGGTGGCTCCAGAAATGTTTTCTGAAGGGCAGATCCCTCCTGGTTCTAATGTCCACCCTGATGATGATCACCTGTCCAGGGGAAGGGACAGGGATTCCACGACCTCTGTAGGGCTCTGATAGCTGCAGGATCAGCCACGGAAAGAGGCAGCATCTCCCTGCCATCTCCCCCCTGCTACGGAACTGAAGAACCACTGTTTGGCTGGGCTCCTAGCTGGCTGTGGTTCCATGGCTGCAGCCCCACAGCCTTTACTCATCATATATACGAGGACGGCCCCACCTGCTTCCCGGCCATCATCCCAGTGCCTTTTACTAGATGGGGAAAGCCCCTGATAGGAATATAAGAGATTGTCCAAAGTCACAGAGCCAGAACCCAGGTCCCCAGTGCCAGGCCAAAGTGTGTGGTCAGTTCTGTGGTCCTGCCAACTTCTCTTGACCCCTGTGTCCTAGTGCCACTGCCCTAATTCGGGCCCTTAGTATTTCTCACCAGCATGTACATCTTGGTCTCCTGGCCCCATCCTGGCTGGTCCACTCATACCATTCATTCACCGAGGCCAGAAGAACCTGGCCAAATTGTGGGTCTAACCATGACTTTCCCATGTAATAAAATCAAGCTCCTTGGGAGGGTGGGGCCTCTAAGACCCTCCTTGACTTGACTCTTCCCTGTCTCTAGACCTCATCCCCCAAGCTTCCCACCTCACACATTTATCATTTATCCACACACCCTGTGGTTTCAATCCTTTCTTTACCTAATTATTCACTCATTGTGTTCAGCTCAGACATCACCCCCTCCAGGAAGGCCACCCTGACCTTCTGTGGGGAGCTAAGCGCCTCCCCGGCCCCTGCAAAGCTTCCACAGTCTACACAGTGCTGGCCTCTCCGTTTGGACTCTTGGCACCCAGTACAGTGCCTGGAACATAGTAGATGCTCAACAGAAGTTGGAGGAGCTGGATACCTGGGCACCTTGGCACCCTGTAGCTGGGCAGGCCTCCCTTTGCAGAGAGCTGTGCCCTGCCCCTCCCACTGCTCTCTGGAAGCCCAGGGAACTGGAATCAGGTAGGAGATGGCACACTGTGCAGGGGAGGGGCCTGCCTCACTCAACACACTGAGCTGGGGCTCTAGAGAGAGGGAGAGAAGGAAATAAGACACAGCTGGCAAGGGAAGAGGCCAGGAAATCGTCCCCACTAAACAGGAAGCAGGGTGGAGAGCTGGAGACCGAGCTTCCTGAGGAGTGGGAGGGAGGAAATCTGGCCCCAGTGCTGGCTGCCCTCAGCTGCTCAGCCATCAGCACAGTGCAGCAAGGGCCACACAGCCTGCAGGAAGGTGTCTCTGAGAATCCTCTCCGCAGGCTTTAACCAGAGGGCCCCAGGGGCATGTTAGGAGGTTATGTGATCGTCTGTGGTTTGCACACTGAGACCTGACCAGGAAGCCCCAAGTCAAAACAGCCACACAGCTCCCAGAAAGACAGCAAAGCCACCTTCAGAGAGAAGTGGGAAGGGCGGAAAGGAAAATGGAGAAGGTGTTTGGCCAAGGTAAGTTTCTGGGAATCCTGAGAAATGCTGGGTGCCTGGGAGGGTGGAGGCCTAGACCAGGCCTTCTCCTCTTGCCCTTCACTGGCCCCCCACCCCCATCACAGGTCACTTCCCAGTGAGGATCTCCCTCACCCCCACAGCAGATCTGTGTTCCCATTGCTTCTCCCTTGTTACAACCCATTCCACTTGTTCAGTATCTTCCCCCAAGGCTGGAAGCTCTCATGGGGCAGGGGCTATATTTGTTTACCACTGTGTCTCCCATACCTTGTATGATCCTGTCTACATAGCAGCTGCTCAATAAACATGATCGAAGAGACGACGACACAAAGTCGCTGGCCCATAGCATGTCTGCTACAAGTGACGCACAGAACGGCAGAGGAGCCAAGCGTGAAGGGGACTTAACCACAGTTCATTAAGAACTTCACAGAGGAGGAGAGTACTAGGTCTGGAGGACAGGGCTTGGCATGGGAGATACCACAGCAAGTGGGGAAAAACATTCAGGGGGCCGGGGAACATACACGCCATGACTGAGACAGACAGAGTGAATGCTGCTCACAAGTCAGCCAAAAAGCCCTGGGATGGAATTTCTTCCTCCTCCTCTTGGCTGGAAGACAGTGGCCAGAATGGAGAGCCCACCTCCAATCCTGACTCCCCACTTGCGCTGATGGTGTGCATAGCTGCTCCAGCACCGCCTTCCCAGCCGTGCCCCTCATCACTGCCTAGAGAGGAGGCACCTGGTGAATGGAGGTGAGAAGCAGAGTCAGTGTCCCCTGGCACTTGGGGGGAAGGAGGGAGCTTCAAGGAAGCACTCGAAGAGAGGGTGGTGTACAGGACCAGAGGAAAGGGGATAAGAGAGCTAGGTAGGGCTTCTGAAGATCTGGGTTATTGAAAGAACTCAACAGAGTGGGCCAGTGAGGGGCAGAAGCACCCAGTGATCTGTTCAAAGCATCAGTCTGGGTGAACTGCCGGACGCTGTTCCTGCACGTCCTGTGGCTAGCAGAGCCCCGAGGCCTACACAAGAGCCTGACGAAATTGAGCTCTGCAACAGGGCCAGACGCCGGAGATGGCCTAGGTCACCAGCACACAGGACTAGAAGTCCCACTCATGCATGTCTCAGCACCTGCCCAGATTCCTGGAGATGTGGTGGTGTGCGTGGACACATCAGTCTTCAGCTACGTGGCAGGCCCAGTGGCCACCCCAGTGAGCCATTAAACTGCTGGTGCTACCGTCAGCACAAGAGGCATGAAGCAATCTTCAAATGCTTTCACATCGGTCCCTTTGGGGGCTTCCTAGCTGTGCTTGGCACAGGATATATAAGAATAGTATCTCATACTTGACTAACGCTTAGAGCTGAACACTGATGCATTTTTTTTCCCTTAAGATTTTATTTATTTATTTGATACAGCACAAGGAGAGGGAGGGGCAGAGGGAGAGGGAGAGGGAGAAGCAGGACCATGGATTCCTGAGCAGAAGGCAGAGGCTTAACCAACTGAGCCACCCAGGCGCCCCTCACTGGTGCATTTCTTGAACATCCCGTTGTTTCTCTTTCCCACAGAGAGGATGCAGAGACTGTCTGCTCAGTGTTCCCTTTTATATGGCTGGGCCCCTAAGCCGGCCTCTCAATCCTTGGAGCAGAGAGGGGGCAGTGAGCCACTCTTTTCCCTGGAGGCCTCCTTCAGGCCAGGCCCCGGCTGGTTTCAGCAGGTTCCTGTGCTGGACAGCTCCCAGCTCTCCAGCCCCGGGGTGGAGGCTGGAGCAGCCTCCCCATCCCGTGGCTCAGCCCCAGTGCTCTCTGCCAAGGCTGGCTGGTGAAAGCACGGACTCCTCTCCCTAGGGCCCCTCACTCACCTCACCTCACTTACTATCCACGGGTCACAGAGAGAATCCATTTTGATCCTCCCTCAAGGGATAAGGTCCACCTCCCAACCTGCCTTTCCTCCACTCTCCTTCCCCTTTGGATTAACGCAGAGCCTCAGCTCACCGCAGGCCCAGCAGGGCCAGGCCTCAGCAATTCTTACTGAAAGAGGGCTCCACAAAGGGCTCTGTCAGCAGTCCGGACTCACCTAGCTCTGCCGGTGGCTCCTGCTCCTGAGATGTCCTCAAAATTAGTCTGACCTCTCCCACAGGCCAGCTCCTAATGTCTCCTCCAGCAGCCTCCACCTCCCCTCCCTTTCTGGGTCATTCTGAGAGCCCCAACCTTCCAATCCGGGAGGCTCTGAAGTGCACACGCAAGGTGGAAATGAGCCCTCACCCTGATGATGCACTCCATAGCACGGGGCTAAGAACCGTCAGGGCTTGGGATGGCCTTCTGAGTCATCAGTAGGGCTGGGAAGCGCTACTCACGTACCACTAGACAGGCTAGATTTCTTGGTTCTTAGCTCTTCCCTGGAGGTGTTCTAAGAGCAGCTGGGTGCACTTGGCCTCTTCCTACCTGCTCTGAGGGTGGTCCTACTACACTGACCCCCAGGGCCTAAAGTCCAAGTCTTAACACTGGCTCTTAATTCATCACCATCCCAGTAAGCCGCTGACGGCCCCGGGCTCATTGATTCTCCCGGCACCAGCAGCTGGAGCAGGAGGAGGAGGGATAGCTTGGAAGAGGGCGGAGCTGAGGATTGGGGAGGAGTCTGCACTGAGGCCACAGGGAGTCCCAGTCTGACAGCAGGGGAGGAGGCAGGATCCAGGGTCAGTGGTAAGCTGCTCCCCCATCCCGTGATAGCACCAGCAGAGATACTGTCGAAGAAACTTCAAAACAACTACAAACACAGTGGTACGGGCTCAGGACAAAAGAGCTTAAAGAACAGCTTTGAGAAAATGAGAATCAGTAGGGAAAGGTCACTGACGTTTGCATTAACTCCTGGTTCTGGATTTGGTTCTGCAGTCTTCTGACTCATCTGTGTCTAGCCACTGCCCCAGAGCCTGACTAATTGCAGGAAAGCTGAACAGGGCCAAAGAAAACAGGGGGGCATTCTGGAGGGCCCAGGTTCCTGGGGCTTAGAGGGAGAGCAGATGTCTTCATTTACGGGCCTGCATTAGTAACCCCCAGGGGAGGGGAAGTTGTCTCTGGCCAAGAGTGCACAGAGGCCTGAGAATCAAAGTAGCCCCAACCTGCTGACAGGTTTCGTGGGGCTGATGGATGAACGGGGACCGCAGCTGGAGCCGGGCTGGGGCTGGGAAAAACATCAGTCACCTAAAGCCTTGGAATGCCAGAGCCGGGGCTATGATCGAACACCTCTTTCCCCAGTCCCACCCAAGTTCTTGGTTGCAGTCCCTACTCAGCCCCAGACCCCTAAATTTCCACCTTCCAGATGGGACAACGCTGCTCAGGGTCTGGAGCCATCGCAGGCAGGGCTTGGAATGTCTGATGATGGGCGCCCTGTGCAGGCTAACCAGTATCAACAGAGACCCCCGGTAATTGGGAAAAGTGGGAAGATGTGACTCGGAGAGGCTATGGCCCCAAGATGAGAATTGCAGCATCGTTGAGTGACAAGAGACGGCCCCCAAGGGAATCCCCAGGCACCACTGGACTCACTCCTGTCTGATAGGTAGAGCTCAGAGCTGGGAGGTAGGGGCTGACTCTTCACCCCCCTTGGCTGTGGGGTCTTCTGCCTCTTTCCACAGTGAAGCTCACTTTGCTATCCGGGCCACAAGACGAAGCTTTCCTTCACATTCAGTGACCTCCTGCCAAGCTTCGTGCATCTTAGCCTTTGAGCCCAATCCCGACACCAACTCCTCCAGGAAGCCTTCTGGGTCAGGCCACTCATTCTTTAAGTCATGAGTCTGACTCACTGACTACCCACCTCACAGCCACTGAATGGAGTAAGTGAGCCAGGTGTAGCCTACAGCACCAGGGTTCCAGCCCCGTCTGAGCCCAGTCCTAGAGCCCAGCTGTGTGGCTCTTGCAAGGTCCCTTATACACTCAGGCTCTGTTTCACAAACAAGCACACGAAGGGTAGAGCCAGCTTTCTCGACTCTGCTCCAGGCCTGCAGTGATACAGTTCTGCGGGTTCTTGAGCCTTCCTCTCCACCTGTCCCATTTGCAGGGAACTGGAGGCTTTCTCCGGGCAAGGCCTGTGTGTCTTTCCCTCCGACTCTGGGCCCGGACTGCATCGTTGTTGCTGATTTCACATGGATTTGCCCATGGCAGATGGGGGAAGTGTGCGCCAGCAGAGAGGAGAGGACCACAGGCAGGAGTTTAGAATCTGAAAGCCCAAACCAGGAGAGTCTGCCCGCCCCCCCAGGAGGGGCACCTCCCCACACCTCAGGGTCCTTCTCCTGCCCCCCAGGCAGGGGTGTTTCTGCTGCAGGAACGAGGAGGGTGGGACACTGAGAGGGGAGATAGAGAGGCTAGCCACAGACTGCTGCCTTCGCTTATTAGCCTGCAGCTGAGACATTGCCAAGCCCTGCCCAGGATGGCCCCTGACCCTGAGCAGTGTTGGCCCATTTGGAAGGTGGAATGTTTGACATCTGGGGTTCAGAAGGAAGGAACTAAAATCAAGAACTTGGCTTGTCTCGTCCCATTCAGGTGCTGTCATTCTCATTATGGGGCCATGTCCTTGCCCTCCCCCTGCCCCCTCAGGACTCGGCGTCCTCACCTTCCCAGACCTCCTGTGCGGTGGGGGCACTGAGTGGGAAGAGAGGCCCTCGGGAGGGAAAAGCAGGAAGAAGAGATTCCTGGGCCAGGAGTGTCACACCTAGGGTGGGGCCCAGGGTGGGGCCGAGGATGTCCTGCCCAGAGGCAGCTCACAGTCTGCATATATTTGCATACATCTGCATACATTTGCATATGCTTATTTCCCCTGGTACCAACCTAGCTCTCATACCCTTCTCTATGCCAGGCCTGTTCAGCCCCTGCCCAGGCAGGCTGAACCCCTGGCTGGGAGCATGGAGCCACCCCATTGCAGCTGAGGCCCCGGCTGGACCCTGACTCAGAAAGGTTGTGTGAACTGCCCTTTTCCTCCCTACTCTTGACAAAGAGGCTCACTGGGAACCTATCTCCTTGTCTGACCACTGTCACTGCAGCTAAGGGGCGACAGCTACCACAGCCTCCCCCTACCACCTTTTCTCTCCCATGATACTTTCAGAGTGAGAGGAAAATCAGAGTGACACCCCTGTCTTATAGAAGATGGGGAGGAGGGAGTGGGGCCCTCATTCCAAGGGCTGGGAATTCAGGCCCAAGCTCTCATCACCCTCAGAGGGCTAACTCCATCCCAGTGACACACTCAGTGCTTACTCAGTGAGAAGGAGGTGGTGAAGAGAAGCCGGGCAGCAGCTGAAGGTGCTAAGTATGCAGACAGAGAAAGCAAAGGAAGGGCATGGGGTGGGGGGCAGGTGGGGAGGAAGTGGCTGTTGGGGAAGTTGTTGCTATTGGGGCTCTTTGGTGAGCCTTCTGGAACCATCGGTGAGTCGGGCCTCCTAGCTCCACCCAGTCCTGCCTTACCCCATCCCTGCCACCCCTTGCCTCCCGCTCTGCCTTGCTGCGCTGGAAAAGGGGGCAAGAAGGCAGTTCTCAGAAGGGCAGGAGGCCTGGCTGGCTCAGTTATGAGCGAGGCCCTGCCCACTGGCTTGTGACCCTATTGCTCTGTCCCCTGGCCCTGCATGACAACCCCCTTCCCGGTCCCACCAAACAGCAGCTCCCCTCGCAGCCCTCCTCAGCTGGGCACCTCTCCTGTGGCCATTAACACCTGGGCCGAAAAAGGGCACTGTAGCCCTGCCTGGCCAGCAACCAGGCTTTTTGAAGAGGGGGACATGTTCTAAATTATGGTCATGTTGTTGGGGCACCTGGGTGGCTCAGTTGTCAAGCATCTGCCTTCGGCTCAGATTATGATCCTAGGGGTCCTGGGACTGAGCCCAGAATTGGGCTCCCTGCTCAGCAGGGGGCCTGCTTCTCTCTCTCTCTCTCTCTCCCTCTACTGTTCCCCTGCTTGTGCTCTCTCGATCTGTCAAATAAATAAAATCTTTAAAAAAAAGAAAATCATGGGGCGCCTGGGTGGCTCAGTGGGTTAAAGCCTCTGTCTTCGGCTTAGGTCATGATCCCTGTGTCCTGGGATCGAGCCCCGCATCGGTCTCTCTGCTCAGCAGGGAAACTGCTCCCCTTCCTCTCTCTCTGCCTGCCTTTCTGCCTACTTGTGATCTCTGTCTTTCAAATAAATAAATAAAATCTTAAAAAAATAAAAAATAAAAAATTTAAAAAAGAAAATCATGATCATGTTGGTAATGAAATGATGGTATCATTTGTAAACACTCACTGAATTTCATTTCATGTAAATTATACCTCAATAAACCTGCACACACAGAACATCAGGCAGGGACTTACTGCTGGGGGGATTTAGACTGGAACTCAGAGGCAGGGTGGGGCCTGGGACTCAGAGGGACAGATGACATTCCCTGCCACCCCCCGCCATCCATCACTGGCGACACACAGGGGGCTACTTTCTAGATCTGTGAACTGGAGATAATAAGGGCTTCTTTAGAGGGTGGTTTTGAGACTCAAACCCCACAGCTCACATGTGGTGACCATCCCACGGTGCTCACACAGATGACAATGACAACGGACATTTTATTTGGCACTTACTACGCAGGTATTGTTTTAAGTGCTTTACATCTATTAACTCATTTAACATCATGGCAAACCTACAAGGTGCTAAATATTATTACCCCATATTACAGATGACAAAAACAGGTGTAGGTATCTATCCGTTTCTCCTTTCCCCATTGGTAATATGGCAATTTTCAAACTTCCCCATTTTTATCCATTGCTACTAGGTGTTAGTCAATGCTCTGAGGTAAGATGGGTCTGTATTCAAATAAGTTCAAGAAAGTCTGGGCTTTTTAAAAATTGAGATATAATTCACATAGAATCAAATTCATCATTTTAAAGCACACAATTTATTGGCTGTGTCACCACTAATTCCAGAATGTTTTCACCATCCCACTACAGAAACCCATCCCCACTAGTGGTCAAGCCCTACCTCCCCCTAGCTCCAGTCCCTGGCAACTATGTATTTATTTTCTCTCTATACGGAATTGCCAATGTGGAAAATTTCATATAAATGGAATCATAGACCCATAAATGGGATACAGGGCAGGTCAAGATTCCAAGAGGCCAACGGATTTTTCTGCAGGAACCTATTGATGTGTCCTCCCTCCATCTCATGTACTGTCACAGAATATCCTGCCACAGAACATGTTCTGAGATTTGCTGCTCCAACGTTGGTTTTTTTTTTTTTTTCAAGTTTATTTATTTAAGTAATCCTACACTCAATGTGGTGTCCGAACTCATGACTCCAAGATCAAGGGTTGCATTCTCCACTGATTAAGCCAGACAGGCACCCTGGGCCTTTAGTACTCCATACTCCAACCTTGGCAAGACATGAGGCAACCCAAATTTGAATCCCAAAACCAGGAGACAGGGAACATCCAGCCTAGAGCCTGACTCTAAGGACAACGTGTCAGGTACCTGCTCAGAGCCTAAGGGATTAGGGGAAAAAACAGGCTGCTGGGGCAAATGTCCATATGGGAACCCAGGTCAGAAGACTGGTCTCGGGGCACCTGGGTGGCTCAGAGGGTTGGGCCTCTGCCCTCGGCTCAGGTCATGATCTTGGGGTCCTAGGATCGAGCCCCGCATCGGGCTCTCTGCTTGGCAGTGAGCCTGCTTCCCTCTCTCTCTCTGCCTGCCTCTCTGCCTACTTGTGCTCTCTCTCTCTCTCTCTCTCTGTCAAATAAATAAATAAATAAAATCTTTAAAAAAAAAAAAAAGAAGAAGATTGGTCTCATCACCTATGCATGGGGCTAGCGCTGGGTGGGACCTGGGCAGGAGAACTTAGTGGGCTGCTTCTAAAGCAAGGATTTGGGGCCTGTTTTTCACTCTTTTGAGTTCCTCAGTTTGAAAATGTAGGGGCTCTTTCTTCTCCCACACCTCCCTCATGGGGCACTGGATTCTGGGCTCCCTGCCAGCCAGCCGAGAGATTCCTGGATTCCCTCCATCCCTGTCTGCTCCAGACTCTCCCCAGACCCCTCTCTCTGGATGACTCTGGAATAGATTAGGGACCTGAGCCCAAGGTCCCAGATCTTGGTGGAGCATCAGAGCTGTCCCAGTCCATCAGCTAGACCGACAGGCAAGCCCCGACACTTCCTTGTGGACTTGGAGGATATTCTACAAATGGGCTCCTGGAGAGGGCTCTCACCAGGCCGCAGTGGGCTCCGCTACCCACAAACAGATCCCCACCTGGAACGGCTGCTGAATTAGCAGCTATGTTCCATCTCTGGGTCTGTTTACCCAGACAGCAACAAGAACTCAACGCCAAAAGATTATACGAACTTTTTTTTTTTTAACTTTCAGAGTCTGCACACACATGTCTTAGGCAATCTCTCAGTCACATGGAGACCAGAGGAAATAAGGCTCTTTTTCGTTCATTCTTCCCTAAGGACACTGGGATTCCAGAGAACTTAAGGGGTCAGAATTCAGACTCTTTGTCTTTAGATTACTTTTCCCCTCTATACTCAGCTCTACCTTGTAAGGAGCCATTTAAATGGGCACCCCTCCTAAAATGGGGGAGGGGCATGAAAAGAGCAATGGTTTTATAGCCTCATAAATGTGGATTTGAATCCAGAGTCCCCCGTGTCTTAGGTGTTTGGCCTTGGACAACTTACTTAATCTCTCTGAACCTTATTCTTCTCCACCTTAAAATGGAAATGATAGATGTGGAAGATCTGGCACATACTAGGGGTTCAGTAAATGCTGGTTTCCTTCCTCCTTGGATTGTGTCCTATAGAAGAATCATCGCGGGTAATGCGATTTCTTAGTTGGAAAGGATCATGGAGATTATCCAGTTGGACTCCCTTATTTTTCAGAGGAGGAAACTAGAGCACAGAGAGATTAAGTGACTTGCTGAAAGACACACAGCAAATCCCACCAACTCCAAGTCCCTTTGGGCAGTTCCAGGTCCCAACTGGTAAATCTCTCCCACTGGTTGTTAGGCTATTTCCATGTTTTATCTTGAGGCCCAGAATTTTGACTATTGGCAGTATTGCTGCCACGATCATAGAAGGATGGGGACCTGCAGAGTTATTCAAGGGAGCTGATAACTTGAACCGCTTCTTCATTTCCATCGCTTCCTTGGGCAGAAGTGGTGATGGTGGGGGTTCCAGGCTCAGAAAAGGTCAACTGTATACCCAAGGTCACCCAGTGAGTCTGTAACAGAGCCATGGCCAAGTCCCTGTGCTTCCCTCTCCCCCAGAGCCTTTCTAGCCAGCCCCTGCTGCCTCCTTAGCCTGCTTTCTCTGGCTCAGAGGCTCCTGACAACAGCACGGAAGGAGTTAATGTCAACCTCTGTTGGCCTCTGCAGGTGCTGCTCTAGAGAAAAAGCCCCTTAGCAGAGTCTGCAGATAATGGGAGGAGAGATAACGAGCTTTCTGTCTTAATTGCAGACAAGCAAACAGGGTCGGCTTGTTGGAGGGCTTGCACCATTAACGCAGCTGGGGCACAGGGGCTGATGAGCCCTGGCTGGGGCTTGCCCCTGCTGTCTCCTCTCCGCCAAGCACGGGATCAGGGTTATTACACCGATGCAGGCGGGCGAGTCTGGCGCAGCAGGAGCCAGGCAGAGGCGCACAAAGAAATCAGCGGGGCAGGGAGGAGGCCGAGAAATCACCAAATGGGTGGAGCCCGCGAGGGTGCAGAGCCCCCGTGCCCAGCCCCATCAGACACTCGGACATCAGGGCTCAGACTGAGCCCCACAGAGCCAGGCCAAGGGCCCAGGTCTCCGAGGTGTGGCAGGGGACACTGAGGGATGTTGTACACATTGTCTCCAAAGGCTGAGGATAGAGGGAGCAGCAAGGATGCGAGCTGAGGTCGAGAGTTGGGTGTTAATTTCGATTTCAGAAGGGGAGGAGCCGTGTCTGGGATCAGGTCTGGTTTATTGAGGGGAGGAATGTGGACGTGGCCCTGGGTCAACAGCTCTGCAGGGGCTGTTTTCCAGACTAAGGCTGGACCTCAGCACCTACCTTCATGTCAATGCTTCCCTTCAATGCTCTCATCTCCCAGTCCCGGGATACTTCTCCTTAGGCCCGGTAACCTCCCGGTGGCATCAGATGTCATTAAAGATTCCCTTCTTGAACTTCCCTGCTTCTTGGCCTCCATGCCAGTCCCTCAACTCATTCCTCATCGTTCTCTTGCTTTTCCCTGTGTGGGGGAGGCTGGCTGGTTCCTGTGGACTGCCTGTCCTGGAGCCTCCTGGCTGAGTTCTGCCAACAGGAAGCACTAGCATGACGTGGAGAGTGAGGGGAAGGGAACAGCGGGGGGACTTCTCTCCCTCCCTCTGTACCTCACGAGGTCTCTCTGGCAGCATCTAGCCTCCTGGGTGGCCCCAACCCTAGCCACACTGGCCCTTTGTGGTTCCAGCCTCCATGGGCTTCTGGGGTCTTTCTGCCTAGGAGTGGTAGCTGCTTCCTCTTCTGTGGGGCCCCTCAGCTCCTTCATCACTCATGTAGCCAACTCCCTGCATGAAACTTTGTCTCTTATAAATACAAGCGTGGGTTTTGGTAAGACTGATGGACACAAGCTCATGATGGGCTCTGCTGCTCCCTTCTGGCACTCCACACCTCTCCCCATGTCCTCCCAGGACCCTCTCCACAGCCCACCCCTTCCACGTGGCAGCAGTGTCCTTGATTTTTTTTTTTTTTTTTTTAAATTAAAGCCCTCTCGGTGAGCTCCAGGCTTTTATGAACAATGCTATGTGATGGCTCCCAACTCCGTCTCTCTTGGGCTTGAACTTCTCTGGTGAGACGTTTATCCATCCTCTGACATCGTCACTGGGCTGCTGGGACACTCCAGACTCAACACATCCAAAGCTGAACTTGTTTTCTTGCTTTCCCTCTCAAAATCTGATAATCCTCTTCTCCGTTCGGGCTTCTGGGCCAAAGAGCCACGATCCTGCCTTCTCCCTCATTCGTTCCATCCTGTGAATCTGGTATCCTATCTCTCAAGGGGAACCCTTTCAGTCCATCTCTACCACGGTCTGTGTTCAACTTCACTTGAACCATGATGAAAACCTACTTGCCAATCTCTGCACTTTCTGCATTGTCCCTCCCAGGATGATGTAAATCCAACCATATAATTTCATGCCTCAAACCCTTCCATGGGTTAGCACAGCACACAATGCCCTTTGCGATCTGGTCCCCACTTTCTCCCCTCCCTCTGCCAACTTCTCTGGTTTCATCATGCCATTCCCTGCCCACACCATGCCCCAGCCCCAGCAAACAGCCTGCAGTGAGTTCTCTGAGATCTCATGCTGTGTGATGCCTCTAAGCCGTTGTGCCTGCTGTTTTCCCCGCTGGAATGCCCCTCCCGTCATGCCAACCAGCTCTTTGCTTCTCTTTCAAAGTTGAGCTTGAGTATACTGGCTTCCTCTAAGAGCCATTCTTGTCCCCACTCCTTCCCAGGAAGGGTGGTCACCCCCATTTCCTTCAAGTCTCCAACATACCTCATATAGTCTCCTACTGAAATACTTAGAATGCAGGATTTGATCTATTTGTTGGCATGTCTTTCTCTCTCTTCTTCTAGGCTTGGAGCTCTTTGAAAGCAAAAAATAAATTTCAGGGCTCCTGGGTGGCCTCAGTTGGTTCAGCGTCTGCCTTTGACTCAGGTTGTGATCCCAGTGTTCTGGGATGGAGCACCGCATCAGGCTTCCTGCTCAGCAGGGGTCTGCTTCTCCCTCTGCCTTCCTTCTGCTCCTGCTCTCTCTCACTCACTCTTTCTCTCAAATAAATGGATACAATCTTTAAAAATAAATAAATAAATTCCATTAGTCTCTCTATCTCTAAGGGCTGGCATACACAGGTGCTCAAAAAAAAATAATTCCAGGAAGGTCTGGAGCTGTCTTCCCTATTCCTCCCGTGAAGTACAACTAAAACCCCTGGAAATTGTACCTAAAACAAACATGAGAGGATTTGGCAAGGTGGGGAACAGAAGACTGACTCTGGCTAGGGAACATCTGCACTCTAGGGACGACATGGTGATGGAGTCCTTCGGTTTTCTTTTTGTCTCGCACATTCTAGACTTGGAACTGAGAGAGCCAGGTTCTCAGACACCATCAGGCCCAGACAAAAACAACCTCCACAAAAGCCTGCTCTCTTCAGCCAAAGGACCAGGAAAGAGGCAGCCTTGCAAGATGGAAAACTTTTAGACAATAATCATTCCACTCCAGCCGACACCACAGAGAGAACTGTGGCTCCACTTCTACCCATAGCAGGAAAGGGTGAGTGGGGAGCAGAGCTTCCCATCCGAAGGTTGAGGCTGAAATGAGAACAACATCCTAACAACTCCGCCCAGTAGCGTCATGGAAGGCCTAGGAGGGAGCAGGACACACCCACCTGCTGGTAATGAGGCCATGCCTCCCCTCATTAAGGTCGGTGGGGACCATATGGGAAGCTGGAATCCCACCCCTGGCCCAGGGGTAATGAAGAGCAGAGAAAAGAAGACATGAAGAAGAATCAAATGGAAAATTTTAAACTGAAAATACCATAACTGAAATATAAATCTCAAGGATCAACAGCAGAATGGAGGAGACAGAATAACAACAACAAAAAAATCAGTGAGTGGAAGACAGAACAACAGAAATTATATAACATAAACAACAGAAAGAAAATAGACTGAAAAAGAAAAAAAAAAAGGATTATATTCTTAAGGACCTGAGGGACTATAATAAAAGATCTAACTTACCTGTCATTGAAGTTCTGGTAAGAGAGGAGAAATAGCATGGGGCTGAAAAAGTACTCTAAGAAATGATGGCTGAAAATTTTCCAAAGCTGGTGAGAGACATAAATTTACTGATCCAAAAAGCTTGGCAAATGCCAAACAAGATACATCCAGAGAAATTTACAACCCACAGCACAATTAAACTTCTGCAAACTAAAGGCAGAAAAAAATCTTGAAAGCAGCACAAAAACAGGAAACCTTATCTATAAGGGAAAAACAATGAAAATAACCATGGATATCTCATCAGAAACCATGGCAGCCAGAAGGAAGTGGCACAATATTTTTCAAGTGCTAAAAGAAAAGAATTAACAACCCAGAGTCCTACACCCAGTAAAAATATCACTCAGGAATGAAGGAAAAGTCAGGAAGTCTTTTAGATGAAGGGAAACTAAGAGAATTTGCTGCCAGCAGATCTACCTGAAAAGAATGGCTAAAGGAGGGGCACCTTGGTGGCCCAGTGGGTTAAAGCCTCTGCCTTCGGCTCGGGTCATGATCTCAGGATCCTGGGATCGAGCCCCGCATCAGGCTCTTTGCTCGGCGGGGAGCCTGCTTCCTCCTCTCCATCTCTCTCTCTCTCTCTCTGCCTGCCTGCATACCTGTGATCTCTGTCAAATAAATACATAAAAATCTTAAAAAGAAAAAAAAAGAAAGAAAGAATGCCTAAAGGAAGTTCTCTAAATAGAAAGGAAATGAAAAGAAAGAAATCTTGGGGGCGCCTGGGTGGCTCAGTGGGTTAAAGCCTCTGCCTTCGGCTCAGGTCATGATCCCAGGGTCCTGGGATCGAGCCCCGCATCGGGCTCTCTGCTCAGGAGGGAGCCTGCTTCCTCCTCTCTCTCTGCCTGCCTCTCTGCCTACTTGTGCTCTCTGTCTGTCAAATAAATAAAATCTTTTTTTTTATTTTTTTAAAGATTTTATTTATTTATTTGACAGACAGAGATCACAAGTAGACAGAGAGGCAGGCAGAGAGAGAGAGGGAAGCAGGCTCCCCGCTGAGCAGAGAGCCCGATGCGGGACTCGATCCCAGGACCCTGGGATCATGACCTGAGCCGAAGGCAGCGGCTTAACCCACTGAGCCACCCAGGCGCCCCCAAATAAATAAAATCTTAAAAATCAATCAATCAATCAATCTTGGAATACCACGAAGGAAGGAAGACTCTGTTAAGCAAAAATATGAGTAAATGCAGTAAAATTTCCTTCTCCTGAATTTTCTAAATTACATTTGATGTTCAAAGCAAAAATCGTAACACTTCCTGATGTGGTTCTAAAAGCGTATAGAAATATTTTAGATGGTTATATTATAAACAGAGGAAGATAAAGGGATGTAAAAGGAGGTAACATTTCTATACTTCACTCAAACTGGTAATATTATTTAACACCGGGGACTGAGATATTACCTATATATAATTTAATACCTATAGCAATCACTAAAAAAGCTATGCAGAGGGACACCTGGGTGGCTCAGTCAGTTAAATAGCCAACTCTGGATTTCAGCTCAGGTTGTGATCTCAGGGTCCTGAGACTGAACCCCAAGATGGGCTCTCTCTGAGGCTTTCCCCCTGCTTGTACATGTTCTCTTTCTCAAATAAATAAATCTTTAAAAGGAGGGGGGCACCTGGGTGGATCAGTTGGTTAAGCATCTACCTATGGCTCAGGTCATGGTCTCAGGGTCCTGGGATCAAGCCCTCCATTGGGCTCAATACTTGATGGGGAGGCTGCTTCTTCCTCTCACTCTACCTCTGTGCTCTCTCTCTCTCAAACAAACAAATAAAATCCTAAATATATATATATATATATTTATATATATATATATATTTATTATATATATATTTATATATATATATAAATATATATATAATTTTTTTTTTAAACAAACAAACTGGGGCCCCTAGGTGGCTCAGTCAGTCGAGTGGCCAAGTCTTGATTTCAGCTCAGTTCATGATCTCAAGGTCCTGGTATTGAGCCGCCACGTGGGTCTCTTTGCTCAGTGGGGAGTCTGCTTGGAATTCTCTCTTCCTTTCTTTCTGCCCCGCCTGCTCACACTTGCTCACTCTCTCTCTTTAAAATAAATAAGCCTTAAAATTAAAAAAAAAAAAAAAAAGCTACACAGAGAGATGCACTCAGAAAGTCTACAGGTAAGACTTACTGTGGTGATCATTTTGCAATATGCAAATATTAGATCATTATATTGTACACTTGAAACTCTGTACTATGTCAACTATATCTCAGTTTAAAAAACTGCTACAGATAAAGAAAATGGAATTCTAGGGCGTCTGGGAGGCTCAGTCAGTTAAGCATCTGCCTTCAGCTCAGGTCATGATCCCAGCATCCTGGGATCGAGTCCCGCATTGGATTCCTGCTCTCTGGGAAGCCTGCTCCTCCCTCTCCCACTCCCCCTGCTTGTGCTCCCTCTCTCACTGTCTCTCTCTCTCTCTGTCAAATAAATAAATAATCTTCAAAAAAATTTGCCTTAAAAAATAGCAATAATTACATTATTGTAAATGGTCTAAATATGTTAATTAAAAGACAGAGATTGGCTGAAAGGAGTAAAAAATATAATGCAACAATATGCGGTCTATAGTAAACTCATGTCAAAAATAATAATATAGGGGCGCCTGAGTGGCTCAGTGGGTTAAAGCCTCTGCCTTTAGCTCAGTTAATGATCTCGAGGTCCTGGGATCGAGCCCCACAATGGGCTCTCTGCTCAGAGGGGAGCCTGCTTCCTCCTCTCTCTCTGCCTGCCTCTCTGCCTACTTGTGATCTGTCTGTCAAATAAATAAATAAATAAATTTTTAAAAAAATAACAATATAGGCAGGTTGAAAGTAAGAGAGTGTCAAAAAGGATTATCATGTAAAATTAATCAAAGAAAATAAGAAATGACTACATAATTATCAGATAAAGTAGACTTTGGAGCAAAGAAATTACCAGGGACAGAAAAGAACACAATATAATTATAAAAGGATCAACCCACCAAGAAAACAGCAATCCAAATTATGTATGCACCAAACAACAGAGCTCAAAATACGTGAAGAAAAACCTGACAGAACTGGGAAAATAAAATCCACAATTACAGTTGAATAACAACCAGAACCGGTAGAATAACTAGACGGAAAATCAATTAAGGACGGAGAAGAACTCAACATCATTAACTAATAGGATCTAATCAACATTTATAGAACACCCCATCCAACAACAACAGAATATCTTATTTTCAAGTACCCTTAGAATGTGTATCAAGATAGACCACATCCTGAGTCATAAAACAAACATCAACAAATTTAAAAGAATAGAAATTATACAGAGTGTATTATCTGACTACAATGAAATCAAACTATATATATAAATTTATAATAAAAATTTATAATGAATTTATAAGAAAAAGATAACAGAAAATCCTCCAAACACTTGAAAACTAAACACACTTCTAAATAATTTAACAGTCAAAAGGGAACTCAAGGGAAATGAAAAAATACATTGAACTGAGTAACAATGAAAATATATCAAAATTTGTGGGATGCAGCTAAAGCAGTGCCCAGAGGAAAATTTATAGCATTAGATGCATGCATTAGAAAAGAGGGAAAAATCACAAATCAATAATCTAAGCTCCCATCTCAAGAACCCAGAAAAAGATGAGCAAAATAAACCCAAACAAACAGGAAGGAGAACATAATGAAGAACAGAAATCAGGGGCTCCTGGCTGACTCAGTCAATGCTGTGTGTGACCCTTGATCTTGGAGTTGTGTGTTTGAGCCCCACGTTGGGTGTGGAGATTACTTAAAAATAAAATCAATCATAAAAAAAAGAAAAGACAGAAATCAATACATTTAAAACAGAAAAACAAGGATAATCAATTTAACAAAGCACTAATTCTTTAAAAAGATCAAGAGAAAGGACAAACCTTCAGCAAGACTAACAAAGAAAAAGACATGACATAAGTTACCAATATCTGGAATGAAATAGAATATCACTACAGGCCCTGCAAACATCAAACGGATAATAAGGAAATACTAAAAAATTTGACGTGGACAAAAGTGCCCAATTACTCAAAAAACACAAACTACCATAACTCATCCAATATGAAGTAGATAAATTTAATTACCTCTAATTATTAAGGAGACTGAGTTCATAATTTGCAAACTCCCCCAAAAGAAATCTCCAGGCCCAGATGGTTTGTTTCACTGGAGAATTATACAAACTTTTAAAGGAGAATTAACACCAGTTTTACATCATGTCTTTCAGGAAAGAGGAAAAGGGAATACTTCCATCTTTTTTAAAATTTCATGGAACTAAGAAGTTCTCCAAGCAGAGAGCAGAAGCCAGAGTGATGTGGGGGCTGCCACAAAGCCCATCAGCCTGGTTTCCTTCTGCCTGAGACAGTTATGCCTTATGGACAATGAAGAGGCTGGGAGGATCCAGACTCGCATGGCTGGGGCAGCAGTGGTGGCCGTGGCAGGCATGTTGGTGGCTCTGTTTAGTTTCTGGTAAGGGCAGCAGAGCTGATGCGAGCAGGCTTCTTGTGGCAACACTCAGGCTGGGGTTCAAGGCAGGTTCTCTTAGAACCTGCAGGTTTTCCAAGCCTGGTTCCATCAGTTCAGTGAGTTACCACCATATCTGATAAAGACATATAAAGTCTTTCCCTATGAGCTTACACGGGCTCAGGCTCCTCAGTACTGCTGGCACAGGTGACCATCACAAGGTCTCTGGGTTGCCACTCTGACTCAGAGTGGTGGGTTACCCTGCTCCTTCTGCCTGCATGGTTGCTCCAGCTAACCACCATCCAGCCCACACCCATCATCCTACAAGGTCTATTTCTCATGCCACCTCCTCCATGGAGCCTTCTTGGATTTCTCTAGGGAAACAGTGTTCCCCTCCTTGAAATTCCCCTGACTCTTGGGGACTTAACACTTCCCACCTTAGATCACAGCTTGTGTGTGACTTACCTTCTCTGTCAGATGGTGAGCCCTTGAGGTTAATCCCACCTTTTTTTTTTTTCCCTCTCCCCAGGAGAGGGAGTCCTCCACACTGTGAGCTCTTCCACACTGAAGAGAGCTCAATAAATGCCTATAAATAGATCCCCACAGTCTGCCTGGGTTAGGGGTTCTTAGGATCCTGGCATCCCCCAAGTGGAATGTGCATTTTTTGAACACAATGCCCATGACTTTCATCAAATACCTGACACTATTCTATATACTTCCCCTATATTAGCTCATTTAATCATTGTAAGAACCCTAGGAGGTAGGTACTATTATTATCCTCATTCTATAGATGAAGAAACAAAGACTCAGAGAGGTTAAATAGCGCACCCCAAAGTTATACAGCTAGAAAGAGCAAACATCAGAATTTGCACCCAGTGAATCTGGTCTCTGTGCACGCTCTGAACCACTAGACTGACAGCCTCTCCTGGGATCTCCTGGACACACTACAGGGGGCTGGGTCGACTGGGCTGTCTACAGACCGGGTGGGTGCCAGGATAGGGTCAGGGTAGCTAGAGGTCTGCTGACAAGTTTCCCCTTCACCCCTGGGGGACAGGGTGGGCAGTGGCTCGGATACACACCAGCTACCTCCTAGGAAATGTGGAGACCAGGGTAAGCCACCCAAGCTGCCAGGGCCAGTGGCTGGCAAAGCCCACGGCTGAGCTGGTCGGGGCTTTCTTGGGGCCATGCCCAGGGAAATCACATCTGGAGCCAGCTACAGGAGAAAAGCAGGCCGGCCTGGAGCAGAAGACAAATTGGGCCTCCCTCTATCATTACGGAGGGCCCTGACTGCAAGACAGCAAGGCAGGTGTGCACCACAGGAAGGCGGGGGGGCACACCAACAGCCCCCTGTTAGGGGCTGGGCTAGGAAGGGCTGGGCTAGAGGAGAGGTGGGGCAGGAGCTACATGGGTTTACTTGGGGTCAAATGCCCCCCTCTTCAGATACGTGAATACAGCAGAAATGCAAGCACACACTCATCAGAAGACAACAAATTCTCTGGGGGTAGCAGCCATATGCTGGGAATTCAGTACTCCAGGGTAGGCTCCCTGTGGTCCACATGGGCCTGATGTCTTGCTGTCTGTATGTCCTCTGCATCAGGGTATCCGGCCTCCATGATAAATTCCTCAGGGACCAGCCCTGTGCCCATGTAATTCAATTGGAACTAGACCAACACCAAACAAGAACCATGTCGGGGCTCTGAGCCAAGTCTGCTGGTCCACTTGCAAGGGGAGGTCTCCTCCATGGTGTCCCCCCAGTGATGCCAGTGGTTTCAGGCTACACAGGCCCTGGGCTCTGAGCTAACAGTGCCCAGCTCAGGCTCCTCAGGGGCTACTCTTGGAAAGGATGGGATAGGGAGCGGCAGGAGCCGGACAGCCCGCGAGGAGATGGCTCCTGGGCCAGTAAGAGACGTGACTGCCAAGAAGAGCAAAGCTGGATACCATCCCATGGCCCAGAGCATCTGGTCAAGGAGTGAGGATCTCAGTGCTCCAGGAAAAAATGAATCTGCGTGTCATCCCAGCACCGTTTAGAGAAGGCCACTGTATTGCCTCGTATGTGGCCTCGTAAGGATGGCTGGCAGCAGGTCAGAAAGGTCCTGCTGTCCCCACCTCGCTGATGGCAGTGGTGGCCAAGAGGAATCAGAGCCCAGATATCCAGACTCCAGGTCTGGAACTCGCACGACCACAGAACTGCTCTTGGGAGCCACAGAAGCCAGCATGGGACACACAGTCCTGTGGCCTGGAGATGTCTGGCCATCACGGAACCCGCATGCGGCACCTAGCAGGCCTCTGCCTTTGGGGGGCTGCAGAGCCCTGCTCCCCTGGCTTCCTCAGTCCCCCACTGGAGATCCCACGCTTTTCTCCTTTAGTACCTGACCATCCTCTCGTCCATGGACAACATGAATGGGACACTCTCCGAGCGGTCGACCATTCCTGATGGTGGCACGGGGCACTGCACAGACGCCCCTTCCCACTAGACGGCGGGACCGTCTGCTGGTGTTTCTGTTCCGAGAGCTTGTAACCGTTCCACTGTGACCGAGAGCCCTGCAGAGGCCATTCTGCAGCTAGATCTCTGTACGTCTTGCTGATCACTTACTGTGGATAAATTCCTATGTAATCCCGCTTTAATAGTGGATAAACAAAACCAAAATAGGGAACGGAAATTTGCTGCAAAAGGAAAATAAAAGCTACAAGTGATTCTAGGCAAAACAGAAAGGCTGTTTTGACTGTGAATAACTGAGGGGCTCCTTGCAGGGACACTGCTGGGCTTCCGTGGCTGGCAACCTAAGGATAGGTCTAGGGTGCTTACTCTGTGGTCCCCTTTCATCTGGGATCTCAGTGTGGCGGAAAGCCTGGCTCCTACACCCTGGCCACAGGATCTCCATTCCTCCTGCCTGGAGCCTGGCAGTGCCTGGAACATGGAAGGTTCTTGAAAGATGCTCAACATTGGTCTGCAGGCACCATTGACCATGACAACACAGGAGAAGGAGCGGTCCTTTATTTACGGGCACCTGCTACATGTCAGGCCCAGTGCTAGGAACCCTGCATCCACGACCACACTCAGCATCTCATCTGATTCTCACAGCAATCCCAATTCTATGTCCGCTTTACTAAGGACCCCGAGGTCAGCCTGACTCCCACGTCCTCACACTGCAGCCGTGTTCAATCCCACTGGCGCGTCTAGAGACCTGGGACCTGCTGCCTCTGGGCCCACGTAGCTCATGGTGCGCGCCGAGCACTCTGCTCTTTCCAAACCAGTGGTTGCCAGACCCAGCAGGCCAGATGCGGCGCTTGGCAGGGACAGAAGCAGGCACAGGCCACCTCCATCCTGGCGGAAATGGGTGCCTGGGATTCTGTAAAAGCTCAGGAAGCCAGAGGGCTCTGTGGCCTTAGCAACGAGCAACCAGGGTCAGCTGCAGAGCACAGGCGGCAGGGCTACATGGGAGAAAACAGGCCAGGCTGTCAGGCCTGAGGGTGCAGGGGTGCAGGACCCCCATTCCTTCTTGACCTGTGCTTCCAGGAACAAGCCTGCCTCTGCTCAGACAGCAGATCCCAAGAGGCCGGGAGGCTCAAGTGCCGGGTGGTCTCTCCCAGATCAGAGGGGGAAAGACCCTTCAGCATCAGCCAGGCAGTAAACAGGGTGGAAAAGCTTTGTCCTGCCCCCAGGGCACCAGGCAAATGTCCCCAGTCTCTCTGTGGTTCCAGCATGCGCAGGCCTGAAGACTGAGCCCCTACCCCATCCCCTCTAAGGACAGACTCCCAGCTGGCATCGGGCCTCTTCCCAGAGACAGAGCTCGACTTCTCACAGGGGGGCCCTGCGGAGGCCGGAGGCAAGGCTGGGGGGTGCGACTAGACACCCACCGGAATTAAGAGGGGGCCAGAATTCAGGGCTGTCTTGATGAGCAAGCCCCTGGAGGCTGGGAGGAGGGGCCCGACCCTGGCAGGTGCTTGCTCTTTGGGTTTGGGGGGTGTGCCCAGGGCCCAGCTTACATGTAGGCCATGGGCTCCTACCAGGGAGGGAGGGAACATGCTTCCTTCCACCTGCTCCAATTTTTTTTGTTTGGCGTTTTTCAGGTCAGCTTAATCAGGACACACAGGCGTCCAGAGCCACTCCCACCCAGGGGGGCTCTAGTGCCTCTCTCATAATAAATAACAAGTCCTATAAATAATAAATCATAATACATCAAACGAAGCCGGTATTTTACAGGGAACACATTTTTTTCATACATGTTTCATTTGGCTCCCATGAGAACCGGGTGAGCTGCGCAGGCCAGGTGGGAACTGCATTTCACAGGTAAGACTGTAAATTTAAAACTACAACAGCGCTCTAAATAGTCCACCGGTCAGAACCCAGAGATCTGGCTTTCTGCCTCTGAGCCTTCATTCTTTTTATGAGGCTGTGGTCTTAGACGGTGTCCTGCTGAGCTAAGAGAGGACTGTGGCAGGGGAGGAGGAGGGGACTTCCTAGCGCAGAGGTGATGAACTATGTTCACGCTGCCCCCCCTCCCAGGCATAGGACTGCGTCCCCCTCTTCAGGCTGCCCCACAAGGGAGTACAGAGAAAGGAGCAGCTCCTTGAGTCACCGCATGTTCCCCGGATAGCACTCTCCCCCCACAACACATCATAAATCTGTTCCTCAAACTTAAGGACGAACCACTTGTCCCTACACTGCTCCCTCCACCCCCACACCCCACCTCTTTATGTGCGGCCTCTGGATCCATGGTGAGAATTTGACCCACCGAGGTTTGTGACAGGTTTGTGATCTCTCTGTCCTTCGGCGCTGTCTCGGGTCAATCACTTAGACTTAGACCACACGGTATGAATTCAGACCACGCCTGAAATAGCGAAAGAGAGTAGAAATATACCTAAATGACCACAGATGTTCCACATGGGAAAAGAAAGCTCAGGTCTGGCCCATGGAATGCTGCTCATTTTTTTGTGTGTGTTTTGTGTTTGTTTGTTTGTTTTTACCCTTTCTATTTATCTTTTTTTTTTTTTTAAGATTTTATTTATTTATTTGACAGAGAGAACAGCGAGAGAGGGAACACAAGCAGAGGGAGTGACAGAGGGAGAAGCAGGCTTCCCGCTGAGCAGGGAGCCCAATGCAGGGCTCGGATCCCAGGACCCTGAGATCATGACCTGAGCTGAAGGTAGACACTTAATGACTGAGCCACCCAGGCGCCCCTCTATTTATCTTTTAATTTTTTATTAACTTTTCCAGAAAACCATCTTAAAATTAGAGAAAAGTTTTCAGGTTTTACAAGAACCATGCTCCCCGCTCGCTGACATTCTGCCATCAACCCTGATTGCTTTAGTGTGTCTTTCCTATGATGTGAGACATTCTGCCTGGCTTCCCTAGGAAGGTCCTGCTCAGAAAACGAACACCAACACATTCTATCGCCTCATTCTCGTATCCTTTGCCAGTATTGTCCCTTGTCCATAGTGGCCTGTAGAGCGAAGAGATCCTGTTCAGACCCATGGGCTGCATTTACTTGTCCTGTTTCTTCCTAGCTAATTTTTTAAAGTCTTTGTTTATTTGAGACAGAGAGAGCAAGCGTGAGCCAGCGTGAACAAGAGTGGGGGGAGGGGCAGCGGGAGAGGGAGAGAAAATCTCAAGCAGACCCTTCGCTGGGCACGGAGCCCAATGCGGGGCTGATCTCATGACCCATTGGGCATCCCCGGTGCTGGGTAAACATGCGTGCTCTGAGATCCCCAGTGTCAGACATCAAAAACCTTCCTAAACAAGAGCCCCCTTGGGGCAGGGCCTGGCCTCAGAGGCCTCTGTCCTCTGTGAACCCCTGTTGCCCTGGGGTGGCAGGAGGTGGCCAGGCCAACTCCCACTGGGCTAACCTGTCCCAGGAAGCGCCCCCACCCCAGTAGCCACGGACCTTGAGGGATCTGAGCGTCTCTGGCCAGGGCTGGCTGTTCACTGCAGGCAAGCTTTCAGCCCTGAGGACTGCTGATGGTGCAGAACAGAAGTCTTGGGGGGTGAGGGAAGAGCCCGGATTTGTCCAGCGCAGGGAGGAAATGAGGTTCTCCTCAAGCATCCTGCTAACGAACAGGAAGCAGCTGGGAGGAGTGGGGAGGTGGGAGGACTCACCCCGCACAGTCGCCCAGGCTCTGTGCCCACCTATCATGCCTTCCAATCTGACTTTCTTCCCCCGGGCCTGTCATTCAAGCCCAGTGACCTAGAGGAAGCCCCCCAAAACTTCATGTACATGAGGCACATCTGACTTCCAAACCAGACAGATGTTCCAGGGAAGAGAGGGATCACCAAGCAGCCTGAGGCCCAGAGACCCCTCTGACAGAGCCCTCCTTCCTGAAACCATGTTCTTGGGACAGGCCCTGTGCCAACATGCGTTTCTTGTTCGTCTTACTGAATCCTCAGAACTCGATGGAGTCCACACAATAAATACTCCCATTTTACAGATGAGGCACTGAGGGAGCTAAAACTACATGCCTGACAGCCACAGTCATTACCAAGCCGGTGTCTGCCTGAGCCCATTATGCAGTCGGCATGTTTATGGTCACGTGTGCGCACGTAGCCCCGGAGGAAGACAGAACCTGCCCTGGACCCAGATGTGACCAGACATGTCACCATCCACAACTCCGAAAAGAACACATACGGCACACCCCAAGGATTTCAGAGGCAGCCGTAGGAGGTGGTGGGCGGTCTGCCAAAGCTGTGTTACTAGGCAGGCTTTGAGCATTCAGAAATCACGGTTCCCGGGGTCTGAGGCTGCCAGCCTAGATCTACCTACGGGAGAGACAGCTCCCTTGGGAAAGGAAGAGCTGCCCCAGGACCACCACCGGCCTGGGGGCTTGCTCTGGGCTAGAGGAGCATTGGGAGGTCCTCAGCAGCTGCCCCCACTGCCTTCCTTCTCTTTGTCAGCCCGGGATGTCCCCACTCAGCAGCTCCTTTGACACAGCGCAAGCAGCCCCATGGCCGAACAACTTCCAGGACCTCCGAGGCCACACAGCTTGCTTTCCATTGCGGGGTCTGGACGGAAGGGAGGTGTTGACGCGCAACGCACAGCCGGCCAAAGCACTTAGTGGGGCTCAGACTCTGGTGTTCATCCTCATATGGGTCAGTAACCTTTGCTCCGTACCATATAGAGAAAGGACATTCTATTTTTTTTTTTTTTAAAGATTTTATTTATTTGACAGAGACCGCAAGAGAGGGGGACACTAGCAGGGGGAGCTGGAGAGGGAGAGGGAAAAGCAGGCTCCATGCTGAACAGGGAGCCTGACACAGGGCTGGACCCTAGGACCCTGTCCGAAGGCAGACGCTTAACGACAGAGCCACCCAGGCGCCCCAAAGGAAGGACATTCTAGATGCGAGTCCAGAGGGCACCCAAATCTGGAAGCTACAAGCCGTGGGTACAGACCCTGGGAAACCAGGTGTCTACGGAATGGGAGGAAGCCACAGCCTCTCCCGGGCAGACACCGGCCAAGCTGGATCTAAAAAGAGACCCACCTCACTGTGGCCCTGACCGCTTTGGGTCCATCAGTGGCATCAACACAGCAGATCTTCACTACTGGTCAAATTCGACCGGATGGATCCCTATGGTGCCTCTCTGAGCTCTGTTACCAACAGACCCCACAGGGGCCGCAGAGCCCATCCAGCTGCACCTGTCGGGCCGGCACCTGGTCGCCCATTTCCTCCTGGGCGGGCAGTGAACCCCACTGATCTCTGCAGGTCAAGGTCCCACTGGCCTAGCCCCAAGTCCGGGCACAGCACCATCAGAAAAAACAACAGAGATAACCCCCTGCACCAACAGAAGCCGTTGCTGGGAAAAGGGTGGGGTGTTTGTCAGCAAACCCCCCCCACAGCTGATGGCTTTCCCATGGTGTGAGGCAGGAAGGGCAGGGTGTGGGGAGGGTGTGAGGCGAAGATCCTAATCAGAGTCCCATGGGGAGCAGCTGGTCGTGTCTTTTATCTTCCGGTGGCTGGGACTGGTGGGTGGGAGAAGGCAACTATTCCAGAACAGGGATGAAGTCATCACCCTGTGGTCTGGGGACTAGAGGTGAGGAGGAATCCTAGATAGTTGAGGACAAGTATGGCATATCCATATAAACGAAGTTTGAAAATGATGCCTACGGAGCTCTGATGGGGAAAACATGGTGATCCTATTAAACAAAAAACCAAAACCAGGAACTTGTACGCAGAGTATGATACCAACTGTGAGGCAACAAACTTGCCTTAAAAAGAAGAAAAGACAAACGCCTGGGTGGCTTAGCCGGTTAGGTGTCTGCCTTCAGCTCAGGTCATGATCCCAAGGTCCTCGGATCGAATCCTGCATCGGGCTCCTTGCTCAGTGGGGGAGCCTGCTTCTCCCTCTTCCTGCTGCTCTCCCTGCTTGTGCGCACTCTCTCTCCCTCTCTCTCTTTGACAAATAAAGTCTTTTAAAAAGGAGAGAGAGAAAAGACTAGAAGAAAGTGTGAACAGAGCTTGCTTCTGGAGTGGGGGATTATGGCTATTTAAAGCTTTTCCATTTTCCTGTGATGAGTTCTGTTATCCAGGAAAGAAAACCCTAGTTAAAATTCAGGGAAATAAAGGAACCATGGGTTAAGGGACCCAGGGAAGAGGAGGTCTGTGAGCCCGGTGGGCAGGGGAAGACAGCGCTGCGTGTGAACGCTACTAGGGGAGAGACAGGATGCAGACCGTCTCCTCGGAAAAGCACAGCCTCAGGACAAGGGAGGGTACACAGGACAGCTGAGTATCCATCGACACTTAGGGGCAGAAGGAGCCAAAGGGAGCGGGGGTTGAGGGAGACAGAGGTGGGGGGTGGGGTGGGCTTCGTAGGGTTCCCCGGGGGCAACTGGGCCTCCTACAGGCCTTCACAGGGAACTGGGAGGTACAGGGAGCTGCTGGGTATTCCAGGGGGCATGCGGAGGGGTCCTCCGCATTCACTCTGCTCATTCAGAGTGAGCAGCTGAAGTGCCAGGAGAGGGGGCCTGCCCCTTGGCCCCTTGGCAGAAACCATCAAATAGCGCGTCTGTCGGGGGAGCGCTGGACGGACGGTGGGGCAGAGTGTGGCCCTGGCACCCCCAGGAAGTAGTATGGGTGTGGTGGGGAGGGTTTGGGGCTGTGGGGGAAAGGGGGCACCGCCAGGAATCTCAAAGAAAGGACCAGCCGGAGCCTGGACATGAAAGAGGGTGGCTGCATTTCAAATTGGTCTTTTAAAGAAAAGTCTGAGAGATGCTGAGGGGCATTTGGGCATTCATTCCTGGTTCAGTTCAGTGAACTGGGGGGTTTGGGGGAAATGTCTGGCGCCTATGAAATGCTGGTCTGAAGCCACGAGGCCCCTAGAGGTCAAATCCACCTCATCTCATGGCCTGCCTGCGACTGTGCGGGCCTCAGTTTCCCCCAGAGAGGCAGGGACTGGGTGACAGCCCTTCTATTATGCTCGGGTCTCGGGGGCTCTGCTAATAAAAATGATTGTAAAGCGCTTTGCAAATAGTGAGGCTGCCACACAACAGAATTGATTCTTTCCCACAGAGGGGTTCAGTTCCCGCGGGGACCCGCTTGGAACCTCTCTGCCCTCCGAAGAAGGGGCCCTTCTGTTCCCTTGTGATCTCGGTGAATGCTGTGTCCCTGGGATAGCCATGGGCCGGGCCCCGTGCCCACTGCTGGCAGCCGCCCTCACACAACACAAGGGGAACTTTGTGCGTCTCCCAGGCCTGGAGTCACAGCTGCCAAGAGCCGGATCCGCTTCTCCTGGGCCGGGAGAGGAAATCGAGGCACAGGGAGGGAGAGGGACGGAGCCCCGTGCAAACCAGAAAGGTGGCATTAATAACTGACAAAGGAAGGATGATAAACAATAACCTAATGTTCATGAGCACTGAGTGTGTGTCCTTCACTTTGCCGGTCTTATCTTTTTTAAAAATATCTCTGTCTTCCTCCCAAGATCCCTTGATGATAGGGACCTTTCGTATTCCCTATGGGAGACGAACAACGGACCCCAAAGAGGTCGGCGCCCTAACACTCAGAACCCACGAATATGTTACCTGAAGTGGCCAAGAGCATCCGCAGATGTATTGGGGGTTAAGGACGCTGCGATGGGGAGATTATCCTGGATTATCCAGGTGGGCTCAATCGAATCCCACAGGAGTCCTTAAAAAGCAGAGACGTTTCCAGCATCAGAGGGCCGGAGACACAGCAGCAGGAGCATGAGAAGGACCTGACCTGCTTTCACTGGAGTTGAAGCCAGAGGAAGGGGCCACGAACCAAGGTGTTAAGACTGGCTTCTAGAATCTGGGAAAGTCAAGGCAACTGACTCAGGAAGGAACACGGTACCGCCAACATCTTGATTTTAGCCTTGTGATATCCTGCAGGACCTGGGACCCCCAGAGCTGTGCAATGATGAACCCGTGCTATCCCAGGCCACTGCGCTGGTGGTCATTTGTGACAGCAGCAACAGGAGATGAATACACTCCCCTTGCTAGGTAAGGACACCGAGACTCCGAAGGGGAAGGCCTCTCTGCTAGAAAGGGGGGTAGCTGAGTCTCCCCTCGTCCTCCCCTTGCAGGAGCTGATACCTGCTCAGCATGAGACTCAGGGGTCCCTAGCCGCTCCGTCTGCCCGCGCCCCCTCTGCCTGTCGCTGCTGCGGCATCCGGCCCTCCAAAGCCCCTCTCTTCTGCACGTCCCCTCTGGCCGGCCATCCAGCCCCTACGGACACGTGAATCTGTGCCCTCACACTGCAGACGGAGAAACTGAGCTCAATGCAGAGGGGTGGCAGTCACAGAGGCACAGGGGGCCTCTGCTCCCCCGGTTCCATCTTTCCTTCAGGTCTGGCAGGTACTGGGGCTCCCCTTGCCGTGCCTGTGGCCCCTGAAGCAGACCCGGGAAGCATCTGGGAGTCAGCGCCTCCCAGTACTCGCCCCCTGGCCCAGATCCAACAACTTCTCCCAGCCTGGGCGCCGCCAAGGAAGATCACGTTGGGGTGGTGACCAGCTATGCAAGGCAGCAGGTGGCCCTCTGTCGGCCAGGCCGGGTCCTGGGTCCAGAGGCTCTCAGAGATTTCTCCAGGAGACACAGGCTTCCTGCTGCCGTGGGGACACACAGGAGGCATGAGACCAGGGCAGCGACCTTCAGCTCCCAAGCTGGCTTCCTCAGCATGTCCACACTGTCCTGTCACCTCTCAATTAGTCAGTCACTTCCCCCACACGTATTCCCTTATAAGGAACTTCGCCACAAGCCCAGGATGGCTCAGTCAGGGGCCACCCTAATACTCCTTGACAGGTGTTCTGGCAAAACCGTCGCTAAAGCCCTTGCCGATGCATCACCTCATTGACCCGGCCACTCCCTGGCGCTATCTGCATCCCCACTTCTCAGCAGAGGAAACTCGGGCTCAGACAGATGGTCCAAGATCATCCAGACTTCTCTCCTGGTGGCTCACTGGGCTCACTGGTCTCTTACTGACAAAATACCGTAGACAGAACCTGTCCCACCCCTCCCCGCCTCCCTGCTCCAGGCCGGCTCACCTCCATGCATCCACCCCAGTCCAGAAGAGAGCATCACCGGCCCGGGAGTCCCCCTGGGCTCAAACAGAATGGTGGCCACAATCCACTTGTGTATATTCTCAGAATGACCTGCTAATAAGGATGATGCTTTTGGCCCCACTCGGAGGGAAGCTGGAGGCTGGTGTGAGAAGGCAATGTCACCAAGCAGTCAGCCCTGCCAGGGTCCCTTCTGTCTCTTCCTGCTGAGATGCAGCTGTGCCCTATGGGAGGGCAGCACTGCCCAGCCAGGCCTGGCCCACCAACCCGTGTGGCCCAGCTGCTGGAAGGCTGCTATGCTGGAGGGGTGAGTCACAGAGCCTGGAATCCAAAGCCTTCCAGGCCTCCACCCACCCCAGCCAACTCGGCATCTGCCCTCCAGATGTCTCCACTGCAGAAAACACCTTCTGCCAACAAGGACCCAACACCAAGGTTAGGAGGCATACTCGACGCCTCAAAAATGCCTTCAGAGCCCGCTGAGCATGTGGCATCCCAGCCTGTGGCATTCGTTATCTGCCCTCCTTGGTGAATCTCAAACCCAACGGCTCTTAATTCTTAGGTGTCTTTGTCCTGACTTTGGACATCTTACTCCCTAATGGTGCTTACTGCCC
The DNA here is from genome assembly GCF_902655055.1 of Lutra lutra. Taxonomy (NCBI): domain Eukaryota; kingdom Metazoa; phylum Chordata; class Mammalia; order Carnivora; family Mustelidae; genus Lutra; species Lutra lutra. The sequence continues at coordinate 41,059,524 of NC_062292.1, read as the reverse complement.
TCAAGGAAACATGGCCCTGCCTTCAGGGAGCTCCCACTTTAACGGGCAAGGCATAGTTGCTAAGCTCACGGAGGCTCACGGACGAGCGGGGGAAACAGAGCCCTTGCTCTCCAGTAAACCCCAAATTGACGGGGCAAACAGCCCGCTAGAACGTAGCAGAACCAGGAATCACAGCCAGGTCTGTGCGTGCCTACATTCTGCTTCTGCGGAACACTGCCTGTGATGGGGGCACAGGCCCTACCTCTGCTTCCATCATCTTTTAGCCTTGGGGCGGTTCCTTCCTGTAGGCAAATCGCCATTCTCACAATATTGGAAAGTGACCACATTTAGGACAATCTCAGTGGTTGACAACATCCCACTGTCCCAGCAGCAGACGGGACTGCCAACATGGTCTCTTTATTTACTTAGTTATTAAAGATTTTATTTATTTTTTTTCAGTAAACTCTCCACCCAGCGTGGAGCTCAAACTTATGACTCCAAGATTAAGACTCACATGCTCTACCGACGGAGCCAGCCAGGTGCCTCCAACACTGTCTCTTTAAAACAAGAAGGAGCCCCCTGGGTGGCTTGTTTAAGCGTCTGCCTTGGGCCCAGGTCATGATTTCAGGGTCCTGGGATCGAGCCCTGCATCAGGTTCCCTGCTCAGGGCAGGGGTGGGGGGAGAGTCTACTTTTCTCTCTCCTTCTCCCTGCCCCTGCTTGTGTTCTCTCGGTCTCTCAAATAAATAAATCTTTGAAAGGAGAAACAAACAAACAAACCAAGGAGGACTCCCAGCAGAACTCCCATCCCCCCGGCAAGTTCTGTCGCCGTCGCAAGTTCGGTGAGCTTTGCCCACCATGGAGGCTCCTGTGGTCAAGGATCTTTGGGGCCTGAGCAAGAGAAGGTTCCGAGCACCAAGGGCCTCCTCACCCCATGTGAGCCCCAAGCCAGCCCCTGGATGAAGGCATGGCTCGGGACCTCTGGAAAGGATAATGACCGGGGAGCACGACGGGAAGGCCTGTGGTAGTGGAAAATGCGGGAGAAGTGCTGACTATGCTCCCCGAGCCCACTGTCTGTACTGTGGCACCCAGGCTGGCCTGGAACAGCAGCCTGGCCTTCCCGTCACCAAGCCAGAGCCCTGGGAGGCCTCGGGGCTCCTGGCACAGATCCCGAAGCTCTCTGTGGCTCCTCTGTCCCAGGAAAGGGGCTCCGAGGAGAGGGGAGAGAGAAACGCTGCCACGCGGCAACAGAGATCCAGATTGTCCAGATCTTGGTTTCTTTCCATGGGAACAGTGACTTGGGCCCTGAAGGAATGGGAGACAGGGTTTCATTAAATCCCTGCCTCTCGGGGCCTGCTAGGGGGGTAAGGAACCCCGGCCCAGGGCCAACTCCAGTTCCTCCTCTGCCTCACGCTGCGGCATGTCGTTCCCTTGGCATCCCAAACCAGCCCAGATGCAGGGTTACTGGGCTTCTGCCTGTCAATCCCTGGCCCCCAGGAGAGCGGCCAGCCTGAGCGACTTGGGGGGCGGGGGAGGGGCTCTGCCTGTCTGCAATGGGGCAAGTTGTTCTGGCCTAGCAGGAAGGCTGGAAGGCTGTGCTGACGGTGGAGGAAAGCTGGTCCTGGCTAAGAGCCTCCCAACCCAAATGGGAGCTGATCCCAGAATCAGAACCCTGGAAAATCTCTGACCCTCTGCTCTTGCCAGCCAAGAGCCTCCTAGCCTGCTCCATATCCTTCACCCAAGATACTCAATGAGCTTTACATCCTGAAAAACAAAGCCTAAAAAGGAGAAGGTGGTGGGGAGGTGGGCTCAGTGACAGGTGGAACCAAAATCAAGAATAAGAGACTTTTTGGTGCCACCTGGGAAACAGGAGGCAAGCCTGGCACCCGGGGAGACAAACACAGCTTGCTCCCCAATGCTGCTGAACCCCCTGGCTGACCCAATGTGCCAGGCCATCCGGTAAGGGCAGGGCGCCCCCAGCACCAGAGCCTGCCTTCCCCACACTTTCCTCCAGTTTGGAGAAGAGGGGAGAAGCGCAGGGCCTGCTTCCCCAGCCCGAGAAAGATGCACAGCAGAAAGCTGTCCGCACAGGAGAGGAGGGCGTGGGGATCTGGCTGGCTTCTGCTGGGCAACTGCACCCTCTGGTGGTAGCACAGGAAAATGCAAGGGCATGCAGACAAAGGGCGAGCCAGATCTGTTTCTCCCTTTCCCAGAATCCCTCTATGCAGCCTCTATGAAGCACTTACTGGCGGATGGCACTGGGCCCTGTGCAAAGACAAATGGACAGACACCGCCCTCTTCTCGAGGGCTTCTAAACGAGACCCACGCAGGAGAGAGGCAAGCCGTCCTTGCACAGCTCTGGCCTAACAGGCCTTCCCTTCTGTGATGAAACCTACAGAGGCAAACCTGCTCTGCCCCCAGGTGAGATTCCTCGGCCATCATCTGGGCCACAGCATGCTTCTCTCCTCCTTCAAAACCCAGCTCCCAGTTCTCCTTGTCTGGGAAACCAACTCTGCCTAGGGGCCCTCAGCCTCCCCCACCCCACACTGAGGCTCCAAGGCAGCGGCTCTCAGAAGAGTCACTGTTTGATCGTTTCTGTCGACGTGCCAGTCTCTAGTGTCCTATCTCCGACTGCACCAGGAGCTTCCCAGCAACAGGAGACAACGGATAAAAGGCAACATTTCCTGGGAACGCATGTCACGGGGGCATCTTCTCATTGGAGCCTCCCGGCAGACCTGAGCTGGCAGGACCCAAAACAGTCCCTATTATAGACAGGAAACTCAGGCTCAGAGGGTGACAAGGCTTCCCCAGGAGCTACCATTTGTGAAACAACAGCCACTTCCCAAGGCTGGCGCCATGCTAGCTTTGTTATGTGGCTCATTCCGTACGCACACCAGCCCCACGAACTCCATGAAGTGCCCCCCATTCCGCAGACGAAGGCATTGAAAAGTATGCGCACTTTACACAAAGTCATGTAACTAAAACGTGGCACAAGGACAAGAATCCTTATTCTTATCCTTTTCTGGACAGCCAGGCTTCCTCCTCCTTCCTGCCCCTCCAAGCCCCTCACACAGAGCTCCACACCCACCCCGGACACTGCCCAGCACAGACAGCTTCCTTTCCAAGACCCCGGAGGAGCCCTTTTATCCAGCTCCAGCAGATCCCAGACTCGACACATAGATGCGGCCTCCTGCTTCTCTTCATTCCCTCCCCATCTCTTGAAACAAAAACCCTGTTTGACATTTCTCAGTATTATTACAATAAAGGGACTGGATTCCAGCCAGATAACGCCTGGGACGTCGTTATTTCTTCTTTCCAGTCTGAGTGGCACGGGCAAGGAGAGCCTCAGTTTATACCTACCTGAGAACTGGGAAGACCAGGAAACATGCCCTAGCATTGGATTACCAGCAGAGAAAAGATGCCAACGTGCAGGCTGTAGCCTAGCAGCCTGGAGGTGGCGAGGTGATGTCTGTCTTTGGTTCTCCCTCAGGCTGACCCAGAGGGACCTCTGAGACCACAGTCAGCTTTGCAAGTGATCTCCACATGGACAGCTAATAAAATCAAGGTCTACTGGGGGCCCCTTAAGTCACTGCACATGATTGGCCATGCGAGCATCAGGATGTGTCTGACTGCTGTCCCACGGGTGGGACTGGGAACCCCTGGAGAAGCAAACAGCCCAACTTTTATCTTTCTCCCAAAACTACAATGCACTGTGTCACGCAAAGGGGAGCACAGCAGCTGAAATTTGCCCAGATTCCTCAGAAGGCGCCAGGATCTTGTGTGGAGTCCTAATCCTGTCCACCCTGGATGAATGACTGGGGTTTAAATGTGGTGTTTCAACATCACTATCGGCGGCATGAGAATGCAAAATAATCTCAACTTGACACGGAAGCAGAATGCTCTAGAGTTTCCTAACAGAAACGACAGTCTATTTTTATCTCAGGCCCCTCCAGCCATGAAGGGGGGCCCTGTGATCTGGCAGGATGGTGGAGGGCTGGGGAACCGACAGTCGGCCTCCTGGGTCCCTGCCCCGGGGACAAGTCTGCTGGTCTGAGCTTTTGCCACTGCAGAGACCTCAAGAGAATTAAGTCTGTTTCTATAGGGGAAGATTAATGATTTTCTAGGGCTCTTCAAGGAGATGGCACTTGAGAACCTAACATGTTTTCAACGCAGGGGATGGGAGGACGACAGTGCTCTCTGCTGGCCAAGAGGGGGCAATTCTCCAGAAAGCGGGCCCCAGGGACTGGCCTAGAGTCTCCACAAGAGTGGGTAAGGGCAGCTCCTCACACCCGTGCTGGAAGCTGGGGCTAGACAAAGGCTGGGTCTGGGAGGGCAGAGGTGAGGAGCGGGACATTTCTGACCCCTTGCCTTCAATGCCTTTGCAACCCGATGGCACTCGTGTCTCTGCCTTTCCTGCCCCCTCCAACAGTTAACATTCCCTCTTCTGTCCTCCCACAGCCCTGAGCTGTCTCTGGTGCAATCATCGGCTTGCTTCCAGACCCACTTTTATAAAGGAGCCTTCTGCTGCTTGTCTGAGCCCCTAGCTCAGCCCCAAACTCAGGCAAATGCTCAGTGAATGAATGAACCAACCGGTGAATGAATGAATGTGGCATTTCCAATCCTCCTCTCAACCTAAATTGAGAAATCCCAAGTCTTCCAGTCCCAATCCCTCCTGGGCCACTAAAGCCCCCACGGACCCCCCATTAACGGCACGGTGGTGCCCTTCCTCCAGCGCCGGGGAACCCATGGGGCTCCAGGATCCCCACCTGCCCTCTCCCTTCCTTGCACTCTCTTTCCGGAAACACCTTTTTCCTGCCTCCTCTGGCTGCTGTGTTTCCTGCATAGGAAGACAGGATTGGAGAATGCTATTTATAGCAGGCCCGCCTCCCAGGCCTGGCTGAGGTGAGGGTTGGCCTGGCCGGGTGTGGCGGGTGTGGCGGGGGAGGTGGGGTTTGTTGCGGAGAGAAGATGCTCGGGACTTTCCAGTCCAAGCCACCAGGGCAAGGAAGCTGGATACCCCAAAGATGGGCAGGCCCTAGTGGAAGCCTCTGCTGATACTCAGGCTGGTTCCCCCTCCTGACTTCCCCATAGTTGTTAATGACCTCACGGCTCCCCCGGATCCCAGACTTGAAAGCTCAGAACCTCAGAGGCAAAGACTTGCAGGATTTGGATGTGGACAACTTAAGAGACCAAATGTGATAAGGAAACCAAGACTCAGAAAGGGCAAGAGACTTGACCTAGGGCACACAGGAAGTGAAAAGCAGGTCCCCTGGCTAAAATCACCCTGTTACATGCCTTGTGCCTCCCAGTGACAAAAGACTTCACATGCGTTGCCTCCTCGTTCAATGTCATCAGGCAGGTGGTATGTTACGGACTGAACTGTCACCAAAAAAGATGGTTGAAGTACTAACCATCAGCATCTCAGAATGTAACCTTATTTGGAGATGGGGCTGCTACAGATGTAACTGGTTACGATGAGGTCATTTCAGAGTAGGGCTGGCTTTCTAAGAGGGGATTTGGATGCAGACGCACACAACGGGCAGATGGTGGGAAGACCACAGGGGAGGAGATGGCCACATCACCATGAAGGCAGAGATGCAGGGTGACACGTCTCGGCCACGGAATGCCCAGGATTGCTGGCGGACACCAGAGGCTAGAGGAGGCAAGGAGGGGCACTCCGGAACAGGTTTCAGAGGGAGCATGGCCTGCCAATACGTTGGTTTTAGACTTCCAGCTTCCAGAACTGCGACAATATATTTCTGCTGTCTAAAACCACCCAGCTTGTGGGAACTTTGTTATGACAGTTCTGCCAAATGGCTACCTGGCATTAGACCTATTTGACAGATGAGCCACAGGGACCCAAAGTCAGGCCCTCTGGCTCTCAGTCCAGAGCTCTTCCAAAAAGACTGCATTTGTCTTTGATTCTCCTTTCTCTTGTGTCCTTTGGGTTTTCCTTTGTGAAAAATCCCACTCTCCCGCTCTTTCCCCAGCAGGGCTGCCCTCACTCAGGCCCTCCACATCAGGGATGGGACAGTGGATCTGCTGGCCCAACGGCCCCTCTTGCAAACCACCAGGCCATTCCACACCTCCTTCTCGAAAGCCCCACTGTGTGCTAGTCTGTGCCAGGTGCTGAGGTCCTCTCATCGAACAAAGTGGACATAGACCGTACACCTGTTAAAACACTGCATCATCGTGTCACCTCCCTGCTCTGGGCCTTGGATATCTTCCCACCACCTGTAGGCTAAAGTCCCCCATCCCCTGCCTCTCAGGACGCGCCAGCTTGATCCAGGTCGGAGAACCACCTTCTGCCTTATGGGGAGACCAGTGATCTGAACTTCAAGCTCTAGGGGGTAAGGATGGCTTCCAGATAACGAGGGAAAGGAAAGGTCCTGGGGCCTTTTCCAGGAAGCCAACAAAATGGGAAGTATTCTGGAGAAACAAAGGACACAGCAGACTTCAAAGACTTCCAGTTCATCTTCACTTTCAGAAACCTGGCTGAGGGCGCCTGGGTGGCTCAGTGGGTTAAGCCGCTGCCTTCGGCTCAGGTCATGATCTCGGGGTCCTGGGATCGAGTCCCACATCGGGCTCTCTGTTCGGCGAGAAGCCTGCTTCCCTCTCTCTCTCTCTCTCTCTGCCTTCCTCTCCGTCTACTTGTGATCTCTCTCTGTCAAATAAATAAATAAAATCTTTAAAAAAAAAAAAAAAAAAAAAAAAGAAACCTGGCTGATACCCCGCGGGTGCTCAGTAGATGGGGCTCCTTGGACGACGGAAGCAATGGAAGGGCTCGGGCTCGCCCATAAACAAACTGTGGTGGTTCCTGCATCAGAAGCTGAAAGGAAAAGACATCACTCAACACGGGTGAATCTCAAAAGTATTATGTTGAGCGGAAGATGCCAGACACAAAATAGATCATACCCTACGATTCCATTTACATGAAGTTCAAGAACAGGCACCAGTCATCTGTGGTTAACAGAAATCAGCACAGTGACACTGTGGGCAGTGGGGGAGGGGAGGGGAGGGGTACTGACGGGAACAGACAGAAGATAGAAATGCTGTGTGTCTGGACTGGGATGTGAGTTATGAAGGTGTGTTCATCTGTCAAAAGAGCATCGGGGGTGGGGGGCGGGGGGGCTGGGTGGCTTAGTGGGTTAAAGCCTCTGCCTTCAGCTCAGGTCATGATCCCGGGGTCCTGGGATTGAGCCCCACATCGGGCTCTCTGCTCAGCAGGGAGCCTGCTTCCCTTCCTCTCTCTCTGCCTGCCTCTCTATTTGTGATCTCTGTCTGTCAAATAAATAAATAATATTAAGAAGAAAAAAAAAAAAGGCATCAGGGGCGCCTGTGTGGCTCAGTGGGTTAAAGCCTCTGCCTTCGGCTCAGGTCTTGATCCTGGGGTCCTGGGGTCCTGGGATCGAGCCCCACATCGGGTTCCCTGCTCAGCACGGAGCCTGCTTGAGATTCTCTCTCCTTCTGTCGCTGCCTCTCCCTTCTGCTCATGCTCTCTCTCAAGTAAATAAAAAGTCTTTAAAAATTAAAAAAAAAATTTTTTTTTTTAAAAGCATCAAACTGGACCCTTAAAGATGTCTGCATTTCATGGTTTGTAAAGTGTATCTCAGTTCACAAGAGAATAGAATGAAATAAAAGAATCAGGGGTTCTCTCTTCTCTCTCTCTCTCGGCTGGGAGGAAAGGAGCCCCCAGTGCACACATGAGGGGACGGGGGTGTCGCTGAAGGTGAGGAAGCATTTGCTTTTATTTATCTCTGTAGACCTGGAATCCGGCTCAGGCTCTCGCTCAATCCCCTGCCCGGGTTCAGGAAGTAGCGTGGGTTTCGCTACAAATGGAAGCAAATAGAGTGGGCACCTTGGTCCATGGGCCACTGAGCACAGGCTTTTCTGGCTCCTAAGTCAGGCCTTCTGCCTCAAAGGCACCCAGGCTGAGCCCTCCCTGGTGTCCTACTGCCATGGAGATGGCCCCAGCCTGCATCCTGGCCCACAAAGGCTTGAGTTCATCATTTCCAATCTCCCACCTTCCCGTACCCTTCCCTCAAGCCACATCTGCGACCTCTCCTCCCGAAGCCAGTGCTATTTATAATGCCCTGGAAACACAGCCTGGGCCAGATAATAGGCGGGCTTTGCCAAACAAAACCCCAGGCCACTCCACTCCCCCACACCCCCCAGAGGCCTGCAGTCTGGAGCCCAGTGGGGCCCGGAGGAACCATACATCTTAGAGCTGGGATCTTAGAGCTGGCACCACTCCCACTCCGTCTGTCTGACCCTCAGACAGGGAAACATTTCCCCCTGTCTGGTATACAAACACCCCCTTGGGGGATAAATCCACCCAGAAAGAGAGTCTGTGGAGCTAGGGGGCTGAATGTTTGTGGCGTCCTTGGTTTTGGTCAGTCATGTTGTCTAGCCTGCGTTTACCCTCCCAGGACCAAGTGCAGGGAGCCACGGGGCAGCCAGATCTACGGCAATGACAACGACTGACATTAGTTTTATGCTGGATGGTTTGTAACACCCTCTAGGAGGACCCTCACAACTCTGTGGGGGTAGGCGTGATTGTCCCCACTGTACAGAGGAAGAAACTGAAGCTCGGGGAGGCTGCAAGTCAGGCTGACCCCAAAAACTGCATTTCCTCCCACGTTGTTCACGCAGAGGCCCCATGTCAGGAAGCAAGGACGTGGCCTCTAAACCAGCCAGGGAAATCCAGGACCAAGGGCACTTACATTCGTTCCTGCCTGTCCCTTAGCTTAAGAGCAAATGTGTCCCTTATCCTGGAAGTAATCAATGAGCAAATATTGCCTCTACTATGTGCCAGGACCCAAGTAAGCTACTGCCAGTTCTCAGTCCAGCTGAGCATGACTTTATGGGCCTGCCTCTGCCCTGGGTAGCCTCTCCCAGACTCTATCATCCCACCAACCCCGGCCACCCCCATCCCCCACCCTGACATCTGCCCCAGCTCTGCCATCCCAAACACAGAGGCCTTTGTCTGGGCCTGGATGTGGGTATGAGAGTGTCACAGTCTCTGCGGCCAGCTCACAACGGCCCTTCCCACCTACTTCCCACAGCCACCCCAGCCCTGCGGTCACTTTCTGAACCTCCCTAGTGGCCTCTCATTTCTTTCTGGCCATGGCCAGCAAGAGGAAGTGGGGAGATGACTCAGAGGTGTGATGTGGCCTTAACAGATGTGTCTTTGTGATGACATTCCCTAAGGAGGTAGGCAGTGAGTGACAGAGACCTGGATATCACGGGAGGTGTGTAAACAGGGAAAGGCCAGGTTATTAGGGCCAGACCAGCTAAAAAGGAAAAGTCTTAATGGACTGCCAGCTTAAGGCAGCCCTAAATTCACGCACAATAGTTATTTTCAACTCTGAGGAGAAAATGAGAAACAGAACTCAAAATATAACACTTTTACATTATTCCTTTGACTGGGTAAAATTAGCGAGAGTGATAAAATTGGTGATGTACTGAAAGACAAATCTTAAGGACTTGTCAAAATAAATGCAGTAACAAAATCAATTTTAAAAAAATGTGGGGTGCCTGGGTGGCTCAGTCATTAAGCGTCTGCCTTTGGCTCAGGTCATGATCTCAGGGTCCTGGGATTGAGCCCCTCATCGGGCTCCCTGCTCAGTGGGGGAACCTGCTTCTCCCTCTCCCTCTGGCGCTCCCCCTGCTCATGCTCTTTCTCCCTTTCAAATCTTTAAAACAAACAAAAAACCTCAATGTGACTTCTGCATTTGTGTAACAGATATATCAATTAAGGGCCATTAAAGATGCTGCCCATTCTGCCTTATACCATGGGAGTATTGGCAAGGACAATGGTCAGGAGTCAGAGTTCCCCACTTGATTCCCTAAAGCGATGTGGCCTTGAGCAAGCTACCTAGCTTTTCTGAGTCCTGTTTTCCCCATGTGTATAAAGAGGAATGTTTATCTTATCATCTCATAGGATTGTCATGAAAAGGAAATGAGATGTTGGCTGTGACATCAGTCAAGGAAGTTGTCCCCTAAGCTCAAGGAACCTGTGCAGTGAAGGCCCCCAGTGGGAGGATCGGATTTGGGTCTTGTGACTTCCTGAGAGCTCACTACATGCTCAGGCTTGGGCCATGCATGTCCCCAAGTGGCGTGGGTCTCAAATACCCACAGATCCTTCAGGGCCCAGATACCCACACTCACCGCCCACCCCACCTGTGCCTAGGACAGAAGGCCTGTGACTGAGGAGCGTTTCAGAGCTCTGTGGAAAAAAATGTCATGGGTTCCAAAATACAAAAAATAAAACTGCAAAACTGAAATTAATAATGGTTTAATGAAACATCTATAAAATGAAACATGTCAGCTACATCGATATTTAAATGTACTTTTCGTAAAAATTCATTATATTTGAAAATAATTCATAGGTGACATTTTTCTCACTTCACAGTCATTTCTGTCATCTTCTGGTGACCCAGAAGTCGCCCATTTTAAATTATTAAGAAATGAGTCACCAGTGTCCAAATACCTTGAAAAGCAAAATTATAAATATCTTTGAATTGTGTTTACAACAGAAGTATTAATACTTCCTGTGGGTTGGGGCGCCTGGGTGGCTCAGAAGCCTCTGCCTTCGGCTCAGGTCATGATCCCAGGGTCCTGGGATGGAGCCCCACACTGGGCTCTCTGCTCAGCAGGGAGACTGCTTCCTCCTCTCTCTCTGCCTGCCTCTCTGCCTACTTGTGATCTGTCTGTCAAATAAATAAAATCTTTAAAAAAAAAAAAGAGAGAAAAAAAAATTAAAAGAGGGGAAAAAAATAAAAAAAATAAAAAAAATACTTCCTGTGGGTTGTGGGGTGTGGGTGCACCCTCTTGGGGATGTGGTATCCTGGGGGGGGCTCTCTCCAGGTAAGGACGCCCAGAGTGGTGGGGGGCAGGGGGCGTCTTCGTGGCTCATTTGGTTAAGCGTCTGCCTTCCGCTCAGGTTGTGATCCTGGAGTACCAGGATCGAGTCCCACATCGGGCTCCCTGCTCTGCCAGGAGTCTGCTCCCTCTGATCCTCCCCGCTCTCGTGCTCTTTCTCTCAAATAAATAAATAAATAAAATCTCTTAAAGAAAGAAAAAAGGGGGGAACCTGGGTGGCTCAGTGGGTTAAAGCCTCTGCCTTCAGCTCAGGTCATGATCCCAAGGTACTGGGATAGAGCCCCACATCGGGCTTTCTGCTTGGCGGGGAGCCTGCTTCCTCCTCTCTCTCTGCCTGCCTCTTTGCCTACTTGTGATCTCTGTCTGTCAAATAAATAAATAAATAATCTTTTAAAAAAAAGGGGAAGAAAGAAAGAAGGAAAAAAGAAAAACATGTTCAGTGGTCACCAAGGTCTTTGGAAGGCCCTCTTGGTTTTGGCTTAGCATTTCAGAGAAGCTTCTGCAGGAACAAGCCTGTCATCCTGTTCCTACTCTGAGCCAGGACGTCTGAATCCAAAGCCTGCCTTTCTCCATACTAATAGGGGTGATCACTGTCAAACTGGACAAAAGACCTTATGATAACAAGCTACAGCTTCCTGTTCCACCTCTTCCCAGCCCCACCCTGCTGCCCAAATAGTTTTCTGTTATTGGTTCTTGTGGTGGTTACACTCTAGATAATATACTAATAACCTGATTCCCTGTTTTGCCACTTTAGATAATATCAACCACTACCTAAAACAACCGTTGAAAATGATGGATAACATACACTAAACCCATCTCTCTCTCTCTCTCTCTCTCTCTCTCCTTCCTTCCAATATTTGATTTTAGCTCCTTTTTTGATTATTTTGCACATTTATTCTCAAAACTGGTTTCTTGTGGGTTTTGTTTTGTTTTTGTTTTTGTTTTTAAAGATTTTTTATTTATTTATTTGACAGAGAGAGATCACAAGTAGACGGAGAGGCAGGCAGAGAAAGAGAGAGAGAGAGAGAAGCAGGCTCCCTGCTGAGCAGAGAGCCCGATGCGGGACTCGATCCCAGGACCCTGAGATCATGACCTGAGCCGAAGGCAGCAGCTTAACCCACTGAGCCACCCAGGTGCCCCTGTTTTGTTTTGTTTTTAAGATTTTATTTATTTATTTGTCAGAGAGAGAGAGCACAAGCAGGGGGAGCAGCAGGCCGAGGGAGAAGCAAGCCGCCTGCTGAGCAAGGAGCCTGATGCGGGACTCGATCCCAGAACCTTGGGATCATGACCTGAGCCAAAGGCAGACATTAAACTGACCGAGCCACCCAGGCGTCCCTCTTATTGTTTTTTTTTAAATTATTTTCTTAAGTTTAATTTGTTTTAATTTTTTTAAAGATTTTATTTATTTATTTGAGAGGGAGAGAGAGCGGGAGCACGAACCGGGGAGAGAAGTGAGGGAGAGGGAGAAGTGGGCTCCCTGCTGAGCAGAGGGGCTTGATCCTAGGACCCCGGGGTCATGACCTGAGTCTGAGACAGATGCTTAACCGCTTAACCCACCAAGCCTCCCAGAAGCCCCTAAGTTTTATTTTTTTAAGTAATCTCTACACCCAACGTGGGCCTTGAACTCCCGACCCCAAGATCAAGAGTGCGCTCTACTGACTGAGCCTGCCAGGCGCTCCTGGTTTCTTGCTTTCTAACTCTGACAGGCTCTCTCCAATCCCCTCGGCATAAGACAGGAGCACCAGAGGAACTCCCCCTCTGCACCGCCCACCTTCAGTCAGACATGCTTTTATTCTGAATTGCCACTTACAGTCTGTCCAGCAACTACACCCAACCACATGGAGCCTCCTCCAAGATTACCAACAAATGTGATTTATGTTACCTCGACGGTATAAATATAGCATACAGCCAGCCTCCGAGCGCTCGCTTTCACTCTCCTCATCTGTAAAATGGGGGCGGCAGAGCACATCTGAACACCTCCTAGCACTAGGTGAAGAGGGCAAGAAATGTGAAGGGCAAAAGACTTTCAGTAAATAAAAGATCTTCTTTTTCTGTAATTATTCCCTAGCACAGCATGGAGAGGTAATAACGGCTCATACTCTTTGGGCCATTGAGAAGACCTTCTGAACCTCAACTTCTTCACCAGTAAGATGGGGAGGATATTAGTACCTAGTTCACTCAGTGGTTGTAAAGTTTAATTGAGGGACACCTGGGTGGCTCAGTCGGTTAAGTGTCTGCTTTTGGCTCAGGTGATGGTCCCAGGGTCCTGGGATCAAGTCCCACGTCTGGCTCTCTACTCAGTGGGGAGCCTGCTTCTCCCTCTCCCTCTGCCTGCCGCTCCCCTTGCTTGTGCTCTCCCTCTGTCAAATAAATAAATAAAATCCTAAAAAAAAAAAAAAGATTGATTGAAATTGAAGTGCTTTGTCTTCAGCGCCTCACTATCCCGATTTAAGGGATCATGACTTCATTTCCGTCTTTCTGGGAGAGAAAACTGCAGTTCAGGCCCCCACACAGCAGGCTGTGGTTGGGAAAAATGCACAGCGCTCTCTAAAGGACATTTGGGGAACAACTGGAAAATATGAATACGGCCCACAGATTAAATAGTTCTGCTAAATCCAGTATCATTGGCTGTGATTATGGTACTTACTGTGGTTAAGTAGGAGAAGGCCGTTGACCTTAGGAAATACATGCTGAAGTATTTAGGGCTTAAGTGTCATGATGTCAGTAAATTATATTCAAATGGCTCAGGAGAAAGAGAGGAGACACAAAGAGCATAGCGTATCAAAATGTTAAGTCAGGGGCGCCTGGGTGGCTCAGTCGGTTAAGCCTCTGCCTTCAGCTCAGGTTATGATCCCAGGGTCCTGGGATCGAGCCCTGCATAGGGCTCTCTGCTTGGCAGGGAGCCTGCTTCCCCCTCTCTCTCTCTGCCTGCCTCTCTGCCTACTTGTGATCTCTGTCTGTCAAATAAATAAATAAAATCTTTAAAAAAAAAAAAAAAAGTTAAGTCAGGGGCACCTGGGTGGCTCAGTAGGTTAAGCATTGACTTTGACTCAAGGTCATGATCTTGGGGTCCTGGGATCCAGTCTTGCATTTGCACTGGGCTCCCCACTGAGCAGGAGTCTGCTTCTCCTTCTCCCTCTGCCCCTCCCCACAGTTGTGCTCTCTGTCTAATAAATAAATAAATTTTTGTTAATTTAAAAAATTTTTTTAGGGGCGCCTGGGTGGCTCAGTGGGTTGGGCCTCTGCCTTTGGCTCGGGTCATGATCCCAGGTCCTGGGTTCGAGCCCCGCATCGGGCTTTCTGCTCAGCGGGGAGCCTGCTTCCTCCTCTCTCTCTGCCTGCCTCTCTGCTTACTTGTGATTTCTCTCTGTCAAATAAATTAAAAAAAAAAATTTTTTTAAGTTTATTTAATAGACAGAGACAGCGAGAGCAGGAACACAAGCAGGGTGAGTGGGAGAGGGAGAAGCAGGCTTCCCGCTGCGCAGGGAGACTGATGAGGGCCTCGATCACAGGACCCTGGGATCACGACCTGAGTCGAAGGCAGATGCTTAACCACTGAGCCACCCAGGCACCCCGAATAAGGAAATTTTTTTTAAAGATTTTATTTATTTATTTATTTGACAGATAGACATCCCAAGTAGGCAGAGAGGCAGGCAGAGAGAGAGAGAAGAGGAAGCAGGCTCCCCGCTGAGCAGAGAGCCCAATGTGGGGCTCGATCGCAGAACCCCGAGATCATGACCTGAGCCAAAGGCAGAGGCTTTAACCCACTGCCACCCAGGTGCCCCATAAAGAAATTCTTTTTTTTTTTTTTTTAAAGATTTTATTTATTTATTTATTTGACAGACAGAGATCACAAGTAGGCAGAGAGGCAGACAGAGAGAGAGGGGGAAGCAGGCTCCCTGCTGAGCAGAGAGCCCAATGTGGGACTCGATCCCAGGATCCTGAGATCATGACCTGAGCCGAAGGCAGAGGCTTAACCACTGAGCCACCCAGGTGCCCCCATAAAGAAATTCTTAAAAAAAAAATGTTAACGGGGTGCCTGGGTGACTCAGTCGGTTAAGCATCTGACTTCGACTCAGGTCTCCATCCTGGGGTTCTGGGATCAAGCTCCACATGAGGCTCCCTGCTCAGCAGGGATTTGCTTCTCCCTCTCCCTCTGCCTGCTGCTCCACTTGCTTATGCTCTCTCTCCTTCTCTGTGTCAAATACGTAAATAAAATCTTAAAAAAAAAAAAAAAACCTGTTAACAATCAGTGAATCCTGATATTAGTGGTCCTAACCTTTCACTTTCTCTACTGGTCTGACATTTTTCAGAGTAAAACCTCGTGCGCGGCGGGCAGGGCACTTTCGGCATTGGAAAGCACCCTACAGGTCACGTAGCCCTTTTGCCTACTCTGGGGATTAGGTGTAGGCTCCGACACTGCAGCTCCCACGGTCACCTCCCGGTGAGGCGGGGGCAGCTTTGCTGACACCGGAAAGCCCTTGGGAAGCGGACCGTGCCCAGGACATGATGGAGAGCTCCCAGCTTAGGGGGGCCAACGGTCAGCAGTCTGTGGTGCAGGGATGCCCCGGGGAACAGAGCCCTGCTCCTGAAGCTTTGGGGAGGGCTGGCTGAGGGACAGAATGGCCCCAGATGAGAGACCAGGCAGACAGCTGCCCCGCCTGTGTCCTGGTTGAGGCTCCTTCACCGGGTGTCTCATCAGCTGTCTCTCTTTTGTTAAAAGGAAAGCAGGAAGAGAACAGTTGGTGTCTTAGCACTACCCAGAACCCGGTTACTCCTTCCAGTCAACTCAATTATCTGCACCAATGAACTGGGAAAAGAGGCTCTGGGAATTGACTTTGTATTCTATGCTACCCTTGCCATCTACAAAAAAAAAAAAAAAAAAGGTAATACCAAAACAAAACGGATCAGTTCAACAACAAACAATATAAAGCAAAAGATGCAGTTGGACTCTCTCATTCCTTTATGCTGTCATGTTCCTGTCTTTTCCCTGACAGGCCAGCTCCCAGGTTTGCAGGGACAATCTACAAATTGGGGGGGGGAGTGCTTTGCCTAACTGATCATCGGGCGATCGGCCTGTGGGTGGTGTGTGCCACTAAGTATGTAACTGGAGGGCTGCATTTCACTCTGGGCACAACATATTCAAATGGCGGTAAACTGTCGCTGTTTTAAGGATGATTTAGTGGGGGGCCAGGGGAATAATCTGGCATGAACTGAGCTCACACACTGCATGGCCCAGGGCCTGGGTCAGGGCTCAGTGGTGTCACTTAAACCACACAATCACCACCCCCCACCGCGCCTGTATCTCCCAAACTTGCCAGATCATAGGGATCACACTGTTTTCGGAGTAAGGCATTTTCTTTCAGTTTTTCTTGGGGAAGAAACTGAAGTCTCTAAGAGCTTCCCTGGCCAGCCTGAGGTCACACAGAGAGAGATGATGATGTCACTGCGGGTAATATGACCTCACTTGCTCATGTTTGCTGAGTACTCATCACGGGTTAAGGACTTCACACGCAAAGTCAAGATTTGAAGCCTGACTCCCAGTCCGGCTCATTTCATAATCTAAATTCTTGCTATTACCTCATATGTCTTCCCAGAAAATACTTGAGAACACATCCGGTGAAGAAGATCTGCAAAAAACAGGGCAGCTGAGGGCAGAGGGGAAAGGATGGGGCAGGCACATGGTAGCTGTTTCCAAATATTGAAAAGGTTGTCACTCTGCAGGTCAATTACACTTAGACCACATGTTTCATTTTGCATATGCCCTAATTTGGGGATACATTTTGGTGAAGCCCATTCACCTCTTGCTATCTTTCCCCAGTGGCTAGAAGTCCCCACCCATGACAGATTACTACAAGAAGAAACTCTGAGAGACCAAGCTGTACAAATAGGGAATAAGATGACTGCAACACCCCACCACCACCTCTACCCCCCCAACCCGTGGCTGGGAGTTGCCCAGCAACAGAGGTGTCCAAGCTGGAGGACCCCCGGTGGGGAGATTTTAGGGGGGAACCTGAGGTATCTGCAAAAGCAAAAAAGAAGGGGGGGGGCTACATGACAGTTACGGTTCTTTGTAAGTTTGCAAGTTTAATTCTACAGAAGTTCACATTTATTCTATTTACAAACGGGTTTTAAAATCAGGAGAGGGATGTAAAGTGGGTCAGTATTATTGTCCAGATGGGGAGGGAATTGCGTCACTGGAAGCTGTGAGCAGCCAAGGGTTCCAGGGAGTAAATCAGCTCAACCACTGAGTAGCTGAAACTCTGTGTGCACCATCAGTCACTGAGGGGGCTTTAGAAAATGACAGACACCAGGGTTTGCAATCCAGACGGAATGAAGCCGCATCCCCTGGGGGTGCCCAGGAATCAGTAATTTTTAAAGCAACCCAAGGTGATTCTAAGGTGCAGCGAAGAGGGAGAACCACTGAACTGGAGAAAATGAGGTTCACGCAGAGGCTGTTCTGGGCGCCCTCTGAGCCTCGTGATGACCAGGAATCCGTTCGTCTCTCCATCTGGAACGACCATCTCTGACACGGGGGCAGTTGTTGAGGGGCTGTTTGTAAGTCAAGAAGATCCAAATCAAAATCCCTCTAGCATGTTCCCTTGGAAGTCAGATGAGGTCCTTTGATCCCTCAATTAAAGCCATGAAATTCCTGACTTTTCAGGCTATTCATGGAGATTCATGGAGATAAAAGTCCTCACAGATTCATGGAGATGAAAAGTAGAACAGTGGTTGCCAGAAGCTGGGGGGCGGGGGGGGGGGGGCAGTAGAGAATGTGGAGTTAACTGTAACAGGCAGGGAGTTTCAGCTGGGGAGGATGAGAAAGTTCTGGGAATGGATGATGGTGACGGTTACATAACAAGGGGAATGCATTTAATGCTACTGAACTGTACACGTAAAAGTAGTTAAAATGGTCAATTTTATGTTATGTATATTTTACCACAATAGAAATATTATTTAACATTTCAAGTACAGTGACTGTACGAAAAATATAATGAATGTGCATTGACAGACCCAACTGCACAGTTAGCACCATGTCAAATTTTCTTTAGTCTTTTTAAGACTTAATTAATTAATTTAGAGAGTCAGCAGGAGGGGGAGGGAGAGAGAATCTGAAGCAGACTCCGTGCTGAGCTCAGAGCCGCACACGGGGTTGGATCCCACAACCACGAGACCATGACCTGAGCTGAAACCGAGAGTCAGAGGCTTAACTGACTGAGCCCCCCTAGACTCCCCATATTCAGTCTTTTTAGATAAAACTTCACAAATTAAAAAACAAAAAAGCATTCAGAGGGGTTTATCCCGGCAATGGAAGGGTAATTCAACACAAGAAAAACGATCAATGTCATGTACCAAAACACATGATTATCTCATTTGGTGCAGAAAAAAGAATCTGACAAAATCCAACACCCTTTCATGATGAAAACACTTAGAAAACTGGGAAGAGAAGGGAATTTCCTCAACATGATACAGGACATTTATGAAAAACCCACAGCAAGCATCACACTCAATGGTGAGACTGAGAGCTTTTTTCTCTAAGATCAGCAGCAAGACAAGGATGTCCACCCTCCCCACTCCTACTCACCACAGTACTGGAAATTCTAGCCAGAGAGATTAGGAAAGATAAATAAATAAATAAATAAATGGTATCCACATTGGAAATGAAGTAGTACAACTATATTTACAGTTGATGTGATTCTACATATAGAAAATCCCAAAGAATTCACACACACTAAGGCTACGAAAGCAAATACACAAACACACAAACCCACAAATTTGGCCAAGTTTCAAGGGCACAAGATCAACACACAAAAATCAGCTGTGTTTCCAGATACCACCCCCCAGGAACGATGTGAAGAAGAAATAAGCAAACCATGCACAAAAGCTTCCAGAGCATCTAAGGTTTGGACATGGTAAGAGTCTCAGCGTCCTTTGAAGTGGAAACACGTTGTTATTAATGGTGTCCATAGGCACGTGCTTCGGCACCTTTAACTTTTTAAGCACATTAGCGCATCTCATATTAAAATGAAGCAGAGGGGCGCCTGGGTGGCTCAGTGGGTTAAAGCCTCTGCCTTCAGCTCAGGTCATGATCCCAAGGTCCTGGGATCAAGCCCCACATCCCCGCATCCCACATCCCCACATCCCACATCCCCACATCGGGCTCTCTGCTCAGCAGGGAGCCTTCCCCCCCCCACCCCCGCCTGCCTGTCTGCCTACTTGTGATCTCCGTTTGCCGTCTGTCAAGTAAATAAAATCTCTAAATAAAATAAAATAAAATAAAATGAAGCAGAGCAGACAGATTTGATGGGGATGGCAATACAGATTTGACAGGGATGGTAGTGTGGACTGCACAGGCCATGTAGGGGAAGCGGAGTCACATCCACCGGCACTTCCGAGAGGCCTGGGTCTTGGCCATCCTGCCTCCCCTCACGTCTCTCAAGACTCACAGGAAACTGGGAAGCAAAGTTCCAGGCCCCTCGGAGGAAATCAGGCCTGAGTCAGCCTTCCTGGGAGGTTGAGGGAACAGATTAGGCCCAGCAAACTGTTTACTGAGGAGGGTGTTTTTTACTAGAAAAGTTGGTTGGGTTTTTTTTGTTTTTTTTTTTAAGTTGAAGAAGGAACTAAAAGTGTTTTTAATTATTGTTTTGTGACAAGGGGCCAGAAAGATGAAGGGTTTGCCAAGTATTGCCACATTCTTAGTTCTCGATGTTCCAGAGACTCTAAGGGCTGGTGGTTGGTTCCATCACCCAGACAGCTCTCCTTACCCCTTGTTTCTGTTCCTCTCTCACTGACAGCTAATGGGCATCTGCCAAGATCTATGGATGGAAACACTGGGCAGAGAAAAAGTCTGAGTGCAAGAAGGTGATCTGCTGAAAGGGATTAAGCCCTGGACGGGTGGCCAGAAGACCTGGGTTCTAGGCTGGCCTCTCTCGGCCCCCAGCTGTGTGGCTTTGAGTCCATCCCCCACCTTGATTCTTGTCCCTAAAGGGAAGAGGGGCAGGGCAGGGGTTGGGAGGGGCAGAGATCCTTTTGACTTTGACATTCTAGTTTTTCTAAAGGCCAAACCCTGTAAGAATTCAAAAGAACTTTAAAAGAAAGAGGAAGTGACATTGACTGACAAGAAAGATGGAAAGAGAGGCAAATTTTAAAGAATGGACAAGAGACGTTTCTACTCCAAGCCAGTCTCTTCTACTTTACCAAAGCTGAGCCAATGCCAGAGGCTTGGGTAGACTCCGGAGGGGAGCAGAGCTGGCAAAGGAAGCAAAAACAGCAATCCTGTTTTCAGTTGCCCCAGGCCAGGGCTCCCCAAGTAGATCTCACAAAAGGCCCAAATGGTCCTATGGGCAAATCAACCCCATTGTAGACCTGGGTTTTTTTGTTGTTGTTGTTGTTTTATTGTTTGTGGGTTTTTTTTTTTTAAGATTTTATTTATTTATTTGACAGACAGAAATCACAAGTAGGTGGAGAGGCAGGCAGAGAGAGAGAGGAGGAAGCAGGCTCCCCGCTGAGCAAAGAGCCCGATGCGGGGCTCGATCCCAGGACCCCAAGATCATGACCTGAGCCGAAGGCAGAGGCCTTAACCCACTGAGCCACCCAGGTGCCCCTGTAGACCTGTTTTGAGAGGGAAAGATTTTTTCCAGTTGTACTATTCAGCAAACATCTAGAAAGTGCCTACTATGTGCTGGGTGTTGTGGGAGGTCAGCAGGGGTACCTGGCTAGCTGGCATGCAGAGGGAGAGGAGGCATGTGCACAAATCCCCAACGTCTAAAACACAAAGAAGAATGTGAAACCCGCCCTAAGGGAGTTCAGGGAAATCTCTGGAGTTCAGAGTGGGGGATGTTCCCCCTTAACCTGGGAAGTTCCAGAAACAGGCTGTAAGGGCTGAAGCACAGATCGGGGAAAGCCTTGTCCTTCCAGGAGCAGCAACACGCCCCAGCTCCATTCTAAAGAAGTGAAAACCAAAACAGAAAGGCAAGTTCTTTGCTCTCTGATCATCCAGGTAGTCAGCAACCCAGGCTGATTAAGGAACTACAAACCAGTAACTTCCCCCAGGAATTAGCCATGGAAGATGAGATAAAGCTCATTTTCAGGGAGGAAATCCAGAGTCACAGCCTTTTTTCCCAGCTTAATCCCAAAGACACACCGACCAAAATTCAAGGCAGGATGAAAAAAATTCATAAGCAGGCTGAAGTCACATGTATTTTGGGTCTGAAGGGAGCCAAGGTCTCAGAAGCGGCAGCTCTGCGTCCTTGAGATGGGGTTCTTTGTGCCAAGTACAGCTGCCCCATTATAAGTGCGTTGCAGGGGACACCATGCATCCAGAACAAGACAGACAAAAAGATGAAAACCCAGGCAAGCCCTCTGCTTTTGCAGAGCGAACGTGGCCGCAGGCTTTTCAGCATTGAATTTGAACAAGCCAATGGCATCCCAATCATTGAAACAGGAAGCCAGATAAACAGCGTGTTATCAAGGGGGGATGCGGGCGCTTCCCTTAAGCCGGCGCCAGCTGCGCCCCGTGGCCGTCCTAACAAAGTCCCATTGACTCACCAGCTGATTTTCCAGTGTTGGGCTCCGCGGGACAAGGAACCCTCTCTGCTGGGTGGATTTCACCCCTGCACACCGCCCCCACCACTCACCACTCACGTCCTCCCCCGATCCTCCCTCCGCAGACTGGGCTGATTCTTTATGCTTTGACCAGGTTCTATCGGCTCTGAGAGTAGAAGGGACAAGAGCCCAAGCACCGAGCGCCCTCAGGTGAGCTCCTGGTGTTAACCCAACCTCCCCTTTCTCCTCCCTCCCGAGTCCCTCAGGAGGGCTTCCTCTAGGCTGGCGCCGAAGAGGGCAGCCTCAGGGAGTCTGGCGGGCGGACGCTTCGCAGCGCAACCTAGGAACCCAATGAACATTTTCCGAAACAGCCCAGCAAGGTCACCTGCGCCAGCTGCTCCCCTCGCTCCTCTGGGATGGGAGAAAATGTGGGTACAGTATGTGCGTGTGTGTGTAATACGCGGTACTTGGTGCTTCTGGTTATAGGATCTCAACACACTTTACGTTGCAGGTATTTCACAGAAAGGTAAACTGAGGCTCCGAAATGCTGGGGCTGGGTAGCCCCTAGTGAGTCGACTCCTGGAGCAGACGCGCAGTCCCCCAAGGACGTCTCGGCACACACCCTCCCGGCGCCTCCGCTGTTACTCCAGCGCCTCTCCCGAGCCCAGCCCGCAGCCTCCCCGGGGCACCAGGCTCACCTCCCCCCGGGGCTCGATCCCGGCCCCGCGGAGTGGGAAGCGGCGGCCCATCTCCGTCGCCGCGCGCAGCCCGGTCCCCGCCTCCGCGACCACCCCGCGCAGGCCACTCACCCGCGCGCCTGCCCGTTCCCGCTCGGGCTCCGGCTCCCGGTCCGCGCCGCCGCCGCGCACAGACGCGCATCCCCCGCGCGGCGCCGGGCCGGGCGCGCTCTCCTCGCGATAAGAAAGTTTCTCCGGGGTCCTCGGCCGGGTCCGCCCCTCGCACTGGGATCGCCGTCCGCCGCGCGCTCCGGTCGCGCGCTCGCACTAGGGCCGCCGGCGGCCCCGGCCCCACAATGAGCGGGGAGGCGGCATCCTGAACAAAGTGCGTCCCCCGGAGCCGGACGGCCGGGGGCGGAGCCTCGTGACCCGCTGCCCCAGGCACACG
Source organism: Lutra lutra (assembly GCF_902655055.1). NCBI lineage: Eukaryota > Metazoa > Chordata > Mammalia > Carnivora > Mustelidae > Lutra > Lutra lutra. The sequence continues at coordinate 41,036,992 of NC_062292.1, read as the reverse complement.
CCGGCTGCCTCCGACGACGCGGGCCCCGGGAGGGGGTGCCCGGCGACAGGGGGGCGAAAGGGAGGGGAGTCTCTGCTTCTGGTCCCCCTCGCCTTCCTCCCCCCGCACTGTGCCAGTTTAACCCGCAGAGGGGCGGAGGCATGGGTCCCTTCCAGACTTTGTCATTGGAAAGCTATTCCCGTAACCCTTTCCTGCCTTCGCCTTCCCGTCCCGCCTCCCCGGCCGCAGAAAGGCGGCTGCTTGGTGGCTGGGCTGGGGCCGAGAGCTGGCAGGGCAGGAAACCTTTGCACAATTGAGCCTTTCCTTTGCCCGGGGACCCGTCACCCCCACCCACGTCCCGGGGCTGCTGCTGGTTCGGGCATTCTTTGGAAAGGGGCAGACGGATCCGCCAGCCTCTTCGCCCCGCTTCTGACTCCGCCCACCCTTCCTTCTTCCCTAACCCCGTCTGAGCTGGGACTCGGGGGAGCAGAGGAGGGGGAGGCCCCAGAAGTGCCGGGCAAATAGTAGGTGCTCAGTAAAGTAACGTGACTTCTTCCCATTTTCCCGACTCTACCACTGCCTCTCCTCCTTCTAGGGCCGTGGGAGTGGGAGGAGGGGGCAGAAGACGGGAGAGGAAAGCACAAGAGCTGAAGACCGAGAATGGGAAGGAGGTTGTCAGCCAGAACCTCGTGCAAACTCGCTGCAGTGCAAGGATTCCACGCCCCCCATCCCTCCTACCCCCACGCCCGCCTCCTAGCCTGAGGGCTTCCAGACTGTGCAGGAAGAGTCCTGAAGGAAATCAGGTGGCCAGTGCCCCTGGAGCAAGCTCTGAGCTCTGTAAGTGAAAGGGAGTAGCTGTGACCAAGGACCCAGCAGACTGGGACCAGAGATCTCACCAGTTTAAGAACTCATTTAATTCCCAGGTCTTGAGGGGTTGAGATAGAAAGAAAAAAAAGAAAAAAAAAAAAATGCCAACTCCCTGGGAGGTCTCCGAATGCTTCACCAGCAGTATCAACCAGTGGGGAGCAGAGTCACGGTGAGAGCCCCTGAGCCTTGCCTGAGCCCCTATCCAGCCAATCCGGTCACAGTACTCCTGGACATAAAGGGAGGGTCAAGGACCCCTAGACCGCACTAGCAGTGGCATTGAAGATGTTCCCATCTGATCAGGGGAGAAGATTTTTACATGGCATTTGTCCATGAAAGGAATGAATTGTCTTTTGAGGTGGGGAGGGGGGATGTCTCTGGGACGCCTGAGATGAGTCCCGTGCCCTGCGTGTGTGTAATGGGTGAATGCATGGGCCCTTAAGGCAGATTGCCTGGATTCAAATTCCTGGATCTCCCACTTACTAGCCATAGGAATTTCCATGAATTCTTTCATCTCTGACCACCTCCATTTCTTCATCTGTATGTAAATGGGATAATAATTGCCGCTGTGTCCTAAGATTGTTGGGAGGATTAAGGGCAATGAATACAGGTGACACGCTTAGAAGAGTGCCTGGGAGCATTCTGTATGTATCATTGAGTCTGAGTCCTACAGCCCTGCTTCCATTTGGTATTTGGTGATGTGCTAACTGGAATTCTGTCCTGCTGTTCACAGTCCCCTCTGCCTGCAAAGGGGAGGCGTGGTCGTTTAAGAAGAAGCACGGTGTCTTCTTGAGGGCTCATAGAGTGGATTGTCTGAGCTCTTTGGCTCTCCCAGAGCCAGAGACCAGGATGACACAACAGTTAGACAAACCAGTATCAGAAACTGAACTGCCCGAGATCCATCTTGAGGCTAGATACGGGACTCTCACCCACATGGGTAGTGTTGGAATGATGCTGTTCCTTGGGTGCTACCAGAAAGGAAAAGAGGGCCAAAGCTATAATTTTGTAAGGGTTAAATTTCTTCCATCAGTGCATACAATTAATATTTCTCTCCCATTTATGAATGGCTGATCATACAAGTCCCCTCTGACCCTGCTCCAAACGTCCCCATCGTAAGCCTCCAACAGATAAACAATAGCATGGGGACGGGGGTGGGGGGGGGGGTGGGCGTTGCGTTGCGTAGAGAACAAACAGGCCTGCCTGGCCGGGGTGACAGGCAGCGGATGTGAACCCCCCTGAAAGAGAAAGTGGCTGGGACAGAGCAGTGGAGAATCGAATCCAGAAGCAACTCTGGACAGAGCGCCTTTGGGGTGTAAGCAGGATCCCCGCCCATCCCAGAAACGGCTACTGCCAAGTGCCTACTTTGTGAGTGATTTTTCCTCTGAACACAGTGATGACTCAGTTGCTCTGAATCAAGCAAATGGATTTTCCTTAAATATGAAAATCAATAAGAAGTGAAGGCAGTGGCCTGGTTGTGGAGAGCAGAGGATGGAGAGAAGAGCAGGGATGCTGGAGAGTCAGACGGTTGGTAATGGAAGGAGGTTCAGGCTCTCTGCTGGGGGCGCCTTGGCTCAGCGCGCGTTACCCTCCCCCTCTCATGAAGAAGGTGGCCTCTAGGCCTTGCTGACCTTACTGAGTCTCCTGAAAAACCCAAAAGCTTCCCCTTGCCCCTTCCCCTTCCACAGCTTTGAGCCAACCCTGCTTCAGGGCAAGAGATTGTTAACAAGAGGATTAATGTCAATGTGACAAACGAGTTTTAAAAAATCAGCCCAGGAGCCTGGTGTCACCCCCCTGGAGTCCCAGACCTGGCTCGAGTCGAGATGAGGGCTTTGGGAGCCCCAGGAGACAGAGCAAGTGGCATTTCCAGACCCAGCCTGATTTCTTGGGGGGCTCTGCCTGTTTTCCTGCTGCCTTGAGGTCCGCGGACCCATGCTCATTTGTTTCCCCACTTGGGTTATCTGATGTGGGACCTTTGGGGATCTGAGCAGTCAGAGCTCCTGCGCTCCGTGGGACCCAGGGAGGGACTGCCTTTCCCTCTGGCTCTCTTGTTCAGGCCTTCCAGAGCCTTTGGTTAAGGCCCTCCGTGGGGATATGAAGACGGCACGTGGCTTTATTTTCTTGAGCATTTGATAAATGTCATGAGAGCCTCTGAGGCGGAGTCTGAGGGAGCCTCTGACTTCCTCCTCCTCAGCACAGTGGAAAATCACCGAGCATAGTGTCAGGAGACCTGAGTCCGAGCTTTGGTTAGGCAGCTGGCTCAAGGGCGTCACCTCAGTGTGCTCAGCAGTAAAAACGTAAAAACGGGTGTTGACCCCCCGGGGGACAACAACAATCACCAGCTAAGGCTTAGGTGAGTTTTTAGTGAGATAATGGAAGAGAAAGTGGTTTCTAAAGTGCTGTGCAAAATGTAAGCAGAAGCTTGACTATGAGACAGAAAGCACCAGTCCCTCCCCCGCCCCGGGTTCTTCCTCACCCCAGTCACATGCACTCTGCTTAGGGGCTCAGTGCTTGAAAACTCACTTTTTTTTTTTTTAAGATTTTATTTATTTATTTGAAAGATAGCATGAGCGAGGAGAAGGTCAGGGAGAGAAGCAGACTCCCCGTGGAGCCGGGAGTCCGATGCGGGACTCGATCCCGGGACTCCAGGATCATGACCTGAGCCGAAGGCAGTTGTCCAACCAACTGAGCCACCCAGGCGTCCCAAAAACTCACTTTTAAATGGTAGACATCTGACTGTCCACTAGTAACCCTTGCCCTTTCTAGCTTGATTCATTAACCCTGGAGGGGCTACATGCCGATAGGATTGGGGGGAGGGGTGGGCAAAGCATATGTCCTCATCTGTGGCCACTCAGACCTCAGGACTGGCTTCAGGGTCCCCTTTAAGAAGGGCCCTCTGTGCTGATGGCTTGAGCTTAGGAGGACCTGGGAGAAACAGTCTGTGGGAAAAGCTGGCATAGTCATGAATGTTTTACGAGCCTGGGCGAGTCACTGCCTTATCAGGAAGATGATGATTCCCTTTCTTTCTTTCTTTCTTTCTTTCTTTCTTTCTTTCTTTCTTTCTTTCTTTCTTTTTTTAAGATTTTATTTATTTATTTGACAGAAGGAGTGTGAGAAAGAGAGAAAGCACAAGCAGGGGGAGCAGGAGAGGGAGAATCAGGCTCCCCACTGAGCAGGGACACCCCCCCCCCATGTGGGACTCCATCCCAGAGCCCTGGGATTATGGCCTGAGCCAAAGACAGACACCCAACCGACTGAGCCACCCAGGAACCCCACTCCCTTTCTTTGTTACCAGGACATGAGATGTACTGAAAGTCTTCACAGTGTTTTTCCAAAGATGGCTTTTCAAGGCAGGTGTTTCTTTAAGGGGCCTGGAGGGTAGGGGTGGGGTTGGCAAGGAGAAGGAGTCCCCTTGAGGAAGGCAGGCTCTGGCTATAGCCATCCTGGAAAGGAGAGTCGTAGTCCTTCCTTCTGGGTGGTACTGGGTATGGGCCAACTGCATTTCCAAACACTTCATATGCTTTCATCCATTTTATCCTCCCAATGACCCTTCGAAATAGGTATCATTTTATTGTATTTTGTAAGTGAAGAAATTGAGGTATCTTGCATGGTTCTGACAGCTGGTAAGTGCCAGAGCCAGGATTTGAACGGGCAGTCTAGCTCCCGAGGCCATGCTTTCACATGCTATGTTGAGGCAGAGAAAGGAGTCTTTTGGTGGCAGTGTGGGGTAGTGGTAAAGGGCTCTAGCATTTTCTAGCTTCAGTACATTTCTTTATTTCTAGCTTCTTAACAGTTTTGAAATATACATTATGTATACGTCAATTCACCCTTTGTCATCATATGATAGTATGATTTCTAGTAAGTCTATAGAGCTGTGCAGCCATCCCTACGACCAAGTTCTAGGATGTTTCCATCACTCCTCTTTTAGGATGTGTTTTCATCTGACTCTCAACTCCCTCATCCGTGAAATGGGAAGAACAGTGCCTGCCTCATAGGACTGTTGTCAGCATTAAATGAGCTTGCAAGTGGTATAGGATAAATGCTGAAGCAAACGTCGTTACCCTTATGGCCTCTTAGAGTCATTTAAATAAACATTTTTAGAACTGGGTGTGGTCTTAAAGAAGATCTCATCCCAGCCTCTCCTTTAAGGAATAAAGAAACCGAGGTGCCAAGAAGTTGAGCAATTTACCCATTAAGAACACACAGCAAATTTAATGGCAAGGCTGGAACTGAAACCCAGGTCTCTTGGTGGAGCGTTGAGTGCTCTCTCATTTCTGGAGAGACTTTCTACCCCAGGCACAGGGATGTCATTGTTTTGCACCCTGCTCTTTGTGGGTGACCCCAGAACAATGCCGCCTGGCTGACTCGGACCCCTGGAGTTTGCTTGGGCTAGAGCTGGAATGCCCAACATGCTGGCCGCGGTGCAGAGAATGCAGCTGAGGGAGGCTGGGTGCAGAAGCAAAGGACAAGAGCTAATGTGGAGGCTGAGGCAGGAATGTCCATTTTCAGAACAGGGGATGCATTGACTCAAGGCAACTAAGAGACAGCCAGTCTCCTAGAGCCCATGGACATGTGACCTGTGCTGTCACATGGGACCCCATACTTAGAAGGACCCCTGGTTTGGTTTGATGCTTTGCTGTTGCAATCTTTAAATTCTCAATAATTTTTTAAACAAAGGAGCCCACATTTTTTATTTTGCACTGGATCCCAGAAATGATGTAGCCAGCTTTGCCCATTGGACAGGGAATGGAGCCCAAGCTAGACTCTCTCTCTTTTAAAAGATTTTATTTATTTGAGAGAGAGAGAGACAGGAGCAGAGAGAGAAGGACAAGCAGACTCCACACTGAGCGCAGAGCCTTATGGGGGCTTGATCCCAGGACCCTAAGATCATGACCTGAGCCGAAATCAAGAGTCAGATGCTTAACTGACTAAGCTACCCAGGCATCCCTCTTATATCAATAAATATTATTGGGGCGCCTGGGTGGCTCAGTGGGTTAAGCCGCTGCCTTCGGCTCAGGTCATGATCTCAGGGTCCTGGGATCGAGCCCCTCATCGGGCTCTCTGCTCGGCGGGGAGCCTGCTTCCTCCTCTCTCTGCCTGCCTCTCTGCCTGCTTGTGATCTCTGTCTGTCAAATAAATAAATAAATAAAATCTTTAAAAAAAATAAATAAATAAATAAATAAATAAATATTATTAAAATACTAAGAAAAAAGTGTCTCGAGAGGGAAAAACGAGGGTAAAGTGGGGTCGCTGAAGAATGGTAGATAGAGGCAAAAGGGTTGCAGGCCCATGATGGAACCAAGGGAAGGAAATTGGGTGTGAGAAGCCATTGACAAGAGGGTGGGCGCTGTGGCATCCACTTTGGTGGGTGGCAGTGGGGTGACTGGAGGTGTTGGAGAGTTGTGAGCTGCTGAATGGCCTCTCGATAAAGGTCATGGAGGTGACTTTGGCTGCACTCAACAGAAATGGGTGAGTTGGGGATAGGCAGGGAATTACCTACATGAGGAAGAGGGATGGGGCCTAATGTGGGATTTCCAGGGATGGGGAGGTTGTATGCAGTGGGTTTAGTGGATGGAGTACAAGCCTTGGAGTCTAGGCAGCAATCAGATGTCAGATTCACTGTGTTCTGTGTGGCCTTAACCTTGATTTCTCCCCCTATGAAACAGAAATGATCCTGACAACACATACCTGGTGCGTTTGGGGGAGGATTTGATGACGTGATACAGGTAAAGCATTGGACCCAGTGCCTGGCACAGACCCAGAGCTCCAAAATGTTCTCCCTTCAATTGATTCTGTGGTTGGAGGAACTACAGTGGCAAGAAATCATTTGCATATATAAAGAAACATTCTTTCAAGCACTTCCCTCCCAGTTTTCCGGGAGAGCACTAGGAGCCAGGATTCTGAGCTCCAGCCTGCAGAGGCCTTAGCTGAGCCAACCGGGAAGGGAGAGGAGCTGGCTGCAGCCAAAGGACTGGGCAGCAAGACAGAGGAGGAGGACTCAAGGCTTTGACTCTCAAGCTGCTGCCAACGAGGCTAACTCTGGGGCAAACCGGCAAGGGGGTCCTACTTTGGGATCTCTAGGAAAGAAGTGGTCTGTGAATGCTTATCCCAGTTTTCCCGCATTTCTCTCCCTCCCTGGCCCTTTCTGCACATCCCCCTCAGCTTTGGGGAGTGTGGGAATGATTGACGAACCCTGCTGCGGCACCCCCCTCCCCCCATGGGTACACCTGTCGCCTAGATCAGCTGTCGTAACTCTACTCCTGGGAAAGTAGGCCAGGTGCCCCGGCTGGCAGAAGTCCTCCTTTTGGCAGGTGGAAAGTCACAGCCTCTGCCTATCACAGCAGCTAGCTCCCCGAGGCTACTTGGAAGGTGCCAGGGCCCTGGGAATCTCAGCTACAGACCGGAACCCCTTCCAGTCCAGAGCTGCTTCCAGCTGTATCCCTATCCCATAGCCCCTGGCTGGTTCTCAGACTACTCCCAGAGGTACCACATTGGGGTGTGGGAGACAGAGGAGGAAGGGGAGAGACAGACACCTCCATCCCTCTAGCTCTCCTGGAAGCTAAGCAGCAATGTGGATCAGAGAAGTCAGAGAGAACTAGAGCTGGGGAGAAGACTGGCAGTGGGGCCAAGGAGGAAGAAGGGTCTGGAAACAAGAGCAGAACTTGCTCTTGTGTGGCTTGGGCCACGGAGACATTCGTTCCGGAGCCTGCAGCCCTGGAAGATTTCCATTCCACACTGAGCATACGTGGAGGCGTAGACTAGGCAGGCACCGTGGGAGCGCCGCGCAGACGTTGGTCTAAGCTGTGGGAGAGCGAAGCGACCCGCCCGCCCGGAGCGCCTGGGTACGGAGCGAATCCAGAAATCCCAGGGAGCTGAGAAAATTTCAACAAAGCAAGCCCAAGACACATCCTCCGACATCCAGCCACACAATGCATGGCACATGCCAATACACATAAAAGCCTGGTGGAAACCAGATGGTGACTTGGCAGCAGATGGCTGGATGTGTGTGTGTACGCCCACACCTGCTTCAGTCTTTGAATGAACGTACCTTCCATTTCCCCCTACTACTCCACACTCAGGGAAAGGACTTGACTGGCGATGCTCAGAGGGATGCCAAGGCCTTACCAGGAAGGTATTCTCCAGTTCCCCATCAACTCTGGCGGTGCCAAGAGAAACAGCCCATGTGGCAAGCGGCTCCAGGCCAGATGTGAGGCACTGCTGACCCCTGCTGGCAGATTTCTCTCTGCAGCAACCGGGGAAAGCCCCAGGGAGAGAGAATGGAGTATTGGAAAAAGCTTGCAATCCGTCTGGGATGGGTAGGGCACAGAGTCTCTTCATCTGGAGCTCATCTGATGAGACCCAGAAAAAATTAGAGTAAAACCCAGACAGAGTTTCTGGGAGGAGTGAGACAGACTAGTGCGTCCTTTCAGCCCCTGTGACTTGGAAAAACTCCCTGCTGCCGATCTCTGCAAACCTAAATTGGGAATTAGCAACACTCCATTAGCCAAATTCAACCACTCAACCACAAAAAAAAAAAAAAAAAAAAAAAAAAAAAAAAAAAAAAAAAGAGCGAGCGAGAGAGAGAGACAGAGAGAGAGAGAGAAACCTCTCCCTCCCTCTCCTTTCTTATTCCAGTGCAGAGCCTTCCTGAACTTTTAAGTTAATTTATTGTGCATCTGACTTTCCGCCCTTAGACCTGGGGCTAGCATGTGATAATCATGGCTTTGTGTCTTTCTTTCCATGGAAAGAGGTTGTTCTGACGCTCTTTGGGAAACCACAGTTAAGAAAGCTGACATCTAGGATATTTGCATCTGTGGTTAGTTATTTTAAAAATCTTTTTCTACACCTAAGAGATGAAATTCAAGTCTTCCAGAATCTTTATTGGAATAGGAGCAGGGACCAAAGGAGCACTGGCACTCTGATAATTCCAACAGAATTAGTATGGAAGCCCCAAGAAGTGAAGTCACTCATTGTTAAGCCCCTTCCTCTACCCTGCATCCCTTTTTAGCCACAGACCTTGTGCTCTCCTTCGCTGTATAGGGTATGTGTACTTCTTGTCTCTCTACAACCCATTGCTGGCAGGCCTCCACTCTGAACACAGTGCCCGAACTGCTCTAGCAAAGGCAATCCTTGGCTTCAGAAGCCAAATCTAATATGCATTTTCTTTCTTCTTTTCCTCCTCCTCCTCCTTCTTCTTGAAGATTTATTTATTTGAGAGAGAGCTCGTGTGAGAAAAAACCCAAGTTGGGGGAAGGACGGGGGAGAGAATCCTCAAACAGACTCCCGGCTGATTAGTAGCTGGAGGCGGGGCTGGATCCCAGAGCCCATGAGAGCATCATCTGAAACCAAGAGTCAGACACTCAACCAACTGAGCCACCCAGACTCCCCTAATGTGTGTGTGTGTAAGATTTTATTTATTTATTTGACAGAGAGAGACACACACATGGCAGAGAGGAAGCACAAGCAGGGGGAGTGGGAGAGGGAGAAGCAGGCTCCCGCTGAGCAGGGAAAGCAGGGCTTGATCCCAGGACCACCTGAACTGAAGGCAGACCCTTATTAAGACAGACTCCTATCGACTGAGCCACCCAGGTGCTCCCATTTTCCACTTTTCATGTCACTTGACCTCTGTAGCACCTGACATCTTAACAAACTCATTCATTATTTCTCTATTCAAAATTTTATTATGAAATATTTTAGACCTGCCAAAGGTATAGGAAATAATTTAACAAACATATCTGTTGTATTAGCCAAGGTTCTCCAGAGAAACAATAACAATAGAATATTTATGTATTTATTCATTCATTTATTATAAGGAACTGGCTCAGGCAGTTATGGAGCTGAAAAGTCCCAAGCTGGAGACCAGGGGAGCCAATGGCTAAATTCCAATCTAAGTTTCAGGCCCAGAGAGCCAGGTGAACTGATGATATACAAGTCCGGAGGCCAGTAGGTTGGAGACCCGGGAAGAAGCTCATGTCCCAGTTCAAAGGCAATCAGGCAGGAAGAACGCTCTTTTATTCTGGGGAGCGTCAACTGATTGGATGAGGCCCACCTACATTAGGGAGGGCAATTGGATTTATGCAGTCCAACGACTGAAATGTTAATCTCATCCAAAAGCACCCTCACAGAAACACTCAGAATAATTTGGGCCAAATATCTGGGCACCCCGTGGTCCAGTCGAATTGACATAAAAAAAGTAGCCATCACATCTATAAACACCATATAGTTTAAGAAATAAAGCAGTACGAATATAGTTTAAGCTCCTCCTCTCTCCTCCCACAACAGAGGAAATATTATTCTGAATTTGCTGTTAATCATTTCTGTGCATATCTTTATACTTCTACTACACTGTACACTGTATACGCATTGCATATTTTAGCTATATGAATGGAATCATACTGCATATAAAATTCTTCTAGAACTTTCCTTTTGACTCACCATTCTATTTGTAGGGTTCATCTATGTTGATTCATGTAGCTTTAGTTTACTCATTTCCACTGCTGTATAACATTTCATTTACAATTATATTACACCTCAGCGATTCTCTTGTTTCCAGTTTTTGCTACTATAACAGTCTTAACTACTATGGAAATTCTCCTATACATCCTATTGTACACATTTGAATTTCTTCAGGAATCTATCCTCATGGTTGATGGTCTGGATAACTTCTTTTTTTTAAATATTTTATTTATTTATTTGACAGATCACAAGTAGGCAGAGAGGCAGGCAGAGAGTGAAAGGGGGAAGCAGGCTCCCTGCTGAGCAGAGAGCCCGATGTGGGGCTCGATCCCAGGACCCTGGGATCATGACCTGAGCAGAAGGCAGAGGCTTAACCTACTGAGCCACCCAGGTGTCCCTGGTCTGGATATCTTTGACTTTACCACATTTATGCCAACACTTGCATCATTAGATCTTTTTTTTTTTGGACAACCAGATAGATGTAAGATTGTAGATCATTGTGATTTTAATTTGCATTTCATTAACCACTAACAAGGTTGAGCACTTTTTCATATGATTATTGGTTTGATTAGTATTGCCTTCTATTTATTCTTATCTCCTAATCTTTCTTCAGTTGTATTGTTAATCTTTTTTTCCCTTGATTTGTAATAATTCTTTATATATTGTGGCTAACACTCCCTTTTCAGTTATATTCTTTTCATTTATCTTTTTCAAGTCTGTGGCTTTTCTCTATCACTGCCTTATGGTAGCTCTCTCGAGATATAATTTACTTATTATAAAATTTGCACATTTTAAATGTACAGCTCAATGATTTTTAGTAAACTTTTTTTCTTTTTTTTAAAGATTTTTATTTATTTATTTGACAGAGATCACAAGTAGGCAGAGAGGCAGGCAGAGAGAGAGAGGGGAAAGCAGTCTCCCTGCTTGAGCAGAGAGCCCAATGTGGGGCTCGATCCCAGGACTCGGAGATCATGACCTGAGCTGAAGGCAGAGGGTTTAACCCACTGAGCCACCCAGGCGCCCCAATGATTTTTAGTAAACTTAAAGAGTTGCATAACTAGCACCGCAGTCCAGCTTTAGAACATTCCCAGAACCCAAAAGCAATTCCTCTAGCCCATGTACAATCAATTACAATCAATCCCCGTTCCTTTTTGTAGCCACAGACTACCACTAATGTGCTTTCTGTCTCTATAGTTTTGCCCTTTCTGGACATTTCACATAAATGGAATCATATAATATATGGTCTTTCGCATCTGTGTCTTTTCACTTAAAATGTTTTTAAAGTTCATTCATGGGATGCCTGGGTGGCTCAGTTGGTTGAGTGTCTGACTTTGGCTCAGGTCATGATCCCAGGGTCCTGGGATTGAGCCCCATGTTGGGGGGGGCGTCTCTGCTCAGCGGGGAATCTGCTTCTCCCTCTCCCTCTGCTTCTCCCCCTGCTTGTGCTCTCTCTGTCTTGCTCTCCAAAAAAAATTTTTAAAAATGTGTTTTAAAACATAAAGTTCATTCATATTCAGTATATGTCAGTAGTTCATTTCTTTTTCTGGTTGAATAATTGTTCATCGTATGAATATAGCATACTGTGTTTATCTACCGGTTAATGGAGATCTGGCTTAAATTCTATCTGATAAAAAACAGCTCTCATAATTATCATTGCTCCCACTGTGTAATGCATCTTTCCCCCCCTTTATGGTTGTTTTTAAGATTTTTCTCTTTCTCTAGTTTTCAGTAATTTGATGTGCCAAGTGTGTTTTCTTTGAATTTATCTTGCTTATACCTTGTTAAACCTCTTGGACCTGTGAATTGTTATTCTTTTTTTTTTTTTTAAGATTTTATTTTTATTTATTTGATAGACAGAGATCACAAGTAGGCAGAGAGGCAGGCGGGGGGGGGGGCGACAGGCTCCCCGCTGAGCAGAGAGCCCTATGTGGGGCTCAATCCCAGGGCCCTGGGATCATGACCTGAACGGAAGGCAGAGGCTTTAACCCACTGAGCCACCCAAGCACCCCTGAATTGTTATTCTTTATCAAAATTTCATCTAATGTTTCTTTAAATATTTTCTTCTGCCCCACTGTTTCTTTCCTCTCTTTATGGAACTCTAATCCGATGTATATGAGACTACTGGTTATTGTCCTACAGCACGTGAATGCTCTCTTAATGATTTTCAAACATTTTTTTCTTACTTTGCTTTAATCTGGATAATTTCAATTGGCCTGTGTTGAAATCACCAATTTCTTCCTCTGCAGTGTCCAATTTGTTGTTAAGTCCCTCCAGGACATTTCTACTTTCAGATATTGTATTTCTCAATTCTAGTTTGCATTTAGCTCTTAACATTATTATTATTTTAATTAATAATCAATATATAATATATTATATTAATATATATTATTAATATATATTAATATATAATATAATAATAGATAAAATATATAATACATTTTAATTAATAATTAACATATAATGTATTATTTGCCCCAGGGTACAGGTCTGTGAATCACCAGGCTTACACATTTCACAGCACTCACCATAGGGCATGCCCTCCCCAATGTCCATAACCCTGCATTTAGCTCTTTTTTGGGAATTTCTGTTTCTCTTGAAATAACCTAACTCTTGGCTCATTATATATATTTTTTTCCTTTAAAATTTTCAACACATGGATAATAGTCATTTTAAAGTCATTGTCTGCTAATTCCCATAACTAAATCACCTGAGCGCCTGGTTTTCTTATGGTTATGGGTCACAGTTTTCTCCTTCTTTATATGTTATATAAAATTTGACTGTACTCTGTAACTTTTGTATAAAATAGCAGTGGAAACTTAAACTTAACATTCTTTGTCTTGTTTTGTTCATTTTCCAGAGAGTGCAAACTCCTTCCTGTTTGGTGGTTAAGGTGTGCAAACATTTAGGGTCATCATATCCTCTCGCCGAAAGGATTCTTTTTGTCTTTATGAAATGACTCTCTTTATCTCTGGTAATATTCTTTGCTCTGAAATCAATTTTGTCTGGTATTAATAGAGCCACTCTAACTTTATTTAATTAGTGTTAGCATAGTATATTCTTTCCTATTCTTTTATTAATGTTTTCATATTTAAAGTTGATTTCTTGGGCACTTGGGTGTCTCCTGGGTGTCGGTTAAACCTCTGCCTTCAGCTCAGGTCATGATGCCAGGGTCCTGGGATGCATCCCCGTGTCGGGCTCCCTGCTCAGCAGGAAGCCTGCTTCTCCCTCTCCCCTTGCTTGTGTTTTGTCTCTCGCTGTCTCTCTCTCTCTGTCAAATAAATAAATAAAATCTTTAAAAAAATAAAAATAAGTCAAAAACTAAATATTTATTAATTTATTTGAGAGAGAGAGAGCAGGTCTGCATGCACGAGTGGGGTTGGGGGAGGGGGGAGAGGCAGAGGCAGAGGGAGACAAGCAGGCTCCCTACTGAGCAGGTAACCTGACCCTGGTGGTGGTGGGGTCCATCCCAGGAGTCTGAGATCATGACCTGAGCTGAAATCAAGAGTCAGATGCTTAATGTATGGAGCCACCCAGGCGACCCAATTGAGTATTACTTTTAAGAAATCCATAAAAAATCCAATCTTGGGTGCCTGGGTGGCTCAGTCCCTTAAGCATCTGCATTCAGCTGGGGTCATGATCCTTGCTCAGTGGGAAGTCTGCTTGTCCCTCTTTCTCTCTCTGTGTTGCTCCCCACCTTGTGCTCTCTCAGTGCTCGCTCTCTCAAATAAATAATAAATAAAATCGTTAAAAAGTAATAAATGAGGTGTTCAACCATTTGGCTTTAAGGGGACTATTGACATGGTCAGCCAATGGAATATGCATAGAGACGGAAGCCAAGGTCTCCTTCTGCTTCAGGTCTCAGGGCCCAGAGACTGTGTCACTGGAAGGTCACTGCTGAGACATCCAGCAGCTGCTGAGCGAACCAATTCCCTACTTAGAATTTCCCTGCTTCTGGTTCCCAAGCCAGCCAAGCTTGAATCTCTCCATTCCTGGCTCATTCAGCCTTTAAACCAGGCTCACCCATCTTTCCCTATAAGGCTGGTAGTTGACACAGAGGGTTCTGAGCGTTTGGGCCCTACTCCCACCAAGGGCCTTGGGCCCTCAGGCTCTTCCGTGGTCCTTGATCTCACTCCTTATTCATCTCAGTGTCAAGTTGCTTTATAAGCAAATGCAGGGCTGTCATTTTTTTTTTAAAGATTTTATTTATTGGGGCGCCTGGGTGGCTCAGTGGGTTAAGCCGCTGCCTTCGGCTCAGGTCATGATCTCAGAGTCCTGGGATCGAGCCCCGCATCGGGCTCTCTGCTCAGCAGGGAGCCTGCTTCCTCCTCTCTCTCTGCCTGCCTCTCTGCCTGCTTGTGATCTCTCTGTCAAATAAATAAATAAAATCTTTAAAAAAAAAAAGATTTTATTTATTTATTTGACAGACAGAGATCACAAGTAGGCAGAGAGACAGGCAGAGAGAGGGGAAGCAGGCTTCCCACCGAGCAGAGAGCTGATGCGGGGCTCTATCCCAGTACCCTGGGATCACAACCTGAGCCGAAGGCAGAGGCCCAACCCGCTGAGCCACCCAGGCACCCTGAAGGGCTGTATTTTATCTCTGACCTAGCTCTTGTTCCTGTGTGAGGCCTGCCCCCTGCACCTATGTTACAACAAAACTGATAGCTCCCATGTAAATGTGTGCACATCTTATCTCTCCCGTGACACACAGCTGCTTATTAATTATTACTTCCCTGTTTGGGCCCGGCCTACCGCTGCTCTCAAAGCCTCGCCTGGGATACAGCCTCTGCGTATTCCTGGCCACTTGCTGTAGTGACACCAGATCATTCTTCCCCCTCTAAAAATCTGTCTTGGCAGAACCTCACAAGATGGGCTCCTCCGCGACCACGACTCCGCTGTCTTGGTCACTTGGGGCTGGCCATCCATCTCAGCCTCCTGTCCCCCTCCTTGGGAGTTCAGTATGCATCTCCCCCTTTCTCAGAGTCTCCCCTTTGGAGAAATGAGTTTCAGAATTCTTAGTAAAGATGTTTCAGTGAATATTGCTAAAGTCTCATGTTTTCGCTTAGCAATGCCCAGACAGAGAAATGGTCTGCTCTCTTAGAAAAAATGCATCTCCTAAGATAACCATCAATGCTGGTAGCCACCCGGAATGACCTTCCTGCTTATGGAAAATTGTACTTCCCAAAAAAGGCTGCAGTAATATTTCTTATCCTACAAGCTCTTCCAGAACCTTGCCACTCACACATCAAGAGGTGGGGTTCATGTCCCCTTTCCTTGAAAATGGGTGGGGCTTTGTGACCATCTCAATTAGTAGAGAACAGGGGAAGATCTGCTCTGTGCCTTCTGAGGCTACATTACAGAAGGCAAGACAACTTCCTCCTGGCTCCCTCTTGAGATGCTTGCCTCCCCCTGCCCCAAATTTTATTTATGGGGCATCTCTTAAAAAAAGAAAAATGTCTGTAATTTTTAAAAATTTTATTTATTTATTTGAGAGAGAGAGCACAAGCAGAGGGAGGGCAGAGGGGGAGGGAAGCCACTTCTTGCTGAGCGGGGACCCCGATGCAGGGCTTGATCCCAGGACCCTGGGATCATGACCTGAGCCAAAGGCAGATGCTTTACTGACTGAGCCACCTGGGCACCCTGGGATGCTTGCCTTTGTAACCCAGCTGCCATGCTGTGAGAGAATCTGGGCCTCCTGGATAGCCTACATGTAGGGGTTCTGGCTAACTGTTCTCCCAGCTGACAGTTAGCGTCAGCTGCCTGCCGTGTGAGTAAGGAAGTCTCCAGAATGACTGTAGCCAGCTATCATCTGATTGCAATCACATGAGAGATCCTGAGCAAGAACTATCTAGGATCTAGCCGCACTCAGTAAAACCCAGAGCCATGAGATATAAAAATGACTTGTTGTTTTAAGCTACCGAGTTTGGGGAGCTGTGCTACACAGCAATAGATAACTGGAACTCCACCCATCTCTACACCTCAAAAGCCTCACCACCCTTTATGGCCGAGCGCATCACCGTGTATGTTCAGCTCCTGTAAGCCTTCCCTGACTTCTGCAGTGGAGTGTCCCCTTCCTGGGCTCCCAGTGCTCTTTGCCAGTGCCAGTCTCCCATAATACATCCTCCTGTAAAGTCTTGGTTCATCTATTCCTGCATCAAGGCCAGCACTTGGCTTGCCGTGGGTGCTCACATCTCTGTCTGGATGGATAATGGGGAAGTGTATCTGGGAGAGTGAACGTTTGCCAATGGAGAGAAGTGTTCTAGTTGCAAAATAGCTTTACTGTACTTTCATAGGCCTTTTTCTCTGACTGGCGTCCCAGGATGGTTTGGGTTTCTCTACTAGGAACCCAGGATGTCTTGAGTGAGAGGCAAAAGAATTTAAGTATCCGGAGATCCTGGCGACAAAAGGATTGTCTAAGTCAGGGTTTTGTTTTTGTTTTTGGTGAGTAGTAGCCTCCGTGCCCAACATGGGACTTGAACTCACAACCCTAAGATTAAGAGTCACATGCTCTGCCAACTAACCCAACCAGGCATCCTTAAGTTAGGAGTTTCATTTTTTAAAACATTTTATTTATTAATTGACAGAGAGCTGCAAAAGAAAAGGGAAAAGCAGACTCCCCGCTGAGCAGGGAGCCTGATGTAGGACTTGATCCCAGGATGCTGGGATCACAACCAGAGCAGAAAGCAGACACTTAATGGACTGAGCCACTCAGACACCCATGTGGGGAGCCTTCTCAAGGTTACTGACTAAAGGGACACTTATGCGATCAGCGCTCCGGAGACATGTCTTTCACAAACTCACCAGCAGATGGCAGCCTTGCCCCTGGCTCTTACCTTGCAAACCACGAAGTGAATTTATTGCATTCATAAAATATTAATGAAGCATTTGCTCCCTGTAGGGCCCTGTGTGAGCTACAAAGGAGAGTAAGCTGCAATCCCTTCCCTCTGAGACCTTCCTGTCTAGTCTTCAGCTTGTTTTTAGATCGATTACTCCAAAAGTCAGCTAACCCTTTCTTTTCCAAGGCTAATTTCATACAATCGGCCCGGATGGAACAGAGGGGTCAAAGGTATTGCCTAAAGTCTGGTTATTTCCACTCTACTTCACTGCCTTAAAACATTGCCGTCTGGCCAGATGGTCACAGAGAAGGCTGGAGGTGCAAAGGTGGTGTCCTAGACCGGAAACAGTGAAAACAGATTTTATTTTTTATCTTTTTTAAAGATTTATTTATTTGAGAGAGAGAGAGGAAAGAAAAAAGAGCATGAGAAGGGGAGAGGCAAGTGGAGAGGGAGAAGCAGACTGCTGAGCAGGGAGTCAGATATGGAGCTCAGTCCCGGGACCCTGGGATCACGAGCTGAGCTGAAGGCAGACACTTAGCCCACTGAGCCACCCAGGGGCCCCTGAAAACACGTTTTTGTTTTTGTTTTAAGATTTTATTTATTGATTTGACAGAGATCACAGGTAGGCAGAGAGGCAGGCAGAGAGAGACAGAGGAAGAAGCAGGCTCCCTGCCTGTGGGACTCGATCCAGATATGGAGCTCAGTACCGGGACCCTGGGATCATGACCAGAGCTGAAGGCAGAGGCTTTAACCCTCTGAGCCACCCAGGCGCCCCTGAGAACACGTTTTAAAGCAAAGGGAAACAAACTTGATCAGGAGCAAAGGGCAGCTGGAGTGATTGGAAATCCCCATTCCATGGTAAACTCTAGATCTTTCAGAGAAAGTTCTGAGCCTTCAGCCCAGGCCTTGGCTATACTTCTCCCCTCCAGCCTGTGAGGCTCAGAACAGCAGCAGCCCGCCCAGACAGCTGCGGGGGAGGGGGGAGCCCCCTTTCCCTTTTCCCTCCCAGCCCCTCCTGTTTGTGCCTGCCCACACTCTGGCTCAGAGCCCCCCACAAGCCAGCAGGGCCTGCAGGAGGGAGCAGGAGCGGAAGTGGCCCAGCAGAGCTATCAGGCCGAGGGGATGGGAAAGGGAAGTGGTCATTTTTATAAAGTTGTTCAGCCTGTTCCACATACTCTCTTGAGGACCTGACCCTGAGCCTCCCCTGAAGGAGTTTCTGAATCACCTTTCAAGCTCCCTTTGGAACATTCTTTGTGTTTCACGGTGCTAATGTCAGCCTGAAAATCAGAACAAATTTCCTAATCCAGAGCCCTTTGTAGTATCCCCTCTGACTCTTTCCAGATGGATTTCCTTTTTTCTGGCCTCCAAGTATCTTATCTTCATGACATTCACTTGCAGATATTTTGGTCTTTCTTTTGCCTTTGGCCAATCAGGCTCATTTCTCCTGCAAACCCTGAGGGAGGGATTCTCAGGGTTCCTCCTTGGGAAATGTGACTACAGAGACCAAGAGCCCAGCTCAGGAGAGCTGGGCCCCGTTCCATAGCACACCACCCCCTCCCTCCTTTTTAAGTAATTGCTATGCCCAATGTGGGGCTCGAACTCATGACCCCAAGATCAAGAGTCACAAGCTCTATAGACTGAGCCAGCCAGGTGCCCCCTGGACCATATCAGGTGCCCCACCACAACCGCACCCCCCCACCTTTGACTTGCCTTATCACAGCCTCAGAAATGGAGAGCCAGATCCAACAAGATCCAGGGAGATCCAGAACTGCAAAGCGCCTGAGAGATGATCCATTCCCTGCACTGGGTCCCCTCAAAGTCCCAGGGGTCCATACTAGGCTGCCAGGGGCTCCTGAAGCTATACAGTGAGAATGACACACTTCCCAAGGGCTCCCCCTTTCTCTCAACTCTCATTCATTTTCAGCATTATCATTTAATTAAAACAAACGGGGCGGGGGCGGGGTTGGGGGAGGTGGGCCTGGGTGGCCCAGTTGGTTAAGCATCTGACAGCTCAGGTCTTGATGTCAGAGTCATGAGTTCAAGCCCTATGTTGGGCTCTAAAATAAGTAATAAAGTAAATAAACAAAATGAACACAGATGTAAATAAACTTTTATGAGAAAACCTCAGACTTCAGAGATGTAGGAGGGGGCTGGGGCTGCCACCGTCCTCAGTTCCTCCAGAGGGACCTGTCCACCCCTCTCTGCTCTCAGGGGGACTTTCGGGGGAAACTTCGGAGAGCATATGGGGTAGTGTGACCTCTCATGTCACACGGGAAGAAAACTGATCTAGGTTATAGTCACAGCCCCTTAACTTAGTTGCGGCTCTGAGCCTTGGTTACCTTGCATGCAAAAGAGGGGCTAAAAATAGTCCTCATGTCTTCAGTTCCTGTGACGATTAATGGAGAGGATGGTGTCAAGTGTCTGACATGCAGTTAGTGCTCAATAATTAGTTATTAAGATTCATTTTAATGATCGGAGGCAGAGCTGAGATTCAAACTGAAAGGGTAGTCCTGGATCCTCTAAGTTATAGTGTTCTAAGCAGCCTTGCTTTTCTCTGGGCTCCACTGTAGCCGGGAAATGACTCTGAAGTCCCCCTGGGAAGAATGAAAGGCAACGACTGTTGAAAATTATTTTAATCTGTGCTGTGAATTCTTTACTCCTTGAGCCTTCCTAGTCCCCAAATTCATTTCTTTAGCAATGCACAGAATTCTCAACCCCTCCAAGAAGGACTCGAGGGAACCAGTCACACATTTTCTGGGGTATGGAGAAGCAGATGGAGTACTAAAACTTCAGCCTACCTGGCCTTTCTTGAAACCTTTCTCCATTTCCTCCTCCAGGTGTTTCCTTGCCTCTCTGGTCTCCCTTGGCCTCACAGAAAGGAGGCCCAGCCTGGGCATATCATGGCACCCTCCTCCTTGAAACTCTCACCCTACATCTCTGATTATTCCTTTTTGGAATGATGTTCATTGTGGGCTGTCAGTCACCATCAAATGTGGGTGTCCCTGAGGTTCTGAACCTGCCCTTGTTCTCAAGCTCTCTCTAGACTGAAGACCCTCCCTTCGCCATCTCCAACCCTCGTCTCTCTTCTGCTCTTGGTGTCCAGCTGCCTTCTGGATACTTCTGCTTGGATGTTCCTCAGGTAACTCAAATCCAACCAATTTGAAATGGAATTCACTACCTCTCCCTGCCCCTCACCCCGCAGCTCCTCCTGAATTAATTATCCTAGTGAGTCCTCCAACCCAGAAGCCAAGAGACACCCGTGACTCCTCCCTCCCTTTCTGCTGCACTCTGGACCCCACCTCCAGAAGCCAACTGGTCATCAGGGCTGGCAGATTCTGTGTCCTCAACAACTCTGAAATCAATCATCTACTTTTCAGCCCCATGGCTACTGCCTGCCACCATCTCTTTCCTGGACTACTGGGATCATCGCCTAATGGGCCCCCCTGGCTCATTTCTCACCTCCTTCTCGTCTAGCCTTCACAGGGACTCAGCATCTTCTGAAACACTTTTGAACTGTCCATGTCATTTCCCTATTTAAGATCCTTCAAGTCTCCCATTGCCCTCAGGACAGTCCACGCTCCTTCAAATGGATGGAATGGCTGCCATGCTCCTTTGGTCCCTGCCTGCCTGCCAGCCTCACCTCTCACAGGACTTGGTCTTTCATCCCAGGTGTCAGCTCTGCTCATGAACTTGTAGTTCCCCGGTTAACAACACTCTTCCAGGAGCTTGCCCCTTCTCCTTACTTCTTGGCCAACTCTCAACTCATCTTTCAAGACCCCATTCCTAACTCACTTTTTTAAAAAATATTTTTTTAAGATTTTTTATTTATTTGACAGATAGAGATCACAAGCAGGCAGAGAGGCAGGCAGAGAGAGAAGGGGAAGCAGGCTCCCTGCTGAGCAGAGAGCCCAATGTGGGGCTTGATCCCAGGACCCCGGGATCATGACCTGAGCTGAAGGCAGAGGCTTTAACCCACTGAGCCACCCAGGCGCCCCCCTATCTCACTTTCTCTAAGAAAACTTTCTTGACCCTGTACCCTTTTCCATGAAAAGAGAATTAAGTTTTCATTCTTTGTCTGCTCACTGTCCTCTATACCCCTTCTCTCATGCCTGTGAAAGACACAGGGGCCCTGATATTGGTTTACCCACTAGATTATAAACTCCTTGAGGTCAGGATCCAAGTCATACTCTTTCCCATATTCCCAGATCCTATAGTACATGACCTGCACAGAGTAGGAACTTAATAAATGTCTGCTGAAGAGTGGATGGATGTATAGACAGATGGATGGCGGGACGGATGGACAAACGAGAGCTCTGTTCCCAGTTTGGATCTCCAAGCTCTCTGGGGTGATGGGCAGAGCTAATCCAACCACATTCCCTCACTTTCAGCCTCTGTCTCACACTCATGCCCTCCTCACTTGAGATCAATGAGAAAAAGAAGTAGTTTGCAGCAAGAAGGGAGAGAGAAGACATGACATCAGGATGCAGATGAGGGAGGAAAGAGGAGAAGTTGTCAGAGAAGGCAGAAGACGAATTTGGAACTTCGAGGTGCCTTCCTGCTTGCCCATAGTCCGCCCTACTTCATCCCCCATGGCTAGGTTCCAATCCGGAGACACTGGAGGCAGGGGTGTACAGAGAGGAGGGGAGGATACTGAAACATTTAGACATTTTTGAGAGTTCAGAGAAGCAACCAAGCCCCTGTGTGTGCCAGATCTCCTTCTAGAAGCCCCAGCAGAGAATCTCTCAGTGATGAGCTCCAACCGTGTATCTCTGCAGAGGTGGAAGGAGCCAGCCAAGGCACAGTTTTGTAACTGAGGTCAGCCAGAACGCGTATCTCTGCCCTAAGAATTTCAGCCTGTGGGATGTCCCCAGTGTTGATGGTGTTTACTGGTCTTTTGTGTGATTTCAACATCAGGCTGTGCCTGTTTGCATGGTAGATGACCCCAGCACACTCCTGATTCACCTCAGTCCCAAAGTCCTGCCTGATCCCCTGCAAATGAGCAATCCAAGACCAAGCCCAGATGATCGGCAACAACCAAAGTGAGGTTCTGGAAAAGCAGCAGAAGGGTCAGGGCCTACTCGGCTTCCTTTATCTCTAGCTCTGCCTCAACAGCTCCTAAGACATGTGCCCTGATGCAGTCTGTGGGTGGACATGCAGGGTGACCAGATATCCTGATTTGCCTGGGACAATTCTATCGCCTTATGGCAATTATGAAGACCAACACTATACTGTTCACAATCGAAAGCATTCCAGTTTGGACAACACACTATTAGCCACTCCATTTACCAGGTGCTTTGAGATCCTCTGGAAGAAACCCAAGTGTGACTGTTGTTACCACTGTCCCTTCCTGGATCTTCCCTAAGTCCACCGCACGGCCGGGGTTGGCATGTCGTTACTGGGGAAATCCACCAACGGTCCCACAGCTCCGGGAAGGACAAACCCAGGCCGAGGAAGGAAATGCAGGAGTTTGCCCTTTTGTAAAATCTTGGGCATGAATTCAAAGCTCATCTTTCTGAGATCTTGGGAACTGAAGGGAGAGAGAATAATCCTGTGAGACTGCCACGTGTGGGTGGCAAACCCATGGTCTCTGAGGCTCACCGAAGCGCTACAATTTAACGTATCTGCCCATCAATTGCTTGCTCGGTGCAGGAACGGCCAGTGATTCTTCTGGTTTCTCCTCCTACATCTTGGTTGGGTCAGATGAGGATGGCCTGGTCGGGTGCTTGTTGACCTCCCAATCCTGGAGGGCCCTGGCTGTATGAAGGGCCTGGCCAAAAGGAAGATGTTTCTTATGGGAGAAGGTAAGAAAAACCTAGAGAAATCCTTCATTTTCGGGGTAATAAGATGCTTGATTTTATTCCTAGATAAGAGTGGATTCAGCAACCCTAGGACTTGAAATGAAGCCTGCGAGGGTCTGAGCACCTGACACCTGTCTAGTCATCCTTGCATGGATGACTTAGGGTGAGGGGTGCCCAGCTGCCCAGCAAACCCTCCAGGACCTGCCACCAATTCACTGCTATGGGCAGAAGGAGGCCATAGTACTTCCGGGTCGGGGAACACTCTAGAGTCCAAGAGAGAGGTAGAAAGTTACACACAGGCACACCCGCCAAGCAAACACAACCACAGTGAAACGTATACCTAGTATCTGAGTATAGTTCATTTCTCAGTGCGAATAATGTCCATCAGCCCTGGAGATAACACCGGCCCTCAGTTCCCCTTTGACTCAGAAATATAGCGAAGGAGCTACAGGAAACCACAAACTAGAAGATTTTATCTCTCTGAGGCTCTCGAGTCTTTGTTGCTCTTCACATTCCTGGGAATGCCAGCCTCTGGGGTTCTCCATGTTCCTCCAAACCCAAGACCAGAGGGCAGTGCTCCTTGCTCGGGGCAAGGAAGGGCCACATGGGGATTGGAAATGGCTCGAGAGCTTGGTTCTGCTCCCCACCCTGGGCCTGGGGCCCCTGGGAGCTCCTTCTCTGTTTGGAGCATTGGGTTTCTGAGCTGCTCCTCAGTCTGAGAAAGAGGTGACCAGGTCTACCCTGGTTGAAGCAGCAGTTGGGCAAGGTGTGAGCCTCTGTTCCCCGTGCCATGCCTGTCACAGGCAGGCGGGAAGGGCTGGGAACTGGGTGAAGGTACCATACCCATGGCTAACTGTTCCAGGGGCAGCTCTGAGGGCCCTGAGCCTGTGTCTGTCATACTGAAGCTTGGAGGCCCAGAGAAAAGCCTCAGAGGAGGACCCACTTTTCAGAACTGCTGCTTTCTGGGGATGGGGCACTCTCCTTTGGGTAGTAGGAAAGATGTGGGAAAGCTCAGGGGATAGAACTGTTGGAGGAAGGAGTTATATATGGTGGGTCACTGCTGAGAGCTTACAGGTCCTGTAGGATCTCATTTTACCCCCTACAACATCCCTGTGGATTGTACGCCTTTTACAGATGTGGAGCCTGAAGCCCAGAAGGTCTAGGTGTCTAGGTCAAGGCTTCAGCTACTAAATGGAAGGGACAAGATCAGAGCTCAGGCCTGTCTTACTCTGGCGCCCAAATGTGTCCAGTACACCTTGCCACCAGCACATGCGCATGTAAGACTCCACCCCTCCCCCCAAGTCATGCCCCCACCCTTTTACTCAGGGCACAAGTTTACCAGGAGTCTGATCTCTCAGCTCACATCTGCAACCTCGCATCTGGCCGACAGGAAAACCCCCGACAGGTCCAAGCACGTGCCCCAGGCGCTTCCGCAGCAGCAGCGGAGGGGCACACAGTGGGTCCGCGTGGGTGCACAGTGGGTCCGCAGGGGCAGAGCTGGCGTCTCCTGCCCACGCGGTCTGGCCGCCCCGGGTCTGGCGGGGGCAGCGCCGCGGGGCTTCGCGCCATGACATCAGCCCTGGTGTGGTGCAGTGTGCAAAGCCCACTGGTTGGCGTGGCCCGGGACACGCCTTCCCCGGAGCGGAACAAAACGGGGCGCGGGCCGGGCGCACCCAGTCGCCGCTTCCGAAGAGCGTTCCAGCCTGCGCGCGGCGCAGCCAGTTACCAGGTGAGTGCGCTCAGGGGTCACGCGTCCCCGGCCCCCACTGCGCCCCCGGCCCGGCGCGCTACCCCCGCGGCGCCTGCCGGACTTCCCCGGCCGCCGGGCTCGGCTGGGGCGCAGAGAGGCGCGAGAAGGAAAAGTGGTGCGGCCAGGCGGCCGTCCCGGGGCTGCGGGAGTAGGACAAGCGGTCGCACTTAACCAGAGCAGCGCGTCCCTTTCCGGGAGGCTCTGGGGACCTCCCGGTTCGGGGCGTCCTGGCACAAAGGGCTCCTGCGTGCGCCTGACCCGGGGTGGCCCGGCTCCCCCACCGCCTGCAGGTCTGGCCGCAGAACAATCAGCGATTCTGCGCGCCACTGACGCTCATTGTACCGCAGGGGGATGAGGGCATCCGTGCCACCCCCTCCCTCATCCTCCTGCTCGGGAAGAGAACGTGCCCGCGGGCGGGGTGGGGAAACATTTTCTGCCTTCACGGTCCAGCCTGGGGCATCTGTGCCCTGAGCGCAGGTGTCAGTTTTCCCTCTTCCCCGGGATCCAGATGGAAGCGGCAACATTTCACCTGTCCCCGCCCCCAGTCTTGGTGCTAGCTGGAGACAATTATGCGCCTCCCCCACCCCGTCAGTGTTTTGTGGCCTCCGTCCTTGAAGGCTGGGGAACAAGAAACGAACTGGTGTTGGGCAAATTTAAAGCAAGTTGCCATAGGTTACTCCACGAGGGATTTCTGAAGCAGGTGCTGTAGCCACTCGCATAGGCTGAGGAGTATCCTGCAGCCTCTGAGCCCCTGTGCCATTGTAAGCTATCCAGTTCGCGGGTCTAGGCAGGGGACAGTAGCCTGGGCTTGGCGCCTCCCTCCCCAGCCACCGGAGCTCCAGCCATCCACCCTCCTGCTCCGTGGGGCTGAGGGAGCCGGCTGGGCCTTCGCTCCCTGGAAGGGCTCTGCGCCGGGATCCAGCTGCAGTGGTGCCAAGGAAATCCACTGGGCTCCCGCAGAAAACGTGTCATGAAGAGGCAGCTGGGATCTCCGTGAGAGATTGCTTGGAAGGGCAACCTGGCTCAGTCTTGACAGTTGGGTCTGCTGCTTAACAGACTGGTGACCTTGGGCGCGCGAAGTAACTTCCCAGTGCTCAGTTTCCTTTGGACGTGGTGCTTTGGGGATGGGCTGCAGATGCAGAGCACGACTGTGGTCTCTCTTGTCCTCCCCCTTCCTTCCTCAAGCCGAGGAGGCTGCGGTGTCTCAGTCATCTCAGAGTGCAGCTTGGGGGTTCCTCCTGGGATCTGGGGACAGGGGCACTGAGCTTCCCTAGCTCTCACTTGGTGGGTGCCTGCTGATGCCTCCTGCAAGAGCGACCATCCTCAGCCCTCAGTGGCTCTCACCCTGTCCTTGCTGACGCCAGCCTCGTGCTGCTCGCAGTTTTCCAGGGAATGACCCTTAGCCTCAGGGAGGATATCCGGGGTGGGGACAGTTAGACCAGGAAGGAAGTTTCTCCCGCAGAGGCATTGGTGTGGTCCACCCGAGGGGGAGGGGACACTGCCCAGTACAGAGGGTCTGGCGGGGAATGGAATACAGGGGAGAAGCTCAAGATAGGGCTTAAGCCCTCCAGCTCTGCAACCAGGCTAATGAAGTATGGAAAACAGGGGTGTCACAGCTTCTGGCCTCTGGTCTGACTCAGGACCTCTCTTCCTGGCCCGGGTGTTTCCTTTTTGAATGTAACCATCTGCCCCTGGAGCCCGCCAGTGCTCCCTGGAGCCACATGGCAGCCTAGGGGTATAGGGGGAGGATTGTGGGCAAACACTGGGTGAGTGAAAGGAGTGGATACAGGCTTTTAGCTGAGTGGCCCTGCTGGACACTCCTAAGCCTCAAAAATGGTTTTTCCCTGTGATTAGTACTGAGAACCAGGTGAGCAGGTAGAAAAGACAGTCTGGTCAGTTGTGGAGGCAGCCTTCAAACACAGGCAGACTCCTTCCAAACCCATGTTCAGTCGCTGTGTTGTTACTTTTCTTTGCTCGTGTACATTTCCGATTTCTAGATCAGTTAGTAAGGAACTACCTGCCATTTGTGAAACGCACTTTACAAAGGGCTTTGCTGTGGCTTATAAAGTACTTCAGGAAGATAGGGCTTTACCTCTGTGAATGTGGATGGAGGCGGAGTTAGGCTCCCACTCTGCTGGATGGCCAGGGAGGAGAGGACATCCCTGGATGTTAGGTTCCAGATCCTAGTGGATATGCTTTCACCAGGTCTGATGCAAGCTTGAATTTGCAGGCCAGGTTTACAGGAAAGAAAAGAAGCCTGGAAAAGAGCCTGCTTGAGAAAAAGACACACACACACGCGCGCGCGCGCGCGCACACACGCACACAGAGCAGCTAGCTGGGGGTAGGGAGGTTGGGGAGAGGGGGTGCTGGGTACCAGAGCCCTTGCCTGTGGTTTCCAGTTGTCAGGAATTTCTCTGGCAATGACGTGGCTGGCCTACACAGTGCCTCAGGAATTTGTCTGACGTCGGCATTGAGTAATTGCCATGTATGGTAAAGTGTGTAAATATGGAGGCAGTTAGCATTTCCAGACTCTGGCATTTCCAGGTTTCCCCAGGGCCAGAAGGCAGCGTCTGACTCCTCAGCAGTGACAAAGGAGGAAGGAATAGAAGGTTTACAGCTGGAGCACAGGCTCAGCCCTGACCAGGCAACCAAACCCTACACTCCAGTGTGCCGGCCTGGGGTTCTTTATGCAGGGATCACGGGGGCTGGAGCTTCCTGTGAAGTCAGCTGCAAACAACCTGTTTGTATAAGGTCTAAGTGCTCATTTGTTTTTGCTTTTTAAAAATCAATCCAGGAAACATCAGTCAGACCCTTTAGCATGGGACCATGAGTGGTTACCTCTGGACATTGACATCATTCCAGAAAGAAACCAAAGAAACTTGATCTGCTGAGTAGCCTGTGAGACCTATTATAATATAGGGTTTCTTGTAGCAGTTTTGAAATATTTTTTAAAAAATCGCAGACCCTCCCTCCTTTCTCCCTTGGTTGACCTTCAGATGTCTGAACTCCCAGAGGTGGAGAACTCTGCCGTAAAAGGCATTAGGAGACAAGCAGGAGGAGACAGAGCACTGTACTTGTCAGCTTACTATCACGCAAGAGCCATGGACATGATGTGGAAAAAGAACACTCCTGCTGGGGCACCTGGGTGGCTCAGTGGGTTAAGCCTCTGCCTTTGGCTCAGGTCATGATCCCAGGGTCCTGGGATCGAGTCCCACATCGGGCTCTGCTCAGCAGGGAGCCTGCTTCCCCCCCTCTCTCTGCCTGCCTCTCTGCCTACTTGTGATTTCTCTCTGTGTCAAATAAATAAATAAAATCTTAAAAAAAAAAAAACAAAACAAAACACTGCTGCCACAGTGAGAGGGCTGAGCTGGAGCGACCGTCAAGTTCCAGGGTACCATGGGGCCTAGAGTGATCATAGTGCAAGGAGGCCACTTAGCTTCTCAGAGAGGCCAGCCATGGGCAGGATTGTGAAGGAATCATCTAGTGGGCTGTGTGAAGCTGGGGACAAACTGGCATTTCTTTATCGACCATTCATCCCCCTCCCAGTGACCATTACTTTCAGGAGAGTCTGTTTCCTGGGTTTTCACGTGTCACTCGAAGGCATGGGTCCTGAACCCTGATCAGCAGGGAGCCCCTCCTTCCCTCTGTCTCCTTGGCACCTCTCTTGACGTGGGGGCATGGAGGAAGAGGCTGAGCAGCAGGGTTGGATGGGATCACAGCTCTCCTGTGTGCCTGGCCAAGTACTACACAGCTCAGGTAATGTGAGCCGTGCATTTCTAACTAGACAAACACCTGACAGGTCTCTACCAGACCAAGTGGGTGGGGACCTGAGCCCTGTGCCCAGAAGTCACTTTTTGACCCTAGGGAATAAGAGATTTTGGAATCGGAGAGATGGGATTTTTCCACTAGAGAAATAAAGACATGGAAGGGTTTGTCAAATCAGTGGTTTGAGGAGGCTCCTTCAGGCGCTTGTGGCCAGTGGTGAAGGATTATGCATCTCTGAAATGGCTCCTTGGACTTGAAACATGACCACACTGAACCCATCACCTTGTCCTGACTTTCATGACATTTGTGAACAGGAGGGCCTGTGCCTTTCTCTCCTGCTATGTGAGCCGCCATCTTGAACCCCTCTTCTCAAGACCGAGGAACTGAATATAGTTCCTAATGGGACAACTAGATAAGAAGGTGTGGACAGCTTGTCAGAAGAAGCCAAACCTTCCAGCCAACCCTAAGAATCCTGACTTTTAAAAAATTAATTAATTAATTAATTAATTAATTAATTTTAGTGGGTGGGGAGGGAGAGGGATGGACTCTTAAGCAGATTCTTGCGGGGCTCGATCTCACAACACTGAGACTATGACCTGAGCCGAAACCAAGAGTCCAATGCTTACCTGACTGAGGCACCCTGGATCCTGGCATTTGAGGTGAATAGCTGACCAGCTGTTTCTAGCCATTCAGCAGAAAACTCAAGCCCTGTTCTCTC
This sequence comes from Lutra lutra, assembly GCF_902655055.1. Taxonomy (NCBI): domain Eukaryota; kingdom Metazoa; phylum Chordata; class Mammalia; order Carnivora; family Mustelidae; genus Lutra; species Lutra lutra. The sequence goes on along the minus strand of NC_062292.1, from coordinate 41,007,832 downwards.
TTGAGATTAGCAACACGGTGAAGTAGGTCAAACCAGAACACAGACAGCAATGGCCCGTGGGAACGGGAGTCTCTGAAACCCACCAGGTGGATGATGTGATTACAGAGGATAGCAACGCTTCTCGAACACCATGAACAATACACACAAGAGCTTGGTGTTAAAGACACAAGCCTCTGCTTGCATCTCAAGTTGCCAGGGGGGATCTAAATCCCAAAGAAGGGCAAGTCACTCGTCTCGTTCGCGGGGCTGACAGATGAGTCAGGAATTCTTGGTCCCTATTTGGCTTGTTATTGTGCCAGCCTTGCTGCTTCCAGAGGTGGACTAGCTGGGAAGGATGGCCGACATCTGGCCCCACAGCTGGTGTGAAGCTTACCGGGGCCAGCCCTGTCAGTGGTGCGCCTGGCCCCGAGCTATCACTTCTGCGCCCTCTCATTGCCTCCTCAGAGTGGTGGTCTTAGGGAGCCAGTGTGTGGGCCAACTTAGAGACTAGAAAATTGAAACTCAGAGAGAAAAGGACGTTGCCCAAGGTCATTCATCCAGGAATGGATGAGTCCAGACCCACTTTCCTCACCTGAACTCTCCCACCTGAACTCAGACCTGGGGAACTTTCCTCCTCAGAGTCTCCCACAGGGCATCAGAAGCCAGACCTTGAGAGGAAGCCCCTGCCCCTTGTAGGGAAGGAGGTGGCTAGGGCTCCCTCCAGCTGAGACTCTTCCCTGCAGGCGGGTCCCCTGGGGAGGTCCTCCTGGGGGCAGAGGGAATGGAGAGCCCACCCACAGGGGGAGCCTGGGACCCTTCCAGTCAGTGAACAGTCATTGTTGTTGTTGTTGTTTTTCCCAAGGTGCTAGAGCCCTTGTCCCTTCAGCGGGCTCCTGAGAGAACACCCACACCAACATCATGGCCAGGCTTGAAGGAATGGGGCAGCCCAGAGGCATCCCAGGCAGATTGTCCTCACTGGCTGGTCCTTGGGTTTCACCCATTCTCCGCCCATGTTCCTGATTCCCTGGGGCCCGGCTGGATGTGGGCCCCTGACATGGAGCCAGGGAGAACAAGGAGAGGCCTGTATGGAGCTCTGGGTCTCCCCCAGAGGGAGAAGGGCTTTGTATCTGGGAACAAAACACTGCTTGGGACTGGCTCCCAACCACATGGTTAGGGGAACTTTCCTCCCCTAAGGGTATTCCTAGGGCCACGGAGTGTGTCCCCTGCTAGTTCAGAGGGTTGGCAAGGGAGGAGAGAGCCAAGCGTTGGTGTACTGTGTGCCTACTGTGGGCAGCTGCTCTTACATAGGATGGGGTGACAGCCTGACAATTGGGGTGACAGGGGCCCCAGAAGGGGCTAAACCCACTTAGGAATCCAGTTCTGTTCTTTGAGCCTTGTTTTCCCTATCTGTAGGGTGGGCGTGTATTCCCCATCTCCAGGTGGGAAGGAAGGGATTATAGATGTAACCTGGTGATTAGCAGGCATGCAGTCAGTGGTAGCCTGTCGTTTGGGGAGCTCTGGCTGTGGGAGTTCCGGGGGTCATGCCTAGTTACCTCCTTAGAGGCAGAGGAGAACTTGTGTGGCTCCAGATGGACACACCTGTTTTTCCAGAAGCTTCCCAAACAGAGCTCCCCTCACATGTCACAGCCTGTCCTTGAAGCCACCCCCGCAGGGAAAAGGGATCGCCATGGTGGGCCCCTAGGGCTGTGTGTGGGAACGTGTCCCCAGGGTCACTTAGTGGAGGGTGGCTGCCTGAGTAGAACTGGGGTTCCTACTGCACGAAGGGGGAAGGGTTGACGCTGAGGCAGACAGCAACACACATGGCTCTTCTCACCGAACCGCCACACACATCCTAGGGTTTGACAGCCCAGAGCTCTTGCTCGACAAGGCAGCTGGCCCCTGGCATCCTCCGGGCGGAGTGGAGCGAGGGACTGAATGGTGGGGCATCAGAGGCTGGGGCTGAGGACTGTCCTCCAGGATCTGGGAGCTCAGGCCCTGTGGGGGTTATCTGAGGAAGGCAGAGAGAGGTTATGTGCTGTCAGAGAAAGCCTACCTGCGGGCTGCATCAGTGATGCGCATAAGCCTGAGGGGCTGTGGAAGGGCCTTCTACAGTGATCTGTGGCCCATGTAGACCCATGTGGGAGAGAACAGTCGGCCCTAGCCTCAGCCCTCCACCTGCTCACAGCCCCTGCCAGGTATTCTGGGGGCGAACACAGCGATTCAGTCACTCGCCCCGATAATGGGTGAGGTGTGGAGACAGGAGCCACAGAAAAGGAAGTGGAGACTGTGCAGGGGAGAGTCAGGGTAAGGGGTGTGATTATTCTCGGGCAGCAGGGAGTCACTGATGGTTCTGAGCAGGGGGGCCTTCCACAGAAAAGATCTGGCGGCTGCCTGGGCATGGAATAGGGAGGAGATTCCAGAAGCAGCACGACCATAATTGCTGTCTCTCTAGGGATGCATTCGGTTGTAAAGTAATGGGCTTAAAACGTAGAGAGAATTTGTTCGTTTGTTTAACTGGAAAATTCAGAGATAGACTGACCTTTAGGTTTGGCTGACTTTGGTGGCTTAATGATGGCACTGCAGACTCAGTTTCTTTTGTCCCTCAGCTCTGTCTTCCCTGCTGTCAGCTTCATCCCAGGAGTGCCTGTCTCTCTGGGGACAACAACCTCAGAGCTCTCACTGGGGGAAGAGGGACTTGCTTCCAGGAAGTTCTCTCGAAGGAATGGAATGCTTTTTCTTCCAGAGCCCCCCAGAACTGCCTTCTCCTATTTTATTGGTCTGAAATGGATAGCTGGCCCATCTTTGAGCCAATAACCTTGGTGGCTTAGGTTAGGTCCCCACCATGTGCCATGGCCGAAAATCAGGGTAGTTGCCAAGGAACAGGTGTATATGGTGTAGTGTCCTCTTCAAGGGGCTGCACGAGGGAGAGGTGAAGGCTGGGTTAGGGTGGTGGGAAGAAGACTGGAGAGGAGAGAGTCTCAGCACTGGTTTCGGGGGTGAGTGGGTAAAGGGGAACACACAGTGGGTTGCAGCTATGGGAGGGGGAAAGCCCATCAACATTCTCAGGAAAGGGATAATTCCTCTGCGATGGAGAGAATGGTTGTGGTACCATGAGCAAAAATGGAAAAGTCAAGAAAAAGAACAAGTCTGTGGAACGGCAATGAGTTCAGGTCCCTCACGTTGAAACGGAGGCACTGGTGGGCCATCCCGGTGGAGATGCTCACCTGAGATTGGATGTGTGAGCCTGGGCTCAGGGGAGAGGCCGAGGCCAGAGGGGTATGGAGGTTCTTGACAGAAGGGGGTCAGGATGGGACCCAAGGGACCCCCAGCTTTTTGGATATGGGAGGACGAAGCAGAGGGCGTGAAAATGTGCCTGACAAAACCTTGCTGAAAATCCCTGTGATTGTTGTGCTATTCGAGCCCCAGTGACCGCGATGAGCCAGCACCCCCGACGCCACTTTCCTTGCTTGTCAGCCTGCACACAGTGACTGAGCGCCTCTGCTGGGTCCCAGCCCCTGCGGAGATGCCCTGCCATAGAGAACTTGTCTCTGGCTCTGGCGTTCAGTATCAGAGCGTCCCTCCCTCATTCCTCAGCTACTCCCTGGACGCCTGGAGGAACACCTGTCCCAGGTGCTGTGTGGGGTGTGCAGACTCCATCGTGAACACTAGCTAGACCTTGAGCTGAGGCCTGTGTCCACCCACAGTCAGATGGGATGCTCTCCAGCAGTGAAAACCATGTCTCCCTCTGTCCTTGACATTGATTCTAGCTGCTACTACCAGGAGGGTGGGCTCTGGATAACATAGCCCTGTTTTCAACATTTCCTGATACAGACAACTGGTGAGTTTTGTCCATAGGCTCTTTTGTGTCCTGAGTCAACAGCCAACTCTGGCACCGTCCCCCTTCCTTCCCAGCACCCCGTGTCATTCTAAACTTGCCACATCCGGGCTACTTCATCCAACCCAGTCCTGCACCTGTGGCTGCTTGTACCTTGCTCGGGACCCCGCCTTCCATGAACTAATGTCATCTTCCTCCTTCAGTCACATGTCTGTTGGATGGATGAGTGAAAGGGAAGGAGAGACGCTGACCCCATCAGTCTGGGGGGGTCTCTGCTCTCCCAGTTTCCATGGTGTGCGCCTGCTCTGCCACTCTCTGGCGCATCAGGACCAACCTGGAGCATGGCCTCTCCTGTAGTCTTGGGCTCCTGTGTTAATAGTAATTCATAAGGGTGCCTGGGTGGCTCCGTCGTTAAGCATCTGCCTTCAGCTCAGGTCATGATCCTGGGGTCCTGTGATGGAGCTGAGTCAGGCTACCCACTCAGCGGGAAGTCTGCTTATCCTTCTGCCTCTTCCCCTCCCCCAACAAGTGCTTTCTCTTTCTTAAATAAATAAATAAAATATTTAATACATACATAGATAAAATCTTAAAAATAATAATAATAATTAGCGAACACTAACTATAGGCCAGGCACTGTACCATGCCTTTGACGTGCCAGACCTCATTTCATCCCCAGAAAGAATCTGTGAAGTAGCTATTGCTTTTATCCTGGTTTTACAGATGCAAAATCAAGGTTCAGAAAGACCAGTTACCCTGCACAAGGTACACAGAGCCAGCGTGTGGGGTTCAGAATTGGACCCAGCCTGACTGGTATCAGGACCTCAACTCAGAACCAATACCTAGAGCATCTCAAAGTTTGTCTCAGCATGGCTGCTTTGGACTCACCTGGGGTGCTTATTGAAAATCCAGACTCCTGGGGTGCCTGGGTGGTTCTGTCGGTTAAGCGTCTGCCTTGGGCTCAGATCATGATCCCAGCATCCTGGGACTGAGTCCCCTGGGATCCCTGCTCAGCAGGGAGCCTGTTCTCCTTCTATCTTTGCCTGCTACTCCCCCTGCTTGTGCTCTTTCTGTCAAACAAAATAAATAAAATCTTTTTTTTTTTAAGATTTTATTTATTTGTTTCACAGAGAGGGGCACCTGGGTGGCTCAGAGGGTTAAGCCTCTGCCTTCAGCTCAGGTCATGGTCTCAGGGTTCTGGGATCGAGCCCCGCATCGGGCTCTCTGCTTAGTAGGGAGCTTGCTTCCTCCTCTCTCTCTCTCTCTGCCTGCCTCTCTGCCTACTTGTGATCTCTGTCGGTCAAATAAATAAATAAAATCTTAAAAAAAAAAGACTTAAAAAATTAATCTTTATTTATTTCACAGAGAGAGAGAGATCACAAGCAGCAGAGAGGCAGGCAGAGGGAGAGGGGGGAAGCAGGCTCCCCGATGAGCAGAGAGCCCGATGCAGGGCTCGATCCCAGGACCCTGGGATTATGACCTGAGCCAAAGGCAAGCAGCTCAACCATCTGAGCCACCCAGGCGTCCTCTAATGCCTGCTTCTATTGGACTCTAAGGCTCGAGAACTGTGCCCCGTGTGCCTACTCACCCTCCTGCTTAAAAAAATTTCTGGTTTTATTGGTGAGCTTTTTCTTACATATAAAGGAGTATATAATATCGTCTTGTATGGTTCAAAGGATAATTGCAAAGTGAGCCCGCAGGGGACAACCACCCAAGTAAAAAAAAAATCAGCGCCTTAGCAGCCCCTCTGGAGACCCTCCCTGCCCCCCACCCCCACCCCCACAGCGGTGGGCCTTTCCCTGTCTTACAGGTAACAAGTCTAAGAGAATAGTTAGTGATCATCTTCCCTTGCTTTTTCTTTATAACTTCTTCCCCATGGGTTCATCCCTTGACAATGAGAATTTTGTCTGTGAACCTTCCATAAACTATCTGTGTTTTGTGAATTCTAGTGCATCTGCTCCTTTGGCTCCAACGAGCCTCGGTGAGATCCATCCCTGTTGATACGTGTAGCGGGGGGTTCCATGTCTTGCTTCCAGGGTGTCCTTTGAAGAGTCGGTATCTTATGCTTGTTTATACCATCGAGAGTTCCCCGCCCGGGGTTGGAAACACAGCAGTGGCTCAGTGACTGTCTGTTGTCAGCACCGGGGCAGGAAGCCCCCGAGTGGCAGTGCGAGAAGGATGTGGAGAGCCCTCAGGAGGAAGTGCCCTGCCAGGGCGGGGGTGGGGGAGACCCCACAGGTGCTCTGCCTCCCCTCTTGCCATCCTCGGTCTGCCTGTGGCTCTTCCGGCATGGGCAGTCTGGGTCTCCAGCTCCCTAGAAAACTAATTCTCATGTCTGGGTCCAGTTTCAGGATGCCGAACTGGGGAGGAGGCAAGAAATGTGGGGTGTGCCAGAAGACGGTTTACTTTGCGGAAGAGGTTCAGTGCGAAGGCAGCAGCTTCCATAAATCCTGCTTCCTGTGCAGTGAGTATGCGCCCAAGGCCCAGCTGCTGTTGCCATGGGAATGGGGACAGGGGCCTATCCCCACAGGCTGGGCCTGTCAACACCCCAGGGGAAGGGCCCCATGGGATGTAAACAGCTTGACATTTGGCTGCAGCACAGCTGGGGCGGGAAACACTTACAGGCCTCTTTGTTCCGCTCAGAAGCTGCTTTCTAAGGGGAGGAACTGGCCAGAGCTGGTGGGGGTGGCAGCCGCTCCAGGGTGGCCAGGAGCCAAACTTCCAGACTTGCTTAGGGAAACTTTCCACTCCCCTTTCTCTTTCTCTCCCTGCCACAATGCCATCATTTAAGAGGAAGCCACTTTGGGTCCCGAGTTTTACCCAAATTTGGACCCAAATGATCCCTTGTTGAAGGGTGACAGAGGCTATTACTTTAAGGGGACACGGAGCCTAGAGAAGGAACGGGGTTCTCTCTTCTTCCGCCCTCTGGGCCAGCCTGGTCACTTCCCTCACCTCCCATTTTGCTCCAGCAGCCTGGGATAAGAGGAAGATGAGCAAAGAAAGCTTTGACATCCACCCCCAGTAACCCAGAGCAAGAGTGGCTCGAAACACAAGCCCAGACAGTAGGAAACGGGGCAACAGACAGCAAGCAGCTGGGAGCCGTCAGGTGGTACCGGGGGTCCTTGACCTGGACAGTGTTTTCAGAGCCCCCAGGAAGCGGCGCCTCCAGGAGGATCCTCTCCCCCATTTCTAGATGATCTGATGCACTGTGGTCAGAGCGGAGGGTTCTGGTCAGAGGAAGAGTTTTCCATGAGGGCGGGCAGAGTGGGAGGTAGGGGGATGTCTCAGTGAAGACCTGGGTTTCTGGATCCAGTGGGTCAGGGTTTGAATCTGAATTCGGGTTTGGGGATCTGCATGCTGATGGGCAAATTACTTGGTTTCTTTCTTTCTTTCTTTCTTTTTTTTAGATTTTATTTACTTATTTGATAGATAGAGATCACAACTAGGCAGAGAGGAGGAAGCAGGCTCCCTGCTAAGCAGAGAGCCCGATGCTGGGCTCGATCCCAGGACCCTGGGATCATGACCTGAGCCGAAGGCAGAGGCTTTAACCCACTGAACCACCCAGCCGCCCCAAGTTACTTGGTTTCTCCCTGGTTGAGTTTTCTCACGATTACAGGGGAGTTAGTAATACTCACCTCATGGGGTTGTTGTGAGAATGAGCAGAAAGAAGCTTGGAAAATGAAGTACTTAAAACGCAATTCTGAATGTCCGATAAATGATAGACACCGCCCTGGACACACATGCGTGCACGTGCGCACACACGCATAGATACACACGAAGGCACAAGCTGCTGAGGGAGCTGCAGGCCATAACGGTGCCGTGACACGAAGGAGGCCTCCTAGCCCATCTGAGAGATCCAGGAAACGGGGTCCCGTCCATCCCATGTCACGTGAAGCAGAGTTGGGAGCGTCCCTGGCTGCTTTGTTCCCCGGTGATTTGTGGTCCTGAGTAGGAACAGATGGACCAAGGGTCACCCGGTCCCTGGATGTTCCCCACAGCTCCACCTGCTGCAGGACCACCCAGCTAGGAGCCACCCAGCACAGGGCAGCAGGGTCCCCCTCCCCGCCCCGGCCTTGCACCCTGAGCAGCCAGCCGGAGTGGCCACCCAGGGGATGCATCTGGTGAACAGGAGTGAGTGAGCCCCAGCGGGGCCTTGTTGGCCTGTAGCCCACAGAGGAGGCCGCCGACAGCAGCCTCTTGTTATCAGCAGTTAACTGCACTTAGGAATTTTCCAGCCGTTTGTTTTTTCAAAGGGCTCAGCATTGGCTAGGAAGAGGGTCCGGGCTGCTGGGGTCTATAGGGCTTCTGCCTTTGCTCTCCCCTGTTGCTTAATCACTACAAGGGGCCGCAGCTGAGAGGCCTCAGTCATGCTTGAGGAGGAGTGGCGGTTGGTCGTGGTTGAGGGAAGGCAGGAATTCAGGGGGTGGCATAGGAAGAAGGGAGCAGGCCTGGGGCAGGGTGTGAGGGGGTGTGGAGGATTAGAAACACTTGTGGAAAGTCAGGCCGGGGAGCAGGGCCAGGGTGGGGGGAGGTGTTATGAAAGTAACAGCCATAGGGAAGGGTCTCGAGTCTCCCTGGGGGCTCCAGGCCAGTACGGCTCCTGGGTGTCCGAGCTCAGACATGTCCCCGCAACCAGGTGTCTCCACAACTGGCTGATTCCTGGTGTCAGAGGCTCTGAGCACACAGCCGGCTGTTGCTGATTTGTTTACGAATGGAGGGAACATCCTTTCCCTATTTCAGAGGAGTGGGTGGTAACTGTCCAGCTTGAATTAAAAAATTCAGAATGAGGGCACCTGGGTGGCTCAGTGGGTTAAGCCTCTGCCTTCAGTTCAGGTCATGATCTCAGGATCCTGGGATCGAGTCCCGCATCGGGCTCCCTGCTCAGCAGGAAGCCTGCTTTTCCCTTCCCGCTCTCCCTCTGCTTCTCCCCCCACTTGTGCTCTCTCTCCTTCTCTCACTCTCTGTCAAATAAATAAATTCTTTAAAAAAAAAAAAATTCAGGGGCGCCTGGGTGGCTCAGTGGGTTAAGCCACTGCCTTCGGCTCAGGTCATGATCCCAGATCCTGGGTTCGAGCCCCACATCGGGCTTTCTGCTCAGCAGGAAGCCTGCTTCCTCCTCTCTCTCTGCCTGCCTCTCTGCCTACTTGTGATTTCTCTCTGTCAAATAAATAAATAAATTCTTTAAAAAAAAAAATTAAAAAAAATTAAAAAAAATAAAAAAAAAATTCAGAATGACCCTGATAATCAAAGGACGTTCCTTCCTAAGTTTCTTCGGAAGGCTCTTCCCTTCCTAAGGCTCGCAGAGAATGGGCCTGGGCGGCATTCCGGCCCTAGTCCCTTTGCTGGCTGGGCCTCTTACCATTCGGGTCCTTGGCTCTGGCTTCTTGTCAGCAGGGACCTACATTCCCTTTCCTGAGTGACTGGCACAGACAGGTGAAGACGGGATGAGGTAACCCAGTCAGGGAGAATGGCCTCTGCCCTGGGCTTGGCCTTCGACCTGGAATCGGGAACAGAGAGGTCCTGCAGTCCAGTCCCGTGGTCTCAGCAGGGGCGGCCAGCTCCTGATGGAAAGGTAGATGCGCTGTTTTCCAGAACCTCAGAGTGCAGGGAAAGCTCAGAGAAGCCCTGTACACCCTCTGACCCCAGCATCTCCTCAGCCACAGGCTCAAGTTTGCTGTCAGTTTTTCACCCTCTTTGCCCCACAGGCTTGGTCTACCTGAAAGGGACCTTGGGCCGGCAGAAAACAACGAGGTCTGGGAATCACGCTTGGTTCTGACCTGGCCCAATTCTGTGAGCTTGAACTTTTTTGTGGGGCTCGCTTTTCCTTCCAGAGGAATCCCTCTCTGTTTTGGGGTGGGGTGAGGGGGCTCCGACCTCTCGCCTGGGACTGCCTCTTGCCCATATTTCAAAATAACATCAGAAGGCCTCACCAAGCCTGTGGCGTCTAGAAGGACATTTGTCCAACAAATGCATAACTAACCATACCTAAGAACTTTTTTTTTTTTTTAAATCTTAACATTATTTGGTAGCAGTTTATTTAGGACTTCATTCAAAATTCCCCTCAGTCGGGTCTTCGGTAGAACCTCCAGGTGACCAGACTACATTACCTGGACGGAGGTGGAAGGGCAGGGGGCCTGGGGAAGGTGTTGAAGGGGGGCCGTGGTGGGCAGGAGGGCCTGGGGGAGGCCAGAAGCTGACAGGGTGGTCTGGATATGGGATCTGGAAGTCAGGGCTCGGTTGGCACTGTCAGGAGCCATCTGGAGGTTAATGACTTGTAGGCCCTGATGTCTCTTCTGGGCCGAGCTCCTGGGTCTCCAAAAGAGACCTCTGTTTCCCCAACTCCTCTTGTCGCTGCTTTCTGCCTTCCCTCTGGTTTTGGAATTTCCAGTTCAACTTGGGCCTTACGGGAAGCAATTCCAGGCCAACTCCTGACTTCCCGCCCTAGAAGGGAATGTTGGAGCCCTTGGCCTGTTGGAAGGAGGGAGGGAGTTCCCGGGAGCCAAGCCCCAGGGGAGGTGGTGGGAAGTTCCATATTTGGGCTGCCCAGAACACTGGAATGAGGTGAGGATCTCAAGGGCAGGACTAGAGGGTCCTTATTTAGTCTGAAGTCTGCAACCTGGGGCTCAGGGTGAGAGGAGCTGGCAGAGGGCCCGACCCATTAAAGGCAAGAGGATGGCTAGTTGCAAGGAGCTGAGCTGAGAGCCTTCTCAGGGGGAGGTGCGAGGCGTGGCTTCTCTAGTGGTTTCTCGAGTGGTCCCTCTTCAGAAGGACATGTTTGAGGATGTGGTCCAGTTGGGCACCCCCAATCTCCATATGGAAGGAATATCATAGAACCAAATTGGGATTCTAGGATAAGACATGAGCAGGTAGAGTGAGGACGAGTCTCAAGAGAAGTAGGTGGGGGCTGGGAGCATATGATCTTTTGAGGCCTGGGCCTGTTCTTCCTCCTTCCTTGTGTCCTCGAGATACTAACTTTACATAATGCTAATAAGAGTGGCCAACATTTATTATGCATCTACTGTGTGCAGGGTATTGTGCTAAGTACTTTACATGTAAGATCTTATTTAGTTCTCCCAACCACTTTTTGGGGTAGATATTATTGTCTGCATTTACAAAAGGGGAGACACGGAGGGGCGCCTGGCTGGCTCAGTTGGTAGAGCATGCAACGCTTGATCTTGGGGTTGTGAGTTCGAGCCCCATGCTGGGTGTAGAGATTGCTTAAAAAAAAAAAAAAATTAAAAACAAAACAAAAAAACCCAAAAAGAACCAAAAGGAGACGTGGAGGCTAGAAAGGCAAAATAACTTACCCATCACACAGAAGTCACATAGCTGGAAAGAAAGAGTTGAGATTTGATTCTGAGCAGTCTCACTGCACGTGACCCCAGGCTCCAAACCATTTCCCTCTGGATGGCTGGGCATAGGCCCCCGGACAAGCCCAGGAAGGTATATGGGACTCACAGGCTTTCTGAAGCTCATCGCCTCCTAGCTGCTCATCCCCCAGGAGTCAGGAATTCTTCTGAGTCTGGCCTCGGTTCTTCCTATGGCGAGCTGGTTCTGAGATCAGAGCCTCCAGATCTTGGTGTAATTAGCATGACCTGCATCTCATTTCAAGGCCCGTCGTGCTGGGTACTTGATAAATATGCAACTTTTCTTTTCTTCTGGGTGCATCGCTTCACCTGCCACCCGACCCCGTTGGTCCTGCACTCCCCCCCACCCTCCCACCAGCATACAGGAATTGTTTCTTCAGGATTCCATTGTCGGAGGCAGGAAATCCCAGCCCTTCTTCTTTCTGTTGTTTTTTCTTCTCTCCTATTGGACACGTGGTCTCTGTTGAGCGGAGCCAAAGGCCTCAGTAGGTTTCCCGTGGCTTAGGATCAGCTAGTCTGTCGCCTCAGATGAACTGTGGGGCACACTACAGCCTGGCGAGGTGTGAGGGTGGAGGGGACGGAGGAAGGCGAGTGTGGGCTCTTGTGAGAGGTGGCTCGGCCGGCATTCCTAGAATGGGGCCACGCAAACCCCCTCCCTCCCTCTTCCCAGCCCCTTGGCCATCTGACTTCCATTTCCATGCTGCTCCTAGAAGATCGGGGTCTGGAGAGTTTCAGCCGTGGGGGGCTTGGGGGACAAGCGGCTCACCCCGATGTCAGCTCACTGTCCTCCCTTCCCTCCCCAGTGGTCTGCAAGAAGAATCTGGACAGCACCACTGTGGCTGTGCACGGCGAGGAGATCTACTGCAAGTCTTGTTACGGCAAGAAGTACGGCCCCAAAGGCTACGGCTACGGGCAGGGCGCCGGCACACTGAGCACCGACAAGGGGGAGTCTCTGGGCATTAAGCACGAGGAGTGAGTACAAGACTCTTGCTGCCCCCTTCCTCGAGGTCTGTCCTCCCACCCCAGTGTCACACACATTTGCAACCGCTTTTGGTTCAGCCGCTGAAAGACTCAGAAAGCCATTGATTTCCAGGGAAGTCCTATAGTGGCCCACTGGGTGTCGGGCCAACGAGAGGAGCCGAGGGTCCACTGGGGAATAAAACAGGTGCGGTTCCTCCCCGTGTGGAGAGTGCAGCCCATGTTTTCATAGGGGTTAGAGCCTAGAGGGGCCCCAAGAGTCACTCGGTCCAATGTCCTCTTTTTCTCAGATGAGAATCCCAGCCCAGGCTCAGTGGCTTGACTGGGGGTCTCATAGGCGCTGAGCTGGGCTCAGCAGTAGCAGCACTGGCCCACCCGCCTCTTTCTCTCGCCATCTCTCACCCCTGCACTATGGGGCAGCCATCTCCCTTCCTTGGAAATACAGCAGGGTTTCACTGGCACTCACTAACCTCTGACCTGTTGAAAGAGTGGCTTTTGGCAGTCTGCTTGGCCAGCATCTTGACCTTGGGGAGAATGGGCAGAAATGACCGATGAGTGAGCACATTTTAGCCAAGGTCATTGCCCCAGAGGGAATGATTTGTCAGCAGATTTCTCCTGGAAAGAATCTAACAGGCCGGCTGCAGGAATGGGAAACAGAGGAGGGCAATTCTTAGCAAATGAGCTGCTCACTGATGCCCATGTTTTAACTCCGTGGCGGGAGGCAGTAGATTGCTTCGGGGAAATCAGCATTTTGCTGAGCCGGGGTCTGTCCATCTGTAAAATGGGAGAGGACCCTGGAGGCTCTGGCTGGGAGAGTCGCCCCCTAGTGGGCATGAGATGAAGGCGGGGTTGTGCCCACACAGGGCCAGCCCCACTCAACCCCCTCCATGAAAGTCGGCTCACCGCATGTCGTTGCCCATGCAGGGCCCCTGGCCACAGGCCCACCACCAACCCCAATGCCTCCAAGTTTGCACAGAAGATTGGCAGCTCCGAGAGGTGCCCTCGATGCAGCCAGGCAGTCTATGCGGCTGAGAAGGTGATCGGTGCCGGGAAGGTAAGGTGGCTTCTGGGGAGAAGGGCTGGGGAGACACCTTCTTGAAATGTGGGTTCCAGGACTTTGTATGTTGGGCCCTGGATCTGATCAAGGGAGACTGAGCACTGGGCTTTAACTCCCTCCCTTCTAGGGAAGGAGTAACCCTTTGTCCCCATGGGCTGCTTGTCCCTCTGGCTTCCTGTCTGCAAGGACTGAAGAAGTTACACATGGGCTCTGGGGACAGGTGGCTTGGCCAACATTCTTCTTCATGAGGATAACAGGCCCGCCGTTGATGAAACTGATTATTAAATGCTTAAATGCGATTTATAGGGTGTTGTAAAGATCAATCTGTTGGGTTTCAAAGGAGCCACAAAATTTTGTGGGAACATGTCTCTTTCTGGGAAGAAGATCAACAGTTTTCATCAGATTTTCAAAAGGATTTGTGATCCCCCAAATGTTGAGAGCCACTGGAAAATCCACATACATTCCATATTGTAAGACCTGGTCTGTGGGAAACCCATCCATGTACCCCTAGGGCAGAGGTTTTTTAAGATTCAGGGCAGATCAGAGCCTCCCAGGAAGCTTTTGCAAACTATTTGTGACTGCCAAGTATGCCTTTCCCCTGTGGACCCCCAACCCCAGAGCACAGTAAGAATCACAGTACCAAGCCCCCGTCCCGGTGAAACCCTGCTTCCCAGAGAGGCTGCAGTGGAGAAGAAGCAGGAGAAATGGCAGTCCCAGACTAGCGGTCAGAGAATCATGGAAGAAGCAACCTCAGTCTGTGGCCGGAGAGACCCAGACGGAGGAGTGACTCGGCTAAAGTCACATAGCAAGCATCAGGAACAGCTGGGCCAGGAACCTGTCTGCAGCTCTTCTGGCTTTGGGTGACGGCTTTCAAGTCTTCTCCACCTTGAGGAAGGGGCCCACGACCAATGGACGGGGAATTGACACTTAAGCCAGATCATCTAGACCATAGCAAGCTCTTATTGTAGTCTTTACAGTCATGGTTGGAGTAGGTACTATTATCCCCATTTTACAGGTGAGGAAGCTGAGTGTCAGAGGCATTAACTTAATTTGCCCAGATCTTCCAGCTAGGCAGTGGCTAGGCTAGGAGTCAAGCCCAGGTCCTTCTAACTTAGAAGCCTGTGCTCTTACCACTCTTAACTCTGCTTCAGGCCTCTTAACCTCTTTGAACCCATTTCCACAGCTGTACAATGGGAAATGAGAACCCATTTCCATAGCTTCATGAATCCTGGAACCATGACTAAGACCGTGGACCCTAGGGGTGCCTGGGTGGCTCAGTCAGTTAGGTGTCTGACTCTTGATTTTGGGTCAGGTCATGGTTTAAGGGTCATGCGATCAGCCTACATCGGTCCCCGCACTCAGTGGGAGTCTGCTTAGGATTCTCTCTCTCTCTCCTTCTGCCCGTCCCCCTGCTTATGCTCTGTTTCAAATACATAAGATCTTCAAAAGACTAGAAAAAAAAAAAGACCTTGGACCCTAGAGAACCCTTAGTTTTGCCACTTACTAGTTGTGTGGCTTTGGGCAAATCACTGAACCTTTCTAAACCTTCCATCTGCGTCTGTAAAGTGAAGCAAATGGCCATCCCATCAGACAAAGCTATTTTGCGGAAGAAAGGAGAGACTGTTCTGGGGTCCCCAGGGCAGACCCCCCCCCCCGGGGTGTGCTTAGGACACTTTGCCATTGCTGTTACTGTTGGTGCTATTATTACTGTTACTGTGTACTTTGGGGAATTCTTGTGACGTCAAAATGATGGTCCTTGCCATGAATTAAGTGATATGAAAGCGGGAAATACTAATCTTACTTTGCAGTTGGTATCTTTTGTGCTCATTGTGTCTCACTAGGAGATCCGAAAGTTATAAAAAATAGCTGAGAATCCCTGTGTCCATCACCCAGACAGGGTCTAAGTTAGGCCTGTAACTCCTGAGGGGTGGGGATAAGAGAATTTTGTATTCAAGTGGAAAAGGTCGGGAGAAGCTCCCACCTCTCTTTGGCCTTGGCCAGGAAGGAAATATCGAGGAACAGAGGTGCTTTTGGGTGCTGAATGCGTGAGCAAAGGGATCCAGGGTGTGTGGAGGGACGGCAAGGCCCTGTGAGGCTTGGGTGGGGGCCCGCGTGCGCTTCAGCCCTGCCCCAGCCTGGAGAGCTGGTGTAGCAGCTCCTGCTCCACAGAGGAGGAGGCGAAGACTGGGACAGAGACGGAGATCTGGCCCCCCGCCACCTCAGCTCTCCAGACCCTGCTATCCCTGAGGCCTAGGAGGAGGAGCCAGCGTGCATGGGTCAGGCGGCCAGGAAGTCTGAGGGGATGGAGCTTCCTTTCTCATTCTCCAGCCGGCAGTGTTGAGGAGTCTCTTGACCTTAAAAGGCCTTGTTTTGTCTGGCCTGCGTGCTGCCTGCCCCTGGCTTTCTTGGTTTTGCAGAGCTGTCCGTACAGCAGTGGCATAGCCGGCTCAGTGTTGCTAATGGGAGCGGCGTGCTGAGAATTCTTCATGTCTGGGCTGGCTCCCGTCACTGTGGGCAAACCCGGGCCCGCTCCTTCCCCAGCAGGGTCTCAGCCCTGTGTTGCTTCCAGGCTCTTCTTAGAACCCCAAAGGGCCTTCTGTGGCCCCTGGAGAAGCTGCACTCCTCAGGCCTTCCCCTGCTGGGTTCAGTGCCCTTCACAGAGCCCTTCTCCTTCCAGAGTAATATTCCACACGATGGCCTCAGGGCCTCCTCTGGGCCCCGGCCTGTGCCGGGCTTCTTACCCTGCCAGAGCTGATTAATACCAGCAGACCACTCTGTGAGAGTGAGTGGCTTCCGGGCAAACAAGGAGCCCAGTTCTGGAACAAATCCCAGTTACAACAGCCCTCGCCGTGCCCTGGCACTGTCCGCGTGTATATGCGCATCTCGGGCCCATTCTGCAAGGTGGGCACAGGGGTCTCCCAGAGGAGGAAATGGTGGAGGCTCTGCGGGTAGTAGTTAGCCGTGCCAGGATGAGTCCGAATCCCATGCCCACACCTCCGATCCACAGCAGGATGGGCCTGGAGAAGGCCTGTGCCAGCCTGTGGGGGGACAGCTACCACGGTGGCCATGCCACCCCCCTCGCCTGCCCTTTGTGGTGGAGCTGGTGCCATTAACCATCTAGCCATAGCGACACGTGCTTGGAGATGGTATGAGGTCTTGCGTGGTCCGTGACCTGCTTCTTCCACTGACTGACCCCACGGGCCACGTCCTCCTATAGTACCAGCTGAGCAGACTTCGGAAGTGTCTCGAACCCTTCCACTGTTCTTACGTCAAGGGGAATGGGGCTGTGGGGTCAGGGATGCCCTTGTCCCTGGTGGCAGCCTTAACTGTTCCCTTCCTACCACAGTCCTGGCATAAGTCCTGCTTCCGGTGCGCCAAGTGCGGCAAAGGCCTCGAGTCCACCACCCTGGCCGACAAGGATGGCGAGATTTACTGCAAAGGTGGGTGGTGTCACCTCTAATGCGAGGGTTGAGCAGTCTGAGGGGGTAGGGGGCTAACTAGTTATGCCCTTGCTTAATGTAAACTGATTCCTGCCCTTGGGGTCAATGCCAGAGCTTCTAGTGTGACCCTTCACTTTACAGATGGGGAGACAAGCCCGGAGGGGAAAGATGCCTTGGCCAGTATCATAGGGCAGATACGGGCAGGATGGGGCCAGAGCCTGGGTTCCCAACTCCTCGCCGGCAGATAGGGCTTCTCCTGTAATTTCAGCAGCAGGGAAGTGGATATAAGGATATAATGTGGAGCCAAGGACCTCCTCACTACTGGAGATTGGGGTGCTACAGAGGTGACGGGCGCTGAGTGGATTTTGCTGCCCTGAAGGCCTGGCCAGGTGCCCGGGGTAGAGGATCTTCGGTGGGAGGGCGCTGGGAGGTGTGGCCTGGGGGAGAAGGAACTGGGACTCACCCCTTCTCTCTTTGCAGGATGCTACGCGAAAAACTTCGGACCCAAGGGCTTTGGCTTTGGGCAAGGAGCTGGGGCTTTGGTCCACTCTGAGTGAGGCTGCCGCCATCCACCACACACTGCCCACTCCCGTGCTTCTCATCGCCGTTCCCTTCCCAGCAGCCTTGGCAACCTCCTGGATTCCTCCTCCCTCCCAGCCCCGCCACGCATCACTAATGACTTGAACTTGGGTGTTTGGCTCCCTTTGGTTTGGAGTCTGCCTGAGATCCCACTCCTCTAAAGGGCTCCCTCTGCCTGGGACGTGACACCATCACCAGCAGGAGACCTCAGTGTTTTAGTGCAGGTGGGACTGGGCCCATCTCCCCACACCCTGCCCCACAGTCTTCTGTTCTTAGCCTGTTAGGCTGAGTGTCCATTATCAACTTGCCAAGATCCATGAGCCCACGTCTCGGATCCCAGAGGAGCAGTAGCCCCGGGGGAGAGGGAAGCAGGACCAAGATGGGGCAGAGGAAGCTGGTGATTCATTAGACCTGAGATTCTCTTTTGCGGGTAAGAGGGTAGGCTTCTTGGTGTCCCTCAGGATAGGCCTGGGGAGTTCCAGTTGGGGAGTCTCTGTGAATGCAGAGGGCACACAGACAGGGCCATGGACTGTAGGGGCCACTTGCCTCTCTGGGCCTCTTCCCTTTGAGGTTCTAGGGACCTGGTGTCCTTCCCCCTGGGGTGAGGAAAACAGCCCAGGTCTGAGGACCCAAAGTCAGGGTGTGGTCTGAACTCCCCAGGTGTCAAGTTCCTTGTTTGTCGGGGGCCCCAGTGAAACACCTCCCAACACACTTTCATATAACAGTGGCCCAAACCTGAAGGTAAATAGCTCTGCCCCTAACCCCAGTCCGGGGGCTGTGGTGTCAGCTCCTCCCCGTCCCAGCACAGACCAGGCCAGTGCTCTGTTCCTGCCACTCATGCTTGACCCTTAAGAGTTGGAGGGAGGCACACACGGCCTCAGTCTTCATCTGGACACTGCTTGCCTATGTGCCTGGTCCTCAGGACCTGCCTGCCCACTCGGGACTTTACCCCGGCCACTCTGCCCTTCTCTGGCCACATCACCCCCCCAACCCTTCCAGGCCCCAGGTGAGGAGCAGCAGGAGGAAGGGGAGGGGCTGGGCCTCGCTGCTCCCAGTGACTGAAAGGACTACCGTATGCGGAGGAGTCACCTGGAAGGGCTGCAGGCACGAGCTGTGTTCAAGCTGACTTCTCACCTGGTCAATAAAGGTCTTAGAACAGAACTCTGGTGTCTGGATCCCGTGTCTGTGAGAGTGCAGCTAACCACCTGGCTGGGAGGAAGCTTTCCTGGAGCTATCAAATTAGCAGAAGTTCAGGTGGAAATTGATACGATTTGTTCCTGTATTTCTAAGCGCTGCTTACGTTCTAGATCCGTTCTAACCGAACCATGCTGCCCCGAATCACGACTTGACCAGCCCAGTCCCACTGCTTTGCTGGCAGTGGCAGCAAGCCGACTGCTGGCAGTCCCGACTCCCACATCTGGGTGTGAAAACTATGTGAATTTTGGCATTTGAGGGGCTCAGCGAGGCCCCAAAGCTGTGCTCAGAACGTCTCCCAGCTTGGAAAACCCCAGAGTGGGAGGGAAACTCAGCCAGAGGAACTTCCATGTCACACCTAGAAGTTTACTTCTGTCCAGGAGGGATGGCGTGGAGGGGCCCAGCTCAGCATGCTGCATGGTCCCGGCCCTGGCTGAGTCTATCCTGGCTGCTCTAACAACACCATGGACTGGCGGTTTATAAACAACAGAGACATATTTCGCATCGTTCTGGAGCTCGAAGTCCACAATCATAATGCTGGCAGATTTGGTGTCTGGTAAGGCCTGCTTTCCTAGTTTACAGCAGCCACCCTCGCTGCTGTGTCCTCACATGGCAGAAGAGACAAAGGAGCTCCCAGGAGCCTCTTTTAGGAAAGCACCAATTCCATTCTTGAGGTCTTTTGTCCTTATGGCTTCATCAGCTCCCAGAAATCCTTCCTCCTAATGCCATCACTTTGGGGATAGGTTTCACCAGATACATTTGGGGGGGCAACAAAATTCAGTCTATAGCATTCTGCCCTGAAACCCCCAAATTCATGTCCTTTTCACATGCAAAATACATCCATTCCATCCCAATCACCGAAGCCTCATCTCGTTCCAGCATTCAACTTCAAGTCTAAGCCCAAAGCCTCACTGAGTGTCATCTACAGCAGATACAGGGGAAGACTCCAAGTACGAGTTATTACAGGTCAATTTCTTCCCCAGCCACGAACTTGGGAAAAAACACCTTCTGTGCTTCTCAAATCATGGTGGTGTTAGAGGATTTTTTTTCCTTTATTGCCCACAGGTCTTGGTCACACTGCTTTGAAACACGAAGAGGTAGACCAGAGGAAGAGTGGTGAACAGCAAAGCAGGTTTATTGAGTGACAGTACAGAGCTCCCAAAGAGGGAGGGGACCTTGAGAGGGTTGCCGATTTGGCCTTTAGGTCTAGGGAGTTTTTACAGCTTGTGGGCAGACTGTTATCTGATTACTCCTTCTGTGCCTGTCACCCAATCATGTTGTATCCTCTACCTATCATGTGGGAAAGGGTGGAGGGGCTCCTTCCACCGCGGTGTAAATCCTTCTAAGGGTGGTTTCATCTTAGGGCAGGAGCCCCTTGTCCCCTGCCTATCCTCCATTAGTGGGCCACACTAAACAAGTGGAACACACGTAGGATAAACAGTTTCCTTTTTTTAAGTTTTTTTTTTTTTTTTAAGTAATCTCTACACCCAACGTGGGGCTTGAATTTACAACCCAAGGTCAAGAGTTGCATGTTCAATGGATTGAGCCAGCCAGGCACCTCAGATAGACATTAAAAAAAAAATTTTTTTTTTTTAAAAAGGGGTGCCTGGGTGGCTCAGTGGGTTAAGCCTCTGCCTTTGGCTCAGGTCATGATCTCAGGGTCCTGGGATCGAGCCCCACATTGGGCTCTCAGGGAGCCGCTTCCCCCCACCCTCTGCTGCTTCTCTGCCTACTTGTGATTTCTGTCTATCAAATAAATAACAATCCTTTTAAAAAAATTTTTTTTAAAAGATTTTATTTATTTACTTGAGACAGAGTGAGAAAGAGAGAGCAGGAGAGGGGAGAGGGTCAGAGGGAGAAGCGGACTCTCCTCTGAGCAGGGAGCATGATTCGGGACTCGATCCCGATGACTCCAGGATCGTGACCTGAGCCAAGGCAAGTCGTTTCACAAACTGAGCCAATCCTAGGCGCCCTCAGACATTTTAGGACATTTTAGACATTTCCAGTCTAAAAGGGAGAAATAGGAGAGAAGAAAAGAGTGATGGGCCCCAAGCAAAACCTAATGAGGCAAATTCTATTAGACCTTAAAGCTTGAGAAGAATCCCCGGTCTTCTGGACCCACTGGGACACCAACATCACTGCCATGGCCCAGCAGGGTGCTGCCTACGCCCAACTCTGCCAGAGCCCTACCCCTGTGCCAGCTCCTGGTGGCCCCATTGTTTACCTAGGTGGAAGAAGCCATGGCCCCCAAGCCCCCGTACTCGGGGGTCTGTGATGGAAACGGCAGCCTTAATCATCCCTGATCACCTTCTGGGCATTCTTCCATTGTCTCGAATAGCACTTGGCTTCCGTTGACATGGCTGACATGTACTAACCTTATCACAAAGTCACTTGGCCACACCCTTGATGTTTTCATTTTTTGCAGTATGGATAGGCTGAGAATTTCCCCAAACCTTTAAGTATGCTTCCTTTTTGCTTAACAATTCCAAGCGTTAGGTCATTTCTTCTTCCTACATGCCACTGTAAGCCCTCAGAAGGAGCCAAGCACACCTTCACCACTTTGCTTAGACATCACCTCAGCTAGATACCCAGCTTCGTCATTCATGAGTTCTGCCTTCCACAAAACATTAGAATATGAACACACGGAGCCAAGTTCATTGGTACTTTGTAACGAGGATCACTTTTTGCCTGGTTCCACTAACTGTTTCTCATTGGTTATCACGATGGCCTTTACCATCCCTATTTCTACCAACATTCTGTTCATAAGTATTAGTCATTATTCTCTGAGGTGACTGGGGCTTTTCCAGCTCTCCTTTTTCGGAGCTTTCATGAGAATGTCCTTTACAGGTCCCTTCACAGCAGGTAGGTGTTTCCTAGCAGACATTTCAGAACACTTATCACCTCTATCCATGACCCAGTTTCGAAGCCACTTCCATATATTTAAGTACGTGTGTAGGGAAACACTCCACTTCCCGGTTCCAGTTTCTGTTTTTGTCAGTGAATATCACAATCGGGTGGCTTATAAAAACAGAAGTTTATTTCTTGTAGTTCTGGAGACTGGGAAGTCCAAGATCAAGGTGCAGGCCGAGTCAGTGTCTGGTGAGAGCCACTTCCTGGTTCCTGGCCATCTTTCTGCCCTGTCTTCACACGGTGGAAAGGAGGGAGAGCTCAGGCTTCTCTGACAAGGGCACTAATCCCATTCCTGGAAGGCTCTGCCCTCAAGACCTAACCACCTGCCACAGGGCCCCACCTCCTAATACCTCACCTTGGGGTTTAGGATTTCACACATGGCAATTGCGAGGGGGACACAAACATTTAGTCTGGGGCTGGCCCCCACAGTCTGCCCCACGGAAGGCTGACCTTATTTGTAAATAGAGTCTTCTGAGGGGTTGCAGTGTTCCTTCATCCTAGGATGTCCAACGAAACTCCAAGAAGCAGAGACTTTAACAACAGGTCCTGTATGCGTAATGTCCAGATGACCAGATCCAACACTGGCCTTGACAGACCCCTCTTTGTGACTCTGAAATTGGGACCTAAACATGTATAAGACCAATTAATGGTGCAGAACACTAGGTAAGTGCAAGGTGACAGGTAAAAGAGCAGGAAGGAGAGTACAGCTGTGGTTGTGAGTTCCCCAGTTGGAGACTAGGTCACCTTGTCCTGATAATTCTCTAGGTCCAAAGCGGATGTTGCCAACGGGAAGTTGTCCGGGAAGGGTTTGTGTACAGGGGAGGATGGATGGATGAATGGATGGATGAGGGAAGGCTCTACAAACAGTGGGGTCCCAGTAGCCTCTGGAAGGGGTTCTATAGGAACTGCCAGGATGGGAGCAATTAGGACCCAAATCTGGAAGTAGGCTGCCCCCTGCTGGCTACTGGAGGTGGGTTCTTGGCACAAGGCCATCCTCCGAGCTAGCCTCTCTGACACTGGCTAGCTGTCGAGCTCTGCGACAGCGGGTCTTCTAGAGCAGCCCCGTGGTGGCGGAGACTGGACGCACTTCCCGGGAGTGAAACCGGAATAAAGGCAGAGGGCTGTAAGCGGAGGTGACTGGTCCAGAGGCACCCTCTGGACGGTGTAGGACAGGGTGGAGCGGGAGGGCTCTGAGGGAAGGGAGGGGGGCCCCCCGGAGGCCACCGCGCCCTGAGAAACCGAGAGTCCACCAGCGGGGAAGGGGCCTCCATCCGCGGGCGCAGCGCCGGCGCAGTACCCGGAGACACCAGGTGGCGCTGTGAGGCCGGGGCATGAGGCGGGCGTTGCCTTTTCGCGGACCCCACACCCAGCTCCTTTCCCCCTTGGCCCGGGGTACCTCCGTTTGTGCGGCGAGAGGGCACTGGCCTGAAAACCCGAGATAATAAATTCCCACTGGGGGATTTGCACATAGTCTATAGGGCCCTGCGGTATATCCGACCGTAGAACTGACCCAAGGGAAGAGAGGGAGCAAGGATCTTTGTGTTCACTTGGATATTTCCTAAGTTCTGTGGTGGCTGAGCTAGGCGTCCGGAGCGCCCCCCAGGAGACAACTTTTGGTGGAAGCAATGCGTTGGCTGCGGGAGTGGCTCTGATGTGGGGAAGAGCTGGTTTTCTGGATGGCGGGGCCAGCCCAGCCCAGCCCAGCCCAGCCCACTAGGGCTTGCCTCCTCCGCCAGCCCTTGCAACCTGTTCGGGCCACCTGAGGGGCTGAGGGTGGAGAAGGGCCCAGATTGAGCCAGGGTGGTTTAAGGGTAGAGGGTGCAGGGAAGAGGGGGATTAGAGCTGCGGGTAGGCTTGGGAGTAATCTCTGAATCAAGTGCACAGAAATGCTTTAGAGGGGGCGGAAACTCAGTGAGGTCCACGTTCTCCAGACCTAGATCAAGGGAAAGAAGATGGTCAAGATCAAGAGAGAACACTCAGGTCATCTACTGGTTGATTCTCATCCTTCCGCGTCCTCTCCTCTCCCCTAACCTCCCCCCCTCCCCGGGGCGGGCTTACCAAAATGGCAAGAATCATTAGGGACTTTACGGAAGGCTTTTAAGAAAGACTCCTGGCCCGACCCTCAGAGATAATGATTCCGCTGGCCTGGGTGGGGTCTGAGAATCTGTATTTGGAATCGGTATTTGAATAACCTCTCAGGTGAGCCCCGTGCCCCATCTGGCAGCTGCAGCTGCTTCTGAAACAGTTGTAATGACTGGAGAGTTCTTCCTGAAGCTTCCTATTTCTGTCCCCGGAGTCATCCAGAGCAGGTCTAACTCCTCTCCTGTGTGATAGTGCTTCCGAGATTTGAAAAGTTGCCTCACCCGCCAGAGTCTGTGGGTCTCCAGGACAGAAATTCTCTGGCCTTTCCTTCATTCCTGATGGAGGCAACCAGGAACCCAGTGAGGCCATCTCATCAGCTGAGAAAGAAGACCAGCCAGGGGTTGGGGACTGTCCTCCAAGATCTGGAGAAGCAAACCAGGAACTTGGAGTAGGTCAAGGGGCCAAAGCAGAAGCAGCTCCTTCTGAGAAAGATTGTTACTCTCCCTGGGGCCTGGCTCCATCCAATCTACTTTCTCTTTTGGACATTTTGGAGGATCACTCATCCATCATTTACTATGTACCATCACCTATTTGAAGACCTTAAGTGTATTAATTAATTAAGCCTTAAAATAACCCTACAAGTGAGGGCCTTCATTATATCCATTTATGAATGATCTAACTGAAGCCAAGAACCAAAGAGGAATTTAGGACCCAGGCTCAAGGTCAAATGGCAGAACAGGATATAAACACAGGCAGCTGGGTCCATTGCCCCACTTCCTGCTCCTTCCTCCTTACAAGACACTGGATGAGCCAGGAGGTATGCAATATGATGTTAGAACAGTGAGTTAGGAAGGACCATAGCAGTAGCTCCACATTTACTGAGCACGTACTACGGGCTATGTCCCAGCACTGGTCTAGATGTTGTCTTATTTGATCCCTACATCAGCACTATGAAGTGCTTATATAATCCCTTTATCATAGAGGAGGAAACTGAGATTCAGTGAATTTTTAAGTGACTTACACAAAATCTTTGGCGAGCGGCGGAGCCAACCTTGGAACCAGCTGTGTCACTTTGAGCCAAGCCTCCTCCCCTCTGGGTGTCAACCTCTTATTCCGTGAAATGAAGATGTTGGCCTAATTAATCTAGAGAAGTACTTCTCAGCTTTAATGTGCATAGGAATCTCCTGGGGATCTTGTTAAAATGCAGATTATAATTCAGTAGTTTGGGGTGGGGCCTGAGATCCAGCATCTCTCCAGCTGAGCTCCCAGGGGAAGGTGGTGCTGATGGCTGCTGATTCCTGGGACCACACTTGAGCAGCCGGGTTCTAGGGGACCCACCCACCTCTGATGTTCTGAGTTTATGGGCTTAGGAAGACTCACCCGAAAGGCCATGAAAATTCAGGAAGTAGATTATGGTAATAAAGCCCTTAGTGGGCATTTTTCATGCCCATGACTAGCCTTGGTGGCTTTTCTGAAGCATCAGCCCCGAGCCTTTTACATTTCCACTCTGTTGACCTCAACTTGACTTCTCCAGAGGGTTCATGGCTTGGTCCTGCCCAAGGGGTGATTCTCTCTAATCAAGGAGTGAAGGCATGTTCCTGGACACCCAGCCTCATGACTTGCCTCCTGGGGACACCACTGGTCCCATGGTGGCCACATTGATCTTACAGATAGTCCCATCTTCTGGGCACACAGGAGGGTTACATTTCTCTCCTCTTAAAGTTAGTGTGGCACAGGGCTTGCTCTGGCTTCTAAATTAAGATGAGAAGGAATTTGTGTCACTTATGGGCAGAACACTGCATGTTATCATATGCCTTTTCCCTGTGACAGAAAGTATCATTTTCCCATCTCTTGTATTTACTGTATGCCATAGTTTATTGGAAGACCTTAAATGTGTTCATTCATTGAATCCTCACAATAACCCCTAGAGGTAGGTGCTAACATCAAACCCATTAGCAGATAGTCAAATGTATCAAGATAGAGCTTCCGTCTATCTGGACCTGTTAGTACCGCAGTGCGGAGAACCCCCTCCCCCCCACTGCCAGCTTTGGTAAGATGCACCATATGAATGGATAAGCTTTGCTGTGTTAAGCCTTTGGGATTTGGAGGAAATTTGTTAGTGCAGGATAACCTAGCCCATCCTGACTAAACCCATCAGCTGTGATATGGGGATAGCACCTTAGGTAGGCTGTGTCCCATACTGGGGGACCGTGTTTCTACAAAGTCACGATTTGGGCCTATCACCAAGCTGATGCTTACCTCTGAGATTCTCTTCACTAGGAGGGAACATCCTCTTGCCGAAGGTAGGAAGGGGTTCCCTAAGGAGGTGAACTCCACCTCCCCCTGTTTAGCCAGTCCCCAGTAAGAAGAGAACTGTGACCCACCAATTCACCATTGTGTCCCTGGTGCCTAGCCCAGGGTGTGCCTTATAGAACACCTGATACGATTTACTCTGATGTTTTACTCTGATGTTCCTTTCTGTGAATCTCCTGTAGATCACATTCAAGAATACCGTGAACTTCCCTCCTCTCCCTCAAACCCTACACACCTCTGCCTTGAGCTATTGGTTAATTTCTTTCTGACCCCAGTCCCAGATGGGACAATTCACTGCTTTTCCTGCCTGATCTTGACAATGGCACTATATAGGAACTTTTCAATTATGAAAGTGACACTCATGACAGTTCATAACCACTTACTATGAAACATTTGAAAATCAAAGGCAAGCAGGTAAAAAAAGTATCTATAATCCCCTGTCCCAGAAGGAACTATTAGTAACACTGTTATCTTTCCCTCCATCCTTTCTTCTATTCATTCCCCCCTCACCCCTAATTCCACAGCATAATTGTAGTGAGATCCCATGAATGGTTGCTCTTTAGAAGGAGAGGGAAGATCCACCTACAAATGCAGAAATTGTCAGAGCTGCAAGGGGACCTACGAATTGTCCAGCCAACCTCTCCCATGATGGATGAGAACGCTGCTTTAAAATATTCTGGGGGCGCCTGGGTGGCTCAGTGGGTTAAAGCCTCTGCCTTTGGCTCAGGTCATGATCCCAGGGTCCTGGGATCGAGCCCCAAATCGAGCCCCGCATCGGGCTCTCTGCTCGGCGGGGAGCCTGCTCCCCCCTCTTTCTCTGCCTGCCTCTCTACCTACTTGTGATCTCTCTGTGTCAAATGAATAAATAAAATCTTTAAAAAAAATATTCTGGGTGCAAATGTGTGTGAAGTAAGACAAATGTCTAACACAACCCTTACCGGGGGACGGTTGTGGTGGGTAAGGGGACATTGGAAGGGCGATGAAAAGATATTTCTGTGTTTTGAATTGTTTTGCAACAGAAATGCATGCAAGTGTTAATTACACTTGAAAAAACATGATTTGTGCTAAAAGAACAGAAAAAGAAAGCTATGGAATAGAAAGCAATGGACATGTGCAGGTTCTCCCAGCTGTTAGTGGTGGTTGGCTAAAGCCACTAGAACCCTATTTTCTGCTGTCCTTCAGCCCGTTGTTCCTGGGGACGAGGGTCATACCAGGGCAGCCCCTTTGCTCTTCCACTGGGCATCCCAGATGCCGAAAATGACGTGGGAAAAGGGAAAATTCTGCAGGCCCCAAACCTGATCCCCAGGCCCACAAGTCCCGATCTCTGCCAGACCCAAGCTGGGATCAAATGCCTTCAAGCCAGACCGAGCCCCATCAGAGAGGTGGCAGTGGGCGCTCTCAATACGAAAGGGATCCCTGGTGAATCAGGAAAGTTATTGGGCTAGAAAGTGGTTAAGGGCTGAGCGTGGGAGGGGATTTCCACCGAGAGAGCCAGGCCCAGGAAGCAAGCCTGGGCGGGTTTGGTGCAGGGTTGCGGCCCACTGAGGGTCTGTTGCAATGGTGCCTGTAAACCCAATCGTTAGGCTTGAAGCCTTGATTGGTTTTTTTTCTTCTGTTTCCTTTTAGAGAAACAGAGAATCCGAGGAAACCCCAAAGCTCTAGAACAAAGGACTCTACATCAAAGGGGTGCGGGCAGGTCAGGAGAAGTTTGGGGGACAGGCAGATTGAGGGGTGGGTCTCCCCAGGGAGAGGAGGGCAGGGAGGGACCTGTGGACAGGAGGTTGTGTGCTGAAGCCAGAAGGGAGGAGGGGAGGGAGGAATAGGGCTGCGGACAAACCCAAGTGAACAGCTCTCTGACCCCATGAATCTGGGACTGTGGAGATTGAGGAGGAACTAGCAATGTTCTGGTCTTACCTAAAGAGAGGACAACCAGTAGATTTCCTTACCCCGTCCCCACTCCTCCGTCTCCGCTCCTTCCCCCATCCCCCATCCCCCAGCCAGGCTTTCCTGCAGCTCTAATACAAGCTAGATAAGATAGACAAGATGAGAGACAAGTGACCTGTTCAAGGTGTCCCCGAGCTGGGCCTATTAACACAGGTGCCCCGTCTCCTGGCTGATGGCTCCTTCCCTGACACACAGCATTCCCACACTTTCACATGCATCAGAATCATGGGGAAGGTGCATTAAAAAAAACACAGATTGCTGGGTCCCAAACCAGATTTCGGTAGGTCTGGAATATAGCCAAGAATTTGGATTTCTAACAAGTTCCCAGGTGATGCTGATGCTGCTACCACACTGTTAGAGAACTACTGCTCTAGACCCTTGATATTCAAGTGTGTTCCAAGGACTAGAGCACCAGTGTGACATGGAAGTTTCTAGAAACACACACTCTCAGATTCTGTCCCAGACCTACTGCATCAGAATCTGCATTTATAAGATCCCCAGGTGATCTGTTTGCCCATTTGAATCTGAGAAGCACTGGTCTGCACCACACCACCTCTATCTTACTGGGCTCAAACCCAGGCAGCCTAGATAGCCTTCCCACTTTCTGTTGCCAGGGGACAATGGGACAGGTGCCCAGGGGCCAATGGGGAAGAAGCCTGTTTCTGGGTTTTTCCAGGGTGAGGAAAGGGTGAGGGAACCACAGAGACAGGAGAGGCTGCACATTCAGCCTCAGAGGCTGCTCTGCTTTGGTGTATGCACGCCACCCTCTAGAAGATTCTGCACAGCCCACCCTGGGGAAATCCTGTGGCCACTGGACTTGCCATTTAAGTCTCCAATCAAGTTTGGCCCTTGCTTTCAAGCCAGCCCCAGGTTTTTGTTTAATTAAGAATTTGTTTAATTATACATAACACCTTGAGTTATTTTTAAATAGGTGTAATACGTGTGTGTGACATCCAACCATAGAGAAGCATACCTTGGAGATACTGTGGGCTCAGTTGCAGACCACTGCAATAAGCAAATATTGCAATAAGCGAGTCAAATGAATTTTTTTGTTTCCCAGTGCATTAAAACTTATGTTTACACCATACTGTATCTAGTAAGTGTGCAATAACATTATGTCTAAAAGACACTAGATATACACCTTAATCAAAAAAAATTTATTGCTAAAAAAATACTACCCATTGGCTGAACTTTCTTTCGTTCTTTCCTTCTTCTTCTTCCTTCTTTCTTTCTTTTTTTTGGTTTTTAAAGGTTTTATTTATTTGACAGAGAGATAGAGAGTACAAGTAGGCAGAGCAGCAGGAGAGGGAGAGGGAGAAGCAGGCTCTCCGTCAAGCAGGGATCCTGATGGTGGGTCTCGATCCCAGGCCCTAGGATTAGACCTGAGCTGAAAGGAAGCCTCTTAATCAACTGAGCCACCCAGGTGCCCCTGCCTGAGCTTTTTTTTTTCCCTTTTTTTTTTTTTTTTTATATTTTATTCATTGAAAGAGAGAGAGATAGAGCATTAGCAGGGGGAGGTGGAGAGGGAGAGGGAGAAGCAGGCTCCCCACTGAGGAGGGAGCCCCATGCGGGACTCAATCCCGGACCCTGAGATCATGACCTGAGCTGAAGGCAGAGGCTGAACTGACTGAGCCACCCGGACACCCCCCAGTTACCTCAGATTTCACTTGAGTTGCAATCCCGATCAGGTCAGCTAACAAATAGTAATAATAATGAAAACGTTTGAAATGTTGTGAGAATTACCAAAACGTGACAGAGAGACACAAAGTGAGGAAACACGGTTGGATAAACGGGGCGGATAGATTTGGTCGACGCAGGGCCGCTACAAACCTCCCATTTGTAAAAAGCACAATATCTGCGAAGTTTAATAAAAGGAGGAACGCCTGTAGAAACATGTTCATACAGTAACAGGCATGTTCATACTGTCGAGCCACATCCTGGAGGTTCCACGGCTAACACATTGGTGTGGATCCTTCCAGATAGAAACTGTACAACAGAGAGGCACACACTTTTGCTCATCTGGGATCAAATTCTGCATCTTATGATACTCACTGGACTGAAATGTCTTCCCCACAAAACAATGTATTTCAGACATCGCTCTCTATTAAGACCCAGAGGTCTGTTTCGTTATTGTTAACTGCTCCATCGTTTATGAGCATTTATGTATTGTGCATTTAACTGGATTTTTAAGGGAAGCAAAACATGCAGATGGTAAGAAATAATAAAATCAAGCAGGACAGGGGCGCCTGGGTGCTCTGTGGGTTAAGCCGCTGCCTTCGGCTCAGGTCATGATCCCAGGTCCTGGGTTCGAGCCCCACATTGGGCTTTCTGCTCAGCGGGGAGCCTGCCTTCCTCCTCTCTCTCTGCCTCCTCTCTGCTTACTTGTGATTTCTCTCTGTCAAATAAATAAATAAAATCTTTAAAAAAAAAAAATCAAGCAGGACAGAATGACGAACTATGAAAAAGTGAAAGTCTTGATCTTCTTCCCTCGTCCTTCCCCAGAGGAACTACTATTAACTTTATTTTTGTTTTGTTTTTAAGTCACTGACTCGATTTTTCTATTCGTTTATTTGTTTATTTAAAGATTTTACTTCTTTGAGAGAGAGAGGGAGCAAGAGAGATCACAAGCTGGGGGAGGGGATAGAGGGAGAGGAAAGAGCAGACTCCCCGCTGAGCAGGAAGCTGGATGTGGAACTGGATCCCATGACCCTGGGATCATGACCGGAGCTGAAGGCAGACACTTAACTGATTGAGCCACCCAGGTACCCACAGACCTGATTTTTTTTTTTTTAAGATTTTATTTATTTATTTGACAGAGAGAAAGAGAGAGATCACAAGTAGGGAGAGAGGCAGGCAGAGAGGGGGAAGCAGACTCCCCACAGAGCAGGGAGCCTGATATGGGGATTGATCCCAGAACCCTGAGATTACAACCTGAGCTGAAGGCAGACGCTTAACAACTGAGCCACCCAGGTGTCCCCACAGATTTTATTTTATTTTTATTTTTATTTTTATTATTATTTTTAATTTTTAATTTTACTTTTTCCCCCCGCAGACTTGATTTTTAGACCAGGTTTGCATTTCCAGAAAAATTGATCGGAGAGTACAGAGTTCCCATGTACCTCTCCCCACCCCCCCCCTTACGTTTCCCCCCGTTATTAACATCTTGCATCAGTGTGGTACATTTATGATGATTTTTTCCAGCTCCGCTGTTCATCAGTTCCATTCTGTTCCCTCATTCGACAATTTACCAAGGGCCCTACCGTGCACCAGGCAACATTCTCAGTGTTGGAGCCATAGGGATGAGAAAAACAGGATAAAATTCCCTCCGGGCACAGAGCTTACATTCTAGTAGAGGAGATAAATAATAAATAAGAAAAATATTAAGAAACTTAGATGGTGGCATTTACTGGAGAGAGAAATCAGGCAGGAGAGTGGATGTTGTGTGTATGAGCGTGACCGAGTGTGTGTCTGTGTGCTGGTGTGTCTGCGGGGAGGGGGTTGCAGTCTTAAACAGGGCGGTCTGGGAAGACGTCACTGAGAAGGCGATATCTGAACAAAGAGCTGAAGGAGGGGAGGAAATGTACCATGTGAGGATCTGGGGGAGAACAGTCCTGGCAGAGAACAGCATGAGCAAAGGCCCTGAGGAAGGCCAAGTGGAGGTGGCAAGGATGTGGCTGGAGCCTGGGGTGGGAGGGCAGACAGCACAGGCGCTGAGGGCAGAAAGTAGCAGACAGGTCTTGTAGGGTGCTGTGGGCTCCTCGCTGACTTGTGCTTTACTCAAAGATGAGAAGGTTCTGGTGGATTGCAGGAAAAGGAGTGACATGATCTTACTTCCGTTGTACAATTTTTATAGCATTAACAGACATTCTATTTTGTAAATAAAATGATCTTTGATGCATTTTATATAGATTGAGTCCAACAAGTAATGACCACTAAACCAAATATAGAAGATTAAGTAAATATTGTAGAAAAAAGAAGCTAGGTTACTTTTTATGTCCCTCTGGGTCCCATTCTGGCCTCTATCTCTCCTTATTCCCATCTTCTGTTCTACCCTGTCCTGGGTAGCCTCCAGGATGGACCAGGGCTCCCTCCTCCCCACTATTGATGGCTGAGACCTTGCTAGAGCGTTTCTATCATACTATTCCCTGGGGCCATTTTGTAGTCTAGTCTGTTCCAGCTGGACTCCGATTGACTGACTGTGCAGATCAGCTTTCATTTGGGCTGGGCGGAGGGTGGATCCAGCTTTGGGCAGCAACCAGGGACATTCTGTCCAGCCGTCCCATGTAGTCAACAAGTCGGTAAGAATTAAGTGAGTATCTCCAGGGCCCAGCATTGGCCCCAGCCGAGTGCCCCAGGAAGGCTAAGTTAGAGTTCCTGTTCCCAGGGGTAATGTAGTGATACCTTGGCAGGAAGGGAGTAAAACACTCCATATCAAAGGGATGCTGGCAGGTCACTAGACCCCCCCCCCCCCCCAGCCCTCACCAGCCCCTACCCTGCTCCCCTGGATCTTCAATGCTTATTGCCTTCTGCTGGACCAAGTTGGATTACTTGGGCCCAAGCCTCTCTCAGTTGGGGCTACCAGGCAGGATGTCAGTTCTGGGGGAAAATTTAGAGTGAGTCACCTCCCCTTATTCCAGGAGGTTATAAGACTGGAGGATAGGACTCCCAGCAGGACCTACACTGGGGAGACATGGTGTTGGGAACTAGATGTTTAGGTTGGTAAAGATCTTTCCAGCGATAGAGTATGGCCTTGCTGAATTTATTCTTCTTATGGCTTCCTCTTTACACACTCAATCTTGCTATCCAATGTTCCTGTCTTTTTTATCCTTTCTCCTGTGTCCAAAACCTTGGTACCACTCTTCCCAGTAAGCTGATCAGGAAAGTGTGGGTGTCCCGATCTTGGGTAAAAAGAACCCTGTGAGGGGCCTCTGTGTGGCTCAGTAGGTTAAGCATCTGCCTTTGGCTCAGGTCATGATCCCAGGGTCCTGAGATCAAGCCCCAAGTTGGGCTCCAGGCTTGGCTCAGCTCTGCCCCTCATCCCCTCTCCCTCCCCTGCACTGCTCCCTGCTCCCCCTCCCTTTCTTATTTATTTATAAAAAAAAAAAAAAAAAAATCTTAAAAAAAAAAAAAAAAAGAACCCTGGGTATCAACATATCAACACAAGATCCTGGGCCTTTTTAGCTACCACACTATCCTCTTTCCCTAGCTTTGTCATTACAGAGCTGTGTGACCTCATCTAGGTTGCTTGACCTCTCTGAGCTCACTTTTCCTCCTGAGGAAAATGAGCACAATGAATATAACAATACCAATCTGTTGTCAAATAAAACCCCCGGATGAGAGCTCTATAACCTTCAAATACCTTGTGAATTACCTGAAACAAGAGAGAGTCAGTGAGTCCCCGGACTCAGTGCATGGGGGGAGAGTTGAAGTGGTAGAGATAAAAAACATGTTAGGGGGGAGAGCTAGCAGCCTGGTCCAGGGTCCTGTCTCCTCAAGGACGAGCTTTGGACATGGCAGGACTGTGCCAGTTGGTACCTCAGGGGGGAGATTCCTATGGAGGAGATTGGGGGTGGGGGGTGGGGGTTTTGTGCAGAAGAGAAAGCCGTGGGAGGGCACTGCTGGAGGATAGGCTGAGACATTGGGGGTTGGTAAGACAGGGCTCGGGTACCTTGAGCTTCTCAAATGCTGCCCTCTGGCCTCAAGGAAGAGAAGCAGCCAAGACAAGTATCTCTTGTCTTGGCTGCTTCTCTTCCTTCATGGTGCTGGCCACTTCCCTCTCCGGGAGGGGTATTCGGGGGTTAGGGAGTTCACTTCCTGGGGGTGTATGTGTGTGGGGGGTGCTCCGCCAGCCCACAGCTGAAGAGCTGTGGTGAGAAACTGACAGCTGGCCTCTCCCACCTCCTGACTTGGGCACCTCTCCCCTCTTGGACCTTCCTTGTGCCCGTTAGGCTCTACGTCAATGGGCAGGAGGATGGAAATGGGGGTGTAGGGACAAAGAGGTCTTATTATTGTTATTACTACCTATTATTGTTCCCATAATGATCTGTTTATAACACGGCAGTGAAGAGGCCCTCAGGAAACTGCGGAGCTGGAGAACTGACCCAGATGGGGCAGAATCAGGACCTAGAACAGCCATCTTCCAGTGCCTGGTCAAATCCTAGGGTCCCCATCCTCTCTGAAGGCTGGCCGAGGGGGAACAGGGGAGGAATGACATTTATTGAGAGTTACCAGATCTCACAAATGTTATCTAACTTATTCATCAGAGCTCCCTGAACGAAGAATGAATTAATCTTTCCATTTGACCATGAGGAAATGGAAGGATAATGGAGCAGCCCATGTGGGCGGGGGACACCCCGACCAGGAGGAAGGGTTGAGGTGGTTAATGACAAAGCCGCTTAGGCCAATCAAGGGATGGAAGCCTTCTCCCTCCCCATCCACTCAGCTCCAAACTGAATCCCCGAAGTCCGTTGTCTCAGGTGGCATGGCGTGGAGGGAGGCCGATAGAATCCTCCCGTGGCTGTGACAAACAGGGGTAGGCTCATGCTCTGCCTCTAACTCCAGACAGGGCCAGTGGCGCGGTGGTCTGAGCCACCGGTCCCTCCAAGTGTGTGCTAGGAACAAGACTGCGGGAAGTGACCTCCCAGACCACAGTGGGGGTCCCCTCTGGCCTCCACATGGAGGCTGAATGACCTCAAGTTTCCTCTCTGCTCAGTTTGCCTTGGCCTTTTTTTGTCCCCTTAAGATGTTATTTATTTATTTGACAGGGAGATAGAGAAAGCCAGAGGGCACAAGAGGGGTGGGGGAAGGGGAATGGCAGAAGGAGGAGAAACAGGTACCCGCCCTGGTCAGGGAGCCCCAGAAATGACCTGAGCCGAAGGCAGACGCTTAACTGAAGGCAGACGCTTAACCGAGCCACCCAGGCACCCCTCACATTGGCTTTTCTCTACTCCTCTCCCGGAGCTGAAGATGCAGGTAGGGAGTAGGAGGGGGTGGGTCGCCCCAGCAGAGACATCTGGGCAGCCTCTCTTTTTTCTCTCCAGAAGGGCAAGGAACCCAACACTGGCTCGATTCCAACCCCCATCCTCCACCCCAGGATCGTCCTCTTTTTTTTTTTTCTGATTTGCACAATGCCAGGGGGGGCTGGCCAAGCTAGGAGAGGGGGCACGGGATGCGGAGGCAGCACTCCCCCGGCCTGGGAAGCAGCCAGTAGATGTCTGCGCCCACTATGCAAGCCCCAGGCGGTGCACCGCGCGACCACAGAGCAAGGCCACCCCTCTTCCAAGCAGCGACCCTCTCATCTAGGACACTCTCCCTGTCTCCCGCCTCTCGAGACCACGATCGTCCCCTGCGTTCAAGGCCTAGAGGAGATGTGGTTCCAATAAGCAGCAGGCCACGAGGCTCGGGCTGTTGGGTAAGCAAACCCCCTGTCGGTACCAGCCTTCCCCGCCCGGGCCCAGCGCCTGCAGAGCGTGACCGAGCCCCCGCCGTGGCCCCGCCCCCCGGAGCCCTCCCCCCACCCACCCGGAGTCCGGCCCCGGCGGGTGCGCGGCGCGGAGGGGAGGGCCGGCCGGGGCAGGAATGCGCGGCGGGCGGGCGGAGGACGCAGGAGGCGAACGACGGAACATGTAAGGGCACATCCCTCGAGCAGCCGCCCAGCGCGCAGGCAGAGCCCAGCGGAGCGAGCGGGCGAGCGCAGAGCCAGTGCGCAGCGGGGCTTTCGGGCCGGAAAGCAGCGGGCGGCACCGGGCAGTGGCGAGCCGGGGCAGCTCGAGCGGCGTGGAGGAGCGGCGGAGGGCCGGAGCGGGGGCTGCGGGCGGCCGAGCGGGCGGCGGTGGCTGGAGGACTGCGCGGCAGGCGCGCGACTCAGCAGGGGCGCAGGTGGCAGGGAGAGCGGCCAGCCGGCCCCGGGCGCCAGAATCCGGCGCGGCCCAGCCGGGAAGGGCGCCGCGCCCACCGTAGCCTACAGCCTGCCCGGGACCTCGGGGCGCCCATGACGGCGGCGGCGACGGTGCTCAAGGAGGGCGTGCTGGAGAAGCGCAGCGGCGGGCTGCTGCAGCTGTGGAAGCGGAAGCGCTGTGTGCTCACCGAGCGCGGGCTGCAGCTCTTCGAGGCCAAGGGCACCGGCGGCCGGCCCAAGGAGCTCAGCTTCGCCCGCATCAAGGCCGTGGAATGCGTGGAGAGCACCGGGCGCCACATCTACTTCACGCTGGTGACCGAGGGCGGCGGCGAGATCGACTTCCGCTGCCCCCTCGAAGATCCTGGCTGGAACGCCCAGATCACCCTGGGCCTGGTCAAGTTCAAGAACCAGCAGGCCATCCAGACAGTGCGGGCCAGGCAGAGCCTCGGGGCCGGGACCCTTGTGTCCTAACCCCCCCCCAGCTTACCATCTCACCTTTACACTGCGCACCCTCCCCACCACGTGGTGCCCAGAGGTCAAGTCAGGTAAGCCCTTTGGGGACTGAACCCTTTTTCTCTTCAGTCTCCCTTCTCTTTCCCCTACGTAGAAGATGAGGGGCCCCGAGCAGCATTCCACTTCAAAGCTGAACCACCCACCCTAGGGCCAACAAGGAGTAGGAGCTTTGGAGTCTGAGCAAGGGGGACCAAGAGCTGGACATTCCCTTGGGCCCCAGGGAGGGAGGTCCTATGTGACCCAGTTGGCAGAGCAGAAGGTAGGAGAGATGGGCCTCCCTACAGGTTGCTTCCGCCCTGGCTCAGGTGGAGAGAGGCTGGACTCAATATTCCCTTGAGGCTTTCCAGCAGGGGCCCGAGGCTTGGCTTTCCAGGAGCTGGGTAGAGGCAGGGGTGGGATGAACTGAAGTTTGCCCCCTCCTTATGCTAGGATCAACAGTCTACGTAGGAGAGTTTGAGCATGGAATTGGGGCAGAACGATGACCTCCTTTAGTTAGCAGAGTCATTACCGGTTGGGCACAGAACCCAGCTCCTGAGGTGGGGCCTCAGGGGGAGGGTCTGACAATGCTGGGCTGGGTCTCCACTACCTATTCTTGACAGTGGCTCTTGGGTCCTGGGGCTGAGCTGCTGGCAGACCAGAGATGTTGGAGAGTGGACAGGCCAGGCCAGAGGCCAGGCCACCAATGCCAAGGGGGAGTGGGCCTGTCCACCTGTCCCTGAATGCCAGCCAATGCCCAGCAGGGCCAGAGGAGGAGAAGCTGAAGAAGGGGGTGGGCAGCTGGGGCAGGGTGGGTAGACGGGTGCAGGATGGGGTCATGATTTGTTATTTGTGATGTCTTAATCCTTCTTGAGCCGTGGGGTAGGGGGTGAGGGGCAGATCTGTGGTCAGAAAGGCCCAGGGGAGGGACCAGGAATAGAACCTAGAAGCTCTGGCTCCCAGCCCTGTGCCCTCTTCCCCAGATGCCACTCCCTCCCCGTGGGAACTAGGAGCAGGGCTGGGGAGGGTTTATACCACTCAGGTTTTCATATTTTCCAGTGGAAACTCATACCCGCCCCTTCGACCCTACCTACCACCTCCCACACTACCTCACCTTCCAGCCCTCCAGCTTCTCCGCCTTAATAAATAGAGTCCCAGGGCACCTGGGAGCCCCAGCTGGTGCCATCTACCCCTTTGGCCCTCCTGTTGACTGTAGTGAGGGTTAGCCGAGAGGTTGGGCTGAAGGCAGACGTGCTGTATTGATAACTGAGCCCTGTGGATCCCTCCGGCCCCAGGGGGGCTGGGAGGAAGCCGGTTCCTCGGTGGATCACAGTATGTGGTGCACATGCTATTTCCTCTGCCTTTCCCCTGCTGTGGAGAAGGTTGGGAAGCTCTGATGTAAAACAGCTCATGGTGGGTAGTTACTATCCCAGGGTCTGCCCCTGCCCTAACTGCTGTTCTCTCTTGACAGCTTTCCTGCCCCTTTTGTCTCATGGGGCATGACTATGCTCCCTGTGTCGAGGCAGAAGCCGTGGTTGTGCGGAGGAGGCGTTGGACCTGAAGGAATGGACGGGGCCCGGGGAGGAGGGCAGAAGGCCACGTGGGGCTGAGGATGAAGATTCAGCCCCTGGACAGTTGCAGACTTTCGGGACATTCCCAGCTCAGGGCCTTGTAGCCACAGGCCTGACTTGTGTCTCATGATGGAGAGCTGGCATCAAAGCGTCCTCTCCCCAGCGGCCCTGTCATCCGTTCTGCAGATTGCTGTTGGTCCCCAGCTTGGTGCCATGCCTGGAAGAGGATGTGTCCCCATGGGGTGCGCAGCCAGCGCCTCAGGACTCGGGAGGCCAGCCTGGTACCCAGCGGGGGATCCCCCCGGCATCACCTCTGGACTCACCTTGGTGGGGGGGGGGAGCTGATGGGCCCCGAGGCCCACACGTGGGGGTCTCCTGCTGCTTAGGTCCTTCTGGGACCCCCACCCATCCAGGCCTTCTCTTTGCACACTTCTTCCCCCACCTCCTGCCCATCTTCCCCCCACTGTGGTGCTCGGCCTGGAGGTGGTGGGGGTGGGGTGGGGGTTTGACCATTATCATTTCATGCCTATCCCAAAATGAAGATGCCCCACGGAGGGCAGTGAACACACTGCTTGCTGAGTGGAATTCTTTGCCCACAAAGATGCGATGCTTGGAAGCTCCCTCTCCCACCCCTGCTTTTCCATTCCACAGCTCATTCTGAAATCTCCAGCCTGGGGAGGGGGAGACATGGCAACCCCAGGAGGCATGACCTCAGTGGTCCCAGAAGTAAGGACTGAGGGATGTTCTACTGGCCAACTCGGTCTCTGTTGATGCTTCTCAGGAAGGCCATGCCCTCCCGCCCCCGCCATCCTGAGCGCTGGCTCAGTGTTCTGGGCAGAGCTTGTCTCCCTGTCCTGGACGTACTCAGGCTTTTATACATTTGTACATTTGTGCAGTCAGTCCTCCTCGCGGCGTGGTTTAGGAGGAATAATTTCAGCACAGGAGAACTTGAATTGCAGAGACATAGCTGCCTGGGCTATACAGAAACTATTAATCGGGGAACCCTCGAGATCTTTCCATGTTGTGGCTAGCAGTTTAGGCTGCCCTCCCTTCCTCTGTGGTCTACCGCATCTGGCCTTCCCTGGGGCAAAGCAGTGGTCTACTCCAGAGTCTGCAGAAGGAACAAGGAGGCCCCACGGTCCCCTTCAGCAATCTGAAATCTCTTTAATAACCTCTGTGCTTCCAATCTGCCTTGTTCCCCCATCAAATTTCTCCTGTTTCCCGCCAAAACCTCCTCGTCCCCTGTCCCAGGACCTCAAAGTCCCCACGGGCACCTTTCTCATCTGCTACATGAATGACCTCTCACAATTGAAAGAGAATTTACAAATTACAAAGGCGTTTCTAACAGATATCTCCGTTATTACTTCATTAGGCTTTATACCCGTGTGATGAATAGCTTAGTCCCAGCGTGGCAAAAAATCATCATCTTCCATGCCAACCCTGATCGGGGGCCCCCTAGCATGCTGTGATCATTTGGCGATGTCTGCCCTGGGCTGCGGAGCATGCCTAGGCTTAAATGGGGGGTGGTGGTAAGAAGATGGTGTCCGCCACCCTTCCCTGATGGAGCCAGGGAATGGGAAAAGGTTATGGGAATAGGATGGGAATGGGAATGGGAAAGGGTTAGTTTCTCCATCGAATAAGACGACCTCTAAAATACAATCCTTGCTCTTGCAATCAAGCTCAAAGGTGGCCGATGGTGGGGATCCTGACACGAAGGAAGAAAAGAGGTATCCAGGCCTTCAGAAGTGGGAGAGTGGGAGCAGATGAGAGTGGGATGCAAGGCAACTCAAAGTTGTACTAAATGCCTCTTACAGGCACTGTGCTTGGCGCTGGTGAGGCCAGGATGAGGAACCCACAATCTGACCCTTGCCCCGAAGAGACCAGAGTCTAGTGTGGAGATAAAACGCCAGCTGGTGCCTGGAGGGCTGGCGGGAGCAGCAGGGGAACGCCGGGCTCTGCCTCCTGTGCCCTGTACTGTGGCGGCCTCAGTGTAGTTTCTAGGATCATTGGCTTGGCTGCAAAGGGCAGTGGGGGTGTGGCCAGCATGAGCTGTCAAGGGCAGGGGGCACATGGGGTGGAGGAGGAGGCCGACTTTCCGTTCTGGCGCTCCCTGCTTTTCTGGAACACAGGCTTGTCGGTTCCAACGATGCTTTGGTTCCTTCCCAAACCCAGTTTCGGTTTCTCCCCTTGCTAGGAGTCCCAGCCCCTCTGCAGGATGTGCTGCAGTTAGAACCCTTCACGCAGACCCTAGAATGTAGCAGGCCCTCAGTATACATTAATAGAGATGGTGGCTGTTGCCATGGAGAGGAGCTCTGCCTCCTATTTGTTAAGAGTCCCGTAGCTTCCTGAAGCTTCCAAGAACTCACAGCACAGAGATGGGGGGCTCACATGATGAATTCAGGTTTTTTTTTTTTTTTTTAAAGATCTGTGACCTCTGGGGAGTCGTGTCTCTGCTGGAGAGGGAGACACCCTGCTTCCTGAATTCAGGGGTGTCTGCACTGCTCTGGCAACTCTGAATTCTAAAAATGGAGCATAGGCCTTCACCCTAGGAATGCTTGGCTGGACCACAGAGTAGGGTCAAGGCCTCTTTGGGGGCACAAACAGGCCCTGACAGTGCCAGCAGACATGCACGAAATGGAAAAACTGCCCAATTGGGCCTGAGGACTCTGTAAGACCAGGGAGGGGCTGCTGCCTTCTCTCCCCCTGCCCTGGCAGCCCCGGCCTCACCCCCGCCTGATGCGTGAGTCATGGATGGGAAAATGAGAAAGGGCAAGTCCCAGCCCAGCAGCCGGGCGGCTTCTGAGGCCAGGGGTGGGGAGACAGGGGAGAAGGGATGGGCTTGCTCAGGTCAGGGTGAGCCGAGGCTGGGGCTGAGGCTTTGGCAAGAGTGAGCCTGTTGCAAGGACAAGAAGGAAGGCCAGCACGAGGAGCCAGACTTGGAATACACAGGCAGGCAGTGCTGCGGGAGGGAGTGGGGGTAGATCTACAGGGCCTTATGGCGTGCAACTCTGAGATCTGGCCTTTCCCAGAAGCTGGGGAATGCATAGGTGCCCTGGGCAGGTTTCCTACCAGGCCCAGAGCCCGAGGGCCCTGGTAAGGCTGTGTTCTGCTGTGCGCCAAGCTGCTGCGAGGCTGCACGGGGAGCCCCATCTTGGCCTCCTCCAGTCTCTGCTCCAGTCTGCGGGCCATAGTCCCTCAGTGTGTTCTGTCCAGGATGCAACCCATGCTCCTGCTTACAACCTTCGGGGGCTTCTTCATGGCCATGGAGAAGTCCAGGTTCCTGGGACGTGCCCTCTCCACAATCAGGGCTCTTTCTCGCACCCGCCCGCACAGTCCGCACACCCAGGGCCCTCTTCCTGCACTGCCAGGCCTTTGCATCCCCTCCTCCTAAACTTTTTGCATTGCTGGCTCACCACCTCGGAGGAGCCTCCCAGGTCTGCCTCCAGTCCGGGCTGAGCAACTGCTCTCTCCTCCGCGTGGCTCGGGCTCTTCCATTAGTCACCCTGCGTGGCAGTTGGCTTTCTTGTCTGCCTGTCGGCTAGACCGTCAGCACCTGTCATCTGTATATTCCTGCTCCCTCAAAGTATGTGGTACACAGCAGGCTCTTAAGAATGGCAAAGGGTATGGGGCGCCTGGGTGGCTCAGTGGGTTAAGCCTCTGCCTTCAGCTTAGGTCATGATCTTGGGGTCCTGGGATCGACCCCCGCATCGGGCTCACCTCTCTCCCGACTTGTGATCTCTGTCAAATAAATAAACAAAATCTTAAAAAAAAAAAAAGAATGACAAAGGGCAGAGTGTGCTTACTCTGTGCCAAGCGTTGGTCCAAGAACTGTTCAGTTATTGAATTGAGTAACGCTCCAGCAACTCCGTGAGGTCCCTGTTAATTCTCTCTCTCTCTCTCTTTTTAAAGATTTTATTTATTTATTTGATAGAGAGAGATCACAAGTAGGCAGAGAGGCAGGCAGAGGAGAGGAGGAAGCAAGTTCCCTGCTGAGCAGAAAGCCAGATGCGGGACTCGATCCCAGGACCCCGAGATCATGACCTGAGCTGAAGGCAGACGCTTAACCCACTGAGCCACCCAGGCGCCCCAAGTCCCTGTTAATTCTTATAACTCCCATGTTTTCTGTTAGGAAACTGAGGCCCAGAGAGGTGAAGTGATTTCTTCAGAATCACACAGCTGCTGTTAAGTGGTGGAGCCAGGATTCAGCCGGGTCAGTGGGGCTCTAGCACTGGCTCTTAACCCAACGCCAGAGGATTAATTCTCACCAAACGAGTGAGGGAAGGAACGAAGGGATGAACCCACAGTTTCATGAGGAGAACTTACTCAGGCTGGCACAAAGGAGAGTTCAGCCCAGAGGAGTGGGGATCCCATCTATGGGCTGGGGTGTGGAGGAGGCCTTGTGGAGGGGCTGACCACAGCTGGTCCTTGAAACAGTGGTGGGTCTCACTGCAGGAAAGGACACAGGGAGGTGTCCTGTGGGTTGGGAGGAGGTGTCCTGGGACTGGACTAGTCTGGAAGAATGGAGAGACCCAGAGTGGGAAGGTACAGAGAGAACGCTGAGCGAACAAATAGTTTTCTGGGCTGAGTGCCGGTTCTTCATTGGCCCACAGTGCTGTCTGTCTCATGACTTGGTACAGGGCTGCCCCTTCCTGCATACCATGCTGCAGAGACCGGGGTAGCCGTCTCAGATGGGACCCTGTGTGGCAGCAGGCCCGGT
Organism: Lutra lutra; assembly: GCF_902655055.1. Taxonomy (NCBI): domain Eukaryota; kingdom Metazoa; phylum Chordata; class Mammalia; order Carnivora; family Mustelidae; genus Lutra; species Lutra lutra. Next base: position 40,965,483 of record NC_062292.1, on the reverse strand, counting down.
CCCAGAGGCGCACAGGTAGGGCTCAAACCCAGTCAGGGCGACCAACCATCCCAGTTTGCCTGGGACTCTCTGAGTTTAAGCATGGAAAGCTACGTGCGCCAAGGAACCCTCAGTCCTGGGCAACCTGAGACAGTGCGTCACCCGACACCCTGCCCCAGGGACGGGAAGAACGGCTGCTCCCACCCTTTTAGCTCACCTGTCAGCTCTGCCCACAGCTCTGCTCTCCAGTGGGTCCATGGAAGAGTCTGAGCCGAGAGCAGCTGTGCGATGGCCTGGGGGCCTCAGCAGCCTGGACTCAGGCAGCAATGGAGGTCTCTGCCATCCTTGGAGGGGACACCGGGACCCTAGCTGCAAGGAGGAAGGAGAGCCAGGTGTCTTCGGGGGCTCTTCCATCAGCTCTGCTTCTACCGGACCCCCAACTGCAACTTCATTCAATTGAACTCAACCTGGCCCTTCGTTAAGCACCTGGTTTCTGCTGCACAGATACAGATGCCTGTCCAGTCTCCCATGATCATCAAGACAGAGAGGGCAGCAAGGGAGGGGAGGGGACTGTTGGTGAGGACAGAGCCATGAGAGGTGGGCAGGGGAGGCAGGTGGTCCTTGGGATGGAGGATAGAATTCTATCAGAGAGATAAGGGGAGGCAAGGCCTTCCAGGGGTAGAAATGACCTGTGCACAGGTGCCAGGCTGGGGAATGCGGGGTGGCACAGGAAACACAGTAGGTTTGCACAGAACCTGGAGATCTGAGAGTCAAGCACAGGTGAGGTGGGCCGACTGGGAGTCTCCCGACTGGCGGGGTGGGGGGCTCCGGGCTTCTTTCAGTGGTAGCTGGAGCCCGTCACAAGGCTTCTGTTTTTTTTTTTTTAAGGTTTTATTTATTTATTTGAGAGAGAGAGAGAGAGAGTGAGGACGAGCAGAGGTGGAGGGCTGCACCACAGAGGGAGAGGCAGGCTCCCCGCTGATCAGGGAGCCCAACATCACCGGGCTCCACCAGGACCCTGGGATCATGACCTGAGCCAAAGGCAGAGGCTTTAACCCTCTGAGCCACCCAGGTGCCACAAGGCTTCTGTTCTTAACACATACACATCCCTTTATTTTTATTTCAAAAATGTGTTCAGGGGCACCTGGGTGGCTCAGTGGATTAAAGCCCCTGCCTCCTGCTTCCCTTCCTCTCTCTCTGCCTGCCTCTCTGCCTACTTGTGATCTCTGTCTGTCAAATAAATAAACAAAATCTTTAAAAAAAAATGTGTTCAGTGAAGAAAAATGTGAAAGGACAGCTCATTATGAAGAAGAAAACAAATATCACCTTTCATGTTTCCATCTGGCAGAGATAATCTTTGTTAACATTTAGGTGTATTTCCTTCTACATTTATTTCTATGCAAATAGATATGTGATATATAATTATCACATATGATATGCTATGTGATTATTTTTCACACATGAGGTCATACTATGTGTGCTCCATTATATCCTGATTTTTTTTAAGATTTTATTTATTTATTTGACAGAGAGAGATCACAAGTAGGCAGAGAGGCAGGCAGAGAGAGAGAGGGGGAAGCAGGCTCCCCGCCGAGCAGAGAGCCTGATGCGGGACTCGATCCCAGGACCCTGGGATCATGACCTGAGCCGAAGGCAGAGGCTTTAACCCACTGAGCCACCCAAGTGCCCCTATATCCTGATTTTTTTATGTGGAGTATGTTGTGTTATGAGGCCATAATATTAAAGAAGCATTTTTATGCCTGTATGTTATTCTGTTATATTTAGTATTATTTATTTGACAAACGAATCTCTTATTCTTGAACACCCATGTTCTTTGTATTATTTTTCTGCTATATACAAGGTGGTAATAAACTTTTGCATTTCTAAGCCTCTATGCGTCTGGTTGTTTCTTTTCCCTTCCTCTCCCTCCCTCCCTCCCTCCTTCCCTTCCTTCCTTTTTTTCCCTCCCTCCCTCCCTCCCTTTCTTTTCTTTCTTTCTCTCTTTCTTTCTTTCCTCTTATTATTTTGAAGTCAAATTAGCTTTCTTAAAATGAAATGGGTGGGTCCGCCCTGGAATGCAGGGGAGATGTAGTGAGCCCTGGGTTTGAGAATGAGTATTGGTGACCATCTTGGGGAAGGGAGACCCTGAGAGCAGGGAAATCAGTGAGGAAGTAATGAGGCCAAAGAAATGCACCCTCTGCATTTCTCTCCAGTGGGAATGGAAGGGAAAGGTGGGAGCCAATGAGGAGACAGTCAGTGGTTAGTAAATGCCCACCATGGGGCCAAAAATCATGTCATCCACTGGAGGCATTCAGGTAGCAGTGAAACACTTCCGCTCTAATCACAGACATGAGTGTGAAGCCTTGCTGGGTCTCTCATTAGCAGTGTTATTTGGCACCCCGTTAACATGGGAAGGATAATAGCCTACTTCCTAGGATCACGGTGAGAATTAATTGAGGGAATGCCTGTAAAGTAGATAAGGCACATAGATAATTCACAGTAAGCGTTTGTAGCTACAGGAGTGTGATTACAGCAGCGTGATAATCCTCCCAGTGCCCTTGCTCTGCCTAATCCCCATTTAGAAAGCTGCCTTTAATTAACCACTTCAACTGGCAATGCTTGCTGGTGCTTTTCCCTGATACCAACCCCTAACCTTCACGGAGTCCCAGTCTCAACTGGGCTAGACTTACATCCCTTCAGGGCCCATCCCAGCCCGTGAAACTGACATTCAGAGATGTGAGAAGTCCGCGGGCACCGCGTGGACTCAGGCCTCCCAATTCCTGGACAACGAAGTTCTCGCGACATCCCGGAGCCTCCTGGTGTTGGGACTTCCTGGTCAGAAGTGAGGATGGAGGAAGCAGGCGATGGTCCGGCAAGATTCCTTTGTCGCCGGAAGGTGCTGCGCTGTCATGATCTTCCCCAGCTCCGCTAACCGGGCTCCGCTCCAGGGCTCAGAGCCCTTCGCACACAGAAATGCCCCTTGCTCTGCCAGGAAGGAGAGGGTGAGTTGCACAATTTGTCTGAGATCACAGAGCATGCCACAGACCACGCTGCGCGGAGAACACAGGCGTCTGGCCCAAGCCAGCCCTGGGGAGCCCTTGGCTGACTCCCTGTGGCCAGGGATTTGAGCCTCTGTACTTACCAAGACAGCAGAGCTAAATAGACGGTGCTCAGAAAGCAGCTCTAAAATGCCAACAGCATCTATTAATTATAGTTGACTGGGGTGGTCAGGGCTGTAGTTCCAAGCTTTTGGCTCTTTGTGCCAAGAGAGATGTTAGACTCAGGACTAACCCCACTTCCAAAACACATACGCCCAACAGCCATTTCTCACCATCTGGGTGGTCCATCCCGGGGGTCCAGCCCAAAACAGTTGATTTCTCCAGCAGGACAAAACATAACGCTCCTGGGGCAAGGTCTCTGGAAGCCCCACTCCCCACCGTCTTCACCTTCAATCCTGGAATGTTCTCCATCACCCTCTGCATTTCTCTCCAGCGCTCTGGCTCTCCAGGAACCTTCAAGTGTGATCTTGTATTATCACAAAAGGAAAAGCTTGGAATATTTCCTGATAGATAAGATGGTGAATCTAAGGCCCAGGGAAGAAAAGCATCCTCCGCAAGGTTATGCCAGGGTCGCTGAGCGAACACCCAGTCTGGAATTAGAGAGACGAATGTTCTAGGTGGTCCTTCTGTTGTAGGCTGTGGCATGCAGGCGTCTGGGGCGCTTAGCATTTTAGGGAGGGAACAGTCTCTCAGCTCATTCTCCTTGGGCTCTACTGGGTACCTGGGGGTACTAGCTGGACTCCTCCAGCTAGTCCGCAAGTCTACTTTGCTGTCAGCATCCACTGCTGGGCTGAGATACTGCCAATGTAAAAGGTAATGCTAAGGCCAGGGGTGTCCGAGAGCATGTAGGGGGACCTGGGTCCACCTTGCTTTGCCCAGTGTCTTCTGATTTCCCAGATCCACAGACACAAGGTCCACTGCATGGTCTGGTGAGAGGTTCTTGGATTCACCGACCTAGAGAAGAAGGTGCAGGAGGGCAAGGCCCTATATTTCCTAACTGGGCTCGCTACCTGATCCTCAGGCCAGTGGCTGTCCTATGGCAGGTGCTGGGTAAAGAGCATGGAGAGAGCAAACAGGAAGTTGTGTGTGAGTGGTTATGCATGTGTGCCTGCGCGTGTGTTTGTGTGTGCTGTGTTGGGGGCTATCTCTTGGCACGCTTCCAATAAATAGAGTCTGGAAGACATTAGGTGGGTGTGTAGTCAGGAGAAATGCACTGAGGGTTCCTCTAGGCAGCTTTCGGCGGGAATCTGATAGTCTGGGCCTAGGAGACAGTGCTCCGTGTCCCCATTCCGACTGGGCCGACACCTGGCCCTGGGATCTTGGGCAAGCGATGGGCCTTGTTTTCCTCACTTGTAGAATAAAGGAGTCGTATGAAGTCGAATGAAGTAAGTCAGTAGGTTCTAAATCCAGCAGATGGTTAGAATCTTCTGGGCACCTGTTGAAGGCACAGAAGCCTGGCCCTACCTGCAGCTCACTGAATCTGACCCCCTAGACCTAGAGCCAGGATGCAGTATTTTCAGTCAACCCCCTCACCCTACCCACAGTGATTCTGTCATCGCCAGGCCAAGGAAATGAAGCTCAATGACCTCTGACAGTCACTAAGAGCTCAGGGTAGGGGCGCCTGGGTGGCTCAAAGGGTCTGTCTTCAGCTCAGGTCATGATCCCAGGATCCTGGGATCGAGTCTCTCATAGGGCTCCTTGCTCAGCAGGAAGCCTGCTTCTCCCTCTCCCTCTGCCACTCCCCCTGCTTATGATCTCCCTCTTCCCCTCTCTGACAAATAAATAAATAAAATCTTTAAAAAAGAGAAAAAGAGCTCAGGGTACAACTCAGGGCTGCCATCCTGGCTCCTGGGGTTTGATGTGGGGGAGCCTGGCGGAGGTTTATTGAGCAGAGCCTGCTGAATGGTGTTACACACATACACACACACAAGTCCTACAAGCTCATATATACCCACAAAGCCTCAGCTGCCACAGTCCTGGGAGTGCCATCTGGCCGCCAAGGGCCCTCTTGTTTTTCCATTTCTGTGTCTTCTTCAGACCGTAGTTTGTCTTTTGATTTTATTTTCCCAGTCCCTGGAGAAGGGACCCCACATGGGTCAGCTGGCCTCTGGCCACGCTCTTTCTGTCTGGCTCTCAGTGTTCATAAATGTTGAATGGAAACAATCATCTTCCGTCCATCCAGGAATAATACACCCACAAACTGGTCAAGGTCAAGAAGACAAGGTCAGTGAGCGCGCAGTGACATGCAAGTACCTGGACAGGTAGTTTTTGTGGATTCCCTTAGGGGTGCTCACCACATGGCAGCCCTGCTCTGGTCTTTCCAAGGAAGCTCCGTGCTCGTCTAGAGCCTTTGTTCCTGCCTTGACCGATCTGGTCCCTGCTGTACCTTTGAGACCCAGTGTGGGAGCCCTGGTGGCTGGTGGACCCTAAAAGGGCCTCCTGTGGTCTCCCCCTCCCGGATGTATTGGTATAAACCCCTCCCCTTGAGAGCAGGTTGGCCTGGTGACTTGTCTCCTAGTGAATAGGATTAGACAGGGCATCCCTTCTGTGATGAGGCGACCTAGGACTGTAATCTCCATCTCGTGCATTCTGACCCTCTCTCTTGCTCATTTGCTGAAACAAACTGCCATGTGGGAGAGGCTCACGTGCTTGGAACTGAGGGTGGCTTTTGGCCAATTACCCCAAAGAAATTGAACCCCACCAACAACCGTGTGAGTTTGGAAGCAGGTCCTTCCCCAGCCAGGCCGGCCAAGGGGACCCGGCTCCTGGCTGACATCCCGATTTCTGCCTTGTAAGAGGCCCTGTACCAGGGGGCCCCACCAGGCTTTTCCGGATTCCTGACCTGTAGATATCAGGAGATGAGAAATGTGTGTTGTTTTATGCCACTTCGTTTGTGCTAATTTGTTGCATAGCAATGTGTAAATAATACAGAAATTCTTTTTTTTTTTTTTAAGATTTTTTATTTATTTATTTGACAGAGATCACAAGCAGGCAGAGAGGCAGGCAGAGAGAGAGGAGGAAGCAGGCTCCCTGCTGAGCAGAGAGCCCGACTCGGGGCTCGATCCCAGGACTCTGAGATCATGACCTGAGCCGAAGGCAGCGGCTTAACCCACTGAGCCACCCAGGCGCCCCTAATACAGAAATTCTTGAGGAAGATTTCCCATGATCCTCCTCGTACCCCAGGCAGGGCCAGGTGCCCCTCCTCTGCTTAAACTCACCAGTGCCCTGCACACACTCTTACCGGCCTAACATTGGTTTACTTGTCTCCCTCTCTAAGTAGGGACCACCTGCTCTTTACCTTTTATCTCTGGGGCCTGGCCCTGTGCCTGGCACAAAGTGTGAGTTCAATAAATGTTTGCTGAGTGACGGAGATTCTAGAATCTCTATCCCTCTATCTTACCTCCCCACCACTCCCCAAATTTGATGGTTTGCTTTTTCAGGAAAGGGGTGAGGTCGCCCCAAGATTACTGAGCCGTAGATAACATTGGAGTGCCCCGGGCTGTAGGAGAGTGCCAGGTGAGCACGCAGGAGAGGCTCAGGGCTCAGTCCAGGGGTTTTGGAGGCCACACGAATCATCAAAAAACTGAGAATGGGGAGTGAGGAAGAGTGGGGATCTACTTGGGCAATGCACCATCTCTAGCTGGCTTACAGAGGTCAGGACATCCTGCCTTCCTACCTCAGGACATTCTAGAATGTTTCCAGACTGGAAGGATGTCCTTTGGCCAAATAAAAGTGCTATCCCAGGAGCGCCTGGGTGGCTCAGTGGGTTAAAGCCTCTGCCTTTGGCTCAGGTCATGATCCCAAGGTCATGGAATTGAGCCCCACATCAGGCTCTCTGCTCTGCAGGGAGCCTGCTTCCCCCTCTCTTCTTCCTGCCTCTCTGCCTACTTGTGATCTCTGTCAAATAAATAAATAAAATCTTTAAAAAAAAAAAAAGTGTAAAGTGTTACCCCCAGTGACAGGGAAAATGAACTCCTAGAAAAAGAAATTCCCCAGTGCAACCTAAAAATGAGCTACTTTGCAAGGAGCCAGCCCAGGCCCCTGCTCACCTCCTTCTGCCAGGCCAGGAGAGCACAACCAAGAGCTTCCTGCTGTAACAATCTACCATGATCTTGGTGGCTTAAAACCGCAGACATGGGACTCCTGGGTGGCTCAGTTGGTTGAATGGCTGCCTTCGGCTCAGGTCATGATCCCGGCGTCCTGGGATCGAGTCCCACATCGGGCTCCTTGCTCGGCAGGGAGCCTGCTTCTCCCTCTGCCTCTGCCTGCCTCTCTGTTTGCCTGTGCTTACTCACTCTCTCTCCCTCTGTCTCTGACAAATAAATAAATAAAATCTTTAAAAAAAAAAAAACGCAGACATTTATTCTTTTCCAGTTCTGGAGGCCAGGAGTCCAGAGTCAGTACTGGCTGATACCAGGCTGAAAGCAGGCCATTGGCAGGCCGTGCTCGCTCTAGAGGGTCGGGGGGAAAAAATGGCTCCTGGCCCCTCCCAGCTTCTGGTGGCTCCAGGTGTTCCTTGGCTGGTGGCAGCATCACTCCACTCTCCACTTCTGTGGTCACATTGCCCCCTTCTCTTCTGTCTGTGATCTCTCTGTGCCTCCCTCTTAAAAAGATGCTTGTGATACCATTTACAGCCTGCCCGGATAGTCCTGAATAATCACCGTAAATGTAATCCCATTTGCAAGGTCTTTGCCATGGGAGAGATATTCACAGGTTCCACCGATTAGAGTATGTGCATTTTGGGGGGCAATTACCAAGCCTACCCTGGAGGGTGTGCCCAGGAGAGAAACTGAGGCATAGAGCAGCCCAACATCCTAGTCTCAGTCAGAAAATTAAGGAGGGGAGCCCCAGAACAGACAGGGGGCCAGCTCTGCCTTTGCCTCTCCTGGTATCGAGGGAGTCCAGCCCTGCCTTCTCCTGGATCCCTTGGTTCCTCTTTCCTGGCCCTCCCCTCTGCTGGCGCCTGCGTGGGAGGCCCTGGCTGCACGACAGATGAGTCTGGCTTCAGAGCAGGGACTCTTCCTTTTCTCCCCCGAGAGCAGCATCTTTTCCGAGCTCCAGCTTGGTAGCCCCACAGTGGGAGAGGTTGTAAATCCCCCACCCACCCACGGGAAACAGCTGGGTCCCAGGCACATCCTGTGGACTTAACCCTTTCCAGGCCTGCTGGCCACTCCCTGGGCCTGAGCTTCTGCTCCTGTGTGTAAAGCTGGCGAATGGCCCCAGTATTGTTTATAACGATACTTAAAACTGCCAAACTGCCGGTCCTGCTGGGATCCAGGAAGGGGCAGGGTCCGCTTATACCCTGGAGTAGCTGGTGACGACCACAGCAGGAAAGCGCTTGCCTGGGGGCACATGAGCCTTCTCCTTGGTCATCCCTAGCATCCAAAAGGCCTTTGTTGGGCATTGAACTCTCCAGGGCTCTGGGATGAACCGGGACCAGCTGGAAATATCCATACTGGCCCCAGGGTGAGGCTGCTAGAATCTGTTTACTTAGCTTTCTCCTCACCAGACTGTATGTGTCTAGGGAGTAGGGACTTTGTTTATCTTTGCTTGATAATAAATTCTTATAAATGGCCTGGATAATGCTGAAAGTTTCCAGCTGTCCATAATTATTCTCCCTCTCTGCCTCTTCTGACACTGAATTCATTTGGGAAATTTGCCGTGGTTCGAAGGGTGTGAAAATGTTTCACAAAGTTAGGAAATCACACACCTCAGGGATGATTATTATTATTTTTTAAGATTTTATTTATTTATTTGACAGAGATCACAAGTAGGCAGAGAGGCAGGCAGAGAGAGAGGGGAGAAGCAGACTCCCCGCCAAGCAGAGAGCCCGATGTGGGGCTCGATCCCGGGACCCTGAGATCATGACCTGAGCCGAAGGCAGAGGCTTAACCCACTGAGCGACCCAGGCACCCCAGGGATGATTATTATTAGAGTCTCAGAGAGGCTGGAAGTGGACACCCTTATCGGCGGGAGGGTGGGGAGGCTGCCCATTAGCAGGTTCACGATGGTAATAATCTCTCTACTGGTGTGTGCTGGTAATAAAATTTCATGGGGCTTTCAAAACGCCTATCTTATTACGTCGTTCCCACTGCCTGGAGCAGAGATGATCCTTCTCACTCGTGGATAAAGAAATAAGAATGCAGAGACATTTAGTAATTTGTTCAAAATTGCCCAGTGATTGTGTGATGTCGGGGCTGGGATCAGAACCCAGGTCTGTGGGGCTCAGAACCGGCAAGGGCAGAGCAAGGAGATGCTGTAGGCGCTGGGGTGGGAAAAAACAGGGCCAGCAGGAGGGACAGCCAACAAAAACTGGAATATGAGGCCCAGGATAAAAGTTGGGCAGTTTTAGGGGTGCCTGGGTGCCTCAGTGGGTTAAGGCCTCTGGCTTCGGCTTGGGTCGTGGTCTCAGGGTCCTGGGATCGGGCCCAGGTCGGGCTCTCTGCTCAGCGGGGAGCCTTCTGCCTGCCTCTCTGCCTGCTTGTGATTTCTGTCTGTCAAGTAAATAAATAAAGTCTTAAAAAAAAAAAGTTGGGCAGTTTTAGATCCCTACCCTGGGTGATTGAGGGTGGTGGTCAGGCGATAATAGCATTTTATTGAATGCTAAATGTGGGCCAGGACTCTGCTAGGTGCATTGTGTGAATTATGAATGATTCATGTAGTAACAACAGCAAAGGAACAAGGATGGGATGGAAAATGTGAAGATAGAAGATGGGAATTGAGGTTTTTCAGGAGAAAGGGGCCTGGGGCAGAGGCATCATGATTAACCGCATGCTTGCTGGCTCAGAACAAATCCGGGCAGATGCGTAGGCCACTTTGGGCTGGGAGAGAGGCACGACAACCTAGCTCTCCAGAAGTGGGCTGGGGTGTGAGCCTGGACACTCTGGCCCCGCCCCCTGGGCTCTGATTGGCCCCGCCCCCAAGTCTCAACAGAAAGACAATAGTCCCAGAGAGCCACCTCCTCAGGGGACAGGACAGGCGGGTGCCAGCCTGCCCAGCAGGACAAGGAGGCCTTGTCCAGACCTCCCGTCCAGATCCTGCTCCACCCTCGCTGGCCCTGGGGGGTGGTCGGAAGTTTAGATCCTGGGGTGGGAGGAGGCCTGGAGCTCTCAGTAAGGGCCAGCGCTGGGGCTGGGGTCACCTGGAGGTCTCCAGGGAGCCAGGGTGGGGCTGAGGAGCAAGCTCTGGCTTCTGAGGAGTGGAACAGACATGTTGAGGCTTCCAGACCTTTCTATTTGATCCACAAGACACCCCTGTGGGGCCTGAATGGAAGGGATGATTTGTCCCATTTTACAGATGAGAAAATAGAATTTCGAAGAGGTGGAAGCTTTCCTGGAGGCCACCCAGGGAGAAAAGACAAAAGAGGAAGCGCCTGGATTCCTGCCAGCATGGGGAGTGCGGGGAGGAGGTGGGGGCTGAGGAGGCTAAGCAGGTTCAGGAGACCAGAGGCCATCTGAGAAGACGGAGGCAGGCTCCTGTTAGCCAGTTCTCCCCCAGTCCACCTTTTGCGTCCCCTTCCATTGCCCTCCCCCCAGCCAGCAGGCCCCTGGGAGCACAGGCCAAGCCTGCAGCATTCCAGGAAGGGAGGCACAGGGTCCCGGCCGCACAGCCCAAATCTGCTCAGCTTCTCCTTGAAATTCCACACACCCTGAGCATTTGGCAGGAGCCCGGAATGCGCTTCATCTGAACAATTTGTCTTTCATGGCGTATTTGCATCAATTACCCCATTGTTCCTCTCCCCTTTCCAGGACCACTAGGGCTGCCGAGGAGCTCCGTGAGCGCTTTGGGGGCGGGTCAGTGCGCGGCGCGGGGAGGCAGGGGCGCCCCCTGGCGGTTCAGTCTGCACGCGCACATGTTGGTGCCCCAGCCAGTCTTGTCAGGGGGGGCAGCCTCCGCAAACCTTCCCGGGTGGCCACCCCAGCTCCCCAGGGTTTCCGGCTGGAGCAGGAGAGAGATTCTGGGTGGCAAGAAGACACAACACATGCGGATCAGGCACTTCATAAGAGGAGGGGTGCTCTTGTGAGAAAAAGGGATTGTCCCTGGGTCCAAGGCCAGGCTTCCGCCCCCGAACTTCCCCCACACCTGCGTGGCCATAGGTGATTCAGCTTTGGGGTTCAGGGCCTCTATGAAATGAGAAGCCTGGCGGGGAAAACAGTGTACAATGGCACTAAAATCCTGAGTGTAGACTCCTACCACACCGGGTCTGAATCCAGGCTCTGCCCCTCGCTGGCTGCGGGCCAGCTGTTTACCCTGATGAGTGTCTGGTCCTTGCTTTGTTTGTTTGTTTGTTTTTAAATTTTTTAAAAGATTTTATTTATTTACTTGACAGACAGAGATCACAAGCAGGCAGAGAGGCAGGCAGAGAGAGAGGGGAAGCAGGCTCCCCGCTGAGCATAGAGCCCAATGTGGGGCTCGATCCCAGGACCCTGGGATCATGACCTGAGCCAAAGGCAGAGGCTTTAACCCACTGAGCCACCCAGGCATCCCTGGTCCTTGCTTTGTAATCTGGTGGCAATGATAGAGTCAATCTTCATGATGGGTGGATTCTGTACTTGCAAATCAGCCTGCTTGCTAACATTTATTAGTAACCCCCAATAGATACTCGGGCGGTTTAGCTGTTGTTTGCAGACATGTGTGGACCTGGGAACAATTGGCCTTGTGCAGAGCCCGCGTTCCCAGCTGCCTTCTCCTGTTGGCTCTGTACTGTAGACGAGCACTCCTTCTGCAGTCTATTTAGTGCCATGTTTTTTGCATTTTTGTACTTTTTGTTGGTGATTTCCCTGTTGACAAAGGCCGCCTAGCACCGTGCTGGAATGCGGGCTGGTGTTCCTAAGCTCTGGGAGCCTGTGATGCGTCTCACAGAGAAAATCCGTGTCTTAGAAAAGCTTCATGTGGGGGTGAGTTACGGTGCTGCTGGCCAAGAGTTCGATGTTAATGAATCAACAGTATGTATTAATAAGGTGTCTTTAAACAGAAACACACAATCAGGTTCTGTGTTGATGGGTTGGAGAAAACGTGGTGACCAGAGGCTCACGGGAACCTAACCTGTATTTCCCCGGGAGCAGTGGTTCCGTATTTGTCCATTCAGTGTTTGGGCGGCTTGATGGAACCCAAGAACCCGGAGTAACGAGAATCCACCGTACTTACCTCACGGCTCTGCTCTGAGCCGGGACTATGTTCTGGGCGGCCCTGCAATTCTCACACTCCTTGTTCTGTGGTGTGTGAGTCCGTGTGTCCATCTCCTGAAGCCCCTCAGCCGCCCTGAGCTGGGATCCCTCCACGGGCACACACAGAAGCCTCGCCAGCCAGGTTTTGCGGCTCAGACCCAGAACTTCCAGTGACTCTTCATTTATTTGGTTTCATTGAAAGGTCCACACTATTCTTGATGACCCTGAAGACTTTCCACAGACATGACCTCATTTGCTTCTCACAACAATACTGGGGTGGCAGCGTCATTGTTCTCATTTCATAGGTGAGCCTGAGGTTCAGAGAGGCTACATCCAAGCTCAAGGTTACCGGGTTATTTAGCTGGAGCCAGAAAGCTGCTCATTCCACCGGCTTTTCACCTCCAGGCTTGTCCCTATTAAAACATGTCGCTCCAGGGAAGGTAAGAGCCAGACCTTGTAAGATTTTATTTATTTATTTGTCACAGAGAGTTAGAGAGCATGAGTAGGGGGAGCGGCAGGCAGAGGGAGATGCAGGCTGCCCGCTGAGCAAGGAGCCCCATGCAGGACTTGATCCCAGGACCTGAGGATCATGACCTGAGCAAAGGCAGCCGCTTAACCGAATACACCATTCAGGCGTCCCTTGTTATTGACACTTTAGTGTGAATGAGTGCACTGAGGTCCCCAGAGAAACTGGCTGAGAGCAAGTGGGAGATGACTATCTGAGCAACGCTTCTGCAGGTAACCCTAGTCACCCCACTTCTCCTACCTCCTTTTTGCCTGCAGCCCCTGCGGGCTCTGAGTCACCCGCCCCACTGTCACCATGGTTACCATCCTACACACTCAGTACATCATAGCTACACCTAAGCCTCCCTCCCCCATCTCACCCACCTGCCCATCCCTCCCACATCCTCTCAATCAATTTAATTCTATCTCAAGTTTCTGTTAAATTAAAAGTATTTGCATATTTTTGGGCTATGTAAATATTTTGCCTATCCAAGCCACGTCGTCTATGATGATTCACTTCCCCCTGTCATACAACTTCTTCTCTGAAGTTAAGTTGTGCCCTGTTTCTATTTGCTCAGTGGTGTGTGTGTCTGGGACCATATCAGCCTCTATTTTGCTGATGGCAGAATAAGTTCAGGACATCCAGACCCACAAGTGAATTTAGGAATGTTCTTTCCCTCCCCACCCCTCGCCTTTCTTTCTTTTTCCTTTTAGAACTTTTCCTTTTCCGTTTAGAACTTCTCAGCAGCCACCCCTGCCCCACCCCCACCTCCTGCTCTAATCCGTGGGAGGCATTCACTGTGCCTCTCCCAGAGCCTGGCCTGATCTCAGGTGCTTTCCTCCCCATCACCCTGGGAACTCCCTTTGCCTCTTACCTACCCATTCTCAATCTCCTATGCCCCATGCCTTCCCCTTCTGTAGTTTGCTCCTTCATTTTGGGGAAACACCATCTCCAGCAGCTTCCTGGGAAAAGACGCAAGAGAGTTTTGAGGCTTTGCATACTTGAAAACATCTGTCCCCTGCCTTACAGTTAACTGATAGTTTGGCTGGGTATCTCTAGCATTCTGGTTGGAAATCGTTTTCCCTTAGAATTTTGAAGGCAGTTTTTTCTTTTGCATTCTAGCTCCCAGTATTGTTGTTGAGAGACCTACAGTCATTCAACTTTTCAGTCTTTTGCATGTGACCCACTTTTCCTCCCTGGAAGCTTGAAATATCTTTTGTCTCCTCTCTCTTGGGTCTTTGTTGTAACAGAGCCGGGTGCTTGGTGACCCGACCCCTTCCGTTCTGGGAAGTGTGGGTTTAATTGCTTTGATAACCATCTCCTTCTGAATTCTCTGATGTCTCTTTCTGGAACTTCAAATAGTAAAATATTTGACCTCCTGGATGATCCTATAATTTTCTTATCCTTCCTGATCTCTTTTCCAACTCTTTTTGTGCTTTTGGGACGATTTCTTCAACTTTCTTATCCAGCCCTTCTATTGAATGTTTGATTGTTGCTATCGTATTTCTCATTTCCAAGAGTTTTCAAAACATTTTCTGAGTGTTTCTTGTCCTTCTGACACAGCCTTGTGTTCCCAGTTTATGGACAGAACAACTTCTCTCTCTCTCTATTAATCATAGTTTTTTGAAGTTTTGTTCTGTTCCTTGCATTGCATGCTTTTTCCGTGGCTTTTAATCTGCTTGTTTTAGTTCTCTTTCAACTTAGATGTCTTCCTTAACTATCTGGTGATCCTGCGGCGCCTGACTGGCTTGGTGGGTTAAGCATCCAACTCTTGATTTCAGCTCAGATCCTGATCTCAGGGTCCCAGGATTGAGACCCATGTATGGCTCTAAGCTGAGTGGGGAGTCTGCTTGAGGATTCTAGCTCTCCCTCTCTCTCTGAAATAAATAACTAAATTTTTTTTAAGATTTTATTTATTTATTTCACAGACAAAGATCACAAGTAGGCAGAGAGACAGGCTGAGCAGAAAGCCCTATTCGGGACTTGATCCCAGGACCCTGGGATCATGACCTGAGCCGAAGGCAGAGGCTTTAACCCACTGAGCCACTCAGGTGCCCCTATATAACGAAATCTTTAAACAAAATCTGGTGATCCTTAAATGTCCACTTATATATATATGAATTTAAGACACTCAAAAGCCAATTGGAAGCTCTGTGTGGAGTGGGGCTGGCCTCTCATGGCTCTGACTTCCGGTGATCAAGCCACAAACTTGTGGCCTTCTTGCAGGACCCTCAGATGTGAATGCCTTCTCTTGGGGTGGCCAGTTTCCTTGGATCAGAGTCTTCACGTCTCCTACCAGGTAGTAGGAACGAGGCTACCAGTGCCTCCACTCCTGGAACAGAAGTAGGAGGGAGTGCGTGTGTCTTACCCTTCCATTTGTCAACTTCCCTTCATCCCCTTATTTTTAGGATGATTCCGCTGTTCTCAGCTGTGCCTGCTGTCCCCAAATCCCAGGGCTCTCTGGTCCAGGGTATCTGGAGACAACACCTCTCTTTTTCCACTAAGGCCTGAACCCTAGCATTTCGGTGTTTGCACTGAAACCACGCCCACCAAGATAACCAAAGACATCCCACTTGCTGAACACAGTTGGTGGAATGGGTTGGTGGAATGAGCTTCGAGGATGTTGACTCAGTTGATTACCCCTCCCTCCTGGGACTCTGTCTTCTCTTGACTTCTATGCTGAACTTGTTTGACCCACATTTCTTTTCCACTCTGGATTCCTTCCTCTGCCTCTCCATCCCACATCCATTCTCCATGGGGCTTCGTCCTCGGCTTTCTGTTCCCATCGTTCCCTCTCCTCCTCTTTCCTTCCGAAGATTGTCCTTCTAATTCCCTCTTGAACCATCTCTGCTCCATGTGACTGCTGCTGCCTTCATTCAGGTCCTCCTCAGCAGTCACCCCTTATTATTATCACTATTTGGTTACATTTGTATATTATTTATATTATAGTATTAATGTTTATTGTATTTGTTTATTACTATTATTACCTCCGAACGGGGTCCCTGGGCCTCCAATTCTTCCACTCTCTAATCTAGCTTTTATAGTGCAGTCTCTCATGAGCTTTCTACAGTTCACACCTGACGTGTTACTCTGGTTTACAACACTTTAATAGACCTTAATTAAACGCACCAAGTCTGGGCTCCCTGGCCCCTAACATGCAGATCAGGTTTTGTGACTTTTCCTCATCCCACATGTACTCCCAGCTTCATCTCCTCCTGCTGTCCCCAGTCTAGTCCTTCACACCCTAGCAAGAGCAAACTGCCCATAGTTCCCCAGCCCCCACACCTCATGCTACTGTGCCATTCCTTGGGGCGTGATGCCCTTTCTCCTTGGTTTCCTGATGAACTCCTGTACCTCTTAAAAAACCTAGCTCAGGGGTTGCTTCCTTGCTGAAGCTTCTTTTGAGTACACCCCCCCACCGCCTTTTTAAAATTTAAGTAGGCTCCCTGCCCAGCCCAGTTCGAACTCATGACCCTGAGATCAAGACCTGAGCTGAGATCAAGAGTCAGACGTTTAACCGACTGTGCCACCCAGGCGCCCCTGGAGTCCTTCTGAGAGAATTTATCACACCTTGTCAGTACTGTAATAAAACACATAGTTGTGTGTATAACAAAAGCTTGGGAGTTTTAAAATATATTCATGTGGACAACAAAGCAGGAGATGTAGGCTATCTTCTGTGTGCATTTCAGTCTGAATCATGAAGAATTCGCACTGATCAAGGTAGGGGGAGGATACCAGGGAGGGTCTAGCAAGTGTGGATTTCACCCCAGGCTGAAAATATTTTGAGCTGAGTGTGCATGAAGGTAGAGGTGTTGGTGAGTATAAATACCGTTTTGTCACAGGCTGTGAACTATCTTGGCTCCCTGACCTCCACAAGGTATCCTGAGAACCTCAATATCCTTAAATAGCAGAAACAGGAGTAGGAATATTCGTCATCCTTCCCTACCTTTATTCTTTGCCTACAGAGTCAAGAAATGGTCCGTTTACTCCCTGCTTCACACTGCCCTCTAGTGTCAGATGCCTTGTCCTGCACCCCCGTTTCGTCCGCTTCAACCCCGCTGGTGTCCAGAGAGGGGCAGGGGCTGGAGGTGCCCCTCCCTGGAAGGAGGCTCTGTAAAGCCTTGGAGTCAGCTGTGCACACACGACTGCCTCAGGCATTCCCCCCTCCCCTGTGGCTCTTTGAACGGGTTTTTGGAAGGTTTCTGAGTTCCCTGGAATTGGTGTGTGTGAAAGCTTATAGCTCTCAAAATGTTTATGAATGCTATGGATTTCAAAAGTTTTCAAAAAGTTCTAACCTCTCCCAAAAGTAAAGAACCACGTAACTACTTAGATCCTCCAAGGAACTTCTAGATTGCAGGGAGACCTCACCTTGAGACAGATAAACATTGGGGTGCCTGGGTGGCTCAGCCAGTTAAGTGTCTGCCTTCAGCAGTCTGCCCTGGGGTCCTGGGATCGAATCCTGTGTCGGGCTTCCTGCTCAGCGGGGAGTCAGCTTCTCCCTCTCCTTCTGCCTGCCGCTCCCCCTGCTTGTGCTCTCTCTGTCAAATAAATAAATAAAATCTTTTTAAAAAAAGATAAACAGTGTCAAAGCACTTATATTGTTACGGTAATTGCACTGAAAACAAAAACAAAAAACCCCCTACTTCTGTCAGAGATGCTGTATTTGTCGCTTTCCAAGCTTTCCTACTGCAGTTGACCCAGATTGCCAAGGGTGAACAAGGAATGCACTCGGGGAAAGTTCTGCCGCTGATGGATTAGGGCGCAGGACTAGACACACTTTTGATTGTTTATCATCTGGGGGGAGGGGTGGGGGAAGAGATAAAATGGAAAGGGATTCACATTAAGTTTTCACGACCAGTCTCATATATATAGTTGATAGGTACCACAAGAAAGTCACACACACATTCTTTCTGAAAGAGAGAGAGAGCGGCGCCTGGGTGGCTCAGTGGGTTAAAGCCTCTGCCTTCCGCTCAGGTCATGATCTCAGGGTCTTGGGATCAGGCTCTCTGCTCAGCGGGGAGCCTGCTTCCTCCTCTCTCTCTGCCTGCCTCTCTGCCTACTTGTGATCTTTCTCTCTGTCAAATAAATAAATAAAATCTTAAAAAGAGAGAGAGAGAGAGAGAGAAAACGCGAGCGCTCCCTCTGGTGGCAAGGAGGAGAACTTCATCTCCAGCTCCTAAGAACTGTAATTTCATCTCCTGGGCATACAGAGATTAATGCCAGTTTTCTCATACAGAAACACACAGAGGACGGAAATAAAAATCACAGTTGCACAAACTGTTTCATGCACTTTCTTATGAAAATTTCCCTGACTTGTAATTTTAGGGACATTTTATTAAATCACAAATCCCCAGAGCTTACTCGCAGTGGCCAATCCTGCCTTTAATAATATCTTGGATATTATGAAACTTATTGATTGATTCCTGTCAAACGAATCTCACTGACAGGGAGTTTTTTTTTTTAAGATTTTATTTATTTACTTGACAGACAGAGATCACAAGTATGCACAGAGGTAGGCAGAGAGGAAGGGAAGCAGGCTCCCTGCTGAGCAGAGAGCCCGACATGGGTCTCCATCCCAAGACCCCGAGATCATGACCTGAGCCAAAGGAAGAGGCTTTAACCCACTGAGCCACCCAAGCACCCCAAGAGAGGGAGTTTTTTTTTTTTTTTAAAGGTTAGCTACCATGTGAAATCTGAAATGATATAATGAAGTTTTCATAGTCAATTACATTAAAATCCCATTTTAAAAAATATTTTATTTATTTATTTGACAGAGAGAGACACAGTGAGAGAGGGAACACAGCAGAGGAAGTGTGAGAGGGAGAAGCAGGAGAGCCGGATGTGGGACTCGATCCCAGGACCTGGGATCATGGGATCATGGGATCATGGGATCATGACCTGAGCTGAAGGCAGAGGCTGAACGACTGAGCCACCCAGATGCCCCCAAATCCCATGTTTTACATATCACTTAAAAAAAAGATTTATTAGGGCGCCTAGGTGGCTCAGTTGGTTAAGCGACTTCCTTGGGCTCAGGTCATGATCCTGGATTCCCAGGATCGAGTTCTGCATTGGGCTCCCTGCTTGGTAGGGAGCCTGCTTCTCCCTCTGACCCTCCCCCTTCTCATGCTCTCTCTCTCTCTCATTCTCTCACTCTCAAATAAATAAGTAAAATCTTTTAAAAAATATTTATTTATTTGAGAGAGCAAGTGAGAGGGAGCACAAGTGGGGGAGGGGCAGAGGGAGAGACTCTTCAGGCAGACTCCCTGCTGAGCATGGAGCCCAATGTGGGGCTCAATCCCAGGACCCTGAGATCATGACCTGAGCTGAAACCAAGAGTTTGATGCCCAACCGGCTGAGCCACCCAGGCGCCCCTGTGTAACACTTTGAATGGATCTCTGACCTATGTGTGATTTTGTAGCAGTATGCATTGGGCATTTGGAAAATACTGGAACTCTGATTTCTGCCTATGTTCCAAATGTTAACACACTTTATATGTTATACAGTGAGTTTTTTAAAGTCACATTCGTTCACATCACCCCTGATCTCTTCAGAAAAGTCTGCGTATTTGGGAAACTCTTGCATTCACAAAGGCAGATACAAATTTTTCAAGACTTGAACTTTCCCCCCAAAGCCTGGATTTTATAACTGACCACCAGTACACTCAGCTGTTGTCTTTGAAGCGAGAGGTCCATGTGTTTCATTTTTGAGAAAATATCTACCAAATATTCAGGTCCAACTAACCAGAGTTTTTCAATTAGTCGTTCCATCAAGTCAAAATGACACGCCATGAAAAGAGCAGTGAGCAGTGCTGCACTCCCTCCCACGTTGGTAGAGAGCTGATGCGCCCGGTGTATGCAGACCATATTTAATTGAAGACAAGGCACACTTCCTCCTGTTTCTTCTCGAGTAAAGCTGGCTTTCCCCCCAGGGAACATAGCGTGAGGAAGCACACTGTGATCGCTAGGGGCACGGGTTCGGTGCTCCTGGCTGATTCCTGGCCTCAGCAGCTTTCTCCAGCCTTTGCATCGTTAGAAGTGATGCCCAGCCAAGGGTCAGCAGACTGTACTCCGAGAGGCACTGGCCTGGACAAGCACTGGGGAAGGGATGGTCTGTCCTGTGAGGCTCGCCATAACTTCCACCTCCTGCTCTGGCTGGGAGAATGAGTTTTACCCCTACCCCTACTCCCTCGTCCGGGTTCCCTACCTCTGCTCCCGTGGTTTCCCTCTAGACGTACAGTGTCGTTTCCCCTACCGGACTTGTGGCAAGCAACCCGAGGGCAGGGCTCTGCGTCAGAAAGCCTCCTGTAGGTGACCCTGGCGAGGAAAGAGGGGATGGGTGGGAACTGACATGTGGCTGGGAGTCTGTACTGGGAAGGACACAGAGGAGGCGATCCTTTTCCTTGCACAGAGAGGCGTGTAGCAGCTTTCCTATTTCTCTGCCCCAGTGTGAAAAGGGGTGGGGAGCTTCTGCCCTCAGAAAGAGGTTCACCCAGCCTTGGGGTTTTGGTGAGTTTATTTTTTATCTTGGCTCGGGTCTTTTTTTTTTTTTTAAGATTTTATTTATTTGGGAGGAGAGTCAGCATGAGTGGGGGGAGGGACAGAGGGAGAAGGAGAAGCAGATTCTCTGCTTAGCATGGAGCCTGATGTGGGGCTCGATCCCAGGACACTGGGATCGTGACCTGAACCAAAGGCAGATAGATGCTTAACCAACTGAGCCACCCAGGAGCCCCTTGGCGTGTCTTTTTTTTTTTTTTTTTTTAAGATTTTATTTATTTATTTGAGAGACAGAAATCACAAGTAGGCAGAGAGGCAGGCAGAGAGAGGAGGAAGCAGGCTCCCCGTGGAGCAGAGAGCCCAATGTGGGGCTCTATCCCAGGACCCTGGGATCATGACCTGAGCTGAAGGCAGAAGCTTTAAACCACTGAGCCACCCAGGCACCCCCCCCCCTTTTTTTTTTAAGATTTTATTTATTTATTTGACAGAGATCACAAGTAGGCAGAGAGGCAGGCAGAGAAAGAGGGGGAAGCAGGCTCCCCGCTGAGCAGGAAGCCCGATGTGGGGCTCGATCCCAGGACCCTGAGATCATGACCTGAGCGGGAAAGCAGAGGCTTAACCCACTGAGCCACCCAGGCGCCCCCCTTGGTGTGTCTTAAAAGAACTTCACTGGAGCCTCGGATCAGGAAGCCGCTTCCTGGTCAATTCCTCCCCAAGATTCCTGAGCCACAGTCATGGCTTGGGGGCAGGTGAGAGAGAGGGTGAAGAATGAGGGCTGGAGTCTGCAGAGGGGGGGTTGGAGCGGAATGGCAAGGGGAGGAGGAAGCTGGCTGGGCCCTAAGTGTTCACCTGGCATCAAGGCAGAGCCCTTTGTCTGTGTTGGTGCCTCTTCCCCTGATGTTCCTGGCCCCAGCCTGGACATGGGGTGAGGAGGTGGTCATAGTCCAGGATGACCTCGGAGAGGCTAAGTTTACCATCAACAAAGGCCCAGCTGTCCAGCTGTTGTTTCTATGTATGTCCCAGCACATTGTTGGAGGGGAGTGTGGTTCATCACCTAAGTCAAGGTCAGGAACTGGCTATGGCTGCTACTCCCAGGGGGAGAGTGCCCAGACCTCTGGGTGCCAAGAACTTGAACAAGATGGCTTCCCAGATAGCCCTTTCCCTGCGCCCTTAATCATGAGCACTCCAACCTTATTTCAGGACCCTGGGGAACAAGCAAGGATTCTCCTGAGCCCCAAAGGACAATTTCCTGTGCTGTCTTTGGTCAGAAGTGTTCTCTCTGTGTTGTCCATTTGTCCATTCATTTATTCAACAAACACTTATTGAGCACTTACTATGTGCCAGACACTGTGCTGGGTACTGAGGAAACAAATGAATAAGACATGGTGTCAACATTCAAGTTTGTTGTGGCTTCAACATCGTGGGTTAAGTGCAGGGAAAGAGGGACACATGGGGGCTGTGGAACCTGGACGAGGGCTCCTAATGCAGTCTGGGGTGGTCTGGGAAGGCTTCCTGGAGGAGGCAGTGTAATGCTAAGATTTGGAGGAGGGTAGGTGCAGTGGGCTGGGGGTGGAGTGGGTGACAAAGGCCTTCTGAGAAGCCTCTGCTGCTCCAGCAGCTTTGAGCAGCTCTGTATGGCTGGAGCTAAGGGAGTGTGGAAGTCAGGGAAGCTTCAAGAGTGAGATCCCAAAGGACATGTAACTTGATTACGGGGTTTGCATTTCATCCTGAGGCCACTGATGGGGGACATGGGGAAGTGACATGACTGTATCCTCATTTTAGGAAGATGGTTCAGGCAGCAGGGGGATCCTAGAGAGGCTGCAACTAAGCGGGCCACCCGTGGTGACCCAAGATGACAGAGGCAGGTTGGGGACCCCAAGCAGGGAGCAGGACCAGACTCGGTGCTCCACTGATCCTGGGGAGCGGGGAAGGAGAGGAGTGGTGGGTGACCCTGGGATTAGGGGGTTGGCTCGGGGTGGAGGCTGTGCCATTTTCTGTGATGTGAAGAACAAAAGGAGGGACATACATGGGGTTTGGGTTGGGACCCAGGTGTGAGGAGGGGCTTGCTGATGGCTGAGCATGCTGGCAAAGAGGCAGCCGTGCGCCCCGGTCTGAGGTGGGGGTGTCCCCGGCAGGAGACACAGATTTGGCACCAGGGATGGACAGCAGGCTGGGATTCTGTCCCCACTGACTCACCATCCCCTCTTAGCCCTGGGACTAAGTTCAGCCTTCTGACAAAGAAGAAAACAATGTCTTCTGCATTCTGGGAAGAAGGAATAGAGGGAAAGCAGTGAGATAGGACCAGGACCCAGGAAACCTGTGTCCAGGTGCCCAAGCCTGGCTTCCAGGCCCTGGCAGGGTGGCGGATCTGAGGCTCACTGTGGTGTCCCCAGGGCCTGGGTCAGTGCCTAGGACCCAGGCTGCCTCCATCATGAATATGTGAATGAAGGGATGGCAGCTGCGTGGGGACTTCCAGAGTTCCCTGGGTCTAGAGCACTGGAGGGGTGGGTAGGGTGGAGGGGTGAAGGGCAACAGGCAGGAGGTGGGTCAGGGCCATGTGGGCTGTGTGTTGCTGGCTCTGCTGAGGAGTGGCGCAGGTTGAAGTCAAGCCATTGATCCAAAGGGTTGTGTCTGTCCACAATGGGTGCCTTTTCTAATTGGCCTAACTATAGTAGGTAGTTCTTAAGGTATCTCTTCCCCAGCCCAGCAGTGTCAGCACTAGCTGAGAACTTGTCAGAAACGCAAATTTCCAGGCTCTACCCACGACCTGCTCAGCGAATGGGAAACTCTGGGGCTGGGGACTGGGAATCTATGTTTTGCCAAGCCCTGCAGGCAATGCGAGAAAGGTTGACAACCACGGTGCTAGCAGAGGCGGGCTCTTCTGACACCCTGCTGTGACTGAGCCCCCATCTGGGGCCAACAACTTTCTCAGCGGGGAGAGAAAACTATCCCTGGAGAGAGATGGTGCAATGCCTCGAACCAGCTGAGCCTCGAGGACAGAAGTCCTGTGAAGTAGAGGGGTGTGGAGTCCGGGAAGGCCTCCAGGAGGAGGTGGCTTCCAGCAGGGACTCCACCGACTGACTGAAAGCAGAAGAGGGAAACGTTTCTGCCTCAGAAGACCGCAAGCTCCAAGATACAGAAGGGGAAAGCCAGGGAATTCGGATGGGAGGCAGGAATGGACTCATGCGGCTAGGACGGAGGGGCAGGCAAGCTGGGACCTGGGCAGGAAAGGCCTGGTTGGGGATACATTGTGTGGAGGGGGGGTGGGCAGGGGGAGGGGGAGGTGGAATTGGGAGAGAGACACAGTGAGCTGGCTTCCGGTTCCAGCCTTGCTGACTGCTCACGTGCCACTTTGCAAAGATTTTGTTTCTAGCGTGGGGTCCACCCCTGGTTTGCCAGCTCACTCTTACCTCTGTCCCCTCCCAACCCCACAGAGTCGGCCCCAAACCCCACCTGCTTATTATGGGATTTCTGGAGAAGCAGCCTATTTTTCAGGGACCTGTCCAGGCCAGGGCCGGCCCCAGGCTCTTGGGTGTGAGGGCTTAGCTGGCAGCACATAGGAGGTCTGGGCTGGGACTGGGGGTGGCCTTTGGTCCCCCTCCTCCATTATAGCCCTGGGCTGATAGGGGAATTGGGCAGATGGGCTGAGAAGGACTCAGGTCGGGTAATGCTGAGATGGAGGAGAAGGTTGCTCAAGGGTGGACATGAGAGGCTTGGGCAGGGTGTGGGAGGAAGTCAAGGGTGTGGGAAGGTGGTGGGGACCATGCAGAGCTTTGAAGGAGGGAGTGTGACAGATGCCTGCTGTCGAGCTGGGGTCAGCCTGCTCTCTGCCCAGGGCCGGGGCCTTGCTGGGGCTCTCCCTGCCATGACCTCCCCAGCTTCCAGCGCCCATCCCAGACCCCAGTCAGGCCTCTCTGGAGGGGAGGGAGAGGCCTCGTCCTGATAGTGTCTCAGCGCAGAGGAAACTGGCTAACACCATCTGTCGTTGCACAGCCAGACCTCTTACAATTAGGTAGATAGAGAACAGCTCATCAAAGCATCACTTACAGCTTCTAACGTTGGGGCTTTGGGGGTCCAAGGTTGATCCGTTCCAGACTCCTGGCAGAAAGCCTCCTGCTGGCTGAAGACACACGTGGCCCGTATCTCTGTGCCTGGATGACAAGGGCAGGGCTGGTCAAAGAGCACAGAGTTCTGGGTGCTGGTCTCACCATGGACCCTTCCTTGCCGTGGGATCTTGGGTGAGCGGCTTCATCATTCCAAGCCCCCAGTTTGCTCGTTGGTAGAATGGGTTGGTGATAGTACCTACCTCGGCGTGTTACCTTGAGGCTTCAGTGAGAATCTCCTCAGAGCTATCGTTCATCAAGCCTTCGCTTCATGCCAGATATTTACAAAGCCCGCCAGACACATCACCTCACTTGGGCCTCCCGGCAACCCTCTGAGGTAAGCACCGTTATTGACCCATTTTACAGAAGGTGAAGTAGAGGCTGGGAAGGATTAAATTGCTGAGGTTACACTAGGGAGTGTTACTAGTGAGTTGTGTGTCCATTCCCTGGCTTGGGCCATGTCTCCAATGCCATAGGCTTTAATGGCGAGTCTAGGTTGTGGCAGAAAATTGAAGGGTGAATCGGAAAGCTTTTAGTTCCTTGTTCCTTCTGCCCTGGTCTCCTCGGCCCATAGCCCTGCCTCTTCTTAGAACACAGCTGCGGGGAAACCTGGCCCTGGATCAACTGATGGGCTTAAGAGGAGGTGGATGGAGAAGGCGGGGAGGGGACTGGGGGCCGCTGAGGTGATGGCTGGAGTATGTGGGGGCAGGGCTGCCTGGGAGGCAGGCTGAGCCTTGTCACTTGCTAATCTGGGCTCCTTGGCTTCCCAGACAATGCCCGGACAGTCAGTTGGGCAGGCATTCAGGCTGACAGGTGTCACCACTGAGGGGATGGGGCCTTGACTCCACAACCTACAGCCTTACAAGGCTTAGCTCCTCTGATCAGACACTTCCTTCCTCGCCCTGTGGCCTCCCCAGCCCCGGGACATTGGGAGCCGTGGGACCAGAGGCTGGAAACCCCTCCAGGTTTTCTCCCCTCCCCTCATCTACCCCAAATTGCTCCCTCTTCCTGGGTTGGCCCCTTTCTCCCTAGATCCGGCGAGTCCTGGTTCTCATTCCTTCTCCAGCAATTGTTGCATCTGTTTTCCATCCAGCGGGGAAGTCTTGGGAGATCTGAGAGGGCACAGACCACCTGGACCCAGGTCATGGCTGCCTCAGACTCTCCCTGAACTTCAAAAGAAGCTAAGGGAAGGCCATCAGCTTTGCCCCAGGGAGGGGGCGTCCCTAAGGAGGCCAGGCTCGCCCTCAGGCCACTAAAGTAATCGTCTGAATGAGGAAGCCCAGTTTCAGAGAGGACACCGCTGCTGGGTCAATCACGGTGACCCTACATTGTGTTAGGGTCCAGAAGGCCTACAGCAGGGTCAGACTAAGGGCGGCGGGGGGGGCGCGGGGGGGGGCAAAGCTCCATTCACTGGCTCTGTACAGGGCGGGGCTGGAGATGAGGCCGGTTGAGGTGTGTGAACGAGATCAGTCTGAGCATTTCACACAAAACTGTTCACAGAAGGGATCACAAGAGAGTGAGTGCAACCTCACAGGAGAGAATAGAGAGCTGGAGGATGAAGGTTCTAGTAGGTTAGGGCTGGGGTGACCAGGTACAGCCGTGGGGGTTGTTCAGCTCACGTGGACCTTGGAGCAGGCCGGGCCTGGCCGAAGGATCCCCCATTGGCTGTGGGGCACCGCTTTCCGGGGCACCTGGAGGGCACATGTGAGGGTAAAAGGCAGGGCCAGGGTTATAGGAGAGTTCAAGCAGGAATGATAGGGAGACAACTGGGTGTAGCCAAGGGGACGGAGTGCCGGGCTGGCCTTTAGGAGACCTGGCCCATTCACTGTGTGGCCCCTTCTCTCTGGATCTCTCTTTCCTCCAGAGGACAGTGACTGCCCTGGGCAGTCTTCCTGCTCTGACATCCTGGCATCCTCTGGGCAAGTTCAGAGCTGACTTCCAGGAAGGGGCCAGGCCCTGGTGGGCTAGATTCTGGCCAGGGATGCGTGAGGGTCTGCTCCGGGCTGTCGGGCCCAGGGAACACTGGATCTGAGTGCCTGCCCCCAGGCCCGCCATCTTTCTGCCTGGCCTCCTGAGCATAGCCTGAACCATGAAGTCCTGGGCTCGTGAAATGTCCAAGGCATTACAGAGTATGTTAGGGTCTCACTGCGGGTATAACAAATTTCCACAACCCTAGTGATTTGAAAGAATGCAAGTTTGCTATCTTGCATGTCTGGAGGATAGAAATCCAAAATCAGTCTCCCTGGTCTCACAGCCAAGGTGTCGGCAGGCCTGCTTCCGTCTTGAGGCTCTTGAGGGAAGATCTTGAGGGGAGAATCTGTTTCCTTGACTTTCCCAGGTTTTAGAGGCTGCCCGCATTCCTTGGCTCAAGGTCACATCCTCTGTCTTCCAAGCCAGCAACATAACAGCATCTTCTCTCTTTTTTGATCTTTCTTCCTTCATCAGGTGTCCTACTACTGACCCTGATCCTAATGCCTCAGTCTGATAAGGACCATGTGATTAGACTGGGCCCACAAGGATAACCCAGAATAATTCTCCAACTCAAGCTCTTTCATTTCATCAGATCTGCAAAGTACTTTTTGCCCTAGAAGGTAACATGTTCACATTTTGTTCATTAGGACATGGGCCACTTTTGGTGACCCTTATTCAGCCCACCATAGGGAGTACTACCTGGGGATCTCACAGGGCCATGAAGACTATTTCTGGCTCTGTGTCTGGGGAGGGTCTCCCCTGGCCAGGTGGGTGTCTGTGCAAAAAAAATAGACACAGCCTCAGCGTTCCCAGGACCGCAGCTCCTGCTCCACAGGGAGAATGGTAAGTGGGCAGATAAGCACTGAGCTGGGGGTGGCTTTTAAGGAGGGTGACAGTGAGCGAGGAAGGCAGGAGAAAGTCTGCAGAAGCACACTCAGTCAGGGCAGAGAGTGGGGCCCAGGGCCAATGCCATCCAGCAGTGGCCCCCTCAGCTGGGTCCTGAGCATCTTCCCACCAGAGATTGCCAGCCTTGCAGGCGGATCCTAGAGGCCTCTGCCTCCAGAGTGGTCCACAGGTGAAGGAAGACTGGGGCAGGTTCAAGGACCACAGGGGGTGACAGTCCCACTTTTGAAGGCCACTTGTGAACAGGCAGCAGGTAAGAGGTTGACAGGTCGGGGTGGAAGTGAGAGTGGAGAGCTGGACCACACGGTGTGGAGGGGTGTCGATGGGGCCTGGGATGAGGCATCCTGGCCCCACTCTGTCCCATTAGGGACTGAGCATGGCTGACACCCCAAGGCCCTCAGAGGCTGTGATTCATTGTGGTCCCTGCTGACCCTCATTTGTTCTTCCATTTGTCAATGTTTTCTTTGTGCTTCCCTTCCAAAACACAGAATTATCCAGATAATTCATTCTTTTTTTTTTTTAAAGATTTTATTTATTTATTTGACAGAGAGATCATAAGCAGGCAGAGAGGCAGGCAGAGAGAGGAGGAAGCAGGCTCCCTGCTGAGCAGAGAGCCCGATGCGGGGCTCGATCCCAGGACTCTGAGATCATGACCTGAGCCAAAGGCAGTGGCTTAACCCACTGAGCCACCCAGGCGCCCCCAGATAATTCATTCTTTTGGTGCATCTTAACTTCTTGTAAGAAAGTTCTTGTATAAATTATAAACATGACAAGCCAATGCTCTAAACTCCAGCTGACTCACCCCAGCCTTCACACCCTTCTCTGACCTCCCACTGCTCCTTGGTGGTTGTCTGTCCTTACTGTCCATCCCAGGCCCTGCACCCAGAATCCTATGCCTCTAAGCAACTTCCCAGACCCTGTCCCTTCTCCCTGGCAGCCTTCCAGCACGGGGGCATTCCCAAGTTGACCTGAGAAGAACCGAATTGGACCGGCCTCTGTTGGGCACCAGAATGGCAGTAGCCGGAGGATGGGGCCTTCTGTCCCTCCGTAGGCACTGTGGGTGTGTCTCCTTAGCATACCCCTGTCCACCAGCTCTCTCCCCCACCAGCTCCCTAACCTCTCGCTGCCTGGGAGTCCTCTGGCTGGCCTCCAAGAGGGGGTCAGTATCCTGCTTGTCCTGTCCCAGCCTGGGAGCCTGGCCCAGGAGATGACCGACGATAATAGTCACAGGATTAACATAGCAGGCATTGTCTTTCTCTGACTATAGGGTGGGTATTATGTGTTCATCAACTGTTCTAAAAATACCCAGTAAACAGGTGCGGCCTCCAATGGCACCAGCCCCCTGGATTCTGGCTGGAGACCGAGGGCAAGGCAGGGGAGAAGGTGAGTTAGTCTTACTGGGTCCCAGGCATGGGATTTGGGGTGCCGTTTGGAACCCGGGTAACCTAGATTCCCAGAAGCTCACTTGGAGGGGGGTGCAGAGCATCCACAGACTCTCAGAACTCTGCGTGCATAGAGGTGGGTGCTGCTGCGACCACCCCCTCGGCTCAGCCCCAGGAACCTTCGCTGGAGTCCGCCTGCCGTGCTGTTGACATCACTCCCAAGCCCAAGCAAACTCTTAGGGCCCATGGACCAGAGCCACACGAGAACCCCCAGATCTAGTCTATAGGCCTCTTAGGCTTTTGTAGTATGGGCTCAGGGATCTGATTTCTACATTTCCTTGTGAGAGATGTAGGTCAGCGAGACAGTTAATCCTCCCCCAGCCCCTGTTGGGCCCCACAAGCCTCCTGGCGCCCCCCCCCCCACCAGAGCCCCGGGCTATGCACTGGTCCCGCTGTCACTGCTCAGTGCCTCCTCTGGTCTGGCCGCTCATTCTCTCCCCTCTTCAGCTGGCGTCCCCCTAGGTGGGTGCTGGTTGGACTCAGTCGGTGGCCTCTGTGTGCACAGGATCTATGTGAACCCTGATCTTGGACACACGTGTCTTCAGGGAGGGTCTGTGGTGTGTCTGCTCTGTGAGGGGGGTATGTGTGGTGGGAGGGGGTGGGAGGGGCAGCGGCTCTGTTCTATTTTTACTGGCCAGTTGCTGTGGCCCATAGTTTTCATAGCCTCCCCTCTGTCTGCCCCTCATAGTCTGCGGTCCTCGGTGAGACACAGGCCAGCCCAGCTCCCAGAACCTGAACGAGGTAAGTGGTTGCAGCCCAGAACTGCGGATCTAGGTCGAGCCCAGAGAGAGAAACCGGGGCTTGAGTTAAAGAAGACACAGGGCTTGGAGAAGGAAGACCTATGCCATGGCCTGTGCATTTGGGTTTGCCGGTGGAATGGTCCTAAGATGCTCCCACAGTCCTTTATCCTTAGGAATGACCTCTCTCCTGCAAAACTGTAACTGGAGGTAAAAATCTCCACTGCCCATTTTCAGGCTAAGAGCCAGGAGCAGAATTACCCACAAGGTTGCTCAAGGGGCCCCAGGGTAGAGCCTGGTGGATTGTGTTATACCCCAGGCTTCCCAGCAGGTCCCAGAGGGAGAGGGCGCACAGAGGAAGGTGGTGGCATTGGGAATCGGTGGGGAGGGGTGGCAGGGCTGCATTTGGAAGTTTAGGAAGAGCCTGACGAGCAATGAAGGTGGGCAACGCCTACAGCAGAAGACAAAGAAGGGGCTCTGGTGTGTGGGACTCGGGGGAGCCTCGAAGACCAGCCCCCAGCCCCTGCGGACTGAGGAAACCATCTTGCCTCTTTGTTCTTTGTCTCTGAGGGACATGTTCGGCTCCCCTTGCCCACCCACCTGTATAGCAGGGCAAGAGCCGCTGGGGGCAGACTGCCAGCCCCACTGTCCACTGCTCCTGGCTCCACGGAGTAGAAAGTAGTTGGTGGGGCCCTCTAGAGGGAAGGCCAATGGTGACAGCATTTGGGGTTGGGGCACGAGAGTCTGTGAAGGCAAAACAGAGGGGCACCTTCTATATTGGGAGCCATGGCTGGGGGGGGTGGGGGGGGTGGACGAGAGACGGTACCAGCCACTGGAATTGGGGGACTGTCGACCCCACAGTGGCTCTGAGGTTAGGCTTTCCTGCTAAGAGCTCAAGATGGAGGGTGTGGGGGGTGTGGGAATATAATGCTTGCTAATGATCAAAGAGGACTGGGATGCCCTTGAAGTGGGGTCCAAGGTCAGGGGGTGGGGAGCAGAGGGAAGAACATGAGCCTAACCAGAAATTTGTGTCCCTGATTATCAGGTGTGAAAAAGATTGGCTCCTGTCCCTATACACACACACACACACTCACATACACACTTATCCTTACGCACACAGACGTTCATACGCTCAGCTTCAGTCCCCTAGGCTAGTTGATATTCCCAGTCCACCCCACAGGGCCTCAGGGAAGGGAAAGCCCAGCTCTGAGTCAACCCCTGGCCATCCTTCACTCCCTCCCTCCAGCGGTGGATTTTCTAATTATCTCCTCGCTTGCTACTTGTGGGGGAAATGGAATGCGAGCCCTCTGACCTCACATTCGCTGCTATCTGCATCCTGACTTCTTATCAGGTTTCTGTTTGTCTTCCACAGGACCTGTCAAGGGGTCCCATCTGGTGGGTATCAGAGCACAGGCTGGGGACCCCGGGGCCTGGCATTTGTCAGGGGGCAAGCTGGGGGGCAGGCCCTGGAGCTTGGCAGGAGACCGAGGCTGGCCTGGGCCAGGAGGGCCCCATGCTGGTGACAGTGGGCTCTCTGAGGGAGGCGTGATCATGGCCAAATGCCCACCAAGGGAGAGGCACATCCCCACTCAGCCGAGACCTGCTGCCCCCTGGGGACTGGCATTATGGCAGGGCGGTAATGATGGACAGAAGGACCTGGAGGTGTTTCTTCACCAGCTCGTGTTTCTTTTTGGACTTACTTGCTTGTCTTCAGAGGAGTGGAGAATAAACAGCTGGTCATAAAATCTAATTTCAGCCAAATATCTGGGGAATTTATGGGTTGGATCCTACCTCTCCTCCTGTGCCCCCGGGTGACAGCTGAGACTCTGGGGTCACACTCCCTTTCCCCCTTCTCCACCCCAGGCCTCACCCTCCCCAGGAGGCAGAGGCAGAGGTGGGAGGCCCAGACAGCTTTCTGACAGATGGGGGAGACTTGGGACAGGTGGCCGAGCCCCATTCATGGGCTAGGGGAGGAGGCTTCACAGGCACACGGGGAGAGGAGAGAGGTGGCTCTGGAATGAAATGACTGAGCCACTTTACAAACATCCTTTAGATTCTGCCCTTCCACCACCCTCCCCCCCCATACCAAACCAGGTTCCTGGGCCAAATTCTAACTCCTGACCCTGCACGTCCTGCCCCCGCCTCCCCATGCATACACATGTCTCCCCCATCCTTCACCTCACAACCCAGCTCGGCATGCCGGTCCTGCCTTGCACACCTGCTCCCGCCAGAGTTGTCCTTCTCCTTCCCCTGATCTTTTGCACAACTCCACCCTCTACTGGAATGCTCTTTGTCCAGGCCCAGGCAAGATGGTGGGTCAGGTCTGGCTTTGGATGTCCCCCTGCGCCACCTCAAGGACCCCCTTCTTGGCCTGGGTCCCCCATCTATCAGGGGTGAAGGGATCCCCGGGACAACCCAGTCAGGGGGCTTCGAACTGTGCTCCGCAGACCGGGGTCCTCACCGAAGGCCGCGGGCTCCTAGGTACCCCTTTCAGCCTGTGGCGTTGGCTCTCATTGCTTGGATTTGTTTGCTTCCAAGTAAAATTTGGTTTGAACGAAGCATTTAAGAGCTTTTTTCAGTGGACGACAATTTATCTCACCCCTTTGCAGAGAGGAAAACCGGCCTGGAGAGGGTCAGATAAAGATGAGAGTAGACGGCAGGATTTGCCCGGCCTGCTGGTTTAAGCCCCTCCGTGCAGCGCAGGGCCCCCTCTCCGCCCCACCCCTGGGCTGTCAGTCACACTGTGCCCGCGAGCTGCGCCCGCCCTGGCGCAAGGACACGGCCCAGCGCGGGAAGAGCGCCCCCTGGAGCTGGCCCAAATGGCAGTTACCTACATCCCATCTTTGCTCGGTGCTCTCCCTCTTTCGGATTCTCCCCTCTCGCACAACTTCAGGGACGCCCTCATCCGTCGGACAGACTCTAAACTCAGCACGTTGTGGAGGGCCCACGACCTCACATTTCAAACAGATTTCTATGGATTCTATTCTGTTCCCTACGAGGGCTGGCGGACTTTGCTGGAAAGGGCTCAATAGTAAATATTTTAGGTTTTGTATATTCTATTGCATATTCTTTATTTTACACCCTTTATGCAACACAAGGCGGGAGGGGACCAGGTTTGGCCTGGGGTCTGTAGTTCGCAGACCCCCGCCCTACGTACCCGTCCAACAGAGCCGCTTACGGTTCTTAGAGTGCTTCTTTGCATTTCTAAGATCTTTCTCTGTCTTGTGAGCGAATGAGGGAATGAACGAGTGAATGGATGAATGAGTGAATGAATGAAAAGAAGAATCAATGGGCAAACATTTTTCTTGTCCTGGACCTGTTGGAATCCATTCCGTCTGATTTCTTCCTCCTGTTGTCTGGCTCTCCTGGGCCAGGCGGCTGACACAGCAGCAGGGCCCAGCTGGGGTGGGAGGCAGGAGTTACAACTTGCTTGCTTTGTGCCCCTAGGTGCTGCCCCCCCCTCGACCGCCACCATGCCTGAAGTGTAAGTAGCCCCACCCCCCCTGCACCCCCTGTGCCGCAGATTTCAGCCCCATAGGGGAGGCTCCATCTGTTCAAACCCCGAAGCAGCTCCCCAGGAGATCAGGTTCTCACGTAGAAACAGTCCTGCGTACTAGGTCCCCTGTGTCACCACGCGTCCTCCTAGCCTTTGAGCAGAACCTATGCTCCAGGTTGCCTAGGGAAGACCTCTGTGGCCTCTTACAGAGTTCGTGTCTGCACAGGCCAGATGAAATGCATGTGCCAGGTCATGATTTGGCTCAACAGATGAACAAAGCTTTGGGAATTTGCCCACAAGGCCAGGGATGGAAGCTTTCCCATGCTGGAACCCTGTGTTGAGGCTTCCCTGAACCTCCACCACTCCACCCCAACTTACAATGGCTAATGCCTCCGAGCAAGAACCCAGTAGTTCAGAGGGCCACCGGAGTTGTATTCTGTTCTGCTGGAACCCTTGAGCTGGTCTCCCTGCCTGATGCCCGCTGTCCTTCTGGTGTGTGGTTCTCACCACACCACCACTGCCCAAGCTTGTCCATGTTGTTCTGTTGTTGCTTATGTCTTCTGCATTATTCACACTCTGTCTTTTGCTCTTTCCTCCTGTCCTTCCTGTGATGGATGCCTGAAGCGAGGTAAGTGAGATCTGGGGTATCTTACCATTCTTGATCACTTGTCTAGGCCCGAGGGAGCATCCTGTTTTGGACAGAGTCAGTCCAGTAACAAGGGATTGCCATTGGGTTATTCTACCCCTGCCCAATGACCAAACATCGAGAGAGGAGCAAAGAGGTGTCCTTACCCGTCCCTCAGGTCTCAAATAACGCTGACCCTGAAACAGTCCTGATTTATCGAGGCTGCTGAGAACACAGCCTGTGTCCCGTGCAAGGTCAGGAACTAGAGAGATCGGGCTGTGGGCTCTGATCTGACAAGGGTGGGAATCAGCAGCCCTGACAAAAGGGATGTTTGGCACAGAGATTCTCAGAGAGAATCCAGTTCACCGTTTCTCAATAGCCATATGAATTTCTCAGTTTTGCTGAGGCTCCTATTAAAGTGAGTTGCCATTGATCGATGGTCAAACGAGGTGGCCCGTCAGCTCACCAAGAGGCGGGAAACAACACTGCGACGGACATTTGCCATGGGTGCACGACAGGATGTAAACTGTGGGTGGTAATGATCGTGGCAACAGGCCACTTCTCCCACAAGCACCCTAACCTGAAACGTAGCCCAAACCCCGCTTTAGGAGAGGAAGGGACAAACAAACCCTTCCGAACAGTGGGAGTGGAAGTCCCACATCCCATGCATGAACTATGAAGCCCATTCATCTTCCCCCATTTTCTCCCTTAGAGCCTGCTCACTATGCCCTCCTGGTGCACAGCACAGTTCCAGTAGACCGCTGCTCTCTGGCAGCAGCCAGAATCAACAGCCCATGGTCGGGAGGAGCTACAGGTGCTCCGAAGGCCTCACAGCCTCATTAGTTAGGTGTTGAGCAACGCTCCTTACCGGCCTCTCCCCTGGTGGCAGGGGGGCGGGGGATGCTGCCGCAAGCTAAGACTTGTGAGAGCATACATAGTGAGCAAGAATATATCAAGTCTTTTTAGTAAGAAGAGAAAACAATGTTTTTATACCTGAGTAAGATGAAGATGGATTGTGTTGACATTAAAAAAAAAGCTGTGATGTGCAACAAGACATACTTCCTGATGTGTGAAATTCACAGCTCATTTCCAGACATGATAGATCATCGAGGTATGGGGATATTACCGTGCAGAGCGCTAAGTGGGTGCGTCTGTTTCGTGCCTTTCAAAGGACTCGAGCATCCATGATGTCATTCTGTCTGTATAATTCTGTGGACTGAGGAAGGTGGGTCTCGGCGTCCTTATTTATAGATGAGGAAGGAGGTGGCCATAGAGGTCACGTGACTCACACAGGACCCCCACCAGCACTGGAACCAGGATTGAAAGTGAGGGCTTCAGCCTTTAGGTCAAGGTCAAGGTTGCGGTCACTGACGACAGCATTCCTCGAATTTGAGGGGTTAAATCTCAAAGATGGGGGACGTTTTAGGGGCGAGGATTCTGGGTATAATGGGGGTGAATCTGGAGGACACGCACGCTGGCCTAGACCAGATTTCCCATCTGCAGCCTCTACCTCACCACCCATCTCTCTCCTTCTCACCATCAGAGAAAGTCCAAGATCACGGCCTCACGCAAGCTCTTGCTGAAGGTGAGGCTTTGTGCTGGCTCTGGGGGGAGAGCCAGTGGGAGGCAGAGGGCGTGTGGTGGAGATTCTGCGGGGGTGTGGAGGGTCAGGGGATGGTGAAGAGGAAGGAGGCCAAAGGGAGGAGGCTGAGGAGGGAGGCTGGTCATTGCCTGGAGCCAGGTGGTCGCTGAGTGGAAACCTGAAACTAGGGAGACCTGGCTCCTGCCCAGGTTCCTGAGGGAAGGCAGTGACCAGTTTGCGGGCGTTCATCCACTGGTGGCTGCCAGAGGGCCTGCTTTATTTTGGCCAGAGTTTCTCTCTTTGGAGCTCTGTGGGCTGAAACAGACCAGAAGTGGCTACGGGGAAGACTGTGAGGGAAAACAGCTCCGGGGGCCTAGAGACACTGTGTGTGGTGGCCCAGGGTTCCTTCTCACCTGGCCCACCTGTGGGTCGCACACACACCTGCAGGCCTCGGGACCATCTCATCCATGTGCTCCCGGAGCTGCCTGCTCTGGGCCCTGACCAGCACGAGAGGATATCGTGCTTGTAGCGCCAGGGGCCAAGCCGGTACCAGCCTGGGGTCCTCCTTCCCCTCGAGCCCTGATGCTGGGTGGGGAGCACGAGGGCCCTGGGCCCATGGTTCAGCAGGCTCTGTCCTGTGCAGAGCCTGATGCTGGCCAAGGCCAAGGAGTGCTGGGAGCAGGAGCACGAGGAGCGGGAGGCGGAGAAGGCCCGCTACCTGGCTGAGCGCATCCCCACGCTGCAGACCCGCGGCCTGTCCCTCAGTGCCCTGCAGGTGAGTCCGCGGGGCTGAGCTCCGGGCCCGGGCGGCCGGAGCCTGCACTAACACTGGGGCTCCAGTCTCCGTTCCTTCCCAAGGGGCTCTTCCCTTTCATGGTCTCATGTCCTCACACAGGCCTCTGGGGGGTGGTGCTGGTAGATCCCCTTTCTTTCTGTCTTTCTTTCCTTCCTTCGTTTTTTCCTTCCTTCTTCCTTCCTTCCTTCCTCCTTCCTTCTTCCTTCCTTCCTTCCTTCCTTTCTTTAGTTAGATTCCATTTCACAAGTGCAGGGAGGGAGCCTCGGGACATGTCCGTCCTTCCCCTACAAATAGGTTTTTAATGTTTGAAAAACACAGATAACTGTTTAAATGCCAGTGACTGCAGAGAAAGGAGACCGGAAGGAAATACAACAAAATGTCACCAAGGGTCACCTCTCCCCGGTGGCAACACTTGTTATTTATAGTTTATTCTTTTTATTTAATACCTAGCTTTCAAGTTTTCTATAATTTGCTTATTTTTTTGAAAAAGATTTTATTTATTTATTTGACACAGATCACAAGTAGGCAGAGAGGCAGGCAGAGAGAGAGGAGGAAGCAGGCTCCCTGCTGAGCAGAGAGCCTGACGCGGGGCTCCATCCCAGGACCCTGAGATCATGACCTGAGCCGAAGGCAGAGGCTTTAACCCACTGAGCCACCCAGGCACCCCTGCTTATATTGTTTTTTGTTGTAAGAAAACTTTTTAAAGAAAACAATGACATTCAGAAAACAAAGGGTTTACGCAGGGACCTTTTAGCAGCCATGAACTTCAGAGCGAAGGGGTGTTTCAGCTCCTTTCCAGAATGTAGGTATTGCAAAGGCACCGGGCAAGAAGGCAGAAAGGGAGGCTGGGGTCCAAATGACTCCTCTCCCCTTTTGTCTGTTCCTGTGCGACGAACCTTGCTTCCCCCAGGACCTGTGCCGGGACTTGCACGCCAAGGTGGAGGTGGTGGATGAGGAGAGATATGACATTGAGGCCAAATGTCTCCACAACACCAGGGAGGTGAGCTTGCAGGAGGGGAGGGGCATGGCTAGCCCAGGCTAGCTGCGTGGTGGGGGCAGGGCATGGGCACTGATGCTGGAGCTGCGGACTAGGTTCCCTTCCTTCTGCAGGGTTTAGCAAGTGACCATGTGGGAAGCTCTGGCCCCTCCAGTCCGGCCCCATAGGGCTGGAGATGGGCAGGGAGAGGATAATCACACAGATGAAAAGCACAGCCTTCCTCCCCACCTGCCACACAGGCTCTTCGGTCTAAGAGGAGCTGCCCTCTTTGCTCACCCACACCAACAATCACATGCTGGTTAATAACCTCTTCCCTTTGTGGATGGCTCTCATGTGCACTGCATCCTTTGATCCTCCCTATGCGCTTCTGGATGAAGCAGGTGCTATTATCTGCACCTTACAAAGGAGGACGCTGAGGTTCAGAGAGGCTGAGAACTTTGGTCTGGGTCACACAGTGGTGGTTGTGGGACCAGGGGTGGTCACTACTCCCCCCACCAACTGCGGTGCTCAGCGTTCCCTCGGTGTGGGGTGTGGGAGCAGGAGCTCCGTGCAGACTCTTCTCCCATGTGGTGGGGCAGAACATGGGAGGGCAGAGCTCCTGCTGCTCTGGCAGGCTGCTCCTGGGTGCTTGTTCAAGCAGGGAGGAGGGGATGGAGTGGGATCAGAGACTACTCTCTTCCCTTTTCTCCCCATCAGGAATGATGATTTGCGGCATCACTAGTCTCCCCAGAATTCCCTCCAGAGATAGCACCCTGGGAATTCCCCCTAGGGGTCTAGGACTTGGGGGGTTATCCACCTGACTGGGTCAAGGCTGTGCTCTCAATGAGCTGCTTTGAAGGCTCACGGGGAGGGACTAGTTAGAAGCAGGAATGGGCCACAGGGATAGGAGGAAGCAGCCCCACACTGCGAAGAGCATTCCAAGCCAGACTTGTGCTGAGTTTGGTGGGGCTGCCCCATCTATTCCCATTACCATGACAGAGATGTGCTTTATCTGTCCATTTACTCATTCATTTATCAACAAACACCTGTGGCTGTTCCGAAAGGGATGGGTGGGTCTGAGTGTCCCAGAGGGTCTGGCCTGGAAGCTGGAGAATGTGGGGTATAGCTTTGGCTGGAACCCTAGAAGTCTGAGACCCTCAGGAAGGGTGCTCTGAGGTGCTCCCTTGCCATTGGACCCTTGCTCCTTCTCACCTGCAGATTAAGGACCTAAAGCTGAAGGTGCTGGACCTCCGTGGAAAATTCAAGCGTCCACCACTGCGTCGGGTCCGGGTCTCGGCTGACGCCATGCTCCGGGCCCTACTGGGCTCCAAGCACAAGGTGTCTATGGATCTGCGGGCCAACCTGAAGTCAGTGAAGAAGGAAGACACAGAGAAGGTGAGGACCCTTCTTCTCAGAACCTTTCACCCCCCTGTCCTGTCACCTGTCACTCCATCACATAGCCTCAAGCAGGAGCTCCTGTTGGAGGCTAGGCAGCCAGATAGAACATTCTTGAACCCTCTTGGAGTGATGAAGTCTTGTGATTCTCTTTGGGAGAAAGAGAATCTCTTTGCTCCCTTCCCTCAGGCTGCTCTCAATCTGAGGAGGAAACTGGGACCCAGAGGAAGCCAGACTGAGTAAGAAAGTAGAAACAGCACCCAGTGTGAAGAGAATGTGCAATTAGGGTGACCAGGGAGATAGTGCCCTCTGTCACTAGAGGGGAAAAAAGACAGCAGGTCATTAGGTCATTGTGGCCATTGGACACATGAGCACAGACATTGGAGAACTGAGTTCAATCACTCATTCAGCAACAAATCACTCAGAGCTGATTGAACTCGATATATGTACCCAGAATGGATAGGCTCTAGAAGGAACATGGATGAAAGACATGGTCTCCGGCCCAAGGAGCTTCATAGAGAGAGGAAATGGCAGGTTGTATGCTGGTAAAATGGAAAATGAGCCAGTTTAGGAGGAGGTAGGCTTCTTAGAAGAGGTGGCCTTGAGCTTGCCTTGAGCACCAGACCAGGAGGTTGGCATGGGTCTGGAGGCAAGGCTGGGCTGTGGTTTACCAGAATGGGAACTGACCCTGGCACCCCGTTGCGATCATCCAGAACTCCCAGTTGACACACCTTCCTTCTTCCAGTGAAGCCTCAGCTTGTCCCTTGTCTACCCCAAATGTGTCCTTGGGCCTCACCCGTGGGGCAGGGGTGCTGGGATTTCCTCTTGTCAAACAGGCTGACTTCCCCTCACCTAATTTCTCTGGTGCCTGGAGGGCCCCCAGCTGCCCCCCGGCCTGCTTGGTCTCCGACATGTGTGTGTGGCCCCCCATAGGAGCGGCCCGTGGAGGTGGGCGACTGGAGGAAGAACGTGGAGGCCATGTCCGGGATGGAAGGCCGGAAGAAGATGTTTGACGCCGCCAAGTCTCCAACCTCACAGTAGAGGTACCTAGAGACGAGCTCCCTTCTTCTGGGGCCCACCAGCCTCTAATAGACAATAGGAGCTCTAGGACGATGGCCACTGGGTCAGGCCCAATGTGGTGCGTTGATGGGGGTCAACTTGGGTCGACTCAGTCCTGGCTCCATCCGCTGGAGACCTTGGGCAGATCATTTCTGGTTTGGGGCAGTTTTTGCTCCCCTCATCTCCAAAGCTGGAGGTTGTATCAGATCAGTGTTCTCTGAATGAGGTTCTCAGTCAGGGTGTACCGGTACCGCCAGCAAGGTTCCGGCTCCACTCCTGAGCTGCTGAATCAGTAACTCTGGGGGTGGGTCCAGAATCTGGGTGATTCTCCCCAAGACCTTGAGATCCACTGGGTTGGATGATCCCCGAGGGCCCTCCAGCTCTGACTTTCTCAGAGTCTAAGCTTTTAAAAATACCTCCTGCAAAGTACCCCAAACTCAGAGTCCCTGGCCTCGGGGGGTTCCATTCAGAGAAGACAAGACCACCCCCTGCCACCCCTGAGGAAATTGCTAGAGAAAGCAGCAATGTTAGGCCACATAAAAGCCCCACAGAGTGCTGAGGCCTGCTGCCTTCCCCTGGCACAGGAGGCCTTCCAGAGCCCTGAGCTCTCTGAGGAAGAGATGGGCAAGGGTTAGCAGGTACAGGAGAAGGGCCTGTTTCAAGGCCGAGGTGCCAGGAAAGCACAGAAGTGGGAATTAACCAGCTGAGGGAGAGGAGCCACTGTAGAGCTTCCGAAAGGGATGGGGAGCTTAGCTTGGGCCCTGGGCTGAGAAGCTGAGGCTTTATACAAGCCCTTCTGGATGATGGTCCAGCCTGGACGGGGGCAAGGGGGAGGGTGCTAGGGGTGAGAAGTCCCAGAACTGCACGTCCCATGGGGAAATCTGTAAGATGGCTTCTGCCTCTTTTTCCCTACAGGCCGGCTTGCTGCTCTGTGCTCTGGGCTTCCGCTTCCCGCTCCTCCCTCCAGCCTGGCTCCCCTCTCTGCCTCCCACCCTGCATTTCTGGAGCCTCCATCCTGCTCCCACCTCTCCCCTCCAGCCTGAGTGCCCTCCTCTGGAACTGGGATTAAACAGACACCTGAGACGACACACAGCCGTGTCTGAAGACCTCTCCCTCGCAGGGTAGAGACCCCAGCTAGCTGAGCTGGGGAGGAAGAGGTGTGGCAGCACCTTCCCCTTTGGCCCCCTGCTGCAGCCCTGCACAGCTTCCCCGACCTGTAGAGTGCCCCCAGGCATCACAGCTTCTCCATTAAAAAGCAGGGTCCCGGTCATTTCTGTAGCTCTGGCTGTGAGTGCTCAGAAGAAAGAGAAGACAGGGAGTCTGGAGAGATGGATGAGGGTGGTTCCAGGCAGGAGCTCGGGGTCCCGAACGGAGGGTTGCTCAGATTACCCGAACCTAACCTCTGCTGCAGCCCCAGCCCCTCCTAATGATGCCAGCCATCAAGATGGGCCTCTCCATTCAGAACCCCTCGTCCCGCTTGATTTCACAGTTCCCTTGCTCTGCAGACCTGGATCACCTCTCCCTGGTAGCTGCTGGGTGTTCCTGACTATTCTGGACTGAGAGGTCAGGGTGCTTTCAGCCCCTCCCCGGGCCCCACAGGTACCCAGGTGGGAGTTGCTCCGCACCCAGGCCCCGCCTGCAGGGACACCTTTGCAGTTCTACGTCTGGCCACTAGGTGGCTCCTTTCCCCATCGCAGCCCCTGGGGCTCTTCAGTCCTTGGGACCCCTGCTCTCTCCACCCTCATGCCCCCTCCTCCCACTCATTTTCTCTTCAGGCTCCTGGACGGGTCATATCCTTCAGGTCATATCCTCTAGATCCACTGGCCTCGAGGTGGGCTGGACAGTGATCTGTCCTCTAGGTCATGTTCTTCCTCCATTCCATTGATGTCTGGACCCAGAGGGTGAGGGGTGCGAGCCTGCTGGAGTGGAATGGTGGGAAGCGGCAGCCTCTCTCCCTGCCCTCCCACATGCTCCTCCTATGGAGCAGAGACCGAAGTTCTGGGAAGAGCAGAGCCTGGTTTTTCAGGGCAGTGTCTTGGCGACTCCTAAACTAACCCTATAAAACCGGGGCCCTTGGACTTTTTCACCAACCCAGCACTGGTCCCAGGAGAGGCTGAGCAGTCTGAGGAGTCCCCCTTCCCCCCGCCCTGTAACTCCCTGTTCCGCCCTCGGCTCCCAGTGTATTATTCGCCATAAATACCAGAAGCTGAGTACAAAGTACAGTGCCAACTACCCCCCGGGGCAGGGTCTAGATCCCGGGGCTGCCCAGCCTGCCAGCCCCTTGAGGGACCAGAAGCTTGAGTGGATGAGCGGAGGCAGCATCTGCCCAGGCTTCTTCTACAAACAGCTCAGTCGGCAGAAAGGCAGATGTGTGCAAAGAGCACGACTCCAACCATACACAGAAACCCTTCGGCACAAACACACCCAATCTCTCTCATACACACACACACACACACACACGCACACGCACACGCTCACGCGCGCGCGCGTGAAGCTGAAGAACCTGATGGGGCCAGTCCGCGCCCCAGAGGATGGGGTTGGGCTCCCTGCCCAGGCAGCAACAGAAACCTACCCTTCCCTGCCTCTCAGAGCTCCTCCTTGGTGGCCTGGGTCCAAAGCATGGTCTCCTTGCTCTGCCTCTGCTCAGCCCTTTGAGAGAGCCTGGCCCCAATTTCCAAAGCCAAATCTCAGTTAAACCTCAGTTCTGCCAGTCGACTATTAACCTGGGGCCCTGGCAGACTGGGATCTCCACCCTGCCTACAAACGCCGGAGACCAGCCCCAGGCCTGACTCAAAGCAAACACCTGGGTGCCCTGAGCCCGTGGGGCCAACTCAACACACCCAAGGTGAGGGCCCTCTGGGAAAGGGCCACAGACTCGCACAGAGGCTTCCTGGAGGTCGACATCTTGTCCTTCCTGTCTCCCAGCAGGGCTAGACCTAATCCATCCCCTGGGTGGGCAGAGCAAGGGCAAAGGGGCCAAACACTTCCTGAGAGCGAAGACCTGGGGGCGGCCTGGGTGAGGGAGGAGGCAGGCTCCGTCACAGGGCCGCTTTGCGGGGGAGAGCAATGTTTGGGAGGAGGCTGCTCGTGGAGTCATAGCCGTGAACAGGCCCTGGGTGGGAGGCACGGTATCTGGAGAGCCATGATTCTACTTCTTTTCACATGGAGGCCCAAGACCGGACCGGATACAGGGGCAGCTGAGCCGGGAGCTGGGCCTCCCACTGAAAACAGCTCCCACTGGCAGCCCGCCGAGTATACGCTGGGTGCCACCGTTCACAACCTCACATTTCACCCTCACAACACCCCTCTGAGAGAGAAGCACAGAGAAGTCACCACCTTCCCTCTTTGGTCACACAGCCAGTGGACGGAAGGGCCAGGATTCAACCCAGGCAGTCAGAGTCCATACGCTTAGTCACTATCTTAGTAATAATAAAAGTGATGCTCAATGCTTTATCAGAATTATATCATTATATATATTCTCACAAAATGTTAAGAAGTAGATACTTTTTTTTTTTTTAAAGATTTTATTTATTTATTTGACAGAGATCACAAGTAGGCAGAGAGGTAGGCAGAGAGAGGAGGAAGCAGGCTCCCTGCGGAGCAGAGAGCCAGATGTGGGGCTCGATCCCAGAACCCTGAGATCATGACCTGAGCCAAAGGCAGAGCCTTTAACCCACTGAGCCACCCAGGCGCCCCTAGATACTCTTTTTTTAAAAAAAGATTTATTTATTTGAGAAAGAGCGAGAGATAGCACGCACGGGGTAGGGGCAGAGGGAGAGGGAGAAAGAGAGAATCCCCAGGCTGACTTCCCAGATCAGGGCAGAGCCCAGCTGGGGGGTGGGGGGGGGGGTGGCTTGATCCCAGGACCATGAGATCATGCATGACCTGAGCTGAAAAACAAGAGTCAGCCACTCAACCGACTGAGCCCCCCACGTACTCTAAGAAGGAGACACTCTTATCTTGGATTGCAGAAAGAGCACCTGGCTGGGAGACATGAATTAGTTCACCCCGAGTTGTAGGGTTTGATAGCTGCTCGCCAACAGCTGGAGCCTAGGTCAGCCTGCCTCTGGGGTTGTCCTTTCCTGGAACCAGACCTGCCACAGAGAGCCCAACCAGCCCCTTTCCCCAAGGGACACAGCTGGGGGTCAAGAGCCCTGCTCATGCAGCTGAGGAAGTCCAATATCTCCACCCAAAGGGAAAACATTCAAAGGAGATGCAAATGGCACCCAGCTGAGCAAAGGTAAGGTCTTCCTCCAAGACCAGGGCCAGAAGTAGGGGTGGTGGAGGGATGGTGGATTTCCTGGGATGCCTGTGGTGGGCAGGAGATGGACTTCCTCCCTCCTTTGTAGGAATGCCCAGGGCTGAATGCCACCTGCTATCCCCTGCCTGTCCCAGAGCCCTCAGGACGCCCGCTGCTGCCTCTCCCTTCCCACGAGGTCCTTGTCTCCATGAGGGGGGAGGTAGGAGGCTGGGCCCCTGTCTGTCTGGAGCCCACCCCCAGCAGGGCGATCAGGACAGGCCCAGTGTCCAGGGCTGCCAGGGCTAAAGGACCTGCGAAGGGAGGGAGCAGAGTTAAACATTAGCCCCAGAGGCCCCCCACGAAGTGAGTCAGACTCCCCGCAGGGATCTGGGCAGGGCAGCCAGGGTGTGGGGGGGCAGTTTCGTTCCAGCTGGGTGATCAAGCTGCTGAAAACTGGGACAGGTTGCTGGGAATCCATGCAGTCTCCTCTCCTGACCACATGGGGCTCTCTCCTCAGAAATCCCCAAAGCTTGCCA
The DNA here is from genome assembly GCF_902655055.1 of Lutra lutra. Classification (NCBI taxonomy): domain Eukaryota; kingdom Metazoa; phylum Chordata; class Mammalia; order Carnivora; family Mustelidae; genus Lutra; species Lutra lutra. Next base: position 40,921,419 of record NC_062292.1, on the reverse strand, counting down.
GCTGAGGCTCCTTTTTTAGAGCTGAGGAATAGGGGGCTCCTTGGATTCCCAAGACAAACTCCTAAGCTGGTCTCTGGGTTCCCTGAGGCGGAGCAGCGTGAGTCTCTATAACCCCAGGGCCCTGGCACAGGAAAACTATGGTCAATGTCTGCAGGCCCAGGGAGGGCAAGTGACTTGTTCAAAGTCACAGACATAACTGGGAGGAAAACATAGGTCCCTGGACCCCCAGTCTCCTGAAAAAAAAAAAACTGGATGTGGGCTGAGCTTTGATATCTCAGCCAGAGGCAGAGTTCTGGTGACCTGAGCATGTGGCCCACCGCTGGCTGGCGGGGCTCAGCACACATCTGGCTCCAGGGGAGGTAGTCATTGTTTTTTAAAGTTCTTACTTTGCAAAACTAAATGGTATCAACACCATTTGGGTATTCGTATTTTAAAAATATTAGTTGGTGAAAACCCAAAGCCTGGGAACCACTGCCCTGGGTATTTTAGGGTATCAGTGGGATTACCTCATTTATTTGTTTTCTGCCTTTGCCAAGAGTCGTCAGGCATGGCTCAATTGCTCAGTGGGTATACAGGAATGGGAATAAAACGGAAATGTCAGGGTGTGATTTACAAACCTGCTATTCTGGGGCCAGGGTCCCCACTCTGACCTCTTTGGAGAAGGAGAAGCTGACCTATGAGCTATGTAGATAGGGGTGGGGGGGTGGATTCCAGAGCCCGAGGTCCGTTCTGGGAGGAGAGACACGTCCCCTTCCCCCACTGCTGTCTGGGAAGTCTTGACAACCCTTGCCCTTGATGAGGGAATTCCCCATGTGACCAGCCCTATCTCCACGGATTGTCCTTGGAGGAAGCAACCAGCACACGCTTGTGGTTTTTAATGCATGTACAGTTGAAGAGCAATAAAATGAACATCCTTATCCCAAGCACTCGTGTTAAGAACGAGGGTGTTGTAAATGCTTTCGCAGGCCCTTCCTCTCCGCAGAGGTCAGGAGTCCTCAGGTCTGCGTTTACTATGCTCTCGGTTCTCTTTCTAGCGCTGCTCTGTACTTACGAACTCCTAAACAAGACATTGTCTACTTTTGTCTACTTTTGCATTTGGGGGTAAGCCTGACATAAAAGCGGGCTTCCTGCTTTTCCCCTTCCAGGTGACGGTGGTGAAAGTCACCTCTGTTGCTGTGACGTGACAAAAATACCATCGCTTAGTCACCCATTTTCCGATTAACAGACATGGAGGTGGTTTCCAGAATTTTGCCACCGTAAAGAGTGCTGCTTGGGATATTCATGAGCCTCTTTTCTGCTCTGGTCAAGAGCTTCTTTCCCCAGGAGCGCAACTGCTAGGACGTCCGTCAGGAACCATATCTTCCCCTTTGCCAGATTGTTCCTCGTGCACCCCTTCCAACAACGGTGGTAGTTGCTGTTGATCCATGTCCTGTTTTTGCCATATCTAGGAGGCCAAGGGATGCTTAGAACCCCCTTCCCCATCTCAACTTCTCCCTGACCCTGCTCCCAATGTTATACTCAGCAGGGTCTTTGGCTGATCTGGGTTTTCCTGTTCTTCCCAAAGCAAGTTAGTGTGATTCTCCAAACCTTTATTGAGCACCTACTCTACTAGGTGTAGAGTTGAGGGGATACTGAGGGGAGTAAGGCATTTGCTCTTAAGACACTCACGAGAGGGCGCCTGGGTGGCTCAGTGGGTTAAGCCGCTGCCTTCGGCTCAGGTCATGATCTCGGGGTCCTCGGATCGAGTCCCGCATCGGGCTCTCTGCTCAGCAGGGAGCCTGCTTCCCTCTCTCTCTCTCTCTCTGCCTGCCTCTCTGTCTACTTGTGATCTCTCTCTGTCAAATAAATAAATAAAATCTTTAAAAAAAAAAAAGACACTCACGAGACACAGGGAGTCAGCCCAGGGGCACAGATATCTGGCACATTAACACGTCCCTCCCCGGCCTATCCTGGGGAATCCCTCCCTCCTCCTACCCACTCTGCAGTTCTCCGCTGGGTGCTCTGGAAAACAGGCAAAGCTCTCTTCAGAGCACCCATACTCCTATATCCCATTATCTGTTGGACAGCTCCTCCTGGCTTTCTTCATGGACCTTAAATTCTAACGAGTAGAAGTCAGGGACACAGCTGACCATCTCACCATGCACGGACAGTCCTCACAACAAGGAATGATCAGGTCTAAAGCATCAGTCATGCTGAGGCTGAAGAATCCCTAGTGCTTTAAAGTCCTCCCCAAATCACCTCCTCCTCCTGCTGCCCTGTCTCATCAAGGAAGGGCACCTGCCTTCACCCAGCTCCTCAGCCTAGGGAGATGGGAGTCCCAAGGCTCGGTCTTCCTTTGCTGCCCACAATCCGTTGAATCAGTCCTGACGATTCAACTTTCCAAAGCTCTTGCCAACACCTCTCTTCTCCCCTTTCCTGGCTACCCTTGCTCAAGCCCCCTTCATTTCTTTTGTGGACTATACAGAACTACTGCCCCCTCCCCGCCCCCACACACAGCATGGCCTCCCACTTCCAGTCTGACCTCTAGTCATACTGCCTCCAGAGCTGTCTGTCAGGGTTATGACGTTTCCCATTCAAAGGCCATTAAACCCTCCCTTTTTGTTCAAGTTCCACATATGCTACAGTGAAAAGGTAATACCTGAGCCAAACACAGGGTCCTTTCTATCTGTCCCCTGTCTTTCCCTTCAGCTTCGGAAGGCGCTCCATGCCTCAGGCACATGAGTCTTCTCTCCCTCCACAAACACCTCCCACTGTTGCCCCTCTGTCTTGGTTGATCCTGTGTCCAGAAGCCGGGTGCTTGGCTGCCATTTATGATGGCTGAATTCCACTTAACTTCCAAAGCCCAACCCCGATGTTCCTTCCTTTTTAAGACTTCCCAATCCCTCCATTAGAGTTAATCCCTCCTGGTGACATAATTTCAATTTTTATCAGTCTGTCTGGAATGAGGCTTGGGTGTGTGTCTCCATTGCTAGAGTGGGAAGGTCTGGAGGTCAGGAGCCGAGGCCTTACCATTTTTGTGTCCCTGAAGTCAAAGCCACTAGGCTGATTGTTGTGGGTAGAACTCTGGTTCCCAAAAAGATACGTTTAATCCTAACTCCTGGTACCCAAGAGTCTGACCTTACCGGCAACTAGGGTCTTTGCAGATGTAATCAGGTTAAAATGAAGTATGTCTATCTGACTGTATTCGGTGGGCCACATGTAATGACTGATGTTTTTCTCAGAAGAGGGGAATTTGGACGCAGACATGGACACACAGGGAGGAGTCCTTGTGATGGCAGAGGCGGAGATTGGACTAAGACAACTGAAAGCCAGGGAACTTGGAATTGCCAGTAACCACCAGAAGCTAGGAAGAAGCAAGGAGCGATTCGCTTCTCCTCTAGAGCCCGTGGAGGCAGCGTGTCTCTGCCCATAGCTTGAACTTGAACTTCTAGCCTCCAAAACTGTGAAAAAAATACATTTTTGTTGTTTTAAGCCACTCATTTGTGGCACTTTGCTACAAAGCCCCAGGAAACTGTTGCATTGACAGTACCTGGCACATGGAAAAAGCCTAGTAAATCTGTAATGCCTGCCCTCAAAGAACTTTGGGGGCTTTAATATGCACTTAATTTAATTTTCCTTACTTCTAGAATCATCCTCATACCAACCTTCCATGTCTTTGGGTTTTTATATCCATAGAGAGGCTGCCGGATTTTGGACTTAGAGCTATTTGACTGTCCCCTGGCTTCAGGAAGTGTCCCTAGAACGACCAGGCATCACATGACTTAGTAGGAGTATTTTTCTTCCTAAGTTGAGGTGCCTCTACCGACAAACCTTGGAAAGAGTATTCCCTAGGTCCTCAGGGAGACAACAGGCTCCCTCTCCCTCTGCCTACTACTCCCTTGTGTTGTGCTCTCTCTCTCTCTCTCTCTCTCGGTCAAATGAATAAATAAAATCTTAAAAAAACAAAACGAAACAAAAAACTTTCTGGGGCCCTTGTCAACCTTAACACTGCTCACCCCAGTGCCGTCAACACTCAACGATTGACTCATTTGATTCCCACAGTCTGGAAGGAAGCAAAATATCATTATTTCCACTACATAGATGAGGAAACAAAAGTGATCTGTCCCAAGTCATATGGCATCTAAATGGCAGAATCCGAACTCAAAGCCACGTCTTCAGGCTCCCAGTCCAGCCCTCATTCCTTAAACCTCCCTTCTCACTGCCTAGGCCAAGAAGAAAGGTTCCCTGGAGGAGGGGGCCTTTTTGGGAAGGAGATCCCTTGGCTGTGTGTCTGTGTTTCCAGGCTTCTGCTCAGCAGGGGGCTTGCTCATCCCTGTGAGCTCTCGGAGCTGGAGGGCACCCTGGAGACCATCAGTCCTGCATCAGTGCCAAAGGGAGGCCAGGCTGGGGAGCAAGGCCAGGGTGCCGGCAGTTCTGTCTCCCCTCCTTCTCCTCCTCCCGGTGCCTGGGGATGCATCTCATCCCTCTCAGAGCTGGAGCTGCTGCTGCTAACCTCGCAGTTCTGGTCCATCAGGGGAGATAAGATTCTCTGCACTCAGTGACTGGCCGTCTCTCAGCCCATCTGAGACTGGTTCCTGGGTAGAAAGCCCCTGGCCCCCACCAGCCCAGCTGCACACGTGAAGGGAGCCAGATGGTGCTGGTGTTGCCTGAGAGGCCTTCAGAATTCAGTCCCGGTTATCCGTGCTCATTCCTTCCAGGGGAAAAGCTGAGCTTCCTCTGCCCAGTTACACAGCCTGCCGCGCCTGCCCAAAGACCAGCGTCAGCAAAGCCAGGACAGTGCCTTCCACATCGCTGTGTTTTCAGAACTATGGGCACTCGAGTGGTAGCTGACCTTCATCTGAGGCTCTCATCTAGGGAGAGGCTGGCTTTGCACGGGGCGCGTTTTGTAGTTTTATCTGCGGCACAGAGAAAGCACTGCCCGGCTCCTCTCCTGGGGCCTCTTAGGGGCGGCGGGCCGGGATGGGGCTGCAGGCCGGGAGGCGCTCGACGCCCCGGACCCCAGATGACGGTACCTGCTCCCACTCTCCCGCTCGGCTTCCGCTCTTGGGTTACTCCGGGCTAAGGCGCTTTACCCGCAGCGAGCTCGGCACGACCCCGATCGTTGGGTTGGGTCCCCGCCCGCCGCCCCCCTCCCGGCACTCCGTTCCGCCCCCGGAGAGAGGAGGCGGCCCAGGGCCGAGCTGGTCCAACTGGTTCTAAGCAGGAAGTCCCCCGCCCTCGCCGCCGGCGGCCGATCGACCCCGCGCGGACCCGGGAGTCCGTCGGTCCGTCCGGGGGGCCTGCCCGACAGCTAGCCGGCGCTCGCGGGCTCGCAGTGGGGCCGGCCGGGGCGGAGATCAATGCGGCTGGGCGCGGGCCGCCCACAGCCTGGAGGCCGCTCCGCGCGGCGAGTGCGCGCGCGGGGGGCCGGGCGGGCTGAGATAAGCCGCCATGTGACCTTACCTGGGCCGGGCGGCGGGGGAGGGGCGCGCAGGTGAGGCGGCGGCCGCCCGGCCCTGCACGCGCACACGGCGGCCGCGGGCTCGGCGGCGGCATGGCTGGCGGCAGGAAGGACTGGTCCGCGCTGTCCAGGTGAGCACCGCGGCCCGCCGGGCAGCCGCACCCGGCTCCTCTCTGCTGCCGCGGCGTCGGCCCCCTTCCGCTCCCGGAGCCGGGCTCCGAGCCTGGGTCCTGCTGCTCCTGCGGCTCCTCAAGCCGGGACGCCGGGCGGGGGTGCGTGCGGGGCGCGGGGCAGCCATTGGGGCCAAACTGGGGAACTCTTAGGTGACAGGGCCCGGGGCGGGAGGGGGCATTCTCGCTCCCCCACGGTTTCCTTTCCTCCCCTCCGGAACTGAGGCCACACACGGGGTGTTTGGGGGAGGCTGGTCCCCGGCCTGGAGAGCCCCCCCCCACATGACCCCCCGTAGGGTGGCGGGGACATTTGAGGGGACTGGGGAGGTGTTCAAGAGTTACCGCCAAGCCTCCCCTTGCTGCCACTTTCTCTGGTAGGGACTAGGAGAGCCGGCCTCTGGGGAGGTGTCCCTCAGCCCCTCTTGGGGCCGAGGGGTGGGGACAGCACTCTCTTTGGAGGGTCAAAAGAACGGGGATCAGTGAATAGAGACCACTGGGCAGCAGATCCTTTTCCCACTCAT